>NC_134114.1:61117500-63617500 GCF_040939455.1 Microcebus murinus
TGCATGTAAAAAACTTAACACCATTTGCCACCTAGAAAGCTCTTAGACCATTTGCTTTTGGTTTGATTTTTAGTTTTTGATCTTTTTGCTTTTTGAGACAGGGTTTTGATCTGTCACCCCAGGGTGGAGAGCGGTGGCACAATCATAGCTCACTGCAACCTCAAACTCCTGGGCTCAAGTGATTCTCCCATCTTAGCCTACCAAGTAGTGGGATTATAGGTACATGCCACCATACCCAGCTAATTTTTATTTTTTATTTTTGTAGAGATGGGCTCTCTCTAGGTTGCCCAGGCTGGTTTCAAACTCTTGGCCTCCAGTGATGCTCCTGCCTCCTAAAGTGCAGGGATTATAGGCGTGAGCCACCACACTCAGCCTGTTTCTTAAATTTTAACATAGGTAGGTTGTTCGATTTTAGTTGCTGCATGGAATGTGAAATCTACCAATGAACTTCTCACTTTTCTTGTGTAAAAATCCATTGGTCTATCTCCACATTTTGAATGGATCTTTTATCCATGTAAGGTTTTATAACATTATGCATTGGACATTTGCAAAATATTGGCTCACTGAGCTATGCAGATTCTCTAAGTGATGATACATTTTATTATATAATATCAAAAATCATATTAATTAATATTACCACCAACTTCATCAGAAAGTTTTTACTTATTGTAAACTATCAAGCTCACCCTGGCAGTTACAGGTTTTCCATCATTCTAGTTTTCACTTGGAATTTCTAATTTTATTACTAGCAGCAAATACTGTCAGCTGTTTTTTTTTGATGTGGCAAGATTGCTTTGTTCACTTTCGAGAAAATGTCTGCCTAATATCCAGGAATGAAGAGCTATGGTTGGTTTATCAATTGTTCTTTGAAGTAAACATGATACCAAAAAAGTGGGCAAGGAGGTAGTTTATATTGAAACTTACATGATCTCACAAGAACTTTTCCTGGTGACAATGCTCACACATCGGTACTCAGAAGAAGTGCTTTATATGTAATTGCTTTTTCATCACACAGAATATTAAAGACTTAACAAAGCATTCAAACATTTAATAAAATTAGTTATCATTACTACTTCATCAAGGACATTCTTGAATGAATTAGATATTCTTTTTTTACCCTTACATGTGAATGATAGAGATAAATTCAATTATGATAGCACAGTTTGGTGCCACTCTCATGATTTGTGCTAAGGGACTAGCAGCTTCATGAACCATTTTTTTGTGGCTTCAGTGCAAACGTTAATACAGTGAAAATGGCAAAGATAGTCTTAGAAATATTATGAAAATCATGTTGACCTGTGATCGTATTGAATGGATCTCTGGGACACCCTATCTGTGCAGGGTATATGTGAACTGCACTTGCAGTTGAGAGCTACTGACCTGAAATATACAAGTTTTTTTTTTCTTTTCTTACAAATCACACACACACACACACACACACACACACACAACTCAACGAGATGAGGAAACCAGTGGAAAATATAGCAAAGGATATAAAAGGCAATTCAGAGAAATCTTTCAGTATGAATTAAATAATGTAAATTAAAAAGGGATATAGCAATTTATAGCCAACAGAATGGCAAAACAAAAATTTCAAATAATATCAAGTGTTGGTGAAGTATTCTGATGTTGACAGTGGGAGTGAAAACTGGCGTAGTTATTTCCCTCTATTACTTGTTAGTAAAATTAAGCAACAGTATTTCTGAGTATTTTGCATAAGTACTCAAACAGAAGTGTATACACATATTTATTGTAAAAATTTTTATGATAGAAAAGAGGAGCATCTTAAGTGGATATCCTCAGAGGAAGAGAGAATTAAAATATAAAATGGATGTGTATATCCAAACATGCATAGGCGTATGCTCTTGCCCAATAGATATACTCTCTAAGAATCAGAAATGATGAACTGGATTTACACAAGGCTGTCTAAAAATACAGAAGAATGTATGAAAAAGAAAGGTTAGAATGAAATGCACAACATACCACATATGTAAATTTAAAAACACACATTATGATATAATATTGTGTGCTTCCCAATAATTCACTTGTGTAAATAAATATAAGGAAGATAAAATGGAAGGTTACATATCAACTACTAGATTAGGCTCACAGAGGGGAAGAGAAACAGGAAGGAAAGCGGGGAACAAATAACCATTTAATATTAAATGGGAAGATATCTTGCTTGGACCAATGATAATAATGTGCCTTGAAATAAGGAGGTGTAGTCTTTAATCAGTGCTGGCAGATGATATGCAATGTGAGGGAAGGAATCATTGACTCACTCTTTTGTTCTCAAGGAAAATGACGCAAGCACTGCCATCTTATGAAATTGTAGTTACCTACAAATGTATTTTCTCAGACTTGTTCCCTGGCATAAAATATAGTGCATAAGCATTTCAAATATTTTATTATATACTATAATACTTAAAAGTATTTATGGTTATAATTTAGGCAAAAGCTTAAATAGGCAATTAGCTTTAAAAACAGGTAATTATTTTTCTATAACTCAAACTCAAACTTGTTACTAAAAGTTGAGATGTATTTAATTAATGCATTCAAGTGTGTGTCTGACTGGTAATTGGTATCCCTTCACAAAAATAATCCCAATATAGGAGCAAACACAGTTTGCAAAAAGAAACTACTTTCTTATCTTATTAAAAGCATTCAGTTTATTAAAAGTTTTGATATTTAGGTTTGATAAAAGTTTTGATATTCACTAAAGAGGAAAGAATTCCTTTTTTGAAGAAACTCTAAGAATCATTGCCAATCGAAGATTAATTAGGAAAAAATTAATGACTGATTCAGAACTTATTCTTAGGAAAATCAAGTTATAATCAAACATTTAGTGGTCATTTACCTTGTAAATATTGAGGCACATACAGAAACAATAGCTTGTGAGTTGCTATATAAAAATGTACCATTGAAGTTTAGATAACAAATTGGAGTTATAATGAAATAAACACATAGAACTTATATAATAATAGTACTCTATATGAATCATTATGCATAAGAATATGTTATCATAATATGTACAAATGTCAGACAATTTATTTAAATTAACTATTGAGTGCTAGTGAATAGAGATTACTGAAGTAGTAACTTTTTTTTTTAATGGTGAGGGCTGTAGGTTATTACATACATAATAAAAGTATCAGCTAGGGGCTGAACATGATGGCTCACGCCTGTAATCCTAGCACTCTAGGAGGTCGAGACGGGAGGATCGCTTGAGCTCAGGAGTTCGAGACCAGCCTCAGCAAGATAGAGACTCCATCTCTATTGAAAATAGAAAAATTATCCAGGCATCATGGCATGCACCGGTAGTCCCTGTAGTAGCCTGTAGCTACTCAGGTGGCTGAGGCAGGACAATTGCTTGAGACCAAGAGTTTGAAGATACAGTGAGCTATGATGACATGCCACTGTCCTCTACCCTGGGCAACAAAGAAAAACTCTGTCTCAAAAAAAATATATCAGGTAAAATATTAAGTAATAATGGAGTCTGCATGATACGATGAGACTGATCTATCTTCCATAATGAGAATTGCAAAAAACATGAGTTCTAATATTTAGTTTTTGATCCTGGTTCCAGACACAAGACCGCCTAAAACCTTTACAATTTCCTGAGTGGTAAGAATGTTGATCACAAAGCTCCTAAAACCCCTTAGAATTTCCTGGGTGATAGGAACCTCTTTTGTTCTAAAGAGGAGGTCTATGAGTGGTCTCTTGGTGGGCTCCCTGATGGCCTCAGGATGGGGGTCGGTTGCTAGGGGAACCGACCATGTGATTAGATAGTTGTAAGTTTCTACCCCCAACCTCTGAGAAGAGGATGTCTAGGTAGAGGTTGAAGGTTATGATGATCACACTGGCCAAGGATTTATTTAGTCAAGCCTATGTAATGAAACCTCCATAAAACCATAAAAGGACACGATTCAGAGAGCTGAAAAGTTGCTGAACATATGGAAGTTCCCAGATAGGGCACACAGGAGAGGGCAAGGAAGCTCCCCTTCCCCTATATCTCACTCACTCTAAGCATCTTTTCATCTGGCTGTGCATCTGTATCCTTCGTAATATCCTTCATAATACCCCAGCAAAAGTCAGTTCTACAGGCCATATTAGGAAATTAATTGAACCTAAGGATGGGGTAGTGGGAACCCTGATTTACAGCGAGTTGGTCAGAAGAATAGGTGACAACTTATGACTTGAGATTAGTGTCTGAAGTGGGGAGGAAATCTTGTGGGGCTGAGCCTTTAACCTGTGGAGACTGCAGTGACTCTGGATAGTGTCAGAATTGAGTTAAACTGTAGAATACCCAGTTAGTTGTCCACTGGAGAATTGGTTGTTGATGGGAAGAAATCCTCACATATTTTTGTGACCAGAGGTGCAGTGCTGTGTGTGGAGTGTGAGAGAAGGAAACACTAGTTTGTTTTTTCTTATCTCAAACAAAAATGTTTCCACTGGTCACAGTAAAAACAAGCCTCCTACTAGGGCTTTTGATTGGGAGCTGGCAATACAAGCATGCCTGAGGCAAACAAAACAGGGATTCATCTGTTCTAGGTCATATGAAAGATAGCTTGAGCCTCCCAGTTTTTTTTTTGTTTTTGTTTTTTTTCCTTTTGAGACAGGGTCTTGCTCTGTTGCCCATGCTGGAATACAGTGGTATCACCATAGCTCACTGCAACCTCAAACTCCTGGGCTCAAGAGATTCTTCTGTTTCAGCCTCCCAAGTAGTGGGGCCTATAGGTATGTACCACTGCACCTGGCTAATTTTTCTATTTTTTATAGAGAAGAGGTCTTGCTCTTACTCAGGCTGGTCTCGAACTCCTGGTCTCAAGTAATCCTCCCATGTTGGCCTTCCGAAATGCTACGATTACAGGCATGAGCCACCATGCTGGGTCTCCAAGCCAGTTCTAAATAGAGCCCCAGTGATTTAGATTGCAAAGATTCCACTTAAGCCTTTGTTCCCTAACCTTGGGTGGTGGCCAGGTACCGGTCCATGGCCTGTTAGGAACTGGGCAGCAGAGCAGGAGTGCCTGGAGGATAAGCAAGCAAAGTTTTATCTGTATTTACAGCCACTCTCCATTACTCCCATCACTGCATAGGCTCCACATTTGGTCAGATCAGCAGCTTCATTAAATTCTCATAGGAGCATGAACCCTATGTAAACTGCACATGTGAGGGATCTAAGTTGTGCACTCTTTATGAGAATATAATGCCTGATGATCAGAGGTGGAGCTGAGGCTGTGATGCTAGCGCTGGGAAGTGGCTGCAAATATAGATGATCATTAGCAGAGCGGTTTGATTGAACAATAAATGTAATGCCCTTGAATCATCCTGAAACCATGTCCTGGCCTAGGCCCACTACCTGGCCTAGGTCCAGAGAAAAATTGTCTTCTATGAGACCAGTCCCTGGTGCCAAAAGAGTTGGGGACCACTGACATTAAGGGTTAGAAATATAAAGACAGGAGCGTGATCACCAAAAGTTGCTAGTTAAAAAGCTTAAAAAGTTACAGGGAATTGGAACTCGCCTGTTCTTTCCCATTATCTTATTAATATAAAGTATTTTATCAAATGTGTCACATTCTGCAGAGGCTTGAGTGGTGGGAAGCATCCTGAATGTGCCTAAGGAGGAGGGGTTTTGAGATGTTCCAGGGTGAAAAACACAACTCAGAAAAACAGAGCATAGCTCATAAGTTCAGTATGATTAATCCTAGTGGCTACAGCACAATCTCTCTTAACCTCCATATTACCAACCACCGAATTAACTGAAAGTCTTCATTGCCACTGGTAAACATACTTGCAGCTTACACACCCTGGCACACTGGGCTAGTCTCTGCTCGGTCCATTCTCTTCTATTCTTGCAGTTGAACTCACCAAGAGTCGGTTGTGTTTGTCCCATAATCTGTTTTTTTTTTTTTTTCAAATTGTGCTTATTATTCTAATTATGTAATTTAATTAAACATAATTGATAACACATGACTATGAAAAGAGTTTTTTTCTTTCCCTGTGAAAACATGAAAAAGCTTTTTGAAAAACCTCAAAAAGGCATAATAACGAGAAGTCCATAATATTAAGAAAAGGATCGATATCTAGGATTTTACACTTGATTAACTTCACCAATATGTTTGTGCAAAAAATATAAGCTAACATATCCATAATGCATTTATAGGTATGTTCATCCAAGAAATATGACATGGAATTTAAATGCTTTTTTCTTAATCAAAGTTTTTATTCACTAACCAAACACTAGTTCTGAAGACCCAGATCAAAGGGCCTCTAAACTATTCTCCACTGTTCTGAACGCTGGTTAGCCTTTGACGTGTGTTCAACTAACTTAACTATCCTCTTTAAAAAAATAGGAAAAGAACACATATGCGTAAACATAATTTCTTTATGATTCCTTGCACCTGGTAAAACTTCCAATTAAAGTGAAACACCCCATTCACTAAACAGCATGCAACAGAAGCAATACACCACCAGGGGTGTAATCTGTTGGTTTTTCCAGGAGTCCTGGATGAGAATAATTGTTTCCTCTGAATTTCCACCTGTTTTCAAGGGCTTCTACTATATTGTACTCATCTTCCCTCTCTTGGTACTTGCTGCTGCTAGTTTGTTCACAGCTTCACATTCAGGAACGAAATGAACAGGGGCTACTTTGTCTTAAAGACTTTAGCTTGTATATTAAGTTTGATGGAATCTTGTATATATGAAGGTAATCTAGAACTCTTGTAAATAAGGTTTTATTGTCTGGGGTGTAGATTTTAGTCCAAATGCTTTGAATTTTGGACTTCTCTTGTCTTTTTCCTGGCTATCTCATACAGCTAGTACAAAAATGAAAGGCATCAATATTTATAAAAAAAAAAGCTCAATAATGTGAACAGATTCAGTAAATGATAAAAGGATAGAAGGAAAGACTAAAGGAAGGAAAGGGGAGGAAAAATCTCTTTCTTCTCTGTACACAATGAAGAAGAGACAGGAGAAGTTGGGAAGAAGCAGGAGGAGTAAAAAGAGAAAATAATGTCAGCACATGAGTAGAAATGCTAACCCCACATTAGAAACAATGAAAATAAGGTCATCTTGTTGATGAATATTTTTCAAAGATGCCAGAGTGCTGCCAAAAAGAGAAAATATATATCCTTGATGCACAAGCTCAGGGGCAGTGGGTGCGCTATGAGTGCCAAACTCAGAATATCTTATTAAAGTAGAAAGATAATATTTTACATGTTTTCAAAGAAACACAGTTTCAAACAATTCTGGATAGAAAAATATTATTTGAAATTTATGAAGAAGAATATAGGATATATCTCATTATTTTAAGATAATAATTCTGCTGAACAGATATTAGCAGCCAGGAAATCTTTTAAAACCTCACAGATTCTATCTTTTATAAGGTTTTATTTCTACATCTCCTAAATAGAGGAGAGGGAAGAGAAAGGCTTTCTATCAGAGGATTGACTTTCTTAGATTCTTGTAGGTGGCTTGTGCTATCAAGCAAAAGCTCTTAAGTTGATGAGAAGTGGGTGATCGTCACCAAATGTGTTCTACCAAAAAAAATAAAGTAAAATAAATGTTGAAAAATTTTAAGGAGTTTATCAATTTAAAAGAAATTAAGAGAGGTATGGAGAGTTATATTACATCTAAGAGCTGACCCAGGAATGAGGGGAGGAAGGTCACTATAGAATCCATATGAATGCACACCTCTGCTTTTAACATCTCACTGAGTGGACTTTAAAGAAAATGTGACTAATTACAATGTGGAGTGCATCAGAAACGAAAAATAAAAATGAAATATCCAATTACTTTAAGTATGATATTAGCTAAAACAGAACTCTCTGATATTCATATCCCTCTCCAGGATGATGAAGGGATAGCAGGAAGATAAGAAGACCTGTGTTCCCTGATTTTTCTTAATCTAGTATATTATTTGAGGCATGCAAATAATAACAATGTCAACAGAAGGGTTTCCAAGTTTTGATATGAGAACACTTTATACCTTTTCATGCATGAAAATATTATTGGTAGTGGTAGCAAGTGTTTTGATATTTTAAATGCTGACTTGGGATCGATTAAACATTGAGACAGAAACAAATATCACATAATAAAAAGTTAAAAGGTACTTCTGGGAAGCAGAAAACAGTGTTTCTCTTCATTTTTAATGCACTTAAGATAAAAGAAGTCTGCAAAGCAAACACATACCCCAGTGCAAAAGTCAGCAAGTTTTCTAGAGTATTAATTTCTAGCATTATGGAATACGAATGAATTAACCAAAAAGGGAAATAAGAGGGCTAAATAGAAAGAGTGGGTGCCTCTGGAGTGCTAATATTACTTGTTAGATATTACCAACTACACAAAAAGTACTTTGTGGTTTTTTTGTCTTTATTTTAATCCCAATAACTATAATCTTACATCTGCATTTCAAAAATCAAATTAAATACATACATTTTGGGAATTAAATCACATTGTCACAATGGAATATATCAGCAAATGTTCTGAAAAATACAAAAATTGCTTATATTTCATTGTTTTTCTTGAGAACTTAAATTTATGATTAAAAATGTGTATAATTAAACAAACTAAACATTACTTGGCTGTTTCTGCTTATTATTAAGTTTTTACTTTAGATCTAAAGGCAGCTGCTAGAAAGTTATTTGCTTTACTAATAAGATTATCTAATTTCAGACATGCTAAGAGTAAGTTTTTAATGTGATGTCCTACCTACAGACATCAGACCTACAAATCAGACCTACACTGGCAATATTTCATAATCTATTAGAATGCTACCTGATACAAAAGATTCAATGCAGTCAAAAATGAAGTCTCCCTAGAAGAGGTAATACCTTTTAATCCTTCCACTTACTTACACATTTCTATAGCAGGGATTAGTTTATAATTTCTATTGTATTTCCATGGGCAGTTATGGGTACCATTCTTAAATATCTATTTTAATAAAATATGAAATATACCCTAAAGTCTTTTAATGTTTTGAATATCATTATGACAAAATCCTAAAATTTGAAGTCAGAGTTTTTCACAACAAACCAACATCTGGGACTGAGTTTACTGAGTTTGGGACTCTCATTATTAGGTGCTAGGGATATCGGGGGTTCTATGAGAATTCTGGAAATATGAGAAGCAAAATCCTGGAATCAGGAGTCCTATACTTACTTTCTTTAGAGTGCAAAGAAGAACATCCTTTTTAGGTACTGATCAGCAAAGGGATGACCACTAGGAGCTAAAATTGTCTGTCTCAACCAAGGAATGTTACAAGAAAGAACAATGGAAATTTTGTTTCTTCCAGCAGAAGTAGATCACTCTAACTAAGAATGGGGTAAGCATTGTAGAGGGGCAGGGCATGCCTCTAATCCTTGCCTGGGTGAGCCAAAGATATAAAATGTAACCAAAATATTTTCATCCTCATAATATCCTGAAATAAAAATAATAATAAAAAAAAGAACAAGGTGTTTGTCTTTTGAAAATCCAGGATTGAAAGGTGGCTGCGCTAGGGTACTTGCTAACATAACCTCAGGCAAGTTTCTTAACCTTTTTTGCAGAATTTCTTCATGTGTACAACGGTGGTAACATACTATCTAACTCATAGGGTTGTCTGGGTATTAATGGCAATGATGCCCCTTAGGTGCTTAACATCTGTAGTCACTGATGGTTTGTTATCATTACCATTCTTTTTCAAAGAAGAGGGAAAGTAAGTTTCTCATTTACAAATATAGAAGGAAGGTGAGTAACAAAAAAACTAAATGGTTTTTAATTCACAAAGATCAGACCCCTTTTGACTCTATTTCTGCAATTATCTTTTACTATTCCAAGTGCCTTTACACACATGACTTGGTATTTCATTTGCTTTTTATGTTAGCCTTAAGAAATAAACTGAAAAATTCTGGTCTTCTCTATGGGTCAAGCAGGGAAGAATGGTGGGGAATTTCAGTCATCTCAGCTTCCATGGAAATAAGGAAAAGAACACACAAAGAGAAAAACCAAACTCAGAACTTCTTACTAAAGTAGAAAGATAATATTTTACATGTTTTCAAAGAAACACAGTTTCAAACAATTCTGGATAGCAAAATATTATTTGAAATTTATGAAGAAGAATATAGGATATATTTCATTATTTTAAAATAATAATTCTGCTGAACAGATATTGGCAGCTAGGAAATCTTTTAAAACCTCACAGATTCTATCTTTTATAAGGTTTTATTTCTATAGCTCCTAAATAGATAGCATACTATAATTTGATCTAAGATTTTCTAGCCTTGAAAAATAAGTTATTGTCAAATGAGAGAATATCATTATTTTATTTTTGTAATTTCTTTAGTGTGACCTTAATTTAAAAAAACAAATTATTTGTAATGATCCAAAGCAACCTCATTCCCATCACTGACTAGATTTAATACAGAAAAATTACATTTATAACTTCAGTTTTACAGTTAATTTTATAAAAAGTGAATAGAACAATTTTACATGTTTATATTTAAAAACTATGAATGCAAAATTCTAAGATTCAAATGATTTTATAAAACGATATAAATTTTATACTAACAAAATACTATAATTATGTTATTAGGACATTCAAAATTACACAAACTAAATTACACTTGATTTCTTTCTTTTTTTTTTTTTTTAGTAAATTGAACTGTGATTTTTCTCCATTCTCAGATCACTTTTCTGTTTTCAAACATTTGGTGGTTTCCCCCTCACCAAATTAAAACACATATATTTTTCACTCTGGCATTCACAAATTCCCACAATGTCACCACGACTCATTTTTCTGGCTCTATCTCTATTATCACATGTGAATTTATGCCTTTAAATAATGACTGAATGTATTAAATCCATTTAATATTTTTTTGCGTGTCTCCAATGTACAAACACTATGATAGATGCATTGGAATATATAAAGATAGAAGATCTCTGCACTTGCCACATGTAATCTATTAATAGAAAGGAAAAGACACACAAACAACAAATTGCGAAACAAAGCAGAATGTTATAAATGATAAATAAAGGGACAAATGCCTTGCCAGGGCCATAAAAAGAAAATATCAATTAATACCAAATAGAGACAGATCACCAAGGCCTAGCAAGTTCAAATGACATATCTGAGGTCACATGGCAGCATTGAATGGCCATTTCAGATCCAGAGGAGAACATAAGAGATAGCCCAGGAGGTAGAGTACCTATGCTTAGGCATCACGAGGATTCTGGCAAGGATGAAGAAAACAGTAATTTCTTCTTTTGCTATCCACCTGAAAGGCCCTTCACACGCCTCCTGTGTCAAACTGAAAACACATCTGTCCTTAAAGTCTCATTTTTAAATAGTGTCCTTTGTACTTAGATTTTACACTTAAGAATTGTTATTTCAGCACAATCATATTTTGCCTTGGATCTAGTGCTAAATATGGTATGTTACGGACTCATATTAGGTACAGTTCGGTAAAGCTCTGAGTGATAGAAAACCCAAACTAACAGTGACTTACATAGAAAGAAGTTGGCTTGTCCCTTGTGTAAATGTGTGCTGAGGCAGAAGGGACTGATACATCAGGGACCCAAGTGTGTGCTGGATGCAGACTGATCTCAGGGTCCAGGATGGCAGCCTCTGAGCTCCTGGCAGGATGGACGCAGGGATGAAGACAGAGAAGAGGATGTGTGGGTGCTCTCCTTTAAGGAAGGTTTTCAGAGACTATCCTGTGACACTTTTGATTATATGCCTTCAGCTATTTGTGAGTCCCGTGGCCACAGTTATAAAAATGGGAAGTTGGGAAATACGCTTAACTAATTTTTACTGTGGAAACAGGTGAAAAGGATGTGGGAAGATAGTTAAAAATCTGGCTACAACTCTCAATAAATATTTGTTGGATTCGTGGGAACATACATTTATTAATTGCTGGTTATATGGCCAGTATTTGACTACATATCCATTGTATAGCCCTTGCAACAATCCAGTCTATTTTCGATGACACTTTATATACACAGAAGCTACACCTTAGAGTAGTTAAGTAATTTTGGTTAAGGTGACAGTGAACGGCTGTCTGAATGCAGAACCACTGATTTTGAATATCATAAATACGTATGGAGCAAATCAAAATGCTTTAAGTCTTGATGCCAAAAGAATCATGATGATTATTTATTAAAGGCTTAATCATTGGAACTGGTCAGAATACAAAATGAATCAATGAACAGTATTCCTGCCCTCATGCAACTTACTCAATAAAATAATCTCCCATACAGTTTTTAATTACAAGCTGTGACAAGCGCTATGCAAGAAAAGAACAAGAAGCTGTAAGAACATATATCAGGAAAGCTGAATCTAGTCTGGGGGGAGGGAAAGGGTTCCCTGAGGAAGTGGCATCAAGACCAGAACTGGGACATGGGAAATGCTCCATGAACATGCTGAATGAATAAATTCATTACTTTGAAGTTGGGGGTCACTTGGAAGATGTTTTTTCTAAGCCTGGAACAAAAGAAAAGGGCATCCTTCACATAGTCCCATATGGCTGGAACTTAGTAAATTCTTCACTTTTCCCAGAGCATAACTATTCATTGAATTAAATCAGAAAGTATTTTTCTCTCTCAAATGTCCACAGAATGAAATAGAAAGTTTTAATATAAGATAATTTGAAACATTTTATCTATTTAAATAAGTTCTACATGGGCATAGAAAAACTTACATGTTGCACAAACAGCTCTCTACAAATAGTAGCTGCTCAAGAACTAAATTTTAGTTCTACTGCAGATTAGAAACTAAGAATTCACAAAAAATATTAGATAATGTGCCCATCTTCCAAAGTTTATCTACATCTTCCCAAATGTAGGTTAATGCTTCTGAGAAAAGAAAAGTTGAGATCTAATGGCAATTTTATTAAAATGCCTTTTCTTTATTTTTGTTCTGCGAGGTAATCACATTTCTGTTTAAGAGCTTCTTGAAAGCTGCCATTATGTAAAAACACTGGCTTAGGTTGAGCTTCTGCTAGAAAAACTAAGATAAAAAAATTCACATTTACTTCTAAAACTCAGTACTTTATCTCTTAACAGCACTAATGTTAGTAATAAACTAAGTAGACATGAGTTGAACATAGTTTTTTAAATCTGAGAAATGAAAATATAGCTCAAGTATTATGAACTCAGAAAAAACTGTTTCAAAGCAATTGAAACATTAAATATAAAATAGAAGCAAGAAATTTGAGAGCCTATTTGTGAGGAAAAAAGGGAGACCTTTATTATTTTTCAAGACCCAAAATCACAACAAAATAAAGTAATCTATAGTAAATATACCAATGTTAGGATGAAATAGCTACTACTTTTATTAAATACGTCAATTCTGGGGAAAATAGCAAAAGCAGCATTAACAATGTGAAAAACAAATACATGGATAATATGTAACTAACATATGATGCAAAATGAAATGTTCTGAAAAATCCACTAAAGGAGAATGACTACACTTATTCAGAACCTCAGAGTTCAGTTCATCTGTTTTGGAGGGTTTTGCACAATGGTGCTCCCAAGAAAACTATTATCTTCCATCAAACTGTTTTGACAGAAATGGAAATAGGGAAAAATCAAACCTTATTTTGGACTTCTCACTTGTTTCCTCAAATATCTCTTTCAGCTCTAAGTAGACACCACCCAACTTCCCACTCTGTTAGTGTGTCCATGGGACTCACAAACGGCCAATGGCATATAAACAGAAATGTCACATGGGAGTGGTGTCACATGACAGTGATGTCAACTTAATCTGCTTCCTCTCTCTCTATAGAGCAGCAAACTCACTTTTCCAATTTCATTCTGGACACCCTTATCAGGATTTTCTCTGAGTTTATCAAAAAGAAGACCGATTTCTTTTCCTGATTTCTGTATTTCCACCATCGTGCTTAAGCTCAAAACCCTGGAATTCTGTTTAACTTTTTTGTATTGCTTGCCCCCCCCCTTTTTTGTATTGCTTGCTTCACCCCCTACCCTAACACATGATTCAATCACTTGTCCATGTTGCACCCTCGAGTTCTCTTACCATTTTTTCTTTTCTTTTTATTTCAACAGCTGCCAATCTAATCTGAGCCCTTCTTACATCTTCCTCTCTGGGCAGTAAGCTGTAAAAGCCTCCTAGCTGGTGTCCCTGGTCCAAGGCTACCCTCTCCTTAAAGCACAATTCAACATTTACTTAATGAAATTTTACTGAATGCCTCATCAGCGATAGGCATCGTGTTGGGTACTGATAATACGGATCACTGTGACGTGTCACCTTCCTAAACTCTAGTTCTCACAGTGTTGACACCCTGCTGAAAACTCTTCCATAATTCTTGAGTGCCACCTGAGTCTAACATTGACATATTTTCACATTTTTGTGTTTCCATATCTTTCCAAACTTTTTTCCTATTATCCCTAGAGATATCCAACTTCTCAGTATAATAAGACCTATCCCTGATGTAAATTGAGTTTTCTCCATCTCCATTGTGACTTTTTTTTTTTTAATTTGAGACAGTCTCACTCTGTTGTCCTGGCTAGAGTGCCATGGCATCAGCCTATCTCACAGCAACCTCAAACTCCTGGGCTCAAGCAATCCTTCTGCCTTAGCCTCCCGACTACAGGCATGCGCCACCATGCCCGGCTAATTTTTTCTATATATATATATATATATATATATATATATATAGTTGGTCAATTAATTTCTATTTATAGTAGAGATGCGGTCTCGTTCTTGTTCAGATTGGTTTTGCACTCCTGACCTTGAGCCATCCTCCCATCTCAGCCTCCCAGAGTGCTAGGACTACAGGCATGAGCCACCGCGCCCGGCCTCCATTGCAACTTTGCTTATTCTATTCCCTTTGCCTGGAATAATTTCCTTAATGCCATACTCAAAGATGCTGAATATGCCAAATCACCTTTAATAATTAAAATGTTTTTCAATGTTTTCATTATATTCTGGTTCCACAGAAAATAAGTACTTCTTTTCCATGCCACTAGCATGGAATGGAAAGACTCAGCTGAAAATTTAACAATAAAACATTTAAAGACTGGTCTTATGGGGATGTAGATGTTTTTACAACCCTTTTACTATTTAATTATGACTTAATTATTGAAGGCCTCAAGTTACAGGCAAAAATCCTTTAGGAACAATTAAGCATTGCCATTTCTAGTTCATGGATGAATGTGGATTCCACCTAAGGGTGACACTAATATAAGCAAGTTAGCAATAAAATATCACCAAGGCACCATAAGTAGTTAAGTCTTGGGTTTGTAATGTCTCGATGTCATCTATTACTTTAAAATGTTTTACACTGATGTCTCATTTTGAAGAGCAATATACTGTTCTCCAACATCTTGATTTATTGAGTTAAGTTGCTTCTAATAATGAAAGGGACACATCCAAGGTGAAGTATCTTGCTCTCAGGGATAGACTGTGAGCTCCATCAAGGGTAGTGATTACTACTTTTTATTTGGGATCACCAATATCAAAATTCACCTAGGCGTACCCTGGCTTCCAATGGTAACCTACTAATTCAGAAACTCTAAGGATGGAAATCATTTTTAAAAAAGCTTTTCAGTTAATTTTTATGTAGTTCAAATTTGAGAAACATTGTTCTAGACTAGAAATGAACTGCTTGTTTATGCAGAAATATAAATTTCATAGGATAGAATAGTTTCTTTATAAAGCCTTAAGAAAATTCAAGATCCCCCCCAACTACCAGTGCCCACCCACTACCAGAGCCCACACACTCCCCAAAAAATGTAAAAAAGGAACTACCAAGAGTTGTCAAAGAAAGGATAGTGCAGAGCTTACAAATTCTTCTCACACAAGCTGCTTGGGTTTGAATCCTAACTTTGCAACTTACTAGTTAATAAACTGAGAACATTTACTTATCTCCCTGTGCTAGATTTCACCATCTGAATAATGTGGATAGGAACAACAGCAGTTAGATGGAATTACTGTCTATACATGTAAAGCAGTTGAAATACCACATTGTGCTAAATGCTAGCTGTTAGATCTAAGGGCTAATACACAAAACTATGGTCAATGAAACTGGTTTCTAGGTTAAGTATAGGTGAATATATAACTTTTTCTACAATTATGTCTAACTACACTCAGTCACTTTTAAACAACAACAAACTCCCACAAATAGAAATGGTTTCAAATTAATTGCTGCCTCAAGAAAATAAAACTTTCAGAATCAGGCCAAGTGGCTGGGTGTTTGGTCACATTTTCAACACAAGAAGGTTTTCAGTGAGGCATTAAGGCAGAACAAATTTATTCAGTGTCTACTGTGAAAATAAGAGATTCCTTCAGTCCTATCCAAATAGTAATCCCACTAGTTCCCAGAAGATAAACATGAAGAGACAATCAAACCTTTAGCTCAGACTCTCACTTTTCCCTGCTTCTCTGAATTTCTCACCTCTAGGGGCTTTAGGACAGGCTGCCAGTAAACCTCTGCTCTTGCAAGGAGGCACTGATGCAGTTCTATTAGAACTAATTGTTACATGAGAGGCACGAAGTGACTCTAATTCATAAGCTACATTTCCCACAGGCAGGTCTTATAAGCAGTTTTAATACCTTTGGTTGAAGCTGAATTCAGATTCACAGGGGAATACTGAAGAGTGCAATTAGCAACATAAAATAAAAGTTACAGTAAGAAACTCTGAAAAATGACAGGTACTCAGAGTGCTAACTCCTTTAGTCCTAAGTGCCAGGAATTGGGATATATAGTCTAGGGGCTGCCTAGCTGGTCACATGAAAAGATATAAAGAGGGAACCACAATAAATTTGCCATGAATGCGATCAAGGTAGATTTAAAACCAGGGGTTCTCAATTTTGAAATTTTTTAATGATAATAGCAAGTTGCTATTTTCAATCAATTCAGATTTTCTCCATTTCACTCAACCAGCATATAAATGAACAAACAAACAAAAAGTCACTCTGGTAATATTCACGAGACAAATGAAAACCAATTGAACTGCAAGGCATTTAAAATCTCAAACTCTAGAAATACATCGGTTAAGTTAGAAAAGTTTTCCTCATGGCCAAAATGCACAGCAAGTATAATGAAACAGTCTTCTACAAGGGTTTTTAATTGACTTATATACTAAGAGTTTGCTAAACTCTTACTGGTAGATGATAATGTCTGTGTTAAAAGTAATTCCTTGTAAGTCTTTATATTCTGTATTTTATGAATAACAGTAATAAGGGATAGTTTGTTTGTTTGTAAGGGTAAAAATTTCAAATTTCATGAGCTAGAAAGATACTAGTATTTTAAAAGCTTTTTGAAAATTTCATGTCTTCATTTTTTATTTCAGAATATTGTGGGGATAGAAACATTTTGGTTACATGAATTGCTTTTGCACAGATTGAGTCAAAGTTATAAGTGTGTCCATCCTACAGAGAGTGGGTATTGTAACTATTAGGTGTGAATTCACTCATCCCCTTCTCCCCTCTCCCATCTGCTTGATTTCCATTAAATTTTACTACCATATGTATACATGAGTGGTGATTATTAGTTCTAATTTAGCAGTGAGTTCATGTGGTTTTTGTTTTTCCATTCTTTTGATGCTTCACTTAAAAAGATGGTGTCCAGTTCCATCCAGGTTGTTACAAAAGGCATTAGTTCACCATTTATTTTTGGCTGAGTAATATTCCATGGTATACATATAACACATTTTATTAATCCACTCATGTATGGATGGAAACATTTGGGGGTTGTTTCCACATCTTTGTGATTGTGAATTGTGTTGCTATAAACGTTTGAGTGCAAGTGTCTTTTTAATAAAATCCTTTTTTTTTTTTCCTTTGAGTAAATACCCCATAGTGGGATTGCTGGATCAAATGGTAGCTCTACTTTTAGTTCCTTGAGGTATAGCCATACTACTTTTTATAGAGGTTGTACTAGTTTGCAGTCCCACCAACAGTGTATGAGTGTTCCTTTCTCTCCGTATCCACATTAGCATCTGTTGTTTTGGAACGTTTTGATAAAAACCATTCTCACTGGAGTTAGGTGATGTCTCATTGTGGTTTTGATTTGCATTTCCCTGATGATTAGAGGTGTTAGGATTTTTTCATATGTTTATTGGTCATTGGTTGATCTTCTTTTGAAAGGCTTTGGTTCATGTCTTTTGCCCATTTTTTTTTTTTTTTAGTGGAGTTATCTGATGTTATTTTGCTGATTCACTTGAGTTCTTTCTAGATTCCTAGTTATTAGCCCTTTATCAAATGTGTAGCATGCAAATATTTTCTCTCATTCTGTAGGTTATCTATTTGGTACTGGTTGTCTCCTTGGCTGTGCAGTGATGCCTCCTGATTTGTTCTTTTTGTGTAAGGTTGCTTTGGCTATTCGGGGTCTTTTCTGGCTCCATACAAAGGGTAAGAATTATTTTTTATACATCTGAAAAAAACTGACATTGGTACTTCAATGGGGATTGTATTGAATATACAGATCACTTTGGGTAACATAGACATTTTAACAATGTTGATTCTGCCGATCCATGAGGATGATATGTTTTTCATTTGTTTACATTCTCTGCAATTTCGTTCCTCAGTGTTTTGTAGTTCTCCCTGAAGAGGTCTTTCACCTCCATGGTTAAATGTATTCCTAGGTATTTTATTTTCTTTATTGCTATTGTGAATGGTATTGAGTCTTTGATTTGATTCTCAGCTTGACTGTTGTTTATGAATGCTATTGATTTGCATACATTGATTTTGTATCCCAAGACTTTGCTGAATTTATTTATCAATCCCAGAGTCTCTTCACAGAGTCTTTGAGGTTTTCTAGATATAAGATCACATCATCAGCAAAGAGCGATAGTTTGATCTATTCTTTCTCTGTTTTCATACCTTTGTTTTTCTTCTCTTGCCTGATTGCTCCCACTAGGACTTCTGGCATTATGTTGAAAAGCAGTGGTGACAATGGGCAACCTTGTCTGGTTCCAGTTCTAAGTAGGAATATTTTCAATTTTTCCCTGATCAGTATGATTTTGGCTGTGGATTTGTTTGATATCACTTTTATAATATTGAGGTATGTTCCATCTATGCCTATTTTCTTAAGAGTTCTTATCATAAAAGTATGCTGAATTTTGTTGATTGCTTTTTCTGTGTCTCTTCAGAGAAGCATAAGGTCTTTATTTTTTCAGTTCTATTTCTTCCTGATTGAGCCTAGGGTGTTGTGTTTATTTTTTTTAAAAATAAATTAATCTTAGAGGGACAATATATGTTTATATTAAATATTAACAATAGTACTAAGGTTTGCAAACTCTTGTGATGTGATTATGATAAATTTACAAAAATGTGCAAGAAGCTAAGTCAAACATTATTTTTTAACATTTTGTGAAAAAATATACATGGGATAGGAAGTAAAAATTTTGATGTCTTTAACTAGCAGACATCCTGGCTACCATCTTACAAATGTTACCCATGCCCAAATAATGTTTCTTATCAGAGTGGTTTGCAGTGATTATAGAGCAAAGTATGGCCCACTAGGATCTACAGGAAGTATGGTTCCTCTGCTCTCCAGATGGATGAGACATTTTCCATATACAGATAAATGTACCAATGTGGCACCAATGGGATCGTGCTTAAATGGCACAATTAAATGTTAGTATATAATAGCTAAACATAGAGATGAACTGAGTTGTCTGAAAATTCTTAGTTTTAAACTGTGCAGAATAAGTACCATGTGAATATAAACACTATTTCTTTGCCGGCTTTTTTGTTCAACATTCTATATTCTTCTCTTAGCCAGTAATTGGCATCTATACAACATAGTTTCTATTCAAAGTGCTATGTAAATAGACTTACTCTAGGTGTAATTCCTACTCTCAAGTTGCTTACAGTACAGGAGGAGAGGGAA
Source organism: Microcebus murinus (assembly GCF_040939455.1). Classification (NCBI taxonomy): domain Eukaryota; kingdom Metazoa; phylum Chordata; class Mammalia; order Primates; family Cheirogaleidae; genus Microcebus; species Microcebus murinus. The sequence goes on from NC_134114.1 coordinate 61,137,333, forward strand.
TGGCAAACAATAACTATAGAGATATTTTAGCTGCTATGATTGAAATATATAGTTGGCAGAGTGGGAAAAAATGAATGTAGTCACTTCTATCTTTGGCAATGAATGGCAGGGCTTTCAGGATTTACTTTATAGAGAAAGGAATGTTGGACCTGAATCTAAAAAAGATTGGTAGATGGATCAATAGATGAACCATGCAGTGTATGTGCCAAAGCACAGCAGCAGAATAAGGCACATGAATTTGAGGAATAGCAAGAAATCCAGGTCAGTGAAGCACTGGGGCTGAAAATCAGGGAGGAAGCAGCTTGGAAGAAAAAGACATGCAGCTTCTTTTAAATTGAGAACAACTGCTATATGGTTAATCAGGTATTACATAGCTCATAGAATCTAAAGTTACACTCTAAAATGCATCTTTTAAAGCTAATAAGCAAGCAATATGCATTATATTAGTATAAATGTGGTAAATGACCAAATAATTTGAGACTAAATATATTATTTTTGAGTATGGAAGCACTGAGTTATTTTTACTTAATGCAAAGTGACTTTTTAAATTTAAAAAGTAATGTTTGTTTTTAAAACACACAATTATGTATGAAAAACTCACTCCTAATAAACTTAAATAAAAATTGTAATTTCCCATCTGGGATCACAGTTGAATAAAAAGATCATCAGAAAAAGCAATACATTAATGCCCTGATATAATTAACATTAGAAAGGTATTTAGTATGGGTGGGAATATATCTGGGAATGTAGTATTTTTTTTTTAAGAAAAAAATCAGCAGGCTAAAACATTTTCCACTTGAATGGGGAATTACTAAAGATGGATTAGATTCTATGTGATTCAGATTCTGTAACTAAAAAATTACCTGAAAAAGAAAATCTACTTCTTAAATTCTGATCTTATAAAAATGATTTTTGCATCTGAAGGAGTTCCAGGTGTCTCTGAGTGCCAAAAAAAAAAAAAAAAAAGAAAGAAAAATCCACTTATATTACATACAGACTTTTGAAATGAAATAGATGATTAAGTCTGTCTTTTTGTAGCATTCTTAATTGTACTGTTAACCAAGTTTTAAAAAATAATCCATGTGTGGAATTTGTACTCTGGGTATTGGTAACCTGATGTGTATGTACTCCTTTAGTTCTCCTCTGGGCCCATGCATTCTACATTAACTATTATTAAATATTTTTAAATGCATAAGTCCGATGGTTTTTCCTTGGAACATTTTAAATTTTATAACAAAGAAGAATCTAATGGCCATTCAAGCACTTCAGCTGTTTCATGGCTAAGAAATAAGGCTTACCGGTGAATTGCTGCCAAAGCTGCATGTGCTTCTAAGGAGACAACCTAGCTTGGTTCTGCCTCCCTCTACTTCAAAGAATTTTCTTGGATCACTTATTTCCCACTATCCTTCCTCGTTTTTCTTTGCTGTTCTTTCCTCTCCCTTCACCCCACACAGTCATCACTACTTGCAGTTCCAACAACAAAGTGCCCAGATCATCAAGCAAAAGTGTTTATTTTATTTTACTCATTTTTTTTTTTTTTACTATAACTCAAGCATTACAAACTCAAAGTTTATAAAGCAAATGAGACTTGTTTTTACAGTGTATTCTGAGGATGACCCGCAGCAGGTCTGTGGAGCAATTCGGAAGTTTCTGTTTTTACCAAGTGCCCCATACGTCCTATGCACAGTAGAGTTTGAGAAGTAACTATCTTTCCTCTCACAAAATCTGTGGCATACAGAAAAGGAACATATTAAGGTTATAGTCATATTTTTTAAAAGGTGACGAATTATTTAAAAGAAAGAGTTCAAAACCTAATTTTCTCAGTGATAAAGTGCTGAAACTGAAACAACTACTAGTAAATTAACGTTCAAAAGAAAATTATGGCATTACCTTAATATATTACTATACCATACCCATCAAGTATGTTAGCATCTGATAAGATAGCTACATAATACATTGTGTAATGGGAATTTCTCTCCATTCATTCTATGAATACTATGCTAATATAGTTCTAGTTTAATAAAAGTCCTAGTAAAAATAGACTGGTTTGGTAAAATATAATATCCTGCTTCAAATGGAATAGTTAGCAGACTCTGTAAGACCAAGCCACCAATATGTTATTATTATGTTTACCCTATCTAGTTTCCTATTTTCTAGATTCAGAGCATCCTGAAGGCAAATCTATCTTTTTTCTAGTGCCTATTAGAATATGGTGTGCAGAGTACAAATTCTTTCAGTAAATGTTGAGTGGATGAATAAATTAATGGCTTGAAATACAATACACATTCCAGAAAGAAAACATATACATGAACCACAATTAACCCAAAAATTAAAAAGAAAGTACTATACATGAAGTAAAAGAAAAATACAAAGGAATAGAGAATAGATATCTTTAAAATAAGTAAGAAATAATCATTCTGGCTGATCTCACTTAATAAAGCATGTAGAAATTTTAAATAATCTTTTAATATTTTATATGTAATAATCCAAGACATACTTCCATAATTGTGCAAAGTTGCTATTTTTAACACATTAGTCAGAAAGAAGATGCTGATGGGCTAATGTTTAATGTGGTGGCTAATTAATATTGAAAAAAATCTAGATGAAGATATAAAGGTCAGATAAACTTGCAAAAGGGAGAAAAATGTTCTTGTCTAACTGCATTTACTTTACTATCCCTTTAAATCCAGAACCAATTATAAGCATTGTGGTTCTATCAATAATTTCCTACTGAGTATATAAATTTAAATGGTAATTTCAATTTTTATTTTATCAGGACAAGGAAGATAATAAAATTGAATACAAATTAGTGCATATGGGTCATACACTTGAAAGATTAGAATATTTTGCTAATTATCAGTGAATTTAAGCAAAGTACTCAAATGTTTCATTTGAAGGACTGAATATAAATAAAAGAATTAAGTGACAAGGGAAATTAATGATGAATGCTCAAATACACAAAATTGGATACATCATTAGACCTCCCAGATTCTCATAGATATGATTTTCTTTTAAGAAACTGACAAAGTTTTTGAAATAGAAAAATAACTTAGAAAATAAGATACTATTAAATAATGCAATAACAAAATATATACTTTGAACACAATCACTAAGTATTTATTGAATAACAATGGAGAGTTTTGATTCAGTTTTTCTCTCATTATGTGGGAAATTTCTTCCTCCATTATATATCCGTTTATATTTACTTCAACTATATTTCTATAAGAGTTCATGATAATCTTCAACAAAAAGCAAAATTATCAACATCATTATCCCCCTTCCCTTAAAAGTAAAACAAGTTTTTAATTATTCTGCTTAAGATGATAAACAAAGTCATATTTAATCTAAATTTCTGTCAGAGTAGACCGTTGTCTTGTTCCATTAAGCTCATACTTATAGTCACTGGGACAAAGAGAATTTAAAGTTTGTGCAATCCTTTGAAAAGTAGAATGATGTTAAGTAGGCAAAAATGGGGCAAGCAAAGTGAGAAATCTGGACATGAAACATTAATAAGGTGTTTCTCAGAGTAAACATTGCAAAAGTATGCTATTTCTGGTTCGCTGAAATACACAATCATTGAAGCTCACAAACATAATTTGCCAAACAGAAACCCTGATGTTAACTATGACATCATCTCTCAATTGTTATGCAATTTCTGCTACAAATATTAATTTCTGAAGTTTTATGACCACAGTCTTACAAATGCTGAAATGAATAGTCAACTATAGTGATTAAAAATGTCTCTGGAATGATTATTAGTAAGTAGAATACAAGCATTTTCTGTTATTCTGTGTCTATTTTAAATTTTAATTGGATATTCATCAGTCAGTGATCAAAGCTATATAGATGTGCCATTTCCAAAACCTGGAATTCTTTCTACAAATGTAGCTATAGATTGAAAAATCCAAATGTAATTTAAAAAGTAATTGTGGCAAATGCATGCAAATATAAATTCATAAAACAAAACAAGAACTTCAGGTAACCATATAGAGCTGTATAGATAAAATAAATATATGTATATGATATATAAAAATTCCTAAGAAACCAGAACAAAGAAGTATCTGAAGGAGATTTTCGCCCCATTCTGAATGTATGGAAGTCTTGTGACTTGGCCATAAATCAATTTTTCTTTATATTAAATGCCTATAAACCAGCTCAAAATATGTAGTAAACAGAACAGATCAGTCACCTAAACTAATCAAAATTCTCTAATAGTGCCTCACTCCAATAGAATAAGGCTAATGCCTTTCAGTAAGAATCCTTAGGCACAGCAAACTCACACATCTTTACAGCAACTTTTCCTCAAGTCATGACTTTTTACATGATATTCCCCAGACCCCCATCTGGCTCCTTTGGTCATGGTGTTCCTTGGGTGTCTAGTCTCTCCTGAAAGTTGTCTTCCCAGACCTCACTCAAATCCTGTCTTCCCCATCTGGCTTTCTCAAAATAATTAATTACTTCTTCCTCTGACCCTATAGTATACTGGATTTTTCTTCCCTTTAGCACAAATCAATGACTTGTTAGATAGTTATTAATGTGCTTTCCCCAACAGGGGATAATCTTTCACAGAAATCAGTTTGATCATCTTTTCTGTTCTCCTAATACCTACTTTAATGTTTCACTTTATCTAAATGCTCAAAAAGCATTGGAATGGATAGAATATAAGCTACTATCCAGGCCATCTTTGGGAAATCACTTAGTTTCCCAGTATGTTGTTGTTTTCTCCTGTTTTAAAAGAATAGATGGCTGATGACAACAAATGCCACAATGAATGGGAATGAATACTCTCAGCTATTGAAAGAAGGTGCATTTGAAGTACTGCTATCATAATCCATTGTCTATTTTATACTTGCATATGTGGAATCACTTCTTAGGCAAGAAATAGATGTAATTTTTATATTCTTGAAGTATCCTAAATTGCTGCTAAATGTTAACACTGTGCTAATGACACATAGCATATGAGAAAGCTTCCTCCTTGGATAGGTAAAATAGTGGTATTTATGCCCCAAGAATTTTAACATTTTTAATCCCTTTAACACATTTTCCAATAGAATATGTATGCTTTCAATATTTTCAGAGCTTGTGGCTAATTAGAGCTCTTAACTAAACCACCCTTTCCTCTGACCATGAGGAAGAGTCACATTGAGTTCTCACTTGTTGCTTTCCTAAATTACTCTGATCATATTTGGCAGTAACCTTGTCCCACCTCATCTCTTACCTGAATCCAAGGCCATCTGTCATTTTCTGCAGCTGTCCATGCATTTATAAGACCCTTCTTATTAAGACGTGCATAGTAGGGATACCATTTCTGGAGTCCAAAAAGAGCTCGGTGAGTAGAGGAAGCTGTTATTTGCTGATTTGATATGATTCCACCTTCAATTCCCAATGGACCTGAACATTCTGGGAACAAATAAGGAAAAAACATGTGAATGTGTTAGAAATAATATATATGCAAAATGTGGCTGTAAGATTTGATGGGAGATATTTTTTAAATGATTTGAATTTGTGCCACCATGTCTTTTACATCTCATTCAGTTTACAGTTCCCTTACTGACTGCTACATTAAGGAAATAATTCTTGCTCCTTACGACAGTCTCTTCTTCCTTTGCTTTGAGAGTGGCTACTGAACAGACACTTCCCTTCTGCATTATGATTCTGTTATGTACCATTAATGTTTGGTTGTTGATCATGTCAACAAAAGCATAATGTACTTAAAAGGCCTCATATTTAGTATACCACATAAATCCTAAGCCCTCAACAAATAGCTGTCAATTCATTATTTCTTGACTAGCACTTACTTGAGTTTAGTGTCAAAATCATTTTTGCACTAATTTAGCATTTCTCACTAATATAAACTATTTACCTTAAATTTTTATACCCATTCTCAATTATGTTTCCACAAAAAGGGCAATGCATAAGTCTGTTAACATTTAAAAAAATTTACTATAATAACATAACCTCTGATATGTTATAAATGATAAAAAATATATGAACAAATTATTATTTTTTTAAATTTTTTTATTTTAGCATATTATGGGAGTACAAGTGTAAATGTTACTTATATTGCCCATGCTCCCCTGCCCCCTCAAGTAAGAACTTCAAGCATGAACAAATTATTTTTATAGAGAGTAAGTAAACTCTCTGACAACATTATATGGGATATAATGTGTACAACTCAGTAAGTCAAGATGTTAAAATATTTATCTTCCTAATATTTTTAGTTCAAAATTTATAATTCTAGATATTGAGATTCTGCACTTACATTTTACCTTTATTTTTCTTTAAATTTGTAACTTGGAAACTTAAGAAAATTTCCTAATAAAACTTAAAATACTAAGATTAAAGCATAATATATTTGAACAATATAATCTCAGATACCAAGTATGTTTAGTGTTTTAAATTAGAAGTGGAGGTAAATTCATCTAAAAATTATACCTATATATTTATATATAAAATTATGTATATTTGAATTACTTAATTACTTCAAAAATTTCACCAGAAAGTACATTCATTTTGAATACAATTTGAAAAATTCAGAATAAGCATGATTATGATATAATGAAAAATATCTGATTTTCATAATTTCATTAACATTTCACACATTACACTCAACCTTTTGCCATGTTATATTTGTATGATAAATATGATAATTCTATGATAAAATACACTACAATAATTTACCAGAATTCCTGAAAATAAGAAAGGAGTACATTGCCATTATTAAATGTCAGTATGTATAAGCCAACTTGATTGGTGATTGCCACCAAGCACATTTAAGATTTTAATTACTACAGAAGTCCAACATTGTCAGAAATTAAACATTTACACTCACATTGATTTTGAAAATATGAAAAGAAGCATTTGGCAGCTGGATTATAATGTTTTTAAAAGTTAGGAAGATATTTCTCATTTGGTAAACAATTTTTTTCATTGCTATAAACATGCTTCTTTTTAAATTCCATGCTCTGATTGTAAATAGCTCTGATGGCTTTAAAACCTTTAAACATTTTTTATAAAGAGGTTGAAAATATCCTATGCAATAAGAACAAAATTGGAGGCATCAATTTACCAGACTTCAAACAATACTACAAGGCTACAATAATTAAAGTAGCTTGGACTGGCACAAGAACAGGGACATTGACCAGTGGAAAAGAACTGAGAACCCAGACATAAAACCATCCTTGTACAGCCATCTAATCTTTGATGAAGCAGATAAAAACATATGCTGGGGAAAAGAATCCTTATTTGATAAACAGTGCTGGGAAAACTGAATAGCCACATGTAGAAGACTGAAACAGGATACACACCTTTCACCTCTTACAAAAATCAACTCATGATGGGTAACAGACTTAAACCTAAGATGTGAAACTATTAAAATTCTAAAAAGAAATGTTGGAAAAACTCTTATAGACATTGACCTTGGTAAAGAATTTATGATGAAGACCCCAAAGGCAATCATAGCATCAACAAAAATAAATAAATGGGGCCTGATCAAATTAAAAATCTTCTGCACAGCCTAAGAAACTGTCACAAGAGCAAACAGACAACCTACAGAATGGGAGAAAATTTTTGCATGCTACACATCTGATAAAGGACTGATAACTAGAATCTATTTAGAGCTCAGGAAAATTGGCAAGAAAAAATCAAACAACCTTATCAAAAAGTGGGCAAAGGACATGAACAGAAACTTTTCCAAAGAAGACAGAATAATGGCCAACAAACATATGCAAAAATGCTCAACATCTCTAATCATCAGGGAAATGCAAATCAAAATCACAATGAGATATCACTTATCTCCAGTAAGAATGGCCTTTATCAAAACATCCCAAATCAATAAATGGTGGCATGGATGTGGAGAGATAGGGACACTCACACACTGCTGGTGGGACTGCAAACCTCTATGGACAGTACTATAAAGATACCTCAAAAAATTAAAAGTAGAACTACCATTTGATCCAGCAATCCCAATACTGGGTATCTACCCAAAGGAAAAAAGACATTCTATAAAAGAGACACCTGCACTTAAATGTTTATAGCAGCACAATTCACAATTGCTAAGATGTGTAAACAACCCAAGTGCCCATCAATCCATGAGTGCATTAATAAAATGTGGTATATGTAAACCATGGAGTACTACTATTCAGATATAAGAAACAATGGTGATACAGGACCTCTTGTATTTTCCTGGATACAGCTGGAACCTATTCTACTAAGTGAAGTATTCCAAGAATGGAAAAATAAGCACTGCATGTATTCACCATCAAATTGGTTTCATCGATCAACACCTAAGTGCACATATAGGAATAACATTTATCGGGCGTCAGGCAGATGGGATTGGGGAGAAGAGGATGGGTATATACATATATAATGAGTGCGATGAACACTATCTGTGGGATGGACACACTTGAAGCTCTGACATGGGGGTGGGGGGACAAGGGCAATATATGTAACCTAAACATTTGTACCCCCATAATATGCTGAAATTTAAAAAAGTTGAAAATATGTGGATAAGTAATCATCTTAATCAGGACTATGTTAGTAAAGATGACATTGATATGGTAAAAAATTTCATCTTTGCCATTGATAATTAAAAAATTATTCACTTGATATGTTAAACATAGATAAGAAGATCTTTTTTGAACATGTAATTAGTACTATTTAACACTTTATAAAGGTATATGATATCACTTTGAAGTCATTAAATTAAAAAGACATCCATTTGTAGAACTGTAATATTAGGAGCTGCAGATAATAATCTGATTTTTACATTCCATAAAACATAACACTGAAAACTCAAATATTGATTCTTTAGATTCTTGTTTTGCTTTCCATTTTAAACTTAGAGATCTTTACAGACTTCATAAAAGTACCTAGGAACTTTCATGATGACACTCTGATTTTAAAAACTGCAGGAGCCTAAGCTTTTTAAAACTATTACCATTAAAGGAGTCTCAAGGATTTTGTCCTTGATATGCACAATGTTTTGAAGAAAAAAGGCAGCAGGCAGGGAGGTCATTTATTGCAGACCATTACTGCGTAAGCCAGTAAGTAGACTAGCAAAGGTAGAGAGAGCCAGCATGGATTAATTAAACTGTGTAATAACCTTAAAAAGTACTCTATGCTGTTTAGTTACATGCTTCTAAGGCTTTTATGCTGACTTGGACATCTTCACAGAATTTGTAACCATTTTAAAAGACAGAGTAGATCTCAAACCACACATCTATAATTTTACTTCATCAATATGATGAAGTAAACCTACCAACCTCCTTTATATGTTGTTTAGCTAACATATAAATAGACATATTGACTATGATATTGCATCATGATATAATCAAATACCAAAAAGTGATTTTGAAAATATACTCGCATAGGTTTACTTTGCCATAAGGCTCCCGATCATTGGCATGCCCTCATTAGTAATTTGAATTCATTAATTAAAATAACATAATTTAAAAAAATACATGTTGACATGTTATATTTATATAGGGCTTCAGTGTTCAAATTATTTTCACATGAGCTATCTCATTGTGGTGATGTCAAATTTACAAGTATTTCTTTTTCCAGTTCTCAATTCTACACTGTTGCTTTTTTCAATACAAACTTTTGCAACATTCACATACATACTCTACCACTTGTGTGCAGTTGGAAAATCCCACCAGAGAAAACATGACTGTGGCAGGGGTCCCTGAAGGAAGCATTATCAGTGTACTCGCTGGGGTTAGTGATGCTCCATTCTCCTCTTTTTTTAAATTGGGGTTATAATGATACCTAATCCATCAGTTGTGAAAGAACATGAGGTCACAAATGCTTTGCATTTGTATCTATAAATTGTTAAAAAAAAATAATGAGCTTGGTTCTGTAAGGTATTTGGATGTTTCTCTTTAGTGGACCCCAACTGAGGTGATCCTGGCCTTTTAGCCCCTCTTGACAGGTGCTGTGTCTTTTTCACTGTTGCATCCTTAGATGCTCACAATACACAGAAAGAGCTCAATAAATATGCACTGAATGTTGCTTTGTGAATCTTTTTTTTTCCAAACAGTAAACTAATAAGGAAACCCAAGCCTTAAGTATATTTCACAGTGGAAAGTTGTCACAACAGCAGATTTTCTTCACTAATCATGTGGCCTACAATCAAATGGATGTCATCATAATAAAAGGTTCAAAATCCAATTTCCTTTTGCCTGTGCTATCCACTTCCCCAATGTCCTATTAAATTCAACAGTTATAAAAACCAATGAAGAAGCTGCAATTCAGAATGAAAATGATTACACACCAAGATTAAGTGACCTTAAACAATTAATAGTATGATGCTTAAAAGGAAAGACAATATGAAGATATGCATTGCTTTTACTATCAATAAATGAGAGAAGAGATACGAAATAGTAATTGATAAAATAATATCAGATGAGAATTCTGACATTTGAAAAGTGCATCTACAAGTGTTTTCTCACATAGTCTTTGAAATAATACTTAAAGGAAAAAAGTTATCATGCCTATTTCATGAATGAGGAAAGTTAAACATGTAAAAGATGAGTCTGGAATTTAGTGTGAAGAGTTTAGTGATGCTTCAAAGTTTGACTCTGATCTTTTTCTTCTATTTTTTATGAGGGGTGTGTGTGTGTGTTTACTTACACATACTGGGAGAAAGGAAAGGAGAATTAACATGGAGAGACCATGTGGAATATAACTAGTGGCATTCAGGATATGACAGAGCTTTCACAAATTGGGATATATTAAAACAATAGATAACATTGTATGGCAGGCAGTCACAGAAGTAAATATTGAGGGTTTATGGGTATGTGTCCCTTGAGGTGTAAAAACATTAAACTGATAACCATTATTGGCAACATACTGCTTATCTAATATGGATAAGCTAATATTCCTCTCACTAATTTATTGACCTTTTATTATGTGGCCATCCATCCATCACTCCATTCATTTATCTATCCTCTGTTCAATTAATTCAGTTTTCTTTTTCTTCTTTTTCTTTTCTTTTTTTTTTTTTTTTTTTGAGACAAGAATCTCTCTCGGTTGCCTGGGCTACAATGCCCTGGTGTCATTCTAGCTCACAGCAACCTCAAACTCCTGGGTTCAAGTGATGCTCCTGCCTCAGCCTCCTGAGTAGCTGGGTCCACAAGCACTCACCACCATGCTGGGCTAATTTTTTTTTTCTATATTTAGTTGTCCGGCTAATTTCTTTCTATTTTTAGTAAGGTCGGGGGTTTTGCTTTTGCTGAGGCTGGTATCGAACTCCTGACCTCAAGCGGTCCTCCCACCTCAGCCTCCCAGAGTGCTAGAATTACAGGTGTGAGCCACTATGCCTGGCCAATTAATTCAGTTTAGAAAATACTATTTACTGAAGGTCTGCTTTATATCAGACACTTTTCTAGAAAGTGGTGATATGAAGATGAACAAGGCAGAAAAGGTCTTTATTCTCTAAGAGTCCATATTCTAGTGGGGAAACAAATAATAATAATAAAAAAATAAATAAGAAAATGTAAAACAGTAAGAGTTGTGAAGGAAAAAGAAGGGTGGATCAAGTGAGGGCGTGTCAAGTGATCTTTGATGGCCTTTCTGAGAGGTGACACTAAATCTGATCTCTGAATGGGAAGCAGGGCCTACTGTGCTGGATTTATAGTACTGATTTCCTCAACGAGCTTTCAGTGTAGTGGGAGAGGCAGACAGAAATAAGCACATTGTCATATAATGTGGCAGATGCCATTATGGTGGATGCACACGATTCAACAGAAAATGGAAGAAGGAATCAAAACCCAGCCTAGGGTTCAAAGAAGGATTTCCTAGAAAAAAATAGGAGCCAGCACAGTGGAGAAAGAGAAGATAAACACAGGAAACGGCCTGTTAAAATGAGGGAAGTAGAGGCAGTGCAGCATCACTAGACCAAGATGGGTTGGCAAGAGGATCGTTAAGAAATAGGGTAGAGAAGTAGGAAGACCCTCGACTATTTTGCTGAAGAGATTGCAGATAGGACTTGATTCTATTAGTGATGGAGAGTTTTTTAAGGATTCTAACCATGGCCACATTTTCATTTAATACGGATCATTCTTACTGTACCCTGAAGGGTAGATTTAAGAGGTGGAAAAACTATGGCCAAATAGTGAGCAACTGCAATTGTCTAGGTAAAAAAAAATGATGCGGGTCTGAAAGAGGGGTAAAGAAGAAGAAGAGTTAAAAAACTATTTATTAATACTTAGGAGGTAAAATTAGGCGGAGCTAGTTATGATTAGATGCAGGGCGAGGAAGAGAATGAGCTATCTGAATTTCAAAAGTTACAGAAAGCATAGATAGGTGGCCACTTTAATTGAGACTGGTTATATTTTGCAAGTAACACAATTGAACCAAATTCCTCTCTTAAAATTTATCAAGCATCATTCATGCTGCTGAATTGCACTTGGGAGGATTTGCTTTTGTTTGACCTGCTGTTGCTACCTGGATTTTGGTAGGCTGCTCTCTCATTAACCACAGGCAGGATTGAAAAGGGAAAACCTACTTCCACACTCAAGACATGCCAAGTACTTCTCTGCCCCCAAACTTATTCACATGTACTATGTGTGCACATCTGCTGTCCCGTAAGAGGGAAAATTCCTTTGCAGGCAAGGATTATATTCCTCAAAGTATTTAGCAGCAGGCTTCCATTTCAGCAGAGACTTAATAAATATTTGTAGAGATAATTACTTTTTTAATAATAAATATGAAAGGTAAGTAAATAGTATAAATTACAGGTAACATTGTAACATTTTATTTGTGTAGTTCATTTTTAAATTGAAAAATCATATTCACCTACAGTCTCTCAAGAGTACACATATAAAGAGATCTTCTTTCAAAATTGTTTATATGCTGAGTAAATTCTCTACTAATGGAAAAAAATGGGACTTATAGTGGAGTGAGTATCTCCTCTGTCAACTAGCTGTTACACAGCATTACTAGGTATTTCTAAAATTCCTCATTGAATTTGGGAAACATTGGCAATTCAATCAATGCTGAATACAGTGGTAGAATATAATGGTAGAATATAGTAGTGGAATAAGATAGTCTATATTTCCTGGCTGAAAAATCTGTATTTATGTATTTTTGGTATTGTGCACGGTTTTGTCAGATATAGCAATAATCTTAAATTAATGAGTTCATTCAACATTGACTACCAGGGGCTTTTAGGCATCATTTACATAGTCATTTAAAACAATTGCATTATCTGAATTGCACAAATGGATTGGAAATGTCCTCTGACCCAATACCCTGCTGCTCAGACTAACACTGAGCAAAGTGAGTGATGTAAGCTGGCAGGCTGAGCAGTGGCTGGGCCAGTTGGGGTCAAGCCTCAAGTGCTTTCCCCAGAAGGACTTTTCTGTCTCGACCACGTCATCGGATGTGAATAACACAGCTTCAAAGCAAAGTCCTTCTCACTCTGCAAACTTATTCTCTGGAGTATGGCAAAGAATGGCGGCTGCGTGTTATTGATCTTGCAGCTGACAGGCAAGCAGTGCCTCAAGATGTCTCACATCTTGTTCCTGAGTGTGCTGATTAAGCCTTTCAAATACATGAGATGCACAGCTGAATCTGTAACAGGAATGCACTGCTTTCATTTGCTCTATCTCAATATCCAGACATCTTCAGAATGAAAGGACTTCAAATTAAAGCCTTGTAAGAAACAAATCTCCTTTAAACATCTCCAGTCCTCCCTTTCTCTAAGCATCTCATCTCATAGGAGTGAGTCCTCTGCTGTGCTTAGCATAGCGTGATAATTGTGCTGAACGCGCGCACTGGCGAATAGATTACTGATGACCTCTAATACTGCAGAAATTAATGCTGATTCAAACGCAAGCTTCCCTCTGTGCCACTTGGACCACGGTCTTTCCTTTACTCCTAGCATTTGCTTTTTTTTTTTTTTTTTAGAGCTGTCCTGAGACCAGGCTTTAAATTGGTGAGGGAGGGATCAAGGCCACTGTTTCTCACACAGTTGCCTGGGGGTTAAAAGGAGCCCTGAAGATTTTTTTTCTGGTGAGTCTTGTCAGATGAGTCTTAACACATTTGATCTGATTTCTCTCAAGGTTATCATTTTTCTGGTGTTAGAAGTTGTGTGAGAGAAAAAGAGGGCGAGGGATGAAGTAAAAACAGGAACCTTAAGAAAGGCTGATCTCAGAGTAAGGGCCTGAATCTTCCAGTTTGGGTGCAAGAGACAGGGGAGATGGCAAAATGTTTCCTGCAACCAAGAAGGTGGACATATAAACACAGCCTTCCCTTCATTCACTCCTTTCCACGTTCCTGCAGAGTGCCCTCTGGACGTCAGCCTCTGGTTAGGACACTGAGAATGATCACCTTCAAAGGACTTGGAATGAAAATTCCATTTTGGTGTTGTTTGTTTCTCTCCACACCTGCTTCTTAATGTCAGGGTACAAACTTCATACACAGGCACAGTAATCTTGCTTAGGGAAAATAGTAATTGTGAAATCATCAAAATTGTCTTTAAGAATTAGCTAAGCTTATTTGGATTGCATATAAAACATATGTGTACCTTAGAGAAAAGGCTGTCTCTTTGTATCAGATGGGTGGCTTAGCTTAGATAAATGCTGATTTTCTTCACAACGGTGAAGACTGTGATTCTATGATAGGTGGCTGTGAAAGCATTTCCCCCATGCTATTTAGCATGCTATTCTATAATTTTCCATACCGAACAGCTCAGAAGGTGTCCAGGTTAAATGATGAGGAATAACTATTTGTGCATATTTTCTCTCTTAGATAATAAACTTCTTAAAGGTAGAAAGGATGCTTTTTGCATTATTTATGTTTCCAAGGCACTTAACACAGTGCTTACAAATTGGCAGTTCTCAATATTGTGGGTTAAAGTAAATTAAAACAAACCATCACTTTTTGGAATTACTTCTCTTCCTTTTTTGAAGTCGAATTAATCTTCTGAATGTAGATATTATCACTGTTTAGGATTCAACATACTGGATGGGTGTTAAGATCAGAAATGCTGTTTTGGTATGCTGGATTGCTTAAAATAGGTAAGAGTCACCTCTTGGAGGTAGGGGAAATATCATGTTTGGAATGACAACGATGTTTAAAAAGTTACAAATTCAAATACCAGACATCTAGCTATTTTTCTGTAAAATACGGTTATGCTTTTCTTCATACTGTATGTTACCTCAAGTCAATTATGAAACATTATCAGTTTAAATTAATTGTTTTGAATTCAGGATAAATCAAACCCATGAGTAAGCTAAAGGACAATAGGAAATTATTCATATTTCCCAAAGCTGATTTGTGAGCATATTGATGCAGGATGGTGTTATTTAAATAGTAGGGCCTCAGCTTTCAAAGGATAAAATTCTTATTGAGGTAATTCACAAAAGTGTTCAAAATAGAATATGATTATCATTCTATCACAGTAAACAGTGTTGCTCTAGGGCAGCAGAAGAGTATGTTTCAGTTTGCTTTAGGTACATTCATTCAAAAAAACAGAACATAGGGGTTTTTCAAGTACTAAATGCACTTTTGCAGCCAGCAAAGATTTCAGTAACTTGTACTTAGACTTCCAGTTAAACTACACAATTCGTCTTCTATCAACTATGAAAATAACAACATGGTTTGATGAAACATTTGTCTGTATAGTCAAAAGCCTAAAATTCAAAAACCTAAAGATGTATAGCTGTTCTTGCTTTCTGACAAAACATATCTATGCACAGGAAAGAGCTAAAAAGGGTATAATGCCAAGGTAAAATGCTAAAGAAGGGATTCAGTTACTTGAAGAAACATGAGCAGAATACCAAATGTAAATATTCAAACAGTGCTATGCAGAAGACATATTTCTATGCTTTTAAGTTATTTACATCTTTTAAGATTTTTTGGCAAATGCATATCAGGATAAATGCCACAAAGCATTGCCTCTGATGTTTTGCTATAAAGAAATATTGCTGGCATGTCAGACATTGATTTTTATTTGAGAGATAAATCATAGTCCCAAACCCAATTACCAGCTATACCTAGCCATTTTTTTCCTATACAATGTGGTTATACTTTTCTTCATACTGGATGTTATCTCAGGTCAAGTATGAAATCTCAGTGTTTCAGAGGTCGAAGGAAATACAAGAGATCAAACAGGAGACCACTGCAGAGGGGAAGGTATGGCATAATGAGCCTTCTCTAATACCAGACCACTTTGTAAAGTTGTAGAGTAAATTATAAGAGCAAAATACAGCCTGGAAATGCATAGTAGATAATGTGTTCATTTGAATTCTAGAGACACCTATATTATTTTTTCATTCTAAAAAATGTAAGACAATGTTTGTGATTTAGAAGATAAATAAATAATACCTGTATAATCAGAGAGGTATTAGGGTTGGGGGAGGACCTAAAAAAAATAATAATTTTTCAAATAATTTTTAAGTCTGCTTTCTAAGTCACAACCTCACTTGTGCCATATTTCCTCTATCCAAATTTATATATATATATATATATATATATAATGATATTGAGCCTATGAGCCTAATGATGTTGCACGTATAGAGAACCAGTATTTCTAGCATAGAGTTGAAACAAAGGATTAATTTCTGATCATATGCATTTACTCATTGAACCATCCTATAGACAAAAGTACCATAATGTGCATATGTAATGCCATTGAATATTATACTAGGGCATTAAATATGAAATGTCCAATTTTGAATCAAAAGTATAGTTTATTATTAATATATTTCAAACAAGAAGTAGTACAGTCAATAAAGTATGCACCTAAACTATTAACACAGTTTCGCCATCTTAACTGTAGTTTGTTTATGCCATCAGCAAAGAAGCCTGGAGAGCGAGTGGTGATGAAATCATGAAAGGCATTTTCCACAATTTTGAGAATTGGATATTTTTTCTTGCAAGAAGTGGTCCAAAACCTGGAAGAAGTGGTAGTCAGTTGGTGCAAGGTCTGGTAAATACAGTGGATAACAGAAAGTTTCCAAGTCCAGCCTCCGTAATTTGAGCAGTGTTTGTGCGGCCTGTGGTCTATCCTTGTCTTGCAAGAGGATTGGCCTGTCTCTACTGAACAATCTCAGCCGCTTAATCACAAGCTTCCTCATCATTTCATCCAATTGGTTGCAGTAGACATCTGTTGTAAGTCACTGACCAAGTTTTGTGAAGCTGTAGTTGATAATATCAGTGCTGGACCACCAAATAGACATCATTAACTTTTTTTGATGAAAATTTGGTTTTGGACTGTGTTTTGGTACTTCCTCTTTATCCAACCACTGTGCCAAATGCTCAAGATTGTCAAAAACCAATCCAATTTTCATCACCCGTAACAATACAGCGTAGAAATGGTTTGTCTTTATGTTTTGGCAACAAAGAAAGGCAAGCTTTGAGATGATTTCTCTGCTGATACTCGTTTAATTCATGTGGAGCCCATCTATCTAGCTTCTTTACCTTGCCAATTTGTTTCAAATGGTCCGATATTGTTGGAATAGTAATGTCAAATTTTGCTGCTAATTCTTGCATAGGTTGAGATGTATTCACTTCCACTATAGCTTTCAAGCTCATCATTATTCACCTTGGTCTCACGATGCCCACGTGGTTCATTTTCAAGATTAAAATCACCAGAAGGGAACTTTTCAAACCATCAACTTAGTGTGTGTTCATTTGCTGTATCCTTCCCAAACACTTTGATGATATTTCAAATTGTCAGTGTTGCATTGGTTCCATGATGGAACTCATTCTAAAATAGCTAGAATTTTTTAATTATCCATGGTTTCAAAGAGCAAAAATTGCTCTAAAAAATTTTTTTATGATAATCACAAGCTAAACCATGTGTTTGAAAGATTGAGGATGTACCTTCACAATAAAAATAAAACAAGAAGTGTCAAATTGAAATGTCAGAAATATCAACTGTCAAACTTAGTACCTAAGAAAATTGGACATTTCATAATTAATAATCTAACAATGGCTTTGGTACTTCAGAAAAAAATAATTCATCATAGAGTTTTAAAAATAACAAATGCAAAGCTACTAAAACAAAAATGCTTTCCACATGGTGAAGAACATTCTAGGAAGATTTAATAGAGTAACAATTTTATTGCAAACGTATAGAAGCTAAGCCAGCTTTTCATATATTATCTCTCATTCAAAAGAAATTCATACTGGATGTGTTTTATAATGTAATGAATATGGATCAGCCTATTGAAATAGGAAATTTGACTTCTTTTTTTTTCAAATTTATTATCTATAATAATAAAGTAGATCCTGAAATTCTGTGGTGTCTCAGTTAAATATTTATTTTTATTTAACAATATTTGTAGAAAAAACAACTTCTAGAATTTATGTCAGTGCTACTTATAATTCATACATATATTTTAGATGACTAAATGTATTTAAAAATCTTAAATCTGGACTTAAATCTTTAGTTGCTGAAATGAGTATGGCACATTAGCTATGTTCAACACAATCTCCACAGTGTGATAAATTGTTATTTTCTGATATGCTGCCACAGAATACACTACTGATACTCTTATAGAGTTTTGTTTTTTTGTTTTTTGTTTTTTTTAAACAGAATCTCACTTTGTTGCCCAGGCTACAGTGAGTGCCATCGTGTCAGCCTAGCTCACAGCAACCTCAAACTCCTGGGCTCAAGCAATCCTGCTGCCTCAGCCTCCCCAGTAGCTGGGACTACAGGCATGTGCCACCATGCCCGGCTAATTTTTTCTATCTATATTAGTTGGCCAATTAATTTCTTTCTATTTATAGTAGAGATGGGATTTCGCTCTTGCTCAGGCTGGTAGGCTGGTTTCAAACTCCTGACCTCGAGCAATCCGCCCACCTTGGCCTTCCAGAGTGCTAGGATTACAGGCGTGAGCCACTGCCCCCAGCCTCTTACAGAGTTAAGACTAACAATTAAGTAAATAAATATATGTCTTATAAACTTATATTAAAATATATGCCAAATGCAAAGTTTTAAACTACAAATAATCCTAGGCTTGCCCACTATGAAGTTATAAATTTTGGAAAAAAAAAAATCAACAGCTAGAATTCCACACTTTTCTTACGCTTTTAAAGAAAAGAGAAATTAAGGTTTTCTTTCATTTGGGAATTTTAAAAAAAGACTAAGATCTCCAGAAGTGTTTATTTTACAAATGTTGGATACCTCACCATTCTAGTACGTTTATTTATAGGATTGATCAGGAATTAGGTAGGGGCCATAAAGTCACAGCATAAAATGATGCATAGTCAGTAACACAAAATGAATACAGCAGAATTAATCACTTCTAAGATGTCCTGTATAAGCTAGAAGAATAGTGACTTTCTAGTCTTAAAAATCATTCTTTTTAGTCAAATGCTCCAGAAACAATAAACATAGTTATTTTCTAACTTGGTAGTCATAAGACACAGCAGGATATAGTCACTGATTTTACTATAAATGGAAGATAAATTACATAAACTTCCACAGAGAGAACCAGGGATATAAATGCTACCTTATATTAGTATGAAAATATTTCATTAGTTGACCATTTTTCTTCAACTACCAAAATCCTCTTAAACTGTAGGGAAAAAAAGAATGACTGTGTGAACGATAAATTGCTTAGGCAGGGGGTTATGACAATATATCCTTGGTGCCTTACTTAGTACTTTGAAAAGTTACCAGCTCAGCTAAACCAAAGCCACAAAGGTAAAAAGAAAATTAAAATACTCATTTTATATTTATAGATTTAAAGGTGTATGACTTCTTCAGATCCTACAATTTACAAATACGTGCAATTTATACGGGATATAACAAAGGTAACAACTAAGTATGATGTAATAGTATCTCGTGATGTGTATCAAGCAGCAAATTTTCTATTATATCAGTTTATCAGAACTGCCCTGCACTGAAATTTTGGTTACGGGCATGAAGGCAAATGAAGCTCCAAAAATCTCTCCTCTGAACAGAGCCCTGAACAAAAAGTGTGTCATCTGTCATTGAAGATTTTGGCTTACGAAGCCAGAGAGGTTTGAATGCCTACATCACCACTTACCAGCTACGTGGCCTTTGGGAATTTGCTTAATTTTTCAGCAGTTCCAGATTAATCCAGGAGTTTATAAATTTAGTGGCACATTAGGATAACATGGAAAAATTTCAGTGCCACTCAACATCTCATACAGTACCAATCAGAATGCCTTGGGGCAGGAGCCAGATAGCTGCCTTTTTAAAAGTTGTTGGTGATATCAGTATACACCAAAGTATGGGAACTGTGTACTCCAGGGAGACTAATATTCACTTTAAAGGTTCATTCTGTAGTTTAGAAACAATACATGATTAGCACATAGTAAACTATATGGCAACCAATATGCCCATAGTGAATGGCAGGTAGCTTTCACAGTGTTGTTTTACTGTTATAAAACAAAAGTAACAGATAAAAAGTCAAGGTTGGGGGAGGTGGACTTCCACTTTTACTACGTAGAGAATCATGGTTTAAACATATGCTACTGGTTCAGCCAGGTTTTACATGCATTCACTTCTTATCAGAGAAACAGAAAAGGAATAGGACATCTACTTCCCTATCATCCAAAACATTCTTTAATAAAAATTTGAAATACATACATAAGCACAATTATCAATCATTAGCCATTATTGAAAATGATTCAAACTATCATGTCACTTGGCATCTCCTTATACCATATTCATCACCAGTTATTTCTGTCACCAAAGCATTCAAATTGTCAGATAAAACTCTTTGCCTGGGGGAAATATAAATTATGGTTTCTTGTAATGAATGAAAATGAAATGATTCCCCATAGTATATTGCCAGACTCACTGGAAATAAAAATAACTAATTAAATAATCTTCTTTTAAAATAGGTCTATGTCTGGCAGGCACTTTTCTTCATTGTGGTACAAAATGGGTATCTCCTATGGAAAAATCTCATATTAATACTCCTGATAAATCAGCTTACGCCCCTGAAAAGCATTTTAACAATCATTTTTTTTTTTTACTGAATTTAATATCTGAGTAATCCTATCTTTAGGATAAGTGGAGATGAAGTTTTAGTTGCTGGTAATTTTGTCAGAGCAATCAAAAAAATCTCATTTCCTCAAGTTCATAACTGAAAGTAAAGCAACAAACCATTTCCCCCCAAATTGAATAATACCTGGCTCTCACATCCTCAGCATATCCTTTTATGTTTGATCTTGACTTTTATTTCCAATCAATATGAGAAGAATGTTAATATTCATTGTTTCAGATTTCTAAGGACATAATGGGGATGTAGTGGAAAAAAAATCATGAAATGCCCTTTAGCATCCAGCCAACTCTTCATGCGGTCTGATTTAGAGATGTAAGAAAACCATGCATGAATGCTGGCTTCTTATGAAATGTCTTATAAAGAAGGTAAATTGAAGAGACAGTTTGAGAAGAAATGAAATGCATGATAAATTCAGGAAATGTAAACTTTTGCACAAGGGTTGTCAAAAGCACATGCTAAAAAACTTCAGATAGTGCAGTAAAACATTCTGGCTTTTTTGTTCTATATAGAGGAGTGTGGCTCACCTTTTGGCACAGAAATCAACAGGGTAGCAAATATTTACTTAAAATATCCAAAGAGCTGAGGGGTTATCCTCCCTTCATTTTGCATCTTTCTTTCCTCAAGTCATCAACCTCAGCAAAGTTTAGCATTAAGCTGACTACTGATTGAAGAGGGATGGACAGAAGGAAGTTTGACAAAATGCTGCTTCTTTAAATATCCTATCATTTTTATGATAGTTATGAATGTAACACCTGGAGTTTAGGGCTCTGTTTTCTACTCTCTCACTTCACACAGATACCACAGCATGGAAACCACATAAGAAAAGCTATTTTTTTCTTTCTCATTATTAATTACTTATCCAAGACTAAAAATTCCACTTTTATTTATCAATAAAATTAGAGATTCTCTTCACTCTTCCATTAGTTTTGTATATCAAATATCATACTGAATGGAAGACAAATTTTTTTCTCTATTGAAAATGTATCTGTAGCATTAGAAAACAAAGGTGGTTTCACCATATGAAACTAGAAGAACATGTCTTTACACAAGACCCCTTGTCATGAAGAAATGGCATGAGTGTAATATTTTTAAGGTTTGATTGCACACTCTGAAAGCTGCTAGTGGTTAAACACAGTAAAGACTAAGCTAAAAATATAAAAGCAGTATCAGTAGAGTAATATGATATTACTAAACAACTGTGTTCCTTAAAGGTCTTTAATTTCAGTGGAAAGATTGCAGCTGAGTTCTCACTCATATGTAGCAAGAAGTGACAGAGACAGTGGAGAGGGGGCTGCTACAATCTCACAGGTACATCAAGCTGTTTTAATAAGTTGGAATTATATTATGTTAGAATCTATAGTATATATTACTTGTACAATTAAAGTTTATTAAAGAGGTGGAGCTACTCCATTCACTGCACTCTAAGTGTATATGTCCTGAGAATTTCTTAACAATCTGGATCTAAACGCTCCAATTGTTTTGTTTCATTACTATCTTATATAGTTTCTGAGAGTGAGAAATTACAATACTGTTAAATGATTCAGAAGTTTCTGCCCGGAAAACATTTCAAAAAAACCCCAAATTAATACTTTGAAATCAAACTGTAAATAAATATCATTAGTTATAATAGCTATTAATTTGTGTCTATCTCACTACTTAAGTAATTCTCCCATTTGTCCTTTCTTTTCTCATCTAGCCAGTACTCCCGTAGTTCAATATCTTATTGCCTATGGTACTGCCTCTTCTTTCTCAACGGAGTACCCTTCATTGATCCTACACACTGAATTCAAAATAAACTTTCTGAAAACCTGACCATTTCACTCTCCTAGTAAGACATTTTTTTCAATGGGTCCCCATTGCTCAGAAAATAAAGGTCATCCTCTTGGCTGCTTGAAATTTATCTTCCAGCAATACCAAACTCCAAATCTTAGATATCAGTGTATGAAATATTTTTCAGGTCATGCCCCTGTAATTTTCTTCCCTGTCTCATGTTTTCCCCAAGCTGAATTTATTTTACCAAGCCTGGGGTCTAGAAATACTCTAAGTATACTTGTATCACAGAGAGCATTTGGCATTTAAGTATACTTTATGTGCATTTATGAATTTATAAATTTGTCTTCCACATTAGATTGCAAATTCTGCCAAACGAAGGTTATATCTGGGTCCTGCTGGACGCATGGGCCTAGTCCCTGCATCTTCCACAGTCCCTGATAATAATAGCTGTTCAAAACCATAACTGAGCAATTCAATGGTGGCTAACATAATAGAGAATCTCTCACCTTTAGGATGCTTCCCTAACTTGCAATGCAAACACTCGTGGCATTTTACCAATTCTCACCTCAATTTCACTTTATCCTTGTATATATTTTCCAACATCTTTCTCTCCTTCAACTAAGAGAAATAATATCTAACCATGCTGATTCCCTCTAGGGTAAATATTCAATAGCAATTCCCTGATCCTCTTCTAGAGATATGGATCTATCTTTTCTCTCCAAGACCTCCCTGACAAATACAAATGAAGCCTGCACATATTTATTGCAGAGATAAAAGCTGGGAATTTGGGCCTTCAAATAACCCTATGAATAGTATTTTTATTTCCAATTTTAATTGAGGCAACTGAGGCTCAGAGAGGTTAAGTAATTCCCCTAATGTCACACATAGAGCCAGGATTTGGAACCAGATCTGTCTATTCCCAATGAGTCATTACAAACATTGGGATATGAGGTTCTGTGTATGATCTGTTTGCTGCATATGCCTTCAGGAGTGTGGAGAAGCTATAAAAAATTATGAACATGGCAGTTGTCCATAATGTTTATAAAGATAGAGAGTAGTGACCTAACTCACTTTGTGTTTTCTATCTCCATTGTTCCTGCCATGGTTTGTGGACTGAAGGGTCAGTTTTGACTGTCACTCATTCAGCATTTAACAAATATTTCTTGAGCCTCTTCTTTGTGCAAGGCAGAGGTATAGCATTTCATACTTTAGTCAGCTAAGATTGAAAGTGCTTTTACAGTTGAGAGTAGCTTAGTAGAAACTATATAAAGTTAGCATCATTTTGCAACTAGAGATCCATAGAAAAGGAATATTATGAACCATCTACCTCAAGGATGTCTACAGCTCTACTTCTCCTCTTTCTTTCTCTCTCTCGCTCTCTCTGTTTATTTTTTCTCTATAAAATAAGAATTATTTTCATATTTCCTCTTATAATAAAGTCTATTAGGGCCCATGTGCCATTTTTCTCTGTTTAAGAAAATGCCTCGGGATAAATCGTGGAGGCAATAGTTTTCAATGCTAACATCTTTAGACATGAAATTAGCATCTGGGCAGTTACTACAGCATTGGTCTAACTTAGGACAAAAAGGTAAAAGTTTATGTATAATTTTCCAAATTTGTATCATTATTTATCAAGAAACCTGTGATCCAATACAGGATTGTTTTTATAGTTGGTGTTCATTTTTGCGTCTCATAGCTTTGTATTGTAGGTATAAAACGATCCTTAGAATGAATAAGCAAACAGCAATTAAACATTCATGTGCACATAAACTTGGATTTTCCTGTTATATTTCTCCTTTCTAGTATATCTACTTTAATGTAGATCCAAAGTTGATTATCTGTGCTATCAGAATAGAAAATTTGTGTGAATAAAATAAATCAACTGATTATATAATTACTCCCCATACCTTACAATAGCTTTAAGAGTTAGTTTTAAGTACCATTTCTCATAAGCATGGCTAAATATTAACATGAATTATTAACTGAAACATGATTTTTACAGGTTTAACCTCTGTCTAGTACTGTCTGATTAAGGTGAAATACTAAACAAAATTAATTCAGTCAGTAATAATAACAGAATAAAAATTTGACCAACCAGACACAAGGAAAACACACTCTAGAAAGAATGAAGTAACAGTAGGTAAATGTTATATACAGTCTTTGATGGTGTGTTACACGTGGTGGATCTATGCAAACTCTGTTACAAAATGAAAAGAAATAACAGCATGATTGTTTTGGTTTCCAAATGTTCTTTTTAAGATATACAATAATTTTATAATCAGAAAAAATGCTGTTTAAGAAAACATTAATGGGCCATTCAAAACAAGTGAAATGTCACTAGTTTAGAAATGCTCTCACCCTTTGCTAAGTGGCACGGAGATGCTCACTAGAAATTATTTGATGGATAGTTGTGTCTTAGAAAAATAACATTTGTCCTATTATATTGGCTTATCAATTTCATATAATAGAATTTTTTATATTACTTTGTAATATTTTTAGGCTAATGATATCAATGTCCATAGTACCTGAAAAAAGTTTTAGATTTTATGAATAGACCAAAGACCAGAAGGATACAGTTAGTAGCTTTGTGGGGACTTTTGTAGTGTTTTGCATGATGAATGAACTCACAGAATCTCCTAGGGTAAAACCCACCTGACTACCCAAAAGGTTAAATGTGTATAAAAAGCTGGTATTTTCCTATGCTAGGAAGAAGAGAAACAGTTGAGAAAAGTTGAGAAACACTTACATGAATTATTTTTCTTCATAGATACACTTATAAACTGACTGCTTTTTTGGTGTGTTATAAGTAATCTTTTCATGAACAATCCACTGGTCTACTTGGTATTCATTAAATGAAGCCACACCAAGTGAAATATTGTTATAATTGGAATAGTATTAAATTTAAATCCTTTTTTCAGAGAAGAAACTAGAACAAAAACTTATGGAAAAGCAAAAATTCTACAAGACTATATGACCTAGAAACAGGAACAGAGAGAGAATGAGAAAGCAAGATAGAAACCCGAGTAGTACATAAGCCTTCATCACAATCTGGTTCATATATAAACTTAAAAATAACCCTTCTTGAAAATATCTCTTCTCATAGAGATAAACTGAGTAGATTTATTTTCTTGGAATCAAAAAAATCCAGCCAAAATTATATCTGAGCAACATTTTAAATGTCTTAATATCAAGGATCATGTGTTATATATTTTGATATTTTTCCCAGCACATCAGTCATACTACAAAAAAAAAAAATTAAGTTGTTAATTTTTTGTTAAACAAGTCATTTCTTCTTTTTTTGTCTTTTAAACATTTTATTTTTAATACAGTAAAAGATGCAACTATAGGTTTTCTTTTTTCTCTCTTTTTTTAATTTACTTTTTCCAGCATATCATGGGGTTAAATATGTTAAGGTTATGTATATTGACCTTGCCCTCCCCCCCTTGAGCCAGAACTTCAAGTGGTCCATCCCCCAGTTGGTGGGCATCGCACTCATTATGTATGTATATACCCATGCCCTCCCCCCCACCTGCCTGACAATAAATGTTATTCCTATATATCCACTTAGGTGTAGATCAGTTAATAACAATCTGACACCCTGATGTCTGTGCAAATGTAGCTTTCTTAAAAGAAAGAAGGTCTATTAAATGATACAGTCATATATATCTGGAAAGCATACACTGATTAAAATAACTCTAGGTACAAGTGAACTCTGTGACAAGAAGGAACTAAATTCAAAAACAGAATGAATTATGTGTTTGGTGACAGTAACTTGATGGTTTGAAACTGACGTGCACAGGAACCAACACTATAGCTAACAGCTTGGCATTCCCTCCCCACTCCCCCCAGGTAATGACTGATCCCCATTACTTTGCAATGAAGCTATGATTCTGAACAACTGGCACTTTTTGGTTAACTCATAGTCAAACTGTGGTATTCTAAAATGACTCTGTATAAGGCATTGGAAAACCAAATAACTAAATCGATTATGAACATTTACATGGATAATAACTAGTTTTAAGCAAATTGAAAAGGTCTTAGCAAAAGGCAGACTGAAAATGCTCAACTTCAGACAGCAGCCCCTGGGCAGGAGTGATGTGAAAAGTGATGTTGGCAGTGTGAGGTGTTGGTTGTTCTTTAGTTTATCTCTTTTCCTTTGTCTTTTAAATATGGGTTAGTGTCCACAGGGTAGGTAACTTAGAATACATCACCTCTCTACAGGTTATAAACTTTCTAAATCTGCACTGTTGGCAAGAAGCAGGAATGGGCTCAATAAAAGCTCAACTCTGTCAGTAAAACCTCTGTAAACACAATGACAAAAATGTTGGTTAACAATCTCATTGTCTGCTGTTTTATCTACATGTTTTTAAACCCATATGGAGCTAGAGGGGAAAACTCAGCAGAAAGGCCAGGAATGGACGTTTAATGAAAAGGGCTCATCGATAGATTTTATCTCAAAAATCTTCATCTTCATTATATAGAGGAAAAAATACTTTTGAAACAGATAAACTATTCACTCAGGTTTCTGAACCTTTCCTGTATTATGGGCCCCTTTGCCAATCTGGAGAAGCTTAAAGAACCTTCTCAGAACAATACCTTTTAATGCATAAAATGAAATAAAAAGAAATTGAAAGTCATCATCAAAATATTTTAAAATGTGTGATATTTCAATGAATGTGCTTATTCATTAATACATTAAATAAGAGGTAGAGGCAGGTCTAATATAGCCTTATATTTAGTGAAAATATAAATGATATATTTAGATATTTGTAATAAGTATAATGTGAAATGAAAATATCTGTGATTTCTATTAGTGACAAAGTCACAGCTACT
Source organism: Microcebus murinus (assembly GCF_040939455.1). Classification (NCBI taxonomy): domain Eukaryota; kingdom Metazoa; phylum Chordata; class Mammalia; order Primates; family Cheirogaleidae; genus Microcebus; species Microcebus murinus. The sequence continues at coordinate 61,164,932 of NC_134114.1, forward strand.
GCTAATACCATGACTGGTTGTTGCCTATATTTGTAATTGATAGAAATTCTGAATTTCAGGCAATCATTTTATTTTAGTAAAAATAAACATATGATTTTTGTTTTCTCATCAAAGAACACAGACACTTTTGTCCACTCATTCTTTGAGAGTCCTATCTATACTCAGCGTTAAGACCCTTGCATTAAGCATTTAAAGAGAGGGACTAAGAATGTGCATGTATTAATTCTTGTAGAAAAGTGCTCATGTTCCATTAAACTGAAAACTATTAACAATGGTGGAATCCAGGAATAATTCTACAGCAAAGAAAATGGCATTATTAAGATAACTGCAAAGTTGGTATGAGGTACCAAATAATCATTTTAGGGATGTTTAAAAAAATTGTGTTTCTGTCTGAGTGTACCCGAGGAAATATAAAATGAATTTTACTTTGAACAAACCACCACAAATATCTCTGGGTTTCTCAGAGCTAAGAGCTGTAGTTTCAATTTCTTGGTGTTTTGTAGTTAGATAATAGTGCCGAGTATTTATAGGCTTCCTTATATAACTATAGTTCTATCCATTTTTCTTGTCAGAATAGTTTATTTTCTGTCCCTGCTCCTGTTTTCCTTGAATTTTAGTATTGGATTTACTGTCTTTGCTCTGGCTCTACTTCTTTTTATAGAACCATATTCCTCCAGTTCAATTTATTTTTAAGTTGGATACTTTATGTGTCCATTCCCTTTAGAGCTCTAAAAAGAGTGTGTATTATTGACCAGATAAAGCTATTAAGGTAACTATTATGAAATTTATTTTTAGGTCCTTGGTCACCTTAATGGCTCCTTGGGGCTTAACCTACGCTCAAAGTAGAGTGCACCATAACCTGGGAGGAGCAGTCTGTGGCTATTATTTCTTACTCAGCACCTGCTCAATCAGGAACACTTGCAATCTAGCATTCTTCTCTACCACCCACACAATTATGTAAGGGCCATTCATGGTTTGAATTAAAAAAATCTTTCCTTAGGCCTCCATTTCCTTGAGCAGTTCCTGTTCTGGAAACATTTGTTTCCGTACTGTAACTCTGTATTCTCCTTCTGTTTCTCAGATTACTCTTATGTATGTATGTATGCGTATGTATGTATGTATGTGTACTTTGTGTTATACTTTGCAGATAGCATTTCTTTACCTACCTTAGATTCTGTCTTTAGCAACTTCATACTCCTTACTCTCCTTACTTTCTCCCTTGACAATGCCATCCAATCTTATCACTTCCCCATTCTCATCTGACCCCTAAATCTGAATCTCTATTACCAATGCTTCCTGGAGCTGCAAGCTGCATTTTAATAACTAGCTATACTACCTTATCAGGATGCCCCAATCACACCTAAAATTCATTCTGTCTAAGCAAGAAAGAAAATTGTTGTGCTCCTATCTTTCAGTTGATCAAGATTGCTTTGAAGATGAAACTCAAAACATGTCCGTGGCTTTGTCTCACATGCTGCTGGAAACCATCACGTCCAAGTGTGCCGATACAGTTGAAAACTGCAGCTAGGGTCATACTAGTTGTGCAAACTGTCACTGCCAAACTTAGCTCCATGGTTGCCAGTAAAATTTTACTACAACCATTTGAAACCCATGAGAGCTCAGGAAATCATGCCATCATTTGAAAAATTGTGCACATTCAGTGAAAGATCAGGAATCATCTATATCCTTTCCTTTCTCCTAAATGAGAAAGGCATTTATCTCTGCTGTAGAGTGGTGTGATAAAAGCAGAAATCGCTGTGCTTTTGTCTGTAATTTCCCCATTATGAGACAACCATTTCAGCCTCACTTTGACTGTCAGGCCCAAAATTTCACCTAAATACCCAAGAATGCCATGTTAACATGTGTAGGGAATAATGACTAGCCCACAAATTACATTTCTACCATATTCCAGTATACTAGTCCTAGGATGGCTTCTTCTCTAGGAGTTTCCTAACAGAGGGTTTTTGTGTTTTTTTTAATATTGTGTATGCATTATTTGGATTCCCCCCTTTTTTCCCCAAGGGTGAGAGTTGGGGTTATAGTTGAAAAGATTGATATTTTCAGTCTGAGAAAAATGCAATATTTTCCAATCATACAATACAGTTCTAAATTTTATGAGTACTAAATCAAGTTATGCTGTTCTCAAACTCCCTTGATCTCTGAGTACTTCATCTTTCTTTGTGTTTAAACTGGGAAATATTAGAGTAAGTTTTAGACTCAAGAATAAATGCACAGCTAAATTATAATCCCTAGACATATACAGTTTAGTAAATAATGGGAATATTGAAATTATTTGAAAATCTAGAAGCTCTTAATGAATATTTAAGTAATTATTTGTAATCAAAAACAAAACTTTTGTGTAATGAGAATCTGATTCAATTTGTTAGAACTATTTAAGAAGTCCTAGGGGGTCTATTTGAGCATTTTGCAGATATTGCGCTTTCTTTCCTTTATCATATTAACACTTTAAGGTACAGTAGTTGAACTTTCAGTAAGATATGTCTGTACAAAACTATTGCGTAACATTTAGAAAAAATATACCCAGAGGCATCTGATTGAAGATCAGACTTCCATGTCAGACAGAGAAAATCCAATTCAGTTTTGTCAATGAGTCAATTTTTTTGTGTTTATTGTTGCAAAGACTTCATCCTACAGTAATGGAATAATTTTTTTCTTTGAAGGCTATTGAAATACTTGTACCACATTGTTTTTTGGGTGTGTAACTTACTGTCACATCATTTAAAAGAATGTGAGAAATTAAGTTAAAATAATTACCTATATTCAAGTACATGTAGTTATGGGTATTATACCTATATCTCTATGTATTTATAAGTAGGTTTAAATATTATGCACCTTAGATTTAATATTAGATAATAAATCCTGGCCGGGCGCAGTGGCTCACACCTGTAATCCTAGCACTCTGGAAGGCCGAGGTGGGCGGATTGATCGAGGTCAGGAGTTTGAAACCAGCCTGAGCAAGAGCAAGACCCCGTCTCTACTATAAATAGAAAGAAATTAATTGGTCAACTAATATAAATAGAAAAAATTAGCCGGGCATGGTGGCGCATGCCTGTAGTCCCAGCTACTTGGGAGGCTGAGGCAGCAGGATTGCTTGAGCCCAGGAGTTTGAGGTTGCTGTGAGCTAGGCTGACACGATGGCACTCACTCTAGCCTGGGCAACAAAGCGAGACTCTGTCTCAAACAAACAAACAAAAATAATAAATTCTGAAAAGAAGATTTCCATCAAGGGACAGTCAATTCCTTTATTGTTTTTTATGTTCACAAGGGGCCAGCTTGAGGTAAATTTTCTTTCTTTTATTCCATTGGAGTTCTGAACTAAGTCCTATTTTCCATATTGCAAGAAAAGTAGATTAATATTAAATTAAATTAGCCAATACTTTCAATGACAAAAATCACTACCAAAGTACCCTGTTCATTTCTAAAACAGAAGAGATATTTAATATTTGTTTTCTGGAATAAAACAGGATTAAATTTGAATAATTATTTTTCTTCTTTTCTCTTTGATATCTTGTTACATTTATAAAAGTTAAAATCTATTATGGTGTTTTAAAAATCCCTTGTGATTGCAAAAAATATAGTTTATAAGATAGATTTTTAATATAGAAATATTGTTTGTCATGGACTGGTCATGACTCCAAAGTGAAATTTCATGACTCCAGAATGTTAAAGCATAAAAGATAAGGTATACTAAAAGTTATATCACATGATGATTAAACAGCAGTCTTAATTCATCCACTAAATACTAAGATTTTTTTTATTATTTCAAAAATTATGGGGGTACAAATGTTTTGGGTTGTATAAATTGCTTTTGTTATGCTCGAGTTAGGGTTATAAGTGTGCCCATCACCCAAATGGTGCTTTTTGTACCCATTAGGTAGGTTTTTGCCCATCTTCTCCTCCTCCCTCCCTCCTGTTTGATTCCCACTTATTTTTACTTCCCTCTGTGGACATGTGTGATGACTGGTTAGCTCCAATTTAATAGCCAGTAAACGTGGTATTTGTTTTTCCATTCATTAGATACTTCCCTTAGGGTAATGGTCTCCACTTCCAACCAAATTGCTGCAAAAGGCTTTAATGCATCCTTTTCATGGCTGAATAGTATTCTATAGTATACATGTACCGCAATTTGTTAATCCAGTCATGAATTGATAGGTAATTGGGTTGATTCCACATCTTTGCAATTGTGAATTGTGGTATAATAAACATTTGACTGCAGGTGTCTTTTTGATAAAATGAATTCCCTTCCTTTGGGTAAATAGTAGTGGGATTGCTTGAACAAATGGCAGGGCTACTTTCAGTTCTTTGAGGAATCTCTATACTGTTTTCAATGGAGGTTATACTAATTTGCAGTCCCCCAAACAGTATAGAGATTCCTCAAAGAACTAAAAGTGTTCCTTTCTCTCTACATCCAAGCCAGCATCTATGCTATTTGGACTTTTTAATAAAAGCCATTCTAACTGGGATAAGGTGATATTTCATTGTGGTTTTAATTTGCATTTCCCTTAGTGATGTTGACCATTTTTTCATATGTTTGGTGAGCATTTGCCTATCTTCTTTTGAAAAGCTTCTGTTCATGTCTTTTGCCCACTTGTTAGTTTGGTTGCTTGTTTTTTGTTTGTTTGTTTGTTTGTTTTTGTTTTTTTTGCTGATTTGTTTGAGTTCTTAATAGATTCTGGTCATTAGCACTTTATTGGAAGTGTAGCTTGCAAATATTTTCTCCCATTCTGGAGGTTGTTTATTTGATCTGTTGATTATTTCCTTAGCTGTGCAGAGTTTTATAATTCAATTAAGTCCCACTTATTACTTTTGTTGCTGCTATGATTGCCTTTGGGGTCTTATTCATAAATTCTTTGCCTTGGCCAATATCTAGAAGAGTTTTTTCAACATTTTCTTCTAGCATTCTTATAGTTTCATGCCTTCATTTAAGTCTTTGATCCACTGTGAATTAATTTTTGTGAGTGGTGAGATATATGCATCCTGTTTCATTCTTTTGCATGTGGCTATCCAATTCTCTCATCACTATTTATTGGATAGTGCTTTTTTTTCTCCACTGTATACTGTTGTCTGCTGTGTCAAAGATCAGTTGGTTGTATATGGATGGTTTTATATATGGGTTCTTTGTTCTGTTCCATCGGTTTATATCTCTGTTTTTTGCCAATACCATGTTGTTTTGGTTACTATAGTCTTATGGTATAGTTTGAAGACTAGTAATGTGATGTCTTCAGATTTGTTCTTTTTCCTTAAGATTGCTTTGGCCATTTGGGCTCTTTCCTGACTCCAAATGAAGCACAGAATTATTATTATTTTTTTAGACCTGTGAAATACGGCTTTGGCATTTTTTATGGGGATTGCATTGATTTTGTAAATCACTTGGGGTAGTATGCACATTTTAACAATGTTGATTCTACTGATCCACGAGCATGATATGTTTTTGCATTTGTTTGTGTCTTTTGCTATCTCTTTGCTCAGTGCTTTGTAGTTCTCTTTGTAGATATCTTTCTTTCACCTCCTTGGTTAAGTGTATTCCTACATATTGTGTTTTCTTGGTGGCTATTGTGCATGGTATTGAGTCTCTGATTTGATGCTCAATGTATTAAGATTCTTAAGGACAAAAATCTGTTTATTCTTGAGAATATTGCTTTTCTCTTTGTAAAACTCTCATCTCTACCACCCTTCCTCTTTTTGTTTAGGTACCTACTATACATTCTACTGGCCTCACCTCAGATGAGGTGGCCTGGTCTTCCTTCCAACCCCTCCAAATAAGACAAGTATCCCTATCACAGCTCCCTCTTCTTTGCCTTCATGTCACTTATGATGTCTTACTTAAATATTATATATTAGTAATCTTGTTTTTCTCATCTATAAATCTGTATACTCTATGAGAGCAGGAATTGAATTAATTTGAATTACCATTGTTGTCACAGCAGTAGAAAGTGGCTGCTGTTTGATGCAATTTGGTGAATAAATAAATTTATTAATATATGTTCTATAAACCTGGTATATAATTACATTAAGAAAAGCTCAATAAATAAAGACTTATATAATTTTCTTATTAAACTTACATGAGCTTTAATTATTATTTTCACTTTCTTATAAACATCTCTTTTTTTAAAAAAAAATCTTCTTTATTTTTGCATCAGAATTTCTCTATATTTTGCTTTTGGGTCTATGTCATAGCCAGAATGTAGAAGAGTAGGAATTCAGTATTCTATAGTATAAAACTATAACCTTTGATCATTTTTACAGTGTAATAAAATACTGAAATTATTCATTCCACTGTTCACATCTGTTTGTCATTCACTAAAATACTTGATCAAATAACAGTGATATCTTACAATAATTGCAAAGATACAAACAGAAAATGAAATCAAATTGTTTGTGATTCAGAAGTATGTTATATCATATTTTTGAAAAAACCTAGCAAATCCTTTCTATTATAATAATTTTGGTATGATTTAGAAAATTTATTTTTTTAAACTTATGTTAATGCCACAGGATTTCCTAAATTTAGGTACCTGTAAACATGGTGTGCAATACATTATTCTTGACTTTTACACCAATTGTTCTCAAGGAAATACACTCATTTACTATCATTTACTAAATATTAATGAATTGTTTGAGTATATAATAAAATGTAAACTCACACAAAATTATGACAAAATAAAAGGTGAGATACAAAAGTATTTGCTTTTCAAATAATTAAAAAGAAATTTTGTGTGTATTTACACAATTATTTCTTCATATATAACATTTATTGGCCTAATTATTTTACTAAATATTTATGTATGCTATTAATTTTAATCTTCCTATCAATATATATCAAAAGGAATTATGAGTTCTATTTATAGATGAGAAATCTGATGCTCAGTTGGAACCACTGGCTTGTTCAGGACATACAGTTACAAGTAGAAAAAGTCAGAGTTTAAACTCCAGTTCTATTTGAATGCAAAGCCTGTGTTCTATCCTCTTATTTGCAGCCACTTGCCAAGACCACTTGTCAAGTGCAAGTGTTTTTAATGTGTACAGTGCAATAAACAGTGTCCTTTTATGCTACAAAGGGAAGAATCCTACCATGCTAGGACTGTAATCTCTGCAGTGTCAATGCCTGGGATTAAGGCCAAGCTCTGCAGTTTACTAGCCATGTGAACCTATGAAAAGTATTTACTCACTCAGTAGATCGGTTTTCTCCGTCAAATGGAACCGGTGATAAATAGTAATTACTACAAAGAGTGCTAAGAAGTTTAAAAAATTAATATCTAAAATACTTACGATAGTGCTTGCTACATGGTAAAGTCTAAATTAAAATCAATACATTGTATGGCAATTAGCTGGTGACAAGATACAGTTGAGTAAACAAAACAGATGCATTTGTCCTTATTTATAAATTCTTCTTTAGAAAATGTTCAACAATAAAATACAAGTTGCATAATTTATTTATCTATTCTATAAAATATTTTAGTAATTTTCACTGAATAAGTTTGTACTTATCCAAATGTACTTGGTGGAACACACTGATATCAAAAGAAAGAATATACATGTACATATACAAAGTATATATTGTTTATGTTTGTGTTGCAAATCCTAGTTCCTTTATAATGATGGCTAAAAGAGTTATAGCTGTTCAAATAATCATGATAAGAAAATATTAATTTACAGTTTTCAAAATATATTCACATGTATCATCTTTTTCCTTATGTTACAGATAGAATAAAGAGCCATAGAATTAACTAAATTATTTATTTTATTAAATTTAAAAAACTGGCTCATATTCACATTTGGTAATACAACTTTATCCTTAGTTGAAGATTTTAGTTTTCATTTTTAATAAAACCCTCTGAAATCATTTAAGTCTTAATTTTTTTGGCATAATAGTTTCGGGATGTTTCATTATAGAGCTCCCTTGGTAACTATTTCAATTTCCAGAAGTAGTGTCAGTGATGAAAATGAATTTGTGTGCCAGTCCTGAAATTCAATCATGTCACATTTAAACCCCCAGGAGGGAAATACATACGGCTATTGTGGACTACACAGTCAAATAAATGAAAACAATCCTAGTTATTTCTAGATTATTTAACTAACAAGCTATCAATTTTCATTGCACTTACTCTAGTTTAAGCATCATGTTCTGTTAAATATACATGGTAAAGCATATCTGTTCTTATGAGAATAGGTTTCTCATTCCAGTTTATCATCATTTTCCTTTCAAGTTGTTTATGAAAATAGCAGTCTGAACACATGAGCTTATACCATTTAAAAGCAACAAGGGAGTCTAAATTAGGACTTTAATTAGAAGAATTGCTGTAATGCTATAATAAATACTGTAGGAACATCTAAATGGTTTTTACATATCCAGCAAAAGTAATTTCAAGTAAAATAAAAAATAAAATTTAATCAAATCCTTTATAAATAAATAAAAAATTAAACCAAAAAAGTAAATAAGTTGTATGATCCTCATCTAGAAATCTAAACTGAAATTATTTAAATCAGAAATATTATTGCCTTACCCCCCACAAATATAATTAGTAAATAATTACTGGAAAAATTATAGGCAGATTTTTTTTGCCTGGTATTAATAGGTTCATTTACATTTGAAATAAATATGCTGTTACTGAAAATGTTCAATAAGCAATTGATTTGTATAATAATTCTCACATTATTGTCCATAAGGTCATAATAGATAGATACAGCTAGATATACCTTTGTTCTTTATAAAGTAAAAGTTCTTAGAATTGAGTAATATTCCATTGTAAACATATACCAAATTTTAATAATCCAGTCATGAATTGATGGGCACTTAGGTTGTTTCCATGTCCTTGCAATAGTGAATTGTGCTGCCATAAACATTCGGGTGCAGATGTCTTTATAATAGAATGTCTTATGCTCTTTTGGGTAAATGCCTAATAGTGCTATTGCTGAGCCAAATGGTATTTCTATTTTTAGCTGTTTGAGGTATCTCCAAATTCTTTTCCACAAAGAGTATACGTTTATAATGGAATATCACTCGATTCTAAGAAAAGACAGCAAGCTAGCACCACTTATATTATCCTGGATTGAGCTTATGCCCATTATCCAAAGTGAGGTGACACAAGATCAGAAAAATGGGCTCCATATGTACTCGCCATCAAATTGGTACTGACCGATTATCAATATGGTGCTTAAAGGGTGGTAGTGTTCACCAGAGATTCAGGGGATGGGGGGTAGACCCACATCTGAGGGATGTGGCAAACAGTGTGGAAGGGAAGGGCATACCTCTAACCCTGGCTAGCTAGGCAAAGGCAAAGTTATAAAATCTAACCAAAATGTTAAAAAAAAAAAAAAAAACATTTATCTGTGACAGGCAGGTGGGAGGGGGGAAGAGGAGGTGGGTTTATATATATACATTATAAGTGCAATGTGCATTGTCAGGGGGATGGACATGCTTGAAGTTCTGACTCGAGGGGGGAGGGAAGACAAGAGCAATGTATGTAATCTTAACATTTGTACCCCCATATTATGCTGAAATAAAAAAAGAGTTCTTAATAGCTATATTAATTAAAGACATACATTATAATAAAGAATTCACATATCTATTTTTGTAATTTTTATTAAGGTAATATCACAACATTAATGACATGCTTTTAATTGTTTAACTGAAAATAAATAAATACATTTTAATTTTTAATAAATGATATATCACTAATGTTGAAAATGTTTTATTTGATTATACTGGCAAAGGCAGCCTTCATATTTCACTTAAAATGGGAAGTCAAGTAAGAATAAGAGAAAAGCAGAGAAAGATCTGAAATGAGCGAATCCTTTTGATAACGAGTGAAAAGATACCATAATCAGTCTGTCTATAGTGAAACAAATTATCTCCAAAATTACCGCATTGATATTTTCAAGGCTTGTTTGTGATACTAGCTGCGAAGATCACAGCATTCATATGTGCTGTTGATTATTTAAAAGGGATAAATAAGTGACATAATATAAATTATCAAGATGTTCACATGTAGAAGTGGCCTAAAAAGAGAAACACGATCTGTTTGCCTCTCTTATTTTAAATCCATTTGCGTATAGCAATGTAGAGTCATAAAAGATTTTATAAAATCAAAGAAAAGCAATTCAAGTTCCTATCAACATTTACTAAGTACCAACTAGTATGACAAGATTACATTTTATATACTGGGAAAAGCATCTTCAGAGTACTCCTTAGAAAATGGAAAGTCAGATGAACAATAACTTGAACATAGCGGAGGAAAGCCAGAGAAATCAGATATCATTCCTATACTTGAGGAACTCAGAATGCTAGGTTCATTCATTCATTCAGGAAATATTTATCAAACATTTACTCTATGCCAGCACTATTCTGGCAACTGTGATCATAGCAATAAAATCTCTCCCTCAAGAGGCATATCTCTTGGGAGAATAATCAATAAATAATCTATAAAATTGAAAATACATGGTAGTGATTAAAGCAAAGAAGAAAAAAAATAAAGCAAAGAAGAAGGAGGTTAGTGTGTGTTCCAACGTGTTGAGGTAGGGGGCTGAGAGGCCAGGGAAGCATCACTGAGGATAGGTGTTTTATGCAATGACCTCAAGGGGGCATGGGAGTGTGTCACAACAGAGACTATTACAGAAGGAGAGAAATGGGAGAGGGAAGGTTCCAGTGCAACAATGTGCCAGTGTGTGCCCAGGAGCAATTAGGAGGCCAGTGTGACCAGAGCAGTGCACAAGAAAGAGAGAGCAAGAGGAGATGGGATCAGAGAGAGGTGAAGGAGTAATCCTGGGTACAAGCAGGTCCTGTGGGCTAGCTGCAGGAATTAAGACTCTCACTTTCACTCTGCCTGACATCAGAAGCCAGTAGAACACTTAAGTGACAAGGCAGTGCATTCTGGCTTTTTTTTTTTTTTAAAAAAACAAGTTCTCTCTAGCAGCTGGGTGGAGCTGAAAGGAACATACTTATAAGTAGAGAAGAGACTCCCATCAGCAAAATTGTAAGGTGGGATTTTTTATGCCTTTAAAAAACTTTTTGTCACCTCCTTTGCTTTCCAATGATCTCATGATTAAGGCAAATTCCTGAGTGTGTGTGCATGCTCACATGTGTGCTTTTGTATGTGTGCATACGTGTGAGCCTGTGCGCGGCTTCCTATGGAGCCTCGTGTTCAGAAGGGAGCCATGATTTAACAGCTCTCACTCCTTTCCCTCCTCCCTCCTTTTATTTCTATGTTCTTTTTAAATGCCAACTAGTCTCTGCTTCTTTTTAGCATTTCGCCCTTTTCTGTTTATCTGTTTTATCTATTTTCATTTTTTCTGCTACCCTTCTTCCACTTTCACTTTCAAGATAAGAAGTGGTAGATACAAAGCAACAGGAAGGGGCAGAAAAAGATGCACAATCGGTTCCGGTTTATTCCCATATCTCATGCTCTCTCATTAAGAATTCCTGTAAAATATAATTATTCTTTTCAGACCATAAAGGCAATCTATGCCTATTTTTGAAAATTCAAAATATACAGAAAGGATAGAGATGAAGGACCAACTCAACCATAATATAATAAATATTAAATTACTTCCCGGGGGGGGGAAGGTTCTGTTCATGCTTTTTAAAATTATGACTAATGTTATTTAATTCAAAACTACAATGAATTAAGGATAATTGATATTTATCTTCTATGTTTATTATAAATATTTCCTCAGTTTATTAATTTATCTTTTATACTTTACTACTTTTGACAGATATTTAGTCAGTTCTATTCTTTTGCAATATCTTTTATAATTTATTATTTTGGGGAGAGTGTTGAGAATGTTTTTATTCTAAAATACATCTGAAACATAAAATTCCAACAAAATGTGGTGAACCTAATTATTCCATCTGTATAAATAAGAAAAAAATGGGACAAGTGAAGCAACTATGAGTGCAGGAACCCAAGACTGGACTGAAGACAGTTTAGATTTGAACATGAGGGTAATGGCATTTCAGTATAGTAAACTCAGCAGTTAGCACCCACCATTCTCTCTTCCCTCTCCTTCCTGAATTACCTGCCAAAACAAATCACTTCTCTGCCATTATTGCAGGTGTAAACAGACCCAGTGGTGACCCTCTGGATACAAAGCCCAAGAGAAAGTTTATCAATCTTATTCCAGGGTGGAAGCCAGCACATGGTTTATAATCTATGTGATGTCCCCTTCCATGATCCTCACTTCAAGAAGCTTAGAGCGGGTACCACCTGTAACCTGGACATGTTTCTCTGTGCTCCCGCAGTGAGTTAGTTCTCTAAGTGCTCAATGGTCAAAACTAAATCATCAGTGTGGCAGAATGCCCTTTTTAAAACAACAAAACAAACTCTGGATTGTCTAAAAACTAAGATGCCACATTAGAACGTAGAACCCTATCTCCAGAAACTTAGGAAATAGGGAGAATGAGGATCCTTAATTTATTACATGCTACTACAAATTAATAAAATAAAAACAAACACCTCAATACGGAAACATATTTTAGATTGTACCCTAATGACTGTTTCTTGTTTCTTGTTTCTTTTTTTTTTGAGACAGAGTCTCACTTTGTTGCTCAGGCTAGAGTGAGTGCCATGGCGTCAGCCTAGCTCACAGCAACCTCAAACTCCTGGGCTCAACCAATCCTCCTGCCTCAGCCTCCCAAGTAGCTGGGACTGCAGGCATGAGCCACCATGCCTGGCTAATTTTTTTTCTACATATATTAGTTGGCCAATTAATTTATTTCCATTTATAGTAGAGACGGGGTCTCGCTCTTGCTCAGGCTGGTTTCGAACTCCTGACCTCGAGCAATTGGCCTGCCTCGGCCTCCTAGAGTGCTAGGATTACAGGCGTGAGCCACCGCGCCCAGCCCCTAAGTGACTCTTTCTGATCTCTTTGTTGAGGCACAGAAATAAATAAAGGAAATGCTAGAACGTCAGAGCACCTGATAGGTTAAGGAAGGCATGTCACTATCACACTCATGTTCAAAGAGAAGTCTAAGTCCAAATGTATATATATATATATATTATATATATAATAAATATATATATATTATATATATTTATATATAATATATATAATTTATTATATATATAATTATATTTATATTTATATTTATAAAATATAATATATATTATATATATAATTATATATATAATATATATATATTCAAATCAAAGAAAAAACAAAAGTTTCATTAAACACAATATCAAAAGCTGATTGGAAGACACTGGACACAAACTGGTGGCAATTAAATTGACAGTCTATTTTAGTATGTCCTACCATAATCAATCAGGCTGCTTTCTTCTCGAGGAGACTTCTCAGTAAAAGTCTCTGATGTATGAAGATGTATGGGCTTTAGTCATTAGTTTAAACATTTAGTTAATCTGTTAATAATGTTCATCTAGTTCACATTCAGGTTTTCTTCTATTTCAACATATAAGCATCTAGCTGGCTGTCTGGTGGCTTCGTGCTCAGCACGGCAGGACAAGGGCATCTCTCCCATTTCCATGGCCTTAGTGTTTGTCTTATAACTCCCCATTGCCAACCTATCAACTCTCACCTATACCCCAATTATTCCACACCCTATAGCTCCATGCTCTAGGTCCCCTCTCCCAGGAAGTCTACAACCTCAGACACCACTTCTTCTGCAGCTCATTCAGAGAGCTAGCGCTTCACCACCACAGAGTGATACGCATCCCTAGGCAGGGTTCTCATGACATGGCTCTTATACAATCCTTTTAGGAACATGAGAAGGCCTCTCCTTCCAATTGTTCCCCTGGCCAGGCCTCCTACAGGTCAGAGGTGGACTGACTTACTCTTCCTGGACATGCTCTCATCCAGGTACCGTTCTAAACTCTGCCAAAGTTCTAGTGCTTCCTGGAGGATCTCCTATTCTGGCACCAGATCTCTCTGTTTTGGCTGCATGAAAGTGAAATGGTCACTGATATCAGTTTTTTGTTATTCCTTATATTAATAAAGTGTTCGTTTACAAGTATCTTGGAGGAACATTTTAGCACAACTTCCAGCACTGTCTGGGTAGCCATCTTCACATTCCAGGAAACAAAGGAGGATGCAAGTGCTATGCCTGTGGTGGACCAAAGACCAGCTGAACCTCGGTCTGAGTTACTTTTGTGGGCATTTAGTTAAATGCTTTGTGGGAAGGTGTCTACATTAGTTGCTTGGATGGCAATTGTTCTATGTAGTTATATGGTCAATCTGCTTGCTCAGCCTGCCCTTTCCCTCTGTCTGTGTCTTGCAGCTGGCATCATCAACTCAAGTTGAATGTCCTCCCTCAATTATTTTAAGCTTAGAAAGTTTTTCCCCCAATCTAAATTTTTTCTATGATATTCAGAATTTAGTTATTTTAGTGCAGTTTTTCAGTACTAGGGAAATGAGCATCCCATTTATAGATCGTTATTTTGTTTACATATGTAACTCAAATTATTTAACAATATTCTTTATTTTGTAAAGATCATGGTTGAAGAGGAAGAAAGAGAAGGAAAGTGAGAAATAAATTCTTCACTATAGCTAAAGATAAAGCACTATGGGTGTGGGGTGTGTGTGTGTGTGTGTGTGTGTGTAAGGGAGAGAACACGTGTAGTGCGTATTCATGTTTATCTTGTACATCTCGATCTGAAGAGGCATCTCAATTGTGAGGAAATTACATGGAACTGGGAATTAGAGATCTGTGTTCTTCCTAGTCCTGCTTTTGTCACTATCTGTGAAAGCTGGGGTAAACCACATCATGTGCATCTCAGTTTCTGCATCTGCATTCTGAACTTGCAAAATAATGTTGTGGTGCTCAGATTGTATAATAATAATAATTGTATACTACATCAAAGCAGCAGCAGTATGAAGTGTCTATAAGCTTCCAACAATTACAAAGCTATAGCATTTGTGTTCTCGTTTGCATGTGTTTAAACTCCATATGGGCCCCATCCCATTGGCCCTAGTCCTGCCTTGTCCCTGCTCTTTTGTAGGAAAGTGGTGCTTTCAGATTCTTTGTAAACACTTCAGGCAAATAATTGCCCTGTCATTTGATCCATCATCTCAAGACCCTACTGTCTTAGACTTCCAAAAATAAATAATGTGTAAAGTTCTTGCTGGTGTGTGCTACAGGCCAACTGCCTCCCCCTTTACCTCCACCTTTTATTTGTAACACAGGCTGTCTGGTTCCAGTGTCCAAAATTCACTTTCTGAACAAAAGTCACCACTCTGGTGGTATAAATTTAGGTCATATACTTACTCAAAAGCCAAAATAGGATTCACGGGAGAGATGGATTTGTGTATCTGAGGAACTGTTGTCATTCTTTTCAGGTCACAAGATCCTACTTCTATGCATATTGTACACTAAGCAAGACATCCTGGAGAGTATGTGTGTATCAATAACACTAATAACAACAAATACAGAATGTGCTTTTTCAATTAATTATGCACTCTGAAAGCAAATGATATTGATTTTGGCTCAGACTGCATAATAAATAGAGACCATATAAATAAAATTATGTTTTTTTGTATATATACCAACAGAGAGACACACACCCATATATACACACACACGTAAATACTTACTATATTGACAATTTCTTCCCATAAATTCACCTGGGCACTCACAGGAATAGTTAGCAACAAGGTCTGTACATATTCCACCATTTTTACAAGGATCAGCTTCACATTCATTTATGTCTGAAGAAAACAGAAAAGACAGAGAAAGAGAATTACTGTTAAAAGTGACTAGATATTGGAATATTTTAGGAATCTTAAAATAAAATCTCCAAGTAATGCTATTTTTTTGTGTACATGTGTATGTATGTGTGTGTGTTTAGTCAGTAATACAAATGGTGATTAAGACCAATAACTTATTAACAATCAAATTTTAATCAGTTTCTAGTGAAATTGAGAATCCAGATGAAAGAACAATAGAATAAACCACTCTTCTATTTTGAAAATAAATATAATAGTTTGGGGAAAATATTCAGTATATCCTTAGAATTAAATCAAACAAATTAACCCTGATAAAAAGATGAATTGGTATCACTTAAAAGATCTAGAAACCTCCCCTGTAGCAACAACTGCCAATTAACACTGTCTCATTTTATTTTAATTCATTAAAATTCTAACTGACAGAGATGTTTTAGTTTCTAAATAGTTCACCTTTGATGAATATGATGAGAAGCAAATTAGAGTTAATAGCTAAAGCTCGTTACATGCAAAGTATAATAAATGTAAATGATGATCACTTCCTAATCTCATTCAAGGGTATCTAAAGTTAGGATGACTAAAGGGACTTACTTTTGATATACTATTATTATGTATGATGCTAAATAACATGAAATATAAAACATTCAGCAAATTATATTAATTCATTTCTAATTTTGGACAACAGTGAAAACAAGTAAGATTTTGAACACAAAAAGAAATAATGATTTCATGTTAAGTGAAATAAACCAGGCACAGAAAGACAATCAACACATGTTTTCATATGTGAGAGCCACGAAAACATGCTCTCATGGACACAGAGAATAGAATGGTAGATACCAGAGACTGAAAAGGTGGGTGGGAGTTGGGGAATGAAGAGAAGTTGGTCAATGGATACAAACACACAGTTAGATAGAATAAATAAGTTCTAATATTTGATAGAAGAATAGACTGACTGCTTTAGCAACAATATTTTATATATTTCAAAGTAACTAGAAGAGAAGACTTGACACCAATATATGCAAATGATAACTATAGTACTGTAGTATAGTTTGAAGTCTGGTAATATGATGCCTCCAGATTTGTCCTTTTTACTTAAAATTGCTTTGGCTATTCAGGCTCTTTTCTGGTTCTAAATGAAGCATAGAATTTTTTTTCTAGATCTGTGAAATATGACTTTGGTATTTTGATGGGAATTGCACTGAATCTATGAATCCCTTTGGGTAGTATGCACATTTTAACAATGTTAATGCTACTGATCCATGAGTGCAATATGCTTTTCGATTTGTTTCTGTCATCTGTGATTTCTTTACTCAGTGTTTTACAGTTCTCTTTGTAGAGCTATTTCACCTCCTTGGTTAAGTATATTCCTAGGTATTTTATTTTCTTTGTAGCTATTGTAAATGATATTGAGTCTTTGATCTGACTCTCAGCTTGACTGTTATTGGTGAATACAAATGCTACTGATTTGTGTACATTGATTTTGTAACCTCAGACTGCTGAATTTACTTATCAATTCCAGAAGTCTTTTCGTGAAGTCTTTGGGCTTTTCTAGATGTAACATCATAATGTCAATGAAAAGCAATAATTTGACCTCCTCTTTTCCAGATTTGGATACCCTTTCTTTCTTTCTTTTGTCTGATTGTTCTGGATATGACTTCCAGTGCTACAATGAATAGAAGTGGTGATGGGGACACCCTTGTCTTGTTCCAGTTCTTAGGGGGAATGCTTTCAATTTTTCACCATTCACTATGATGTTGGGTGGGTTTGTCATACATGGCTTTTGTAATTTTAAGGTATGTTCCTTCTATGCCTAGTTTATTGAGGGTTTTTATCACAAAAGGGTGCTGGATTTTGTCAAAACAGTATGATATTGGCACAAAAATAGAGATATAAACCAATGGAACAGAACAGAGAACCCAGATCATCTGCATGCAGCCAACTCATCTTTAACAAAGCAGACAACAATATACACTAGGGAAAAGAAGCCCCACTCAATAAACGGTGCTGGGAAAATTGGATAGCCACATGTAGGAGAATGAAATATGATCCATATTTCTCACCACTCACAAAAATTAATTCAAGATGGATAAAAGAGTTAAATGTAAGGCATGAAACCATAAGAATTCTAGAATAAAATGTTAAAAAAAAAACCTCTTCTATATATTAGCATAAAGAATTTATGAAGAAGAACTCAATGGCAATTACAACAACAACAAAAACAAGTAAATGGGACCTGATTAAATTAAAAAGCTTCCACACAGCTAAGGAAATAATCAACAGATCAAATAGACAACCTACAGAATGGGTGAAATTATTCACAAACTATATATCTGAAAAAGGGCTAACATCCAGAATCTACAAATAACTGAATCAAATCAGCAAGGATAAAACAACCCCACTAAAACATGGGCAAATCCATGAACAGAAACGTTTCAAAAGAAGATGGAAAAATAGCCATTAAACATATGAAAAATACTCAACATCACTCATAATTAGGAAAATGCAAATTATTAATACGACCACAATGAGGTATCACATTACTTCTGTTAGAATGGCTTTTATCAGAAAGTCCAAAAAAATAGATGCTGATGTGGATGCAGAAAGAGAGCAATGTATATACACTGTTTATGGGACTTCAAATTAGTATAACTACTATGGAAAATAGTATGGAGATTCCTCAAAGAACTTAAAGTAGACCTACCATTCAATCCAGCAATCCTGCTATTGTGTATCTACTCACAGGAAGTCATTTTATTCCAAAGACACCTGCACTTGAATGTTTATAGCAGCACAATTCACAACTGCAAAAATGTGGAATCGGCACAAGTGCCAATCAATTCATTAGTGGATTAACAAAATGTGTTATATGTATATCATGGAGTACTACTCAGCCATAAAAAAGATGAATTGATAAATTTGACAACAATTTGGATGGAACTGGACACTTTCTGCTAAGTGAAGTATCTCAAGAATGGAAAAACAAGCACCACATATACTTGCTATTAGATTTGAACTAACTGATGAGCACACATGTGCATAGAGGGAAGTGAAACTCAGTGGAAATCAAGCAGGGAGATAGGAGGAGGAGGGGATGTGTGAAAACCTACCTAACAGGTACAATGAACACTCGTTGGGTGACGGGCACACTTAGAATGCAGCTCCAGATTGCCCTGTTCTTTGTATGCCTGCAAATACCACACTCCGTCTGGAAAACCACTGGTGTCCAGCAAATGTTTCCTGATAACATTTTTATTAACACCAAATGAACAGAAATAGTGGAGTGCACAAACTAAGCAAAACAAAGCAAAATGAGAAAACATTTTATTTCAGATTTGTAATGTGTCTTCTGGTACACTATTACATATCAAAATGTATTACTGAAGTCCTGGGTTATCACAGTTTCTTAAAGCAGCGTGACTGTTAATTTACCCTCTAAAGACAAGACAAGGAAAAAAATGCTGGAAAACTATTTTATCCTTTCTTTCAAATTCTTTCTTCTAAACAGTATCCTCTCCTGAAAGCTAGTCACCCTCTCATTCTAAGTTCACTATAGAAAGTATGGACTAAATTTCTTTGGGCAGGTGATGTCTTTCTCTGAAAAGGCAGCCTTTTTTGGATTTCTGGTTATCTGTCACAGCTTGAAAATAGAGACAATTTATGGTGTGTTCAGAAAAAAATCTAAGTAATTTGATGATTTTTTAACACTCATAATAGGATAAAATCAGGATCTGTTGACCCCTAAAAAGAGCTACGTACTATAAAATATGATAGACTCCCAAATATTTGATACTGAAACTCTACAGAAGAATGAAAGAAAAAGAGTGAATGAGCATAAGTCATTTTTTCACTATTTTTATATGATGAAATATTGCTCTTATCAAAATTTCACTTGGTCTTTATTTCTATTGAACTGACAAGCAAAACATTTTAATTAAATTTTGTAAGTGGTATCTCTGATATATTTATTTTGTTGTCAATTCAATGTAAGACAACAATCTTTGGCTACTTTGGAACACGTCCAGTATGTCTCTACCTGTATCATGCCTACTACAATTTGTTTTAGATGAGAACATGTCAATGGCTAAGTTAAATAATCATTTCTTAGGGAAAAAAAATGCCATATTTTTAAAAGTTGGAGATAAACAGTTATTCTTTTATATACTTACAGAGAAAAAACTGAGTACTCATGTCTAAAGGAAATTATAATTTGATCTTTGATGTAAAAGAAAGGTTTAATTAGAATTAACAAGGTCAAGATGGAGATGCTGGTGTATTCCGAAGTAGGGAACTAGAAGGGACCGCCATGTTGAGAAGAAGTTCATGGTATAATGTTGTGCTTATGTCCAACAGTAGCCCACTTTGGAGCAGAGAGTGTGAAGAATAGTACTAGGATTCCAAGTTTGAGGATGTAGATGGGGACCAGATCCTGATAGTGCCAACTGAAGGAACTGGATTTTATCTTCTGGCACTGACAAGGTGGAGCAGGATGGGAGGGTATTTTCTTCACTCTTCTACTTTAGAAGAGCTTAGTGAAGCCAGATGTGCAATGGACTTGAGAAACAAATAAAACAAAAAAAAGGCAGGACAGAGACCCACAAAAGATTTAATGTTAATAGGTACAATGTATTTTAATTCTCATGTAAGAAGCTCTATGCATTTTTTAATTTTAAGATTAAAATATATCATGAGTACAATCAAACCCAGTTCCCACTGCTTTGCAATGTTGATAGAATGACGTTTTCATAGTCAGCAATGTGAGAACCATCAAGAGTTATTATACATAATATTACTGATACGCAGACACTGTTCTTTGCTTGCTTAAATCTTCCAAGTTCTTAAACAATAAATAATAATTAAAATATGTGACTGTGGATCTATCTGAGAAAAATCAATCTTTAAATCATCCATTCATAATATAATCAGGCCAGATCTGATGAAAGCAAGTTATAATTAAGAACATCTTATTCTAAAAAACCACAGTTAACACCTTTACCCAGAGGTTAAGGTGAAGGGGAATGAATTGGATTGCAATTTGCTAAAGTGGGAATGCTGTGTAGACATACCCAATTAGTGACAAAGAATGACCTTTCCATTCTTTAAATATGCATTTTCAATGTTTTTTAAACTCCAAAATTACTTAAAACTAAATTCATAAAAACACAAATGTTATTTTAAATGACCTATATTTTTTAATATAGTTGCAAAATTAGTAAAACATTTCTGCATTTGTGCAGTTCTGCAGTGTTCCAGTAACATTCAGACTCAGAGAATAGATGAAAACCACACAGAATCATTTACATATTAGTATAATGCAGGAGTTCTTTCAGCAGAGAAGGCTGTTTGTACTGTGATTAACACAGCAAGCAATCCAAATGGAAACTGACCTCAACTTGTATAAATCATGTTTAATTAAAGACTAGACATAAATGTTCACACAATATAATGTAATAAATTGAAAATTAAACATATTTACAATAAATCACAAACATTTCTCCTTGTCACAGATCAAGACATTATCATTTTCAGAAAAAAGTCCACATCTGTTTCAAATAAACAGAAATACACTAGATTATTTTTAGAACTAGAAAAAATTTGACATAGCAGTCCCCCTATAAAAATAGGAATTCTCCATATTTGGTTATATTCATAGTTCATTTATAATAATAATATTTGTCATTTTTGAAGTCCTGTTTTAAAAAAACAGTTTCATTTAAAATATCATCTTATAATTAAGATAGCCAGCTAAGTCCTGAATCCATAAAACTGAGTTTGTAACTGAGGCACACTGATCAGAACAGCATGTAGGTTTCTGTATGTAAAGTCATGACTCACTGTTTTCTGAGAGGTTCTTTTAAATTCTGTTTTGTTTTTTGATGATGAAAGAAGAAAGCAAGGAAAAGAAGGAAGGAGGGGGAACAGATGAGAAAGTACACAGTTGAATTTCTTTAAAAAGAAACATGAATTTCTTTAAACCAAAGTAGTATTGTACAAGGATTGCCAGGCCCTTGCCTCTGTTATAACTAATTACACAGATTCATTCACTTTATATGCATAACTTAGACTTATCTGTATCATTATGTCATACTTAATTTACTTTCTGAAGATTTGTAATAGTGTGTTGGTAGTCTACCCTCTTTGGCTTGTTTTTTTCTTTTTCTTTTTAACAGAAATAATATTAACCCATGTGCACTCTACAGATTTAATTGTGAGAAACCTCTTCCAGGAATTGGAGAATTGCTCATGTATTCATTAAGATCTCCTCGAGTACTCATCCTTTAGAGAGTTCAGCTTACACACATCCACATCCTGAGAAATGTTCAGTTATGCAGTTATGCCTCGTCTTCTTTGTTCTGGACCTTTGTCAGGCCCATAATTGTGCAAATTATATCCCAAAGCCCATGAAATTGACCTTGGAGTAGTGGGTTGTCAAAGAGATTTTAAAATGAAAATTGTATTTGTTAGTTACTTATTGGTGCCTTCAAAAACAATGAATCATCTGGGCATAATTTCTTGTCTCAGAAACCATGTTCCTTTTTCTCAGAATGATATTAAATATTCAATAATCTCATTCTTCATTATAGACTCCACTAACTGGCCAGAAATAAAATAGAGATTTCTTGAATCCAATTCTCTGGGGTCTATTCTGGAGACTTTCGAACCTAATTAATTAGTCTCCAACTGGCTCACCTTTGTAATCTGCAGAGTAGGAACGATATAAAGTTGCACTTCTGGGCTATCATTGTCCCAATTCATCCTTGAGTTCCTTCAGCACTCCTCAGGAGAATGCCATCTGTCCCTATTAGTTTGGTCACATTTATTTTGGTAACTTAGTTTAGATATTAATATTTTGAATACTGACCACCATTTGCACCAGGGCATTCAATCTTCCTGAGGACAGAAACCTATCTCACCTCTTCCTAGTAAAGACAAAGGCAACTTGACCATGAATCTATCTCTTCTTCCTCCCCAGGTATATCCAGGCCCCAACAAGCATCAAAAAAGAACACTGATTCTTGGGCTGAGCACCTTATTTTGATATAGTAAAAGGACACCATGATAAAGCCTTTTTTTTTTCTTTTGCAAAAGCAATATTTCTTGACTTCCTTATTCCTTTCCCGTGGGCTGTCTTTCCTACTGCAATATTGTTATTGACTTCTAATTAGCCTGCGAGAGCTTATTTTCAAGAGCCTGCTATTCTTGATCCTTAACAACACTTCTTCCCTGGGCTCTCCATTAGCTATTAAATATTCTCCAGACCTCCTGTGAGTAATTGCCTTTTAAAATTTGACCTTTTATTTTTTTTTCTTATCTAAAGCCTATGGCCTTTCAATTTCTTTTTTAAGACTGAATGGCTTTATGATGAATTTCTAGGAATTCTTTCCTCCCACTCAGATGTTGAAGTTAATTATGTCATAATTAGAATTATCTAGAGGATTTCCCAGTCATTTCTGGGACTAGTTCAGTATATTTAAAATTTTCTGTTCTTGAACTTCTTTTTGATCTGGCTTTCTGCTATATTACTAGTAATTCACTCTACAGTAGTAAATTAAAATCAGCATTCTTCAATAAGAAGATATAACACACAAACTGTTTATGATGATTTATTGGTAACATTCATTTACCAAGAACATCAGTGTAACAACAATCCCAAATCCAAGAGGAATTTATCCATCATCTCTTTCTAACAAAGATCATATTTTCTGTCCATCCCTATCCTGGCATCCTAGTAATTATTTTGAGATCTATTTAGATGCAAATACCATTGCTACTAGTATTCAGGCAGTAGTCATCCCAATTATTTGGGTTGTTTCCACATAAAATTATTTCAGTAAGGCTTTGTTTGCTTTTAATCAGATATTTGGCCAGTAAGATAAGATAGCTATTCCAAGATACTTATAAAACCAAAACTATGAGAGGCAGAACAAGGGATATGGAAGGGGTAATCAAGAGTGTGCTATGTCTCTAAAGCACAAATATTTGATTACTTAAAAATATTTGTAAATATAAGCTACATGGAAAACATACAGCAGAAGCTGATAGGAACAGATGCCTTCTTCAGTGAAAATTTTCACAAAAGGGCAAACCATCTCAAAGGATGTTACATCAGTGGCATGCATCATAGTAACTTGTCCTGCAATAAATATTTGTTGGCCAGGGTTGGTGTCTCACACCTGTAATCCTAGCACCCTAGGAGGCTGGGATGGGATGATCGCTTGAGATCAGGAGCTGGAGACCAGCCTGAGCAAGAGTGAGACCCTGTCTCTTCTAAAAATAGAAAAATTGGCCGAGGATGATGGCGCACACCTGTAGTCCCAGCTACTCAGGAGGCTAAAGCAGGAGGATATCTTGAGCACAGGAGTTTGAGGTTGCAGTGAGCTATGATGACACCACAGCACTCTAGCCAGGGCAACAGAGAGAGACTGTCTAAATAAATGAATATTTTTGATTGGCGAGAAAGAACTGGGATTCTTAGTCATCCAGAGAATCATCAAATATGTACTGTAAAAGTGAGTCCCATAATTGGGGCAGCTGCCCTGGCCTATTTCTAAAGGGATTTTATTAACGAAAAATGAAGTTAGAGCAATGCTTCTTTTAAAAGTTGGAGCTTTTAAAACATGCCAATGCACAAGTCCTACAACCAGAGATTCTGATTTTTGAATAGTCTTGGGAAGGAAGAAAGTAGTAATACAGTTTTAAAAGAAGTTCAGGTGATTCTGAAAGGTAGCCAGAATTGGCAAACTCTGAAGAGAACTCTGCTTATGAAGTCTTCTATCCATCCATCCTTCCATTCCTAGTTCTATCTTAGGTGCTAAGAATGCAAATTTTAATATATCCCGGCTCCATAGTTTTCTCAAATCTTATGGTAGAGTAGATACACAAGGATATAAATGATCCATTACAGTGTAAAGTGCCAAGTGCTATAACAGGAAAATGCACAGTTTCTCAAAGGTTAAAAACTAAATTGATTTAGTAGGCTAGGGAATGTTCAGTTTTAAAGAAGGAGTCCAGCAAACTAGGGACTATACTTTTGAGTTACATAGAGTTATGAATAACTTACTTTGTAAAGTTATCTTTCTAAATTTATATGTACTTCATTATTCTTCATACCAGTTGTCTCCAGATATAAGAATGACTCCTCATTGTCTCATAGTTCTTTGCTCCAAGTATGTAAGGCATACATTTCCTGGCTTCCTACTTGTATTATGATATGTTGTCATTTATATGTTCTTGCATATTCTAATGCTTTATTCAAATTAACCATTATATGCTGTCAGTTACATGTCAAATTAGCTCACTTGCAGCTTTCTCTAGTTTTATCAGTCGATCTTGGTGATCAATTGTTTTGGATTTTTTTCTATAATGAGTTATGAAAAAATCATAACTGGTCAGGTGAGATAGGATTCATGTTAGAAGCATAGATGTGATTCACATAGTTTGTCTTTACCAACTGATTCACTCACCAAAATTCATTCTGATGAATTCTATTAATTAGGCATTAAAATATATTATTGGATACAGCAAATAAGGATAGTTCCTACACTAAGAGATCTTTCACCTTCTTCTCTTCTGCTTAGAAGAGAAATGACTATAACACAATATGGTGAAATATGTGTTGTATAGCATTATGTACAAAATGTACTGTGACTATAGAGGAAACAGTGGCTTTTCCTAGAGGAGACATGGAAGACTGTTTACAGGAGGTAATAAATTTGGTTTGTGTTTAAAGGATGTGCAGGAGTTTTAAAATGTGTGCTAATTTAGGAAGGAACATAAAAGAACACAACGTTTTCTGAGAGAAGTGAGCAATTTAAATTTCTGAAGCATGCTCAGGGACTGGGATGGGGAAAGAGACTGGGGATGGTGGTTACTAAATAGTCTGGGACCAGACTTTTATGGCTTATATATCAAGTTAAGGAGTTTGAACTTTAGTCCTTGGATTGGGGAGTTAATAGAGAATTTAAGAAGTGTGAAAGGGGACTTGAGACTGAATAGCTCAGTGTTCTCAAAAGCTCATTCATATACTCTAGAATTTCAATATTTGTAAGCTTTTGAAAACATAATTCAAAAAGTCATAAGGGAAATTTATGTTGAGTCCATATCACTCAAATTTCATAACATTACAGCTATAGCCCCATATATTTAAACATTTAGCTTGATATAAAATGCATATAGACTTCCTAATATTTAGGGTTGCCAGATTTAGCAAATGAAAATATAGCATGTTCATGTAATATTTGGGACATACTTGCACAAAAAAATCATTGTTTTTCCAAAATTCAATTTATCTGGGGATCCTGAATTTTATTGAGAAATTCTACTTGAAATGTCAACCAGAATATGATTTCTCCATAGTTTCTTTCTTTTCTTATAAGCATTTTTTTTCAGCATATGATCATGATTTCCGTTTTGCTTATTCAGCAGACCCCAAGGAAAACTACCTATGGTGGAAAATCATTATTGATAAAGAGTCTTTCTTAGGCTTTTGCTTAAACTAAAATTTGTTGCTTGCATTGTGTGAAGCATAATCTCTGGAGTTGACCTCTATATAGTGTTTAATAATACAAGAATGGCCAAATAAAGATGGCAGTATATTGATAACAATGAGCACATTCTCCCACTTGTAGATTACTATGTACCAAATATTGTTCTGAGCCTTTTATATATATTAGCACACCCTATGAACTAGTTACTATTATCATACCTGTTTTACAGATGAGTAAATCAAGAGATTGAAAATGTAAACAACTTGTCCAGGCTCACACAGATAGTAAAACTGAGATTAAAAGCCAGATAATTTGTCTCAAGAATCTATTCTATTCACTAGTATGCTTTACCATCACTAGCAAATAAGAGTACTCCTTCATCAGCACTTTATATTTGCCCTGCAGGTCCTGTTTTATGTGTTAATGAGGACAGAAATAGGATAATATATCATCCTTGCACTCAAAATTTTATAATTGTTTGTTTATAATTGTTTATAATAACCTAACAGTATTACCATTTCTCCTCTAGATCAAATACTCTAGTCCTAAAATCATAGTTTGGGGTACTTTCCCCTCCAATTCCTTTATTCCTCTTAGTAATTTTCTCAAAATCTTAATCGGTTTGGGTTTAATGGACATTTGTATCTCAAAATCTATCACTGCTATTCTTTGTAAATATGGAATTTTTTGACAATTACACTCTTTTATACATGCCTTTTAACTTTACATTCAGATGAAAGAAATACATTTATTTTAAAATTTCTTAGTAGGGGGCATAGCTATATTTTATATGTGTACAATTACATGTTTTGTTATTTTTCCTGGGTGACAATCCACATTGTATAAAAATATTTATTTGAAAAACTAACACACATACAGAAAAGTACATAAAGCAGTAGAGCTACATGAATTATTGTGAAGAGACAACCTGTCTAATAACCACCAAGGATGCACCAGCATCGGGCCAGCAGTCCAAAGCCTTCATGCACCCCTTGCATTCAGTCTCCCTCAAACCCTCACTGCTTAGCATGGGAGTCACAGCCTTGCTATTTGTATAGTTTATAGTTTTCCATTTAAATATGTATTTCTAAACAGCATATTTTATCTTTGCCTATATTTGAACTTTATAGTAAAAAAAATCATTTAGTATGTGTTCTTCTGTTTGTTGCTTCCTTCACAATGATGTTGCAGGTGACTGCAGTGAGTTCATTTCTGTTTGCTATAGAGTATTTTACTGTAAAATGTACCATAAACATTTTTCCTTTCTATTGTTAATGACATTTGCAGAACATGCTTACACATGTCTCTTGATATAGAACTGTATTGAATTTTTTCTGGTTATACCCAGCAGTGAAATGGCACAGTCGTAATAATGCATACCTTTAACTTCAATTGATAATGACAAACTGACTCTTAAATTAGTTTCACCAATTTGCACTCACATCAGTAATTTAATTAATAATATTTTTGAAGATACAAACTGTATGAAATTTGTAGGTAATGACTTATTTTAGTTCATATGCAAGTTGCAAGTAGAAAAGCTTAACATCAATACATTATCTTTTAAGTTATAGTTTTACCAAGAGGGGCTTTTAAGGGAATTAATTAAAACCTTTAATTCACCAAGATGAATTACATTTTTCTCTTCAATTTCCTTGAATATTTTTTAAACATAAATAGTAACTTTCACTAAAAATGTTGAACCATTGGAAGTTTATAAGACAAAATGTTATATTTAAATAACAGGCACTAATACATACGTAAATTTTATACATACAGAAAAAATAACTTTACTTAGCCCCTGAAGTAATTTCTCAAACATGAACCTATTAAATGAACTCTAACATACAGACATATGTAGACTCAGGTAATAAAATAGGAATGCCTCCTGCTACAGTTTTATATTTTTGAAATTTTATATTATAGGCATAATTAAACAAAAATGATATCCCCAAATGATGAGTTTATATTATACTGCTAAAGCTACTATGAAGATTTAATGAGGTAACTTATAAGAAAAATATCTTACAAAATTTAAATACTGTACAAAGAATTATCAATGTACTATAAGGGTTCAACTATATTCACATTATTCAACAGAATGTGGGGTTATGTCCCTGGAAGAAAACATAGGTAAATTGCTTATGAGGCTTTCTATAGAGAGATATTTCCATATTTGAGTTTATCATCAGAGTAAATAAATGTACAAAATTTTCATAAATATCTTACAGAAGAATAATCTTGCCTTGGAGAGGAATGAAAGACAGCATTTACCCACAAAATTTCAAAGCTCGTGGAAATTTTAATCCACTGAATGGGATAATTCAACAAATATTCAACAACAAATATTGGAAACATTTATTTCCAAAATGGTGACATTTACTACTTTTTAAACTAGTTCACCAACTCTCCATAAATTTGGGCTGATAGATTAATAAAATCTATATCTGACAGACATAAATTATGGCTGGTAAATACAGAAAAGACTCATTTTTAAATTCTTAGAAGTTTTAGTCCTCATTGAGATGAAAGAGCTAGGTGGCTAGATTTCCCTCATTCCAGAATCTCATCTACATAATTATAGGACATTTTGTGGGTTTCTGGCAGAGCTAGAGGCAATAAAACATCTGTTACACTCAAGGCCACCATGGAAGAATCTGTTTCAAGCAACCAACTCACTACTCAGTGCCAAAAATGTGCTGTCTACAAGCCACTGCTTTTTATAATTTATTTTTTTCTCCCATATTTATTGTTAAGTATGCCAAATCAGCATATTTTCTTCATTAAAAGTGATAATGTTGGGATTCAAGGGAACTCTTGAGTCTGGGCTAGACAGGGTAAAAGGGACCAGATTTTTTAGACAAATTCTCTTGCCAGAAACAATCCCCAAAAAATCAGACAAAATAGATCAGACCATAGTATTCAACATACTGGATATTAAGAAACAAAAGACAATAATAAACCAGGTGAGCCCTGGGTAACCACTGACTAGGTTTGTTGTCTTGAGAAGGATTCCAGGCCATGGCACAGGGAGGGAAAATCCAGGAGGAGCCTGGCAAACATGCTGAGTTAAAGAGAGAGAGCTGACAGTCTGGAGAGTCTAAGAAGACTAGAGTTTACAGTACAGAATGCCTGAGAGGAGAGGACTGCGCAAAGACAGTACACAGAGATCTGAAGTCCTGAACACTGGCATGCTTCTTCGTGTATTCAGCAGAGTGCTGATTGGCATGTGAGCAAACTACTGGAAAAAGAAACATCTGAATAGACCACAGGGTATAACACCTGGGGCTCACACTGGTCCAAGAAAACTGCCAATTCATACCAGTAAGACTGGAAAATAAACTGTTTTGTAGGGCACTAGGGAGAATCCTCAGAGTAGTCTTGCCTCAGTAGTGGGAATTATTAAGCCTAGACTAAAGCCCAATCAGTCCCACCTAACAAATTTTATAAGCAAGACCCAGAAATTATTCCCAAGTAACTAAACTATGTAAAAAAGCTAAGTTTAAGAGGATATATAAGAGTATAAAGTACCTAGCACTCAACAAAGTAAAATTAATGTCTGGGATATAATCAAGATTAACACGCATGTAAGAAAGCTGAAAATCAACTATGTATTAGAATTAGTGGACAAGTAATTAAAACAGTTATTAAAACTGTATGCGTATGCCAGATATAAAAAATGTTAAGTAGAGACATGAAAATGTAAAAAGAGAGCCAAATTGAACTTCTAGAGATGAAAACTACAACGTGTAAGATGAAAAATATACTAGAAACAAATAACAGCAAATTAGACATTGCAGAAGAAAATATTTGTGAATTTTTAAGACAGGACAATTGAACATATACAAAGTAAAATACAGAGAAAAATAAAATTTGGGCATCAGTGAGTTGTAAGACACATACAGGTTGCCTAAAATAGATGTGACTAGAGACCCTGAAAAGGGAAAGCAGAAAATAATTAGATAACAGCTGAAAATTTTCAAATATGATGAAAATAGATTCAAGCAGCCCCACAAATCCCAAGCACAAAAAAATGAAGAAAACTGCAAAAAGGCACGTCGTTATTATAAAAGATGTCAAAGTAATTCTGTGAATAGATGTATTTTCAATAGAAATGATACTGAATAACTGGATATTTATATGCAAAAACCCCTTAGATCCAGATCCAGAAAATTACTCAAAATGGATTTAAAGTATAATGTAAAACCTAAAAGAATAATAAATCTAAAAACATTATATGAGAAAATCTTCTTGAGTTCAGTTTAGGCAAATATTTCTTAGAAGCAACATGAAAAGCATGAGCCATTAAAATTGATAAGTTGTTCTGTATCAAAATGAGAAGCTTCTGCTCCTCAAAGTCAATTTTAAGAGAATTAAAAGACAAGCCACAGATTGGGAGAATATATTTGCAAATCAAATATATCATAAAGCACTTGTATTCACAACATATAATGAATTCTTACAACTCAAGAAAGCAATGACTCAATAAAAATTGGGCAAAATATTTGAATTGTCACTTCACAAAATAATATATATGTGTGTGTATATGTGTTGTGTGTATATATATATATATGAAAGGCAAATAAACATATGAAAAGATATTTGACATCATTTGTCATAAGAGAAATACAAATTAATACCAAAATTAGATATCTCAACACAACTATTACAATGGCTAAAACTATTACAATGTTTATGAGGTTATGGAGAACTTGAACTCTCGCATACACTGCTGATCTGATATAAAATAAAAGTTTGGAAAACAGTTCGATAGTTTCTCAAATACCCAAACATATGAATATTCTACTATATGATCCAGCCATTCCATTGCTAAGAATTTACCCAACACAAATGAAAACCAAGTCCACATAAAGACTTCTATGGATGTTCATAGCAGCTTCATTAGTAATAGCCCAAAACTTGAGACAACCCAATTGTTTATTAATCAGTGAATGGATAAACAGATCGTGATACATTAGTACAACTGAGTACTACTCAGAAAGAAAAAAAAGAGAGATAATGAACTTTTGATACAAGCAAGAATATGAAAGTATTTCAAAATTATTATGCTGAGTGAAAAAAATCAGACAAAAAGAGTACTTTTTAAAATTCTATTTATATAAATTTCTAGAAATGCAACTAAGCAGAAACTTACAGAATGTAGATCAGTAATTGTGTGAGATGTAGTTGCAGGCAGGAAGGAGGGATTAAAATGGTTCAGGAAGAAACTTCTGAGGGTGATGTGATGGAAATGTTCAGTATCATGAGTAAGATAATGGTTTTACAGGTTGTTGCATGTGTCAAAATGTATTACATTGTACATTTAAAATAGGTGTTTTATTCTATGTCAGTTATACCTCACCAAAACTGTTTTAAAAGTGATCATGTCAAAGTTCTTTTTTTAACCCACATATTTACTGGCTATGAATTTAGAACTGCAGACACACACACACACACACACACACACTCTCTCTCTCTCTCTCTCTCTCTCTCTCTCTCTCTCTCTCTCTCTCTCTCCCTCACAGTAACAGGTCCACAAAATTAATGAGGAATGTCAGCCTTTTCAAATTCTCACAACACAGAGTTTTTTAAAATGTACTTCTACTTTGAAGTGAGAATCATGCAGCTTAAATGCAAAGAGGCAAGTCTTATTGAAAGACTGAGTAGTTTAATAAAACATACTAATAGGAGGAGCTGTATTCATAAAAATGACAAAAATACTAATTTTTCAAGGTATTTTGCCTCCTGCTTTGCAGGTTATTTTCCATCACTCAAGAAAAGTCTTTGCAGGAAGCCTTAAATAAAGATGAATGGGGAAAAAACGTAATGTAACTGCAAGATATTCTATTGCTCTTACATTTTTGGTTTTGGACTGAATTTCTTACTGATACCATTGACTATCAGAAACCTGAAAAATATTAAACCATAACTGGGTTTACTCATACCTTCCCTAACCATTCTTATTTTCCAAACATTTTTCTGAAGGAAGCTCATAAAGTATATTGATATGTATGTTTCCTGTACCCTTATGATTTATTCTAGAGATTGTGATTTCTGAAAAGGAACTATGAAATAATTTTCTAGTTCTCATCGCTCTTATGAAAGGTAAGACTTGAAAAACTTTTAAATATATATGTTTAAAAGGATATTTTTATTATAAACACTAATTTATTTTAATATACACAAAGATGGAAATCTCAATTCCATTGATTACTTACCATGTAATTTCACATAGGAAAACTAAGCCTTCAGGGCAACAATTCATAGCCAATGAACCTGATAAAATAATTGGCTATTTCCATAACAAGTGCTTTGACAAATGGTCCTATTCTATCAAAGAGGAATGGGTCTTATTAGAATATGCATTGTCGTGTTATGCTATTATAAGATTAATGAAGAAAAAAAGTTTAGTTCCTTTTAATAAAATTCAATGACTTGTGATTTAGACTAAATACCAGTAAATAGTAAGTATATGTGTAACCCCCTCCACTTAATTTGGTTGTTTAATTTGGCCCTGAGTATAATAGTTTGAGTTTATGCAGCATCTTACTTCCCTACAACTCATTAAATCTCCTTCTGCTGTGTTTCAGAGGATAAAGGAGAGTTTATGCAGTCACAATTAAATAAGCTACAGAATTATCTTTAAAGGTGATATTAGTATCATCCCAAAGTACAATCCATCCATAAGGCACTGTAATATTTAAAATATTTTGGTTAAGACATGCAGAGGTAGAAAAAGACTAAGATCTATTGATGAATTTATTTCACGGAATATTCAAATATAATTTTAAAATCTTTAGAACATTCTACAGATATCACTGCTAAACAACACTAAATTCATATGTTATGAAAATATAAAGGTTATATAGTTCACTATGACTGAAACCTTATTTTTATCTGTCTGCCATATAATTCTGTGAGTGTGCTATTATTTAGTCCATAGTTTTCATTTTATTCTCTTCATTACCGATAGATAACTCATTGTACAAATGAGAAAATGATCCCCCTCTAGCCACTTCTCCTTACTTTATACTCCCTCCAGATTTTTGTTAAATCATATATTTAAAGCTACTGTTTGATCATCAGCTTTAGACATTAAGGCTGCTACATCACCCATTATATCTCTTTCCTGCCTGTGAAGTCCCGTTTTTATTTTTTACTGTCAAAATTTTATGTATATTTTACGACGCATTCTGTTCTATAGTTGTGCATCAGTCAACTAAAGCTAGTCACAACTAGAGTTATTCACAAAATCTCCATGGCATACAATACTCATGCATTTGTTTCTCAGACATCTCAGTGGGGAGTGGTGTCAGGAAATCTAGAGTCAGCCACACTGAGCTCTGCTTTCAGATACACATGTGCTGGGCTTGGCTTCTTACTGAGGTCTGGGCTGAAGTTGGCTCCCTGTGTGATCATTCTGAGATCCAAGCTGAGTGTACAGCAGCTTTTAATATCTGTTGCATCTCTGCTATAGTAATGGCAGAAGTTTCAAAGAGAAAGTGATACATGCAACAAGGCTTAGGCTCAGAAGAGACTTTCTGTCATTTCAATTCATTCAATGACCAAACCAAGCCACACCTCCAAGCCCAAAGTGAAGGGGTGAGAGAAATATCTTTTTTCTCTATGGGACAATTCCAAAGTCACAAAATGTTGAAAATATAGGGAGGGGTAAAAAATTGAGGCAATAATGTCATCTGTACATTAAGTCTTCAATGCCTTCAGTTTTTCAATTGATTATAAAAATTAAAAACTGAAAGGATATATAATACAATAATTATATAAATATTATTTCCTATAGACCAAGTAGAAAAATGTTATTGTGCTTCACCAAAAATGTGCCACATTAAGGAAACTGTTCTAGCATCACAATCAAATGGACTTTCTTTTGATATGTTTTATAAATTGTTTAAAATTAAGACACATTTATATGCTTCGTATTTACAGAGTTTTTAAATTTGTCTTCTGGAATATTTGTTTCTTCTTGTTGACAGAAGTAAAAATGTATTCAACATATGCTTGCAATTTTTCCATATTTTTATTAAAATGTATTCCTGTGATTCTTGAAGACATCCTTTGGGAGCGCTCTGATTTCTTGTGCTGAGGTGAACTGACTGCTTTCCAGGTGGGCTGCAAGCTACATCCTGAGCCATCTATATTCTTTGTCCACCTGGGCTTATTCTACTCTTTCTTGAATCCTAGGTTTCTACTTTTTCACATCCTCCTTTCCTTTGCCATAAAATATCTCTGGGTAATTTTCATGAAAGGAGTAAGAAAAATGTTATTTTGAGCAATTATCCTCACACTTGAATTAGGTTTGGCTGGTATTGTGTGTCTAATTTTAAATTCATTTATCCCCAGAAAGTTACAGTACATTAATTTTTTCACTATCTTCTAATATATATATATGGTTGCTACCTGAGATATTTAAAACTAATATAATTTTTTCTTCATTTGAGTTAACCTGTTACATCTCTTAGGGGGTTTGGGATTTTTCTATATCCAGATTTCATTAGAATTTGCCTAGAAATGTCTTGCTTTTCATTCCTTGTGTTAGTACTCATTAATTTATTTCAACATGAAGACTCATCTGTTAATGCTTCCAATCTCTCTGTTTTCTCTGGAGCAACAAAATTATTTCTGTGTTGAATTTCTTAAGTTGATTCTCTATGTTTGTTAAGCATATATCTCATATTTTTCATTTTTAAAATATTTTGATCTATGTTTTGGACAATTACTATGACTTAAACCTCCTACTGAATTTTTTTTAAATCCTTCAATCATATTTTTCATAACCCATGAACTCTTTTTCAAAGTGGAATACAAACAGTATTCTTGTTTTATGAATATCAGCTTTTCTTTATGTTCCTAATTAAAATGTTTTAAGAGGTCTCTTTGTTCCATGAATCACACTTGCTTCCTCTTGCATCAGTTATTTATATGTTCATTTTGGATCTTCTGCTTTGTGCAGTTTACTTAAAATGTCTGGTGAGTCTTGATTGCCTACTTACATGAATGAAAGACTCTATTGATTCATATATTTAACTGGTGTAGTTTATCCAGTACTTTTATAAGTTTCTTTTCACCAACAAACTTTCCTCCTACATGGAAGGACTGACTGCAACCTCTAAGTATGGGGAGCACAGGCAGGGAATAGGTAGTAATGTTACCCCCATCTTGTAAAATAAGATTTTAGTCAGTGTTGTCAACTCCCTCATTAGGAACTCAAGCTCTCCTCTAGGAACTCTTAATATTTGTAGACACCAGTTTTCTGGTTTTAACCTTGGAAATCAAGCTTTGTATGCAGGAGGGACGGGGAAGGAAGAGGAGGGTACCTGGGGCAGCTGTTCCAAAGAGAACTTTTAATTAACTAAACTTTCTGTCCACTCTTTTCTCTGTATCAGCTCACTCTTAGCTTGGACCCTTTCCAGTAGGCAAAAAACAGTGCCTACTGACATTTTAAACTTTTCCAGGCCAGGCATGCAGGCTCTGGGTCACCTTCTCTACCAACATGACTCTATATTCCTTCATCTGGAAATGTCAAAAATCACTGGGGTACTAATAGTCCGTCTCACTATTTTTAGATTGTTAAAAACTCATTATCTATTTTTATTTTATTTAATATTCACAGTCTCTCCAATGAGGTTTGAGAATAAAAGAATGGTAAATATGTATGTTCAGTCTGCCATCTTGAAAGGCTAAGTTTAAATGCATATCTTAATATATATGAAGAAAAGAAGGAGACAGTCTATTAGGGCATCCAAAATTTTAACTAAAATGTTTACCATTTGTTCCAAAATTGCTAATTAAGAGAATTTTAGCACTTGGAAACCAACCTTCTGCCAGTCTCTTTATTTAAGGACAGCCCTCTGACAGCCTTCAAGGGAGGGTGGCGGCCCCAAACATAAAATCATTTCTTCTGATTGCTCTGTAAAGTTACAGAAGAGTATATTCCCTGTGGGAGCAATAACGTTGATCCCAGAAATAGTTTAAGAAAGTTTCAGGAGAAGTTAATTGTATTTGTAAATTTAGCATCCAATAGATAACATTTTTCTTCATTTTATTTTATCTATCTTACAACATTTGAGATATCAGGCCAGAATACTATCAAGTACATGTAATTGACACAGTTGGGCTTCTTCCTTCTCCAGGGCCATCTTTATTAAATTTTTTTATTCCAGAAATTAACTGTGATCCACACTTTAAAAAAAAAAAAATCTCCTTAGAACTAAAGAAAGAATAGTGATTCTTAATAAGGCTTTGATAACAATTCTTCTGCCATTTTATTTCCATTAAAAAGTTCAAGAGTAATTGAGAAGAATCTCTATATAACATTTTGGTTCTTTCTTTAAAATGAAATGGAGGATTTACTCACATCATTGATTCTGAAACAGTTTTATACACATTCCAGATGTGAAATAAGAAACCCAATAAATAATATTTAAACTGCTATAAAGAATTAAGATGAAAAAAGAGGTTGGGAGCCATGGGAGATGGAAAGTTTAAATTTTTTCAATTAAAAATGTACATACTTATGTATATGTATTTATATTTGTATATGTATTGTATAATATGTGTATGTATATCTACACACATAGTTTCTAGCATTATTTTCTCATTCTGCATATTGAAAATATTCTTTCAAATTATAAAGTCTATTTCTACATTTTCTCAAAATCAATTTCTTGGACCCTTTCTATCTGCCCATATAATATAACTCTGTTCCTAACAGTAGGAAAGCTACCAATCTGTATGATCTTTGTAACAAGCTTGTGGAGACAATAATACAGAAGAAGGTAAGGAGTATTTTTAATCCTTTCAAACTCTTGTTGGTAAATTTGCTTTTCCCTTTTGCTTACTTCTTGTAGAGATCTATTATAAATTAAAAATAATAGCATATAGATAGCTATATGTGTAATGTACTAAATGCATAAATATTTGGATGAGTGAAAAACACTAATTCAGACTTAGAATATTGCATATTTTGGTGCAATAAAAGTGGCTTTTTCTGAAAATTGCTAGACAATGATAGAATATATTACAATACTGAACAAAGAAGTGTTCCTATAATGAAGTAGCATGCTGCATATACTTAAAGAATTAAAATAGCATACAGACAAAAGTGTTAGGCACAACCTTCATTACATATCAGGAAAGATTTTAAAAATTTGTAAAACCAGATGTCTAAGTAACTGAAAGCAAAAATAAATTAAAACCTGACTAGTTTACAAATCTGTCAATTATATCGAACAGAGTCAAGTAACAGTTTGGCATTCTCATTTTTCTACTTTTACTCACCAATTCACAAAACACAGGTAACCTTAAGGGTCTTAGCAATTTACCTCTTAACTCTCAAAGTGAACACTGCTCTGATATTTTGAAGAATAGTATCTGCACTGAAGGAAATTAAAGTGAATACTGGGAAAATAATTTATCCGATTCCCACTAGCAAAACACACAGAAATTCAGCTGCATTCATACATATGTAAATATGTCAGCTTTTTTTCAGAGACATGCCCTGAATTATGCTACAAAATAGAATACCTGGAAGATGAAAGAGCATTCAGAACATCAACACAGAAATACATCAATTACTAAAACATAATTTTAAAGTGCTTCTAGCATATACAAGATACATTTATATTCCAGTTATGTAGTGGATAGTACTACCTTATTATAAAAGTAAGCTTCGTATCTATTTACTATTTATCCCTCAATTACATGGTAAAATTGGATAGTTAAAATAGAAAAACACATACATATAAAAATCTTTGGTTTAATGTCCTGAAACCTTTCAGCCTAAAATGTTTAGAATTACTCTTACTTAAAAAAAGTATTTGTAATAAATTTTCTCATCTTCAGTAACAAGGTGTTTACTTTGATATTTGAAACCTCAGGTCAAAGAGTTCAATTCTGTGATTTCATGTTTTTGTGTTTCAGTTCCATTCTTAACAGAGAGGGTATTGATCTAATAATCATACTCTACTCCTCCAGATATCTATAGTTATTTTATGGCCCCACAAACTCATTTATTATAAAACCCATAAATTTATTCCCTGTGGTGCCTATAACAATAGAACAAACTGAACAATAAAGAGAAACAATGTATATTTTTATTATGTTTTAATGATAGTTGCATTGCCCATATATGTACAACCAAGTGGAAACATTTAGCCACAAGGCATCTCCAGAGACCCACTATCTGCCACTGTACAATACAAATTAAAGGCTAGAAATTTCCATTAAAAAACTGCTAAAGACAACTAGCTATACGTTATAAATAAACAGTGCACTTATGAATTAGCTCATCTTAAGCACTATATGAAAGCTAAGGCACAAACATTGTTACAGGCACTTTTCCTAGGGCTGTATAAATCTCTCTGATTGAGGTTTTATATTTTTTCAATAATCATAAGTAGACTACAACTTTGTAGGTGGAAAATAATGTCTTTAGTGTTAGCTAGTAGCAGAAGAAATGGTTAATGTAAGTATAATAAGACATTTATTTATTGTTACTCTTACAAGCTCAAGCTTACATGAGGTCACATGATGTATTTTTTTTTCCTTTCAAAATTTTTTTCAAATTTTTCAACTACTTTCTAGTCCTTTCTAACTATGGTCTCAAAATATTTGATCATATATTCTTATAGGAAAATTCTGATTGTGGCATGCGTTTCCAATAAATGTATAGTTAAGAATTTATAAGTTATACATATTATTACCAAAAAATATATTATGTTCATTATAAAATGTATATAGGAAATATAAATTTCAAAAAGAATGAGATAGATTTGCAATAACCATTTTTAAAGCATCTTCCAATTGCAATGGTTTTATATTATCATCAACTCATATTTCAAAGCATAAAACAGTATTGGCTCTGAGTGAACTTGTGAATAATAATGGTGGGTGCTAACACATATTATTATACATCATGTTGATAATTTCAACCTGGGGAGCCAATTTCCTGTTAGATATGATTAGTTTGACACTGCTTTATCTCATAATATTTTGAGTTTAACTCATAAGAGGAGAAGAAATGTTAGCTATTTTCTTCTCTGCTTGCATTATTGGTATTTTCTTCATTCTGACATTTCTCCGTAAATTTCTTTTCAGGCCAATTGTGGATTTCATGAGGGTTAATTTAATTTTAAAGAGATAACATAACAGACACATTGTACTGAAAGTGTACTGCTTCTTAGAACTCCTACTCTTCCTTCAGAAGTTCTGTACTGGTTGGTATCCTTTTGGCAGATGACTCTAGTCAGGTGCCTCTGCAAATCCCTGAGATAAAGAGTAGTACATAACGTATGCAGCTGTTATCAAAAAGTAAACATAAAAGCAAGTTCTCCTATTTTCTTCACACCTCCCAGAGGATTGTGTCTTGCACTCTTCTGGGGTATATGCACCCCAATGTGAAAACAACTACTCTATAAGTATCTAAGAACATAGATCTAGGGATTTAAAATACATCCTATTTGTTTTTAAGCATAAAATCATGCCTAACTATTTATAACTCCTAGAGAATAACTAACGTGTGATAGAATTCTATTTTTCTTATTTTAATCCTTTTAAATCTAGTGAAGTATTCCAAAAATAAGGGTGGAAAAAGAAAACATGCCTTTGGCTAGCTTCAGGATGAATGCCTTTTTAAAACCTGGGTTTGTTATGACTAAAGAAAGTGCTAGATATCTTGGGCAAGATGGTAAGATCTTAGGGTGACTGTAAGGTAAGGATTTCCCCAAACCAAAACATGCACACTTGATTCCTTATTAACCAAAGAGTTTCCCAGTCTATAACATAAAAAAACAAAGTCCTGTGCCTAATACTAAATATTTGTTTCTACCTAACCCTGAATGAAGTATTGAAGCAACTTCCATCATTTTTCCTGTTGCTTTTAGGTAATAAAAATCCCCTTAGCTTATTTTCAGTTAATAAACAGTCACTTGTATCTTATTTACTAAAATAAGTGCAGTTTCATAGCATCTAAAAGTCCATGATGATACAATTCAGAATTCCTCTTTTCCAGCTGAGTCCTACTGTAGGCTGTGAAAATTCCACTGGGAACAAAGTGGGCCCTTTCCTAATAATCGCAGAGTCTGGGTCAAAATGGCAACTCTCTTACAGGTCTAAATAGCGAAAAATTGTGAATAAGACTACATAAATTATTTTAAACATGTGTCTCCTATCTTTCTAACAATGTAGAAGACTAGGTTTGAATTCAGAATTCTCAGAAACCTCGGAGTTTCATAAAATAAAGTGAACACCATGTGAAAAACTGATTTTTCAATCCACCATTCTTTACTAAGCTCAAACACTCAAACTCTGTTACTTCCATACAGCAATCAGCTACCCTATGGCATGCCACTGAGTATCTATCCATGAGAGGACAGATACTGAGAAAAGGCCCACATAGGTCCGGGAATTACGCTAGGTGCCATTTGGGCAGAATATTTTATGGCCCATATTACCCTGAACATGGTCTAGATAGGGGATGATGTCTCCAGGTGGGCATGTTCCCCCATGTCCATGGACTCCTTGCCCCACGGATAGGGATGATTCCAGAAGAAGGCCAGAGCAAGATCTCCAATGTGAGACCCAGGGAAGGGGTCCCTCCTGGCAGTGTCTAAAGAAGGAGCTGGGAAGTGAGTTCATTAGGGTCATATTCTCTCTCATTCCGTATCATCCTCCACTCTGTAGCTATGTTCTGAAATTGCCAGTATCTGAATAGATGAGATATAAGTCTTCCTTGACAGGTTGAAATGCGGCATTGGTGACACCTGGGTTTGGCAGGTGTGCCATTGTGGCCTTTTTCCTTCTGGTACAATTTTGAAGGTTTTTCATATTTCAACAATGGCAATTCCTTGCCTCTAGCTTCCTTCTCTGTTGGGCCACTATGCTCTGCTTCCGGGTTTTCTTTGGACCACCAATGCTGGTAGGTCTGGGACCCTTCTCTTGACTTTCCTCTTGGGCTCCATCCCTCCTAAGTTAACACAGCTGCTTGGTTTTGAGAAGTCCACTTCTGGCCCACAGGAAATCCACAAACATTCTTTCACTGTCTTTTCACACATACTGTAGAATTGTAGTCCATTCCCCAAACAATTCCCTGTTCTTGCTCTGTACCCAGCATGCATAGCATTAGCCAAGACTTTTTGCTGGAGGCATTCAAACACCAGCCCACATGTAACTGAATATAAGAGATCATGATACACAATGAAAGAAAAAAATTAAGTGTTTCTGTCTTCTCCACAGTCCCTATTTTACTTTATTAGTAATAGCATCCTTAGTATCAGTCATAGTTTTTTGAAAGGAAATATTTTGGGGAAAAAAAGATGGTTTGCTTTTGAAATCCACCAAGGTTCTGGAGTTTTGTGCTTGAGAAAAGTTTTAAAAATAAAAGTTAGGCAAGAAATTTGAACCTCAAAGAGTTGACTCTACTTTCAGATGACAAAAACAAATCATGTTCAAAATTCCTGAAAAATAAGAAATGACCAAGGGTTTCATTTTAAATATACTCTCTAAACCATTTGAGAATTGCAGGCCATAAACTACAGCAGAAAGATAGCTAGCAATAAATATTTTCTTTAATGCAATTGCTCTGAAGAGGAAATAAAAATACTATGTTCTCAGATAAAAATGTCATTTATATTCTTATAAGACTACACTTAAAGAGAAATTGAAATAAGTTTATATTCCTATGAGTTTAAAATACTAATTAAAAAATGGAGCCAATTAAGTCTTAAACTACCTTAAAGAAAAAAGCAATTTCATGTTTGTTTAATGTTGAACATATAAGAACATCTATGCAAAAAATATCTAGATATCTCAGATGACTTCATAAATAAAAGAGTCATTGATAGTCCAGGAATTTATCTAACCAGAATTAAAAGATTAACTAGTGTAAATAAAAATCAAAATCAGTGATCCCAAGTCAATCCATCTATATAATTTAGAGTAATGTTAGTATTAATAATAATGCATTAACACAGATGTATCATCTTTTATAGATAGAAAGATGCACATGACAAGTTTTAGCAAAAGAAATCTGCATATATAGCCTTTCAGTTCAATGAACTTCATCTTAAATGAAGACACAGAAAATGATTATATTGAAAAATACTATCCATACTGTTATCCAAATAATACCTTATCAACTTGTAAATGGATTGCTTACTCTATTTAATTATGGTGTATCATTTATACATAACCACTCAGAAACTTGGAGTAACTGTCTGCCTCTAAGGAGGCCAACTTGGACCACTGAAGTTGACCATATGTATGTACGTATGTATGAAAAACAACCACATAAACCTGCCAACCAAGGGCAAATAATCCCAAAATTATAGCATAAGAAACAAGACAATTGCAATGATCTCTGTTGCAATTCACCATGATGTTGTCTAGGTTTCTGTTTTGATAGTCAAACAATAAGCAAGTATTTACAGAGCTCTTATTATTCATTCATTTATTCACTCACTTAGCAAAGGGACCTTATTGCTGTACAGACTGCTGTGATCTTCTCATTACATATGGAGAGCCAATTAGAAGAAACTAAAATACTTATTTATTTTTAATATATATCCTACATTTTCCACAAATCAGTTAAAATAATTTGCAGTAAAATCCCTCCAAATCAAGATAGTTAAAATAGAATCAGATCTCCCTAAACTATACAGTGGAGTGGGAGAAATAGGAACCTAGGATAGGATACTCACTGAATTTGATTATTGTCTATACCAGGCAAAATAGCTTTTATAGTTCTCATTTCTTGATAACAAGTAGTATCCTTGTACCTTGTACTTTGTAGAAACAATGAATATGTGCTTCCTTGAATTCAAATAAAATATATAAATAATATGCTGATAACAGATATCTTTGCATTGATTCATTCAACAAATATTTATAGTAACCCTACCATGTACCAAGGATCTTAAGATATAAGGGATACATATTCATGAAAAACAACCACATAAACCTGCCAACCAAGGGCAAATAATCTCAAAGGTATAGCACAAGAACAAGATAATTGCAATAATCTCTGTTGCAATCCACCATGATGTTGTCTAGGTTTCAGTTTTGATAGTCAAACAATAAGCAAGTATTTACTGAGCTCTTTTTATTCATTCATTTTTTTCACTCACTTAGCAAATATATTTCGACTACCAACTATGTATAAATCATAATTCTAGCTTATGATCAGAAATCAAGGATGATTCAGGCAGAAATATCTTAAAGCTACCTGGGGTAATGAGAAATACACAAATAAA
The DNA here is from genome assembly GCF_040939455.1 of Microcebus murinus. Taxonomy (NCBI): domain Eukaryota; kingdom Metazoa; phylum Chordata; class Mammalia; order Primates; family Cheirogaleidae; genus Microcebus; species Microcebus murinus. Next base: position 61,208,376 of record NC_134114.1, read on the forward strand.
TACAAAGCAAGGTAGAATGAATGAAGAAGTAAGTGCCATTTAAGGTAGAAAGTAGGGGTACTTTCTTGCTTGTGGAAGGAATGGGAATCTTGGAAATGTTCCTGGAGGATCTGGGCCTTGCATTATGGATCAGAAATAAGGGAAAGGGCTTTTCCCAGAAGAGAAATGCATCAGCAGTAGGGCATTACAATGGGAAATTAAGGAAGCTGGAGGAGGAATGGCAAGTGGCTTACTTCAAGGATACATTCTGTATATAAAGGTAAAAATGAAACTAAATTAGGAAAGTTAGGTCAGGTCCAGATTTTGGCAAAAGATGAGGTTCAGATGAGATAGGTGGTGTCTCTAACTGTGCTTCTTGCTAGCAAAATGTAGAGAAAACATACAGATAGACTCTTGCTCTAAAATATTTTATAATCTGGATTGGATTACATGGTATTTATGTACATGGCCAGACAAATCCAGGATCCTTGCTGTTAGGTAGGACTAAGGGCATACAGGTGGCAGGACAGGCAATAAGGGGATGTGGTCTAGGGCTAAGGGTCAGGAGCAATAACAACAGGGAAAAGAAACCACAACAACAGGGGAACTTGAGGTTAGGGACTTTTCAGGACCAGGAGCACTTACAGAAGTTAGGAGCCTTTGGCGAAAGGTAACCTTTCCCTAATTAGCATACATTGACATGGTAAAAATCACACCTCCCAGTGACATGACAGTTCTGGAGCCAGCCATACAAGGGCAGAAAGTGGAGGGTACCAGTTCTAAGAATTCTCCACTCCTTTCTTAGAAAATCATGAGTATTCCACCCTAAGTTTAACAGAGAGCTAGGGAACCAACATAAAAAGGGGAAATCTTGTTGAACTCAGAGTCTTCTCCACTGGTAGAAACAGACCCATTCCCCTTTCTGGAACATATTCTCTCTTTACTTTCGCTTTTGTAAAGCTTTCTGTTTCCTGTCATAAAGCTGCTTGTGTGGAACTGCTCCATGTCTGTCATCAGTCTGTGGCACCAGCCCTGCTTGTGATTTTTCCAAGCAAGAAGCCAAAGAACCAGGACAACAACTCTCTCATAAAACCAACCCTGACATTTGCATTGAGTTGTTCCTATATACCTTTCTTCTACCAGATGGTGTATAGAGCTCTATAAGGAAAGTAATTATATACCTAGCACAGTTCTGGGAGGACATATATTCAGAGTCATCTGGTCTGTGACAAAACCATCCTCTCCTGTGGCTGCCTTTACTTGTGACTGCAGGTTTTCAGGGTCTCTTTCCTCTCACCAGTGTAATTCCTGTGCTGCATTCCTTTCTTAAGTGTTAGCTCGCTCTTGTGTTATAATATTGCTCTTGAAAGATTCACTGCCTAGGTTGCAAGAATGTAGCTCACAAAAGCCCTCAGTTCACTCTGCAGAAATGCAGCATTAAGGCATACACAACTGGGAAATAGCAGCTGACAATGAACTAAAGATATACGAAGAAAAGTGACTCAAAGAAAAACAGTGTGCTGAATGTAAACCACAAATAATGGCACAGCATCTAGCAGCAAAAGTGGCAAATAGCTCTCTAGATAATCTTGATGGAAAGCATTGCTCATCTCTCCTTCATGTCTTAGACAAAGGAAAGCACCACATTCAAGGCAACATTAACATAATCACTATTTCTGGGGACAATTTTAAGTGCTGAATAAATGCTTGTAGACAGGTACTCGTGGGTGGCTGATCCTCCTAGTATGCATTTGTATTAAAACATGTACATGTGCAAATGCAAAGGAACCCTGCATTAACCTTCAATTTCACCCCACCTTTACCTCCTACATATTTAAATCATTTAACAATAACTCCCTCACCTTCTCAGGCCGCCACCTCACTTTGTTTCCATCTGCCCTCTCTCCTTTGCATAATGATTAAGCCCTCTATCTGAGATTTCCATGCCACTGCCACTCCTCTCTCTTCCACGTAATTGATTTAAAGAATATTAAACAAGTTTTTAAAACTATTCAACAATCATTTATCTACTGTTCTTTATAAAATAAATTGCAGAGCTTCTCAGAGCCATCAGTAAACTAATGAACACTTGACAATCTCCAAAAGGAGGAGATAATGTACAATGTTGCCAAACTTATTTGGCCATAGTTCTTGTTAAAGTACTATTTTTCTTCACACAAATTTCATAAACTCTTAAAGGCATATACTATTTAGGAGAGTTTTTTTGTCTTTCACAAAGCTCATTATCATGGAAGATAGAGTGTTATTAGATATAATAATACACTAATTGATTTACTGGTTAATAGACTACTGGTGCATTCGTTCATTCATTTATTTAACAAATATTTATCAAGCACCTATTATGAACTACATACTTTTTTAGGCATAGTGAATACAAGAAAACATAACTAAATCAAGTCCTTGTTCTAGAAAAGAGGCTTACTTTCTAGAAAGGAAATAAACAATAAAAAATAAATATATAATATTGCAGGTGGTGAGGAGTGCTAAAAAGAAATAAAGGTAAGAGGGATAGAGAGTAAAGAGATGTTGGATAAAGGTGTTACAAAATGTCATTTTATTCAAATTATTTGGAGAAGGCCATTCTGGAAAATTATCAAAAATTGAGCCAAGATTTAAAAAAAAAAAAAAGAAAGTGGGCAAGTATTGTGGAGCTTAGTTGGATAGAAGATCAAGAGAGATGGGCAGGAACAGAACACATCAGGTGTTTTTGGTCACTATAAACACCTGGAATTCTACTGCAAGTACACTAGGAAACCATGGAAGTTTTTGAACACAGAAATGACTTAATGTGATACATGTTTTAAGAGGATAATTCTGGATGTTGTTTTGAGAATAAACTAAGGACAAGTGAAACTAGGGATAGGGAAATCCTTAACAGCATGTCATACAGGGTAATGGTGCCTTAGGGAAGAAGTGAAGATTGTTAAGAGGTGATTAGACTCTGGATATAGTCTTAAACTAATCATGGAGCATACAGGAGACATTGACTATAAATAACTCTTCTACAGAGTTTTCTTGGAAAGCAGATATCTAGAGCAGTAGAACCCATAGGTTTCCCCCCCTTATTCCCTCAGTCTCTCTCTCTCTCTCTTTCTCTCTCTCTCCTTCTCTTCACTTCCAACCCCTAGCTTCTCTCTGTACCTCTCACTCCAGTTATTGAGAAAGTGTGCACTCTTAATTAAAAGATCTTACTTTTTAAATTGAGGAATCTAGTGGTTCCACCCTTTGTGTTGTGTAATTAGCTCAGTTAAAATCAGTGTTTATTTTCATTTTATTTTAGTATTAATTTTTTTCTGCCATGATTTAAAAAAGTATTTTGAAAACAAATCATAAAAATAATGATAGCTTATGAGAGTAAAAAACTTCTAATTGTACAAAATACTTTCATATACATTAAATTGCTTGGACATCATCAAACGGGACCTGAGAGTAAGCAAATAGTCCAGTTATTTCTATATTAAAGATGAGGGAGCTTGGCATAATCATTAGTTCAAGTTGGTATGACTTGTTAAGAGCATAGAAGGAAAGAAGTTTGGCCTCTTCTACCTTTAAGTTGTCAACACCCTTTACAATGTGTCCTTCATTGTTCAAATAAACTGTAGTCATCTTATATAGAAAAAGAATAAATTCCTTTACTTACTCTTAAAACAGCCTTATTCAGATGGCTGAGAAGGGAAAATTTCTCATTTGGAAATGTTCTAATTTAAGATGTAACTTATAAAAATGATCAAAATCTCCTCAATATCTAAGGCTATTTATTTCCAAAGGATGTGTTCCCTTAAATTTCTCTAAACTTATAGGCTATGGCATGATTGCAAAATAAATCAGGAATAGTGAGAGCAAAATCAATGAAGTCACATTTTAAAGGCTGACATTAGTAAACATATACTAAACCCAATTATGATTTCCAGATCTCCCATTCAAATGTAAATGATGTCTTCTTTTTCAAAATATTATTGTATTTTAGCACATAATTATTTTAGTCTTGATTTATACATTTTTGTGGTAATGTTTTCTTTAAAATATACTGAGTTAAAACATCATGACTCAGCTAATGTGAAAGATAAAGTAACATACAACATATCTAAAGGCAAACAATTATATGAATCCTTTAAAAATATCAACATTTAAAAATTTAATATCTTAAACATCATACATATTTAAGACATTGTATATATTTGTATAAATATATATGCATGTGTATACATATATATGTATTTATCTTTAAAATTCTAGATTCTCTAATGATGCTGTTGAAAGCTAGAATAAAATGATAATAGCAAGGCACACTGGAAATTATAAAAATATTATATTTTACTGCCTAAGTCTACAATAAGAACTTAGGCAAACAAAAAGAAGTAATTATAATACTACTGATATTCATTAGCAAAAAAAGCCCCACAAATATTCATGATGCTGACTGTAATCCACTTCAAACCACCTTCCAAATCTAAGCACTGTTCAGATCCTACCAAGTCCTCATTACTACCTTGCTCCAAACCACTATCACCCCCCAGGTGGTCCCAAGGATTCTACTCTTGCCCCTAGTTGAACCTATTCTTCACCAGCAGCCAGAGTCATTCTCCAAACAGAAGTTACTTTACATATTCCTTTACTCTCCACCCTCCAACAGTATCCTTCCACAATTATTAATACAATAAAATAGCAACTCCCTGCTATAGCTTATAACACTTTACATGGTCTGGCCATTGACTACTACTCAGGCCTCCTTTCTGTCCCCTTTCTTAATCATTCACCATGCTCCAAACACATACTCATCTTCAGATTCTAGCACTTGCTACTCTCTGTGACTCACATGCCTGCCCCCTGACTTCATTCACATCTCTGCTTAATTGTTACTTGGTGGGAGAAAACTTCTTTGGCTAGGCTCGAAAATAGCACTGCATTGTTCCATAGTCCCTATCCTTGTAACATATATCAGTACTTGCTATTATACACTACTGTTTTAACTTCTTAATTGAATTTTTTATACAGATAATTGTTGATCCACATCCATTTGAAAAAAAGCAATTGAAAAGATCTGTTGTATACTTTACTCAGTTTCCCTCAATGATTAACATTTTGTAAGCTACAGTATAAGAACACAACCAAAGTATTGGCATTACTACAATACTCCAATCTTACCTAGATTCTCCAGTTTTACTTACATTGATGCATGTGTATGTAATTAGCTCTATAAAATTTCATCACATACATAGGTTTGTGTATCTATCATCACAATCAATATACTGAATAGTTGCAACACAAGAATACCTCACATTACCCATTTATAACCACACTCACCTCCTTCCCTCCCTAACATCTGGAAAACACTAATTTTTCCTCCATTTGTAAAACTTTGACATTTCAAAAATATTATATAAATGGATCATTGAGTAAGTACTCTCTTGGTGTTGGCTGTTTATTTCTCAGCTTAATTTCCTGGAGATTTATCTAAGTAGTTGCATGTATCAATGGGTCCTTTTCATTGCTGAGTAGCAAGTATTTCATGGTATGTATACACCTCAATTTGCTTAACCATGCACCTATTGAAGGACATCTGGGCAAATGCTGGATTTTGGTTGTTACAAATAAAGCTACTATGAATATCGATGTATATAGGTTTTTATGTGAACCTACCTTTTTATTTCTTCGGGATAAATGCCCAAGAGTGCAACTGCTTGGCTGTGTGCTAATGCATGTGTCGTACTTTTTATTATACTTTTCCTCCTTAGACATATGACAGCAAGGACTTGATTGTTTTGGTTCAGTGCTGTTTCCCAGTATCCTGAACAGTGCTTGGCACAGAGTAAAAAGTTAATATATATCTCTTGATAAGTGAGCTTCAGGTCCTTATGGAGGTTTAGTCCCATGTACACAGTGTTTATACTTTTATAACTGATTGAGGAGAAATGAGTCTGCTAAATAGCTCCTCGAGAATGACTAGAGATGAGAAGAAGAGACGTGTGGTCACGGTGCCTGTATCCCAACTGGCCTGAGGCATCTGAGCCCTGAATGAAAAATCAGTTAGGGCAAGAAGGCTGAGCAACTGTGTTCACAGAGTGGTAAGGTTCTGTCAAAAGCTACAGAGGTTTCCAACTACAAGGAACATAGTAGGACCCAATGTTACTAAAATGGCTAGACTTCCCCAGATGTTTCTTCAGATCATGTGTAGTTTCAGTTGGCCAAGTGGCCACCAGCAGAGAACAGCGCATAGCCTGTCCTTAGCATTGTGCTCAAGGTGGGACCAGCTAGTCAGGGAACTAGTGCTCATTTCTAAGTGCATGTGGCAACCTGGCCAGACAGTAGGTAAACTCTCGATAAATATTTATCAAATGTGTAAATAAGTAAATTATTCCCTGACATGGCTGGGGTAGATTTTAGAGGAGAATGATGTACTACCTGAGCAAATTATTTGGAAGATGATAGCTAAGAGCAATAGTAATTTGGAAATCCATCTTAATGTCAGCACAGGCTGGAAGGGCTAAAAAATATGAATTATCTACAAATTCTTTAAAACTACATTTGTGATTCCATCTCTATTTTTGGAGAAAGTGTTTATAAATTCATGAGTTCAAGAAGCTCAGGCCTATTAGTATAAATACACCATCTTCATGAGTATAAAACATATTTTTCTCAGTTTATCATTTTGTTGGCAATTAAATTTGTTTTAACAAATAACAGAAAAGAAAAGTAGCAATTTCTGAATATTTTGAGTTTTGTAAAAATCTGAGTATTTCATTGCAAAAATCAATTTCATTGCAAAGTTTGTGATTTTTGCAATGAAATACATTCCAATGTCTATATTGGGGTAGTGAAAGTGGAAATATCCATTATATTATATGTGTCTGTCAGGGTAATGCTCTTTGTTGGTTTCCAGCCAAAGGAGAAAAGAAGAAAATAAAAATGTCTTGGGATTCTGGCTACTACAGATAGATTAAGGGCTAACAAATTTTAAGAACAGTAAGCTAATATCTTTTTCTGGCCTGATTCTTTCAGTCAGTTAGGGGCTTTTGGCATAAAATAATTTACATTATATTAAAGAATGATTGAGTTAACTAAGGTTGTAAGATTAGACAATAGTGTGGGAATATAATTATGAAACATAAGCTTGGTTTTTCTTTAAGTATTTCTCCACTTAGTTTCTTGACACGTTAATTCCTCCCAGTAAGGTTCTAGAACACTGATTTCCAGCCATAGTAGCACATTAGAATCATCTGGGGAGGTCTTAAGACTCCTAATGCTTACACTATACCCCAGACAAATTAAGTCAGAATCTCTGGGGTGGGAGCCAGGCATCATTACTTTTTATAGGGCCCCAGGTGATTATAATGTGCAGCCAACATTAAGAAACAGAGTTCTAGAACCATTTGCATCAATGGGATACTTGTTAAATAGTCAGACCTGGATCCAAACCTAGATCTATTAAATTGGAATCTCTATGGGTGAACAAATGGAATGTATAAGTAATCTAGATTCATACATGATTCACATGCACCCCAAGATTGAGAACCTTTGGCTGATAGAGTTAATGTGGCTCACATTGGCCTGTGAAGTCACTGGTGAGTAGGAAAATTTGGAATCTCAACTTCATTCTGAAAGCTCTTGGGATTGGAGACAAGTCTAGTTTGGAAGTCTACTTAGAGCTCTTTATTTAGCCAGTGTAGTTATATAGTTGGCTGGTATCAGGAATATAATAACTCTAAGTAACATCTTTCAAAAAGTTTTGAAGCAAATGCTTTATTAGGGCAAATTAATTTACTAGGGATAAAGCTAAAATAAAGAAGCCATCGTGTTAAAATGATAAAGAGTGATTAAAAAAATAATTACCTATCAGAAGTAATAATGTTAAGAGAGGAATTCTTATTGAAAAGTATAAAGCCACATATTGAGCCTCCCCTGCTTCATTACACAATTGCTTTTCTAAAATATTACAATTAAAATATTTTAACAGGAGAGAAAAATTAAAGACCAGCAGGAAACTCTATTATATTTTAAAATTTTAGTCCATTAGGCAAATGTAACCTTTCCAAACTTGTAAAGTGTATTTTGCAGCACCTCATCTGATCCTAATAAATACCTATTTAGGGAAATAGGACAAAGGATTTTAATTCTAGTTTTTGTAGAAATTATATTTCTAGCATATATTCCATTGTGAAGTTCTCAGTAAGTGCCTGTTGAATTGAATTGAATACCTGGATGAGAAACCCGAGGCACAAATCATTAAATGTTAATTGGCCATTCATCAATTGATCAAGATAGAACTATGTCAAAAACCCAGGTCTAACCCAGAATTCTTCCCCTAACAGCATAGTTCCTCCAGCATAATTTTGAGACTGAAGATAAATGGTTATTCTTTAAGCCAGTGGTTTTTAAATTTGGTGTACCTAAGGATCATAGGGGTGCCTTTAACTAGATCCAGGATACCAACCAAAAATTCTGATTCAATAGGACTGAAGTGGGACCAGGAGTCTGCATGCTTGACAAGTGCAATAAACCAGAGAAAGCACATAATTACCAAATATGTATTTAATCCAATTAGCAATGATCATGAAATATCACTGACTAACTCTAAGAAAAGTGAATATGCAAGTTACAAGAGGAAAATTGCTCATGACCCCAATAAATATTTATTGAATGTAGGTATCCATTAATCAATCATTAAAAATTAAGATCAAATTGGTTTACAATAGTTGGCAGAATGTATAAAGAGGAAAATTTTCGTTTTTGTTTTTCTGACCAACTTTCTTGGAGGCAAAAAGGACTATGGAGCATTTTATCTTGAGCTAATGTGATAACATGGGCCACTTCTTTAAAATAGTCCTTCTTTCAGTGCTTCATGGACTCCTAGATCATCCCTTCTTCTTTGAAGTGTAGCGACCAAGAAAATTTGTTTTTTAAAGGAGTCAAAGGCTGTGGAGATATGCACAGGTAAGGATGAATGCACAGGATACCTTCAGTGGGAAGACAGGCAAAGAGTTCAGGAAACTAAGAAACAGTCCTTCCCTAAGGCATTAGATTTGTTACTAGGCAACAAATAAAATATGATCACTTCTAGCCAGTCCCAAATGCAGCTTCTAGAAGAAAACCACTGCCATAAAAATGCCTGTCAAAAGTCTAACCGAGTCTAGACTATCTTGGTATTCAATTCAATCTATAATTTACTTCCTATAATTTACACATACACACACACATATACATGTGTGTATGTTTCACATTATCTTATGGCATTTAAAAACATGTGTAATTTGATAATTCTATATAAAATTCAATACTAATCATTGTTATTCACATAAAATTAAAACCTCGTGCTACTTTCATTACCATGAAAAGCATATGTAATGGGTAAAATCCAAAACACTAACAATAACAAATGAAGCACCCTCATTCATTGCTGGTAAATAGATAAAATGTTCGCCATGGAAAGCCATTTGGAAATCTCTTACAAAACTGAACATTGTTTTACCATACATACCAGAAAATACACTACGAGATAGTTAGTAAAAATGAATTAAAGACTTATGTCCACATAAAAAACGTGAACATGAGTGTTCATACTTGACAAAAACTGGGAGCAACAAATATTTTCTTCAATAGATAAATGAATAAACAAAGTGTTGTAAACCCATAAAATGGAATATTATTCATAGTAAGAGGAAATGAGCTATTAAGTCCTAAAAAGATATGGGAGAACCTTAAATGGACATTGTTAAGTAAAATAAATAAATTAGTCTGAAAAGACTACAGACTGTATGATTCCAATTATATGATATTCAGGAAAAGGCAAAACCATAGAAAGAGTAAAAACATCAGTGGTTACAAAGGGTTGGGGGAAAATAGGAAAGGATTAATAAGGGATGTTTAATTAATAATAAGGGATGTTTAGGTCACTTAAGCTAATCTGTATGATACTGTAATGGTGGGCACATCATATTATGCATTTTTCAAATCCCACAGAACTATACAATTCAAAGAGTGAATACTAAAGTAAACTATGGACTTTATTTAGCAAAAATGTATCAGTATTGGCTCATCAAATATAGTAAATGTACCACAGAAAGACAAAATGTTAATAATAGTGAGAATTATGTAGAGGGAGAAATATGGGAATTCTCTGTACTCTCTGCTCAATTTTTCTATAGACCTAAACTTCTTTAAAAACAAAGTTTATAAATCCCAAAAAACATTTTGAAAGCATATGTAGGTAGTATTAATGCTGGCCCTGGAAATAATTTTTCTAATTTGTAACATACTGACATAATAGTTGTTAAACAAAACCTATTAACTATACTGTGTCATAAAAATTAAAGTTCTTTAAATGTCTAACTATATTCCAAAAGATATTTAGTCAACATTCTAAATTAATAAATTAATAATAAATTAATCACCCCTCTCATATGGCTGTCTTGAGGATTTTTGAAAATTCTTTTTCAAAATAAAATGTTCATACTATGTTGGTACATTGCTCATTTTTATTGATTTTCAGTATAATTTTCATTTTTACAAAGCTTAATGAATATTTTGCCTATAATCTATTCTTATGTAACTGAATTTAGAAGTTGCTAATTCTTTATAATGATCACATCATTATATATTTGGCTTTATATATTTGGCATTATATATTTGGCTATGGAAAGCCTTATGCAGTATTTTTCAAACTTCAACATGTATAAGACTCAACTGGGGATCATTTGAAATACAGATTCTAATTCAGTTGACTTGAGGTGGTGCCTGATAATCTGCATTTCTAGTAAACTTCCAAACAATGCTGATGCTTGCCTACATCTTGAGTAGCAAGGTTCCAGAGAATATCTAGCTCATAAAACTATTACTAATGCCACTGTGAAAAACAAACCCAAAAACCTAGGAGTCTTTGCAAGGGATTAAAGAAGTGTTTGTTGTTGTTGTTGCTTTTCTGTTCTTTTACCTGAAGAAGCTTTCAGGGCTCTCAGCAATTCTAAATCTGCTTTCCCAATATATAAACCTTCTCAATTTCGTCTATCAGGAGGAAGGCTTTCTAACCTTTGTACGGTGAGTAAGCTACCTATTTAGTCATAATACCCTCTTGGCTCATATGAACCAAAGACCATCTATTTCTAGTTCAATTCCTCAATTTATATGTCTTCAATTGAAAAGGGATCAGGTGACCATCTCAAGGTCACTTATCCAATAACTGTAAAGGTCAGGTCTCAAATCCAGCTTTCTGATTCCAAAACCAGTCCTTTTTCTTCTGTTTTCTTGGTTCTTTTAATAATGATGCACTTCAGAGAATAGGGATCAGATGGTTTAGACAACAATACCCCAGTTCTGAATTGAATCTCTCAGCCTGGGGCTTCTCATTGCAATTCCTAATAAAGGTTTAAGATCTTGTGTGTGTGTGTGTGTGTGTGTGTTTGGGGGGTTGGTGGTGTGTGTGTGTGTCTGTGTGAGTGTGCGTGTGTGTCAGGGGCAGTCAGATATATTAAGGGAGAGGATTTTTTTGTACTTTAAAGTAAACCTTGAAATCTAACAAAATGATATGGATTTATGAGCTTATTTGAGCATGGTATAAGGGTAAGAAAGAAAAGACTTGTATGTCTCACCATGGAGAATGAGGACAAAAATGATCTGCTCTATCTCCCCAAAACTGATGGCTCTCTTGAAACAATTCACAGCCAACCACGTGAGGGAGTCAGGGTGGACTCATATCCAGAAACACCTTTCCCGAGAAACCTCACTTATGTGGGGACAAACAAATGACCTGGTGTCTTCAATGGGGACTTCCTGGCCATTAAAGACAACTGAAACTAAACTGACCTTCACAATATGAAGAAAACAAGGCTCAGAGATGGGAAAAGAACTTTCTATTAATGTATAGATATCATTAATTAGACCTAAGATTTAAAGTTTCCTAATTTCTGGTTAAGGGGCATGCCCCAACTTTACTCTGACTTAAACAGTAGGTCCAGGTGGGAGGGTTAATAAATATGGAATATTTAAGTGACATCAGGAGTCTATACATGTCTTCAAAATATTGTCCTTCTAAACCAGGGGTCCTCAAACTTTGTAAACAGGGGGCCAGTTCACTGTCCCTCAGACTGTTGAAGGACTGGACTATAGTTTTAAAAAAACTATGAACAAATTCACTGCACATATCTTATTTTGAAGTAAAAAACAAATGGCCAAAAACATGCGCATGTGGCCTGCGGGCCATAGTTTGAGAACGCCTAGTAAAACCCTTTGAGGATTTCTTCTAACAGTAAGAATCTCCCTTTTCATACTCTTACCTTCTCCTAGACCCCTGTACCATAAAAAAAAAAAAAAACCTAGTTAGGTTGACATTGGATAGAAAGCCTGCCTCTGAACACTGGAGAACATCCCATCATAGAAATCCTATTCTTTTTTCAGAGGAATCCTCTGTAAATGTGTGCGCTATATAAAAGCAGCTCAGAATTGAGGGTCTTCAGTGGCATGCCAGACTGTCTCTTTCAGAGCACTGTTTACAAGACTACATCACAAGGTTCTACATGGAAGAAGTAGTAATATTCTCTTCCAAGGATTAAGTGAATGCCAAGGCAGCAAAGATTCTTAGCTCATATCTATTTTTCCAGGGCTATGTGGAAGTGTTCATGTGTGAAGGCTGTGTAGTAATGCTACTGTCAGGGACACCCAGCCTTGGTACCCCTAGACCCAGTATGAGAAAAATCAGTAGCCTCTCATTGCTTTGTTGGTGGTCTTAGCTATTAGAGCCAATTATAAGCAGCTTAGGTGCCAGCTGCAAGAAGCTTAAGTGCTCACGTACTATAACAGCCTCTACAGAAATTCTAGCAATTCCAGGCCATGGCAAATTTCCAAACAAGTACAAGATGCTCCCAAAGTCTCAGAGTCAGGAGGTACTCTATGTTTTTTGCTGGTGGTGGGAAATCTGGCTCTTACTGACATATCCAACTTTGCCTTGTCCTTCTTAACACCATTAATTTATCCATCAGTGTAGTATTCATGGCTCACATATTCCCTTCCCACTCTTCCTACCATGAGCCATTCACCTCCTTCTTATCAACATCCTATTCCTCCTTCAAGACTTGCTCATATGTGGCAACCCCTTGGAAGAAATTCCCCTGACAGCTTCGAGTCCGCTATAGCCTTGCTGCTTGCTGAACACCTGCAGCAGTGAGGAGCCCACACCAAACTCATTTGGCATTTATATTTAGCCCTGCTTTTAAGAAGAAATCATCACAAGTGGACCTACTTTATTTAACTTTCCAGGGTAAATGAGAAACAGGATAAAAGAAAGAAGTGCAGATAACATACTACTTGTTGCACTTTCAAAGATTTTTTTTTTTTTTTTTTTTGAGACAGAGTCTCACTTTGTTGCCCAGGCTAGAGTGAGTGCTGTGGCGTCAGCCTAGCTCACAGCAACCTCAAACTCCTGGGCTCAAGTGATCCTCCTGCCTCAGCCTCCCGAGTAGCTGGGACTACAGGCACGCGCCACCATGCCCAGCTAATTTTTTGTATATATATTTTTAGTTGGTCAATTAATTTCTCTCTATTTTTAGTAGAGACGGGGGTCTCGCTCAGGGTGGTTTCGAACTCCTGACCTTGAGCAATCCGCCCGCCTCGGCCTCCCAGAGTGCTAGGATTACTTTCAAAGATTTTCATACTAAAAATGTCAATGAGTAAGAAGGAGAAAACTGGCTTAAGGTCAAGGTGAGTAGTTTTGGTGTTTTGTTTTGTTTTTCTTTCTTGGCATAATCTCTGAACATAATCACCAGAATAATTTTGCAAAAGCTTGAAGAATGTAGCTTTATCGCAAGTATGAAAGAAAGAGACAGATATCAATTTAATATAAAGAACAACTTTTTGCAAGTATGGCTGAACAATAATAAAAAGACCAACCAGAAGACCACTCACCCTCCCTCATCACTGTGAGAATTAAAACATGGTCTGGGTGTCCTCAGCTGTGGATATGGCATATTCATGAGGGGAAAAGCAGCATTAGTCGAATGCTAGGGCTCTTTGCTGCTCTAAGATTCTCCGATTCTAGTACAAACAAGAATGACAACGACTTGTATACTCTGCAATCAATAATAATAAAAGAACGATGACTATGAATAACTTACTGTGCTGACAGTGGATCCCATTAAATCCTCGAGGACATTTACAAACATAGCCTATAAATGTGTCCCCTCGGTATGCTTCACTTATTTCACAGGTTCCTCCATTATGGCATGGATTAGGAATACAGGGACCTGAAAGAAATAAAACATATTGCTGCATGATACATATGCTTAAAAGTAGACATTAGGTCGACATTTTGCAAACAATAATTTTATAGAAAAAAAGTATTTTAGATATTAGTGGTATAGGAAATGTACTGGTTGTCTGAGTTCTGGAGACTAATGGCCTGGATTTGAGTCTTGGTTTCACCACTTTTTAGTCATGTGGTCTTGAGAGATTTATTTAACCTTTCTGTGCCTCAGTTTCCTCTTCTGTGAAATGTCAATACTAATAAAATGTAACTTAAGGGCTTTACAGATGAAGAGTTTATACATACAAAATACCCAGAACACTGTCTGTCACATATTAAGCACTCAGAAAATATTAACACTAAATGAAATACATTATTAAAATTTTTGAATTGTAGGATATCTGCTGCATGTCTAGAAAGTAATACTGAATGGCAATTTTTGAAGTCGTGAACACTGAAGAGCTTTATTTCCCTGCTTATGCAAGTAGCATATGGCTGTAACCACAAAAACCAAGTGAATCAGATAGCCGTTTGCAATGCTTTTACAGACTATGTATATGTTTATAGTGTAGCATAACTTGGGAGAAGCACATTTTTTGCCAACCTAAAAGAAGCTCATCAAATGTTGCATTTTTAATTTCAGAATATTATGGGGGTACAACACTTTTGTTGCATATATTGCCTTTGCACTGCCTGAGTCAGAGCTACAAGCCTGTCCATCCCCAAGAAAGTGTGTACTGCACCCATGAGGTGTGAATTTACTCACCCCCTCCCACATGCCTGATGCACAATGAATGTTATTTCTATATATGCACATAGTGTTGATCAATTAGTACCAATTTAATGGTGACTACATGTGGTGTTTATTTTTCCATTCTTGTGATATTTCACTTTGAAGAATATGCTCTAGCTCCATCCAGGATAATACAAGAGATATTAGTTCACCATTGATTTTCATTGCAAATATGTGGAAATAACCCAAGTGCTCATCAATATGTGAGTAGATTAATAAAATGTGGTGTATGTATACCAAAGAGTAGTACTCATCCATAAAATGTTGCCTATTTAGAGAAGAGGGGCTGACAGTCATTTTTAAGCTTTGAGAAAGTGTTAGGTCATTAAATATGAAATGTATGATTTCAAATCAAAGTGTAGTTTATTATATCTCAAACAAGAAGCAGTACAATTAATCAAAGTATGAGCCTAAACTGTCGACACAGTTTTGCAAACTTAACAGTAGCTTGTTTATGCCAGCAGCAAACAAGCCAGGAGAGCGAGTGGAGAAGAAATCCCAAAACACATTTTCCATAGCTTGTTCAGAATTGAATATTTTTCCTTGCAAGAAGTGGTTTAAAGTCTGGAAAAAGTGCTACTCGGTTAGTGCAAGGTCCAGTAAACATGGTGGGTGACAGCGAGATTTCAAGTCCAGCTTCTGTAGTGTGAGCCTCGTTGTTTGTGCAACACATGGCCGAGAGTTGTCTTGCGACAGGATTGGCCTGGCTCTGTTGACCAATCTCGGCTGCTTAATCACAAGCATCCTCATCATTTCATCCAATGGTTGCAGTAGACATCCTCTGTAATAGACTGTTCAGGTTTCATGGAGCTGTAGTTGATAATACCAGCGTTGGACCACCAAACAGACACCATTAGCTTTTAGCTTTTTTCATGAATATTCAGTTTTGGACTGTGTTTTGGCACTACATCTTTATCTAACATTGTGTTGAATGCTTGCGATTGCCAAAAAGAATCCATTTTCATCACATGTAACAATATGGTGTAGAAAAGATTCACCTTTATATCATGAGAGCAAAGAAAGGCAAGCTTTGAGAAGACCTCTCTTTGGCACTCATTTAATTCATGCAGAATCCATCTACCCAGCTTCTTTACATTACTAATTTGTTTCAGATAGTCCAATATTGTTGGAATAGTAATATCAAATCTTGCTGCTAACTCACACATAGGTTGAGATGGATTTGCTTCTACTACCGCTTTCAGCTCATCATTGTCCACCTTGGTCTCAGGTCATCCACGTGGCTCATTTTCAAGATTAAAATCACCAGAAGGAAACTTCTCAAACCATCGATGTACTGTGTGTTCATTTGCCACATCCATCCCAAACACTCCGTTGATATTTCGAGCTGTCTGGGCTGCCTTGGTTCCACGAGGGAACTCATATTCAAAAATACCTCGAATTTTTTACTTATCCATGGTTTCACAAAAATTGGTCTAAAAAATTTTGCAAGATAATCACAAGCCAAGCTATGCATTTGAAAAAATGAGGATACACCTTCACAATAAAAATAAAACAAGAAGTGTGAAAGTGAAATGTCAGAGACATCAACTGTCAAACTTAATACTTAAGGAAATCGGACATTTCATACGTAAGAACTTAGTATCTTCAGCAGAGTGTTAGGCACCTGTGGCAGCCAATGGATGTGTGGTGCTCAAATCTTTCTTTGGAGAGAACAGCTGCCAGCTGTGTCTTTAGCTCACAATGTCCAACTAGTGCACCATAGGAATGGTGACAGCAGCATTCATTCCAAGGAGGCCACACTCACCAGGGATGGCTGAGCACCACAGGGGTGCAAAGCTGAGCCAGCACTGCCTGACCTAGGACTCCTCTAATGAATACTCTTCACTCTGGGGCAGCCCCCTGTTTTGGCTGAGGTTTTCTTAAAAACCATGGCAGTCTGAAGGTTTTTTCTATGCAATATTCTTTCCTTCTTTTTCTCCCTTCAGAAGTGACAGGCTTGTGTCACAGTCTGAAGGCTCATCCTAGCTACTCCTATTGTCCATCCCAGTCGCCAATGAATCTTTTGTACTTCTAATTCTGGGTTAAGGTTTGCTTCCTGGAAGATACTAATTGATTCAGAACTGAAACCAAACTGGAGATTTTGAAGAAGGGGAGAGTCAAGTTGAAGGAAAAAGGATTTTCCCTGGAAGATGTAGAAAGGGCAAGCAAAAAATATAGTTTTCTCTGTATTTATTTTATTTGGAGAGACTAGAACACAGTTATAAGAAAAGTCACCCAAGAGAAAGTTAAATTGTACATATAGTAGAAATATATGAAAGTGAGAGTAATTATATAGAAAAATGAGAGTAATTACACTAAGTGTCTGACTATGTATTAAGAGGTAAATTTGAGAACTTTGGAAGAAGATTAGTTAAGGCAACGAGTGAGTGCTTTCAGCTGAGATGAGGGTTGGACACATGAATAGTGATAACTTGAGAAAACTGGATGTGGGATCCACCAGGCAAGGCTTAGTCAAGGAGTGCAACAGTGAGTGAGTGCTGGAGTATGGTGTCAAAGCCATTTAAAGACTTATGGAAAAGAAAGGAAATTCACTATCTCACTTTGAGCAGTGCAATAGGACATCAACAATGGTTGGGAAGCCCTTAGAAACAGGGCAGCATTAGGGCAGGATTTTATGATTCTGTTCCTTTCTCCAGCAGCTGACACTCCATTTCTTTCAATGTTAAAGTGTTATGAAATTCAATGGTTGTAGAGTCTAATAAGAATACGAAACACTATGAAGTTTACAGTGCTTGGACTTTTACTTCCTGATAGGGGTGGCTTTCAAAAAAGTAAACAGAAATTGGAGGATCTGTGATGTTTTCCCTAGATATCTCCACACCAATTAAAAATAATGCATTTATTTAACCAGGCAGTTTTGTGCTGCAGTTCGTATCAATTAAATTCCCTAAAACCTGCCCTTTATGTTTGAGAGAGGGAGGAGGTGCAGGACCAATGCTTAATTACGGAGCAATTTGAATCATTTTCTTCCACTGCTTAAAGATGCAAAGCATACTCAGAGCCCGTTTCTCCTCTTCTTTCTCAGTTTCCACTTCTCTCCTCTTAAATTAATTAACATTTGATAGTGATAATTTACAAACTCTTTTTCACATAAATAATTTAATTTATTCCTCACCACAACTCAACAAGGTAGTTACTGTTATTCTTTTGGTAAAAGGAGTGTAAGTTCTAAGAAAATGAAGATTGTAAAGATTAGATAATATTTCTCAATCATCTACCAGTGGCACATTCAGGCCTTAGATTAAATATCTATCTGTGCTTCTAAAACATACACTCTCAGGGCATCAACTAAGTGAGGAAGGAATAGTAAAGTAAAAGTGATATTAAAGTTCTGACTCATCGATTCACTTCAAAATAAGGAAAAAAATCATGACTTAGATTTTTAAATTAACTGATAACTGATAGCGATGCATACAATTGCTAAAGAAAAAATGTATAAGTAATTAGAGTCAAAGATTTATATAATTTTAAACAAATAAGGAACCTTGGAGGTCACATAATACAATTTTTCAATTTTGTAGATAAGAAAACAAAACTAAATACAAATTCAGTAATATCTCTAAAATGCCAGAAAATATAAGGAAAATTATGTGTAAGAAATTGTACCTAGGAGGAAAAAATAGTTATTAAAACCCAAACCGATGAAAAATTCCTCAAGAGAATGGAGTAATTTACACAGGAAGAAAATAAATCTCTTTTCTGCATCCTTATACTTACAGAGTTGGATGAGGGAGGGATAAAAAATGAGTAAGGTTGGGGTGGTGGCTCATGCCTATGATTCCATCACTTTGAGAGGCTGAAATGGGAGAATTGCTGGAGGTCAGGAGTTCAAGACCAGCCTCTGTCAGTTCTTGAGAGCAAATGAAGCAATGATTTTGAGGAAAGGGGTCAATGGATGTCACTAACAAAAATGGGCTGAATATGAGCCTGGAATAAGTGGTAATGTTTACTCAAGCCTACTGCATCTTTGGAAAAGGAAAACTTGGCTAAAAGGTGAGGGGGACAAGATGAGTCAAATGGATCTGAATAATAAAGGGGAGAACTAGGGAATGGATGGAAAAGACCAAGGAGAGGATATCTCAAAAGCAAAGCTGGAAGTAAAGTCTTCAGGGAGACAGGAGCTCAA
The DNA here is from genome assembly GCF_040939455.1 of Microcebus murinus. Lineage (NCBI taxonomy): Eukaryota > Metazoa > Chordata > Mammalia > Primates > Cheirogaleidae > Microcebus > Microcebus murinus. The sequence goes on from NC_134114.1 coordinate 61,227,543, forward strand.
GCCATGTGCTGGGAGGCTGTAATATGTGATGAGAAGCAGCTGGTAAGAGACTGTGATGTCCAAAATTCAGGTTTAAGTTTTCGCACAGATGCTATGAGAACTGTCTGTGCTGGAGCATGCAGCTTTACAATAAAGCCTGCTCCACACACAAGCCTGTGAGTGGTGTTTGGGGAAATCAAGGGGAAAGGGCTGTGCTATTGATGTAGCTCATCCTGGCAGAGGGGGAGAAGTGTTGCTGCACATCATGCCCAAGAGATTCAAGAATCCGGCGGATACAGGAACGTGAAGATAGAGCTGACAGGGGTATCTTAAGTCCCAGACATTCTGGGCACTTCCTGAGGGCACAGGTGAAGCCTGTCCAGAAATCTTGGCATGACCTCTGGGATTCCCAAAAGATGTGAGTTGATAAGTTGGAGCTCATTTTATTTACACCCCAAAAGACATCATGACCTCGGCTGACATCTGGGTTTTAGAAAAAGATTACCTGTTTCAGAGGTTGTGGCTGCTGTTATTTTTCCTACTCCAAGAAATTCAATGATTTTCATTGAAAGGATGAGGGAGAAGTAAAGCAAAAGGAACACTGATTTAACCTTTCTAGACTCCCTTACATGAATGCGAAACAACAGGAAGTATGCATATTATCTTTGATAATGCTTTGTAAGACTATATCCTTGTTTTAGAGGCAAGAAAACAGGCTCAAAGAGGTTAAGTAACAAATCTATCTGAAAAAACATAGATTTAAACACACTCTGCCTTACTAAAAAATCTATGACCTTTCCATTAAGCTCCCTTCCTACCATGTTGAAATCTGTATATTAATATGTTAGTCTTCACAGATGTAAACAGAATCAGCATGCATTCACTAAGCACATTCCTATAAATAATACAGCACTTCAAAGTCTCCATAATTGAAGTATTTTTTAGTAAATGGGTCAGGGCATATTAAATATTGTGAATATAGATATGCTCTGCTATGCTAACAATACCCCATTTCATTTCAGCTATGTTTGAAATCAACTGTCAAACATGAGAATTTCCCCAATATTATTTTGTAATAATTATACTGGGCCACTGACGTTATATGCCTTGTATATACTTTTGGCTAGCATTCAGGACGGAGTGTTGAAATGAGTGATTCCCTGTGCCTTTTCCCTACTAGACTGTAAATTCTATGTGGAAAGAGTCCTGATGGTGAGCATTTCTTCATATGTTTGTTGGCCATTCTTCTGTCTTCTTTAGAAAAATTTCTGTTCAAGTCCTTTGCCCACTTTTTAATGGGGTTATTTGATTTTTTCTTCCTAATTTTCGTGAGTTCTAAGTATATTCTAGTTATCAGTCCCTTATCGGATGCATAGGATGCAAAAATTTTCTCCCATTCTGTAGGCTGTCTGTTTACTTTCATGACTATTTCTTTGGCTGTGCAGAAGCTTTGTAGTTTGATCATGTCCCATTTATTTATTTTTGTTGCTGCTGTGATTGCCTTTGGGGACTTCTTCATAAACTCTTTGCCCAGGCCGATGTCTAGGAGAGTGTTTCCAACTTTTTCCTCTAGAGTTCTAACAGTTTCATATCTTAGGTTTAAGTCTGTTATCCAGCGTGAGTTGGTTTTTGTGAGAGGTGAAAGGTGTGGGTCCTGTTTTAGCCTTCTACAGGTGGCTATCCAGTTTTCCCAGCACCATTTATTGAAGAGGGATTCTTTTCCCCAGCGTATGTTTTTGTCTGCTTTGTCAAAGATGAGATGGCTATATGAGGATGGTTTTATATCAGGATTCTCACATCTGTTCCACTGGTCAATATTCCTGTTTTTGTGCCAATACCATATTGTTTTAATTACTACAGCTTTGTAGTATAGTTTGATATCTGGCATATTAATGCCTCCCATTTTGTTTTTGTTGCCTAGAATTGCTCTTGATATTCGGGGTCTTCTTTGGTTCCATACGAAGCGTAAAATTATTTTTTCTATATCTGTGAAGAATGCTGATGGGATTTTAATAGGTATTGCATTGAATCATCAGGGAAATGCAAATCAAAACCACAATGAGATATCACTTAACCCCAGTGAGAATGGCCTTTATCAAAAAATCTCCAAACAATAAATGCTGGCGTGGTTGCGGAGAGAGAGGAACACTCCTACACTGCTGGTGGGACTGCACACTAGTTCAACCTCTGTGGAAAGCAATATGGAGATACCTTAAAGCGATCCAAGTGAATCTACCATTTGATCCAGCAATCCCATTGCTGGGCATCTACCCAAATGATCCAGTGACACTCTACAAAAAAGACACCTGCACTCGAATGTTTATAGCAGCACAATTCATAATTGCAAGGCTGTGGAAACAGCCCAAGTGCCCATCAATCAAAGAATGGATTAATAAAATGTGGTATATGTACACCATGGAGTACTATTCAGCTCTAAGAAACAATGGTGATATAGCACACCTTATATTTTCCTGGTTAGAGCTGGAACCCATACTACTAAGTGAAGTATCCCAAGAATGGAAAAACAAGCACCAGATATATTCTCCAGCAAACTGGTATTAACTGAGTAGCACCTAAGTAGACACATAGGTGCTACAGTAATAGGGTATTGGGCAGGTGGGAGGGGGGAGGGGGGCGGGTATATACATACATAGTGAGTGAGATGTGCACCATCTGGGGGATGGTCATGATGGAGACTCAGACTTTTGGGGGGAGAGGGGGAATGGGCATTTATTGAAACCTTAAAATCTGTACCCCCATAATATGCCAAAAAAAAAAAAGAAAAAAGAAAAAAAAAATAAATAAATCAGAAAGTTGAAAAAAAAAAAAAAAAAGAGTCCTGATGGGCACACAGTAGGTGTTGGATACTTTTGAAAAAGATATGGCAATAAAGATTGATAACAATTATACCTATTGCCTAAACTGTATCCTAATTTTAGGTTTAGAAGGCATCACTATTCTTTGGATTTTTATTCAATAATTAATTTGGATATTTTTGTACCATTTCTACACCTTTTAGGTCCTTTATAAATAGGTTTCAATGCTTTTTGTCTCTAATATGGTTTAAGCTTGAAAAGTATTACATTGAATTGTAAATAACAGACTATTAGAATGGGTACTTTTACATAATGATTACATGTATCTTAATTCTTTATATAGAGTCAAGAAAAAATGTAACTTTGTATAATCTCATTAAGTGTTTTAGTCTCCTAATTTAACAAGTCCTGTGTAAATAAAAACATTCACTTTAGGCATGAGCAAGATGAAATCATCAAAATATAAGTTAGCACATAAGGATAACATAGCAAATGTAGTCCAAGATCTCAACTCACAAAATTTGCTTGACAGTCAATAAAGTTTTTCTTTGTGTTTGATGTTCAATACAACAATTAAAACATATAGCAACAGTTTCCAGGTGTCTTGCTTCAAGTGACAAACAGGCTACCCATACGAGAATCATGGATCTTAGAAAACATTTCCTCCCTATTCAATAATCTTCTTTCTTTTGAAGCTTTTGAAACATTGATAAATAATAATCATAACCTATAGCACATAATATTGCCTGTATACTGTGAACATAAGAAATAAATTGACACTGCACATCATAGAGGGGTTTTTCCCCTAATTTCAGGTTAAATAACATTTATGCATTATGCACTGGGAACTCTGCTAGTAATTTGCAATAAATGATTTGAATGAAATTAAAATTGTTAGCAGCTAAAAGAGTAAGCGTACAACATAAGAATATACTTAGTTATCCAGTTTATGTACTTCATTTTTAAAGGTAATTTTAATGGCTATCCTTTACTCTAAATGTACTATGCTTGGTATTAATATATTTCTTTGTGTACATAATGGTTTCTGGAAATTTAATTTTAGGATTTCCTAGGGGCATCATATTAACGAATGTTTTAATAGGTTGTATTCTTATATTTAGCAGCCAAAATTTTGGTGTATTTGGGTCATAAAAACAATTTAATAGTAAAGCAAAGTGTGAAAACAAATTAGTATTACTCAACCACTTAAAGCTTGTAAAAACAAAAAGAAAACAGATAAGAATGATCTCAATTCCTTTCCACTTTACAAGTCTCATAAAGAAGTTTGCCTCTTTTTGCATTATAGGTATACAGAAGTATATAGAGTGGTTGGTGACTATGAGCTTTAGTTCTGATCAGTATTCATAAAATTTCAAATTATCTGATTAGACAGCAATATTTGGTAATATCACTCTTAACAATAAAAGCATAAATGGACTTTCAAGATACAAGAGGCTTCAGGGAGTTTTAAAATCAATAATGCTATAATACTTTTGTAGGTAATCTTTAAATAGCTCCTAACACAATGGGGACAGCATATGATCAATATTAATGAACAATTGAATTCAACAGCATGCTTTCGAGGCATTTTTATGCAAGCTCATATAAGTATGTCAACAAGATTAATTGCTCACAAAAGCAATAGATCTATATGGTTTGCTACTCTTCTGCATCTACCTCCTTACAATTCCAATAGTAGAGTTGAAGTTATTTCTATATGGGTAACATGGTTAGCTTCTCACACATTTGGAGACTATGCCCCAAATCACGAACAGTTAATAGTATATAAGCAGATTATTATAAAGTAAATAGTTTAACACTTTCCTGTAATAATGTATACTAAGGTTTGGTCAATTTTATAAATTATGCCCCCCACCAAATATTGATATTTAAAATGAATATACACTTTAGATTATGTAATAAGTAATACCAATAAGGTAATTGATTGCAATAGCATAGTTTTACTAGTTGTTCTAGCAATAAAAGGAAATAGGAACAAGTATAAACCAAAACTTCACTCCAAATTCCAGTTTTCAAAACACACTGATGGCCGGATTTGAGCTCATACCTGTAATCCTAGCACTTTGGGAGGCTGAAGCAGGAGGATTGCTTGAGCCCAGGAGTTCGAGACCAACCTGGGCAATAGCGAGGCCCTGTCTCAACCAAAAATAAAATAAAAATAAAAAATTAGCTGAGAGTGGTGACATGTGCCTGTAGTCTCAGCTACTTGGGAGTCTGAGACAGGAGCCCACACTTGAGCCCAGGAATTTGAGGTTTCAGTGAGCTATGATGATGCCACTGCACTCTACCCAGGGCAATGGAATGAGACTGTCTCAAGGAAACACACACACACACACACACACACAGAGAGAGAGAGAGAGAGAGAGAGAGAGAGAAATATTGCAGTTCTCTTATAGTGTTGACTTTACACTGAATAAGGTTTTAACATTTTGGCAGTTGCCATTTTGAGCTATTGCCATTCTATTTTAAAACTAGTTGAAAAAGAAGAAATTTTCTGGGAAAGCTCACACGATTGATGTTTTCAAACTTTTTTTATATACTAGTTACCTCTTACTTCTCCTTCTCCTCATTTGTAATCTTCCTATCTTGTATATGTAAATGAGCAAAATTCAGCCATTTGAGAAGAATTGTCTATTGGTATTTTGTATGTAAAGAAAGAAACTAGTCTATAATAAAAATCGAAAACATCCACTGTAGTGGAAAATCAGCAAATTCAGCAAATTTTTCATTAAACATAAAAACATTTTCGAATATTGGGAAAATTAAAATCTGGAGGTAAAGAGATTTTTCAATACCTATCAATAGACTTTCTCTTCAAGACTCTGTTTATATAAAACTGTCTATGGCAAGACACAGAGGTAATCAGTGGCTAGAAAAGGTACTTTAGAATCCTCGGCCTTATATTAGTTTCCCAGGGATAACTGTAACAAGGCACCACATACTTGCTAGCTTAAAATGAGAGAAATTTATTCTTTCATAATTCTGGAGTCTAGAAGTCTGAAATCAAGGTGTCAGTGGGGCAAAACTCCCTCTGAAGTTTCTAAGAAAAAATTCTTTCTTGCCTTTTCCACCCTCGGGTGTTTCTACTTTTTTTCACATGCCTTTTCCCCTTTGTTTCTCTCCTCTTCTCTTTAAGAACGTGAGTCATTGGATGTGGGGCCCATCCTAAATCCAGTATGATTTAATCTCCAGATCCCTAACAATTTATATCCACAAAGACCCTATGATGAGCTGAATTGTAGTACCCAAAATTTATACGTTGAAACTCTATGCTCCAGTATCTCAGAATGTGACTGTATATAGATACAGGATCTTTAAAGAGGTAATTTAGGTTCAATGAAGCCATATGGATGGGCCTTAATCCAATTCGACTGGTATCCTTATAAATAGGAAATTTAAACACACAAAAAAAAGACACCAATGATTCTGGCACACAGAGGAAAAGCCATGTGAGGACACAGGAAGAAGATGGTCATCTCCAAGTCAAGGAAAGAGGCCTCAGAAAAAAAAACAAACCTCCAGACATCTTGATATTGGATTTCCGGCCTCTAGAAATGCGAGAAAATAAATTTCTGTTGTTTAAACCACCCAATGTGTGGTATTTTGTTATGGAAGCCCTTAGAAAACTAATACCCTGTTCAGAAATAAGCAAAGTTGCAATGGAGGCCGGGCGCGGTGGCTCACGCCTGTAATTCTAGCACTCTGGGAGGCCGAAGCCAGTGGATCATTCAAGGTCAGGAGTTCAAAACCAGCCTGAGCAAAAGCTAGACCCCATCTCCACTAAAAATAGAAAGAAATTAATTGGCCAACTAAAAATATATAGAAAAAATTAGCCTGGCATGGTGGCGCATGCCTGTAGTCCCAGCTACTAGTGAGGCTGAGGCAGGAGGATTGCTTGAGCCCAGGAGTTTGAGGTTGCTGTGAGCTAGGCTGACACCACGGCACTCTAACCCAGGCAACAAAGTGAGACTCTGTCTAAAAAAAAAAAAGAAAAGAAAAAAGAAAAGAAAACCAGTCCTATGCATTAAAATTGGTTGACAAAGCAGTCACATTTATCCATAACCGGCCTCTTTACCAAAATTAACTTCACTTGGCTCTCATCATAGAGCAGTGCTAGATAAGTTTTGATGGTGCTGAAGATCAAGAGAGCAATCTAAATTTGGAGCAGTGACTAGGAAAAATCCAGAAATGAATATCCAGGTGGCATCAAGGAGGATCTGGCACTTCAAGATAGAAGGAAGTTTCAAAGCGAGAATGAAGATTTCCTGGGGTTGATCTTTATTCACTTAAAACTTTTGTCTAGAGTTGGGCTTGCTCATGGCAGTATTTTTTTTTCCAGCTAGAGAGCAACTTTCTGAGAATGTCTTTACATGTATTAATTCTAGAAACATGTCACTGTGGCACTGCAGTTGATATCTCCTTTTCTTCCAATGAATATCATTAAACATTAGTATGACTTTTACAAAGTGAATAACCAATCATAGCAAAAGGATCTATCATTTTATAAAATGTTAAGTATTATTGTAGCTACACCTGATAGCTACACTATTCTTCCCCTGTTCATTCATCTTGCACACGGCTGCCAAACCAAACTTCCTAAACCACCACTTGCATAATGGAAATCCTCATCTCAGAATGTTTTATTACTCAAACAAAACTCTATATCATGGCTCTGTAGTCACACTGCATATAGAATATATTTATTTTTTTATCCTTTAAAACATACTGTCTATTTTGGGGCATCTTCTAGTTAACCAATATTTACTGTCTGATTGATTATGTGATGTTATCATTTACAGAGAAATACATAGTGAACACAAGACAAAAACAATGTAGCCTATGGTTTTCTTTCAAAAACTAAGTAAACTAAATCTGACATAATATGCCTTTGAATAGTAAAGCTAGTACATAGGAGCCTTTTGTAAATTAGTGAATGCCATATAAAACTAAGGTATTATTATTGTAATATATTATTATTGTAATATAAGGCATAGGTGCTCCTTGCACTTGATCTTAGCCAAAAGGCTTAGAAGTGATCCTAGGTACTCTCTGATATCAATGGATAATGGGATAAACACGCCTAAAATCTAAGTGAAACATGGATGGCAAAAGTATGGATCATCCTGACATTTTTTTGATAGCTGCTAGAATAAGAGTAGTGATTTTCATTTGAAATTTCCTGTGAAAACTTTACAAATCATAAATGCAATCCAACCTAATTGCCAAAACAGGCATTCAATAATTTTTGGTCAATCTAAGAAAATTTATCAAAATGCCTTTTTAATCAAGGAGCTATTTCCATGCAAAAACTCTGCAAATCACTTAGTAGAGAGGTTCGTCTGTCAGAACTCACAAGTCATTCAGTGGAGAATATGATTCAAAGTTGAGGAGACACATCAGCAGGTGGTACAAAGTGGGAAGACATTATTCAGTTTTGCCATTAGCTACCATGTTTTTTTTTTCCACCTTTTACATACCAATAGGCATAGATTAAAGACAAAGCAGAGATCACTGTTTTTATACATATTATTATAAGCAAATATTTGAGCCCCAGTTTCAGGGGCATCCAACAATCTCACTATTTCCCATGTTGTCTCTAAGCAGCTACAAAAATTCCATGTTCTTCATCAATCTTTCTGTGACAGCTGTTTACCTTTTTCTGGCTCCTACTAAACTTGTTGCCTATACTACATGATTAGTATCTAATTGTTCATTGCTTCACTCTTCAATTATTTCATGGGTCTATTTTTTCTTGCTGACTCAATTCTAAACAACTTGTGCATAGGAACCACCACTCCTTATATTTTTGTACCCCATAAACCCTAAGAAGGGGCTTAATACTTTGATATTGCTTCATAAATGTGTCAATCAAATGAAAATTATTAATTTTAGTAACTTGAGCATACAACCCAAACTACTAACCATAATCTGTAACCAGAAATCTAAATTTTAGAGTTTTATCTGTAGCCCTTTTTCATTCACTCTAGCAGGTTTCAACAACTCAATTTTAAGATTGGGGGCCAAGCCCAGTTTTCTTTGTTTAATGTTATAGCAAGCTGTAAAATATCTGATTGTGGATAGTCTTATAATTATACACAAAGAATGTTAAAAAATAAATGCATTATTTTCACAAAGCTACAGCTCTTTCTTTTAAAATCTAGCATAGTGATTTTGATCTTGAAGGCAGTGACAGGAGGTGGGGGAAAGGATTTCTATTTTTACTTTTGGAATCTGTCCTCTGTGACTGCCATCCCAATCATGCAGCAAAGAGATTCTTGCAGAAGACGTTCCAGCTGCACTCATGTGGGAACGGCACCTACCCAGACCTCACAGCTGAGAACACTGGAAGCACAGCTGGGCAGGCTAGTTACTGTTTGGATTGCCTCCTCAGTCTCACATGTGGCTTCTTTGTGGCAGACTTGAGAAGGCGTAAAACAAAGCAGGCATGGCTTCTTGCCAGCTGGCCATCTGTTCCTTCACCCACTGTGATAATTTGGTCCTGTAGAATTCTGTTAAGTGAGCATTAAGTAATGACCATGTCAAACAGAGTACATAATGCCTGCTTCTTAATCACTGGATGAAAGCTTAGGGAATGCTTGCCTAAACACACAAAAGGTCACCAAAGCAAATCAAGAATTAAAAATACATACACACACAAAAAAATAATAAGAACGTTGAAATTGATGCAAAACAGCAATAATTAACTTTGCTTCCATTTTTACTTTTGATGGTATTGAATCCATGTCAAACAGCAGAGGATGAATGTGATTGAGGGAACTAGGTAAATACACCAGTTTCTACTATCCCACTGTGCATGTATCAATGTATATAGACAAGCTAAATAAGAAGTTTAAAACTAAGAAAATATGTGAGGGGCATTATCACACTGACCTTAATTAATTAAAGGCACTTACGGTCATAGCCATTGAATTCAAGCTTTTCCAAATAATTTCCTCAGAAAAGCTGCAAATAGTCACTAATTAGTCAAAACACATTTTTATGTTATTGTGCTTTCAAAGATAAACTGAAGTGTCCTCTTCTGAGAAAGTAGGCTTTCCCTCACAAACACTTAATAATTACAAGATCATGAGCTTTTTTGTTCCTTGAATGGACAATTAAGGATGCATCCAATAAACTGTATCATTGTGATGGTCTCCTATCCGATTTCTCTCTCTTACACACCCGCCACAGCCATACAGCATGCAAACCTAATCACAAGCTTCTGTTGGCTCCTACAGACGTGTATTCTCAATTTCATAAATTTAGGCTATTTTTGTTTTGTCAATGTTACCTCTGCTATTCACAAAAATAAACCGCAATGCTTCACCTGGCTAAGTTACCATTCTACCACCTAAAAATCATTTATATGCCTAAAATTTTGCTCAAGTGGTTCCTCAGCCCCAAATGCAGAATGCCCAGCGCCTTTCTTTACCTTCTCTCTTCCAAATCTCCCTTTCGACAATTTTTTTTATTTTAGTTTTTATTTCCACAAACAGCTATGCTTATAATGGCAGAAACAGTGTTTTAATTTATTTATTTATTTAAGCATATTATGGGGGTACAAATGTTAAGGTTTATATTACCCTTGCCTTGCCTCCCCCGAGTCAGAGCTTCAAGCCTGTCCATCCCCCAGTTGGTGCACATTGCACTCATTATGTATGTATATCGACAATTTTTAATTGTGCTCCGACATATTTTTTCATTCATTGGTTCATTCATTCATTGATATAATCATTCAGTTCATAGTTATAGCTCCTATTGTGTTCCAGTGCAATAAAAGGTGGGCAGAACAGGTACTCTTTCCAATCTAATGTAACTTCAATCATACAGGAAGGCTAATTCTAATCAAATAGTCAAATAAAGAAATGTAATTTTTGAAGACGTTATGAAAGAAAGGAATTCCTTGCCCCCTGAGAACCTATTAATAAGAGGTTCCCTGAGGGAGTGAAGCATAAACTAGGAGGTGAAAACTAAGTAAGAGCTTAGTAAAGAAAGAGATGAGTATTTCATTTGTTGGTATGTAGAAGGAAAAGCAGGGCAAGAATAAGGGCTTGTGTGAAGGATAGTGTAGCTGGAGTAGACACAGCAAGCATAGAGAAATAGACAAGGACCAAACCCAGTACATCCTCAAAGGCCATGTATTTTCTTAAAAATGGCTTTATGGATACACTGATGGACACATTTAAACAATCAAGACTGAATTTTCATTCTAAGGATAATTCTATTTGCTGTATGGAGAATACTTGGAAAGGATCAGTGTAGATGAAGGACAAACAGTTGGGTATCATCACACTAGTCCAGGTAAAATGTGATAGGGATCCTGGATCAGAGAGGTGGGCTGGTCAATATGAATATAAGTTTAACAGAGAAGGGTCAAGGATGAATATTCTGTTTGTAGATTTCACATTCCAATAGATCAACATCGGTGCCATTCACTGAGGCAGCAATAATGGAAGAAGGGCTAGACTGAAAGTGAATATCATGAGTCAGCTTTATGGACATGGTAGTCAAGAAGAGGGGAGAAGCAGGCAGAGGAGAGTATCGCCTGGAGATATAAATGTTGGTATTCCTGGTAATAGGTGGTAATTAATAGGTATAAATGTAGTTGCTTACTGAAATTTTAGAGATAATATAGGAAAAAAGAACAGAGAAGAGTCAAGAGTCAAGAAATGCCCTAATTTAATGGCCAGGTAGAAACTGCAATGGCCCAGACAAGGCAGAATCCAGAGGCAGGAAAACAAAAAAAAATAGTGGGTGTGTAGTATCATTGTGGTACTTCACTGCTCTGCAGGATTAACGAGCTGTTTAACATGTACATATCTTAGAGTTAGGAACAGATGTTAAGCTCCTGGAAATGTGGGATTTCTGTTTTATATTATATGTCTTTTATAATCCACTCTCTGTTTTATATACCTCCCAGCATCCAACAAATACTTACTAAAATAATGAAAACTGTTCATGTTATGAACTGAATACACTTGCAATATATTATATATTATTATAAAGTTTCTTTTAAGTGGCATTATTTCAAAGCATAGGATATTCTGTTTGTTCCCTTTGCTTATCTAGAGAATCACTTTCACATAAATAAAGAAAAGTTGATTTAGAGAAACTGCCAATACTTGTTTTCAAAACAAGACATATTTGGCCTAAAAGAGGAAAAGTAAAAACATGGAGAAAAGGAGGATATTTGATCAAAATGAAAGAAAGACAGAAAAAAAAAACACATTGAGAAATTATACATGTTTTCAGATTTACTTAAAGTCTTTTTGGCTATCTTTTGTCCTTTTTTTTCCATGATCTGTCTTGTTGGTGCTGTTCTCAACATTGTACTTTCATTTGACTGCCTTAAAAGTCCTTTTGTTTGACTATACATCTAAAATTTGTTCCTGTAAGAACAATCTGACTAGAGAACCCAGTTTAAACTGCTTTACTATTAGAATGAGAAAACTTCTACAAAGATTTGCCCACAGGAATAAGCAATATGTGTGTTGTGGGGGGAAGGCCATTTAGAAATAATAACATCACTCTTTGTGTAAAGTACTTCTCTATGCTTCCTAGTAGACATGAAAATGTAGTAGTCAGTTAAATATTTGAGAAGTCTGAAAATCCACTTAACAATGTGTATAAGAATTTATTATCATTGCAAACCCAATTAAAAATAGGAATTGAACACAGTTCACTTTCTAACTAATACTTTCCAATGAAAGTATTAAATGTATGCAGCACAGATTTGCATTACTATAAAAATCTTTATTTCTACTTTTCCAGCATTATGCATTTAAATTTGTAAATTCCATGTTACATTAATCACATGAATATAGATGGGCAATTTCACTGTATTTCCTATAAAAGAAATCATTCCTCCTGACAATTTTGTGGCAAATATTGTTAAAGATTGACTACAGTTCATAAAATGGCAAGGCTTCCTTCACAAAAGTTATTAGACATTTAAGCTTTCTTCAGTTTGATCAAAATGATAAAAAATTAAATATTACACTTTAATATCACTGTTTTGGGACTCTGACACTGTATTTAATACTACATAGAGTATGGTCAGAGAGTCATTAAAAGAAGTGGCAATAATCCAGGTTTGAGTGCACTGTGATTTAATATTTATAGTGTTTTTCACGATCCAAGTAAAATATGCTAATTAAAATGATCACAATGTCACCATCTGAATGGACAAAAAAAGCTGAGGTTCACACCTTCAATTCAGAATGCCTTTGGTTATTTCTGTCTATTATCCTTTCTTATTTCCAATAGGATTTCTATTAGATGAAATGTTATTACAGTACAGAGAAACAATAAGAAATAGGGAAGCCTTTAGTCTATAAATGAACCTCTTAAATAATTAATTAGCGAGGTCATTAACAACATACCATTTAAAAATAGTAGGTCTGAACTCTAGGATTAATCAGTGTATCAGATATAACATATTTTCAAAGTAACTATTTTGAACTATAAGTGGCAGAATATGTGTCTTCCACTTGGTCAATAAAGTACAGTTGTCAGTGTGATTTTTCCTGCAAAATGCCTTTAAAAATAATTTGTGAGTCTAATTGAAGTAAGTCACAAACAATGAAGTAAAGAGATTTATGGTTGCTTACTTAGTGCTAAAACATCAGTGTAAATGTATAGATGTGGCAAATTACTCCTCCCCTCCTCCCCTCAAAAAACCAGCTAAACAAAGTCATTACATGGTTGTACAACACACTGGTCGTTTCTGCAGATGTGTTGAATTCTGATAGAAGGTTAGCAAGCAGCAAAAATGTCTGTAATTTGGACTTTCAAGAATAACTATACTGTTCAAGACTAAATATCTTCTGGATGAGGACTGAAGCTTGTCCCCACGAGTATAGTAGATATGCTATTGTCCCTACTTTAATAATTTTTTGGCTAAAATAATTTTGAACATGTTTTATGTCATAGAACATGAGAGCTCCAAATTCTCTTTGATCTATGTGCTAAAGGGGAACTTCAAAAATTTCAAGGAGGAACTTAGCTCTTCTTAGAGAAGCTACTTCAGCTCACCTCTAGGCTAAAAATTTCAGTCTTTTATTCAGGCACCTATGCTTGGCAGGCCTCTCACTTTCATAAGAGAATGACAATCCTACCTCTGCCTATGCTGCCCCTTGGAGCATGAGGGTCTATGAGAATTCACCCTGCATCCAGCTCATGAAGAAATATTGTTGCCTCTACCCTCAAAATGTTATAAGACCATAAAGTCAGTAGACACAGATGAATACACACAATAAATGATTCATTGATACTACTTTGCAAAAACTTGGGTTGAACATCCCAGTCAGGCTTCTACTTCAGGAACTTTGTGCTGGCTGTTCCCACTACCTGAGAAGCTCTTCCTCGAATTCCTCCATCCCTATTAAACCTTTGCTCATAGTCATTTTCTAGACAATGGTTACCCAGGAACATCCTATCTAAATTTTTAAACCATATTCCTATCTTAATATGCCTATTTCTCCCTTGCTGTAATCTTCTCAATACCATTTACCACCGTCTAGCATAACATGTGATTTATTTATCATGTTTTTTGTGTTGTTATTACCTGTCTCCCTCTGCTAGAACGTAAGCTCTGTGAAGACACAAAACTTTGTTTTGGTTGCTAATATGCCCCAAGTGCCTGGCAACAAGGTATTCAATACAGCTTTGTTGATTAAGTATGTCTCTGCAGTGAATAGAATCTTAAACTTACTCACTTTTGATCAAAAGCTGGATTTAGTCCTGTGTCATTCCAGAACAGCAATTAGCCATGTACATAAAATCATCTTGACAAATACAGAAATGCTTTTATAGCGCTATGTTTTTTTCTTATTCCATTGACCTACCAAAAAAGACTTTAGAAAAAAAAAAACCTGCTTTATTACAGTAAGGAATTATAGTGCTCACTTCAGCAGCACACATACAGAGAAAATTAGTATGGCCCCTTGTACATGGATGTAAGGAATGATGTTATCCAGGACCCAAGAGGCATAGAGTAGTGTAACAGAAAAGGAAGTAGAAATATTTTTAAAACAATTGTGAGGCACCGTAGACATCTGAATCACCAATCAGAGAATGTGTAGGTAGGGTTGATGTTTAGCTGGTATTGAAGACTAGGAAACTCTAACTGTACCAGTCTCTGCATGGTGTGGCATTTCTTCTGCTGTTCTTAGCAAAGAAAGATGATGATATCATTAACACAAGGTTAGAAGTTTTCTAGATTTATGTGGCTTTAGACAAAGAAACTGAAAATGTGTGTTTTTTGTCATCTATATATCTATCTATCTATGACAGGGTCTCACTCTTTTGCTCAGGCTGGAGCACAGTGGCATCATTATAGCTCACTGCAACCTCAAACTCCTGGGCTCAAGCAATCCTGCTTCAACCTCTCAACGCATGCCCCACCACACTCGGCGAATTTTTCTATTTTTTGTAGAGATGAGGGACTTGCTCTTGCTCAGGCTGGTCTTGAACACCTGACCTTATGCAATCCCCCTGCCTTGGCCTACCAAAGTGCTAAGATTACAGGTGTGAGTCACTGCACCCAGCCAAGACAGTGGTTTTGATGATAGACCTTTTGGTCTTGGCTACTAAGGGAAAGGAGATAAAGCTTTAAGGAGCTGAAAGAGAAGGTCAGAGAGACACAGAGTTTGAAGGTCTGAGATTAAAAAAAAAAAAATAGGTATATTTCAAGAATGCACATGAGACCTGGACCTGATTTTAAAATGTAGTGCTGTTGCAAAGCCATATATACACATATATACACTTTGTATTTTATATATATATATTTATAACATGTTAGAAAAGTATTAAAGATTAACAATGTACTGAGCTATTGCTCTTGATGTGATCAGAATGAGTAAAGGAGAATTAGCAAGGAAGTGCAATTCTCATTATGTTATTATGTCATTTAGGTTATTGATGCCTTGTTTATCTACCAACTAAAACCGTCCAATGACAAACAGCAATGAGTATCATACTTTTGGAAACACTGTTGAGAAAAGAAAAATTTCTGAGATGTGGAACATGTTGTGGAATTTGTGTGCCATGACATGAGATTCTTAAGTGTCATGAAAAAGGTAAGCAGCAGAAATTTGGATGTGATCAGAGCAAGCAGAACTATATGAGAACATAGACTAGTGAAGATCACTAGCCAGAAAAACTTCCAATTTTAGTGGTCACCAAAGATATTAATGTTTCTAAGATGGAATGAGATTGCCTGGTTATAAGATTTCCAGAGTAATCAGTTCCCAACAGTGTCTCACTTGATGGGAGCCTAAGCCCTTTGCGTGAAGAGCAAATTGAAACTTTAATTGATTTTGCTTCTGAAGGAGTCTTTGTTCTAGTGGGTAGGCAATGAAATTTTTTATTTTGTTAGGATCTTTTATATCTTGAAAACAGTGGGAGCCCTTATGGGGGAAATGTAGAGCCCAATTCATGGCTTGCCTCTATCAGAAGGGCCTATGCTAGGAGCAAGCAAACCTTTCATACAGAGACTTCACCTTACTTTCATCTTAATTTGTCAGATTTCATTTCTTTCTTTTGTCCTATTTTTCCTTTTCCAGTGACATATAACCAGTCATCCTGTCCTTTACCAACTACTTATGGAAACAGATGGAAAATCCTTATACTCTATTTGCATATATTGAAAGCTTAACCATCAGTGAAGGGGAAACAACTAACTGCAAAATGTGATCTAGCCCCAAGCGAGCAACCCCTGGGTAGCTGGTTTTTTGCTTGGTGATACTTTGTAATGAACTTCATCTCTTATCCTCAAGAAAGCTGGAGATCTTCAATGGTAGGACTGAATAAGGGACAGATTTCCAAGCAAAGAAGAAAAACATGGAGACTGAGAGAGAGGAACAAGGCTTGGACAGAGTGTACCAACAAAGAAATGTGAAGGGTTTAACTGTCTGTTTCTTTTTTCCTGGATGTGAGGAACAGTCACATTATGTGTTGCATTTATTTTTTATTTGTCATGTCATCTTTTATTTCTTCCAGGTAGTCTCAAATCTCCAGTAAAATTTTTGCAACGAAAAGTGTGTCACTGTAACTAAAGGGGACATTAGTAGAGTGCGGTAAAAGGAAATATGGGCTTCTGTGTATCACAACTCAGCTGAGTTTAAAGCTCCATTAGCAGCAGCATGTGGAGAAAAGTGAGGGCCCTGGAAATGTATCCTGTACCAAAGTGCAAAGTGAATAAGGATCGAGAGCCAAACTGAGAGGAAATAAAGCAATGTCTCATGATAAGAAAACAAGCCCTTCCCAAATCCACAGATTTTTTTTTTTTTTTATTTCTAGTATTGCATTGGAACAAGTCTCCCAGACGGCTGAAGGATTAAGAAAACCCAAATGATTCCAAAAAGAATTATATTCCTGGGGATTTATTTTCTTAAATGAATTTATTTAGAATATGAGTTATACATAATGTATGGTTTATGTATGCATTTAAAGACATCGCTGTAAAATCATTCTTAAAAAAGCAGAATATTAATTTATAAATTATCCAATGAGTTTAGGTTTTCTCAGGGATTAATCATGACTATATACAAAGATTTTAAGTACAAATAAGCAGTAAAGCATATTTGTTTCAATAAACCACCCTGAACATAAAGAACAATTAATATTTATGAGTAACTAAATATAGTATGCTTTGTCCCCAGCTCTGAAATAACACTGTAAGTTTCAAAACAAAAATCATAATATACATAAAGAATATTTACTATATCAAATTATTATATATTTTAATTGCTGATAATTTGATGGGATTTCAAATTTAGAAGTAGGACTATATTTTTATATGACATCAAAACTATTAAACTTATTACATAGTTTTGTGATATATTAACACTTTTCTTAACAAAATTAAAGTGATTAATCATATAATTATTCTAGTAAAGCTGAAACTCACTTTAAATGAGACAAAATTATATTTAGTTCAAATTAGGCCAATGTTAGTAACAGACAGGCATTACTAAATATGTAGGCATTGATAGGAAAAAAATATTTTTTTAGAAAGTACTGGCATATTGGAAAGAAAAGGAAAAGAACTGTCTTATATGGAGAAAGACACAGGAACCAATCTTTAAGTTCATATGTTTTACACTAAAATTTATCTTCACAGGAAGTCCTAAGAAAATTACTTATCAAGCAATTGTATATGGGCTAGCATAACTATTTTCATAGTATTGTAACTAATCTAAAAATCACACAGGCATGGAACAGGGTAAAAAGTTGGATGTTTTTTAACATTTTAATAGGATATATTTGTTTGGGTAATGATAAAATTTAATTTCTTGTATCTTAAACATCAAAGAAATAATCTGGAATATGAATGCTAATTCACTTTTGGAAAAAGCAGGTAAACAACTGGCTTGTAATCCATTTCTCCCCTGTTATCATGCATATGATCCAAACGAAAGAAAGGTAGGTATATGAGTTCCTTGTAAATGTGCTGATAAATAAACCTGCTCCAAAATAGTTGCTAGGAGAATCCCTGTCTAAGAATGTTTTTAGCAGAATTCCTCTAATTTAGGATTGTTTATAGTAAACAAATCTTTAGTAAGGCATAGCTCCATGGAAAATGTTATATAAGCTACACAGCTATATGAAAATAGGTTATTACCTCAACAATTTCTATATGCATGGTAACCCATGTTCCATGGTAACTCATGGTAATAACCCCTTAAGGATTTCATTTATTTGTCTTTATCAGAAAGCATGTGCCCAATGCAGAAAAGAAGGACCAAGAAGCTGTCTTCAATGTCCCCAAACTCTCCCTGTTTTGTCTGTGCTTCTGAAAATTATTAGCAAATTTTGATATTGGATAAGATCTCTGATTTATGTAAGGCAGATAGGACAGTCCAAAATTTTGAATTATCTCAACTCAGTCAGCCTTTCTAAAACTGCTAAATAGACTAAGAGTGAAAAACCTGAAATAATCCAAAGTTCCACAAGTTGAGAAATAGTTAAATAATCTACAACATGACATAACTGTAAATTAGAATTGTGTATTGCCGATTACATTTTAAAATATAAAAATAAATAATTTAGTTATATGTTAAAACCTACATATGATTCTATTCAATGCAAAATGAAAGGCCACAGTTTATGCTATGATGAGGTAACATGTGGTATACGCACAATAATAGAAGAAGTAAATAGTAAATACATTTTAAAAATAGGATTAAGATGAAGAGTTGTGCAGTAAAGTGTTTTAGGAGGAAGGCAGCCAGTATATTTAAGGAAATCAGTGTGCAAGTATTCTAATTTCCAGATTATATTCATTAAGACTTCACAAATATTCCAGTTCTTATAGACATATAATAGGACTATGCTTCTCGAACCCTTTTCAAGTTGGTAGCGTCTATGTGAATTTCTTTGGTCAATAATGTAAGAAGTAATGTGCATCATTTCTGACATAAGTTTTGAAAGCCAATGAGTATTTAGCCATGTTTCTTCTCACTGCTTTGGTGATTGTGGAAGCAACTATTGAGATGTATTCCTTGTCAGCCTGAGTCTCTGGGTATCTACAATGAGCAGAGATTTTTACTGACTCACTCTGGGTATATACTCTGAGGATTGTGTGTGTGTGTGTGTTAAGCCACTGAGATCCAGATGTAGCTTGTTCCTGAGGCATAACCAAGTTTATCCTAACTAATTCAGCATTAAAAGGGTAATGTGAGTCTGGTGCATTCACTTCATAACATTTTTTAAGCTATAAATAGCTAAGAAAAGTTTGTGCAAACATAGAATTTTAGTATTACAGGATATTGATCAGGAAAACATAGTGGGGTGTGGACTTGACAGTATAGCAGACAAGAACCAAATCATTACAGAAGGTAGTATTGAAGAAGCAAATGGAAATAAAGTTGATTTGGACATTTTATGGCTGACACAGAAATTGGTAAGGCCATCTATTGACAGAGGAAATACATGAGAGCAGAGAGAAAAAGTTAAGAATATTCATTTTTACTCATAGGCCATTAGAGGTATCTAGCTGATGGCTGAAAACGGAATCCCAAAATTCAACAGAGAGTTCAGGGATATAAGAGTATAAAGACAAGAGACAGCAGTCTCACATGTATTATGAATTGATCGCTCTTCTAGGTCTTTTGCATATAATGTCTCCAGTAATGTTTGCAATTTTACCATTTCACCGAAAGAACTGAGGCACTAATAGGTTTAGCTATCCAGATATGGGGGTACTACCTATAAAGGAATAATAGAAGCCTGGGAGAGATTACAGAGAAGAGGGGAAAGGGGACAGAAAAGACTATATTCAAGAGACAGGCAGAGGGATACTAAATAGAAACAAACATTTGCACAGCCAAGTGACAGAGTACAGGGTCACTGAAGCCAAGGGGAGATGGAATCAAGAAGTAATGGATTACAGTTCAGGTTGAATACTGCAGAGATAACTAACCAGATGCATCATCTTCAAACTACAAAATTCTGCTTCTAAACAGTTAACTTACGACAAGCAAAACCTGAAAAGTGCTCAGCTTTTAATATGTTAATATTTTGCAGAATATTAAGCTGAACAAATCTCAAAGATGGGGTGTTTTATGAGCACTATATCTCACGTTTGCCTAAATTAAAATCTAGGGAATTAAGTAAATACTACTGTTAGGATTATTTTTTTATTTCTTCAAATAAAAAATCCGTAGCAAAGATGACCCAACAGATGTTGAATGAACCCCTTAACGGGACTAAATCATATAGGTAAATTAATTCCACAAATTGCTCTCAAAAGGAATTTGAATCTCAGTACTGACTTTGGTGTGCCAACAGCACATGTTCATGGTGGGTCATAATGCTTAACGAGATATATGGGAACCTCTGAATTGGATGAATATTCAAAGTGATCTCCAGGGAAATCCTAAATTAGAATGCACTCCAATAATTTAATTGAAAGGTCGTATAGGTGGTGACTAAAATAAAATCTATAGCATAATGGAAGCATTGTTCTCTCACAAGTGGCAGTTAAGAATTTTAGGTCAAAGGCTCCTCTGCTTTCTAGACTTAAAAATAATACCCCTTACTTTTAAAAAGTGTCAGCGTTTCTCTAAGGAAAAAATACTATTCCTTTTACATAACTTAAGAGAAAATATTTGCGCTTTTCTGATAAAAAAGGCATAATTGTAAGTAAGGTGCACCTCTGTAGAAACATTCTTTTCATTTTTTAATTTGGAATATTATATGATTTTGCCAATTCCTTAAAAGTAATCAACAATTCTTGCAGATACTGATTCTGTCATTAAAAAACAGCTTTGGGCCGGGAATATGGCTCACACCTGTAATCCTAGCATTTGGGGAGTCTGAGGCAAAGGAATCACTTGAGACCAAGAATTTGAGGTCCCAGTGAGCTATGATGACACTACTACTGCCCTCATGCCCAGGCAACAGAGCCAGATCTTGTCTCCAAAAATAAAAAAAAAAAGCTTTGATTTTCCTGTTTGTTCCATTTTCCCTGTTTGTAGGACCTTCACTTTTGTAGCTCTGTACCTGCAATACTTTCATTCTAAAAGAGCTACTGAAAGCAAAACTTCAAACACAACTTCACCTTAGTGAAGAATGTTTACAGCCATTATTGGGCACAATGAATAAACTTAATAACCAACATTATGCAAATTATTTAAAGTACTTCATTAGAAATTTATTATTGGTTTTCCAAGAAAAAACTACATATTTATATAACCCAGTTAGTCAAATTCACTTTCATATACTTTAGGGAATAATGTCCACTGTACATCCCTTAACTAACAATACAGAATGCAGCCAATTTTAAAATTTAAATATCTTGAACATTGTCTACGCTGATTATATTTGGTACAAGTATTTTCATCAAAATGTAGATTAAAATAAAACTGAATTTTTACAATCAAGATAATTAATATATTTTTATAATATAAATCCATGCCCTTGATATTCAGCCTATTCTTTATTTAATTAAAAAAGTCCTTCCTTTTCTTAAATTCTATCTTAAATAAATAAATCATGCATCTTTATAGAATCTCAGTCTTAGTCATTATCCAATTATTTTCCATCTCTAGGTAAACATACAACCTGTCCTCCCTGAGTCTGCTGAAGTTCCAATTAGCTGGGAAATTCAGCAGGCCCCTTATGACTGTGACGTCAGTATCCTTCAAAGAATCTTCAGCTCGTCTTTGAAGTAATATATTAGAGATCTCAAAATCGTTCTTAAAATTCTCTTTTCTGTTATGCCCATTTACAAGCTACAGTTCATTGGCCCAAAGCCAAGTATCAAAAAACGGCTGCCTGACCTAAAAGGGAAATGTTACTCTTGTGTAATTTTTAAATGTAAAGTGTAAATGTAAGTAGCCTTGATAATTAAAATAGTAACTTTCTACATAGGAATTTATATATGTTTGTACCTGTGTCCCACTTTTTTTCAAGAAGGATGTTAAACCCTTCCAATATGCATAAAATAAGTTATGATAGAAACATTCAAATAACCAATTAAAACAAGGATGGACAGTAATATGACACGCAGCAAGAAAAACAATAAAGTCAGATGTGCCATTTTAGAGGACTCTGTATCTCCTTCACATAGGTAATATGGAATGTGTAATAGCAATAATATTTTTAATTCACATAAGGAAGCTGTGTCCACTTGAAAAACTTGATTCTTTAATGACAGATGGCGAACAGTAAGGCTATTCTCAACTTCTATCAATCATGGGTTAGAGAACTTGGCACTGCTATAACACTCAGCAATGGAAATACACATATTTATTGAGTATCCAGTTCGCTGGTAAATAAAGTGAAAGAAATTCTGTTCAAATGTTTTTTTGACACATTTTTCACAGCAATCTACTGGTATTTTCTCTTCTATCCCTCAAGTTACTCAACATGATGATTTCCCAGGGGTCATTTCTACATCACACTGAGACATTTGGCTCTTGTTACTTAAATCTGGAAGGAGCTTAGACTTGTGTCTAAGCACATTCTAAAATATCCTTTATCGTCACCTTCTTTAAAGGACATTTTCAAAGTGTAAAAAATATGTTGGCTAAACAACAAGATTTATATGTTAAAATTTGCATGAAAGTAAAATTTAAAATAGTATTAGTTTAACAGTTCATGTATTCATTATAGTGACATTAAACTCTATCTCCCAAATGGCTAAAATGAATATGGACAAAGGATTGTTCTCATCTACCATAGTAAATATTTGTTTTTCATTCAAAACAGATAAACTATAATGAGTTGATTTTATCTGCCAATAAATGATAACATAATACTGAAGTGGAAATTGGTAAGATTTAATTTTATGTTTTACAAGTCTGTGTTACTTTAAGCTTAAGCTAACTGGAAAAAAATAAATGCATTTTGGTTTTCTATAACCTTAGGCTCTGTGTTTTATTTTTTTTTATTGTTTTTATAAATGAGTGAATCCAGTATTAAAGTTGGAGAACCTGTGTAACATCAAGCAATTAGAAATTTATTTTAAAATATTTAAGAATAAATCTGTGACTATCATGTTTGCTTTTTAAAAACAGATATCTTATAATGTGCTTAAAATATATTGATTATCTCTATTTTTTCCTCTATCCAGAACATATAAACACATCACATTTAAAATAGCATAAACATTATTATAGTTGTTCCTAAATTTTTATCCAGAACTCATTACTTAGAATATATATAGTTTCTACTAAAATCAAGGTTAGTCCCATCTTTATTGAATAGTATTGGTTGAGGCTTTAAAAATATTTATAGGCTTTTTGTATGCTGTCTGTTCTGCTTCATTAAATAAGCTATGATTTCATCATTATATTTTATAACCAATTTTTAATCCAAGAAATATAAAATATCACATCTGCAAGAATAAATATTCCACCCATCTTTATAAATTTTTCATTGTAAATTAACATGTTTATTTACTTAAAACTTGCAGATTCAAAAAATGCCAACCTAATTCATTGTACATGTATTTAGCACGTCTATTTTTGCTGTTGTAGTAGGTTGAATGGTGGCTCCCCAAAGATAGGCCCACATCCAAATCCTTGGAACCTGTGAATATTATATTATTTGAATAAAAGCTCTTTGAAGATGCACTTAAGTTAATGTTATCTTGAGATGGAATCATACTAGATTACCCCAATGGACGCTAAATCCAATGACAAGTGTCCTTCTAAGAGACAGAAGAAGAACAAATACAGAAAAAAAGTAGAAGTGAAATTAAGATGGATGCAGAAAATGCAATGATGTGACCATAAGTCCACAAAGCCAAAGAATGCTGACAGTTACCACAAACTGGAAGAGGCCAGGAAAGACTCTCTTCTGGAGTCCTCAGAGGGAGTATGGTCTTGCTGACACATTGACTTCAGACTTCTAATCTTTGGAACTGAGAGAGAATAAATTTCTGATGTTGTAAGCCACCAAGGTTGTGGTAACTTGTTAGGGCAGCTTCAGGAAACTCACACGGCTATAGATAGTCCAAGTGAATAGGGGATGATATAAATCAAGGGATGTGACTGATACAACTACAATTTGTACAAGTGCAAGATGATACGCTACCTACATAAGGCTATAATTAAGAGAACGTAGCTTACATATTTTATGTATTTGAAATCACTATGTTCTTCTGATTTTTGTCACTCATTTTTTGCTGTATGATCCCAAGGAATGATGTTACTTTTACAGACATTTATTTATTGATCACTAAACAGGTATGGGTCCCTGATTTTGTCTTCATCATTGCTCAATCACATCCATTACGTAATAAAGGAACTCAAATCCCATTAGGAACGAAAACTATTGCCTCTCTAAACTCTATTTTATCCCTTCTTTCATACTCACGGAAAAATGATTTACTTGGAAGGGGCTAGTAGAGAGCCTGTGATCTCCCCAGTCATGCTAATCCCAGTTTCCTGCCACAGAAAACATTCCTGACAGATGTATAAATGAGATTTGGAAAATGAGAAATCAATGTGCTTTACAGCAGACAGAAGATATAAGACCAGATGAGTATGAATGGCTGGATAGGTTTTAGAGATCTGAAAGGAAAGGAAAGCATGCTCTAGACAGACAGACTGGGATTAAGCTTTGAGGTGAGAATGAGCACAGCATGTGTGACCTGGAATAGAAGAGTCTGTCCCGCCTCCTAAGGAGAAGCAGCTTGGATGCTCTGGGTCATAAAAACCAGGCACAGGTTTCACAGAGTGAAAGGAAAGAAGGCGTTAAGGGGCCAATTTTTATTGGTTCTCTCATTTCCGGAATAAGAATTAAAAAAATGAGAAACAATAGTTTTACCTTTCAACCTCCCATCACCCACCCAAATGTCAGAGAGCACTAGTGTCATTGGGTGACAGAAGCAAAAGAAGACTGAAAAAAGATCACAGTCTGGAAACTTAGATTACTTAAAAATATTCTAATCTCTCTTTTCTACAGCTCTATAAATTCTCAGAAATCTTAAAAGTATGACAACTTGTTTAAGCATTCTGGCCAAAGAAATTAGACTAGGAATTATCATATTGTAGGAACTCAACAGGGATCAGAATTTTCAGTGGTTTCTTGATGATCTTATAAATAAAACTTAGTATAAAACTTACTGTGCTTAGATAGGCAAAGAGGCAGAATGTTAAAATGTTTCTGGAAAGAAATCCCTATGCGTACTTTCTAATCATTCTCATTTTAGCTGTGTTTTTCTAAGGAGCTGAGTACTTGCACAATTTCTCCCAACACATTTAAACACTAAATTATGGCATGAAATAGTTTCAGAGGGCCTCAGTCTTAGACAGGTATTATAGATTTTTTGAAGAACATCTCAAGCCTTGGCATAAACCATTGCCTAAAATGCACAGTGGTTTTAATTCTTTGTTTTTAATTTTTGAGAACCATATTCTTCATTCTTTTTCAAAAGCCTCTGGTAAGCTTTAAAAACAATCAACAATATAAAATGTTTAAAAATTGGATTAAAAAACTGGGTATATTCTAATTTCTATTTATGTTTCCTTCTAGAGAAAGAGAAAATGAGCTGAACAGATATGGAATCTATCTCTAAATCTTGGTGAATTCTAGCAGTTGAAGATCTGGTTAGGACAAATATCTTTTTTAAAGGTATCTTTCAAGAATACTAAACCCAGGTATATTTTATTTTTAATTACTTAAAGATATAAAATATCTACTATTCATGAAATGTTGAAAATAAAATTACTTGAAGATGTCTGTCAGCCCGATGAGGCATGATTCAATAAAAAAAGCAATGAGGCCGGGCGTGGTGGCTCAAGCCTGTAATCCTAGCACTCTGGGAGGCCGAGGCGGGAGGATTGCTCGAGGTCAGGAGTTCGAAACCAACCTGAGCAAGAGCAAGACCCCGTCTCTACTATAAATAGAAAGAAATTAATTGGCCAACTAATATATATATATAAAATTAGCCGGGCATGGTGGCGCATGCCTGTAGTCCCAGCTACTTGGGAGGCTGAGGCAGAAGGATTGCTTGAGCCCAGGAGTTTGAGGTTGCTGTGAGCTAGGCTGATGCCACGGCACTCACTCTAGCCTGTGCAACAAAGTGAGACTCTGTCTCAAAAAAAAAAAAAAAAAAAAAAAAAGCAAT
Source organism: Microcebus murinus (assembly GCF_040939455.1). NCBI lineage: Eukaryota > Metazoa > Chordata > Mammalia > Primates > Cheirogaleidae > Microcebus > Microcebus murinus. The sequence continues at coordinate 61,253,943 of NC_134114.1, forward strand.
GAGCAAATTAGTTTATAAAAAACATAGCCTTTTCCTAATTCTTCTTGGACCTCTCTAACTCAGAAAGCCAGTTGAACCCACGGGCCTGCCCCTGCCCACGCATGCCCAGTGCTGCACTGTGAGTTTCCTCCTTCCCCCAGCCCTCCCACTCTTGTACTCATACCCAGCACTAGATGGTGGTAGTTGTCATGTTTGAGGCATCTGCACTGCTATGATTTCCTGCCAGTAATTACTAACAATGGCTAAATTACTGGCTTTGTTAGAGCACTGCGCTGAAAGAATTACTAAGCAAAAGTATTCTATTCTACTGCAACAAAAGCAGAAAAACAAAGATTGATGTAATGGCCTTCTTTTTTTCTTTTTTTGCTAAGGAATTTAAATAGCACCATTGTCCCTCAGTATCTGTGAGGGATTCCTTCCCACTGATACCACAATCCAGAGATGCTTAAGTCTCTTATATAAAATGGTGTAGTATTTGCATATAACCTATGCACATCCTCCCATATAATTTAAATCATCTCTAGATTACTTATAAAGCCAAATACAATGTAAATGCTATGTATACTTTTGTTATACTGTATTGGTTTTTATTGTTGTATTGTTATTTTTATTGCTTCCCCCCCCCCAAATATTGTCAATCCCAAGTTGGTTGAATTCAGGAATATAGAACCAACACGTAAGAAGGGCCGATCATAATTTAACAATTCTTTAACATTCTTATAAAATTACTGAGGTTATCTTTTTATTTATTTATTCAGCAGGAAAACACATCTATTGTCACTCCTCTCTTTGTATCATCTTATGAGGAAGAACTACTATGTGTGTTCTTGGGTTAAGACTGCTTTAAAATCAGCATAAAATCAGTATGGTTTAATTTATTCATTAATCCAATCACACAACAAATATTTATAAAGCATCTACCATGTAACAAACGCTTGTTCTAGCAGGTGGGGATTCAGTATGAATAAAATAGACAAAATAAATGTCAGCCCAAAGGAGTTTTTTTTCATCCTGGGCAGAAATAGGTAAGATACGTTAAGTATTATAAGGTATATAGGTATTTAAAAAATAAGCATTTATATTACAATAAAAAATAAAGCAGAGCAAAAGACTATGACAACGTGGAGAACATGTGAACTTTTTAAGGACAAAGAAAAGGCCTCTCTGAGAATGCACCTTCGGGGGAGACAGGAAGGTCGTGACTGAGTAATCATGGAGTTACCTGCCTGAGAAGCCCGTCGGGCAAAGATCTTTGGGTGAAAAGTCCTGCCTGAGACAGGAATGTTGCCAAGGCTTGTGCTTCTGTTTGCTTTATTGAAAAGGAAGGAGAAGGCGGCAGTAGCAGAAATTGAAGTCTGTGAGGTAATGGAGAAATAATAATAAACATAGAGTTTGCTCCTCTATAATAAACATAGAGTTTCTATCCTAAATCTACTGAAGAGTTAGACAAGAGTTACTTCACTACAGGCTTGTGAAGGAATCACGCTGTCTACTACGTCGCAGAGAGACTGCACAGGGGCCTTGAATATGAGCAAGATCAGTAGTAGGCTTCTACATAATAATCCAAGTGTGAGAAGATCGGTACCTTGGACCATCTGATTAGATTTTGTATTTATTTTTGAAGACAAGGTTAGAAAGATCTGGTGAACTGGATGGAGAGGGTATCATCCAACTAGACCTTAAAGATTTTGGCTTGAGCCAGTGACATGAAGACTGGATTGAGGCAGAATATTTTTAAGACTGCAAATGTGCCATATGGATGAAGGCAGAAAGCGGGATTTTCATTTTCTATTTTATTATTCTCCAAAATGCCTATAAGGCCCATAAACTACTATAGTAATCAGAGAGGCATTTAAAATAATATATAAAATTTTACATGTTATTATTTACAATTTTATAATGTATGCATAACAAAAAACTTGAATAACTCTGTATAACTTTTGCAATTAAAAGAAATATAGGACATTTAAAACTTTTCATAAATGGGTCGGGAAAAATAGTTATTAGTGGTGGCCTCCTGGCTCCCTGCTCCCTGAGAAGGAGGTGAAGAACTCGGACAGCTACACACTAGTGGATCACTTTTCCCTAAGAACGGTGTTGTGAATCTACAGAAAACAGTGTAGGACATGCCGCGCAGGAAAGAAGGTGAAAGGGAGATACATTCACAAAGATCGCAGAGTGCGAGAAATATGATAGGGAATAGAGAGCAGTGCTGGAGGGCTGCACCAGCAGGGCCAGCCAGTGCTGTGCGATCTGACCCACAGGAGGATGCCCAGCAACCCCACAGACCTCCACACCCAGAAGGGACGCACCAGAAGTCAGTGCAAAGGAGTGGCATGGCACAGCAGGCACTGTAGAACCGAAACTGGGCAGTGAGGGACTGGTCTGAGTGGTTACTTCCCTTGACCGTGACCGTGCAAAAGAATTTAGAGACAGGCACCTTGCCTCTGGTGGTCAGCTGGACCAGAGCACAGGATGAACGCCAAAAAGGGAGCTCTGTCACTGGAAACCACTGGCGATTTGGCCTGCTGGTGGTCGGTGGGGTCGGGGACAAAAACAGCAGGGCCTTCTGCTAAGCAGACAGGAGGCTGTGGGACTGTGATGCCTAAGTAACAGCCGGTGGCCTGTTGATTCAGCCCACCGGCCTGGCTTCTGCCAACTCGAGTGGTCGCCCCCAACGTGAGCTTTCCAGCAGCCATCATCTTTGGGGTCCTCAGCTTGGTGTAGCTGACGACCTGTGGTTTCAGGCAACACCCTTACCCCAGCCCGAGGACTTTCGTGCCAGGTGTAGCGAGCCCCCACCTTTGGAAGAGGGGAGGAGCAAAGAAAGCCTCTTTCTCTGGGCTACAGGTGTGAATCTGCAGGACTGTGAAGTCAAAGAAATAGTTGGTGGCCTGTTGATTCAGCCCACTGGACTGGCATAGGCCATCTAATAGGAACATAACTCCAGGGCTTGCTCTCTGGGTCCCCTGAGGCCTCCAGCATTGGGGTTTGTGGTCAGGGAAGGAAAAACCTGGCCAGAGACCTCAGCAATTGCATCAATTGACCCCTCCCACCAGGAGCAGCCTCTCAAGTGCCATGAAAGAACCCTGCATAACATATTAGTGGCTCCCCCTAGCCGCAGGTCAAGCAACCACAGAAGGATACACACCCAGTGCATACCACCTGCGATCTATCTTTCCCCTATACCCATCTTAAGGGGGAACAGGGTTCAAGCACCTCAGGAGTGGCAAGGCCCCACCCAAAGATCAGGTCACTAATATACTCCATAAGGGGAACCAGAGCATGCTACAGAGACATCAGATTACCTTGATAATTGGCTATTCAATGCAAACTATAATAAACAACAGAGTGTAATCCTATAGCTTAACACAGTGCCCTCCATCTCAAGCTATTAGAGGACAGTGGAGTCATACCCACAAGAGCAATCCATCAACTTGGAGCTAAAACTGGCAGTCCAAAGTCAGTAGCCTCCATTTGCAAGTAAAGACAACATTTGAGTAAAGACAACAGATCACAGGTAACTCAACTTGCTAAAATACCCCTAAAGAAATAAAGGACCAGTGAACCTCTTCCCAACACTGTCAAGGAATGGCCATTGGGAACTTGGAGACAGGGCTATAAACCAGTCCTAGCAGCCCCAGTTCTCAGCCAAGAAGCCTCCATGAGAAAGAATCAGCAAAAGAATGCAGGAAACATGAAAAATCAGAAAGAAAAGTCAACCCCAAAAGAAATCATTAGATCCTCAACAACAGATACCAACTTAAATGAAATTACTAAATTGATAGAGGAAGAATTATGAATATGGATTGTAACTCAATGGAATTAAAGAGAAAATAGAAACCCAACACAAAGAAGCCACAAGAATTATACAGGAGATGAATGAAAAATTCTCTTAAGAAATTTAAGAATTTAAAAAGAACAGAACAGAAATACTATAAATGAAAGAGACATTCAAGGAACTACAAAATGCAGTGGAAAGCCTTAAGAATAGGTGGACCATACAAAGGAAAGACTCTCAGAGCTCAAAGATAATGCCTGTGTGCTAAACAAATCAGGTGAAGAAAAAGAACACAGAAGCAAGAGACATAAACAAAACATACAAGAAATGTGGGATTTTGTATAAAAACCTAACATAAAAATTATAGAGAGAGAAGAAGAAAATACATAAGGGCTGGAAAATCTATTTCTTGAAATAATGGAGGAAAACTTACCTGGCTTGCCCAGAAATTAAGATATCCAGGTACAAGAAGCACACAGAAATCCTGGGAGATTCAATGTGAAAAGGCAATCACCATGTCACACAGTTATTAGGCTAACCAAAGTAAATAAGGAAGATGCAATTCTTTAAGCAATAAGATGAAAACAGCAGATAAGCTACAAAGGAAAGCCTATCAGACTAACTGCAGACTTTTCAACTAAAACCTTACAAGCCAGAAGGAACTGAGGACCTATCCTCAATCTTCTAAAAGGAAGAATGGCCAACCTAAAATTCTTTATCTGGAAAAACTAAGCTTCATATATGAGGGAGAAATAAAGATTCTTCCAGACAAGCAATCACTGATGGAATTTGCGAAGACCAGACCTGCCCTACAGGAAGTACTCAGACCTGCATTATACATTGAACAGCTCAATAGACACCCACCAAAGTAAAATGACTCAAAAGTTAAAGTCCAGAACACTGATTACACAATGGCTCAAGAGGAAAAACAAAACAATAAGAATTATCCAACAGTATGAACAGAAATTTATCCCAAATACCAATTATCTCAACAAATTCTCTCAAAAAATGTGAATGGCTTGAATTGTCCCTTGAAGTGACATAGACTGGCTAAATGGATAAAAAAAAAACACAAGCCAAATATCTGCTGTCTCCAGAAAACACATCTTACCCACAAAACCACTTTCAGACTCAAGATCAAGGCTTAGAAAACAAACTTCCATTCACCTGGATATAAGATATAACAATTCTTAATAATTATACACCCAACACAAGAGCACACAGATGCATAAAGCAAACCCTGATTGATCTAAATAACATGATGAACAGCAATGCCATGGTATAGCTGGGGATTTCAATACCCCACTGAGTGAATTGGACAGATCCTACAAGCAGAAAATAAGCAAAGAAACAATGAACTTAAAGAGAGCTCTAGAATAAATGGGTCTAACAGGTATCTACCGAACATTCCACCCAAATAAAACTGAATATACATTCTTCTCATCAGCTCATGGAACTTTCTCTAAATCAATCACATCCTAGGACACAAACCAGATCTCAACAAAATTTAAAATATAGAAATTATAGCATTTATCTTCTCAGACCGAAGTGGAATAAAATTAGAGGTCAATTCCAACAGAAACACTCACCACTTCAACAAAGTCATGAAAATTAAACAATTTATTGCTGCATGACTATTATGTCAAAGAGGAGATCCAGTTGGAAATTCAAACATTCTTTGAACTAAATGATAATGGGGAAACAAGTTATCAAAATCTGTGGGATATAGCAAAAGCATTCCTGAGAGGAAAACTAATAGCATTAAATGTCCACATCCAAAAGACAGAGTTCACAAATCAACAAACCAATAAATTCTCTCAAGGAACTGGAAAAGGAAGAGCAAATCAAACTTAAACCCAACAGAAGAAAAGAAATAACAAAGATCATAGCAGAACTAAATAAAATCGAGAGCAAAAGAACTATACAGAAGATTAATAAAACCAAAAGTTGTTTTTTTTAAAGATACACAAAAGTGACAGTCCTCTTGCTAGATTGACAAGAACTAGAATGAAAAAGACTCTAATAATCTCAATTAGAAATGAAAAAAGAGGGATCACTACAGACATCACTAAAATATAAAACATTATCTTTGATACAATAAAAATCTATATGGCCCAAAACTACAAAACATGGAGGAAATAAACAAATTCTTAGAAACACACAACCTCCCTAGGCTCAATCAGGAAGAAACAGAATTCCTGAACAGACCAATATCAAACACAGAAATTGAAGCAGCAATTAAAAATATTCTAACAAGAAAAATTCCTGGACCAGATGGGTTCACATCTGAATTTTATCAAACTTACAAAGAAGAACTCATACCTACTGCAGAAATTATTCCACAACATTGAGAAGGAGGGCTTCCTCCCCAACTCATTCTATGAAACCAATGTCACCTTGATACCAAAGCCAGGAAAGGACACAACAGAAAAAGAAAACTACAGACCAATATCCCTCATGAGTATAGATGTAAAAATCCTCAATAAAATATTAGTAAACCAAATTCAACAGCACATCAAAAAAATAATTCATCATGAGCAGCTGGGCTTTATCCCTGAGATGCAAGGATGGTTCAACATATGTAAATCTATAAAAGCAATACACCACATAAATAAAAGCAAGAACAAAGATTATACGATTTTCTCAATAGTTGCAGAAAAAGCATTTGACAAAATCCACCATATTTTAACTCTTAACAAAATTGGCATAGATGGGTCATACCTTAAAATTATTAAATCCATATATGATAAACCCACAGCCAATATCATAATGAATGGGGAAAAATTGAAAGCATTCCTGGTTATAAAAGGAACCAGACAAGCTTGCCCACTATCTCCACTTCTATTCAACATAGTGCTGGAAGTCCTTACCAGAGCAATCAGACAATAGAGGGGAATTAAGGGCATTTAAATGGGCGGAGAAGAGGTCAAACTATCACTCTTCGCTGACAATATGATATTATACCTAGAAAATCCCAAGGTTTCAAACAAGAGACGCTTGGAATTGATAAAAATGAATTCAGTAAAGTTTCAGGATACAAAATAAATGCACAGAAATTAGTGGCATTCATATACGCCAATAACAGTCAAGATGAAAATCAAATCAAAGATGCAACATTTTTCACAATAGCATCAAAGAAAATTGAATATTTAGGAATGTATTTAATGAAGGAGGTGAGAGACCTATATAGGGAGAACTATGAAGCACTGAGAAAAGAAATTGTAGAAGATGTAAACAGGTGGAAAACCCTACCATGCTCATGGATTGGCAGAATCATTATTGCTAAAATGTCCATACTACCTAAAGTGATCTAAAAATTAATGCAATCTCTATCAAACTGCCATCATCATTTACAGATCTAGAAAAAAAATAATTCTATGCTTCGTATGGAAAAAGAGAAGACCTTGTATAGCCAAGGAAATCTTAAGCAAAAAGAATAAATTGGAAGGCATAAGTCTACCATACTTTAAGCTTTACTACAAGGCTATAATAACCAAAACAGCATAAAAGTGGTACAAGAACAGAGATAAGGACCCTTGGAACAGGACAGAAAACCCAGATATAAAACCATCATCATATTGTCATCTAATCTTTGACAAAGCAGACAAAAATATACAATGAGGAAAAGAATCCTCATTCAACAAATGGTGCCAGAAAAACTAGATAACCACATGCAGAAGATTGAAACTGGAGCCCCACCTCTCACCTCTCATAAAAATTGACTCAAAGACCTAAACCTAATGCATGAAACCTTAAGAATTCTAGAAGAAAACGTTGGAAAATCTCCTATAGACATTGGCCTGGGCAAGAAATTTATGAAGAAGACTCCTAAAGCAATCACAGCAGCAACAAAGTAAATAAATGGGACCTGATCAAATTAAAAAGCTTCTGCACAGCCAAGGAAACTATCATTAGAGTAAATAGGCAACCTATAGAATGAGAGAAAATAGTAACATGTTGTACATCTGATAAAGGGCTGATAACTAGAATCTATATAGAACTTAAGAAAATTAATAAGAATAAATCAAACAACCTCATCAAAAAGTAGGCAAAGGACATGAACAGAAACTTTTCAATAGAAGACAGAATAATGGCCAGCAAACAGATAAAAAAGTGCTCAACATCTCTAATCATCAGGGAAATGCAAATCAAAATCACAATGAGATATCACCTAACTCACCAGTGAGAACTGCCAGTGAGAATTGCCTTTATCATAAAGTGAGAATAGGTGAGATATCACCTAACTCACCAGTGAGAATTGCCTTTATCATAAAGTCCCAAAATATCGAAGTCCCCCCATCCACAAATGCTGGTATGGATGTGGAGAGATTGGAATACACTTACACTGATGGTGGGGTTGCAAATTAGTACAATCTCTGTGGAAAGTAATTTGGAGATGGCTCAAAGAACTAAAAATAGAAATACCACTTGATCCAGCAATCCCACTACTAGGCATCTACTCAAAAGAAAAAAAAGACATTCTATAACGAAGACATCTTCAGTCAAATGTTTATGGCAGCACAATTAACAATTGCAAAGATTGGAAACAACTCAAGTGCTCATCAATATATGAGTAAATTAATAAAATGTGATATATATATGTGTGTGTATATATATATGTATATACATCATATATGTATATGTATATATACATATGTATATATATCATGGAATACTATTCAACTACAAAAAACAATGGTGAACTAGCACCTCATTATATTATCCCAGATAGAGCTGGAGTCCATCCTTTGAAGTGAAGTATCCTAAGAATGGAAAAACAAGCACCACATGTACTCACCATCAAATTGGTACTAACTGACCAACACTAAGGTGCTCACATGGAAGTAATTGTCATTGAGTGCCAGTCAGGTGGAGGGTTGTGGATAAACGCACAGCTAACGGGTACATAGCACACTGTATTGGGGAAGGGCACACTTGTAGCTCCAGCTTAGGTGAGGCAAAGGCATTACATGTAAACAAAATATTTGTACCCCCATAATATTCTGAAATTAAAAAATGTAAAACAATAAACCATACTTTTAATAAAAGAAAACTTTTTATAAATGAATAAAAAGGCAGAGTTTGCTGTAGTAGAATAAATGCAAGTTTTTTCCAGAGGAGATTGAATGTGAATCCTGATTCTATTACTTATTATGTAACCTCGGACATGTTTTTTCACATGCTTTAAAATTCAGTTTTCCTCTTTAAATCATATATATGTGTGTGTCTGTGTAAAATACATATAGATATTTAGCAGTATTTCTTTGTTGTGAAAATTATATAAAACATTTTACATAGAACACTAAACATATTAACTGACTAAAAAATCATAATCAAAATCACAATAATGATAACATAGCAAGCAACAATGAAAATAATGAAAGTAAAAATAACAGCAGAGATTCCCTGTATAGCACTTACAGGATGAATATCATTGTGGTAAGCTCTTTACATATATCACCATGTTTGATTATTACAGAAAACCTCTAAGGTGAGTGCTATTATCATCCTATTTTACAGATGCGGAAAATTAAACTTGTAGAAGGAAAATACTTTATAAGCAGTAGACAGGTATTTATTGGAAGACAAAAGCACCTAAAGGTATAGGTTCAGACCTGCAACTCCATGGGGTTTTATAGTATCCAGCATGACCCACAAAGTTTAATTCTTTCCCTGTGCCAACAAAGCTCTAAAATACTAATACTTCTTTGTACTCTTATTGGATTTAACTTGGGTATAAATCCCTGGATAGCAAAAGAAAATTGACCCAGATAATTGGACAGACAGCCTTGATGACAAATACAACCAATACAGGGAGGACTAAAAATTAAAGAAGACTCTAAGTCTCCAACCATGGAGTTGGGGGGGGGGTTGAACATTCATTATTATTAAGCATTGGAAATGTTTGACCTAATTTTCTCTTTAATAGATATGTTGGAAAATAAACCAAAATATTTGGTTTATATATGTTTCTGACTTTCTGTGATGGTTAAATTTTATATGTCAATATGGCTAGGCTATGGTGCCCAATTGCATGGTCAAATACTATTGTAAATGATTCTGTGGAAGTATTTTGCAGATGTGGTACATCTACCATTGATTGACTTTAAGTAAAAGAGATCACCCTCAATATATAGATGGGCCTCATCCAATCATTTGAAGGTCTTAGGAGCAAAAACTGAGATTTCCCAGAGAAGAAGAGACATTGGCTCAAGACTGTAACATAGAAATCTTGCCTGAATTTCCAGCTTCTCTGCCCTACAAATTTTAGACTTGCCAACCCTCACAATCATATAAGCCAATTCTTAAAATATTTTATTTTATATATAAACATATATTACTCATATACACTCCCATAAACGTATGCACATACACAACATTCTTTTAGTTCTTTCACTAGAGAACTGGAGAACCCTGACAAATTCTCTTTTTCTGTTGATATTTTTTTCTATTTATATATATATATATATATATATATATATATACCTTTATTACTTTAGTAATAGTGCCTTTATTACTATTTTTTTTAACTTTGATGCTTTCCCAGTGTTTAATCTTAACATTAACTAGGGTCTAATTTTTGAATTTTCTTCTAGCATTCTAATGGGCAACAGCACAATATGTATGTATTATTAATTAAAATAAAATCATGAAATTTTTACAAACATTTAATCAAAATTTGATTTATACCTCTAGGGCTATATTTCAACATTATAATGAAAGTTTCAAAAAGTTGAATTTTTAATGCTTCAGTGACATATATACAAAGATTACATCACTTGTTTTTTCCAAAGCTTAAAAATTTGACTAAATATGAATGGTTATTCTCCACCTATTTTCAACATAAAATTATTATATTTTATCTATAGGTCATGATAATTTTTATTTCTAATAAGATAACATCAACTTGATATAACTTAACTAATAGTACTATTTAATACTCTTAGGAATGTTCTAGAAAATGTAGTTTAACAATTCTGTCAGTTTTTAAAATGTGAGAAAGGAGGATTACAGTCAGCTGAGTAAATTTAGTAGTTCCAGTAGAAATAGATCATTAAAGTTCAAAGAGGAAAGGTCAGTACAGAACAGATAATGCATATGCAGTTTTAGCAAACATGAAAAATTATGTTTATGCACATGAGGAAAACAAAGTTTATGGTGAAGTTGGGATTTTAAAAGCAACAATGTGTAATACCGCACATATGAATATAAACTGTAGTATTATTGAGCTATGCACCAACTTTATTTCACAACAGTCAGATTTTCAGAATCTCACAGAATTTTGTATAAAATAATATAACATACTAAAGTAAAGGCAAATAGCCATGGGGATACTTGAAATGACAAAGAGGTATTATAATTGTCACTTCTAGTTGACTTCACTGATTGCTGACCTGGTATTTCTACCTTTCCCTTCTTAAGGAGTACCCTGATTTTTGTTCATGTATCCACATCTCAGCGACACAGCTCATAATCTTCAGAGTAAGCTAAAAACAACTAAAATCAACCTCATGCTCCAGGAGAGAGTTTTGATTGGCTGATGTTTTCTCAAGGGTGGCAGAAGGGATCTAAACCTGTCCAATCTGAGTGATCTCAGGACTCTTGTGTTGACAGTTTTTCCTTGCCCTTTCTGGTCATGGATAAGGATGTATCTAGCCACAGTAGCTGTTGTTGCACAAATCACAACCACAGAGGAATCCAGTTTTAAAATGAAGAGAAATGTTATATCACAGAAGATAGAAAAGAAAAATAGGGGAAAGAAAAACAAAAACCAGACATTTAGTGGCATCATTGAGCCACCCACTGTCAATTCTGTGAATCAATAAAATCCCTTATTATTTACTCATGCTTAAATTGGCATTTCTGTTACTTACAAGTAAAGAATCATGTCACAATAAATAATAATTATATATTGCTAGATATTAACATACGATAATGAAGATATAATGGTTTCAAGCTATATCATCATGAGAGATTTTGAGTTATTTTATTTGAAAATAAAATTTTATTAGTTTAACTGTTTATTTCAACTGTAGATTTAAACTTTGGGGGGAAGATGATAGACGATATAACCGTATATATATTCATAGGTATGTGGGTAAATATATTATTTGTCCTTTCTGTGATAGTTTAATTTTTAAACTTGTCTAAAGAGAACTACATGGAGTATACATTCTCCCAAATTCCCTACTGGTACCACAACCGTATTCATTCTACAACAAAGTTTATCTTAGTAAAAATATGAAAAAATTACTATCAATATATAACAGGAATTTAAATTATGCTTTTTCCCATAGTTCAAGATCACTATCACTTTTCAATACGAAAGTTTTATTTTGTAAAATAAAAAGTACTATTTGGTCTTTTCACTAATGTCTTAGTAAAATGACCAAAGCCAAATCTTCAGAAGCAATGATTTCTTCCCAATTCCACTGAGAATCTACAAATAATTACTTTTTTCAAATTTTTAGATATTATAGCAACACATTTTTTTGGTTTTTATATATTAGGTTTTAATATTTAAGCCTGTTTAAATATATTTATGAACAGGAACATACTTGATAAAATAATTAGTAAAGTTGCTCCAGGCACTACAGGGAAAATATGTACTTCTGTATAAAAAGAAATATAAATTTGTAATAAATATAAGGCAAATAAAAACGAAGATGTGAAGCTCTATTTCAGACCCCAAGGAAATAAAGTACTAAGATCAGAATGCAAAAGCAACTCTTGTTTATTAGAAAGTAATATGGTAAGATATCATTTATTTTCAAAATGCATGAGTTGTAGAATAATTGAGCATAGTCAGCAAGCAGAATTGAACTCCACAAGAAAACAGAAACAAAATCTCAAAGAAATGTGTAGCATAGTTAAGAAAATAAAACCTTCACCATAAACGAAGTAATGTTTTTGTAGGACTAAAATCGAGTATTTCAAAAGTTAGAGAAAAATGTCTTAGCACTGTGTCCTATATAGAGGTAAAATATATATAGTTTATTTATTAATAGTTTTTAATTTGCTAATATAAAACTGCTGCTTCAAATCCTTACTACTACTAGTAGAATACTACTAGCCAGTATTCTATTTTTGGCGTTCGTATATGTGCAGATCATTAGTACTCTTAGGCATGTTTCCTCAATAGCCAAACTTGTAATTTAATAATTAAACACATTAAAAGATTTAGAAGAAACTGGCAAAAATGTGGAAGAACTGGTGTGCTGAGTCATCACTGTCTTTATCTCTATGGACTTCAGTGTTCACAATGAGTCTTTTATAAACTATTATATCCAGGTGGTGACCTCTATCTTCACTGCCAGTCTGGATTAGCTGTTAAGAGGTCACATACACAGTTTTTTACATTTAAGTAAATTAAATGAAAATTTTAACTATATAAATATATAAAGAACAGTATGGCTTCTGTAATTTGGTGTTTTAACATAGCTATGATTGTCCAAAAGATTTTACGGCCATACTAACAGGTATAAGGGGCTATCTGATTGTGGTTTTGATTTGCATTTCACTGATGATTAGCTATGCTGAGTACCTTTTCATATACCTGTTGGCCATTTCATTATTTTTGGAGAAAACTGATGTTTATTCAGGTCCCCTACCTACTTTTGCATTGGTTTATTTATTCATTTTTCTATTAAGTTGTGGAGTTCCTTATATATTTTGGATATTAAGGCCTTATCAGATATATGATTTGCAAATATCTTTTCCCAATCTATAGGTTACCTTTTCATTTTGTTGATTTTTTTCTTTTGCTGTATGGGAGCTTTTTAGTTAGATGTAGTCCCACTTGTTTATTTTTGCTTTTGCTGCCTAGGTTTTTGGTGTCACATCTAAAAAATCATTGCCAAGGCCAATTGTCAAGGAGCTTTTCTCTGATGTTTCCTTCCAGGAGTTTTATGGATTCAGGTCTTATATTTGTTTTGAGTTTATTTTTGTATACTGTGTAAAATAAGGATCCATGGAATCCATGTACACTGTTGGTAGAAATCTAATCTTGTGCAGCCACTATAGAAAACAGTGTGAAACTTCCTCAAAAAATTAATGTAACTACTTTATGACCCAGCAATTCCTCTTTTGGGTATATGCCTAGAGGAAATGATATCAGCACCTCAAAGAGATATCTAGATGCTCATGTCCACTGCAGCTTTATTCATAAAAGCCAAGAAATGGATATAACCTAAATGTGCACTGATGGATAAATAGGTAAGAAACTTAGACAATGGACTATTATTCAGCCTTGAGAAAGGAGATCCTGATATTTGTGACAACACTGTTGAAACTGGAGGACATTATGCTAAGTGGAAAAAGCTGAGATGAAGAAAGAAATATTGTATGATGTCGTGTATATGTGGAATCTAAAACAAAAAGTTAAATACATAGAAACAGAGAGTAGAACTATGGTTACTTGGTGTAGGGTAGGGGATATGGAGAATGTGGACATGTGTAAGTTAAAGGTTATAAAGTTTTAGTTATTCAGGATGCATAAATCTAGAGATCTAATGTACAGCATGAGAACTACACTCAATTATATGTGTTCTATAATGGAAGTTTGCTAAGAGAGTAGAGCTTAGATCCTCTTACTACATCCACATGCAGACACACACACAGAATGATATGGAATGATGAATATGTTCATTTGCTTAACTATAGTACTCATTTCACAATATATATGTGTATATCAAGATACCATGCATACCTTAAATATGTACAATGAAAAAGAACAAAAGTTTTTAACTTTCATATGTATTAGAAAAAAATTTTTTCTAATCATAATTTTTCATTATTATATAAGATAATCCAATATTAGCAGATACTTTTATGTAAATCCAAACTCAGTCCCCCCTCCAGTATTTAAAAAAAATGACAAAGTAATTAAAAATCTCCCTTTGGAGAAGAAGAAAAAAGAAAAGTAATCAAGGTTTGTATTTGAGGTGATATGAACAAAATAATAATTTATGGTTTTAATTAATTTTAACCACTGATTTACTGTATAGCTACAAGATCTCCACTGTGTTAGTTTCTTACTGATTCTGATCCCATTCAAAAACACTTTCCATTTCTGGCCTTATTTTAGAATATCTTAGAATATTTCTTCAAATTGATGAATAAACAGTATTTCTAGAGATGTAAAATGATAGTTAATAAATAAATTAAGGGCAATGAGGAAATTTGTGTGAGATCAAGTTGATTTCATATACCTTATGGTTAATAAGGCATATAAAATATAGTTTATATATAAAATATAGTTTATATTTTATATGGATTAGTTTATTTGTAGCGGTCAATTTTTTAGTTTCAATGTCTTAGTTTTTCAAAGGACACAGAAAAAAGGTTTGTTATCATCAGTTTATGAAGCATCTCTCTATTATGAAACTTAAATAATAGATAAATGAAAATTGGATTTCTGCAACATAGAAGAAGCAGCTACTGACTTAACTTTGTTAAAAAGTATTATTTGATGAAATTTAACCTTTCAAATATACAGATCATATATTCCAGGGAATCTTGTTAATTTCAAAGTTGTAAACTTACCTATATTTCACACCCACAGAAACACATACACATGCACACACAATATTTGGAAATCTTTTTTTAAATTTATTTTTAATTTCAGCATATTCAGGGAGTACAAATGTTTAGGTTACATATATTGCCTTTGCCCACCTGAGTCAGAGCTTCAAGTGTGTCCATCCCCAAGATAGTGCACACTGCTGATTATGTGTGTATAAACCCATCCCCTCATGCCCCTCCTATCTGCCTGACACCTGATAGGAGTTATCACTATATGTGTGGTTAAGAGTTGATCAGTTAATATCAATTTGATGGTGACTACATGTGATGCTTGTTTTTCCATTCTTGGATTCTTCACTTAGTAGAATGGGTTCCAGCTCTATCCAGGATAATTCAAAAGGTGCTAGATCACCATTGTTTTTTGTGGCCGAGTAGAAATCCATGATATACACATACCACATTTTATTACTCCACTCATGGATCGATGGACACTTGGGTTGTTTCCACATCTTTGCAATTGTGAATTGTACTGCTGCAGATGTCTTTTTTATAGAATGTCTTCTGTTCTTTTGGATAGATGCCCAGTAATGGGATTGTTGAATCAAATGGTAGTTCTACTTGTAGCTCTTTGAGGTATCCATATTATTTTACACAGAGGTTGTACTAGTTTGCAGTCCCATCTGCAGTGTAGGAGTGTTCCTATATCTCTGCACCCATGCCAACATTTATTGTTTGGGGACTTTGTCAGAAAGTCCATTGTCACTAGAGATAAGTGATATCTCATTGTGGTTTTGATTTGCATTTCCTTAATGATTAGAGATGTTGAGCATTTTCCCTATGTTTATTAGCCATTTGTTTATCTTCTTTTGAAAAGTCTCTGTTCATGTCATTTGCCCACTTTTTTTAGGGTTGCTTGATTTTGTCTGGCTGATTTTCCTGAGTTCTATATAGATTCTAGTTATCAGCCCTTTATTGGATGTGTAACATGTGAATATTTTCTCCCATTCTGTTTGCTCTCATGATAGTTTCCCTGGCTGTGAGATGCCATATCCTTCACAATAGCAACAAAGAGAATAAAATACCTAGGATTATATTTAACTAAGGAGGTAAAAGACCTCTATAGGGAGAACTACGAAACGCTGAAGAAGGAAATAGCAGAGAACATAAATAGGTGGAAAATCATACCATGATCACAGGTTAGCAGAATCAACATTGTTAAAATGACTGTACTACCCAAAGTGATCTACAGATTCAATGCAATCCCTATTAAAATACCAACATCATTTTTCACAGATCTACAAAAAATAATTCTACACTTCATATGGAACCAGAGAAGACCCTGTATAGCAAAAGCAATCTTAAGCAAAAAGAACAAATTGGGAAACATATATTTACCAGACTTCAAGCTATAGTACAAGACTGTAGTAACTAAAACAATATAGTGCTGGAACAAGAACAAAGATATAGACCAAGGGAACAAAACTGAAAACCCAGATATAAAACCATCCTCATATAGCCATCTAACCTTTGATAACACCAAAAAAAAAAAAACATATACTGAGGAAAAGAATCCTTATTCAATGCTGGGGAAATTGGATAGTCACATGTAGAAGACTGAAACAGTATCCATACATTTCACTTCTCACAAAAATCAACTCATGGTAGATAACAAACTTAAACCTAAGGCATGAGACTATAAGAATTCTAGAAGAATATGTTGGAAAACTCTTATAGACATTGGCCTAGGCAAAGAATTTATGAATAAGAACCCAAAGGGAATCACAGCAACAATAAAATAAATAAATGGGACCTGATCAAATTAAATCATGTTTTTTAAGGTATATTACTGAATACCGTAGAACAGTTCAGAAACTATAAAAGAATAATTATCACTATAATCCCAAAAGCAGATTCTGAAGGAAATTCCAAGAAAAGAGTTTCTGAAAAATTTTTAGGCAATAAGAGTATAATTGGATTAAATATATCACCTCTAAAGGTGACTCATTTGGAGGTACAGTATTTGTTAAGACTGCTTAAAAAATATGAATCACAGTAGTTTATAATTAGACTGTGGAATATAATCTAGCTTGAAAAAATTTCTAGTAGAGTTCATTGATGTGTTTTATAATCAGTAAAATCAGATGTTTAAATACCTGATCGTAGGATTCAACTAGGATAAATCAAAAAAAGCTTCTGGTAGTTATAGAAGCAGGTGTTAAGTGAAGCTGCCCTTGTAACTCAGATGTTACAAAATATGGTCCTTTAGGCTAGTTCCTATCAGAACATTCAGAGCTGAAAATAATTAACGAGCAGATGTTTCATAATCAATAAGGGAATGTATGCCTACTATTAGAAATGCAGATGTGATACATTAAGCATCTCCTTTACAAATCAATAGAAAAAAAAAACAGTTATGAAGCACTTGCTATTTGCAAGGCAATTTAGAGATTCAAATAAAAGAAAATAGGCACATATGAACAAATAACCAATGAGAATTTATTTTTTAAAGTATAAGGATATTTTTATTTTTAACTTATTTATTAAATCTAAACAGAGTTATATGGGAACAAAATGGAGGGGTCACTTATCTGTTTTAGTGACAGCAGTCTTCAACAATTCAAAATATAAGGCAAATCAAATATGTTATATTATAAAAAGAAAAGCCCATATCATTCTGTAGCATTATAACACAAGTAAAATGCTATCTAATATCTAATTAATTTTCTCAGTGTTATTTCTTGTCTTCCTGATTTTTTTCATACTCTATGTTATTTGAGATAGAAATTTTATTATTTTCTTTAAAAATATTTTTAAACAATGAACATGAAATGTTTATTGGATTATAATTAATCCAATTCTGTGTGACTGTGGAATAAAAACAACTAAGATTTGTCATATAATACCCATACATAACACATTTACTAAATAATATTACTGAGTAGTAGTATCTACTTAGGACCTACAAATTTTAAATAAATCATGTATGGATTTTTTCAAAAAATACAATTTTTAAATTCAATATTTATACATTAACAACTATTAATCAGGAGCCTATGACTATCTGGCAGTAAAAATAAAAACTCTCATTCACTTTATTTTTTTTTCTATTATTGTACTTTGAGAAGTGGCTTATCTCCTATTAGAAAAATTAAATTATTTAATTTAAACAAATTAAAGTACTGTCCAACCATGATGAGAATCTGAAGGAAGTGTATGAACCTGGCAAAGATACCATGTGGGAACATATGAATGATGAATTAATGTACAATTTTTGTGGTAAACAAAAGAGTGCATTTCACTGATAATTTAAACAGAGTGGAGAAATAATAGGACAGAAAGATAAGTTAAAAGAGGGCCACAAAATGAGTCTGAGCTTAGAAAATATCACTCTGCATAATAAATTCTATTAATGAAAGGAGATGAGAGTAAAGACAGGGAATATTAATATCATAGTGAATATATTATGAGTAGCAGTTTCAAATTAAAGGTATATATTTGATAAATATTACTGAAAAGACACATGAACAGAATGATAAATATTCCATTAAAAATTGTATTGAAAAATTGGGGGCAAGAGGTACTAAAAAGAACTAAAGAAATCACAATCCATTTTCTACGATTATTCATATTCCTTATGAAATCAATTCTTTGCAAATATAACATTTTATCAAAAGTTTTAGTACAACTACCCTATAAAACTCCTTTTATTATATAGTTTGATAAAATTAAAAGGAAACCAATTGGTTTCCATTGTCAGTTTTTATATAAAACGTATGTCTGCTATACTAAATGACAATTTCTCAATGTTAATATAATCTGTATGTGAAATTTACAGCTAGAGTATCCCTTAAGAGCACATTTGTTCAATTTTATTTATTTATTTATTTGTTTGTTTGTTTGTTTTTTAACTTGAGACAGAGTCTTGCTTTGTTGCCCAGGCTAGAGTGAATGCCGTGGCATCAGCCCAGCTCACAGCAACCTCAAACTCCTGGGCTCAAGCAATCCTGCTACCTCAGCCTCCCGAGTGGCTGGGACTATAGGCATGCGCCACCATGCCCGGCTAATTTTTTCTATATATGTTAGTTGGCCAATTAATTTCTTTCTATTTATAGTAGAGATGGGTCTTGCTCAGGCTGGTTTTGAACTTCTGACCTCGAGCAATCTGCCCGCCTCGGCCTCCCAGAGTGCTAGGATTACAGGTGTGAGCCACCGCGCCCGGCCTCAAATTTAAAAGTCTATGCTAAAATCACAACAAAAACATCTGCTCAGATCTGAAAAAACAAAGTATTTTTAAAACAATTTAATCTCTATGATATTCAGATCTCTCTGGAATAAGATGAATATTTGGAGGAAAAAAATCTTCATTTACATTTGACAAAAAGAGCATAGTAAGCAGAGAAGTTATTAAAATAAATTTAGAATCAAATAAATAAACCAAGAATAGCTATATTATAGTTAAATGTAATTTACGCTGTGTTACAATTAATCCTCATCAAGCAAAATAATAATTATTTTGCAATGGCACCACCATTGCTTGGCAAGCAACATAGCAAGGTGTGGAATGCAAGCATACAGGAGAGATGAGATTAATTGGGCTAGAAAACAATGGGTGCTGTCAAGGATTGACACTCAAAGAGAAAATTAAATTAAGGTTGACAAATACAGTCTTTGGGCAACCCTGTAAACAGCAAGTCCTCATAATCAGGACAAAAAGGCATCAGAAAGTAGGCAAAGGAGCCTGAACAACAGTTGAGTTTGCTATTAAGTCAGGTGATTAGGTTGCTCCTGAAAAAAGCTACATGTCACTGATCAGACTGGGAGAAAATCATAGGAGTTTCTATCATCCAAATCAGGTTATAGACTGTCTAACAATATTATAAAAGTGAAACATCAATTGAGAGTTTATCTGAATCTGTGATTCTTATTACCAAGGCAGTTATAATTATATTGACTATCAAGCAATATGACATTTCTATATCCTTGGAACTTATCAAAGAAATGTGTACAATACCTGTTTTATTTCCTGCCACTGCAATTTTGGCCTTTTGAACTTATTCTTACAGGTAAATTCCTTGTCCAGTTTTGCAGGGATATGGAAGTCATGAAGTCAGGCTAGTTAAAATAAGTCAAGTCTATGAATAGAACTGACGCTACCCTGTATCTGAGTTCTAATAACTAGGCTACTTCCCTGCCTTCCCACATAAGTAAGCTCTGCTTGGTCCATTAATTTCAGTAACCTTTTCCTGCTCTTCTCTCTCAGACTTAACTCCTTTCCTCAGTTACTAAGAAGGAAACCATCTAGTGCTGTGGTCTTATACTTCTCTTCACACCGACCTCTAACAACAACCTCTAAATGCCTGCATCTCAGGGCTTGTTTTGTTTTTCCTGATGTCGGTGTTCTGGTAGCATTGGTCTTTCATTAATTCTAATAAAATGGGCTGTACTTCCCATTTTATCCTTATAAGTGTGTCTGGTCTGTAGTATCCTATCATATCTCTTTGACATGTCCCACTGTCATGGAACCATGTTGAAAGTACCATACCTTCTCCATTTACATTCATCATAGTACATGGTTCAGGCCCAAGCCTATCTTTGATAAATGCTAATTATCTGGATGAGGAGCTGAGTCACAATGACAAGTTGTAGGATCATTAAATTATAATTGTAAAAATTATTTTTTTAAGTAAAATGAGTGTTTGAGGCAAACTTAAATGAATAGCATGTTTGATGCCAGTTATATATTTGATGATGTCATATTATCTCATAGAGGGTTATACTTCTCAGTTTGTTTTGTCATTTTCCTCATTTCTGATCTTCCTTTACTTTATCACTCATCCTATTGTATTATTTTTCTACATTTTTCTCCATGTTCTCATTTTCCAATTTTCCTTATTTTTTAATGTTGATATGCCATTGGGTATTATGTTTTCTTCTTTATTAGCTCATTTTTCAATTCTTTTCTCTTTTTCTTTTTTTCAAAATTCTTAACCAGCATAGTGGCACAACATAGTAGACCCAAGAAATAAAATAAAAAATAAATAAATAAATAAATCTGCCAGTTTTCTGGTTGAAACTTGAAAAAATATACTTCAAATTCTGAAAATCCATTATTAAAAGTATAAATTAAATAGGAATAAACTTTACAACATAGGAACTTTACCTGCTGAAGTTGGCTCTTCTTCATCTGATGCTATGATAAGAGGAAAAGAGGTGAAGTGGGGAGAGGACAAGGGTGGGAATTGAAGGAGGGAGAAGGGAGCAGGAGAAAAGGGAGAGAAAGAGACAAATTGAGATTGAACATAAATATGTTTCACATTTCCAAACAATGACTGCAAGCCCTTGAGTTGTAATTGTGTCTGTACATTAGAAATCTGTCATTATCTATAACAGATTAATAAATATTTGCATTAAATTAAAATTCATATGCTCTTATACTTTAAAATATGTATTTATTAGAAAAGAACATTCAATTGTATGAATGTGATTTTTTTTCCCTTTGAAAATAATATTGACCTTGGTTAACTTGAGTGTAAATTATCATACATTACTATACTATTTAAAATATGAATTGTATATAACATATACATAACCCACCATTAATTTTCTATTTAGCAAAGAAGAGTTAAAAGGCATTATAGATGGTCCAAAAATGCGTTCCATGAGATATAAGATAGAATTTATAAGAAAAGAGTTATCAAACTTTAGAGTGACTCAGAATCACTTTGGGCTTTTTTAAAGAAATGAAAATTCTACTTCTCTCTCTCTTTCTCATTCTCTCTCTCTGTCACACACACAAACACACACAGACACACACAGTCACTCATGTATACCAAGTTCTTCAAGGTTTAGTAGTGATGATTCTGTGATAAGGACATAGGAACCTACATTTTAGAGGATGACCCTAGATGGTTTTAACTCAAGTGGTCCGCAGCCCACACATGGATAAATACAGATATTATAAAGGAGGAGGACACAATATGAAAATGCAATTTTATCCCAGAGCAGTGGTTAACAACCGTAGGTGTATATTAGAATGCCAAATACTGGGCTCTATGTCAAGCCAATTAAGTCCGAATCTCTTTAAATGGTACTAACTTGTACCCAGGATTGAGACATTCTAGGAAATATCAATATAAGGAACATTAACTGTAACTCATAAAAGTGTGAATCATTTTGATTCTTGCTTTAACAGGTAGGAATGAGAGCAGCAAGACTCCAAGGGCAATAACCTACTTCTCTGTGTACGTAGAGGATAGAGCACAGCAATTACAAAAGTGGGGGGGGGGGAAACTGTTTATCTGAAGTAGCTTCACAATTTTCCCAAGAATCCACCTATTCACCTTTATACTTCCAGACACACTCTGTGAGGAGTGCACAAGTGCTCTGTGCTCTGCTCTGTGCACAAGTGCAGTTTACTCAGAATATTACCGTTGAATTATATGACACAAGCCAGTACTATTTCACTTAATTCACGAAGTTTTAAAATAAAAATTTACTCAGCTGAATTGCTTATAAAGGACCTTTGTTCTCAGCTGATTTGTTAATCAAGGTACACCGGGTAGCCAGGGAGCGGTCTCCACTCTTTTCCGTTAAGGCTACATCTGCACAGAGTACACATTAGACAAGCTTACTTTGTGTCCTGACAGTATTTTCCTCTCACACTGTTTGGCTTGTCTCCTTGGCACATAAAGAAATAGAGAAAGCAAACACAGTTGGCATGCATGGCATGGAGAACATAAATATTTAAAAAGCTGTTTGCTGCTTTATCATGTCCAAAATATATCATAACATGTTCAAAGAGGAAAATTTTTGGGTAGCTCGTGGGAATTCCCTTTTAGGAAAATACCACAGGGGCTTGTAGAGTGCTGACTTAGATGGGTCATTGTTAATAAAAGTCTGGAGATTCAAAATGGAAAAAAAAAAAAAAACCTTAAAACTTATGACTGGTCACTTTACTCATTTAATTCACAAAGTAATCAATTAAATGAAAATTACTCTCATCTGCTAGAGGAACATACATAAGTTCAGAATGACTGAACAATTTGTTTAAGGTCAGTTTGAATTTGAGCTCATGTCACTGTGACTTTAAAATCAAATTCTGTTCACTATACCCTGTTGTCTCAAAAGTGCTGAATCAATGTCTACTTAAGAAAGAAAGGAAAAAAAAATACCTAGATGACAAGGAGTTTATTAAAATTCACTCACTACTATCACAAGTGTTGGGTCACGAGATGAGGACTGGCTATATTCCTGATAATGTTAGTTACACTTAAGCATAGGGGAAAAAAGAAAGAAAGAAAATAACACCGATATCGGGGCTGAGGAGAAAAATCCCTTCAAGAAATGGATTTCTTTTTGGGAAATTTCTTCATGTTCCTTATAATCCAGAGAGAGATGAGAGACATAGGAAGGTGAGATCCTGACTCTGTGGTTAAAAAAAACGCACTAAGGAAGTGATGTCTAAGGAAGAAAGATTAGAAGTGCTAAGATCATATTCTTCCATTATGTATATGTAAGCAAGAAATTTTAGGAAGAAACCAGCAAGTACAGAAATAAAGACAATTCCAAACTTACGAGAGTCAGCAATTATTAATAGAACCTTTTAAAACCAAAGCCTATATGGCAAGCAGTGCACTAACCTACATTTGAGCTGGCACTATCTGGAAGCTTCTTTGTAACAAATTAACAATATTAGAGTTAGCAGGTACCCAACTTTGCTGAGAACTCTATATGCAATATCTACTTAATAATGCTTCCTCGTAATATATAGATGTCACTAATCAATATTCATGCTGTTAAAATATACACACACAAAGACATATACACAAGAGTTAGTGTTAGTATTAATTCACTGTTTTGTTTTTCTTTTTTTATTTCAGCATGGGGGTACAAATATTTATTATAGTTACCTCTGCAGCAGAGACAGCTTTGTAGCCTAACTGCATTACTGAACAAAACATCATGAACTATTAACAGGTGGTAACTACAGCCCCAGAGTAAAAATAAACCTTAAAGTGGATATTAGTTGCCTATTTAATGACATTCCAATAAAACAATTATCATAGAACGTACTGTCATGCTACACAAATGATTCTTTACTCTTTCTCTTAGAAGTCATAAAATCAGCAATTAAAAAAATATATGAGTCTGTGCCACAGGTAGACTCCTCTAATTCTGGAAATTAAAAAATATACACTAAGAAAAGCAAAACTAAAGAAACTAATAAGTAACTATTAACCTACTTAGTCAGCATTTAGTAGGATATACTGAAATTATGGTGATAGTAGGAAAACAGACAGTAAAGAAATATATCTGATACACATCTAACATACAGAGTTTAACTGAGTGTAGTCCTCCCATCACCCATAACAGAATCATCCAAGGTGTTTGACAAAGCAGACAAAAACATACACTGGGGAAAAGAATCCTTGTTCAATAAAGGGTGCTAGGAAAATTGGACAGCCACATGTAGAAGACTGAAACAGGATCTGCACCTTTCACCTCTCATAAAAATTAACTCACTGTGGATAGAAGACTTAAACCTGAGACATGAAACTACAAGAATTCTAGAAGAAAATGTTGGAAAAATTCTTATAGACATTGGCCTATGCAAAGAATTTATGAAGAAGACACCAAAGGCAATCACAGCAACAGCAAAACTAAATAATTGAGACCGGATCAAATTAAAATGCTTCTGCACAGCCAATGAAACTATCACAAGAGAAAACAGACAACCTATGGAACAGGAGGAAATATTTGCATACTACACATCTGATAAAGGGCTGATAACTAGAATCTATACAGAACTTAAGAACATCAGCAAGAAAAAAATCAAACAACCCTATCAAAAAGTGGGCAAAAGACACGAACAGAAATGTTTCAAAAGAAAACAGACTAATGGCCAACAAACATGAAAAAATGCTCAACATCTCTAATCATCAGGGAAATGCAAATCAAAACCACAATGAGATATCACACAGTGAGAATGGTCTCTATCAAAAAGTCCCAAAACAATAAATGTTGGTGTGGATAGGGAGAAATAGGAACACTCATACACTGCTGGTGGATCTGCAAACTAGTGCAACTTCTGTGTAAAGTAATATGGAGATACCTCAAAGAGCTACAAGTAGAACTACCATTTTATCCAGCAATCTCATTACTGGGCATCTATCCAAAGAAACAAAACACATTCTATAAAAAGACATCTGCAGTGGAATGCTTAGAGCAGCACAATTCACAATTGCAAAGATGTGGAAACAACTGAAGTGTCCATCAATACATGACTGAATTAATAAAATATGGTATGTATATACCACGGAGTTCTACTCAGCCACAAAAACAATGGTGATCTAGCACCTCTTGTATTATCCTAGATAGAGCTGGAACCCATTCTACTAAGTGAAGAATCCCAAGAATGGAAAAACAAGCACTACATGTACTCAACAGCAAATTGGTATTACCTGATCAACACTTAAGTGCACATATAGTGATAACATTCATTGAGTGCCAGTCAGATGGGGGGGGAGGGAATGGATAAATACACACCTAATGGGTGTGGTGTGCACTGTCTAGGGGGTGGACACGCTTGAAACTCTGACTCGGATGGGCAAAGGCAATATATGTAACCTAAACATTTGTACCCCTTGCAGTATGCTGAAATTAAAAAAAAAAAAATTAAAAGTTTAAAAAAATGCCCTAGACCTACTGAATTTGAATTTTGGGTGTTAGCCCAGGCTTCTGCATTTTTAAAAAGCTCTGCAGGTTGTTATGAACACCATGTTGAAAATTATGACTATAGCCCATCAAAGCTTGTTTCACTCGGAAATTGCCAGGAGGCCAGTTGTTGGAACTACAGCAGTAAATTAGCAGGCTTATAGGGAACCATTTGCAGTGTACACTGTGGTTGTTTCATCAGCTTTCAATGCTCTTTTCCTTGTAACATATTCAGGTTTCATTGGGTATCTACATCAACGCTTTGAAGGAAGATGATTCCCCCGTTGGATTTAAAGAAGTCTGTGTCTCAAACTAACCAAATCTGTTCTCTTTACTTGGCCATAGTTATTGGTCTAGGTATAGGCATATGTCCCATTTAGGGACAATGGAATGTAAGGAGAGGCTTACATGTGTCCGGTTGGGGAGAGGTTCTTAGAAAGAAGACATCCTCATCCTTCTGAGAATGTGTTCCAGAAATAACTCCCCCCTCTTTTCTTTTAGATAGAGATAAGGAAGTTTGTAGCCCTGGAAGTTGCTGGTAAGTATCTTGCAACTGTGATGGGGGTCAGCTTTAGAAGAAAGCTGATTCTGCTCAAAGGCAGAGTGCAAAAAGAAGTAATTATATTCTCGATGATATTGTTGAGCCACTGAATCATAACAACCATGAACCGCGACTTACCTCTGGGCTTCTAGTTCATGAAAAAACACATTCACATTATCATTTGACTTGGGCTTCTGTTATTTACAACTAAATGGCATTCTGCTACAACCCTAATCACATTTGTGGTTCCCTCTTAAAATACATTAGAATGTGTAAGGAATTAATTATCTAAGGCAAGTGAGACCAAAAGTACATATAGTCCCAGGCTGTGCTTGCAGAGGACAGCTAGGTTTTCAGTGCTTTATTTTTCTAGGGAGCTGACTGTGATCCTTGGATCCAATAAACCTATTCCTTTGATTTTGAAGTTAGTCGCTCTTTTACAGGACAGTCTGGCACTGTACATGGTCCTGAAGTGGGGTGGTGCTTGGGAAAAGGAGGAGAGGGCATCATGCAGACTCTCCTTCCCTTTACTTCATTTCTCCCTCACTGTCTTTCTCCTTTTTCCACAGAGATCAACTGCGAAGTACATTAAGTACCAAAATCCCATGGGCTGTATATTACTCTCATGTAATATGATATTAAAATACACAAACTTCTTCATTGGACAGGATCTAGTATTTGGGTGGTCTCAACAATTCTTATATATTCTGTTTTTGTCTATTTTATCCTTGAGTGTTTTAAGAAAACTTAGAAATTCCACCGATTCAAAATCATTGTGTACCCAGAATAGCTTACTATCAGACGGTAAAAGCTCATTATGAAATACAGAAAATAAATTTCTTGACATAATGTATTTTACATGTGAATGTTACTCGATTCATAGTGACTTATTGATCTTTTTGTTGGCTATATCATAAACTTAGTTAAGTATGCACCAAATATGCTTTGCAAGTATACAATTATTTATACTCATAATTAATCATTTCTATAAGTAAAGTAACAAGAATTGTGTATTATTGTACTCTGGCAATATTTTAGAATGTTTTTATTCAACTACAGTGATGCAAAAATAGTAATGATGATATTCATACTTACTTATGCCTACCCCAATGTTAAATGTTACATATATATGTGCATGTCTGTGTGTGTATGTGTGTGGAATTACTAGACAAAGAAGGGTAAACTATTTTACTTCATATTTGTGAACTCAGTCATTAAAATAGGTTGTGGAGTTGCCTCTGGGAGTATTTAGAGAAGTATTTAGAAAGAAGTTTTGATTTGTTTGATCTTTGTTTTATTGTTTGTTTTTTTGGTCAATGTCCCAATGAGAACATGACTTAGGACTTAACAGTTGTTATTACCAACTTCTTCCCTGTGAAAGTATGACAAAGATAGCTAGTCTCTCCTGGCCAAAGATCAGAAAGCATGTGACATGATCAATTCTATGAATACAATCTCAGAACTGCAGAGTATTTGGATCATAGCCATGCACAATGTTTCATTTGCATAGAACATGTTCTGAGAGGCCAGGTTCAGATGGCTCACACCTGAAATCCTAGCACTCTGGGAGGCTGAGGCAGAAGGATCATTTGAGATCAGGAGTTCAAGACCAGCCTGAGCAAGAGCGAGACCCTGTCTCTATTAAAAAATAGAAAGAAATCAAGTGGACAACTAAAAATACATAGAAAAAATTAGCCGGGAATGGTGGCACATGCCTATAGTCCTAGCTACTCGGGAAGTTGAGGCAGAAGGATCCCTTGAGCCCAGGAGTTTGAGGTTGCTGTGAGCTAGGCTGATGCCACAGCACTCTAGCCTGGGCAACAGAACGGGACTCTGTCTCAAAAAAAAAAAAAAGAAAAAGAAAGAAAATGTTAGGAGAATCAAAAAATCTTCTCTATTTGATTAACATTTTACCGGCATTTTGATTCTT
The DNA here is from genome assembly GCF_040939455.1 of Microcebus murinus. Classification (NCBI taxonomy): domain Eukaryota; kingdom Metazoa; phylum Chordata; class Mammalia; order Primates; family Cheirogaleidae; genus Microcebus; species Microcebus murinus. The sequence goes on from NC_134114.1 coordinate 61,282,431, forward strand.
GTAATAAATTTGGAGGATGGTGTCTATTTAAATACAGTTGACAATATATAATACATAAAACATAATCATGTATACATGTCATTAGTGTGTAGGCATATATTTATTCATTTATTAATCTCTCCTATTAGACAAAGTGTTTCATGTGGGCAAGGCTGCACCTTTTTGTGCTAACCATTACATCTGTAGTTTTTAAAACACTACCTGAAACAGTGTAGGGATTCAATAAATATGTCAAAAGAAATAAAAAAAATATGGAAATATGTTTAATACAGACTTTTGTTTTACTAAAGTTCAGCTGCTTCATTTTGTAATATTATTAAATCTGTAAAAGAGAAAGCCTTGTATCTCTGTTTCATCATATAAATATCTATATAATTATATGCATAGTTTGCATTACTATATGTAGTTATTGAAATAAGATTTTCTTTCTTAGGGTAAGAGAGAAAGGAAAAATAGTTGGAAAAACAACGATTATTGCTCTAACGACCATTTGATCATCTCATGAAAAATTAAATCTGCGTTTTTAAAGTAACTCAAAAACCATCAAACTACAGTTTATTAATTAAGTAAATTCATTAAATAGAACCACAAAATGCATTTCCTTTGTTTAGTAGTGATATAACATACATAGGTTTCGCAAGCTATTTATACAGTGAATCATTTTAACAGCAATTAGCAGTGCATTTGAGATTTTCTCATTTTGGAAAGAGGTACAAATGAGGAAAATAACAAAGAATCAATGGAAGCTTTAGAGATTTTGCCAAAGAGTGGGGGTGGAAAAAAAACCAGATATTTTGTATAATTCAGCCAGAATATTGGGAAGCTGGAAAGTAAGAAGACTCAAGTCGAATACACTCACTTCCCAGCTAGTATTAAAAAGACTGTGGGAACATAATTGGGACACATTTTCTTACTTAAAGGAAGTATAAAATATCTTTAAGCTAGGTGATTTGACATCACAAAAAGACTTTTAATTCAATATTTTGCTTATATATTTGATTACTATCAAATATCATTTGTCTATTGAATATGCTCCCTCCCTATTCAAATTCATCCCATCTTTGTAAACTGAATTTGATTCACACCATCTTCAATTCTTTAGTATTTGTTTCAGTCTCCAGATATTCCGTATCAAGCCTACTGCCCTTTAAACTATCATCCAAAGCCAATTCTAAACAAAGTGGCACATAATATTTTTCAGCCTTGTTTCCCAAGCTGGACATTATTCTTTTTTTGAGGCCAATGGTTATGTTTTAATTTTGTGTAGTGTACATAATAGGTACTGTATAAATATTTTTTGGAAAGCTATCCAATTTTAAAGATGAGAAAATGTAGTCTAGTAAGTGAAATTAATGACTTTACATTTTTTGTTAGGCTTATAAAATGAGGATTGTAAACTAAACCTAAGTTATTCTAATAAAATTTTGTGCAAATAAAAAAAAAAGAAACATGCAAGGGATAAAGCAGATCAGAAGTTAATATAAATGATTTCTCAGATTTATACCTTTTCAATAAAATTAATAAATTCATAATCTTTTTGAAAATTTAATACAGGAAAGGAGGAATAATTCTACAATGAGAATGCTATTTAATGTGATTAAAGAAGCCATGAAGCTGAGGTTACCTGCTCAGTGTATGTGAATTTCAGGTGGTCACAGCACCACGTTACTTTCTTTCAAAGCACCTGATGGAGGAAGCTGATACCATCAGGCTTATTCATGATTATGAATTTCTTCGTTATTTATGTATGGGAGAATTCTCTCTTCAACATCAATTCATTTTTTATAAGGCTGGACAAATGACTTAATCTAAAAAGCAAATCTGTTAAAACCAAAAGATCAAAAAACTAAAAAGTAATGGATAGACCAGCAATTTGTCGGCACAAATCTCAGTGACAGTACCCACTTAAGAAAACCACAGAATCATTTCACATAATATGGTAATGCTGGAAGAGACTTAGTGATTAAGAGTGTTTACAAAAAATCCATTGTTTCAATGGGTTAAGATGTGCATTAAAAGATAGAAGCATATTTATTAAATCACCTAAATTATCAACTAAAAACTTACCAAGAGTAACATTTTGAAGTAAATTTATTTAAATATCTGAATACATTCACATATGTAACAATAATTAAATACATATTTACAATATAAATTAAAAGAGGATTATACAATATATGCTATTTTGTAAATTGCTTTTTAATTTTTAAATATATTGCATATATTTTCTATGTCAATATGATCAGTTAATATAGACAGTACTGAATAATATTAATATTTTCTTTCATAGATATAGCATAATCTGTTTAATTCTTCAGTGAATGATACTTGAATGGATTCCAGGGTTTTTCTCTTACAAATGATGTTTCAGTGAATAATAAGATTTCATTTGAATCATGGCAGAAATATAAAACATAAATTACCAAATAATTGTATTAAATAAGCAGGAACTCATAACCCTAAGCACAATAGAAAATGTTTCCCTTTTGTAAACAAGGTTTTCAATGATTCTGTTTTATGCCATTTGCCTAGCTTTAGTTATACATTTCTTAAATATATTGGATGATTTCATAATTTTGTGATCTTCTGGTGAAAGATACTCTCTTGCTTTAATAAAGTTACCATTAATGGAGATCAAGTAAAATTTCCAACATCCCATATTCAAGAGCACAGGACACAGGGACAAAGAAATGACTGACTTATGTGCCTGACAGATGCAGTTTAGACCGACTCATAGGTTTTCCTGTCCATCACCCCCCAACCCACTAGAGATGTTTAGGTTTGAATACTAAGTATCCTACACTTTCTGAGATATAAATAATACAAAATTTCAATAGTTTTAAAAAATAAATGGTGACTAATTAAATATAAAAAAATTACTTCATTGCAAAATCCTGGCATATGACATAATATATGTGTGTGCATACACTAAGAAGTATTTAATATGGTTACAGTTATTTCAAGCATGACAGTTTTTGCCACTTTGAAATTTGTGAAACCTTTTTTTTTTTAGTAAAATATCATTCCTTTCTCAATGCTTATATTCCAAAAAGAAATTCAGAAATCTTATGATGGCTTTGAAATGATGAGTTCCCAAAATACAGTCCTCACATTTGCCTTAATTAAAATATCTTTTGAATCTCAAAAGATGAAGAAAAAAAAAAACAGTGGGCAGGTCTAATTTGAAGAGCGATAAAATATTTCTGTGGAATCTGTATGTTTCTTTTTGGTCAAGGGGAATTATCTTTTGCATGTAGTTTTAACACATCCCAAGGACACTAACTATAAGAGATAAAGCACAGCTTCTGCTTGCCTATATAAAACTGACTCATGTAATGTGCCACTGACTTATTTAGAAGTGAGTTAATGACTGCCATAGAGAATATTTTTCTTTCTATAAAATAACAGCTAAAATTAAATGCTTTCTTTTCAGAATCATTAGGACCTTTTTTAAAAGAAAACAGTCAGTGTATCTACTCTCAGGTGTTAATCCAATGACAATGACAACGTAATTTTCCTATCTGCAAAATGTGTCTCCCTAGGCTAATTTTTTTCTGTAATTGGAATGTCTTTAAAGAACTCAACTGATTAAAAAAAAAAGTGGACAGGTCTAACTTAAAGACAATGAATTTGAATAAAGGTGCAAGGCTATTCGGAGAGGGCCCAAACCTCATTTGTCTTATCTTTTAGATTATTTTCAAGCTGTGAATGCATACTATTAATTTCTATTCTTTTAAACCTTCAAGAAACAGTATAGAAAATAGCCTGTTAGGAAAATAGGATGCAAGTAACTTTTAAAAATAAAATTTAAAGGCCAAACAAAACTTAAAATTCAGAGGTCACTTAGTCCTACCTGCCAACCACAAATCTAGACATTTTTCAAAACTTCTACTGACAGGGAACTCAAAATCTCACAATGGAACATGTCACCTCTCTCTCCCAGAGCTTGCCTCTAATAAACAATGGAATAATATAATTTGTTCTTTGACATGCCAGCCATTCAAATATTTGAAGAGCTATATTCTTTTTTTAACTGAGATAAACATCCTCACTTAATCTTACATATCATGGTATGCACTCCAGTCATAATTTTTGTTGACCTACCCTTGAAAAACTCAGATTTGTCAAGGTATTTTAACATATAGTAACAAAAATGGAAACAATACTCTAGATGTGATTTAACTAACACAAAATACAATGGTGTTATTATCTGTTTTGTTTAGGCAATTATGTTACAATGAGCAATCCAACATTTTATTGTCTACTAAGAGTGAAGAGTTAATTTCCTTTCCCTTCTTCCTTCAGCCCCATCTTAGGGACCAATTCCTAGAGCACTGGAGACCAGTAATCTTATCTCCTTCCTGCCTAAGGGCAAGATTAGTCAGGAAAAAAATGGAAAGGGGAGGTATGTGATAAGGAGGTCATGTTTGGGGTGAAGGTCAAGTGAGAATATGCCTGGCATGCCAGCAATGTGAAAAGTATCTTGGCAATGGGAAAGAATTGAAAAATTCTGAAACCAAGCAAAGTCTTAAAGATACTCTCCTGATCTTTCACTTTCTCTCTAGCAAAGAATCTAGTTTGCATGCATTTCACATGTAGCTGATTAAAGTCCACAAACAGGAAAAAGTAAACATCTGTTCTCATTGAAACAGCTTCCTTAGTGTCCAGAGCTAAATGTCCACCTAGCTGAATATACATATTTTGTGGCTTCTCATGGAATTTTCCACATCAATTGACATTTCTAGTTGTAGAAGGTTCTCCTAGTTCTACTGACTTTAAACCTTTATAGTTATTTTTTCTAATAATTATTTTCTGGTTAAAAATACTAGACTAGAAGTTAGCACTAATTTCAATGAGCCACACTTAGTCCTTTTCAAAACAACTACTTATTAGATCAAGTCATATTGAAAATATTCAAAATAATTAATGGATTAAAAAATAGATTTATCTTGGATGCAGAATAAAGATGGAATAGAAAAAAAGTATAACTTAAACAACTAAATCCTCAAAAGAAAAGTCTGTGGTAGTACTTAAATATTATTCAGATAAGAGTTTTTTGTTGTTTTTTGTTTTAATAATGATTATATGCTTCAGTAGTGTATTATCAAAAGAGATTAAAGAATACTGTTTCTGGGACAGTTTTGGTAATAATATTGAAAACTATATTATGATTCAAAAAGACGACTAGAGGCTCTATACAATACAGATCAAAACTACCTTCCTGGTCTTGCTTCCAATCCTTGCCGTAAACATCTTATAATCTGAGAATGCACTAATGCTAATTCTTCCAGAAACTTCCCATGTCTTCCTTGTGTTTTTTAACATCCTGTATTTTGCTTAAAATATTCCAATGTAATAACTTCTAATGATGAGCTCCATTTCCATCCCAGTTCATCTCAAAAAGCTACCTCTACCATAACATCTGATATCTAGGACAGGAAGTGATCTTTCCTCTGCTGGATATTTATGGGACTTTGTTCCCCTTTATGATAATTATTAATACTTTCTGCAGTATGTAATGATTAATGATATATCTGTCCTTACCATTTCTCAAATGTACGTATTTCCAGTGCAGGCCCTTTTTCTTGGGATCATAGAGAAAAGGGTAGATCACAAGCTTTCCACGGAAGCTCAATACCATTTATTAAATGGAAGATTCCTGTGTTTTTCCCCCTGTGATTCTATCTTTATGCAAAGCCACAAAGAGCTTAGTCTTGATCTATCACATCTAAGAACATAATATTAATATGTTGTCATAAATCCCAACTTGGTATTTATTATACCTTTACAGGATTCCCATTTTGTAATATTACAAAGAAAAATCAATTCATAAGTTATTTGCTCTCAGCATAAGGAAAGCTATATTCCTATAGGGCCAATTCCTAATTATGCAAGCATTACTTACATTACTCATAAATTTCAAATAATAAAATATAGAGTTCTCTTTTTCCCATACCAAATGAGGTGATTTGTCAAATTACATGTTGAAGGAAAGAAATTTTTTGAAAAATTAAAAGCTGACAGCTAAATTGCCCCTGGTTCGCATATTCAAGCACAAGCAGAAAAAAACCTGAGATAAAAATAACAGGTCAGGATTTATTGGACATTTCAATAATGTTATTAATGACTAAGATGATGGAAAAATAGTCAGGGGCTTGGATGCTTGATTTCTGCCTCCAGCTTTTGAATTGTATATAAGGTTTAATTATTTATATTACCTTTTAAATAACTCCTAGATGGCACTTACTATAAGTCAGGCACTGTTTTAAGAGCCTTACATATACTGATTCATTTAATTTACATAAAATCTCTTTGAAGTTGGCTACTGTTAGCCAGTTTTACAGATGAGGATACTAAGGCACAGAGAGGTTAGGTAACTTTCCTAGAGTCACAGACTTAATACAAAAGCCAAGATTTGAACTCAGTCTGGCTAGGTTCTTAACTATACCACCATTAGACATGGGACCACCATGTGTCCCTTCAGATACACTACAAAATTCAGATACACTACACATGGGACCACCATGTGTCCCTTCAGATACACTACAAAATTCCAAGCGAGCATGCTCAGCATATGACAGACACTAGAATTAAAAGTATTATTTTTATTTCTTCAGATTCTTTCATTGTTTCAATGCATCCACCCCCATATGTGTAACAGGTACAGTTTAATTTGAACACAAGCACTATAATGCAGAAAAAAATCTCAGATTTGACACCTGTTCTTCCATTGAGCAGGAATGGGAATCTATGACCTTTGTCTAGTCATTGCATTTATCACAAAATCATTTTCTTATTTATCATTGATATTGGTCTTATCACCTGCTTATTTACAGATACACACGCACACACACACACGCACACACACACACACATTTTAATCAATAGTGTATTCTATAAATACAGGCACTATTAAAGTGGAAGGGCTAAGGAAAACAAAGTCCTTGGTATTATAGTGATTTCTGAATTGCATAAAAAGACTATCTGTCCATAATATTCAATGTCCGTCACATGATGACTTGATAACCAAAACACCTGGTTGTGAGGTGAGCTTTATCATGGCAGTGTGGAGTCAGGATATCATTGTGGAAAGTAATACAGCTTCATTCCTACACCTCCATAGTTGAATAATTAATGAAATCTAACCTTTGAAGCCATAGGCTCTTCTGTGATGCACTCCAATTTATCTATTGCCTGGGAAGCCGAAATCACAGACTAAAAGAGAGCTGAGTTGACACACACAGCATGTGTCTTTTTCTTGAAAATGTTTGTAGCTACTTGTGTAGATGAGTAATAATAATGAGCTCTGTGCTCACTGGCTCCCTGTGATTTGGATGAAGATAAAGATATTGAGGGGCTTTATCTATATACTAGGTAAAGAAGGGTGCTAATTTTTATTTGAAATTTGCTATATTTTCCAAGAATTAGTACTTAAGAAAACAGATCTCCTTTCTGGGTTCTATATTTTGCTGAGGAACTGAAATTGTATCCTCCCTGCATTACTTTTCAGGCTCTAATTAAAATAAAAGGAAGATAACAATAAATATTGATTGTTGTCCATTTTAAACCATAGCTTGGTGAATTTTGTACTTTTAAAGGGCAAAATTGTGCTCAAAAGGATTCAGCCCACATTCTCTCTCATGTGACTCATTTAAAAATTATGTGTTGCCACTGTTCTTTAAGCAATATAGATTCCAGAACTTGTCTTTATATAAATACTTTGGTGTATACTGGACAATAAATTATCTTAGAGTACAAAGTTACCTTGAAGTGTCATCTAGTTTTCCTGTGGCTTCAGGGAATGTGGCCAAATAAACCTCCACAAACAATGACATCTACTTTAAGCTCCTTGAAAAGGATTCATGCTTCCCTCCTGTTTCATTTCAATTAGCCCCTTTGCTTTGCTCTAGTAATTCCTCACAACAAATAGCATGATTCTAGCACATAGTAGGTGTCAATCAGATTTGAATTATATGTTACAGAATTCGTTTTTAATATTTTTAGGAAATTAATTCCAGACTATCGAAACACTTCAATGAATTCTTAATGTGCCAGCTCTTTCTCTTCATTCCTCCTTCTGTGTTGCTAGTGGCATGAGGAGAGAGAAAGCAAATGCTCTGTCATTCACCCAACAGCCTTTGACTTCCCATTAGAGCGATATTAATCATTTTCCCATTTCCTACCTTTATATAACCTTTGTGAGCTTTCTTTTTCTAGTTATCCTAAGCCTGTTCTATACACTACATGCTCTGAAACATTATTTAAGCTTTGGTTAAATGTATACTCTCTCTCCTTGGTATTAATTTTAGAGAACGGCTCTTTCTCTGCAGTTTATATCAACAAGACTGTTTATTATTATGACTGGTCTTTATATATGACCAGCTTTAGTTTGTCCTTTTAAAATGCTTTATGGCCTACTATGATAATCAAGTGTTTAAGTGAAAATAAAAGGGGATATAATCATATGTTATTTTAAAATATATTTGATAGGTTAACAATTGCTTCTTTTGCTCTCCAAGTATATTTTTCTCCCCCTCTTACACAAATCAAGTAACTCCAAATCTACATTACTATGATTGAGTGGACAGAAGTCCATTAAGCTTCCCTTTCATTATAAATCAATCATGATAAACTGTTTAACCATTTCTATATAATCCTTATGATATTAAAGGCTCTCAAATAATCTTACCCCAACCCTTTACTTAATTTAGCCTGAGACACAGCAAATGTACACAAAAATTAGTTATAAAAATGTTTTTAACAGAGGAAATTTGCATGCTATTTAAATATCTAAAAGTAGGGGCTCGCTAAATAAATGATGGTATATAATGGAAAGTTATCCTGATATGTGAAATCATTTCAGAAAAGAATTTTTAGTAAATGGAAAGATGACCAGTTTTACATCCTTAAATAAAAAAATAATAAAAATGATCATCAAGGAATATGAACTAAGTGTAGTATATGCTCTATGCACACATTTGTGTATACATAAACATCCATATGTACACAATTTTAAACAAATAGCCAAATTGCTATCATTCTTTATGTGACTACATATAGCTATAGGTGCATACACAGATCAACAGATATAGATAAATGATAGAAAAAAAGACTGAACACATATATACCTTAGGATTATGATACCTTTTGTTTACAACTTTTACTTTGTATTTCCTAAATTGTCTAACGTATTACTTTTATAATAAAGCAAATAAATACAACTGGCTAAACCCAAGACAAAAGCAGTTTGTAGACTGTTTACTTTTTCTTCCTATTAATCACATTCAGCGACTTAACCTACAAAAAAATTATATTTTTTCTCATTTTTGTCTGTATTGTAATCATAGAAAGAACTTTCTGCTCATTCTTCAACAACATATCAATTTCCCTGATGATAAAATTTTAACACCTTGTCATGATTGCTTAAAAGTTAGTTTTTTTAAATGACTTACTCCAATACCGTAGTTTGGTGTGCAATTAACTTAATGAAAAGGAAACAAACAATAGGTGTAATTGCCTAGAATAAAGAAATAGATTCATGCTGAAAACCAATGAAGAAGATACAACCAAGTAACATGATGGCAGGTTTTAAAGATTGTTGGCATGTTTTAAATAGTATTTTGCAAATCACTTGTGAGTATTCTGTAGACTTCTTCTCCACAAAAGAGTTCAAATTGGAAGACAAAATTTTTCCAGAGATTAATACTAAATTTGCCACTGTGGCCAATTACTTTAAAATAGTAATTTTCATTTTCATAAATGTATTATATAATTATACATTTTAGCAGTGCCACAACTGATTTCATGCAACTCCATTTGAACTCAGAATGAAAGGATAATTTAATGTTACCTTCCATTTTAACTTTTCTGATTTTTCAATTTATTTTCCTAAAATGAAAACAAATAAGTTCTTCCTATTTTAGAAAAGTTTTAATCTTTTCCTTCCTTATGAAAATAATGGAAGAGAATTTGTAAAACTAATGTTATTAGAATTTGTACATTCATAGTAACATAGAAATATCTGCAAACATATCTACATGTTTATCAGCTTTTTGCATTATCAATAAAAACTGTTCAAAAAATTAAAGTAAAATGAGAAGCAACTCACTAACATCTCATGGTAGATTGTAAAAGCAGCCACAAATTTCTCCCCTTCTTTCACCCTCACCTTTGCAATATGAAATAGCATATTCTCCGATCAAAAGTATCATAAGCTACTGGGATACACACTGAGATATGAAAGGTGCTTGTAATTATTAGGACTTGCTCATTCTTACTACTCTTGAGACCTTTGCCACTGCCGCTCTGTAACAGTAGAGATGGGTTGAGCCATCTTCTGTCCAGCACCAGTCAACCAACCAGCTGACCGCAGATGCAGGTATAAAGTGCAGAAAAGATCTACAAGATGTCCCAGACAACAATACCCACTTAGATATCTCCCATAATTTTGAGATAAATGATTATTTAACTTCACGAAATTGCATGATTATTTGTTAAGCAGAAAAAGGCTTAGTGCTAAAGATCTACTGTTATGTCACACACAAAAACGTATTTACCACAAATAAGAAAGACATACAAAAGTCAACTCAGAGGAAAGAAAAGTGTTTTACATAATATGCATCTTTTTTGTCCTAATGTGTTGTTGTCTTCTCTTACACGTATAAACTATCACACAAACTGGCTTTTGTCTTTCCACTAAGAGAGGCTCTCTATGCTCGATAATTTCTAAGATTCTTTGATGTTGTACTTTTTTTTTTCTTTCTGCAAGTTAATACACACCATTGCTAGAGCTTGGAATTGCAAATTAACAAATTCTAATCATTGCTAATTAATAATAATGTAGAAATATATTTAAATCAATAAGCTGATGAGTTTATAAGCTATGTTAGAGAAGTTTTATACACATAAAACAAAATTACTTTTCTGTAATATACAAAAAATAAAATCAAAAGCTTTCCCTTAAATTAGTATCTGTCAACTGTATAATTCTATTTGTTTGTATAAATATATATTTAATTCTTCTCATTATTAAAGTAAGCAAATATAACTGTGAAAATAAATCCTTCTGACCCTCGTTGACTGGAACACTTCTTAGCAATCATCTATGGCTAGCAGCTTTTGAGAAACTATTTTAGTCCATGCAGCATAGCTCTCATTATGATAATTTTTAGAAAGATGGGTTCAATCATCAGTCCAAGAGGTAATCGTAAAGGGAAAAAACCCTGAAAACTACTCCTAATTTCATCTACTACATGAATAATTTAACTGAAATTTACCAAATCCCTCACTTGGTAGCCAAAGTTCAGAAATCTAAAAATAGACTCACACCACCCAAGAGATCTACTTAAAGCTTGTTAACATTCTGATATTTCATGATCACTAACAAGGAGTCTTTTAGACAGAGTCAGAGTCTGTTACGCTACTTCATATTCTGACACTGATGACCTTCTAAAAGATAAACATGAATATGGCTGTTCATAGGATGGAATGTACAGTGAACTTATAATTTAAAAACTTATATGATGGTCTTTATGTTTCTGAGGTAAATATAACCAATTTCTCATAATGAAAAGAGAGGATAGGAACAGGTTAGTAGTGATGAGATTGGAGGGTCACAAATTTAACAGAATCTAATTTCCTTTTAGAAAAGGGATGCCAATTATCAAAGGAAAATAGGTTTAGATGGTATAAAATAGATAGGATAGGTTGGGATAAAACAGGATAAACTACCTTAATTTTTTTTTTTTTGTCATTTTTGTTTTTGGAAATGAAAAGCTTAGTTATGTGTCAATGTAAATACAGAAAGGGGGAAACAAAAGAAAGAATTATAAATACAAATACAGAGTACAGACTTTGTTATCCTGTACTGAACTCCTCATATGGGCACATTGAATTTTTTTCCAAGAATTATGATAAATCTTATATTACCACCAAATTCCGATGTTTATATCCTTTGCATTCAAACTGACAGTTTTAATAGGTTAAATGTATGCAAACTATTATTGAAATTTCTCTAAGTGTCACTTCACATAGCTTATTTTTGGAATGCAAGCTTAAGTTCTATTTTTATTTCTGAATCATAGTGACATTACAGTCTTTCATCTTAAAAGAAAAACCTCCTTTGGCCCAAATTCTCCATTCAGCTACTGTCCTCTCTCCTCATTCCTACTATTTCAGTTCTCAACTCAGAACTTATCTCAGTTTTTGTTGTTGTTGTTTGTTTGCTGTTGGTTTTTTTGTTTGTTTGTTTGTTTGTTTTTTTTTTGAGACAGAGTTTCCCTCCTTTGCCTTGGCTAGAGTGCTGTGGCGTCAGCCTAGCTCACAGCAACTGCAAACTCTGGGCTCAAGTAATCCTACTGCCTCAGCCTCCCAGGTAGCTGGGACTACAGGCATGCGCCACCATGCCTGGCTAATTTTTTCTATATATTTTTAGCTGTCCAATTAACTTATTTCTATTTTTGGTAGAGACGGGATCTCGCTCGTGCCCAGGCTTGTTTCGAACTCCTGAGCTCGAACGATCTGACTGCCTCAGCTTCCCAGAGTGCTAGGATTACAGGTGTGAGCCACCGTGCTCAGCCTTGTCTCAGTTTTAACCTCTATTCAAACATTAATTTCTTAGTCTTTCAAATGCCATCTTCTCAGTCTTTGAGATCCATGAGGACAAAGCCTATTTTTTAATGGCTATATGTTTGATGGATGATGAGTAAGTAAATAAATAAGTTGACGAATGCTTGTTTTATCCATTTTTAAAATTTTTCCATTAATTCTTCTTTGTGCCACAATCAAACTATTTCTCCACAACTGCAGCAAAACTAATCTTCCATAAATCAGCAAGATCATCCATAAATCACATGTAATCAGTGTAAATGTTTATCTTGCTTAACTTCTCTATTGACATTGCTGATTATCCACTCCTTGAAACAGATTTATCCTTTGGTGTGTTACAACTTGTCTGGTTTTCCTTCTGTCTTCCTGACCACTCCTTCTAAGACTCCTTTACAGATTTAACTTTCTTTACCTATCACTTAAATGTTGATGGTCCTTTTAATCCACTTCCTTTTCCAGACCTCCATTCTTTTCCATTCCTAGGTACTCTATTCTTTTCTATTTTCCTATTTCTGGGAAGATTAAACCACTCTCTCAGCTTCAATAACTGTCTATATAATTATGACTTCCAAATTTATAGTACACTTCTTAGATAATGTCTAGCAAGTTCCTCAAATTCAATATGTTAAATACTGAACTCTCTTTCTGCCACCCAACCCTGTATATTCTCCATTTATGATATTTCAGTAAATGACACCCAATTTCACAGACCAGACAATGGAGATGCTTCTTCTTTACTCCACCTTCCTCCAAAGTCCTTTTAATCAATACTCTATAGGTCACCAAACATTGTCTACTCTATACTCTAAATAATCAATGACTCTCCCCTCTTCATCTCCTTAGTTACTATAGTGACTTAGATCAGCATGTCTAGCCTAGTTTGCTGCAATCCTTCAAATTCTCCCCACGTTGTACTCTGCTTAATTTGTTTTCCATATAGCACAAGCAGAAATATAAATCATCTCTGTTGTTCTCAGTGTAAAGTTCAAATTCCTTTAAACACCGTGCAATTTTGCAGGGTCAGCCCCTAGCATCACCCCCCAGACTCTTCGCCAGCCAACATGTCTCTCCCCTCCAAGCTCTAGCCACAGTTAACTTCTTTCAGTTTATGACATTATGACTTTTCTTATCTCCTGTTTTTCTATACATTATTTCCTCATTTGGAATACTTTGAGATTTTTAAAAAAATCTTCTGTATTGGAATTATTTTTAGAATTATGACTAGATGTTATTTTTTCAAGTAGTCATGTATTCCCTGACTCTTATCTTAAGATAGAACACCTGCTTTATATTTTTATGGGTCTATATACTTCTGCTATCACAGTGCCCATAATGTCTGCCTGTCTGTCTATTAATATCTATCTATCTATCTACATATTTATCTGCTTTCCCAACTGGACAGCTATTCCTGTAAATTTATTTACCGCTGCACTACCACCATGCAGGTGACAGTTAATTTGTATGCACTCTAAATATACTTGTTCAAGAAAAAATAAAAACTAAGATTTTATTTTTTTTAAAAAAAAGGTCACTTATTTCATTCCCTTTGATTGCATTAATATGCTATATATTTGAGTTGTAAAAGTTTATATTTGTACTAGTTTACTGGATTATTATAATAGCATACATAGGAGAACTATACTACATAACTTAGACAATTTAGTAATTCTCAAAATTTCCATTTATGAACTCTAGGATATTTATTAGGTAATATAAATTTTCTGCATGAAATGAATATGTCAAAATTCAGCTCCAAATCACACAGTGCCATCCAGTGCCACATGATGTTCTGTCCACAATTCCCCTGGAAAGAGAGGCAACACTCAGTGCACATCTGTACAAACACTGGTTAATCTAGCTAATGTCTTCATCAAACTCAAAGATGTAAATTAGGAGTTTTTTCTACACTTTGTTTGGAAAGAAGTTTTCTTACTATCTTTTATAGATACCAGAAGTGAGTCTTCAATAACTCTATGAGGCTGAGCACATTAAGATGGATAGGTAGGTATGTTTTGGGGGACAGAGACAGAGAAAGGGAGAGAGAGAAATATTAGAGTACACAGAAGTATAAAAAAAATAATCTAAAGAAAAGTAACATTGCATAGTGAATGAAGTTCACAAACCTGAGCAAGTCAATTTTACCAACCTACCATACACAACACAGGAATGTAAGTGATGTAAGTATTGATTGGAAATGTGGTTAAGTGTTTAGTGCTTATCTGACACTCTATGCTTTGGGAGGGAAGAATAAAAGTACAAAATTGGATGAGGATCTTTTAACATAAGTAGTATCAAGAAGTTTAAACAAAGCTACAGCAAAGTAATAAGTATTGAGGTAAAATCATGTAGGGCTTTTCTCTAAGCATGCATTTGAAATTTTCCTTTCAAGATGAGCTACAATGAAGGGAGTATATATGTGATTGTAGAATGAACAGGGTAAACATAATTTTAAAAATTGGAATCAAAATAAAACTTTTCTGTCCTTTGAAATTAAAAATAAGGAGATTTAGAATTTCTGGAGAAACTTTAGACACATCTCTATCTGTGTGAGGATTAATAAGTAAAAATACAGCAGTGGTGATAGCTCAAATTTTCTTTTACCTTTTAAGATATTATCTTAAAATATCTATACTTTTTTTTTTGTATAAAGTTTCAATACTCTGTTTTCTGCACTAGTTTATCTAACAGCCTAGAAACAACAGCAAAAAATCTCAGCAAAGAAGTTGATTTTTTTTTAATGGAAAAGGCAGAATGGTTTAATGATCTAAGGTTTCAAATGTTTGGATCCAATAATTAGTTTTAAAATATGAAAAGACCTTAGGTAGGCTAGATAGTAAAGGAATTGCTACAAAGTATTTTTATTCAATTAATATTTAATATTACCTTAATATGCAAAAAAATATAAAGCTGAGGAAGAGGAAGTAGAAAGGCAAGTAAGGTACTGTGTCTATCCTAAGGAGGTACCTAACCTGAAAATTATGTCTGGTTTTCCCCTTATTTTCTGACCCTTTTAAAAAATTATTTCACAGTATAACAAAGTTATACTCAAGAAACTATGAATATTTTAAACCATTAATACATGTTATTATTATTATTCTATATACTGTTATAGTACCAGTACATGAAATTATAATTGGTATAACTAATATGCCATGTTAAGTGATTGAGCAAATACAAACTGAACATATTCCTTCTAAGAATTCCTAAATACACCTCATAGAAGAGTAAGGTTGCATAAAACATACCATAAATACATACAGCTTAAGATAATATAGTATAACTATCCAATTTCTGAAAATCAGAAGTGTTTTAAAAATTTATAATAATGAATCTGAGTGCAATTTAATTCTATAAAGCATTTGATTCCCCAAAGTCTCACTGAACTAATTAGGATATAGTAGTGTGTTTAGTTTTTAAAGTATTGCTGCCCATAATTTGACTCTTCTGATAAAATGGTGAATACTGAATTCATATTTGAAAATATGGTCCAGCTCTACCCAAGATAATACAAGAGGTGCTAGATCACCATTGTTTTTCGTGGCTGAGTAGAAGTCTATGGTATACATATGCCACATTTTACTAATCCACTCATGGATTGATGGGCACTTGGGTTGTTTCCACATCTTTGCAATTGTGAATTGTGCTGCTATAAACATTCTAGTGAAGATGTCTTTTTTATAGAATGTCTTTTGTTCTTTTGAGTAGATGCCCAGTAATGGGACTGCTAGATCAAATGGCAGTTCTACTTATAGCTTTTAGAGGTATCTCTCTATTACTTTCCACAGAGGTTGTACCAGTTTGCAGTCCCACCTACAATGACCCATTCTACTAAATGAAGTATCACAAGAATGGAAAAACAAGCACTACCTGTACTCACCTTCAAATTGGTATTAAATGATCAATATTTAAGTGTACATATAGTAATAACATTAATTGGGTGTTGGGCAGATGGGAGGGGGGAGGAAGGTATGAGTATATACACCCCAAATAGGAGCGGTGTGCACTGTCTCAGGGATAGACACACTTGAACCTCTGACTCAGGTGGGGCAAAGGTAATATATGTAACCTAAACATTTGTACCCCTATAATATGCTGAAATAAAAAAAATTTAAAAAAAAAAGAAAATAAGGTCCAAAAGTATTCAATTATTCAGTTTAAAATTTTGTGAAGATACTGGTTTCTTATTTAAATATATCTTTCTCTTTGAATTCAGATTTGGCTCCTTTAAAGAAGTGACAAAAGCATTCTTTACCTCAAATTTAACACATTGACTGCCACACTAGAAAAAAAATTTTTTTCCCCCTGCGGTCACATGTTTTATTAAAACAAAACAATCCTTTATAATTTGTTATTTTTAATTGTTTTCTGTGTATGAGTTACATGCAATACAATCCACATTTTTAAAATTAAATTGTCAATATTAATTATAACAATAAGAACATCAATAAGTAAGATTTTTCATGGATCAGCTGCCGGGTTTTGCTTCATGAGGCCCAGGGCTTGAAACTAGCCTTAGTTAAATACAACTCATATAGCAGTCAATGTGTTAAGGCACTGCCAATTTGTGACTGGTGGGATTAAAATACAACACTGAAATTTTATTCTACTCACACATTCCTGTTAGGAATAATTATGAGTAGAATTTTCTTCAGATATATAGACTTTCCTAACTTAACTGTACGTATTCGATGACTAGGTCAAGGTGGTTATAACAATTTTATTTCTATGGCACTAAGTCAAACCCTATAAAATATTAGTGAGTTAATAAAAGCCTTAAAAAATCTTTGAAATGAATTAAACGAACAAAGTACCTTCCACAAGAATACAATTAACTTTTTCAGATAACATACATTCATACTAACATAACATAAAAAATACAAGGAAAATACATTTAAAAAATAAAGCGCACTAAAATCCAATAACTAGTGGTCAAATATGGTAAGCTAATAGTCTATTTAATTATCCTTTCAATCGTTCAACCAATAGTTATTGGGCTTTTTTTATGTATAAGATGCTAGGTTAGGTTCATTAGATACAATGCTGAGTAATTCAAAATGATCCCTTACTATAGACTGTATTACTTTTCTCCTTCAAAATTATTTGCAAAAAGTCATTGAAGAATACAATTCTTCCAAGATTTATCCTGGTTAAAATATTTTTAACCTAAAACATGTTTGGATTTCCTATATTGAACAGATATAGTCCATCTTGTACTCTTCTTGGTACTTATGTGTAAAAGCATAAATTTTTTATCAAACTTAATCATACTATCTTTAATAGGATAGAAAAATCTCTGCATAAGTTTAAGTAGTGTTAAATTATTTTAAAGTACAGTTATTTCCTCAAAGGGGAGTTATTTGGAAATAATGGAAATGACCCTATATCCATAACTATGCCTGCCAATTAATTACTTCACACACAAAAAAAATTGAAATGTGATCAGCGACTGTAATTAATTTTTGTGAAGTAAGGTTTTTGGAAAGACTTTGAAGAGCATTACATTTGGAATAGTGTCCTTTTTATACACTTAGAAATATAATGTACATTTATTTTCTTAGAAAAGTGATAGCTAGAACAGCTACAAAATACCTATGGATAATAGTAGTCCCTAATAGAAGTCCTATTTAATTTATAGTGAGTATTTAACTTGAATGCATTGTCTTGGGAATTATTTTCAAAATAAAATTGTAAAATTTCTATCAATATTAGAGTTATATGAAAATTTTTATATTTAGGATTATTTTTAGTGCTTTAAAGTGTAGTGTTAATCACCATAAATGTAAAAATATATATATATTTTTAAGTATACCATTAAGAGAAATATAATTTAAATATAAACTAGAAATAATAAAGTTGAGAGTCCTACAAAGGAGTAAACTAATTAATAACATACAATAATCTTATACAGAATAACTCCATAATGTACCATAGCCAAATTTGTCAGTCAGTCATTCATAAAAAAACTATGAGGGAAATTACTGAAATGCTTAAATCTTGCACTTACCAACCTCCACAACACTAGAACAGTTGGGATCTGTGAAGCCATCCGGACACTCACAGGAAAAAGACGAACCGCCCAATTCTGACAAACAGATACCTCCATTTTCACATGGATTGGGATCACAAATATCACCTGAGCAAGAAAGAACAGAGATTGACATTTGTTTTTTTTGTCTTAGGCATTGCAGCATACCAGTTCACATACTCCACTGATGTTTCTTTGGCAAAGTCATTTTACTATTAAGATTTACATATAACCCTTTTGAAACCATGAGCATTTTAAAAAATAGTAAGCAGCATGATAAAAATTAAACTGTATAATTCAAGCATTGCATCTGAAAACTCTTAATACAGTTTTAGGTTCTGTCATCACACGCAAATGAACTGTTGTCTAATTTGTTAAAAACTATTAACTTAAATATCTGTGGAAGGCTGGTTTCATTAATTACTCTAATAAATATTCTCTCTGTAGCCACATACTTTGCTGTTTAACTTTGTAGTTCCTTTCACTAAAGAGGTGGAGTTTATTTGTAGATCTCTAGAATCTGGCTTGTCCATGTGACTTGCTTCAGCCGGTAAGATGTTAACAGCCTTGAAGCCAGCAGAGATTTGAAAAAGCACTTAAATATATCATTTTTTCTCTTGGAATTCTGCCACTGCCAGAAGAATGAATTCAGGTGAGCTTGCTTGAGAGAGGTGAGAGAAACTTAGAAGGATAAGAGAGAAACTGCCTCAGAGAAGTAGTTGTTCCATAACTATGACAAGCTACAAAATATGTGGCCCTGGCTTTGGTAGTGAGTGGCAGATGAAAGCTGGAAAAACACTAATGGAATGGTTGCACAAGGCTCTACTTTTGATATGTAGAGAAGCAGTTGGTATAGCTGTCCCCTGAGGTAGCTTAGGAGACAGAAAACATATGTGATGAACTTTGGGATATGAGTAATGAGATTTCCAGGTCGACTGTTAAACCATCAGTTGGTTCTTAATACCTGTCTATGATAAAAGTACCACAAGAAAAAAACGTGCT
This sequence comes from Microcebus murinus, assembly GCF_040939455.1. Taxonomy (NCBI): domain Eukaryota; kingdom Metazoa; phylum Chordata; class Mammalia; order Primates; family Cheirogaleidae; genus Microcebus; species Microcebus murinus. The sequence goes on from NC_134114.1 coordinate 61,302,064, forward strand.
AAATAAAGAACCAGTTAGTTGGGAAGTAAAGAGAAGGAATCTAGAGGGACCAGGCACAACTATTTCTCTTGTACTAGAAAATACAACTGTTTCTCTACTCCAGGCTCTCAAGCTAGTGAATGCTGAAATCCAGAAAGACATGGCCCCAACATAAACATCAAATTAGGGATGTGGCTACAAGCACTTTCGTGAGAACATTTAAAATAATACAAATGGATCATGAAAGTCCCTTTCAGCTAAATAAAGGGCTTCTACAGATCTTAAGGATTGTCCCTGAGCAGCCTAACATACCCAAAGTAGCCCTGATTAAGTCCAGAGTGAAAAGTAGGATTCAGACAGAATCACGGGTATGGCTTTATTGCACAAAGAAGATTTGAATCGAATTCATAAAAGCCCATAAAGTTTTCTGTTTGTTTGTTTTGTTTTGTTTTTCTTTTCTTTTTTTTTAATTTCAGCATATAATGGAGGTACAAATGTTAAGGTTACATACATTGCCCTTGTCTCCCCTCCCCCCTCGAGCCAGAACTTCAGGTGTGCCCATCCCCCAGACAGTGTGCATCACACTCACTATGTATGTATATAGCCCATATAGAGTTTTTAAAGAAGCTTTGTAGGTAAAAGTGCCACCTCCTGGACTAAAAGAGAATGAGGATTTTCAAAATTTAAAAAAGCATATGGGCCCCAACTTGCTATTATTTTGCATTCCTTTGATACTTTATTTCTTTGTAACAGCTTCACATGAATTATTTCACTTCTTTAGATTAATCATTTTAAACTTTCAGAAAAATGAAAATAGAGGTTAAAGTTTATGTTAATTTTTTAAAATTTCAAAATATTAATGTTAAGAGTTATAAAAGTTTTAGGTTACATGGATCACTTTTGTAACGCTTGAGCCCCAGCTACAGGTGAGCCCATCACACCAATAGTGTTCATAGTACTCATGAGGTAGATTTTTTTGCTCTTCCACCCTCCTCCCTGATTGATTTCCACTGAGTTTTCCTTCCCTCTGTGCACATGTGTGCTCATCAGTTAGTTCCAAATTAATAGTGAGTGCACGTGATGTGTTTTTTCCCCCATTCTTGAGATACTTCACTTAGGAGAATGGTCTCCAGTTCCACCCCCACTGTTGCAAAAGGAATTAATTCAACTTATTTATGGCTGAGTAGTACTCCATGGTATACATATACCAGGTTTTATTAATCCATTAATGAATCAGTGAGGACTTGGGTTGATTCCACATCTTTGCAATTGTGAATTATGCTGTAAGAAACATTCAAGTACAGGTGTCTTTTGATGAAAATTCTTCTTTTCCTTTGGGTAAGTGCCCAATACTGGGATTGCTGGATCATATGGTAAGTCTACATTTAGTTCTCTGAGGAATCTCCATACTGTTTTCCATAGACGTTGTACTAATTTGCAGTCCCACCAAAAGTGCGGAAGCATTCCTTTTTCTCTGCAGCCATGCCAATATCTGCCAAATATTGTTTTGATACTTTTTCATCAAAGCCATTCTGACTGGGGTAAGGTAATATCTCATTATGGTGTTTTTTTGTTTTGTTTTGTTTTGTTTTGTTTTGTTTTGTTTTGTTTGAGGCAGAGTCTCACACTGTTGCCCTGACTAGAGTGCCATGGTGTCAGCCTAGCTCACAGCAACCTCAAACTCCTGGGCTCAAGTGATCCTTCTGCCTCAGCCTCCCAAGTAGCTGGGACTACAGGCATGTGATACCATGCCCGGCTAATTTTTTCTATGTTTTTAGTTGGCCAATTAATTTCTTTCTATTTTTTTAGTAGAGACGGGGGTGGGGGTCTCACTTATGCTCAGGCTGGTCTCGAACTCCTGACCTCAAGCGATCCTCCCACCTCGGCCTCCCAGAGCGCAAGGAGTACAAGCCACCACGCCCAGCCTCATTATGGTTTTAATTTGCATTTCCCTGATGATCAGTGACCTTGAGCATTTTTCATATGTTTATTGGCCATTTGTCTTTCTTCTTTTGAGAAATTTCTGTTAGTATCTTTTGACTACTTTTTAATAGTGTTTTTTTTCTTGCTGATTTGCTTGAGTTCTTTCCCTTTATTGCATGTGTAGCTTGAGAATATTTTCTCCCATTCTGTGGGTTGACTCCCATTCTGTGATTTGCTCTGTCAATTGTATCCTTAGCTGTGTAGAAGCTTTTTAGTTTAGTCAAATCCCATTTATTAATTTTCGTTGTTCTATGACTGCCCTGTCTTAGTCATAAATTATCTGCCTAGACCAATATCTAGAAGAGTATTTTCTATATTTCCCTCTAGAATTCTTATTGTTTCATGCCTTCGATCTAAATCTTTTATCCATCTTGAATTAATTTTTATGAGTGGTAACACGTAGAGGTCCTGTTTCATTCTTCTGCATGTGGCTATCCAGTTTTCCCAGTACCATTTATTGAACAGTGCTTCTTTTCCCCAGTGTACACTGTTGTCTGCTTTGCCAAAATCAGCTGGTTGCAGGTAGATGTTTCATATCTGGCTTCTCTTTTATGTTCCATTCCTCTACATCTTTATTTTTGTACCAATTCCATGCCGTTTGAGATACTATAGCCTTGTAGCATAGTTTGAAAGGCAGGTAATATTATGATTTGTCCTTTTTCCTTAAGATTGCTTTGGCTATTTGGGCTCTTTTCTGGTTCCATATGAAACATAAAATTATGTTTTCTAGATCTGTGAAGTATGACATTGGTAATTTGATGGAGATTGTACTGCATTTTTATATCACTTTGAGTAGTATGGACATTTTAACAATGATATTTGGCCTATCCAGGAGCATGATATGTTTTTCCATTTGTTTATATCCTCTGCAATTTCTTTCCTCAGTGTTTTGTAGTTCTTGTACAGAACTTTCACCTCCTTGATTAAGTATATTCCTATGTATTTTATTTTCTTTGTAGTTATTATGAATGGTATTAGGTCTTTGATTTGACTCTTGGTTTGACTGTTAATAGTATATAGAAATGCTATTAATTTATGTACATTGATTTTGTATCCTGAAACTTTGCTGAAATTATTTGTCAATTCCAGGACACTATTGGTGGAATCTTTGGGATTTTTTTTATATATAAAATCATATTGTCAATGAGGAGAAATAGTCTGACAACCCTTTTCACAGTTTGGATACTCTTAATATTCTTCTCTTATTGGATTACTCTGGCTAGGACTTCTAGCACTATGTTGAATAGAGGTAGTAACAGTGGGCATCCTTGTCTTGTTCCAGTTCTTGGGAAAAATGCTTTCAATTTTTCCCCATTCAGTATGAAGTAGTCCCAGCAAAAATTGATTAGGATTCTCTTGACCATTCATAAAGGTAGCTATAGGCAGGGAAAGCAATGTAGGCACTGTTTGATCCCAAATTCAGTTAAATGCCAGATCATGAAACAAGAAATTAAAATCCCCCAAATCACTACTCATCTCCATCCCCATCCCCAGGTAATCAATCTAAAAGCAAAGATGTTATTGTTGAAATTTCACAGGAAGAGTCAATCACCAGTTTAATGTGAGATCATGCCTCTATGCCTTTGGTGTAAGCAAGGCAGCCCAGCTTGATAAAGTCAGTCTAACAACACTGTCATCTACTAAATCCATGTATTGTATGAGGGTGAGTATTAACACGCAAACTTTTTTCAACGACGTATCAGCCATAATCCCATCTATTTTCAATAGTACCAAAAAAAAGGATCTACATTCCCCAGTCCGGAATCTGTAATGGCAGCAATGTTAATAGATGAAGGTAAATTGTAGATGATTATATTGATTTATTTACACTGACCGACACAATGTCTACAAGAGAAAATGAAGGCATGAGCAATATCCTCAACATTGTCAAGTATATCCGTTTGTTATTTACACATTTATCCATAATCAAGAACCTCTCATTTGGATCCCACTTTCTCCTATAGCAAAATTCCTGCATGGTATATTAACTAAGGTGGGCATACAGTCTTGATATACCCAGGGGCACAAGAGGCCAGCATTTCTGGTCCCTTTCATTATCTCATCATTGTGAATAGTTTTGGGTACCTTCATAAACCTTTCTTGGCACCTGTGCTGCTCTTTATAGATGATAAAACTAAATCTAGTCGGTCTTCTATCAGGTGTGTGTGCCACTCATGTAATGCTTCTGTGGTCAAAATGAGACAGGACTCTTTGTTCACGTCTCATTATACCTTACAGATGCCAGCTGTTTAGCTGACCTGATTTTCTCTCTTGTCCTTGTAGCTTTTGTTCTTCATTTTTCCTTCTGTCTACTCGTTTCTAATACATTATAAAACTTGTGAGCAGTTATTTTTTTTTATCTTACCCGCATCATTGACAATTACATAGTGTCTTTTTGAAAGGGAGAAAAGAGGTAATAGATTTCACCAGAATCTACAAGGTAGAATCCAGATGACAATGTGTACAAATTGATTTGGAGGTTGAGGGAGAGCAAGAAATATGAGTTGATTTCTAGAGCTCTTACCTGTATGCCTGAGTAGTAACCATCCTTCATAAGGAATTAATAATATAATGGGTTCAATTTTAAAGAAATTATTGTATTTGAAGAGTCTGTGGCACATCTTTAACAAAAATGTCCAATTAGCATTTTAATAAGCAGTTATGGAGTTGGAGAGGCTTTGCTTCAACGTGGGTTAAGTATGGATATTATTAATAATACTAGATTTCAGTGAGATTCTTTAAAAAGAAGGCAGGGGAGGAAAGTAGAAGAGACAGGTGCTGAGAGGAAAGAAGAAAGGGCAGGAGAGGGCCTTAGGCACACCAACAAATAAGTGAGGAAAGAAGAGAAGAGTCTTCAAAACAGACAAAGAAGCCAATGAGTGCTAGATCCTTCCCACTCCAGCATAAATGTTCAATTTATTTAACTGGAGTATACCACATCAAAGTCTGCCTGAAATTAATAAAGGCTCCATATGGAACTGTGATGAGAGGACTGTGCCAACAGTAAGCAAAGTTTTGGTCTTGGAAAAAGTAGAGGACAAACAACAAACACTATCAGGGTTATTGTAAGTTTTGCTTTAAATATATTCCCCCCCACACACTCATTAATAGCATCCCTGTGTCAGATGGGTTCTTCAGAAAGTAGATGCTAACATAAAGTTATGAGTGTAACACGTTTATTGAGAAATAATGTCTGTGAATAGTACAATGATGAGGAAGCAGAAATGGATAGCAAGAGCCTCAACTTGTGACACAGGTCTGACACCAATGAAAAGAAAGGAAAGAAACAGGGGTAGGGGCAGTAGAAGCAGGATTGAGCAGGGAGAGCCTCAGTCTGTAAAACAGACTTGACAAGGTCTTATCCAATCCTGCAGGGAGCTCCAGAGCAAAGAGGAAGGAATTCCCGTAGAGCAGAAATGACCAGGTACTAGTGGCCTCGCCCTGCTTGGTCACTGGCAAGAGGCAGCCCAGGCAGAGTGAGACTCTAAAGCTCAAGAGATCCTGAAAGTTCTGAAGGAGGCTGCCAGCTAACTTACAGCTGGACATGTTCTTTCTTGAAGGGAAATTGGAGTGGTGCAGCTTCATAGACACCACAGTCCTCCTTCACTCCCAAAACAGTCTGGGTTTGGATGAGTTATAAGATTACTCTTGTCAAAATCAGCATATCTTAGGCTGTTATTTTTTCTAGACAGCCATTATCTCAGTGGTTAGTACAGATGTGGACTGATATCTTCAGTGATAACAAACTCTCTCTGGCCGGAATTTCATGTCTAATTAAAATATACTGTAGGGACTTCTGATCCTCTGTAATTTCAATTTATCTAAGGTAGTATCAGCTCAGGTAAGAAATCCTGACTAAAATGCAATCGACCCCTGGCCTTCAGTGATTTTTGTCTCTGTGTTTCCCAGTATTTATGTTGGTAGCATCTTTAAAACTCCAGTGACAACCAGTACAAGAAGTTATGCTCAATAATGGGAAGTAGGACAAGATTTCATGGCTCTTTGTCCTACTGTCAGCAGGATCCAAATATATACATCTGCATATTGTAATGTGTGCAGTGTTACACCTTGATGTTTCTTGGCTGGCTGGCCTCACCTGCTTTAGATTAGGACAGATGTGTTTAATTTGATTCTAACTATGTTTTATGGTTCCATCTGCAGTTTATGGCAGATTCAGGCAAATTAAGCTGATGCCGATTTGCCTTTTGGCAATAGAATGAAGCAATTATTTTTCCCAGGGGCAAGAAATCATTGCAGGCTAAATTTAACTTACTGTTTGCCTGTTCTTTCCACCCACTCTACAGGGTTCTGATCAGACTGAATGATTCTGCATATATTAACCACTGGTTTCATTATTCTCACCTACTTCCTACCTGTTGCCAGTCACCTCATGTTCAAGGTAATTCGGGGACTATCTTATTTCACTTCATTATCCAATTGTAATCCTTGATCGTTTAACCTACACAGCACAGTATGTGGGCATCTATAAAATGTCATGTAGTACTACAGAAAACAATACAAAAAAACCCCCCAAAAACTAGAAAACTAAAAACCTAAAATCAGTACCTTTATGATTGTGGTTGTGCATTTTTTGTAAGCTCAGAATACTATTATGAAACTTCTAATGCCATGCAAAGAAGAAAATTCTATGTTGACACTACTCTGGGAACCAAGCAGAATGGATAGCTGATTTTTTTCATTGATATTTAAACTCTTGGATGGTTTATATATTCAGCTGTCTTAATATGTTAGTATCTGTCTCTAGTACACATATCAGAGAATCAGTGATTCATTTATCACATATTCATATGCCAGGCACCATATTAGACACCAGGAATACAGCTGAGATAAAACACATAAAGTTGCTTTAGTCTTTCAATTTATATTGTAGTGGAGGAGATGAATAATAAAAAAATTTACAAATAAGCAATATACAGCCCACTGTAATAAAAGCCATGGGGGAGGAGAACAGACTGATGAGAAAAATAGCAAACAGAACTGGTTACTTAGGATAAACAGTCAAGCAAGGCCTTCAACTGAGTTGACAATCGAAGGATAAGCATGAGTTAGTGATGTTAAAATCTAAGGAAGAGCATTCTAGGAGGAGGAAACAGCAAGTGTTCAGCCCTATTGATAGGCAAGAGAAATATGAATTCTAGGAACAGAAAGGGGGCCCGTGTATCTGGTACACAGTATGAAAATGTCACTAATGTTTATTGCCAACAATACAATTTTAATAGAAACTGATTTGTAATTAAATGCCTAACATTTGATTCTCTGTGCTCATGCTAATCAAGGGCATTTCTGATAAGCTTATTCTTTATATGTATTAAACATCCACTGAAAATATACTATTGTATTTATAGACTAATATACTTATGTATTTGCATGGTGATATCGCTCTTGCATATTAATGCATTTACATAGTACTGTTAATATATTCATATTTACATAGTTATTCGTATTTACATAGTTATATCAATTTATTAATAACATATTTAGACAAATGCAAGCTTCTCCATGTTACCTCACTACTACAAGATACTATTTGGTTTTTTCAATAGCTCAACAAACTACATATTTATATGTGGGAAAGTAAAATACAGAGACCACTTAAATTCATGTCCTATAACTGTGACAATGCAGCTCTGTGCATTACAACCTCATTTTCAACTTATTGCTCTTCCATTGAACTTGGAAGCTATGCTATCATTTCATCAAAAAACTGAAAGAAAATAAAAGCTTTGCCTTCAATCGTACAAGTCAGAATATTCAACTAACCGCTAAACAGAATATTTGGCAAAATGAGTTCATTTGAATGTTCCAACTCTACTACATAAGTCAGTAATAACTCTAGTTAAAAATGAGATAAAAGTTCATGAAAATTTGCATATTCAAACTGGTAAAACTGACAGAAAATGTTAGCACCCTTATGACTTACTGCCTGTGAAATTGAGTGGAACAAAATAAATGTCATTTTTTAAATCAAGAATAGGCCTCACAATTTACTTTGGTGCTTCTTCAGAGACCACTGTGTTGAATATTGAAATTTCATTTGTTCTTCATTTTAATGAGTTTGATGCATATATTTTGATTTAAAGCCTCTCACAAACTAAAGCTTATGAGTGTGATCAATTTAAATTTCAAAAAAAAATAGTTAAAAAGATATAATCTGATTCTTACCTTCATATATGCTTTAAAAATAAATTCTAATTGTTGCAGACCATCCTGGAATTAGGACGAGTATAGAAAGAGATAAGATACAAACGCCAATAGGAATCAATATATCCACATTAATTGGATATGACATTTTACTGGTATATCACTAGACATCCTTGTGATAATAGGAGACCATCTATTTTTACACCTCAGTGTTCACAGAATCCAAAATAACCATATTCAGTAATGGAAGACGCAAATCAAATAAATGAACAAAGAAACCTCTTAGACACATTTAAAATTATACTAATGCTAATTTAAAACAGGACATCTTTCAGCTATTATCCAGTGGTTGGCCTCATATTTTTGAAGACTTCTTTCTTTTTAGATAAGTTTTCAAATGCTAAGGCCATACTGAACTAAAGCGAATTAGAAGAAAATCAGCAACAATTATTTAGTATTGACTATTTGAATTTAACATCTGATGACATGAAGCTTCAATCAAGACCCATTGGATAAAAAGACAAAAATATTTTGGGCTCTAACATTTTGAAAGGAAATCTCTTTTGCATATTTTGTATTTTAAAACACTCTGGAGAGTCCCTTAAAATAACAGAACATAGGGTTTTTAGAATTGAAAGGGACATTAGAGATGATCTAATCCAGTGGTTCTCAAACTTTGCTGTGTATTAGAATCACCAGGGGGCCTCTCAAATACCTCATGCCCAGTCCAATTAAATCAGTCACTGGGGGAGGAACCCAGCACTCCACATTTTTAAAAGCTCATCCAAAGATTTCAATTTATTAAAGAGGAAGGAAAAAGGAATAGGATAAAGTGAGGAAGGAAAAAAACAGAGGTAAAGAGGAAGGATGGCAGGAGGGAAGTTAATTGACATTTTTCTGCTTTTAATTGGGAGAAAGGAAGATGAAGAAAGGTATTTATCTGACTAGATTTCTTTGGCAATTCACTATGAGTTATGAAAAAATAGTTTTCAGGAATCTAAAATGAGCAAATCACAAATAAGGGCAGCCACTTTGTTAAGGACAATAGAATAGCTACTATTTAATATTAATATATCTTGAATACCTACAAAATAATTAGCTGAAATCTTATAAATAACCAGAAAATTCAACCATATTGTAGATTCCCCAAGTATTTTTGACTATATTATTCTACCTATGAAGAATACCCATCTAGTCATAAGTTAATATTTATCAAAGCCCATCTATATGCCACTAAAAGTCATAATTACTGCACATATTATGGAGCACATGATAGAAAAACACTTGTCCTCATAGAATTTAACCAATGACAGAAATAAGTTGATAAATAGTTACCACTGCATATTAGAGCCAAGGAAGCACCAGAGGGGACCAAGCAATTGACCTTCAATTTGAGACCAGAGTGAGCACTAGTGTTGCATATTTCTGAGTTCAGGTTAGCTAAGGGACAAGAAGTATTGTTTTGCTTTAGAAAAGGTAATGTTCCTTCATAGGTAATGTTCCTTCAAAGGTAATGTTCCTTCACCTAGATAAAGGCACATTCACAGGAGGGGTGGGTGTCATTGCCAGCCTGCAATAGGGTGAAGAATAAAAGGGGTTGGAGTATTGCAACTAATGAGTCAATTCTTTCAAGAGTTAGGCAAAAGCATTGCAGTGTGTTATGTGGGATATACCACCGTGACTAAGAAAGTCTGGCAGGTCAGGCTCAGAATCCTCCTCTGCTACTCACCAGTTATTTTGTACTTGTAAATTATTGTTTGCTTATTTGAAAAACATCAATTGGTTAAGATCAAACGATATAATGCATTTTACAAACTTAGTAAAGTTCCAGGCCATAAAAGTGCTCAATAAATGTTAGTCAATTAAAATAAATATCTGGTGGGACAGAAGTTGGAAATGTATTTAAAATGGCAGAAACCTGACAGTGTTTTGGTGCTGATGAGAAGCAGCTACTAGAAAAGAAGAGGTTAAAGATAACAGTAAAGAGGAATAATCAAAAGGGTAGAGAGTATTTAAAAAACAGGCTGGATGGGTCTTAGAGTAGGAAGGATTCAGGTTCGACTTGAGGAAGATGATGTATTAGGAAGATTGGGCCTGGATGCCTGTATGTCTGTAGATGCTGAGACACAAATTGAAGGAGTTCCCATCTGATGTTTATGTCGGAGGCTACTGAAAATGTGATGGAATCAGAAGTTTGAGAAGAGTAGAAGGTAACATGCATCTGCAGTGAACAGAAGGTTGCTGCCTAGAAATGCATAGAAAAAAGATGGAGGCAAAGCACCGAGAGCCCAGTTGAGTTGGGAGACAAAAATGGATAGTGGCAACATGTACCCAGCCACGTGTCTGGTCAGAGCTCAGCAGTTGGGGTGTGTGGGCATGCAGCAGATGGCTGGATCCAGCCTTATGGTTTTAGCACATAGATGAGGCGAGGCTCAACAGAGCAAAGGAGTGACACCTGACTGCTCCAGATTTTTTGAAAAATGCATAATATATAGCTTATTGAACTTTATAGTCGTAAGTTATATATTTTTGTAATTATGCAAAAATTACAAACCCAGTGAAATGTTCTTTCAGAGAATATTGCAGTTCTTCAGCTGACAGCAGAGGACAAACTAAAAAGATAGAATTTGGCTGCTGTATATAAATAATGCAGCACATCATGATGGTAACAGTAAGTCCATCAATCCCTGTCAAGAACACAAACTCACACAGACTTTATAAAAACAATCAGGTGCTCCGAAGAAGATGAAATTCAGTGCCATGTCCAAAAGTGGAAATTTCACAGCACCTTTTTATTTAGATACTTAATTGTGAATTCTGCCTTTTCTAAGTGTAAACCTGGTCAGACACAAAGTAAAAATAACCTCTGAAGAAAAGAAGTCGAACATGAATCGGTTAACTTGATCACTTATTAAGCAAAATAACCTAAAGGAAGAGCAGAACATTTTGTTAATCACTAGATAACTTGTTTTATCAGTATTTCAGGCAGGAAGACTATGTAATGTTAAAATTATGGAAAAAAATTGCAAAGCCTAATTTTGTGTTTTATTTAAAATCTTGTTTAAAAAGTCAGAATTTAAGATAGCAGTAGAATGACTTAGTTTCAAACTACAAATTCCTTAGTAAAATCTGAAGGGATATCTTTTACTGTTTTAAGTGCAGCCCCAACATATTTATCTCCAGGGTTTCATGTAGCTAATCACCTAATTGCATAACATTATAAAGTGTGTCACTGAACCTGACCATAAATGTTTATCTACTTAGTGGCTGGAGAATGCAAACACATCACAAAAATTAAAAGTGGTACTCTTCCAACTAAAAAAAGCTAAGAGACACCCAATTAATTTAAGGAATGGAAGTCATATTTAAAAAGTCATATTTAGATATTAATAAAATTTTCTAAAAGGTGAATGATTTCCTATTCACCTTTTACAGCAAGGTTTTCACATGAAGACGATACTTTATAAAAGAGCTGATGCATTCTAATTCCAAAGAATCTCTAAAATTTCATAAATTTAATCTTTTTATCCACAGCCACAACAGTCTTAGAAAGAAAAAATATAAAACACTTTGATAGAGAACCCCTTTATAGACATGCTTACTGATAAACATGAGAACAAATGAATTCTTTAATTCTTTTAACAAACATAAAATCTGTTATTCAGATTTAATGGCAATAGGGGTAATATATTTTCCTAATGTAAGGGAGTTCCTGACAAGAAAAGACAACAGAGCAATTAACTCAGTGGAAGTCAGAAATTATGTGTGTTCTTGCTATATTCTTGGTTCTCAACAGGTGTCAGGTTATTGCTGTTAACACTCCAATTTGCATGTTTATAGGGGACAATCTGATTTCCAGGAGGAAAGAAAAGTGCCCTTTCTTCAGGACTTTTTAATAGAACTCCATTTAGAATACTAGTACATTTATACTAAGTAGACCGGGAAAATATTTAGGAAGTGGGACTTTGTTACTCCTCTTGCCTATCAATGTAGTTTATTGAGTGGATAATTTGAAGTCCAAATGACAAATCAATACTCTGGGGCTCCGTGTAAAGCTTTGCTCATATTCAGTTTCTGTATCCCTTTCATCCTCAATTTTGTGATGAGTTGGTACCCCTCAGATCCTTTGCAATCACTGAACCAGCCATGAAATGAAGCGGGAGGGCTTTTAAGGAGCTCTAGCCCCAAAGCTCAGAACCCAGCATCGGTTTTTTCTCTGCTATTAATCAGCCTCTAACATTATTTCCCTTTCTCTTTTCTCACTGTTCAAATTACTCTCTATGTGATTTTGTCAGTGCTCAAATAAGGGGTGGTATGAGTGCAGTTTAGAATCCTCTGGGGTTAAGGCTTCAAATTACATAATCCCTTGAGTGATTCCCTATCCCAAGTTCCATATAGCTCTGCTTTGACACAACTGTCTTGGCAAGGAACTAATATGATGGAGCTACCGCCAATCTTCCCAGAGTTGGCGGACCACAAAACCACTTGAAACATGTATATATAAATCCTCTTTTCCACCTTCCCCTCCCTCTATTCCTATGACTCACAAAAACTATCTTTCAGTCTGAAATCACACAAACTGTTCCTGTAAATTTTTTTTTTCTGGTATAAATTACCTCCTCGCACAAATTCTCAAATTTCATATACTCTTAGATTCTTCTATTCCAACACATAGTCTATTAGAACATTTTATTATTTTTTAGTTATATATTGATCATTTTTTTTGCTTCCTTGACTATGTGTCAAACAGTATACTAAGTGTTTTATGAGTATTTTCACATTTAATCCTTATAATATCCCTATGGGAAACTTTGCTGATATTATTAACAAGCCTCATGTATCCTATGGAAAAAAATAAAATTTACTACATTTGCAGAAATTACCCAAAGGAATAGAATAACGAATGGCAAAAGTGGGATTCACACACAGACAGCATGACTTCAGAAATGAGAAACTGTGCACTGGGATGGTTTCCCTTGCCTCTATTATTCTTCACCTTCTCTCTTCACCTCTTCAAGATTTTCATCTTTTCAAGTTCTCTTTATTCTCTGCCTGGTGGCTAAATATTTAGTATTGTTGTGTATTGCCCACCATTCTCATCCTTTGAAAAAATTGGGCTTCTTGGACTAATCCTCCCATCATTTGCATATCTGACCCTCCAGTTGCTAAAATAGGAATAATTCTGAGTTTTAGTCTGCAGCTAACATGGCTATGTCTGTTAGTATGATATTGTATCCCCTTAATGTGGGCAATGCTTAATATTGCTGAAAAGCAAGTGCAAGTATATGATAGTAGGGCAGACACTGGACTAGATCACGTATGCTATGTTGATATATTGATTTCTTAATGAGTTTTATTTGAGTATTATAAAGGGACCCCATCTATTATTTCCAATCTTACTTGGAAAATTTTGAGAATAACCCCAGGATATGAATCATCATTTGAGTTGAAGGTGACAAGTCCTAGAACAATATTTGGTCCACAGTGGTTTCAATATGCATTCAGGCAAGAAATCTCACACACATATGTGAATGGTTTCCTCTCAAAAGAAAGATGAGAACAAACGATCACACGAAAATGACAAAATACCTACAACAGAAACAGCTTGTGGAGGCTGATGTAGTGCATCTCAGTAATAATTTGGCTAGAAATATTGTCTTTCAATAATGATCCAATTCCATGCCAAATGTACATCCATGGATCACTAAAGTGGGGCCATCAGCAGGAGTAATGAACAATTTCTGAACTTTGTGGCTTATGATTGATCTTTTTTTTTAGTTGTGAATAGTACTTTAAGCAACAAAGTAATGTGAGATTTCTCTGTGCAAACAACAATCCTTTCAGAATCTACCTTATGTTTACAAAAATACCATTATAGCTAGTTTACTCATGAGTATAAATGGTTCATCATTAAGAATTTAAGAGCATTTAGATTTTAAATAATATTAGTAATGATTTCAGACATAGATGTCAATATCATTGTAATGATGTGATCTACTTTTTTCAACTACACTTTGAGTATTGAGTATTACAGTTGAGTATTAAGATTTATTTTTTCAACTACACTTTGAGTATTAAGTTATTAATATTAATTTATGTTGAACATAAAGCTGCTCTAATCATAAATTTTCCCCTTAGGTTTTTCAGATAACAATAACAATAGTACCTCTATTTTATTGAGCATTTATAATGATTCCAATACTTTTATTATTATAAAAATTTAAGAAAATTTTCTATATTCACAGGATTTAAACCCTGGCAATACAACTCAGGAACCTACATTATTAATCACCGCTTCATACTTCAATGATACACCATTTTAAAATTCAATATTTTTTTAATTCTAAAAATAATTTATGTTCATTGTAAACAGTTTAGATGGTACAGAAATAGAAAAAGGAGAAAGCACAGTTCTCTATAATCCCATTCCTTAGCTATAATCAATACTCATTTGAATTGTACACCAAAATTTTTTTTCTGTTTTGCTCTATTCATTGTAATCAAATATTTTTACTATAAAATAAAAAAGGTATATATCTCTTAAAAAGGTAAAAAAGTTATTACATGAACTTTAAATATCCCCTTCCCTTCTTTTCATTCCCTCACCCTCCATGTAGCCACAGTTAGCTCTTTCGTTTGTATCCTTTCTGAAAATCTATACATAAATACTCTCTCTTGTGTGTGTTTTCCTCAAATGGACAGAAATAACACACTTCCATACCAAATTCTTTTTGTTTTGCACTATGTCTAGAGATAATCAGCATGAAGCCATTTCATTTTTCTTAGCAAATATATGGTATCCAAAAATACAAGTATGCCATTGTTTATATGCAGTTCAATACCACTAGACATCTAGAAGGTTTCAATTTTTTGGTGTTACAAAGTATTATCAATTGGTCACTCCTGTACAAACACCTTTGAGAACTTTTGCTTCTGCTGGAAATAGAAGCTTAGAAGTAAATATATGCTTCCAAAAATTTTATTATTGCTACCTAATATCCTTCCAGAAATATCATACTAATGTATCAGATAGCTAATATTGTATCAATTTCCCTTATGCTTGGTGGCATTGGGCTAGAACTATTTCCAAATTAACTTATATTAGCATAAGCAATATATATGTAAGATTTCACTTCCTACTCAATAGCCATTTATAAGGTTGGTTCTAACAAGATGAGTTCTGTGTTCTTATTATCTGGAAAAAAACCAATAAAGGATGATCTGCTTTATTGCCTAACTAATCCAATAGATACACAAATTTGGAGGCTCTTAAAGCTTTTTATTTATTTATTTATTTTTGAGATAGATTCTCACTCTGTTGCCCAGACTGGAGTGCAGTCATATCAACATAGCTTACTGCAGCATCAAACTCCTGGGCTCAAGCTATCCCCTGGTCTCAGCCTCCTGAGTAGCTGAGACTACAGGTGCACACCACCAGATCCAGCTAATTTTTATTTTTTTGTAGAGATAGGGTCTTGCTATTGCCCAGGTAGGTCACAAACCCCTGGCCACCCAAAGTGCAAAGATTACAGATGTGAGCCACCATGTCCAGCCTAAAGCTTTAATGCTATTCTAAACATGGGCCCCAAAGTTAATACAAATGCTTGGCAATTTTCCCAGAACTAGGGTTAGGAAACTCAAGAAACTTATCAGTAGACACTAAGGAATCTCTAAATGTCCTGGCCTGCCATCGTCCCTCCTCATGCCCATGATCTCCACCTTGAGCTTGGGATATCTCTTCACAGGAGGTGATGAGAATCTGTGAGCATGGGGTTACTACACAAATGCTGCTGGAACTTGTCAAATCTTTTAATAAATGAAAAAGCAGTATATGCTGTATGATCTCTCTTCTAGAGTTGTACAGAAAAAGGAAATTCTAAAAGGATACACTCAAAATGATTAACAGGGGTAATCACTAGATAGCAAGGTCACAGGAGTATTCAAATATTCTTCATTATGTTTATTTTTATTTTGTAATGTTTCCTACAATTATATGCTTCTTTTTGTAATAAAATCTTAATTAAAAAACTTACAACATTTAAAAATCCAATTAGCAGCTAGGTAGAAGCAGAAATGATAACTACCAAGGCAGAACTGAAAGAAACAGAGGTTAGTAAGTATTATGATGGGCCATGAATGTTTAATATTTCTTAACATAGAGAATACTAAAAATGTGATCTTCAGGAACCCAGCACAGTCTCATCAAACACATATCACAGGTGTAAACTATCATCAAGATCTATCTTAGCTGTTAAACTCATGGGCCTAAGGATATATACATATCTGTCAGCAAATATGTTGATATTGTTTACTTACCCTACATGGTGTATTTGTCAACCTATAACACCTCTTTGATAAAATTAATACATAACTCAATTCTAATACGATTTTTATTTTTATTGATATGTATCTTGAGAGGTTACATTTTTATTTTTTTATTTAATTTTAAATTTTAATAGTTATACTAACACCAACATCCATAAAAAACTAACCATTAAGAACTAATTACATGCCATGCATTGTCCTAAGCACTTTATATTATTCTATATAAACTCCGTAATAATCATGGATGCTACTATCATCACCATTTTTATAATTAGAAAAAACAGTTAATAAAAAGTACAGTTCATTAGCACACTCATGATTTCACATCTAAAAAGTAATATAACCTATACTGTCAGCCCCATAAATCTGACTTCTTATTCTCTGATCTAGAGCCTAACAGAAAAAATGAAGAGATTTCCATGGAGTAGGCAGAAATGAAAATATCATAGAAACATAAATAATGATTTGGACCACTTATAGAGCCAAAACCTAAAAATATTCCTAGTCATTCATATAGGCCACCATTCATTCAAAGAACATTTATTGTGCTCCTACTAGATTCAAGGTACAAGGTTAATTAGTGTAAGAGTTAAGCCACAACATTATGACACAGTCCTGGTCCGCCCAATTTATTCTTTAACTTTATCTAGATAATTTAAAATTCACCTTTTCTGAGTCTTTCTAAAAGAAGAGAAATAGACAAAATTAAGTCTATTTGAAAATGCCATTTTATTAATTTTTATTTTAATATGGAATTAGATGGGAAATTAGAATGCCCCATTTAACTGTTACTTAAAGTGGGAACTTAGTTTATTACAGAAGGAAAACTAATGCTGATGTTCAGAGGATGCCTTATGAATGATTTATGTGCCTTTGATTTTCCCCATGAAGCCCCTAAGTCACTGATATGTTGTAAGCTTGTAAGCTACTGAGATTTAGTTTACCTCTGGAAAAGAAAATCTATTTTATGTTCACATAAAACCTGAAGGAGCTCAGGAAATTTCACCCCAAAATATGACTCCTTGGTATAAAGAATATTTTGAATTAAAGGCTGTTCAACATCAAAAAGCATCAGAGGGGGCTTTCCCTCTATCTGCATTAACTGGACCGACCAATCAAAAGATCAAAAGGGGCAATTGACTTTCCTTTCTCTCCTTGTTGTCTCAGTGTATTGCAGAAAGGAAGATCAAGAATGCAATCAGACCTGGCACAAATCACTTAAATATAATACCTGTCTCTCTGGTTAATTTAATTTGCTCAGGTTAATTTAATTTGCAAAGAGAATCACTTACAAGTCAATCTGTTTCCCCCATTCATTTATCCTCCCTAGTACTATCGGTTCCCCCTAAACAGAATTACCTCTGCTCCTCATCTCCTCCTCCCCCCCAAAAGGACAGGTATAAAAATATGTGAACTTCATTGGGATACTAAGTAATCACCCTGTGATTCTCTTCATGCACATGGTAAATAAACCTTTCTCTCATTAATCTGCCTTCATTGTGAGTTGATCTTTCAGCGAACTTTTAGGGGAAATGGCAAGTTTCCCTTCACCCCTTTAAACCCCTTATCAAGTTTTTCACTTTGATTAATTAAATTATGTCTCATGCTTTTTAAAGCAATTACTTAATTACAAAATCAGCTACAACCTAATACTATTGGGAACCAAATTCAATTTTAGTAATTTGATTGGCATGATAAAATCTAGAAGCATTTCCAGGGTCAACATAGAAACTCCTCAGGCAGGATGGCATAATTGACAGCAGTCAAAGAAATTAGAGACCACAAGCTCAATTGTGGAATGATCCAGCTTTATTTTCTGAGAAGATTTTCTTAGAGTTTTTCTTGTTATTGACTAAACTTTAAAAGTTTTGTTTATTCTTTAACAAAAAAGAAAATCTAGAACTACTTGTAATTTACATTGTTTAATGATATTGAGTTAAAAGCTCAAGAGACATCCAAGCATATGACAAAAACAACACTCACACTTAGGTTAGCCTTTGTAGGTTTTCATATAACTTCTTTATTTTTTGATGTAAAGAAGAAAATATATTTAATAATTATTTTGAGGTTTGAATCTAAACATACTGGTTTTCTGTAAGGATTGAAAATCAATTAAAAATATAGAAACAGATGAAATGAATTTGAATCCACAATCTTCTAGTTACTAGCTAGGTAAATTTTGCAAATCCACATCATTAATTGAACCTCATTGTCCTAATATATAAAATAGAAATGATAATTATAACCACACCACCAACCTCTACATAATTGTCATAAAGATCAAAGTGAAAACATATGAAGTTTCTTTTCCATTGTAAGAATGTTTTTACTTATTTTTCAAAAATTTATTGACATTAATAAATATTTTTTTAACATTTTCTACATATCAGAAAGCATATCTAGTAACTACATATATCCACATATGGAACTATGCATATATACATAGATATGCTAATATAATCTCATTTAATATGCAAAATAAACATGAGGTTGGCATTATTATCAGCATTTCACAAGTGAGGAAACTGAGGCATAAGAGGTTTAAAATCTTGCCCCATAAACACAACTTATAAAAGGTATAATCAAATATCAAACACCAGACTAACTGAACTATGGGACATTCTGTGGCTAGGGTGCCAATTGTTCTGAAACTCTAAGGAACTCAAACTTGAACATTATGAGAGAAGTAGTAATTGTTATCTGAACACATCTTTAAAACAGCACTATGAAAATCGTAATTATTTTAGCAAATATAAAATGGAAGAATGCATTAATTTTTTTTCTGGAAGTTGTCACTATGGATGTCCTGATTATTACTTTCTAAAGAAAATGAAGTGTATCATTACCACGTTGTATCAACATTATTTCATTATTTCAGAAATGTATTGACTGCTGGAAGTTCAGAGGTGGCTTTGGAGTGGCTAGTGGTTCAAACTCTGTTTCTCCACAGTTCTCTTGGCTTTGTTTGTTTTCAATACTTGTGTAGGATCAGAAGAGTTTCTTATACTATACTAAAAAGACTGAAGCAATAATAGGATTCACAACGACAACCAACGATATCCAGAAGAAGAGAGAAAGACTCTAATTAAGCATGCTCTAATAAGGGCAAGAAAAATTTTTTCCCAGAAGACTTGGAAAATTTCCCCTCACTACTCATTGGCCCTCAATGTACACATGAACATTCCTGACTCAATTTCTATCCTTAAGGTGCTAATGGGCTTAAACCTAATTTTCTGAATAAATCATTCTGCCAAAGAGGAGGGATTTCCTTTTTAGAACAATTAGCCCAATTGTAGGATAGAGCAACATGAATCTGCTAATGATAAACTCAAACTCCTGAGTTCAAACCTAGCTTTCCAACATACCTGAATTAGTCACTTAATCTCCCTATGCTCTGTTTCCACATGTAAAAAGTGAAGATAATATGGTACCTACATGATAAGATTGCGATGAGAATTAAAGCAGTTAATATTCACAAAATACTTAAAAATGTACATAGCATGTAAAATAAGTATTACTTAAATAGTGTTAAATAAATCTATAAAATCTATTTGAATATTGAGGAACACAGCATTGTCACAGTGGCCTAAAACTTCTCAACCACACATTTTTTCTTTGAGAGTTGCCTATTTATGCAAACTGTAAGCCTTGCCATTGGTTTCTATTTTTCTTTCATAGAGGTTTCTACATACTCCTTACATACACGGCGAAGTCAGCACCATAGTTTTTCAATTTCCCCTGGTGCTGCGTTCTTTCAAGCCTCTAAATAGTTCTACCTACCCCTCTCTTTGTATTTCTATGCCTGTATAATGTAGGAAGAGGTTAGGGCACTTTGTTTCATGCCTGCACAATTATTTCTTGGTTATAATCGTAATAATAGTTAACAGTTAATGCTTTATTGTCAAAATTAGGCCAAGATCTCGATGACAGAGATAAACTGACCTATTTTCCCACTGTTTTTGTACCACACCTTCTGTGTTTGATGTACATCTACTTTGCCCACGATTGCTATGTCTCTGATTTGAAAAGTACATTTGAATTTAAATACGCTAAAATATTCTAATATCACATTTACTCCTCAACATTTAACCTCTCTAAACACTACTTTCCAATAATATTCTAGATCAATTTTTTTTACAAATAGTAAGAGATGATTTTCAGCAGTGCATGAAAGAATATTTTATGTATTTATTTTAGCATTTGTTAGAAAAACTGAAACTAGCATACAAAATCCACTTTATGGGTGTTATTAGTAATTTTATTTAACTAAGATGTGTGATAATTTAAAGAATATATTGGTGTTTATTTAAAATGATGCTAAATGGATATAGTAAAATTCTGGCTATCATAACAAATGACTGATCTCTGTAAACACTATCCACCAATAATAAGCAACAACAGTGATAACTACACACACACATACACATGTACACACACATAAAAGAGAGAAACCTTCAGAGTACAATAGTCATCAGATTGGTAAAAATAAAGAATTCACTGCATTTTATAGCAATTTAATTATTGCAGTGTATGCTCAGAAACGTATATTTTATTTTCAATCTCAAAAAATAACCCTTCAATTTAGTATGCAATATATCTACAAAATTTCAGAGGTAAAGAGAACCACAGAGACTGTATAATCCATCTCCTTCGCACTTTACAGGCTTAAAATGAGGTCTAGAAATATAGCAGTAAGTCACCCCACCAGGTGGTGGCATATTTTGAATTGAAATCTTAATGTCTTGATTCCCAAGCCAGTGTTTGTCGGTTTATAGTTGTTTTACTATACCACGCCACCTACTCCATAGTTATTCTTATTTTAAGAGCCAAAAAACTGTGGCTCTGGTGTTAATGAGTTTCAATGTGTCAAGCCCCACTGTATTTTTTCTATCTGCTAGACCACAAAGATGAGATTGTGGCAACATCTATTTTCCAATTTGCATATAGCAGAGCTTTTTTATTATCAAATGCACAAAATAATTGATTTTTCACTAAAATCTTATACCAGTCTTTAATTTCCTATCTAAACCACTCACATTTAAAATAGTCTGTTCTGATAGCAGCAAAAGAAGAAAATCAGAGGTAGGTAGCCATATAAAACATATTAACATACTCTTAACAATCAATCTCAATTACATATCATTTGTTGGTTTTATTTACAAATTGAATTCTCATTGAATATTTTTCTCTTATTTCCAACTGAATCAGTTTTAGTGTGGGGTATCTGTGTTAGGTTTTAAAGAACTTTCTGCGAGTTCTTTAGATTTATTCCTAAGGTAATCTAAGCAGGTGATAATCTAAAATACTTGTAGCTCAAATAAGTGATTAAAGGAGCATCATTATTCACAGACAGTGGATATGAAAGGATTGGAACAACTAGGCAAACATATTAACTGAGTCCCTAGAGGGAGGTAGTGGATGATTTTGACAAATTCATGCTCCAAAACAAAGATAGGATGGGTAAAATGCAAAAGTAAATCTTAAGCATCAACATTTTTCTTGTCGAATAGATCTATTAATACTAGTTCAGGGCCTCATTATGGAAAGACTGAACTACTTTTTATTCATTAGATTTATAGATTTGCTGGAGGGAGGTTTTCCAGTTTGCATTTTTCATTGCATGACTATTATTCAGTAAGTTTTCCTCTTGTGTAGTTAGGGATCTCTCTTTCTTACTGCTCTAAGCCTTTCAAAGCCACCTTAGAGTCATTTACTATTTTCCTTCCTACACATGTGTTGGTGCCTTAATGAGCTGGACTTTGCCATTTCATCCTACCTGTGAGATTCCTTTGTTGGCTCCTTATTCATATGCATCTGTATGTAGAACTTTCAATTTGCTTAAACTTACACAGGGAATCCCTAAATGAGAAATATGGGCTAGTTTTAGGGGACTGTAGTGTGGGTGTGTGTCTAAATTTACAGTCAGATGAATTTTAGAAAATATTTACATTTTTAGCTTATGCATTTTGAACACAAATTTAAGATGTGTTTCCAGAATTGTCAGTTCCAATGGTTAACTCTCCCCATGTACAGTACTTAATCTCTAACTGTGCTTTAATTGCTTTTCTGTAACTTTTTAATCATTTCCTTCAAAATCTGTCAACACAAAGGTATTTGCTTTTTGATCTGTTTATTTTGTGTGCCAATGTCTTCATTTCCTCCTCGCCATGACTTTGATGATATAACTCTTGACTTTATGTTCAAGTAATTTTATTTAGTCCTATATAGCATATTCTAAGAATAATTGAAGTAAACCATGCACTTTTAACACATTCTTTTCAAATATATTAGCAATAATAAGCAGCACTTTGTTATTCTTCCTGAACTAAAATAAACTCTTAAGCTCCTCCCAGCTGACTGAATGGACCCACTCTTGGACAAGGGGACCCCAGTAATATCATAAAACTGAGTTGCTGGCCAAGGGAAGGGAGGTCAGACACACCTCATCATACCCACTTTCCTTCTTAGAGATGTCTTTTGTAACTCATTTATAGGCATGAGGTTATGCGAGACAAACCTGCAGGTCCTCAATTTATATAACAAATCTCTTGTGTCTGGGTATACAGGCCTATGGTCTGTCCCTGATTAACAGATTTCCTTATCCTAACTTAAAACATTCCAAGCCTTTAGATAAAGCTTCTTTTCTTTAACCAATTGCAAATCAAAGAGTCTCTTTTTAAAAATTTCAGAATATTATGGGAGTACAAACACTTTGGTTATAATGCCTTTGCCTCACCCAAGCCAGAGCTACAAGCATGCCCTTCCACCATACAGCATGCTGTACATCCATTAGTTGTGAGTTTACCCATCCCTACCACCCCCTTTCCATCTGACTGCTACCCAGTGAACATTACTTTCATGTGGGCACCTTAGTGTTGACTAGTTACTACCAATTTGATGGCAAGTACATGTGGTGCTTCTTTTTCCATTCTTGTGATACGTCACTTCGAAGGATGGGATCCAGCTCTACCCAGGATAATATAAGAGATGCTATGCTAGTTTACCATTGTTTTTGTTGAGTAGTATTTCATAGTATACACACACCACATTTTATTAATGCACTTATGTATTGATGTGCTCCTGGGTTGTTTCTACATCTTTGCGATTGTGAATTATGCTGCCATAAACATTCAAATGCAGATGTCTTTATTGTAAAATGTCTTGTTTTCCTTTGGGTAGATGCCTAGTAGTAGGATTCCTGGATCAAATGGTATTTCTATTTTTAGTTCTTTGAGATATCTCCAAATTACTTTCCACAAAGGTTGTACTAATTTGGAGTCCCTTCATCAGGGTCAGAGTGTTCCAATCTCTCCACATCCACACCAACATATGTTGTTTTGGACTTTTTGATAAAAACCATTCTCACTGGATTTAGGTGATATCCCATTATGGCTTTTATTTGCATTTTCCTAATCATTAGAGATGTTGAGTACTTTTTTATATGTTGCTGGCCATTATTCTGTCTTCTTTTGAAAAGTTTCAGTTCATGTCCTTTTCCACTTGTCATCTAATCTTTGACAAAGCAGACAAAAATATACATTGGAGAAAAGAATCTCTATTCAATAAATGGAGCTGGGAAAACTGGATAATCACATGCAGAAGACTGAAACTGGATCCCCACCTCTCACCTCTTACAAAAATCAACTCATGATGGATAACAGATTTAAACCTAAGGTGTGAAACCTTAAGAATTCTAGAAGAAAATGTTGGGAAAACTCTTATAGACATCGGTGTAGGCAAACAATTTATGAAGAAGACCCCCAAAGCAATCATAGCAACAACAAAAATAATAAATGGGACCCGATCAAATTAAAAAGCTCTGCACAAAGAGTCTTTAAACCCACCTATAACCTATAAGCCCCATCTTTGAGAAGTCCCACCTTTCAGGCCAAACCAATATACCCCTTCCATATACTGACTTATGACTTTATGTGGAATTCCTGTCTCCTGAAATGTATAAAACCAAACTGTAACCCAACTATAGGAAGTCCACATGCTTAAGGGTTCTTGGGTATGGCTCCAGGCCAAGGTCCCCAAATTTGGCTCAGAATAAACTTCTTTTAATTATTTTGCAGAGTTTGGCTTCTTTTCCATTGACATTTTTAATATTCATCCATTAACAACAGTAGTCTAACTCTATAAACTGCTATCTATTACATAAATTAAGCCATTTTAACAATTAAAAAGTTGACATCACTTTTTGCTTAATTAAACCTTTCAATTATTGACTGCAATAGAGTAAATGTTTATGTCCCCTCAAGATTCATATGTTTAAATTATAACATATAAGGTGATATTAGGAGGAAGAGCCTCTGGGAGGTGATTAGTGTCCTTATATATCAAACACCAAATCTGCTGATACCTTGATATTTACTTCTAGCATACAGAAGAGTGAGAAATAATTCCTGTTGTTTATAAGCCACCAAGTCTACAATATTTTGTCACAGAAGCCCAAACTGAGATATTGGTTATTTGCTATTTTATGTTATATGAAGAATTGTGTTTATTTGTAAAAATATTAACATTCACCTCTTTCCAGTATATAGCTATAAAAGTTGTTAAGATCAGTGTTTGATATATCTTATGCTGTTTACTTCCTAACATTTCGTAAGACATAGTTCAGGTATGATTGTCATAATTTTTTCATTCATTCATTTAACATATATTTTTAAGTACCTGGTCTCATATAGTGAAATAGCAATTTATAATGTTATAAATATACATTATAAATTTCTACCATATGCATGCGGGCCTTGTAAAATATTCCCATTTATTTATGAAAACATTGTGCTAATAAAAATCAAATTAAAACTAAGTTTGTTAATATAGAAATCCTTTTACAGGAAATTGAACCCCTTACTCTAAAAGTTAATTTACATCATAATGCAATTAATGGAAATAATGTGTGCCTTTCTATTGCACTATGTCCCCAAGTACTATCCCTGAGGTCTCAAGCTTTAATGTCTCCAGTGTAACTAGAAATCCAATAATACTTGTTTGTGTGTAGCATATTTTCCCCAAATAACTCAAAGCACTTTATACACATATATGTTTCTTTTTCCATTCACAGCCTATATTAATTACATAGTTTTTATTTGTTGTCTTTATTTTATAGAAGGAAAGTTATATGCAAATGGACAGAAAAGGGAATGCCTACAAAAGATTTTAAGGATAATAAGAACTTATGAAACAAGGATAGTTGGAAGGGGAGAGGATTTCAAACAAGTGAAAAGAATGAAAGCATAGCATTATAGTGTGCATGTTTCACTTGTGTTTCACTGTGCATTTCATTTATTTATCCAAATCACTGCTTCCATTATTAAATTGAATATATGAACTTGAACATATGGACTGAGTCTATTTGTTTTAGTGTTTTTAGCATAAAGCCTGGCATAAAATAGGGACTCAAAAAAATTTATCTGGATTTTTGCAAACTTAGATGGGTAAAATTACTTCCTCAAAGTCACATATTATACTTATGCAATGATGGCTGAAAACTGTTGTCTTCTAATTTTCATTCTTTCAGCACAAATCAGCAAATTAAGGACCTACTATGTGTCCAATATTGTATCAGATACAGAAAACAGGAAGAATTATCTGAAGGTTGCTAGCACTGAAGAAAAGGAATACTAACTTATCCAGTGAGTCCACTGTTACTTCTTAGATTTTAATGTTATCTTAAGAACTAACTTTTCTCCATGAAATGAAAAGGATCAGTGTATAACATATTTGCCCTGCTGAAATGCCTGTGCATAGATAAATGCAAATCTACTGACTCCTCTCATGGAGGAGCAAGGATTCTCCATCCTGTCTCCTAGTGTTCTTTTTGACATTTCTGACAGGGTATGGCAAATGATAGTTCCTATCCATGTTTTCTGCTGCTCTTGAGACCAAGCAAAGGAGACTATGGTGTGATTTAAGGGATACAGATGTTAGAGTCAGATCAATTTCTTTTCATATCCCAGGCTCTACCACTTTTAGCTTTGCTACCTTAGGAAAAGCCTTCTCTGCCTCAGTTTCTTCTCCATTCCTAAATTGGGATTCCTAAATGAGATACCAGGATAATGCATGTAAAGTCGCTAGCGCAATGCCTGGTGTATAACAGGGATCCAATGACTATAAATTTCCCACCTCTTTTCTCCTTTCTCATGAAAGAAAATGTATTCAAGTCCTGTGCTAGAATAAAGGATATTAGGTCCAACTTTTTTCAGTAAGAAGGAATAATTTAAATATATATGGAAAATCACATCAAAACACTGTCTTAACTATTAGTAAATCCAGGCAATAAAAGAAAATCTACATTCTTCTTGGAGAAGTTTCCTCAGCATCCAACTGACATGCTAAAAACAGATTACATATAATTTCCTCAGGAATCCTATAAAATAGATTAGCATAAATACTATAATCTGCATTCTACATATTCATTCTTTATTTGTACATGATGGTATTTACAGAGATTACGATCACTGGATACTGCTAAACCTACAATGTCTGTTGCTTTATGAACAGATTCTGCTATATACTGTGCATATCTTAAAACTGTTCCTTTTTTATTTGGAGTCAAAGCTACTATTTGCAGAGCATTTTGCCATTTGTAACCTTGTCTCTCAAACTCTAATTTGGATGGATGCTCTAGTCTGACGTTTGCCCTTCCCTTTTGCTCCACCTTATCCTGTTCTTACTATTGTGACCCGCTTCTCACAGTGAAATCATAAGGGCAGAAGCTTCTCTAAGATATTTCTTCTACTCTCTCTGCTGACACTTTCTCTTTTTTTTTAGCTTCCATTCCAAAATTGTTTGAACACTTTACTGCTGCAGATTCTCCCCAGACACCCAAGAATTCTGTACTAAAATAAGCATCCCTTTATTGCCAATGGACTGATACACTCCAGTACTTAATCCCTGGGGTCCCTTTGCTGCTATTTAATGTACCACTGCTCAAGAATTGCTGTTGTCCAGTTACAGAAGAATGGAAGTTGAACATTTCCTTTGCTTTATGGCGCTTGACGCTTTGGCCACATTTGCTTTTCATTCTTCCCACGTGACTTGCATCACTGAAGGGCAATGGCTGAGTAAAAGAGAGGCAAAATGTAATGCTTCTGTGGCTTCACTCTCTAGAAAATGCCTAGCAAAGAATCATTTCCTGTGGTGTCCCCAGACACATGTCCCTCATTGCCCTTCCCTTTCCTTCACCTTTCCTGAGTAGAAAGGACTGTCAATTAGGAATGCAAAGGAGGATAACAATAGCAACTCCCAATGCTCCTACCAGGCACAATAATAACATGAATGCTCAAGTAGTATGTGGCGTGCTACAAAGACAAGGATCTGGGGGCCACAGACCTATGTTCAAAAGCCAGCTGTACAAAACATGACATGTATAACTTTATACTGATTCATTACTTTCTCTAGGGTTCAGTTTCATCTCCTTGAGATTGATGTACTTAAATAAGATAATGATCATCTAGCGGCATTGATTCAATAGTGGCTATTTTACTAGTATCTGCTAATGATCCAGCTTCTCTGCAGTGTTTTCTGTACAGTGTCATTCTGCCTGTCTGTATGTTTTTCCTAGCACACTGTATTTCTATGGTTACTACACTATGATGTCGTCTTTTCCTCACTTATGAGCTGTTATCTGCAAACATATTTTTTTTTTCTATCATCTTTTCATACCATGACTATGGGCATTGCACCGTGATTAAGAATGTGAGTCCTGAAATTTGGTCCTTATCAAAGACTAGCTTTGTAACTTTGGAAAAAAAAAATCGCTTAAAATCTGTGCTTTGATGATCACTTCTATAAAGAAGAAAAATCTAAACACCTAACTCACAAGGTCACTATGAAAGTTAAATAAGTTACCATTTGCAAAGCCCTGAGAATAGTGGCTGGCACATAGGAAGTGTTTAATAAATAACCACTAATATAAGCAACTACTCATTTTCCATGATCTCTTTAAGGAATTTGATGTGTTTTCTAAACTCTAATGTGTTACATTTTTCTTATCAGTCCTTTCTCTTCAATACTAATTCTTACCTTTACTTTGATCAACAGAATTCAAATATTATTTTCAATATTTTGATATTTTATGCATGCTACCATTTTAATCAATTTAAAGCAGAATAATTTGGCTACAAACAGAGAAGGGTGGAACATATTCTGTCTCACATCACTTCATCCCCAAGTACATTACTCATTTACCTTGTGAATGTCTTTAGCAAACCACATTCTCTGTCAGAAATGTGCAGTCCACTCTAATGCATTTTAGAGCTCACTTAAATTTGACTCATGTTTTCATCTTATGCTGATGCCATAATCCACATAAAGCACTCAGCAAAGTATCTAATCAGTGCTTAAAAATGTTAGCTGTTAATATGGTCTGTGGGTGACATCTGTGATCACAGTGTGGAAATGGCAAGTGCACATTTTGTCTTTTTCTGCATGAGCAGTTGTGTGTACACACTTGACTCCAGCTTGTTCTTTTCCGATCATGACAAGCAGACACTCTCTAATCGCAGCTCTGAGAATAAGGAACTATAACCCTAGGCAGTCCAAATATTTTTTTAAATTAAGACATAGTTGAAGAATACAAAAAACTATGAAGATTAATATAATGAATAGCCATCTATCTACCACCTAACTTTGCCAAATTTTAGTATTTTCATATTTTATTTCCATTTTTTAAAGAAACAAAGTATTAAAGAGATAGTGGCATGTGTGTCCTTCTTGGATTTCATTCCTTTCCCTTGCTCCTTCTTCAGAAGTCATCAATATAATTTTGTATGTATCATTTTATGATTTATATTTTACCACACAGGTATGTATCTATACAAATCTAGAGTTCTATTTAATTCTGTAAACTTTACATATTTTATCATACTGAATGTATCTTTCCATATCTTTTCTTAAAAATATTTGCTAAATGATTCTCATATCACTCTCCAAGCAGTGGTACCTACTTCTAGTCCCACCACCAGTGGTTGAGAATCTTTACCGTTCCACAGTCTAGCCAACACCTACTATTGTCAGGCTTTCTATTCTCTGTAAATCAATAGATACAGGAACATACCACTTTATTATGTTAGTTTGCATTTCCCTGATTACTGTTCAGTTTTCTTTTGTTTAAATTGAGGAAAATAGAATCTCTAGTTAAGTATCTAATATTAATATTCAGCGACAGTCTCTGTTATTTATTTTTGAGTGTTTCACACATTGTTTGATAAACTAATATACATAGATTATATTTTATCAGTGAATTTGTTCTTGGGATTACCTAATCAAGCATCATGTATGAATGATTAAAGTGTACTTTTATAAAATAAACTGCATCTAATTTTTTATTATTATTTTTAACCAATATGTTACTCTGAAAGAAGGTAAGTTGGTAACATTTGCATTAGGCTAGTGTGTTCAGTGTTCATATGTAAGATCAAATATAGAGCATAAGAAACATATAAAAAAACTAACTACAAATGTCCACTAAGCAAGGCTACAGTTTATTCCCAATTGTGCCATGCCATATTGGTAGCTAATAAATGGCTGCTCATGACACAATAATCATAACATCATGGCGATAATCATTGTAATAATTATAAGGTCAGTTAACTATTCATGTTTATGAGTTAGCCTCAGAAACCGCTGTGATTATAGTTGACTGCTCTTTTTTAAATGCACAATTTTCTTCATCCAAACTCCACTTTTATTCCATAAGAACAAATTAAGATGACTCTGAATTTGCTGAGGTATCTTTAAGGGCTCTTATTTTTAAAGCTAAGTGTGACTCTTGTTTTTTCTACAAAGGCCATTTTAAACTAAACCAGGCTACAGCTAAAAACCTTCCGCAGTGCACCTTGACTTTAAAACAATAATCTCAATTATTTAGAACTGCACCCAAATATTTGTTCACATTTCGTTCTTTCCTTTTATTTTTTCTTCCTCTGAGACAGGGTTTACCTCTGTCACCCTAAGCTCCAGTGAAGTAGCATCATCATAGGTCACTGTAACCTTGAACTCCTGGCCTCAGGGATCCTCCAGCCTCAAGCTCCTAAAGTGCAGGGCTTACAAGTACAAGCCACCCTGGCCCCACATTTCTAACCATATTGAGGTACTATGTGAAATTCACAGATCTTTCTCAGTATCTCAACATCATTCTGCGCCATAGTGCATTATTTCTTCTGGAAAGAAATATATTTAACTTTTTACATATATTCCTTGTTTCCTAGCATATAATCCCACTTTTCTTTCTATTTCTCAGGACATTTTTTTCTGTATCTACTTTGCCTGCTAGATATCTCAATTCATATGTCTCTATGGCATCACAAATTAATTATATTTAAAATTGAACATATGCACCCTCTAACCATCCCCCAAAACTGCTCAGCGAAGAGCATACAACTCATCCAGTTAGTTGCACAAAACAGGACCTGTAGAGAATCCCCTTCTTCCTTCACCACCAGAATTCAATCTATCACCAAATCCTTTTCACATTCTACCTCCTAAAACATCCTGGTATCTACTCCTTTCTTCCACTTCACTCTCAACACCATCATCAAGCCTCATTTCTTTGCTTTAGCTGCTCCCTTTGCCAAGAATCCCCACCTGGACCCCTTTTACTTTTCTTGTTGTGTTGTTTTAATTTGCATTTCTATGATTTGTAAATCAATGCAGAGATCAAATATCTTTTCACATTCATTAGCCATGTGGGTTGTTTGATATGAGTGTATTTAAAACAAAATGTGTAGTCAATATTTGTAGATGGTCTATATGCATATGTTTATTCTGTGGTTAGCACCCTTTAGTCTTTACCTCTCATTCATGGATTGACATTTCCAAGTCCCAGTTGCCTTCCTTGCCCACCCTCCAAACCCATTAGTGGTATGGCAACACCTCCTAGAAACTCCATGGCATTTCTCCTAGGGCATTGCCGATATACCCATACACTGGATCTGTTTACTGGTCCCCCTTTCACATTGGACTGAGCAATCTTTAAGGACAAAGGCCCATCTTTCATCACTTTATTGTCAGCACTTACATGCTACCCAGGGCCATCATTAATATTCAAAAAATATTTGCTCCAAGAATTGACTATAATCAGTATAGTAAGATGGAAATTTCCACAGAAAACAGTATTAGGGTTACTGGGTTGCTTTTCCTTTTTTTTTGTTGCTTTTAACTAAATAATGTTTCTGCTTGATATAACAATAACGTTAATTTGCAAAAGTCTTTAAATACTTTGGTCTTAGCATCATAATTATAAACAATGCAATAAAAATAAAAGACTTGAGGAATTCAAAAACCAAAGCACATATTTGGAAATAGACACCACAGAATATTGCTGTAATGCTACCTTTGTTTTCAGTATAACAAAGAAAACACTATCCCATTCCTTCCTGAAAGATATATTTTTTGATTTGCAGCTAAGTATCAGTTACCATCCAGAAAACAATGAGAAAAAATCTATAAAAACTATTATTTTCAGTGACATTCTCTATACCAGAGATAGCTCTGTGATGGGTTGAGTTTTAGTTTAACAAACAAACCAAACAACTGTCACAAGAAGTCAATACTTACAAGAATGTTTCCAAAGGCACTCATAAGTGAAACTGTATTAAACAGCACTAAGAGTAGAGTATATTTAAAGTATATACATAAATCTGCATAACAGTGAATTTGAACATTCCTGAATAAGTGGCCCCCTTTTAAGTGTCCCAAAATTGTGAACCCTCACATAACCTGAATTGTATTTTTAATATTCATTGATTCCAAGGAAAGGCTTACTGATAAAATGCTACCGTTAACTAACCTAAATTTGTATTTTCTAATCCCAACAAATATATGTGTTTATAGGAACCACATTATATATATGTGTGTGTGTGTGTGTGTGTGTATAAACTATATTATTTATTTAGCCTTCAAATGCTACTTTATCTACAAATAGATTTGGTAATATGAAGCCAATTGGCAGTTACCAGTATTTCATGTATAAGAAGCATTACTGGTTAGAAAGCTGGGACCATGCTTTTGGAGACTTTACATGGCTTGTGCTTAGCATAGTGTCTGACATATACTAGGTATGCAATAAATGGCCAATTGAATGAACCAAAACAATTTATCTTTATAATATAAAACCAATGTTCAGATTACCTGAGACAAAACACATTCATAAAAGAAAACCATAATAAAAAGACAAGCTTATGTCAGGCTGGGACTTCAGAATTCATTCTGAAAATGAATTCACATGTAGCTACTAAGATGTTTGGACCCACTTGGTATGCATTGTTGTACTTTCAGTGATAGCGGCTGCTTTCTTCGTGGATTTAATGAAGGGGAGTGATGGACTGTGGAAGGCCTCAGATAGAAAGTCTTTACAGGACGAGTGTCAGAGTGACTGTTCTGTCAGTGGCGTTAGGGATCCAGTGGCACTGATTAATTTCAGTGCCAGTGCTTTATATGGAAATACGGATATACACAGAGCCCAGAATTGTAATTATATTATACATGTAGTCCCTTTTACCTGTTTGAACATTATTGCTAGCGGCTAGAATCTCAACCTATATGATTCCATGGGAATTTTTTTCCATGGATTTATCTAAGATGAAACTCTTGTCCTGTATCTTTAAATTCTTGCTTTAGCTCTAGGCTTACTGTGAACTCTATAGTCAAGCTGCATAAATATTCCTGAGCTTTTGCTTTGTGCGCCAAGCCCTCTTGAGAATAGTATAGGCAGTAGATTGCCGTTAAGGATTTTAAAAATGTTTTTAACGCTGTGATATCATGTATTTTCACAAAAACTGATGTGTGCTTTAGCTTGCTGCGCTCCCCTCATGCTATGCATGTATTACAGATGTAAGAGATACTGGGGAGTAACAGTGCCTGCCCCTAATTTAAAAGAAAATGACACAGTGGTCCACATGAAAGAACAGAAGATTTATTAATGAAAAACAGAATAAATAAAATACTCTCTGAAGTATAAGAAAGACTATTCAGCAATAAATCTTGCAGTACAAGCTGATATGCAGTGCTTATGGTCTTATCAAGCCTATACTGAAGGAAGTCAGTAGATAGCTATACTATGAATCAAGACAATGTATTTAGCATATACTCTGGGTGTGCTTGTTTTTCTATTTTGTTAAATTTAAGCCAGGGCCCCACCGCATTAAACAAGTAGTTGAATTCTTTATATAAGGGACCCTGATTGTACTTTCTGTATACTTTATAAGCAATTAGGTTAAATAGGGCTATAGAATACACAGAAAAATGTAGAGCTGGTTTGTTCTTTCTGAAGGTTTCAGATACAACGTTTTCTTTATTCATGATTTTTCTTCTGCCCTCATAAAATGAATCCCTGCACTTCAGGTTAGAATTAATTAGGCTGATCTTCAGCTG
This sequence comes from Microcebus murinus, assembly GCF_040939455.1. Taxonomy (NCBI): domain Eukaryota; kingdom Metazoa; phylum Chordata; class Mammalia; order Primates; family Cheirogaleidae; genus Microcebus; species Microcebus murinus. The sequence goes on from NC_134114.1 coordinate 61,335,895, forward strand.
CTCAGCATTCAGGGCTCCCATCAGGGCAGCCTGTACACGCCTGCTCTCCCCACTGGGGTTTTAGGCAGAACTCTGGGAATTCTGCTCACCCTTTAGGCCAGACACAGGGTCTCAGCCCTGCCAGTGCAGAAGGCTAGAGATGACTGTAAAAACCTGCTTCGTGGTTTAGATAACATTCACTAGTGCTCTTCTGAAAACAATCCCCTACCTAAATGTCTGTGGCCAAAAAATAACCCTACTAATGAGGGAGAAAGCAAGGCAGCCACATAATCAGAGGCACACAGATTTTTGGTTGGTGAGGATTTATATATTAAATAATATTGTTGAATGGTGTAATAGATGCATATGTTTTATGAATTGTAGAGTTCTACTGAGTTAAGTCTGTGTTTATCTAGTTGCTTTATTTCTATAAGATATATATAGTAATCTAATTTTTAAAGAAATTTTACTATTTTGATTACCTGTACAAGAATGAGAGCTTATTTTTGGATGTAATAAGATATGTGATATTATTTTAAAAGGAGAGAACTTATTATTAAGAGTGTAAGATAGGCTGGTTGCAGTGCCTCATGCCTATAATCCCAGCACTTTGGGAGGCCAGGGAGGAAAGACTGCTTGAGGCCAGGAGTCAAGAGCAGCCTGGGCAACAGAGAGAGACCCTGGCTCTACTAAAATAAAAATAAAATAAATTAGCTGGGCATGGTGGTACACACCTGTGGTCCAAGCTACTCAGGAGGCTGAGCCTGGAAGATCACTTGATTCCAGGAGTTCAAGGCTGCAGTGAGCTGATATTACACCACTGCACCCCATCTTCAGTGACAGAATAAGAATGTCTCTAAAAATAAATAAATAAATAAAAAGAAAAATAATAAGAATGTAAAATGTGGGTGTTAGACTTCTACAGGTTTTGGTTTTCTCTACAGCATATCTCCAGATCACCATGATCATCATTGGCAGAACTGAGCTAAATAAAAATGAAGAAGAAACAATACTGCTTTTTAGATCCTGAATACTTGTGATATTACATTTGGAGGTCAAATTGGTGTTTAAATATTTGTCAAAACGATTGCTAATGCTGTTTGGAATTCAAGTTGAATTTAGAAATGAATCAACAAAATTACACAGGTTAATGATAAATAGTACAGATTAAAATGCAAGAATTTCTGTGCCACAGAAGGAAGCATGATACACAGGCCTGATTTTTATATGATCATACAAGAAAATGAAGCAAATCATTTGAAATTAAAAACATTGCTTGATAATAACTGCCAATTCCTAGTCCTCATCTTCCTTAACCAGTCAGCAGCATTTAACACAGCTGAGCACTGCCTACTCTGTAGAATATTTCCTTTACTTGGTTTCCAATGTACTTTTTCCCTGGTTTCCCTCTTCCTTCTCTGGCTATTCCTTCTTAATAGGCTCTTCCTCTTCCTCTCTAAGCCCTTAAGTTAGAATGCCCCAGGGCTAAGTCTCTGGACTTCTTGTCTTTTCTGTCTATACCCTCCGTTTGTGACATCAGTCTCTTGGCTTTAAATAACATCTATAGATGATGACTCAACATTTTTATCTCTGGTTTGATGCATGCCCTAAAACTCCAGATTTATACTTACAACCTCACTTGGATGACTAATGGTAATCTCAAATTTAACATTTCTAAACTCCTGATCATTTCCTGAGACCTATTTTCCCTTGTTGTCTTTCTCATCTCAGTTAATGTCAAATTGATTCTTACAGTTCAGTCCAAAGCCTTAGAGGCATCTGTGACTCATTGCTTTCTTTCATACTCACATCCTCTCTGTCAGCAGTTCCTGTTGACTCTACCTTCAGAATACATCCATGATGTGACCACATCTCACTCTGAACTTCAATCTATAATCCTCTTTTGCCTTGATGACTGCAATAACCTCTTGACTAGTTTCTTTGCTTTTACTCTTGACCCTTTCAGTATTTTCTCAACATGTCTGCAAGAGTCATTTTGTTAAAACATGTCAGATTATGTTACACCTTTGGTTAAAATTCTCAGTATAAGGATGGCATTCCAAATCCAGCAGGTCGTTCTGGACTGAGCTCATGCACTGGGCCCCAACAGACCTGGCCACACCAAAATGGAGTCACTCATGTTAAATGTGACACAATCAAATTAAAACTTTAAGGGAGCAGATAGATCCTCACACAGTCCAGGTTTCCCACACACACGCCAGAAAAAAAAAAAAAGAGAGAGAGAGAGATTGCAGCATAATAAGGAAGTTCCCTCTACAATAACTCTCACAAGAAAGTAACCTTGTTCCCAACTGATAAAACCACTTTCTGCCATTTCCCAGTGGCATCTGAGGCCAAATAAGGACATCTACAATGGTGACAGAGTGACATCAATGCCTAAAGTTTTGAGAGATGGACCCAAAGGGGAAAACTGTTAATAAGTTTAGCCTGAAGCTGCCTCCTTACCTATTTTAATTTGGCCTAGAGGTTTCTCTGTCCATAGTGAACTCTAACTAAATATGTAAACAGCCCATCACCTACTTTTGTATCAATCACCAACTTTTGGCTAATCACAGGTAGCCAACTGTGCTAATCATGTTCAAATAAGGCAACTGCCAAGGTGTAATAAACCAGCTATTTCTATACCTCACTTCCATTTTCTATATGTCACTTTCTTCTTTCTGTTCATAAATCCTGTCCAACCATGAGGCAGCACCAGAGTCTCTCTCGTGAATCATTCTTTGCTCAATTAAACTCTGATAAATTTAATTTGTCTAAAGTTTTTCTTGTAGCATCTTGTTGATAGTATTCATTCATTTTTCCTTTTTCTCCCTCCATCCCTTTAACTAATCTCTGTAGGTGTTCTTTCTGATGTATTTGCTTACCAGAAACAAACAGGTTTACTGAAGTTATTAATAATAATTTCAGATACTTCTAACTTTTAAGTTAAGAAATTGCTTAAGCACTAAAATATATTGAGGAAATGAAAACTTTAATAAGTGTGTTGTATACTCTTTCATTGAAATATTCTGTTGATTTTAAGTAATATCATTCTAATACCCTAGTGCCTAGTAAAAAGAATTAAAAACGTGCTCTTCCTGCCTTTTAAATAATACATTGAGGAAGATGTTTTAGGGGGCCTCTCAGATCCCCCTTCAGGTACAAAGCATTGATTTCTCAAGCCAAGAGTGTTGGCTCCTGAAAACTCACAAGTTAGTTCCTACCTACTAATTCTCCTGGCCAAGAAAGCTGCCTCATCAATATGCAATGACTGGTTGATACCAGGGTACAAAAAGATAACCCCTTTGCCTCGATGCCAGACAACTGGGAAAAGCCATTCTCATGATACCATCTGAGACCTGTTTTAAAACTGCATCACAGTGAACCTCTTCATCTTCCCAGGCCCTCTTCCCTTACTCCCTCAGTGTTCTTCCTGCACATAAATCTCTTTCAGACTCTGGTGCCTGGGAAACTTCATCTAGACGTATGTCATCTCTAATACTTAGGATACTGACAATATGTGCTATTGAAAGTTAGCAGAATATGCTGCCTTCAAATATGCCACTTTGGCATGAAGATTATTTTGAGCTAAAGGCATTTGAAAAACAATAGATGTAAAGGAGAGAGTCTGACCTCCTCCTTTCTCCCTGTACAAGGAGAAAAGAAACTTTCTTGTTACAAGAGACAGATAGTAAAGGCTGAAAAATATCTGTACAGATAACTTTCATTAAGTAACTTTTATCTTCCTTATCCTCCCCATACATTTTAATTACTTTCCCAAAACTATCACTCAAGTTTTACCACGTTTGGGGGCCTTCAGTTTCTTTTTTCTTTTCTTTCTTTCCTTCTTTCCTTCTTTCCTTCTTTCCTTCTTTCCTTCTTTCTTTCTTTCTTTCTTTCTTTCTTTCTTTCTTTCTTTCTTTCTTTCTTTCTTTCTTTCTTTCTTTCTTTCTTTCTTTCTTTCTTTCTTTCTTTCTTTCTTTCTTTCTTTTTCTTTCTTTTTTTTTTTTTTAGATAGAGTCTTGCTCTGTCACCCAGACTAGAGTGCCATGGCATCAGCCTACCTCACCACAACCTCAAACTCCTGGGCTCAAGCCATTCTCCTGCCTCAGCCTCCCGAGTAGCTGGCACTACAGGTATGCGCCACCACATACAGCTAATTTTTTTCTGTTTTTAGTTGTCCTACTAATTTATTTCTATTTTTAGTAAAGATGGGGGTCTTGAACTCCTGACCTCAAGTGATCCTCCCACCTTGGCCTCCCAGAGTGCTAGGATTACAGGCCTGAGCCACCATGCTCAGCCAAGGGGGGGCTTCATTTTCTTGTGGAGATTTCCAGGTATGTGTAATATATAATCTGTATGCTTTTCTCCTATTAATCTGCCTTAAGCCAACTTAATTCTCAGCCCCAGCCAAAGACTCTAAGAGGGGAGAGATAACGCTTTTCCTTTGCTACCTTATTTCAAGTGGCTCAATTTCAATCCTGGAAGAGATTGCCCCTGAACACTTGTTATTTCGGCTTTACTCTTACTGCAACATTTAAATTAAAAATATTCTCTGCAGTGGAACATTATAACCGGAAGAGCTTGCTCATATTAAAATCTCCAGGATAATTTTCTTTAAAAATTCAATATACAATACAAAAAAAAACAGGGAAGTAATGCCTGCCCAGTAGTGAGGTTATGTGACATTTAGAATCATACAAGTTACTCAGTAGCTGCATGTAGAACTGAACTGAACTAAAAGGAGAAAAGAGCTAATAGGTTTATAGGCAGCTAAATCAATTAAGACTTACTCTTTCTCCTTACTAAATTGATTTTCATTATCTGCACAAGAATGTTAGCCAAATGATATTGAGACATTTAATTATATTTTAACTATATTCACACACACATACCTATGCAACTGGCTTCCTTGAATATAAAGAATACTTGAACCAAGGAACAATCTCACTTTTTAAGACAGGTTATCAGACTGAATTTTTCAAGATCCAGGTATATGCACTTTTAAAAAGGTACATTTGAAATAAAATAACTATGAAATATAAGAAATAATATGATGAAATATATATACACCAAAGACATTCTGCTTAAAGAAAAGTAATGTAAATATCAAAGTAAATAGAATTTTAAAGAAAATCTACACAAAGATTATGAGATAAGTGACCATCTACCAAGAAGTTAGACGTTATCCTGTATACACATAACCACACTGCCTACATATATTGAAAATAATAACTTTCTAAAAAGCATAGCATAAATATAGAGAACATTAAAGTATATTTTTAACGTTCCAACATCAACACATATGAGCACATTTCATTAATATGCCAAGATACAGTTTAAAAGAAAAATACTCAGAAAAGTACTAGAACTGCACTGTCCAATGCAGTAGCACTAGCCACAGGTGACTATATAAATTGAAGTTAAATAACATTAAATTACAAATCCAGTTCTTCAGTCATACTAGCCACATTTTAGTGGTCAAAAGCCATGGAATTTCTGGCTACCATATTATACACATTAAATATATTAATAGAATATTTCCATCATCAGAAAAATTTCTATTGGACAGTGCTCTTCTAGAATACAAATCAAATTTTTTAACATAAAAGTAACAGGGTTTGAGGGTAATCACTGAGGACAATATTGCTTTTCATCGTTTCCTGAAATGAATTATTTTTTTAAAAATTGCATTCATGGATTCATTGTATAAGTTAAAATTACTTTTAAAAAGGAATTTCCCACTCCTCAGAGAACTGATATCTTTAATAAGTGATTCTAAAATGCTAATTTCTTCGGTATTTATGTTTATATAAATTTGGACATAAATCATGATATATCACAGCTAAATTGGCTTTGAAGAAAACATGGGCAAGTCAGCTCAGTTAAGTGTCATACTAAAATGTCATATTGTTATTTTAAAATAGAATCAAATGTGTTATGTTCTCATTCTCAGGTATTATGGCCTAAATTGTGTCCCTCAAAATATGTATGCTGAAGTCCTAACCCCCAGCATCTCAGAATGTGACTGTATTTAGAGACAGGATCTTTAAAGATAAATAAGGTAAAATGAGGTTATCAGGGTGGGCCCTAATCCAATACAACTGGTGTTCTCATAAGAAGAGATGAGAACATAGACAAACATAGAGAAAAGCCCATGGGGAGACTTGGGGAGAAGACACCCAATTACCAACCAAGGAAAGAAACTACAGGAACAACCAACCCTGCTGACACCGTAATCTTGAACTTCTAGCCTCCAAAATAGTGAGAAACTAGTTTTCTGCTTTTTAAGCCACCTGTTTATGATATTTTGTCACAGCAGCCCCAGAAACTAATACATCAGGCGTGGCATCTTTGTTATACTATGTATGCTCCGTTTCATACCTGTCTACTAACAATAATTGGAAATATCAATAATACTGATCATATTATTTAGAAAAAACCCCACAAAATTATGGCATTCAAAAGTTAGAGCTTATTTTCTGAATAAAATATTAGAAGACTCACAGAATTTCAGAACCTATCTCATGCTGAATGAGACATAGTGTTCTGGAGAAAAGAAAGCATTCACTTTTTATAAATGTGCTTTTGTTTAGGTCTCTCAGCTGTGTGCAAAACAAACAGGACAGAGAATAGCACAGGTTTGTCCCACATATTGTCAAGCCCACATCAATAATATCAACTATTCATGGCAGAGGAAATGCTATGAGTGTCTATCATTAATGGTTGAAAGTTAAAAGATAAATAATAATTTTATAATTGTATCATCACTATTTTTAAAGATTTGAATATATCCTACCATTAAAATATTTGGTTCTCAGGAAATATACTTTTAGTTATTTCACAGACTGAAGAATTTACCAGGCATCAGAAACTCATGGGTACATTGAGTAAACCCAGAGTCATTGCTAAGAACACAATGACATCAAGCTGTTGATATATTTATTTAACAAACACAAACACTTTACAAAGTCAATTAGTTTAATTTTCCTAACAATCCTAAGGAATAACACTATTGTTACCCCAATTTTAAAGTTGAGGAACCTAAGTTAGGAAAGGCTTGCATAATTTTCTCAAAGTGACTGAGGCCCAGACTCAAGCTGAACCCAAGTTTCTTGCCTTTGGAGTCTGAGCTCTTAACCACTGTGCTAACAGCTTACTTTGCAGTGGCTCTGCTAACACTTGTTTTCAAGCACACATTTGCCCATGAATAAACATACACAGTGAAAAATGAATGATGTCAAGTTCAATCAACACATGACCCAGTTAAATGTTTACCTGAAGGTAAAATTTTAGCAAATATACAGCTTTCAGGGATACATTTTCAAGCTGTAATGTGGTAAAATAAGCAAGGAAGTGATTGCCATAAAAATAAAGATAGCATTTTCTTTGTCAGTTGTGGCAAGCTGGGGAAACAGAAGGGCTGTGGTTGGAAAGGGGCACAAAGAGAATGGATTAAGACTAGAGCTTTTTTAGCCAGGTGATGAGTTACATGAATTTTCCCTTTAAAACAATTCATTATGATGTATATTTATTTTTATTCACGTTTCTGTTTGCATGTAATTTTTCACACCAAAATCTTAATATATTTATATAGACATGCAAATACATCTTTTGGATTTGTCGGAAACAAAATAATATTGTATATCCCATCTGCAAGTGTTTGTATAAAACACATGAAGTATGGCAGCATCCAAAAAAACTAAGTCAAACTGCATACAGCAAAATCACAGATTCCCTTTTAAAACTACATATGCCATAATGGCCATAAAGTAGTCATCATCCAGATGGAAATGCTGTGAAAAATTTCAGCTAGCCACATATACTTCACAGATATTTATAAGAAAAAATGTTTTGAATACTTACTATCAAATTTTAGTCTTTTGAGATACTCAGGACATACATGCATATATGCATACATATATACATACATGCATATCTACATATATGTGTATCTCATTCAAATACTAGACCAAATAAAAAGATTCCTATATAAAAAAATAATAATTATAAACCAGAACCCATTCATATTATCTGAAAGCATTTAAAAAAGTCATATATTAATAGATTTTACAGTTCAAAAATATATTGCAAAATATTTATTGGTTAATCTTCACTGAAGGCTTACTAAGTGTCAAATGCTGTGGTAATACATATGCACTACCTTCATAAACCCCTACAGTCAATTAAGCACCATCATCCTCACCTTACAGAATGCATAGCTTAGTAATTTGCCCATGTCATGCTGCTGTACTCTTTATAATGAGTATGCTGTTGACTCTAGGATCTAGACCAAAGAAGCTCTGGTTTCAAGGCATCAACAATAACTATACTTAAGAGTAACAAAATTGAAGCATGCCAGTAAATTAAATACAATGTATGTCATAATATATTTTAATATTTATACATTTCTATCAAGGGAAAGTTTATTTGGAGCATTTGTCTAGTTCCCATAGATCTTGTGCAAGAACTTCAATATAAGAATAGTAGCCAGAAAAGAAAAAGGCAGAAAATTCAACAGTCATAAGAAAATGGAAAACTTTAATACTTTTTTCTGTTCCTATGCCACACATCATAATGTAGAGTAAATTAAAGGAAAATATTTTTGGATATGTAACCTCAAAAAATAACTCTGTAGGTATGCATATGTTAGTGTGTATGTTTTAACCTGTATATTTGACCAATATGTCATTTGAAGAAAGGACGTTACACCACCCTAAAATAATGTTAGATGCCATTTATACACTAAGAATATGAACCACAAAAGAAAATAATAAAAAAAAACCCTCAGTAGTATTTATACACAAAAAGAAATTTAGCAACATTACTAAAGTGAAGTCTGTCATCATAAATGGGCTATTGAAGCATAGTCATTATAAAGGTTAACTAAATCAAATTAAGACTTTAATTTTTTTTGAATAGTCAACAAAAATTAATTTCTAAAGTGAGAAAAAGGCAGACCTACTGACTTTACCTAAATATATTGACTAATGTCTAAAAGCTTATCACAGTTCATTGCTTTATTTCAAAAATAACAATAAGTAATAATAAAGGTTATAGTGCTATAATTTAACTATTACCCTTAAAAGATATAACTACAAAATTTTCCAAAACTTACAACATAATAATGCAGAGTGATATTCATTGCCATTATTTATACACAAAAACTTGAGTTGAATTATTTCCCTGTGTTGCTTAACTGCTGTACAAACACCATTTACTATACTATACATACTTTTGTCTTTATCTGACGAACAGTGACTCAGGTGGTCAGCAATCCCATAGGGAGCGAGTACCTGTTATTATAGGCATATGACAGAAGTTAGTATATCTATACTTCAGAGTTGTGTTCTACCACTTTCTAGTTCAGCCACATTTATATTTACTTTTCCTCTGCAGTCCCCACCCCCTAAGCTGTGGACTGGGATCATGGTCTATTAGGAACTAGGCTACACAGCAGGAGGTGAGCAGCAGATGGGTGAGCAAGCTAGCGAAGCTTCATCTGTATTTACAGCCGCTCCCCATTACTCGTATGGCTGCCTGAGCTCCATCTCCTGTCAGATCAGTGGTGACATTAGATTATCATAGAAGCATGAACCCTACTGTAAACTGTGCATGTGAGGGATCTAGGTTGTGTGTTCTTTATGAGAATCTAGTGCCTGATGATCTGAGGAGGAGCTGAGGCATTGATGCTAGCCCTGGGAAGCAGCTGCAAATACAGATTTATCATTAGCAGAGAGGTTTGACTGCACAATAAATGTAATGCATTTGAATCATCCCAAAACCATCACTTCCCACTCCAGGCTGTGGAAAGTCGTCTTCCATGAAACCTGTCCCTGGTGCCAAAAAGGTTGGGGACCACTGCCTTACCTCTTCTACCCTCAGTTTTCTCATTGGAAAAATGAGGATAGTTAGTGTTATTATCTCAATTTGTTATGAGAATTAAATGCATACTATACAAAAGCCATAAACTTTGTATCTGACACATAGTAGTACAACATTTTACTTACTTTCTTTTTTTTTTAAGTTTAAGAAACTTTAAGTTGCTACAGAAAAGACATTAAATTTCTTCCCTCCCTTCCTTGCCTCAGAGCATTCATTTTCTTCTCCAGCTCTTTATGTACCTGGGAGCTCTAGGCAGTGAAGTTCAGACTTTCTAAGTAGGTACCTTATTACTATTGTACCAACATTCAAATTTAGTTACGTATTTTAGTGATTTTGTGGATAAAGCTTACATTCCAGCATCAGTCAGTTCTATTCTGCATTTCCCGCAACATTTAGGAGTGGCATATACTCAAAGAACATTAAATATATATTTTGAAATTAAAATGAAACTATGTCTTACACCTGAAGAGCACAAGTCTTTATTATTCATTTTGAGAAACTTAATGTGTTTTTAAACTGATCAAACTAATATTCAAGTTAATTTGTTTTATGCCACCTAAATTTGAAACAAAAGAGAAGTTCAGGTCGACATTTTACATCAAGGTATCTAAAGGAAACTTGTCACCAGTCTTCTTTATAACCCACTCAAATGGGGCAACTGGCTAGATGACTCCATGTAAAATACCCTTGCCAACATCATATATAATCACTACATTGTGAAAGCAATAATCACACCTTTGTTTGCCTTTTAAATTGAATGTAATTGACTTCTTCATCCTTGACGCCACTCTTCTTTCTTAGCTGCCACTATCCATAGGCTTCCTCTCTTATCCAATTAAATGTAGATTCTCAGTCTTTTATGGTTGGGGCACAGTAGGGTTCAGCCCTGTGGTTGCTTCTTCACCCTCTACTACATCCTTTCTAGGCCACCTAACATAGCCTCATTTGCAAGCTGCTTACTGAGCACTATAACATTTAAATCTCCAACAAAGAGGAGAGCCATAACCTGAGGATAAGATATTTAAGAAATGCCTAAAAAACTACTGCACCTGTGCCGAGAAGTGGAACACTGAGAAGCATACTTTGTTCAGAGTACTCTGTTAACAAGTTGCAGTGTAGGTAAGAGAGGATGATCTACCTCTGGAATCCACTAACAGGTAGTGAGTGTATAGAAAGACAGATACAATTCTCATTAAACAGAATAGGAATTCAACGTTCAAAGTTGTTGAACTAAGAGATGATGGTATATAGATAATTTTGTAAAGCTATTTAAGCTGGTATCAGAAGAAGGAGCAAAAGCAGGTGAAAGTGGGGATACCTAGAGTAGTAGGATAGAAGTGGGTGGCAGTGCCCTGCTGCCCTCTCTATTAGGACTCTTAACATTAGTTTTTATTTTCAAAACAACATGCATATATATTAATATATACTAATACATATTAATATATACTTGAATGTATATATTAATATAACCAGTTAATATGAATGTAAATACTCTCAGGAAATTCTATCCCCCTGAGATTTCCCACTCCCTATATAGTCCTAAAAAAAAGTATATTATCATTAAACCTTACTAACACTTCTACCTTCTTAAATTTACTTTTTTATGATATATCTATTCTCTATCTTTGTTCTCTATCCCTCATTTTCCCAATATAAATCTAAATTCATATTCAATAGTTTCATTTTTGTGACTATCATTATTGTTTTTTACTATTCTAAGTAGTCTCAATTTATTCTATTTTTATATGTCCAAAGCCACATTTCTTGGCGTTAGAAATTGCCTTTGTTTACAAGTACTTAGTGACCTTCTTATGTATACTTCTGTTTCAGTTGGATCTCAGAATGGATAGGAGGTGAACATATTTAATTAGTTAACCACCTTAGCACCAATCTTTTTGTTTGCCTATAGAGAAATCATTATTAGCCAATAAATTTGGAACATTCTGTATATCATATTTGAAACTTGTGTTACCACATATAGTATATTTTATATCTATCGTCTTTGGTCTGAATTTGCCAACACTTCTAAGGGCATTAGTTTTCTATTGTTATCATATCGGATTACCATGAACTTAGTGGCTCAAAATTACAAAAATGTATTTTATTACAGTTCTATGGTTAAATATTTGACATAGTTCTCACTGTATTAAAATTAACATTTCAGCAGGGCTGCATTCCCTTCTGGAAGCTAAAGGGAAGAATATGTTTCAATGCTTTTTTCCCAGCTTCTTGAGGCTGCCTGAATTTCTTGACTCTCAGCCCTCTTACATCTCTCTGACTATTCTTCTGTAGCCAGATCTCCCTCTCTCCTGAAGCCGGCTGGGGAAAGTTCTCTGATTTTAAATACCCATGTGATGAGGCTGGGTCTACCTGGATAATATAGGTAGTATTCTTAACTCAAGGCCCTGAATCTTAATCACAACTGCAAAGTATCTTTTGCCAAAAGAAGTAACATATTTCCAGTTCCCCTGGATTATGAAAGATATAGACATCTTTGAGAGGCCATTATTCTCCCTACTACACCCAATATCACTGATGAAATCTTATCCATAAAAAGACTTAGCAACATTGGATATGTTTTATGATGTAAAAAAAAAAGTTATTTCCTGAGTTAAAAGTCTATATAATATGTAATCAATCATGATTATATTAAAATGAAATGTGTATTCTAACAAAAGCATTGAGGGAAATTCATTCTTAACAAATACTTGTTAATTAAGAATGAATATAAATAATAACTCAATTCCATAATGCTTCCATTTACGATTGTTTCAAATAAAACTATATACTCTCCAGTGCATTGTATCTCCATTCATTGACAAGGAAACAGAAAAGTTATATAGCATGCTTTTAATCACACAATTATTAGATTGAAATTTTCTATGCCATCAAGAAGTGGTGGAACCCAAACTAGACCTGGAATCCAGGTTTGATGATGCCAAGCCAATATACATGCATACACATACAATGTCTCATAAAATATTTTAGAAATTATGTGGAATAATATAGAATAAGAAGTTTTCAAAAAGTCAAATGCAAGCTCATAAAGCAAAATGAATTTAACAGCATGAACTATAACAAATAGTTATGATGACAGGACAAATTTTAGACTTGTCAATCTCAAAATAATCCAGTTAAATCAAGTCATATGTAATAAAGTATATTCTTATTCTTGTAAGCCTTAGTATTTTCTTGCTCTCATGGGCTAAATACAAAAATAGAATGGTCACATCCCTCTTCGCTGAAATATGTCAACTTCCTTCTTGTTATATAAATTGTAATTATCATTATTTTGACAGAAGCCTGTCATACTTGTAGTAAAAAATGAAACTCTAACTATAAATCATCATGTTACAGGCCACTATGTCTTATAGCTTAATGAAGCAATCATTAGTAAAATAAATTTTAAAAATCAACAAGATCCAAGCACTTTCTTTTGTGATGAGTTTTATTTCCTCTTCTAAGAAATGTCTCAGCAATTCTTTAGAACTTATTAGTCCAAAGCAAATAGAGAAGATGAGAAAAAGGTGATGAAAAAGAAACATAAATTCTAGGTATTTCTTCATCTATGATTCAGATTTTATGTTTTGGTGTAATTTGTTTTTCCTTCCTAGAGGTTCTATAGTTTTTATCATATTATCAAAGTATTGTGAGACAGGAGGTTAAAATCAATCTATCTTATGCTAACTTTAAGTTGTTGAAAAGCCCAACATTAAAATAATTTTAAAAAATTGGTAAATATATGTTCTTTATAAAGATTATTGACTACACATATGGATATACATATATGAATAAAATGTATTTTATAAACTTCTGTTTCAAAATTCAGTCATTTAATACAATTATAAATCTTATTGGTAATTTTCTGAGAAATTTAGTATTCATTATACAGCCTTCATTTTATTCTTTTATTGGTTCCATTTTAATGTTTTACTAGCTTTTTTCCCTGCATCTTAAATTAGCACATTAATAACTACACACGATTTGTAAAAAAATCTCACAATCCCTACCACTTTACATGGAACACTTGTAGCCTGTACAAGCTGTGATATGTGTTGTTTTCCAAAGTCTTTTCTTCATTACCTACCTCTATTACATGTCTTCTATTCTAGGTAATAGCACACCTAATGTACTGGTGATTTTGAGCCCATGGAAACAATACTAAAAACTAAAGAATTCAATCCAAGTAGAATGTGGTCAATCTCAAAATTCATATAGAAACTGAGATCAACTAGGAGAAACTCAATGAAAATCATTTATTTATACTCAAGGTAAAAATATTTTCATTCAGTGCCTCCTCTGTGCTTTGTACTGTCTTCATGATACTTACAATATAGTTAAGAAGCTCTTAATTGAGCCTAACCTCAGAGAGATAGGTGGTGTCTGTCCTAAAGAGAATCCTTTTACCTATATCCCGAGTCTCATCCCTTGCCATATCTGCCAGATTTTTATTTCTGCAGCCACCATGCCAAGCACTTTCAATTTTTCTCTTATCATGAACATTTTCTCTTGAGTTTACATATGTGAAAACCTAACCTTAAAAATAAATTACTTAAGTCTCATAACACATCCTGTATCTCATGTTAATATCCTCAAAACATAGACCTCTAGAGTCTCCACCTCAGGCCATCTGAGTGAAGCTTAACCTTTTAGTTAGCCATCAATTTATTTTATTCAATGAAAATGCTGGACTCTATGCTTATCAGAGCTATCTCCATCATAGTTTGTGGCGTGTCTCAAAAAGCAAGTGAAAGATATTGTGACACTTTTCCTTGAAGCAGCTCTCTGATCCAGTCATGCTGATCTTCACGACAGCGTGGACTGCCGGGCAAGTTGTGCACTGCACAGCTCAGGGGCGCCACAGACACGGATGGGAGTGCTGCCAGTTGCAGCTGTATGAAGTGGAAACCCTGATCTCATTAGCCTTCTGCCTGCTATGTAAATTTTTCCCTCTGTCTTTTATGAGTCTATCTTGGACTAGTCTGTCTGTATTAACTAAGCTGTGTCTCTCCCTCACTGTCCACAAAATTCTGTTCCCTTATATCCATCTGGATAACCAAATATTTCATCTATCATATGTCTTTGAGTCATGGGTTATATCCTTTGTGTAGCGTCAGGGTGGACCTGTGCATTTGTCCTTTGTCCAAACTGTCATTCTCCATTTTCCTTTTGGTATTTACTCTCTGCTCACTTTCTTAACTGCTTGGCCAGGATACTCCTCACTCCTACTTCTTTTTATTATGTGTAATATCTAACAAGAAGCTGTAGTATATTTGAAATATGCTTTTTGCCACTACTCTCCTACCTTCATAATCATGGAATCCCACTTGCCTGTAGAACAGTAAGAGAACTAGAGAACCAGGAACTACCATCATACCTGCCAAGCTAACCAAACAACTCACTCTCACCTTGCTGTCCAAACCTGCCTTATAGCCATGTACAGACATGGTGATCACAACTTTTAGTACTCCATTTTCTGAATTGTTAATCTACCAACGTTATGAATTACATTCGTGAAATAGTCATTTATTGCATTCTGATTTCATGGATGCTAGTCTACACTCCACAACTAATTTAGTGATTAAGATCTATGTGGGCACATGGAAAACAGTTATTATGTTAGTTAGTTTTTACATTTTTATTGAATAACTTTATTCTAAAAGTTAATAGTTAAAAATTATAGTTAACTTTTCACAGTACAGAATAGGATACAATGACATTTTAAATTCCCTCTTCCATTCTTCCAACTCTTAAATCCCACTTCCAGAGGGAACCACTTGAACAGTTGGCGTTTGTACGTGTATATGTATGTATGTGTCCATGTTAGTATTTCGGATAAACTGGAACATGCCATATATACTGTTTTGCAACTTGCTTTTATACACTACAGTATATCATAGGCACCTTTCCATGTCAATTCATATAAATTTATCATGTTATCTGTAATGAGTGCAGAATAATGTATTAATTGGTGTGGACAAACCACTATTTATTTAAACAGCCTGTGACTCTTTTTTGAGAAATCTTTTTACTATAATAGTAAATATATGAAGATACACAGAACTAGATGGTTCAGTAAACAATATAGCTCATCCTGTATCCTATCATTGGGTAATAAGGATGTTTTCTAGGTAAAACCTGAATTGGTAACAGAAGACCTGGCTTTAACATAATGCAACACCCCTGACTACATTTTTTGATATATGTCAATGGACTGACAAGAATGTCAAGCTTAGGGTTTCCAACTCGAAGTCACCTAGGGTGCACCAAAATTGCATTACTTGGAGTATGGAGCTTTCTCAATGTGTTACAGAACATCTGGGGCATTTCTGTCATTTAACTGGCATGCATGACAGACCACAAAATGCTGAATGTCAGCTTGCATTTTGTAGTTTTGAACAGGCAGCCTCTATTCCACTGTTCTTGCTTTAATGAGATTGACACAAGAATGCCAGAGGAAAAAAAAATTCTTATTTTATGCATCCTAAATGAATGTTTGAAGGCCAACTTTAGAACATATTGTTATAAGGATCAATTAAGTGTATGAGGTGAAATTATGCTTTAAATATCATATTGAGATCTAAAGAATAATACATATTGTCTTGGGATAAGCCTCATTGAAATCCATTAATTGGTTTTAATCTTTATGACTAAACTTCTGAGTACTTATTTCAATATAAGCAAATCCAAGCAGCCAAAAAGTATAACAAATTGATGCAAGCCAGGAAATCTTGAGTATGATGAAAGCTATTACTTTTTTAATTTCAAAATATTAAAGGGATACAAATTTTTTTGTTACATGGATACCTTTTATAATGCTTAAGTGGGGGCTCTCAGTATGTCCATCACCCAAATAGTGTTCCTTGTACTGGCTGGGTAAGTTTTTGCCCCTTCTTCCTCCCCCTTCCCCTTCTTGATTCCCAGTGACCTTTACATCTCCTTTTAAAATACAAAATTTTGGGAGGCTGAAGCAGCAGGATTGCTTGAGCCCAGCAGTTTGAGGTTGCTGTGAGCTAGGCTGATGCCATGGCACTCACTCTAGCCTGGGCAACAAAGTGAGACTCTGTCTCAAAAAAAAATGATAATAAAATACAAAATTAAAGTCCTCATTTTACGTGTGGTGGCACACTTGAGAAATCTCCGAAAGGCAACAATATCCCTCATTAAAAATAAATAAATATCCAACTCATAATGGCAGCTGAAAAAAAAAAAAGAAAAAAAAAAATAAATAAATAAATAAATATAACATTCATCAACATAATCCCAGAAAAGGGGAAATGATTATTTTAATGTAATTCATTTATCTAAAAATAAATGTAAGGATCTTGGGAAGGCAAACCACTGCATTAGAGAATAGTTCAGAACATTTTGGATAAACTAACAAAATTAAACTAACTCTTAGTATTTAAGAAGGTGAATAAAATCAAGCATCCAAAGATAAAATAAATTTAGAATTAACAAATCTAAGGCTTAAGCAGTAATTAAATAATCCAGGCTTTATCATTATCTTTCAATGGAAATATGCATTTAAGGCTGGGCACAGTGGCTCACACCTATAATCCTAGCACTTTGGAAGGCCAAGGTAGGAGGACTGCTGGAGGTCAGGAGTTCAAAACCCGCCTGAGCAGCATAGCAAGATCCTGCCTCTACAAAAAATGGAAAAAATTAGCTGAGCAAAGGCTGAGGCAAGAGGATCGCTTGAGCCCAGGAGTTTAAGATTGCAGTAAGCTATGATGATACCACTGTCATCATGCCCAGGCAACAGAGTAAAAACCTGTGAAAGAGAGAGAGAGGAAGGAAGGAAGGAAGGAAGGAAGGAAGGAAGGAAGGAAGGAAGGAAGGAAGGAAGGAAGGAAGGAAGGAAGGAAGGAAGGAAGGAAGGAAGGAAGGAAGGAAGGAAGGAAGGAAGGAAGGAAGGAAGGAAGGAAGGAAGGAAGGAAGGAAGGAAGGAAGGAAGGAAGGAAGGAAGGAAGGAAGGAAGGAAGGAAGGAAGGAAGGAAGGAAGGAAGGAGAAAATAAGAAATTAGTGCATTTAAATGCCACTAATATTTTTTTTTTAATTCCAATGATTTCCCCATGGGTACACAGGTGAACAATTATATTAACCATCTCCTTCCCCTCAGATAGTAAAATTTCTTTGGACCACCTTGCAACTATTTTCTATGCCTACCTTATATATATATAATTTGTTCTACAAAATTTAGCTCTTACAGTTTTTGTGTAATGACTCCCAAAGGCTCATACTGGCGCTGTAGCCCTTGGCCTCAGAAGCCTTTTTAGATGTAGGCTGTAATCCATCAGCTAAATGAGGCAAGGTCTCCCTGAGGCTCTCAACAGAGTTTGATTTGGTGTTACGACGTACAATTCCAAGCTGTTATTCTCCTGCTCATCAGTTTAAAATTAACCTTAAGACACACTGTGTACATGTTTTCTTTACTTTGATCTCATGTCCCCCAGATTCTCTGATATGTGAATCTGAACAAATTTCTCTTCAGACTTTTTTAAGGAATAGAATATCTTTCCTTTGGGGGTAAGAATTGTTTTCCATTTAACTTTCTACTTTTTTATACAAAAGCATCAAAGCATGCTCAAGAAATTATCCTAAGAATAGTAACCAGGCACAAACGAGCCCTTTTCTTGCAACATCTCTTTCACTGTTGACAGAGAAGTATTAGAATCAACTGCCAGGTAAGAAGGTCATTAGCGTGGATGAAGCACTGCCTTGAAATAAAAAGAGACCAGTCACAACAGCAGCCAGCCTGATGTTGCATTAGGAACTGTGTTCCTTTAAAGTCACGACATTTGTTTAGAAGCCATAACACAGAAACTACTTGATTTCTAATGTTCATAATATATTTCTAAAAATAGGGTGCACTATATTGATGACACCATACTAGTAAACATTGTTATGAATAATAATGATTTTTTCCACCTTCTATGAACTAAACAGAAATTTCCTTGACATCTAAGATTATGGAAAAATATATTCTATATTCAAATTGTCTACCACTCTTTC
The DNA here is from genome assembly GCF_040939455.1 of Microcebus murinus. Taxonomy (NCBI): domain Eukaryota; kingdom Metazoa; phylum Chordata; class Mammalia; order Primates; family Cheirogaleidae; genus Microcebus; species Microcebus murinus. The sequence continues at coordinate 61,354,775 of NC_134114.1, forward strand.
TTTGCCAATGCTGCTCAGACAGTATCGGTAAGTTTTAAAGTTTACTGAGTTAGTACTCTACTATGAGTCAAGTTTCAAATACAAATCAATCTCTAGTGAAAGCATTTCTTTCCCACGGCATCTGTGTTATTATTTTGTGGTATAAAGTTTGGTGGCAAAACTTTTAGAGCTGTAAACCATGCTCCCTGAATAAGTCATTTCCTGAGATGATTTAGTCATCAGCAGCATCTTATGTTGCCCTTTCAAGTCACACTTTCCAAACTGAAAATTGGTGATGATGTTTGTGCACAGGCTCCAAACCCCAGTTTCACTATTCGCCAGCTGTGTGCCCTAGACAAGTCATTTTGCCTCCCTGTGCCTTAATTTTCCTGTCTGCAAAATGAAAGTAATAAAAGTACCAGTTCAAAAGGGCTTCATGAGATGATTTACGTAAGATGCTTCACACAGTACTTAACACTCAGTGAGCACTCAGGAAGAGTTATACTATTCTTATATTCATCCAATAAGCACCAACTAAGTATCCATCTCATGTATGCTCGGTGCTAGAGATAGAAAAAGCATAAATGTCTGTATCACAACATAAATCTCGTTAGGGAGATAGAATTAAAGAATGAAAAAATATATTTAAAAAAACAAAAGATAATAAATCATTCCAAAGGGAGTGAGAAAAGAGAAGCAGAATTAGTCAAAGAAGCATTCATGGAATAAGTGAATCCAATCTACATCTTGAGTTAAATGAAGTCTGCAGGTTAACTGAAATTGGGGAAGAACATTTTAGGTAAAGACCAAAAAAAAAAAAAAAAAAAGAAAAGAAAAGAAAGGTACAGAAAAGAAACTTAACAAATGGGATGGGGAAGAATGGTGCTGAAGTAATTTGGATAAGGAAAAATAAAGAGTCCTCACAAAAATGAAAGGGATGTTTGATAAAGAGGCCCAACAAAAACAGAGGGGTCATTTGTAGGAATCTTATATAAGCTTTAGTTATTAAAAATGACTAGACTATTCCTAAATAAATGAGAAATAACAAAAATCACTGTAGTTTCTTGAAAAGGAAAATAACTTGTCAAAAACTATGGTTTAGAGAGGTTATGCTAGCAATTGTAGGCTGCGTACATTGGGTTGTGGAAATACCGGGAGCAAAGAGGTAGCAGTTGAAGCTCTGAGAGCAAATGAACTCTCTCTGAGGGAGTTATTAGAGGGAATAAAAGCAGAGTGCAAGTCCGAACTTGACGAAAGTCCACAATTAGTTAGAGCCTGTACAAGAGAGAGATATAAAAAATATAGGAGGAGAAAAAGGAAGGTGCAGTATGTAAGAAAGTTAGGTCTCTAATGCACATAGCAGTGAAGAAGTTGAGGAGAATATGAATTAGGAGGGGGAAAAAGGCAAATCTGTGTTTGACAAGAGTTCTAGGGTAGAAAATAAAATCAGAAAGATAGCTTGATGCCATATCATGTATAAATTTGTAAGATTTTTGCATTATCCTTTTACCCATTAAAAGACTTTAAGCAATTATGATTAGATCTATATATAAGAACAATAATTCTGGCCAACAGTATAAAGAAGATAATGAGAACATACGAGGCTGAAGCCAAGGAGATAATTCAGGGATCACTTACAATACTCAGTGTGAGAGAAGTAGACATAGGAAGCAAGAAGAGAGAAACTGAAGAGATATTTAGGATGTAGAATCAATGTGACCTAGTGATTAAGAGCTCTCCTAGCTTTCTGTCCTTTATTATAAATAAATTATCCAGTTTCAGCAGAGAGAGGAGAGATTACAAGGCATTTGTTTTGAAAATGTTGAGTGTGAATGGCCTGTAGGATGCCGAAGTAGGCAGGTACTAACTTGAATCTGGAATTTGGAAGACAGCAGCAGTGACTATTTGCATGAAGGACAGTAAAGCTCAAGGTGACTCGTGCATATGAATATTCCTAATCTTTCTTGTGCAACCTCCCCAAATGAAGTCTTGTCCTAATCAGATGTACAGCAGTCTAGAGTAGTGTTCATCTTAATTGTATTTCATTTTTATATGATGGGTACATGCCATCTATTGTATTTCAAGTTAATTCAATTACCTTGGGAAGAACTGTTATTTCCTTGGCCATGTATAAAGTCAAATTTAGTACTCTTGTGTAGCTAGATATTTTTAGAAATATTAAAATGAGATAAAAAGTAAATTATTAATTTAAGATTCATATTTTATAAAACAGAAAGCTTTGATAGTCTAGCAGGACAAAATGATTCATAATATTAGTATAAAACTAAAAATATCTTTTAAAAATAATATCACTGTATAAAGAGATCAATCTATTGGTCCGATACATATTGGATTATAATATTTAAAAATTAAATTGGTTTCTTTTTCTAGCAATATATTATATTTTTCAAAAAAAGATTTCTTACAAGATTTAATATAGGCTTGTAATCAATTTAAGTTGCAAAATTCTATCACCCATCACTCAGTTGCTTCATTTTGAACTCATGAGAATTAGTTAATGATCCTTTATGAAAGCTGAGTGATTTTTATAGGACATTAAAAAGCAGATTTTATGTTCACATTTTTGTCAAAAAATGTCTTTCCATAGTTTATATAAAGGTATAGGACTTACTGTATAATTTGCTTACATTTCCTTTCTGAACTTTAAGTCTTGTGTTACACATTGAGTACACAATTTTCAACCTTAGCTTAAACTCCTCTCGCATGATTATACTGAAGATGAACATCTCCTAACAGAATTTCCCCATTTATCCTCTCCTGTCCATGTACATAAGCCTTCCTTTTTAAAAATTAATTGCTGGGATTTATGTTTGTTTCTCAAGCCAACAATTTTGTACTTCTTTGGTATTAATAAATGTTTTTCCTCAGTCTCTTAAACCTACAGTGTCGTTCCATGTCATCACTGCTTTCCCTCAATTCCAGAGACGTCCTACAGATATGAAATAGGGATCCTCTGTTAAGAGAGAAGGACTTTCATTAAAAATTAATAACTGAATTCTGACACCAATACCGCCCGCTTTAAAATGATACTCTAAAGTCATTCTCCAGACAAAGAAAATAACTGAACCTTGAAATCTAGATGTTTTAGAAAACACTTCTCAGCTCAGATTAGCACTTGATAAATAGTTACAATTGCATGGAAAGCTAATGATCATGATGAGGTCAGATAAGAAATCTTCAGAATAATGATGGCAAGTAATTTATCCACAGTATGAGAGAAAACAAAAATATTTTTTTAATGTGAAGGAGATTACATTAGGGCAATGTTAAATTTTGAGCTCTTCTTTCATTATGTTAAAACATATATTCTAAGAATTGTATGCTTTGTAACTTTTGTATTAAGACTGAAATTTTAAACCATTTGAACAATCCATAGATAAATAATAAGTTAAAAAAATAATTCTATTGCACCCCAGAAGACAAGCAACTGTTGAAAAATAAATTTCTTATCTAAGCACTATGGTGAATGACAAGGCCATCTAAAGTGCTAATTTCAAATCTTCTGAGTTCACAATTATATTTTCCTTTATTCTTATACAAGTATTTGCTGTGTTCTATGGTCTTTTGCACTCAGAACTTCTGTTCTTTTAGATCAATTTTTTAAAAAATAGACATACATACACATCAACTACTGAGTTATACTTGCATACAGTAAAGTGTACAAATCAAGAATGTGGAGCTCCAAATTTACCAACGTATGTACCCTTATAACCTCCCTCATTAATGCATAAGTGATTTCCCACACACTAACATGCTCCCTTGTGCTCTCACCCAGGTAATAATCATCCCTCAAAGGTAACTATTCTTTAGACCACCATCATCATAGATTAGTTTTGCCTGCTCCTGGATTTCCTATAAATGGAATGTATTCTATTGTGTCTGGTTTCGTTCATTCAACATTATGTCAGTGAGGTTCAGCCATATTGTTACATGAATAGTTTTTCTTTATTGCTATATTCTCTTGATGAAAATACCAATTTGTTTTTATATTTTCCACTGTTGATGGACATTTGGCTGTTTCCAGATTTTTAGTATCATAAATTATGCCACCATAAACATTTTCATGTATTTTTATTTGCTTGATCTTAGGTTACACATATGTTTAGTTATTTAGTTAATTTACATTAGCTTCAGCAGATAATGACAAACATCTTCACAAATGGTGGCACCAATGTACCTTCTCTCTATTCAATGTATGTTCTATTTAGCATTCAACATTATTGGAAGGAAGAATCTTTCTTGTTAAGTCACATTTTTTTGTTAGGTATGCACAAAATAATCCATCAAAGTGATCTTCTTTTAAGTCAGTGTGCCTTTTTCCTCAGCAAATAGTTGATTCAAGTATAAACAGCAATTTTAGCATATAGGATGAAAAGTAAGAAATCCATAATTAGAAATAATTATCAAATATAACATTGGAATATCTCAAATATATATATTTTGAAAGAAAAATATAATTTTAATAAGTCTCAGAAATGTTCATGGCATTTTGGTCCTGCCATAAAATTATGTAAATTACTGATAATAATGATCTGTTTTTTATGATAGGGCCCACAATATTGAAAATACATGCATATACTAATACTTAAATGTCTAACTAAAATTAAATAAGGGTAGATTCAAATTTCTTGCCACTAAATGAAATACAGAAAATACTAAATAAGCATTCTGACACCACTGGTCAGGGTGAAAAACAGATCACAGCAAATTAAAATCAGATGGAACATTGTAGCTCCACATTATATTAGGGGAGGAAAAATAACTTAATCATTCTACCACTAGATATGCAGAAAGTTAGCTTTATATATAACTAAATAATGTTTCTTAAACTTTTTGTGAACATTATTATTTTAACAAAAATTTGATACAGCAAGAAAAGAAACCACGGCTTTGCTGAGAATCTGGGTCACAGAACACAAAATTCAGCCTACTTCTAAAGTAAAGGGAAAAAGCAAACCTGCAATAATGTAAAACATGGACAGAATCCTATAGCTAAATATACTAGTGGTATTAACCTTAGGGTAGTCATTTAATCTGATATCCCATTTCTTTTTCTCTACAATGTACATAATATCTACCTAGAAGAGTATTTTGAGCATCAAGCTAGGTGGTAATTCCAAAGAGCCAGGTAGACTTCCTAGAACATTTCAGTGGGTTTCAAGTACACATTTGCCACCTTAAAAGCCTTTAAAAATCCCAGTGTTCAGGCCACATCCTAGACCAATTAAATTGGCATCTTTGCAGATACAGTATAGACACCGATATTTCTTAAAGATCCCAGGTAATTCTGAATTTGTAGCCAAATTGTAGACACTGAGAAAAGATCCATATACTAAAGGTGTAGACAGAGAGAAAACAGGGCAGGTACCGAAGTGGGATGTGGTAGTGGAAAAAGAAATGGAAGACCACAGTGGCAATCAGAAGGCAGTCCACACTAGGACATGGCTCCTATCATGGACAGGAATGTAGGAACAGCAGGCAATAATTCCAAAGATGAATTGAGTGTCTTCCATCACAACTTTGACTCACTATACTAGGTCTTTATAGTGTCAGAAACATCTGCTTCATCTTCATGCCCAATTTGCTTTATTCCTCTTCCTTTATAATTTGACTTTCATATAATGAATGCATGCAAAGGAAAGTCTATTTTAGGCTACAGAGAATCTTTTATTAATACAGATGTACAGAAGTACAAGTTAAAAGATATCTTAGATTTCATAAATTTCACCATGTTAAAATTATTAGGCCAATTTACCTTTGCAGGAAAGAACATCAATCTTCCTTCCAAAACACTTTGAAGATAAATTGTTATCATTTAATCCTTTCCACTGTAGCTTTCACATTCTATGATGTGAAATATTTAAAATATAATTTTTCTAAATTGTCCCAAATAGGACATTATAGCATATAAATTTTTGCAAAGTCTTTCAGACTATGTTAAATGTTAAAAATCCATTCTTAATTTAATAAATATGTATGTTTATTAAATTTTTTAAATGAAAATGTCCTAAGAATTAAAGAAACCTCAAGAAATTATACTAACCCTATTATTTTAAGTGGTTCATACAAATTAATTTAAAATATAAATATCTTTTGAATCTTATTCTTTTTTATGATAGTTGTAGGAACAGCAAAATGGGAAGTGTAATGTGATGTTACCAAATTTCACAATGCATGAATGTTTTTCTTCTGCAAATATTTATTTTATTTACCTCTGTTTTAACAGAACTTATGGGATTGACTGCAAAAATGAAAGGTGAACTGATCTATTTCCAGTGAATTAGATGAACTAAGGCATAAGGCATCCATCCAGTACCAACGATCCAATTGAAATACTCATTATGTTTCTCAATGATTGAGATAATTGCTGGGACTGAACTCTGCACTTTGCTGCTTAGCTTATATATAAATGATCCAAAATTTCATATGTGAGCTACCTTAAAACTCTTGTAATTATGAATGTTTTGTAATTATATCAATTTAGAGCTGGAGCAATCCAGAGAAATCATGTAGCTCATTTAACTTCTAATCCCTCAGTATCTAAAAAGATTTAGATAACCTAAATTTTAAACCATAATCAATTCGTTGTAGAGCTGAGATTAGCACTCAGGTCTCATTATTACCAAATCCAGAGTTTAACATTTGTTTGTTTTCCATTATAGCATGATATCTTCTTTCATGCTAGAATTAACAACAACAAAAAAGATAAAACACTTCACTGATTTCAGTGTATCTGTGAAATCAAACAGATACACTGCTAATTAAAGGGATTTAATGTAATTAATACTTTTGAAAAAGATGCCTGCGAGTCATTTTCTTGTAAATTGAATCTCTTTTTAAGTTCAGTAAATAAAATGTACTGATTGAAAGAATTATTCTAAGGATGCTTTTAAAAAAAAATGCTTTGCTATTTAAAATGTATTGCTTAAAAATGTGTGAACCAGCAGCAATGGCATCACTAAAAGCTTGTTAGAAAGGCAGAAACTCAGGCCCCACCCAAATAGAATTAATCAGTATCTGCATTTTAACAAAAGCACTGGAAACTTGTATATCTACTCACCTTTGAAAAGTAGAGCAGCCAGCTCTGGCCCATCAAGAGAAAGGGATATTAAGTACAACCTGGTCAAAAAGCGTCATTTATCAGACATCGCAGTTGAGACCTATAAACTTTATAACTATCTCATAGCTAATATGAGGCTGAATTAGAATTGAGGCATCCCACCTGTCCTTCTTTCTGGTACATCATCCTAAAACCCTATGCAATACTGACTGCCTCTGAACAGACTCATCCATCCAGATTGATGGTATTAATAGAATCAGGGACAGCAATCTGCACCTTGGACTGATAGAACTGCTCTGGTTCCAAGCCATCTTACACCAAACATAAGAGAGGATAAAAAAAAAAAAAATTAACTTCCACCATTTCTTCTACACAAGGATGCCAACAGGAAAAAAAGTTAAGGCAGTATATAGGCAGCTACACTATTCCTTGAGTATGAGGTTTGCTAAAGGTTTTGGTAGAGAATCCTTATCAAGTTAAGAAAGAAATTTCCTTCCATTCTACCTTGCTGAAAATTTTGCCTATGAATGATTATTGAATACTATTAAAGGAATTTCTGCAGATATTAAATATTTCAGATGATTTTTCCTTTTTAGCATGTTAATATGGTGAACTGATTTTCAAAGTTTGAAACAGATTATATTTAAAGAATAAAACCATGTTTCTGATGCATTACCTTTTTCCCACATTGTTTCCATTTGCTAAAATTTTGTTTATAATTTTTGCTTTATTTTGATGACTACGACTGGACTGAAATTTTTTTCTTCTCCAATTTTTGTTAGGTTTGTAGATCAAAACAATAAAAGCCTCATGAAGTTTTTTTAAAAAGCATATTATATTTCCCTCTTAGTAGCTCCCTAACAACTGTACATTTCCTTTTAGTTATTTTTAACAACTTGACTATTCAAATTTTTATGCCCTGTCAGTGGATTTTGGCAACTGTATTTTTCAAGGAAACTGTTCATTTTATGTCTCTAATTACCTTTTTATTCTGTATAGTATCTGTAATTATGTCCATATCTCTCCTAATATTGTTTGTTTGGGCCTTTTCTCTTATCCTGATGTATCTTGCAAGTGGTTTAAACACTTTACCATAGGAATTTCAAAGAATCAACTCTTGACTTTTGATCTATTAATATATTATTTTTTTTTTACTAATTTGTGTTCTTATTTTATAATCTCCTTACTCTTACTTTGTTTAGATTTATTATTTTATTAATCCCAACTTCTTCAAAATATTATCTATATAATTTTAACCTTTTTCTTTTCTAATATTAACTCTAATGCCTGTGTATTTCACTCTAATTATTGTCTTAATGCATGCTCTAAGGGGATATGTAGTATTTTCATTATTATTCTGTTCAAAGCATATTTTTAATTTCAATTATTAATTCTTAAAATCACAGGTAGTTTATAATTTTTTTTAAGTTTTCAAACATTTGTTCTAGTTATTTCATCTTATTGATGTTTAGGTAAACCTTTGTTCTAAAAATAAAATCTCATAATGCCGACTCTCTGAAATATGTTAGGACATGCTTTAGAACCTAGAATGTGAACAATTTTGGATAATGTTTTGTGTTCTTATAATAATATATATTCTCAATTTATTGGTAGCACAGTCCTACATGAGTCCATTACATCAAATTTATGTTGTTCATATTTCCTATATACATGTCCGGTTTCTTACTTACTTACTCTATCAGTTATAAGAATATGAGCATGAAATCTTCCTTGACAGTTGATTTGTCAATTTATCCTTGTTTAATTTTGACTTTACATATTTTGAACTATTATTAGTTGATACAAGATAAGAACCAATATGTGTTACTGGAGATTTAAACATTTTATCAATATGTAATAGCACCCAATCTTTAATAATACTTAAGTTCATTTGGTCTAATTAAAAAATAGTTTCATTTTAGTATTTGCATACTATTCCATAATATTTTACTTTCAACATTTTTGTACCCATATTATGGATGTATCTCCTAAAAATATTTTGCTTTATTATTTAGTTTAACAATTTTTTTTATTTGAACTAGAGAGTTCATTCATACTGATTGAGAGTACCAATATGTTTGGATTAAATTCTTCCATCTTACAAGCATTTAATTTGTTCTGCTTTTGCTTGAAGGTATTATTTTTCTGTTTTATATATTGACCAAGATTCCATCCATCCTTATTTAATTAATTGATCTATTTGGAATATATATTTCTTTCCATTTCTTTCCTTTTAGTTGTTCGGGTTCAGTCGACTAGAAATTTGAAAAATACATATTTTACTCCATGTGTTGGGCTAATCAATATCTTTGTCTTTTTCAAAAATAATACAGGGAAATTTACAGCATTCACCTCTAGACTTATGTGCAATTGCTTTTTTTCTTTTCTTTTTTTTTTTTTTTAACAATAAATCTTGGTGAGAATGCAATTGCTTTTAAAGGCTTTGCTTGTAATGTGATTTTTCTAACATAAAAAAGGTTAAACGTTTTTATTATTATTGTATATAATCAACATTTAATTTGATTTTCTTATATGTTTAGCTTTTTATTCATTCACTATTCCTTTGTGCAGACTTTCCTAACACGATTATTTTCTTTCTTCCAGAAATACATAATTTAGATTTTTTTCTAGTATATATTTTGGTGTCGAATGATCTCAGCTTCTGTTATTTTGAAAATATGTTTAATTTGTCTTTATTTTTGAAGGATAAGTTTACCTAATATAATTCTAAGGTACTTTAAGCTCTAGGAAAATATGATTTGATGTCTTCTGTCTTCAATTGTTCCAACTAAAAAGTTATATACTGGAGGATTCTGGGGACATGGTGGAGTGGGAAGTATGAGGAAAATATATCCCCACCAATTGCACTGGCAAAATCTGTTTCATGTAATTATTTTGGAAGTATGGAGTCTATTGAAGGCTTCCAATTTCGGAGAAAGCATAAATGGTAAATTTCAGCCCTCAGCACAACAGCAGCTACTCATCCTCAACCCTCAGCCCTCTGGCAGGCAACTCTGCAGGCATTAGAGGAGCAGCCTGCACTCAGCTTGCGGAAGCCAGGATGTCTAAAAAGCACATGGTCCTCTAAATGTCAGGGATCTGTGATCTGATAAGTGATTACTACTTCTGATTATAGAAGTACAAAAAAAAGTTGGACAGCCATTTCTGTTACACCCCTCCTCATTGTTGCAAACTCCTCCCCCCAAGCTAAAGTTAGTTTCACAATATTCAAAAGCCCAGACAATCACCCTTGTATACTCTTCTCCCTAAGTTTTCTATTTTTCTCATTTTAGGAGCAAGATATAGTGAAAGGACTAGGACATTCAAAAATAATTTCATGTATGGGGAAAATTAGAAAGTGGCCAGGCACGCAGAGGAAAAGACACAAGCTTAGAAAAGACCTTAAGTTTTACACCTCAAACTGATTCTTGGCACTGACAGAATGAAAAAATAATAATAATAAATAGTAATGCCCTGGAGAAAAGAGAGAATCTGATTTCCAGCTTTACCACATAATTAAATTCAAATATCCAGTTTTCAACAAAATTCAAAATATATTCAAAGAAACGGGAATGTACAACCCACTCAAAAGAAAAAAAATAAAGCAGCACAAATCACTTACGAAAAGACAAAGACATTAAAAAAAACTGTCTTAGAGATACTCAAAGAGCTAAAGGAAAATGTGGAGAAAGTCAAGAAAATGATGTATAATATAAACCAAATGGAAATATCAACAGAGAAATAAGAAAACTAAAAAGAACCATAAAGAAATTCTGGAGAATAAAAAAGTAAAATAACTGAAATGAAAAATTCACTGAGGGTAGGTATTCAAAGGTAGATTTGAGGAGGTAGATGAAAGAATCAGAAAACTTGAGGAAAAGACAATAGAAATTAGTGAGTCTTAGGAAAACAAAAACAACATTGAAGAAAAGTGAACAGAATCTATGGGATACCATCAAGTAGATTAAATGACACATTGTGGAAGTCTCAGAAAGAGAAGGGAAAGACATATGGGTAGAGAAAATATTCCAAGAAATAATGGCTGAGAACTTCCCAAATTTGATAAAAGAGAAGAATTTAAACATCTACCAAAGCTCAATGAATTCTAAGTAAGATTAATTCAAAGAGAACAGCACCAAAAGACATTATAATCAAACTTTCAAAAAACAAAGGCAAAGAGAGAATGTGGAAACTAGCAAGAAACAACTCATCACATACAAGGGGATCCTTAATAAGATTAAAGCAGATTTCTCATCAGAAACTATGCAGGCCAGAAGGCAGTGGGCAGATACATTCAATGTATTGAAAGGAAAAACAACAAAACAAAACAAAAACATCAACCAGAAATCCTGTATCTAACAAAACTGCCCTTCAAAAGCAAAGGACAAATTAACACATCCCACATAAACAAAAGCTGAGGGACTTCATTGAAACTAGACCTGCTGTGTAAGATTTCTTGTTCAAGGCAGTCCAACAGGGTGAAATGAAAGAAAACTAGATGGTAACTTGAAGCTATATGAAGAAATAAATATCTCATCTCAATAGAAGTAAATACAGGAACAATTATAAGCTTGTATTATTATATCAATGATTTATAACTCCACTCTGTGTTTCTACATAATTTAAGACAATGCATTCATAAAAAAACAATTATTACTATAAAAGCTAGTATTACTGTAACTTTGGTTTGTAACTCCACATTTTGTTTTGCATGTAAGAGAATATGAATTTAAAGAACTATTAGTTTATGTTTTCAGGGACAAAATGTGTAAAGATGTAATTTTGTGACATAAACAACTGAAAGTTGTAGGTAATAAGCTGTAAACAAGCAGTTTTTGTTTGTTATTAAATTTAAGCTAATATAAAGTTAAATGAACACTATAATTTTAAAATGTTAATTGTAATTCCACAAGGACCAAAAAGATTAGCCGTAGAATATACACAAAAGTAAATGAGAGAGGAATTTAAATGTTTCAATATAAAAAAATCAACTGAACACAAGAGAAGGTATTACTGAAGGAAATATGGGACAAAAACTATAAGGTATATAGAAAGCAAATAGAGAAATGACAAGACTACTTCTGTTCTTATCAGTAATTACTTTAAATGTAAATGGATTAAATACTAAAAAAAATAGAGATTGACAGAATGGATTAAGAAAATGATACAACTAAATGCTATCACACATGATATTCACTTTAGACCAAAACCACAAATAGACTATAAGTAAACAGATGGAAAAAGATATTCCATGCAAATAGTAACCAAGGCAGAGTAGGAGTGGATATACTAATTTTAGACAGAATATACCTTAAGTCAAAAAGTTTATAAAAATAAAAGAAGGGCATTAGATACTAATAAAAGTTTTAATAAAGTCAGAAAGTATAATAATTATGAACATTTATAAACCAAACAGATTACTAAAATATATAAAACAAAAAGTGACAGAATTGAAGGGAAAAATACACAGTACTACCATGATAATTAGAGATTGCAGTACCCCATTCTGAATAATATTAATAGAACAACCAAACAGAAGATAAGAAAACAGAGAACTTAGATAACAGAATAAAATAAAATTAATAGACATTCTTCTCAAGTTCGTGTGGGTCATTTTCCATGATAGACCACACATTAAGGCACAAATTAAGTTTCAATACATTTAATAGGACAGGTATCATATGAGCAATATTTTCTCTAACCACACTGGAATGAAGTTAGACTTCAATAACAGGAGGAAAACTGGAATTCTCACAAATTTGTAAAAACTAAACAACACACTCTTAAACAACCAATGGATCAACGAAGCAACCATAAGAAAAATTAGAAAATACCTGGACACCAATAAAAATGTGAACACAACATAACAAAAGCAGTGCTAAGTGGGAAATGTATACCTATAAATGCTTTCATTAAAAATAAGAAGAGCTTAAATCAACACCCTGACTTTACAACTTAGAAAATTAAGAACAAACTACACTCAAAGATAACAAAAAGAAGGAAATTGTCAAATTTATAGCAGAGATAGATGAAATAAAAATAAAACATCAATAGAAAAAATCAATACAACCAAAAGTCAGTTTTGCAAAAAGATTTTACAAATTTCACGAACCTTTAATTAAAGAGAAAAGGAAGACTCAAAATACTAAAATCAGAAATCAAAGTGTGGACATTACTAATAGTTCTAAAGAAATAAAAATGATTATAAGAGACCACTATGAAAGAATTATACGCCAGTAGATTAAATAACCTAAATGAATTGGACAAATTCTAGAAACACAAAACCTACTACCACTAAATCACAAAGAAAAAGAAAATCTCAATAAGCCTTTAACTAGTAAGAAGATTCATCAGTAATCAAAAATATCCTGATAAAGAAAATCCCCTAATCTGATTTCTTCACTGGTAATTCTACCAAACACTTTTGCATGAACTCATAACAATAATTCTCACTCTTTTCCAAAAATAATATTGAAGTGGAAGGAACAATTCTTAACTCATTCTATGGTACTAGCAATACCATAATATCAAAACCAGACAAAGTCACTAGAAGAAAAGAACATATAAGATTAATAACCCTTATGAAAACTTATTAAAACTTATTAAAAATCCTAAATAAAATAATAGTAAATTGAACTTAGCAGCATATTAAAATGATTGCACACCATGAACCAAGTGGGATTTATTCCTGATATACAGGATGTGTCAACAAACAAAAGTCAATAAATGTAATGCACCACATTAACAGAATGAAAAAGTACATGATCATCTCAGTTAATGTAGAAAAGCATTTAACAAAATTCAACACCCTGTCATGAGAAAAACACTCAACAAACTAGAAATAGGAGAAAAGTATCTCATAATAAAAGCTATACATGTAAAACCTACAGCAAGCAACATAACCAATTTGAAAGATTGAAAGCTTTTCCCCTAAGATCAGGAACAATGTGAGGAAGCTCATTTTTGGCACTTCTATTTGACGTATACTAGAAGTTCTAACCAGAATACTTAGGCAAGAAAAAGAAATAAAGGGATGCAATTTAGAAAGGAAGAAGTAAAATTCTCTCTGTTCACAGACGACATGATTGTATGTGTAAAAACGCTAAAGATTCAACAAAAAAAAGTTATAGCTAATAATGAATTCACCCAAATAGCTTGATACCAAGTCAACATACAAATATTGATTGCATTTCCATGTACTTACCAGAAGCAATCTGAAAAACTTAAAAATTATTAAAACAGTACCATTTACAATAGCATCAAAAGAATAAAATATTTAGGAATTAACTTGACCAAGGAAATGAAAAACCCATAAAATGAAAACTACAAAACATTTCTGAAAGAAATTAAAGACATAAATAAATGGAAATACAGCCTATGTTCATGGATTAGATGATGTGATATTATTAAAATATCAATACTACTTAGAGCAATCTACAGATTAATTACAATCCCTATCAAAATTCCAATGTGGTTTTTTTTCAGAAATAGAAAAGCCCATCCTAAAAGCCCATCCTAAAGCCCATTAATTTGAATTCTCAAGGGACCCCCAAATAGCCAAAACAATTTTGAAAAAGAAAAATAAAGCTAGAGGACTCAGACTTCCTGATCTCAAAACTTACTACAATACTAATCAAAACAGTGTGGTACTGGCATAAAGAAGAACATATAAATTAATGGAACAGAATAGAGAGCCCAGAAATAAACCCAAACAAATATGGCCAAATGATTTTTGATAAGGGTACCAAGCTCATTAAATGGGATATGACAATCTTTTCAAAAACTAGTGCTGGGAAAACTGGATATCCACATGTGAAAGAATGAAGTTGGACCCTTACCTTGAACTATATACAAAAATTAACTCAAAAGGGCTCAGACCTTAATCCAAGACCTAAAACATAAAATTCTAATAGAAATCATAGGTCAAATGCTTTGTGACATTGTATTTGGCAATAATTTCTTGGCTATTACATGAAAGGCATAGGCAGCAAAAGAAATAATAGACAAAATAGACTCATGAAATTTTTTTAAAAATTGTACATCAAAATTCACTATCAACAGAGAATTTTACTCCCACAATGGCAGTCAATATTTGTAAATCATATCTCTGATAAGGGATTCATATCCAAAATATATAAAGAATACCTAAAACTCAATACTAACAACAAAAGCTAATAACTTGATTCAAAAATGAGCAAAGGATTTTAATAGGCATGTCTCCAAGAAAGATATATAAATGGCCAATAAACACATGAAATGATGTTCCAATAGCACTCATTTTTAAAGAAATTCAAATCAAAACTTCAACAAGATAATCCCTTTACAGCTATTAGGATGGTAACTATAAAAAAAAAAAAAAACTCACCAGAAAATAAGTGTTGGCATAGATGCAGAGTAATTAAAGTCCTTTTGCACTACTGATGGGAATATAAAATATTATTGCCCCTATGGAAAATAATACGGTGGTCCCTCAAAAACTTGAAAACAGAATTACCATATGATCCAGTAATTCTATTCCTCAGAACATATCCTAAAGAATTGACAGCAAGGTCTCAAAGACTTATTTGTTATGCCAATATTCATAGCAGCTTTGTTAACAACATCTAAAACTTGGAAGTATCCCAAGTGCCCATCAAAAAATGAATGGATAAGCAAAATGTGATATATAAACACAATAGAATACTATTAAGCCTTAAAAAGAAGGAAATTATACCATATGCTAAAACATGGATAAACTTTGATGCCATTTTGCTAAGTGAAATAAGCTAGTCATAAAAAGACAAATACTGTAAAATTCTATTTATATAATGCTACAGTTTGAATGTATCCCACAAAGTTCATGTACTGGAAACTTAATCCCCAATACGACAATTATGAGAAGTGAGACCTTTAAGAGGTTATTAGATCCTAGACTAATGTCATCATCAAAGGAGTGGGTTAGTAATCTCAAGAGTGGGCTTGTTATTAAAGCCTATTTGACCCTTTCTTGCTCTTTTGCACTCCTGCCTTCTACCATGGGATGACAGAGCAAGAAGGCTCTCACTAGATGCTAGGCCCTTGACCTTGGACTTCCAGCCTCCAGAGCTATAAGTCATAAATTTCTTTTCTTTATAAATTACCCACTCTGTGGTATTCTGCTATAGCAAGACAGAATGAACTAATACATACTGAGAGCTGCCAAAATTATAGACACAGAAAGTAGGATGATGGTTGCCAGGAGCTCGGGGAAAGGGTAAATGAGAAAATTTTGTTTAACGTATATAAAGTTTCCATGTTACAAGATGAAAAGAATGCTGGAGATGGATCGTGATGATGGCTGCACAACAGTATGATGTATTTAATACCATTGTACTATACACCTAGAAATGGTTAAGATGGGTAAATTTTATATTATGTGTATTTTACAACTATAAAACCATTTTGAAAAAAAAGTTTGATATAAATCTAAACTTTATTCCTTTGTTGGTCATCTGTATTTTCTCTCTAGCTGCCTGTAAGACCTCTTTGTCTATAGCATTCTGTACTTCACGCTGTATCCAAATGTGGCTTCTTATTTTTCTTGATTTTGTTTCTAGTATGTTCCAAATCTTTCATCATTTCTAGAAAGTATTTAAGCTATTTTTATCTGAGTATTTTTTTCTTTTACCATTTTCTATAGTCTCTCTTTTTGAAAATTCAATCAGATAATATGAATTCATTTATCCTTCATTCTTAACTTCTTAAATTTTTCATATGATTTTATCTCTGTGTTGCAATCTAAATATGTTCTTTAGATGTATCTTCCTGTGCTAAATGTCTTTCATCCATTTTTATTGATCTAAAATTGGCAAACAGAAATTTTAAATATGTAAAGTGTACACTGTGATATTTTCATATAGGTATATATCAAAAAAAGATTACCAAAATCAAGATAATTAACATATCTACCACCTCACATAATTATCACTTTGTTTTCTTGTGAGGAAACTTAAAATATACTCTCTTATCAAATTTCTAGCATATAATACAATATAATACATTACCTATAGCCACCATGTTGTACATTAGATTACCAGAATATAAACATCCTGCATAACTGAAATTTTTTACCCTTTTACCAATATCTCCCCATGTCTTTTTAATTGTGCCTACTATTCAGTGTTAAAGTTTAATGAATCCATTACAAAGAATTTCAATTATTATATTTTTCATTTTCAGAAATTCAATTTCTTCTGTTTCAGATATAACTGGCCAATTTTTATAGTCACTTATGCCTTTATCACACTTTCAACTCCATCACCTTTGATTTTTTGTTGTTGTTGTTCATAGAGATTAGCATAAAAATGCTTATTTTATATTCTGTATATAGTAATTTTATTATGTACAGTTTTTGCAAATTTAATCTGCATTTTTATTTTTTATTTTTTTATTTTAGCATATTATGGGGGTACAAGTATTAAGGTTACATATATTGCCCATGCCCCCCCACCCTCCCTTGAGTAAGGGATTCAAGCGTGTCCATCCCCCAAATGTTGCACATCTTACTCGTTGTGGTTGTGTATGCCCATGACCTCCTCCCCGCTCCCACCCTCCCGACACCCGATAAATGTTACTCCTATATGTCCACTTAGGTGTTGATCCGTTAATACCAATTTGCTGGTGAGTACATGTGGTGCTGGTTTTTCCATTCTTGAGATACTTCACTTAGTAGAATGGGTTCCAACTGTATCCAGGAATATACAAGAGGTGCTATACCACCATTGTTTCTTAAAGCTGAGTAGTACTCCATGGTATACATATACCACATTTTATTAATCCACTCATGAATTGATGGGCACTTGGGTTGTTTCCACAGCTTTGCAATTGTGAATTGTGCTGCTATAAACATTCAAGTGCAGGTGTCTTTTTCATAAAGTGACTTTTGATCTTTTGGGTAGATGCCCAGTAGTGGAATTGCTGGATCAAATGGTAGATCTATTTATATCACTTTGAGGTATCTGCATTTTTAAACATTTTTTATAGTATGTTATTTATATATCTATTGTTCTATATGCTTCTTAATTCATGTTCTTTGGAGTTTTTTCTGTGAGAACAGCTAGAGTTTTGTATTTCATTTTCCCCTACATAGACATTTGGCATTTACATCAGTTACATATTTAGGACACCAATTTCCCAAGAACATTTTACATTAAATTTTAGGTTTGGGCCATGTGCAGTGGCTCATGCCTGTAATACTAGCACTCTGGAAAGCCAAGGCAGGAAGATCACTTGATGCCAGGAGTTTGAGACCAGCCTGAGCAAAAGCAAGACCCTATCTCTACAAAAAAAATAGAAACATTAGCCAGGTGTGGTGGCATGCACCTGTAGTTTCTGCTACCTGGGAGGCTGAGTCAGGAGAATCATTTGAATGCAGGAGTTTGAGGTGCAGTGAGATATGATGATGCCATTATATTCTAGCCGAGGAGACAGAGTAAGACGATGTCTCAGACAAAAAAAAAAAAAAAAAATTAGGTTGGAATGTTTGGAGCCACACAGTTAGTGTGAATAGTGACTGGCAAGAAAACTGGGTTTCTTTCTACTTATCCTGTTGAGGGTATACCCCTAATTCATGTCAGTTTTATATGGGAATAGTACAAGTCTTGTCAGCATATAGGAGGTAGTCTGCATCATTTTGTTAAATGAATGAATGAATACTTATAAAAAGAAGTTATTTCCAACATTAAATTTACCACCTCAATAACATTTATGAATATTCTTTATGTAATTTCTTGTTTTTATAAGTAACATTTTCTCTTGCTACATTAGAGTGAGAAAAAAGGCAATAATGAACAATATTTTTAGAAAAATGTGGGTAACATGGAAACTTTTCTCAAACATAACTATAGAAGCATGTCATGTGCAATTAAACAGTTCAGCCCTTCTCAGTAATCCTCTTCTAAAGAACTAGAAGTTTTGTACGTAGAACTTGTTTCTTAAAGCTGTGCCTTAGATGGAATCAATCCAAGCATCCTACATTTTGTGAACGTTTATGCTATGGTGATGTTGACTATACAGAAAATCCTCCCCACCACTACTAGCCACCTCCCATCCATGTCTTTGCTGCTGCTTTCTGCAGAAAGGTGTGGCTATTACCATAATAGAATGAGCAATATCCCCAAGGGATTAAACCTTTGCATGTCCATATTGAATGGCGTAATTCATCTACCAATAAATGCTTTAGGTGATTTTGGGTTGCAAAAACTTGATTCAAATATTTCTGAAATAGATCAATGATTCCTCGATACCTAAGGACTCTTCATCTTTATTATAAAATGGCTCCACAGAACTACAAAGTTCACCCTGCTGTATCTCCTTACCATGCCTCTGCCTCTGTGCAAAAAATGGCAAAATTATTCGGCTCAAAGAATACCAGAATTTAGCTAAAGTAAAATGCCTCTCAACATTCCATCGTAAAAGAAGTGCAGTTACCTGACTGAAGTCAAATTCAAGTTAACAGTCGGTAGTTCACATTATCTCTCACTGCGTCTGTAAGATTATTTCAGTCAGGAAAAGAAGAAGAGGTAGATACTTGTAAAGTTTCTTACGAATGCTTGAAATTTTACTCGGGGAACTTTCAACTTCACTGTTTGACCCTTCAGATAGAGATCTTCTTAAAAGAAGTACAGTTCTTTGTCACAGAACCATCCGTTGTACCAATGCTGAAAAGCAGTCAGCACTAAACCTCTCCCACTGCTTATGCAATTTCACTATCCGTGTTCTAAATGATTTTATGCAAGTGCCACCATTCTGTACATTTATTTCTTATAATAAATGCAAAAGAATGTCTGCTTTGAGAACAAGAAAATTGCGACTTACTTTTCCCTTCTTTTTTTCTCAACGAGGAGGAAAACAGCATGGAAAAGAAAATGACCATTGTTTTTTATGCCCCATCCCAAATGCTTTGTTTAAAAACTTTAATGTCATGTCTACTAGCTGAATGTTATCAACATCCCATGCTACAAATAAGACAGGAAAAGTAAAGTAAAAGGTGGGCAATTTCTGTTTAACTTATGCTCATGTCTTTCTGTAATACTGAGATTTTTCAAGACTATACAAAGCTAAGCAATTTAGCTCTATTTCCTAATTTGATAAATGTAAAATATATGCTCTTTAGATGCCTTACTATGAAGAATGCATCTGTTACTATTACACAGTGCTTGCTATGAAAGCCTTTCAGAGTTGTATAGCTCATCTGACTGCATCCTATGACACTGTGCCACATTACTAATTTAGCAATTTTCTTGAAAGTTAGCATGCTGATTATACCACCTGTTGTGTATACTGTTTGTCTCTGTTTCTGTGTTTGTTATTTTGCTGCTTCCCCAAGATTAATAAGTTATTATCTGTATTACTTTCCTTCTTCATTCTACTGTATAAATTATTTGGCAATTTCATCTTGTAATTGACACTTATCACCATTATCATAATAATGGCAAAGATAATTCTTACCACAATAATGAATGAAATGATAAGCATAACAAGTTGCATTTTTCAAAGTAGTTTCACATATACTAGTCACAACAATATTTTCAAATAAGAAGACAGGTCATATCTTTTTTGCTAAAAGAAAACGCAGACTATCAAGTGACTTGTCCAAAATTATACAATTTGTCATTTTATACAGAATGCTGGGCTTTGCAGAAGACATTCCACTTCAGAGCACCAAATTACCATCACATTGATTTTCAAATATCTAATTTAAATATCTAAACACACAGAAATTTAAATATCTAAAGTTGTTTGTTAGAAAGCCAGCACATAATTTTCCAAAGACATGTATCATAGATAGCTATTAAATTCTAATATTAACCCTCAAATAACTAATCCCTCCCAAATAAATGTGAAATATAAGACAAGCAGAGAGACTGATATTCCCAGAAAACTTCTATTTTCTCCTGAAGTAACTAGTTGCTTTTTCCTTTCAGTACAAGGAGAAAAATTTAGTTCTAAAACTGGTCTGAAAGCTTGGAACTCAGAAATACAGAAAAGTGTTTTCTGCTTTTGTCTAGATGACAATAAACAAGCAAGAGAAAGATAAATAGGTATGGTCAGGCTGCATGCACACTACCCTGAATGGCCAAAAGTTCTTCCTGAGAGGTAAAACTTGTCACATTTGTGTTAAAGTACTCAAGTCATTTACACAATAAAGTTTCATGAAGGTTAATTTCAATGTCTAATCTAGTATAATCTATACTTTGTATAAGTGCTATTTTCTTCTCCTTAAAGTCAGAAAACCTTTTATTAAAACAAAAATGAAATTAAGTTAGTTCATACAATTACCATGGTAGAATTAGTATCATTACAGCTCTCAAATTTGTACTCAACATTTTTTTCTAAAAATCAATTAAATCATGTATTTTATATATAGTCATTAATGTCCATTCCTAGCAGGAAAAACTGAAAAGGCCGTATTTTATTTTACTACAACTGGAAGGATCTTTTATCTTCTTAGGGAACTTAAAATTTGTAATCAAAAATTTCAATAAATTTAGGGAATACAAGTGATTTTTGTTACATGGATGAATTGTATAGTATGAAGTGTGGGCTTTTAGTATTAATATATGTCACTCAAATAATGTATATTGTACATATTACATAATTTCTCATTCCTAACCACCCTCCTACCCTCACTTTGAGTCTCCAGTGTTTATTAAGTCATTCTGTATGACCGTGTATACCCATTGCTTAGCTCCCACTTGTAAGTGAGAACCTGCAGTATTTGGTTTTCCATTCCTGAGTTACTTCACTTAGGATAATGGTCTCCAGTTTTATTCAAGTTGCTGCAAAAGGCATTATTTCATTCTTTTTTATGGCTGGGTAGTATTCTACTATGTATATATAGATCACATTTTCTTTATTCATTTGTTGGTTGATGGGCACTTAAGTTGATTCCATACCTTTGCAGCTGTGAATTGTGCTGTGATAAACACACAAGTACAGGTGTCTTTTTGATATAATGACTTCTTTTCCTTTGGGTAGATATCCAGTAGTGGGATTGCTGGATCAAAGGGCATTGATTTTTACTTCTTACAGAAATCTCCCTACTATTTTCCACAGAGGTTGTACTAATTTACATTCCCACCAACAGTGTATAAGCATTCCCTTTTCACCACATCCACATCAACATCTCTTATTTTTTACCTTTGAATAGTGGCCATTCTGACAGGGTGGTATCTCGTCGTGGGATTGTTTTGTTTTTGTTTTTGTTTTTGTTTTTTTCCTTTTTTTTTGTATATTTATTTTAGCGTATTACGGGGGTACAAGTGTTAAGGTTACATATGTTGCCCATGACCCCTTCCCCCCTTGAGTAAGGGCTTCAAGCGTGTCCATCTCCCAAATGTTGCACATCTTACTCGTTGTGATTGTGTATACCCATCACCTCCTCCCCCCTCCAACCCTCCCGACACCCGATATGTTACTCCTATATGTTACTCCTATATGTCCACTTAGGTGTTGATCCGTTAATACCAATTTGCTGGTGAGTACATGTGGTGCTGGTTTTTCCATTCTTGAGATACTTCACTTAGTAGAATGGGTTCCAGCCATATCCAGGAATATACAAGAGGTGCTATATCACCATTGTTTCTTAAAGCTGAATAGTATTCCATGGTAAAAATATATATACCACATTTTTAATCGGATGCTTCCTCACACTATCCACTGCCCACTGCTGTGGTCACAGCAAGCCCCGTGTCACTGGCCCAGTCTTTATGCAAGTAGCCGTGGGCAGACAGGAGCTTAGAGATGCAACATGAGGCTTTTCTCAAAAAAAACTGGCCATTTGCTGCCTCTAATTCCCTATTGCTTTGGTGTATTGGGCTACGTATTTACCTCCTTGAAATAATAAAGGAATAACATTTAAAAAAAAAAAAAGCTACCACAGCTATCTTCCCTTCTCTGTGTTTAATGAGCAGAGTCAATAACAACATTATCTTGATGAAGGTACAAACTTATAAAAAATGTAGTCAACATTTACAATAAAGAGCTACATTATTAATAAAATTCCCTAGTTGTTTTTGTTTTATTTATAATCCAACCTTTCAGTTCTGCTTATCTTTTAAGTAGATAGATAGGGTCACTAAGGAGCTCCTACAAGGCTGCAAGGACGCCTGCAGTAAAGCTACCTTCCCTAGAAAGTAATGGCACCTTTAGCGAAAAGCAATAAAGAGCACAGTTGGGTCTATGCCCCTAGAATATTGTGAGGCAAAGAAAAATGAATCAGGAAGGGGTTGATATTCCAGCCCTTACAGCAACTTCTCTGTTGTTTATTTCATTTTATTTCCTTACTGACATTTATCTTCAAAAGATCCGTTTACAAGAGCAGTTGGATATTTTTTCTGTATACTTTTTTCTTTCTTTAACAGCAGGATCAACTTGAGAGTAAGGGCTATTTCATTGTGTTCTTTTTAATGCCTCTTGCACATTTCCAGAACTGAAACAATACATTCTCAATCAATGCTTGATGAAAAAATAAGTAAATTTATTGTATGGTCCTATGGAATTATTGAGTTATTTACCCCTAGAGTTAAGGGCAAATTGGTAAATTTGCTGTGAGGTGGGATACAATTCATCTCACTAGGAAAATCACTGAAAGCCTCTCCAGTCAATCTATGGAAGGATATTTTCTGACTGATAGAAGAGAAAATCTTATATCAGACTCACTCTAGGAAAATAAAGTGAACTGAGTCCTGCAATGGTTGATTTCCTAACCCAGGTGAAAGTCATTTCAGAGGCTTCAAGCTAAGGTTCTTATTATAGAATTTTAGCTTCTAGTGCAAGATCTCATGAGCTCAAGTAACTGGTTTTCCTTATTGGACTTTAAAGGGCCTCTCTCTTCCTTTCATGTGTGTAGAAGACATGTCACAATCGTAACTTGATCTTCACTTGCAGAGACATAAGGTCCTGTGAAAGGATGCTCCAGGGCAAGTCACATTACTGGTATCTGTCATTGATTCAACCAAAAATTTGGTGGCAGAGGTACAACTTCAATAAGTAACACCACAGTTCCTCAGAAGGCTATGATGGACACAAAGAGCTTTTAACGAGGAAGACCATCTTGAAAAATTCCATCAGCATATTGCAGAATAGGGGCAAAACCAGCTAATATACTTATTGCCTACTGCATTGAGGAAAGGGTTAATTGGGCTTTCTTAAATATGTGTATATGCATTCATAGATCAGAGAGTTGGATAGACACATAGATACAACGAAAATATGAAGAGTTAAGATACAAAAAGGGAAAGGAAGGTGGCCAGCAATAAAACAGGAAATCTACTAAAATTTAATTAAAAAAAATAAAACAGAATGGAAGAGTTATTTGGAATTGAAAGATAAATTTCTCTCTCAAAAGTTGTAAATAATTGGAGACTAGCTAGGTTGTTTTTTTAGAACATAAAATTCTCTCGTTCCAAAGTTTGTTTTTTTATTTTTATTTTTTGTTTTTAATCTTGGCAGCATGTACTTTTCATTAATTAATCAGACTACAAGGCCTTAAGATAAATTGATAATCAAGTACAATATTAATATCCATAAATATTATACCAGTATATTCTATTTTGTGCCATACCATACTTAATAATAATAATAATAAAACATTGGTACAAACTATCTCCCAAAACATATAATCAACAAAAAGCAGTAATCTGTTATATTCAGAGTTCACATTTGGGAGAATTTTTGATTGCTGCCTGATGGAAGATAGGAAAACCAAAGACACCAGGGATGTAACCTTGCAGGTTCTTGGGGAAGTAGGGCAAGGGCCAGGACTTAGAAAATGCAATAATTGTACAGTAAGTTTCTTCCTGCCCAGAAGAACAAAAGTGGTATTAGTAGCCACTGAAGTTCTTTCATCCTGAATCTTCTGCTGTAAGAGTGATGACCGTGCACAGGGGCCATGTGGGATAAATGAAATATTTTATTCTTCAAATACTGCAATTGAAAAAAAGAGGAAGAAACCAATGTCTACTTACTGTCTTCTTCATTTTAAACTTAAACCATCCACATATGGAATTTGCGGCCAGTTTTCAGTGATCCATTGTTCCTTTTCGGGTGTTTGGTTTTCAATCTCCTATCCTTCCTTTCAGAGATACATACCTACTGATTAATTTGGTAAATATTTATTGAATGCATTTTATGTGCTAGGCAGAAAGAATAAAGACACGCCTGGTTTCTGCACTTGCTGAGCTTACAGTCTCATCATCATCTGAGACCCCATCATTTTTTAATGGTACTCCCAAATTCATAATTGTTCTTTATCTTTTACCTCATATATCATTTCCTATATATCTTCCTAAAATAATCTTTTTGAAAATTTTTTCTCAATATATACTATATTTAAAAAAACATTCTAACTAACCACTGAAGAGCATGTGGTTCACATGCCTTTTCGTGTGAAAAAAAAAAAATTAAACTAAACTTGGGTTAGAGGACTCTTAAATCTTTTCCAGCTCTATTCTCCCAGTTTGAGAATATGAAATAATGGTAATACAAGTTCAATAAGAATTTTATATAAAGTAATTATCATTAGTTTTCATTGTAATTCTAACTCACGATCCTCTAATACCAAAATTGAAGAAAGTTCTTATACTTTCCTAGAAAGAGGAATCTTCAAGTGGTCTTCCCTAATTGTGAGCCCCAGCCAGATATTAGCCCATGAGATGGCCAAGATAAGACTGTGACTGAGAGAGACCCTGGAGGTGACCAGTTCCTTGAAGAAAAGACCATTTTGCAATCACGGGCAGGCAGGTAGTTAGCAGTTACTGCCTCTATAAGCAAAAATCAGTCCACAGAGCCACAATGTAAAAGGGATTTCTACACATCTTTCTGACCGAACATAAAATCAAGTAATCATTTCATTCACTGGCGTATGGTTTCCAATACAGCATGTCACTTAACAAGTTGGGCTTACTGTGAAGATTTCAATCTTGATTCTATCATTTACTATATGATTAGGAACAAAATAGTTTGTCCTCTGTAACTTCAGCTTCAGAAAAAGCTTCAGAAAAAGGGGAATAATAAAGCTACCTACCTTAGAGAGATGTTGTAAAGATTAACAAGAAAATTTGTGCAAATATCTAAGTGTTGTTCCTAATATTTGAGTTAGCCCCTGGTAACTGTCAGTCCTTATATAATATTTATAATGTAACTCATTTCTAGTGATTTTAGAGAGAGGCAATTTGTTTGGTGGCATTTTTCCTGTAGAATCTGTGTAAACTGGACATTTTTAGATGTATGTATACAACAAAGAGTAACTATCTTATAGCATACAAATTATCATGTGCAAAAGTGCTTTATAGCAAGAACAATA
This sequence comes from Microcebus murinus, assembly GCF_040939455.1. Classification (NCBI taxonomy): domain Eukaryota; kingdom Metazoa; phylum Chordata; class Mammalia; order Primates; family Cheirogaleidae; genus Microcebus; species Microcebus murinus. The sequence continues at coordinate 61,381,159 of NC_134114.1, forward strand.
ACAGCAACCAGCACTCGATTGTTGAACCTCCAGCCAGTCATAACTGGTTGACCTACAGTATAGCTTAGTCTTTAAACCTTAGTTGTAAATGATGTGGCATTTATAAGCAACATAGATCAAGTTTAGAAAACGAATTACCTTGATTATTGATTAATAAATTTAAGAAGTTAAACACATGACAAAAATCCTCCAGAGTGCAAGAAAGTAGAACAGGGCAGGAGTGGAGAATCAAGTCATGCAAAAAGCCACAATAGGTGAACATGGAGAAATAACACAGTTTTATCTGCCTTGGAAGACCTGAAGCCACTTCTGCCTAAATGAACCATCCAGTCAGATCTAGTCAGCCCAGCCACTGGGACAATGAAGCTCCTTCCAGGGAAATCCAGTAGAGTCCTGTGATGATCCTAACCCTGGGTACGGGGGTACTATTACTCTCAGAGAGGCTGAATGACATTTTTGTCCTCCTCTGAGTACCATCTGAATTTGGCATCTTGGGAGGCACTTTGGGAGGCTGAGATGGGAGGATGGCTTGAGGCCAGGAGTTTGAGACCAGCCTGGGCAAGAGGAAACCTCCATCTCTGCAAAAAATAGAAAAATTAGGCACGTGTCTATAGTCCCAGCTACTTGGGAGGCTGAGGCAGGAGGAGAGTTTGAGCTCAGGGGTTTGAGGTTGCAGTGAGCTGTGATGACACCACTGCACTCTAGCCCGAGAAACAGAGCGAGATCCTGTTTTAAAACATAAAAGTAAAAATTAAAAAAGAAAATAGAGTTTGGCATCTTTACAGTGCTGCCGTAGTGAAGGACATACTAATAGTGATGGCTACTTGCACCATTTTACCTTATACATATTTCTCTTTTTTATCATCTTCTTTCAGGTTATCATTCATACTCAGGGTATAAGAGCTTGATCTTTTATAGTGTTCACTGACAGGAACAGTGTAGTAGAAAGCAAACTAAGAGTATAATTTGCTATTTTGTTATTCCATTTTGTTAGTAATTATACAATTCTAATCAGAATCCTAATATTATTTTAAAAATCCTATTTTCCTTATAATTCCAAGTTGCCTGTACTGATAACATATTTCACTAATCCCTTTACAATAAGTTTCCATTATGGCATTTGGTTTACACTGTGATAACTTCCATTACTCCCCATCACTGAAGTCACTTTTTTTTTTTTTTTTTTGAAGTCACTTTTAATCCTATATCCTTGATGCATGATTTTGTTTATACTATCACCTGGCAGAACCATTGTATGTTTAAAATGTTCAGTCTAAAATGTCTTGTCCATTCTATATCTCTTTGCCTACATTAAAAAAGTTTCAAATCATCACAAGTTTCCCTTTCCTTTTTCTTGGCAAGGGCTTTGCAGCCATGCTATCTGTTTAATTGGTCCCTGCTTTCCATAGGTATTCCTCGTCCTACCCTCTTGTCATTGGAATCTCCTTTCTTCTTTTCATTCTCTTTTTATCAGCATTATCACATGTTCCATTTTTACCCGCAGGTTATTTGACCTTTTATTTTATGTTGTATGTTTGTACTGGAAGGCAAGCACTAACCTAGGCACTGAATGTGTTTAGTAGTGCCATTCATTCAAAAACATTGGTGGAACAACTACTTAAGTCATGCCTTGAACAAGAGGACATAAAGAAAACTATGATCCAATTCTGTAACTGGAAGTATGCACAATCAAATGGAGGCTACAACTTATGAAATAAACAATTGCAATACAATGGCATTAATTGTTATAAACAAGAAAAGGGTATATGTCTTGGGAAGGAAGTAAAGATAAGGCAGAGGGATTAGGGAAGATATGTGAGAGGAGAGTGTGTTATTCTGTTTATTCTGCTATAACAAAATACCTAAAACTGGGTAATTTAGAAAAGATAGAAATTTATTTCCCACAGTTCTGGAGGCTGGGAAGTCCAAGATCAAAGCGCCAGCAGATTCAGCGTCTGGTGAAGGCTCACTCTCCTCTTCATAGATGGTACTTCTTGCTATGTCCTCACGTGGTGGAAAGCAGAAGGGCAAAAGGTCCTTCATACCTCTTTTATAAGATCATTAAGTCCATTATGTGGGTTCTGCCCTCATGACTAAGTCACCTTCTAAAGCCCTCACCTCTTAACACTATCACATTTGTAATTAAGTCTCAATGTATGAATTTTGGGGTGATGCATTCAGACCACAGCAGAGGGAAAGTTTGAACTGACTCTTGATATACAGATAAAAACTTAATGAATGGGTAAGAGAACACAGGAAGTGAGAGTGCAGCATTCAAGAGAGTGGAACTAGCGTATTCAGAGGCACAGAAGGGTAAAAAAGTTCACGTGTTTAGGTTCACATATAGTTGAAGAACAGGAGGGTGGAAGATGAGACTGCAGAGGTAAATGGGGATCAGATCATGAGAAGCCTCACATGTGACCGAGATTACTTCTTATGAGCTATGGTCTGTTACTGAAGGACTGCAAGCAGAGGGGATACCTACCATGTAAAGACAACTATTGAGACAGTATGGAGAATAGGTTATAGGAGGGTTGAAACATGATTCAGAATCAATGGGAAAAGTAATTTCAATAATTCAGGGAAGAAATAATCAGAGTCTAGACCAAGGTACTGAGAGTAATGGTGGAAAAGCAGTAAAATACATGCAATTGTTTAAGAAAGGACATCAATACTCAGTAACTATAGCAGGGGAGACAAGGCAGTCCATAACGAATGCAGGATTGGTCCATAAGGTGGACTGGTGGTGTCTTTAACATAGATATGTTTAATCCATAATATAGTTGAGGAATACTAAATATCACCATAAAAATAACAATTTCTAGTAACTTTATTTCTCTTAGATAATGAATTAGTGTTTAAAAATGAGATTCCAAGGGCATATTTCCTCTGTTCTCCCTTGCAGTGAGATCTTATCTCAAAACTCTGAGATAAATTTTAAATAGCTTTGAAAGTTTAATGGACTTGCTCAAAGTCACTCACGTAGTAAGTAGCCGAAGTGGAAATCTAACCTCATTCTTGCCTTGGCTCAGTAGTTCTTTAAATCATAGGGACTCCATACAATTGCACAGGTTGATCATTACACAAGGTCACCAGGCTAAGTACCTAAGTGGAAACTGAATTCCAGCCTATGCTTCTGCAGCCACACACTGAACACTGTTCCAAGTCTGTATATAAAACTTGAAGAGGCACCTTCTCCTAATCCATAGAAACATCCTTCTGATAAACAAGCCATGTACCTTCAGAACTATCTTCTTAGGGAAGGTGAATTGTTCAAATCTGGACAAAGATGCCATAGTCACCTATGGTCTTGAGGAGGCCTTCTTCATCCATTGTATTTTAAGAACTTGCTTTATCTAGGTAAATGTTTATCCACTGTGATAAAAATTAAATGAGAACTGTCCCCAAACTAGAAGCACGGATAAAGGATGTGGGGGTCTTACTCTGAATTCATATGTAGGATACTACTGAGTTAGACATTTCCTACACTCATTCCAGTTGGTAGCTATAGCCTCAAATTAGAAAATATGGGCAACTAATCATAGAATTGGACTTAGCCTAGTGAGCCTAAAATTAATTATAAACCACACACACACACTCACAACACACACAAACACACACACACACACACACACACACACATAGCTTCTTCAGGGGACAACTGTCTGAAACTACAGCAAAAAAATCCACACCTAGAGTATGACTCTAGAGTGCATATATATATATATAATATGATTCAGATATAATACAGAATAAAAACCCCTTTGCTGGTACCGCATAGTTTTTATTTTACATTACCTACAAATTTATGACTCAATTACTATATTAGGCTGACATTCAATATTTTCCATAACTATTCTTCATCATGATAAAGGATGAATCATTATCAGAAAAGTGATTTCTTCTATAATGGTGTGAATATTTCATTTTTACTAAAGAACTGTAATCTTCAATTCTATGTTGAATAAGAAATCATAATCATATGCAACACTATGCAAAAGCTATGAGGTTGTCCTTTTTTGTGCCATACTAAAATATGAGGCATATGAGACTATTAGTCAGGCAACTATATAAGAATGTGCATTTTCTCTTCTATTTAAGATACGCTTCTACGCTTCTCTAAAGTTCCATAACTATTATTAAATAATTAGCTATACACATAGATTTATATGCATAGTGATCAAATAATTGGATACAAAAATATATTTTAACAGCTAACTCTAGATTTATGTTAATTTAACATCTTATTCTTTTTACTCATAATACTATTCAGGCTAGAATCTGCATAACCAACCATAAATGGAAGTTATATTAATTCTTGAGAATATGAGGACTGAGGAGACCATTCTTTTAAGAAGCCAATTTCTGACTAAATTTGGCTGGGTCTGTAACTTGCCTTGGCCAATAGAATGCACACAGATGCAGGGTTTAAGAAGGGAACCTAAAATGTGCTTGTGCAGTTTGGCTGGATTCTTGCACTTCTGCCACTTGCCATGAGAAGACTATTCCATTGAAGGCTAAAACACATGAAGCACATATGAACTCAAGTTGTAGCCTGAGGTCAAGCCCAAATGACCTATAGCAGGAAAAGAAGCCCCCTCCCTCCCTTCCTTCTGTAAGAGCATGCCCCTCTAACGGTGGACCAAAAGGGAATAAGTTGAAACTTGTACTGCCTGGGGACTTTATGTAGGAACCAACACACTGTCACTTTCACTCTTTGATTAAAGAAATCTCATTAGAAAAACCCAACATCATTGGAGTAGGAAAGTATAAACTCCTCCCACTTTCATTCATTGTAAGGTCACATGATAGAAGAAAATACATAAGAGAACAAATATTCCAATCTACTGAAATCTTCTTTTAGGAAAAGTGATCACCGTGCCTCTTGTCTAAGGTTAAAGGAGCTCCCCAAGCCTGGCTACATGGGCCACAGAAGGCCCAAAGGTTAAAGGTTAAAGGCCTAAAGGTGAAAGGTTAAAAGGTCCCTTTATTGGTTCAGTGCTGCTGTCACTTTCTTAAAAGTGTTAATGGTATAACCATTCTCATATCACATAAAATTGACTTTAAATGAACAATGTTAAAGAAATACAAAGATATTCATGATATAATGGTAAAGGGAGTGATTCAACATGAAGACAAAACAATCCTGAATATTTGTACCTATCACAAGAGTACCCAGATGCATAAAGCACATTCTACTACATCTAAGCAGAAAGATGAACAGCAACATTGTAATTACTGGGGACAACAACACCTCACTGACAGAACTATACAGATTATGCAAACAGAAAATAAATAAATAAACACTGGACTTAAACAGGGCTTGAGAGCAGATGGGCCTAACAGACATTTACAGAACATTTTAACCAAAAACTACTGAATATATTTTCTACTCATCAGCACATGGAACATTCTACCAGATTGATCATATCTTAGGCCACAAAATATGTCTCAACAAATTCAAACAAATAGAAATCATACTATGTATTAATATCTCCCACAGTGGGATGAACAACAAATCAATTCCAAGAGAGATACTCAATTCTACACAAAGTCATGGAAATTAAACAACCTGCAGCTGAATGATTACTGGGTCGATATTAAAATTAAGATGGAAATCAAAAGATTCTTCGAACTGCACAACAAAGTGGACACAAGTTATCAAAATCTCTAGGATTCAGCAAAAGCAATCCTAGGGGAAAATTCATCATCTTACAAGCTGATACCAAAAAGACAGAAAGATCATAAATGACACATCTCAAGGAACTGAAAAAGCAAAGCGAACCAAACCCGAAGCCATCAGAAGAAAGGAAATAAAAGGTCAGAGCAGAACTAAATGAAATGAAAAAAAAAATACAAAGTATCAATGAAACAAAAAGTTGGTTCTTTGAAAAGATAAACATATTTGATAAATCTCTTGGTAGATTAACCAGAAATAGAATAGAAAGCATCCAAATAAGCTCAATCAGAAATGAGAGAGAAGATATTACAACTGATACAACAGAAATACAAAATATCATCTGCAGATATTATGAAAATCTCTATGCACATAAACTCAAAAACAGAGAATATAGACAACTTCCTGGAAACACACAATCTCCAAAGACCCGAGCAGAAAGAAATAGAACTCCTGAACAGATCAATAATAAGCAACAAGATTGAAGCAATTATAAAAAACATTCCAACAACAACAACAAAAAGGTCCTGAACTAAATTGATTCACCACTGGATTTTACCAGACCTACAAAGAAGAGCTGGTATGCACACTGCAGAAATTTTTCCATAATTTTCTCACAAATTTTTCGAGAAGGGAATACTCACCAACTGGTTCTACGAACCCAATATCAAAGCCAGGAAAGGACGAAGCAAAAAAGAAAACAACAGGCCAATATTCCACATGAATATAGATGTAAACATCTTCAATAAAATACTAGCAAACCAAATTTAGCTGCACATCAAAAAAATAATTCACCATGACCAAGTAGACGTCATCCCAAGGATGCAAGATAGTTCATCATACATATATCAATAAATGTGATTCACCACATAAACACACACAAAAACAAAGACCATATGATCATCTCAATGGATGCAGAAAAGGCATTCAACAAAGTTCAGAATCCTTTCATGCTAAAAATCCTGAAGAAACTAGGCATAGAAGGAACAGATATCAAAATTTTAAAAGTCATATAGGACAAACCCACAGCCAACATCATACTGAATGGTGAAAAGCCGAAGGCATTCCCACTAAGAACTGGAACAGGACAAATGTGCCCACTGCCCCCACTTCTACTCAACATAGTGCTGGAAGTCCTAGCCAGAGCCATCAAGCAGGAGAAAGAAATAAATGGTATGCATATCGGGGGAGGAGGAAGTCAAATTATTGCTTTTTGCTGATGATATGATCTTATATCTAGAAACCCCCTAAGATCCCATAAGAGACTCCTGAAGTTGATAAATTCAGCAAAGTCTCAGGTTACAAAATCAATGTCCGTGAATCAGTGGCATTCCTATATAACAATAACAGTAAAGCTGAGGGTCAAATCAAAGACTCAGTACCATTCATAATGGCTACAAAGAAAATAAAATATCTAAGAATGCACTTAACCAAGGAGGTGAAAGATCTCTACAAAAAGGACTATGAAACACTGAGGAAAGAAATCGCAGATTTCACAAATATGGAAAAACATATCATGCTCATGGATTGGCAGAATCCACATTGCTAAAAATGTCCATACTACCAAAAGTGATTCCCCTTGTCACAGGGCTTTGCCACATGTGCTCCTCAGTTCCCCATTCAAATCACTCCCCTACCACTACCGCATCACCCCTGTTAAGTCACCTCCTTTCCACTCATGGATCCACTCAAAAGTCAACTCAAGGAAGACTTAACAGAAAGCTGTCCTCATCTATCCCCTGATATATGGCTATGCTCTCAAAGCACCTATTATATTTCCTTTTCATCTTATATCCATTGCCTGATTAATGTTATCTTCCCTGACAGATACATCAGGCTTGGTAGCTAAACACATCTTTTTGTTAAAATAGATTCTCAAAAATATTCACAGAATGATACACATTGATCTTTTATTTTTTGTGTACTCAATATTTTGTACACTGTAACATACACTCAACATGTTTCAGAAAACATTAAATGAGCTCCTAGTATATGCAATGTTCTGGATTGGGGATGGAGCAGTCAACAAAAGACACAAAAATCCTTGCTCTGATGGATTGTATTCTAGCTGAATGAGGAGTTTATAGTCAGACACTGTGCCCGACTAAATAAAAAAAGTGAAAGACAATTTTTTTCAGATTAACACAGAAGATACTTGTCCCTAATTTTTCTATAAAGTTTTGTTACATATTTCTGTATAATTTTATAAAATGTTTGAACTTCTTCTATTGCTCATGGTGTTGTTTGCTAGGTCAGAAGTTTCACACAGTCATCTCAAATCTTTTTGAGACTAGACCCTAAAGAAAAATTGCTGACCAGAGCAAATTAATCTCACCTGAAATAGGTTCAACCAGAAAACCCATCCCATTTCAACTACTTATTTTTTAACCCTTAACTTCTAGTGGATGAAGGAGTTTTGAAAATGTATTTTTTGTCATTGTTATATAGATATTTCATAAGAAAAACCCAACTGAATATCTGAATATAATATGTTATATGTATCCAAATGTCCCTATGTTTTAACCAGAAATATAATGCACATAGAAGCTAAATACACATTAAATACTTTATCAGTGCTTGCTTTTTTCCTTACACCATCTTTGAATATTTAATAAAAATAACAACCTTCCTCCCCATTTTTAAAAGGGGATGGTTTACAATCACTATATGTCCTGTTTGGACCCTGAGGGATGAACTGATTTCTTTCCTTTGAAAAAATTTTGTCAACCAAAATTATGAACCACTCTTACTTGGTTTCCCAGGACTAAATAAGCATTTCTTTCATCTATTCTTTGAATACAGAACAGCAAGTCAATCCTTGTATGATGGATTATCTATCCTTAATAATTGTTCAGTATTATATTTCAGTCTTAAGTTTAGATCCTGACTTAAAATGAAGTTGTTTGCCAGAATGTTATTCCTCATTTTTCATTGTTTCTCCCTTAATTCAGAGACTTTCAAACTTGTAGAGCTGAAAATAAACTTAGAAATTATCTATTCAAGCCAGGAGTTCATGCTTGTAATCCCAGCACTTTGGGAGGCTGAGGTGGGAGGATCACTTGAGACCTGGATTTTAAGACTAGCCTGGGCAATATAGTGAAACCCTGCCCCTACAAAAACATAAATAAATAAATAATCTATCCATTCTTTTGTAATCAGGGGGCTTTTGTTTTTCAAATTTTGATAGTACTTTTTATAACAAGAGTATTTTTTTTGAACTCATAAACTGTTAAATAGCCATAAGCATTTATTATTATTATTAACACAGATTTCCTAATAATGGAACCTTACTGTTCTAAAGCAAAGTGAAGTCACAATGGAAAGCCTTCTTAATTTCCTGTCCAAATTCCTTTACACTTTCTCATAAGTTACTTAAAACCTTTATGATATACAGTTATATTTTTCTACATTTTCAAGACTAGGACTGATGATATGTATGTTGGAATTTTCAAAAGCTAAAATGCAAGTAAAAATAAAATATTTGCCTGTCTTCTACTTTCTTTAGAGAGAAACTGAAAAAGGTATTGAGAAATCATTTAAACTCAGCCCATGTAAGATTTGAGATGTGTACCTTCTTTGGCTGCTATTTTTATTATTATTATTTATAATAGTAAACTTTCATCTGAAGAAGTTCAGCACTTGGAAATTACTTGTTTTTCATTTATTTAACACTAACTGAATTCTCAGTACATTTAAAATTTGGGAAAAAATTGTGCTTGACATAATTTCTATTCTTGGCTATGTTCCTAAACTGCTATAACAATAGGTCAGGTTTTTAAGTCTTTTTAACCTAAGGTAAAAATTCTTTGCCATTAATGAATTGCTTTTTTTTTAGGAAAGAAATAAAATTGTCTAGTTGATCTACTGTAATATGGGCCAGCTCATCCACATTGGGTGAGAAGTATACTTGGAACTATTTAATACTTTAATATTTAGAAAATTGTGAGCATTAACTGCTGATGTAATATTACCATGAAAACTTCTTACATTGGTACGTGAGAAAGCCAACCTAAACTAAACAAAGATTAAGGTATATCCTACATACAGTAGATAAGTAGCTATAAATTTATTTACTCTGATATATCCACAGGAGATCCAGAATGGAGATTGCTCTCTGTGGACTCTGGTTTCACTCTAACTTGTCGTTTCTAGGAAAGCCAATCCTTTGGCTTGGAATAGAAGCTGAAAGAGAAGTACAGACTTCTTTTCCCCCATGGAAAACACTCTAGAGTTGGTGCTAAAGGTCCAAGGCATCCTGCCTCCATTATCAAAGAGTCACACTGCATCCTAGGCTCAGGTAGTGATTCAAATTAAAGTCCCACCTGGATTCTGACATGAAACTGTTGCTATCTTTAATATTTGGTGGAAGAGAACAATACACTTCAGAGAAAATTTCCTTCAATAAAAAAATTCTCCTGTTTAACAAATGTGGTCCATGTATCTCTGAAAGCATACACTTGTGGTAGTAGAGGTTCTATAATGTGGAAGAGGAGCTAGAGCCTGGAAAAAAGACACATACAGAGTTTGGAAAAATCCAAAATGCCTACAGAATATGTGCCAGTCAATTTTTAGTGTGAAGAATTATTTTTATATGTTTTATTGCAATTGGCATACTGTAGAAATTCCTTTTCATATGTTTTATTATAAGCAAATAAATCACAAGTATTTGAAAACTCTGACTTATCTATTAATCCTCCCCCTGAAGAGTACAAGAGTTGCCACTAGCCACACATGGCTACTGAGCACTTAAAATGTGGCAACCATGATTCAAGAACCAAAATTTTATTTTTGTAACTTTAATTTAAATTCAAATATAAATCTAATATTCAATTTAGCTATTGGAAAAATTTTAAATATGTTAACAACAACTTGGGTATATGATCTCTTTTTACAACTATAACTTTTGTGAAATTTAAATGCAGAGAAAGTATTTCTGATAAAAATTTAGCATGTAGAGGTAAGTGTATTAAAAGCATGTATCAGAGTACAAATACTTAAAATAAGTATAAATAAAACAAAGAATATAATATATCATTAATAATTTTATACTGTTAAATGTTTAAATGAGAGTACCTTTCACATATAAGATCAACTAAAATATATTGTTAAAATAATTTGATCTATTCCTTTTTATGTTTTTTAATATACCTACTAGAAAATTTTAAATTACACATGTGGTTTGCCTTACATTTCTATAAAATAGAACCACTTTAGATAATAACAAATCATGTACTGTGTCAAATGGTAGGGCTCTTCATTAAAACATTTTATGTTGCTTCAAAATTATAATATCATTTTCTAGCAGTCATATCACTTATACTTAAAGCAAACTGGTGATTCAGTTCTAAAAAACCTTGTAACTGCTTACGAAGCATTTTAAGAGGCTTATGTATTTTCAAAGAAATATTTGAAGAACCAAGTTATTCTCTCATATTTTCCTGTGTCTCATTTTCTTGGCTCACACAGATATAATTCTACAGGCTCCACAATATAAATATATTTTGTAACATCTCGATTTCACCACAGAGGAAATACTTAACCACTTAAATCCTGTTGTAATTATGTTATTATTGGGTAACCCACGCCACTAGTTCTCTTGCCATAGAAATATAGAAGTCTATTGATTTGAGACATCTTAAACATATTCTGCCAAGGAAATGTCATATGAGCTCACCTTTACAAAAAGAAAGAAAATTGCTCAAATGTTCTTTATATTCCTTACTCTTTGCTTAGTTTTTAGTATAGAAAAATAAACAGCAATAATTAAAAAATAAGATACAAAAAAAGGCAGATACACTTCCAATCTAAACACTATCACTTTGTTTAAGTTTGTTTAAGAATTGAATGAAAGCAGAGCCATGGCTCTCGAATTACAATGTTGTCAAATGCTGACTTTGAGAAATCGTGTAACAAAATATCTCAAACCTGAGCTTTCCTACAGATGGCTTAGTAGGGTCCCCTTAAAAAAAATCATATCATTATTAATTGCTCCCTAATTAGGCAGACTCAGAGTAGTACAGAAAGAGATGATGTTTTGTATTAATTTATATGACTAAATAAACAGATGCCAGCAAAAAAGTATGTTTATGCATTATGCAATTTGTTTTTTAAAAATCTAGAAAATTAAGCATTTTTGCAAAATTTTCAAAAAATGAAACATAACCAAACGAAAGTACACACACAAAAAAAGGATAAATTTCAAGCTATTAAAAGCTGGTTTAAAACCTCTAAAAATAGGTACAGACTGAACAACAAAAAAAACATATGGGGGATGCTCACTCAGCAAATCCCTATGCAATCACAGCAATGTTTCCTAAACTATTGAGGCAGGTGACTCAAAAAAAATCACCTTCTGGAACAAGGTCAAACACAATGTGTATATATATATATATATTTTTTTTTTTAAATGATGCTTATACCAATTTCATTTACTCTTTTAAAGTCAACTACTTAATTCTACTATTTTCCCCTTAAATCTCTATTTTAGAAATCACCAAACTTTTCTTTAGTAGTCAGTATTTTAGGCTTGCGGTTTATATTGCCTCTGTTAATACTACTCAATTCTGCTACTGTAGCACACAAGCAGTGATAATATATAAATGAATGGGCTTGGCAGTGTTCCAATAAAACTTTATTTAAAAAACAGACTGTGGGTGATGTTTTGGCCCTAGAGCCATCATAGTGGACTAACCACTGCTCTATTTCTTTGAACAACAGATCTTGCCAATTTAATTTTGATTGCCACAGTATTTTTTTGAATATTCTCCTTAAGTAAGTGAGCAGAGAAGACATTTTTGGTTTTTCCTGCTTGACTTCCATTCCTTTCATTCTGTTAATAGCCCCTGATGTTCCTTGGGGACCCCCACTCCAAATGTTATCCATGTTTTAAATGGCCATCAGGGTTTACTCAGGGATGAGGAGATGAAGCAACCAGGACATCAGAACCAATGACGCTTATTGTAGGACATTTCTGAAACGCTTCAGAGAAAAAGTTCATTCTCTTTCTACTAGACTTGAAACTAATAAGATACATGTCTAGAGCCACTAATAGCCTGCTTCTGCATAAGGTTAGCCTGTATAAGCATGAATCTAACACAGAACCAAGGGATGGAGTGATACTCTGTCCTGATGGCATCATTTAAGCCCAGGGATCCACCTGTGTGTGAAACCAGAAACATTTCAATTACATAAGAAAATCCATTCTCCTTTTTGCTTTAGCATAAGTTCATTTTCTGTCTTTTGCATGCAATAAGTACTAAGAAAAATATAATAACAAATTGTTATAATATCATAAGCCTTCTAAATCCTAGTTCTGGGATTCAAGCTACCCAGGTGAGTACTGGTTTCTTTATCTACATGGCCAAGAAATAGTAACATTGAGACCTTCTGTCACCATACTCTGTCCAAAGCAGCATTTATTATATGAATGGAAGGAAAATAGTAAAACTGTGAAGCTATTCACAGCTCATCAAATACAATGCTCTATTTTTATCTGTCCTTAAATTTATTGGAAAAGTTACTCATCTCACTTTACTCTAAATAATTTCAGATCTTGTATCATGAAGCAGAAGACAAAAACTGAATATGTATGAGGAAAGAAATATTTTTCTCCATTTGGGAATCCCTAATTGACATTTCCAGTAAAATTTGCCTATAGTTTTACTATAATTCTTTGTGCCAACATCATTAATTATAGCAACTAAATGCAGGTGACTTTTTTATTGATCTTCTTTACACAAATATATATAACCATATTTTGACTCTTTCCCTATAATCTCAGATACAATCTATTAGTTTCTAAAGACAGGTCTGGATTAAGAATAACTTCGGAGGAAAAATTCTTGTCACATTAAGCTCTAAAATCTAATAGGAGTAATTCTTCCATTTGATTTCACATATTATTATTTTATTATATTATTTTAGTCATCATATTATTTTAGTCTATTTTATAACCACCTTTATACTCATCTTCTCACCCAATATTAAGCTGCAGTTTTCTTGAAGGTAGAGATGTGTGTCGCTAGTTTGAGACTTTGCAGGAGCTATCACAGTTTCTACCATATAGAACGGAGTCAGTATCTATTTAATTGAATTATTTTTCTTTATAAGATATATTCATATTTTTGCTCGCATCGTTATTAGAAAGACTTGGAAGGCAAACGCTACCATTCTGAATGAATTAGCTAAACGCCCTCCTTATCTCCTAACTGCAGGCTTTTATCTCATTCAGGTACTCCTGAGACTAGACCAGAGATAGACTAGGTTCAAGCCCAGGTACTGGAAGCAATGGTGAAGAAAACAAAAGTGATCCATGAAAGAAAAGGCAGCCAGGAAAGAGTGACTACTTAAGCTACTGCAGAGGGTGATTTGGGCTTAATTACTTGGGGACAAACTCTGGAAAGGTGGTAAACACTTATCAGAGAGTTAAACCACTTTGAGCATGGGAGTTGGGGTATCTACGCTAAGTCCCTGCAGCCATTGCTTGAGGTCTCACCCATGTGGTTGATAATTCCCTGTCATTTCTACTCTACCTCTTCCAGAAAAAGCATAGAAATGGTGTGGCAGCTGGACAGTATCGTTAGCACCCCAAAATGCAGGGTCTGAGAGTACAAGTGGACACTAGCATTGTTTGCTATACCTACATCTTTTGTCTCTCTTTTTTCTACCTGTTCTGTGCAATATTCTAAAAATAAAAAAAGAAATACCTAATTTATTAAGCTTTCTTATTAAAAAACCTCCTCTTTCTTTGATTTTACCAAATCCAAAATCTCTCTCCTGATTTTCCTTTTTCATTTTTATTACGTTTCTTTGCAGCTTTTAAAAGCAAAACAAAATAAAAAACAAAAACTATCCACACAAAAATAATTCCAAATTTGAGATACATGTCTATTTGGATTAAAGATGTAGGCATTGAAACATATTAATGATTTCCCAATGTATTAGTTTGTTTTGTTTTGTTTTTTTCCTTTGGCCATGGTACTCAGAAAATTCACCAACACAGAGAAGGTCTTCAATGGCTACTGAAGGCATAAACATCATGTTTTCAAAATATTTAAAGTACCACCTCAACTTGTAAAAAATTCATGCTTCTAGTGTTTGTTTAGCAATGTTACACTTGAAATATCTTTTATGTTTCATTAAATAAAAGTCATATTTTATTACTCTTAAATTATGGAAATAAAACATTTTATTTAATCATTATTTTAACAAATAAAAATAATGCAATTCCTATTTTAGATATGTCACAACCCCAGTCCATAATCCTAATGAATAATGCTCATTATATTTCAACATGCAACTAAATTCTAGCCCCCTTTTCTCTTCTCTTTATTATATAATGTAGCATTTGTAAGAGCCCAACAACATTCTTAACTTCTATTGCCAAGTTTAGAAACATGTCTTGCTACTATAATTTATAAAGAAAACAGCTTTCTTTCCCAAGCAGAGGTTTTGAGGCAACAGTGCACCAGATATTTCTGCAGCCTGTGCTGTGGAAAATTCATGGTCCAGAGGAGTCTAATTAGCACTGGCCTTTCCACTCCTGTTCTCTGGCCCTGCTTGACCCAAAGCATCTTGTTTCTCCTTCCAAGAGCTACAGGTTAGGGTGAATTGTAATGAATTGATCTAGTAAGAAGATCAACCACCTATCCCTCTAATCTCAAAAGGTAGTGAACAGTAGTAATGGACTTAACCGTCTGCCAACTCCAAAAGTGCCTGATTCCTTATTGAAGAAAAGAACTAATGTTTTGTGACTTATATTTTAAAATACATTTTTAGTGACAAACAGTTCAGCATCATTTTGAAAAATAAAAACAAGCAAAGTTTTATAAAGTGAACATTCCATTTCAAATGGAATCTATTTACACGTTTCTAGACATTTTTCTATGCATATATACCAAATAAATAATAGTACACATTGTGTTGTTACATGGCCTCCTTTTCTCTTTATACACCAACAACTCTTCCATGTCAATAAATGCAGCTTACATTATTTTAATGACTGCATATTATTTCAGAAAATGAATACACCATATTCACTTACTTTCAATTTCTATATTTCAAGCAATATTATAGATTTTGATATGTGCATATATCTTAGCAAATACTTTTGATTAATTTAAAAATACATACAATTTATTTTGTGCCAGGTACAAAAACCTTAGCAATATGGACTTATTCAATTCTCCTGAAAGCTCTGTGATATAGATACTATTCTTGTTTCCATTCTACAAATGAGAAAACTGGGGCACAAGGTAACCAAGTGAATAACTCAATGTTATACAGGTAGTAAATGAAAGATCCTGTTGTCTAGCCTAGGCTGTCTCACTCCAGAATGTGTTTTTTTATCCTTATCCGCTGTAGTAAGTTAACTTAATGTATTTATGTCTCAATATTATGCTTCAAATTTAGTTACTGAATTCCTTACATTGTTATACCTACTATCAATTTTACCACCAAAAAATGTGAATCAATTTACAATCTCTCCAGCAATCCATGCCCAGAATAACAAGAGATATTATCAAACCTTTATTTTTGCCTTATTGACAGGTAGCAAAGGCTATTCATACAATTTTTAGTTTTAATTTTTACTTATTTGCTTAATGGTGACACTGAGTATTCTTTGATACATCCAGTAGTCACTTTAGATCATTGCTCTATTGAGGTAAATGAGCACGTGGAGTTTGACTTTTCATTCACTTAAAATATTAGGACAATGATATTGCATATAACTATACTTAAATTTCTAAAATTTGCTTATAGGTAAACCATAGGCTAACCATTTATCTGACAATCCATAAAATATTAATAAAGTTTAGTCTTAACTAACAAAAAGCCTATTACTAAAATAATAGCAAGCTATTATATAGCTTTTTAAAGAACAGTGAGCTCCATACTATGCATCTTTTAAACTTGCACAGAAAAATATTCCATGAGCAGATGTTTTGTACTTTTAACTTGACTATTCACCCTGTTAATTTATACTGTAGCCTCAGTACTGTTCAATAGAAATATCACCACTATGCAATATATTAATATCAGTGTAGCAAAATTGCATTTGGACTCCATGAATACATACAAATAAAAAATAAAGGAAAAAAATAAAGAGAGCTACATATGCGAATTTAGATTTTCTAGTAGCCACATTAAAAAGAGAGAAAGAAACATGTGAAATTAATTTTAATAAAGTAATCATTAAACTTCAAATCAATATAATTTATTTAAAATGGCATTTAATATATAATGAATATATAAATTAATAATATATTTTACTTTTTTGGTACTAAGTCTGAAATCTGGCATGTATTTTACACTTCCTGCACATATTAATTCACACTAGCCACATTTCAAGCAATCAGTAGCCACACATGGCCAATCACTGCTCTGCTGGACAGTGCTTTTTTAAGCTCCAGCATCTCTCCCTTTTCTCTAAACTAGCTTTTTGGGGTATTAAAAAGATGTTTATAGGTCAGCAAAGATGCATGTTTCTCGGAAACTGTATGCTCTCATTAGTGCTATTTGCACATTTCTATTGTGACTCTTTTCAGGATTTTGAGGCAATAAATTTACAGCATCATTCTTGTTTTGCAATATTATCTGATCCAAAATCTATCTACAATCTTTGCCATTCTTTTAAGACCTCTTGTGGACAAACACTAAGTCCTGGCCCTAGATGTATTGCTAATCAGCTGTGTGAACTTCAGCAACCCAAGCTGCTCCCTTCTATCTCTGTAGGAAACACATAGTGCAGGTAAATCAATGAATTCGGCTTTCAGCCCAAAAGTCCTTTCAGGGCTCAGATCCTGTTTTGCTGATGATGAGCTGAGTAACCCTGAGAAAGCTGCTGAAGCTCACAATTTCCCCATCTAGCAAATGGAAATGATACTAACCTAACTGAGGTGCTCTTAGAATGGAAGTAACTAATATATATTATTTCTTTCATATTGAACAATCAGCTACATTTAACACTTAACAATTATTAAATGTCAATTTCCTCATCTTCAAAATGAGTATTTGATTTGCACTAGGTTCTCCAAGATTCTTTCAAATTAAAATATTAAATAATTTAGTGACATTTATGAAGCCATAGCATGTGGATAAATAGAGGTAAATCTAAAAAGAATTCCCTCCCTCATTTCCCATGATAGAGGTTGGCATGTTAGTTTTGTTTTCCTGATGGGTGTATGAACAGCATGGGTATATGTCAGGAACAGCAGGCTTTTGCATCAGACAGACTTTGAGGAGGGAACTTCTCAGAGGCAGTAGACAGGGGTAATATTCAACATATTTAACAACTGCTAAATTGTGGGGACCAACCCATCAGAACAGCTTCTGTAACCAATCAAAAAGGCAAGCAGTTCCATGTAAACTCTTGATTATGGCTACACTTGGGTCTCCCAGCAAGTATCAACAGTAGAAAAAGGCAGGTGGTTGGAGGAGCTGGAGACTTATTTAATGTGTAATCTTCAGTCCGTGACTTAAGTTCACCAAGTGCAACTTTCTTATCTGTAAAATGGAGTGTGTTCACGAGAGGGATTTATCTAAACATAGTTAATTCTAGGAAAAAAATTTTTAAATGAATCTAATTAAATAGTACCAAAAATATCTTAATATTATAGTAAATATAGGTTTGATTGAAGCTTATCTTGAACTAAGAATTATGAAAGTAGGTTTATTTCATCTTATACTTAGCAAAATTAATTTATAATTGCCTTAGTACTCAGAACAAAGAATCAAGAATTGATTGGCGAGGAAGAAATTTGGGTTATTTTTTGCCAAAAACAACCAAGTACTTTTTTATTAAATAGTTGCCTACTTTTCACTTCAGTCATGGCTCTGACAGCACAAACATAAAGATCATTTTGGAAAATAATATTATAGGTTTTCTTAATTCTTTGTTATTTTTATCATTTTCAATAGAAATCTTGTGGCTGTAGTTTAACATTGTATTTATTTTGTATTTTTCAATATTTACTGTATAATTGGTTAGAAAATAATGAATAATATACAGGTTCAGGCAGTTGTTTGATAATCAGAGTATTATTATTAATAAAATGAAAGCTAATTTTATTACTCATCTCTTCACTAGTTACTATTTTCATCTTCTTAAAAGTTGTTGCTTCCTTAAAAAACCTCATAAGTCTGGGCATAAATGCTTGTATAATAAGAATTTGGTAGATAAATTACCTGTAAAGCTAGTGAGTACTAAATAAAATAATGTCAACTAGAATACAGTAGGTATATAACAAAAGCCATATCCTAGTGCCAAGAGTGCACAGTAACAATGGGGAGGAAGACAAGTGGGTGCCTCTTCACTTGACCTTTCTGTGGTGACAATGTCTCTGTCAGTGACTCAGCCAAAAATAATTCTTAAAGTGCCTCGCCATTTGATGATAGTTAAATAACCATCATATGGAAAGGCATTTAAAAAAAATAAAATTAAATTTATAGTTTCTGCAGCTTACATGTGTTACAATTCCTCAAATATGTATGGCTGAAATATATTCAAGATATATTTAATTATTCCATTTGATAATTTTTATGTCTTAATTTTCATTTCCTTACAAGAATTTCTGTATCATTGTACTAGTTCTGGTTCATGTTTGCCTCCTATTTTTAAGCACCTCATTAAAAATCGTCTATCAAGTTCTGTTAAAGTGAATACCACAAATATATGGCTCTCTGTATGAAAAAAATGCTTTCAAATCAGAGCAGATGGCCCATTTATCTCTAGCAATATTAAACAAAATGGTATTTTAGTACTGTGAAATTATATAGACACCTTTTAAAGTTTATTTTTAATAAAGTTACAAAAATGTTGGGAAGTATAGCTTCACATTAAAATTAAGAAAAACGAACTAACTCTCGGGAGAAACTGAAAATTTCAGTTCACTAGCACTATTATGTTTCCTAAATGTATTGATAAACATATGCTTAAATACAGTGTTCTCTAACTTATTTGTTCTTTCAGATCAATTCACACTGTGACTGTTTTAAAAATCTTAACCAAACATAAAAATCATGTAAAAATCATCTTATTCCTAATATTCACTGTACCAAAACAAAATGGTGATGAGGAGGGAATGGCCAGGATTATGTAAGCGGGGGATACTCTTCTGTCAGGGTATTAGTGTCTTATTACAGGACTGTGTTTCTTTCTGGATGCTCTAGGGTCTCTCCTACAAGGCAAGATCTGTTATCCTGCCTTCACCAGCTGCTTGAGGCTGCCCACACCCCTTGACTCATTCCCCCTTTCCACCTTCAAAGCCATCAGTGGTCAGTTGAGTCTTTTCCATAATGATCGCTCTGCTTCTAACTCTGCCATCACATCTCCTTGTTTGAATCTCCCTCCTCCCTCTTTCACTTATAACTATCCTTGTAATTATATTGGGCCCACTAGATAATTCAGGATAATCTCCCCATTCCAAGATACTTAACTTAATCACATCTACATAGTCTCTTCTTTACAGGTTCAGGGAAGGACATGAACATCTTTGGAGGACCATTCCTCTGTCTACCACAATCAGATAAATGCAGTGCTGTTATTTCTTCTCCCATATAATCTTAGGTCTAATAAATCATACTCATTTTCTTCTAATGTTTATTATATTGGTGATCCAGGCTCTGATTCCTCAAATATCATTTATTTGGCTTTTAGGTCCTTGAGAAAACAATCTTTCTAATGTCTATTCTCACATTAGTTCTAGACCAACACCCACTTCCCAGGTTCTTACCATCCTGTGGATCAAATGCAAATGTGGAAGCACTAGGAATACTGGTAGAGTACTCCACTTCTGTCTTTCACTCCCAGACTGCTGAAATGTGGTAGCCACAAGGAAGCAGGATTCACACAGAAAACCCAGACTAATCACAAGAATCCTCCACACAGCCAAGAGCATTCTACACAATAATTAGCTCTGATATACCTTAGGACCTCAGAAATTTGGGATTTGGAGGCCAATTCCAGTGCATACATTACAAATAGAGACTGAATTCAAGAGTTATACCTGGTCTTCTTGAACTATGTAATGCATCTCTTCCTCTCTTTAGACCCCAAATGCAGCAGTTTTTGCTAATGATATATACACTATAAGGCCACAGAAAAGTGCTGTTCATAATTGTGACTGTCTAGACCTAGTTGATGTGATGCAGGTGATATAAAAGTTGCTCTGTAAAAGCAAGAAGTTCCCTTTTGGAATTGCTTTCATATATTCTGTTATAGTATATTGAAGAACCTTAATGGTGGCAGATTTTGGTCATTTGAGGTTATATATGGATTTTCAAAAGGAGTAAAATAATCTCTCAGTGTCATGCCTAGTTAACTAAAGATGGAGCTGAGCAAACAGTTTTGGGTTGGGAGCCAACTATGGCATGAAAAAGATGGTACTCATTTTTATTTTATGGTTTTAAAAGCAGTTCCAACTAAAAGTTTAAAATACCATTGAACAATTGTGGTACATTTGGGGGAAAAAAGAATAAGCCTCCCTAGGCAATTACTTTGAAGGGAACACTCATGTATGTGTGGGAATTTGGGTTTGTATATTAAAAACTGCTATTTTAATGTTATTGCTGCTCCATCCCACACAAATTAAGATTAACATTTTATAGCTTGTGGTTTCAGTCTAACATGAAAAAAATAGGAGTAAAAATTTTAAATTAACCATTTGCTTGATTAAAACATTACCCGGCATTTCTGCCTTTATAGCATTATCATAAAATGTGCAAGGCAGGTATACTTAACACAGCAAGAGTTTGGATAAGTGTCATCTCTAATGCCCAACTTTTACTCAAAATTTGTTCAGGTAAGTATTTAATTAGATAAATGACTTATTATAACACATTGCCAACATTAAATGTACAAGCACAAATTGCATTTGTAAGATGTGCAATTTTATTTCTGAAATAAATAACACAAAACAAATTTCAACATTATAGTCCTCTAGTTATATGACTCATGCATACTGAGGCTGCAATTTTAAACAGGTTGGGAACCACTTAAAGACCTGGAAATATGAAAAATAAATTTGCTATCTGATGGTTAAAGTATCAACAGATACAAAAGATTGACTTCTGGGCCAGCTAGAATTGACTTGGAACTAAAGGCATATATTACCACATCTAAGCAAAGAATGTCCCCATCATAATGTTTTTGGTGGATTCGCTGGATGAGACAAAGATGTTATTCAGCAATTTAAGCACCAAAACCTGAACAGAGAGACCAACCACGCAATCCCCATCCAAGTACTGATCAAGAGAATGGAAACTGCAGCACAGACTGTGGGGCAGGTGTCATTTCCCTACTGTGCTCAGACCATTTTAGCTCCTATCATTAAACATTCAGCCCAATCAACTAAACTCCTCTCTCTTCTGATTCCAAGATCAATAGGAGTGAATGAATTGACCAGAAGTCTCACATTTATTTTCAAATCCTCAGTGATTACAATTATCATTATGAAATTAAAAATTCATATTCTGATATTATACTTTTTTGAGCTGTATATCCCTTGGAGTTCACACCTAGAAGTTGAATCGGTTCTTAGTGCACTGACTTAAAGATTGAACAGCTCATTTGAACTATTATCAAAGGGGAGCAACTTAAGGTCCATAGATCAAGGGAACTGATGATTTCAAGAAAAGTGGTTAATGTGAGAGGCTAAATGATATTTGCTGAATAGAAAAGAGAAGTCATGGGAAGGGTTAAGAGAGGAAAAAAGAAGAGATTTTATGAGGTCAAAGAACAGGTGTTGCAGAAGTAGCTAATTCAGAATCTCACTGTTTCCCAATGGTTTGGGCTTTACAAAAATCTGTGAGAAATATAGGAACAACTATTTGTACAGCCTTCCATGAATTCAATTAATTCAGTCAGAGTCCAGCTAATTTACTTAAATACTGAAGTTTGACAAATCAAAGGCCAAGGTATTTGAGGCCTGGGAATAAATTCACTGCCTCAAAAAACATCTCTTAATATAAAGTGAGTAGATAAATTGAATGCCCTTTTTCAGTAATTTCCTATTAGATTAGTAAAAAAGGAATAAGTAATGCCATCACTTGTGTAGGTTATCACCTCCAGTTTGGTAATTACTTAAATGAAATCCTCAGGAAGCAAAGAAAAGAAAACATACCTAAGCAAACATCAAAGTAGAACTTGGTATACATCTGAGAAATCTTACCACAGACAGGCATGGAAAAAGTGGTCCTTTAAGAAATTTTGATTTTATTTTACTATAATCATATGTGGCATATCAAAACCACTGGAGAAGACAGTGAGTATAAATATATTGCTAATAATGACCTCTCAAGCAAGAAAAATGCAATCTTTTTTTTCCGGTAACACAAGAAAGTATTTAATTATCTCATAAAATGGCAAAAATAATTTATTTGGAGAATATCTTACAATTAGATAGCATGACTCTCCTAGAAATACTTTTTCTTAAAATGTTCTAGGCACCATATTAACAATAATAAATATTTTATGTGCTGAAAAGGTGCCAACAATTAGTAGCTCAGAAGCATATATCTTGCTTCTCACTGTCTACTTTCCTAAGTCAGTTCTGCAAAATGAGTAGTAATAGAAAAGATAGACAAGCGATAGAGTTTTTTGCTGCACCTTTTTAAAAGAAAATATCATTCATTTGGACAAGGTTTAGGTGTGAACTAAAACAGATTCAGTCCAAGCAAAAGTTTTCTGGTGATAACCACCCTTCTAAGATAAGGTCATCCATCACAAGACACACACACTCTTTAAATTTCTGAGACAGGAAGAACCATCTGCACAATGTTTTCTTACCCTGTGACCTAACTAATCTGCAAAAAGTTAGGAGTAACTATAATTATCAATATCTTTATAAATAGAAGAGTCATTTATCTAAGATGGTTAAAGCCTAAGCTTTATTTATAAAAGAATAAGGTGACCATAGCTATTCTAAGTTCTTTTGACTTCATGAACTACTCCTCATTGTTTTAAAGATTCTGTTATATCAGCTTATAATAGGTTGGATTGTTGTGAATCTTATTTTTCTGGAAACTTCCATATTCTTACTATATTTATTTTAGTTTATAAACCTTATTACTTAAAATGTTGACACTTTTCTAATAGCATTGTCCGTTATCTTATAAAAAATTAATAAAACAGTTTTCTGGGAATTCAACTGGTCTATCAAGTATATCCTACATGCAAAGTGCTTTTGTAAGTGTTGTGAGGCATACCAAAGGGCTCATAATCTCTACTATTTATACTTAATTCCTGTTTTAAAACAAGGTAATGTATGAAACAAAAGTAGATAATTTTGGAGATATGTTGGCTTGTTTTTCATGTTAATCTATTTTTGACTCAGCAAAAATTCCATTCCTACATACTCACCCAAGAGAAATAAAATCATATGTCTATTAGGAAAAAAAAAAACTTACATAGGAGTTTTTATATTATCTTTATTCACAATACCTAAAAATTGGAAACCCAAATGTTCACCAACTAATAACAGAAAAACAAATTGTTGTATAATTATATGGAACGTTATTCAGCAATAAAATGGAATGCACTCATGGTATGTGCAAAACAAGGATGAACACCAAACCTATTATATTGAATGAATGATGGCAGATTAAGATATATACATACTCACACACAATATCATAACACTAACACAAAGTCCAAGAATAGGCAATATTAATTCACAGTGATAGAAATAAAAAACAGATATTTGAGAGGGGAGGGATAAGGATGGAATTTGACTGGAAATGGCATAGGAGAATTTTCTAGGATTATAGAAATGTAATATATCATGC
Source organism: Microcebus murinus (assembly GCF_040939455.1). NCBI lineage: Eukaryota > Metazoa > Chordata > Mammalia > Primates > Cheirogaleidae > Microcebus > Microcebus murinus. The sequence continues at coordinate 61,405,619 of NC_134114.1, forward strand.
TTTAGGTAGTGATTAGATATGTTCATATAATTTTGAAAAATCACTGAAGTAAACACTTAACATTGTGTTTCTTGGATATATCAATAAATTATGCTGCTTCAAAAAATTTAGAGCACCATTTTATCATTACAGATACATCAGCAATTTTCATTAACTAAAAAACCTAATTGACCATATAAGCATAATAGTTTAATATCCCAAAATGGTAGTCATAAATACTCTTTGATTACACATGAGTTTTCTGTATGTAGTTTCATAGCTGCATTCTAAATAACATACCCTACAATAACAACTTTATGTAGATATATAATAAAATGAACTTGATATAGAATATATATAAGCCAACTTCCCAAAAGGACAGTAAAGCCAAAGAAATCTAGTTTTAATTATAAACATATATTAATAGGTTTCTAAAAGTGGTTTCCACTTTAATTTCTGGATTCACAGATTTACAAGCACACAACAATATCTTTTGCTTTATTGCTTTATTACACACCTTTGTTATTATTTCAATGTGAGAAATAACAGTGTTTAAATTCCTGGAGTGCAACCAAATGATTCATCAATTCAATTTGCTTTAATTTTCTTTTGTAGGAGAGTCAGGGAACAATTAAACCACCTGAATAAGCCCTAAATTTTTTAATTGTATCTTCCTCATAGTGCCTTCCTAACATTTCTTGAATCTAATAAAATGTCTGATTCAAGTTACACTGCCTAAGTAGGACTTCTTCCTATTAAATATTATACAGTGATGGTTTACATTCCTAATATTTCCAAATGATCTAAATATTGTTTTATATAATGCAATTACATATTAAAATATATATTTTCATATTGATATGCCAACATAAATGAGTTCAGGAAGTCCCTGTTAAAGCTTATATATTCCAATTGCCTGAGCTGATATCCTAGGATGTGCTCATAGTAATTGACTTCACAAAATATTAATCCTAGAAGACTTCTTCATGCTTCTTATTATCCTCAAATCACTTGACTTAATTTATAACATATTCCCAAGTAAAGTTAAATTAGAGACCTGAAACCTCCAACCCTAGATAGGTTTGCTATGGAGCTGTTAATAATATTATTAATAACATTTTGAATATTTTAGAAGGTACTCTTGAATTATGGGGAATCAAAGCAAGATAAATAACCGTTTTAGAAATAATTAAGAAATACTACTTCATGCTGATATATGCCACTTCTCAAAGAACAGACAAATTAATTTTAGCAACAATTTTGCTTATATTTTGTTTTCCTATTTGCAAATATGACTTACAAATATATTTAATTTTTAAAACTATCACCTTGTAAATTATGTTACTGAGTAAAGAGGTCAGTTAATTAACATATTTATTCTTCTAAATTATTTAAATATTTTCCTTTATAATTAAGTATTAAAATTTGTGTGTGTGTGTGTGTGTATTTACAATTACCATGGGGAAATTTCAATAACTGCATTTTGGTGTAGAAATCTAAGCTACTTCTTATACTAAGAAGTATGATCAAGAAATTGCTAATTCAAAAATAAGATATGGTCCATATACAATTTTGAAATTGTGCTTTTTATAAACAAAATATGGATCTCTAGAAACAATTCTATCATATTGGCTAAAATATATTTTAATAATGCTATGGGTGATATATTAAAGAAAATTTGAAGTAATTTCATTTTGCTGACTGGTATTAGAAAAACAAAAGGCTAAATTTTGAGATTGCAGGAGTGTAGCAGGAGATAAGATAATGCTGATTCTTTTAGGGGTGCCAATTTTTTCATGAGGGTGAGAGAATAATTTTACTTCATAACTTTCTATATTTGTATGAACAAAAAATATCTTAGCCAGGAAGTTCTAGATCTCCACTGAGGGTGGAAAAAGACAAGTGAAATCATGGAAATTTGGGGACATCAGACATAAATATACCCATTTTAATATATGGGGACTGTCCATATTCTGATCATCACTAGTTAAGTTCTCACGATTCAGTGACTACCTAGATATCAGATTTGTCATTATTTCTTAGTATGTTTGTGTTCATTTTCCAAACAATTGTAATCAAAAGTTGTCATGGCATCTGGATGTATACAATAAAAAATACAAAAATAAAAAAGGGAAGACTATAAAGAATCTGGGAATTGTCACTACTTTCAATACTGTCTGATTCTATAAATATAAAGGTATAAAAAAACAAATCAAGAGTTTGAAGCTTCCATGAAAACAGACAACATATGACAGCTTTCAGGTTCCAAAATCATTCCCTGCATATTGCTTCATTTTTCTTTTGATCATTATAGTAAGCCAAAAAGACAAGTAGTATAGAGACTATTGTCTCTACTTTTGCAAAGTAAGGAATTAAAGCTCAAAGATTGGAGTTTGCCCATTGTCACAAGGCAAGTACTTGGTAGAGCCAGGATCAAGTCTTTTGATACCTAGGCTGGTCCACACTGGTTTGCAAATTCTCACATAGACACACGTTACAGACGAATAATTACACAAACCTATACCTATATAAGATTGTGCATACAAACAACTGCAATAGGCAGCACTTGGATCTCCATGATCTTTATCAATTGGTGTTACACTCATTAAATATATTATGTTAACTGGCAACAGGAACATGGCAGATGCAGTTAAGATTGCTAATAAGCCTACCTTAAAATAGTGAGATAATCCTGAATCTGCACATTACAATTACTTCTTTATGGAGACATTTATTATAGTATCCCAAAGAATGTTTTAAACTGTGACTTTATTTGGAATTAATGCATATATAACACATTTGCTTGATAAATCTTACATGTTTTAACTATGTAAATTTCATACAGAATCCTATAATAGGCTAATTTTAGTCATAATTATTGTTACTTTGGAAATAGATGCAAATTGACCTAGAAATTTTCTACCCTGAATTATTAATGTCTATTTCTTAACTCAGCTGAGCCACTTGATTCATTCTGTGGGAAACCATATAGTGCTATATTAATACTTAAAACATGTTTGTATATTCATATCTTGAATTTAACTTAAATGTCTTCTCTTCATGGAAAGTATTGGGTTCTTCTGGTTTTGTTGTTTTGAAAAGGAGAGGTAGTACAAATAAATTATTTAAAATGCAAGCAATTTTTTTATGTAAAAAATCTTAAGCCCAACATACACTTAATTTTTATCTGCTTTTGGGCTACATACAAGGGCTGTCCAGAAAGTATCCAACCATTATTAATATAATGAGAAAGTATCCAGCTACATGGCTGGATACTTTCCAGACAGCCTTTGTTATAATTTTAAAAATTTGAACTTCTAAAAGGCAGGAAACAGTAAAGAGTTTTCAGAATACTGAGTACTGACCACAGAAACAACCAGTCATGAATAAAGTAAACTATAAAACTTTCACACTCTTGGCCATTCAGTCTAAAATCTAGTTCTGTTGTATAAAAACTTATCTCTAAAACAAGGTCATATTCCAACTTACTTTTCAAACTCCCTAACATACAATGTCACAATTAAGATCTCTAACATAAAATGTAAAATAAAAATAATCTAAGATATTTTTAAAGTGTCTGTTATAGGTTATTAATCAGAACACAACTTACAATCTATCTTCAGAGTAGAAAGCAAATACACCTAGGTGGAAAGAATACAGAGAAGGAAAAGCCATCTAGTGAGTTAAAGGACATTAAAGAAATTAAAGAATACTCTATTATAGTCAAATGCCACCAAAATATAATTATGTAAACCCAGAAGCATAACTGAAGCATATTGAACATAAATTCTAGGGTTGTTGCTGATCAGCTCATTTGTCAGATCATTCCAGGTTCCCATACCTTCTATCCTATTGTCCTCTGGGATGTGTCCCAAGATAATCGTCCCCTTCACATTAACAGCCACAACCACATTTATTAAAATAATAATACCTGATGCTTAAGATTGGTATTATGCCAGGGTCTGTAAACACATATACATGGGTTATATCTTTTAATCCCTACTACAGCTCCATTATAATAAATTATTATTGCTTTAACCATACCTTAGAGATGAGGAAATAGGCTATGTATATAACCTGTAGAAGGTTTCAAGACAAGTAAATGTTTCATCCAAAATTCAATTCCTAGTCTATCTAATTCCAAAGACTATGCTCTTAACAAACACAATATATCAATATACCTGAAAATTATAGCTCAGTTAAAAGACTTAAGTTTTTTTGATAAATATTATGGAAAGGAAAATAATAAAAAAATTTTAAGAAAACTTATTGGTACTCAATTTATTCGCCAATTAACTTATTTTTATGAGAATGTGTGCCAAGCATTGTGCTATGGCACTGGAGACACTACACCACCACCACTACCATCACCATCACCATCATCATGACCCACAAATGTGGTTCTAAGCACCTTAACTATATTAAACTCTCACAATAACCTTTTAGTCAGGCCCTATTATGGTCCCCATTATATAGAGGAGAAAACCAAATTAGCAATCTGTTAAAGGAGAAAACCATGACTCCTGAGACCTAGAAGTTTTATCTTGTCTTATGCTTACTTCTTTATTTTATATTTATCATACTCTATATATAAATTTCTGTAATCTATATGTTTTGTATATTTTTCTTTCACATTTTATAGATGTGTAACTTCAAAACAACTTTAATGCTACATATATTAGGAAATATTCTTAAAATATTCCATTTTGTCAGAGATGATAGAAACAATCCAATTCCATTCCAAAATATTTACATGTACCTTATAAATATATATATTTATGTATCTGAAATAATTAAAAATAGAAAAATTTAAAAGTAAAAAAAGAAATGATAAATCGTGAAAAATTAAAAAGAGATAACAAGGTAATACTCTACTAATTATAGAAGATTCTAGAAACAGTATTCACAAAAGTACCCACCAAACAGAGAACACTGCTTAGTAGGTAAGTTATTTCAAAAATTAAGGAAACAGAAAACTCTTCTAGTATTTAGTATGTTCCAGGTAAGAGAAGATCCCCAATTAATTATACCAAACTAGCATTTCTCCAATAGCAAGCTTGACAAACATAGCATTTCAACTTTTATGAAAATAGATGCAAACATCTCCACAAAAATATTCACAAATCATATTCAGATATATTTTAAATAATTACACACAATGGCACAAACATATAACAAAGCACAATAATTAAAACCAAGTCCTGATGTCACATTAATAGAGAAGCAGTTCAGTAAATAAGTCCATGAAATGATACAAATATACCATTGCATTTGGTATATGATATACGTTTTACTTTTTAACAGTTGTTTTAAGTTGTGTGGAGATGCACAGATAACTATCTGGTGGAGAAAACAAGGAGTAATCCTTATGTACTTAAATATAATGCCAAAAGCAGAAATCATAAAGGGAAATAAAGATATATTTTATAAAACAAATTTATTTTAACTTTAACAACTTTGAACAAATGTAATAAATGTATTACAAAGACAAATGAAATTTGAGAAAACATATTTGCAATACATACCTCACCTCCTTAATGTTTTCAGCAGTGAAACTCGACCTCAGCACTCAACATAAAGAGGAAATCGATCCCTGAATGTCTTATTCCCATCCTTTTAAGCAACTAGATAATTTACTTGCTTATTTTCCTTCCATTAGAATATAAGCTCTATGTGACAGATTTTCAGCTTTTTGATCATTATTGTAATTTCGGCACCCAGAACAGTTCTTGCATCTATCTATCTGATCTCTATAAAATGTTGTTAAATAAAAAGTCGTAAAACTGTATGGTAAGACGATTCTGGGAAGATGTTGAAATAGGAAGCCCCAAGAATCTGCCTTCCCACCTGAAAAACAAATGCATTGGCGGATTCTGTCTGATGTAAGTTATTTTGAAACTCTGGAGTCTATTGAGGGCTTGAAGTGTTCAAAGGATGGTTTGGAATAAACTGAAATTAATTTGGGTCAATTTTCAGCTCTTGATTTGAGGAGGAGCAAGATAGTCAAATAGAAATCTCCAATGATTGTCCCTCCACACAAACACCAAATTCAACAACTATCCACACAAGCAAGCAAGAATCAAAAATCAGGTGAGCAATAACTGCCTGGTTTTTAACGTTCTGCCAAGGAAAGAGGCACTGAAGAGGGCAGAAAAGACAGTCTTATGTTGCTTACACTGCTCCTCTCCCATTCCTTGGCAATGCTGTGCCAGTGCACCCACTGCAGAGAGAATCTATGTGCCTGGGGGAGGGACCACAAAGTGATCGTGGGACATTGCACTGGAACTCAGGGCTACCCTGGCACAGGGGAACTCAGCACACGGCAGAATACTGCTGTTGTCCACAAAAAGGAGGATTTAGATTAGCCTAGCCAGAGGGGAAATCCTCCACTTGGAAAACCGAGTTCTGGCTATCCTTTGGGCGTGGACTAAATTTGTGAGATAGTCAGGCCACAAAAGCTGTAGTCCTTGAGCAACTCCTGCGGCCATGCTGGCTCAGAGCCTGTGGACAATTGAAGTACATTAACTCACTTGCCAGTATAAAGCCTGCCACCAGATGCAGCTTAATTATCACTTACCACTCATTGATAGAGTTTTGAGATGAGTCTGTAAACAATTGATTTATTATGATCTCTGTGCAGTCAAATCTCTCTGCTAATGACAATCTGTATTTGCAGCCGATCCCCAGCACTAGCATGACCACCTCAGCTTCACCTCAGATCATCAGGCATTAGATGTGCAGTTTACAGTAGGGTTCGGGCTCCTATGAGACTCTAATGCCATAGCTGATCTGACAGGAGGCAAAGCTCAGGCAGTGGTGGGAGTCATGGGCAACAGCTGTAAATACAGATAAAGCTTCACCCGTTGCCCTCCCCATTCCTCGCTCACCTCCTGCTGTTTAGTCCAATTCCCAACAGGCCAGGGACTGGTACTGGTCCATGGCCCAGGGGATGGAGACCACAGTGATACACCATATCAATATAACAAAGGACAAAAGCCATATGATCATTTCAACTGATGCTGAAAAAGCATTTGATAAAATTCAACATCCCTTCAAGATAAAAACTCTCAAAAACCTGGGTATAGAAGGAACATATCTCAACACAATAAAAAGCCATGTATGACAGATCCGCAGCTAGTATCACACGGAAAGGTGAAAAAGTGAGAGCCTTTTCTCTTAGATATGGAAGAAGACAAGGATGACCACATTCACCACTATTATTCAACATAGTACTGGAAGTTCTAGCTTGAGCAATCAGACAAAAGAAAGAAATAAAGAGCACTGAAACTGGAAAGAAGAAAAATTACACTTGTTTGCAGATGATATAGTCTTATATCTAAAGAAACCTAATGACTCCACAAAAAAAAAAACAAAAAAAAAAAACACCTATTAAAACTGATAAATTCAGTAAAGTTACAGGACACAAAATGAACACATGAAAATTAGTAGCATCTCTAGTACAGCAAACAATCTGAAAAAGAAGCCAAGAAAGCAATCCCATTCATAGTAACTACAAATAAAATAAAATACCTAGGAATAAACTGAATCAAAGAAGTGAAAGATCCTTATAATAAAAACTACAAAACATTGATGAAAGAAATTAAAAAAACACACAATAAAAAGGAAAAATATTTTCTTCTCATGGATTGGAAGAATAAGTATTGTTAAAATGTCCATAATACCCAAAGCAGTCTATAGATTCAATGCAATCTCCATCAAAATACCAATGACATTCTTCAAAGAAATAGAAAAAACAATCCTAAAAATTATATGGAACCACAAAAGACCCAGAATAGCTAAAGCCATCCTGAGCAAAAAGAACAAAATTGGAGTAATAACATTACCTGACTTCAAATTCGACTATAGAATTCTACTGTAGAGTAACCAAAACAACATGTTACTAGCATAAAAACAGACACATTTGCCAATGGGACAGAATAGAGAACCCAGAAGTAAATCCACATATCTTTAGTGAACTTATCTTTGACAAAGGTGCCAAGAACATACAGTGGGGAAAGGATAGTCTTTTCAATAAATGGTGCTGTGAAAACTGGATATTCATTTGCAAAAGAATGAAACTAGACCCTTATTTCTCGCCATATACAAAAATCAAATCAAAATAGATCAATGACTTAAACCTAAGACCTGAAACTATGAAACTACTAAAAGAGAACATTGGGGAAACATTTCGGGTCATTGTTCTGGGCAAGAACTTCTTTAGTAATACCCCCAAGACATAGGAAACCAAAACAAAATTAAACAAATGGGAACATATCAATCAAACTAAAAAGCTTCTGCATAGCAAAGGAAACAATAAAGTGAACAGAAAAACTCATACAATGGGAGAAAATATTTGCAAACTATCTATCTGACAAGGGATTAACACCTAGAACATATATGGAGCTCCAGGAAATCAATAGGAAAAAACCAAATAATCTGATTTAAAAAAAAATGGGCAAAGGATTTGAATAGACATTTCTTAAAGAAGGTATTAAAATGGCCAACAGGTATATTCAAAAATGCTCAGCAATATTAGTCATCGGAGAAATGCAAATCAAAACTACAGTGAGATATCATCTCACTCCAGTTAAAATGGCTTCATCAAAAGAACAGGAAATAAAGAATGCTGGTGAGGACATGGGGAAAGTGGAACCCTTGTACACTGAGAGTAAGAATGTAACTTAGTGCATCCACTATGGAGAACAGTATGGAGGTGCCTCAGAAAAACTAAAAATAGAACTACCATATGACCCAGCAATCCCCCTGCTGGATATAAATCCAAAGGAAAGGAATTCAGTATATCAAAAAGATATCTGCACTCCCACATTTATTGCAGCACTATTCATAATATCCAAGATATGGAATCAACTTGTGTCTATCAACAGATAAATGGATAAAGAAATTATGGTACATATACACAATACAATATTATATAGCATCAAAAAAAGAATCAAATCCTGCCATTTGCAATAACATAGATAGAACTGGAGAACATTGTGTTAAGTGAAATATGCTACACATGGAAAGACAAATCTCACATATTCTCATTTACATATGGGAGGTAAATATAACAAATAATTGATCTCATGGAGACAGAGAGTGGAACGATGGTTACCAGAGATTGGGAAGGGTAGCAGGGAAGGGAGGATAAAGTGTGATGGTTAATGGGTGAAAAAATAGTTACTATACAGAATGAACAATATTGGATAGCACAACAATGTGACTATAATCAACAATAAGTTAGGATATACTTTAAAATGATTAAAAGAGTGGAATTGGAATGTTCCTAACACAAAGAAATGATAAATGCTAGAGGCAATGGATGCCCCAATTCCCTTGATTCGATCAATTTGCAACATGTGCCTGTATCAAAACATCACATGTAACTTATAAAGATATATTAATTCAACTATTATGGACTCATATTTAAAGTAATAAATTTTTTAAAATTGCTACTAAGCAAGATTGTTTCATTTTAGAGGGTTGGCTAAAAGCAATAAAAAAAAAAAAATCAGCTCTTAGCACAGTAGCAACCAACCATCCCAGATCCTCAGCTTTGTGTTATACAACTGAATACCTGTTCCTGGAACAGTCTGCACACAGCTTGCAGAACTTGGGTGGACACAAAAAGACCTACTCTTTCAAATATTGGAGATAAGTTTATTTTTAACTTTGTTTTTAAATTTGTTTGTAATGGAAAAATAATAACCCTATATATTTATAGGGTACAGTGTAATATTTTGATCTATATATACATTATAGATAGACTCAAGCCAATCAGCATATCCATCACTTCACCAACTGACCATTTTTCTGTGATGAAAATGTAAAAAATCCACTCCTATAACAATTCCAAAATGCATAACACATTATTAACTGTGGTTACCATGCAGTGCAGATCAGTAAAACTTACTCTTTCAATCTAACTGAAACTTTGTACCCTTTAATCAACATCTTCCCTTTCCCCATCCCCTTCTATATCTATAGCCTCTGGTGACCACTTCTCTACTCCTTGATTCTATGAGATTGGCTTTTCATATTCCATATGTAAATGAGATCATATAGTATTTGTCTTTTGATTGAAATAGAAAAGACAAATTCTATATGGCTTATTTCATTTAGCATAATGTTCTCCAGCTTCTCCATGTTGTCAGGAATGATAGGATTTCCTTCTTTTGTAAGGTTGTGTATATTCCACTGTGCATATATATGCCTCATTTTCTTTATCTGTTCATCAATCGGTGGACATGTAGGTTGCTTCCATATCTTGGCTATTGTGAATAATGCTGTTATAAACATGGGAGTACATGTGACATTAACTGTGGTCCCAGCTACTTGGGAGGCTGAGGCAGGAGGAATGCCTGGGCCCAAGAGTTCAATGTTGCAGTGATTTATGATGATACTACTGCCCTCTGTCCAGGCAAAAGAGTGGGACCTTGTTTCAAAAAAAAAAAAAAAAGAAAGAAAGAAAAAGAAATTTTGTATATCAAAATACACTATCTATAGAATAAAAAGGCAACTCACAGATTGAGAAAAAATATTTGCAAATCACATTTCTCATAAGGAATTAACACAGAAATATATAGCAAACTTCAAAAACTCAACAACAAAACAACCAACTGATTTGAAATGGGCAAAAATCTTGAATAGATATTTCTCCAAAGAAGATATATAAATGGCCAATAAGCACATGAAAAGATGTTCAACATCACTAATAATTAGGAAAATGCAAATCAAACCTATGATGAGACACCACCTCATACCCATTAAGATGGCTACCATCAAAAATAAAAAACAGAAAATAAAAAGTTTTGCATAGGATGTGAAGAAATTGGAACCTCTGTTTACTTTTGATGGAAATGTAAATTGCTACAGCTGCTGTGGAAACAGTAAGCAAGTTCCTCAAAAAATTAAAAGTAAATTATCATAGGATCTGGCAAGTCCACTTCTGGGTATAGAGCAAAGAAAGTGAAAAAAGAGTTTCAAAAGATACTTGTAAAACCATGTTCATAGCAGCAATATTCTCAATAGCAAAAACTTGGAAGCAACCCAAGTACCCATGAGTGGATAAATGGATATGCAAAATGTGGTATATAGATATAATGGAATACTATTCAAACTTTAAAAGGAAGGGAATTCTAACATATGCTACGACATGAATGAACTTTCAGGACATTATTCTAAGTTAAATAAGCCAGTTACAAAAAGACAAATACTGTGTGAGTCCACTTATATAAGGTATTTAGACTAGTCAAAATGATAGAAACAGAAAGTAAAATGGTGGTTGGGGAGTAGGAGAATGAGGAGGTTGTTTAATGGGCATGGTGTTTCAGTGTTATAAGATGAAGAGTTATGAAAATGTTGTATGTCACAGAGTAGTCGACCCTCTTCCCATAGAGATGGAAGGGAAATATTGAGAGTGGGAAATGTGTAACAGGGACTCGCCTGGAAAACGTCCCCCACTCTTTTGGGAACTGCAGCCTGGCCTACAGTTAAGTCTTCTGTTAAAACTCCCAGGTGCTGCCAGCCCCCTAGGTGGGTGGCTGGCAGAGTTCACTGGCTTTGTTTTAAGCAAAGATGGGAGGATTGGAATAGTTAACCACAGTAATTGCCTGAAGCCTAGAACATTCCCTTTAACCACTTCTGTACAGCGCTCACTGGCCATGAAACCTTGCCCGTTGCCGGCACTCATAGTCCTGCAGATAGTTTGTGCTGTGCATTGATGACGAATCCGTTTTGCTCTTGTGTGATGAGTAAAACTTTAAAGCACTGAAACCTTGTTTTACTTTACAAGCAGCTTTACTTGTAATGTAAATCAGAATAGGTAACATATACATATATGTTTTCATTACGTTATTTTTAAATGTTCACAATTTTATTTTGATAAATGAAAAATTAGAAAAGTCAATTCAAAACTATAGACTAAAGACCACGCTAGGCTGTGTGCTTCATATCATGGCTGTCGGCTAAAGTCCACGCTGGGCTGTGTGCGTTCATCTATGGCTACTGACTATAGTCGACGCTGGTACCGAAGTGGTTAAAAGCTCTGTATTTCTGCCTATGTTTAGGAAATTTGGGATTTGGGGATGAGAAGTTCTACCATGCTTCCTCTTTTGCCGGCAAAGTAGACTCTCTTTCCTTCCTCCTCAAATTGCTTGTCCTCGTTATTCGGCCTCATGGACAAGTGGCCAAGCTTTCAGTAACAATAATGGTTGCACAACATTATGAATGTATTTAACACCACTAAACTGCACACAAAAAATGATTAAGACAGTTAATTTTATGTGATGTACATTTTACCATAATAAAATGATGACAAATACAGGAGGCTGAGGCAGAAGGATCACTTGAGCCCAGGAGTTTGAGGTCACAGTGAGCTATTATGCTTTCTAGCCCCAGGAACAGAGTGGGACCCTATCTTTAAAAAAAAAGAAAATAAAACAAAAACCCTATATAATATGATCCATTGTATGGTTAAACCTATTTCTTAAAGGTATTCATTTATTTAAAGAAGCCTCTAAATATAGACACCAATATACCACCATTAAAACTTCTTCAAGGAGTATATACTAGCTTATAGGTTAAAGAAATAATTAAAACTTTAAAACACGGATGAGGAATTACTGCCTTTCCCCAAAACAGACAAACAAAAAAATAGTTGCCAAAGCTTCTTTCTTATCACATAAAAAGGAGTAAAGTATTAGAGTTTACAGTTTTTATTCTACACAATCCTTTTCTATTATGTACCTTTTTATAATGATATGTCCTTTTCAGTTTCAGACTAGGAGTGGAAATCACACAATTGCTGAGGTCAGAAGCATATAAATTGTTTTAGAACCACTGAGGCATTTAAGAAAGGTAGAGGTACAGTTGCCTAAAGGGGAATACACAGCAGTGTGCAGTGACATACAGGTTGTCATTACACAAACAACTCTAAACAGAGCTGTTGAGAAGGTTCCCTGCTCCAGGCAGACACAGCTCCCAGGTGTTGTCTCTTCTCTGCCAAGTGCTTCTGAGTTGAGCAGGTGCGAATGCACGGTGGGAGGAGGGAAAGAAGTTATGGTTGGAGGAAAGTTATTGCTGGTGGAGCTTGTAAGAGTGATTGTCAGGGCACTGGGGCAATTAGCAGATCATAGGGCTACCTGCAGCTCCTCCACCTGATAATTAAAAACATCACCAAGTGCTTTGATTTTGTTGCACATACTTTTCTTGTCAACCTTTGGTCATACAATGACAGTTTAAAGCTTACTGTCTATCTTCCATATACAATTACATCTATTTTATTGTAATTTGGTAATTTAAGATAAAGCACGAATATTGCTTTCAAAGTGTTTATAAATCAGACAGCTGTAGAAACAGTGGATCATTTATTTATTCAGCTTTTAGAGGTTGCTATTACTAAAGTATTTATTGCTTTTTAATAATGTATCTCGTGTACCATGATTCACACAAGTCAATGCATCAGTGCATCAAATAGATAAGGATTTATTAAATAAGTTAATGGGTCTATCAAAGGAACACATTTTAACCATAAAAAGATTTATATACCAGCTGAGTTGATTTTCATTCATGCATGCATGCATGAGTTCAGAAAATAAATGTTAATTGAATGCCTACCATGAGTAAGGCACCATGTTTGGAGCTCAATATACTTTAGGGAACAAAGTAAGTATTTTTCATGTCCTCATCAACCTTACAGTCCACTAGAAACAGATAGAAAATAAATAAGCAAATAAAAAAGTGATTATAAAGCTATAATTTTTGAAAGGTGCTATAAAAGTAAAAAGGATAGAATTATAGAATAATTACAGGGGTATATATACATGTTTTAGTATGGGTTACTTGGACAAGATAATCAAAGAGAGATTGCCTGAGACTGTGTAGTTTAAGATGAGGAATGAGCTGGAAGCAGAAAAATGACAACATATAGAAAGAGATAGCTAGAAATAGATATAGAAATATAGTTTAGAGAGAGAGAGAAAAATAGAGATAGATGATAGTTTCAAGAAAATAACTAATACTTTAATGACCCTCAAAATATGAAATAAAAAGCAAATGATAGGAATTTATATGTTATATAATTATTTAGCAAATATGTACATGATATTAAAAATAACAATAAATATATAATGATATCATTTGCAGGAAATGAAGTTAGGTTACTCCATGTGGGGAGAGCATACATCATATAATATTAACAACAATTATACTAAAAGCTGACTAAAAAAATAAAGTAAAATTCCAATGAAGAAAAATACAAAATAATATTATGAAAAATTTAAAACATAATCTAGCTATGTATTACTTAGAAAAGGGTGACTTGATAGAAAAAAATTAAATAACTAGCAAAATAATAGATTAAAATTTTAAAATTTAGTTTCAAAATTTTAAAAATGCAAATTAATATGCATGGCAATATTTTAGGGAAGCACATCCCTGGAATTCTCTGTTGAGTTTTTGGCAAGCTTGTTGAATAAATATATAGGATACTTGGATGGATTCCAAATGAAACAACTAAAATGATGAAAGGAATGGCTTACAAGGACAGATTAAAGGAAAAAATATGTACAACTTCAGCATGTCAGAAACTAAAAGAGAAACATTATGGCTTACAAATATTTGAAACATGTAAATTTAAGGAAAAAGAGTTCTTTCTGTACAAGGTACACAATTGTGAGTATATTAAAAAGAAAAAGAAAAAAAAAAAAAACGATTTCCCTGGTACTAATGTTAATAGCTTTCCAGTAAGAACAATTTAGACAAATAACACTAGCCTGGGAAAAAAATTAAGGCCACCAAGCAGACATATTCCCCATTCCCAGTAACCTAAACTATGCAAACCTCAAAATTCATAGAGCCCTGTCTGAACAGGATAAAGTAGGTCAGGGCAGAGCTGCAGAAATCTTCCTATCCCCCAGCTATGCTTTAAATTTAGAAGGGATTCTTCCATGGATTTGGGGCTTTTCTCTGTAATTATGTTACAGTGAAAAGATTCCCGGATTTGGATCTATAAGACCTAGTTTTGAGTGCTGATCACTTATTTTATTCTCAGTCTGTATCCTCAACTGTCAATAAGGACAATAACAACCCATAGGGTTGTTGTGAGATTATAAAAAGCTGTTGTATACAAACACATATTTTGTGCAATTGGAAGCATTGCTCTTAGTGACATGTATTTATTATTATTATGAGTTTAATGTGTCAAAAGTTGTAGAATGAAGATGTCAAAGAGAATGATGCCTGAAGACTACGCTATCATATGTCATCCTGCTTAGAGGAAACCAGCTCTCCTGTTTACTTTGCAGCCCTCTTAATTGAATGATGCTTTTCTCCTGTACTTTCTGGGGTCTAAAGGTGGGGTACAAGACCCTCCTGTTGCTCACTGCCACTTTCAGAACATTCTCCCTCCTTTATCTCTAAAAACACCCAGTTTTAATTTCATGTCATCTATCTCTGCTCTCTACTCCTCCTCCTTGGTATAATTACTCCTGATCTCTATATTACATTCCCTCATTCCTTGAAGATTCCTGATTTTGGTTCATTGTCACCCTCTCCAACATTCCTCATGGTATATGCTTTTGTGATTTCAATTCCTACATAGATGATTTTTCCAACAGCTGACCATTCAGTGCCTTGACTTCTTTTTTTCAACCATCATGTCTTCTACCCTCCCTCAACTATAACTTCTATGATCATGCTCTCAAACTTATAATTACCAAAATTATAATTGCAGTATAATGACTGCAATGCCTCCATAATCTTTTTCCTCAGATCATCATTTCCTACAGCCGCACTGTGGATCCTACCATCTTTTGATAGTCTTCCAGCCTTCTTAGTGCCAAAATGGGGAAAGGACTAAGATAGGAAACTATTTTAATTTGGGATTTAATGAAGCAAAAACATCAAATAAAGCCAAAATGGGTAAAGCCAATGGAGAAATTCATAAGTGGCTGCATACCTCTTAAAATGGATAACCAGAGGCACCAGGTTAGAAAAAACAAAGATAAGAAGGATTGGAAATTAGAGTAGTGTCCAAGAGTAGGTTCAGTGGGAATGAATGGTGAGGAAAGGTAAGAGACAGAAATCCTGGTAGGAGATGCAAAGTGTGAGAAATTTAAATTACTGGTAGCTGAGTAATTTCATGTCATGAGAAAGTCTAATGGATAGCATTGCCAGTAGCTACTTAAAAAATAGAGATGGGAATCATTAATGTTGGGATCTTCCAGGAAGTTTAATACCAGAATGTTAAAAGGGCACAAGCTCAGATGTGAAAGTTTTTAAGAGGATAATGATAGAGAAGAGATAAGGTTCTGAAACCATGGAGGAAGTATGGGATATCATGAAGGTTAGTAATGGGCTCCAAAGAGGAAAGGAGGTATTTTATGCTAATGGCATGAAAGTGTTCAATGTTGGACTGAGAAGCAGTTTGAAATCGTTTTTGAAAAAGTTATAGTATACCAACCCCTCCTTCTCATCTCATGAGTCCAAGAACTAAGAAAAAAGCATAACTATATTTCCCTCAAGTAAAGTGATAAAGCTAAAGAGTAAGAAATAAATGGGAATCGGAACAGGGATCTCAATCAGAATCAACTTCAAATTCTGTTTGTTTCTTGAATTCCAGATAAGGTTCTTTACCTGTTAAATTAAAAATATCTTCTCTGTTTATGTTCCCGTAAGTAGAGATGAGAAATGCTTATGAAATGTTAACTACCATTTTATTATTTTAGGGGAATAAATACAGTAACTCATGTGGAGGTCCATTTCAACTGTTAAACATACAGTTATACAGAAGAAGATATAAATGAGGATGATCTTAGATAGTACAATTTTCATTATCTTGTAAAAAATTTAAAGTTAATTGAGTTTTCTAAAAAAGAAACCATATTTTGGTTATATAATTCCTCAAATAAACCAGAAAACCTAATATTCTAGCTAATGTGCTTTGAAGATCACTTGGTGCTTTTATTTGGCTAAAATTTCTTAATGCAATTACACAGAAATAAAATGAGGATGGAATATAAGACAAATTAAATACCTTTATTAAACTAGAAAAAATAAAAAACCTTGTTAACCTCTAAAGTCACTTTGTACTATATTACATATCTGAAAATTGCAAAGAAAGCATGTTCTCACATATTACATTGAATAGCAATGAAACAATGTATAGGAGCAATGAAATCCTAGGAAATTAAAATAAATCATAAAAATCATGCTGAAATCAAATTGAATGGCAAGATTTTGAAGAAAATGTGTTAGGAATCACTTCTCAATTGCTCCTCTTCTCTCTCCCATCTTCACTATTCTTAGTAGTGATGCATTCCAAAAGACACATTAACTCTTTCTGACCAAACAAGCACACTCCTTTACTTCTGAATGTGAAAAGATCAGAACTTAGGCACTTTACCAAGTTAAATTTGAAATTTTAAAATTATTATCCCAAGAAGACAAATACAACTCACCCCTTCCAAAATAACTACCGGTTAAATAGGAATGAGACATGAGTGTTTTAGAAATAATAAAATCATTTAACAAAATATCTCCACGATAGTACAGGATATGTCATTTATTGAGGCACAGCATCGTTTAGTAGTTAATAGGCTCTAGATTCCAACTGGATTCTAACAAACTACTTAGCAGCTGTACGATCTTGGAAAGTTATCTAACCTCTTTGCATCTCCATTTTCTCATTCATATGTCAATAATAATAGTACCTGCCTCATAGAGTTGTTGTGAGAATTAAAGATGGTAATTATAATAGTGAAAGATAGTATACAATCAATACATACTAGACTTATTTACTGTACTTAAGAAGATACCAGAATGAATGTCACTTGTTAACTTATCTAAGACACTTCTGTTGGCATGGTAGCAAACCCCAACTAATGAGAAGAAAGTAAAAACAAAAAGATCCCTAGAAATTTATTGTTTCTAGGTCAAAATTAAATTGAGCTTCAAGTGTCAGAACCTTGCATCTAACAAAGGAATCTATACTTAGAAGTAGCTTTTCTTTTAATTGAAGATACATAACAAACATAGAAAGCACTTTAGAGCATGCCTTTAATGTTATATTTTCAACAATGCTCTTGCAGGAGCATTGAGAAATACTTTCCAAGTAGGTTCATTTTACAACACAGATTATAAGAAATGGTTATGTAAAAAAGTGAGAAACAAAGCTTTTGAATGTTCCTGAGACTATTTTTGGCCTATTTTTTTATATAAAAGAAATACTGCTGTTTAAAATGAGCAAGAACTTTTTAAAGAATACTGATGGGGCAGTGGGGGATGGGGAATGTGGTGGCTCAATTAAATATCTATTAAGTGTCTGATTTGGGTTTTGTTGTCATTGCTATTGCATGGTTTTATTGTTTGTTTTGCCTAGCACTACTCTAGGCCTCAGCTCTGTAGAAAGCACAAAACGTGAAATAAGAACTTGGCATATAATATTAAAGCATTGTGAATGCTAATTTGGTTTTTGTTTGTTTATAGACAACATTCCAAAAAAGTTAGGGTTTATAATAAAGAAGTTAAACTATAGAAAGAAAAAGATACATAAACAAATAGGAAAAATAGCATATATTAAATTAGAGTTCAACTAACACTTGGAGAGAAAACGTGATGAGAGAAGAGCAATATAGAGAATACAGACAGAAGACTCATATCTATAGGTAAGAAACTGCTCTACATTATAGGAAGAGGTTAGTCAACTTATTTCAAATAAAAATATTCCGCAGTGTTCTCATTTGCCTGTTCTAGATTTTTCTGTGCAAGTGTCATGAGTCCATTTGGCCCTGGCTAACCTCATATACTCTCCAGTATTAGTAAATCTAAATAGTCATCCTGACCTAAATACAGGAAGGGACTTAAAGGATTATTTGGTATTCCCAAAATAAACCACTTTGTCAAATACCACGCATAAACATTAAGGAATGCATGGTGGCCTAACCCCACTTAGAGATTATCTTCAAATCAAGCACATTGTCATCTAACGAGAAATTAAAACATTGGCCCTCTCATTTATGGAATATTATACCATATTAAATTATTTTTTTAAGATATCAATCAGTTTGATACCTTTTCTTTTTTCTAAAGCAGAAACACTAAGGCAATCTTTCTCCACAGTAACAATCACACTCAAAAGTGCTTTAGTGTTTAAAAAGCTTCACCTAAATTCTTGTTCTTAAATTCCTCCATTCTACATCATGCACTCTAAATCTTCTGTTGAACAAGTCCTACACAGTCACTATCACTATAATAATGCATATTTTGAAATAAAATATGAGTATATTTTCTAAAATATAACCAAATAATAGCAGAACATCTTATCTGCATTCCAAGTTCTACTTCTTTTTTTACAAAATTGAGTTCTGTGTCTTATATCTTCCTTTACTACTTTAGGAGGAAAAAAAAATCAATAAAAAACATTTTCTCTGGCATGATAGGAAAATAAACTTTATAAATAAGTAAATTCTTAAGATATCTAACTCACCATTGGGCAGGCTTTCAAGTTAAAAGATTTTTGACAAAATATTTTTTTCAATAATGTATACATCTCATTGCCTTTGCACGCCAAAATTGTTGAACATATTATTGCAGTGAGCCTTTCTTTAGCATGCAAAACCAATGCTGGTACCAAGTATTATATTCTCTCATATGGTGCTGCCTTTTGGTCTTTACACTTCCCCCTCCCTCCCCACCCCTACACCAAGTGTTCCCAGTTTTTCACATGGTAAAGTATCATTGCTTTTATATATACTATTCCAGTCTCCTCTTTGTCAAAATTTTGGCATGTTCTATTGCACTGAATAAGTCTGACCTATTAGCTACTATGTCTTTCATTTTCTGGATCCAGTTTATAGAAGGCCCAGGAACTTGAAAGCCAAGAGAAATAGACTTTTCTACAATACATGATCTAAGGCCTAAATGTGACATCTATTTTATGTGGTCAGGAGTTTCTGATTCCTTCTTCTAGGTTCTCAGCTATGCACTACATGGATGAAGCTGCAAGGCAAGTAATTTCTCCACAAGCGGGGTGGATATAAATTACTATACAATTGTAATTTTAGGCAGAGCACTGTGATCAAATCAAGGTGCAAAACCCTGAGTTGCTCCATAATTTAGATTCCAGTTTATTTTCATTTGTGTTTTAAACCTGAGGATTTAGAAGGCAGAGTCTTACATTACTTCCTTTTTTCCTCACAAAAGGATAAATTGCAAATTTCACAATGTTTTGTAGATTTGCAACCTTTTAATAATGGTGACAGCATGCTATCATAAATTTTATAGTGGATGTTGTGGCCTAGTTGTTATCCAGCAAGGAAACGGGGGAGGGGGGTGCAGACAGTAAGACAGGGAGAAAGAGATGAGGGGAGAGAGACAGAAAGAGATTATTTTATTTTATTTTATTTTATTTTATATATATATTTTTTTTGAGACAGAGTCTCACTTTGTTGCCCAGGCTAGAGTGAGAGCCATGGCGTCAGCCTAGCTCACAGCAACCTCAGACTCCTGGGCTCTACCAATCCTGCTGCCTCAGCCTCCCGAGTAGCTGGGACTACAGGCATGCGCCACCATGTCTGGCTAATGTTTTCTATATATATTAGTTGACCAATTAATTTCTTTCTATTTATAGTAGAGATGGGGTCTCGCTCTTGCTCAGGCTGGTTTTGAACTCCTGAGCTAGAGCAATCCACCCGCCTCGGCCTCCCAGAGTGCTAGGATTACAGGCGTGAGCCACCACGCCCGGCTGAGAGAGATAATTTTTATTTTAGGAAAACTGACACAGAAAGGATGACACTGGAAGCCAACCATTCTGCATATCAGCTAGGGTACAAAAAACTCATAGAAGGGGTATAACAGTGAATCTGAAACACAGTTTTAAGGGCTATATTAGCAGATGCTAGAACTTAAAAGTTATCAGATAAAAGTCAATTAAAAACACAATGACTGACTCCAAATTTAGTTACTGATACACAATAGACACATATATGAGGATTAATAACTGGCTGAAATGGGTTGTGATAAAGCTTTATTTATCATGACATTTAGACTCTTTTGGTCACATGACTTGTGTCATACAGAAAATTTGCAAGCACTAGGAAACATACACTTTACCATCTTGATAAAAAGGGTAAGTATAGCACTCATCTATTTCCAGTGTGGTAGTTGTGTACAAACATTAATAAACAGGTGAATGTATATATCCATGTAAATCAATATAACCAAATTTTTATTTATGAAACTTCCAGTTGGTACGGAGAGTGCTTAGAAAGTATGGCAGAAATCTCAGTAATAATTATTTGTCATAGATCTCTGTGTATTTCCTTGGAAGGTACTCAGAAGACCCCTGAAAAATAATTGTTCAATCTAAGTGTGTGCTTGGTTGTCTGTGGCAGTAACAAACAGTTGTTACTGTGGCAAACAGTTGTTTGTTTCCAAGTTAAAATCCTGTAGTGAAAGCAGTAGGTCTGTACAATCTGCCCTCCCTCTATTTCTCAGGGGATCGCTGAAAACTAATAATATTAATTTCATAGAAAGTAGAAAGTCACTTTATGTGGATTTGCAAATTAGCATTTACAAGTTTACTTCTTTTTTTTTTATTTCAGCATATTATGGAGGTACAGATTTCAAGGTTTCAATAAATGCCCTTTCCCCCCCTCCCCCCACAAGTCTGAGTTTCCAGCATGACCGTCCCCCAGATGGTGCACATAATGAGTGAGAGAAGTTTACTTCTTTTATTCCTCCATCTTTCCTTTAAAAGATCTCCGTTGATTATCCTGACACCTGCTGGTGAGGGCACAGTTGATTCTGGTCTACTTTACAACAACTCATTCAAATCAAAGACTCCGCAGAGGCAGAGGCATTTTCAGAAACAATTAAGTGCTAATTCATTCAGTTTAAGTAGTCATAGTTCTTCATTTTTAGAAGTATTACATAGGAAACAATGAGAAACACTTTAATAATTACACCACTTCACGTGGGCAGCCTTAACTCCTTGTCTATAAATGTATGTTTGATTTGATTAACCAAATGGTATTATAATCATTACACGAATTGTGATACGCAAACAAGAACAAAAACAAATATACGAGGCATCTTCCTTAAAATACAGATAAAAAATGAATAATAGTAATGGCTTAGCTTTGGTTCTCTACTTTTCTTCATAATAATGTTAGTTTTCCCACTACTTAGCAAATAAAAAGAGTAAATTGATTAGCTATGAGAGAAGCCATACCACTAATTATACAGTTGCAAAATTTGCTATTTCTTACTCAGTACCTACTCATTATGATTTACTTCTGGCTTGAACTGAGTTCTGACGCCTGCACTGTTTCTTTGGCAGGGATACAATGAACCTACTGCATCATAAATCATACTCAAAGCTATTGCACCTGCAAGCATGTGCAGTAAACAATAAATATCAGAATTACTTTTGTAGGCTTTATGAAACTCTTGAACAAGGCAGGTTTTTAAAATTGTACACAAATGATAACATATACAGTCCATCCCATTATCCAAAACTATTAAAATGATGAAAATTTTTAAGAATAAATTACCTAATTAAAACTTTATCTTAATTAAAATCAATAAAATTAAGAGTTTGGACTACTAATTTCATCTCTTAAAAATTGTCAAACTTATTTAAGTAATGGTGTTGACTAACAATGCTATTTTATTTTAGTCATGTATATTTTATTCCTTTACTTTATATTGCTATAATTTTCTGAGAAGGAAAAACCATATGTATGCAGAGAGAAAAGCAAACTTTATTACAATGTTTATTAAAAATATCCTAGATCCTGAATATGTTTTATATCAACATTGATCTCAAGATAGTTGAGAAAAGCAGAACAGTTTTAATTTAAATACAATATATTTGCCTAGTTTTAGAGATCTCTGCAACATCAAGGCCAAAAAAGGAAGAATAGACCATTTCAGTTTTCTCTCAATTTATTATTTTAAATGTTTTCTCTAAGCTATACAAAGTTAAAATACATTTTAATTCTAAGGAAACATTTAAGAATAATCAGAAAAACTTTTTCAGGATGAGAGGAAACTATTCTGTGTTATATCATGACAGTGTAGGACATGGCCAAGAATTTGCATTAATGTCAAACTGTCACAACACATTAGAAAACTTCATTTTCATTTATTACTTTCAATTCAATATTTATGTTTTCAATGTTTCATCTTGAATCTGAAGCTAGCACTTATTTTGAAAGTATAAAGTTAATGGTCATCTAAGGTATTGAAGACA
Organism: Microcebus murinus; assembly: GCF_040939455.1. Classification (NCBI taxonomy): domain Eukaryota; kingdom Metazoa; phylum Chordata; class Mammalia; order Primates; family Cheirogaleidae; genus Microcebus; species Microcebus murinus. The sequence continues at coordinate 61,428,852 of NC_134114.1, forward strand.
GTAATGTGTAATAATAATATAAATTAAGAAAACAGTTATTTGGGCATAAATATTGCTATACCAATCATGGGGGAAGCACAGTTTTATTATCTGAAGTGAGACTGTTCAGATATTAATTTATTCTCATGTAGAATTAAGTAAAAATCGCCATTGGTTAAAAAAAGAAAATGCAAATGCCAATGATTCATAGTATTTAGGACATGTCTAGACATTTTTAGACAGTGCCATTTGCTTAAAGACTTGAGGCACAAACTGCAGGCACAGGGACAGATTGCATAAGATGTCACGTGCTTGCTGCAACTGTATGCATGTTATTGAATTTTTTAGAGCAAACCCATAACCATGAATAATTTAAGAGTTAATAAAATATTCAATCTGACTGATCCATTGGTTTAATTTTAAAATAAAGACGACTAATAAAAGAAGCTACATAACCTTATCAAATCCCAGGCATCAATGCAAGCAAATGGCAACCCACACATAAGGAAAACACTAATTTTTAAAAGACATACGTCAGATAATTCATGGGGGTGGAGGGAAGGAGTGCAAGGAACATTTTCAGTGTTGACACTGGCTTCAATAAGTTTTCCCAAAGTTTAATTGTTTGGAGCTGTCACGCAAGCTACACTCTGCCTTCTGCAGAGGTGAGGAAGAAAAAATTGGAGAGATGCAAGTTCAAACAAAAAGAACTAATGCAAAATGGTCCATTTCTTTCCTAAAGCCCTCTCCCTCTCCCCTCGGGCTGGTTGAAAAAAAGGAGAAATCTACTGAAGAATATGGAGTCTACAGCTGGCCGAGCATTGTCTAGGAGGACCAGGATGGAGAGCCCAGGCAACAGCTCCACGGTTGGCTTGTCTGACTGAGTAAGGGGCGCCCTCGGCGTGTGTATCTTTAGGAGACAGAGCTCCTGTCTGCAGCGAGCCGAGCCGGGACTCGCAGCGCACCAGGGCTCCTGCAACCAGACAGAGCGAGGCTAGCTCCGCCACGCATGCTAGATGCACTTTCTTCTCCTCCACCCCCGCCGCCCTCCACCTCAGAGCGGGGACCTACGGTGTAGGTGCGTGTGAGTGGGTGAGTGTGTATTCGTGTTTGGGCTGTAAACGGAGACAAGGAAGGGAAAGAGGAGAGAGGAGTGCCTGCAATCCTCCTTTCCCTTCCTGCTAAGGGGTCAAAGTGCAGAAGGAATCCAGACTGGATATAAGATAAAGGAAAAATATCGGCAGTGGGAGCACTCTCTTTTTCCCTATCTCTGGGGACTGGGCTGAGCAACTACAAGAACCATTACCATTTCTTAACCTTCAGTGGAGCGGCTGCCTCTGCCAGATAGCTGGAAGGGCACTTTGTAAACGCAGGCGAGGTACACACCTACTCACACGCCTACACGCTGGGGAAAATAGCCTCATTCTGGGGGAGGGAAGGAGGCCCAGGGAAGGCGCAGCCATGGATCTCTACTGCCGGATCTGCGAGGGCATCTGACCAGCAAGACCCAGCTACTTGGGCAAAAACAGTCGCCCTACAGTCCACAATTTTCCCCTGAAACAAACAGATGGATAGGATCATGGATGGAAGGTGTAGAATATTCATGCAGTGTCTGATCTCAAATGGATTTGAGTCAACGCATTTTTTAATCCAACTACCTTTTTTTAGAGGCACAGTATTTAAAACCCTGTAGTGCACTCAGCTTTCCACTTGAAACTGACTGCAGAGGATTCTATTACCCGCAGATCGCTCAGAACTAGGGGCCGCCTGCATCGGTGAGCCAGGAGGGGCAGCTTCTCCCAAACGCACGCTCAGCTCTCACAAGCCTCCCCAGAGCCTCTGCCGCTCCCCCTGCCCTTTTGTGGCTCCAATTTAAGCCTTGGCCGGCAGCTAGACCCAGGTCCGGACCAGGGCTCTTATTGACAAGCCACACCTCGCCAGAGGACCTGGAAGTCGCCCAAACAACTCGGCAGAAGGCTCATCGAACTCCTGCAATTTTAAAAGGCTTTTTTCTTTCTTCCTTCCTTTTTTCTTTCTTTCTTTCTCTCTCTCTCTCTCTCTTTTTTAATGCAAGTCATGGAAGGTACAACCAGACCAGCTTTTACAACTTTTCAGCTCCTGGGCGGGGGCGCGAGGCTTGGCTAGCACCGCACCATTCTCTATTAGCGATAGTTACGCTCCTACCGGGAGGGAGCGCAGAGCAAAGCTCCAGTCTCCTGAGGTTAAAGGAGAGGCGGGTTCCTGGGGTTTGCTGTAATCCAGGCTGCGCGCCTGGGATAGGCAGGCGAAAGAAAGTCGATGTGACCTGCCAGACCCGACTCCACCTCACCCGCGACCAAAACTCCCAGAACCTGGTTCGGGTTTGCCAACGGCTCAGCCCGGGCCCTGCTCCAGAGCACAGCGCACCCCGGGGGCGGACGGCCCTGCGGCTCCCCAGCCTCTTCCCACATCAACCTGAAGACTCCCCGGAGCACTCCTTCTCCCCGCTCCGGTCCCCACGAAAGTCCCGCCAGGCGTCAGTGGCCAGCTTCGCCCGCACTGCCTAGGGAGGGCTTGCCCGGCGACCGGGTGGCCAAGTGCGCCCGGAGTCGCCGGTTACCCGAAACGCCGTCCCCCACCTCCTCCCCTCATTCTTCTTTCCTGGATCTCACCCCGGCACCCCGCACTCTCTTCCCCGCTCAGCCCCGCGCACTCCGCTCAGACTTTGCGAGCACTTTCCTGGGGCTCCCAGGACTCGCCGCCTCCTCCGCGCCGCCTGCGGCGCTCGCCGCCCTTGCACGCCCCAGGGACCGCCTCCGGCCCCCTAGGCGGCGTTTCCCAGGGGACTCCCAGCCCGTCCCGCACCCAGCGGCCCGGGCCCCGTCGCCTCACCTTTGCCGAACTGGGGGACACCGAGGCTGAGCCCGACCAAGAGCCAGGTGGCTACCAAGCGCTTCATGGTCCCGTCTCCCGGACGTGACCCCGGCTGGTCAGGGGTCGTCGCTGAGGGCAGTGTAGCCGAGGTGGCACCGCAGGGCAGTGGTAGACTCCGCCCCTGCTGAAGAATTCAAGGAGACGTCTTCTTCCCGCAGCTCTTTCTTAAACAAATTCTTGGAGCGGGCAAGAAAGAGTGGTGGCTAGAGAGGAGTCTCTTCTCTTTCGCCTGCGCTCCGGTGCGCGGAGGTGGGTGAGCGAGCGCCGGGGAGCCGCCGGCGGGCTCAGCCTCCGCGGCGAGTGGGTCCCCGCCGGGCGCGGCGGGCGGGGCGCGGGCTCCTGCGGCGGCGCCGGGTCTCCCGCGCGGGCTACAGAGCCACCGGCTGACGGACGGACGGTGCGCTCGGCTCGCGCTGCTCTCCCCGCCGCGGCTGCGGGGCTTCTGACTTGGAGAACAATGAAGCGTGAGCTGGAGGGGAGCGAGCGGGCGGCCGGGAGCGCACTGTGTACAAACAGAGGCGGCGTGCGTGAGAGCCCGAGCCTCACAGGCGCGCTCCCAGCTCCCCCAGGCGCCCGTCCGCACCCTCCGCACCCCGCCCTCCACCTCCCTCTTATTCCCTCCCTGGTCTCCGGTCCCCCCCTTCTCTCTCTCCCTCCCTTCCCTCTCTCTCTCACTCTCTCCCCCCTTCTCTCTCTCCCTCCCTCTTTTTCTCTCTCCCTCTCTCCCCCTTTCTCTCTTTCTCGAGGCTCCTTCTGGTGGAAGAGAAAAGGGAGACAACCGCAGCCACACCCTGGCACCTGCCACCACCTCTGAAGTTACTACATGGCCTGTACACCGGGGACTCTGGGGTTAAGAGGTGCACCCTTGGTGTCTGAGAGTCTCTAGGTTTCCAGCTTTGACTTTGTAAATAACCACGTTAAGGATTCCCCTGAACTTCCTTTCTCAGTATAACCAGGAAAAAGAAGTTAAGATTTTGAAAAGTGGCTTTTGGGGCACAAAGCTTCGTGAGAGACAGAACCCTTCAAATTGAATTGTCCCGGATTTCTCAGGAAATGCAACCTAGTCGGCAGCCAGACTCTAATCAGCTGAGACAGGACTGCTCTGCTGTTCTGTCTGCAGTTTAGTTAGCTCCAGGGCTGGGGAGAGAGGGTTGTGGGCTCATCTGTTCACAGGGGCTAAAGGGTGAAAGTGAGTAGGAGACATGCATCTCGTTAAGGAGGACATCTGTCTCAGATGAGAAATAGTGGAGTTGGGGACCGAGCAAGAAAATAGAAGGCAAGGACAGATTATTGAAGCATCACGAAGATGGATCAAATTTTCCTGCTATCCACCAAAATGAATGGACTATTTTTTTGTAGTGAAAGTGATTGAACCAAAAATACAGCCCATGGCTTACAATTGTGCTTTCTCCTCTGTTTTTCGGTTAGAATGATTGCTTACTGTACGTGGATTCAATTCCATCAGTTGCAGGTACCAAAATGAAACAGGGCTCTTTTTTTCTTTTCTTTTCTTTCTTTTTTTTTTTTTTTTCTTCCTAAGGAGGGAGGTAGGGAGAGAGACAGAAATACAGACATAGAGAAATTGGAAGAAACGTTCTTGAAGGCAAGAAGTTGAAAGAAGAATCTGAAAGAAGAAAAGAAGAACAGAGGGCAATTATCCATGGAACTTCATCTCCGTGTGCCTCCTTGAGTCCTTTAAACTTCAATTTCTACCTTCCCTTTGGAATCTAAAGTGAAATCAAGATGCAAGGCGGATGGAAGAGTAATACTGAATACTGCTACGAAGAAGTTAAAATGTATCACTGGCAAGCAACAGCGACAATAGGGGGGGAAAAGACCTATCAGAACAAGGTTTATTCCCATCGCATGTTTGGTGGGAGGGTTAAAATACAGTTTTTAAAAATCAGTCTGCTAAGAGAAAAAGGGATATGCATTTATTTACTGTCTATTTTTATGCTTAAAGCCACAGGTTAGACTAAGGCAGCATTGTGCAGAGTTGTAGCAAAGTAGTTTCAAACAATCAAATTCCAACTCTCTAGCACATCATTGTTACTTAATTTTGAAAGCATGCTTTCAGTCAGTCTGTCCCATGTTTGTCCTAAAGTACTTCTCTAACATTTGAAATGAGATTCTAATTTAGTTTTAAGGTATTATTTCTAAAGGATAATATTAAATCTCCAAGCATGTAAAATTAGAAACTGGTCTGTGATGAGATATTTAAGAGAAAAGAGTGGATTAAGAGTTTTGTTTAGTTTCCTATTTTATTCCCTGGTTATGTTCACTTTTTTGGTAATATATGATTTTAAGCATGTTAGGAAATTAAATTATTTTTTGTCAACAGTGTGTTTTACTAAACATTTATCTTTCTTTTATATTTAAGGAAGGGTTTTAAAAAATTCCAGAGGACATAAGACTGCATTAAAATGCATATTCTATGCCCAGATACCCAGAGTGTGGACAATAAATGCCATCCTATATTACCAAGTAGACAACTTGTGAAATACGTTGCCAGTTTAATACCTCTACTTTCTCAAGTCCCATTTCCAATCAAAAATTGAAAATTTATACATTGTCATAAATCCATAGCTCCATGTCTATTATTATCCCCCCCTTTTTTGCACTTATTGATATTGATCATCTACCCATAGCCTTTCATTTTGAAGATTCTAGGTACTTTACCTAATTTACATTTCACTCTTACCGAACTCATATATGACCTCTTCAGAATTGGTATATAAGAAAAATTAAAATAACACAGACACTGAATTATTTTTTAAAAAATAAAATAAGTAAAAGGACAAAACTCTGTTATGAATCTTTTACCCTACATAAAGTGCTAAGGGACCTTTACTGATTACTATGATCCAACCTCTAGTTTTATAGCTTCTCCAAATACGTGCCTAAAGTGCCAAAAATGAATCTATACATCACTTGAAGACAGCACTTCTCAAATTGTTTTCTGCAGGCCTCATTTTCCCCACGATGTTAATAGGCTTCTGGGGGGAAATAGTCATGATCAAATAATTTTGGGAAACATCAGATATTAAAGCAGCCTCTTGGAGATTCATGGTGAATGTTAACATATTTAATATTTTGAAAAGACCTGTGGTTAAGATACTTTTACAAAAGTGTTTAATTTACCTTTTTGCAGATTTTTTTAAACTATGATAAGCTTTTGCTCAGAACACCTGTTAACATATTGAAGATGTAGTGCTACAAGGAAAATACCTTGAAAAAAATATGCTTTAAAACAAAACAGAATAAACTAGCAGGAAAAAAAGGGGGGGACTATAGAAAATGTATTGATTTTTGCTTTGGACTGAATGTTTCTGTCCCCTCCAAATTCATATATTGAAGCCTCAATCTCTAATGTGATACTATTTGAAGGTGGAGCCTCTGGGAGGTGATTATGTCATGAAAGTTAAGCCTTCATGAATGGGTGCTCTTATAATAAAAAACACAGAGAGAGAAATGATCTCTCTCTGCTCTCTGTCACATGAGGATATGGTAAAAAGACAACCATCTTCTTTATCAGGAAACTGAGAGTGGACCTTCATCAGACACCAAAATCTGCTCGTGACTTGATCTTGGACTTCCCAGCCTCCAGAATTGTGAAAAATAAATATTTGTTGTTTAAGGCATCCAGTCGGCCCTAATTTGTTTTAACAGCCCAAACCGACTAACACAATTTTCACAAATTATTCTTATTGGCTAGAGGTTTGGATTCTGGAGCATACCTGGATTCAAGTGTATATGGTGGATTTAGTACGTACCTGAGTAGGAATACTGTCTCTACCCCTATAACTCCTTTGAGTCAATTAAAATCTGTGACTTGCCAAGCTTCAGTATTCTCATCTATAAAATAAATTTAGTAATAGTACCAAACTTACACTGGTAAGTATAAGCACAAATTTTGAGGACTTAGCGCAGTAGTGTGCAAACAGTGATGATGATGAAAGGCTATGATAATAAGATAATAATCATATACAGAATTTCAAAATAATTTTTCTAAATAGCTGCTTATCTTTATTCTCTATCTTCTACCCCATTAAATTATTTAGAAAGTTTAACTTCATCATTCAATTTGCCATGCAAAAACATTGAATAATAGTAATTATATTATTGAACATTTATAAATAAACTAGATGTAGAATCTTAGATTATATGATCAAATTATATTCAGTACTACTATTAATTTTGCTTATCATTTTGTATTTTAAAACTTTTTTATTTCTAAAAAGTTTTTCTTTAACATCGAAAATATCTTTCTATTAAAACTTTGATTTTACCCTATGTGACCCAAATCTGAACCCAGCCAAGACCTCCTGGACTTCTGACCTACAGAATTGTGAGCTAATAAATTGGTGTTGTTTTAAACTGCCAAGTTTGTGGTAATTTTTTATACAGAGAAAAGAAAACTGATATAGTAGATTATTTCTGTTATCTCTTTTTCTAGAAGGAAGGAATAAGGCCTGGAGTAGTTAGGTTAATTACCTATGATCTCAAGTTAGTAAGTGTTGGAGACAATAATTGAATCTAAACAGCCTTAATCCAGAGCCTACTACATTCTGCTGCCACCAATTATAAAGGATCCACTGTATCCTAAGCTCCAATGCATTTTTACGTATATTGCCTTTCTAAAGCATCTCAACAACCATTATGAGGTATTATTATTATTGCCATTTAACAGTTGACGAAACCAAAGATCAAAACATTTAAGTACTTTGCCCAAGATCAAGATGTCTGTGAGGGATGGAGCCAAGAGCCAGGATCTGAGCTCTGATCTGATTCCAGGAGCAATTTTCACAGTCATTCTGTTATAATGCCTTTTTAGACAGTAGTCTAACTTTATTTATTTACATTTTTAATTTAAATTGCTGTGATTATAATTGCCTTTTTAATACAGTTTACATTCTCTCTGATCTTCTTGATTTATCATTTTAAAATATACATTCCTTGAATGTAGAGTTCCAAGCACATTTTAAAATGTTCTAAAATATTTGTATATTTTTTTCATTGCTCCCACAAGCACCAACCTACTTCATTCCTCCAGCCCTCTCGGTGCCTGTTGTTATCCCCACCTGAAATACCCTCTTAGAAATCCTCCTAGCTGAATTCCTGTCTTCCTTTAAGACCTCCCCAAATTATTCCTACACCACAGAATCTTCATTTCTTAGAATTACCAATGCTTTTTATTTCTCTAGTTGTTTCATTTGTGTTAATCTTAACTTTCCAAAGAATTACAAATGATTCTTGCCATTTAGATAATTGCATGTCTTAGACATAGCTGTGTGTTAATGTTTTAAACTTTTTTAGTCTTCCCACTGTGAATACCAAGGAAAATTAATTTTTAAGACTACAAGTTTTATATGAAATCCCTAGTTCCCAGTGTTTTCCCGCTTGATTCACTGATGAATGCTCTTTCCAGAAAATGTGCAGGGTCATTAAGCAAGAGTGCACCTTTGCCTTTAGAGCCTAATCCCGGTAAGAGAAATTTCTGGTGTTTCTAATTATTTTCCTCCAGTTTTCTGGTTAACTCATTTCAGTGACTTGGTTTTTAGCTTCCTGGAATATTTTTGAATAACTAATATATGCATACAATAAAATTTCAAAGGTACAAAAGGTTGTACAGGAAAATAAAAGTATTTTTCCTCATGTCATTCCTTCCTTACACAAGGTTGATGCCCAAGGCCTACCATTGGTATCTAGTAGCTATGCTTATGTATTCTTCTATAGATGTGTATGTGTGTGTATATACATACACATATACTTATATACACATATAAATATATATACATGTAGGTGTGTGTCTATATACATGTGTATATATAGGGTGTGTGCCTGTAAATATACACATTTTATGGAAGTTACTAAATTATGTAAACATTATATCTCTTGCTTTTTTCACAAATATTTTATATATTGAAATTTTATCAAGGGCTGCATAGTATTTGTTTAATGTAAATGCCTTTTGATAGACATTTAGGTTGCTTCCAATCTTTTGCTATTGTAAGTAATATTGCAGTGAATACACATTTTGCACACGTGTGCAAGATGAACTCATTAGGATAGATTGCTTGAAGTGGTGGTGTTGGTTGAGGATATATGCATTTAAAATTGTGATAGATATCACCAAATTGCCATTCATAAAGGATGATTGAGTTTATCCTTCCACTTATACTGCATCAGACAGCTTGTCTCCCTACAGTGTGGTAGATACAAATATCTTAGCAATCTTTGGTCTTTTGAATCTGATAGATGAAAAATGGCATTTCACAGTTTTGAATAGCTATTAGTATGCTGGATTTGAGCAACTTTTCACATATTTTAAAAATAATGTTTATTTTCTTTATGTGAACTGCATTTCATGTCTTTTGCTCTTATTTCTACTGGATTGCTGACCTTTTTCTTATTGATTGTAGGTCTGTATATATTAAGAAATTAGCCCATTTTGCATCAAACTTATGTCAAAAAAATTATTCACTTGGTGTTTGTCCTTTAATCTAGTTTACAACTATTGGATTTTATTGTGAAAAAAAACATTTTATATTTGGGTTATAAAATTTATACTTCTTTGTTGTATGATTTCTCGGTTTCGATTTTTGCTGAGATAAACTCTCATCATTATGGGTTTATAAACATATTCTCTTAGACTTTCTAATGGTACTCTGATGAGTGTTTCACATGTGTGTTTGTAATTGTTATACAATTGTAATTTATTCTTGTGTAAAGTAGTATTATAGCTCTTACTTGTTTTCTAGAAAACAACCAGTTATACCCAAACCACTTATTAAATAAATCTATGTCTTTGTAATCGATGTGACATGCCAACTCAGTCACTTAATCACCATATATTTGGCTCTACTGTTTCCTTTTATAGACCATTCCATGGGTCATCTGTCCATGTTCCAGTAACACACTCTTCATTGTTGTTTAAAATATTTTTTTTTCTTTTTTTTTTTTTTTTTTTTTTTTTTTTTTTTTTTTTTTTTTGTGGAGCCAGAGTGTCACTCGGCATCCTGGGCAGAGTGCAGTGAGGGCGGGTCACCACAAGCTCCAGGTCCTGGGCTGTGAGCGATCCTTCTGCCTCAGCCTCCCAGGTAGCTGGGACTACAGGCGCTTGCCAGAGCGCCCGGCTGTTTTGTGTTTTGTGTATTTTTTTTTTTTTTTGCCTTTTTTACTTTTTTTTTTTTTTTTTTTTAGATTTAGAGACGGGGTCTGGCTGTGCTCAGGCAGTGTTCAGGCGCTGGTGTCGAACCCCTGAAGCAGCAGCTATCCACCCGTCTCGGCCTCCCAGAAAGCTAGGATGACAGGCGTGAGCCAACGCGCCCGGCCTGTTTAAAATATTTTTAATAACTGCTAGGGTAAAACACCCACATCTACTTCTTTTTAAAATATATTCCCTAACTAAAGTTCATTTATTTTTTCCCTATATGAACTTTAGAATGACCTTGTCAAGTAGAAACAAGAGAATAAATATATTAATAATATCAGTATACCTACTTCTATATCCAAGTTTTCTTTTATGTTCTTCTTGTTCAGTTTCAACTTATTTTATCTTTTTATGTACCTACCTAAATGCAATTTTCCCATTATATTTTGTAACTGGCTGTTGTAAGTTTACAAGAAGGTTATTTATTGTGTGTACATGTGCACATGAAATGAAAAAAATCAACGTGAATTTGAAAGTTGATATTAGAAATCAATTTAAAATCATTTCATCAAAATAATGAATTGAGATGATCCCCTCAACATTCAAATTGGAGATGAGTAAATTAAAAGTCCAGGTACTCCTGCAAAAACTTTTAAGTTAGCATTTTAAAAATAAAACTATTAGTGATAGGGATGTTAAACTATTTTAAGGATTTCTGTTTATAAGTAGGAGATAACAGAACAGCATTTAGGGTGAAGAGTAAAATGTTTCCAGTTTTGTCTTGAATGGTCTGACTCAGTGTCAGCTGAAAAAAACTCTATATGATTTTAACATTTTCCTTTCCCCTACTAAATAATGTGTCACTCTGGACTATGGCCTGAGCGGGTGACTCAGTTCTGTCTAAGACTCTGCCTGGGGTTGTTAAGCAATGATTGAAAATACCAGGAAGTTTTCTGCTTAGAAGAGCCCTGCCTTTTTCTGTTAAGTGTGCAGACTCTTGATCTGTAAATTTTATCCAGTTTACTTTAAATAAAGAGCTGATTGTTTTTTTTACCTTTTATGTTTTTAACTGCACCAAAATATTTAATCATTTTATCTGCTTTATATTCTAGTGTACTTACATTTTTATTATTATATTTCCTTTAGCTTTTTAATTTTTAATTTTTATTTTTTTTCAAATGCGGGAAAATTATCTTATGAATTCTCTGAATAGCTTACATTCCTAATGAGGGAGACAGACAGCCCTTTTGCTTCTAATTAGTTTTGTAAAGTGCCTTTTAATGCTTTAAAACAGATCTCCTTCTTTAGTCTCAGATGGCACCTTTGCCCTAAAACACAGTCCTGTGGAGGAAGTGCATGGCATAGACCTTAATTCACTGCTCCTGGCAGTCTCAGGGACTTCCAGCTATGGATTTCTTCCCACAGGAGCAATAAGCACCAGCTCACTCACAGACAGATCAGAGTAAAGACTAGAGCATTGTTGCCTTCTAACTTCTAAGCTCATTCACTCCTTAATAAGTGAATTCATAAATTAAAGGCAAATTTTTGACAGTGGCCAAGCCTTCCATTTAGCCCATAGCATGAGATGAAAATAAAATCAGGAATTATCATAATTCCCTTAGACATATACATCTAAAAACAACCATTCCATAAGATATTTTATAAACTGCAAATGTTCCTACAGAATTCTTATTTTATTTGAATTCTTCATTGTATAGTTTATTTCTTCCTTCAGCCACATCAAATTTATTTATCTTTACCAAATATTTAATAAATCTGATTTTAAAAGTCACCTTTTTCAAATATTAATTTTTTTATACAAACTTGATATTTTATATGCTTTTTCAATTTGTCCTCTGTCTTTTCTGGTACCAAGGCCACATTGTTTAATTTTTATGAATTTCTAATACATATTCTACTAGATTAATATAAATGTCTTTTTTAATTAAAATGTACCCCATTGAAATTTGACGGTTCACTTTAATTATGTAGGTCAATTTGGAAATAGCTTCTATCTTTATAGAATTATTTTATTTGTTCTGAAATATGTGTCTCTGCCTACTAGCTACCTTTAATGAAATTTTGTGTATGTTTCTCTGTCCTTCTCTACCTCTGTGTGTCTGTGTGTCTCTCGCTCACTCTTCATCAGTCCCAAATGCTTCTCATTATATGTGTTCAAAATAATGTGTGCTTTTATTTCTATTGTGAATATAGTTTGCTATTATGTTTCTAAGTGACTCTTTGATACATTTGAATGCTGTTATATAACTTTTCACCTTTCTTACTCAGAAACTGAATAAGTTATGAAGAAATAGAATTTATTTCTTACAGTTATGGAGGCTGAAAAGTTGGTCAAGGGGCTGCATCTGGTGACGTCCTTCTTGCTGCTGATAGAGACCCTGGGCAGAGTCCTGAGGTGGTGCAGGGCATCATATAATGAAAGGGCTGAGCATGCTAGCTCAGATCCTTCTTTCTCTCCCTATACAGCCACGAGTCTCATTCCTGTGTTAAACCATTGATCCACTAATTCATGAAAAGTTTAATCCATTCAGAAGCGGAGAGCCTTTAGGTTCCAACCATGTCTTAAAAGCCCCACCTCTCAATACTGACACATTGGGGATTAAGTCTCAACAGGAGTTTTAGAGAGGATAAATATTCAAACCATACCATCACTCTTCCAAAGTTCTTTGGTTTTACCAGTTTTTCTGAGTCCTTGTTTTTTTCTTGGAAATAATCATTTATGCAAATAATGAGTTTTTGCTTTTTCCTTATATATTACCTATGTTTTATTTACTTCATTAGTTGCATCGTCTAGAACTTCCAAAACCAATCTAAATAACTCTCAGTGGTATGAACTTCTGGTGCATTCTAAGCCAGGCTACAGTCCAGAGGTGTGCAAATGTGAACAACCTACAGAAGCACATTGTAAACAGCCTTGTCTTTGCCACCAGCAGGATTTTTCTAAGTATCTAGAGCTGCAAAGGGAGATATACTGTATTATATCTTGCTGTACAAGTCTTTTAAAAAGAATAGTGAGTCTCTTCTTTAGGCCATTTGAACAAGTTGTGGTGAAAAGAAAATTAAAAAAGAAAATTAATTTCAAGTTTGATTTTTGTCTCTTCTTTAAAAACAGGCAAAGTAAAAAAGCACAGTGGGAAGAAAAAAATGCATCAAGGTCTTCCCAAGAAAAATAGTGAGATGTATTTCTTACTTAGGCTAAGAATATCAGGATGGATAACTGCTAATGTTTGAGTAACTGGAGCTCAGAGTACACACTTGGAATGTGAAAGTGTAAAAGCTGGGGAGACTGAATGGTGTGGTCCTAGGAAAGGCTTGAAGTGAAACACTTAACAGAAATTAGGAAGCCAAATACCCGATAACATATTACAAGCTGCAGAGACCTCAGTCTCCTTGATACTCCTACAACCATGAGAGAACTTAAAATAATTAGAAATTGTATTATCTGCTTTTCACTGGCATTCTAAAAATTTAAGACTTTTTTTTATTATTCTGACTATTAAATATTATTCCATGAAATAAATCTCTATTAAGAAGTTTCACAAGCAGAAGCTTTGGTTGTCTAGCATTAATTTGTTTTCCTAAATCTTACTGTATCATCAATGTGTCAAATAAAGTTTAATTCTCTCAAAAAAAAAAAAAAGGGATGGGGCCAAATGTACAATAGATGTATTTCTTAGGATGAGTTTCACATTGACTTTAGCTACCTCAAAAACTAGAACAACATACGTGGCTTAAACATTATAACCTATTTTCCTTCTTGGAATATAACCTAATAACATTTTTTATCAATTGAATTTTCCTATTAGTGTGTCTCTTTGGTCAATGTGACAGTGACTTTTGTCTTATCCATGAAGTTAAACCCATGGTGAGCATTACCAGTCCCCTCTCTCATTTTATACTATTTTCCTTCTTACATACTCTGAGCTCTGTTTAATTTTTTTCAGGCAGTTTTAGTTGATCTTTACTCTCAGTTAATCTTCAACTCACCAATAATGAAATCTTATCATGAGACATTCAATCATTTACCTCCTCTTTCATGCATTACAAAAATATTGATTTATCTTATATCTCAGGCATTTTACAAAGAAGTTTTTTGTTGTTGTTGGAAGAAATTTTCAAATGTACAAAGTTATTTATTTTTCTCGGCAATTTAAAAATACATAACAAGTTAAAATGAATACACATTAAGTGTTTTATCCTTACTATACAATTGTTATTATAAGGAACTGCTCCATTCAGTTAAAACCTAATGAACACCATCAACTTTTCCTGGCTTATTTTTCTGATCATAATTAGTACGTAATTTTGTTACGTTTTAAAAAATGCTTAGAATAGTTACAATATCATAGTTTACATAAAGCTTTTTAAAAATCTCATGTCACAAATTGTAGATGTTAAGGGTAAATTACGATGACACTCTTCTTGGGAAGAAGACCCTCTTAGTAGAGGAATTCAATACTAAGCAGATTATGTAAAAGCCACTAAATTTGAAGTCTGTCAAATGCTATGATATAATTTTCTTTAGTACTAATATTGTGTATCCCAGATATTCCAGTAACTTCTTAGTCTTGACTAAATTCACCTGCATATACCCTCATCCTCTACGTATATACCCAAAAGGCTGGTCTTGCCAGGACTACACATCCACTCCACTTAACAAATATGGGAATTCATTTAGCTCCAGACAACAGAGACAACAGTTCCATAAGGAAACCACAGCTCAGTTCAATCCTGATTAGTCTTCTCTGATCTATTATTAGATTAGAACATCTCATCTATTATTTAAGATGAAAATTCTCACTAACTACCTTCTATGTTGAGGCAAGCCACATAGAAGAGTGAAGTGGATCCAGTGTAAGACAATAATGAGTGGTGGAAAATTGGAAAATCCATGCTCAATTTAAAGGGAACAGTGGCTACCTAACTGTAATCAACTATTATTTTGTAGGGTTATAGGACCAGCATGGCCAGTCTTCGATTTTTTTAAACTTCAAATTTAATATGAAATTTCCCAATTTTTAATATGCACATAAAATTCAATATTTCTGCAAATCAAATAAAGTAGGTGTACTTCTAGTAATTGTTTATTTTTAAAGAATTAAAGGGCTTCCATTTGAATAATTGACCAAAATAAATTAAAAATTCATTAAAATGCTAATTACCTTTACCATTAAATCACATAAATAGAAAACTGTGTCAATATTTTAAGCTAGTTTTTGGAAAAGTAAGAACATTTTTAAATTGAAAATAATGAAAGACAAATTTGCTTACATAAAGAAAATTTAAAAAACCCTTCTATATATCAAAAATAATAAAAGAATTAAAAGGTAAACTTCAAAGTAGGAAGAATACTTTCCAGTAATAATTGATTCTCATACTACCAGTGAGAATATTAATTACTTCTACTTTTTTAAAAATAATATGACAAAATATATGAAGAACCTTAAAAATAAAATAATAATATAATATATAAGGTTTGACTTAATACAAGTTTTAAGAACTCATATTAAGGAGATCATTTGATATAGTTTATATATGAATAAAATTCAATTATATAGGTGATTATTCTAGAATATTTATTACATTAAATATTAATAGAATAATTCTCATATTATTTATTACATCAAATATTGGAAACAGGTTAATGTCCAGACTTAAAAAGGATAAATAATTTTAACCAATTCAATAAAAGTATTTTTATGTTCTTCATAACGTGATGGGTTTAATTAATTCAGACATAAGAGAAATGCTGATGTTTAACTTAAATGTTTTTTAAATACCAGAAAAAAAATCATCTGTAATCTACCATTGCTTTTTAATGACTGCTAATATCCTATTTATTTGTTTATTTATTTATTTTGAGACAGGGTCTCACACTGTTTCATGGCTAGAGTGCAGTGGTGTCCTCCTAGCCTGCAACCTCAAACTCCTTAGCTCAAGTGATCCTCCTGCCTCAGCCTCATGAGTAGCTAGGGTGACAGGTGTGTGCCCCCTCATGCCAGGCCTTGAGGTTTTTTGGTTTTTTTCCCCTTTAATTTTTTTTGTAGTGATGAGTTCTGGCTAGGTTGCTCAGGTTGGTCTAGAACA
Source organism: Microcebus murinus (assembly GCF_040939455.1). Lineage (NCBI taxonomy): Eukaryota > Metazoa > Chordata > Mammalia > Primates > Cheirogaleidae > Microcebus > Microcebus murinus. Next base: position 61,445,005 of record NC_134114.1, read on the forward strand.
ACTTCCGCCTCGAGTAATCCTCCTCACTCTGCCTCCCAAAGTTTCAGGAATACAGGCATGAGCCACCACGCCTGACCTTACTGCTAACATTTTAGAATATACCTTTTCAGTATATTTCCTGAATGCCTATGAGCAGAGTACATGAACATGTATATATTACCTCATTCCCTCTTCCCCCTTTCCTACATTAATCCTCTCTCTCATTATACATTAAGCAATGTGTCATAGATATATTCATGGTTCATTACGTTTGTAAATGTAATTTTAAAATAGGTATACAACATTCCTTTGCATACAACAAATACGACATAATGATTCAATCCCTTGTTGATTGGTTTTTAGGTTGTCTGCAGTTTTTGTTGTTGATTGATGATCTTCCTATCATAGATGACCCTGTAACAAATAGTTTGGTAAGTATACCTTTGTAAACCCCAGCAATTCATTCTGTGCAAAAGATTTCTAATGGAGGTATTACTGAGTGAAAAACATACACATTTTAAATTCTAATAGATACTTTTTATATTTTTCCTAAAGTTTATATCAAGTTAAACTTTTACCAGTAGTGTACCAGAGTACCCTTTTTCTCCCACAATACTAAATATTCACAAAGCATTTGGAGTTATGTAAATCAAATAGTCAAATAAACCTCATTATTATAATTTGTGTTACTCTGACTACTAGTGAGTCCAAACATCTCCATTTGTTTTTTACCAATAACTTTCATCTTATATGAATTACCTATATATATTCTATACATATGTTTATTGAGATGTATTTTTACATAATTTCCTAGAAGTTTTAATTTAATACAGTGGGGATATAACATTTTCTTTTTTTTTTTTTTTTTGAGACAGAGTCTTGCTTTGTTGACCAGGCTAGGGTGAGTGCCGTGGCGTCAGCCTAGCTCACAGCAACCTCAAACTCCTGGGCTCAAGCGATCCTCCTGCCTCAGCCTCCTGAGTAGCTGGGACTACAGGCATGCGCCACCATGCCCAGCTAATTTTTTTCTATATATATTAGTTAGCCAATTAATTTGTTTCTATTTATAGTAGAGATGGGGTCTCGCTCTTGCTCAGGCTGGTTTCGAACTCTTGACCTCGAGCAATCAGCCCGCTTCGGCCTCCCAGAGTGCTAGGATTACAGACGTGAGCCACCGCGCCCAGCCGGGATATAACATTTTCTTAAATATGTCTCAGCATTCTCTCAGCTTTTTATTATCTTAACTTAACTAAAACTTAATTAAGTTTTACTTAACAAAGTTAAGTTTTAAATATTTTATGTAGTTTTTCAGTCTTTTCATTTATGTTTAATATCACATTATCATGGTCCTATATTAACTGAAAAAAATCCAGACAAATTTTATTCTTGATTCTTCTCATGTATGTATTTTATATAATGGTATATTCACTTATTTAAAATGTAGATTATTAAATATACATTTAAAAACAGCATATTATGTATGTACATAGGCTTTTTCATAGACATTCTATACTTAAAGCCATTTAAAAGATCCTCTATCAATTTTATTTTAGGAAAACCACAGAGTATTTTTTGCTTTAGAAGTAAATTGACAGTTGCCCAGACTTTATAATTTTGTTATATGCTTTTTCACTTTTTCAACCATAGGAAATCATCTGAAAACCACTTACCTTCTATAGGATGCTGACAATGTTTGTTTATCTGAAAAATACTACAATTCTTTGTTAAACTCTTCAGTTGTGTATTTTAGCATTTAATGATATTCCCTTTGTACATGAAAAAAGAAAAACATGAAGGAGGATGAGAGTAATGTGTTGTAATATTCAGTCCCATATTTCTCCTTGCTTGCATTGAAGAGTGAATGCCTGAAGATCGAGGTATGGTGGTGCCTAACACTTGCATAATGTTGCCAACTCTTTCTGTGAAAAATAATGCAAAGCTATATATAAAAAATTATCTACACAAATGAATATTCATTTAGAGTGACCAAGATTATTTTTAAAATTTTAGAAACTGAGCAATACCTCAAAGTTTTAAACTTCACTAAGCAAACACTGATTAATTAATAGTCTGGCACATAACATACGTTTTTTCTCATTATTTGGATATATCCTTTTTGATCATTTCTTCATTTAACAGTTTTAAAATATGAATTTCCATAGAGAGAATAGAAAAATAATTTCATCCTTCTTCTATCATGATTAACCAAAAACATTTTACATTAATAATTTAGTAAATTTCTGTATGTTTCACAACTCATAGTCATATCATAAACTTGTAGAATTCTTGTTAAAGGTGACAAAACTCTATCAAATCTCTTTCATAAATAAGATGTAAAATTTGAAGGACTGTTCCACAGGCTAGATCTCTGCATTTCTATTTGTCAAATCATGTTTTTCTTCCACTATCAAAATAGGTTTTTTTGACATTTTGGTTACATTATATATCTTTGCCTCTCCCTAAGAAGGGTTAGAGGCATTCCCTTTCCCTCCACAATGCTCGCCACATCCCTAAGATGTGCCCCCCCCCCGAATCCCTGGTGGGCAGGTGGGGGGGAGGAGGAGAAGGGGATATACTTACATAATGGGGTGTGGTGTGCACCAACTGGGGGTTGGACACCTTGAAGCACTGGCACAGAGGGGAGGAGGGGTGGCAGGGGCAATATATGTAACCCCAACAATATTTGTACCCCCATAATATAATGAAATAAAAGGAAGGGAAAATAAGTTGGTTCTGGTTACCTCCATTTGGTATATCTTATCTCAGCCCTAGTGTAGTCGGGCTAGGATGTGGTGGAATGTTCATGGAGTCATTGCTACACTACAACAGTGAGCACTTCCTTACTATAGGTAGAGGTGATTGCAAACTAAGTATATACCACTAAACCGCAAATAAATATATCCCAACTCTCATAATCAGATCCTCCAAATTTCCAAATTTCTATTTCCTCTCAAATGCCAACCCTCATTAAAAATGTGCTCACAAAGGAGGAGTTTGATTGGGAAGAGACAGTGGTCAAAAACATTACTTTTTCAAATTTTATTTTTTAAAAAGCACATGACTGTATGCACATAGTGCCAGATCTGTACCTGGGCCTTGGAAGGGGCTGGTGCTGGTGCAAATGAGAGGCCCTGAAACTTAGGCTCATTAGCATTGAGGTTAATCCACTGCTAGCGAGAAATGTGATAAACCTACAAAATTGCTCTATCCTTCCTCAGAATAAATAAATCAATTGCTCAGTAATTTGTAGAGTAACCTGCAATAACATTAACATCAATAGCTCAGTAATTTGTGGAGTAATCTGTAAATATTTTGGAACAGAAGGGTAAAATAAGTGACAAACATGCTAGAAATTAGTTCATGGTAGACATCATGTAAACCATCCAAATTGCTTAGTCTTGCAAGTCTTATTATAGAGAAATAGGAACTTAAATATCTTATTTATCAAATTTTTGTTTTCTAATAGTTAATACATGTTAACAGGATAATTATATGTAAATATTGATTAGTTAATTAAATAATTAGTTAATTAAATAAGTTAATAATTAAATAATGGTACTCCCAGCAATTGAATACATATGACTCTTAATATTACATTATAGAAAATTACATTATAGAAAAATTCATTGACATAGAAAAATAATCATGATTCAGTGAACCAAATAAAGAAATTTTCAAAACTATATACAATACAATACAATTTCTGTTAAAATTTGCTTATAATTTCATAAGAAACATGTTGGAAGGTTTTTATCAAAATGTTAGCAAAACTAATTTCTAAAGAATGCCATGATGAGTATTTTGAAATTGAATTCAACATTTTTTTATTTTAAAGTTTTATACATTACACACATTGTTTTCCAAAATATGTTGTAAAATTATAAAACCATTTTTATTTAAAAGTTAATAAAATGTATGATGCTCAGTGTGTAACAAAATAATATAAAGGCTTCATATAATAGAAATCCATTTTTATTCATATAAACCTCCTGTTGTTCAGGGTTTATTTTTATACCAGTTATTTGACTCCAGCATCAGTCATACAGCATTTCTGTATGTTTTGATAAGCCCACACGTTTCTACTTTTTTTGAGCTCAATCGTGATGAATTTGATGATAATCCGAGGCTTGCCTGCTATATTGTGAAAATGCCTCTGTGCTTGTAATAAAGGCTTCATCTCTACTCTACCTAAAGTATGTGTCAAGAGTGGATAAATGAAACTCTTTTTTAGATGGGAAATAACATATTAAGTAATTAATCCTGTGAATTACTCATTTATTTATTTTAATGTAAAGAATACACCGAGGCTTCAGATAAAATAATTTGATCGTTTTTCTGTTTTCAAAGATTAAGAAAAGCCATACACTTTAGCAATTAGAGAAAAGTGAATAAAATAACATATTCAAAATAGAATTGGGCTAGTATAGTGCTCCAATTATCTCTCTATATTTTATAATTTATGTTATGTGTGATTGTTTAAGAACATTATTTTACTAATCTTTGAGATATTGCAGACAAGGTAGCCTGCAGAGTTTTTCAGTTCAATTTATCTTATGTTTAATATGGATTTGTGGGCTCTTAGGGCCATAAGCCTTTCTACAAATAGGTCCTCTTTTGTTACTTTTTTGTCATTAAATACTTGTTTCCAATCCATCAGCACATTTTTTATTGAGTTCCTATTTTGTTAAAGGCAAGACTCTGAGGAAAAGGCAAAGAAATATAGGAATGACAACCTGCCCCTAAAAGCTCATAGTCTGTGTAGAGGTAGAGGAACTATAATACTTAAAGATAATTAAGAAAATTTAATAAAATGTACTTCAGCAAAAAATATTGAGGATTTTGCTGTTGTCCTTTTGTTACTTATTTGTTTATGTGTTTTTATTGGAAATAAAATATAACTGTTTTAGTGTCCGTACATGAGAGAGGACATAGGACAGTGTGTGACACAAATATACATGTCTATAACATGGTTAGACATATAGAGTGAATATAGAAAGAAATAAGAAGGAAAAGCTAAATTCTGAAAAATGCAGAAATAAATCTATTACTGAAATTATTTGGTGTAGACTAAGCTACTGAAATTTCAATAATTTATTTGAACATATATCATTTAGCATTGACCTCTTGAATTGCATGTAACCAAAACTTTAATCCATATGAGAAATATTGTTTAAGTGAATAAATCTAGAGATCTTTCACAATTCAGATATGACTATTCAGAACATCAAAGATTAATACAGGTGCTGACTTCTTTCTCTTGGTTCTACCTGCCTCTGTGTTGGCTCCAGTCAGACAAACGTGTCTTATCATGGTGCATAAAAGGCTATCGAAGTTTCAGCCTCTTATCATTCCGGGATTTTAGTATATACAAATATCTGTTCTTTTCTAAATTTAAAATTAAACAGGTCTGAATCAATGCTTCAAATCTAGGAGCATGTTTATCTCTAAACCAACCTCTGTTGATAGGAAAATAGAATGCACTGCATGGCTGAAGCCTGAGTCACATATACACCTCTGAAATAGGGGATCGAACCAGCTCCAGCAAGGCAAGTGGACTGAAAGTGGGGCAGGCCACTTCAAAAATAAAAATCAAAGAAAGAAAATGGTTTTTAGATGATCAAAAAACAGTAGGCTTCCATTACATGGGGTAAGATAAATATCAGTTGGGAAATTGTGGGGTTTCATTTTTAATACTTTTATAATTCAGATAGTTGTATGTTTTGTATGAAATATATATATATAAAATTTGATAACCTGGTCAAAGTATTTATTATTTAAAGCAGAAGACATCAGTGTTCAGAAGAGTGTAGGGAAATAAGCACAAATGTAAAATGCTAAAGACTCTGTAGGCAAATTTAACAGTGAATATCAACACATTTATAACTGCTTTACCATTTCACTTAATAAATTCATGCCTTGAAATTTATCCTAAGGGAAGCATTGGTCAAGCAAAGATGGATGTATACATGTTTTTTTTTTTTATATATATATATATTTTTTTATTTTGGCATATTATGGGGGTACAGATTTTAAGGATTCAATAAATGCCCATTTCCCCCCTCCCCCCAAAAGTCTGAGTCTCCATCATGACCATCCCCCAGATGGTGCACATCTCACTCATTATGTATGTATATACCCACCCCCCTCCCCCCTCCCCCCTCCCACCTGCCCAATACCCTATTACTGTAGTACCTATGTGTCCACTTAGGTGCTAGTCAGTTAATACCAGTTTGCTGGAGAATATATCTGGTGCTTGTTTTTCCATTCTTGGGATACTTCACTTAGTAGTATGGGTTCCAGCTCTAACCAGGAAAATATAAGATGTGCTATATCACCATTGTTTCTTAGAGCTGAATAGTACTCCATGGTATACATATACCACATTTTATTAATCCATTCTTGGATTGATGGGCACTTGGGCTGTTTTCACAGCCTTGCAATTATGAATTGTGCTGCTATAAACATTCGAGTGCAGGTGTCTTTTTTGTAGAGTGTCACTGGATCATTTGGGTAGATGCCCAGCAATGGGATTGCTGGATCAAATGGTAGATTCACTTGTATCGCTTTAAGGTATCTCCATATTGCTTTCCACAGAGGTTGAACTAGTTTGCAGTCCCACCAGCAGTGTAGGAGTGTTCCTCTCTCTCCGCAACCACGCCAGCATTTATTGTTTGGAGATTTTTTGATAAAGGCCATTCTCACTGGGGTTAAGTGATATCTCATTGTGGTTTTGATTTGCATTTCCCTGATGATTAGAGATGTTGAGCATTTCTTCATATGTTTGTTGGCCATTCTTCTGTCTTCTTTAGAAAAATTTCTGTTCAAGTCTTTTGCCCACTTTTTAATGGGGTTATTTGATTTTTTCTTCCTAATTTTCGTGAGTTCTAAGTATATTCTAGTTATCAGTCCCTTATTGGATGCATAGGATGCAAAAATTTTCTCCCATTCTGTAGGTTGTCTGTTTACTTTCATGACTATTTCTTTGGCTGTGCAGAAGCTTTGTAGCTTGATCATGTCCCATTTATTTATTTTTGTTGCTGCTGTGATTGCCTTTGGGGACTTCTTCATAAACTCTTTGCCCAGGCCGATGTCTAGGAGAGTGTTTCCAACTTTTTCCTCTAGAGTTCTAATAGTTTCATATCTTAGGTTTAAGTCTGTTATCCAGCGTGAGTTGGTTTTTGTGAGAGGTGAAAGGTGTGGGTCCTGTTTTAGCCTTCTACAGGTGGCTATCCAGTTTTCCCAGCACCATTTATTGAAGAGAGATTCTTTTCCCCAGCGTATGTTTTTGTCTGCTTTGTCAAAGATGAGATGGCTATATGAGGATGGTTTTATATCAGGATTCTCACATCTGTTCCACTGGTCAATATTCCTGTTTTTGTGCCAATACCATATTGTTTTAATTACTACAGCTTTGTAGTATAGTTTGATATCTGGCATATTAATGCCTCCCATTTTGTTTTTGTTGCCTAGAATTGCTCTTGATATTCGGGGTCTTCTTTGGTTCCATACGAAGCGTAAAATTATTTTTTCTATATCTGTGAAGAATGCTGATGGGATTTTAATAGGTATTGCATTGAATCTGTAGATCAGTTTGGGTAGTATAGACATTTTGATGATATTGAGTCTGCCGATCCACGAGCATGGTATGGATTTCCATCTGTTTACATCCCCTGCTATTTCCTTCCTCAGTGTTTCATAGTTCTCCCTGTAGAGGTCTTTTACCTCTTTGGTTAAATATATTCCTAGGTACTTTAATTTCTTTGTTGCTATTGTGAAGGGAATTGAGTCTTTGATTTGGTTCTCAATTAGATTGTTGTCGGCGTATATGAATGCCTCTGATTTCTGTGTATTGATTTTGTATCCTGAGACTTTACTAAATTCATTGATCAGTTCCAGGAGTTTCTTGGTTGAATCCTTGGGGTTTTCTAGATACAATATCATATCATCAGCAAACAGTGAAAGTTTAATCTCTTCTGCCCCTATTTGGATACCTTTGATTCCATTTTCCTGTCTGATTGCTGTAGCCAAGACTTCCAGCACTACGTTGAACAGAAGTGGAGATAGTGGGCAGCCTTGTCTGGTTCCAGTTCTTTTTTTTTTTTTTTTTTTTAATTTTTTTTTTGAGACAGAGTCTCGCTTTCTTGCCTAGGCTAGAGTGAGTGCCGTGGCGTCAGCCTAGCTCACAGCAACCTCAAACTCCTGGGCTCAAGCGATCCTCCTGCCTCAGCCTCCCGAGTAGCTGGGACTACAGGCACGAGCCACCATGCCCGGCTGATTTTTATATTATATATATTAGTTGGCCAATTAATTTCTTTCTATTTTTATGGTAGAGACGGGGTCTCGCTCAGGCTGGTTTTGAACTCCTGACCTTGAGCAATCCGCCCGCCTCGGCCTCCCAGAGTGCTAGGATTACAGGCGTGAGCCACCGCGCCCGGCCTTGGTTCCAGTTCTAAGTGGGAATGATTTCAATCTTTCCCCATTCAGTATGATGTTGGCTATGGGTCTGTCATATATGGCTTGTATCATTTTTAGGTATGTCCCTTCTATGCCTATTTTCTTAAGTGTTCGTATCATGAAAGGGTGTTGAATTTTGTCAAAAGCTTTTTCTGCATCTATTGAAAGAATCATGTGGTCTTTGTTTTTGCTTCTGTTTATGTGGTGAATTGCATTTATAGATTTACGTATGTTGAACCATCCCTGCATCCCTGGGATGAAGCCCACTTGGTCGTGGTGGATTATTTTTTTGATAAGTGTCTGGATTCGGTTAGCTAAGATTTTGTTGAAAATTTTTGCATCTATATTCATTAGGGATATTGGTCTGTAGTTTTCTTTTTTTGTTGCATCCTTTCCTGGTTTTGGTATCAGAGTAATATTCGCTTCATAAAAGGTGTCGGGGAGGTTTCCGTTCTTCTCGATGTTGTGGAATAGTTTCTGCAAGATAGGTACTAGTTCTTCTTTGTAAGTATGGTAAAATTCAGGTGTGAAGCCATCTGGACCGGGACTTTTCTTTTTAGGGAGATTTTTTTTTTTTTTTTTTCTCAAAGATAATAGTTTTTATTTAGGGAGATTTTTAATTGCTGTTTCTATTTCAGCTGTTGAGATTGGTCTGTTCAGGGAATCTATTTCTTCCTGGTTGAGCCTAGGGAGGCTGTGTGTTTCTAGAAATTTGTCCATTTCCTCCACATTTTCCAGTTTGTGTGCATAAAGGTTTTTGTAGTATTCATAAATTGTATCTTGTATCTCTTTGGGATCTGTTGTGATATCTCCTTTTTTATTCCTGATGGAGCTTATTAGAGATTTCTCTTTTCTGCTTTTCGTTAGCTTAGCCAATGGCGTGTCAATTTTGTTTATTTTTTCAAAGAACCAACTTTTTGTTTTATTAATCTCCTGAATAGCTTTCCTGTTTTCAATTTCGTTTAGTTCTGATTTGATCTTGTTGATTTCACTTCTTCTGCTGGGTTTGGGGTTGGTCTGTTCTTCTTTTTCCAGCTCTTTGAGTCGTTTCATTAGATTGTCTATTTGTGATCTTCTTGTCTTTTGGTTATAGGCATTTATGGAGATAAACTTTCCTCTCAGAACTGCTTTAGCTGTGTCCCAGAGGAGTTGATAACTTGTCTCTCCATTGTCGTTTTCTTCATAGAAGTTTTTTATTTCCGTCTTGATTTCTTCATTTACGAAGTAATCATTTAGTAGGAGGTTGTTTAATTTCCACGTTTTTGTGTAGAAATGTGAGTTTCTGTTAGGGTTGATTTCTAGTTTTATTCCACTGTGATCTGAGAAGGTACATGGTATGATTTCTATTTTTTTAAATTTCTTGAGATTTTCTTTGTGTCCTAGGATATGGTCAATCTTAGAGAATGTCCCGTGAGCTGATGAGAAGAACGTATATTCAGTGGATTTTGGGTAGAATGTTCTGTAGATGTCTGTCAGACCCAATTGTTCTAGAGTTTTGTTTAAGTCCATTATTTCTTTATTAATTTTCTGTTTGGAGGATCTGTCTCGTGCCGTCAGTGGGGTGTTGAAATCTCCTGCAATTATGGAGTTGCTATTAATCCATTTGCTTAGCTCCAGTAAGGTTTGCTTTATGAATCTGGGTGCACCTAAGTTGGGTGCATATATATTTAAAATTGTTATCTCTTCTTGTTGGACTGTGCCCTTCACCATTATATAATGACCCTCTTTGTCTTTTACTACTTTTGTTGGTTTAAAAACTAAATCGTCTGAAATTAGAACTGCCACACCAGCCTTCTTTTGGCTTCTATTTGCTTGGAGTATTGATCTCCACCCTTTTATTTTTAGTCTATATGCATCCTTGCAGGTTAGATGTGTTTCCTGAAGACAGCATATACTTGGCCTGTATTTTCTTATCCATTCAGCCAGCCTATGTCTCTTGAGTGGAGAGTTTAAGCCATTCACATTTATTGAGAGAACTGATAGGTAAGGTAGATTACTGATCATTCTGTTGGGTTGGATGTTGTTGCTATGATTTCTGTCTTGAGCCATTGTAATATCTGGCCTTTAATATCTTTGGGTTTTGGTTGTTTTTATATTCGTGGGTTATTATTATGATGTTCCGTGCATAACGCTGTTTTAAGTACTTCTTGTAGGGCTGGTCTTGTCTTGGTGAATTCTCTGAGCCTTTGCTTGTCTGAGAATGTTTTTATTTCTCCTTCATATACGAAGCTTAGTTTTGCAGGGAATAATATTCTAGGCTGGGCATTGTTTTGTTTCAAAAGAGTGAGAATGGGGCCCCAGTCTCTCCTTGCTTGTAAAGTCTCATTAGAGAAGTCTGATGTTATTCGAATTGGCTTTCCCTTGGATGTTACTTGCTTCTTTTGTCTTACAGCTCTTAGAAGGGCCTCTTTAGTTGATACTTTGGTCAGTCTGATGACTGCATGTCGTGACGTCTTCCTGTTTGCGTTGAATCTCCCAGGGGTCCTCTGAGCTTCTTGAACTTGTATATCAAGATTTTGAGCAAGGCCTGGGAAATTTTCCTCTATTATATCTTCAAACAGCTTGTCCAATCCTTGAGTGTTGTCTTCTTCCCCTTCCTGTAACCCTATGACCCTCACATTAGGTTTCTTCACATAATCCCACAGCTCTTGTAGACTTTGCTCTTTTCTCTTGTTTCTCTGCTCTATTTCTGTGACTGATTTATTTAATTGGAGGGTGTTATCTTCAAGCTCTGAGATTCTTTCTTCTGCTTCATCTACCCTGTTCTTGAGACTTTCCACTGTATTTTGTAGTTCCTTGAATTGATTCTTCATTTCCAGGAGTTCGGTTACACTTTTCTTCAATGTGTCTATTTCTTTTCTCATATCCTGGAGATTTTTTGTCTTTTCTTGGTGCTGGTTGTTGAGTTGTTGTTGCAGCTGGGTGAGTGTTCTTATGTTCCACATATGAAATTCCTCTTCTGTCATATTGGTTGCCTGATTTTGGTCGGTGTCCGTTTCTAGGGGGCTGGTGCTCCTCTTTGGGGGTGTGTTTTCCGTTTGGTTCTTCATATTTCCTGAGTTCTTTCGCTGATTTCTTCCCATGTCGATCAGTTGTTGTTTCTTTCCTTAGGTTATTGTTTGGGTATTCACACACCTTGTTTAGTTTCTGAGGCGTTAGGTGGTGCCTGTGGGTGAAATTGGACCACTCCCTGTATATTGAGTCAGTGGGTGCCGTGGAAAGGCTGTGCAAGATGCCGTCCCTGTCAGTAGGTGGCGTTTGCTTGGAGGAACAGGCTATGGTGTTGATTTTGAGTCCTGTTATCAGCTCTTGTTCTGGGCGGAGCTGGGTTGGGTAAGCCTGCCCTCAGGCCGTTAGCAGGGGTCAAAATTCTGTTCTCTGCTGTCAGGGCGGGGCTGAAATGGTCCCGCTCAGCCAGAAAGTCTGGGTGTGGGGGTGGGGCTGTCTGAGACCCACAGTCTGCAGCAGGCCTTGCTTCTTTCCACCCTCCCCAACTCCGCAGCTACTCCTGGGCCTCTGCCAGCAGGCCAGACCACAAGCTACCAGGCCTCCCCGGACTGTGATGCCGGCGGGGAGGTTCCCTGCACAGGAATGCCACCTGGGTTGGGCGCACAGCCTCCTCCTAGGAGGAGGGTTGCCCTCTAGGACGCCGATCCGCCCCTGGAGGCACACAGACCTCAGTAGGCTGTTCACGTATAACCCTTCTGTGCCCCGGGCAATGCTAGCCCTCGGTGCAGGGGATCTGGTCTGCAGGTCCGACCTCTGGGTCCCAGAGTTCAAACTGTATTCCCACCAGGGAGAGGATTTCCGGTCCCAATTCACCCACAGGGAGCCCAAGCTGGGTCTATGTCTCTCAGCCTCTGAGTCGGCACCGTTTTCCTGGGAACACGGTGCCAGCAGCACCTGGGAGGGCGGGCGGGGTCCCAAACGGGAAGGTCTCGTTCCCTGGAGGTGCCTCCCACTGGTGACTGTATTGTCTCTCTGGGCAGCCGCGGGTAGGGTCGGCGGAGGGGGGGAGGAGGCAATATGGCGCCTGCCACGCGGCTCCGGTCTGTGCAAACGGAGGTGCCCGGAGGAAGTTGGGAACCTGGTGCCACGTCTGCTACAGGCTCACCGTTGGCAGGCAGCGGCAGTCTCTGGGCTGGTGTCCGCAGGTCTCTCCACTCGCTGGGGAGCCCACCAGCAGTCCCGAATGCAGGGGAGGGGAAACAGCAGATCCACCTACCCTTGCTGCTGGTCTCCGGGCTGCTCCGGTGGTCTCAGCCTCCAGTTCTCCTCCGCAGCCTCCTCCTGTGGAGTCTCCCGGGGTCTCAGGTACCCCTCCTTCCGGCCCTTGTCCGCTGTATGCTCGTCTTCTTGCTTCTTTCCTCTAGTTTCTGCTAGAATCGGTCTTTTCTGCAGAGACCCTCTGTCTGGCGGTGTTATTCGTCCGCCATCTTGCTCTGTCAGGATGTATACATGTTTATGGTACATTGTTAATATCAAAAAAAAAAATGGGAAAACCACTAAATGATGAATAATACGAATTAATTGAATAACCCACATACAAATACTTTTAAGGCATTGAATATTATTAATATAACTAGTATTTGTTCAGTCAAATATTGAACAAAATAAACTAGGTTAAAGGAGTATATGTAGTATGATTATATTTATGTATGCAAATTCTTAGAGAAAGTTTGGAAGGATATATACCAAGAGATTAAAAAATTGGTTATATTTATATTATGGGGTTGAAGGCAACTTTTCTTTTTCCTTGGCTGCATTTTCTGTTTTGTAAAATAAAAAAATGTAATTTAGAAATAAATAATGATAGAAAGAGGGACTAGAAAATTTCCTCACTTTTCATTTGAAAGTAACAGACAGTTTCAATGACATAAAAAATAGTGTTAAAACAGTTTGAGTAAGTTAGCTTTATTTCTTTAAATTGTATGCAAAATATAGCATTTCAGTCCTAAAAAGTTTGGCCTGTGTGTGTGTGTGTGATTATACATTTACACATATATTTTAGGTGGACATCCCTCCATTTTTTTAATTTTCAGATTTTATGTTATATTGTTACTTTTAACTAAATGTCAGCTTTTATTTTTCCTAATGGCAAAACCACTGAATTACTTAAAACACATAAAATGGAACACTGCTTCTATGCTCCAGAGCTTTAACTGTACACATGAGCCAAAGGACCTTGCAATTTCTAAATAAGAGAATTACAGTAATAGTATCAAAAGACCTTCAGTCACCCATCACTCATTTTGAAATATAACACTTGATATCAGCATAAGAAAACTTTAAAAGGTTTATTGCAAGTTATTACCGATATCTTGCAGAGTATAACCTACCATGTTTCCAAATATTGATAATAACTGACATAAAAGATAAATACAATTATCTAAATCTATATAACTCTTGATTTGAAAGGAAAAAGTAACTTAAAGAGTTATGTGAGGAAACCACAGAATGTCAAATCTGAAATGAGTCTTAGGGATCATCTAGTTTAAACATTATATTTCATAAATATGACAAATTGGATACCATGATGCAAAATGACTCACCTGAATTCCTACAGCTAATTGAGGGAAAATTTAAGACTAGATCGCCTGACTCATAGTCTTTTGCTTTTGTTGTTAAGCTGCATTGCTAAAGCAACCACAAATGAGCCCAGGACTCCTTGGATTTTCCTTCCTATGGGTCTGGAAAAACAATGACTTGGCTTGTGGTGTCAAGAAGTGAATATAGTCTTTGAGTCAAATAACCTATCTTTCTCACATTTTATTAGCTATGTAACTTTGACCATGTTAGTTAGTTAAGCTCTCTGAGCCACATTTTACCCATCTTTTAAATGTTTGAATAAAATCTACATAAAAGTATTGTGAACTCTTTAAATTTTGGAGATTACATGTGTGAAGAACCTAGTGTATACCAGGTTTTGATCAGATTGGCTTATTGAATCTCTTTCAATCTTATCATATTATCTTGCTCAGGACTAAAACTGATCAACCTCTCAGCTTCTTATGAATACTGATGAGATGACTGCTTTCAGTATTCTATCTTAGATGACTCTTTAAGAAATTTTTTGTAAAATACAAGATGCCGATTCTTAATATCCCATTTAACTGTTATTTATTCACCTCCTTTATTTGAAAAATCTGATTTTTTATTATAGTGGAAAGGGAAATTTTATTGGGTAATCTAAGAAATGGGTGTGGCAAAGGCATTCTGTCAGCCATGTTCTTGTCTAAATTTCCATAATATATATTTGACCTTTTACATTCTAAAAGAGTACTTATTTGGGCATTTATTTCATTAAGTTTCATAATCACTTAAAGAAACTTAATTTTTTATTTTAATTACTTCAAGATGATTTATCTAAAATATATATTTCACTGTCTTATTTAAAAATACAAATAAAATAATATTTTTTACTTTCAGAGAAGGTTCTTTAATCATTATGAATTAATATTTGAAATATTTACTGATACACTATTCTTGGAGAGGAAGCTAGTGTAAAATTTCTTGTTGAGCAATACAAGATTAGAATAACTGTGATAAATTCTCTCAGGCCCTAACCTTCACCTCAGGAGTGTACTTATCTCATTAGAATAAAAAATATATATAAGAACATCTCAGAGAAACCATCAAAGTTTATAGCGAGAGCAAAAGGCATCCAGGGAATCATGATAAGGTTCCATCACAGGGGTTTGCAAAAACCACCAGAATAACCACTGGCACCAAGACTACCCTTTCCACATAGAGTAGAAAGAAGTACTTGATGGGATTAAAAGAGCTGTCCATTGTGGACAGATCATTCTAGGAAGTGTTTAGATGGGAAATACTGAGTGGAAGTTACCAGGAAACAGATTTTAGCCTGCAATATAAAGGCCATTTTAATATTCAGAGCTGTCCAAAGCTGCCAAAGAAATGGTGTGTTCTTTGTCACACAGCTCTTCATGAAAAGATTGATATATTTAAACATGCTCCATCACTTACATGAAATATGAAAAATTCCCTTATTCAAATTATTCCAAGGAAAGCATGACAAAAAATAGTTTTAAAAATGATCCTTAGATAATAAGAACTTTGAAAAAGTCTTTGCTATGAGAGTAAAAGTAATTTGCAATATTAAAATATAATGCTGTTTAACAGGTATTTCAAAAATCAACTATTGATATAATACTTGGAAGTAATTAAATCACTTTATGTTTGCCTATGCTATGATCTTCAAAACTATCATTCTCATAGACATTTAACCTAATATTGTGTTAGAGTTAAAATAACAGTTATGTTCTATAATGGAATCAGTTAAAGCAATTATAAGTTTTTAACTAATTTATTAGGTTTTTCTTCCATAATGGCAAGGCCAATAAATCCAATGTATGTCTTTCTAGGTTGAGCACATGTGTTTTACAGTTGGATTATTGAATGAATATGAAAACTTTTTATAGATATGATTGGATTTAGAGAAAAGAAATTTAATAAAACAGAATTGCAATGCATGCCTATTTAATTAACTATTCTTTCTAGGGAAAGTCAGTCTGTCAATAAAAATAATAGTTTAAAAATGGTAACAAAAATAAATACAATAAAAAACATATTTATATACCTTTTGATATATATATATCATTACATATATTGCTTGTAGGACATATCTTTTATTTCCTTTTATTACGTGAAGGAGGTCAGATGTCAGGAGTGACTCATGTAGGGAAATTACGGACACATAGCTTTCCCATAAGATAAACATACTAAGAGTTTGGATTAAATTGCTATTGTTCCTGAAATGTTTAATACTGGATGATTAATTAAATTTCTCTGGGCTTCAGTATTCTCATTTCTAAAACAAGTGAATTCAACCTTCAAGTAAGATTACAAGCTAACAAACAATGAACAAAACCAGACCAAAGCAAAACAGAAAATCTCACAGTAAATGGTTATGTTCTAAAATTGAATTCGTTAAAACAATGATAAGATTTTAACTAGTTTCTTAGATTATTCTTTCTCAGTGACAATGCCAATAAATCCAATGCATGTCTTTGTATATGTCTTTCAAGTTTTAGCACATTCATTATATTTATTATAACAACTCAATGCATACTATATGTTTAACAACAAGACAACTAAAATGCCTACTATATTTATTATGTCAATTCAATCCATCCTGTGTGTCAGGTTGGTCGGTGCTGAAGAAACAGTGGTTTCAAAAATTATAACAACAAAAACAAATTCAACAACAACAACAACAAAACAAACAGCTCCCTGATCTCATAGAGCTTTCCGTATTGGACTCCATGAGTTTATTTTATGATGACTTTTTTCAAAAGGTAATTAATTGAGTACCCGTGTTTTAACTGGTACACGCAAACTCTGCACTTGGCAAAATAAACTTTTTAGTTTGAAATGCACATGTTAAATCTATAATTTGACTTGTCCTAAATGTATATTTAAATCATATGAATTTATGACATTTATGTTTCCTAAAGTTATTTTCATACTTGGAATTATATGATTAATCTATATTCTAATAGAAAATTTTAATAATGTTCACCAATAAAAAACACCTTCCTAGGTTCATGTCCCTGGTCACAAGAAGCCTTGGTTCTTTCTCTTGTTACATCTTGGAACCCTGAGGCTACAATGTTGGGATGAAGTCCAGTCATACCTACTTGAGAACAAGAGGCCAATGGGAGGAAAACCAAAATACACAGGCTGAGAAGTAGCACCAACTTCTAGACATGTAGTTGAGGTCATTTGGACCATCCAGCCCACCCAACCTCCAGCTTTATGCAGCCACACGAATGAGCCCAAGCAAACCCAACAGAGGAACTGCTTAACCAACCACAGAATTGTGTGAAATAGTAAATTATTGTTGTTTTCAGCCACCAAAACTTCTTCAAGTGGTTTGTTTCACAGCAATAGATAACTGATACATTTTCTTGCTCTTACTAGATCATATAAGAGGGCACAAGAAGTTACAGAAGTTGAAAATCAGCTCAGAATTTATTGATTTTTAAAATGACACTATAAACATGTAACTCTACTGAGACGCACTAAAGCAAAAATGAAAGAGAGGCTATCCATCAGCCAAATGGAATGTGAACAGTTTTATTACTTGTTTGAAGTATATATTTAGTCAGTATTTTTAAATGAATAAAACATATAATGAAGTATACCATTATCTCAGACAGTTGTGCAGAATGTCTACAAAGGAAAAGTAAAGCGCAGAGTGAAGGCAATTATCTTGTTAAATTAGATATTTCAAAACCTCCTCAATTAAGGAAATAGAAGAGACTTAGAATGAGTCAAGATTTCAGTCATCATATATTGGATTAATCCTCTAATTCTTTGACTGCTGGAATGTAGTGACTTAGCTTAAGACAGAGGACTCTATATTGAAGGAATTTATAACCCTCCTTTGTGAAGATTCTATGTCTTTAGATAATTTAATACATGAAATGTTGATTCCCACTTCTACTTGTTTTCAATGTATCATAGAAACCTATTAATATTTAATCAATGTTTTATAGGTACATTGACTCTCACAATTTACTTCTTTCTAAAGCAAATGTTCTTTTCTCATGGATATTAACAGAACATGGTAAAATGACTTTCACTTTCAATTTTCCAAACATTTTGAAAGCTGCTCTATGTAGGCACCCATTAGACTCTGAATATCTCTAAGGCCCATATGCAATCTCATTTATCACTGTGATCCTGGGTCCAACATTTTGCAATTTTATGGCAGATGGCAGTTATTTAATAAAGGTTGACCTGTTAAATGAATGACTAAGAGATAATGGTTAAATCAAAATATACAAAATCCATATTCTTAGCAGCTGTATGATTCCAAACTAAAGTAATCTGTCCTCTCCTATGTCTTTTCCATAACATAACAAGAAAAATTGACATGTACAGTTTGCCCAGAGTTAAATATTAAATATATTATTTGATTGCCTTAAATAAAAATCATTGAAGGAAAAATATTTTCAAAACACATGTGCTTATTGCATTTATTGAAATTATGACATGCAAATATATTATTAGAAGAGACTCAGTAGAAAATGGAAGAAAAATTTTCTAAATGTAACACTTACACCACAGTGGAAAAATCTTTGCAAAAACTCTGGAATGGATTACAGAGAAGGCAGATATTTTTCCACCATCGTGGCAGTTTCCATGGCCATGGTCTCTGTCTCAGGATTACTGAGCTGTTATTCAATTGCATGTTCCATGTATCTAAGTCTTTTGTCTTCAGGATGAGAGAATTCAGGGTCATCCTGAATAGAGAGAAAGAAAAAGTTTCTAGTAACTATTATTCTCCACTGTCCTTTGGCTTTGAAAATGAAGTTATCTTGGGGTAGGTTTAAACTTTTGTTTTTCAGAATGTATTGATTCACAAAGGTACTTTGTGGTTTCCTCCTAGAAAATGCACTTAGTACTAATAGCATGCTTAAACCTTGCCCCTGGCATTACAGAAACAGACCATTTTTCCAGAAATGAAGACAGAAATATTTTTGTTTTGGAATAGGCTGTCTTTTCTCCCCATGTATTTATTTTTGGCTGGAGGCCTACCACCTTTTAATATTAATTATTTTTTAAAGATTAGCCTGTAAAATGAAAAACTAAAAATAAACAAAAAGAATAATATAATAAAAACAGCCATGACTAAGTGCAATTGAAAATTGTAATAAAATACATGAAAATTATCTTCAGATGTTTGGACATAGACTAATTGAAATATGCATTCAAAATATCTTCAATTGTATAGACTTTACCATTTTATATTATTTGCAAATATCTAAAATATTATTTTAAAATACTTCACTAAAATAAAAATATATAGCAGTCAAATAGTAGATATGATTGAGTCATGCTGTTAGGTCGCTAATTTTGTTATTTGTGAGATGTGGCATTTTTATAGGAGAACTTTCAGAGGTAGAGATTAAAATACATAAGACAAAACAAAGATTTTTTAAATTGTCATTTTCTGGAATAATGCTTTCCAAGATTCTACTAATCACACAGTATGTACTGCCTAACCAACATGCCTACAAAAGAAATCCAGAAGTATAATTAATGCTGTTCCTACCTCTTCCTTTCCTGGGTAATTGCTTCCAAAGGCAATTAAGTGGACAGAACAAAACTGGTTTTCCAGGTGAGGGAAAGCTGAGCATAAAAAAGCAAAGCCCAAGCCAGGTAATAAGGCTGCTGTCTATACTGGAGAGAGTGTACTTACACTGAAATGCCTCAGAAAAAGACAAACTTCTTTATATTGTATTTGCAGCTCTTCTGTAAATTTGAGATGATTTAAAAGTAAAAAAATAATGAAAAGTATAATTATAGAGGTATGTGTTTGCTTAATGGTAATAAAATAAAAATCAATCACATTTCAACTTTTCAAAATATTACCTAAATTGTAGATTGGATATGCCCAATAATACTTCTCATTGAAGTGACTTTTTCAAAGAAGCAATTATCAAATGCTCATTTAGATCCCATGAAGATGGCAGAAATCATTATTTACCATGTATTTTTCTGTTCCGTTGAGCAGCAAGATAGGTAAACAGTAGGTACATATAGGTAAATACTAACTCATGGAAAGTTATTAAATTGTTAACTTTCAGTATATAATGGAATCAAGTAACACAACTCAGAAGTCCAGTTAGGGCACAGTCTTTTGGAAAAAAATTCTAATCATAATCTTTGCCTTAGAAATTCATTTCATTTAGAGAGTCTTATTTTCTCTAACAGTCACTTTATGTTTTATCTGCAGAAATAAAACGATTATAATTAAAGACTTGAGAGGTGGTTTAAAGTAGATCATTGTAGTATGAATTGATGGCATTCAGTGAAATGGACTACAAAAATAAACATTTGTCATGAATAATCTTGTCTTGACTTTGAAGTATTATAGGTGCACTGACATCATACTTCCATATCACCATTTATTTGAGAGATGCTATCCCCACAAGTAAACTCGACTCTATAATCTTTCAAAAATGGACAATTTCTCAG
The DNA here is from genome assembly GCF_040939455.1 of Microcebus murinus. NCBI lineage: Eukaryota > Metazoa > Chordata > Mammalia > Primates > Cheirogaleidae > Microcebus > Microcebus murinus. Next base: position 61,465,447 of record NC_134114.1, read on the forward strand.
GAGTCTGACCACTTAACTATGCTTTTACGAACCTATTTATGGACCTTATCATATTTTTCAAAAAGAATTGAAATAGTTTTATGTGTACATGGTAATTGATATGATGGATGCTTGATAACTTATTTTTAAAAAGTGTTTTTGGCTTTACTATTTGCTTAAAATATTTTAACCTGAGACTAAGAGATAAATAAGATATAAATTAACATTTTTTCTAATGCATGGAATAGACACTATGTATTTGAATAGCATTCATAGATGTAGGTTGAGTGAATGGGGAGTTGTAAGATGTTTGTTTCCATTTTCTGTAATTCCTTGTTTAGTAAGTAAAGTAGAATATATACATATTGAATATATAAATATATATTCAGTATATCAGTATATAAAATATATATTATATATTAAATATCTGAAATCTATAAAGTATATATTAAGTATAAATAATACACATACAAAGTATAAATTAAAAATTATATGCACTTATCAAATATTCAATGCTTCTTCCCCACACCTTCATGGGAAGTATATTTTTCTACTCCAAACATGCCAGGCTTTGCTGTACCATTTTCTTTGGCTATTGGGATATGATGCAAGTAAAAGTTTGAAACATGTTTGTGAGCTTTTGCTTGCTCTCTTGTGCTTCTGCCTTTTGCAATAACATGCCTGAGACAACTGCTGGTCCAAAGAAAATGAGAGGGTTATAAAACATGTCTCAACTTGACCTGAAGCTTAGAGGTAAGACCAACAAACCCAGCTGAACCCCAGCCAGTTAGCATATGTGGGAACTAGAAATAAATGTGTGTTGTTCTAAACCACCGAGATTTTGCAGTTGCTTATTACACAGTATGGTAGGCAGCATATGGCTCAACAAAGATATTCACATCTAAATCTCTGGAACCTGTGAATAAGTTACATTACATAGCAAATGAGAATTAAGGCTTGCAGATGGAATTAAGATTACTAATCAGTTAACATTAAAATAGAGAGGTTACCCTGGGTTTTCTGGGTGGGCTCAACATAATCAGAAGACCACTTTTAAAAAGGGAAAGATTTGATTATAGAAAAACAGAGCGATGGCAGCTTGAGAAGTAATCAGTCTGCTCTTGCTGCATTTTAAGATGTAAGGAAGGCAGCCATGAGCCAGGGAGTATGGACAATCTCTCAAATAGATTCTCCTCATGAGCTTCCAGAAGGAATTCAACCCTAACAACACATTGAATTTGTTACAACAGAAATAGAAAAATTATAGTATGCATAGTAATAGATAATAATGTAAAAATTAGCACAGAAGAGTAATGTGATATCATAAAAGCATTGGGGGAAGAGTGATCAGTGATAAAATAGCTATAGGAGCCTTCAAAAATTTTAAGGAAACTGTTTTGAAAGCTGGCACAATGGTAACCTATATATAATGGTAAGCTATTCCATAAAATTGTCTTTTGTTATATAATGAAAGACAGAAAATATTCCTAATGAATTTTAGAGAGGCACGAATACATTTCAAGTCAAAATATTGAAAGTATGAGCTGGTGGTTGCTAGTTAAGATATTACCAAAAAAAAAAAAAAAGAGAAAAGGTGAAATCAGAAAAGAAAAATTAGTTTGCAAACAGAATTATGAAATAACACAGAGTCCCAAATTCCATTAGAAAATGTGAGCTGCTTCTTACCAAATCAATGCTGTGTTCATTACAACACTTTCAGGAAAAAGATGAAGTCCAGGATACTGCCAGTAATACATAAGCTTAAGGTAAATATCAAATCAAAGCTGTGCTGTAGAACTTTGTTAAGATTACTAAAAATATTAAGGTCAGATATAGTTAATCCTTTAAACTCGTCAAAAGAGCTGCTAGAATGATTGTTTATGGCCCCAAAGAAGGCTGATACAGTCAAAGTACCTGTAAATTAGTCAAAAGAGATGGGCATATATAATATAAAGGTAAATTTTATGTGTCAACTTTGCTGGACCATATGATTCAAATATTTGGTCAAATATCATTTTGCATATTTCTATGACCGTTTTTTTTTATGAGATTAACATTTAAACCTGTGAACTTTGAATAAAACTGATTACATTCTATAATGTGATTGGGTCTTATCCAGTTAGCTGAAGGCTTTAATAGAACAAAGATTGACTTCTCCAGAGTAAGAAAGAATTCTGCTAGAAGACTGTCATTGGACTTGAATTGCAACTCTTTCCTGGGTCTCTATTTGCTGGCCTACCCTACAGATTTTGGATTTACCAAGCCTCTGCAAACATGTGATCCAGTTCCTCAAAATAGTACTCTCTCTATCTCTATATACACATACACACATATATACAAACATGCACACACACACACACACCCTGTTGGTTTTATTTCTCTGGAGAACACTGACTAATATACCATGTCTAGAAAAAATTGCAGATGTGGCTTTTGACAAGTATATTTGACTAAATCAAATAAACACCTACAAAATTTGTAGGAGAATTCCAAATATCCACACTGTAACCTCTTACATACAGATTAAAATGTTTTCCTTTGAAGATGATAAAATATAAAAACTCTGCCTTCAAGGATATCACACATAGTTAATAGCTAACGTACCATGTCAAAAACATGGTGAAAGTTCATATGTTAACTGTTAAGACCTCTCAGACTTCTGTCAGTTCCCCAAACCCTGGCATTTAGAATTATATATCTCCAGGAAGGACATTTTTCAAATGTTCTCTGGGGAATCTGATCAGACTAAAATAAAGCACTAAAGATCAAAATGTGGGTCCTCCAAATAAATTTAAATCAGATTATTCTACATGGAAGACTATGTTGCTAAATCACACACAAAGGCCCAGAGCATTTAATCAGCCTTATACTGGCATACTCTTAAATATCTCATAAATATGAATGGTCATCCATCCAATGATTGGAATGTGAAAGGCAAGTTCCTCACATGTGGAGTAAAGACCAAGATAGTAAACAAATAAAGAATGGTTTAAAAAACAGAGACTATGCAGAGAGAATAAAACTTCTAAAAAATCTAAAAAATATATATATCTTCAAAAGATAAAATGACTTATTCCAAACATAAAACAAGAACAAGATTCTACATCAAATAAAGAACATGAAGTAAACAAAAAGACTGATATGCAAAAAAATGTAATAGAATAAAGAAGAAAATTGAAACAGAAGAGTTGATTAGAGATATAGAAAGTAAAGGATAAGATACAACAAGAAAAAAATTAGGTGAGAAATTAGGAGAATGAAAGAACCAGCCAAGTGTTTTATCATCTAAATTAAACAAACAAACAAAAAACAAAACAGTATAGGAAAACAGAGAAGAGTAAATCAACAAAACAAAATTAAGAAAATTTCAAAATCTTCAGAATTAGCTATTTTCAAATTATTGGGATTCACCACGGTCCAGCAGAATGAAAAAAGTGGACTCACATCACATCATTGTGGCATTTGATATTATTGGGAGCAATACGAAGATCCTGTTAACTTATAAGAAGAAATAGTATTATAGAGTTTTGTATAAATGAACCAAGAAACAGAAGATAACTAGACTTTACAATAGCAATAATTTAAAGTTGAATACAATGGAAAAATTCTTTCAACAAATCTGAGGGGAAATGATTTTCTACTTCGAATTTTATACCCAAATCAACTATCAATATGTGAGACTCTAGAATAAAGATAAATTCTGAACATTCTTGATCTCAAAAGTTTTATCTCACATGCATCCTTTGTAACAAAATTATATTAAAATGTGCTTCACTAAAATAAGAGAGGAATCAAGAGAAGATAGTAGTCTGACATTCAAGAAATAAAGCCTTCAACCTCAGAGAATAATGAATGGGAATGTCTAAAACAATGATTGAGAGGTATATTAAGATGACAGCTGTAAAAGAGGCCCAGAGATTAACTCATTTAAATTGGGTCAAGTAAAAATGTGGTAGAAGATATTTCTTTAAAAAGGTAAGAAAATAGAACACATAATCTATGAATGTTGAATGGAGATTTATATAGCTAGAAAGAGTTGCGATAAAAACAAAGACAAAATGAGGCAATTATTGACAACAAAGAAACAAAAATAATGTATGAAAAATGATTATCAATTTCTATAGACTCTGTTATGAAAAGAATTTAAATAATCTTAATAATATAAACACTGAATATTGGTTTAACCAGAATTTTTATATGACTATATTGGGATGATAGAAAGATAAAAAGTGTATATATAAATGCTGTGGTAAAAGAGAAGGGGCATGGTTCAAGAGAGCTAAAATCTTATCTTTTCTATAGGAGATAGATAACTCTTAAGCTGAAAAATAAAAAAAATCATAATATAGGCATAATATTTTCCATAGAGATATGGAACAATACAATAAATCAGTAAAAAGTTTCAAATATACTGGTCAATGGGAAATGTGGGCAGTAGTCATAGAGGGTGAATAGTTGTGTCCATGGGACTCCTGGATTTCATCATGAGAGTTATGTAAATATTTGATTCTTTTACTATAACATTGCAAAAAATAAAATTAAATTACATAAAAAATATTTTTCTTATATGTTATAGGAGAGTAATATTTGCCTCAGCACACACCCATTGAGAAATCTATTACATAATTCATCATTATTTTGTAATTCTTAATTTTTAATTAATTCTTTCATATTTATTGATTGCCTAATGTTGCAAGAAATGTGGACCGTATTATTACTTGTATTTCCAGACAATTTTTTTTTCTGTTTTGATTTACATTCACCCTTGTTAAGACCAGCAGTGATGGCATAAGCTAATTATAAATTGTTGGACTTTCCCCTAAGTATGTTTACAATCATTGGATTTATATCTCATATTCAGCACAATTTAATATTCATAATAAGAAAAGTAAACAAATATCTTCATTTGGATCATTTTGTTTTTCATTTCTTCTATGCAGTAGCCAATGTTATTCTAGATTTTAAGAAAGATGGACTGGAGAGATAAATAATGGCAGTCAAAACAGAAATTATAATGTGGAATTCATTCTTAGGTAGACCCACAAGCTAATTATATTTCTAACTAGTTTTATTTTGTATTTTATGCAAGGCCAAGGATAAAGAGGTAGGAATAAGGTTGTACTTTCTTTAGAGATAGTGATAAAATGCAGTTCTTTTTCAGATAAATACAATATTGTATAATAGCCATAGGGAGAAAAAGAAAAATCCACAATAGCAAAAAGAGCAAAGGCATATTTTTAAAAAGTGAAGATCATAGATATATATGAATTTGTGTTTGGGCATATCTGTTAATATACCAATAAACTATATTTCTATAGGTTGAGTCTTTCTGTGAAATAGTAATCATTGAATATGATTATGATTAAGATAGTCACTGAGTCAGTTGAAGCCTTGATGTGCCTGTATAGACTTTTATTTGCTGATTTAAAAGTAGGGAATGTGCAGATAATATAAGACTGCCCCTTAATTTATCAGGATGCTAACAATAGACTTCACAATTTTATACATTATAATAAAAGTGAAAGCTTTATTAAATTTTCATTTCATTTCTGCTTTAAACTTTCATACAGGTCTACGTTACTTTGTGAAACTCATATCTATTTTTAAGATCTCAATAGGCAGATAATTGAACTTTAAATTCTCGGGTATGTTACACTAAATCCCATTCTTTCCTTCCATTGCTTGAATGTCACTTACCATAATATTGATTTATCTCAATGAGTATTACACAATGAAATGAGTATTTCTAACTTATTGTTAAGAATATCCAGCAAATTATCCTAATATTTTCAATTTTCGTACCTTTCTCTATACCAGTGGTTCTTAGACTAGAGAAATCATGAGAATCACCTGAGAGCTTGTCAAAACAGGTCGCTGCTCTGCAATCTCAGTTTCTGATTCAGCAGGTCTGTGTTGAGGCTTGAAAATTTCCGTCTGTAAGGTGTGCTCAGAAGATGCTGATGATGCCGATAGATGTGACATACTTCAAGAATGCTGTAATTAATTATATGTAATTTTTTTGATAATTCAAAAATCTAATCAGTGTCTATTCATTAATCATCTGTCAGACATTATGTTAGAGACAGAGATCACAGCGGTGAAAAAGACAATGTTTTTGATTTGTGGGCTATCAAATCTAGACAAAGCCTTTTACCTAATTTCCCACTGTGAGGATCTAATCCTTGGCCTTCTATAGCAGTACTGTCCAGAAGAAATAGAATGTGAGCCAAATATGCAATTTTAAATAGTCTAGTAGCCATGTTAATAAAGAAAAAATAAAAGTATATTAATTTTAATAATGTATCTCATTTACCCAAATATAACCAAAATGTTGTTTTAGCATATAACCAATATAAACATTATTAATGAGATCTTTCTATACTTTTTATTTTCATACTAATGCTGAAATCAATGTGTAATTTATACTTACAACCCATCTCAAGTTGCCCTGCACTTCAAGTGTTCAATAGCCACGTGGCTAATGGCTAATAGTAGCCATATTGTACAGTGAAGCTATGGAGAAGCTATAAAGAACCGTTTCATATTCTCAGAGATTTTAGCTGTGACTTCATGAAGAAAACTTCATGTGCATATTTTCAGCACTAACCTCTCATTAGGGATTGTGTCCTGTATTTCTGACTGTTTATGGCTCTTCTTAGTTTTATTTCCATTATCAACCTCAAAACTTCTAAAACTGCTTTCCCCTTAATTACCTGTTTTTTTTTTTGGTGTTGTTGTTTGTTTTTTTTTTTTTTTTTTTTTTTTTTTACAGCCATGTTTCTTTCAGTGCTTTATCAGGTTAAAACCTAAGTGTTATTTTTGATATTTTTAAAAAATTGGCTATAGTTTCTTATATTTTACCCTGATATTTTTAATATTACTCTTGTTTTAGATTGGGCCTCTTTCAAGTAATATCTAGATTATTACACTGGCTCACGTCTCTTTCTTCCATGTCATTCACTATTTCTCAAAACATATTGCATTCTTGACACTGTACTGTGCTGCAGACATAACAAGATAAGTGAGAAGCAGCATCTACCCTCAAGGAATCTGCATTCTCTTTTCTTTCTGTAATTTATCTTGTTAGGACAGTAAGGCTGTCATCCTCTGTCTTTCCTACTCAGAGTACCCAGTGTTCAAAGATTTCATTGCCTCAAACATAAGGTTCAAATATGAGTATATTTATAGCCCTATGTACAACTGCTCCACAGCACACAGCACACAACTTCTGCTTAAGCCAGACTGATTTCCTCACTGTTCATGCATTCTACTCTCTATGATTTTTTTTTTTTTTTTTTTTTTTTTTTTTTTTTTAGACAGAGTCTCACTTTGTTGCCCAGGCTAGAGTGAGTGCCGTGGCGTCAGCCTGGCTCACAGCAACCTCAAACTCCTGGGGTCAAGCAATCCTTCTGCCTCAGCCTCCCAAGTAGCTGGGACTACAGGCATGTGCCACCATGCCCGGCTAATTTTTTCTATATGTATTAGTTGGCCAATTAATTTCTTTCTATTTATAGTAGAGACGAGGTCTCGCTCTTGCTCAGGTTGGTTTCAAACTCCTGAGCTCAAACAATCCGTCTGCCTCAGCCTCCCAGAGAGCTAGGATTACAGGCGTGAGCCACTGCACCCGGCCATCTCTATGATTTTTATCCTTGATGTTTCATATGTCTGATTATGTGTGTTTTTAATTTATATTTATTATTTTAACTTCTAAAATCTCTTACATATATTATTTTCTATTAGGCATATGACTATTATTTTAAAGATGAAGACTGCTTATATTTGAGTAGGTTCAAAATAAAAAGAAGTTTACTCGAGATATTGATAAGAGCTGAAAACTTCAAAGAAGATTCCTGTTCAAAAAAGTAAATCAACAACAATAATGACAATAAAAAATATATCTGGAGCAAGTATTCAATCTTTATGGACATTGTTGATCAAGAAAAGTATATAGTTTATCAAAGAAGGAATCATTTAATCCTAAAGAACTATTTCCTACATGAGTTAATTGATAAAACAAAATATAACAAGGCATTTTATCACCAAAGTGTTCCCAAATAAAGGATTCCATTACTGAATAATATACTTGTAATAATATTATAAGAGTATTCCTATTTTGGTACCCAAACTTTAGTTATTCACTAAAGATGAGATTTTCAGGTCTCCTACTACCTGTTAACTTTGTAAGAGATAGTATTATTTAACTATTTACCTCAGAACTCAATGAGACATTATAATAAAAATGAGGAGAAATACTTGATCTCCTCAAACTAAATATATACAAAGAAAATCTAATATGTAGAACTATTTTATATCAGTAATGATATATATTGGATTACAGAAAAAATGGAATTTTTGCCAAAATATGTACTTTCAAATAAAATCAACATTGGAAAAAAAAAAACACTAGTTATGGACATTTACAAAAATTAGCATATTGTAAATCACAAACAACATACAAGAATGTGACTTAAATATGTTTCTTATAGCTTTCTTGTATAAGAAAATATATAATTTTTTTGAAACAAAGAGAACAATTAAGGGACATTCTTTAGTCCTTTTTTTAGAACAGTAAAACCATAAGAGTATGATAATAGTTGTTCTTGAGAAATCAAAGATATTATAGTGTAACTGAACTTTGGATTCAATAGAAATTTCATTATAAATGCATTTCTCACTGAAAAGATGGCAAGAGCAAGGGAAAAATAATCAGATCAAATTCTTAGAATTTTAGTAGGTTGCATTACAAGAGAGGAAACTTGATCTTGGAGAATTCAAATTATAATGAGCACTAAGCATGTCTGACTTTTGCTCCAGAGGGATACATTGGATCTATCTTCCAAGGCTATTTCCTATACAAATATCTTTGTAAAGATAGGCTAGAACAGCAAGTACCTCTATTTGCTAGATGTGCAGAAATGCAATAGGTCCATGAAGGATTATTTGCTTTCAGGTCCTATTTGGAGGAAACAATAAGGTGAGAACTGATGGGAATCCAAATCTTAGTTGTGCTATGTACTAATTTAGCAAATGATAATTGGCATGATGGGGAGTTAAACCACCTAGCAATTGTGAATCACGATTTGTCCATTATTACAGGTATAATTCTACCCGATATATGTTGTATAGAGTATTTCTGAAGAAAAAATGTGAAGAAACTATACACTCCAGAATTAATTATAATTCATAATATAATCTTTATTAAGAATCAATTTCCTTTTATAATTGAGCAGTTTAAGTTAATAACCAATTTATAAAGGACATGTTTTCCAAAACCATCTTATGAAAATATGTGCACATGTTTTCACTCAGTTGCAGTCTTTTGGGGAGATAGAATGATGTGCAATAAAAGGAGAATAAATTTTGAAATAAAAAAGGTCTAAATTAAAATCCTTATAATATCATTTAATATGGATGGTTTACTCACCTTTTCAGAGCCTCATATTATCATTTATAAAACAAGCTAAAAATTTCTATTTTCCAGAGACCACAAGTGTCTAGACACTTAACAGAATAGAGACATAGAAAAGGTGCTCATTAAATGGTAATAATTAAGTTATATGCTTTTTGCAACTGATATGATTGGTTCAGAAACATTTATATTTTTATATGAGTAGATATTATAATGCCATCTAATAATAAGTTTTATTCCAAGTAGATGTAGGAAAACACTACCACATAACCTTATATAATCATATACTATATACTTTAATTTGTTATTACATCAAAGTATAAAATGTTAAATTGAAATAAATATACTTTCATTTCCTTATATATCTAAATTTTTTTAACAATGTTGAGGTTGATTTAGTTGTTTACATAACACATATAATTATTCCAACTCTCCATTTCAATTCTCTATTAAAAATCTAATTAAATTACAAATGAAAGGAAATACATACTGACACTAAATGGGGAAAACCTGCTTTGAAAACTTTGTTTTCATATCAACCAAATATTGTAAATGATTATGATATTAAAATATAATATGCATATTATATTATTAATTTACTACTTATTGAGTCTGAATTGATTTGTTAATTTGGTATAGGATTTCCTTGCAATCTTTTTAATAATTATTAAGGTACACTATATTAAGTTTCAATAATTATAAATAATCTTTAAATGTAGCACATGTTCTCAAAATTTCATGTCTTTGTAGGTTTTCCTCCAGTTTTTCTAGATGTTTTTATTGTTATTTTACCATTTGATCATTTGCTTACTTTGCAACACTATATATTCAATCTCCTTATTAAAAAGTGGCAGACAATAACAAATAAAATTATCTTGTGCAACAAAATGCACAAATATATTATTCCATTTTAATTTTGCATTGTTTTTATGTTGACTTTAAACTAAATTTATTCAATCAATGACCAAATAATTATTGACTGTCTTTTATGGGTGAGGCATTATGTTAGGTGGTAGAACAAAATGGTGAGCAAAACTATGTAGGGTTTCTGCTCTCATGAAACTTAAAATCTAAGTAAGGATAGATAATTAATCTAAAAATTGCTTGAATAAATGTAAACCTGTGCCATGTGATGAGTGGTAATAAGGAGAAGTACATGGTGAAATGAGGATTCCTTGACTTAGTGAAATCAGAGCAGTCATCCATAAAGTAAAGAGTGAGCTGAGGTCTAAAGTAAAGGTAGGTGTTAACAAGTCAAAGGGAGAGAGGGTGTATAATAGCATAGGAAACCATATGTGAAGTGATCCCGGGCAGAAGAAATTGCTGGGATAGACATTGCAGAAGGGACAATGAGTAGCTACTAGTTTTGTGTGTGTATGTCTAGAGCCCATAAGAATAATATTTTAAACCCTAAATCTAATGAAAGAGATAATAAGTGATAATTTCAAGTTACAATTTGATGTTATGCTAGTGTTGTAGACTATAACTGGTATCTTTTTGCAAAGTCAGAGTTACATAAGCATAGAGATTACCTCAAGTCAGAAGACTGCTATCACTCATTTTTCTGAGGCATTCCTCTGATCCTAGCTATGTATGGCCAAGATAGTATTTGAAGTGAATGGCAGCATGTCAGTTGTCTATTGCTAGAACAATACTGTGTAATGAATTACCTCCAACAGTCAGCACCTTAGATTCTTAGAACAGTAAGTGTAGCTCACAAGTATGCAGGTTGACTAGGTGCTTCTGGCCTCAACTAGGCTCATGCATAGGGCCTGTGACTGGCAGTATATCTGCTAGAGGCTCTTTTAAAACCTTGTCTGTTGGCTAGTATAGAGTAGCCTCAGCTGGGACAATTGGGGTGATTCAGCTCTATACTAGGTGCCTTATCTTCCAACAGGCTTTGCAAAAGAGCAAGAGAGGAAGTAAGAAAGCACAATTGCTCTCCCAAGCTTCCTCCTTTTGCAAATTGGCTACTTTCTCATTGCCCAAACCAAGTTATGTGGCCAGGCCCAGAGTCAGCATGGAAGGGCACTACCAAAAGTCACAGGTGCAGAAAGGTGTGAAAAATTAGAACCAATAATTCAGGCACTCAACCACAGTTGGCCTCTGGAGCAGCAACTGTGGTATCAAAACAATAGGAGTGCTCCCCTTTTGGAGAGTTCCCTCATAGGCTTCAGAGAATGACAAAGAAACTGAAAAGTCACCTTGGCCTGAGTGCTGAGAGCCAAGGCAAGCAGGTAAGGAGTTGGAGGTGGAGTAGTGGGCCCTAAGCAAGGCCAACCACTAAATTTCTAAATTCAGCGGGGCTTTTTCTTTTTTCTGAACGAATGTATAAAATGAAAAATAAACTTTCACATTAGGAATTGAATTATGGTACATTTACAGAGAAATGAAAATTAATTTTCTTGGGATATAATTTTCCAAGAGTAACACTAAAATTTATGTCATAATTTTAATATAAAAAATATTAAAAGCACATTCAATTCTTAAGATCACTGTAATTCTACCATGTAACATATATTTAAATCTACTTTTGTGTCTGATCCTTTGACATTTTTAAAAAGAAAATAATCCTCCTACTTATTATAGTACAAACGTTGAATTGCTTTTTAAAAAGAATTCAGTTGAATATGTTTTCCAGTTTTGTGTATATGATAAAATAAGTTGTTTCCATGGTGTATTCCTCTTTTAATTTCCCTAAAGTGTATTGCTCCCTTTCAATATTTCCTTTGATTTCTAACCTTTATAATGTTTACTTTGTCTAATTTTAGGAAAATTTTGAAGTATAACATACATACAGAAAAGAACACAAAACATATGTGAGCAGCACACTTTTCATAAACTGAACATAACTGTATAAGGACCACCCAGACCACGAAATAGAGTTTTACCAGCATCTGAAACACTACCTGTCCTGTTGCAAGTACTCCCTCTCTCTCCTCAGAGATGAACTCTATTCTGATTTCTATCCTCTCAACTAGATTTATCTTTTTCAACTTTATATAAGTTGAATTATATAGTCTGATTTATCTTGGTCAACTTTGTGTTTGTGAGCTTAATTCATTTTGCACGTAGCAGTATTTTATTCAATTGAATTTATAAATAGAATCCTATATATGAACAGACGCACAATTTATTAATTCTATTGTTGATGACCACTTGTTTATTTTTAGTTTTGTGGCTGCTATAAAATGGTATTTTCTTGATAACTTTGCACATGACTTTTAGTGCACATATGTGCACATTTTGAATGTTACATACCTATGAATATATACTTAGAAGTATTGGATTTATACATACCAGTATATATCTAAAGGAATTGAATAAATACCTATGAGTATTGGGTAAATATAAGAGTATTATGCTCACTTTAGTATATAATGCCAAGTAGATTTTGAGAAGTTTGTACTTGTTTTTACTTCCTCCAGTAGTGTATGAAGTTTTTATTGTTGCGGATATTCCTAACCCCTGGTACTGTTATTTTTTACTTTAGTCATTCACTAATTCTGGTACATAGGTAATTGAATTTAATTGTGGTCTTACTTTGCAAGTCCCTGTCAAACAAATAGGCTAAACATATTTTTTATTTGTTTGTTGACCATTTGTATATTCTCTTTTATGAAGGACATCTTTAAGTCATATTTTTCTTTTGTATTGTCCATTTTCTAGCCACTATTTTTCTTATTTATTGTTTGCCTTTTTCATATCTATGTATAAGATTTTTTAAAAAATGTGTTCTGAATATGAGTTCTACATTGTGTACTTGTATTATGCATATCTTTTTCCAGTGTCTGGTTGCATTTTCATTCTCTTTTTTGTAGTCTTTTGATGAGCAGAAGTTCTCAATTTTACTGAAGCCCAATTACACATTTTCTTTTATGTTTAGTGTTTATTGTGTCTCTTTTAAAAGATCTTTGCTTATCTCAACATCTTGAAGATACTCAGTATTTTTCTTCTATAAATCTAATCTTTTGTCATTCACATTTATATCCAAAGTCTATCTGAAATTTATTGCATTTTTTTCTGTAATAAACTCACACTCAAGTCTCCTGCAAATAAAGACACATTTACTGATTCTTTTTCAATTTTGATCATTTTTTCTTGCTTTATTGTACTGGCTCTGGTAAAATGTTAAGTAGAAGTAGCAATAACAGTAATCTTTTTTCATTCATTGTCTCAAGGAGAAAGCATTTAATTTCACACCTATTCTTAATTTTCTTAAAAAGCTATATAAATATGAATGCTGACATTTTAAAAATTCTTTTTCTGCATCTATGGACATTATCATATGATCTTATCTTCTTTATTAATATAACATTATGAATTACATTTAAAGCTTTTATATTGTTTTGCTTTTTTGTTTTGGTGACTTTTTTGTTCTTGTTGCTCAGGGTAAATTGTTTTATCAAAATTATTTTCTTCGTTGTTTTCTCTAGATTGTTCTTTTGTGCCAACAAATATTATCTGTATAATATATTTTATTTTACAAAATATTTATTTTAATTGACACATTTTTATTTTACATATTTTACATATGTATGGGGTACAATTTGGGGTATTTATAGTATAATAATCCAATCAAGGTAGTTGTAGCATGTATCAGTGGTTTGTTCCTCCCTATCATTGGTAGAATTCCATTGTGTGAATACTCTCCCTTTACCTATTCACTAATTAATGGATCTTTCAGTTTTTTCCAATTTTTGACTATTATGAATAATGCTAGCTATGGTATGCATGTGCCTCTCACCCCAAATTTTTATGTTAAAACCTAATCCCCATTGTGTTTGTATTAGGGGTGGGGCCTTTGGGAGCGATCAGATCATGAGGATGAAGCCCTTATATGTGGGAATAAATGCACTTACAACAGAAGGCCCAAGAGCTGCATTGTATCCTTCTGCCATGTAACGATTTGAGAAAGCACATTCTATGAACCAGAAAGTGGCCCTTTACCAGATGCTGAGTTTGCTAGTGCCTTCAACTTGGACTTCCAGCCTTTAGAACTGTGAAAAATAAATTTCTGCTGTTTATAAGCTACCCAGTTTATGGTATTTTGTTATAGCAGTCTGAACATTCTAAGATAAATGATGCTGTGGACACATGGAATATTTTGGGCATTAGTTTTTATTTTCCTTAGATAGATATCTAAGACTGGAATCACTAATATATGTGGTAAATCTATGCTTAACATTTTAAGAGACTTTTCCAAAGTTGCTGTACTAAATTACATTTCCATCAACACTGGACAAGTCTTTTAATTTTTTCACATCTTCTCTATCACTTGATAGTGTCCAAATTTTTTATCTTAGCCCATTCTGCTGATTGTTTAGTGGCTTCTCATTATGCTTTTAATTTAAATTTTCCTAATGACAAATTATGTTTAACCTATTTTCATGTGCTTATTTGCTTTTATTCATTTATGTTGTCATTTCAATTTCATTGATTTCTGATTTAATGAATTATTTCTTTTTGTCTGCTTATTTTGACGTTACTTTGCTCTTCTTTTTCTAGTTTGTTAAGGTGGAAGCTTAGATTAATGATTTTAGATATTTTTTCCCTTTCTGATAAATGCATTCAATGCTATAAATTTCCCTTTAGGCATTGCTTTTGCAACATTTTATAAATTTTGATAAACATTGTTTTTATTTTAATTTAGTTCAAACGGCTTAGAGACACAAAATATTTAAACATCTCTCTAGCAGATTTTCAACCCAAGATATTTAAACAAGTAAGATGGTTCTAATTCCTTTTAGGGAACAGGATGTAAAAACTCACTTCCGTATCAGATTATTTCCCTAACATATTTTTCTTTGTGTCAGAGTTGTGTAATTTCCTAGATCAGAAGCTACTTGGGTCACCATAAAAGCTTAGAACCCTGCTGTCTCCTACATCAAATGACATAATGCCCTTGTGGAGACCATCCATACATCAGCTGCTTTCCAGGCTTGTAAATTCATTCTGCATATAACATTACGGGGATGCTGTGTCCTCAATGACTATTCTTACACAATTCACAATATTTTCTTTCTGAGGGTTGTAATCAGGTTAATAATTGTTTGAGCTTATCCTCTAGGTTTTTTTTAACATGTCAATTTTTTAAATTGGCCATTTAAAGAAGGACTGATCCAAATGATCCTCTATAGCATATGGAAGGTTGCTGGGGGCATATTAACAATTAATATTTGGCAAACTACTACCAGACCCCTAAAGCAATATACTTTTTGAACACTTTTAGTTTTAGATGATTGGTATTTTGTTAAATAAAAAATCAATTCAAGCTTTCAAAATACTCTTTTAGGAGATGGGAAGCCTTTTATCTGTCAAAAGAATCATGTGGGTGTAAATTATTTTTTTTCTTTCTATTGTTGGCAGATAATGTCATAGGCTTGATTTATAATATGTGCTTTAGCAGAATAATTTTTCTAGAATGTTATATACCATTTTATTTTTTTTCAGATCACATACAACTTTTTTACCTTTTGACTCTATATTTGTTCATTTTTCCTACCGCACTCCATTTATGTACAAAATATCTCATTGCTATGTATATATATCAATATAGAACATATATTTAATGTCTCTGAAAATTTCTTTAACTACAAGTTATTTGTATATCTAGCACCAAGAATTGTTTCTGAAACTGAATATATTGTACAGGAGAAGGAAGGAGACTATTTTTAGAGAACTAATATCTTTTATTGAGTGCATGATATTTTCCATTAAAAAACCAATACAAATTCAGTGACTTTTTTCTTATGAAGACATTAATTAGGGCTCAAAATTATCAGTCTGGGTTTATGAAGCATCATTAAAAACTCAATGGTTAGAATAGAGAAACTGGAAGTCTATATTATCAAATGAGGACCATCCCTTCTTATAAAACAACTTTTAGGTAAAGGTTTGAACAGAGTAATGGTAACAGGCTACATGAAGAATTGGGAAAAGATCCTCCCCCATTCTTGTTTTCCACCAGTGTTGTTACATCAGAGGCAGTGGCTGCTTTCTTATTGGCTCCTATGGTCTACTCCAAAGAGGAAGCATCAATAATATAGCTTGAACTGTTTGGAGATACAAAGTTAACAATGTCAATGAACCTAAGTACCCAATGTTTTGATGATCAGAACTTTATCACTGTTACATTCTGAATGTTTTTGTACACACCAAATTCATATTAATAGTTGAAACCTAATCATCAATGTGATGGTATTCGAAGATGAGGTGGTTGGGAAGCAATTAGGTCATGAGTGTTGAGCCCTCATGAATGGTATTAGTGCCTTTATTAAAGAAACCCCAGAAAGTTGTCTTGCCCATTCTGCCATCTGAGGACACAATGAGAAGATGGCCATCTGTGAACTAAGAAGTGGGCTCTCACCAGACACTTAATCTGCTGGCTCCTTGATCTCCGAGTCTACAGTATCCAGAACTGTGACAAACAAATTTTTGTTGCTTATAAGCTAGCCTGTTTGTGGTATTTTGTTATAGAAGCCCAAATGGGCTAACACAATGGCCTATACAAAGTTATCATTAAATTAAATAATCAAAATAATACTTTCTATAATCTTACTTCTCCCCAAGAGAAATACTGAGTGTATATTTCTTTAAGAAAATAACCTGTACACAAGCTGACTCCTATTATTCCAGATACTACTTATTTATGAGATTTTTAGAAGTCAACAAATAATACTTCTTTTTTCCTTTTCTGAGCCTGGAATGAATTAAGATAATTACACAAGAATTTGTAAATAGCAATAAAAATATTAATATAACTAGTATACAGAGTGTAATGGGATGTGTACAGGGTGAGCCGAAAGCACATTTATTCCTTGGCCACTGTGCTTGCCATTTTTCTTACTTCATATACTTGATTGATTTGATTATATTTTGACTTGTTTACTTTTCTTTCTGGAAAATGAAGAGGTCATGGTTTTTGAACTCTAAGATTTTCACAATGCTGTGTTTATGGCTCAAAACTCATGCTTGGTGGGTAAGGGAGAAACTGATGATAAAAAGCTTTTTTTCTGTACTCCAAACCACTTATAAGGATATCGATGAGTCAGAAATGCAAACAACTGTAGTGAAAGGAAAAGAAGTTTCTGAGCCAGGACTATATAAAAAGACTTCCAGACAGAGTAAGTGGCATGGAGAAAAAAATGAAAATACTTCATGTCAAGGACTTGGTCTTTTTTATACAGAAACCAGAAAAGTCTTTCACTGTAAATTGTCCTTGACTACAGAAAAGACCAGACGATTTTATTATGAAAGTTATTAGCTGTTCTAAAAATAGTAAAAACATATCTTAACAGGCTTAGCCTATTATTACAAAAATGTTTATGTTTCACTGATACATTAATACATTTGAAGATTAATAAAGTAGAAGAGAAGTTATGAATTTTGAAATATTACAAAATTATTTCTAGTATGTTTACTGGAAAAAATATGTTTTTGATTCAAAAGCAAACATACGATATTCTGTTTTTTCCTTCGTACACTTGTATTATTAGTTTTAAATGTTGGCATAAATTTTTGAACACTTCCACAATATTTTTAAAAGACTTCAGGTTTTTTGAAATACTTTAGATTTTACCTATAATACATAAAAAGGTTGGAAATCTTTTGAAATTACTCCTGTCCTCATAAGAAAAAAAAAAAAGCTGAAAAAACTGAAAGCCAACACTGTTCTTAGATTCATCAGAGACTTGAGTTCACAGGCAAATCTCCACCACAAAATTTGAAGAGAGAGTTGAATACAGAGAGTCACAGCCCAGATCAACTTACTTGAGACAGAAGCTTCTGACGCCAATAAGTACAGGCATATGTTGAAGACATTGTGGGTTCAGTTCCAGATCACCCACAATAAAGCAAATATCATAATAAGGTGAGTCACATGAATTTTATGTTTTCCCAGTGCATATCAAAGTTATGTTTACATTATACTTTAGTCTATTAAGTATGCAACAACATTAAGTCTAAAGAAATGATATGCATAACTTAATTTAAAATACGTTATTACTAAGTAATCCTAATGATCCTCTATCTGAGCCTTGAGGAAGTCCTCATGTTTTTGCTGGTGGAAGGTCTTGCCCCAGTGTTGATGGTTGCTGACTGATTGGAGTGGTGGTTGCTGAAGAATGGGGTGGCTGTAGCAGTTTCTTAAATAAGGAAATAGTGAAGTTTGCTACAATGATTCTTCCTTTCATGAAAGATTTCTCTCTAATAAAAGATGCAGTTTGATAGCATTTGATGCCCAGTAGCACTTTTTTCAAAATTGGGGTCAATGGTCTCAACCCCTGCCACTGCTTTGTCAACTAAGTTTATGTAATATTCTAAATCCTTTGTTGGCATTTCAACAATGTGCACAGCATCTTCACCAAGAGTAGATTCTATCTCAAGAAACCACTTTATTTACTCATCCATAAGAAGTAACTCCTCATCTGTTCATGTTTTAACATGAGATTGCAGCAATTTAGTCACATCTTCAGGCCCCACTTTTCTAAGTTCTCTTGCTATTTCTACAGCATCTATAGTTACTTCATCCACTGAAATCTGAAACTCCTGAAAGTCATCTATTTGGGTTGGAATCAACTTCTTCCAAACTCCTGTTAGTGTTAATATTTTGACATCCTCCCATGAATCACAAATGTTCTTAATGAAAATAAAGAACGATGAATGCTTTCCAAAGGTTTCAATTGATTTTGCCCAGATCCATCAGAAAAATAACTGTCTATGGAAGTTATAGTCTTACAAAAGGTATTTCCTAAATAATAAACTTTAAAGTCAAAATTACTCCTTAGTGCACTGGCTGCAGAATAGATGTTGTGTTAACAGGCATGAAAACATGAGTCTCCATGTACATCTCTATGAGAGCTCTTAGATGACCAGATGCAATGCCATTGAGCAGTATTTTTTGAAAGGAATCTTTTTTTTTTTCTGAGCAGTAGTTCTGAACAGTAGGTTTAAAATATTCAATAAACCAAACCATGTTATAGATAGATGTGCTGTACTCCAAGCTTTTTATTCCATTTATGGAGCAGCGTAGATCTAGTATAATTCTTAAGGCTCTAGGGTTTTCAGAATTATAAATGAACCTTGGCTTCAACTTAAAATCACCAGATGCATTAGACTCTAACAAGAGAGTCAGCCTGTCTTTTGAGGCTTTAAAGCCAGGCATTGACTTCTCTCTAGCTATGAAAGTCCTAGATAGCCTCTTCTTCCAACATAAGGCTGTTTCGTTCATATTGAAAATCAATTGTTTAGTGTAGACACCTTCATCAGTGATCTTAGCTGTATCTTCTAGATAACTTGCAGCAGTTTCTCCATTAGCACTTGCTGCTTCGCCTTTTGTGAAGCAGCGTCTTCTTCTTCTTCTTTCTTTTTTTTGTTATGAAGACAGCTTCTTTCCTTAAACCTTTTGAACCAATCTCAGTTGGAGTCAAACTTTTCTTTTGCAGCTTTCTCACATGTCTCAACCTTCATCTAATTGAAGAGAGTTAGGCCCTTGCTGTGTATTAGGCTTTGGCTTAAGCGAATACTATGTCTAGTTTGATCTTCTATCTAGTCCCCTAAAACTTTCTCCATATAAGCTCTTCACATCATATCAGAGTACTTAAGACCCATCATTGCTAGGGAGGTTAACCTTCACCACTTGGTCAAGGTGGCCTGCCAGGATCTCCTGGCACTTGATCTGCCAGGTTCCTCACTGAATGACTGATTTTTCAGCAAAAATATTTTTAGGATCCAGCATTAATGGATTTAACGTAGTCTGGCTGTACCCAGGAGTAGAGCTCCATGGAAAATGACTTAGTATAGAACATCTTTGTCTACCCCACTATGTTCATTGATAAGCATTTGTAGAATGCATTGCAACTATATTTGTATCTGAGGAATTCTGTATAGGTTAGAGCATATTGAAATGAATGATTTCTATGCCAAGTTTGTGGTGGTATATTTCTGAAGTGAGTGAGTGAGCTGGGTGTATTGTGCATTAAATTTTCTGATAGAGGAAGGCTGATTAAAGAATGGTCCATGCCAAGGACTTGTTAGATCTACTTAATTCTCCATTTAATAATTATATGTTATTTTTGTGTTTTCATTCCTCTGTAACCTATCTTGCATTTTTCATTATTTTATTATGAAACTTGAGTAAATACAATTTTGTTTCTGTACTTTTTTGGTATAACATAAATCTGTAAACTGAATTTTGAATTTTGTGCTAGAAACTTTTTTTGTTTAATCTTGTCTCAGATTTTATTATGTAAATCCCATTATTCAAAGTGGCCTAAATCCATTTTGAAATCTTAAAAAAAATTAGGTATTCTTAAAGTTGAATCTATTGGCTTTTCTGAGACAGAAAATATTGGACCAAACACAGTATTGTACAAAGTATTAAGAATATATTTTTATATTTATTGAAATGGACTGTGCTGACTTTGGATAATAAGGAAAAGTTTAATATTAAAGCCATGTTTATTACAATATAACTATCATGTTAATGCATGGGGTTAATGCCATGGGTAAATGTTTAAAAAAGGCTATTTTGTTTTGTTTCTTGTGTTCACTGGAGGAGCAATTTTAATTTCCTTTAAGAGCTGTTCTTATACATTTACAACTTGAATTAAAGAAGAAGTATCAAGAAAATTTTAAAATATTTACAACTAAATAAAATTTAAAATACAACTTATCAAAATTTGTGAGACTTAGCAAAAGTAGTGCTAAGCAGGACCCCATCCAATTGGAAAAGAAGATGTGAAATCATTAAACCTTCACCTTATGAAACTGGAGGAAGAAGAGCAACATATTTCTAAAGCAAGCAGAAGAAAAGAAAGAAAATTAGAGTTAAAGTTAAAATTTAAGATAAAAAAATCAATAATGAAAATCAATGAAATAAAAAGTTGACTCACTGAAAATTCAATATAATTGGTAAAATTCTAGCCATGCTAACCAAGAAAAAAATAAAGAAGATACAATGTACTGTTATCATAAATGAAAGAGAGGTCATCATTATTGATCTTGTGAACCTTAAAAACATTCCTTTATTATTATGAACAACTCTATGCCCATAAATTTGATAACCTAAATGAAATGAGGCAATTCTATGAAAGACAAAAACTTAAGGAGAAAGTAACTCACTTAAAGAGAAAGAAAATATGAATAGCCCTCAATCTATGAAAGAATTCTAAAAACAATCAATAATCTTACCAAAAAACCCAACAATAACAAACCAAAATCACCAGGCCCAGATGGGTTCACTGGTGAATTCTAGTGGACATTTAAGGAAGAAATTATATGAATTTTTCCACAATCACTTCCAGAAAGTAGAAGCAGAGAGAATACTTTCTATTGCACTCTAAGAGGCCAGCATTACATTAATATCACAATCAGACAAAATATTATATGACAGAGAAGCTACAGAACAATATCTCTCATAAATAGATTTTAAAAAATTAACAAAATATTATCAAATCCAATCCAATAAAGTATAAAAAGAATGATATACTATGACCAAATAGGATTTATTTCAAGCATGCAAGGCTGGTTCAGAGTTTTAAAAATCCATTAATGTGTTCCATCACAATAAGTAGTTAAAGAATGAAAATCATAGTATCACATCAACAGGTACATAAAAACATTTGACAAAACCCAACACTCATTTGTGATTAAAAAAACTCTCAGCAAACTAGGGATACACAATTTGATACAAAACAGATAAAAATCCTACAATTTCACCTTACACTTAATGATGAGAAACTAGATGTTTTCCCCTTAAGACTGAGAACAAATAAGGATATCCCCTTTTAATGTTCTTGTTCAATATTGTACTGGAATTACAAATTAACTAATTCAATAACACAAGGAAAAACGCAAAGCAGAGTGGAAAAGGCCTGTAATACCAGCTATGTATGAAGGCTGAGGTGGAAGGATTGCTTAAGCCTAGGTGAAGCAGGAAGATTTCTTGAGCCCAGAAATTCAATACAAGCCTGGGCAACATAGTGAGACCCCATCCAATAAATAAATAAATAAGGGAGGCAGAAAAATGGCAAAGTAAAGGTGACCTCCTGGCTCCCTGCTCCCAGTGAAAGAGGTGAATAACTTGGTCTGCTATATATGAGTGGATTGATCCTCTGCAAGAATAGCATTGTGAAACTGCAGAGAAACAGCATGGGGCATACAACATGGGGGGAAAAGGTGAATGGGAGATAGGATTGCAAAGTCTGAAAAGTGTGAGATGAACAATAGAGAATAGAACATGGAACAGCTGCACCCACCTGGCCAGCAAGTGCAGTGGAATCTGACCCACAGGAGAATGTCCTGCTTTTCCACTGATCTCCACACCCACTCAGACAGGGACATACCTGAAGTTGGTACAAAATCATGGCAGGAGATGTTGGGCCCTGTGGAATGGGGACAATAGCGGGAAGCATCTTGAACTCCCCAGAGCTCTGTGCTAAGACTGCACTGGGAGTGTGTATGTGGGGGACTAGTCTGAGCTACTGCTTGAGGGAGTTAGGAGACAGGCACCTCACCTCTAGTAGTCGGAGGGACCAGAAAAATGGAAGTGAACACCGAAAAGGGGACTCTACCCTGGAAATTGCTATGGGAGATTAGGCCAGCTCAGGGTGGGTTAGAAAGTGCAAGATCTCCTGTTGGACAGACGTGAGATTGCAGGAGGGCAACACACAAGAACAGCAGGCATGCTATTGACTCAGCTCCCAGATCAGGTGTCCGCCAACTCCTGAACAGTCCCCTCCAGTGCTAGCATCCTGTGGGTGGGCAGTCATCATTTTGGGGGTCCACAACCCAGACGCTGTGGTGTGCTATGGTTTCGGGCACCACCCTTCCTCCAGCCTGGGGACTCTCACAACAGGCTCTGCCCTTCCACGATCTATTGTCAACTAGCTGGGCTCATTTTGATGGATGAAATTTGAGTGCTTCCCCAGTCATGGAAGGCTAGCACCTGCAGGATTCACAAGCACTGGGGTGCTGGACGGACTTGGGCATCACCCCTTCCCCTAGCATAGCGACTTTGGCACAGAAAGTGCTAGGCTCCACGCCTGGAGGTAGGGAGAGACAATAAAAGCCACTTTCCCTGTGTGACGGGAGTGAATCTGCAGGGCCTTGGCACAGATCAATAGTTTACAGCCCAGTGACTTGGCCTGTTAGACCAGCTTAGGTCATCCAGTAGAATCATAACTCTGGGGCCTGGTCTCTGCATCCAGGTGGCTGCCAACAGTGGGTTTAGCAGTCAGGGAAGGAAAACCCTGGCCAGAGGCCCCAGCAGGTGCACCAAGTAACCTTCCTATCAGGAGCAGCTTTACAAGTGTGGTGGAAGAACCCTGAAAACCATATTAGTGGCTCCCCCTAGCGGCAGATCGAACAAACATAGAAGCACACACATCCAAGCTGGTAGGCAGCAGCTGCTATCTGCCTTGCTCTTACCACCACTTTAAGGGGGAATAGAGTCCAAGTAACCCTCAGGTGTGGCAAGATCCTTCCTAAAGTTTGGGGCACTAGTATTCCTCACCCTTGGACCAGAAACCAACACAGAGGCATCAGATTAATTTGATAAGTGGATCCTATACACAATCTACAACCAATGACAGAGGGTAACCTCACAGCTCAACACAGTGCCCTCCATCTCAAGCTATTTGAAGGCAGTGGAGTTATACACACAGGAATGATTGACCACATAGCAGCTTAACCTGGGAGATCAAGCTCACTAATCTCCATTGGCAAGAGGTGAAGACAACAGGTCAGAGATAACTCAACTTGACAAAATACTGCCAGGCAATACAAGACCAGTGTGCCTCCTCCCACCACTCTTAAGGAACGTCCCTTGGGGGCTTAAAGTTAAGGGCACAAACTATTCCTAGCACTCCTAGTTCTCAATCAATTACCCTGATGAGAAAGAACCAGAAAAAGAACACAGGAAATATGAAAAAGCAGAGAGAAAAGTCACTCCCAAAAGAAATCATGAGGCCCTCAAAATAGGAAACTAATGTAAATGAAATGATTACATTGATAGAGGAAGAATTCTGAATATGGATTATAAGGAAACTCAATGGAATTGAAGAGAAAATAGAAATCCAACACAAAGAAACCACAAGAACAATACAGTAAATGAAAAAAGAAATTGAAATGTTACTAAAAACCAACCAGAAATTTTGGAAATGAAGGAGGCTTTCTAGGAACTTCAAAACAAAACACTGTGGAAAGCCTTAAATATAGAATGGATCATGCAGAAGAGAGAATCTCAGAGCTTGAAGATAATGCCTATGTGCTAAACAAATCAGATGAAGAACAAGAACACAGGAGGAAGAGACAAGAGCAGAACATACAAGAAATGTGGGATTATGTAAAGAAATCAAATATAAGAATTATAAGCATCTTGGAGAGAGAAGAAGAAAACACACAAGTGCTGAAAAATCTATTTCTTGGAATACTGGAGGAAAATATGCCTGGCCTGGCCAGAAACCTAGATAACCAGATACAAGAAGCACACAGAACTCCTGGGAGACTCAACGTGAAGAGGCAAAGACCACATCACATAATTATCAGATTGGCCAAATTGAACATGAAAGAAGAAATCCTTCACACAGTAAGATGAAAACAACAGATAATCTTCAAAGCAAAACCTATCAGACCAACTGCACACTTCTCAAGTGAAACTCTACAAGCCAGAAAGGACTGGGGACACATCCTAAATCTTCTTAAACAGAACAATGGCCAACCTAGAATTTTTTGCCTGGCAAAACTGAACTTCATCTATGAGGGAGAAATAAAGACTGTCCCAGATAAGCAATCATTGATTTAATTTGTGAAGAGCAGACCTGCCCTGCAGAAATTACTCAGACATGCATTAACCACTGAACAGTGCAATAGACAGCCACCAAATTGAAAACACTCAAGAGTTAAAGCCCAGAACTCAGATTCCACAATGGTTTGAGAGATAAAACAAAACAATAAGAACTTACCCAACAATATGAACTGAAATCTACACCAAATATCATTCCTCTCAATAAATGTGAATGGCTTGAATTGTCCTTTGAAGAGATATAGACTGGCTGAATGGATAAAACATTATAAGCCAAGTATCTGCTATCTCCAGGAAGTGCCTGGAGGGAAATTAAAACTTAACAGGTTTCCTTAGGTTAGGAAAACCTAACCTGAACCTAGCAGAAGAAAGGAAATAACTACGATTAGAGCAGAACTAAATGAAATTGAGAACAAAAGAACTATACAGAACATCAATAAAACCAAACACTAGTTTTTCAAAAAGATAAACAAAATTGATAGCTCTCTTACTAGATTGACAAGAACTAGAAAGGAAAGGACTTTAATATACTCAATAAGAAATGAAAAAGGAGAGGTCACTATAGACATCATGGAAATATAAAACATTATCTTTGAATACTATAAAAATATATATGCCCCAAAGCTACAGATATGGAAGAAATGGACAAATTCTTGTAAACACACAACCAGAAGGAAATAGATCACCTGATCAGACTAATATCAAGCACAGAAATTGGAGCAGCAATAAAAAAATCTTCCAAAACAAATAGTCCTGGACCAGATAGATTCACACAGAATTTTACCAAACATACAAAGAAGAATTCATACCTATACCGCAGAAATTATTCCAAAACATTGAGAAGGATGGTTTCCTCCCCAATTAATTCCACAAAGCTTATTTCACCTTGGTACCAAAGCCAGGATAGGATGTAGCAAAAAAAGAAAACTACAGACCAATATTCCTCATGAATATAGATGCAAAAATTCTCAAAAAAATTTTAGCAAACGGAATCCAAGAGCACATGAAAAATATAATTCACTATGATCAGGTTGGCTTTATCCCAGGGATGCAAGGCTGGTTCAACCTATACAAATCTGTCAATATAATTCACCACAGAAATAAAAGCAAGAACAAAGACCATATGATTGTCTCAGTAGATACAGAAAAAGCATTTGATAAAATCCAGCACACTTTTATGATAAATACCCTAAAAAGAAGGCATAGATGGGACATTTCTTAAAATTATTAAGGCCATATATGACAAACCCACAGCCAATATCATATTGAATGGGAAATAATTGAAAGCATTCCCACTTAGAACTGGAACCAGACAAGTTTGCCCACTATCTCCACTTCTATTCAGGATAGTGCTGGAAGTCCTTGTCAGACCAATCAGACAAGAGAAGGGAATTAACTCTCACTCTTTGCCGATGATATGCTATTATACCTAGAAAATCCCAAGTATTCAACCAAGAGACTCCTGGAATTCTTAAAGGAATTCAGTAAAGTCTCAGGATACAAAATCTATACATACAAATCAGTGGCATTCATATATTCCAATAACAGTCAAGCCGAAAATCAAATCAAAGACACAACACCTTTCACAATAGCATCAAAGAAATTTAAATATCTAGAAATATATTTAATGAAGAAGGTGAGAGACACATATATATGCGGAGAATCACTTAGATTCTTAGAAAAGAATCACTTAGAAAAGAAATTGTAGACAATGTGCACAGATGGAAATCCCTACCATGCTCATGGATAGGTAGAATCAATATTGTTAAAATGTCCATTCTACCTAAGGTGATCTACAGAATTAATGCAATCCATATCAAAATTTTACCATCATTCTTTACATATTTAAAATTAATTATACGCTTCGTCTGGAACAAGAGAAGACCTCAGATAGCCAAAGCAATCTTAAGCAGAAAGAACAAATTAGGAGGCATCAGTCTGCCAGACTTCAATCTTTACTATAGGCCTATAGTAATGAAAACGGCACAGACTGGCAAAAGAACAGAGACATAGAGCTTTGAAATAGGATGGAGATACCAGATATAAAACCATCCTCATATTGTCATCTGATCTTCGACAAAGCAGACAAAGTATACATTGGGGAAAAATCTTTATTCAATAAATGGTGCTGGTAAAACTGGATATCCACATGAAGAAGATTGACACTGGATCCCCACCTCTCACCTCTCACAAAAATCAGCTCATGTTGGATAACAGAGCTGATTTAACATGCCTTAAACTTAAGGCATGAAAACTTAAGAATATTTTCTTTCTAGAAGAAAATGTTGGTAAGATTCTTTTAGACATCGGCCTAGGTAAAGAATTTATGAAGAGGACCCTCAAAGCAATCATGGCAGCAAAAAAAAGAAATAAATGGAACCTGATCAAATTAAAAAGCTTCTGCATAGCCAAAGAAACTGTCCTTAGAGTGAATAGACAACCTATGGAATGGGAGAAAATATTTGCTTTCTATACATCCGATAATGGGCTGATAACAAGAATCTATCTAGAATGTAAGGAAATAAAAAAAAACCAAAAAAACCAAACCATCCCATCAATAAATGGGCAAATGACATGAACAGAAACTTTTCAAAAGCAGACAGACTAATGGCCAGCAAACATAGAAAAAAGTGCTCAACATCTCTAATCATTAGGGAAATGCAAATCAAAACTACAATGAAATATCACCTAACTCCGGTGAGAATGACCTCTATCAAAAAGTACCAAAATAATAAATACTGGACTGGATGTGGAGAGATTGGAACATTCTTACACTGTTGGTGGGACTGCAAATTAGTACAACTCCTGTGGAAAGTAATTTTGAGATATCCGAAAGAGCTAATAATAGAAATACCATTTGATCCAACAATCCCACTACTAGGCATCTATCCAAAGGGAAAAGAGTCATTCTATGATAAAGACATCTTCATTCAAATGTTTATAGCAGCAAAACTTGCAATTACAAAAATGTGGAAACAACCCAAATGCCCATCAATACATGAGTGGATTAGTGAAATGTGGTATATGAATACCATGGAATACTCCTCAACTACAAAAAAACATGGTGATCTAGCACATTTTATATTATCCTATATAGAGATTGAGCCTATCCTTTGAAGTGAGGTTTCACAAAGATTGAAAAACATGCACCATGTGTATTCGCCATCAAATTGGTACTAATTGGTCAACACAAAGGTGCTCACATGGTAGTAATATTCACGGGGTGTTGGTCAAGTGGGGGGTGGTGGGGTCGAGGTTAGAGCAGGTGGGGTGGGTAAACCCACAGCTAATGATGATGGGGCACACTGTGTGTGGGAAGAACACACTTGTGGCCCTGGCTTGAGCGAGGGAAAAGCATTTCATGTAACCAAAATATTTGTACCCCAATATTATTCTGAATTTTACAAAAGAAAACTTACAATACAATAATGGCAATTATTAAAAAAAAACAAATGATAAGGAAATGGAAATTTTTAACAATTCAATAAAACAAGTAAAGGAAATAAAACTATATAGAGTGTGAAGGAAGAAATAAAATGTCTTCATTCACAGATTAGTTGATTGTTTAGAAAATCCCAATTAATTTATGAAAATTCTAGAACAATAAGTGATTATAGCAAGGATTCAGATACAAAGTTAATATACAAAAGTCAATTGCTTTCCTATATCCTAGTAATAAAGTACTAGAATTTGAAATTAAAAACACAATACTATTTACATAAGTAATAAAAAATGAAATATTTAGATATAAATCTAACAAAATATGAACAGAATCAATATTAGGAAAACTACTAAGCTCTTATCAAGAAAATCATAAAGATCCAAATAAATAGAAAGGTATTTCATGTTCTTTTATACCAAAACCCAATATAGTTAAGATATCAAGTATTCCCACCTTTGTCTATAGACTAAACTCATTCTCAATAAAATCCCAGCAAGTTATTTTCTGGATATTGAAAAACTGATTCTAAAGTTTATATGGAAACAAGACTCAGAACAGCCAACATAATACTGAACAAGAACAAATTTGGTATACTGACACTACTGAACTTTAAAATTTACTAGACTTGTGTCAAGACATTGTGATATTGGTGATAGAATAGACAAATAGATAAATGGAACAGAATAGAGAGCCTAGACATAGACTCTCACAAATACAGTCAACTGATCTTTGACAAAGAAATAAGTCAATTCAGTGGAAAAATGATAATCTTTGCAATAAATGTGCCTAATAACTAGACATTCTTATGCAAAAAGATATATATAGGCACAGACCTTTTACAGAACTTTAAAAAGATCATAGAGTTATAAAGCAAAGCTACAAACTTCTATATGATAACATAGTAGAAAATTTAGGTGACCTTGTACTTAGCAATGAATTTTCATGTTCAATACCTAAAGCACAGTTTATGAAAGAAAATAATTGATAAGTTTTACTTTATCAAAATTAAAAATTTCTGCTCTGTTAAAGGTACTGTTAAAAAACTAACAAGTCAAGCCATAAACTGGGAGAAAATATTTGCAAAACACCATTTCTGATAAGGTACTTATGTCTAAAATACCTAAAGAACCCTCAAAACTCAATAACAAGAAAATAAGTTGAAAACTGGGGAAAATATCTGAACAGACATTTTAACAAAAAAAGATATGAAAATGACAAATAAGCCAATGAAAGTATGCCCAACACTATATGTCATAAGATAATTGTGAATTAAAACAACGTAATATCACTACACATCTATTAAAAGGCTAACCTCCAAATGAAACTCAGTATATCAAATATTAACTAGGATGTAGAATAACAGGAACTCTCTTTCATTAGTGATAAGAATGAAAAATGGTACAGCCACCTTGGAAGATACTTTGGCAGTTCCTAATAAAGCTAAATATAGTCTTTCACTTACTTCAAAATATTAAGGGGGTATAAATATTTTTCTTATAGGTATATACTGTATAATGCAGAATTCAGGGCTTTTAGTATGCCCATCACCAGAATAGTGGTCATTGTACCTGATAGGCAACTTTTTATCCCTCACCTCCCCTTCTTTGTATACAATGTCATTTACATCTTTGTGCACATGGGTACCCATAGATTAGCTCCCACTTATTAGTGAGAACATATGTGTTTGTTTTTCCATTCCTGAGATACTTCACTTAGAATAATGTTCTCCAATTCCGTCCAAGTTGCTGCTACAAAACACATTATTCCACTCATTTTTACAGCTGAGTAGTACTCCATGGTGTGTGTGTATCTGTGTGTGTGAGTATTTGTCACTTTTCTCTATCTACTCATGAATTGATGGGCACTTAGGTTGATTTCATATCTTTGCAGATGTGAATTTTGCTGTGATAAATATTCAAGTGCAGTTGTCTGTTTAATAAAATGATGTCTGTTCCTTTCTATAGATAGCCAGCAACGGGATTGCTGGATTGAATGGCAGGCCTAATTTTATTTCTTTGAGGAATCTTGATGCTGTTTTATTATAGGATGCAGAAGTCATGTTCCTAAGTATTTACCCAGTTTGGTTGAAACATATCCACACAAAAACCTACACAAAATTGTTTATAGAAATTGTATGCATAATTTCCCTTAACTGGAAGTAATCAAGATATCTATCAATTGGTGAGTGGATAAATAAGCATGGTATATCCATACGGTGTAATATTATTTTATGATAAAATGAAATAAGATAACAAGCCATGAAAAGACATGAGGGAACATTAAATGTATGTGGTATTTAAGTGAAACAAGCCATTCTGAAAAGAACACGTTCTGTGTAATTCCAAATATATGACATTTGAGACATTTGGGACAGAAGAGACAGTAAAAGTCAGGGTTTGCTGGGAGTGGTGGTGACGGTGATGGGAAAGATGAATAGGTAAAGCATAGGGAGCCTTTAGGGCACTTAAACTATTCTGTATGATAATCTAATGATGGATGTGTATTTGCCAAAACCCATAGAACTGTACAAATAGTGTACAAAGGAAGAAAGAATGAATCTTTTTTTAAATTTTAGAATATTACAGGGGTACACATGTTTTGGTTACATGGATTGCTTTTGTGCTGCTTGAGTCAAAGTTATAAGTGTTCCCATCACCCAGATAGTATACATTGTACCTGTTAGGTATGATTTCACTCAACCTCTTCTCCCCTTTTCCACCTGCATGATTTCTGTTGAGTTTTTCTTCCATCTGGGGACATGAGTGCTGATTTATTAGTTCCCATTTAATAGTGAGTACATGTGGTGCTTGTTTTTCTGTTCTTGCCATACTTCATTTAGGAGGATGGTCTCCAGTTCCATCCAGATTGTTGCAAAAGGTATTAATTCATTTTTCACAGCTAAGTAGTACTCCATGGTGTACGTATACCATATTTCACTAATCCACTCATGAATTGATGGGCTATGGTTCATTCCACATCTTTGTTATTATGAATTGTCCTGCAATAAACATGAAAGAAAGAATCTTAATTTAAGCTATGGACTTTAGTTAGTAATAACATGTCGATATTAGTTCATTAATTGTAACAAATGTATCACACTAATGAAAGATGTTAAATAAATGAGAAGAGTTGAATTCTGGCAGAATCTTTTATTTTAAAACACAAGGACAATGGAAACACTAATAATGTGTTTTCAAAAGAATCCCAACAAAAAATAAAATAAAAAATAAAGCCCATCTAAAGCATTAACATGTCACTCTGAGAAAGGCAATGCAAACACTTTTTTACCTTTTATAAATATCTTAACCTGAGGAGTATGTCCTTCGAGCCAAAGATATGGTGGCACGGGGTAATGAGGAGAGAGCAAGAGACAGGGACGTCTACTGATGTCTGCAATCCAAATTAAGACATTAATTCCAGGCTTGTTTTGTGTCAGATCCGATGATACATTAGCATTTATTTAAACTAGATTAGAGATTCTGTACAATTTCAGATTTTATGGATTTATTAACATAAAGGAAGACTAAAATAATTTCTCTATCTTATTTGATATCCATACCTACCAAGCTAAGTGAAGTTGATTACTACCTGGATGAGAACGTGGATGAGATACAGTAAAAGATTGCCTTGAATTCTAGGAAATTCCAGGCATGTCATTATTATGTGGGTTCTTAAGGATCTAATTTAAGAGCTTTAATTCTATACCCAAAAAGTGTTTGGGGTGTGTGTATGTGTTTGAAAGAGAGAGAGAAAGGGGGAAAAGAGAGGGGGGGACCTACTGATTATGAATAATATTTTGTAATTGTTTTCCTTAACCACTTTGGTACCAGCGTCGACTATAGTCGACAGCCACAGATGAACACGCACGTCGACTTTAGCTGACAGCCATAATATGACTTTTCTAATTTTTCATTTATCAAAATAAAATTGTGGACATTTAAAAATAACATAATAAAAACATATATGTATATGTTACGTATTCTGATTTCCATTACAAGTAAAGCTGCCTGTAAAGTAAAACAAGCTTTCAGTGCTTTAAAGCTTTCCTCATCACACAAGAGCAAAACGGATTTGTCGTCAATGCACAGCACAAACTACCGTGTGAACTATGACTGCCGGCTGTGGGCAAGGTTTCGCGACCAGTGAGCATTGCACAGAAGTGGTTAAAAGTTACCAAGCATATGGCACTCCTCATAAACCTCATGAGCAAGGAGCTTACTAAAGGTTATCCCAAACTTCACTGTCTAAACTTCAATGACATTCACCAGGATTTCATAGTAATTCAAAATGTCTTTATGTTTTACTACCACACTTCCACAACTGAGTAGAGTAACTAGTATAAGGATACTGTCAACAGTAGTTATTCACATTCCCACATACTTTCTAATCTTGCTACTCTTTTTAGGGACAGTGTCAGTCTATAGCAATCATTGAACAATGCTTTCTTTGTCCTGATATTCTGAGCTGGCCCCACGTTCCCTAATGACACAGTTCTGTAATTTCCCTAGATACATCTTTTTTTTTTTTTCAAGGCAAATAGTCTCAGCATCTTCTATGTCTTATCATTTTTATTGAATTTCCAAACACGATTCCAGCTATACTACTTATTAAATCAAAACAATACAGAAAGACAAATAAAAACCTGCTTCTTATTCTCTAAGCAATTGATCTGTTTTTCTTTAAAATCTTGCAGCAAAAGGACTCCACAAGGTACCAAATTTTTCTCTGGTTCCTAATTGAAGAAGAAGAACAACAACAACAACAAAAAACACAAAGAGGTTTTCTTTTTGGTATTATATTTTTTAAAACAATCAATGAAAATTAAAAATAGAAGTCATAGGATTTGTGCTTAAATTATAATAAGTGAAAATGTTGATCAATTTAAGCTCATTTTTATAGTGAGTATGCACAATTAGTTCATTAAAATATATACTGATAATTATTTTCTAAGCATTTGAGAGAATAAAAGATGAATAATACTTGGTCACTGTCCAAACTCGTAATCTAGATGATATAAACAAATGATATGAAGACATATTAACAGTTGTAAACTATTAAAGGTATAAGCATAAAAGGGATATACTGAAATAAGAAAATATATAATGTTCCTAATAATTTTGATAGCAAAAATTTTTAGACCAATTATATAGAACTGCTGCTGAAATTATCAATCTTTCTATATTAACAAAATAGAAGACTTCAGTTTTCTTTTCTGGCTCATTCTCAGGACTAAATAGTCACAACCCATTTTTAGCTTTCAGGAGGAAATTAACACATCCCCTAAATTTCTGATCCATGAACTTGTTTTGCCAATTTCTAAAAATATAAAACATTAATTTCATGTTTTTATAGAAATCAGAAATTATCTCTGAGCAGCTTGCATGTTTTTAAAATCCTGCATCTTTCAAATTTGTTTTAAGGTAATATAAAATTAACAGATGAAGGAAAAAAAAGACAAATGGAATTTTTGTAGTAGTCATTTCTCCTGATTGTACCTACTATACAACCATTCCCTTATATATTAATAAAATTAACTGTTTAAAATTATCTTTACTTCAGAATTTGCCATATTCTTTGGTCATATATATTGACTTTCCTTTTAGTTTTAAGAGGATGAATAAAATCTTATTCCTACAAGAAATGAAAGAGTGTCCAAAAAAACAAGACTGCAGTTAATGTGTTTGCTTTAAAAGTAAGTTAGGGAAAAAGTAGATGAATTGATATGAGTAAGCATGGATTGACAGGGAAATAACAATTCTAAGTTATCTACTGTGTGCTGGGCATTATTGCAGACATGTATTTCATTTAATTTACACTGTGATCCTTTCAAGCAGGTTTTATAAGTGCATATTTTTTAGCTAATACATCCCGACCTAGCAGGTAGCTTTTTATTCATGTAAAAACCTGATGTAGTTTTATTGGCAGACTTTGAGAGCTTTCATTGTAAAGGTCTTCACTTTCCAAGTTATCGAAGATAGATTGTTCTTATATTTTTTTCTTCTGAGGTCTAGCACTTGTAGTTGACTAAAATGTGGGCTTAATTATCCTTTTCCTATTACCATCATTGTCATCTTTAGACTAAACCTTGTAGTAATATCAATGTCAACACCAAGACCAGTCCAACAGTGGTACCAAAACCAATACAAACACTAATAACCCTACAAACACAAGTATGGATACTGACAGCAGTAGCAATACCAATACCAATGCTAGCACCAGTATCAATACAATTATAGTACCAATTACAGTAGCAATGTCTCTTATTTATGTCAAACACAAAGCTAATTTATGTTATATACATTAAATTATCACAATAAATATATGTTGCAATTACTATCAGTGTCTTTATTTTAAGATGATGAAATTGAGGCTCAGAGAGGCCAAGTAACTCAAGGTCTTATAGTGAAGTGGCAGAGTCAGAACTGGTTCTCAAATCTGTCTGCAATAAATACATTACAATGTAGTCTTTTATTTTTTATTTGTACAAATTTATAGGGTACATGTGAAATTTTCTTACTTGTATATAGTGCATACTAATCAAGTCAGAAAATTTAGAGCAGGGGTGGGGAACCTGCAGCCTTAAGGCTACATGTGGCCTTCTAGGCCCTAGTGTGGCCTTTTCAATGAATTCAAATTTTACAGAACAAAATCTTTTATTTTTATTAATACATTTTTATGACTTTTATATTTTTATTTTATTTTTAAAATGAACATATTTTAAATACCAAGGAATAAAATAAGTTTCAATGAAATAATTCTCCCAAATTGACCAGCACAATTAGAACATTAGTAAGCCATAAGGGCTAAATTGACAGCTGCTATGATTGTTACTTAGTTCTAACTTCCCCCACCTGGCTGGGCCACTACTGCACAAGGCTGGTTGCCAAGAGTTTATGGGGATCGACTATGCCAGTCTTTCACCAGCTTTTGACAACAGTGCACTGTTTCCGTTTGAAGTGGAATTTGTGAATAGTTACATAGCTTGACAGTATTTTTAAACTCTGTCTGCTTTACAGCCCATCATATCAAAGAAGACCAAGAGAACACTGAAGGGAGAAAACAGATTTTTTAATGAGGATTGGGAATTACAATATTATCTCGTTTCTGCTAAAGGAAAGATGATTTGCTTGCTTTGTGATACTACAACATCAACATTAAGAACTTCAGTGCTCATCAGCATTATAACACTAATAAGGACCACAAATATTTTAAATTAGAGGGGAGGAACAAAAGATTGTATTGCAGAAATTAAAAGATTAAATGCAAAAGCAAAGTCAATTCTTTCAAGTAGCAATAAGACCTGGAAATAATGCCACTAATGCAACCTATTAACAAAGTTATAAACCTGAGGAAAAGGGAAGCTGTTCAGTAATGTAGAAATTGCAAAACAATGCATTGTCAAAGTTGTAGGATTCTTAGAACACAATAAAATTTAAAAGTACAAATAACTGCTTGTTTAAGAACTATAAGTGATAGGCAGCATAAATTAGGCTTCAATGTAACATAACAATTTCATGCAATACTGCAAAAGGAAAATATATATTATTCAATTGTTTTCAATGAATCAACTAATACTACAGACTAAGCACAGGTTTTATACTTCATTCCAGTCATAACAGAAGATTTTCATTGCTGCAAAAGTTACTCGCATTGGGCAGTCTTGCAAACAGAACACAAGGACTAGATATCTTCAGCAAATTTTAAGATAAATATCATGAAGTTGGAGTGAATTTGATGAATTTAGTGAATGTATATACAGATGGTGCACCTTCCGTGACAGGAAAATATGAAGGGCTTATTGCACAGACAAAAAAATATATTAACGGATCCAGATGCTCTCATTTCTTTTCATTGTATCCTTCATAAGCAAAATCTCTTTGCTATAGCTACTGTTTTAAGTGACACTTTGCAACAAGTTAGAAGTGTTGTTAACTATATTCATACAAATGCAGCATGGCAACATCAGTTTCATAATATGTTAAAGTTGAGTGCTGAGGTATTCTGTGTGGATTTGCCATAACTTTCTAAAATGTGTTGG
Organism: Microcebus murinus; assembly: GCF_040939455.1. Lineage (NCBI taxonomy): Eukaryota > Metazoa > Chordata > Mammalia > Primates > Cheirogaleidae > Microcebus > Microcebus murinus. The sequence continues at coordinate 61,502,120 of NC_134114.1, forward strand.
CTATTGCAAGGAGAGATGTTGGCCAAAATTTTATCTCTGTGAGAACAGATAGTGAAATTTTATGAATAACAGAATCAGTAACGTGAATTATTAAAAGAGGATTTCTATAGAAATGCAGCATTTCTGTGTGATATCATGTCAAGTCAAAATGACTTGAATATTTCTTTGCAAGGTAAAACTAAGTCTGCATATGACATGTGGCAAAAATCCAAGTATTTTGAAAAAAGCTATCTTTTTTCAAAACACTTCTGCTTCATGGAAATTTCAGATGAACATTTTCCCCAGTTAACAAAGGTCATTGATAAGCAGAATGATATATGTGAATCATTTGAAGAATATGCAGCTGTTATAGATCTATTAATTGGAGAATATAATGAAATGTTCACTGATTTTGAGAATCACGACATCACATTCAAATTAGCATTTCAGCCTCACCCAGTTGATATCAATCACCAAGGCACCTATGGATGGAATTGATTGAGTTCCCAGTAAGTGATATTTTAAAGCCATTGTTTGATGCTAAGAAAGATCCCAACTGAATATGAAAAAATGCAGTAGAATACCCACGTCTTCGGCAACATTCGTGAAAGATACTTTCTTGCTTTTCAACCACTTACTGCTGAGAATCTATATTCTTCTACCTAACCTAAATCAAGATACCCCTTAAGATCACAAATGACTGATACCCATCTAGAGGATCCACTGCAAATGTAGACCTCCATGCTGCAACCAAATTTTCAAATGCTTTCCAACAAAAAGCAGACATAAGAATGTCATTAAAAGGTAAGTTAACTTTAAAATTAATAGTTTTCATTTTTTTTGAAATTATTAAGTACATAGTAGTTAGATTTTTTTTATTTTTTATTTTTTTGAGACAGAGTCTCATTCTGTTGCCCAGGCTAGAGTGAGTGCCGTGGCTTCAACCTAGCTCACAGCAACCTCAAACTCCTAGGCTCAAGCCTCCCAAGTAGCTGGGACTACAGGCATGCGCCACCATGCCAGGCTAATTTTTTCTATATATATATATGTTAGTTGGCCAATTAATTTCTTTCTATTTATAGTAGAGATGGGGTCTTGCTCTTGCTCAGGCTGGTTTCGAACTTCTGACCCTGAGCGATTCACCTGTCTCAGCCTCCCAGAGTGCTAGGATTATAGGCGTGAGCCACCGCGCCCGGCCATGATTTTTACAAAATAATGTACATTATTAAAAAATATATATATTTTAATTTAATGATATTATGGGGGTACAAATGTTAAGGTTACATATATTGCCATTGCCACCCCTCCCCCCTTGAGTCACAGCCTCAAACGTGTCTATCCTCCAGGTGGTGTGCATGGCACTCATTATGTAGGTATACACCCATCCTCTCCTCCCCCCTCCCACCTGCCCGACACCCGATAAATGTTTTGGTTTTTTTGACATTTTTTGACATACAAAATACATTTTATATCTTTGCCTCTCCCTGGGAAGGGTTAGAGGTATGCCCTTCCCCTCCACAATGCACATTTTTAAGTGTAGCTAGTTGAAGCTTCTTGAATGTGGCCTTGTTTGATTACAGCTTAATTAATGCAGACTTCCTACATGGAAAGGTTTCCCACCCCTGATTTAGGGTGTCCATCTCCCAAGTACAATGCATTTTGGTTTAACTATAGTCACCCTACTCTGCTATCAAACAATGAAATTATTCCTTCTGTCTAAGTGTATGCCTGAACCCTTCAACCCACTTCTCTTTATCCTCTCTCTGACCCCCACACACCCTTCCAAGTCTCTTTCTCTATCTTTCTACTCTCTACCTCCATGTGTAGTATTTTTCATACCAGTTCTGAATCTTTTAAAAGCAGTGTCGTCTCCATTCTTTCCCCCATGTAGGCTTTCTTCTTATAATTATACAGGAGTAAGCTTCCTTTCCCCTTTCAGAAAGATTAACATATTCATTAAATTTAACTTGAATTTTCCACTCAAATTGCAGAAACATTCATGCTGATTGATCTCTTAACAATATATGTAATTGCTCATCTAGTACCTCATTAGGCTTTCAGTGGGCCACAGTTCTTCAGTCATAGTTGAAAAATTCATTAAAATATTTTTGAAGCAATGCTTTTACTTAGCACTTGGACTTTGGCTCTCAGGTATGTTTTTGCTAATCTGCCAACATATCCAGCTATTTGTCTGAGAACCCTCCCCATAGAGTCATGACCCTTGGTTACCAGACTGATTCAAGCATCACACTATTTCATTCTAGACAAACTTTTGTTCATTTTGTTTAGCACAGTCAAAAGAGTTGGTTTTGTGTCCCAGTTTATCTTATATATTGTCAAAATCACCTATTTGAGAGAAATATTCATGTGTCCCTGTAACTCCTGATTACTTTTAAAAAGTCCTCTGTAGCTAACAGACCAGAGTAATGGTACGTACACTCATTTCCTTTGTTTATTATGTATTAATCTTTTATGACATAACAAAGAAGGGAGAAAATCCTAAGAATTCCAGGTATATGGACACATACACATTGAGAAGATCAAATCAAAGTGGAGTTTTCATGCTTTGCAATGTCATTTACTCTTGTGTGGTCAGCTCCTATTATGGTCTCAGCTCCCATTGTCAAATGCTCAAAATAATTTTAACTCTCTATTTCCAATTGACAATTGAGTGTAGTCTACACTTTCAGTTATTTTATTGTCTTGTCCCTTTTTAAAACAAGTTATCCATTTGAAAACTTAGGAAACCTTTGCAGCATTTTCCCCCACTAACTTTCCATAAAGCACCAATGATTTTACCATTCCTCTACCCAAACTTCACTATAAATTTGACATTTGTTCTTGCTTAGCTGAATTAATGTTGCTCAGATAGCGACTCTTTTCAAATTGAAGTCTTCTTCTTCTTACTGTCTCAAACTAAATCCTATTCAGATATGTTATAACAAGTCAGTATGAGTTTATTTTATGAGTGTAAAATATTTTTGAAATCTATTATATAGTTTCTCATAATATGCATTTTTCATGAACTTTTTGAAGATCCTCATATATGTACTCAATGCAGAACCACCAAAATATATAAAGCAATTATTAAACGATCTGAAGGGAGAGATAGACTGTAGTACCATACTAGTAGGGAAACTCAATATCCCACTTTTGACAATAGATAAATCACCTAAGAGAAAATCAATAAGAAAGCATTAGACATGAATTATACTTGAGACATATACAGAAAATTTCATCTAATAGCAACATGCACATTATTCTTAAGGGCTTATGGAACATTCTACAAGGTAGATTATATGTTAGGCCACAAAAACGTTAAATTTAATAGGATTAAAATTTCATCAAATATTCTTTTGGATCACAGTCCGTGAAAGTATAATAAAAATCAGTAACAGGAGAAATCTAAGAAAATATATGAATAAGTAGAAATTAAACAATATGTTCCTAAACAACCAATGGATCACAGAAGAAATCAAAAGGAAATAAAAAAATACCTTGAGATAAATGAAAATGAAAGCACAACATATCTAAAATTATAGGATGCAGGCAAAACAGTCTTAAGAGAGAAATTTACAGCAATAAATACCTATATCAAAAAAGAATCAAGATCACAAATGAATAATCTAATGTTACACCTTGAAGAACTAAAAAGGGAAGAACAAACTAAACCCAAACTTATCAGAAGGAAAAAAATAGCAAAGATCAAAATAGAAACAAATGACATAGAGATTGTAAAAACAATAGAAAGAAAATCAACAAAACTGAGAGTTAGATTTCAAAATGGTAAACAATGTTGACAAAACCTCAGCTAGACTAACTAGGAAAAAAAGAGAGACTACTCAAGTAAATGAGATCAGAAAAGAATGAGGAGGCATTACAACTGAGACATCCAAAATACAAAAGTTTATTTATTTATATATATATACACACACACACACACACACACACACACATTACAATGAACAAGTAGACAGAAACAAATTGGATAAAATGCATAAATTTCTAGAAATAGAAAATCTACCAAGAGTGAACCATGAAGAAATAGAAAATCTGAACAGACTAATAATGAATAAGGAGATTGAATCAGTTAATAAATAATTTCCATCAAAGAAAAGCCCAGTACCAGATGGCTTCACTGCTGAATTCTTCCAAACTTTTAAAGAAGAAATAATTTGAATGATTCTCAAACTCTTCCAAAAAACTGAAGTGGAGAGAATATGTCGATACTAATGTTATAAAGCTAGCATTACCCTGATATCACAAGCTACAGATTGGGAGGAAATATTTGCAAACCATTCATCTGATAAGAGGCTAATATACAAAATATATAAGGAACTCCTCAAACAAGTCAATAACAAGAAACCAAACAACTCAATCAAAAAATGGACAATGAACCTAAACAGATACTTCTCAAAAGAAAACATACAAATGGTCAACAGATATATGAAAAAATGCTCATCATCACTGATCTTCAGGGAAATGAAAATTAAAACCACAAAGAGATACCACCTCACACCTATTAGAGTAGCTATTATCAAAAAGATGAAAGATAATGAGTTTTGACAAGAATGTGGAGAAAAGAGAAACTTTTGTGCCTTGCTGGTGGAAATGTAAAGTACAACCATTATGGAAAATGCATGGAGGTTCATCAAAAAAATTAAAGTAGAACTACCATATGATTCAGTAATCCCACTTCTGAGCATATAGCCAAAAGAACTGAAATCTATATGTTGAGGGATATCTGCACACCAATGTTTATTGCAGCCTTATGCACAATAGCCAAGATATAGTATCAAACTAACTGTTTATCAATGAAGGTATGGATAAAGATGTGGTAAATATACATACTGGAATACTATTTAGCCTTTACAAAGCAGGAAACCCCAAACATGGATGAATCTGGAGGACATTATGCTAAGTGAAATAACACAGGCACAGCGAGACAAATACTGTATGATCTTACTTATATGTAGAATCTAATAAGGTTGAACTCATAGAAATAAAGAATAGAATGATGGTTACCACAAACTGAGGGTAGGGAGTGGGGAAGGGAGGAAGGGAATGAGAAGCTGTTGATCAAAGGATACAAGGTTTCAGATAGACAGGAGGAATGGGTTTTAAGATCTGTTGCACAGAAAGTGATTATAGTCAATAATAATGCATTGTATATTTCAAAATAACTAAGAGTATATTGCAAATATCTCACTATAAATATGATAGGTAAGTGAAGTGATGGATATGTTAATTACCTTGATTTAATCATCCCACATTGTATACATATATCAAAACACCACATTGTATCCCTTAAATGTATACAATTATGATTTGTCCATAAAATAATATTAATAATAACTTCAAACAATTAAATAATCACACATGATGGCATTTTAATTCTGCCAGTCTGTTATGGTGACTATTCCAAATTCTTTGTAAACAAAAGATTATTAAGACATTAAGAAAAAAGTTGCATTCAGTTTTGAGAATAGAGTCCCTCAAATCAGTAGCTTAATAAGACAGGAAATTTTTTTAAAAAGAATATAAAAATACATACTGGAAAGTCTGGGAATAGGCAGTCCTGGACTGGTATAGCATGTCCATGGTACCATCTGGACTCAGGACCCTTGTATTCTTATACTTAGCCAATCTGTAGGATACTCTTATTATCTCATGGTTATAAGAGAACAACTGAAAGATCCACTGTACTCAAGAAAGGAGGAAGGGAAACCACAAAGGACAAAAATTGCCTGCCAAATGTCATCCTCCTTTTAAAGACTCTTTATCTATAGCCTACTCAACAAATTTGGCAGGAACTAATCATCTGGCCACCCCTATTGCAAGGTGGTTAGGAAATATTAACTTGGGAATATTCCTACTGCTTATAAAATCAGAACCCTGTTAGTTAGGAGGTAAAAAAGAATAATATTAGCTAAGCAATGAAAGGTCCATACCAAATTCTCTACATATGCACTTCATATTCATTCCACTGGACTTTTTCACCATTCATACACTGTTTTCATATTTCCTTGCCTTTGCTCCTTTTTTATATTCCTTGTGACTAAAATATGCCTACTCTGTTTACTACCAGTTGAAATCAACAGTTTTTAAAGGTACATCTTAGCACTTTCTCTTTGAAATCTCATCTTCTTCCTCAAAATTAATTATTCTCTCTTCTAGACTTCTAAAGATTTTCTTATCAAACAGCACTTATCCAGAATAACGTGAAGTATTTAAGAGCTTTCCATGTTATGTTGTATTCCTCCAGGATATTTTTGTCTCTTAGAGATCAGACACTTGTCCTTATTTGTTTTTGTGTCATATATCAGTGCCTTGTATTTAATAGTTATTCATTATGTTTTTTGAATTAAATATATAGATCTCACCCTAAAGAAATCTAAACTTTGGTAGAGGAGACAACCTACTTTTATAAATAACACAGTAAAAGAGCAAATTTGGGAATGTCCCCACAAAAGTCCATATAAAGTACATTGGAAGTTATCTCTGTGGGTTTTGTTAAGAGTTGACACTAAGTATGTATTTTCCCTAATTCCTTGATCAGTTTGGACTTATGTTTCTCATTGATATGGCAGCCCCTGACTCTAGATCTTTGTTTCCTCAAATATCCTTTTTCTACACATTTTCTTCAGTCTCTTTCAATTTCTGACTAATTTTTTTTTCACAAATGTGTACTGAGCTTGCTCATATTAGATGGTAAAGAAACCATTATTCTGTTGATTTTAATTTACTTTTTAGTTTCATGCATTTTTCATCTTATGTTCACCAACTGTTCTGGTTTTTTTCCCTTCTTTCCTCCCCTCTTTCCCCTCTTTCCAGATCAAGTCTTCAGCTTTCCCTACCATGAATGGATTATATCAATGGGTTTGCAAGGCCTCCGGTGTGCCTTAGGCTTGGCCAAGAGGAAATTAGAGAGAAAACGGAGAATGGGAATAGAATATTCATTTTCTCAACCCCATTCCTGAGAAGTCAGTTTAGGTTAGTGTGTCCTTCAACTAAAGTTCATTGCTTTTGTCAAGACAACCTAGTTTCTTTGACATTCATCTGGGTTTCTTAACTGTTCTCTTAGCCTTTAGGGTATTAAAGTGGAAAGACTTTTGCTATGGTTTCCCAAAATCTGCCCCTATGAGTTTTAATTATTCTCTTTGTAAATAAACCATTCTAAATCCTGTTGGGATCCTACTGTGCACATTTTCTCAACAGGCATTCCTTCCTTAGCTTTTTAAAATCTGGATGACCTTCTTTTCTCTTTAGAAAGGTGATTTATTACTATGTGACAATAAGGACAGATAGAACTCCGAAAATCCATTTCAACCCAAATACTCTTCTGTTTAGAGAAATAGTACTTGTTAGGAAAACATGTGTGAGAGAATTGGTGAATGAAAGCCTTGGGCAAGAAAAAGGTCATAAGTATGTGGCACAAGGGCAGTGAAATATTAAGACTATTTATTACTTATCAGAAGAAAGTGATGCAAAATGGTTATGTGGTTTGGAATAATTTAAAGCTTCCACACTAAAGATTTTAGTTGGATGCCATGCATTTTCCTCTACTCTATGAGAGCATATTCCTTAAAAATCAGTACTTAACTATACCATAGATTACCTAGATAGATCAATGGAGAGATTAGTCACTTCATTAAGATATATACTCATTAATTATGGGGTAATATTTACTGTAGAGCCCTGACAAGATTTTAAATTGTAGACAAATCATATATAGTACTTGAAAAATATAAAGCAGCTAAGTATCTTAGATAACACTACATAAATGAGTTTCATTAGCTTTAATTCTATTGAATTATATTTAATTCCATTTAATGTTCTTAATTAAACAAAATAACACACTAATTATGAAAAATGAGAAGCATGAGACATCAACTCATTATTAATTTTATGACATTTGATGGCATTGGTATTATGACTAAATTAATCCAATAACTTAAATTTAAAAACATTTAGCTAAATTACTTGATATCTCTAATTGGACTTTTTAGAACAACAGATATAACAATATAAAAGTAAATTAGAATCTTGAGTTGGCTGTTTTTACTGCATGTATATGATCAATGGAAAACTTTGATAGGAGACAAGATAAAATAAAGATTAAATTTTTAAAATCTTACTTTCATAATGTCATCTAGATAATAACTCCAGACTAATTGACCACAGTTTGCCTTTAGCTATCTTAATGGTTTTCCATTGAGAAGTACATGTAATGCATATTAGGAACAATATCTGGAAAGATAAATACTGAATATTAATAGTAGTTACCTTTGGGTAGTAGGATTTTAGATGGTTTTATTATTTTTTCTGGTCATTTTCATTTATAATTATTATCTACAATGAATGTATGTATTTTGTTAAATTTAAAAGAAATAATCAAAATTCTCAGAATATTAATTTTAAGAATTTATGATAATATATATGTAGTTAAGTCAAATTTGACCTGAGCTTCCTCTTCCTATTAAAGTCAATATTTAAATTTCATTGATTTTAGACTACATTTGAACTTAATGTGATGCAATTTAGAACACAGTGCTAAGCACCTATTATGTGCCCTAGGTACTCTACTAGGTCCCGAGCAAGGATGAGGAGATACAGTCTCTATCCTGGAGGCAGCCAAAGAGATATCACAAATTGAAATACAAGTGAGAGGGAGATGAAGGAAGATGAACTCTAGTCTTGGACCAATTAAAGTACAGAAGAGACCATTATTCCTTTATTTGAGATGATTTTAAGGATTTTAACAAAATAGCAATATTGATCTGACTCCTTAAAGATGAATCAAAAAGCCACCTTGTTTTAATACGTTTCTTAAGAATGCATCTTTGATCTTAGCTTTATGTGCCAAGTAACATGATGTCAATTGTCTGTAACATTATAGACTATGAATGGATGCAGAATACCAGGAAATTTGAAATTGTTACTGAGTAAAATCTGCTGAACAATTTATGTCAATAAGTGTAAAGGCAGTCTCAGAGACTGTTCACTTTATGCTATTTTCATTAATGAATTTAATAGAGAATGAAATCACAGTCAGAAACTGTCAAATGTACAGCTGAGAAAGTTTACTACAATGAGAAATCAACTACAAAAGTTTCATCTTGCATTATGAGGTTCACACAGAGATAAAAGTTTACAGAATATCTTTACAGTTTGAATTATGAATCTAAGCTTGAATTCAGGAATCTGAATAAGTTTTAGGAGCTTCCATTTGTGCTTCCTCGACCTGAAAAAAAGAATAGAGTTTACATGGATATAAGAAGAACCCATAAAAAGAAAGCTGATCCCTTAGGAAAATGTGCTGATTTAAATGGAATTTATTCACTATGCTTTGTCTTTGTATATTGCTACAAAGACTTCAATGTATATAATGTAAGAAATATAATTGAAAACATAGAGGTCTTGCAGAGGGGAGTGCTTTCCTATAAATACCAATTACAAACAAACATAATCATTCAACCTGAATATGTTGTAATTCTAAGAGAAAGCAATGCTTTGAATTTTCTGATTAAATTGAAGATAAACTTGATCCTACCAATGAATTGAAGGTTTCAATGTAGTCAAAGAATTATTAAAATCAGAATATAAGAGAGAGTAAACTGAAAAGATTGGTTATAAATGGAGAATTGGATGTTTAAAATTGAGAGTATAAACAGGGCAAAATTATTAGAAATATAAAGTTCTAAAGTCTTATCATGGAAATGAGTTGACTAGGAAAAGAGAAGAACAAGAACATAGGAAATAAGGAGGATAAAAGCAAACAAAAAACCCAGGGTTTTGCAAACATCAACTACAGAGAATTTGAATTAGTCAGATGATATTTGCACTGATCCTAGATCATACTTTGAGAGAGAATTGATATAATATAAATCTCTACTATTTGCATAATTTTACTCATTATTCTTTTTTCCCTTAAAGCACATAAAACCATTCTGACATACTAGGTATTCAAACATATTAATACACATGCATATATATATGTGTGTATGTGTGTATACCAGGCAATACTAGTATTCTCTCGAAGTCTTGAAAAAGAGCAGCTGCCCTGGGAGGAAGTGGTTTTAGATCTTTTGTAGTTTTATTAACTGATGGGAGAATTATTCAAGGCCAAAGAGTTGGATTTCACTAAGAATTTGGGTAGTAATTCCTAGAATTGGGTTCTCTCCCATTTTCATACTTTCTGTAGTTGTCTCAGAACTGTCACGGTGACTTCAATGATGGAGGCATTTTACAACCACAATGTGAATGATATTATAATTAGCCAAAGTTCATGTAAGGTGACAGAGGTAGCTGACAAACCCATTGAATCTGTCACCCTGATGACTCTGTAAGGCATTCAGGATCCTTAATACTTCTGCATTTATATCGTCACACATTATACATTGCAGATCATACATTTTCTTTTTATTTTTACTTTTATTTTTATTTTATTTTAGTCAACTGTATTGAAGTATAATGCATAAGCAACAGCAAACACTCATTTTAAGTGTATATTTGAATGAGATTATAGAAGTTTATCTGCCATATTATTACCACGAAGTCAATCCATAATGCATTTCCATCGCCACAAAAAGTTTTCATATACCCCTTCCTAGTTAGTTTACATACACTCCACCCCCATATGAGCCCCAGACAACAATTGTTCTGCTTTCTGTGCTGTAGGTTATACATACATTTTCTTTAAAAGGCATGAGAGGAAAAAAGTTATAAGTACTTATACTTTCATATATTTAGTGCCTGTCACATGTATTTATGCATACATAATATGCATAAATATTTATTTGTGTGTGAGGGAGTTTACTCAAAGACACAAGACAGTGATTTACCTCAATTCTTGAGATTCAGAAATGTGGGAGAGTAAAGCTCTACTAAATGACAGATATTCAGTAGTTGCATAGTCAGGTAACATTGGAAACATGACTGTAAATAAATGAATGAGAAATTGAGTTTGACATTTGCATGATGAAATATGAAGCACATTTTCAATAATTTCAGTGATCTCCTAAATATCATTCAGAAATGTTAGCTGACCTAAATTTCCATTTAGCTAATGACTTCCTTTGCAAAACATATGACAAGCTGTCATTGCTACAACACTAGTAATACATCAATAAATTCCAACTTTTGTGAGTTTTTGTATATTTATACCTAAAGCAGTGGAAAAATCCCTGGATACAATAGAAATTGACACAATCTCTTATAAAACCAAAAGAGAATATCAATGTTTAAAACATTCATGTATTTGAATATAATGCGAAACACAGAGCTGTATATGTCTCTTAAATAAAGGACATTTAACTGTATCCTAAGGTAAAAATCCTCATTTATCATTTTTGGATATAAACAAAATAACCTTCAGAAGTCTATACAAGATTTTAATAAAAAGTACTTGCAAAGCCAAGAAAAAGTTATTAGGCAATGCAATGCTTTTCTTTTTTCCTAAACAAGGTTAAGTCCTTAATAAGTAATACTAATAGGTTTTTCCCATTTCTGCTTAGGTTTTTCAGTGGGAAGTGATAAACAGGAAATTGGCAGAGAGGAGATAAAAATCTTGAGGCACATATTTCAATTTTTAACTTAAATGCTGCAAATTGAAATTCTTATTAATTTATATACGTGAATAGCCATCAGTTTGTAATTAGTTGTTCTGCTCATTGAATGAGATGAGATCATTTTAAATTTGATCATTTATAAATCGTTTGGTATTTGCATGGAAAATCATTACTGCATTGGTGAAATCCTATTGCTGTAAGCAGAGAATATCTGATTGCAAGGAAAAGAAGCAACGTAAGTTAGCTCCTCAGAAAGGGGAAATATTCAGCAGGTGCATACCATGTTACTCATAAGTAAAAGCAGCTTAATCTCCCTAGGATCTAAAGTTATGCAGTCCCCATTCATTGCCTTTCATTCATATTTTCATTTTCTCCTCCCCTTTCCTTTCTCTCTTTCCCTCTCCCCACTCTGGAGGACACTTGTCTCTGCAGCTCTGTCTTGGGCTAGATAGTCTCTCAGTGCTGCTTACTATTGCACATCTGCTTCTTTTCCTCTCTCTCTCTAGTCTAGAAAGAATGTCGTCACCTAGACCAACTGCTTTAGCTTTTTTACCAGTGTCCCATAAGTGGCTACCCTAGTATAGGTTTTTACATAGATTCTAGTCCAAGAACCCGGCAAAGTCAAAGTAGATATCTCAAGTTGTAAATGCAGCAATTTTCATCAAGTGAGCACCCCCAGCACCGATGAACTGTGATGTGAAAAAAGCTACACAGACTTGGGCAAAGTGGGAGTCACATTGGAAGCAGACTCTATCAGAATGGGTGAGGGATTACACTACATAAGGATTGATGAATCTCTCTAGTTCATTCTGCTCCTATAGGGGAAACTCAAGGCCAGTGATGCAGATAGTTAAAATTCCCATCTATTTGCTGTTTTAGAAAGGTTAAAAAATTTCCTTATCCCATTCATCCTTCCACAGTTGAGTGTGTAACTCGCTAGAATTCCCTATGCAGAAATCCATGCCTTTTTTGGCAAAGCACATTCTCTTAGAAATTAAAAAAAACCTTAGACTTTACACTAGATAAGACAGAACTGTGGAATAATATATGCTAGTTGAAATGGACTCAGTTATCTGCTTGAATAATTTATAACTGCTAGGAACCTTAGATATAATCTAATTTCACTCTTTGTTTATAGAGAAACAAAGTAAGTTGCAGGAGTTTAAGGGGTTGCCCAAGTCCATTCATTCATTCATTCATTCATTCATTTATTTATTTATTTATTTATTTATTTATTTATTTTCAAAGTGTTAGGGGATAAGGATGTTTTAGGGCACATGGATAGTTTTTGTAATGATTGAGTCCTGGCTACAGGTATGCCTGTCACCAAAATAGTTTTCATATTACTCATTAGGTTGGGTTGTTCTCCTCCCCTCCACCGTCCTCCCCCTTACTTAATTTCCACTGAGTTTTACTTCTTTCTGTGCAGATATGTACTCTTTGGTTAACTCCAATTTAATAGTGAGTACATATGGCGATTGTTTTTCCATTCTTGAGATACTTCACTTAGGAGAATGGTCTCCAGTTCCTTCCAGATTGTTGCAAAAGGCATTATTTCATCTTTTGTATGGCTGAGTAGCACTCCATGGTGCATGGTGTGTGTGTGTGTGTATATATATATATATATATATATATATATCACATTTTATTAATCCACTCATGGATTGATGGACACTTGGGTTTATTCCAAATCTTTGCAATTGTGAATTGTGCCGCAATAAACGTTCATTATTTCTTTTCTTCTTTTGGCTTTGGGTTTGTTCTATTCTTCCTTTTCCAATTCCTTGAGGTGTGACTTTAGGTTATTAATTCCTGATCTTTCCATCTTTTTGATGTAGGCATTTATGTCTATGAATTTTCCCCTGAGTGTTTTTTTTTTTTTTTTTTTTTTTGAGACAGAGTCTCGCTTTCTTGCCTAGGCTAGAGTGAGTGCCGTGGTGTCAGCCTAGCTCACAGCAACCTCAAACTCCTGGGCTCAAGCGATCCTGCTGCCTCAGCCTCCCGCGTAGCTTGGACTACAAGCACGAGCCACCATGCCCGGCTGATTTTTATATTATATATATTAGTTGGCCAATTAATTTCTTTCTATTTTTATGGTAGAGACGGGGTCTCGCTCAGGCTGGTTTTGAACTCCTGACCTTGAGCAATCCGCCCGCCTCGGCCTCCCAGAGTGCTAGGTCCTGAGTGTTTTGTTGATGAAAAGTCTTCTTTTCCTTTGGGTAGGTATCCAATAGTGAGATTGCTGGATCAATTGGTAATTCTACTGTTAGTTTTTATAGTAATCACCATACTATTTTTCATGCAGGTTATAATAATTTGCAGTTCCACCAAGAAATATAAGTGTTCCTTTTTCTATGCATCCATGCCAACATCTATTGTTCTTGGACTTCTTAATAAAAGCCATTCTGACTGGGGTAAGGTGATATGTTATTATGGTTTTAATTTGCATTTCCCTGATAATTAGTGATGTTGAGCTTTTTTCATATGCTTATTGGCCATTTGTCTTTCTTCTTTTGAGAAGCTCCTATTCATATATTTTGCCCACTTTTTCATAGTGTTCTTTGTTTCTTTCTTGCTGATTTGCCTGAGTTGTTTGTAAATTGTGGTTATTAGCCCTTTATCAGATGTATAGTTTGCCAATATTTCCTCCCATTCTATAGGTTGCCTATTTGCTCTGTTAATTATTTCCTTAGCTGGGCAGAAGTTTTTTAGCTTAATCATTGATGATTTGTTGAGCTCTGAGAGTAGTGTATTGAGGTCACCAGTGATTATAATTATGCTGTTTATTTCTTTGCTTCGCTCTAGTTAGATTTGCTTTACATATCTGGTAGCTCCTGTGTTGGGTATATACATGTTTAGGATTGTTATGTCTTCATAACAGCTATTGGACAGCTTTCTTTACCGTTATATAATGACCCTCTTTGTCTTTCTTCACATTTGATGGCCTAAAGTAAATTTTACCTGGTAAGAGGATGGCTACATTTGCTCCCTTTTGGTTTCCATTTACGTAGAATATATTTTTTCCATCCTTTCACATTGAGTTTGTGTGCATCCTTGTGCTTTAAATGTGCTTCCTGGAGACAGCAGATAATTGGGTTGTATTTTATCATCCATTCAGTCAGCCTATGTGTTTTGAGATGAGCACTCAGTCCATTCACATTGATTGGTTACATTGATATGTGGCATATTGTTTTGTCCATCCTGTTGGGTAGTCCCTTATTTCTTTGTTTTACGTCTTGTTCTATTGTTTTATAGGAGTTGTGAATTTGGGTTTTGTTGTTATTGTTGTTGTTGTTTTGGTGAATCTATTGCTGGTGGGTATCAGTTGTGCTGTTTTGTGTATAGTGCTGTTCTGAGTAGAGCAGGTCTGGTCATGGTAAATTTTCTCAGTGTTTGTTAGTCTGGAAAAGACTTAATTTCTCTGTCTATTGTGAATTAGTTTTGCTGTATACAACATTCTAGGCTGTCAGTTGTTCTGTTTAAGTTGATTGAAGATGGGGCTCCAAACCCTTTTGGCTTGTAAGATTTCCACTGAAAATTCTGCAATTAGCCTGATGAGTTTTCCTTTGTAGGTTATTCACCACTTTCATTTTGGTGCTTGCAGAATTTTCTCCTTCATTTTGACTTTGGCCAGGTTGATTACTATGTGTCCTGGAGATGACCTATTTGCTATGAATCTTTCAGGTGTTTGATGTTTATTTTGTATCTGTATGTCAAGAATTCTGGCAATACCCGAAAATTTTCCTCAATAATTTCCTGAAATAGATTTTCCATGTTTTTAGTTCTTTCTTCTCCCCTCTCAGGGATACCTATAATTCAAATGCTAGTTTGCTTCACATAGTCTCATATCTCTCTCAGTGATTGCTCAGACTTTTTAATAATCTTGTCTGCCTCTTTGAATGACAGCGTTATTTAGAGCTTTGGCTTCAAGCTTTGAGATTCTTACTTCTCCTTGGTTTATCTTGCTATTAAAGCTTTCTATGGCATTTTGAAATTCCCCAAACGACTCTTTCATTTCTTTAAGTTGAATTATTTCCTTTCTTATGTTATCTAGCTCTCTAGTGACTTTCCCATTTTTTAATTTTTTTTCATTGATTTCCTAAAATATTTTTTGGCTTCTTTTTGTTGGATTTTAACTTTCTCTTCAATTACATCCATCTTATTTTCCATCCATATTCTGAATTCCATTTCTGTCACTTGTCTGTGCTATATTTGTATTGATGCTGTAACAAATTTCAACAAATTTATTTGTTGAAATAAAACCTCACAAATTTATTGTGTTATAGTTCTGGAGGTCAGAAGTCTGATGTAGTTCTCATTGAGCTAAGATCAAGGTGCTGGCAGGGCTGTGCTCTTTTCTGTAGGTATTAGGAGAGCATGAATTTCCTTGCCTTTCCCTATTTCTAAAGGCTGCTCACAAACTTTGTTTTATGCCCTTCCAAATTCAAAGCCAACAGTGGCAAGTTGAGTCCTTTCACATCAAAACACTCCAGTCTCTTCTTCCATTCTTACATCTTCTCATTGTCCACTTTTACAGACTGGTGTAATTACATTGAGCCCACCTGGATAATCCCGGATAATCTCTCTGTTTTAAGGTAGCTGATTAGTAACCTTAATTTCACATGAAACATTGTTTCCCCTTTGCTATATAATCTAACATATTCCTAGGTTCTTAGGATTAGGACATGGAAATCTTTGGGATCTATTATTCTGCCTACCATAGTGTAAAATGTTTATACCCGATATCACCTAGATTAAGCCTGTGTTTACCCTTCTTTGTCTTCTGTAATTTGCACTGATACTTTCCCCCTTGAAGGCTAATTATTTGGTCAGGATACTTTTTGATTTGATTCATTTCTTTCTTCCCCCTGAAGATCCTCCTTGTTCTCTGCTGAGATTTCAGTCTATATTGTGACTATGTGTGAAATATGAATGGTGATAGCAAAGAAGGAAAGAGAAAATTGTGAAGCACATGGCCATTATGCAGGAAACATATTTGGGTGCCATTCTGGCATGGGGAGTGTGATGGTCAATTTGGAGGGTGATTTTGGGTAAGATTCACATTTAAATTAATAAACTTTGTATAAAGAAGATTTGCCTTCCATAGTGTAGGTGGGTATAATACAATCAGTTGAAGGCCTGAATAGAATAAAAACCCTAGCTTCTCCAAGGGAGATGAAAGTTCTTCAGCAGACTGCTTTCAGACTTTATCTGTACCATCAACAATTCTGGGTCTCCACACTGTTATCCTTCAGACTGGAGGTATATCATTGGCTCTCCTGTATCTCCAGCCTGCTGGCACACACAGCAGATTTTGGACTAATCAGCCTGCATAATACATAATTCAATTCCTTATAGATAGATAGATTTCTCTATCTATCTATCTATCTATCTATCTATCTATCTATCTATCTATCTATCTCTATCTATCTATCTATCTATCTATCTATAAACACACACACACACACAAATAACACATCCTATTGGTTTTGTTTCCCTAGAGAACCCTTACTAATACAGTCAATCTTCAGCATCCACAACACAGCCTGATAGAATTTATCCTTACTTTATCTTAGTCTTCAATTAGCATTGCCTCACATTGGATCTCACTACCCTACATTGTTTTATTTTCTAGCCTTTAAGCTTACACACCCTCTCTTAAGCCACTGCCTCTGCACCTGTCTATTCTACTACTCCTGAGTTTACTCTTTATCTTCAGCAGATAATACAATCATTTAATACCTATAATCCAACTTTATACAGACCACTAATCCTCTTCCAGTAGTTCCTGAGCCATACCCAGCCAGATCTCCTATTAATAGGAGATCTTCTATTAATATATTGTTATCTCTAATCTCCTGGATAAACATGATTTAACCACTATAATATCTAAGTATGAATTATCCCTAAAACTATAATTAATTACTATTTGTCTTTTCTGTCTAAATGTGGCTGTATAAAATAAGTTAATATATCCTGTGCCCAATACCCATAATACTTATTTCATTGTCTTTTCATGATTTCTATTATACTCCTCTGGTTGGCAGTTCCAAGTTTCTCCAATCCATTCATTTCTCCAATCACAATGAATACATGAATCCTTCCATGCGATTTTTCTCATGTCCTAACTGTTCTTCAAAGAAAATCTAGGCCAGCCATTATGATCTCATAGTCTAGTATGAGCAATAGGCATGAAAATAAGTATGACAGTAGAATGAAATTAGTGCTTTACTAAACACATGCCAGACATATGCAAAAGTAGACAGTTGGTTTAAAAGAGGGAATTGAGTGCCTCTGTGCAAGTAGAACAATGGTGGCAGTAAGGGGCTTTAAGGGAGGTTCCTCAAAGGAGATTGTTTTTGAACTGGTTCTGGGAGAGAGAGAAATGCTTATCAGGGTGAGTGAAGTTGCGTTTCCTAAAACATAGTTTCTTTAGTCTTTGCCAGGCTTGCCATCTGGTAAGCCCCTTCCAGCTTTCCAAATTTTCTCTATCTCTTAAACTAGGCTCATACCCTTGTACTATACCTTCTGTAAACATAGGCATTTCTCAAGACTCAATTTTAGGGCATCCGTTAAGCTACAACTTTCAGAAAATTTACCTGCTTTCAGGAGGTAATCCTTTACTCTTATCCAGAGAGTCATCAAATCCTATATATAATACTTCTTATTACTAACAACTTTTTTTCACCCAAGACACTACTTTAGGTGGGTATAATTATATTCTGAGAAAACTTGTAAGAATACCAGTTGAGCTACCTGCCTTCCTTCTCTACATTTTCTTTTTTTTTTTTTATTTCAGCATATTATGGGGTTACAAATGTTTAGGTTATGTGTGTTGCCTTTCCCCTCTTTTCCCCAGAGTCAGAGCTTCAAGTGTGTCCATTCCCCAGATGGTGAACATCGCATTCATTATGTATGTATATACCTATACCCTTCTCCCCCCATCTGACTGACACCTGATAAATGTTGTTCCTATATGTGCACATAGGTGTTGATCAGTGAAACCAATATGCTGGCGAGTATATGTGGTGTTTACTTTTCCATTTTTTGGATACTTCACTTAATAGAATGGGTTCTAGCTCTATCTAGGAAGATACAAGAGGCGCTATATCACCATTATTTCTTATAGCTAAATAGTACTCCATGGTATACACATACCACATTTTATTGTTTATTCTGGGATGAATTTTTCTCATATACAATTTGTCATAATATGCCTCTGATTCCTACAGGGAAAAGTCTAAACTATTGTAGAAAAGTCTGCTATTCAAGGCTATTTATTATCTAGACTCAAACGTCCTTTGCAAATGTGTGCTCACTATTCCCTAAAAAAATTCTTTTATCATGGCAGGCCAGGTATGAGTTCTCTCGCAGCAATTCTTTCAAACTTCTAGCCTCGATCTTCCCCAATCTCAATTAACTTCATGCTGTGGTCATGTTGGACTGATCCTGGTTCCTTGAAATTGTCTCCTTTCTGTCTTTGTGTACCCTACTTTGCATGTGTCTCCCCTCAGACTTTTGACATTATTCATTCAGATTTATGTTCTCCCAACTTGACCCCTAAAGCTCAATATGTTATAAAAAATACTGATCAAATGAAATATTGTTTACAACTCCTTTAAATCCTGCAGTTCAGTGGGATATCATTTACCCTCCTGAAATGGACATTTAATAAAGATACAACACTTTCTAACTGATTCTTTACAGTTATTTGTGGGAAAAAATGGTCTCTATTTATACATGTGGAAAAACAGATATAATTGCTTCTGTGACTTCCTGTAACCTAAAGCAACAAGACAGTGACATAGCTGAAAATGGTGTTTAGATCTTTGACTTCCATTTTGTGTTTCCTATAAAGCTTAACTCAACAACAAGGAAAATAATTCCATATGAATTAAACATTCTTTCTTTGAATTGAAATAAGGGTTTCTTTTCAACATCAACACCTTCACCACAGGGTATTCTGTGAACCAAACAGAAAGACTCTGTGCTGAAGCTGTGTGTTGTTAACACTTGAATGGGCATATTAACTTCTTGTTGGAGAGCTATTTAATTTGAATAGAATCTGAGCAGTTACAGTTGTAAGAAGATTTTATGTAACCTTCATTTCTTTGTTGATGAAAGCTCTAGCTCTGCTACCTTTAAGATCTGAAAAGGCAAGACCTCTGCCATTAAAAAAAAAAAATTACAGTTATCTGGAAGATATATTCACAAGCAGTTAGCAAATATTGCATTGGCTTTTACACATTACCAGGACACAGAAGAGGTGAAGAGGTGAAATCAAAGAATTGACTGACTGTATAAGTTGAAAATAACATTGACTATTAAATGAATGTATGATTGAACTTCAAATATATAAATACTTTTCTCTTACATGTTAAAGCTTATCTTGGAAAGAATTTAAATTTAAATAAAGAATGTAAGATTGAAAGAAAATGCCCAATGTTTTAGCTACAATTTTAATGAATATGGTAAGTTTCTTTCTCGTAAATATAATTAAAATTGCAGCACTTTTTAAAACATGAAAATCATGTATAACCTGATGCTGAATTTAAAAGTACTCTGGCAATATATCACTTGACCACTGCAAAGGGTTGAGGATCTTTGTGTTTGCCCTTGAAAGGACCCACAGTAGTTTTTAAGGGCTGCATTTCAGTGCATGTAAAAACATGCTCAGGCCGGGCGTGGTGGCTCGCTCCTGTAATCCTAGCACTCTGTCAGTCCTAGCACTCTGTCAGGCTGAGGCGGGAGGATGGCTTGTGGTCAGGAGTTTAAGACCAGCTTGAGCAAAATGGAGACCCTATCTCTAAAAAAGAAAAACAAAACAAACAAGAAAAAACAAACATGCTCCCATGTATAAGCAGATAAACTGGTATCATATTCTTAGAATATATTTCCTTTATCCATCATAGTATGGCCACATTTTGAATTGTTTTAAATGAGTGATAGTAATATCTTGAGTTCCACTTTGGCATTTCAATAGATGACTAAGTGAAGATGTGGTTAAATTGTGAAGATTAAGTTGAGTGTTTACATTGTCTGTTAACATGCATAAACATTTTGAAATTGATATGCTTATTTGAACTCTACAATTATTTATAACAATGTATTGAGTGTTTTTATTCTAGTCACTGTGGTAAGTTCCAGAGATTAAAGATAGATACGATACAGTGGGAAAGAAAGTATATATGCAAATAATTATGAAGTGATGGAAAACTAGGGATAAACATATGTAACTTCAATCTTAAAAACAAACAAGCATATAGGATTTACCGAGGTGAGAAGTGAAAGTAAGGACATTCTCATCACAGGCAACTTCATCTGAAGGGCTATTGAGACAGCCAACAACATAACGTGGGTAGAGAATTACATGCAACTCAGTGTTTTTAGATCATAAAGTTCAAACAGACAAGAGTAAAGATATGTCTTGAGAGATAGAAAGGGTCCAGGTGAAGGTAAATTAGTTGGGGTATACAAAGTAGTTTAAACTTCATCCTATAGAAAATAGAGAGCCATTAAAGAGTTTTAAGAGATGTTTTGTGTTTTAGATAGAACACCATGGCAGCTGCATGGATAATAGATTTGAGAAGATATGATTATAAGCCAGAAGAGCAAATAGTCAAAAGAAGGTTGAAGCAGTCCAGGAGAGAAACACTCTGAATCTAAATGAAAATAGTGATAGGGATGTGGAAAGCGTGGGTGAATATTTTAAAAAGTACTTAGAAGACAAAATTACCAATACTAACTGGCTGGCTATGAGGCAGGAACAGAGGAATAAAGAACGATTATTCTGGGTTTTTTGTTTGAGTGACTAGATGTATTTTGTGGCATCAGCTTGATTAGAAAATAAGGAGAAGGATAACATGGAAAAGGAGGGAGAAGAGGAGGAAGAGAAGAAGGAAATTTTTACTTTTATCCTTGCATTTTCAGGCAAACTGGCTCTTTTTGTAATAGTGGCTGCTCACTGATTAATGTAGTGACATAAGTAGGTGTTCATTATCTTTGAAAAATTTTAATACAGAACATGTATTCTCAACTGAATAAGCATAATTATTATTTTGATTTTCACTTTGAAATACTGTAGCATTTTCTAAGAATACTTTTGTTTTCCCAATATTCTTTGTACAGGTATATGAAAAGAAATAACTAAAGCTTGTCCATTTATAGAAAAAAAGCAATATCTAATCAGCCTGATTTTTGAGGTATTCCATTGTTCTGTTTCTAGTTAACCTTTACAAAGTAATTTTCAGAGTTTAGAGATGTTCATCAAGCATCCCTAGATTTATTAATGAGTTGAGGATTTATCTGCTTAATTAATTTAATCCAGGGCATTATGGCTAAAATAGACAGCTCAAGCTATTCAACTGATTCATGTTTATTCTGAGATTAATGTTTATTCTTATTAGATTTGTTCATTATTTTGTCAATAAGATGCGGTTGGTAAAACCCAAACCAAACAAAATCAAACAAAAAATCATTTAACAAAAAATATTACTTCATAATGTAATGATCTCCATTCCATTTCCAAGTAGCAATAACTTAATGATTTATTTCACTATGAAAAGGATTTGAAAGCCAGACTATACAGAAAAAAGATGACTTCTGTACTAGTAATTGACCCTGGGACCATACACATTGCTGTATATTTTTCCTTGGTTAAAATAAGTTTTAAAATGCTAGAAATATATCACATAATATGAGAAAGATGTAACAATATATAATTTCCAACAACAGTAAAATAAATAAAATACTTCCAGATTACTCACATTTCTGTGCCTCCAAACACGAAACATTTCTTCATATACATTTATGTTATTATGCCTCATAGAATTATACTTGCAGTGCAAATGTTAGGAAATCATTTATACTATGATTTGTTACATATGTGATGCCAGTGATTTATCTTCACTATGATATATTTTAACATCATGATTTATTTTAACTAAAAAGAATTATCTATAGGGATGGCACAAAGATGGCCCATAGGACAAAAGCCTTTTAAACTTCCAGATTATGACTTTTCATTTTCCTAAATTATTACTTCTATGGTCCATTGAATGATACCCAAGTGACCTAGAAGTGTTGATGTCCTTGCCTAAGCACTTGAAAGAGTACTAGACTTTGACTCTGGGGAAAATCACAAAGGGTATTCTATATATTTGTTGCTTATCTTGCTAACTATTCTTAGAATAATAATTAGCTCTCAAAAGAATGAGTGCCATCCAATGGAAATCATTAAACTATTAATCTAAAAGGCCTTAAACACCCAATAAGTACTTGGAGACAGGGTCTATCTACACAACTGTTCCTCGTTAAGACAGTTCGGTGAAAGGCAAGACTGGTTTGTGTCTAATTTCTTGGTGTTTTCCAGATTAGGCAGTTGAGTCATAAGTAGAAGATTGATATTTGAAATTTTATCTAGACACAGTTGTGGTAATTTCCAGTGTTCTTTTTTTTTTTTTTAGCGTATTATGGGGGTACAAGTGTTAAAGTTATGTATATTGCCCATGCCCACCCCCTTGAGTCAGAGCCTCAAGGGTGACCATTCCCAAAACGTTGCACATCTCACTCATTGTGTTTGTATATACCCATCTCCTTCCCCTCCCTCCCACCTGCCTGACACTCACTCGATAAGTGTTATTCCTGTATGTCCACTGAGGTGTTGATCCGATAATATCAATTTGCTGGTGAGTACATGTGGTGCTTGTTTTTCCATTCTTGAGCTATTTCACTTAGTAGAATGGGTTCCAGCTCTATCCAGAAAAATACAAGAGGTGCTATATCACCGTTGTTTCTTAAAGCTGAATAGTACTCCATGGTATACATATACCACATTTTATTAAACCACTCATGAACTGATAGCACTTGAGTTGTTTCCACAACTTTGCAATTGTGAATTGTGCTGCTATAAATATTCAAGTGCAGGTGTCTTTTTCATAAAGTGACTTTTGATCTTTTGGGTAGATGCCCAGTAGTGGAATTGCTGGATCAAATGGTAGATCCGCTTGTATCGCTTTAAGGTTTCTCCATATTGCTTTCCACAAAGGTTGAAATAGTTTGCAGTCCCAGCAGCAATGTAGGAGTGTTCCTATCTCTCCGCCAACATCTATTGTTTTAGGACTTTTTGATAAAGGCCATTCTTATTGGAGATAAGTGATATCTCACTGTGGTTTTGATTTGCATTTCCCTGATGATTAGAGATGTTGAGCATTTTTTTCATGTTTGTTAGCCATTATTCTGTCTTCTTTAGAAAAGTTTCTGTTCATGTCCTTTGCCCATTTTTTGATAGGGTTGTTTGATTTTTTCTTGCTGATTGTCCTGAGATCTAAATAGATTATAGTTATCAACCCTTTATCGAATGTGTAGGTTGGGAAAATTTTCTCCTGTTCTGTGGGTTTGTTTGTTTTCTCTCTTGACAATTTCTTTGGCTGTGCAGAAGCTTTTTTTATTTGATCAGGTCCCATTTATTTATTTTTGTTGCTACTGTGATTGCCTTTGGGGTCTTCTTCATAAATTCTCTGCCTAGGCCAATGTCTAGAAGAGTATTTCCAACATTTTCCTCTAGAATTCTAATAGTTTCACACTTAAGTTTCAAGTTGGTTACTCAGCGTGAATTGACAAAACAAGTCATACTTTTTTTTTTTGTCAGACCATTTTTTTTAACAATTATCTTTGCAATAATTGTCTTCAACATTAATTTCTGGATAGATTTTAACATATTACTTCATAACTGAGTGAGAACAATTAAACAAAGAAATAGTAAGTGGAAAATAAGAATTATAATACTACCATGAGAAGAAATAACTATCCCAGAGCACCAAGAAGCAAACTCAGCAACCCTATAAACCTACCACAAAAGTCAAGTTCATTTGAATGACTATCTTATGGAAAAATCTGGCAGAATCACTCTGAAGCATTTTTAACATGAGAAATGTCATGTACTTTTTAATTTCCTAGTTACCAATGGGCCACATTAAAAAGATTGGCTATAGTTGGGGGATTTGCCAAGGTTATGATATCACCTATCGAACATCAAAACATGAAATGCACAAGATTTGGAAAAAAATTCAGAGACTTTCAGTTTTACACTCAGTAATGGCTCCCAAGGAAGGAACTGGATGTCTTTGACACTGTACTATGGTTAGATTCTGCTGCTCTAGGCATTTTGCCAAATACTTTTTTCATATATTTATGGACACGTAGTCATAAACAGTGCCAGGAAATGGTGAAATAAATGTATGAACTAATTTGGTCTTGTTTACAGTAAGAATTCAGAAAATGTAAAACTCTTGTGATTAAAATGAAGGCATATTGCTTTTTATGTCTTTAAGTACTTGAATGTGGTAGCTTTAAAAATCAGAGTGGAATATAATTTGGAGCATAAGCATTTTTTAGTCTGTGACTAATGATTCATTTTACTTGAAATTAATTTATTAGATTTAAAGTACAGTGGGTTATGGAATTCCGGTTTATTATTTCTTTGTAGAATTATATCTCCGTTTTCAGAAGAAAATCAATGTAATTGAGTCTTGAAGTTTTAACAACTGTAAAGCCAAAAAATATATGGTTCATAATCTAGGGTTTCATTTATGAATCTATGGTAGCTGCTTAGTGTATATACAAATATTCAGTGAAAGGACAACTGCCTTGTGATAAAATCATGCTATGTTATGATTCATTATTGGTAGACAACAGAAAATATGAAAACATATCCCATGAAATTAAATTTGAATATAGCTATATTATTAGAAAAGAATACTGTCAGGTGTTTTGTTTTTCTTTTTTGCCATATGCATCCCATGGCCATAAGCTTAGTTTTAATGGAAATACAAATAGTTTCAGGTGGGATTTGGGAATCCACATTTAATATAATGCTTAAAATCCTATATCTGACCATTCAAATATTTCCTCAACCAGGTATCCATAAATTGAAATGAATGTCTTACATTAAGTAGGATTGTTAATGTCTTCAAAAACCATGTCATTTGATTAACTTTGCATCCATATGTCTGTCACATAGCAGAATATCTATAAATGTTCCCCAAGTGAAAAGATGAATACACACACAAGTGTCCTGAGGAATTTACAATTCATAAATCTAGTGTGCAAAGTGTGTTGGCACAAAACACTTGATGAATGATGTTTTATCATTCATTTTATATAAAAGCAAAATTTTGAAAGGTCTTTTGCATGATAAACTTAGCCATTTTTTGTTCTATAATTTAGGTAACAAATTATTTTATAAGACATAATGATATGGCACATGCCAACAATGTAGAGTTAGCCAGAGTTTTTGACAGCCACGCTGTGTTGCTCACATGTGCATCAGATCTTAAGTAACGTTTATGACTCATTTTTCCTAAGATGGACATTATTCCCCATCAACCAAAATAATTTGTAAATAGGCTACATACTTAGGTAATATAGTAATGAAAAATATACTCTTGGATCAATGTAGGGTTTCTGGTATGGACATACCTGGCAATGAGAATCCTCAATAAAAACATAAGGTAAAATTCATTGAAAATCATATTTGATTTAAACTGAAATATTATCACGCTTGATTTGTATTTGTTAGCATTTTAGTAAAAGGCTATATTACATTTATTATTTTTATTATTTCATTACTATTAAATTTCTCACTTTTTTTTCATAAAATATGTTCACTGCAACTCCAATATATACAAATGCAGCCACTCAAGGTGAGAACAACAGATTGCACAATTTTCAAGATAAGTGTAAATAACACTAAAATGGAATTTAGGAAAAGCTAAGAAAATGTCAACCTCAAAATAACTTCACGTCAACATGTGAATAAATTAGCCTCTGTGGCCTCAGTTTCATTACTTGCAAAGAAAGGGGATTAGGGAAGTGACTTCTAATGTTTCCTTATACTCTAAACATTTCTTGCACATAATGCTTTTACTATTATTATTATCATTGTCACTATTTCCATTATTATCATTATTATTTCTGACTAAAAGCTTCAAGAACTTAAAGGTCTCAGAGATTGTTCCATCAGAACCCTGCTTCTCCTCTGGCCTAATGGAGGTCTCACAGAGAAAAAATCCAGTGACTATGGATGATCATGTTTCTACTATGATCATTTTCCTTCTGGCTGGGTCAGGACACAGCAAGTAAATATACAGTGAATGAAAAGTATATGAGAATGTATTTCTTACAACAGCACAGTATTTTTACTACATATTTTGCTTTTTCTCTCCTAGTCTAAAAATTGCTTATTTGTATTTTAACCTAACATTTTCATAAATATGATTTAATCACAGTGACATTGCAAAATTTGAAAATTATGACAAAATATGATTTATTCCAGGTGGTTTAATGAAGCATTGCTAAATCCTGAGTAGTATGAAATTTCTGAAATGTTCCGATGCCTACTGAGAATATGCTTTATCATTTATTTAATCATTCTTCAAGGGGTTTTCCTAAAATATTTTCAGCAAATTAAATTTTAAATGTTTTTCATTAACACTAACCTTTGCTAGATCATGTCATCCTATAAGACATAGAATTGACAGGTGTACCTCTCATTTAAGTTAATAACAAAATATCTTCTCATATTCAGTAATTTCATCTATCAACCTAGCACTTTGTTATATTGGCATACAATCAGTATCACTATTTATTTTTCTTTTTTCACCACCTTAGGATGCTCTAAAGAATTGATATTTCAAGATAGTTCAGTAAAAGAAAACTTGAGGCATCTGTGCTTCAAAAATTTATTTGGGGAAATTTCATTTTGACACATTTATGTTTTAATAACCTAACTATCAAACTTTAATTTTCTATAGTGATGCCAGAAAATATATATATTCCACCCCCTCTCTTGTAAGAGTTGGTATCTGGTGGTATGTTCTACATATTAAAAATATGCCATGTTACTAAAAAAGTTAAGTTGGAACATAAGGGGTGGATAAACAATTATTTCTATTTTTTTTCTAAAAATTGTGGGTTTTAAATACTTTGCATATCCTTGAAGCAACTTAGAATGAAAGTTCTGTTAGTGATCTGGTGGTTCTCAAAATATTAGCAGCATTTTTCTTTTATCATAAAAATTAATAAAACCTATAAAGTAGAGGTGAAACATAATCTTAGTAGCATTGGCTTTTATGGTGTGTGTGTGTGTGTGTGTTTGTGTAAAGGCCCTGCTAGTTACTGTAAGACTTAGTGATTCAGTTCCCAAGAATCAAGACTTTTTATCTGTAAAATGGTGCAAATAATGCTTACTTCATGGGAGCTGTGAAAATTAAATAGGACAATGCTCATGCAGCCTTAAATGTCACATTTATCACTCAGAAAATAATAACAATATTTACAAAGGAAATAGGTAAGTAGCTCTGGTGAAGCATAGGTTGGAGTAACTCAAGTCCTGCTCTCTCAGCTTTACCCCTTTTCCATTCGGGGCATCTTTGATGGTTCAGAGGATGAATGTCAAATACTTTCTCATTCTTGTTTCCTTACCAAATTGAGGTTTTATCTATAATCCAGAGAATAGTAGTTTAGATAAATGATAAGTGTTTTCCTTATTATATGTTAGAGTCTTCCCTATTGTTTCATTAAGAAAAAGAATCAAGGTCATTTCCCTGATAACAGGGACCCACACATCAAAGCAGCTTTAGAGTTACAGTACAATGAGGAGCTAGCACTCAAAGTGGTTCTTGCCTCACACAGTGGCTGCTGATATTGATGGGGAGTATTTTAACTCAAATTCCTACTAAGTACTAAACGAAGTGACATTAGCTATTTCTTAAAATTCCTGGACCTTACAGTCCAGGGTTGTCTGCTGCCATTTTCCAATCTTAGAGTGTATCCTTATGAGAACAAGAAAGAAACACTAATTTGTGATCAGTGGGAAGTCCCTATTCCTTAATGTCTGAAAATATTCCTTAATTTTATATCACAAGACTGACAACCAAAGTGATTTTCAGAGTTCAGGGGCCCACCTGTTAAATCACAGGAAAGGTTTATGTGCCAACCTTGGCATTACAATAGACAAATACAAAATTTTGTGCCTAGCACCATGGCTGAAAGTTATAGAGCAACAATTTTAGAAGTGGTCTGTTGGTAAGTTCTCTTGGATTCAGCTTGACTTCCTCATACATCTGTGGTTACAGGTCAAAGAGGAGCCTCTTCTGGGATGACATAAACAACTGAGTCATGTGTTTCTCATCTTCCAGAAGGCTAACTAAACTTAATCACATCCTTTCCAAAAGCAATGTATACTATACTCATCCCAGGATCCTCCAAAATCTCATCCAATCATGGATGAGATGGGCACCATGCTCAAAGCCACAGAATTTATAATCTATATCAGTATTGGGTGTAGCTCTTTGGATACAATTACTTTTCTCCAGAGACCTATGAAAAGTTATCTTTCTTCTATACCCTGACATATAATTGTTTGATGGGAGTAGAAAAAAATACAAAAACTCTCTTGTTTGGGGGCAAAACAGAGGAACAGTGGAATCACTGGTCAATGACAGTTCTAAAATTCAGAGAAGCAAGATTTTACCAGGCCTACCTATTCTAGGAGCAGAGAATTTTCTTACTTAGGGCCTGATTCTGCCCCCTGGAAATCACTCCCCAGTCCATTGCATCGCATGCCTTTCAACTCCACCCTTTCGGATATCCTTCCATTTCTTTTCGTTTGGCCATTTCTGAAAATGTTATTGGAAAACACCTTCTGAGGATGTTTCTTAGTTTCTTAGTTCAATTTCTGTTGAAAGAAAGATAGGGGCCCATAGATACTTTCTTATTTTGAACTACCCCTTTCATCCATGCAGGCAGCGCCTTTGTTCATATAATTCTCTTTAAAATTTTGTAGGGTCCAGTGAAGTTTTTTGTTGTTGTTTTTGTTGAGACAGAGTCTCACTCTGTTGCCTGGGCAACAGTGCCATGGCATCAGCCTAGCTCAGAGCAACCTTAGACTCCTGGGCTCAAGCAACCCTTCTTTCTGCCGCAGCCTCCCAAGTAGCTGGGACTACAGGCATGTGCCACCATGCCAGACTAATTTTGTCTATTTTTTGGTAGAAATGGAGTTTTGCTCTTGCTCAGGCTGGTCTCAAACTTCTGAGCTCAAATGATCTGCCTGCCTCAGCCTCCCAGAGTGCTAGCATTACAAGTGTGAGCCAACGTGCCCGGCCCCAGTGAATTTGATTGTATCAGTTACATTAACAAAAAGCCAGGCCCACAGTACCCTTTACTTTGGTTGAGTATGCCAGGATGCTGTGGGACACCCTTCAGACTCTCAGAAACCCTTTTGTCTAGTTGAGAAGGCCTAATACACTGTCTGAATTCTTTCAGATGTTTTAAGAGGGGATCTTACAGCCATAATCTTGATTTTTACATTGTCTCAGATCATGTGTATTTTGGGAATCTTTTATACAATGGGGAAATGAGATGTCAGGCAAGTAAGCAATTCTGCTTCTGGGGTTTGGCTAGCTGCTGACTGGAGAAAGGAGGCAATTTGCCATATGTTTTTCATGCTCTAGCAGGCCAGCTCTGGTCTCGTTCATATGGCAGAGGTATAGTTATAAAAAGAAATAGAAAAGAGAAAGGCCCCAGGACTGGTGCATGTTTACCTCCATTGCATTCTATTGGTCAGTTCAGAGTCAAGGTTTAGGAGAATGGACTGCCTCTATGAAAGAGTGAAAAATGGTGACCATTTTTGCAATCTACCATAGTAATATTAATAATAATATGGCCTATTGGCTGTACTTAATTCAGCATCAGATAATCTGGAATTGGTTGTTGCCATTTCATGTCCTTTGTGAGCATCCCACATGATACAAGAACAAAAATTGAACAGTGGTTGGGAACTAAGGAATGTTTCTGTTCTTATTATCTGTTAATATTTCTTTCTGGTATCTCATTTGGTCTAGGAACTGGGACCATTTCCTTGGAACAAGGAACATAGGTAGAGCTTGTGTATCAATCTGCACATTAGAAAAGACAAATGCAAAATATCATGTACAGCATAATAGTTAAAAATAATAGTTAAAAATAAAAATGACTCTCACAAGACACAAATCACTGTGACTTTTAGATTAGTGAGGTCAAAGAGAAGTTCTCTGAGAGGGAATATAAACAGATCTCCAACAAAAGAATAATCATGATCAGAATGACTTTGGATATTTTAATAGACACAGTAGAAGCTACAAGATAAGGAAGCAATGACTTCTAAATTTTGAAAGAAAATTTGCAACCTAGAAATCCAAACTCATGTGAGCTACCAACCAAATGAGAGGCTGAGAACTTTAACAACTTGCTTCTCACGTATACTTTCTTGGGAAGTTATCCAAGGGCATGATCCACTAAGGATGAAGTAAGACAAAAAGAAGAAAGAAGGAAAAGGAAGGAAGAAAGAAGGGAAGAAAGGCAGGAAAAAGGGATGAAGGAAGGAAGGAAGACATTGTATATCATAAGCAGATCTCATAATGAAGATGGGAGAAGGAAATCCCTAGATGATGGTATAATGGTGAATGTACACCGTGGAATCATTTTTATGTACCAGGAATAAGGGTAAACTAGTTAAGTGTAAAGTTTAACAATTTGTAGACTAGGACAGTGAAGAATTCATTAACCCAATAAAATTAGCCCCATAAAAGTCAGTGGAATTATCGCTTTATGGATGATGATGTATATCTGAAATTTAAGCACAGAACAGTGAACCAGCACATTCCTAACCTGATGGTTTCACTAAAGCCCTACCAGCTTTCTTTTAATCATTATTTATGCGAGAGCCTTCTGATCCCTTTAGCCTACAAGTTTGAAGAAAACACAAATTTTCCAAATAAAAAGAATTACTCTATATATTCATACTTGCTTATATATGGATAGAGCCATCCCTGGAAGAATACTGAAGAAGCAGGGAAGATCGGTTGCCTCTGGATAGGAAAGCTGCAATGTTGAGCATTAGAGTGAAACTAACTTTTCACTGTTTACCAGTCCCGCTGAAGGTAGACCTTCTCATAGTTTTTTTTCCTTTGAACCACATCTATAAAAATAAAGAGCTTTCACTATAAATGATATAATTATATAAAACTTTGTCCTGGAAAACTGACATTGTCACCTGAGTATTGATCCTTACTCTGCTCTGCAATTTGTTCTGTTGCTTACCTTTAGTTAAATGATGTAACCACTTTATGGAACTCAGTTTTCTCATCTGAGGTTCGATAACATTTAATATAATATTTGAAATTCATGTTTATTTTAACTTACATTAAAACATGATGACTTGCGTAATTTTCTGTTCTATGTAATACAACTTTTGTTTTGTTTTGTTTTGTTTTGTTTTGTTTTGCTACTCAGTAAACCAGATAGCCCCTACCACAGTGCCTGACATTGATTGTACACCACAGCGAGGTTTGTAGAGTCAACGACTGAATGGAAATTATTTTTATTATTATTAAAACAACTTACTGAAAGTCTGACATTTTAGGCAGACTTTAGTGCTACTGAGCAGTTAATATGTAACTGTGCTCTGTTGGAGCTATAGCATATGTCAAAGTGTTACTCTATCTGAACAGTCTAGAAAGTTCTTGATACTTACTAGAAACTAAGGCAGAAGCTGTTGTTTATGCGCCACATCTCTCTCTTCCTCATTAGCTGCAGTGATACATATTTAGATCCAAACTTATTTGTGATTAGATGCCAGAGATCATTAGTCCAATTAGTATCAATGTCTCCAGAGAATGAAGAACAAGTTGCCTTATACTGTGAAATTTAAAGTCTGAAATTTTCGGATTCTGTAGAGAAAGCCTACACTAATTTGTCAGATAAAATCTGATTTGTTTGAGTTGGAAATCGGTTTCTTATATATTTATAATAGATGTCTGTTTCTAATTCAATCTAAAAAAATAAATTCCCACCGGAATTTGACTGTGTGAAGGTTCGAGTAACATTAAGAAATTATTTTTAACTGATTAATGAATTAAAAAATGTTACAAGAAATATGTAAAAAAAAAAAAACCCTAATTAAACGTTCATCTGCTCTATGACTGCTTTTCCGTGGGTGACATTTGTGAAAATAATTAATTTTTCATTTCATAGAACATATCACTTTGCAAAACTTCTGAAAGCTACATTCAAAAGTTATGGTTTGAGGGGAAACTATCCTAAAATTGAGTAATGCCACTAATTCTATAGTTGAAAACATTCTGCATATTTAATATTAAATAATCTCAGGCTTACTATATGTTTGTAATAGAGAAAAAATTCATATTATAACTTCCCAAGACAGCAGTAAAATAGAAGAAAAAAACATATATCCACATAAACCGCTACTTATTAAGTACCAGTTAAATATAGGTTTGAGATGTATGAATATGGATTATAAATTATTAATAATAATTTTTCTTTATTCCCAATGGCTTCATGTATGCGTATGTAAATAAATATGAGCAGTAGTTTTAACTTTCTAAAAAAATTCTGTAAATCTAAACTACATACTCATGATATGTAAGATATAGGTTTGTACTTCCATTTCTAGGGTTTTTTTTTTTTTCCATAGTATCCTTTTATTTAGTTTAGTTGAATTCTATTTCTGAATATATATAACAGTGAAAATTTTGCACAGGGCTTAAAGGAGACACGTATGAGTAATCCTCTATCATGTGATCTATCATAGGTTGCACTAAAGACAGGTGACAATGTACAATGGAGCATCACAGGTGGAAGAGAGGATGCACACATAACCAAAAACAAAACAAAACAAAAAGATCTTGAATATGTCCTGCTTGGTAATACGAGAGAGAGAGAACAAAAAAATGCATATACTATAAGAATTCATTAAAATGTCCATTCAAAGCTTACAAAGGTTTTAAAAGTACACAAAAAACATATCAAAATAATGGGAAAGAGTGTGGCATAAAGGGATTGTCTCAGGTCCTGTTATACTACAACAGACTGTGAGACAAGAAATTGTATACAAGTGGGATCGATGAAGGATGAGCTTCCAGAAGAAGCCTCTAATTGGGTGGGGAAGGCAGACTAGGAAAGGGACAGAAGTCAAGCAAGGGTGTGACTGCATGTTGAGATCCAGGTTAATCCATCCCACAGGATAAATATTTCCAGTACTACATGTAATAGCAGGCACAAGAGGATACCTTTACCTTGTTCCTAATCTTAGAGGAAGAGCATTCAATCTCTCACCATTTAGTATGATGTTACCTGTAGATTTTATTATAATATCTCTTATAAAGTTAAAGAAGTTTCTTCCTATATCTGGTTTGCTTAGAGTTTTTTTAAATCATTAATGATGACTTTTGTCGAATTCTTTTTCTTCATCTATCATGATGATCATTTATTTAGAATACTCATACAGCCCATAGCATTGATTAATTTTCCAGTGTTGAACCAGCCCGGCATTCCTTGAATTCCATGCTGTATAAGCCCTTTTGTATTTGATTTCCTAATATTTTGAGGATTTTTATGTCTGGATTTGTGAGGGCTATTGAAATATAATTTTCTTTTCTTATACCATCTTTATCTGGTTTTGGTATTAGGGTAATAATCCTAGACTCACAGAATTAGTTGAAAGATGCTTCCTTTCTATTTTCTGGAAGATGTGTATAATGGTATTATTTGTTAAAATTTTTGGTATAATTCATAATTAAGGTATCTGGGCCTTGAGTCTTCCTTTATAGAAGGCCTGTGCATACAAATATAACTTAACATATATAGAAGCATTCACATTATCTAATCCTTTTTAGTTTGAGCAGTTTGTCTTTTAGAGAATTAGTTCTTTTCATCTCAGTTTTCCAACTTCTTAGGTCTAGAGTTGTTTGTAGTATTCCTTTTTCATTTCTAGGGGTTTTAGCAAACCTTGCTCAAATGAAAAGCCCTTGAATTACACACTAATGCATTACTCCAACCTAAACTGATAAAATCCTCATTCATCCCCAAATTGACTTATTTTTCCACAGTTCATTTATTAAATATTTCATTCCATAAATGTTTCTTGAGTCCTACTGTGTGTTAAACACTGTT
The DNA here is from genome assembly GCF_040939455.1 of Microcebus murinus. Classification (NCBI taxonomy): domain Eukaryota; kingdom Metazoa; phylum Chordata; class Mammalia; order Primates; family Cheirogaleidae; genus Microcebus; species Microcebus murinus. The sequence continues at coordinate 61,536,679 of NC_134114.1, forward strand.
GTAGGTATTGGAGATATAGCATGGAACAAAACAGACACAAGTTACCATATTCATAAAATCTAGTCTGTTAGGGAGATGAAAACCACAGAATCAATAAAGGAATGAAATCAAACATGTAGAGAGCTTCCCTAGTTGGGTCACTAGCATTTTGTCCAGCGCTAAAGGGAAGATGAATGAATAGTTAATGTACTTTGCCAGTGTGAGCTATCAGTTAATGGGAGGTTATGACTACGTCATTGCTATGATTATTAAACCAAAGCTCTTCCCACGTCAAACCCTTACCTTCATCGCTCATTCCTCAACTTTCTACGTGGCTAACTCCTTCCAATCCCTATATCTACATTAGTACTATTCATCCCCACCACTCATACTCTGCCTTGCACCACCCTAATCCTTTTAATCCCAAGACCTTGTTTTCTTTCTGTCCTAGTACTTTTCACAACTGGTACTAACTTTACTGGGTTTAAGTTCCTCGTTTACTCATCATCTCCCCTACTAGAAGGTAAACTCTGTGAAGGCAAGATCCTTATTCATCTTGTTTACTGCTGCCAAGCATAGTGTCTGGCACATAAAAGAATCTCTGTAAATAATGAATGAAACAAGCTGTGAAATATTTAAGAGATATACAAAATAGAAGATGAAGAAGCCTGCAGGTAGTGAATAGAGAACTCAGCTGACATACAAAGAATATAAGACTCAAGTTAATGCTAGTGCATAAGAAAGAGAAAGTATAATTTCCTCTCCTTAACAAAAAAATACTTTGAATCCAGACACTGTTTTTGCCTGAGACCTAAAAAATGATTATCTCTTAATTTCTAAGAGATTCTTCCTCCTTTCTTGTTCTTGTATGTCAAATAACGTAAGCAATCTACTGGAAACACCTTATTTGACTCATGGGTTACTCACTTAGAGACTTGTGTCACAGTATCTATGATATAGGATAACTTTAAAATATCCTTTCCTCAAAGAAGTGACATATTTTTCTTAACAGTATCAAACCAGCAAGAAATGAAATTTTCCCAGTGGTATGAAAAGCCTTTCCCTAGTCCAGTAATTCCAAATCAATTCAGACTACATTGATTGTTTTATGTGTAATCTGTAGACTTCAGAATATTTTCTGATGGTAATTTATATCACATTCACAAAATCACAATATACAAGTTGGGTCTCAATCATCAGCAAAAGGAAGCAATTTAGTGAAATATGAAAAGCTTTTTAACTACCCTAAATATTCAGCCCAATTGAGTTATTCTCAACTGACAGCCAGTTACAGTTATGAGACTTAAACTCCAAGGAATTTGGAGGTTTATTATCTCAGAAATTACCTATCTTCTCAGTAGCCACACAGTGGCTGAAGATTGCTCCATTTTGGAGATAACAGGTTCTAATTTTTATATTTGGGTACTAGAAATATAATATTCTATCAAGTGCTCTACACACTAATGGAATTTCTTAGAATCAACTTCACTGACAGCTAAACATTCCACTCATAAAATACTGAAGGCATTTTGTGATTCGAATAAACTAGGGAAATTTGGCACGAGTTTATTTCTTATAGATATTTGGCCACAAGTTTATTTCTTATAGATATTTGGAGGATTTGTGAGACCTATGATTTGCATATAATTTCAGAGGTTAATATTTTAAAGAAAGTTGTACAGAAAAAGAAGGTTAGTTAGTGCTTTCCTTTCCAAGATTTACAGGCTTTTCATAAATAATTGGAAAAAAATGTTTTTGATTGAATAGTTTTTATCTTTGGAGACCTAGTGTGATATGAGGAAATGGTTGGTAAATTGTTGGCTGTGCTGATTCCAATTAGCGGCAGATATGGTAGTTGTGACTGAGTGAAGTGAGACTTATTTTTCAGATACGGGCTTGGCAGGACATCTCTTTCTGGCAGGAAAAGAAGCAATGTCTTCATCATTTCCCAGAGAAGTGTACTAAACTTCTGACACTGGCATTCTCTGATGTCACTGGAGATGAATTTTACCTATTTCAGGCCAATATTTTTCACCTAAGTTCCAGATCCTTATCTAGTCTTGCCTTCTTAAAAACATTGCTTTTGTAATAATTCTCACCTCCGTGAATTTTTTGTCTCAAAAATACTATCCTCAGAGAATTATCTTCTATTTTATCTTAACAGAAATTGACTATTAAGAAATAAAATTATTATGGTGATGTGAAAATACTTATTCTACAGGTAAGATATCAGCATATAAATAAATAGAAGTATCTTCCATCCTAAACACAACAAAACTTCCTTTAGCCCAGTGCTACGGTATGCTAGCATCTCTGTGTCTGTCTTCATATTACTGTCTCCTATTCTGTCTGTGTTTTCTCCTCTTCTGTATGTGTCTTTTTATCTTCTTTCTTTTTTTAAATTTTATTTCAAGAAAATATGAAAGTACAAACATTTTGGTTGCATTTTATATCTTTTCCTCTCCCTAGCAACGGTAGAGGTGTGCTCTTCCCCTCCACAATGCTCACCACATCCCTCAGATGTGGGTCTACCTCCCCAACCCCCGAATCCCTGGTGAACGCCATCATCATTTGAGCACCATAGTCTTAATCAGTCAGTACCAATTTGATGGCAAGTACATGAGGAGCCCATTCTTCTGATCTTGTGTCACCTCGCTTTGGATAATGGGCTTAAGCTCAATCCAGGATAATATAAGCAGTGCTAGCTCACTGTCGTTTCTTAGAATTGAGTAATATTCCATTGTAAACATATACACAATTTTAGTAATCCACTCATGAATTGATGGGCACTTGGGTTGTTTCCACATCCTTGCAATAGTGAATTGTGCTGCCATAAACATTCAGGTACAGATGTCTTTATAATAGAATGCCTTATGCTCTATTGGGTAGATGCCTAATAATTCTATTGCTGGATCAAATAGTATTTCTATTTTTAGCTCTTTGAGGTATCTCCAAATTCTTTTCCACAAAGGTGGCACTAATTTGCAGTCCCACCAGCAGTGTAAGAGTGTTCCTATCTCTCCACATCCTTGCCAGCATTTGTTGTTTTGGGATTTCTTGATACGGGCCAATCTCACTGGGGTTAGATAATATCTCACTGTGGTTTTGATTTGCATTTCTCTAATGATTAGAGATGTTGAGCATTTTTTATGTTTGCTGGCCATTATTCTGTCTTCTTTAGAAAAGTTTCTGTTTATTTCTGTTGCCCATTTCTTGATGGAGTTGTTTGATTTTTTCTTGTTAATTCTTGTGAGTTCTAGATAGATTCTTGTTATCAGACCTTTATTGGAAGTGTAGAGAGCAAATATTTTCTCCCATTCTGTAGGTTGTCTATTTGTTCTAATGATAGTGTCTTTGGCTGTGCAAAAGCTTTTTAATTTGATCATATTCCATTTGTTCATTTTTGTTGCTGCGGTGATTGCTTTGGGGGTCTTCTTCAAGAATCCTTTTCCTAGCCCCATGTCTGAAAGGGTCTTCCCAGCATCTTCTAGGATTCTTAAGGTTTCATGCTTTAGGTTTAAGTCTGTTATCCTTCTTGAGTGGATTTTTGTGAGAGGTAAGAGGTAGTGATCCTGATTCATTCTTCTGCAAGTAGATATCCAGTTTACCCAGCACCATTTATTGAAGAGAGATTCTTTTCCCCAATGTATATTTTTGTATGCTTTATCAAAGATTAGTTTACCATATGCAGATGGTTTCACCTCTGGGACTTCAGTCCTGTCCCAAAGATTGATGCCTCTGATCTTGTGGTAGTACCTGGCTGATTTAATTATTATTGCTTTATAGTACAGCTTGAAGTCAGGGAGACTGATGCCTCCCAGTTTGTTCTTTTTACTTAAGATTGCTTTGGATATACTAGGTTTTTTCTGGTTCCATACAAAGTGAAGAATCATTTTTTCTAGATCTGTAAAGAATGATGATGATACTTTGATGGGGATTGCATTTATTCTGTAGATCACTTTAGGTAATATTGACATTTTAACGATATTGATTCTACCAATCCATGAAAAGGCAAAACTTTCCATCTGTTTCTTGAGATGATATTGTCCTAGATTATTCATATGGACTTTAAATTTAATGACAAGTGTCCTTAAGAAAGAAAAAGAAAGTAGACTCTTTCTTAAGGACATTTGTCATTAAATTTAAAGTCCATATGAATAATCCAGGACAATATCTTCTCAAGAGTTGTTCTTTATATCTGCAAAGGCCCTTTTCTCCCAAGAAGGTAATATTCACAGGTTTCAAGGCTTTAGGCATGGACAAACCTCTTGTGGTATACCTCCATTCACCTTCCAAATTTGTAATGCATATTTAATCTTCTCCACCATTAGGCTCCAGGTACACTGGCTTTCTTTCCACTCCTAGGAGATAATAAACTTGCTCTACCTCAGGACCTTTGCACTAGCCCTACCTCTGCTTAGAATGATCTGTCACATAAATGGAAAGCCTCTCTCTGATTCTCATTATTCAGATTCCAGATAAAACATCACTCCCTTTTAGAGTGGCTTTTATTCCCACAAAACTAAAAGTCACCACCCTGTCATATTTTATCACATCACTTTATTTAAATTCTCTACAAATCACCCTCATCTAATATATTTATTTCTTAACTCTTTATTTGTTTATTCATTCATTTATTTAAAAAAATCTTTGACTCCCACCTTCAAGAACAAAACTTTAACACAAATTTTGACCTAGGCTGTTTGGTTCACATTGTTCCCCCAGGACATTCAAATTATAATTCTTGAATAAATTAGTAGATAAGTTACTATGTTAATTAATTTGTGTTTTATGTGGAAGGATAGAATTGTGCTCTTCCCATCAGGAGTAGAGTCACAACATAATATCTAACTAGTGTATTAGCATGGGGTGAAAATCCAGTGGCTGCTTTCTGCATGGCTAAGAAGTGGTTTAAAGAATGCTTTTCCTTTGAGACAGTGCAGGTAACTAAGGGAAAGATTATCTCTCTGCATCAAAGTATGTCCTGATGGAGAAATGAATATAAGGTAGAGTTTTAAAGATTTGTTTGCCTTCTTATCTTTGTTCATCTTTTGCAGATGCACAAGGGAAAATCAGAACTAATAAAACAGGATTTAATCATGAGGGTGGAGAAAAAGAAACATTCGTGATCCAGATAAGTCATTACATACAACTTATGTATGAATTAAATGTCTTTTTTAAAAAAGTAGTTACCAGTACTGCTCTTATACTGAGCCCCTCTACCAAACCCCTATCCTCCATTTCCTATAACAAACCTGGGGTAGCTACAAGAAAGTCCAAGAATATATCCCTTTCTCACAGTGCCTAGTACAGTGTCTTGTACAGAGTAAATGATCCAAAACAGTGTGTTCATTGTTTTCAAATAAATCACAAGGGAGATAATATGTAAGCACATGTGTTGACCTGAGAAAATCATCCGTTTTCTGAAAATCGTCACCCTCATCCGATCAAAAGAGGTCTGAACCAGGAATGAATCAGTATTATTGTTAGGAATAGGGTGAAGAGGGTTGGCAGTAGCTGTTAACTATGACCCATTGAAAACATCTAAACAAAAAGCCCTTAAATTTATATTTGATAAAATTTTGTTGATCATTTTGCTCAGCAGAAAGGAAAAAAAACTTTATATTAATTGCAGCATTCACATCTGTGGATGTGTGACTGTGGATACATACATATGCTCATCAAGATTTTTATGGAAACACTAACAAGTGAAGAAGGATTAATAAGATAAATATGATATGATAGACTTGGCAACCAAACTAAGTTCTTGCCAAACTGATGGAAAGCTCAAAAGTGAACAAGAAGCTCCAAATAAGGATGAAAGGACTGCTGTAAAATTCTGAGAAATGTTAAGTGACAGTGTCAAGAAATTAACATATTATGATTATCTAAAGACTGTTGACTCATTTTGTTTATGCTTTGAGAAAATTTTAAAAAGGTTTGATCATTTTTTAAAAAGCTATGAAGGAAAAAATAAAGAATGAAAATGAAAATTTCAGAGATGTTTGATAGAATATCAGTAACTAAGTTATGAAAATATAAATGTTACTATTCAAGGGAAAGTGCTAGGTGGTTAATAGGGACAGAATCACACTGGAGATGAAACTGAGATGGAATGAACGGGCACTTCTGAAAACAATACTGACCCCCAGGCTCCACATCGGCACACTGCTGTTTTGCATTGTTGAAGCGCTCAGGCACTGGAAGTAGAGCATCTTGAAACACAGATAAGCTATTATGTGTGGCAATTAGACTGATTAAAAGGTTTTGATTCCTAAGCAGCCAACTTCACACCACATTTTTATGTCCTTTGTCTCAGGAAAAAAAAATTAGCATTTAGAAACCAGTGTTAGAGAACTATGAGAAGGGTTTCAGGTACCAAGAAGAGGGAGCTAGAAGGAGGTCAATCCCAGATAGAGTTGTAAGCAAGTACTATATATAACAGAGTGAGAAAAGCTAGAGTAAGTAAAATGTTGACAATCTTTATTTTTTAGGAAGATTTTATTGAAATATCATGAATGTTGTATATTTTGTTATTAATATAGTTTAAACCAACTTGTCTCAACTCAGCTCATGGTTCACTTAGTATTGATTTATTGTAACAATTCTTAAAGTTATCCTTTCTTAGACAATAATTAATTTTTTTAGTATTTTTAACCCCAAACACATCAAATAAATATGCTATGAAAAGTAATATTTAAACATGATGCTTTTAGGCAAAAATAAGATGTAGTAATTAATTTTATACTATTTTTCTATCAGAAAAAATATTATGTGGAAAAAAACTTATGTATCATATTTGAATGATCTAAAATAACTAATTTTATATGCTTAGACTAAGCAAGAGCAAGAAGTACATAGCAACTTCTATTACTTTCACATATTTTGAAATACTCTTTTGCTTTAATTTTGGTTTTATTTTCTCATATAGGTGTTTTTCTGTGCTACAACTCTATTTTAAATGTAGTTTGAAAGTATAATAGCTGTGAGCCATGACTGGTGGCAAAATTGTGCAGAAAGAGAACTTTGTCTTTTCAGGAATGGCTCTGTACATCTTCTTCATTTTCAAGAATCACATTGATCTTTCTCCTATATTGAGTACATGTACTAACGATGTTTTCTACTTCTGTATTCTGCTTTAACACCTTGGGGCCTTGCTGACTTTGGAGGGACTGCCCCTCCTAAGGTTAGCCAATTTCTGGAAATAGTAAAGGACTCAAGTGCAAGCATAACTTTCACATACATTCAACTATCTAGAGTCCATACCTCTAACCACCTCCCTTATGGAACTTCTATACTCAGGGCACTATTCCTCTGTCCTAATCATCCCAGGACCACGTACCAGACAAGGGATATCTCCTAGTTGTCCCTGGAGCTTTCTAAATCATTCAAACTAGCCAATCCTAAGCCTCCTACCCTGTCTTGCCCATTCCCTCCATGGAAACCACAATAAAGACTTTTGTTTACAATTTCTCCTCCCTTCTTCTACCTTGTGAGTGACCTTGGTGTTTCCACGTGTGACCCCTGTGGTGTGTGTCCCCTCTACTTGGGAAATGTAACAAAATATCTTTTCAATGGCAGTCATTTCCTGATCTGTTGGTCTCACCATACCTGAATAATAAGAAAGCCTAGATTTTAAACAGTACAAGACACCTCATTTATGCTGTGTTTTGGGGAACACATAGTATTTGTGTTTAAATTGTTATGTGTTATGGACTGAATCTTTTCCCTCCAAAACTTCATATCTTGAAATCCTACCCTGTAATGTGATGATATTAGGAGATGGAGCCTTTTGGAAACAATTAGATCATGAGGGTAAAGCTATCATGAATAGGATTAGTGTCCTTAGAAAAAGACTCCCAGAGAACTCTGTCAATCTCTCTCTACCATGTGAGGGTATAAAGATAAGAGAACAATCTGCAACCCAGAAGAATGCCCTTACCACAACCATGGTGGTACCCTAAACTCCAGAACTATGAAAAATAAATTTCTACTTATAAGCCACCTAGGCTATGGTACTTTTTGTAGGCACTTCAGCTAATTAAGACACCATGTATAGAAATGATTCCTCATTGTTTGATATTGGAAAATATTTGGGTGTCTTAGATTAGGTTAGAGAGAAATATGTTTCTCAATAAAATTAATATTTTTTTCTATTTTAAGGACTTTTTTTTACTTAAGAGGCAAGGCTTTTAGACACAAATTAAAATCATTAAGCAAAAGACAGGTGCACCTACTTTTTCAAACATTTAAAAAGTTTCATTTATTCATTAGATTGAAATATATACTTAAAAATACTAAGTGCTAAGAACAGAACAGACCTAGGTACGGCCTAATTGGGTATAAATGCTGTCTATAACAGGACATTTGATTCCAACTACTATCCGAGAAGCAAAAAATAAAAAATAAATAAATAAAAGAAAAAAAGAAAAAGAAATAACAATGTGTTGGGGAAAATACCGGAATAATTTAACTTTGGTGCTAGAGAGATAGATTTTGTTTTTTAATTTTCATCTAAGCACATTCTATGACTACATGTAGAATCTACAGCAATTGGATCATCTGGGTCCTAGAGAAGAAGCTTGTGACCTCTCAGGGAGGATCTGTCAATTCAGTGCAGTTAGAAAAGTGGCCGGCTTTAACTTAGGGCAGATTGACTTGGAGAGTAACGCAAAACTAAACTAGGGCATGACAATACAACCTAAGGGCTCAAACATAAAAATCTAAAATGTAAAATCTCTAATAATATTAACTCTCATCAATAGTCATTGGATAAAACAGTTATGAGTTTAAATTATAAACTTTTGAAAACAGTATATTGTATATAAAAAAAACCTCAGTCTTTCTGCTTTCAACATTTGAACAGATTCTCAGCAAAGAGGAATTCCCTCTCCAGCTCCTTTGCTGCTTGTGAAATATTTATGCAGATAAAAACAAATGTTTCCATATGAAGAAGTTAGTAATGGAACTTGTCATTTTCCTTTTATAGCCATATGTATACTTGCAAGTCATTCAGTTTCTTCAGCTCTAAGAAAATATCCATAGTATGGCTGTCTCTAAATAGTAGATAAATTTGATATTCAAATGTCTTGAATATATATTTTAATTACATAAATTATATTAAGGAAGTAATATATCATAATTTGAAGCGTTCCAATATCAGAGTAGTCACATTTTATTGTAATAAAATGAATGTGGGATTTGAAGCAGACTTATCTTTATTCAGACTCAGGTGCTGCCACTTTGTGTGAAGCTTTGGACAAAAATCTTTGTTAGCTTCATTTTAATAATCATAGGTATAAAAATAATTAGTAGCAGCACAACAAAAACAGTAGCAATAATATTTATTGAGCATTTACAATGTTCCAGGCATTGTTTCAATTTTTGTATTCATTTAATTTTCAAAAGAATCCAATGAGATAATTACTTTTAATATCTTCATTTCATACAAGAGAAAAAATAAGTTAATAATTTTTGAATAATTGGCCTGAGAAAACTATTTGCATATTAGAACTTCATGAATATCTTTTCGAATTACGCAATATGTAAATATGCAAAATAGACATAACACTTATCTAGAAGGGGCAACAAATGTCTATTATTGGACATATATTAAAGAGTAGGTATGATTTTATTACTGTCAAGAAACAAATTATGCTTTAAATTCATGATAATAGTTTTCCTGCCTTCTTTATTCCACTCCCTTCCTTCTTCCTTTCACTCCCTCCTGCTTGTCTTGCTTTCTAGCCTTTCTTCCTTCTTCCTCATCTTCCCCACCTTTGTTCTACCCTTTCTCCTTCTTTTCCCTCTCTTCCTTCATTCTTCTCTCCCTTCTTTGGTCAGATAGTCATCTCATTAAGTGTTTCTTTGGTGCTATGCACTATGCTAGGTCATCAAAATCATGTGGTGACCAAGATATATATAATTTTTATCCTAGTGGAGCCTAAAAGCTTATGGTGGGGAATGCAGGTGAGCATTAGAAAGTAATTAAAATACAGTCAACCAATTGTTAAAATAGAGGAAGGTACTTGAAAACTTGTGACAGAAGGCCTGACCTAGACTAGGGTTCAGAAAACACTTTTTTGCAGGTTAAAATTATTTACCACAGTGAGATAAAATCATAATTGGCTGAATTCATATTATTGATTCTGTCTGAGATTTAAATTTTTATATTAGGTAATCTAATATGACTTTGAAACAGTAATTTACATAAAACATTAGACTTATCTAGTGTTACTTTAAAGATGTATTCAAATTTTTGATTTATGTTAAAATTAAGGCATTTTTAAAAGAATACTAACTGTACTTTTCAGAAGGTAATGATTATTTTATGGCCATTTTTCCCTTTGGAAATGCACTTCTAAAAAATCAATGAAGAAATAATACTTAATTTATAAAATGCAGCTTTACAAAAGGAATCTTTTTAGAACTACATCCTGTTGCATAATTCAAAAATACTTGAAGAAGTTGCCTTGGAAATCATTATACATAAAATAATTTTCATTATATTGTTGAGTAAGTCACATATTATCATGATTGGAAAAACTGAGAGACAAGTCAACTTTATCAGTATAGCAAATAAGTCATATTTTCATTATATACATTCTTCATCAGCTTTATATAAACAATCTCATGGGGCATTTGAATTGGTTGGTCCAGTTGAAATTGGATTGTTTGAAATTAGTGTATTTCAAGATATTATATTTCATAGTTTGAAGAATTTGGAAATGAAATAAAACTCATGTTCAATTTCTTAAGAGAAAAATAGGATGTGACTTGAATCTATGGGATAGAGAACTAAAATGTATTATTGATTTCCCACCACTGATTTTATAGACATTTATTCATTCATTTATTTTTTTTGTGCTGCTTTAAGCCTTGATTGGGAGTTAAGCTTCAATTATTCAATTTTGCTACTTGAACTGGAAAATAATTAGTATTGATGAATGAAAAGAGTGGCTATTTAGTAACAATACAGAAAATTCGAATGCTTATCTGCAATTACTTTCTCCCTGTTATAATGCAAAGAACATGCAAATCAATTATCCATGGTTTAAGACCAGAGAAAATAGTTATAGCTAGTTCTATCCATTTTATGTTGCTGTGTAACAAATGATCACAAACTTACTGGTTAAAGTCGATACAAACTTATTATCCCATAGTTTCCATAAGTTAGGAGTCTGAGCATAGGCTAACTAGGTCCTCCGTTCAGGGTTTTATTAGGCTGAAATCAAGTTGTAAACCAGAGCTGTGATTGCATTCAAAGCTTGAAGTTCTCTTCCAAGCGCACTGGCTGTTAATAGAATTCAGTTCCTTGAAGCTGTAGGACTGAGGTCCTCAACTCCTAGAAACCACCCACAGTTCCTTGTCTTGTGGCCTACTCCACAACTTGGCAGTTTGTTTTTTCAAGACCAACGGAAAAGCAACCTCCCCATTTTTAATCTATCTGACTGCTAGATCCTCTTTTAGTGGGCTCACCTAATTAGGTGAGGACCATTAGCATAATCTCCCTTTTGATTAACCTCAAGTCAGCTGTCTAAGGACCTTAATTACATCTTCAAAGTCCCTTCACCCTTGCTATATAAAACTAATCATGCGACTGACAGCCCATCATAGTCACTGGGCCCACCCACACTCAGGGGAAGGCAGAATTCTGCCTAACACAAGAGGTTTCTCTAGGATCCTGGATCATTGCAACCTGGATCATTTTCAGATAAAGATATATAGAAGAATACCATCAGGAGAGAACTACACTATGTCAAATCAGTTACACAGCAATTGGTATGTCTCCAACAAATTAATTGATATAAAAAATTTAGTAAACTTCATAACTTCAGAAATATAAATTAACTCATTTTTATTTGATTAGAAAAAAGTATCAGAATACATAGAAACATTATGCATTTTGCATTTTTGGTACAAAAATAAAAATATAACCAATATTTTCTTATTTTTTATGAGAAGATAATTAATTATGTGTTGTATCACATGCCTATTTTAAATTAGCAACAATATTGGTGCATTAAATTTTTGAATTAGGTACAGTAATAAAACTATCTTTGTATTTTTTTTTCATTATAGCATATAAGGAAAACTGTTTCACATAGATATACTTTCAGAATAAGAAAGAAAACAGCTAACTGAAATTTACAATGCCCTGCTATTAGGCTGCTCCCAAAGTTATTAATTGTTTTATCTTAGGCTGCTTACCTCCTATTTAATGGAAATAAGAAGCTGTAATTTTGCATCCTCTATTTGAAATATTCTGACTTTTGTATATTTGATTTAGATGTAGTTTCAGAACCAAAAATTTCACATATAAAATATTTTAGGATTGGGATTAATGAAGAATATATTTTTATAAAATAAACACAAAACATATAATAAAAATTACAAATGTTGAAATAAAAAGATACATAACACAGATTAACAATAATAATTAAGTAGATGATATACATAATTTTGAGATTTAGAAATGTCCCTTACACACATGCAAATAGGGCATCAGGGCTTCTGTTCATGAATTACATGACATATAACTTTACAACCTCCTTATTTCTTAAAGACCTACTAACAAGCAATGAATAAAAACAAGTTACTAATTTATTAAATATATTTTATAGTTACTTTACATATTTTAGAAAAAGGACCTTTTCCCTTGATAATATTTACTTTTACATTGTTTTTTGTTATGTTTTAGTCATGACTTTTAACATCACTACAGAGTGATATGTAGAAAAGCGTTTGGAAAGTCTTTCTGTAAGAAATTATTCTAATTTAGTACCAGATCAACAAGTACTATGTTGGAGAGTCCCCTGTAGACCCCAAACCCCTTCATAGTGGTATTTATTGAAAGGAATATGAATTTGTAGAAGTTCACATGATACTGTCTGAGTACAGAATTTGGAGTAAGACAGAACTTAAAGGACGTCATCATTGTGGCAAAGGCATTTTTCAATCCAGTGACTCTGGCCTGTAATTTAATCTTTCTGAAAACCAGTTTCTTCATCTCTAAAGTAAGATAATACAGAATTGATATATGAGAAATGATTAGTATATTACCAGACAGAATTAGGATCTGAGCAGGTGTTAGTTAACATTATTACTATTAGAATATGGACATCCTATGTTTTCTGACAATATCAAAATGAAATTCTTGGCTCCAATTTTACTCTGCTTTATGAAACATTGGAAGCAAGTATACCAACAGTTTAAGTGAAACAACCCAAAAGCTCATGGTTTGGCATAATATGCTTTTAGTTAAACAAGTGAAAGGTCTGTGTTCTTTAAACTATCTGCGTATCAGTCTCATACTGATAATATTCTACAATGTTTCTGTGATTTGAAAAACCTGGGCATCATTTCAAAGCTTCACGTTCAGAGCTGAAAGGAAAATTACCCTGTGTCAACATGACCCACTCCTGATTGGTGATCCTTTTATTTTAGTCGTAGGTGTGTGTTGTTTTTTTTCCCCCTCATAAACTGAGGGGGGGAAAAGCATGTAATGGAGATTTTGCAACAATTTACAACTCATCACATCATATTAAAAAGAAAATAAATTCTCTATTCAGAACAGAGATCATCTAAATTTTCCCAGGTTTTTAACTCTGGGAGATGTTGACATTCTCAGTTTGCCACAGTTCATCAGAACATGGTATGTCTTTAGCAAAGACAGATGTCTCCCTGACCTTCTGCACCAGAAGCCTGTCTTTTGACACTTTGCTTGTCTTCTGCCAACCACTTGATGTTCACACGGGAAGGTAATGATCACTGTCAATGCTCTGCCAAAATTTTCTTTATAGGAAAACACTTGCAACTACAGCTAATGAAATCAATATACTGTAATACATTATGAAATCAATACACTGGGACATTGAGATGTCCTTCGACCCCAAAATACTGGATTCTGAGTAATTATTCTATATTCATTTACTCAGTAAATGCAGTGATTTTTAAAAATACTGTGCCTTCATGGCTTGAGACTGCTCATGTTACACCAAAAGAAACAAATATATTTTCAAGATATTGCTAGGATTATTGGCTGATTAGCTCATTGATTCAGTCAATATGTTTTATTGAGAGGCTACTCTTTTTAAATAAAGTGCTAAAAGAAACTGGGAAACAAAATAAATGGTCCTTGTTTTTGAGAAACTTAGAATTTAGTTCAGGAATTTATAATCTAAGGTCTATAGAAAAGGCTGATTTTAAAATTCATGCCCATTATCTAAATTTTCCTAATTTCTCTTTGATGACATTTATGTTCCTTAATGCTTCAGCTTTATTTTAGTACTTTCCAGTTATTTGACCTTCATCAATTCATTAACCCATCTAGGTAGGCTTCAGTTTCTTCATTTCTAAAACAGAAATAATAGTACTTAAAAATTTTTCTGAGGAACAAATAAGATGATTGCAAAACATCACTGTCTGGTAGTGAATAAAAGCTAAATAAGCACTAGCAATCAAAATAATAATTATAGTTGTCTGAATAATATTAATCACAATAATAATAAAATTACAATAATAGCTTTTATGTTGGTTGTTCACGATTGAACTCCACTATAATGCTGACATTTCAGAACCAAGATCACATGTAATTATTGCCACAGAACAACAGAATCTTGGTGTTAGGTTACACACAGAAATCAAGTACTGCAATACTAGTATTACAGATGAAGATACTGATATATAGAAAGACTGCAATTTACTCATTGGTGACTGAAAATCTAGCTTTTTCTGCATCACTCTGCATTACAACAACAATTAGTTATCATGCGCTTACCAGGTCGAAGCAACACTATAAAAGCAGTGATATTTTTTTTATTTAATTTTCACAGCAATCTTCTGATTGATATATGTTACTGCTACTATGTCTATTTATATATATGAGGAAACTGAGGTTCCTCCACTCTGAATGGCAGAGCCTGGGTGTCAAAATGGATAATCTGATTTCAGAAGCCAAATATATAACCATCCTGCCATGGGTATGAATCTGTCTGTACATGCCTGTGTGTGTGTATGTGTGTGTATAATTATACAAGTGGAATATGTAAGTTAAATATGTATGGTAGTAATTTAAAAAAAAATTTCATTACATTATTTTACCCCTCTTTCTTACACCTTAAAAAGTATATATTCTGACAATTTTTTGTAACCGTTTACAATATTGAAAATGGTGGCTCAGAATATAAGAAATAGTGACTTAGGGAAAAAATTCAGACATAATTAGGGTTCAATTGACCTTAAAGTTAATACCTTTAAAACAAGAAGAAAAATAAAGTTTACCTAAATAAATAAATCTGAGATACTATCTAATATGAAGAAGTTAATGTTCTTGAAGAACAAGAGGAAGAAAAAAGACAAATAAATGATATAGGCATGGAATTGGGAAAGACTGGTTCCCTCTATATAACACGATGAATATTAAAAAGAAATATAATTAAAGAATTATCAAATTGAGAATTAGACATAACACACAATAAAAATGAGCAAAATATATGAACAGACAATTCACTAGCAAAAGAATGCCAATAGCTGTAAGATATATTAGATGTTGAACTTCACCTAAAAGAAAGGCAGGATTGAACTATACTTAGGACTCATTTCTCACCTATCTGATGTGCAAATGTCAAAAATTTGGTAATAGACTGCTTTGACTAAGTTGTGGGGACAACTAATTTTCATATATTGCTGGCATGAATTTTAATTGGTACAGCTTCCACTGAGGGAAATTGGAAAAAAGCTATCAAAATTATAAACACATATGATCTGAATTTAGTAATTAATGATATACTAGTGTATGTGTGAAATAGAGTATTTATAAATGAATATTTTCAGCATTTATTTATAATAGCAAAATGTGGGGGGTAGCCCCCAAACATCTAAATGTCTACCAGTGACTAATTAAACTATAGGACATCCAGGAATAAGAGTTAAGAAGCTCTTAGGAAACTTGTATAGTGCCTAACTGATTCAGTGTGGACCCAGAATTTACATTTGGTTAGGAAAAAGAATTTATTTGTATAGGCACAAAATATACCTCGGAGGATGCATAAGGCATTAGTAACACCCATTGCCTGCAGGGAAAGAAACAATGTAGCTGGAGTTAAAGAAAGGAGCAAGGCTTTCCATTGAGTTATTTCTTATATTTTTTTCAAACTTTAACTGTTAGTATATTTCCTATTCAAATCAATTCCTAAATATTGTTGTATACAATAAACATGAGATAGGCATTCCCATTTTTTAAACGTTGGTATTTCTTTTCATTCTTTGAAAGTCTGAATTTCCTAGATTTGCACATATTGGGGTCACTGATGGGGCGGTTGTGGTATGGAGGTATGGAAATAATATATGATGCAATCTCCTTCTCAGGGTTAGTCACTAGAGAGTTAAAGTTTCAATTGTAGTCATTTTTGAACCCCTGTAACATTAGTACAGTGTCTTCAACATGCAAGGCACCCAAAATCCTATGTTAAATAACTACAGAGACAGCGATTTTGATAACAGTGGTCAGTAAATAGGCATGATGCCCACAGAGGTTCCTTGCTGAGAAGTACAGGATGTCATTAAGTCTGCTTTTTCCCACTAGGAATTATGTAGAATAATTTTCATATAGAAGGTAGGCTTAGTGATAGCAAATAGATTACAGATCTTGAGTACGAATGTCAGTTTCCTTTGACAATTCTAATCACTTAGAAGGCACCTTGAGTTCAGCTATCCAAAGTACAATGGTGAGTTGCATGCTGGATAATATCTGAGATCTAGTTGACAAGAATATTGCAGGAGAAAATGAAAACAAAATAATAAAACACAAATGGAATCTTCTCCTAAAAATGTGATAATATACCTTCACTCATCAAAAAAAAAAAAAAGAAACTCACAATGGAAACTATTACTCTTTATCAGAGAAATCATTTATTCCTTAATGACTTAGAGGAGATAAAGCTTTGAGCTCATGCCTTGCTTAAATATAAAAGATCTTCCTAAAGTAGAGTTCACTCATGAATAAAGTGTATTTCCCTTTTCAAGATAGAAGAAAGTATCTTTCATATCTTATGCTTTTTAAACATTACAAATTGGATTTTTTTTTAACATTTCAGGGTTACTTTGGAACATTCTAAGATTCTATATACTTAAAAAATGTAAGCCATTTTCTCTAGTTTTAAAAAGAAATCCTGAAAATTTGATTTACTGTCCAGTTAATGTTGATAACACCTCTTAAGGTAGCAGAACTTCTTCTGTAAAGAATATAAATGACTGAGTAGAAATTAAATTTAGTATTAGGAAATCCAAACACAGTGGAAGGTTGTTTTTCAGAATTTTCAGAACTGTGAATCCTTTAAAATATTTTCTTAAAGTTTTGGGCAAGTTATCTATACCATATTATTTTGTTTTAAAATAATGATATCTTAAACCCAGAATAGTCTGGCTTTCCATGACTTGAGATTTTAAAATAGATGTAAATATAGATAAAGAAAGATAGAAAGAGCCAGATATCTCCCTCTTTCTCTGCAGGACAGTTTTCAAGGTGGCCTTGGAACAACCCAGTTCTCACCCCTTTCTTGCATGTAGTTCCCGAAAATATTATGGAATGCACTGAGAGGGCAGTATTCTGGGATAGGGGAGAGCTTCCTGAAGCAGCCCAGACCTTGTTCCTGCCCCTCCTGAGGAAAGTATTACAACAGCTTGGATTAAGTAGGAACTCTGGGGATAAGCCAGACTTTGCTCCTCTCTCCCCTGGAAGCAGGGTGTTCTTCAGAGCTTTGCTCCGTATGTCATGTCCCAGTGCAAGGTACATTTTGGGGTCCCTCATCTGTGGTGCAAAGTAGAACACCCGCAGTCAAGACTCCATCCATCCTGGGCAGCTTTCTTAAGCCTTAGGGAACCAGCTCACAATAGATCTGAGACTTCATCTGTCCCTTTCTGCCTGTCTGTAAGTAATAAACATGCTTTGCATAACCTGCTGTGTTTGTGTTCTATCTCATCAGACTCCAACAAATAGGTAATCAGTGCATAGTGGACCTAAACAATAGCTCAGGATGAAGTGGGCATAAGTATATGGACTCCTGTCTGTTGGTTGGCATAGTGATTATCTTTGCTATTCTCCACACAGTGGGAATCCTCTCTTGGGATTGGTAATTAGCAAACCTGCTTCACACTCCCACAATGCGTGTGTACAAAGTAATGGAAGGTCAAGTCCAGGAAATTCTTGACGTCTGCCACAGTTAATATTTTTAGGTAAGATGCTCCAAAATCTATTCTATTATCTATACCCCTGCTTCTGACATTTTTCTTAAATTGTTCTTATAGTGTTTTCTTTAACAAGGGTGCAACCTCTCCTTCCTTAGTTCAGGGTAAGTGGGCTAGAGAATGCTGCATTAGCTGGAGGTGACTAGAATTCTTCCCAAGCAAGGACCTTATTTAGCATCAAACCAAAGCAACCCAAACCTATTTTTCAGAGATGACCCCACTAAGTTTGCAGTCTTGTGGATTGCTGAGGAGTTTCCAGTTGATTTAAACAAGCCCATTTTGCACAGAAGAGTTAGAAGAAATGGGTTTTCTCTTCTGTGAGGCTGATGAGGGATATTTGTTTTCTACATCATGTTTTTGTGGGCCAATGGTAAGTGTCCTAACCATGTCATTTCCATGTGTCTCTCGCTTGTGATCATAGAGAATTTCCCCTCCGGATTGATAGGAAATGATACACGGTTGTGAGTTGAAGGACAGTCAGTGTAAGTTAGAACACCTTACCAAAGTTAAATTATGGTATTCAGAATTCATCCTTGACATGTGAAACTGTGTTGTAAAACAAAATACCTTGATCTATATTATGGGGTGTATATCATTTTAGACACTGATCTGCCCTTTCTGTTTGTATTTTAAAATATCGAGGGGAATGTCTCTCATCCTTATTCTGTGTGACAATTCACATTTCATTATTTTCAACTGTACCTTAATATATACACATTACTCCCCCATATATATTCTGTATATGCATATATATGAGTATACATGTGTATATGAGGAAGAACCTTTAGAAAAAATATAAAACATAAATACAATGCATGTATTCACTGATTTAAAACATATAATAAACACAAAACAAATCAAAATCAAATCCAAACTTCAGATCAAGTCAAGATACCCAACAAACATGAAAAAACTATAGCATTTCTCTTCTTCTAACCCCTGATGAATTAAGGAACAACTGCTGTGTTCAGAGTACTTCTCAATTCTTTATAAAAAGCTTTATAAAAAGCCAAGAACCAAAGAAGAAAATTGTTTGATTCTATTTAAACGGTTGTCCTGTGGGGAGCAAAGTCTTCTTCACACCCAGAGATCCAGAAACCTGTCAGGTTTAGAAGACTCCTGAGAGTTGATTCCAGAGACACAAAGCCTCTGAAAGCTGCCAGAGTCCAAAACTCCTTGAAGTAGATAAAATAATTCTCCTCTCCATCATCTTCTTAACGTTTTTATTCCTACATTTTCCTTCAACTTTCATAATTTTGTCACCCTAAGCCACTTTAAGAACATGTTTGCTTGTGTGCAAACCACTCTGTCCTAGCCCTGATAGGAATGGTAGGATTAATGCATTTGGAGACATTAAAATCTTTCTCCACAGTAGTGCTTAGAGACTTAGTAGTGCTTAGTAATTTATATTAGAACATATATAAGAATATATAGTTATGTGTCACTTAACAATAGATATACATTTTGAGAAATACACTGTTAGGCAATTTTGTCATTGTACAAACACAGAGTGTACTTACACAAAAGAGGAGGTGTAGCCTACTACACACCTAGTTTATAGGGAATAGCCTCTCTCTCTTGGAAGCAGAGTGTCCTTCAGAGCTCCTAGACTACAAACTTGTATAAATGGTTACTGTACTGAAAACTGTATGCAATTTGAACACATGGTAAGTATTTGTGTATCTAAATATATCTAAACAGAAAAAGTACAGTAAAAATAAGTGTTATAATCTTATGGGACCACTTTCGTATTCCATCATTGATTGAAACATACTTATGCAGAGGAGACGTGCATATATAGAGAGCATTTTAAATGCCCTGAGAACCATACTACAGCTTGGAACAACTACAAGAAGTATATTCCAAAATGGATAGATTAAAAATAGAGCAGCTCTGAAAAAATGAGTGCAGAGATTAAAAAATCATGATTCAGAAAAAAAGAGAAAAAAGAAAGCAGAACTAAAAAGTCATCACCAAGTTCTTTTAGGAAAACTAAAAGAATTATTATTACTATAATAATAAAATGTTTCAAACTACCTAAAAATACGTTTATGAACAAAAAAAGATAACACAAAATTAGAAATGTGAAAGCAAATACCAGCTGTGTATTAGGCAGTGCTTTATTCTTTAGTAATTCTCCTGACAACAGCTGCGATTCTCCTTCCTCTCATTCATTTTAGACAAGCTGTGTTTGGCTGAAGATAAATATAAAATAAACAAACTTATCAGAGTCCCAGGAGTTAGATATAAATATGTAGCAGTCTCTTTAAAAAAATTCTTCTCTATATCTCTTCCTGCATCTGCACATATTTATTAAATATATATTTGTTGAATGAATAAATACATATTTTAAAAATAAATTTAAAGTTATCACTTTATACAATTTATAGTTGTCAAACAAATTTAGTTTCAACATTAAGACATAATTTTGATTTCTGCACAGATATTGAAGAATCCCTGGGAGAATCAATACAGCAAAATTAAAGGTCTTTCTGATCTATAGCTCACAAAATTCTCTTCTCCTGCTTAATTAATTTCTCTCATTCCTTTAACCTAAAAGGCTGGGTTCTTTCTCTGTCAGCTAGTTAGTGCTAAGTGTATGGACTATCTTAGGTCCACACATACTTAATACCCTTGATGTCCTTTCAGAGAGATCAGAGTTAGAATGCCAAGGTTTAAATTATAGCAACACTATTGAGAACTGGGTATTAATGAGACTGGACATAGAATGACATACTCATGAGAAAATTCACCAGAAGGCAAGGTAATGTGGAAGTGAGAAATAGTTTTGGGAAACTACTTTCAATAGGTTTCTCTCTGAAAATCTTGCAAGCAGAGCACCAACTCTCTTTATATTCTAGTGTATCTTTTCAATAATGTTGGCATAGTGAACAGCCTTGGATTATGGAGACAGTGCCTCCCTCTGTAGTGGAGTAAAATGAAATAAAGTAAAATGAAGTCAGTAATATAAAACCAAAGTCTCCTCTAGAGCAACGGCTAGGCGGAGTGTCTTATTGTTCACCATGAAACATCATGTTTCCTAGGTTCGGATTTTCTCAGTTGTGACGCAGACCCACTGTGTATGCAGCATGCAGCTGGGTTCCTCCGTGTCACCATGTGGGACTTGGAGACAAAGGAACTGACACAAACATGAAACTCATGCTGCTCACTCTGCAATAAATAATGAAGTCATTTGTCTCTGACCCAGAATTCTCATGTCTCCTGTCAGCATCCACGAACCTGCTGCACACAAACTTGTGCAAGAGTAAAAACTCAGACCCTTCACAGTTATTGAAAAGTATCTCATCAAAATTATTAAACCAACCTATTCCTCAATGTTTATATGCAAAATAAAAAAGATTGAAAAAATAGTACTACATTAGGATTGTTGAGAAGACTAAATGAGATGCTAAATCTAAATTACCTAATTAAGTGCTTACCATATAGTAAAAATCAATAAATGTCAGGTAATATTACTTAACACACATATCATAAACAAATTGTGCTTTGATGTAATTAGGGCTATATAACTGGCAGCAGTGTTTTCCTATCAAAACAAAAATGAAAACTCCTTTCTCTCTCCACAATTTTTGTTTTTGGAAAACTCTGCTAAATTCCCTAATTTTCTCCATGGTTACTTTCCCCACTGTGTCTCAGATTTTTCTATTTATATCACCCCAGTTTAATAAATATTTATTGAGAAACATTGAGAATACGCAGTTATATAGTTTATGACACTGAGTGAATCAGAGGGAACTTTTCACACTCGTATGACCTCTCTTAAATCAACTTTTAATAATTATATATAGAAAGTCAAAGCAAAACGAAATATTTATTCACCCTTGAAAAGTGCAGGACCCAAGTACACCTTAAGCTGCACATACATATTCAATAATTGATTTAAAACCAAATGTCCTTTTGCCTCCCCAGCCTATAGGTCCAACTAGGTCACACTAATATAAATTCACAAATATTGCTGGCTTGTTTTTTTTTTTAATAACTTGAAGAAATCAATGTCTACTTCAAACTTTCTCCCAGTGATTTCTGGGAGGCTCTAGAAAGTTTCTGAGGGGAAATCAGAAAGATGTCTCCTCTCATCTACATTTCTTGGCAGAGATGTTCTTCTGCACAGGCCTGTGGCTGGTGTTGGTCACTGCTGTTCCCCTTATGGCAAACATAGTGACCCCTGAGCTGCTATAGATGAGCAGTTGCCTGGGGCAGAAAAGAGGGAAAGGGGTCACTTTCCAACTCTGTTTTTATGTCAGTCCATGGGCTCTGAATCAGCACTGCTTGTGTCAAAACTTCAAAACAAACCTTCTGAAAAGTGTTTCTTTATATTCTGCTCTTACTCCTCCCCCTGTGGTGGGCCAAGCTTAGTCCCTGGGGTCTGGCTGATGGAAATCATTCTGTTTGTCATCATTTTCCTTCTTCTGTGACACATCATCCATATCACAAACCTTTGAAAACATTATTCCCAACATCCATGTCAAATCAAGCAAATAAGTATAGTTTTTTAAAACAGTAGTTTCTCAGATTCAATTCTAATGTTTATTAATCAATTATTAGATTTGAGGCAGAGAGGAACACCTTTTGATTTTTCTAATTCATTGCTTAAAATCTATCAACTCTTTTTTTTCAGAACCACATGAATTGTTCATGTATCCTAATTGCTTAAATAATCCAAAAGTGGTCATTATAATTTTTATAAGAAAAGAAAGCCTTAAAATCTAATCAGTTTACCCTTGATATCATTGTGATGCCAAAACTTGTTGCTGTGGAGTTTATGGTCCATTTTAATTAGATAGGCCTTTGAACACCATTCTATAATTTTCCACTGGCCAAGGGACCTCCTCCATCCCATCCAACGTTGTAGCTCTTAAATACTCAGACCTTTTTAGTTCCTGCAAACAATCATCTAAAAGGCCATCAGTTGGTTCCAGAAACATCCTCCACAATCCAGAAAGATGAATTTATTCCCTAAAAATTTCACCTCCTTTCTCCTCATCCCCCACTTCATGTAGTGGTTTGAAAAGTTTTCATGTTGAACCTCAAAGTACAAATGATGTGTTAATACTTATGTCCTTTGTTTCTCTAACTTTCTAAGGAAGGTCAGCCTTAATAATTTCAAACTAGTTTTCTGGCAATTCTTCCACTATTAAAGAAGGAAATAATACAACTTTAATCTCTGATAGAGTACTTGCTATGGTTTGGATATGGTTTGTTTGTCCCCACCTAATCTCATGTTGAAATTTGATGCCAAATGTTGGGGGTGGGGCATAATGGGAGGTGTTTGGGTCATGGGGACAAATCTTTTATGGAGAGATTAATGCCCTCCTCTCGGGGTGAGTGCATTCTTACTGTATTAGTTCCCATGATAGCTAGTTGTTAAAAAAGAACCTGGTACTCCCCACCCACACCCTGCTTTCTCTCTTATCATCTGATCTTTGCACACACTCCCTCTTCCCCTCCTGCAGTGACTGGAAGCAGCCTGAGGCCCTTGCAAGATACAAATACCCAAACTTGAACTTTCTAGCCATCAGAATCATGAGCCAAATGAACCTTTTTCTTTATAAATTACCTAGCCTCAGGTATTCCTTTATAGCAATATAAAACAGACTAAGACAGCACCCCTCTGCTCAGCTATTTGTTACACAAACAAGCTCTGCATACTAGTTGAGGCTCAGTTTCAACTCTGACTGAATATTTATTACTATAGTCAAAATGGCTTTAGAGTTTGACTCCAGAGTCAGAAGTCACAAGATATATGTGGAAGGTCATCTTAACATATAAGCCTTGTGAACTTGTAAGACAACGAAAAAAAAATATGGAAAGGGATACAGAGTTCTTGCTAGCTAAATGAGACACAAGAGTTCAAAATGATTTAAAAGAATGATATAAGCATATGAAATATACACTGGTAAGGAGTCTTTGAATGCAGAGAGGCATTAGAATGTCCTCAAAGCCAAATAAATAATTTAAAAATATTTTCAATATTTTAAATAAATTAAATAAATAAATATTTAAATAAAATATTTTAAATAATTTTTAAAAGTCTAAACAATTTGCAAAAAAAGATAGCTATAATTTGGGAATGGGGTTGAAGATTAAAATGAAAATAAGATGATATGTAAATTGACTCTCATCAAGAGAGTCACTGAGAGATGACTCTTTGGTATCATATGGAAGCCTTATTACAGTTAAAATATGCCTTTGAAGACCTTTCATTTAATAAGAAAGAAATAGCTAAAAGAGACCAGTTCAGATATTCTCTAAACTGTGGAGCAGGAAAGCTGCTTCTCTTGACCAGGTCTAAGAAGGCTACTGATTGCAAGGCCATGAGAATTAACCTGAAAACACAAATTGTGATATACTAGAAAATAGGAGAATAACTTATTTCTCTGTGGTCTTCCCCTTATTTGAAAATGCAAAGTTTTAACAATAAGGCAACCAGATAACTACTCTACAACTAAATGGATGGAAATGTATGTATAAACATAAATAAATAAGAGCATATTTATAAATTGCATTCTTCAAATATTCTCTGTTTTTACTGCTTTATTTTTGTCTGGTTTTTCTTTCTGTCAGACACAAAGATTTTGTCAAACTTTCCCTCTATGATTATGAAATTTATCTAGTTTTTTTCAAATAATGCCAGTTTTTGCTTCATATTATTTTACTTTATGTATGTTGTTCTAACACATTTAGAATTATTAATATCATAGTACCATCCCAGGGATTGATAAAATATGCCCTTTTTTTTACCTCTAGTAAGACTTATCAATTCAAAGTCCAGTTTGTCTGATTTTAGTATAACTCACTTTCTTTTGGTTCTTCTTTTTATTGGTAAATCATTCTCCATTCTTTTAGTTTAATGTTTTTTCATATCCTGATATTTAAGCTATGGCTCTTGAATGCAACATATACTTGCTTTTCGTTTGTAACTCTGTTGAACAATCTATAAAATACATCTTTTTAAGAATATTTATTCTACTCACATTTAACTTAATTATTAATACACATTTATGTTTGCATTTAGTCTTACTCTCTTTTTTTCTATTTGTTCTAACTATTGGACTGTTCTACTGTCCCACAGTATGTTTATTTTTCTATACTGTCTGTCTTCTGGGTTATTCATGAATTTTTGTTATTTTGTTCTCTATTAGCTTATAAGTTATTTATTCTTTACTAATCTTTTGGTTATTACCCTGAAAATTACAATGTACATGTACAAATAAGAGTTTTTCTACCTCTAAATATTGAAAAAGCCTTACTCCTTTGTCTTTTGAAATATATTTATTTTAATTTAATGTGTAATTTAAACACTGCCTGATGTCATTTTTATATAGTCAATACTTATTTAGATTTGTCCACATATTAGCCCATTTATCACAGCACAATTCACAATTGCAAAGATATGGAACCAACATAAGTACCCATCAACTAATGAGTAGATAAAGAAAATGTAATATATATACACCATGGAATGCTACTCAGCCTTAAAAAGCAATGAAATACTGTCTTTTGCAGCAATGTGGATGGAACTGGAGATCATCACCCATTGCTCTTTATTCCTCCCTTTATTTCACTGTTGCTTATTGTATCTGGGATTTGTTCTTTCTGTTTGAAAAAATTCCTCTAGTAATTCTCTCAGTTTTTATTTTTATGTAAAGGTACCTATTTTGTCTTCATATTTGAAGGATATTTTTGATGAGTTTTGAGTTCTAGTTTGAAGTTTTATCTTTTATAACTCTGAAGGCGTCATTCCATTGTGTTCTGATTCTTTATTTTTTATTGAGAAATCTAGTTAGTCTTATTGTTTAGTCCTTTTTAAGAATTATTTTTGAAGTAATTCTCTGGCTGCATTTAGGATGTTGTCTTTGTCTTTGTTTCTCACCAATTTTATTATGATGTGCCTAGGCTTTGTTTGCTTTGAAAAAAAATCTGCTATAGAGATTCATTTGTGGACTTAATCTCTTTGACAGCATTGGAAACATTTGGTCATTATCTCTTCAAATATTGTTTCTACTTATTTTCTTCTCTTCTTTCTTTCTAACTAATGTTATATCTTGTTAATATGCCCCTTATACCTTTTATTCTATTTTACTGATTTTACTTTTTATTATATTTCCTCCCAGACTACATATTCTCTCATAATCTATTTTGTGCTTACTAATATCTTATACTCCATCTAAACTGCATTAAACTTATATATATATTTCTTAATTTCAATTATTGTAGTTTTCAGTTCTAGAATTTGATTTTTAAAAATTTAAATCTTTACCCCTGCTGAAATGTTATGTCTTGTTCTCTATTATCTTGAATGTATTAATCCTAGTTATTTTTCACTTTTTTATCTGATGTCTTCTTTGGGCTTCTTTCTATTTTTTAATTTTTTTCTCTTGGTTTTCTGGCATATCATCTCATCTGTGGTACATCTGGTAATTTTTGCTTGAATGCAATATGTTGTGTCTAAATAACTGTAGAGATAATTTTAGGCTTTGGTAAATGATTATTTCTCCCAAAAAGGAATTGTTTTGTTTCATACAGGCAGTTATACTGATGGAAGATTATCCTAACCCAATTAGTATTTGACCTAATTTAAGGCAGTGTCTTTGTGAAGCTAGGTCTGTAGTTCAGCTTTTTCTATTACTAGATGCTATGTCTATTGAGAAGTTACAGTTTTTGTGGGTGCTGATATATTTCTATATTCCCTTATTTCTAGTATATAGGCCTTTGGGATTTCTAATAAAAAATGTGGAGCATTTTCCAAAGCCCTTCCTCCTTGTCAGGTCATGAATTGTAATTTTTGTTTCCCAGTCCCATTTAACTCTCAATGTATTTGCTCAACAACTTAACCTGTTTAACAGAGGTATCAAATTTGTAAATGTGTCAAGGCATAGAAGATGTGAGAGATAAGTATATGAAATATTGAGTCTATGTTATTGTATTTTCCTTTTCTCTTGGATCTTGATGCCTCAAATTTGGCCACCATTACCTCTCTAATGTTTTCAAATAGATGTTTCTTATATTTTTTATAGATTCGCTAGTTCATTTTCACTAAAGAATTGAGATGATTTAATCAAATTAACCATAGCTAAAAATGAAATCTTCACAATTTTTATCAAATATTGTTGATTACACATAATTTCAAGAATTATTTTAATACACAAAACTTCATGAAACTTGGAATATATTTGTCCTTTACTTCCATTAATACAGCATTTTTTGCATATTGAAAAGCATATTGCTTTATATTTAGACTAATTGGTTAATGTAGCAAACTCAATCTATGAAGCATATTTTAGGCACTAAATATACATTTATTATTATCATATTAGGAGCTTATTTTAAAGAAATTTTTCTGATCTTTACATATGTACTTTAAGTTATGGTTATTTTTTCATTCAATATTATCCATGCTCTTAACTTTCTTTTTTTAATTATCTCATTGAGCATTATGATTTATATCTAATAAATTGCCATTCACTGTTCAACTATAATACTTACTATTTTTCAAATTATTTATTACAATGCCATTCTGTTATGTGTCCTTCCATGCTGTATATGACAGTACAATTTCTGTCTTTCTATAGCTAGATACAATCTGATTTTTTTGTCTGGCACATGGTCCTCTACTATTCTGCATTTATTTTTGAAAGTTGAAATTCCTCCAAGTAGCAAAATGATAAGAGTACCACTCTAGAAATCTTTATCTTTGGAGAGCTTTCAGGTATGCTCAACAGACAATAGTTTGGTTTGGAAAACATGGGTTCTAAGCTTAAAACTCTACAGGTCAATGCAGAGAATTATCTTAGGTAAACAAGAGAAGCAAGAGTAATAAAATATGTGTGAAACATACTTATGTCATATATCATATTCAGATGAATGGAAAAGTTATTGAACGTTTAATACATGTAAAAATTAAATGGGTGATTTTCAGGGAGGGACAGGTCAGGAAAGAGATAAGTTTTGTGAGAATATTGTGAATTAGAAAAAGAAAAATTATAGCAGTATGATATTTTCTAATAAAATTTTCCAGGGTTATTTACATGTATGGATTTCAGTACCTCAATTATTAAATTTACTTGTATTAAAAAAATGTATAACATTTTTCAATAGTATGGGGAAAAGTAGCTAGATACATGAATCTTCTTGGTCATGTTATTTCCAAATTGGCCATATGATACATAACATTTTCCTGTTAGTTTCTTCCAGATAATTTTTAGATTTTTTCAGATAGTTTTGACAAATTTAAAAGCTTATTGTAAAAATATGATAAATCTGTTATAAAGCAAATTGAGTGATAGTATTAATATGATTGAAAAACATTAGACTATTTTTAATTTAATGTTTCTATATCTAAAGTAGTGATTCAATTAATAATGTTAACTTACAATACTATTTAATATACTCTTCTATGGGTAAAAATTCTGAAAAATGAAGTAACATTATGGATTTTATTAAGTTATAAACATGCATGTTTTTGAGGTATAAATATATGCTTGAGATGACACCAAAATTTAATCATTTGTATATAAATACTTTCAAAACTCCAACTGTTCATCATTTGCCATTAGTAAGTGGTTTTAATAAATTTGATTCATACAGATCTGTCTAAACTCTCCTTGACTATGTTTCCAAAGTATATCATTTTAAGCATTTTTGACATTGAACAATGTGAAGTTCGATATATTTAGTGACACTACAATTTGTTTCAGAAATATTTTCCAGGCACAAATATGACATAGTATAAAGGTTAGATTATTTGCCCTGTCTAAATGTTTTAATTTTATAATCCAAAGTTTATGATACCTGTTATCAGGGTTTTAATAATTAGGAAATAAATTACAGCACACTAATGGTAACCTCTTTTTTCTTATGAGGTAAAAGATAAATCTTTAAATATTGTCCTACTAATGTTGAAGCTATGACTCATTTATTATATGTATTAAACCTTAGACTCTTCTAATTTTTAAATTGTTTTAAATTGAAATGCAGGTTGAATACCATTATATTAAACTCCTTAAAGTAATGTCTAATTGTTTCCCTCTAATATAACATACTCTGTCAAATTCCATTTATATTGCTTAAAAGAAACAAACTATTGACTGTGGCAAAGCATATTTTGTTTAGTTTTGAGAGCCATATATCAAAAGATTTCTATGCAATCTAAAACATCTCAAAGAAGAAAAAGTTAGGAGGATGAAAGTCAAGGACCTATGTTTTGCTAAGAATCATAAACAGGGCTATTTAGCATGGAAAAGAAATATTCGAGGATACCATATGGAAAAAGAATTATATCCCTTCTTCATGACTCCATTAGATAAAACACAAAAATGTGTTTTGTGAAATCCACATAGCATCCTACTATGAGAAAACACAAATTAATAGTTACTTACGCCTATTCCATAATCTTCTTAGTTTATAAAATCCTCATATAAATTGAAGATGACTACTAAGCAAAGTGTAAAAAATGCAGGTTTTCAGTTCTAGGTGCTTAAATAAAGTTAGAAAAGCCAAGACTTTATAGATAGAAAAAAGTTTCCCTTTTCATATAAAATGCAAAAGAATCTTATGCCCAGGACAGGAACAATAAAGGTTGAAGTCTTCCTCTTCCT
This sequence comes from Microcebus murinus, assembly GCF_040939455.1. Classification (NCBI taxonomy): domain Eukaryota; kingdom Metazoa; phylum Chordata; class Mammalia; order Primates; family Cheirogaleidae; genus Microcebus; species Microcebus murinus. The sequence goes on from NC_134114.1 coordinate 61,566,522, forward strand.
TTACTAGTAAAGCTCATCCTTCTTCCCCATTTTTCGTTTGTTCGTCTGTTTGATATTTCTGTGTTTTTATTTACAGGTAACAGTTTTTGTTTTTGCTTTTCAATAGGGATGATTCCGTAATTTTTGATTCCATAATTTTTTCATTATAAATAAATATTTTTTTCATTGCTTTTTGGTTACTATCTTGAGTTGTTTTGCTTTTTGGTAAAATATTTAGTAAACAAAAAGGGTTCAATTGCCGCATCTTATCTTTTCTTGTTGGGCTGAAAAAAAGCAACTTTATAATCATTTTTGCCAGTAAATAATACTATAATAATCAACTCAAAATTCAGGTATATTACATATGGTAGTACAATTTCGATTTGGGTAATACTTTGCTGAAAGATCAAGTTTTAGCTTTACATAGGAAGTTGTCCACTCAGGGTTTATGTAATATATGCAAGGTCAAATAAATAAATAAATATGCAGGTCAAATAAAGGCAAAAATCAAATTTATAGCATTTTTATAATATACTGATTTGATGATGTTGAAGAATGAATTATTGCTGACCATGTTTTAAAAAGATTCTTAACCTAATATTACCTAAAATCCCCACCTTGTGGTACAGATGAAGAAATTGGAGTACAGTGGGCTAAAGCAACTGTACTAAAATCACATAGCTAATTAGTAATAGTTTCAGGCTTAAATTTTTTGATAGTTATTTGTATTAATATCAATAGCTATATCCCAACCTCTGAGCAACACTAGACATGTACATGAAGAAACCTCAGATACAAGATATTTCTATTACATAGGGCTAAAAAAAAGGACTGACACACATATTTAATATATTTTTTGCAAGATTCCATTGTCTTTTTCTAAAAATCATATCCAAAGAGTGAAACCAATACATTTCTAGTCCAGATTAATACAGAAGCCAAGACAACTCTAACTTTGCCTTCAATTTTCAACTGAAGAAAATGCCAGAGTATTTTGTGATTTAACTGACACTTGCTCAATATTCCACTATCGTATCTAAAAAGCTAAGTTGTTCTTAACAAACCTTTGTGCTGTAGGGTATTTAACAAGAGCAGAAATGTAAGGTCTAAATCTGTGACATGGAATTCTAACAAGTAGTTTTATGACTCTTTGTCATTACCTTTAGTTTCCCATGACAATCATTCTTCCTGGAACTAATTTACAGTATTCATCTAAAGTTTCCTCCACTTGATGTCAAGTTGTCTTGAGGATTGAAAAGATTTTGTTATTATGGAAGGTTGTATTTAAATTGATTCCATTTTAGCTTATGTTTGGAGTTGAGTAGTTCTAACTGGCTATCAAATCCTGTATGTATAGAGCCCCTGCTAGAAACACCAAAAAGCAACAGGAATTAATGGGATTCTAGCAACGGACTCCTATCCCACATCCTTAGAATATGGGTGCCCAAATTATACTACCATTTTGGAATCAATGAACGATGCATGAAGCCAGAGATGTTGCTGTATCTGGAATTTTAATTTTTTAAAAAATTAACAATATTGAATAGCTTCAAACATTTGAACCTAGTCAATTTCTTTTATAATATTTTATATCATAAACCTCTTAAAGGAATGTGGCTTCTTGATTTTTCTTATAGAAGTCCTATGCTAAAAGTTTCCTTCAAAGTTTAAAACATAGTCTTTAGTTCTTATACTTGTGCCAATTTCCTATTTAAACATTTCCACATAGTTGATGTCTTTCCACTTCAATCTTTTCCTTTTCCTTTGACACTACATCTGTCTCTTTTCTAAATTCGTCTTACAACTTTATTTTAGTCCATTCACATCCTCAATGTCTGTGTGTGCTGGTGACGAGAGCCCCTTTGAGACTGAGGACTGGTTTAGATGTGGCAACTGGGTGAGGGTCTCCAACAGTCTAATTGCAGGCCCTACTAAAAGGGTCTTCCTAAATATCCGTTTGCTTCTAATATTGCCTTTTCCCACATATCCATTTTCTATAATCCATCCAAAAATGTCAAATTTACTTGAATCATGTTAATCCCCTCCTAAAAACCATTCAAGGGCTTCCTTTTGCCATCAGTTAAAAAATATAAACAAGCAAAAGCAAACAAACAAAAAATACATAATACAATAATAAGATTTTAAATGTTTTGGGGTAACAATTAAAAACTGCCTTTGAATTTAGGAAAACTTTCATTGAACTCCACTTCTTATGCATACTGTATTGTAGATTGTTGCTTACTCTCTTGTTTTTCTCACTTCATTTAATGGGACTAAAATCATTGATTAAGTTGAATTATAAAATCCTTATAAAGAATAAAATGTTTAGCACAATTCCTGGCACATAGTGTAAGTTAATATACAGAATTCCCATTGGCTACCTTTTCAGGTATCTTGCTAACTTATCTCATACAAATCTCACCTGTCCCTTTGCCTGTTGTGCTGGTTCTGCCAAGTGTCTTGCATTACCTGTATTACACTCTTTACTTTCCTGCTTCTTGGCTTTTACACTTGACTTGAGAAGCTGTTTAACTCCTCACCTTTAGCAGGTTAATTTCTTCATGTATCTTTAATTTTGTTGGACACAAGCATCAGCTATACCAGGAAGTTGAGTTTGACTTCTTAGTTTTAGTTCGGATCTCCCTTTTGTGCACACTCCTGTCTCATAATTTATCAATGTCAAGAGCAACTGTTGTTCTCTATTTCAGTCTGCTTCTATATGCTATCAGCTCTTTCAGAGCAGGGACCACATTTTATGCTTCTCTTTATCACCAGGACCTATCCTTGTGCTCCATGGGAAGAATGTGTTTTGACAGTAGCTGTCTGTCTACCCTTAAAATGAGGATACATTTATTTAGTAGGATTAAGCTCTGTGAGAGCACTGAGTTTTTTGCCATATCCCTGATTTTAAAATAGGGTTTGACTATTCATAGTAAATAGTGAATGTTCAATAAATACCTGTTGTTTGTTGAATGTGTGAAAGAACTGCCTCGTTTACATTAGCAAACACTGAAAGGTACTTTATCAGACAATTTCTCTCTGGCTCTAAATAGTAAGCAAGTATAGTCCAAAACCCAGGAAGAAGGATGAATAATGCTCTTGACAAATAAATTTCTATTACCTGCAGACATAATGTACAAACACTTGTTTGGCAGCCTGACCTGGCTTCTGTTCTGAGTGGCTATATAGTTATGTACTTGGGATAAGTTAGTGTATTTTCTCCAGGCTTCAGTTCTCTACTGAGAAGCGAAGACCTTGGATTATACTTTCTAAGGTATTTTCTATGTCTAAATTCTTTAATATTTAGAAAAGTAATTCTTATCTAGGTAATCTAAGATTACATGGCATTTGCTATGAGGGGAATTGACCTACATAGCTGTGGTGTTAAAAATAAATCTTGCCCTGACAATTTGCAATAGAAATACCTAGTGCCCTAATTAGAGAAGGATTTTTTTTGCCTGGAAAGATGGAGGCTTGCAAACTTTCCCTGTTTTTTTCTTCATTAAGGTGATGTGGTAAATGTATAGTACTAGGTAAACTTACTAGGTAAACTTCTTCTAGTCAAAAATTAAAGCCAAATATTTCAGCAAAAATATTATTATTATAAAATACTAACATTTCAGCACTGGAAGAGATATGAAGGTAATTAGTTCAATCTTCACCTTTTTTAAATTTTATTTTATTTTAAGAAATACAAACATTTTGGTTACATTTTATATCTTTGTGTCTCCTAGCAAGGGTTAGAGGTATGCTCTTCCCCTTCACAATGCTCACCACATCCCTCAGATGTGGGTCTACCCCCCAACCCCCAAATCCCTGGTGAACACCATTGCAGACAGGAAAGAGGTACACGGGCTATACCTGGATGTTCAAGATAACTATTGGGTTATTGAAGGGCAGCTAAGTTTGAGAATCCAGTCCTCCTAATACTTTCAGGTGTGCGTTTTTCCACCACACTAGACACTTCTCATCTTCAGAACACTGTTTGATAACATGATTTAACTCATAAAATAGAAGCAACCAGAAACAAATATCTACAAGCACATACCACATCTATCCAGCCACCAGCATCTGTGCCCAGATATTCTGTCTTCACTCCTGTTACTATGGATTAACTCTCCCTGCAACACCAAGGTCTACTCCACCACTAACCCATGAGATCTATTCCCTCTGGCTTACTAAAGGATGTTATTTCAGCTTTACTCTCATCCTCACATTGTAGAACAGTGGTCCAACCTTTTTGGCACCAGGGACCAGTTTCATGGAAGACAATTTTTCCATGGATCAGAGTGGGGGACAGGCAGAGCTTAGGTGGTGATGTGAGTGATGGGGAGTGACTGTAAATACATATAACACAGATGAAGCTTCTCTGGCTACTCAGGCAGTGATGTATGGACTGGTTCCTAACAGGCTGCAATCCAGTACCAGACCATGACCCAGGAGTTGGAGACAGCAGTTGTAGAGGATCATTCACATTAGCAGACAAACATGCTGTTATTTTTCTCATTTAACAACAATTTATTTTTACCCTACCACTTTCCCTGCTGGCTAATACTCTCTGATTCTTTTTATGGCAAAATTTCTTCAAGAAGTTGTCTCTAAACTATTCTGTCTTCAATTTCTTTTCTCCTTTACTCTCTTTAATTTACTCCAATCAAGCTGAAATTATTGCCAAAATAAATATTGTTTTCCACATTGTTAAATCCAATGGTCAATTCTCAGTTCTCCTCTTACTTGACATGTGCTATGGTTTGAATGGGTCCTGCCACAATTCATGTTGAAACTTAATCCCCACTGTGGTGGTACTAAGAGGTGGAGCCTTTTAAGAAGTGATTAAGTCATGAGGTCTCTGCTCTCATGAATGAATTAATTATAAAAGGGCAAGAAGGAACTAGGTTTGGCCTTTTTTCCCCCTTCTGCTATTCTGCCAGGTGGGGATGCAAGAAGAAGGCCCTTATCAGACACTGAATGCTGGTACCTTGATCTTGGATGCTCAGCCTTCAGAACTATGAGAAAATAAATTTCTATTGTTTGTAAATTATCTAGTCTGTGGTATTTTTGTTATAGTAGCACAAATGGACTCAGACAACCTATCATCAGCATTTAGCAGAGTACAAAAATTTATCTTCTTTGTAATACACGCTTTGCTTGCACCTATGATATCTTATTCTGGTGATTTTCTTCCTGCATCATTGGCCACTACTGCTGTGTTCAGAATCAATCCCTTCCTGTCTTCTGCTCATATCCCCAAACTCTGATTACTGATGTTCCAAGGTCCAGTCCTTGATACTTTGTTTTTTACTTTCTAAGCTATTTTACTTTGTTATCTCATCTAGTCTCATGGTTTTAAATACCATTATTACACTGACCAGAAGCAAGATAATTCCATCTACAACTCCACAGATAGCTCCAGGATCAACTGTCTACCTGACTTCTCCTCTTAAATATTTAATAGATACACAAAAAATTGAAGTTCTGCTTTCCCTCAATCTTACATCTCCTCCATGTATATTATGCCTCACATCATTTATTGGTTACTTCATCCTTCCAGTTGCTTCCGTGAAACCCTTGAAATTATTCTTAATTTTCACTATCCTCTTATGCTCCACATTCCCTGACATCAAAGCCTTATTGGGTTCTTATTAGAAATGTATCCATAATGTAACTATTAATGCTTCTCACCACATCTGTTGCTACCATTGTGTTCTGAGTCACCATCATCTTTCATCTTAGTAATTACAGTGGCCTCCAAACAACCTCCCTTATTTAACCCTGAAGTCTATCTTCAACCCAGCAGAATGATCCTTATGTCAGGTCTTGTGATGCCTTTATTGAATCCTACAATGACTTTCTTTTTTACTTAGAATAAAAGCCAAAGTTGTTTCAAGAGCTTACTTGGTCTTAACTGACTGTGCCCTCCCCCCCATATCCCCTGTATCTTCTCCAAATGCATTTCCCCATCTCCTTGCCCTCCCTTAGCCTGTGCCAGCCAGACCATCCTACCTGCTCTTCTTGGAACAATTCAAGTATTCTAGACATACTTTTGCATCCTGGACTTTGTACTTGCATTCCCTCTTTCTGTAACATTCTTCTGTTATCTGCATATCTTGCACTGTCATCTGTCTAGGTGTTTACTCAAATGACATCTTTTCAGTTAGGTCTTCCCTAACAGTCTTACTTAAAATTTCATCTCCCTGCAGAACACCTTGTTCCTGCTTTACCTTTCTGTGTTATAATTACCACTTTTCAAAATAAAATATAGTAATTGTTGATAATTTATAGAGCAATGTATTAATATAATATAATTAACTCCCGAATTTTTAAATTGTCTTTCTCCTCTCACCAAAATGTTTCTAATTTTCATGGCAGCAAAGATGCATCTTTCTCTTCACTGCTATGCTTTCAGTTTACAGAACAAAGAGTAATGGGTAGTAGGTGTCTGTGCTAGGAGGAATTCTATAATGACCTCTATAATTTCCAACCCCTGATGTACACATATCCTGTCCCAGTTACTCAATCAAACACTAATCTAGGTACTGATTTCAAAGGACTTTGCAAATGTAATTAAGGTCGCAAATCAGTTGCAGTTAGATAGAAAAACTATCTGGCTGGCCTTGACATAATCACCTGGGGCTAGAAGTCAGAGACAGGAAAGTCAGAGAAGTTCAAAGCATGAGGGATTTGACAGGAGGGGCTGTGTCTGTTGGCTTGGAGATGGTTGGGTCCATGTGATAAGGAATGAGAGCAGCTTCTAGGGGCTGAGAGAGGCCCCTGGCTGACAGCTAGCAAGGAATTGGAGACCTCAATCCTACAACAGCAAGGAACTGAATTCTGCCAATCTTGATAAGAATCGGGCAAGAAAATTCTTCCCTAGAGCCATGAGAGGAGAAGGCAGCCAGGCTGACATTTTGATTTCACCCCTGAAAGCCCTAAGCAAAGAATTCAGGCACAATATGCACTCGAGTTCACCTAGAGAACTGGGAACTAACAAATGTTCATTATTTTAAGCAGCTATGTTTGTAGTAATTTCTTAAATAGAGATAGACACTAGTGTAGTACTCAGAAAATATATGTTGAATTACTAATAATGTTATATTTTATCATTGCAACCCTTTCAAAATAATTCGTACTTTTATGAAAGCTGACTTTATATTAAATAAAAGAATCAATTTATCTTCTGAAGAGTGTCTTCTTTGATAAAATGTGTAGCATTATTTTTCAATTTCACAGCATCAAAAATAATTATTTAATAATATTAGAGATTCATTCAGTAGTATGTATATTGTTTCTTAGAATTAAATTATGTTTACCTGTACATTTTTGTTGAAATTTTTGCTAGTCAATGATATATTTGAATCTTGAAATTTGACTTATAAAGATGGGCTTAGATTTTAGCTTTTTCTACAATCCTGAAGTCGAACATATTCCCTTTTTTTCCCACATTACTGTATGCTAATGACAGCTGTTCTATTTGTACTTTGGTTGGTCACAATTTGAGAATGATTGAGAATGGCAAATTAGAGAGCATATGCATAGTAGGTTGTCACCTAGCACCTACTTTCCAAGTTCTCATCTATTCTGCACAGTCTGACTAACAGGCAAGTGTTACATTTTAATCACACTTTCTGACATAAGCTTATTCTTTTTCTACTGAAAAATAAATTGGATGTTCTTCCCATCTGCATACCCTATCATAAGGACTAAGGGATAGCTAACTGTTTGATGTTAATTTGATATGAAATGATTTAATATTTGATATAAAACCACTAATCTTGAATAATTTATTTTCAATTTTTACAAAATCTAGGAGAAATTATTCACTTGTTACCTACTTTTAGAAATATTTTATGTGAACAGATAAATATAAAGATTAGAGAATAGACTTAAATGTTCATATCATTTTAAAAGTACAAGACTAAATGTAATGTGATAGCTGAATTTTGGTTTTCATCATTTTCTAGAGAGTGAAAAATACATTTTCATTTCTTTAATTTTTCTTTCAGTTGTTGTCTGTTTGTAGGAAAAATTTTATTATTTCAGTTATTTAAAAAACATTCACGTTAGAGATGACATGCTGAGACAGAGGCAGTGTGAATTATACTTTCAAAACAAGTTGATACTGTTCTTTTATTCAACTAATATTTCTGATAAACTCTTGTTCATAGTTCTCTTGGTCGACTGCATGTGAAAACAATGTAAATATTTTCTTTGAATAACTATTACTATTGTTGGGAAAAAATTCTTCTTTTTTTCCGCATTAAAAAGTAGCAAACTGCAGAACACACACCTAAAGGAAGTCAGTAATTTTTTTCCTGAAACTTGATTAAAAATAAAAGTAGCAGAAGGCTTAATTAAAATAATATTATTGTTTGCTTGATTGCACCATAACCTAATGTGATTTTTCACCTAAGAGTGGAATAAATGTTACAAAAAATGGGGAAAAAAAGAAGTTCAGAGTTTCTCTTGCTCTTAACTACAGCAGTATGTTGTGTTAGGACATGAATTATACTAACTTATTTTATTCCTGACTTCCCTGTATTTTTTTTCTTCATTTTCCTTGGAAATTTGCTTTCTTTTCTTCTTATATGTTCTTTCTCCATATCCTTTAGGAAATTATTTCTATCCTTTTTGGAATAGATCTTTTGGAAAAAATATTTATTCCTGGTCAAGCAATATAATGAACAAAGGGATATCTTAATTATCAGGCCCAACATATCTACAGATTTTGAACATTTTAATTATGTATTTTTTCCCATGGGGTTGTTGTTGATGAGCTATCTAGCTGTAAAATAGACTACAAATATTCAGCACTAAAAAAACAAAACACAAAAAGTTCTATTTGCTCTTTAAAATCAGGAGTTTGGGGGAAGTATTTTTTATTTTTATTTTTGGTTTTGACCAATAACTGAGAAACTTCAAAAAATTTCAGGGAGAATTAATTCCAACTCTGAATTATAAAAGTTAAACATATTTGAAGAAAGTGTGAAATTCAGGCTGTAAAGATAAAGTTACCAAGATTAAAAAATAAATTATTCTGGACAAACATTTAAGTAATGAGACTCTTTAGGTCTAAATTTTTCCATTTGTAAAAAATAATAGAGTTGTTTCATCACATTCTCAAACTCCATGACTCTGCTAATCAGTTTTTTATGCTATTTAACATGCTGGAAAAGTGAACTTCTTTAACTCATTCTTTATGGAGCATTAAGAAATTCTTCAAATCAGTGTGCCTTTGTTGCAGAGTCCCTTCTAGAGAAATGAAGCTAACAGCTATAATTCTGCCGAAGAATAAAATCTGAATTGCATTTGTAACTATGCTAAATGTTCTTTCAATATACCTATAGCCAATTAAAAAAAATTGTCTGAAAGTTCAAGTTCAAGTCATGTCTACAAAGCTGGGGCAGTCTAACGGCATTTATAGGTAAGAGAATTGGGTAGAGTTAAGAAAGCAAATACAGGAGAAATTCTATTAGTCTGTTGCAGTGAAACAAGCTTTGAAAGATAAAAACAAGGTATGGACCAGGGAGGTAATGAGGCTGCGAGTGTGAAGATGAGTTTTTAGAGGAGAGAGTGTCATAGGAATATTCCGGAAGCTAAGTAAACCTAAGTAGATACAGCGACATGTCATAAGGTTATCTTCATGTGAAAGTGAAAATTGCTTATAGGCTCCTTGCTAGGCAAATCCCAGGATCAGGAATTCCTAGGGTGTTCTCCTGTGGGCTTTGGTGTACCTCTTGTCTCAGAGATTCTATTTATAGTGAATGAATAATCCTGTAATTTAATGTATTTGATTATTAACAGAAAGAAACTTTCACATTTGAGGAAAATAATGGCTTTTCTTATGGAAAGTAATACAAAGCTTAGGTTACCTCATTTAAACAAAACAGTTATAACAGTTTTGAAAGTGTCTCCCAGAATGCCAAGCTGTAGTATCTGTGGAAAGTAAGAGGTAGGACTATTAAGACTCTGTTTTGAGAACATTATCAAACAATGAAGGATTCTTGAGTGAGGACTTTGTAAAAAAAACTCATTTTATCTAATTAATATACTCAAAACTCTGCTAAAATGTCATTTCTTCTCAAGAGAATTTCCTGGCAATTCTCTTACCTCAAGCACAATCCTGGCAGAACCTAGTGTCCTCCAAATCCTAGCTTAGCCATATACTCTATTAGCACTTACTTCTCAGAAGTGTAATTATTTTTCACATGGCACATCCTTTATGAGATAGTGTGCTATTTGAGAGGAAGTGGCCATATCTTATTTATATATCTGTCTTCATTGCCTGAGCCTTAATGCTAGTCACATTAAAGGTACTTAGTAGGTAATGAGTAAATGGATAATTACCAATATAAAAAAGTATCTGTAATCCCAACAATGAGTAATACTCACCCCAATTTATATGTAACAGCTTCGTCTCATGGGATATTCTGTCTGATTTATTTTTGACTAAAATTTTATTTGGTTTGAGATAAAATTCTAATAAGTTCCAGAAACCTTGGATGCTTATCAAAATTCCAAGAAATCTTTTGAGATTCTCTTATCACCTAATTGATATGTCATAAATCAAAATCTTTCCCAATCTATTTGTCATTGCTTAATACACACAGAGATAGTGTAAATCTCAAAAGCTAAATTTATTATGGACTTCTGAAATAACTATTTCTGATCGTATGCTTTAATTTTGCTCTGTGGCTCTTTAAAGAATTAACAAGTACATTTTCAGAGTATCCAGACAAAGCCCATGGCATTTAAATTCTTCATAAATGGACACATAGTTACTACAGTAATAGGGTATTGGGCAGGGGGGAAGGGGGAGGGGGGGGTATATACATACATAATGAGTGAGATGTGCACCATCTGGGGGATGGTCATGATGGAGACTCAGACTTTTGGGGGGAGGGGGGAATGGGCATTTATTGAAACCTTAAAATCTGTACCCCTATAATATGCTGAAATAAAAAAAATTCTTCATATTAATTATAATAAACTCTTTACATTTTAGATAATATAATTTTAAGGTCTGTCAATTGATTAAAATTTAATTCACTTCCTTGAAATGAGTGGCATACATTCAGGTGTGAAAGGATATTAATGTTTATAAAACTAAAAGTGTAAGAATTTAAAATCAGGCTGTTACTCTATGTAAATTTATAGTCAGGGTTACATGAAAGGTCAGCCATGCATTAATGTGCCTTGGCAGTTGCTCCTGGAAACTATGCGATTCTCTACCCCTGATGAAATTTTATTTATTATGATTTGCATTCATCATGAAAGCCAAGAAAATACTGTTGAGAAAATTAGAAACTATAATAGCATAAGAATAGACAATATATCGTATCTGATGATGGCATTCTGGCATATTGGGATCATACAGCCATACTTGCAGATCCTGGTTTCACCACCTTGTATTAGTAGTTAAATAAGATTCTTATAGTTAAATAAGATCTGCGAAATTAAAGATGAAGCGTTTGCAGGATTGTTGTGAACATTAAATGACCAGAACATAAATGGCCCTCAATAAATGTTGGATACTATTACTTTACTATCTTGCTTGTTTTTTTTTTTTTTCCTGTTCTTTCCATTTTGCCAGTTTTGCTTCTTATTGCCTTTTATTCTTATTATTTCATATTTTCTTCTTACATCTTTGTTTGATGGTGATTCTGTAATTCACTTCCACTCCCCTCTAAAACTAGAATTTGACACTAAGCATTTACATCAAATAAGATATAAAACTAAAAAAGAGACATAATCTTCTATTTCTTTTGCCACCTCCCTAATCACAAGGTGTCTCTCTCTCTCTTTCTCTTTCTCTGTTTCACTCTCTCCTTCTTCTGTTTACCTTGCCCTTCCCTATCTTTTTAAGTTGGGAAACAAGATAGATATATGACAGGACAAGTTTAAAATTAAGTCATCCACATTTTGGCTATTGTGAATAATGCTGCAAAGAACAGATTAATGGATTAAAAATGTGCTATCTAGGCAAAATTGAATACTATTCAGCCTTATGAAAAAAGGAATCCTGTCATTTGTTACAACATAGATGAACTTGGAAGATATTATGTTATGTGAATAAGCCAGACACAGAAAGACAACTACCACATGATCTCATATCTAAAAAAAATTGAACTCATACAAAGTCCAAAGGTGGTTACCAGGGGCTGGTAGATTGGGGAGATGTTGGTCAAAGGATACAAAATTTCAGTTAGTCAGGAGTCGCAAGTTCAACCGATTTATTGTCCAACATAGTGGCTATAGTTAATAACAATGTAATGTATTCTTGAAAATTGCTAAGAGATTAAATTTTAGGTGTTCTCTTCACAAAAAACTAAGTATTTATGTAATACATATGACTATTAGCTCAATTAGCTATTCCACAATGTATGATATATGTACTTCAAAACAACATATTGTACTTAATACTTATAATTATTTTTAATTAAAATTTTATTTATTTATTTTCATTGAGGTAACATATACATGTATAATTTCCCATTTCCCATCTTTACCATTTCTAAGGAGATAGTTTAGTGGTAATAAATGCATTTATATTCTTTTCTTTACCCTTCAACACTCCCTCCCCCTTTCCCTTCCTGGACTCTGCTAACCACCAATGTACTCTCTATCATCATACGATCCATTTTTAGCTCCTGCATATGAATGAGAGCATGAAATATTTGTCATTATGTGCTTGACTGTTTTCACTTAACAAAATGGCCTCTAGTTCCATCCACGTTCCTACAAATGAAAGGATTTCATTCTTTTTTGTAGGTGAATAATACTCTACTGAGTGTATATATGAAATGTTCTTTACCCATGCATCCGTTGACGGGCACTTAGGTTGATTACATATGTTAGCTAATGTGAACAATGCTGCAATAAACATGGGAGGCAGGTATCTCTTTCATATATTGATTTCCTTTCTTTTGGTTATATATCCAGTAGTGGAATTGCTGGATCATATGGTAGTTTTATTTTCAGCTTTTGAAAAACCTCCATAATATTCTCCATAATGACTGTGCTAATTTACATTCCTAACAACCGTGTACAGTGTTCCCCTTTCTCCACATCCTCTCCAGCATCTGTCATTGCCTGCCTTTTCCATATAGGCCATCTTAACTAGGATGAATTATATCTCATTGTGGCTTTGATTTGCATTTCTCTGATGATAAGTGATGTTAAGTATTTTTTCATATACCTGTTAGCCATTTGTATGTCTTCTTTTGAGAAATATCTGCTTAGATCTTTTGCCCATTTTTAATCAAATTATTTAGGGTTTTTTTTTTGGCTATTGAGTTATTTAATCTCTGTATATATTCTGGTTATTAATCCTTTGTCAGATGAACAGTTTACAAAACTTTTCTTAAATTCTGTGTGGGTTATTTCTTCACTTTATTGATTGTTTCCTTTGGTATGCAGATGACTTTTGGCTTGATGTATTCACAATTATCTATTTTGGCTTTGATTGCCTGTGCTTTTGAAATCTTACTCAAAAAGTATTCCCACAGCAATATTCTAGACCATTTCTCCAGTGTTTTCTTCTGATAGTTTCATAGATTCAGGTCTTAGATTTAAGTCGGTAATCCATTTTGATTTTATATTGTGTATAGTGTGAGCTAGGGGCCTAGTTTCATTCTTTTGAATATAATTATCCAGCTTCCTGAGCATCATTTATTCTTTCCTCATTGTATGTTCTTGTAACCTTTGTCAAAGATGAGATGGTTGTGAATGCATGGGTTTGTATCTGAGTTCTTCATTCTGTACCATTGTTCTGTTTTTATGCCAGTAATATGCTGTTTTGTTTACTATAGCTTTGTAGTAAATTTTGAAATCGGGTAATGTGATGTCTCCAGCTTTGTTTTTCTTTCTGTTGTTTTTTTTTTTTTTTTCCTCAGGATTGCTTTGGCTATTCAGGAGTTTTTGTGTTGATATACAAATTTTAGGATTTTTAAATTATATTTCTATGAAGAATGCCACTGGTATTTTGATAAGTATTGATCTTTAAATTACTTTAGGTAATACTATCATTTTAACAATATTAATTATTCTAATCCAAGAGCATGAAATATCTTTCCTTTTTTTATATCTTCTTATTTATTTTATCAAATTTTTATAATATTCCTTACATAAATCTTTCACTTATTTGGTTAAATTGACTGCCAGGTATTTTATATTTTTTGTAGCTATTGCAAATGGTATTGACTTCTTGATTTCTTTTTCAGATTGTTCACTGTTGCCATATATAAATGCTATTGATTTTGTATGTTAATTTTGTATCCTGCAACTTTACTGAATTTGCTTATCAGTTCTAACAGTTTTTTGGTGGAGTCTTAATCATCTAAGTATAAGATCATGTCATTTGCAAACAAGGCTAATTTGACATCCTTTTTACCAATTTGGTTGCCTATATTTCTTCTTTTTGCCCATCTTTCTGACCAGGACTTCTGGCATTATGTTGAATATTAGTGGTGAAATTGGGCATCCTTGACTTGCTCTAGTCCTTAGAGAAAAGACCTTCAATTTTTTCCTGTTCAGTAAGATATTAGCAATGGGTTTGTTATATCTGGACTTTATTATTAGGAAGTATGTTACTCCTAAGCCCATTTTGATAAGAGTTTTTATCATGAAGGGATATTTCATGTGGCTTTTATTCTTGGTTCTATTGATGTGATATATCACATTTATGGATTTATATATGTTGAACCATCCTTGCATTGCTGGGATAAATACCACTTAATCATATTTAATCTTTTTAATGAATTGTTGAATTCAGTTTGCTAGTATTTTGTTGAAGATTTTTACATCTATGTCTATCACTGTAGTTTTTTGCTGTGTTTTTGTCTAGTTTTGTTATTAGGGTAATGCTGGCCTAGTAAAATTAGTTTGGAAGTATTACCTCCTCTTAAATGTTTTGGAAGAGTTTGAGAAGAATTAGTATCAATTATTCTTAAAATGTTTGGGGGAATTCAGCAGTGAACCCAACATGTCCTGGGCTTTTGTTTAATGGAACACTTTTTATTATTGCTTTGATCATGTTACTTGTTACTAGTTTGTTCAGGTTTTCTATTTCCTCCTGATTCAATCTTGGTGGTTGTATGTGTCCAAGAATTTATTGATTTCTTCTATGGTTTCCAATTTGTTGGTATATAGTTGTTCATAATAGTCGTTAATGATTCTTTGTATTTCTGAGGTCTTTATTTTTATGTCTCCTTTTTGAGTTCTGATTTTATTTACTTGTGTCTCCTCCTTTTCTTAGCTAGTCTAAGTAAAGGTTTGTCAATTTTGTTTATCTATTTAAAGAACCAACATTTGTTTCATTGACCTTCTATTTTTATAGTCCCAATTTTATTTTTTTCCACCCTGATCTTTATAATTTATTCCCTTCTACTAAGTTGGACTTTAGTTAGTTCTTCCTTTTCTAGTTCTTTGAGGTGCATGATAAAGTTGTTTATTTGAAGTCTTTCTACTTTTTTGATAAAGGCATTTATTGCTATAAACTAGGGTATTGCTGGTGAAAATCTTGGTGCTATATATTTGTTTTTGGTTTTCTATTTGGAGGAGAAAAGCCAGCTTTCCTCTGTATTGCCATTTTGGAACCCAATCTAAAGTAAATTTTTTAAAAATATGCAAAAACAAACAAAATTAAACTAATGAAAATACCAAAAAAAATACAGTGCATATCAGAAAATGAATTGAAAACTTTTCATTCTTTTGATTAAAAGATATGTTGAAACAAAACATTGGGGAGCTTCAGAATTGTCTTCAAATATTAATATGTTTATATGGCAAGAAAAAAATGACCAAATCAATGCCAAGAAAACAGATGTGCTCTACATAAAAAAATAAATTTATAGTTCCAAGCTTCTAAACTAAAGAAAGCCTTGATTTGGGGGAAATGATATAACCAATCAGTATTTTAGCATTTGTATTTTAGCTCGTCTCATTCTAGTCTTTCAGTACTTCTAGGGTGTTCCATTTCCTCCTTATCCAAATTTTGGTCATGTCCAATACAGAGAATAATTTATTCTCAGTAGTTTTTCTCTGTCTGTGCTTCTGGTACATGGCTAGCTATACCAGAAAGATATTTACAAATTGTGTCTTTCTTCTCTCTTCTATATTGCAGAAATTGTTAGCATCCCTTCCCATGCATACAAAAGCCACAAGAAGTCAAGCAAGACCTCATTCAGTGGGGTAATGTTAAAGTTACCGAATGACTGTTTCAACTGAATTTAAAATATTTTTATTGGACTTTTGTGATGCTTGTTAAAAAAGACCAATGAGATGAGAACACTAATTTTTACTCATCTTATCTAATCAGAACTACATCTTGGAAAAATGCTTTGCTGATTTTTATTATCTGAAACCATAATATACAAATTTCTACTGATATATGATCTTAATTTCTCCTCTATTCATTATAAACTAGTTGGGTGATGATAGTTTATTTATCTTTCTACATTTTTGGAGAAAAAATTCCTGTTGTCTACCCATTTTATTACCAGTATTATGAAGAAAGTGGAAAACATCAAAACTTAAACTACAACAAACAAATATTGCTAAATGATACTTACCTAAACATTTGTTTAAGAGAATTACACGTGGTGTGGGAGGATAGTAAGTGCCTTGAAGAAAGAATGTACTTAGCGTCTGAAATATTGACTTTGTAAAAGTCAGCACATCAGAGCAATACCAGACACTTTAACCTACTCTGTTATTTTACCACTTTTAGTCACTGTAATTGTTCATGTGGCCAAACATAAAAGGTGAGAAAATAAAAGACCATTGACCTTCTAAACCTTTAACTGTAAATTTGAGCTATAAGCAAAGGTCAACAGCAGTTTCCTTAGGCTTATAGGTAATTCTTGGAAAGTTCAAAAGATGTCAGTGTTGAACATATGTGAGAGTTCATATTTTATTGAATTTACTGTGATGCCATAAAACTTTTATTCCTCTAGAATGTTGAAAGAAAGCTGAAGTCCCCATGGCAAAACATTTTAGAGATAAACATTTGGACCTTTTGAGGTGAATACAATCGTATTTTTTTTTTATTTTAGGATATTATGGGGGTACAAACATTTTAGTTACATGTTATGACTTTGCCACACCCAAACCATGATTTGAGGTGTCTCCTTTCCCCCCTACAAAACTCAAGTGTATATTTATGTGAAAAAAGATGAAAAGTTTGAGTACCTGTACTATAAAATATATCTATGACCCTACTTTATCCTGCTTTCATCTCTGTGAGATGTTAGGCCCATTTTCAGATGAGGTACTTGAGAAAAGATAAATGGGATAGGTAACATATCCAAGATCACAGGGCTAAGAAACCATGAGTCAGAATCTGAGATCAAGACAGGACATGAGTGAAGAGGCTGTGAAAGAGAAGTTCAGCAAGGTCATTGAAAACCATGAGCATTTGCAATAGAAAGAGTAACAAAAAAGTCCTACAACAGAAACATTTTATTTAAGAAGGCAATATAAATGTTCAGGTCTTTGGCATAGATCAGCAGTTCCCTATCTTTGTGGCACGAGGTACAGGTGTCATGGAAGACAAGTTTTCCAAGGGAGTGGGGAGGGAAGAATGACCAGAGGAGGCAGAGCTTAGGTGGTAATGCAAGCAATGGGCTGTGGATGTAAATATACATGAAGCTTCACTCACCTGCTACTCACCTCCTAAATTTCATGGAAGACAATTTTTACAAGGTAGCAGAGAGAAGCAGAGCTTGGGGTAGGGGGGAGGCATAGATCTGTGGCCTGCTTTCTTTCTAGCAGGCCAGGGACCAGTACCAGTCCTTGGCCTGGGAGTTGGGGACCATAGGCATAGACCACTTTCTCTAAGTATTCTTTGAACTTTGCCACCGAAAAATTTTGTAAGTGAAAAATCAGATTTTTTTTTTTCATGTGAGGAACAGTAACAGTAAGACACCAGCCCCTGTTCATTATGTCCCAATGGACATGAGGCACAGGGAGTCCAGTGCCCTCCAGATTTTGTACCATAGCCTCTGCCCTACTGTTTCAGGCCATCCAAGGTAAGGGTCACCAAAGAGAACTCCCCAACTTTCATGGTGGTTGAGAGCATTCCACTTTGGCCTGCTCTCCCCAATTTCCCAGCCAGGCCTGGTCCCCAGGCTTTGAAAACCAATTTTAGCTCTTGGGAGTTCAACAGAGTGGCCCCAATCTGTGGCACTAGAACCCATACTGCACAACCAGCCTCGACTCCTACTCCAGCTTCTGTAGGCAGCACTTCCATTGCAGAAGCCATGGGATACCCAGCTGCCTAGAGCACCTAAAGGAGAAGATTTATATATTATCTAACATATGTGGCAACTAGTTCATTCTTTTATCCAGCAGATAGCAATTCGTCATCCTCTTAGTAGCTCTACAATCTTTATCAAATATTGTTGCCAATAGGCTTTCCCACCATGTCCGACCAATTATATTTCATGAAAATTTAGTGTAAAATTCTTAATCTCTACTCTTTAGGAAAACTGGGAACATTTGCTCAGAGAGTTTTTCTATCCTTTCATATGCAATGCATACTAAGTTGATTCAATTGCCCCTTAGTTATTATGCATCTATAACCAATCTTAAGATTCTGCTGCATTAAATTTTACTCAAAACTTTTCAGACACCTAATAGCTCACATTACTTTCTCCTTTCTTACAGTATAGATTTAATGATTTATATATTTATTTTGTTTTCAAAATATAGACAAATCATTATCATTGATATGTAGTTCATAACTCTATTTCACTCTCATTTTGCTGAAAAATTAATGAGTAATTTCACTTCTTTAAATTTACCTTCTTTAATCTCAAAATGATACTACCATTCATTTTACTCCACAGAAAGTCAATCTGTTCTAGAGACGTCAGTCACCAAATTCTGTTTTGCAGTAACAGTGCTACATAAGTAATACAAATGTTGTAATTGTGCTCAATTTGGTGACACTGGGCATGTTCATTTTCTATTGCTATTAAGCAAATTGCCACACACTCAGGGGATTAAAAATGTATACATTTATTATCACAGTTTCTGTGGACTGAGTCTAGGCATAGGTTAGCTGGGTCTTCTGCTCAGACACTTGGGGGAATGCAATCAAGATTTCAACCAGGTTGTATTCTTATTTAGAAGCATGACTAGGGAGGAATTTGTTTTCAAGCTCATTGAGGTTGCTGGGAGAATTAACTTCCTGTGGCTGTATGACTGGCTTCTTCAAGTCTTAGAGGCTGCCCGAAATTCCAAACTATGGAGCCTTCTCCATGAGCAGTTACCAGCATATGGCTTGCTTCTTTAAGAAGATCCAGAAAATCTCCTTCTAATTTGCTAAGACTATGATTAATCAGGGATCTCTAGAAAAACAAAACAAATAGGCTATACGCAGAAATTTATTATGGCCAATTTATTATGGGAATGGCTTACATAATTATGGAAGCCAAAAAGCCCTACAACATGCCCTCTGCAAGTAGGAGAACCAGGAAAGCCAGTGGTGGAATTCAGTCAGAGCTGGAAGAAGGGCATAGAGAGTGGGACAGTGGAATCACTGGTGTTAGTCTCAGAGTTTGAAGGCTCAAGAACCAGGAACTCTGAGGTGCAAGGGCATGAGAAGCTGGATGTCCCAGCTCAAGAAGCAAGAGTGAATTTATCCTTATTTTGCCTTTTTGTTCTATTAATGCCCTCAACAGATTGAATAATGGGCTCTTACATTGCTGGGTGTGGGTCTTTTTTACCCAAGTCTTCTGATTCAAATACTAATCTCTTCCAGAAACACCCTGATAGACACACCAAGAAATAATTTTTTACTAGCTATCTGAGCATTTCTTAGCCTAGTCAAGTTGACACATAAAATTAACCATCACAGATAGAGTCTTAAGTAACAAACGTACATAATTTCTTTTGCCACATTCTAATTGGCTTGAAGCATGTCACAGGCACTCTAGGTAAAGGGATTATACAGGGTATGACTGTGGGGTCAACTTAAGTGTGTCTGCCATGCAGGATTGATGAGCATTTCCCAAGCTCAGGATTAAATGACATGCTGCAAGCAACATGAGAACTAAGAGACATGAGAACTAAGCATGTGGCATTTAATGTATTCCCCCATTGCTTATGGGATTATTTTGTATGACAGTATGCATCCCAAAATGGTTCAAAACATATCAAACGGCTTTCATTCTCAATAAAATTGTTTAAGTATTTGAAAACAAGTACCTTTTACTCACTGCGTTTTGTAAAAATAATATCCCACTTGGCTTACCATTCTATTTTTTCTTTTCTTCTTCTCCTTGTTTTTGTTTTATTTTGGAATAGTAAATAAACTTATAATTTGTTCCATTTTTGCACTTATTCATATCCTGAGGTCTTCTTTTTCTGTGGAAGTCAAATTTTTGATCTTCAGTAATGGTTTCATCTACAATCTTTCTATCTGTGTTTTCTTACAAAAAGGAAGAGTGAGAGTGTGCTCCAGTGCTAGCAACTGCAACATTCAGAATAACAAAGATAGACATTGAAAGGCTCTCCTGGATTGACATCAGTACAGAAAACAAAGCATTATTTATGAAGCCTGCTCAGCTACAATTTTCCAATGGTAATTTCTATTCCCTGACTCACTCCTCTTTTAGCATACACATTTAATGAAAACATTATGGAACAAAACCCAAAAGCAATCTGATGCCAAAGCACACTTAAGTATTGCTTAGCATGATGGAAAATGTTGTAAGAACAAATCACTGTGACTGGGATATAAATGGGACAAGCCATGGCTTTAGAGTGGCTGCGGGTGTAGTATTTGGTACACCAGGTAAACAAAGCAGCAGCTTTTGTCTTTGCACAGCACAAAGAGCCACACCCTTATCTAATTGCCAGGCTAAACCTTCCCACATTTTCAGTAAGGCTGTGGTGTTTGTTCTCAGAGGCTTGTTTCCCTGTGGAAATTATCACGATGGACCAGACAGCTGAGGTAATGATGTAACCAGGGTTACTGAACATTTCACTGCTTGCATTAGCAAGAAGATTATATAGTTAATCAATTCACAAATACTTCCTGAATTCCTATTAAATGCAAGGCACACAGTGGCAAACCAGCCTCTAATCAAATGAGATAATGCTAATGATAGCACGTTGTTAACTGTAAATCCCCATTAAAATGTGAGTTATGATTATTAAAAATGTTACACTGCAGCCTGACCTCCAAGAGGTAAGGCAGTGCTTTTACCTATTCTGTTGGGAATGACCCAGAGTCTTCTGGATGGAAGCACATTATGATTAAAACCAAGTGTACTGAGAGCTGGGTCAAAAGGTTGGCAGAAAGCAAGTCAGATTCTTAGGAAGGTGCTCCCAAGATTCCATTACATTCATGATACAAGTAGCAACATAAAGAATCTTTGCTCCCCGCAGAATAAATGGACTGACATGGGAAAGAACAGTGCATTTGTGGATGCCCAGTCTTCCAGGCGAATCTAATTTATTAACGATGCTCTGAATTAAAGGTGTTTTTCTGGATGCAAAGTGTAATACGCCTCAAGACCATCATGTTATCATTGCATCTACCTTTGATTGCATATGTATAGCTTGGCATAACGTTGGTACATTTTATACAGAGAGACATTGAGAAATGGCTTTTACACATTTCACTGCTTGTGAAAGGGAAGTTATGCTTTCACCTTAAACCAACTTCCCTGCTTTGAGCTCTAGGCTATTTTCTTATTTTCTATTTTCTATTTCTTTATCATTTACTGAGCAGCTTCTGTTATTTTTCATTTCTCTTCTACAAATAGAGGCTGAACTCAAGGCAGCATTTTTAAGAGACAGCACTAATCCCAGTTACTTATTAAGTGAGCTTTGAACACTCATAATTCAATGGTATCTCTTTGACTTGGGAATTTGGTGTTGCCTTCAGCTGGAGGGCATATACAGGGAACCTCTTTTTTTCTATTCTTTTCTTTTCATTTCTCTTTTTTTTCCCCTTCTGCCTTGCAATCAGCAGCAATAATATTAGCACATAGGCAACCAACAGCTCTCAACCCAGATGGCTCTGGTGCTGCCTTCATGTTCTTAAGTGAAGGAGGGTGAGACTTTGCAAACCATTATAATATCCTCCCAATCTGCACATTGCCATTTTGATGCTAATGTAGTATTCTTAAAGAATATTCCCCAAACTGCAAGTTGCTAAACAGATGCATTCTCCTGACATTCCTGTTCAATTCATAGGGAGTTTCGAATTTAAAGGCACATAAAACGGTCTCCTTGCAGTGAAGGCACTTGCTTCTACCTCACAAGTTAGAATTGCATACATGCAAAAAAAGTTAATGTCTTGACATTAAATTTAATTTTCACATTCTTGATGATGTTTCGAGTCTAATAATCAAGATATCTTCTTAGTTAGCACTTTATTATTACTTTTTAAATGTAGATGCTTGGAACCTAATTAATACCCTATAAATTCTAAGGGAAGTTAGCATATTCTAGCCCAAAGTAGACCAGGGTTGAGATTCAACCCTTTGAAACAGCCCTGCAAAACTCAACAATCCACCTGTCCGGATGTCAACATTTTACAACAAGCCCTTAGAAGCCAATATGGTTTTGGCTTGACAGAGAGTGTCCCACAGGATGAATGATTCCACAGTTATTTCGCGTTTATCTCAGAGCATCCTGCTGTTGTTTGGAAAGTTCTTAATCAAGAAAGGTTGATGATAGACGCTACAGAAAGCAAGCCACCAGGCAAGACAAGGTCAGGGATCAGCAATCTCAAGGAATAGAAAAAAAATAATTAAAAGTTAAAAAGAAATGATCATTCCCAGGGACACTCTTATGCAGCCGGGTGTGGTGGCTCACGCCTGTAATCCTAGCACTTTGGGAGGCCGAGGCAGGCGGATTGCTCAAGGTCAGGAGTTCGAAACCAGCCTGAGCGAGGCCCCGTCTCTACCAAAAATAGAAAGAAATTAATTGACCAACTAAAAATATATATACAAAAAATTAGCTGGGCATGGTGGCGCATGTCTGTAGTCCCGGAGATTGAGGTTGCTGTGAGCTAGGCTGACGCCACGGCACTCACTCTAGCCTGGGCAACAAAGTGAGACTCTGTCTCAAAAAAAAAAAAAAAAAAAAAAAGAATGCAGTTCGGTGGTTTATTTTGCAGAGTTCCTCCATAATGTTGTGAAAGAATATATAGTGTCTTTAATCAAAGCAATAGTGCTAATGTGAGTGAGGGAGATTGTGAAAGCAGAGGAAGCATTTTTGTTAAACTGTGCATGACAAAATAAAATTAAAAATCTAACATAAGAGGAGTGTAAACAAAATCCTCTCTCTCTCTCTCTCTCTCTCTCTCTCTCTCTCTCTCTCTCTCAGATATGAAATCTTAGGGCTTACAGGCTGCACCACAGTGTCAGGGACTCTGCAATAAGATACCAATATTCTATTGTTCCAACTTATGATCTTAAGTTCAGGTCGCAAATGATAGCATCTGAATTTTAAGCAGTAGGGTAGAAGGGATAGAAAAGGCAAGAGGATGAGTATATGCTTGCCATCTCTTGAGAATCGTTTTTGAAAGTCACTGCTTAGTACTTTGCTTTCATTACAACTTATTGTCCGGAACTTTGTACGTGGGCACGTGGAGCTGCAAGGGACCTGGGCGAATATGGTCTTCAAGATAAAAATGTTATCAATTGTTCATAAAGGTTTGTGAAACACTTATAGTAGTATATATGTAACACCTAAATCCAATACTTTGTATCCTTGTTGTGACAGTAAAATTATATGGTTTAAAATAGGGTTATCACTGTTAAGATAGAGCTAAAATATCTCAAGCAAATATCTAAATTTCAAATAATTTAGATGAAAATAGTATGCTAAATACAACCAGTGACATAAACACCACAAGACTATATTGTTGCAAATTTTAAAATGTTAAATGGACAAAATAAATTTTTAAAAATGAAGTTTAAAAAAATCTTGAAATGATTTGAAGACAAGTATGCAGTTTTATTCCTTGAGGCTTGCATGAAACCTAACACATAGATGATACTCAAAAAACTTTGCTATCTTAAATTTAAATTCTAATTTAAGTATAGTCTCACATTAAACATTAATATTTTTTACATTTTTGATGATGAACTTTAAAGTAATAACCACCTCATATCTATTACACTGTTATATACTTCATTTATAACATAGCACATAAGTACATGTGTACACATGCACATACACATTTAAATTTTAAATGTGTGTAGAGTCTAAGAGGTGATCTAAGATAATTGTTACATATTGTTTACGTATAAGGAATTGTGGCTTGTGGGGAAGAGCTAATTTTGAATACACTTACTTTTGTGTATTTAAATTATAGACTTTGGCATACTTTGATTATCAGATAGGGCTTTTTGAACTTAATTATCTGAATGACAGATTTTTCTCACATTATTTCATCTCACCATATTTTCAAATTTTACAAGTTATTTCCTTTAAATAATGAGGCAAATGTTTTTTTTTAAATGACAGGCCAGTTACATTGCTAACAACCTGTTCAATTTAAAAGGTTGTTGAAAAGGTTTTATTAAAATTTTGAGATAATTCTGCATTAACACTAATTTATAGTGACTTTGACAGCTTTTCAGTAGCATGATGTTGTTGGAAAATTCATTTTAATCATATCCCAATGTTATGGGGAGAAAAAGTCCTGAACCTATCTGTCTCTTGAGTAATAGACATTTCTATAAATTGCTCAAGTATCAAAAAGACACATAGCTGAGCACAAAAACTAAGATATGTGTCATACTACATTCATTCATCTATTGATGCATTCATGCTTCAGTGTTTTAGTTATCTTTAATACTTTTTACTATTTAGTGACTTGCACATGGACAGTGATACACCATTTTTAAAATATTTACATGATTTTATCCTTTCAGGTCACTGGCTAAAGAATACTCTTTCCCCACTATCATTCTCCATCTTTGAGACTGCTAGGCCATGAATCCCACCATTTACTATCTGTCAATTCACTCCTGTCTTCACTGCCCTGCTTTCTCTACTTACATATTCTGATCCATAATAAGTGTACTATTGCAAATGCCTTCTGCTATTCAATGTCTTCAAGCATGAACCCCTGAAGTGAATCATTCCAGCTAAAACAAACCAATCCAAAGCAAGACAAACCCCACAACTGGGGAGATTGGTTTCCCTAGAAATGTATGATCACTTCCTAAATAATAGTAGTGTTTTCTTCCATCTTCTTCTTTGCCATTACCAACAAAGTCTCTTTCCGAAAGTTCCATACTAGTTTCCTCCCTTTGCTATTGCCCTCTTCACTATCTAAACTTTGACTAACTTTCACAGTCATGTAAATCATTTGCTGTTACTTCCCTGCTTAAAAACCTATAATGGCTTTCAGTTGCCCTTAAGTAGCACCCTACTGCCTTAAGGAAGCGTAGGGAGTGGGGCTCTTGCCTTCCTAACGTTCAATGAAAAATCACTGACATGAGGCAGATTAATGGGAGGGAAAAGTTACATATTTACTTTAATGTGTTTACATAGGAGCCTTCAGAATAAAAACTCAGATATAGGGGAAATTGTTCATTTTTATGCTTAGGTTCAACATGATTGGACAAAAAAGGTCTGATCTGATGCTAACAGGCTGAGTGGTGGAACCCAGTAAGGCCTGTCTGTCTAGATTTTACTTGGCCCCTTTGAGCAGGCATTCATTTATTCTGTGTGTGGGACAGGACCCTTTGTGAAACGGCATAATCTCAAAGTCAATCACAGATATCACCGTATGTCCAGCGCATACCATAGTAACTGGAACATAGACATTGCTTCGTAAGTATTGCTTAAATGAATATATGAATGAAGTATGCTGTTAGTGGATGAATAGAGTGAAGGGAACATTATATTTAGATAGGCCAGATATCATTTCATAGCTAATTTTCACACAGAAAGGTGGGAGAAAATTAGAGTAATATTTTTAAGTTTTATGGCTGAGTATGCAGAAAAGAGGTTCTGGTTTCTGACCCACCTTGGGGAAGAGAGACTCTCATTTCTATGGCTAGCCTCAGGGACAAATGGGACTGAGAGGCAGGAGGACAAGGGGAGATCAGAGAAGAATTTTTGCTTCTGAGGCCTTCATTTTAGGGAACTGTTTTCTGAGCCCCATCAGAAGCTTACAGTACTCTATATTATGCAGGCTTTCATCCTCACCTCCGGCTGTCTTTTTCTTCTTCCTCACCCTGAAGTCATGCTTTCTTTTCACTTCCCAAACACGCCAACCACTTTCTCACCTCAGGCTAATTAATTTCTGTTGTTAGGTTGCCAGAAAGCCTCTTGCATTGTCTCCCCTCATCTCCAAATCTAAAGTAGATTCTTCATTATTATCACTCAAAACACCTTGTTCTGTTCTGTTCTTCTACTCAGTTCTTATTGTGTGTAACTACATCTTTGTTTTTGTTTGTTTTATATTTTGCTTACTCTTTGCTTTTCCTACTAAACACTGTGTTTTAGGCAACAAGGAACATCACCGTATGTCCAGCGCGTACCATAGTAACTGGAACATAGACATTGCTTCATAAGTATTGCTTAAATGAATATACGAATGAAGTATGCTGTTAGTGATGCATAGAGTGAATGGAAACATTATATTTTAAATGCAAGTACATAAACTAAAAAATAATCCGTTAAATTTTCTTAAATCACCAATGGATTAACAGGTGCTTTGGAAAAAAAAATAATTATATCAGTTGAATAGTATCAATGTGAACTTTACTTCCAATACAAAGATAAGCACTTTTACTTCTTTTACTTCTTCAATCAGTGCAATCACTGATATTTGTATTTTTAACAGCCAGAAAGAGAAAGAAGCGAACATATCATATTGTCCTAATACAACCTTATTGTGCAGAGGCAGAAACAGGGGGCCATAAAATTTAAATAAATGTTTACCTGTTACACAACTAGTAAATGGCAGAACTGCTACCAAGATCTAAGTGTAAATCCTAAATCTTCCTTTTTGCAAACTGGAAAATAAACATCTTCCAAACATTATTTAGGTTTCACCCAGCTGTTTATTAAAAATACAAGGACAGGGCTTTAACAATGTATAAATTACAGAGTTAATCTTAAGCCATATGTTATAATGTTACATAATTAATACTTTATAGCTAAATGCAACCCAGAATTGCTTTTCTGCAATAAGTTTTCACTGAGCCTGAGTGATTTTTGCATTATTTAATTCTCTTTCATAGTGGTCTTTATAGAGGTCTTCCTATACAATTGATACTTGCTTACTAATATGTATACTTATATTAGAAGCCCGTTTAGCTTTGCTTAGGTATTACTTTAAAGTTAAGTTGCATTTAGTTCTTGATTAAAGGCTGGAAAGAAGATCGGATCTGTCAACTTAATTGTTGTACCAAGAACTCTGGAAAGGAATTTATAGAGGAAATATAAGGACACAGAAATCTCTGTTCACACTCCACGGTAATAAAATAGACAGAATGTGTTATAATTGCATTCCTTTCTAAATGTATATATATTTTTTACTCAGCCCAATAGTTATTGATACATCTGGACAGTAAGTTTTATTTGACCTGTTTCCTTATCTCTACACTTTCCTAATTCTTTCCTGTCCTTGTCTGATTGTTTTATTCTTCTAGGACACATCTTTCAGTCAACTCACAAAGAAAAAACTTCAACAGACTTCAACAGAGTAACTGTCAGAAAAGTGTTTCCAACTAGGCAGGTTCATTCAATTAAAATAAAGTGAGCTGTATTTCATCAGAATAGGTAATGTTCTAGAACTCCAAGGCAGAGATAATTGCATCCACAGGTCATGCTGCTTTTATTTATAGTTTTATTAAATTATATTGCTTATTACCATGTACAAGTCTATAACCCATGCTGTGATATTATGAAATATATATTTGGTCTTTTCCCCTGTTTTCTGGCATACAATTTCCAAAATCCTTAGACTCTTCAAACTACTAAGTGTCTTTTTGTATGCTAATGAGGTGACTGATGGCTGGGAGCTCATAGGTAGCTTCAAGATGGGGACTAGTCACCAGAAAGACCAAGGTAAGATTAGAAGGTTGAGACTTTTACCCTCGTCCTCCAATTTGTGAGTAGGGGAGAAGGACTGAAGGTTAAATTGATCACCAGTGGCCAATGATTTAATCGATCATGCCTACATAATGAAGCTTCCATAAAAGCTTCAGGATAAGCGAAGGTACGTAGATGCCTGGAGGGTGACATGCCCAGGGAGGACATAGATGCTCTGTCTGTGCCCCTTCCCCACCCCTCACCCTACACACCTCTTCAACTGTAAGATTTGTAATATCCTTTATATAAATATAAAAATAATTTTTACCTGAGTTCTGGGAGCTATTGTAGTAAATTAATTGAACCAAAGGACAGAGTTGTGGGAATCCCAACTTACAGTCAGTTGTCAGAAGCACAGGTAAAACAACCTGGGGCTTGTGATCAGCATTGAAAGTTGGGGGCAGTCTTGTGGGACTGAACCCTGAATCTGTGAAATCTGACACTAACTCCAGGTAGATAGCTCAGAATTGAATTGGAGGACCCCCAGCTGTGGAATCCTCTGCAGAATTGATCGCTTGCTTGCTGTTGGAGAGAAATCCCACACTTCTGGTATCAGAAACATGTTGGTGAGAATAAGGTGGGAGAAACTGTTTTTTTTTGTTTTTTTCCATTCACACACTCATTCTGTTTTCTATTTTTGTTGTTGTTTGTTTGTACCTTAGAATATTATGCCTCTACAACCATTGGATCAGCAGTCTGAAATGTTGGGTCTTGGTGTCTTGGCCAAAGAATGACCAGACACACCAAAAGCAAGACGAGCATAAAATGAGGTTTGTTGAGGAGAGAAAGATAGGATTATAGAGCAAGAGCAAGATACTGGTTTATAGAGTAAGAGCAAGACATGTTCACCACAGAATAATGAATGGGCCCCTTGTATCAAAAAGGTCTTGGTTATGTTCTGGGGTTTCATTTTATAGTGTCTGGATCGAGCCCTCCTTATGGTTCAGACATCACCATGGAACAATTTTTGTTGGACAGTTGGGAGTTATATGACCTGAGTCTTACTGCACATACAGATCTCCCATGAGCCTCTCTGAAAGCCCATGGGGCAAGGGGTGGGCTGCAATGTAGATTTAAGCTAATGACATGATAATTAGCCTTAGGCTGTCCTAGGTCACCTTCCAGACCCCATTGTACCACCAAGAGCACACCAAGAACTGACATTTCAGACTGCTGACCCAACATTTTGGTGCCATGACCCAATCACTCTGTCTAGGTAAGGCAGCTCTCCTGTTTCCAGGAAAACCCATTTGCTTCTGATTTTCCCGCCTCTCAGCCAGGTCTCAAGGGGGCGCTAGTGCTTGCTTTCACTTTTCGACCTTTGCCATTTCTCAGACTGCACAGTTGAGTTGTCAGCTAAACCCGGGTGTGTGATAAGGAGTTTGGGGACCTGTCCCTAGCGATAGGGGAGAAGTCTTTCATTTTGTTTTACTTTAGGGAAGAGGGCCTGTGCTGTAACTCTTGTGCTTCCAGGACTCATGTTAGTTTTGACAATGTACTCTTCTTTCCAATCTGATGGGGTGCTTATGGCCCCTTTCCCGTTTTAAGGCTAAATAATATTTCTTTTCCTGGTTTTGTACACACTATGCCATCTAGTACTTGGCTTGCTCACTGGGGGAGTAGACTTGTACACTTGGTAATAAGGAAAGCAAGACTCAGTCAGTGCCTTCTTTGTAGGGCCCTTGCTGGACCAGAGGGTTTATACAGACCTTGGACATGCCTGCACATGAACAGGTCTGGGTTACCTTAAGGCATCACTTCTGCATCTATCCCCATCATGTCTCTCCCATGTGGGGTAGTTAAATGTTTACAACCCTGGTTTTATCAGGCCTGACTCCTTCACCTTCAAGTTGCTTCTTTTGTTCTGTCCCAGAAAGTGCCTTCCTTATCATGGCTGGCCACCCAATTGCTGATGCTAGTACTTTTACAAAGGACCAGGTTGTTATACCAACAAATATCATTGCCCTGGTGATTAATAATGAAATAATGAGAGTCTCTTATGTTTGAGTGGTCATGCACAGCCACTCTTATGAATTGGAAAGGATATATCTGGACCAGTACTTGGGTGAATGGCCTAGGTCATTACCTGGGGGCACCCAGATCTAACAGACCTCAATGGGTAGAGGCTCTCCCCTTTCTTTCCTTGTTCCTTGGATAGATGGCCTGGGTCATTACCTGGGGACACCTAGCTCTAACAGACCCTAGCTGGCAAAGACTCCCCTTTTTTCCCAACCCTTTTTCTTCCTTCCTTACTTTCTAGATGGGTGCACAGGGATCAAAAATGCCTCCTAACAACCCCTCTAGCATGTATTCTCCTAAACTGGGACATTTGATCCAGGCACTCTGAAGAAGAAACATTTAATCTTTTACGGAGCAACCATCTGGCCACAGGGCAAGCTGGACAATGGAGAACAGAGGCTACCACATGGGACTCTAAATCACCCCACCATCTTACAGTTGGACCTCTTTTGCAAAAGGGAAGGAAAATGGGCCAAAAATACTATAGGTGCAGGTTTTCTTTTATTTACGTGAAAATCCTCTGTGGTGCAAGGGGTGTTTGGAGCCCAGTAAGACCACGGTGTTAAGAGATTCCCCTCAGGTCCTCACCTGTTCTGAGCTGCCCCCATACACAGGGAGGCCTGCAGGTAGTGCCCTTTCTACCTCCGCCATGGGTAAAGGGCACTTGGCTCCTACCCTTGGTGGAAGCACTGGGGGAGTTCAGACCAATTCTGGCCCATAAGCCCTTTAGATTAGTAGAGTTAAAACAAATAAAACAGGATCTGGGGAGCTACACTGATCACCTTGACAGGTATGTAGAGACATTACAACATTTGTGTGTAGCCTATGACTTGTCTTGGAAAGATGTACATGTTATTCCAAGTCAGACTTTAAATGGTTTTGAGAAATCCAGAGTGTTAATGGAGGCA
This sequence comes from Microcebus murinus, assembly GCF_040939455.1. Taxonomy (NCBI): domain Eukaryota; kingdom Metazoa; phylum Chordata; class Mammalia; order Primates; family Cheirogaleidae; genus Microcebus; species Microcebus murinus. The sequence continues at coordinate 61,597,505 of NC_134114.1, forward strand.
TGAAAGTTTGCCACCAGATTACATCTTTCAGATCTTAGCTCTCCAGTGAGTAAAATAGGGGTGCCTGTAACTGACCCAGGGTGAGATAATAATTCCTCAGAAAAGAGGTGAAAGAGAGAACATTTTGTAGCATATGTCCAGGCTAGCCTCAAGGCTGCCCTCAAGGCTGCCAGGCAAAAGGCAATCAATTATTCCAAGGTTTCTGCCATAACCCAGGGGCCCAAGGAAAACCCTGTAACCTTCCTGGATTGGCTCCGAGAAGTAACGGAGAGATACCACTCTCAATCTTAACTCCTGTGAGAGACAAGTGATATTAAAAGACATGTTCTTGACCAAACCAGTGCCAGATATTAGGAAAAAGCTCTAGAAGCTCGTCCAGGACCCTACTACCTCCATGGACAACATGTTTTTCTGCTGCTAATTCTGTTTTCTATACCAGACCTTCTGAGCTTGAGTCTCAGGATCAGGAGAAGGAATGGAGAAAGGAGGCTAGGCATGCCCAGCTAATGGCAGCATTAGCACCCACATTCAGACCAATAGCCAAAGACCCCACCAAAGGAAGTGATCTCCAGTGCCTGCAGTGTCTGCTGATGGGAAGGGCATTGGGCCAAAGTTTGCCCCAACAGGGACAAGACCCCTTGTCATCAGTGCCATCAGACAGGACACTGGACCACACTCTGTCCTATGGGATCATCTCAGCAGGGAATTTGGTCTCTAGACCCAATCATGGTACCACAATGAAGCAGCCCACTCCTGTCAGCCCCTTGACAGATAATGATCACTGGACTAGAGCCAAGGGTAACCCTCCTGGTGGCAGGTGGGCCAGTAAATTATCTTCTTGACACCTAGGCTGCTTACTCTGTCCTCCTCACCTACTCCAGAAAACTGAACAATCAATCCTGTATGGTCACCAGAGTTTCTGGGGTCTCTACCAAACAATTCTTACTCTCCCTACATTATCCTATGGCAGAAGGGCAAAGAGAGAGAACAAGAGATTGAACTCACAGCCTCAAATCCTTTTATAATTGGCATCAATCCATTGATGAGGGTGGGACTCTCATGGCCTAAACATTCACCCCTCACACATTGTTGCGTAGGGGATTAAGTCTCCAGCAGATGCTTTCTGGGAGACACATTCAAACCACAGAAATATGCTACCTTAAAAGTCATTTGGTTAAACATTTTTTACATTAATATGTGAGTATTAAAATTTTTCATGAGATTCAGTTTGAATTAATGAATATTTCTAAGAAAATATCTTTTAAAAATTTATATTGCATATATATGTTTGAAGTTTTGTTTTAAATGTCTAATTTGATTTTCCAAATACATTGGAGATTCCTATAACTATTGTATGAAGCACCAAAGGAGCAGCTAATTAATCCATTTGGTTATTGGCTTCATATGTATCTGATTTAAGATTCTAAATTAATTAAACTCAAATGATGTACTTATTCCATCAAACCTGGTTGATAAACGTTGTAAATAAAGGATCCTGCTGACCCCTGATATAACCTTTGTTCCCAATCTTGGCTGCACATAGAGCTTCGTGAGGGTCTTTGAAATAGAAAACCAAAGAATGCCCAGGCCAAACCTTGGACCAATTACATAAGATCTCTGGTGGCAAAACCTATGCTTAGGGATGTTTTTAATTTTTCTCCAGTGATTCTAGCATACTATACCCAGGCTGAGAACCTATTTTGCCAAACCAGTATGATTAAAACTATGGTGGTCATTTCCATTTACAGGGTATAGAAAAGATTTTAATGTTCATATAAATTACCTAAGGATCTTGTTAAAATGAAGATTTTAATTCTGGTCTAGGGAATGGCCTCTAATTCTGCATTTCTGATAAGCTCTCAGGCTCTCAGCTCTCTGGAATCCATGCTACTGCTTCCTATTCGTATTTCCATTAGCACTGGGGTTGAAGGAAATGTCGAATGACACTGGGGAGAAGCAAGAAGACACAGTAAAAATTTGACTGAAAAATTAGGTCCACCTTGTTTATATCCTTTTGAGAATAAATGGATATGCCTTTTAAAACATATTATATTGTAGGATATTTTTTATTGTGATAAAATTTTATAATGTTCAGTGACATTGAGTACATTCACATTTTTGTGGAGCCATCATCATTGTTTATCTTCAGAACTTTTTCATCATCCCAAACTGAAACTCTGTAGCCATTAAACAATAATTCTCCATTTTCCTCACCTGCAGCCCTTAGTAACGACTATGTTACTTTCTGCCTTTATGAATTTGCCTATTTAGTTACATTATATAAGTAAGTTCATATGTTATTTGTTCTTTGGTGTCTGGCTTAACTTAGTGTCATGTGTTCAGTGTTCATCCATATTGTATTAATAGTATGTATCCAAATATCATTACTTCTTAAGATGAATGATACTTTCTCCATTGTATGTGTATACCACAGTTTTAAACCGATTCATGCATTGATGGACATTTGAGTTGTTTTCTCCTTTAGTTCATTGTGAATAATACACATATGAACATGAATGTGCCACAGATGTTTTTTAAAATAATAGGGAAATTTGATGTAGAATCTGTATTACATGATTCAAAGGAATTATTGTTAATTTTGTAAGGTATGATAATATCATTGCAATTATAAAAGAAAATGCCTTTATTTTTAAGAAACACATAGGAAAGAAATTACATGATATCTGGAAATAACTCCTAAAGCATTTCAGCAGAGAATAATAGAGAAGAAAAAGTGAATAAAGAAAATGTGGCAAAATCTTGACAATTGGTCAGCCTGAGTGTTGGGTGTATTGAATTGATTTATTATGTTCTTTCTTTTGTGTGTATTTTAAAATATTGAAATATAAAAAAGATTCAGTTGACCCTCATTATTTGTGGATTATATATTTAAAATTTTGCCTATTTGCTGAAATATATTTGTAACACAAAAATCAATGCTCATGGCAGTTTCCTGGCCATTTGTAGATATTCTCAGAGTGGTGAACAATTTAACTCACTAATAGGAGTTAAAGGTGCCCAGAGTTCAAAATGGGATGGAGTATATGAAGAACCCAGGGAAGAAAACTAGGGGTAGATATTTACTGCTCTTTTCTTGCTTGTCACTACTTGCATACAATAAATTACTATTTCCTATGGACATCATCTTAAAAATGTCTGTAACATGTACAAAAAATCCATCATTTTGTCTCATCATTTCTAGACTTATTGAATAATTTCCTAATCATTCTTCCCGTCTCCAATATTGTCTTTCTTACATCCATTCTATTGACAAAGTTCACCATGATACATTACTTAAAGTTCCACACTGATTAACATCATTCAATAACTCAAAAGGACTCCAGCAAGAATTTTTAACTTATTTTATGATTTAACTTTTTGTTATTAGATATTGACAAATTATAATTGTGCATAATTATAGGGTACAAAGTGATGCTATGATATATGTATATAATGTGGATTGATTGAATCTACTAATTAATATATCCACCTCCTCAAATACGTATCATTTATTCCTCTTGTCTAACTGAAACATTGTATCATTTGGCCATCCTCTCCCCATTCATCCCATTCTGCAGCTTTTGGTAACCACCATTCTGCTCTCTGATTCTATGTGCTCTGGTTTTTTAGATTCTACATATAAGCAGGAGCATGGGATATTTTTCCTTCTGTGCCTGGCTTATTTTACTTAGCATAATGTCCTCCAGCTTCACCCATGTTGTCAAAAATGACAGGATTTTCATCTTTATTAAGGCTGAATAACACTCCATTGTATGTAAATATTGTGTTTTATTCATCCATGTATTTGTTGATTGACACGTTGATTTCATAACTTAGCTATAATGAATATTGCTCCCCAAAACACAAAAGTGTAGTATCTGTTCTGCATAGTGATTTCAAATCCTTTGGATATATATCCAAAGTGGGATTACTGGATCATATGGTAACACTATTTTTACTATAGTTTTTGAGCAAACTCCATACTGTTTTCCATATTGCTGTATTAATTTAAATTCCCACCAACAGTGTACTAGAGTTCCCTTTTATCCACATCCTCACCAACACTTCTCTTTCATCTTTCTGATAATAGCTAATCTGATAGGTGTGAAGTGATATCTCATTGTGGTTTTAATTTTCATTTCCTAATTATTAGCGATGTAAAACAATTTTTTAAATGTATCTGTTGGCTATTTATATGGCTTCTTTTGATAATTTTTTTTGTGTGTATGTGGCTGAAAATATTCATTATTGCTCATGATTTGTGGATTGACAGGGGTGGGAGGGTGTCCTAGTTCATATAGTGCTGGCTGGAGAGCTAGGATGGATAGCGGAAAGGTCCAGAATGGCTTCACTCCTATAGTGCACAGCTGATCCTCAGCTAGCACTTAGATGAGGCTGTCAGCTAGGATCTTCATTTTTCTTTTAGGTGGATCTCTCCATATGGGTTTTCGCTCATTTTTCAATCAGATCATTTGGTTTATTGTCTAGCAAGGATGTTTAACCCTTGTCCAAGAATGACATTTAGGGGTTTAGGGCACTTACTGAAATTCTATGAAGAATGTTATAAAATTTATTTTAAGTGATTTTTGTTCCTTTTGGAAAAGACATACAAATCTAATGAGATTCTATAAGGAGTTTTGATCACATACCCTATCAAAAATATAAAGATCAAAGTGTTTAACAAAGCCTAAAAGGCCTTTATCTTATTCCTGCTACCTTTCCTACCTTATATCTCACCATTCCTTATTTATGGTGCAGCAACATTAAAATGCTGTGGTTCCCAGAATACACTATAGCTGTCCTCATCGTAACTATATTGGTTGAATGCTTTTATAATTGCACATTGCTTCACTTTACTTAATTAAGTCCTCCTCATTTTTTAAGATGCTCCTAACCAAAAATTAAAAATGAATTAGATCAGCTAAAAAAAGTAATACAAATTACAGTATATTTGAGCACAGTAGGAGGGGGTTCAATAGTATAAAATGATGCCAGAATGTCAGAGATGTAATCAGAAATCAGAGGATATGAATTTTGTAAACAGGGCTAAGAAATTTGTATTTTATTCTGGTGTGCTGAAAAACAATTAGAGAGTTGTAATTGGGAAGTCCAACATGAACTGATTTCCATTTTTGAAAACACCACTCTGATGTATAGAAAATAGATTGTAGGCTAAGTAATTGGAGTAAGGAGATAAATTAGGAAGCTATTGCAATAATCTATCTATCAAGGATGATGATGGTAATTTACCAAGGACCCTGGCAGTGAGGATGGAGAGAAGTAGTCCCTCTGGATTTAGACTGCAGTATGTTTTGGAGGTCAAGTTGACAGAACATAATGATGAACTGTATGTGGGAACAATGAGAGAACTACCAGATTTTTAACTCCTGTAATTGGAGGGATGCTTGTGTCATTTACTGAGTGAGAAGAAGAAGAGAGGAAGCATGACTCCCAGTATTCCTGTTTGGGATATTGAGTGGATGGTACTAGGCATGACGTGGATATGTAATCTCTAAGGAAGAACATGTTTTCTATTGGATAGAATTTATATTTTATATTTATATTTAAGCGTGTTGAGTTCTAAGTATCCCTGAATATCTACTTCTAGAAACGTATGTCTAACTTGGGACATAATTTTAAATGAAAAATTAGAAGTCATTTTAATCTTTAAAATCAATATTTTAAAAATACTAATTAGAAATAATTTCACCTTTAAAATTGTAAAGTATTTTAATATTAACTTTTTGGTTTTTTTGCTTTCATCTTCTTTATTTTTAATCTCCTCTTCATGTTGCATCTCTGTGGTATCAGAGCACTTTAAGGAAGGGAAATCAGCCTCTTTTCTTTCAATCCCACTGTCAGCTGGGTCAGTAGCTCCTTTCTGGGTGCAGGTGTGGGCCCCTCTCCTAACACCCGCGGAGTCTTAGGAGCGACCTGCGCCAGTGAGCGGCTCAGCCCCTTTGGTGTCAGGCCGGGGCGGTGACCTAGTCCTTCCAGCGCCTCTGGGCGTCTGCGCACTTCCCAGGATGGAAGACTCGGCTTTTATTAAACGTTATTTTAGGATTCCGCAAGCCCACCACCATCCCCCAAACGAGTGGAAAATTTATGTAAACGAGTCAAATAAAGCAACATTTTCTTAACAAGTATGTTTGGAGTTAGTCTCTGGACCAAGCCCAGCGCGAATCAGGAGAGGGGATGCAGACTTAAAGGTTCCAGTGTTCCCCATACAACGAGACTATTTTTTAAAATCTAAGGACTCATTGAAGTCCAGCAGCCCACACCCCCATCCACCCCCGCAGGTTCCACCCCGGGACCTGGCCGACCTGGTGGCTCGCACCCTGGCCCCGCCCCGCAGTGGCGCTGGGCTGCCCTGAGGCCAGGAAGCCCGGGAGGGGCCGAGGGGTGGTGGCGTTGGACCCCGCTTTGCAAAAAGTCCCGGTTAGGAGCGGAACCGTTTTTTTCACTGGGAAGTTCTGAGGAGGAGAAGACTTCGAGGGAATCCGAACTACATACTGTGTTTCCCTGAAAAAAAATAGAGGGTCTTATATTTATTTTTCCCCAAGAAGACACCCTAGGGCTTATTTTCAGAGGATGTGTTATTTTTTTTTTTTTAAGTACGGTACAACAATCTACATTTATTCAAATATAGTTAAGTCGTCTTCTTCTGGAACATCATCATAACTCTCCAAACCCTGAATTCCATCCTGAATATCTTGCAACTCTATTTCCTTTAGAACCATATGCCCCAATCTCCCATGTGGTGCAATAGAGCTCCCAGGGGGCAGATGAGAAGGGCTGCTCCCCTTCTTTACTGCTCCTGGAGGAAATGCCTGGGTTGTGCAGATATGCTGCATAGCCACGCCCATCATTAGGTCTTATTTTCCTGGTAGGGCTTATTATGTTGCGAAAATGCTTAGAAATCCTGCTAGGGCTTATTTTATGGGTAGGGCTTATTTTCAGGGAAACAGGGTAGCTGTGGAGATGTTCCCTGTTCCTTTATAATAAATAGCTGCAAGGAGCCTCCCCAGGCAGGTGGTTCTTGCAGTCAGTGTGTGCAGTCCCGGACTCAGCCAGGTGGTGACTCCAGGCCGGGGTCAATACTATTAACCCTTAAAAGCAATATTCTTGCCTTGGTGATGCTTATGAAAGAACTCTGTGGACGCTACACACCATGTAAAGATGGAGGTCTCGGAGCCCCATATGGAAAGACTCACATTCAATTAAAATTATCCAAACAATGCTTTAGGCTTCTTTTCTGGTCAAACTTTTATGAGTGTTGATGGTAGGGATTTATATACAACTTGACTTGAGTCTTTGCAATGAATCCATTTTTAAACAATTGACCTTCTAATAAAATAATAAATAAAAGAATCCTTAACAAAATCCTTTTGAGACTATAGGCTGCAAGTTTTAAAGCTTAACAGTTGAGAGAAGATGAATGGCTGTAATTCTAAATCTTAAATAAAGATGACAGATTTGGGCTTCTTAATATTACTGCACAAGGCAATATTTCAATTTTACTTTTTTGTACATGTGCAATAAATACTTTGATAAATGATATTAGTCAAACACTAAGCATTATAACTCAAATTCAGATAGTTCATAAGGAGGTTACATACCTTTTTGTCTCAGTTATTTTTTCCTACCCCTTGGGTTAAAACGGCCTCTCTCTGTGACACACTGACAATGCTTTCATTCCTTTTATAGCAGTCACTCATGAAATCCAGACTGTTATTGATGTTTTCAATTGGATGTCTAATCTAGAACTTCACATGGTCCACGCTAGCTCCTGCAAATGCTGTCATTGCCCCTCCTTGTGCTTCGACTCACACACTTAAGGTTGTTTAAACTCCTCCCTCATGTAAGGGCTCTGAGTTTCTATCTTCAACTGCCCGTATCTGCATCTCTGTGCCTGAAGACTCTTCCCCACAACTGTAGAAACCCACTGTGAGCCAAGAGTGATGAGGAATGAACACCATCCAACCAGTAACTACTAGGAATTCATAAATACCTCAGTTTCCGCATTGCTAAGGTGGGGCAATTTGGAGCTATCTCTGGTTCTTTGTTTCCCAGAATTCTCACATGGCATTAAACTTTAGTCATTCTCTATGTCAGCTGGCTTCTTGGAACATCTGTAGTAGCAGCTTTCCTTTTCTTATTTCACCTCCACACTTCCCTACTCTTATTCTTTGATCTTCCCAAATGAACAACTTGTGCTCAAATTCTCCTCTCATGGTCTGTTTCTAGAATGCAAACTAAGATGTTCTCTACAAACCAGCTCTAAGGGTTCCATACCCTTTTGTGCAAATCATCTCATGGTTCTGAAAACAATTCCTATCTTCAATATGTGATGGTGATAGACAATGACAATTTTTATCACAATCCAGTGTCAAAAGTAGATTCTGCCTATTGTATACAATAGGTGAAATTACATGAAAATAAAAGAGCAGATTGAAATGCAGCAAATTCAGACTAGCAATTTCAAAAAGGATTTCCAAAATGACATTACCATTTTGATGTTAAGTAAAAATATGTTCACTCATTTACCAACAACGTATTGATTTTTTATGAACATCCCAGTCACTCTTTTAAAAGCTGTTCAAGGGAGATAAGCAAGACCCAGGCCCTGCTTAGGAGGGCTGTAGAGTCTAGGTAGTCTTCTCTCCTTCTTTCTTTGAAGTTGTAATTTCCATCTTTGTGAGGTTATAGGGAAGAACAGAAGAAGGAGGAGGTAGAGATGGAAGAAGACTAGGAGAATAATGAGGAAGAGGATCAATTACATGTTGTGACAATTAAATTTCTAAGGAAACAGAAACATAGATAGTAATGAGGTCTCTTAGTAGCTAAGCAAGAAATGTCTTTTCATGACTGAAGAGATGGGAGACTGGACAGCTCTCTCTCAAGCCAGCTATAAAATGATATCTTTGAAGCCACCTTTGAGGCTTATATTGTATCTTCTGTGTGTTTTAGCTTTGACATAATTGATATCCAGTTTATTACAGGAATAATATCAATAGCATAGGTGACTAAGTAGCCTAAACTAGGCTTCTGCCATTCTACAGTTGGATGAGGAATGCACTCAGTAGAAAGAGTTATTAAACTGAGAGCAATTTCTTGTTTACAAATATGAATTTCTTAATACATGATTTACCATCTTAGAGAGCAGTCTTAACTGGATTTTCTTTCTGGGCATGTGTGTACATGTGTGAGGACAGAGGGGGCAGAATGGAAGAGGACTTAAACCTGGACTATGATTATTCCAGTCCCGATGTTTCCTCACAGGCACATAATAATTGTTGTTAGCAATGTCTTTTCCAAAGTTGAAAGCTATAACATAAGTAAAATAAATGTTTATAGATATCAGGCCTTAAAGCCAGTGAAATTGAAACAAACATTCTTAAGTCGCTCCTTAGAGATGCACACAATTAATTGAAGACAGATAATTGCATGTGTAATGGCTTCTAGTACACTAAGTACCTGTTTACAAATCAAATTATTCAATTTGGAGTCTCAAGTGTGTGCTGTCTATGCTCAATTAACCCCTTATGGCTATGCATAAACATGTAGTTTATAAAACTGTGGCCTTTAATATTTTTAAGATCATCTAAATTATAATACAAATTTATACAACTAAGTAAAAAATAAAAAATTGTTATCATTTTGTAAGTTAAGAGATGCAACATATCAAGTATTGCTCTGAGTCATTTGTTGCTATTATTTGATGCTTACATGTTTATTTGTAAAACTTGTATATAAACAACTTTTGTCTATGCAAGTGACATACACTCTAAGAGATATTAAAATGTGTTTGATAAAAATCTGAAAAGGCAATTTTTGAAGTCATTTAAGAGCAGCAACCAAGCTGCTGCTAACTGTGACAAGTAGGTTTATTAGAATATTCATTTAATGCTTCATTCATTTGAATGTTATTGCACATCATATGTAAAGAACCAGAGGTGAACAAAGAGAAAGAAGGCTTGATTCCTCTACTTGACACATGACTAGATAGATCAATCCACGTCTCTAAGTGCTGCAGGGAGAAATAGCATGGTCTTATGAGCTCAAACCCTGTAGTCACACAGGTTTTAAAATCTAGCTTCATACCTCAGGAAATGAGCTAAGAAGAATGATTATTCCATCGCTTGAGCCTTAGTTTTCATATCAATAAAAGTAGACCAAAGTAATACCTTACTCAGGTAGGAATGTGAGAACTGTAAAATGTTTACCACATTCTAAAAACAAATAGAATGAAAAAAAAAAACCCTATATATTATTGCTCTCTAAGTTAAGGAAAAATATTTTTGTATTATTTTTCCATGATTCAATTTTGATCATTTTTAAAGATGGGTAAGATTAAAAAAAGAAAGATTTAAATGAGTAATGACTACCACAGAAAAATAAAATGAAATCGTTTTTCAGGTAGGTCAAAAAGAAACAGAAATAAGATTAAGATTCATATAGTGAAGTTATACCGTTTCCTTGAAGGCTATGTGAACATATGGCTAAATAAATGGCAAAATAATAGGGTAAGAGGGTGAATTATAGAATGTATGCAGTAGATAAATATTACATTCATTAATAGTACTTATAGATTTGAAGTTGAATTTCAAAGCTGGAAAGGCCTTTGATGTGACTAATATGGTAAAAACTAGGAAAAATTATTTGAGTTTTTTCTTTAATTGTCTTTATTTCTATTTAATTCTCTTTATTTCCTGTTAAACTCTTTAACTTTGGGAAAAATTTGAAATGATTCTTCTTTCCAATTGTAAACAAAGAAATGCCATTTAGCACTTGTGATGGAGATAGAATATGTGCCCATTTTATTTTTATTTTGTTCTTTTAAGAAATTATGTTCAATAATAGGATTTAGTTTGCTTTTCAGTGGTAGTTAAGAAAAATAAAGAGATATCCCTGGCACTGGTTTTCCCACATGTGGGAGACTTGATAGAAGGTTGCTAATTAATTTCCTGAACATTACTTTTTTTAGCATTCATTTTGGTGATTGACTAAATTGGGTCATGTTTGCTTGAATAAAGGAATCTATATTCATTTTACTTGGCTTCTAAAATATAATTGTATTATATGGAAGGCTTATTGGCTAAGAAAGAAAAGATTTCAAATATGGTTTCTTTTTCTCTTTTGTTCCCTCCCTCTCTCTCATCCATCTATTCTTTCCTTGCTTCCATCCCTTCCTTCCTTCCTTCCTTCCTTCCTTCCTTTCTTCCTTCCTTCCTTCCTTCCTTCCTTCCTTCCTTCCTTCCTTCCTTCTTTCCTTCCCCTTCCTTCCTTCCTTCCTTCCTTCCTTCCTTCCTTCCTTCCTTCCTTCCTTCCTTCCTTCCTTCCTTCTTTCCTTCCCCTTCCTTCCTTCCTTCCTTCCTTCCTTCCTTCCTTCCTTCCTTCCTTCCTTCCTTCCTTCCTTCCTTCCTTCCTTCCTTCCTTCCTTCCATCTTCCCTCCCTCCCTTTCTTCCTAACTTGTTTTACAGTATTTCCAAAGAGGTTAAACAGTGTTCTGTATTTCTGTTTCTTAATAGGAAGAAAAATTATTTTTAGTTATTGACTTCTTGTGTTCAAGATGATTTTATTGCATGATGATTATTTACTATAAAGTATGCTTAAATGGAAAAAGATTGATTCTTGTATTATAAAATACCTGTGAAACTGCCAAACTCTAGTAACATATGCCACTTTTGTTTATGGCTAGGTAGGGAGTATACAAGGTCTGTCTGGAAAGTATCCAGCCATTGTTAATATAACGAGAACGGTTTGCATGACATCCATTTAACCAAGGGGAGTGGACTGGGATGCGCATGCGTGAACAATGATGACTTCACTGTACTAGTCAGTGGGGCACTAGGTGCCATTGAGTGAGCATGTGCACTGTGTGGACTTTGTATTCAAAATGACTGAGTGAGTAGAGCATGGAATCTGCATCATATTTGGCATTAAGCTTGAACATTCCTCCGTGGAAGCTATTCAGATGATTGATGGTGCAATGAGTGCAGTGCAAATAAAAGTGTGTGGCACAAACTCTTCAAAGATGGTTGAGAATCTGTTAAAAGTGATCCATGTTCTAGAAGGCCTACAACAAACAGAACACCTGAGAATGTTGAACGTGTATGGGGTTAGGTTAAGAGACAAAGGGAGAACAGTGTGAGGTCCTGAGTTTCCTACTTTGAAGGGGACTGAGGCATCATTGTCCTATGTACACTGTTTCTTGTATCTGGTATCTTCAATAAATGTCTCTATTTTTCATATTACGTAGCTGGATACTCTCTGGACAGTCCTTGCATGTGGAAAGATAAACATACACGTGCTTTGCACTGCTTTTTGTGAATTACACCCATCACATGTTTGCACTGCTTTTTGTGAATCATGCTTCTTATGGTAATTACACATTTCAAGCAACAACCCACAGCATTAGGCTTCTTGTGGCCCTTATGCAACACAGCCTTTTCTGACTCTGATAGACAGCCTCTGAGGATGCTTATGTTGTAGCTTTTCTACCATGATCAGCAGCCTATCTCTTTTTCGTGAATACATTGGGTTGTTAGCTGAAATGTATTAGCTATATAGTCAACATTAGGAACAGGATATACCTGTAAATCCATTAGATGTAAAAGGAGCTATGGAAAATATCAGAAGTTGATCAAGTATTCTTACTGGAAAGATAATATTTTGTACCTTTTCAAAATAGTAGGCTGTGGCTTTACCTCTGTCTGAAATAATGGGAAAGAAAGGGAAAAACAATCTTATTTACTGCATCTGCCTCATTTAGCATCCATTAGCATCCAACTCTTCGTATTATAACTTGTTTTTTCCTTGTTTTTTTTTTTTTGAGGACAAATGTTGCTTAAAACATAGTGATAATAGAGAGGAAAATATAGTATTTGAGCACTTTGAGGTATTTTCCTGGTGAGAGCTGGAACCCATACTATTAAGTGAAGTATCCCAAGAATGGAAAAACAAGCACCACATATACTCACCATCAAACTGGTATTAACTAAGCAGCACCTAAGTGAACACATAGGTACTACAGTAATAGGGTCTTGGGCAGGTGGGAGTGGGGAGGGTTCTGGGTATATACATACATAATGAGTGAGATGTGCACCATCTGGGAGTTGGTCATGCTGGAAACTCAGACTTGTAGGGGGAGAGGGAAAGGGCATTTATTGAAACCTTAAAATCTGTACACCCATAATATGCAAAAATAAAAAAAACCCAGAAAATAGCTACCTTTAAACATTTGTGAAAGAAAAAAAATGGATATACACAGATGTTTATATTGGTGAGGCCAATACTTCTTTTAAAAAGTAGATCAGTTTTCCTGAGAAAGGAAAATGTGACTGGTTGCTAAAGGTGTCATGGTAACCTTCATAGTATTAATAAATAGACAAGAAAATTTACAGAAGGTATATACAGTAATGGCAAGTGTCTGAGTTTTCTGAAATATTGTGGAATCACAGAATCTGACTGCTGTTTTTTATTTCCTTAAAAATATGATATTGAAGTAAATGTCACTTTTTATTTTCTACCATTTCTGCTTGTAAATAGTTAAATAAACAATGTTTTTATCACCAACCTAAAGAAAAATACTAAAACAAAAGAATCATCAAGATATCTAACCTACCGATGTCAACTTATTTATTAAATGGAATGGATATTTTTCACATCTTAGAAAAAAGTAAGAAATAAAATCTGCCATTTTTGTTGTTTATCTGCTACTCATCACTGTGTGTCAAAATTTCTTAGTTCTATATTTTTAATTTTTTTTATTTTGAGACAGGGTCTCACTCGGTTGCCCAGCCAGTCTGGAGTGCTGTGGTGTTTTCATAGCATACAGCAACCTCAAATTCCTGGGCTCAAGCCATCCTCCTGCTTCAGCTTCCCAAATACCTCCAAATACAGGTACATGCCACTGGGCCAGGATAATTTTTAGGTTTTTTTGTAGAGATAAGGTCTTACACTGTTGTTAGAGGCTGGTCTCTAACTCCTGGCCTCAAGTGACCCTGCTGCCTCAGCCTTCCAAGATGCTAGGATGACAGGCATAAGCCACCATGCCCAGCCGTAGTGTTATAGCTTATTTTTTTCATCACAATGTTGAAGTGATACCTATTTTACATGAAAGTATTTCTAATACACAAGTAATAGTGTTCTGTATTTCCACAGCCAGTGATGACTTAGCATGGTCTGATGTATTGTGTAGGTTTCTCCTCAGATCCTGTTTTGGCAGGGTTATACATTTTCATCAGTCTGGCTTTGCAATGCATACTGCATTCTGACTCATGGAGGATTCTATCTTTAATCTTGATCCCATCACTATATTCTAATGAACAGAGCCAATAGCTAACCATTCTAGTAATATTGAGTGTCTGCTTTGAACCATGTACTTAGTATCTTGGTCATTTGTTTCTTTGTTTTTGTTTTATCTCTTTAGGTCTTTAGTAACAGAAGCTTTTAATATAAACATATTATCAATTGCAAACTTCATATAAATTCTATTAAATTGCAATAATTCAAACTCAGTGTAAATCTGTGTAGTGAGAATCTCTCTGGGACAGTGGTGAGGCAGTAGGTGCAAAGTGTAGCATGAAAAGACAGGGGCCAAGTGCAGATTTCTGGGTTCTACTGTATCTATATATTCAGTTTGTACCCATTAGGCAACAATGTTCTGGAAGGGAAGCACTGTGTCTTATTCATTTCTGTATTGCTAAAACATACAAAACAATTCACTGCAATTAGGGGAAGCTTGAGATATGCTGATTGAATTGGAAAAATTCTTGTCTTGTAGAAGCTCTGGAAAAAGTCCTACTCAGAAAGATTTTTTAGAAGTTTAGTTTTCTCATTAAAGAAGTGTTATTTGCCATATGCCATACCAGATCTGCAAATACAGTAAGACCACTGTGAACTAAAATTATCAGAATAGGAAATAGGGTATTTTCATCAATCAATTATTTTAATGTATAAACTTCCTATATATTAATGATTTTTTACATATTAGATGTGCAACAGAATACATTTAATATTAAAATTGTAGTATAAAAGATAACATTGCATCAAAGCAATTATAGTTAACTCTCTTGAAGGGCTTGATGGGTTATCATTATAAACATTAATTATCCTGTTATAATTTAAGCAGCTGAGAACATTTATTGAGCTCTCATTAAGGGATGCATATCATGTAGAGCTTGACCTTAATGGAACTGATCTGATAGAGGTCAGTGATTTACTTTCATTATTATGTCTCTAGAGTAAAACAAAAAAATATTTTTTCATAAAAATATTTACATCTTTTTTTCTGTGTGTACCAATATTTACTGCCTTTCTACTCTACTATTTCTTAAGAAGTTTCACATTCTTTATTTTTAAAATTGCATTTTTAATTTTTTCTTATAAATGATATAGTCTTTTTTTAAATTTCAGCATATTACAGAGGTATAAATGCTTAGGTTACATATATTGCCTTTGCCCCACCCGAGTCAGAGCTTCAAGCATGTCCATCCCCCAGATGGTGCACACCACACCCATTAGGTGTGAATATACCCATTCCCTCTTTCCCCCTCCCATTTGCCCGGCACCCGCTGAATGTTATTACTATATGTGCCCATAAGTGTTGAACAGTTAATGCCAATTTGATGGTGAGTACATGTGGTACTTGTTTTTCCATTCTTGTGATACTTCACTTAGTAGAATGGGCTCTAGCTCTATATAAGATAGTACAAGAGGTGCTAGGTCACCATTGTTTTTTGTGGCTGGACATAGTCTTCTCATAGATTTTTAATTTGGGGAAGATTTTGTATTCTAAGATTTGATTCATTTTCTAAATCATATTTTCAAATGGATAGCATTCTTGCTACTGACTTTTCTTCATTGATTTAAATTTTCCCTTGGATCCAATGATTATAAGAATAAAACATTATTCATCAATACCAGTGGTTTAGGCAATAATGCTGTTTTTGTATTTTAATTTTATATTGTTGAACCATATGATTTACAGAACAAACAATGCTGAAGATTTTCAGGGGAGATGTATGTTCTATGTTTAATGAATCAAAAGTCAATGGGTTGGGCTCATCAAGATAAAAATATTTTGAGAAAAAAATGATAGTGTTTAGTTCCCTAAATGAACCTAATGGGATTATAATGATCACAGTATTTTGTGTTAATCTACTTCCTCCAAGTTATTTCCATCTTAATATAAAATAATATAATGTAAAGATGCTACCATTTGTTTATATCATTTCCTCTAAGAGAATACATATCATTTGCTTTTTAATATTTGAAAAATGACATTTGTTTTGAAAAAAGTTATCATTTCTTCTTAATTTTCCAGGAAAAATGTAAAGATCAATTATGTTCTAAAATATTTCTGTAGGAGTCATGAAATTTTCTGATAACTTTGAAAGCCATAATGGGAGGTAACTACAAGGAACATGAATATTTTTAAGGTGTGCATATCTTCATAGTGAACCAATATTTATCAATACAAACAGAGGCAACTGAATATGTACATGAAAAAGAGACAAAAATCTTAAAATGGTTCTTCAGAAATACTCTGCAAATGTGCTAGAAATAAGGGGGTACAGATCAAAGTATAAGCCTAGTCATTCATTGGAAGAAAATAATTGGTGATATTATGAGATTGGCTAGCTAGCTAATTCATGACTTTCAAATTCCCTGAAATAATTCAAAGAAAAGTATTAGGCACAAGAAACCTGTGTCCACAGATTTTCTAGAGGATAGAAGAAAGTATCTGAATTCTGCACTTGTGCGCTATTAGATTTATAATTTTATTTTCATTTGGGGTTTTCAGGAAATTTTGCTTATAGCTATAACTTAGTCCAGAGTTACTTATACTTGAAAAATATACACATCACTTTTAAAGGAAAAGAAATCATGTACTCACAACATTGACATAATGTATTTTAATTGTAATGTTGTTTAAAATCATAGAAAAATAAAATCAGACATAAGTCCATTATAGCTGTCACTAATTGTAAAGTCAAACAATTTTACAATTAAAAATAAACTATAAAAACAAAATTCAAATTAACAATGTCAATTTTGTTTGACAAATAATGTTTTGCTGAAACAAAATTGGCTTTCATGATGTGAATACTAGTTTCTTACCCACAGGCTCTTCTAGACTAACTGTGATAAAATATTCTATTTTGAACTATACTAAGATTTTTATGTGTAAATCAGTGACAATATTTATTGTTCTGTTCGTGTGAGTTGTGTTATTATCCATTCTTTTTACCTCATTAGCCTCTGGTGAAGTAGTACTATTGTCAACACAATAATACAATAAACACAAATGCAGCCACTCAAATATAGTAAGATTTGGTCTTAGGCATCCAGATGATACAAAACACATTTGACATACTTTTTCAGGGTTTCATTATTAAGTGTTCAGGAATCCCAGGAATATGTTTTGAAAGTCCCAGAGAGCCTCAGAACTCAGTGGAAGAGTATTAAATCAGTTATGAACAAAGTACAAAACACTTAATTAAAAAACCTCACTATTATATTAATGTATAAGACTAAATACATGTTGAAAAAAGTGTCACAAAAATAAAACAAATAACATAAAAATAAAAGGGAACATTCTCCAAACATAAGGTTAAAATATCAAAAGAGAAATTTAAGGAAAAAAAGTATAAGAGAACAAGCAAATTGAATTTAAAAAACAAAAACTATTAAATACCAGTTGCAATGAACAATGTAGGTCATTGTATTTTTTTCCTTTGTAAAAAAAAAAAAAAAATGGCAGTGTTGATCTCAGGGATAATAATGACTGTCAGAAGGTTGAGTCAAATTGAAGCTGGGCTGGGGTTAGGACCAAATGCAAAATAACCAGAACTCAAAGAAGGGCATCCAATGTCTTGTCAATTCAGAATCCAAAATAAATTAAAGCAGGGAGAAAATGTCAAATGTGTTCAAAATTCTTCTTTGGGGATTTAGTTTTGGTTGGCAGCCAAGTCTTTGTCCTTTGATGTAAATTGACTTCTATCTAAATTTAAGATGATTTTTATTTTCTTTTGTTATATTTAGCCTCATGAAACAGAATGTCTCCCCTCATCTACAACCTCCAATTCTTGCCAACAGAAAAGGAGCAGCCTTGCAGGAGAGAAGGAAGTGGCTTAACTATGTGATCTTCCTGCAGAGATGTATGATAGTAGAAATATACCCTTCATGGTATTTAGCAGAAGGGTTATCTATGTAGTATTCTCCATTGGTAATTCTTTTTTGTGGTAATTGGAATGCTAATTCCAATGTGGTTAATACAAAAAAATTTTGTAGTACCATTAACATGACAGTTTGTCAACCGGATTCTTTTTTTTTTTTTTTTTGTTATTTTCTCCAAATGTGAATATGAGGTTGATATTTGGGTCAATATTACAATTTAAAGCAAAACCATTTTTAAAACCTAATTCCAAATTTCATTTTAATTGAGGCAAAAGGTAAAGTAACAATGGGAAATTGTGAGATATATATTGGTCTAGATTTGCTAAATGTGCAACTTTTTTTTGTAATAGATTCTTTCTTTGCTTACTTGTGCCAATAAATTTTCTTTTTGTTACAATAAAAAACCATAATCATACAATATAACTGTCATTTTTTGTGTTTTCTCCCTGTATGTTTGCTTAAACATATTTTACATAGATGTGATCAATGCCCTTCATATCTCACTAGTTCCCCTCCTGGTTCAGATTTTCTTTTTCTAAATATATATGTGACTATAAACACATAGGCAGGAGATTCTGTTGGTGCACCACAAATGTCGCTTAGATGCTCAATGGTGGTACATGTCCATGATATCTTCTTGAAAACTTCCTTTCAACTGAAGTGCTGTTGAGTCCATGCCCCAAGAGGCAATCCTTGGCCAAAAGTGATGGGAATTAAAGGATAAAAATCTCAGCATTCTTGAAACTCAGGTGAAACTTTAAGACTTTGTGATGACCCATTCCTACTAGCAATGCAACTCCTCTAAAGAGAAACTAGGGCTGCAGGATTCCCCAATAGCCTGACAAAGCTCACAGTGTTTCTTCTTGCCCAATCCTTTTTCTTCCCCCACTCTTTTCACGGGTATCAGACTTGCACTATGATCTGAAGAGTCTTCTTTTTAACTTCTCTTCCTTCCCTTTATTTCTCACAGGTGTTTCCCCAATAAATTGCTTGCGTATCTAATTCTATTTTGTTTTCTTTTCAAAAAAATCCCAAATAACACATTTAGGGCCAGGAATAGTAGGAGAAAACAAAGGTAAAATGAAGTTTGCCCATCTAATGAGCAAAGAGGGTGTCATTGGCAAGGCAAGGACATCATTAAAGTACAGGCTACCACTGCCACCAGGGCACTTTGGACTCGAAGTGACGAAAGGAGTTGCCATCTTTGCCAGAGTCACTGATGCTTATAAGCAGAAGGTGGTAGGACTGCATTGACACAATCAGGGATGTAGAAAAATATATGGAACGTGGGTTATCCATGCCAGCTTCTTTTAGTACTCTCATTGTACTAAAATGTATTGTCCATTTATCTGAATGGACAATAACTATAGCATGAGCAGCATATGATGGTCAAGGGCTTAGACCCTCAGGAATGAAGGTTTGGATCACAACACAAGATTAGACACCAAAGTCTGCCAGGGCAATAGCTGAGGGTAAGGGGATTTTAGAATGGATATAAGAGGAGGGAAATAATGACTAATGACCCCCAAACCAACTGCAGCTGCAGTGGTGTAGCTGGTGTCACCAATCTCTTGCTTCTAAGTTTATCTTAAAGAAAAACGGGTCATGTGGGAATCATACTGAAGTTATTCTTTGAACCTGCATTGAAAATTAGATTTGTGCAATGCAATAGGTGAACTGTAGAATCTGTGAACATATGCTGCTCAGATCTTGTGCTACAGGGATCATAGTTGACTGATGATCTAGCTGCCAGCTTTCTGGATCCACCTCTAATTGTGTTCTGCAGCCAGACTTCCCCAGAGCCACTCTCAGTGAATGTCTGAGCAGGGTATATTACTAATGTTATCCCATTCTTGAAGGGTCTGGGATTCCTCTAATGAATATTTCCTATTGGCCTGAAACTCATAGAACTGCACTGCTGTTTAATACTTTCCATCAAGTCCCCCTTCCATCCCTCTCTTTCACAGGTGGCAGACCTGAACTGCATTGTAAATACCCTCTCTGCCCACTCTTCGTCCTGCCATTTACCCTTCATAGACATTTTCTGAAGTAAATTTATTGCATGTCTTACCTAGACTTAGTGTTGTCTTCTCAGAGTACTCAACCTAACACAGGCATGCTCAAAACATTCTCCCGAAGGTTCCCAGGAGAAACTAAGCCTAGTTGCCCATGGCAATTATTAACCTGCACATTAACATACTCTGTTTATAATTCTTTTCTTTCCGTATCTCATATCTATATTCTTCTACCAATCCTTCCTGAGATTAATGTGGTGGTTTTAAAATAAATCTACACAGTTTTTAATACTCCTTTCAAGAGGCGGAGCCTAATTCCTCTCCCCTGAAGTATGAGCTGGAGTTAATGACACAGGTCTAATGAAGAGAATGTGACAGAAGTGATGGCATGTTCTGTTAACAGTTAGTGGGAAACTAAGACCTCCAGCCAGTAGCTATTTGGCTGTTAAACCCTTTAAGTAGCCCTCTGAGCCCTCTAAGTATTGAGTAAGGGAGCTCTTTTAGAAGCAGATCTGTTTCAGTTAAGCCTTCAGATGATAAGTGACATCTTGACTACAACTTCAGGAGAAATTTTAAATCAGAACTGTCCCTATAAACCATTTCTGTACTCCAAACCTTCAGAAACTGTGTAAGATAAATGTTTGTTGCTTGAAGCTATTATTAGGAAGTTTATTATGCAAAAATAGGTAAGTGATATGCCATAAAATCTACTGCATATACCCAAAGTCTTTACTCAGGGTCAACTTCTGGAGAAATTTTTATTTCATTTTATTGTACTTTGAAGATATTGCATTTTTTACAAATTGAAGGTTTGTGGTAACCTTGTGTTGAACAAGTGTATTAGTGCCATTTTTTTTTTCAATAGCATGTGCTCAGTTTGTGTCTTTGTGTCATGTTTTGGTAATTTTTCCAGTATATCAAACTTTCTCATAATAATTATATCTATTGTGGTGACCTATGATCAGTGATTTTTGATGTTACTATTATAATTATTTTGGTGCACCACAAACCACATCCATATAAAGATAGCAAACTTAATCAACAAATGTGTGTGTTCTTACTGCTCCACCAACAGACTAGTTCCTTGTCTCTCCCTGTCCGTGGGTCTCCTTATTCCTTGATACATAACAATATTAAAGTAAGGCCAATTAATACTCTACAATGGTCTCTGAGTGTTCAAGTGAGGGGAAGAGTTGCATGTGTCTCACTTTAAATCAAAAGCTAGAACTGATTAAGCTGAGTGAGGAAGAAGGCATGTAGAAAGCCAAGATAGGCCCAAAGACAGCCCTCTTGTACCAGTTAGCCAAATCGTGAAAGCAAAGAAAAAGACCTTGCAAGAAATTACAAACGCTACTTCTGTGAACACATGAATGATAAGAAAATAAACAGCATTGTATGGGTTAGAGAAACCTTTCATATAAGGAAGAATCAATTGATGTGACAAACTTTATTGTTGTCTTGTTTTAAGAAATTGCCATAGCCAATCCAATTTTCAGCAACCAGCAACCACTTGATCAATCAGCAGCCATCAATATCAAGGCAAGACTATCAGTAAAAAGACTATGACTTACTGAAGGCTCAGATGATCATTGGCGATTTTTAGCAATTAAGCATTTTTAATTTGTGTACATATTTTAGCCATAATGCTATTGCACACTTAGTATACTATGGTATTGCATATATATAACAAATATGCACTGGGAAACCAAAATATTGATGTGACTTTCTTTATTGTGATATTTTCTTAATTGTGGTGGTCTGGAGTTGAACCTCTGAGCAATATCTCTGAGGTATGCCTGTGTATATGTGTTTATACATGTATACATATGCACATGTATAACTATATAAATATGTATATACACATATATACTTCATGGGATATATACCATATATATGTGTACATATACATATATACACAGACACACATAGTTTAGTATGAGTCAGTTAGTAAAAAGGGTTTATTTGTCTTTTTACCATTAACATATTTTGAATGATTTTCAAAAATGTTTGAATATAGAGCATCATTATTAATTACTCAATAATATTCCATTATTTGAATGCTTTATGGTGCAGGACACTTGGTAAGAGGCTGGAATTTTAGTATATTCCAGTATTTTTCACCCTGTTCATTGTCACTCCCCAAAACAGCCTTATTAGACCTTTTTTTCCTTATTTCTTCCTATAAAAATTTAATATTACAGGTTATTATGTATGTATTTATGTAATATATGTACATCTGTGTTTATAAATAAAATGGTTACAATTTTTGGTCCATCTCTAACCAACCAATTTTTAAGCCCTTAGGGTTGGGTTTGCCCTTCTTGAGAATGCATGCCATAAACTCATTAATAAGCTTAAAGCCTGACCAATTTAGGCATGTCAAGACTGCTGTTGATGTTAAAAATATCAGCTGATTTGATTTGCATTTCCCTGATGATTAGAGATATTGAGCATTTTTTAAATGTTTATTGGCCATTAGTCTTTCTTCTTTGAAAAGCTTCTGTTCATGTCTTTTGCCTCCTTTTTGATGGAGTTGTTTGGTTTTTTCCTTGCTGTTTTGCTTGAGTTCTTTATAGATTCTGATTATTAGCCATTTATCGGATGTATAGCATGCAAATATTTTCTCTCATTCTGTAGATGGTCTGTTCACTTTATTTATTCTCTCTAATCATCAGGGAAATGCAAATCAAAACCACAATGAGATATCACCTAACTCCAGTGAGAATAGCTTTAATCAAAAAGTCTCCAAACAACAGATGCTGGCATGGGTGCGGAGAGAAAGGAATACTTATACACTGTTGGTGGGCCTGAAAACTAGTACTACCTCTATGGAGACCAGTATGGAGATACCTGAAAAAACTAATCCAGCAACCCCACTATTTGATCCAGCAATCCCACTATTGGGAATTTACCCAAAGGAATAAAAGACATTTTATAAAAAAAGATACTTATTGATTAGTTCCAGTAATACTCCAGTAATATTCTGAAATTAAAAAAAAAGACATTTGCACTAGAGTATCTATTGCAGCATAATTCACAATTGCAAAGATGTGGAATCAACTCAAATGCCCATCAATACATGAGTAGATTAATAAAATGTTGTGTATTTATACCATGGAGTACTACTCAGCCATAAAAATAATGGGGAACCAACATCTTTTGTAACAACCTGGATGGAACTATAGGCCATTCTTCTAAGTGAAGTATTGCAAGAGTGGAAAAACAAGCACCACATGTGCACACTATTAAACTGGAACTAATCGATCAATACTTCTATGCATATAGAAGTAAAACTCAATGGAATAAAACAGGTAGGAGGAGGGATTGGGTAATATCACACCTAACATACACAATGCACACTATCTAGTTGATGGGCACACTTGTAACATTGACTGAAACTGTACAAAAGCAATGCATGTAACCAAAATGTTTTTACCCCCATGATATTCTGAAATAAAAAAAAAATCAGTTGAAATCCTAATTATTAATATATTTTGAGTATTAAGGTAGAAGAGGCTTTACCTCAAAGAACTTTGGATTTCCCCCAAGATCTCTCCAAACACAACTTTCAAAAATGTTAAAATTCTTTTGCCTTTTAAAAATAATACATCTGGGATATAAAAGGGGTTACATTTTTCTAACATGATACTTTTATGTTTAACTTAATTTTTAGAAAATCGGAGTACAGCAGAAACCAATTTTTAACTTGAGGAATGATTTTTCTGTCTTGGTTTATCCTTTCATGTATATGCTCTTATATTTTTTATAGAAGAAAAAAAAAACTTATGAATGAAAAAAGGAGAGAATATCTGATTATTAGTCATTTACTTTTTGAGTTATGAAACAAATTTGTTTTGAATAAAGCTATGTTCTTATTGCCAGTCTCTCCACAATTTCTTTAAAAGAGTGCTTTTATAGCTATATATTTAATTTTACATACATTAACATCTTTCATAGAACTTGCAGAATATTCTTACCTGACGTCTATAACATTTTTTTGAAAATTTTATCAGGTTGATTGTTGAGTATTGTTGATTTCCAAACCTCCTGTCACTTTATAATTAAAATTATTAAAAGATTGATTTTTACTTATGATTCATTGACTCTTTCACTTTCTTCTAATTGGAATCTATATATGTTTTGCTCCTGTTGACACTTTGGTTACATATTTTTGTGAGAAATGAAAATAAATAATTGTCACTAAGTATGAAAAGACAACATTTAATGATCAAGATATTCCTTTTGGTTTTCTTCTCAGAGATTTGGGTAGAAAGTCTCTATTAAGCAGACTCATGTATTTGCAATAACTAGGACTAGTGCTTACTAGTTCTTTACTCTTCCTGGTTTAGTCTTTGGGATTGGGACTGTGCAGAGTATAAGTGGGTAGAGATGGAGAGCAAATTTTCCTCAAGGACCGTGAGGATAAGCTCCTCCCATCCTTCTTCACAAGCAGTCTTTCTGGAGAAGCTCGTCTGTCATCTGGTTTATTTATGTTGAGCTCCTACACATGTTTTTGTTGGGAAAAAAAATCTTACAACACGAAACAAAATGAAAAAAAAAATTGACATTTGTGCTTGGAACTTTCTACAAAACCATAGTAGTTGAAAAATTTACCAAGAAAATTAACTTTAAATTCATAATGATAGTATTTTCTAGATTTTTGTCCCAATCCTTGTCTTCTTCTTATTTGCACATATACCATGAGGGGGGGATTGTATCTTCTCTAGTGCCTTTAAATTTATCATAAGTATGTATATATATACAAATGATTCCCAAGTAAACACTTCTTTAAGCTGTTCATGAAGCTTCAGAATCACATTATGGCTAATAAATTTATTCATGTATTCAATTTATTCAGTCCATATTTATTTAATACATATTTTCCAAACTTTCCAGAGAGAGAAAGAGACATATCCTGAAGAAGAAAAGAAGAAAATCAACACTAAAATAATGAAACAAAACAAAAAAGAAGAATAGCTGAAGAAAAATTTCCTGACATAAAAGATAACTTGATGCTACATACTCAAAGAATGTCGCTAAAATCCACTGAGAATGGCAAGATATATTGCTATCAAACTTGTCAAACAATGAAATTTAAAGAAAAGGGAAAAAATTCCTTTGGGTATTCAGGCATAAAGAATAAGTCATCTATATAGGAAAGAAGTTCAGATTGCCTTTATACTTTTCAACAGGAACATTTTATACTAGAAGATATTTGTGAGCCATAAATTTTTACACCTAAGTAAAAATGAATTTTAAATATATAGACTTCTGATAAACTGAGTTGAATGTGAAAAGATATTCTAATTCCTTATTGAAGAATCTGCAAACTTTAGGCAAACAAAAAAATCAGAAAGACATTGATGATGTCTTTAAAAGGCAGGATAAGTATTTCATATATTTTACATATTTACCTGAGTAAATTATACAATTTAATATGCAATGCTGTATGTTCTGCCAATGTGTATTAACTAAATATGTTAAAAATTGAGGAAAGCAGGAGTGTACATGAGTATTAACTGGGACAATAAGTCTTTTACTTCAACTCAAATCCTGAGATGACAGTGTGTTGTGAAAAGAAGGGGTTACTAGCTAATTTCAATACCCTATTAGATTTATGCAAAAGTAATTGTGGTTTTGGACCCTGAATTTGAAATCATTATAATTAGGTTTAAGCACATCTTTATTAATCCAAATAGGAACCATTACAATCAACATATTTTTGCCAACGAGAAATAAGTTTGTTTTTTTCTGTAGTGTAAAAATCCATGTTTCAGGATTTGACGAACTCCTGAAAAACATTTTCTGCATCCTGCTGGTTGTGGAAGCATTTTCTTTGCAAAAAGTTGTCGAGATGCTTGAAGAAGTGGCAGTTGGTTGGCGAGAGGTCAGGTGAATATGACGGATGAGGCAAAACTTCGTAGCCCAATTCATTCAACTTTTGAAGAATTGGTTGTGCGATGTGTAGTCAGGGTTGTCCTAAGGAAGAATTGGGCCCTTTCTGTTGACCTATGCTAGCTGCAGGCATTGCAGTTTTCGGTGCATCTCATTGATTTGCTGAGCCTACTTCTCAGATGTAGTGGTTTCACTGGGATTCAGAAAGCTGCAGTGGATCAGACCAGCAGTAGGCCACCAAACAGTGACCATGATCTTTTTTTGGTACAAGTTTGGCTTTGGGAAGTGCTTTTGGAGCCTCTTCTCTGTCCAACCACTGAGATGGTCATTGATGGTTGTCATATAAAATCCACTTTTTGTGGCATGTCACAATCTGATTAAGAGATGGTTCATTGTTATTGCATACAAGAAGTGAAGATGATACTTCAAAATGACAATTTTTTTGATTTTTTGGTCAGCTCTTGAGGCACCCACTTACTGAGCTTTTTCACCTTCCCAATTTGCTTCAAATGCTGAATGACCCTAGAATGGTGTGTAGTTATAAGAAGATCAGCTTGGATGATGGCTCTCAATTGCTTGTTGTCAACTGTCAATGGCTGGCCACTGCATTTCTGATCTTCAAGGATCTCATCTCCTTTGCAAAAGTTCTTGAACCACCACTGCACTGTATGTTTGTTACCAGTTCCTGGGCCAAATGCATTGCCCATTGTGAGTTTTCTGTGCTGCTTTACGCCCCATTTTGGACTCTAATAAGAAAATTGCTTGAATTTGCTTTTTGTCTAGCATCATTTCCATAGTCTAAAATAAATATAAAATAAACAGCAAGTAATAAGTCATTAGCAAAAATCATAAAATGAGAAATGCTCATTAAAATGATGTATAACATAACCACATTTTTAAACGGCATATTCCAATATCAAACTGCAAATTTCAGCAATGCTAACGCTGCAATTACTTTTGCACCAACCTAATAGCTCATATTAGAGAACCATAAAAAATAGAGATAAAAAAGAAGATAAAGGATATTATATTAAATTTTTAGTTTAAAATAAAAAATTTGAACAAACCTAAAATACTTTCTAAAAGACAACATATATTAACTCCCCTCAAAAGGAGAGACAAATAAAATAATATGACATAACTGACCAAATATAACGATGTAGATTGGGTTAAGTCACCTAATTAATAAAAAACATATCTTCAGATTGGTAACTGATTAACAAAGCTAATTCAACATTCTGCTGTTTATTCAAGGCTAGCTTAAAGATATAGAAAGAGTTAAAAATTAAAAAGATAAAAAAAGATATATAAGGAAAATTCAAATAAAAGGAGGACACATTATTAATATTTGATGAGACATAAATCAGATAAAAAGTGTTAAAAGAAAAAAGAAGGACATGTTATAAACCTAAAGCCTACACTCACAATGAAGATTTATTTATTAATACTTAAGGACCCAATAACAAACCAACAATTTTCTTAAAGCAGCAAACATAATTATGTGAGCAGAAATAAAAAGAAAACACACTAATGACAGGATATACTTTCTCAACCCAAGATTGAGCAAGTGAACAAACATTAGTAGAAGAAGATCTACTTGTAGAAGATCTAAAAATATAATCAATGAAGTAGATTTATAGATATGTAAATAAAAATTGAAAAATACAGTCAATTTTCCAATGTACATGGCACATTCATGAAAATTGGCCATACTTTAAGTTATAATATCAACTTTTTGTGTGTCAATTTAGCTAAGTTGTAAGCACAATTATCTTTCCTGGATGATTCTGACTTAGTTCTTCCCACAAGAGAAATGTTCCAAAGGTGGAATGCAGAAATGAACAGTGGCTGTGTTTTACACTTAAGTCGGTGCAGCTCAGGGACCTTGTTGGAGATCTGCTGGAATACCTTGTTGCTGTAAGGCAGCAGCTGGGTCATTAAGTCCTCCAATTCACACTGAATATGCCTCCTCCTTAGGTTTCCCAAATCCTGGACCAATTTGTGTACAGATCTCTGGCAAAGTGCATCACCTCTACTGCATTTCACCTGTGTCATGAAATTTGGAGGGCTGGAGGCAGTGAGAGACCGATGTAGATTCCAAAGAGACTGATGTGAGTTCCAGTTTATTCTCAAGATTCCAGCTCATCCCTGGCATACCTGCTCACCCCTATTTCGCTTTTATCTTCCCTTTCAGACTTCAGGCTTACCAAGGAACTCAGCGTCTCAGACTTACATTGACTTATTTATTTATTTATTTTAGCGTATTATGGAAGAGCCTTTGTGTTGTCTCAACTAATAAAGTAAGAAGAAAGTGACCATTGAGACTTTTGAGGCTAGGATATAGACAGGGATAGAGCTTCTGCTGACTCTCTCTTAGGGTGCTTGATCTTGAAACTCAGGCAACAGGCTGTGAAAAAGGCCAGGCCACAGAGAGAGCTCCACATAAGAAAGAACAAGACCCCCATCCCTCAGTCTAAGCTAGATTCTCAGCTGGATCCTGCACAAACTTGCCAACCATGTTAGTGAATCATCTTGGAAGCATAATAGATCCTTCAGTTCTCAGTTAAGCAATGCCAGGTAATGCTGAAGGAAACAGACAGGAACCTGCCTCAATTGCAGATTTCATGAGAAAAATAAATGATTGCAGTTGTTTTAACTTTCTAAGTTTTGGGGTAGTTTCTTGCACAACAATAGATTACTAGAACAGTCATTTGATATTGCTCTAATGAATCAGCCTACACTTCTCTTTCTGGTTTTATATGATTGTTAAATAGTCATATAGTTCCCATAAGCATTAGCTCTTTCTGCTTCCCTCCAAAAGAAACCAAATGGTCAGTAGCAAAAGAAGTTGTTTAGGTGATAATGCATGTTAATTGTTTTGTACCTTACTTCTCTTCCTCCCTTATTACTGGGTCCTCTTAATATACCCAGAAGGCTGGAAGGGAATTGATTTAGCCCTTCTCTGGAGTCAGTTTGCATGCAGAAAATGTCAGGCACCACTTGATCCTTCCTATAGGTATAGTGGCAGTCTCTTATGTAGACCAGCTGGAGTTGCAATTATTTTCATCTTACCCAATTATCAGTCCAAGGGATTTCTGTCATTTCTCTTGGTAACAGCTTTGCAAGACTTAGAAACTCTTTTGCACAAACCAAATTTATCAAAAAAGCTCTAGCAATCAATACCAATAATTTTACTCAGATCATATACAGATATAATAATTTTATATACAGATTATATACAGAAAAAGATAAAGGAATATTTTATAATATAATTTGTATGTCTTATTGTCCTCTAGTGAATACAAAGATTATAATGCTAAATAAAAATATGGTTCACTGATCAAAATCATTGTTTTATTTTATAATGTTATCTGTTTTTAGCAAATAGCACTTTTGATAATATAAGTTATGAGAATAAAAAATAAAGAACATATTCATATAATATTTATTTTCAATAATACTTGGCTCATAGCCCTAATAGATTGTTTGATCAGATCATCTCAATTTTGAAATTTGCAAGGACAAAGATTAGAACCTTTCCATAGTTAGAACCTTTCATGTTTACTTTGTTTCCCATAATTTATTTTGTACTATCTACTTGAACTTCCTTAAAACAAGTCTCTACTGGCATGTTAGTGTTTATTAGTCTTAAACAGTATCCAACTAAAACATTGTTTTCTAAACAAGACATTTTATTTAAACTTTCTTCATTCCCTTATGCTAAGTCACTAGAAAAATTTGACTTTTTCAAAACAGGATTTGGCACTCACAAAAATCTTGCTGGGTGAATTAGAAGGATAGTTAATACTTTATTCATCTCAACTCATAAATAAGACTATTTCAAAATGTTTTCCCCCTTAGTAAGGAATTAGAATTTCTGAGAAATCTTTCTGTTCAGAACCTGAAAATGTGTTCTTTAATAGTACAGTACTGAGTTGACTCACTGTTAATTCAAAGCAAGTCCTGGGCATGTTGCCTTGAATTGAAGGTTGTGGTTGGAAATGATACCATGGATGTTTTCTAAATGGTTCCTCTGTATATTACATAACACATATGGGATTTTTGTGGAGGCCGAAGACAAGAAGTAAAAGATATAGTGCCACCAACCTCAGACTCTAACTACTCATTTGTCTCTCTCCGTGTTTATACATGATAGGTAATTATAATAAAAATTGTATAGACTGTTTCTCTGAAAGGTAAAAGTTCATAATTTTCTTCCCTTATGAAAACAATGGAAATAAATTTTTGGAGTAATTTTTTATTTTTATTTTAGAGCTTGTGCTATGCGGTAGCGGAGAGAATGGAAGTCAATATGAATAGGACATGGATTGGCTCTTGAGGTGTTCACAGTCAAATAAAGGAGAAAGCCCCACAGTTATGGGTCTGCTATGAGGAATGTTATGATAGTGGT
This sequence comes from Microcebus murinus, assembly GCF_040939455.1. Classification (NCBI taxonomy): domain Eukaryota; kingdom Metazoa; phylum Chordata; class Mammalia; order Primates; family Cheirogaleidae; genus Microcebus; species Microcebus murinus. The sequence continues at coordinate 61,628,013 of NC_134114.1, forward strand.
CAGAACATGCTCCTATGAAAGAATAGAAAAATTATGAATGAAGTAGAAGGAAAGTCTGGGAAGGGCTGTCAGAGATAAAAGAGGAGAGGACTTATTCCATTTTAAGAGAAAAAATATTCGAATCGTGGGTAGCTAAAGTTAGGTTGTAGCATATAGATACATAGCTTTAAGACAAACCTATCTTACATAGGTTACCACTTTAGAATTTAAGTGAGTTCAAGGATTTCCTTGATTTGTGTTTTGTGCATTAAATTTTCAACATCTTATTTAAAAAACTTAGGCCCTTAGGTTTATTTATTTCAACAGCTTTGCAGAGCTCTCTTTTTATCCTTCCATTCTTTGTTTTCCCCGCACTTTAAACTTAATTCTGTCAAGTTTTATTTTCTCCATTTATGCAGCTGTGCCATGTATCTTTAATTGACATGTTTTATAGGTACAAAAATAAATCAGTTGTTATGTTCCCCTTCCAGACTCCTAAAGGTACTGTTTACCACAATGAACACACCTTTATCTTGTCAACAACTCCTATCTCTGCTTTGTCTGGAGATAGAGTAGAGTAGCAGCAGACATAACCTCAATGACGGTAAATCAGGATTTAGAATCCAGAAAGTATCCCTTAAAGGGATAAAACATTAATACTCTGAAACAGAATTAGAAATGAAACTGAAACAGAAAAAGTGAATTGGGTAATAAATTTCACTCAAGAGTGATTTCACTAATAGTTGGCAAAAGGTGGCAGAAGGTAAGGTGACAAAAGTTCATCAATGATAAAAGCACATTATTGTGAGTTAGCTTTCCCAATAGCTTCATGAATCTTTATCCAGAATCTTTATTCACTGTGTTTATACACACGATGAAATCCTAATGATGGGAATATAGTTTAGGGTTGGGACCTAAGTTAAGACAGTGGCAGAATGCATTTGACATATTCAAATGATTGGGTTTGTCAGAAATGGGTCTGGAAACATACCAGACCAATTGTCTCAGTGTCATTTGCAATAATCCAGATGACAGAGTCTGTCAGTGAAATATTTTCCCCAGCATGTGGGAGCATCATCGGCTGCCTCAGTGTAGACTATTTGTATTGCAGGAAGTGGAAATGTTTATCTTCTATCTTATAATACAGAAAGGTAAACTGTATAATCATAATATACATTTCCAGTAGTCATGAATTAAGAGACAATAGAACATAAGATTCTAATATAGATATTTATGAAAATATAGAGGGATTAAATGAGAGCTGCATCACCCATTTTTACAAATGAACAAGTGGAGTGTGGATAATATCTTATAGGCAGCAAGGTATAATATAAAGAATATTAGGCCCCATGTTTTGAAAGAATTGGTCTAACCAATCAATTACAATTTTTGATTATAATCAATTTTCTCCCATTCTGGGTTTAAATCCTAATCATGTAAATTTACAATTCCCTGTTATCTTTGAGAATAGCTTTAAACATCTATTATTACCTTTATGAACTTCTTGGCACTTCACTTCTCCAGTATAGGAACAACTTTGCTTGCCCAATTATTTTATGATCCAGAGGTTATTAGCCTACTGAAGTTTGCATGGGAAAGAAAGTATACAGATGGCAAATAAGCATATGAAAAGATGCTCAACATCCTATGTCATTATGAAACTGATTAAAATTAAAATAGCACCACACATTTATTAGAAGGGCCAAAATTCAAAACACTGAAACACTAAAAGCTGGCAAGAATGTGCAACAAAAGAACTATCATTTATTTCTTGTGGAAATGAAAAATGGTACAGCCATTTTGGAAAACAGTTTTTTCAGTTTCTTACAAAACTATACATAGTCTTACCATATGCTCTAGCAATTACAATTCTTGGTATTCACCTACGTGAGTTGAAAACCTTTGTCTACACAAAACCTACACACCTGCGATATTTGTCTTTCTGTTCCTGACTTAGTTTACTTAACATAATATCCTCCAGTTCCATCCATGTTGTAGCAAACGACAGGATTTCATTCTTTTTATGGCTGAGTAATATTCCATTTGTGTATAGGTACTGCATTTTCTTTTTAATTTCATTTCAAAATATTAAGGGGGTACAAATATTTTTGGTTACATGGAACACATTTGTAATGCCTGAGTCACAGCTATACATGTAGCCATTACCCAAATAGTGTTCATTGTACCCGATAGGTAGGTTTTTGCCCTTCTCCTACTCTCCCCTCCCTCCTGCTTGACTTCCACTGAGTTTTACTTCCCTCTGTGCACATGTGTGCTCATTGGTTAGTTGCAATTGAATAGCAAGTACATGTAGTGTTTGTTTTTCCATTCTTGAGATACTTCACTTAGGAGAATGGTCTCCAGTTCCATCCAAAATTGTTGCAAAAGGCATTAATTCATCATTTTTATTGCTGAGTAGTACATCATGGTATACATATACTACATTTTATTAATCTACTCATGAGTGTATGGGCACTGGGTTGATTCCACATCTTTGAAATTGTGAATTGTGCTGCAATAAATATTTGAATGCATGTGCCTTTTTGATAAAATTACTTCTTTTCCTTTGGGTAGATACCCAATAGTGGGATTGGTGGATTGATGGTTTTAGTTCATTGAGGAATCTCCATACTATTTTCCATAGAGGTTACACTAATTTGTAGTCCCACCCACAGTGTATAAGTGTTCCTTTCTCTCTGCATCCATGCCAGCATCTATTGTTTTTGGACTTTTTAATAAAAGCTATTCTAACTGGGATAAGGGGATATGTCATTGTGGTTTTAATCTGCATTTCCCTGAAGATTAGTGATGTTGAGTATTTGTCATATGTTTATTGCCATTTCTCTATCTTCTTTTGAAAAGCTTCTGTTCATGTCTTCTGCCTGTTTTTCTTTAATAGAGTTGTTTGTTTTTCTTTGCTGATTTGCTTGAATTCTTTGTAGATTCTGGATATTATCCCTTTATCAGATGTATACAGCTTATGAATATTTTCTTCCATTCTGTAGGTTTTCTATTTGTTCTGCTGATTATTTTCTTTTCTTTTTTCTTTTTTTTTTTTTTTTTTTTGAGACAGAGTCTTGCTTTGTTGCCCAGGCTAGAGTGAGTGCCGTGGCGTCAGCCTAGCTCACAGCAACCTCAAACTCCTGGGCTCAAGCGATCCTTCTGTCTCAGCCTCCCGAGTAGCTGGGATTACAGGCATGCGCCACCATGCCCGGCTAATTTTTATATATATATATATATATCAGTTGGCCAATTAGTTTCTTTCTATTTATAGTAGAGACGGGGTCTCGCTCTTGCTCAGGCTGGTTTTGAACTCCTGACCTTGAGCAATCCGCCCGCCTCGGCCTCCCAGAGAGCTAGGATTACAGGCGTGAGCCACCGCGCCCGGCCTGTTCTGCTGATTATTTTCTTAGGTGTGCAGAACCTTTTTAGTTTTATCAAATCCCACATTTTCTTTATCCATTCATCTCATCTGTTGATGGACACTTGATCATTACACTCTGTATTCCTATATCAAAACATTGCAGGTACCTCATAAACATTTATAACTATTAAATATCCATAATAATTAAAATTTAAAAATTTAGAAAAAACCCTCCACACAAATTTTGGTATTACCTTTATTGCCAAAACTTAGAAGTAATCAGATGACCTTCAATAGGTGAATGGATAAACAAACTGTGGTACATTCATACAATGAAATATTATTCAGCAATGAAACTGCAAAACTGCAGACAGTAAAAAACAAAAAACAAAAAAACAGTGGTTGCCAGGAGTTTGTGGGGAAGGAGAAAGGGATGAATAGGTGGAACAGAGGGGATACTTATGGAAATGAAACTATTCTGTATGATACTCTAATAGTATATATATTTCCTTACACATTTGTCAAAATCCATAGAATATACAACACAAAGAGTGAAGCCTAATGTAAACTATAACCTTCAGTTAATAGTGTGTCCATATTGGCTAATCAATTATAAAAAATATGCTACACTAATTCGATATATGCTTCACATTATTAATAATGGGGAAAATTGGAGGAAAGAGATGTCGTATGAGAACTCCCTATTTTCTGTAAGTTTTAAATTTAAAAAAGCTTATTAATTAAATTAAAAAAAATAACTATATTAAAAGATTTCATGGATGGTTTCAGATTTAATGAGGGCTATAATCAATGTTCTTAACCCCTGCTACATTGTCATTCTTAGTATATCACCTTGCATTTTTGAATATTATAATATTAACCAGCTTTTGGTTAAATAATGCATGTAAGGAAAACTTGTTTATAGTCATGTTCTAAATTGAATTGTAGACAAAATGATTGTTCTCCAAAAAAAACAGAACAAATAAAATATAGATAGATTACATAGACAGATAGATAGAGTGATTGATCAATAGATAAGTGAAGCCAGTAGTGCAATTGAGTCGGAGTTCAAAGGGCTGAGAAAGGGGAGCTGATAGTGTAACAACTCTCAGTCAAGGCTGAAGGCCTGAAAACCTGAAAGATCACTGCTGCAGGTCCTGGGGTTCAAAACCTAAGAATCTGGAGTTCTAATTCCCAAGGAAAGCAGAAGATGGATGACTAAACTCCAAAAGAGAGAGGAATTCCCCTTTCCTCTGCTTGTTCTACCTGGGCCTTCAACAAATTCTATGGTGTGTGACCACATTAGTGAAGGTAGATCTTCCTCACACAGTCTACTGATGCAAATGATGATCTCTTCTCACAGACATACCCAGAAATAATGGTTTACCAGCTATCTGGGTATCCCTTCACCCAGTCAAGTTGACACTTAATATTAACTATCACTGTTATCAATACGATATAGTGAATATGAAAGTAATTAATTATTTATAAATATGTGTATTATTAATGATAATGGCCACCCCTTAGTGTAAACTCCTTTGTCTAAACTTGAGCTAAAAATATTTTCATATGTGATCTAATTTAGTACTTAAGAACCTGTAAGTTAGTTATTAAATACATATAAACAAGGAAATTGAAGCTTAGAGAGATTACGTAACTTGCCCAAGCTCACACGACTACAGAATACCAGCAGCTAATATTCCAACCAAGTTCATGCTTCATAATTATGATACAACATTGCCATCAATTTTTCTCTATCTCAAAGAATGAGTGTGAATCCTGCTTTATTTCAAAAATAAATAACTAAATTATGGGGAAATTATTACCAAAGTTAATAGCACAAACAGATCTCTTTTTCTCAAGTTGTATGGATAAATTTATGCAGAAGGGATAAAGACCAACTTGATGCGGGCAATCTGTTTAAATGAGCAGCTGAGCTTACAGCTGGTGAGTTTATATTTTTCTATCTCTGCATCTTAAACTCATGGACTGCTGTTGCTGCTGTTGAAAACTGAATACTCATTTGTTTAAACTTGTATGATCTCACTCCCATCTTCTCTAGAAATCCATGGCTCCTACTCTTCACTTCAAGAGCCTTTAGAGGTGTGAAAAACTTATAGATCTCAAAGTAAAGGAAACTCTTGGTACTATCAATTTATTTTCTAGAAAAAATGTGATCAAAAACAAAACCCCAAACCCCCCAAATAAACAAACAAAAACCACCATCACCAACAAAAATAGTATGAACAGTGATGAGCACTTGGAGAAATTTCCCTAATAGCAGGGACAGTGAAAACATTTTCCATGTGATTAGGGCACATAGCAGAATCACTTACTGTCTTATCTTTGAATTCCATGTAATTTTCCATCTACTCCATCATATACTCAAGTAGATTTGTATATTTAAGTAAGATTCCCAATTTCTGATACAGGAAGGTGTGATTGTTTATTCTGGTTTCAGTTATCTCCACCACTTCTGCATACCTTTATTTCTGTAAATACTAACTTCATTCTAGATTCCACTGGATTCATTCCTTGGATGTTCACTTGCTTAAAGTAGATGTGATGTAGTCAAAGTCATTGGTATTTTAATTAACCTAAATTTAGTTAATATAAAATGTTGCTTGAATTATTCTAAGTATATTATTTTTTTCTGCAGTTAATAAATCAGTAGGTAAACATGGTAATGCTAAATCAAACTAACTAATGAATAGCATGCTGATATGTGAAGGGAGAAAATGTTCCTGTTAAATATAGATGTATACCAAAACACGGATGACAATCACTTTGATTTTCTACTACTATCTTGTGAGAATGTAAGCTGAAGGTTGTGAAACTCTGATTTCATTTTATTCCCTGGTTGCTTTCAATCTTACTACATTAACTTCTGAAACGAATCACACATGCAGCTTAATGAACATGTTTCAAGTTCATTTTCAAGCCATCATATGCAATATCAAGGAACAATCAACAATCGCTTGCTCTCAAGGATATAAATCTGGCCTCCTGTAGGAATGACTTCACATGGTTTTCCTAGGGTGCTTGGTAGCGAATATTTTTGAGGCTATCCTTTTAGAAATAGTCTGATTTGCTTATTCTTTAACTGCTGATTTCATTAGATACAATCACGAGGTAAAGCATACCTATTTTGCTGCTCAGCAGTCTAGCTTTACAAAATCAAGCTGTCTTCTTTCTACATCCTTTAACAAATGGAATGATCATGGCTTATGAACTGAGATTCAGTAATCCATGTGGTGGTGATGACATGTCTAACAAAAGCTCATAATTTTTGAAAGGTAAGTCACATTCTTGGAGGAAAAGCCATAAATAAATTATTTATAAGATACATTTAGCATTGAGGTATGAGATATGAAAATGCATTCAAAAATTCTCAAATTTTAGCTTTATCTTCTATGCTTCAAGTTTTAAATTTGTTTTTATTTACTTAGAGAATAAGTAAATCTGTTTGATATATTCACATTAAATTAATTGTGCAATTTATTATGACAGAAACTCAAGTTTCAATAAACATAAGCCTAAGGAAAATAATTTTTCATATATTTTGCACAGAAGATTGAATGCCCCACAAGGTTTTTTTGAATAGTATTAAGAGTAATAAAAATCTCCTGTTTCTGTTTAAAATTCTAACTTGGAAATACAATTTATATTGTATTGATGTACTTTACTCTGGCTATGGATTGCTTTTCATTATTTCCTTGACTCCACCAGTAGTAAAATTTCTGTACTGACTGTGGTATGTATTCCAGTTCCAGGGGACAACAAGATCTATGAGTGTTGGAGATCCCAGTGGAGGAAGATTATAAGGAGACCAAGAGCCCATAATTTGTCCCTCTTCTAGTTGCAGAGTGTGCCTACTGTGTCTACTACCTGCTGATCTGCCATGATGAAACCTATCATCTCTGGTATTTTGCTTTATTTTAAAAGAATTTCATAGACTAATGGACTCTTAATTTTTTTAATAAGGGGATTGACACAAACTTACTTTTTAATGTTACAGGCATTTGCTTTATCTACCTCTTTTGTCCTCCAAGATGTGCATTACAAATCTTTTCTAGATATATCTTTTTTATTGAATTTCCTTGATAATGAGAAGCTGGACATTGTTGGGGCCTGATTCCAAAAAATGTTACAAGAAATTTCCACTTTAGTCAATTACTTATTATTAATCTTACTTGAATATTATAGTATAATGTTTCTTGCCTAAAATCTTATGATTGAATATAATTTTATGACATATCAAGCAATAAGATGAAAAGTCCCTTATGAAAAAAAAAATAGATTACTTGGCCTAGATTGTCACAAGAGCTCAGGAAATAATACCTAGGAACCACATATGAGAGAAAGAAAACTTCTTAGAGAAACACATAAAATGTTTGGGTTAAGTATGTCTTGGGTTACCAAGGAAGAGAAGTTCCCAAAGACGTAGTTCTAAAGTTAGAGCTTTCCTGGGGGAAAAAGAGCTGTTTATTATCCACATCCATTTCTCAATGAAAAAAAAATCCCACTTTTTTATAAAATTCCCTTTTAAGGCAGAATCTCAACTTACTAAAAGCTAAAGCTAGACCTCAGCTTTGCCACAATTGAAGAGATAATTATAGCTAAACTAGCCTGTGATTTACTAGAAAATACTTAATTCTACTTCCAGAATTTTATGGTGAAACATTTTTTTCTGACTCAGCCATTAAAATGCTAACTTTTCATAAACTCCAAGACCAACTAGAATTTCAAAAGCCATAATTTATTTTTAATAAATAATAATGTATAACTGCATGACTTATATAATCTTAATTATTACTTATATGACTGAAGTCTCCTAAAACCACCGCTTTCTAAATCCAATTCCCTCCTCTCTATACCAAATTTTAAAGTAGAAATATAATAATAAACTAGAAGGCAAAATATTAAGGTGGAGAAAAATAAACACACTCTATGGAATAGCTAAGTGTAAATTCAAATCCTTATTTTTATATTATTGTGTGTTTTGTGACAAATCTCTTAGGTTTTTTGAGTTTTCCTGCTTTTAAATGTAAAATACAGGGGGGTTATGTATTTTTAGACACAATTTGTATAATGAGAATGTTAGGTACTAGATCTAAATAAATAGTTGTATTAATTATTTAAAAAAAAAAAACCATAGATGCAAAAGTATTGGAAAGAGACATCATGAAAAATCACAGATTGTGACCTAAAGTGAGAACACAAGCTTAGTAAAATTATATCTCCATTCTCAAGCAAGAAACTAGAAATGAGTTTTCCTGATGCCAAGTCTCCACAATGAATTCTAGGAAGGCAAATTACATTCTTCCAAGACACAGGAGTACTCAATCCAATAAAGAACCTATGGTGCAAATGGCAGGAGCAGTGTGAAAAGCAAAAACCTTTCGGAACAAAAACCTTTTGCACCAAAAACAAAGCAAAGTAAAACAAAATTTTACTTCCAGTTTTCAAATGTGAACTTTGGGTCATGAGCAAAATAAGACTTCTGGTCTTAATTTATTATCCCAGAGAAAAAAGTCAGATTTGAAAACTACATGACTTTAGTAAAAACAAGTCAATTCTGTATTGACTGTATCATTTTCAAAATGCTTTTGCTAAGAAATAGATAATTAAGACACATCCCAAATTATGTTTAAAGAAGGTCACATAAACCTCCTTGAATGTAAGATGTTAAACCCATGACGTAGGTGTCCTAAAACCGTAACTATTCCTATGGGCCATGTTTGTATGATACTCAGAGAGAATACCATCTGAGAGTTGGCCTTTTTTATAGTACCAAATATGGATATATTCCTTCTACACTTGTAATATTATAATGTGTAACAATTTAATTAATTTATTCAACTTTGAAATTTGCATGCTCACAAATTTAAAGAATACAAACTTCAGAAATATTAGTATACTGACAAGAGAGATGGGAAGAGAGAAGAAATATTTGTCTTAAAAAACATCATTGATGGGCATAAAAGGATTTAGGTTAAGAGTGTTTGATTTCTCTCTAAATGTAAAATGATAGCTTTTGTAAAACCAGATTGAGACATAGGCAAGATTTCAATTCTGGAGAGAAAAAAGAATGGCATAGGTATGAAATGAATTGATGTTTTAAAGAGAAGAAAGAATGATCTGGGTATTGGATGAATAAAATTTGGCTACCTTACAGTGAGACAATTGGTTAATTTTTATCTAAACAAAGTAATAAAAAAGAAAGACCCAACAAATAACCAAGTAGAAAGCAGCTGGAATGAAAAGCAAGCATTTTGCCATAACTTAGATATTATGTAATTTTTTAAAATGTACAGTCTTAATTTTAATCCCAGGTGTGCAACAAGAATTACAATCTATTACTTCAATTTTCTTAAAGCATTTAAGTTAAAATAAAGTTTAAAACAATTAAATGAATAGCAGAATCCCTCCTAAAGGGCCTGTTCATATCTTGAGCCACTGGCTCATTCGTTTTGTCGATTCTGTATATTTTACATATCCTTTTAATACAGTAAGTATGAGATGAAATATAACCAAGAATTTTAAAAACTATCAATCAATGACATCTTCATTTTTTTTTTTTTTTTGAGACAGAGTCTCGCTTTGTTGCACAGGCTAGAGTGAGTGCCGTGGCGTCAGCCTAGCTCACAGCAACCTTAAACTCCTGGGCTCAAGCAATCCTGCTGCCTCAGCCTCGCGAGTAGCTGGGACTACAGGCATGCGCCACCACGCCCGGCTAATTTTATATATATATTAGTTGGCCAATTAATTTCTTTCTATTTATAGTAGAAACGGGGTCTTGCTCTTGCTCAGGCTGGTTTCGAACTCCTGACCTCGAGCAATCCGCCCGCCTCGGCCTCCCACAGTGCTAGGATTACAGGCTTGAGCCACCGTGCCTGGCCGACATCTTCATTTTTTTCAGTCAGTTTAAGACTGGCATTTAGCATTAAATGATAGGTGTTCTAGAAAATCTCATATAATTAGTCATGGGATGCTTCAAAATGTTTATCAGCTTAATTTGAACAAATAGTATAATATGCTTTATGAAATTTAATACCAATAATTGCACAACTCATATACTTGCATGGTAGAACTTAAATCTAACTTTGAAGTTTAACTTCATTTTTTTTTTTAATGACTAACTGTAGGAGTTCAGTAAACATAGATCTTTTCCCAATGTTGTGGTAATGCACCTATGAATCTATTTTAAATCAAAAAGATTTTAAAATGCATCAAAAGTAACACTTGTAAAAAGTGAAGTTTATTAAATAGTTATAGAGGCATTAATACTAATAGATATTTTAAAATTTAACTAAGCATGGTGCCAACGTCTACTTTTACCAGTAATATGTTTACATTGAATAACAAAAAAACTATATGACCATAAGCTCCTTTATCTAAGTCTTTCCCACATGCCCCAATTATTTACAAAAGCTGTTTTAATCATTAACTGGATTTTAAGTATCACATAATAGTGATAGCATTTAAAAAGCTGCTGTATGAAACCAAGGAGGTTTGGACAGGAACCACTGCACTGACTGCTGAGATTCACAGGCCACTAACTTTTTCTGGCACTCCCTAAGGAACATACTGCAATCTCTCCAACCCTTCAAACACATCATCCAGGCCATTAGCAGATTTTTGTTTTTAAATTTTGTTTGTATTTTCAAGAAAGATTAGGAGCCCATGATGCTTTGGGTAAAGTGCGAGCCAAAAGTATTGATGTGCTAGTTGGAAGTGCTAATAGAAACTTTTTTTAGTTGGTTGTTCACCTCTCAGCTTAGATTTTATTTCCTGTCATTGTTATTCATTTCTTATTTATTTATTTTGGAAGAGAAAGCAATTCTATGCACTGACTTGGTAGCCAGAGTAACAGCTGGTATTTTCTATTCTTGAAAGGGGTGCCAAGGATAGAAATGCGTGGGTAACTGGCGGTGTAAAAGACTTTGAAATCTGTCTCAGCAGCTGTCACTGCAATGGGCATAGTACAAATATGCAAAATGTTGCTCTTCACTGCCAAAGCCTTCTGTACCTTTGGCAGCATCTCCCCACAGCTCTGAATGTTGTATGGCTCCCTTCAAGGTAACAGGGTTGTGTGGGTCAATGTGTAGAAAGACAATGGATCTTTCCTCTCATGAAATGTCTACCAAAGGAAAACAAAGGAAAAGTGTTGCTATCTTGGTTTCACTGACTTCACCTTTACTCATTAATTGATTTTGTCTAACAGTCAACTAAATTTTAAGAAATATATTGGTGATTTTGAGAATTCAGTGGTCCTTTAGAAAGCATGATTTGAAGGTAAGAAGTTGAATCGCTAGGTATAAGAATTACCAGATAGCTCAGTTGTTTAAAAGTGTAATAATTTCATATGGAGAGTTACTGTTTCTTCCTTATCTGCAATAAAACTTTAAAATTGTATGCTATGAGTTTCAAAAGACCATCAAATAGGAGAAAATTAATGACTTATTGGGCCAGCTTGTGAAGAACCTTACATCTCTACATTTTTACATACTACTTTCTTTTTTAAAAAAACACCTCTGTAATCTTTGCAATATATTTCTATTGATTATTAGTATATAATTTGCCTAGTATTATAAGGAAAAGATAGAAAATACTGATCCTATTTTATAAACAAAATAATACATTTGAATAGATTAGGTGACAATTAGTTTGCCAAAGTAACAGCTACTTTATTTTATTTTATTATTTTGCATAGGTAATGCTGTTTCAGTCACATTTTTTAGGAAAAAAATTTATGGAATGTTTAAAACATATACAAAAGGAAGGAAAAACAAACCCTCATGTACCCGTCACCTAGTTCAACAACAATCAAATTATGTGCAATCTTGTTTCATCTGCCCTTCTCACACCATCTCCCCAATCCTCTACTCCATATTAGATGGAAACAATCCTGGCATGACTTCATTTCTTCCAAAATAATACAGTATATATCTCTAAAAACTCTTTAAAACCTACAATACCTACAAAATAAACAATAATTCCACATAATCATCAACTATCCATTCAATCAGTGTTCAATTTTTCTAATTGACTCATTTTTTTTTTTTACATTGAATCAAGATCTAATTAAGGTCATTACATTGCAATTGGCTGTAAATATACCTTTTAGTTTTCTTTTAACCTATGAGTTTTCCCCATTGGGTTTGAAGTATTCTTTGAATGATAAACTCCAGTGCTTTGTTCTAGGAGTTATAAATCTGCCTTTAAAACTACCTGAGGCAACTTAAATGTCCAAATATAGAGGAATGGTTAAATCAACTACAGTACATGGTTTTGATGAAATATTGTACATGATATAGTTGAAAGAACGCCCTCTTTATGAAACTTAGGGAAAGTTATTTTCCAGCTTAAATGTATCATTTGCAAAATGGGAATAATGATACCAACTCAGACTAAATAAAGTAGCTACATCTCTCTCCTTTTATAGTGCTCACTATATAACACCAGAGCATGTAGGGGTGTTTTGATATAATTTTAACATGTATGATATTTTAAAATTTTAAACAAACATTTTATTTGACCATTACATCATGTTAGGTTGCAACTACGTCTTTTTCTCCAGGGAAGGAGTGGCTACTGCCCTAGATGTCATGGATCAGTTTTAGTCTCCAAATAGGTTTTCCTAAGAACATAGATAATCTGAAATCCAGGTTTGTGGTGCAACAGCATGGGTCGCTACTACAAAACAGAATTTGAGTGTTATTTTTTTTTTTTTTTTGAGGGGTCGTGGTGGGAGGGAGCAGGTAAAGGGCTTGTGTAGGATCATGGTGACAGGGTAAAAAAACTCAATATTTTCCCTTATTTCATTGTCTGGCTTCTGCTAACTCACTGGTCTTCTCAGAGCCCAGCCCCAACCCCATTTACTCCCCTGGGGCCTCTGGTACATTGGGGCTCTGGAATGCACATTCAGGATTTGGAGGGAGTCAGGGGAATGGTTTTATGTTTATATATCTAAACATCTTCATCAAACCAGTTTTCTAACATCACTCCTCTATTACTTTGGATGTGACCTTGAGTTAAAGGTGAGATTTTTTTTTCAAGTGGAAAAAAGGAAACAGTCCCTGTGCTTTCACCTTTCTCTTCTACCTATGGAAAAGTTTCCCTACCCCTTAAACCATCTGCCTGAAAGGAGAAGTCAAGGCTCATGTACTTCCCACCTACTTCCCCTAATTCTTCTCCCTTCTTCTTTGGGCTTCTTGATCATGTCTCCCTATTTGTTTGGACTATCCCCTGTACCAGCATGAATAGAATGGTTCTTTCCTCCTCTTATTTGATTAGAACTACCATACCACACTGTTCATCCTATGTTTTCTATGCATTGAAAAAAATAAAAAAATTTATAAGGCCAAGCTGTTGATACGAAAAAGGGGGGACTTTGTAAAAAGTAACAGCTACTTTAAACAAATCCTTTATAGTACCTAACACTTTAAGTGAAAAATAACATTGACTGGGCAAATATAGCTGGAAACTGTGTAGCAAGGATCTGGGCTTTAAGCTAAGCACTTAATAAATGCCTTGTTGAAGGATTGATCTCCTAATGGGGTTTTCCACACCTCACTCAATCAGTTCTTGCCAGTAGCTGGTGGAAGCCTAAGATGCTATAATATACGTTTTTCCTTCAAATGGATCATATTTTTATAAGCACAATACATAAGGAGTTAAGAGTCACATATATGAAATAAAAATCATACAATCTTGACTTTAAGCTGCACACTTCTTTAGGAAAATATCAATGATGGAATGATAAAAAAATGTATAAAGAGAGCTAAAGAGAAACTATAGTCCATTCCCATGTTGTTTACTGTTCTGTTTCCTTTATATTGTTGTGTACACTGACATACTATAGCTTACTTTAGAAAACTCTAAATAATAATTTGTGTTTGTTTTACTATTAAATATATTTTTGGTCAATTTCTGTTAACATTTTAAAGTTAATTTTCCTGGGTTAATTAAACTGGCACCTGGTGAACATACTTTTGAGAAAGATTGAAAATCATGATATAATGAAGTATGTCAAGCATGTAACCAAATGAATTTCAATCTTACAAAACTTCCCATGGAGACTTTTCACATCAGACAAACTTTTTTCTAACATTGTTACATAAGTACATTGCAGATATTATTGTTATATTTTGTAAAGAAGGTAGTGAAATTCCTTCACTGCTTTATCTAAAATTGTTTTAGCACCTTCCACATTTTGACACCCTTACAGCATTTGAAATGCTAGGAAACAGTGCATCCACGCTTACCTCACTGGGAAGATATACCATTGGTGAGAGGTAGCCATAGGTTTTAATGGTATTTACAATGTTTTACATTTTAAGTGTATGGTGGGTTCAAAATGTCATTTTCTCTACCTTGGATATGCCAGAAATAACTTATAAAATTATATTTATAACTTTCCAATCTCTCATTTGATTTGACTATATTCATGAAAAACCAAACAAAGTAAAACTGGAGTAGATTATGGGCAAGTATAATGGCCAATTGAAATTAGCCTAAATAATTTATATCTCAACTCTTTATAAAATTAATACCTACAGTAAAATATATATTCTTCTAACTTTTCACATTTTCTTTTGCTTCTTTTATTATTTCTTTTCTCCAGATAATTTTCATTTGATAAAAATTCAGGTTTAAAAAAATTCTTAAAGTTTCTACTAACCATAATATATATGTTGAATGAATTAATACATTTATGTTCATTGTATCAATTACAAGATTAGCTCATCAAATTTTAAATTTATTTGCAAAGTATATACATAAATTAATTAGTAAACAGGTTGAAATATACTAGATACAAAGATCCAAGAGGTTTCATGATATTTATGGAAAATACCAAAAACATCCATTTTAAGTATGAGCATGTTTCAATTATTATTCTGAAATACATAATTCTTCAAACTTGAAAGAGGGAGATTTTTTTATTTTTATACTTGGGAACTATATTATATAGTGAATATTAACCAGACCTTTAGTGTTACATCATCAATAATGTCTGTTATTTAGTTGTTGTCATAGTTGTTGTTGAATATTACCTATAACTGAAAATAAAAGCAGGAAGAGTAATTAAGTATAAAGTATATAATATTTCATAGAACCTTAACTATTTCATTAATATTTGATTTGTACTTTATATTACACAGTGACAGATAAATCAAGGACAGGAATTACCTTGAAAAGTGACAACATTTAAAACTTTTTTCTTCTCTGGAATGTGCTAGATAAAAAATATTGTACATATCTCTAAATATTCATAGAATATTTTATAGGAAATATTCTATAGTGTCAATGTTTATACAATTATTTTCAGTGTCAATTCTGAACTGATATGAACCTGCACAAATACACAATCAATTCTATTTTGTTATAGGGAAGACATAATAACATAAAGGAGGATGTGATACCCTGTGATAAGACATTCTCCACAATGTGATAACCTGGTTCAATTTTACTGATTTTTGTATTTCCCAACTCAGTATACATTTTAAAAACTAAACATTTTTCTTAAGAAATATAAAGTCTTATGACATTATCAAAAGAAACATATGTCTAAAACGCTACTGCATCAAATTTAGCAGGCATTTTTAAAGAGCTGCTTTATTTCATTTGTCACATGATAAAAGTAAACATTGTGGCTGCCTTACCCATGGAACAATGAAGTGTTACTTTTGTTGATCCAGGATAAAGCTCATATTAATAAAAATATGTATAACAATAGAAACTATGTAATAAATTCATTTTATTTAAATAAAAATGTCAGAAATTGAGATCCAAAATTTAGATGAAAGTTTGAACAGGTTCATAGAAATTGGTTTAACAACAATGTTATTAGGAGAAATGGAAGCATAATAGACCTTGGTACTTTACCACTGTTACAAATCAGAAATACTTAAAAACTTAAAAATTGTGAAAAGATGGCTACATATAAAAGAGTATATTTTACATAGTTAACGTCTTATAGGTTGAGTCACCTGAGATAGAGCTGGCGTCCTGCAAACTGAATCTCTGCAATGAAGGAAGACCTCTAGAAGCTCACAGAAAGTCCTTCCAATCATTTTTTATTATATGTCTTTGATACCAGGGTAGTGCAGTGCCCTATGACAAGATCCTCTGAATTAAAAAAATAAGCAATCAAAATATCTAAGTGCTACTAAAGCATTATATTATAGTTAATTGTCAATCTTGTTCTTTTTTTCTTCTTTAATTGGTACACAAATTATTTGCCACACCTTACAATATACTTTTTTTTTGGGGGGGGAATGTACTTTTTTAGAGCAGTTTTAGGTTCACAGCAAATTTGACCAGATAGTTCCTATGTACTCACTACCCCTCCCTGCCCAGCCACCCCTACTATCAACATCCCAAATTACACTGGTGTGATATAGTTTGGATATTTGTCCCCTCCAAATTTCATGTTGAGATTTGATCCTCATATTACAGATGGGACCTAATGGGCGGTGTTTTGGTCATGAGGACTTATGAATGGTTTGGTGTCATTCTGTTGAAAACAGCCTTGCACCAATCTCTCTCTCTCTCTCACTTTCTTTTTCTTATCATGTGATGCCAGCGCCCCTTCCCCTTCTGCCTTGATTGGGAGATTCCCAAGGCCTTCACCAAAAACAGATGCTGGTGCCATGCTTCTTGTACAGCCTACAGAACCATGAGCCAAATAAACCTCTTTTCTTTATAAATCACCCAGCCTCATGTACTCTTTATAGCGATACAAAGGGACTAAGGTATGGTACATTTGTTACAATGAATGAATTGACAATAACACATAATTATCACCCACAACCTATAGTCTACATTAAGACTCATTCTTGGTGTTGTGTATTCTATGGATTTTGAAAAATGTATAACATGTACCCACCACTATCGTGTCTTACAGAATAATTGCATTGCTCTAAAAGTCATCCATGCTCCTTCTATTCATTCCTCCTTTCCACCAACGTCCAGGCAACCACTGATCTGTATACTGTCTCCAGAGTTTTGTTTTTCCTAGGATGTTATATAGTTGAATCATACAATATATTGTTCATAGAAGCCTTTTAATATTGGCTTCATTCCTTTAGATATATGCATTTAAGGTTACTGTATGTCCTTTTATAATTTGGTAGCTCATTTCTTTTTAGTGCTGAATAATATTCCATTGTTTGTATATATATCTTTTCACCTACTGAGGACATCTTTTTTGCTTCAAAGTTTTGACAATTATAAACAAAGCTGCTATAAACACCTGGTTTTCGACTCCTGTGTGGACATAAGTTTTTAACTCATTTGTGTAAACACCAAAGAGCAGGATTGCTAGATCATATGGTAAGAGTATATTCAGTTTTGTAAGAAACTACCAAACTGTCTTTTAAAAGTGTTTGTTTCATTTCACATTTCCACCAGTAATGAATGGAAATTTTTGTTGGTCTACATCCTCACCAGCATTTGATGTTGTCAATGTTTTGAATTTTGGCTAATCTAATATGTGTGGAGTAGATATCAGTTCAATTCTCTAATTATGTATGCTGTTGACCATCATGTCATATACTTTTTTGCTATCTGTATATCTTCTTTGCTGTGATGTATATTTAGGTTTTATGTCCACCTTTTAATTAGGTTGTTTGTCTTTTTATTGTTGAGACCTCATTGTTCTTTGTCTATTTTGTATAAGAGTCCTTTATCAGATATGTCTATTGCAAATAATTCACCTGGTTTTTGGCTTGTTTTCTGATTTCATGGCAATGTCTTTCATAAAGCAGAAGTTTTTAATTTTAATTATGTTCAGCTTATCAATTATTTTCTTTATGGATCTTGATATTGGCATTATATTTTAAAACTCATAGCCATATCCATGGTCATCTAGATGTTCTCCTATGTTATCTTCTAGGAGTTTTATAGTTTTACAAAAGACCCAGTTTAGACAACACAATATTGAAGAAGAAGAACAAAGTCAAAGGATTGATACTACTTTACTTAAAGACTTTCTATAAAGCTACATTAATAAAGACTTTGTGGTATTGACAAAGAACAGATAAATAGAACAGTGAAACAGAGTAAGAACCCCAGAATACATATAGTCAGCTGATCTTTGAGAAAGGAACAAAAGACAATGCAATGGAGAAAAACTCTTTTCAACAAACGGTGCCCAAACAACTGAACATTCACATGGAAAAAAAAAACTTATATAGACACAGAACTTATATCTTTCATACAAATTTAACTCAAAATGGACCATGGACCCAAATATAAAATTCAGTTATCATCAAGATAATCTTAATTTTTTTAAATGTGCCTGGCAGTTTTTTCTGCTCCCTTTGCCCCCTTCTTCAAATTTGTGAGTACTTTTCATAACATTGGGGTTAACTTGTCCTTATACATTTGATAGAACTCTCAGTAAAATAGTTTGCGTTTTGACTTTCATTTTGGCAAAGATTTTAAACATTGTTTGACTTTTGACTGCTTATATACCATTAGTCTTTCCCTTGCCCCCTTAGGTCAGTTTTAGAAAGTTATATTTTTTTAGGATGTCATTCAGTGTATTAATATCCATATTTTCAATTTTATTTGCACACATTTGTTCACACTTCTCTTATCTTTTAAAATCTTTTGTTATCTTCAATTATCATATTTCAATTCCTACAAATATTTATTTGTGCTTTAATTTCTTTCTTTTGTTATTAACCTTGGAAAAGTTGTTTTAATTTTTTTTGTATTAGCCTGGGTCCTGTAAGAAGCAGATAGTAAGACAGAATTCAATTTGCAAGGCTTTAATTAAGGGAAATGCCTGTATAAGAGAAAATTGGGAGGTCGAGAAAGCTGTCAGACACAGGCAAATCTTATCCAAAGAAGACAAGAAAAGAAGAAAAAGTTGGATGAATGAACGTGTCCTATACTGCTGCTGTCCAGTCTAAATAAGGTATGACAGTGCCGTTGGGGAGTCCTGGAGCTAAAGTTAACCATGAGAGGAGTCCCATATCTCTTAGGATCAAGCTTGCATTATTATCCCTGATTTGCTTAGTTATAGATTGGGAGAAGCCCACGGGAGTCTCCGTCTTGGTGTAAACACGACAATGGATTTCAGAGCAAACATGACAATTACTGTTGGTCAGTTATGCTCCCTCCACACGGAGGTCTGTGAAGTGCATTCTCATAGTGGCTACAATTCATCTGTCAAAGATGGTTTTCCAAGTTAAGCGTGGTGGCTTGTGTATATAGTCCCAGCCACTTGACAGGTTGAGACAGGAGGATCCTTTGAGTTCAGGAGTCCAGATCAGCCTTGACAACATGTCTAGACCTTGTTTCAAAGACACTCTATAAAAAAGACACCTGCATTCAAATGTTTATAGCAGCACAATTCACAATTGCAAAGATGTGGAAGCAAACCAAGTGCCCATCAATACATTAGTGGATTAATAAAATGAGGTATATGTATACCATGGAGTACTATTCAGCTATAAGAAACAATGGTGATATAGCAGCTCTTGTATTTTCCTGAATAGAGCTGAAACCCATTCTACTAAGTGAAGTATCCCAAGAATGGAAAAATAAGCACCACATGTACTCACCAGCAAATTGGTTTCACTGATCAACACCTAAGTGGACATACAGGATTAACATTTATTGGGTGTCAGGCAGATGGGAGGGAAAAGAAAGGGATGGGTATATACATACATGATGAATGTGATGCGCACCATCTGGGGGATGGACATGCTTGAAACTCTGACTCCGGAGTGAAGGGAGAAGGCAACACATGTAACCTAAACATTTGTACTCCCATAATATGCTGAAATAAAAAAACAATAACCAAAAAACAACCTAAACCAAACAAAGCATTTTTCTGGTTTGTTAATTCTATTTTATCTTCATTTTCAATCTTGCAATTTCTTCTCTAAACTATATTATTTCTTCTTTTTCTAATATAAACACTTAAGAGTTTTCTTCTAAAGTATCATTTTAGCAGCATCTCATAAATTTGTATGTGCAATGCTTTATTATCATTTAATTGTAGGAATTTGTGGTTTTTGTTTTGATTTCTTTTATAATCATTAACTATTTGATTTACTTCTAACTTTACTTTTTAAAAAGTTATCATTTGGTTTAGAAGTTGGCAAATGTCTTTAAAAGACTTGCACACAGATGTTCAGGATCTTTGATTCCTCAAATACTGAATGATTGAGAACTCTGAAGTCTAATTTTTGGTTACCTCAGATTGGTGACACAGCTGATCCTTTCATTTTCACTTTTATGCCCTTAGATCCAAGAGGGGAGATCGCAAGAAGAATCAAGTCTCACATCAATGTACCCTTCTTCCTGTTCTCAGCCTCTCACATCTGGTCGTGATGGTTGTTTCTAGTAATTTTTAAACAACCACATATACGTGTGTTTGTGTGTGTATGTATGAAATATATATTACATAATATAAAGTATAATTATATAAATATAATACATAACATATATATGTTATATTTAAATATGTGTATAGAAACATAAATATAGATTTATATGAAATCTACATATAATACTACAAATACAATACTACATATATTTATACATATAATTGCATCTATCTCTGTATTTATCATCTATGCTTCTACCTAATATTTAGCTTGTATAGTTGTCCTATGTGAAAGGTTAGCTACCCCAACAGAAAGATAACCTTAAGTGTGATTTTTAAATCACATTTTTATGCTTTCTTTAGCCCTTTGGAATAAGATATTTTCTTAATAATAGTCCCACATTTATTTGTAAGGGACACACATTTCTTTTTTATTTTTCTTAAAGCTTGCCTTTGGTATTTTAATTCCATACATGACTTAATAAAAATAAAATTTATTAATGTTACATCTTTTTAAATAATTCAAGGATTATAGACAGCTCTGACTCTGATCAGGCTACTTATCCTGGTTCACATGGCAGTTTAGACAAATATTGTTTCATTTTTCCTCTTTTTTATTTTAACATATTTGTTATTCTTGACTTTTTATAGTCAATATATGCTTAGATATACCCAAGTGCTTACCATTTTCTTCACTCACCATTTCTTCTGGTATGTCAGAACTTCTCTTTACATCATTTTCTTACTCTTTGAAAAACATATTTTTGAGATTGCTTAGCCAGATTATTGCTGATAAACTCTCTTAGGTTCTTATATAATTAATACTGTCTTTATATCACTTTTAAAAGATATCTATATCTACATATTTATAAATAAATCTTAGTCATTGGACATTTTCTTTTGGCATTTTGCAAAATATATTCCACTGTCTTCTCATTTCTGTTTTTATTATTGAGAACCATGCAGTTAACTCTTTCTAGGTAATTTATCTTTTGCCTCTGGCCCTCTAGCCACCTTTAACATCTCTTTGTCCTTCATGTGTAGTTTTAAAATGATATGTCCAGATGTGCACGTATTTTTTATTGATTCTTTTTGTATTCATTTTGCTTGTTGATTTTGAGTGGGTATGTCCATCATCAACAGAAAACATTTAGCCATTACTTCTAAAACATTTCCTTTCCCATCTGTTAGATGCTCTCTCTCCACCTTTCAAGTTTTGTCAATCCTGTTTCCTATTTCTGACAATTTGATTTTGGAGATATGTTCAGACAATTTCTTCGTTTCTTACAGTTTGCTAATTTTCTCACGAGCTGTTTCAAATATCTTCTTACCTCTGAATTTCTAATTTAAACAACTATATATATATATAGTTTCAAAACTGCCTTTCATTTCATAATTTTTAAAACTCATTTTTTACTTTGATCACTTTAATGATTTAAAAGTTTTGCAGACTTGCTTTGCATTGCATATTTCATACTTCTAATTCTTAATTTTTGCATAAAATATTGTACCACCCTACTGGGAAACAGAAAACTCCTCCATATCAGCCATAGAGAATGAAATGATTCTGTGCTCGAGTACCAACCAGCCAGAATAGCATAAATCAGAAACCATATTTCACTAGGTACCCTTAGGTATTTTTTTTGTTAATATGTTGTTGTAATTAATAATATATGAAAGTAATTATAAAAGTATTAAGTGAGCAAGTCAAGAAGTAGGTTGAAAAGTGATATGCAGATTATGATTCAAATTTTATGTAGAAAGATAATATTTTAAAAACATATACATATATAAAAAGAGAGAGAATGATGATTATTCTTATATATACCAAAAATATACCTCGGTGTAAGGGAATCAGAAATGACATTCATTTATATAGATTTATTAATACTTTTATGTATTTTATCTAATGAATAAGCATTATATTTTTATTTAGGAAAAAACCAAAATAATTTCTTTCTTTTTTTTTTTTTTATTTTGGCATATTATGGGGGTACAGATTTTAAGGTTTCAATAAATGCCCATTCCCCCCCTCCCCCCAAAAGTCTGAGTCTCCATCATGACCATCCCCCAGATGGTGCTCATCTCACTCACTATGTATGTATATACCCGCCCCCCTCCCACCTGCCCAATACCCTATTACTGTAGCACCTATGTGTCTACTTAGGTGCTACTCAGTTAATACCAGTTTGCTGGAGAATATATCTGGTGCTTGTTTTTCCATTCTTGGGATACTTCACTTAGTAGTATGGGTTCCAGCTCTAACCAGGAAAATATAAGGTGTGCTATATCACCATTGTTTCTTAGAGCTGAATAGTACTCCATGGTGTACATATACCACATTTTATTAATCCATTCTTTGATTGATGGGCACTTGGGCTGTTTCCACAGCCTTGCAATTATGAATTGTGCTGCTATAAACATTCGAGTGCAGGTGTCTTTTTTGTAGAGTGTCACTGGATCATTTGGGTAGATGCCCAGGAATGGGATTGCTGGATCAAATGGTAGATTCACTTGGATCACTTTAAGGTATCTCCATATTGCTTTCCACAGAGGTTGAACTAGTTTGCAGTCCCACCAGCAGTGTAGGAGTGTTCCTCTCTCTCCGCAACCACGCCAGCATTTATTGTTTGGAGATTTTTTGATAAAGGCCATTCTCACTGGGGTTAAGTGATATCTCATTGTGGTTTTGATTTGCATTTCCCTGATGATTAGAGATGTTGAGCATTTCTTCATATGTTTGTTGGCCATTCTTCTGTCTTCTTTAGAAAAATTTCTGTTCAAGTCCTTTGCCCACTTTTTAATGGGGTTATTTGATTTTTTCTTCCTAATTTTCGTGAGTTCTAAGTATATTCTAGTTATCAGTCCCTTATCGGATGCATAGGATGCAAAAATTTTCTCCCATTATGTAGGCTGTCTGTTTACTTTCATGACTATTTCTTTGTCTGTGCAGAAGCTTTGTAGTTTGATCATGTCCCATTTATTTATTTTTGTTGCTGCTGTGATTGCCTTTGGGGACTTCTTCATAAACTCTTTGCCCAGGCCGATGTCTAGGAGAGTGTTTCCAACTTTTTCCTCTAGAGTTCTAATAGTTTCATATCTTAGGTTTAAGTCTGTTATCCAGCGTGAGTTGGTTTTTGTGAGAGGTGAAAGGTGTGGGTCCTGTTTTAGCCTTCTACAGGTGGCTATCCAGTTTTCCCAGCACCATTTATTGAAGAGGGATTCTTTTCCCCAGCGTATGTTTTTGTCTGCTTTGTCAAAGATGAGATGGCTATATGAGGATGGTTTTATATCAGGATTCTCACATCTGTTCCACTGGTCAATATTCCTGTTTTTGTGCCAATACCATATTGTTTTCATTACTACAGCTTTGTAGTATAGTTTGATATCTGGCATATTAATGCCTCCCATTTTGTTTTTGTTGCCTAGAATTGCTCTTGATATTCGGGGTCTTCTTTGGTTCCATACGAAGCGTAAAATTATTTTTTCTATATCTGTGAAGAATGCTGATGGGATTTTAATAGGTATTGCATTGAATCTGTAGATCAGTTTGGGTAGTATAGACATTTTGATGATATTGAGTCTGCCGATCCACGAGCATGGTATGGATTTCCATCTGTTTACATCCTCTGCTATTTCCTTCCTCAGTGTTTCATAGTTCTCCCTGTAGAGGTCTTTTACCTCTTTGGTTAAATATATTCCTAGGTACTTTAATTTCTTTGTTGCTATTGTGAAGGGAATTGAGTCTTTGATTTGGTTCTCAATTAGATTGTTGTTGGCGTATATGAATGCCTCTGATTTCTGTGTATTGATTTTGTATCCTGAGACTTTACTAAATTCATTGATCAGTTCCAGGAGTTTCTTGGTTGAATCCTTGGGGTTTTCTAGATACAATATCATATCATCAGCAAACAGTGAAAGTTTGATCTCTTCTGCCCCTATTTGGATACCTTTGATTCCATTTTCTTGTCTGATTGCTGTAGCCAAGACTTCCAGCACTATGTTGAACAGAAGTGGAGATAGTGGGCAGCCTTGTCTGGTTCCAGTTCTAAGTGGGAATGATTTCAATCTTTCCCCATTCAGTATGATGTTGGCTATGGGTCTGTCATATATGGCTTGTATCATTTTTAGGTATGTCCCTTCTATGCCTATTTTCTTAAGTGTTCGTATCATGAAAGGGTGTTGAATTTTGTCAAAAGCTTTTTCTGCATCTATTGAAAGGATCATGTGGTCTTTGTTTTTGCTTCTGTTTATGTGGTGAATTGCATTTATAGATTTACGTATGTTGAACCATCCCTGCATCCCTGGGATGAAGCCCACTTGGTCGTGGTGGATTATTTTTTTGATAAGTGTCTGGATTTGGTTAGCTAAGATTTTGTTGAAAATTTTTGCATCTATATTCATTAGGGATATTGGTCTGTAGTTTTCTTTTTTTGTTGCATCCTTTCCTGGTTTTGGTATCAGAGTAATATTCACTTCATAAAAGGTGTCGGGGAGGTTTCCGTTCTTCTCGATGTTGTGGAATAGTTTCTGCAAGATAGGTACTAGTTCTTCTTTGTAAGTATGGTAAAATTCAGGTGTGAAGCCATCTGGACTGGGACTTTTCTTTTTAGGGAGATTTTTAATTGCTGTTTCTATTTCAGCTGTTGAGATTGGTCTGTTCAGGGAATCTATTTCTTCCTGGTTGAGCCTAGGGAGGCTGTGTGTTTCTAGAAATTTGTCCATTTCCTCCACATTTTCCAGTTTGTGTGCATAAAGATTTTTGTAGTATTCATAAATTGTATCTTGTATCTCTTTGGGATCAGTTGTGATATCTCCTTTTTTATTCCTGATGGAGCTTATTAGAGATTTCTCTTTTCTGCTTTTCGTTAGCTTAGCCAATGGCGTGTCAATCTTGTTTATTTTTTCAAAGAACCAACTTTTTGTTTTATTAATCTCCTGAATAGCTTTCCTGTTTTCAATTTCGTTTAGTTCTGATTTGATCTTGTTGATTTCACTTCTTCTGCTGGGTTTGGGGTTGGTCTGTTCTTCTTTTTCCAGCTCTTTGAGTCGTTTCATTAGATTGTCTATTTGTGATCTTCTTGCCTTTTGGTTATAGGCATTTATGGAGATAAACTTTCCTCTCAGAACTGCTTTAGCTGTGTCCCAGAGGAGTTGATAACTTGTCTCTCCATTGTCGTTTTCTTCATAGAAGTTTTTTATTTCCGTCTTGATTTCTTCATTTACGAAGTAATCATTTAGTAGGAGGTTGTTTAATTTCCACGTTTTTGTGTAGAAATGTGAGTTTCTGTTAGGGTTGATTTCTAGTTTTATTCCACTGTGATCTGAGAAGGTACATGGTATGATTTCTATTTTTTTAAATTTCTTGAGATTTTCTTTGTGTCCTAGGATATGGTCAATCTTAGAGAATGTCCCGTGAGCTGATGAGAAGAACGTACATTTAGTGGATTTTGGGTAGAATGTTCTGTAGATGTCTGTCAGACCCAATTGTTCTAGAGTTTTGTTTAAGTCCATTATTTCTTTATTAATTTTCTGTTTGGAGGATCTGTCTCGTGCCGTCAGTGGGGTGTTGAAATCCCCGGAGATTATGGAGTTGCTATTAATCCATTTGCTTAGCTCCAGTAAGGTTTGCTTTATGAATCTGGGTGCACCTAAGTTGGGTGCATATATATTTAAAATTGTTATCTCTTCTTGTTGGACTGTGCCCTTCACCATTATATAATGACCCTCTTTGTCTTTTACTACTTTTGTTGGTTTAAAAACTAAATCGTCTGAAATTAGAACTGCCACACCAGCCTTCTTTTGGCTTCTATTTGCTTGGAATATTGATCTCCACCCTTTTATTTTTAGTCTATGTGCATCCTTGCAGGTTAAATGTGTTTCCTGAAGACAGCATATACTTGGCCTGTATTTTCTTATCCATTCAGCCAGCCTATGTCTCTTGAGTGGAGAGTTTAAGCCATTCACATTTATTGAGAGAACTGATAGGTAAGGTAGATTACTGATCATTCTGTTGGGTTGGATGTTGTTGCTATGATTTCTGTCTTGAGCCATTGTAATATCTGGCCTTTAATATCTTTGGGTTTTGGTTGTTTTTATATCCGTGGATTATTATTATGATGTTCCGTGCATAACACTGTTTTAAGTACTTCTTGTAGGGCTGGTCTTGTCTTGGTGAATTCTCTGAGCCTTTGCTTGTCTGCGAATGTTTTTATTTCTCCTTCATATATGAAGCTTAGTTTTGCAGGGAATAATATTCTAGGCTGGGCATTGTTTTGTTTCAAAAGAGTGAGAATGGGGCCCCAGTCTCTCCTTGCTTGTAAAGTCTCATTAGAGAAGTCTGATGTTATTCGAATTGGCTTTCCCTTGTATGTTACTTGCTTCTTTTGTCTTATAGCTCTTAGAAGGGCCTCTTTAGTTGATACTTTGGTCAGTCTGATGACTGCATGACGTGACGTCTTCCTGTTTGCATTGAATCTCCCAGGGGTCCTCTGGGCTTCTTGAACTTGTATATCGAGATTTTGAGCAAGGCCTGGGAAATTTTCCTCTATTATATCTTCAAAAAGCTTGTCCAGCCCTTGAGTGTTGTCTTCCTCCCCTTCGGCTAAACCTATGACCCTCACGTTAGGTTTTTTCACATAATCCCACAGCTCTTGTAGACTTTGGTCTTTTCTCTTGTTTCTCTGCTGTATTTCTGTGACTGATTTATTTAATTGGAAGGTGTTATCTTCAAGCTCTGAGATTCTTTCTTCTGATTGATCTACCCTGTTCTTGAGACTTTCCACAGTATTTTGTAGTTCTCTGAGTTGATTCTTCATCTCCAGGACTTCGGTTAAAGTTTTCTTCACTGTGTCAATCTCTTTGTTGAACCTTTGTTCCATTTCTTGGAGGTTTTTTGTGTTTTCTTGGTGTTGGTTATTGAGTTGTTATTGCAGCTGGGTGAGTGTTCTTATGATCCACATACGAAATTCCTTTTCTGTCATATTGGTTGCCTGATTTTGGTCGGTGTCCGTTTCTAGGGGGCTGGTGCTCCTCCTTGGGGGTGTGTTTTCCGTTTGGTTCTTCATATTTCCTGAGTTCTTTCGCTGATTTCTTCCCATGTCGATCAGTTGTTGTTTCTTTCCTTAGGTTATTGTTTGGGTATTCACACACCTTGTTTAGTTTCTGAGGCGTTAGGTGGTGCCTGTGGGTGAAATTGGACCACTCCCTGTATATTGAGTCAGTGGGTGCCGTGGAAAGGCTGTGCAAGATGCCGTCCCTGTCAGTAGGTGGCGTTTGCTTGGAGGAACAGGCTATGGTGTTGATTTTGAGTCCTGTTATCAGCTCTAGTTCTGGGCGGAGCTGGGTTGGGTAAGCCTGCCCTCAGGCCGTTAGCAGGGGTCAAAGTTCTGTTCTCTGCTGTCAGGGCGGGGCTGGAATGGTCCCGCTCAGCCAGAAAGTCTGGGTGTGGGGGTGGGGCTGTCTGAGACCCACAGTCTGCAGCAGGCCTCGCTCTTTCCACCCTCCCCAACTCCGCAGCTACTCCTGGGCCTCTGCCAGCAGGCCAGACCACAAGCCACCAGGCCTCCCTGGACTGTGATGCCGGCGGGGAGGTTCCCTGCACAGGAACGCCACCTGGGTTGGGCGCACGGCCTCCTCCTGGGAGGAGGGTTGCCCTCTAGGACGCCGATCCGCCCCTGGAGGCACACAGACCTCAGTAGGCTGTTCACGTATAATCCTTCTGTGCCCCGGGCAATGCTAGCCCTCGGTGCAGGGGATCTGGTCTGCAGGTCTGACCTCTGGGTCCCAGAGTTCAAACTGTATTCCCACCAGGGAGAGGGTTTCTGGTCCTAATTCACCCACAGGGAGCCCAAGCTGGGTCTATGTCTCTCAGCCTCTGAGTCGGCACCGTTTTCCTGGGAACACGGTGCCAGCAGCACCTGGGAGGGCGGGCGGGGTCTCAAACGGGAAGGTCCCGTTCCCTGGAGGTGCCTCCGGCTGGTGGCTGTATTGTCTCTCTGGGCAGCCGCGGGTAGGGTCGGCGGAGGGGAGGAGGAGGCAATATGGCGCCTGCCGCGCGGCTCTCCGTGCACACGGAGGTGCCCGGAGGAAGTTGGGAACCTGGTGCCACGTCTGCTACAGGCTCACCGTTGGCAGGCGGCGGCAGTCTCTGGGCTGATGTCCGCAGGTCTCTCCACCCGCTTGGGTGCCCACCAGCAGTCCCGAATGCAGGGGAGGGGAAACAGCAATTCCACCTACCCTTGCCGCTGGTCTCCGGGCTGCTCCGGTGGTCTCAGCCTCCAGTTCTCCTCCGCAGCCTCCTCCCGTGGAGTCTCCCGGGGTCTCAGGTACCCCTCCTTCCGGCCCTTGTCCGCTGTATGCTCGTCTTCTTGCTTCTTTCCTCTAGTTTCTGCTAGAATCGGTCTTTTCTGCAGAGACCCTCTGTCTGGCCGTGTTATTCGTCCGCCATCTTGCTCCGCCCCCCTAATTTCTTAATCATGTAAACCTTTTAGTAAAATTCTTGTGATTTTTGGATATAATGTCAGGAAGATGTATGCTGTGTTCTGTGTTAGCTGCCAGGGAAGCTTTTATCTTCCCTTGTCAAACGGAGATAATATGGGAGAGAGATACTGGGACCATTGGAGGGTGTATTTTTCTGCTTAATACAATAAATTAATGAATCATCCTACATGCATAGTGCACTGAGGAAGATAAAAATGATCTCTGCTCTTAAGGAGTTTATTTTCTAATGACATGATGACATACCAATGATTAAATTAAGCAAAAGACTGAGCAGATGTTAGGATTGTTGTTTAGATGCAAGGCAAGCAGACTTCACTCTTAACCCTGCTATAACTAATGAATATAGGTAAGCCAGTTAAACTATTTTTTTTATGATCCTCTTCATTCATCAATGTCATCTCGGCTCTACCTAATGCATGGTGTTATGATAATAAAACTTGGTCAACACACAAAATAGTGCCTTGAAAAAAAAATCAAAGTTGTTTATATTAAGTATATGCACTACTAACATTATTTTGGAAAAAAATGAATTTTGTCATGTTGTTTATTATCTCAAATAATGAACCTAAGGACTCACGCATGGTTAAATGAAATTAATCTTAAGTAATCTTACTAATACACGGGGAAAATATAATAGGCAACTGTAGGTAGTTTCACTGTGTTCTCTGTTCATAAACTAAAAATCTAATTTTCAAGAACTGTTTATTTATTAAAATTACAAAAGAGGCTGGAGAAGAAGATTAAAGGATTAATCATGTTTTCCAGCATAATTACTGGGAAAACAATATATCTACTATCTAAAACCACATATGACTAAGGTAGAGTTTCAGCTTGGCAAAAAATTGTACTATACCACAAGTCATGGGATGAAGAGCCCAGCGTGTCTAGAAGCACTGTGGGCAAATTTGTCTAGAAGCACTGTGGGCAAATTTGAGTTGTGGGCAATGAGCCCCTTGGGAGAAAAGAGTTGACAGTTTTCTACTTTCTTTCTTCAGTTTCTCTGTCATTGGCATAATTCTAGTGATTGAAAAGAAAGGCATTTATTGACACTGATGAGCAGAAAAGCATACAAAATGCCACTATATGAAAGGGCTGTGAATAGATTCTGTTGCTGATCAGAGCTTAATATGTTGCACAGGTTGTCATGGGAAAGGGCATTATGAGAAGTATGACATTTTGTTGAATCCAGAAACATTTTCTGACAGCTGTGGGTAACTAATAGACATTTGGCAATATTTTTGATTATTTAGTAGGTACAACATACTGTACTATCCATTTTGGGCATTTCCTAAGTGAATGTAAGTACAAACCATCCTTCAAGATCTTACAAACTAAAAAAAGGAAAGTTATACTTGTTAACAATTATATTATGAAGCAGAAAGTGAGAAGCACCAAACTCAAAATCTTATTTTTATACCAAAGCAGAAGATGGAGACATTGCTTTTATTAGTGAAATTGGTAAAGATTGTACAGATGAGATGGCATTAGAGCAAGCCTTAAACCTTAAAATATAAAAGATGTGTAGTTTAGCATGATTTGAAACATAGGACAAGGTATTCATGATTGAGGATGGTAGATAACTCAGAGAAGAGAGAATAGAAAATGGAGAATGGACCTCAGTAATAATGTATAGTATTTGTGAGTAAAACAAAGGTAGGGTAAACAAAAGCCTTTAAGGAAGGCATGTTTCAGATCACCATAGACCTTTAATATTGAGTTAAAATTAAAATTTTATTCCATTTGCAATAGGAGCTTATAAAATATATAAAGAACTATAGTCTGATACCATGCAAAACTTATATTGGATTTAAGAGAATTTAAAATCAGGATGACCCATTAGAAAGCTTAGTATCACTGTCCTGACAACAGATAATGAGGTTGGAAAACAGAATGTGGGAAGTGGGAACGGTGAGAACAGGCAAGGACTAAACTTTTTAAAAAAGAAGAAATTAGCAGCTTCATGGTTTGCATTGTACAGGGTCTTTTTCTTTATACTTTAAGTATTAACTATGTCCTCCATTGGTTAGCTTTACCCATTCTTCTCTTTTCTGCTCTTTATTTATTCTTTGATACTTTTGTCATACATGTATGTACCTTTTTGCTTTGGAAAAATGATTTTTAAAAACAGAAAGATATCAAACATATATATTTCTATCACAGAGAACTAATCTTCAAAAATTTGGTTTTCTTTTTAATCTTCTTAAAATAAATTAACACACAATAAAATTTATATTGCATTATTCTCTGAGTTATAATTACTATATTATTGTTTGATGTAAATAATTCATGTATTAATATTTATATCTGTCATATTTGATATTTCTAATGCACATTTACATATACATGAAACAAGTATTTGCATCTTGTTTTTCATTCAACATTCAACAACAAACTGAATTATGAAAATGATGCTAAGGTTCTGAGTCTTAATGACTGGGAAGGTGGTATAATCAGTAGAGATGTGGTGAAAACAGAAGAGTCCAGGACCTGGTCTGGAGGAAAAGCTGTGTTAAAAGTTCATTCTGGGACCTGTTGGAAATCGACGTGCTGGCAAGTTGAGATGTGAAACTTGATTTGCAGGAATGTATTGGACCTTGATGGAAGCTATTCTCAATAGTACTGACTATTGAAGCTACTTAAGGTTTTGTATTTTAAAGCTACTTCTTTAAACTTCAAAGTACTCCAGGATTGTCTGCTCATACTCTCATTTCCTGGACTTATGACTCAAAAAAAGTATCAAAGTACATCAAATCACCTTGATACATGTAGGCCATTTTTATGTGTTCTAATAGAAATTAGGGTCTCCCTAAATTGAGACTTAATGCTTAAATTCCTCTGCTCAGTTTGAAAGCTCAGATGCATTGTCATTTTTATATGTGCTACCAACGTAACAATAAATGCTTGCTCTACAACATATATTAAAAACAAACTGTCTTCAAAATAGGTAATACACTGGTTTCTTTTGAGAACATAATTTGTTTCAAATGTACATTTTTAACATGTAATATCTCTTCTTTTTTGCATACATGTAATTTGTTTTCAGTTTTGTAGTTTTACAGCAGACTTCAATTAAAATTTTATTCATAATTAGGCACACTGTTTTCTTTAAGTTACTTATTTAATCCATATTGAAGTGTGTGCCCAGGAAGGCCTTTCCAAATAATTAGAAAGTGTCTTTAGTTTAACTTAGATCAAGTGCTTATATTTTAGAACTCATATGAATAGGCTTCCTAGCAATTACCTGAAATCTGTCCCTGAGCTTTTGACATTAAACAATTAAGCTCTATTTCTTGACTTTCAATTAGTATATTCACTATCCCACTCCATATTTGATAAGTTGATTAATGAATCACTAGAGCAATTTCAATCCTGTCAAAATAATGGAGAATTCATCATATTTGTTCTTACTAACTAAATTTAAAATGTTAATTTAGGCTCTGAGGTGGAGTTTTGTACTTGGGGATTATAAAGAAAGATGTGGAGTGGGAGAGAAGAGGGTAGGTGTTTCTAAAAAAGTTCTAGAGATAGTGCTGGGAGGAGAGTTAGATGTGGGCAGTCTCAGGGAGCTTACAACACCGAATGTAAATTTTTTTTTCACCTTCTCAATAAGGTTATATAATATTTTAGACTATTGAAATGCTACAAAAAAATTTTATTCAGAAACATCTTCTTCAGTTCTCCCAGATGCAAAGAACTGCTTTAATGATTTTGTTTGGACATCGGATGATGCCTCCCATTCCTCTAGGAACCAATTATTCCTGCTGAAACATTTGTTTGCTGTCATGTAGACATGGGTTAGGTGACAGAAATCACAGAATTTCAAAAGATTAGCCTAGACAGAAAAAAAATCTTTAAAGAGCCTTGGGGGCAAACATAGAAACAACCCACATGGAAAAACTGAACCAATAATGAAAAATTCCTTCTTTGATGTTTTACAGAGGCAAATAAAATGTGGAAATAATGTTGCTCAAAGTAAATTTTCTTTTGTACTTGTAGGAAACTACTTGTATATAAGATTACATACTGTGTGAGGTTTGTAAGGTAGAAAAGGACTTACATAGAAAACATTGTATCCTGGGGTCAGATTTACCACATATAATACAATATAGTGTCACTGAGATTATTTTGAGAACAAATGACGTTTTGAGAACATAAACATCAGAATTAATTTGTATCTAGTACCCTACACTTCAAATATTGAAAACATTTATAAATGTAAAATATAATTCCAAAGCATTCTAAATAAAATTACTACTGCTTAGGGCTTCTCTCTATTGCCTTAGACATTGTAGGAAGGTCAAGTTCTATAATTCATAATACTTCTTATATAGAGCCATTAGGCAATCTTCCTCATCCCACTCAAATATCTTAAAGTAGTCCTCTAGGTCACAGGGCCATTGTGACCTCACCTTCCAAAGTGCTGCTTTTCATTCTCTCTGCCTCCCCTACATTGAGGCATTCAAATATTTCTGTCAAATGGAAACCACTCACCCTTCTACTTTTTCTATGAACACATTTTGGCAGGGCTATTTTTCTTTTATCCTTCAGCTGACTCTCAACTTCTTGTGCTTGTTCCCTGTTTGCTCTACTTGTCCTTTGGCACAATTTGCATCCTGTATAGTTTTCCCTGAATTCCCATTTTTTCCAGGATGAGTCAGTCTCTCTACCTCTTTTCTCTGCTGCCAATGAGGGAGCTTCTTAACATAAATGAGCAAACTCTCTCCACTTCACCTCCTGTCCTAGGAGAACAATATTTTTTTTCGAGAAATAATTTTCCTATCATCTATTCCATCATATTTCCTTGTCTGAAGTCCATAACTTCTCCCAGAATAACACCTTTCCCAGAGTTTGACCTCTGGGAGGCTTTACTTTCTCATATATCCTGCGACATTTCAAAAGAGAAGGCAAATGAGCCTGGCCCCTGTTCACCAATTCCAGATCACTGTTCTGCCTCGATTACTCCAAGATTCACTATTTTGAAGTGTCAGGTTGTATATGGTGGTCAAAATCTAAATTTTAGAGCTTTAACATCACAGTTTTTTCACATCTGCATCACCATTTCCCCTAACTTCTGTAGCATACCTCTACCTTGCTAGATAACTGTAACACCTGAGTCTCCATTTTCACTTCTTTACTGTCTGTTACATTTGGTTGTATATCATCTACACTGATGGTGAATTGTGCACTTTAACGATCAAGTTCTTTGATTAAAATGCCTCATGATTCTTTCAAAAGGGCTCAGACACCAGGATCTAATTTTATACCTCTCATTAACACATATTAACAAAACCTCTTATTTTTAACTATCAAAGCCATTGATTCTTATGGCCACACATATTTTCTTATTGCATTTATAACTCTGTTGTGTTAACCAGCCTCAACTCAGTCCTTACTACTTTCCAGCTATTTTTTATTATTTTTTTTATTTTTTTTTCCCAATTGTTTCTCCAGAATGGTTGTTTCAAATCTTTCTTGAAAATATTTAAATGTGAATCCTCTATCGGAACCCTCTCCACAACATCTCACAATATTGGTGAATCATTATTTACTCGTTTCCTATCTCTTCTCCCTAAAGTAGTTGCTACTTCTCTGCCTTCCAGGGTTAAGGTTCCACCTATGTATGATCCCTCCCCTTTTAAAAAAAAATTCTGTTTTTGAGTTGCTTTTTTTTTTTTTTTTTCTATAATGTTTTTGAGGATAGACATGGTGTAAGGGCAGAGAGCATTGGTTCTGGCTACCTGAATTCAAACCCTCATATTACCACTTACTAACTAGGAAAATAGTTATGTAACTTTTACGTATGTAATATGCCTATAACCTTTATACATGTTAGTTTTCTTATCTGTAAAAGGGAAATGATACTTATACTTCTCTCAATGGGTTGTTGTGAAGAATAAATGAGATAATATACATGAAATGCTTACATAAATGGTGAGCATAGTATTTTCTAAAAAGCGTTTTTTCCAATTACCTGTACCCTCAGTTTTGTATCTTGTCAGCTCCTTTACTGCAACCTATGAAAATTGTCAGATCACTCACACTTTAAAATAAAATTTTCCTTAACTGGCAAATATAATTGCTAAGAAATGAATTGTCATATAATATCTGGTTTAACAAGGCTTGTACATTTCCATTCTTGCATTTAGCATCACATATGTGGGACATTATGTTTTCAATTTGTTATATAGAAATTACAGTTTTAAAAATATATCTATTTAATTGGTAGCGCAATTGTCTTATTTTATCTAAGTATTAATATTTATGATAGGTGGAAATATGTTATAAAGTTTATTTCTTGATACTTTGATATTAAAATATTATTCAAGACCATTCACATATATTTAATGTATCTATAAACATTTCTATGTGACTTTTTTAAGTGGAAGGAGAGAAAAGTCTTCCCTTTATAATAGCTATTCAAATTTTATATTCCTCTGTTCTGGCCAGGTTAAAACACATTCTTTCTTGAGACCTAATTGAAGCATATGAGCTTCCCTGTCATTTCTAACTCAGCAGATGTTAACTAAGCTCTATGTCTCTCAGTTGCTATTGGTATCTGGCTATGATGTTATGAAAAAACCCTATAAGGGTTACATCAGAATTAGAGGACCTGTTGGCCTCCCAAGTCACTCTGAACAATACGTCATAGTTTTTTTTTTTTTATTCTAGGAACATGATGTTTATATCCTTAAAAGAGAATGTACATGTGCGAATATCAGATATACAAAGTAATACATAAATGTAAATATAAAGAACATTGAAAAGCAAAAAAAGTTCCTTTATTTTGAAACTTTGCAGTAACTTAGGACATATAAGCAATAGTTTAAAGCGTTAAAAGGTCATTTGCAATTCACACTGAAGCCTATATCTCTGTTGCAGGCATTTTAAAAGGTTGTGTGCATCAGAGTAGAAAAAGAAATTGCCTTAATCTAAATATAGTCTTGCTACAATCTTCTGGGACAAAAATATGAAATTGGATTCTCTTATATTCAGTATGTTCTGCCTTTGACTATTATTTACAACCCTAGTGGCATTGCTTCAAAGGTACGGCAGGAATTCTGTTTAAACAATCAAGAACCACAAAAATAATATGTTATGACAAGAAAGAGTCATGGAGATTAGTTTTTATGTCTAATGAGATTTGTTTTTAAACTGTTTGATAAGTTATATATTTAAATCTAGGATAATAAAAAAAAATCTCCTTTAGCAAATTTTAGACCAAATGTACATGGAAGAAGTTTCCCTGAAGGAAGAAATACTAAAACTGAGAAGTAGAAAATGCATATTTTTCCTTAAAATTTAATTTTAATAAAATTTCTGCACTGAACTGCATGGAAATATAATAAAACTGGCAACTAATTGTAGTAGAATAAAATGCATGTCAAATTTAATTGTCTTCAGTAATTGTTTCATTAATTTAGAATTGAATTAAACTTCAATATTTGGGGAAAAAGATCCCCCCTCATGGAACAATTCTAAAATGATATGTTCTCATATATTTCCTTATTGGAGAATTTTTTTGAATGTTGAAGTAGATAACGTAAATATTTTTCAAAAAAATGTTATTTTCTATGGCTAGGGTTATTGTCCAAGGGCTTAAAAATAATAGTATTAAGTAATATATAATATTACTGATATAATTGTTGCAAATTTATTCCTTAAAGAATGTCATGGGTTTACTTATTAGTTTACTTAACTTGCATCTTGAGGGCATTGGTATTTTATCCACTGCAGTATATAATATCTGCTTATTTTGAGCTTGTTTATTGAAATCATGGTATTTTTGAGCTTACCAAATTTCCTTTATTTACATAGTTTAAAATATTAATGATGTTATTTAGTTGTTGATGTGCAATAAAAGAGAAAAAGCTTTCTGGCTTATTATTTGAGAGGTCTTCAAAGTGTGTAGTAGGGATTGAAATATTTGGATAATGGTGGTGATAATTCATGGTATTCTACAGACATTAGGACACTCAGCACCTTATCACTTCTAAATGGTTTGAAGCTGAGTGTGATTCTTGTGGTTTCTAAGTGAGGAGAAATATAATGGAAGCAATCAGGTTATCTATTCTAAAAATATTCTAGTCTTTATAGCCTTTTATAAGTAAATTTTGTCAAAGAGAAAATCAAGTGACATATTCTGTAAATGCGCTGATGAAAACAGAACAATGTACAGATTGTATTGGTCTGTGAATTTGGGGCATGGGCATCCCTGAAGAAGTGAGGCAAATCCTATTCTTTCGTCATTCTTTTTGCTTCCCATCTAGGTTTTTGTGATAGAGTTGCCATTTACTTTAACAGTGAGGCTATTGTTTCCAGCAATTGGGGCAGGTGAAGGACGTGTGCATAAAATAAGCCGTGAAGGAATACCCTTGATGTTGCCTGTGAAAAGCCTCCTCTTGTGGCCTTCAATTCTATTAAGGAAGAAAGATGGTGCCCTATCTCTCATTCCTTCTCCTTTCTGTAGGTAAGCAGAATCCTGTTCTAATAAATACCCCACCTCATATTCTTGGGGCTCTTCTGCCTGTCTCCATGCAACGTCAGAGAGCCTTTTACCGCGCCCCCTCTCGTGGATGTTAAGTCAGCAATGATCTTTCTACTTCTTTGAGGAGCAAACCCATATATGGAGGAGAACCCCATACTTACAGCTGATGAGTGAGCGGCCATCCATTGGAAAGTGGTTGCCTTTATACATAGAATTCAGAAATCAAGGGACGGTATGAGATTACCTAAAATGCATCTTTTTCTTCTGGTTAAATTTTGGAATTATTGGAAAGGACAACTCTTTTTAATTGTAAAATTTTAAAAAAAGTTTGAAAATAAAAGTATTTCTGATAACACATTACTCCTGAATTTATACAAATCTGTAAATATGTAAAATCATAGGAAGAGAAGCAGGGAGAGCAAAGAGGCATTAATTTTGTAACATTAAATAAGGGAAGGTAGAGTGG
Organism: Microcebus murinus; assembly: GCF_040939455.1. Taxonomy (NCBI): domain Eukaryota; kingdom Metazoa; phylum Chordata; class Mammalia; order Primates; family Cheirogaleidae; genus Microcebus; species Microcebus murinus. Next base: position 61,666,159 of record NC_134114.1, read on the forward strand.
GAATAAAAAGAAGCAAGTAGATTAAAGTCAATCAATATCTTAAAAATAAGAAAAAAATACAGTAATCTTAGATAGACTTGAGAGATCTGCTATAATAGCCAATATATGGAATCACTCTAAGTATCTATCAATGGATGAATGAATGAATAAAGAAAATGTGGTATATGCCAGGAGTCTTCAACCTATGATGAATTGTATAATTATTTCCTTATATGTTACAATGTAATAATAGAAATAAAGTGTACAATAAATATAATGCACTTGAATCATCCCTAAACCATCCCCCACCTCCCTGGTTGGTGGAAAAATTATCTTCCATGAAAACGGTTCCTGGTGCCAACAAGATTGGGGACTGCTGTTAATTACACAATGTTACTTTGTTTTCTTTTACTCTACTTTGCTGTGTGTTTGGGGCAAATGGTTGATTTTTTTGTAATTGTTAAATAACTTGCTTTTTAAATAATAAATCCTCTTTAGGCTTTTTCCCTTGGTCAGAACTTCAGTGGGGCATAACACCCAGTTGAAAACACTGATTTGAAATTATTCTGTTCTATAGGCAGTGACGCAGTTACTACATTGATATGTATAGATGCATAAGTTGCTAAGTGTTAAAATTAGGCCTTTCCCTCATGGCCAAGGCTGATCAAAGGCAATAAAGAAGAAAAATAAACCAAAAATCTTTGAATGACAAGAAAACACTTCAAAGATAATATTTTTCCTTTATTTTTATTCCTTTCTTCCTTTTATCTCCCTCCCTTCCCTTTCTTATCTTTGTCTCTTTCCTTTTTTTTTTTTTCAGTTTTCTTCAAAAAATATTGCTATATTCTCACCATAATTTCCTATCTCTGAAGTTATAGGGAAGTACTGAATGACATCTCACAACACTTGAAAAGTTGTTTCCTCTGAGGTTTGTTGATGTTTTCTGTTTTCTTCCTGACAGGAACATGCCAAGAGCAGGTATCAAAATAATTCAGGCAGTAGACACTGATCTGCAATTTTGATGGTTAATTAGTGGATCAGGTATTAACAAGAAGTGTGCAATTATTATGATCTATGAAAAGTAAGTTCTTTGCTATATTCCTTACCTATTATTAAAGCTACAGCACGTGGCTGTAATGAGTGCAATATGAGAGAGTTACATCACTAAGCATAATAAATAGGAATCGGTGCAATCATTCTTGATGTTTCATAGAGTTGTGCTGAAAGAATGTTTAGCCAGTGATGTTCTACTGTATGCTTTTTGTTAAAAACACTGCAGTTTTCATTATTAAAATATTTTAGATTCTGGATCATGTTGTATTTATGCTGTTTACCATAATAATGACTATTGTCATTAAGGTACTCTCCAATGACGTAATTTTATTATTCTTCTCCAGGTTAAAGTTAGCATTAGAGTTTTCAGATCATGCAGTTAAGTGTATAGCTCTCTGGTTTTATTTTTATATATGTTCTTTGGAAAAATATTCAGTGTGTAGACTGGAGGAATATTATGGCACTTACTTGTTACATAGTGAGTTTATTTCAATAATTTAGAGCTGAAAGAAGCAAATTTTAGCCTTTCATTTATGTTTCTCTTCCCAGAGATTTCTACTTTCATATCCATAAATAAATAACAGATTCTTGAGCCACCCAATGGTATTATAATAGTAAATATTTATATCTTAAAACAAAAAGCATTTCCTCCTTAAAAGAAACTACATACAGGGGACATACAGAGTAGCTTTTTTAAATCTGAAATTTAAGAACCTCATTGTTACTCTCAAAGAGTAAATAAAATATGTTTCAGGATAAGAGTTGTTTCTTTCCTCCTACCTTACCTAATCATAGTTAAATGATCTTGGAATTAGGAAATATCCAATATCTATATTTTTTGACAGCTAAAGCAAAATTGGTTGCTAGAATATGATCTATTTTATACTCAATAAATTTGCTTATTAAATAATACCTAGAAAACAAATGAGCTAAAGAGACTCCAAGGAAAGAATTGAAAAAAATATTTTCGATTTTAACAAAAAAATGTCTTCTTATTTTGACTTTTTTTACCTCTTTCTACCAACTATACCATTTGATCAATCATGAAGGAGTTGTGCATAAAATAACCTGGAGAGATATGAAGCATGATTTAGAATCTTCATAAGGTTTAGAGTAAATAAAATTCAATTTTGGCATATAACTAGGAGAAAGATTAATTCTCAGGAAAGAAAAGAAAAATATGAAATAAAAGAAATGAGAGACCTAGTTTGGCCAAAAGTATTGAGGATGAAAAATGGTAGATGAAGGAGAAATCTCAAGAGATTTATAATATCACACTAGTATAAATAGGCTATGACATCTCAGTTTTTGCCTCATTCTTTCAATGTAAAATCAGACATGGTCATTTGGGGAACAGGTGTAGGGAGAAGGCATTATGGTTACTCAAGTTGAAACTTATCAAGAGGAGCTTTGAAATACAGTCAGCCCAACCAACTAATAATAATTTTTTAGCATTTTCTGAGTTTTGAACACTCTTGTCTTACCACCTCATTTCCTCACAGCATTTCATATGCACACACACATAAAACTATATGCAGTTGTATATAGACATATGCATAATACATGTTTGTAAGTTATATGCACACACACTATATTTTAGGATTAATATAGTTCCAAATTCTCAGTTCTTTGTACATAGACTATTTCAGCTTCTTATTTTAGAATATTTTCAATGTAAACACTGTTAAACTTTTATATAAAACTATTTGATGTGCTGAGAGTTAACAGAGTATGCTTTCCAGTATGAAAATTAGCTAAAATATTAAGCTCCAAGTCAAATTTGTGTCTTACTATTGATTCTGTGAGTATACATATATTTTATTAAATAAATGAATTTAAAATATATTATGTATGCTGTATAACATAAAAGAAGGCTAACATAAAAATTTGACCATAATTGTGCATCTGTGTGTGTTTGTGTGTATATGTATTAGGAGAGAGAAGGATGAAATATTAAAAAAGCATAAAAGAAAGTATGAGTGGGTAAAGAGGGATACAGAAGCCAGCATATAAGTCCTATAATTAGAAAGAGAGTAACATAATCTTGTTTGAACTTAAAATAGTTTCAGTTCAAAATATAGCAAAAGTTTCTTATATACTTACTGTCTCTAACATAGAAGATCAATTTTTGACTTGCATGAATAATTTGAATGATCTGCTTGAGGGACAGTTTGATTCATGTAAAAAAGTGTTCTGAAAACTTAATTTTAAAAACTTCAATGAGTTCTCTGAAGTAGGTAACGGGGCATGACAATACAAGTTTGACAATCTGAATACATGTACTAATCTTGCTCATGTAATTTCCAACTCACTGATTCCTAGCAAAGAGGTGGTTTAGGAATATTTATACTACTTGATAGAAATTTTTAATTAAAATCCAACATAAATCTCTTTTGATGATGTTTGAATACATTTAAAGTATAAATAAATATGATACATCCAAAAATACTTTAGACTATAAATAATGAATGCCCATAACTAAACTATTTCTGTGAATATAAATCTATATCATAAAAATTACCTTTTCTTTACTTCCACCTAAGTTAAAATATCTAGACAAAGATGTCATATTAGGACAAATAGAAAAATTAAAATTGGTTTAGCTATTTTGACAGCCACATAATAAAAATATATTACTTAAGAATCTACTTCCACAATTTATAGCTAGAGAATACCTGTCTAGCTACAGTGAACAAATCTTTATGATGCAAAAATATAGGTATGTGATCTCGTTAAACAGAATGCATAAAACACATTAACTATTATACTTCAAATATTCAGATTTAGAATTTTAGCAGTTTTTGATATCTAAAGTCTACAAGATTTATTATCATTCATAGGCCAAGATATTTTAATAGGGTTTAAGGCCAGCAATCTACCCTATTTGAATAAATATTTAGTTTGACAGTGAAAACCATAACAGAATCCACACATCTGGCTTTATTTCATGTCAAATACACTTAACCTGATTAATCTCCTCTACAAGCATGAGCTGATAGGCTGGGTTCTATGTGTCTACTTTCTTTTCTTATAAAGGTTATAATCATACTTTGAGACTAATTTTAAATACTGCATTTTCTAAAAGCTTTACCTTAAGGTCCCAGAGTTTATTAATATTGTCTATGTACTCACATAGCACTCCATTTACTTCTAGTGTAACCCTTGAGCACTATTCTAATTTATTTGATTTCAATAGCTGCCTTCTTACTAGACAGTTAACACCACGGATAGAAATAGTATCTGGTAGTTGGTAGGTACTCACATTTGGCAAATGTATGAATGGATGGTCGAATGAAGTATATAGGCCCTGAACAGATATCAGGTGAGCCACTCATTCTGTCCATTGAGAAGTGGCTCCCTCAGAACTGAGAGTCACGTTGAGGGGTCAGTGACCTCATTAAAGCACCAGGTCAATAAATTATGATGCTTGTTTTAAGAGCCCAAAACATGCTCATCCCAGACCACCACTAACTTTTTTATTTGTATATTTATTTTACTTAAACTTTTTATATTTAATAAATTGTATTGTGTGTATTTGAAATTTACAGCATGATGTTATTGGTTACAGTAAATTGGTTATTATATAAAGTAAATTATTAATAACATATCTATTGTCTCACAGTTACCTTTTCTTGGTAACAAGAGCTGCTAAATTCTACTTATTTAACAAAAAATTTCCAAAATAATGCAAATGTATTAGCCAAAGCTGTCATACTGTACATTTGATTTCTAGACTTTATTGTACATATTTGCTACTTCGTATTCTTTGAGCTATATCTTTCAAATACCTGCCCAACCTCCTCACCATCCATAAGAACCACTGTTTTATTCTCCATCTCTGCATATTTTACTTTTTTTTTTCAGATTCCACATGTAAGTAAGATCATGCAATATTCTTTTTCTGCACCCAAGTTATTTCATTTAGCATAATGCCCTCCAGGTGCATTTATGTGGTAAATGACAGAGTCTCCATCTTTTTAAAGGCTGAATAATATTGTATTTACATATAAGTGTGTGTGTATATATATATATATGTGTGTGGGTGTGTGTATGTCTATGTATATATATAAACACACACCATATTTTATTATTTTGTCTGTTGATGGACTCTGAGGTTGTTTCCACATCTTGATTATTGTGAACAATGCTACAATGAACACAGGAGTGCAGGTATCTTCACAAGGTAGCAATTTCATCTTTTTTAGGTATATACTCAGAAAAAAGATTGCGGGGTCATATGGAAATTTTATTTTTAATTTCTTTGAGAACCTACATTCTGCTATTCATAATGGCTATACCAATCCACATTCCCACCAACAGTATACTAGGGTTCATTTTCTCCACACTTTGACCAATATCTCCTATCTTTTTATTACAGCCATTCTAACAGGAGAAGGAGGCTCCAGAAGAACCGATGAGTAGGATTGCTAGCACCAGCCAGAGGAGATCGGCTGGGTGATTTGCACTTTGTGCAATGCTAACACACAATTACACGTACTGGGACTCCCACTGGACTGAAGCATGGTGAAAGAATTCTTGAGGACTTGGAGTTTTGGGGAACATATATGAATACAGAGAGAGCTACCCTTTTGCCAGGACATTTCTGGAAGTCTAAGGCTACCTGGAGTAATACTTAATGACAAGGAAAGAAGAGAAGACAGCGAAAGTTTGTATTCCTACTATGTGATTTTCTATTGGGCTAGGTGGATAACTTGAAAGGAAGCAAGGCTTGAGTCATCCTAAAATTACTTCCCACAAAATAATAACTTTTTAGAGAGAGAGAACTGTAGTGAGAGACTTTGAATGAGCTGCTGAGATGAGGAGGTGAATGTGGTTTAAAGAGTTGAATAAAAGAGTGTATGTAATAGAACAGGACCCATAGTACTTTGATGGACACATAAATGTGGCTTACAAAACAGCCAACATTGAAACCCCTACCATAAAGAAAGCATTTGCGGTCACTTTACAGCAGCAGGAGTATTATAAACTCTTACTTGACAACGACCCTCATTTCCCTATTTAAACAGAACCTCAATTTCCTGATTTTTCACTATCTATACGGCTTGACATCAGCTCTAGTTTAAGGAATGACCAATTGCAAATTTTATTAAAACATAAACTTAAGGTAGGACCCATATTCTATCTACTTGACATTATCGAGCTGAATAAAATGAACAATTTGGCCTTTCGTATATGAAGTTCAAACTTTATCATATTAGAATCTTCCCTTTTATGTTGAGAGTCAATACATTTATAAGAAATTATGACAGATATAACAGCATAAATCTAAACACTAGGCCATAGCCTGGTGATAAAAATAGACTATGACATTTTCAGAACAAAATTTCTCCAGTGTATTACTCAAAAGTATATTCTATCTTTAGATGGATTCTATAATATAGTTAGACTGTTTATATATCTCACATCCAGGAGCCATTTCAGAAAGTGTAATGTATATTACCTCTTCTTGTCAGGGTGATCCAGAACGGAAGAACAGAAATTTGATTTCCGAAATTACTGATGGACCCTTCACATAGTTTCTTTATCCTCTTTTCTCACTCGCTATTGGTCTTTCTTCCCACACCCACACTGAAATAATCCCACACATTATTCTATTCCTCAGTTGCCCTCTCCCTTTATGCTGCTTTGTAGGTGCCCAGTCCAGGACTGTGAGCTGTTATCTTCACTCTCTTCTTTATATTCAAGCTCCAAACTCTCCATTACACCTCTCAACATTGCCCCACCTTCCGTGAATCTCTGATCCTCTATTCGCCATGGACTAAAATGTTTATAACGATGCACTATGTTTGCCACTGAATAAAACCCTTATTTACCCTTAAGGAATATGCTAAACACTCAAAGAGGCCCAACAAAAGGTATTTTAGACTTCATGAAAAATTATCCTTTTGGATTAAGAGGATTTTTTAGAACTGTCTAAGTTGATACTATTTTGTTTCCTGAAGAAGAAACTAGAGGATATTGAAATTGATAACAAGATTGTATTGCATGTGGCATTTACAGCACAATTGTTTCTTTCATCTAATTAGAAAGGGGTAATTCAAACTGAAGGGGTAATTCAAAATGATATTTGGGGCATTATCTCTCTCTCTCTTTTGTTTAATTTAAATGAGAAATGTTCTGATATTATTTTTTCTTTCTCTAAGGAGATGTTCAGTGAATAAGCATGGTTGAATTTAGTCAGTTTTAAAAAGAAGAAATGGAAGAACATTGCTGACTAACTTTGGTATAGAGAGCAAGCCATAGAATAGTTACAAATTACTAAACTGTAAAGGACACTTTGTAGAGCATAGGGCTTAGCTCCAAATTTTCAAAAGGTAAAAATTTAAAATAGAATAAGCTAGTCTTTGATAAACAGATTGATACCCTAATAATGAAAAATTATGAGAGAACTTTTAAGGCTTTCATTATTTTCGTGAATGTAATTGCATCATAATAAATATAAATAAAATTGAACCTCGAATTAAATAAGAGAATTAGGAAATAATAAAAAACAAGAAGAAAAATTGTCATCTTTTATTGGTAGGATTGGAGCTGAGGATTAGAAAGAAGAAAAATGAGTAAGTGAAATGTGAGGATTTTATATAAAAATAATGGCCAACAGATATTCCCAAGTAAATGAGAATTATGTAAATTATTCAATTTTTTAGTTTAAGAAAAATGAAAAATGATGGGAAAAATCAAATTATGTATATTCTCTATTGCATCACCAATATCAGAAGAATGAAAATGGAGAGATGGCTAATCATTTGCTACAATCCTTCTTATATTATTGTAATACTTAAATACATAATAGACCATTATTAATATTACAATAGTCATCCCTCTGTCTGCAAGTTTCTTCTTAATACTTCAGCAGATGCAAATATTTCATGGCATAACTTTTGGTAATTTTTGACCAGTGTGGGATATTATGATTTTTAGTTTGTTGGGTCCTTGATATATTTGTATTCCTGTAAATATTCAGAAGCTTTGTTCTGTCCCAGTTAAGGTACTTGGAAGTAGTTTGATCCTTTTGGGTCTTGCTTTTAAAATTTGTTGAATGGGACAAGAACAGTGCTCAATCGAAGGCTAAATGTGCCCCTTTGCTGAGTCAAGACCCTCCTGTGAATTCTACCCAATGGTCATGAATCATGAGGTTTTTCAGTCTGTGTGTCTGGCACTGTTGTCTATGATTTTTGGTGGTTTATCTTCTGCCTTGGATATTTTCTTACATACATAATCTGATCAGAACTCAGCTGAACACTAGATGAAGACTCTTTGCAGATCTCCAGAATGAAATGTTCTTTCTCTGATACTCTGACCTGAAAACTCTTGCTGCTTGTACTTCCTATATTCTCACCTCTATCTCCTCAACTGATGGAACCTTCTGGGTTCCACCTAGGTTTTCTCTTTTGGTGCTATATTCTGGAAACTTTTTCAAGGCCAGGGCATATCATTGCTTAGATGATGGTAGGACTCACTGGGCTTGTTTATTATCTCTCAGGGGTCACTATTCTCCATTGCCTAATTTCAAGCATTTAAAAAATTATTGTTTCATACGATTTATTCATGCTTTAGTTATTTAAGGCAGTAAATCTCGTGCCTATGGATCCATCACAGCTGGAAGTGGTAGGCACTTCTTATGGAATGTTAGTCATCCCTTTAGTTTTTATCTTTCCTCAAGAACCTGACACATTTTGCCAAAGGAAAAAAATAAAAGAAAGATACCCAGATCCAAAATTCTACACTTCTTCTACTTTAGACAACTTTGTAATCCCAATGGAATTACATATATTAACTTATTCAATCTTTACAATAATATTACAAGATAGGTATTATTGTTGTATTCTTTTTAAGATGTGGAAACTGAACTAGAGGCCAATTTGTGGTGATATTATGCATTTACTTATTCATCAAACAGAATTTAAGGGAATATAAAAGAAATATAATTCACTGATACTTATAAACAAAGTCAAAAAAAAGAAAAAATTAAGATATAAATATATGATAAAAGATGAAACAACAAAAAATGTAACAGGCAATAAAATTTTGTTAATATTAGCGTACAGAAAAATGTAAATGCATTGGGAAACAATCTTTTTGTTGGAGTTCAAAGTTATCACTATCGATACCATCACTGTCAAAATTAGTGTGTAAGGGAAAGGAGGTTTTGAACAGAGCATTGGCTGGTTGGGCGAGAAGAGCATGTGACAACAACTAGAAGAATCTGGAAATGGATCCAAGTGAGTTGGAAAAAGTAAAGAAAGGACATTTGTGAGAACTACAGTGAAAGCATGATTGAAAATGCTCAGTAAGTGCATATGGGGTGAAATATTTTGGTGGAGAATTATAAGCAAAAGAGTTTTAAAAAGCAAAGATGGCTCTGATGTGTGGAGCCTGTGAATGATGCTTTACAGCATTGATGTTTCAGATAGAATTTTTAGAAATGCTCTATTTGTGGATGGTACAATTACAATGTGGGTACATCTTACAGTAAATTGATAACTTCTTAATCAACAGTGATGTGACCACATGAAAATATTAATGTAGCTTCCAAAGACATTTATTTTATAATTTGAGAGAGATTTAGTCATCAGGAGAAGTGTTATCTAACATAATTAGTAATTGACTGTCAAAGAAAGAGATGATGAATAATATGACTCACAGGGAAAAGATCTAGCTTATCCTCTATTCTTGTCATTTTTAAAACTCATTTTTGTCTATAACAGGGGTTTATGGGTTGTGACAAGAATTATTTTACATACATTTTGTGGAGCCAGAGACCATTCTGTATGGGGATAATTATACAGAAAGTTATTTACAAGATTTTCAGAAAGGTGAAAAGCACATAAAAAAACTAAGTTATAATTTCTTCTTGGCATACAAATTTGCTAGTAAATCAACATTTTATTTCATTATTAAACCTTTAATTGTGAATTCTAAAGTACCTGTACATGGCAAAGATGATCCACAAGAATGGAACATTAAAGGTATCCTAACTTTCAACAGTAACAGTTTCAGAAGATACTGGATTCATTACATAGTATGTAATGAATTGATTTCTTTACTGTGAATCTACAATAGTACTAGTTCTGTTTCATCACTAGCAGAAATGAGAAAACTTCTTGTGTTCCGTGGTTCAAATGAAGAACCCCTTGAGAAGGCTGCAGAGGCTTAAAGTCAAAAGCTAATTAAGCTAATCACACTTGTAAGAGCTATGTAATTTTCTCTTCCCTTTTGGTAGGTTTTTATATGAGCTGAATATTTTGATGTTTGTATGTCCTGTTTCTTGAAGTTAAATTTATTCTGAAGAGAGTATTTTTTAAATTATTTAAAAAGTAGAAATTTAATCGCTTCCTTATCCTTTGCCTAGATTGATATTTCTACATATTTTATTCTGTTTTTTCTGAGTTCAACTATATCAGAATCCATTAATAAAATGTTGATCCACAAATGAATAGCAGTAATGTCTATTGATTTTTATATATTAGTTATACTTCCCTAATTATTTCTTTATTACGGACTCTTATTTGACATTCACATTTCCTTTTCTTCTTCTTTTTTTAATCTTCAGTTAGTTTCTTGGAAAATGCAAAGTGTTAAAATGATAAAACAAATTGTTTTCTTTTGTTTTTTTTTCCAGCCAAATAAAGTAGTTAGGGGCACTGATCTCACAGACAGAGTGTCTGGAATTCAATCCTGGCATCCAGTACTCAGCTGTGCAATCTTGGGCAGGTTGCTGGCCTCTCTATGCTTCAGTTTCATTATATGATAAAATAAAATTGTAGGAATTATATGTAGCAAACGAAGCAAAGCATCAGTTGCTGGACATATTTTACACTGCCATTGCTGCCCTTGTTCTGGGAAAAAGATAGTCATTTCACTGATTCTGAGAGTGACTGGCCTGGTTAAAAGAAAATTAGAAAGAGCATAATACTATAACTACCTTTCAAAGGTCTAGAGGTAAAAGTGTAAGTGTGTGTGTGAGTGAGTTTTTGCATGTGAATACTGAATAAAAGTTATACTGTAGTCAAATGGTCATGTATAAAGAAGAGATTCTGAATAATGACAAAGCTCTAATTATTGAACAGGACTATTCATGAATAAGTGAGTTTTTATTATCAGAGTTAACTAAGTGGTATCAAATTAGCGTGTACTGTTGATTTTCTTGGAGAGAGTCAAGGAGAGAGTCAAGTCAGTGGCTTCCAAGATCCATTTGAATTAAAAGACTGTGTATTTAATGCACTCAGTTACCAACTGTCCTTGAGTAATAGCAGTCACTCTGGCTCTTCTTCTTTTTATCACTCATTATATCAGAGGTGCATCCTCTTTAGAGGCAGATTTTTAGTCTTTCTTTTTCTGAGTCGAATCAGGATGCAGACCCTCAGCTCTTGAGAGCTAGAGTCAAGTATTGTGGTCCCTTTGCTATTGGAGCAACCTTGACTGTGACATGTTGTGCATCTGGTTTTATCAGAATGACAAACCTAGTGGCTGAGCATTTCTTTTATTTGGTGAAAATAAATTCCCATCTTCTCTCTGCATCCTCAAGTAAAATTATCGAATATGATTAGTTGGTTCAGAATCTTGGTTGAGTCGGTTGGTTCAATATATTACATGAATGTTTTTTCATATAATTCTCCGATTCAACAGCATTGACTATCAAATAATTTTATATGTGATCTTTTCCCACAAATCCAATATGCAGGCACCATAAACTCATGCATACTAAATATACCTGACCTGTTGGCACAGATTTTTTTTCATGGTTTACGTATCATTTACTTGAGTCATAGCTGGCACTTACTTCCTACCCATCACTTAACATTCTGTCCTCCAACCTTCAGTCTCACAGTCATTTTCAAATGATTCTTTGTGATCCCATTCAATTTGCAAGCTGATTTACATGCCTCATGTCTGTGGGAAATGCCATGATATTTTCAATCTGTTCCACTTAACAAATTTGTTGCACAGTAGGAAAGCAATACCAATCATTCTTTCATGATATGCATTTACAAAGAAAGGAGATGTCCCTGCATCAGTCTTTTGAAGGATGTAAGTTTCACCCTGTTTATTAATGGAGCAATGTCAAGATGCAAATTTCAAGGCAAAATTGTCTCTCTGTACTTCTATCTGTTTTTATTGTTTGTAGAATTTTAATTAATGCTGGGAAAGCACAAACAAAAAGTGTATCAGGGGGGAGGGGGGGAAATGGGCATTTATTGAAACCTTAAAATCTGTACCCCCATAATATGCCGAAAAAAAAAAGTGTATCAGAGGGAAATTAGGTTTTTCGAAGAAATATACACACCTATTAGAACTCAACCTACATTAAGTATCTTGCTCATACCAACAGGAAATAGTTATTTGTCCTCTTCTCTACCTTTTGGGGTATGTATTATTATTAATACTATAAACTGGTTAGGAGAACACAGATGTCCTGTATTCTTGAGCTTCTTAGATGCTATGTTGTCATCCATTATAAGTATATTATCATATTTAATCTCCCTAACAACCCTCAGAGTTGGATATACCATTTTGACTGAAGAGAGGGTGAAGGTTGGAGGAATTCCATGACCCACCTGAGGTAACTTTTAGAATTGGAGCTTGGCTCTTCTATTCACAGCTTAAGTTTTTTTTCCAAAATAACAGAAATAATGGGATCCATTGAAGTTTTCTGAATAAGGAACATTATGGTTAAAGTAGTGTTTCTTAATAACCCTTCCTTTCTACCCATGTTTTCATCATTCATAGTCTCTACCTATTGAATCATTTTAATACATAGGGTTTTAGCTCTTTATTCTATATTGTCTTTGCCTTTTATCACTTGGAAACAGGCATTAAAAATAATTAAAAATAATAGCAATAACATCTACATCAGAATTCATAATACAATTGAATATCTTAAACCCTAATATAATGAGATTTGCATGAGTTCTTTTTGTGTACCTAGAGGAATGTACATAGGGTGTGATTTTAGAGGTAAGCAAAGGTCACCTGATCATACAAGATTAACTGCATACTTTCATTAAAAAATAAAACTCTCCTTGTATGTGGTAAATTTTTAAAGAGTATTTAATTCATTTCTACATTCATATAGGTGTGGAAAGGAATCTGATAAGAAGTTAAAGGACATGGCCCTAGGATAGAAGTAATTTAAAGACCAAGGACATTAGGGCAGTGGCTAGGATGGAGAAGATAACCAAAGTGGCTACTAGAAAAATCAAGATGAATGCTGCTCAAGACAATCTGGCTGAGAACAGAATGGAAATTAAGTGATGACTAGATGATAAATGCTACATTTCCATAACTCTAAGACATCATCAATTTAATAACAACCTTTCAGAAAGCAATGTGTCACAATTTTGGAATTGTTAAAGTATGCAACTGGAGGTGGAGGAAACCTGTTCTTAAAATACCTATACACCTTAAAAACGGTTATGGTAGACAGCGTGGAATGCAGCCTTGAACTCATTCTTCCATCCTTTCTAATAAGTTTGTATATATCTAACTCCTACATTAAATTTTCATCTCTCCTTTAAAATACTTAAAGTGGCTTCAATTTTCTTTACTAAAATCTGACTGATTCAGTGTTTGGTAGTAGGCATGTTTTCTAGCAGCAGCGTTGAGTTACTTTTTATGGGAAAATGGCATGATGAAAGTTCACAGCATAAGATGGCTAAAGAGTTTCTTACATTATCTTATAGGTCACATGGAATGAAATGTCTATTTAAGACAAAGCACCGGTGAACCAAATGGCTGTTGCAGTAGATCATTAGAGTAGGAATGATGACTACAAGTACTGTGGAATGAGCCAGCAACTTTTGACTGAATTGGAAAGACTAAAGAAAGAAAATGTCTTGATCAGTTTTTAAATTCTTGGCTCCAGAAATGCATGGAAGGCCTAGGAACTACTCTACTATATTAATATAACCTCTTATGTATGTGTCACAGAAGCTAATGTAGCTAGAAATCAGATACAACTTGAGTTTAATTCATAGTCTTCTAAGTCTTCTTATTTGAAACATTATGTATTGAATAGGAAGGACTACAGCCCTGAGAAATAAAATGAATGAGAATATTAAATTCAAATTAATATATATAGTCTGTTATTTCAAGACCTATGTATTGTCTTGACAGCAGAATCAGCTTCTTACTGCCCATTGCTCATGCCTCCATCTTTTGAAGTTGGGCCTGCCCTGCCTCAAGATCTTATAAGGATTGCACCTGACATAATTACCTTGGAACTGAATTCCATTTCCCTTTCCATTTATTCCTTATTTCTTTCACATTTTTAGCTAAAATCATATCCTATCACACTAAAAGAAGCAGAGAATTGTTAGACTGTTATATTGGGAGAATGCTAGAGGACATGTGTGGGAACAGATTCTAAAAGTGATGCCCTAGGGAAAAAGAAATTTGATATTTGCATTTAATTTATTGCATCTGTAAGGCTGAGATTACCAGAAAATCTCACCTATTTAGATATGATATGATTCATACACAGAAAATTTGGATTCAAAGATTCGGCTATAGCATTTTGGAATAGTTGTAACTTTGCTTAGTTGGGAATAGCAATTTGGACATAAATATAAGCTATAATAAATTAATTTGAGATCCTTAAAATTCCTAGGTTTAGTGGGGATGGAGGAGTCCAAAGTTTTAGGGAGATAAAAATGTAACCACCCTCATATCTCCTAACTATTTATTTCTTGAGAAGGTAAAAGGAACACTTACTTAGCTGATGCATTGAAAAATACACTGATGAGGTATGCACCAGCACCCTTGAATAACATCCTAATAACTGTCCTTTATAGGCCAGGGGTGAAAATAAACAGTGGTGCCACTGACATATGCACCTCTATTTCAATGAACATAGAGTGTTAGAAGAAATGGCAGCTTAACCTATAGCTTTTATACAACTCCCTTATGGTCAGGGTTCTGGGTATGAATTAAAGTTCTAGTTAGATATTCTCATACAATTTTGGAAGGCAGAAATAATGTGGAGCCATCTTTTTATTATTGCTATTGTCTTCTTGTAAAGGAAACTGTGACAACATGATATCATAGCAAAAATTCTGATATTTATCCTCAGGCTTTCTGTATGCTGACAGGCAATTGAAGCAGAGTAGTGGGGTTTCATGTTCCAATATCTATTAACAATTTATGTTTGTCAAGAAACAATTGTGATGGTAGCATATCATGCGCAACAGCTGCTTCTGACTGCAGTTTCATAATCTAAGATTACAGCTAAGCACTGAGATCTTCAACTCAATAGTTCCAGTAGTGTTCTCAGAGGTAGTAGTTACCTGGTACAGTAGGTCTGTAGATTTCTCAGTCATTACTAAAGCTAGACCTATGGTCCATGTCTCCATCCCTTTCCATGATTTTGTAAGTACTTAGTTACCTGTATTAAATACCTCTCTGCCTTTCTTACACTGAGTGATTTCTATTTCTTATATTGAAACTTACTATAATTAATGCAAGGATGGAATTTATTCAAAGACAATGTATTCTTTTGCAGAGTTTCTCAATTGATTTCAATATGCAAAAGTTTGTATTGAGAAGAATTTATCAATAGAAATTAGGAAGAGATTAATTACTCTGCAAAATGCAAAGAAAAGAATTTGAAGTTCCTGGGTAGTTCACAGACTAGAAGTGACAGAGAAGAAATGAGTTAGTGAAATGGCATGAAGATCAGGTAACATCGTGAAGTAAAACGAACTGAAGAAAAAATATTTATAGTGGAGGAGTGGCTGAAGAAACTTATGTGAAGCATGATACCTGCACTTATATAGTTTTACAAATCTCCTTCTTACCCTTCTCCCTGCCCCATAATAACTTCAGTGAAGTCTATTCTATTTACAAATTACCTGTATGAACTTTATCAGAAAACTAGGACAAAGTCTATGATCAAGACAGAGAGAACTCCTAGGATTGAGATGTAATACATAAACTTTTTAGGACAGGGAAAGTAGGCACCTAGAACTAGAGGTGATTATGAGAAATTTACAGAAATCTTGGACAATGTCTTAGCTTCCACAGGATATGGACAGAGGAATTCAGGGTGATAAACATATATGTTAAGAAGTATCATAAAATTAGGGAAATTCTGTCTACTCTATTTTCTTCTGCTTTATTTACCCCAAATAACTTAATCATCATGGAAATGTTCTCATGAGTAAGAATGCTAAAGTGGTTAAGACAAATCTTATATCATCTTAGCATTGATCAATTGAACAAATGAAAAATTGGAAACAAGAAGTATTCTACCTATTTATTCTTTAACTCATGAATGAATGTCTAAGTATTTTTTAAAAATTTTATATCTTTGTTTTTGCTTCTGTTTATGTGGTAAATCACAATTATGAATTTATGTATGTTAAACCATCCTTGCATCCCTGGGATGAAGTCCACTTGGTCCTGATGGATTATTTTTTTTGATGTGCATTTGGATTGAGTTTAATGGTATTTTATTGAGGATTGTTGCATGTATATTCATAAAAGATATTGGTCTATAGTTTCTTTTTTTGTTGTATCCTTTCCTGGCTTTGGTATCAAGGCGATAGTGGCTTCATAGAATGAGGTGGGACGGTTTCCTCTTTCTCAATTTTATGGAATAATTTCTGTTTTATGAGTGCCAGTTATTCTTTGTAGATCTGATACAATTTGGCTATGAAACCATCTTGGTCCGGGCTTTTTTGTTGTTGTTGGTGGGAGGTTTTGTACTACTGTTTCTTCCTGGGTTGAGTCTTGGGAGATTGTGTGTTTCCAGGAACTTTCCCATTTCCTCTATGTTCTCTAGCTTATGTGGATAGAGATTTATGTATATCTTATTACAGGCATAAAAGAACAGCTCTGCAGTTGACTCTTTCCTGCAATCATAAAGCACTGACAGGGAGAACAACTCTAGAGCTCATTATAGCATCAATCAACTCAGGCAAACAGGGCGTGGCTGATTTTCACTCACAAGCTTCACCCACCATCTTGGAAATTAAGCCTGGGATCCCACTACAATTCACACTACCTGGAAATGGTGAAGACAGCAGGATAGGAGCAACCCAAAGGGGCATTGCTTTTTAGGAGAGAAAAAAAGGTTGCAGGCAGCTTAATCTGTGAGGGGACTCCCTCTTGCACTGCACACCTCTGGGGTGATTGGGGTGCTGCTGAGAGTCTGTGCAGAGATATTCTACTGGAGAGCGGGTGCAATGGAGATCTGGGGCCTACAGATCCCAGGTTTATGTAACTGACACCATCCTGTTCACTCTGGTGCATGGAGCCAGGTCCACTCAAGACCCAGCCTTCTAGCAGTAGCCTTTATGTCACCCCTGCTGGGCTGAGGAGGGAACAGATGCTCCCCTGTGTTGTACCTTGTTTCTAAGGTCCAAGCATGCCTCCTTCCCGGCGTGGGAACTAAACAGAAGAGGAGCCCCAGATGCCACAGGCACCATTTGGGAAGCCTGGGGTGACTGCCTCAGTGGGTCTTAGATGTGGGGAGAGAACCTTGGCTGACCAGCAGCTCTAGCCCACTTACATGGATCCAGGGCTGCTGAGACAAATCCCTACCTGCACAACTGGGCATTGGCAGTCCCCGTGCTGGTGTAACAGCACCCCCCTCCCCACTGCAGGGACCTCCAGGAACTAGAACAGAAAGAACAAAGCAAACCCAAAGCCAGCAGAAGAAAAGAAATGATAGAGGTCAGAGTAGAACTAAATGAATTAGAAAACAAACAAACAAAAAACAATACAAAGGATTAATGAAACAAAAAGTTGGTTTTTTGAAAAGATAAACAAAATCAATAGACCTCTTGCTACATTAACCAAGACAGAAGACAAAGGACCCAAAAAAGCTTAATCAGAAATGAAAAAGGTGACCTTACAAATGATAGGACAGAAATATAAAACATTGTCCATGAATACATGTCTAAACTTTTTTGAATAGTTATTTCTCTGCTAATACCTGAAGGTATACAGTGAAATAAGATACAGAGCTAGTGCCCTAAAGGGTCTAATGATTAGGCAGATGAAGAAAGAGGCAACTACCACATCGAGGAAAGAACTAAGATACAGGCCAATGTAGTACCTTAGGAGGCCAGAGAGGAGATCTGAAAGAGCTTCTCAATGACAATGACACTGAAGTGTTTCAAAATTGCAAAGTCAAGAATAGAGGAGGCAGAAGCCTGATTCAAGCGGAGGGATAGTATTTGTAAAGATGAGGAGTGTTAAAGTATGCTCCCCCTCAGTACAAAACCTTCAAATAATTTGGTGTGGCTGAAGAATAAAATCAAAGCTGGGGAGTAAAGAGATGCTACAGATGAGTCTGGAGAATTTGAAAGGAACCAAATAATTAAAGAGTTTAGATTTCATTAATAGGTAACAGTAAGCAATCAGAAGATTCATATGAGAGTAATACTATATTATAGTATGAAAAGTGACTTGCAATGTTTAAGATCAGAAAAAAGGAGGCCAGTTAATGGTATATCATAATAATCCAGGTGGGATTAATAAGAACGTGCAGTTGAGGAGCACCAGTGATAATGATGACAGCTACTGATTCTAGACAGATTTAGAAAGTAAAATAATCAATACCTAATGATGTACATGGGTGGAAAGGAAAGCAAAGAGCTGAGGATAGATCTGAGGTTTCTGTCTTGAAGTTAAGAGTTGGTGCAATGATGGTAGTAATAAATATGGAGAAGTTACCAAAGTGAAAAACAAAAAAGGAATAATTTTAGGTCCTAATGATTTTTGAAATTATTTGTTACACTGGACTAAAACATTAAACATAAAGCTTTTGTGTCCCTAGGGCTCTGAAAACATTTCATGGTAAATTAGCATGCAGACGATTACAGCTGCCTCATCTTTTTAAATACTTAATCTCAGCATGCAAGCGTGTTTGCATGTGTAATAAATGCCCCCTCTCATTAAATCATTGTCTATAAGGAATCAAGCCCAGTTTTATTAGAGACAGACCACTTACAGTTAAATGAGTTATAGATGTGCCACTGTTATATGCAACCAGTAAAAAAATAAAAGCCAAAACAATAGATGTAGGTATTATGTAAGAATCATTTGATATAATAAGATGTATCTAATATAAACAAGATCTACTCATTCATTCATTTATTCATTCATTCTTGGTGGGCAAAGTAGCAACCTACCTCCATCTCACAGTGAGATTCTGAATTAAAATAACTAAATTGGACCCAACTTTGATGAGAAGTTACCTAATAAATAGAGTAAGCATTAAATGTTACTGAAGTCTCAGGTAGAGCAGACAAAAATAAATTCAGATTCCTTGTTCTATAATGGCACATCCACAGTTTTGTTAATGGGCGAAATAGTTTCTTTAAAAATGGAGTTAAATTGTGATGTCTCAGAAGAAAACAATACAATATATTTTGGAGAAAGTAAATTATTTACTCAGTAAAGAAATGAGTGATTCTTCACCCTTGCTGATGACAAAATTGGGCTAAAATCTGAGCTCCCACTTAGCACTTGCTCATAGCCTGGAATCTCCTTGGAATTTATGAGGTGAGTACCAATAGATATTATTGCTTATACTGCTGAACTCCAGGTATTGGCCAGGAATGAGGACACAGTAGAGAACCAAGATATTTACCTGTGAATTAGGTAGACATTTTTTCCCAAAGGAAGAGAATGAGTTCTACTAGGCAAAGAGATTTAAAGAGATGGGTGGTGCATTGGTAGATACATGCAGACCCAAGGCAAGGAGAATTCAAAAGATCCATTCTTCTGGTGAAGGCCCCTGTCTTAAATCTTCTGTTCTTATGTATTATTAGGAAAAGTCAGATAGAGTTTCCACCTAGTTCCTAGTATATTGTAGTTCTCTTTTATGATTCACTTTACCTTTCAGTAATGAATTTTATATTTCAATTGTAGTCCAATGCATTGGTCTTGTGAAAGTTGACATGATAAAATAGCTTAGGTCTGCTCCATCAAATTTTCTTCAAGGCTCAGTGGAAGAAGGGAAGGTGTGTTGTCTTATTTAGTGTTTTACAACATGAAGAATAGTGGCTATCACAGTGATGGGAACAATTTATGACAAGCAAAGCATCAGAAGGAAAATATATAGAAGTAGCAGGAAAATTAAGCCTTTTATTTTGCTTGTAGGTTAGTGGCTATTACACTTAAAAAAGAGAATGGTAGCAATTAGAATAATACATTCAACAAACTTTCCTTGGAGCCAGTCCTGGATAGGTCCTTCCTCAGAAAGCTCACAGTTTGTTAGGGAAGCAAAGAATGTAATGGATGATTAAAATGGAGGATTATAAGTCTGAAGAAGAAGGTATTCACAGAGTTATAAGAGAATGAGTCAGTTAATATCTGGTGGGCACAAGTAGGACAAGGCCATTTTAAGAGGATTTAAAACTTGATCAACATCTTAAAGAATGAACTATAAATCCTCATAATTTATAAAAACATAGCCATTCCTTTTTTTTGACAAAGTCAAAAATTTATTCTTTAAAAAGACAAATAAAACATGTTTTTACCTTAAGGAAACAAGCCTCTGGTAAGATTCATCATGGAAAAGGAAAGAGCACTGATGACTATTAACAACATCAGGAGCGTAAAGTGATTACAGAATTAGAAAGGAGTAAGTCTTATGAAAAACGTCATGTCATGACATTTGAAAATTTATATAAAATAAAAAATTTTTTTGGTTAATTATTAACCAACAAAAATTGAAAATTGCTCAGTGGTAATAGTCTACAAAGAAAACAAACTCTAGGCTCAAATGGTTTTATAATAGTGTACTCTAAACTTTCAAGATCTTTTTAAAATTTTATTTTTAGAGTTTTCTTATTGACAGGAAAAATGAACTAAAATTATATAGAAATTTATATAAGCAGTGAATAAATTTTACATGAGAATCATATTATTATTCTAAAGATGACCTTATGTATTATTAGTCAATGCTTGTTTCCTCAGATATTCTTCTCAATTTTCATCCTATTCAGAAACCAGGGCATCTAGTCTCAATGTTATACTTGATGCTGTCTTTTTTGTTGGGCATCCAAACTTTTTTCTATTTTTTTCTCCTACTTTCATGTTTTTCTAGGGCTCCAGCCTTAGACTTCATCCTTTCTCATCTTAAATGACTTCATAAACCTTTTTGTCTATGTAACAGGTTTTAACAGTTATTTATGGACAAAATACCCCCAATCCAAATTCTTCTTTTGGCTTTGGATCTTAATAATATTCAGTTCAAAAGAGAGATTGCCTCCAAACTCCTCATTCTTCATTTTATATTGCCTCTCTTGGTTGAATTGTCACTATTCTCTCAATTACACTAGGAAAAAAACCCCAAAATTCTTATATTGAAATACTTTCTCCCCCTCAGCCCTCAAATACCTTTAACTGTATAAGATTCTGTTTCCTAAATCTCTTTACAACCTTATATACATCTTAATTCTTACTTCCATTTCCATAATTTAGGTCCTCATTATCTTCAGTTTAAAGAGTTGGAATAATTGCTTAGTGTCTCTGACATCATTCACTTCCGCATATAATCCATCTTCTCTTCTTCCACAAGAGTGAACATAATAGCAGTTGAAATGTTATTCTGTCTCTTGCTTAACCCTGCATCTACTCTCATTTATTTGCCTGAGTGATAAATGATGCATTCCTTCCTCACTCTGGTCTAGGTCCCGCACAAACTGGCCACTGTGTTCCCTTGCCAACCTTAGATCAAACATACCTTTGCCCCTGGCTCCATTGTGGTTTATGCTGTATCAGATTTAAAATATACAGTATTCCCTTCTTCTCCTATTAGTATACGCATACTCCAACGGGGTACTTTTATTTATCACCTGGGCTTTGATTACCATTACTATATTGATGATTCCCAAATCTATATCTCCCTCCAGTATATATTTTATGGAGTCCAGACAGGGATATCCAAGTCAAATGTTTATTCTGCTAAAGTGTGCTACAGACATCTTAAACCCAACATTTCTACAACTGGATTTATAATCTTCCACAAATCTACTGCACATAGCATTTTTAAGGATTTGTAATTATTTTAGGGGAATTCACGTATTATTACAGCAATACTTCTTTTTATACATGTAGAAACAAGCTCAGTGAAGTTTAGCTTTTAGGTTGCTTTGTGTTTCAGAAACTCCAATTTAAACTAGATTTAATGAAAAGGACATGAATTGTGTCCTATAATTGAAAGGTCAAAGCTAAAAATCAAATCAAGAGAGGCTCAAACAATAACTTTAATCTACCTGCTTTTCATATTGTCTTCATCTCTCCACCATTCAGTTCAAAGTTTTTCTGTTACCTCCTTTCTCAGACAAGTGTTTTCCTTTTGTAGGCAATATGGCAGCCAACCTCTCCAGATTGGCATCATATCCTCTCAGCACCCAAAAGATAAAAGTAGAATTTTTTTCCCATAATGCTTAAAAGAATTTCTCCCAATGAAAAAACTTTGTCAATCCATGTAAAATGTTGAACATACGCCCTCTCTATGAAACAATCATGAGACCATGCGACGGCTATGTTGAGATATGTATCTTGGAAGCCAAGAAAAAAACCCCAATAGAAACATATGGACCTAGCAAGTGCCTGTAGTTATTCAAGAGGTGAGAGTGGGGGATTATGGAACTATTAGCATAAGAAAGAGAAACTAATGCTAAGTAGGCAAAAGCAACAGCTACTTGCTTATATTTACTTAGCAAATAAGTGATCAGGCAAAACCTCAAACTGGAGCCATTTAGTTTTCACATTGTGTTTTTTATGTTCTTCAGTGAATATGTTCAGCTGTAACTTAGCAACTGAAGACACAAAGAGAAGTAAAATGTAGCCCCTGTTCTTAGGAAACTGTATATCTTATACTGTACTTCCAAATCATTGCATCACCAACAATGTATAGTGATTCCTCTCAAGAAATCCATGGCATAAAAACAATACTTTATAAATAGCATTGGTTACATAGTAATTAATACTTTATTTTATTGATACAGTTAATTGCATTTTAGTTTTCAAAAAATTATTTACCTATTTTTAGTGAAGAGCACAAAATGCTGGTGAGCTGGGACATTGCTTCTGCAGGACCCTTCCTGTCACTGAGAGAATTTCCTTGTCTCATGTTTCTTCTATGCCTCCTGGGTTTGTTTGCTTGGCTTCAAAAGTATCTTTTCCTTTTACCCCTCACCTACAAATTTCTAATTCTCGTTCTATATAGCTACTAGCTAGAATGTGGTATAAAAAACTAGTTTAAAATGGTGTGGTGGTGCTAACTGGGGCTGTTTACAATATTATCTATCTTTTCCTTGTAAGTAGGGTTGTACTTTTCCACCATCTTGAACTTAGGCATGGTCACAGGACTCACCTTACCTAACTGATTGTGAGCAATAGCATGTGCTGCTTCCAGGAAGAATTTTGAAAGCCACTGTACAATCCCTTTTCAGGTCCCAGAAACAATGGAGTCACGTAAGGAGATGGAGTCTCCATTCGCCTTTGTTCCAGAGTAACTAGGATGGGCAAAGCCCTCTACCAACCCAGATTGTATGTGTATCATAAGAAACACTTACTTTGTAGTGGTTGGGCACTGAAATTTTGGAAGGTGCTGTTATTGTAGCAAAACACTGCCTGTTCAGACTGTATCACACATATTGACTAAATCACCCAGATACGTACTCCTTTCCAAAGGTATTTATGGTTTTAGAAAAATCCTGGAAAGACAATCCAAAGGAAATAATATGAATTTTGAAATTTGAAAGCTGTATGGAGTATTAACATTTGAAGGGTTCCATGTTAGACAAATATTCTACTGCTTGAGGTCAAATAAATGAATAAAGGAAAGAAAAGAAAACTAAAGAAAAACTATTATAAAACTTGAATTTGGGTAGAGAGCCATAAGGATTTCACTTCATCTAATTATTCTCTGAAGCAAATACATAGATAGACATGCCCACATTTTTTAAAAATAAAATATGAAGACTACCAAATGGAATGAGTTATTGCCCATTTACAGTAACTTCCAATTTAGTGACATCCAGAACATTAAAAAAAA
Source organism: Microcebus murinus (assembly GCF_040939455.1). Classification (NCBI taxonomy): domain Eukaryota; kingdom Metazoa; phylum Chordata; class Mammalia; order Primates; family Cheirogaleidae; genus Microcebus; species Microcebus murinus. The sequence goes on from NC_134114.1 coordinate 61,690,232, forward strand.
AAAAAATTGAGTTCCTTTAGTTCTGTTCAAAATTCTGTCTGGAAGAAAAGAACATGATGAAATGCCCTTGAATTTCTGTGAAACGGAAATAAAACTTTATTATCTCTCTCTAAAGTTAGTTAGGGAAGGTTCTTCAGCCTGTCATAGGAAACTGGGAGGAAGGTTGAAGTTAATGAGCTGCTTGCATTGTGATGGGCTTCTTTGAAAGACGCTGTGCTTCTCCATAGTGGAGCCTTCAGAAAAAAAGAATCAGCAAGGCAGCAGGAAGCATCATAATTAATAAGGGGCCCACAACAGAATGCGATTTAATCTAACATGACTATTCCAAACTGTAGACAGTAACAGCATGAGTCTTCATTTACAAAGGCAATCTATCACTTTTCCTCCCAAGAAAATGAGAAAGTATCAATCTCTTTAGAAGCTCAAATTTAAAACTGCTGCAGAAGAAAATAAACTTCATAGAGACAAAAAATAGCTTAAAAGATGTGGCGAGAAATGTGGGAAAGGGAGATTTAATCTCTGTTATCTGGGATGTAGCAGACAGTAGAAATTCCATTTACCATCTGTAACTAAATATACTAAAGCCAAACTTTTTACTCTCAGTAGTACCTTCAAGTGGTCGTTAGCTTATTGTCTAAAGGCTTGGGAATTTTAAGTTCTCTCTAATGACTTAGTAATGGTGGTAAAAAATGACTTGAAATATTTCTTGTGAGAATGTCTGATTAATCAAGAAACAGACCTTGCAGTCCTCAAATTTTCATTTTGAGAATATGGGAAGAAGAGAACTCTACAAGGTGGGAGCTCTTTTGCAACCTCCATTCAGATGTTCAGCTTTATTTCACTGTTACTTCCTTTATGACAGTGCTATTTCCATTTCCTACATAACTTTGTAAGTATCTGAGTTCTGACGATACATTTTACTCCAAAAGTAGAAAATAACAATAACCAAAAATATTGTGTGTGCATCTTCCTAGTTTACTATTACTCTATAGAGAATAAATACATAGTGATGCAAAAAAAAAAAAAAAAAACAAAAACCTGGATTAACTTGAAGCAATTCAATTTATTGGTAATATTTTCTAGTACCAGTTGAGTCATCTATGAGGAGACTTACATTAGATTATAAATGTGAAAGATTTTCGCAGAAGCAGTGACCTTCATTATGAACTTTTAGAGGTTTCACTTGTATTAAAACATGTTTTAACAACACACTAAATCATTTGCAAAGGGAAAATGAAAATAAAAAATTGGCCTGGAAGTATAGCGATAAGGAGGAGGTTTAAAATGCTACTAAATGAGCTTTGATTTTTGCCAATAAGCATTAGAAAGGCAGGAGGTCAAAGAAAATGTAGTTTCAAATGCCATGCTTTCATCAGAGAACACTTTATTTTTCATTTTCTTTAATTATCTATATTGTTCTCAGAGTTTACAGTTTTTAAAAAAGTCCTTCTCAAAACCAAAATTAATATGAAGAATTATTGTAAAGAGTCTGTCTCAACTTTTAAAAAACAAATTTCTAAGTACCTATTGGAAAGATGAAATTACTTAATATATTACATCTACAATAAGAGCTTAGAAAGTTTTTTCTGATTATCCATTGTTAATGTAGAGACCCAATGGTTTTTTGTATTGATTTTGTATCCTCCAACTTTGCTGAATTCATTTATTTGATGTAACAGCTTTTCTGTGGAATCTTTAGGGATTTCTGCATATAAGATTGTGTCATCTGTGAACAGAGATAATTTTACTTCTCCCTAAAAATGACATTTCTTAACACAAAATCTAAAACTGAATTTCATACATTGTTTTCTGTAACATAATTGCAATGACCCTACTAGGTCCATGGAATTAAAAAAATACATTTGAAAATATAAGATCATCCCTAATGCTGGGGAGCTAGTCTATGTAATTAGTTTCTAGTTTCAAATACCTTACATAGACCTTAATACTCTAATCTATTAACTTCTTTAATTATACTTTCTGTAATTACTTAATCTGTTACCCAAAATAATGTTTTAATTTGTATGTGCTTAATATTTACTGACATTTGCAATCATGTAGCATGGATTTTTCAATATTCAAATAGCAGGTTAAAAGAAACATTGAATTATTTGTAGATTCTGGTCATTAGCCTTTTATCGTATGTATAGGATGCAAATATTTTCTCCCATTCTGTAGGTTGTCTATTTGCTGTGTTGATTGATTTCTTGGCTGTGCAGAAGCTTTTTAATTTAATCAAGTCCCATTTATTGTGATTACCTTTGGGGTTTTCTTCATAAATTCTTTGCCCAGGTCAATATCTAGAACCATTTTTTCAACACTTTTTTCTAGAATTCTATGGTTCCATGCTTCACACTTAAGTCTTTTATCCATCTTGAATTAATTTTTATAAATGGAGGGAGATATGAATCTTGTTTCATTCTTCTGTGTGTGGCTATTCAATTTTCCCAGCACCATTTATTGAATAGGGCTTCTTTTCTCCAGTATATATTGCAGTCTTCTTTGTCAAAGATCAGATGCCAATATGTGGATGGTCTTACATCTGGGTTCTCTTTTCTGTTCCATTGATCTATGTGTCAATTTTTGTGCTGTGCCATGCTGTTTTGGTTACTATAGCCTTACAGTATAGTTTAAAGTCTGGTAAAGTGATGCCTCCAGATTTGCTCTGTTTGCTTAACCACTTTGGTAAAGTGCTCACCTGCTGTGAAACCTTGCCCACAGCCGACACTCATAGTCCAAATGATATTTTGTGCTGTGCATTGACGATAAATCTGTTTTGCTCTTGTGTGATGAGGAAAGCTTTAAAGTACCGAAAGCTCGTTTTACTTTACAGGCAGCTTTACTTGTAAATCAGAATAGGTAACATATACATATATGTTTTTATTACATTATTTTTAAATGTTCACAATTTTATTTTGATAAATGAAAAATCAGAAAAGTCATATCACTGCTGTCGGCTAAAGTCGATGCTTGGTTCATTTGTGGCTATCGACTATAGTCAACGCTTGGCTGTGCGTGTTCACCTGTGGCTGTTGACTATAGTCAACACTCGTACTGAAGTGGTTAAAACTGCTTTGGCTATTTGAAGAACTCAAACAATTGAACAAGAAACAAACAACCCTCTTAAAAAGTGGGCAAAAAGCATGAACAGAAGCTTTTCAAAAGAAGATAGACTAATGGCCAAAAAACATGAAAAAATGCTCAACACCACTGATCTTCAGAGAAATGAAAATCAAAACCAATAATGAGATATCACCCAACCCCAGTGAGAATGGCTTTTATCAAAAGTTTCAAAACAATAGATGCTGGTGTGGATATGGAGAGAAAGGATCACTTACACACTGTTGGTGGGATTTTTGCTTTGTGGAAAATACTAAGAAGATTCCTCAAAGAACTGAAAGTAGGCTTACCATCTGATCCAGTAATTCCACTACTGGTATTTACCCAAAGGAAAAAAAAGTCATTTTATCAAAAAGATGCTTGCACTAGAATGTTTGTTGCACACAATTCGCAATTGCAAAGATAGGGAATCACCCCAAGTGCCCATCTATTCATGAATGAATATTTTTTTATTGAAAAAATTTTATGCCAGGGGAGTGTGCAAACACAGTCCCCCACTACCACAACTTATGCAGTCGAGTTTCCCACATTTGGGGAAATCACAGGGGTCAGCACATCCGGAGTGCAATGGATAAGCCTCACCATGGGAAAACCACCTTTGTGATCATGGTATCTCCACTGCCAGGTAAGTACCATCATGAGTGAATTAATAAAATGTGATACATGTATACCATGGACTACTACTCAGCCATAAAAAATGAATTAATACATTTATTTTGCCACAATCTGGATGGAACTGGAGACCATTCTCCTAAGTGAGTTATCACAAGAATGGAAAAACAAACACCATATGTACTCCCTATTAAATTAGAACTAACCGATCAGCACTCATGAGCACAGAAGGAAGTAAAACTCAACAGAAATCATGTAGGTGGGAGTGGGGAGGAAGGGATGGGTGAAAGCATACCTACAATGTACAATGTACACTATCTGGGTGATGGGCACACTTACAAGTTTGACTCAAGCAGTACAAAAGCAATCCATGTAACCAAAACCAAAATACATGTGTATTCTGAAATTAAAAAAGAAACATTGAAGAACATTAATCCTGACAAAATAAAGACAGCCACTACATATATGCCTTTTGTATGTTAATATTAATTGCTACTTCTGTAAAATGTAAATCCTGTCTCAGACCAAGACCGGCACACTATCATATTTGCTATGGTTCCACTTATACATTCATGTCTATGATTTATACATGTGGCACAATTGTATTAATATACTACCATATGAACAAAAAATGGATTTACATACAACCATATGAAGAAAATTAAAGTATTTATACATAGCTGGAGATTTACTGTCTTCTTTCAAAACCATAGAGCCTATGAAAGATTTAGCCAGTTGTTTAAATCACATGCATTTCCAGTTTTATTGAGCTTCCCTTTACATTTCTTGCCCTAAATTAATTCAGTATTACTGGAGGGGATTCAACTAGGGTAGTCCATGAGATTCCTTCAAAAGAGAACAATATGCAATATTATGTAATCTCATAACCCATAAAGCTGTCATCTATGAAGTACTGGCTATACTAGAGGAGTCTCTCAGGCTACCTATGTTGAGCATTTAAATGATTATATTTAATAGAACAAATATATAAGGTCACATAATAAAAATAATTATTTATGTTTTCAACATACAGTATTATTAAGTTACAGTCCCATGATTTTCTTGAATGCTTTTGAAATAAAGATTCCTTGAAAAAATTCCTATCAATGGTCTCATCTCCTGATTCATAATCTGAAAATAGAAATACTGGCAATGTTTGGAAATTAGAATAATTGGATAGAGATTGATAGTCTAGAGCATGAAAACATCAGTTCTATTTTACATGAATCATCTCTTTCTACCAAAACATTGACTTTACCCAAAATAATTAGTTTGCTTTTCAAAGTCCTTTCTTTATTCAGTAACATATGGTGAAGGCATCATTCCTAATGACTTATTTTAAATTTTCAAAGAACTTAAAATGTATGATGGTGGTGAGCTTCCAGACAATCAAAGAAACCTTAGCAATAGATACATTCTGTCTATATTCATATGAATTTCTACATCTCTATAAAGCCCAAACACTCCATCCATATATATATATATATATATATATATATATATATATATTCATAAATACATTGTCTATATTTTCTATTTCATTTAAAAAATGTGGACATTGGAAGATAAATTCCTTCTTTGAATATATGACAGTAATATATTTTAACACCACTGTATTGTCCCTATTATTTTCATGTATTATAGCTCCACTCATTGAAAGAGGAAGCATAGCACAGGCAATCATCTATCCACTCTCTGACTCAGTTTTAGTAAAACTGTGGTGACCCCATAGACTCTGTAGTGTTCAATAATATATTCATTAATTCACCCAATATTCATATGACATAAATTGAAGGACCATAATATGGCAGGAAATAGGCAGTTTCTTGGTTTTAAAGCACAAATAAAAATATAACCTCTACCTTCAAAGAGTTTATAGTCTGATGATAGAGGTTGGAAAGGAGCTATCAAAGTGTCTGTATTAATTAAAGTGTATGGATTTATACAGGATGTAATAAGTAAAACAAAGGAAAGGGTATTAGTGCTATCTACTGGGGCTTTGAAGGTAAGAGGATCAAGGGGGAATGGTAACAGCATCCAAGTTAATGTAGAAACAAGAAATAGCATGATTTTTTGGAGGACTTGTGACTGAGGGTGCTGAAATGGAAGGAGAGGGTGATGTGAGGTGGAAGTTATTAACATAAGAGATACAACTGAGACAGCAAATCTTATATGCTATGAAGCTATCCCATGAGTGAAGATGTTACTTTAATCATTGCTAAGAATATGTCATGAATAGATTTATACAGCTCTTTGGCAGCAAAGGATTTGAGATAGCTTAGAAAAATAAAGATTGTAAAAAGAATGTAATGAATAGTAGGGGAAATCAGGGGGAAAATAGGAATATGATAAGGCCAAGACTAAATGGCAAACAGGAATGTAAAATGTATTTCCTATACACAATTACTAGAAAGGAGGGCCAAATTTGATTCTAAGCCTACTAAATACAAAGTTGAAAAATAAAGGCAGGGCCAGGCATAGTGGCTCATGCCTGCAATCCTAGCATTTTGGGAAGCTGAGGCAGGAGGGTCACTTGAGCCAAGAGTTTGAGACTAGCCTTGGCAACATTGTGAGACTATGTCTCTTAAAAAAAAAAAAGTTAACTAGACATGGTGGCATGCACCTGAAGTCCAGCTATTTGGCAGGCTGAGGCAGGAGGATCACTTGAGTGCAGGAGTTTGAGGTTGCAGTGAGCTACGATGACACCACTGCACTCTAGTCCCGATGGTAGAACACAAGACCCTGTCTAGAAAAAACAAAAAAAGGAAAGAAAAGGAAAAAGGACAGACAATGGTGATTCCCATTATCCATGAGAAAGTGTTTCCTAGATTACAAAAATAGAGAAAAAAAGGCGGTCAGTTGCAATATTCCAAGACCAAAGAAAACAGCAAATGCCTATTAAGAATGAACTTTCTCTAAAACATTGGAAGGAAATTTCTATTGTAGGTCTTCCTAAGAAAAGATATTTTATGATACACTGTAGGATGTTCTCAACAGTATCTGCACAACAGACTTAATTACAAGTTTGTATTTTTTATTATTTTTCATGTCCTTGAGTATTGGCTGGTAGCCTAAAACCAAACTCAGTTTGATAAAAGCAATTAGACAAAAGGGCCATATGGTGTAATCCAAATCCAAAGCTCTTTAATGGTCTAGACAAATCCAAGGATAAAGTTGAGACTATCAAATGAAATAAATGAGCTATCTAATTATAGTGGTGGGTGTATCACCAGAACCAGAGCAAATTCCTTTCAACGTAGAAGATCCTACCAGTAGTTAGGATGTACTGTCATTTCTCATTGATTAATATCACTTATGCCTCATCTGATAGAACATAAAAGCTTCATTTGACCAATAAAAAAAACACCATGTCCCCATTCTTCTAAACTCTAACATAAGAAATATAAAAATTTCTAATATTTTATCTACTTTCCTCAATTTAAAAGGAGATAGTGTCTTGCTAAGTAGGAATAAACTATAATCTCCATTGCAGGCTATTATCACACAGTGCCAGAATGAATTTCTCCTCATAAAATGCCCAGGTCTTGAAACAACTCAATTGTAAATACTCAGACCAAAAAAAATATATAAATAAATAAATAAATAAAAGAAACCAAAAATAGTGCCAAATAATAAATTAAAAAATAAGCTACAGATTCATCTCTCACAGTGAAATATACCTGTATTTCTTTGCATAATGAAAGTGTTGAAAAGTAAGAAAAATATTATTGAGGCTCAAGGATACAAGCCTACTTGTTTGCTCTATTTTTCAACATATCACTGCTAGTGATTGTGTCAAGTCCTACTATTTCAGTATGAATAGACAGACACGGAACTTACATTTCATTGGAGGGGACAGGCAAAAAAACAAATAAACAAATAAAAAATAAACATGATCCTGACAATGGCTATGAGAAAAATTGCTGATTATCAATATACCAAAATGAACTTCAATATTAGAATATGGAAGGATGTGTCAGCAAAGAAACTGATAATTTGAATAAAGATCCCCAAGTCATGATATCAGTTGTAGTGGCAATTTTTCTAGCCTATGTTTCATTTTAGACCAGGTCTAATTTTGTTCAGGCCCCAAAACCTGCAGGTCTGTGGTAATTTGCATGACTGAAAAAGACTTTCATTATCTCTTTGAGCATGATAGAAAAAAAAAAAAAAATCAGCTGAAATTGTTCTCTTGGAGGTTGCTTCAGGCCAAACAGGCAATAATAAGGTAATAAATAAGATTTTATGTGAGTCCGTGGAAAGAACTTATTGAAAGATGACTGTACTCTACTCCAAAACTATTCTCCTAGGTAGGTTTGAAAAGCAGAATTTCAGAATGTAGAAGATTATTGCTCTGATATGAGAATCTGGCTATACTTGTGATGCAGTTTATTATAAGTAAATAAAGTGAGATGTAATTCATCTTTTGAAAAATCAACTCTTTTCTCTTTCACCTCAGTCTCGATGTAATTTTAAGTTAACATAGTTCTTAATTTAAGCTTTATTTTACTAAGTAACACACATACTCAGTATTTCAATACCAGTTTCGATTTTCTCATTTTCAAAGTAAAATAATGACAAGTTCAGGTTCTCTGGGAAAAAGTAAATCTATAATATCTCTTTTGCATGTGAATTCTACCATCACTAGTAGGGCCTGCTTTCTGATTTATTATGTATGAGGTCATTTTGTTCTTGTAATACACATGAAGGAGCAATTTCTCTGCTTCATAATTGAGTAATAAGACATAGACGGCAAGCACATTCTTCTGACTCCATAGAATATTTACAAGAGTGAAGGCTGATATGCAAGTGATTTTCATCATCAGAATAGTGCAATGATATCAAAGGCAAAAATACTTGTAGTCTTTTAATGCTACCAAAAATTAGAAATAATAAAAATGGAAACATCTGCAGCTACCAGCTCTATTCATTGGGTATTGTTAATTTGGTGCTGTTGTTCTTGGTAGCAAACCAGAAAATTCCATTTGTGTTAGGAGTTCTAAAACTATTCCACAATGAGAAGTTACTTATTTTTCTATTGACATTCTCAAACAAAATGGCTTATTCCTACAATTCACTTGATAGTAAAACTATGTAAATGTATCCCAGGAGAATCTGGTAACTTTGAGCAAAGAAGGAAGTCTCATTGATTATTTGCTTGTTTTCAGAATTGGAAACTGTATAATGAGATTCCTTCTCTGAGAGAAAAAAATCCCATTTAAATTCTCCTTTTATTTGTCCTTGAGCTGCAAAAGTTCATATTTGCTGTCACCATTTTAAGTGAAATACGTAAATGAAATCATATTTTGTTCTGCTATGTACAGTCATTACCAGCAGACATAGTATTGGGCAGAAATTTGGAGCTGTGTTTGTTTATTGAACCTGAAATAACTCAAACACGAATGCCCTGAGAGTACTTGAAAGATTTAAAGAAATATTCTGCAATAATTTCAATGTAGTTAAAAAGACAGTGTCAAGAGAGAAAATTAGAGCAATCTTATATATTTTTAATTAACTGAGTGGTTGTTAGGAAAGTTGACAGTTGTACCAAGGATAGGTAAGCTGTTTTGCAGGACTAGAGATGTACAAAATCAAGAAAGCATGATTATCATCACTATATGATATAGTTGGCCCTGATCTTACCTCCACTAAGTCCAGGGGAGAATGGAAGCCCCGAGAATCAGTCAGCCTTTCATTATGAACACAGAGACTTATATATGATGCTCTTAGAGATCACCAAAGTCATAATCCTTACCTAAGAAACAAAGTATAAAGATTTACTTTTAACATTTGCATGATCTTGGGCAAAAGAGTAAGTGGAGGCTCACACGTATTTTAAGAGTCATGAATTAAGCCATAGATTTTAAGTAAAGCATGTTCTATTCTCTTTCCCTGACAGTTAACTTATGAATGCTGAAATAATATTAGAAAACCTATGTGTTTAATATGTATTAAACTTGGTAAGGTACTCTAAACAAGTGAAGTTAATGATACCGCACAAGTCTGAGGATTTTGGTGGTGTCAAGATCAGCAATAAAATAGACATATAATCCATATTTTTGTTTTATGTTTTCAGTTATACAGCAGGAATAAGTTCTGGAGATCTAATATATAGCATGAGAACTACAGTTAACAATGCTGAGTTGTATACTTGAAATTGCTAAGTGGGTAGCTCTTACCGTATGTGCACAAAAAGGTAACTATGTAAAATGATGAACATGTTAAATAAAATGATTGTGGTGATCATTTCACATTGCATACATATATCAAACATCAAGTATTACACTTTAAATATATGCAATTTTTATTTCTCAATTACAACCCTTGAAAGCTGAAAAATTTATGTATATTTGCCTTAATTTCAGAAAAATCAACCTTTCTGTTGTTATAATGAAATTTTTCATGTAACTTGTTCTTCATAGCAAATGATGCCAAATTAGAAAATGTTTTTTTGAGTGATTTTAGTTCTTGTATAGCTCCTTAATATTAATTTCAGTATGGCAAAACTTCACTGTGCTGAGGCAGTGGCAACTGGAAATATCAATAGATAGCATAGTCACTGTGATATCTGGAAATAAGCTATTCATTTTATAAATTGTGTGTAAAAATTGTAATGAGCTCCTAGAGGGTAAATTATTATCAAAAAACACATTGTTTAAAATTAGAACAAGATGTTCTAACTTATTCATATAATTGTCATGCCACTTAAAGAATTATACAATATATCTGAAGTCCCTTCATATTTTTAATGCTGGGATATTATAAAGAAAATTTTAAAAAGTAGTATGTTGATAGCTTTGTTCAAATTTCTCTTTAGTCAGGAATATACCTTGATGTATATAATGGCAAAATTAAAGGTATGTATAGTAAATAGTTTTAGCAATTCTTCTCGGAGAATTTTATCTTCCATAGTCACAGAAATGTTTTGTTTCATTGTTCTATTTTTCTTGTTTTAAAGATCAATTTTTGTCACGATTCCTCTATTTTTTCCCTAAAACATTCTCTATTTTCTCTAAACATTTTTGATTGTTCAAACAATTATTTTTAAGTACAATTGACAAACATAGATCTGTTCTTTTATGTTTTTGCTAACATTAATAGCAAGCAAAAGTTCATACCCAATGACTATGTACAGAATAAATATGAGCATAATTTACAGTTTACAGAAACTATGATTTGCTCTTGGCTTAAGAATCATCTGTCACTTCAGTAACTTTTCTTATACATCTTTAAAACTTAATCAAATTGCTTTAACAGCATTTAGTTGACTTTCATATTTCATGTCTCAGAGTGCCTGAGGTCAAATTTGTTATGTGCTTCATTCATCAAGATATTTCATTTTGGCAATGATTCAGAATGTATTGTATTTGATATATAAATTGTTCCCAAAAATCATCATTATAGGCACAACTGAGGCCACATCTCCTGAAGAAAATTCAGACTAAGTACTATACATGACACCACACACACACACACACACACACACACACACACACACACACATGCTCAAACATACATACACACAAAATATGTTTCTGGATTTGGGGCCAAAATGCTAACTGAGTCAATGCCATTGTCATGAGCTTCTTGTTAACAATATTTTAAATTATAACAAATAATGCTGAGGTTTTTAAGTTACTATAAATTTATTTTTATTAAATACAGATTAAAATTGTTTTCATCTCCAATGTTCAGTATTCACCAAAGTAGCGATTTAAAGATTGATTAGCATTCTTCACAAATTACTTCTAGACATATATATATATATATAAAGTTAAGAATAGTATAAATTAATAACACTAAACATTCTTTAACCATCATGTGCTACCATTGAAAAAGAACATTAATTTGTTCCACTTCTAGAACCATAAAAGAGAGACAAGATAAATGGACACTTGGCACTGCTGGAAAATGACACTTCTTTATGGAAGAGTCTATTGCATTCATCGCCTCTGAGAGGAAGAATTTGACAAGTTAATTTCTCTGTTATTCTGCAATTCTATCGAAGTCCTCCCCACACTCTGAAGCAGTGTTCATCTCCCACATTGTCAGTGGCCCAACCTGCACACTCTCTCCTCATTTAGATACTGTTGCCTTGTGTCAAGGACACACAGAAAGAGATGTGGCAAAGCTTTTCCTGTGCTTCCTTGAGGTCTTTAACATCCTCTGATGCTGGTGACCCAGGACAAAGTCTGCAAAACCAAACTGCCCAGGAAAGGTGATTTATTTGCTCAGAATCTCTCACAGCCAATTAGCAATAAAGCCAAGCATAGAACGATGGTTTCCTGACCCACTGTGTGACGCTTTTTATCAAACCATGCCTTTTTATTTCCTGTTCAAAGCCTGTATAAAGATATTTCAGTAAACCTCCCTAATTTTATTAACACTCAAAGCAAGCATGAGGGTATGACTCAGAAAAAATGAAATATTACATTAATTGAAATTGGCATTTAACATGATAGTGCCATTATATGTACTATTAACTAGATAAAACTAAAAACAATGTATGGGAGTTTGAAAGAGCAATGAACTGACAATTGAAAAGTCTTGATTTTAATCTCAGCTCTGTAACTGGCTGAACATTGTAGCTTCTCTTACTCAAAACAAATAAATAAGGAAACATGAAATCCACAACTTTTTTAGAACTCTGAGTCTATGAATATTTATAGTTTATGGATAATAAGGTTAACAAGTAGGTATAAGGAAAAACTGGTATTTTATTATCTGTTGGTGCAGATTTTTCTCTTCAAAGAAGAGAACCGCTTTGTCTCCTCTTCCAAAGCTGTGGTTTTCAAAATCAAGCCCCTGATAAAGCATTATCTACCTTACCTGAGAGTAGTTAGAAAAGTAAATTCTCAGACCCCATTGCAGACCTATTGAATAAGAAATGGGCTGGGGCGCTCAAATTGTTTTAATATAATCTTCACGGGCTGTCAACATATGCTCAAGTTTAGGAACCACTGCTCCAGAATATCCATTCAGACCTAGAAAATATTCAAAGAGAAAGTGATAAAATTTGAGATGAATTAATTGTAGAAACATTTGGCAGATGTTAAAGATTGATGGCATGAGTGAAGTTTGTATAAATAAAGCTGTTTAAATGTAACCTTCACAATATGGGAAAAGAGACAATTAAATGCTCGTGCTCATGACCTAGTGCTTCTCAGAAAATGATGATTAATCATTTGAGACACTAAGTGTGTTTCAATTAGTGGCAATGGTTGGTCCTTCAGGTGATTCAAAAGAGGTTCACATTTTCTCACTTGTCACCAAAATAGGTAACAAAATATGGCAGAGTGAATGCTGCAAGAAAAGGTAGAGCCTCAGAAAGCTCAGAATTAAGTATATAAAGAGGACTAGGACTCTTCAACAGGCAAAGAAATATAGGCTGCTGCCTATATTTATAACATTTTCTTTTTTAAAAGAAAGAAGTGTTTTCCAAGAAATCAGTTTTCAAATGACTCAGTTTTCAGACATGAAGCTGAGAAACTGCATAAGAAATCACCCAAGAGCTAAGTGACAAAGCTTATAAGAAAGAAGCAGGTAGCCCAGGGTATAGGAGGACACTCTCTTTGAGCCCAAAAGCCTGAAAGAATACCATCTGAGTTATCTCTCTTGAATATTCTAGTTAGCTTAATCATAAATTCAATCAAGAATAGATACTTTAGCGATTGATATTGAAACTCATTGTTTGTCATGATGCAGAAGGTCTATGAAACTCATTTTACTGTGTGTTTTCAGTCATTTGGTGCTAATTAGGGGGCATTTAATAAAGCCTCAAGCACCAGAAATCCATTCTAAATCCATTGTAGATATGATTGTTCATTTAGGGTCAATTCTACCTGGCTATTTTAGTTCAGAGCTAGAATGAATAGAATAATTGGCACAAGGCTTACTTCTTTCTGTGCATGCTGCATGTTACATTAGCATGGTAGTAAAGAGAAGAACAAGTAAGTAAATGTGCTTATGCATAGAAGAGCTTAAAAACAGCAGAAGATTTTAAAATACAGGAGAGATTTTGTTTAAGAAATGTAAGGAGATTTAAAAATTCTAGCCATATAGAGTATCAATTTTAAACATTTATTTCAAAACTTAGTGTTCTTGGGCAGGCGCGGTGGCTCACGCCTGTAATCCTAGCACTCTGGGAGGCTGAGGCGGGTGGATTGCTCAAAGTCAAGAGTTAGAATACAGCCTGAGCAAGAGCGAGGCCCTGTCTCTACTATAAATAGAAAGAAATTAATTGGATAACTAAAAATATATTAAAAAATTAGCCGGGCATGGTGGCACATGCCTGTAGTCCCAGCTACTCAGGAGGCTGAGGCAGGAGGATTGCTTGAACCCAGGAGTTTGAGGTTGCTGTGAGCTAAGCTGATGCCATGACACTTTAGCCCGGGCAACAGAAGTGAGACTCTGTTTCAAAAAAAAAAAATGAAAACTTAGTGTTCTTAAAAACTAAGTAAACTTAAAGTCATTTAGAAAAACAAATATAAGAGTAGGAAATGTAGCATGAAAATGTTAGAAAGAAATACATAAAACAAATGCATAATTTATTCTTCAACCTACTCAATAAAACAATTAACTCAAGATTTTTCCGGACTCAAATTACAAGTTAAAAGTATGTAATTATCTATTTGATGGTGAGTACATGTGATGCTTGTTTTTCTAATCTTGTGATACTTCACTTAGTAGAATGGGGTCCAGCTCTATCCAGGATAATACAAGAGGTGCTAGATTCCCATTGATTTTTGTGGCTGAGTAGAACTTCATGGTATACATATACCACATTTTTTTTAATTCACTCATCTATTGATGGGCACTTGGGTTGTTTCCACATCTTTGCAATTGTGAATTATACTGGTATAACCATTCAAGTGCAGATGTCTTTTTTATAGAACGCCTTTTTTTCCCTTTGGGTAGTTGTCCAGTTATGGGATTGCTGGATCCAATGGTACTTCTACTTGTAGCTCTTTGAGGTATCTCTATATTACTTTCCACAGACGTTGCACTAGTTTGCAGTCCCACCAGCAATGTATGAGTGTTCCTAACTCTCTGCATCCACACCAATGTTTATTGCTTTGGGACTTTTTGATAAAGGCCATTCTTACTGGAGATAAGTGATTAACACTTAAGTGCATATATAGTAATAATATTCATCAGGTGTTGGGCAGATGGGAGTAGGAAGGATAGGACGGGTAGATATATACCTAATGGGTGCACTGCACATTGTGTGGAGGATGGGCAGGCTTGAAGCTCTGACCTGGGTGGGGCAAAGGCAATATATATAACCTAAACACTTGTACCTTCATAATATGCCGAAATACAAAAAAAATTAAATATTTAATTATTTTTGGATGTTGAAATAACTCTGCATCAAATTTGTTATGCACTGTTTGAACATCAATTAATAATGAGCACAATATTTGATAAAATCAACAGTCCATATAATGATATTTGAATTAAAAGTTGTCAGAAAAAAAAACTTCAGACAAAATAAATGTAATGGAGTTTATTTGAAGAAAGAATGATTCATGAATCAGGTAGCATCCAAAATTGGAAGAGGTTCAGAAATCTCTGCTCCAGCAACATGAGCAGCAAGGTTATTAAGGGTGAACACTGGAACGAAAGAAATTACTTAATTGGCTATAGGTAGCTGTTTGCCTTATTTAAGTATGGTCTGATGGGAGGTCTCGTTACATAAGCAATCGATTGACTGTTTATGAGTGCCTGAGGCACTCCGTCTCTCTTTTAAAAGTTAGTTACAAGAAATGCCTCCTAGTTAAATTTTGGTTTGCTCAGGTAAAGGCTTTGGGTACAGAGACAACCTCAGGCTAATGGCCTCCTTATTTGCTTTGATAGAGTAAAGCATATTATTAATGATGATATTTTTCCACCAAACCAAGATACTCTTATACTGCTGCATATTCATTTATTTTGTAAAAACTCAGGATTCAAATTCATAAAAATAAAAAAATTAAATTCATTATATTTCTCAGCTTTCTACTATTATAACTATAGACATACAGAGGAAGGAATTCAAGTAATTCCTTTTACAGTATAGTTCAGACACTAAAAGATATCAAAATAGTCACTATGATGAAAAAAATTAATTACTTATTTCTGAGAAAATGGAGTGGAATGTGTTTGAATCCAAACTCAAACCTATAAAAATGTAGAAAACTGTATACTTTAACCTCGGGAACAAAAAAAGCAATGTAGTTTAAATTCAATAGTGCAACAGAGAGGAGGCTGTACAGTGTGTACTGAAAAGAATATAAGGGATTCTTAAATTACTTCTGCTATCCAGAGCACCAGAATCCAGCAGATTATAATATCCTCTTCCATTATGACCGATGTAGAGATCTGTTTGGGACCTGCTTAGACATATATTTTGGGATATAAACAAATAAATAAATAAATATTGAATGATTTATTTATTTATCCTGTCTATTAGTAGATGGTTGTCTCCTAGGATACAACTGGACAATTGATGTTCATTCTATATAAATATGTCATATATCCATACATCTAGAAATTCATGCTTAGTATTATACATTGTTAAGTTGCATACCCATTCTAAGTCTCAACAGAGTGCAGGTGTTAAGAATGAAAACGATTGGTTACCTAACTATGATTGATCAGCCCTGTGGGGACTTTCAACTTTAATATATTAAATGTGAATTTTTTTAAAGATTAGGCTCAGATATTGTTCTATCCAGGTTCCTTAGTGCCTTAGTTCAACTGAATGTCTCAATAAGAATATTAGATGGTAAAAGCACATTTTTCAGGGTTAGAGGGAGGAAGGAAATGTTTTGGGTGACTTCTCTGCTTACACAGGGACAGAAATTATAAAAGTTTTTCCCAAAAGGTAGCTAGTAGCTTTGTATTCTTCCTTAATCAGCGTAGTATGGTCATGAGGAAAGTCATTGAAGTAGAAATTGAAAAGATGCTTAGTATAGAGAAAGTCTGACATTTTAAGCACGTCATAGTGTAGATCGACAGGCCATAGAGTTTAATTAATTAAACTATCTAGAAAGACCAACTTGCAACTTGCAAGTAGTGACTAGGAAGACACACAGATGTCTCAGATCGAGGTTCACTGCTCTGGGCAAAATTGTAGAATTTAGATCTCTATCTGAATATCTTCCCAGTACTATGAAAATCTTTCACGAGTAACAACAGTGTCATTGTGTTTTTTTTATTCCATTGTCAAAGTAACATGCATTTGAATGCACATACATTTTCAAAGAGTAAAAACATCCAATGAAAAGGGAGATTGCTGGAAAGATTATCAGGGTTACCTGGACCTATGAGGCACTCTGGCAGAATTTTCCCGTCTGGGCTTCTTCTGATTTAAGTTACCTTTCACAGGTAAGGATCTTGCAAATGGGGTTTCTATTTCTCCTTAGAACAGCCTCTGTAAATTTCCTGGGAACTCCAGCAAGTTAATCTCTGCTGCCGCTGTTTTGCGGTAGGCCTCTCAAGTACTAGATAGGTAATCTAGGATGATTCATTCTCTTGCAGCTCTCACACATTTTGTTGTGATGAATGTTCAAGAAATGCATTGATGTTCTGCTGTGATAATAAAGTTTTTGGACTGTTTTTGCAAATCTTTTACTTTAACCAAGGAAATATTGTAATGCTCAAGTGCCAGAGAGCATCACAGTCAAATTAGATTGTCTGAAACTGGAAAGCAATTTTTGTCAGTAAGATATAGGCTGACATAAATGAGGTGAAAGACAAATGAAGATATGCATGTTTTCTGTTTGAGGTGTATATTAACAGTTTTGATGTAGTGTTTTCCTTGCACAGCTTTAAAAATTGACTTTTTTATGGTTTTAATCTAAGTTAAGGTTGGGAGGGCCTAAGGCAGATAAAAACAAAAGATTTGAGTAATTGAGTAATATTCAGACAAGCCCAAGCTATGAATAAAGTAGTGAAATCCAGTCAGATCTATGGGGAAGTGGAATAAATCTTTAAGGCTTTTCTTATAAATATTCATTTACACAGACAACACCAAGTACTATGGATGTTCATGTGTCTGCATATCTATCAAATGCCAAAAGTCCACTAGCTAATCTCCATAAAACATAAACCATTAAGTAATGCCTCTATTTTAAGTTGTGATCATTGATTTTTAGACAGTCATCCTTGTTAGCTCCCACTAGTACATGTGCTTGTCATCCTGGAAACGTAATGTTATGTATATGTGTTACTTTTCTTGTTTTCAAGGATTATTTTTTTATTAAACATTCATTAAGTTACTGATATGTGAAAATTGAAGGACAAAGATAACTGGATTGGAAATGAACCTTCATATTAATATTAAGGCGCTATGGACAGAAAGGGGATCTGTAACAAGTAAAAGACTAACAGCAATTCAAGATAGAACTTAGAAATAATGTCTAGAGAGCTAGCCAAAAAAAGTACTATGCAATTTCATAGGAAGGTGAGATTATTTATACCTAGGGGGTTAAAATAATTTAAACCATTTAAATATTATTTGAATGTGTTAATATTTTCTCATGATTTAAAACCCAACTAAAGTGACATCTATACAAGTTTTTAAATGAGTACTCTATAAATATTTGTTGATATACATCAACTGGCACATTAAATTCGGGTTGTGTTTCAATTTTAGTTTAGAAGGAGGGAAGTGCTGTGAAAGGATTGAACACTCCTCAGTTTGAGTTAAAACCATTGGGAAAGATTCCATTCCATCTTTCCTTATATGGAGATTTATTCCTTAAATGCTAACAACCCAAAATTTGAACAACTAAGTACAGAATTTGCTGCATATTAGGTCATCTTATCTCAAAATGTTATTGTTTTTGTTAATAACTATCAAGATACCATTTAGAAATAATACAAAAATTAATTCAAAAGATTGCCTGCTGCTATATTTATTTTCTTGTCTGAAGGAAAATTGTTTCTCACATGTGAAAGGGTAATTCCTATAAAGTATCATATATTGCTCACTAAGAAAAAGTTGTAAGAAAATGGTTGTATTCTGGAGGTTGAAAATGTATCAGTGTATGGCATTAAAGAGAGGTGTTTTTAGCTATTATTTTACAATATTTTATTATTGTAAAATACTTTCAATGGATACTACTTCTTTTAACTGTCTACTTAAAGAAGATGGATATTATTTAGCTTCAATTATAAGCAATATATTTCTTGATTTGGTAAAAAAGGGCCAAAAGCTTATGAATTATTCTAGATACAACAAAATTCATTTCAAGAAACAATATGGATGAATAAAGAAGCAAAGGGGAACTTCCTTTCAGGTTTAAGGAGTAGCCCCAATGTTTCTCACCCATTAATTTAGCTGCTAAGTTTTTATTCTGAGCAATGATTGACCCCACTGTGAAATTCTTCAATACATGTTTGCACATGTGTTTGAAAAAAATTAATAAATGAACAAATTTCCATTTGTTAATCTCAGCTCATTCTATTAATTGGTGTTCCTGATACATGTCTTTAGCTGTGCTTCCACATTATCATAACACGCAGAGTCAAAGAGATAAAAATTGGTTCTTTGATTCAACACAGTTATATATATATATACATATATATGGATAGTTTATATATATATGTATATATATTTACAAAAACTCAAAAGCATATTTTTGTTTTCTCAAAAATTACCTGCATATATAAAAATAACTCTTTTCTTCTGCAATATTCCATCACAACTTCATATGAAGTGATGTGCCTTTCACAGCAAGATTAGATATGGCTTTACTCTCAAAGGGCATAGTAATGCATCATGCTAACAGAAAAAGAGATAAAGTCTCCCTTAATCAAATTTGTTGTTCCAGCAAGCCTTATGGAATTTTCAAAGGTTTATGCCTCAATTCTCCATTCAAGGTATAGACTATTTCTATAACCCCAGAAAGTGCTCTTTTTCAGTTAATCCCCCAACACCCAATCCCTAGATAATCACTGTCTTGTTTTCTATCAGCATAGATTAGTTGTGCTTCTTCTATAATGTCATACTAATAGAACTATAGTTTTTATATTATTTTGTGTCAAGCTTCTTTTTATTTCTGTTTATTTCTGTTTGTTGCTAAATGGTATTCAATTATATGGCAAAACAACAAATTGGGTGATTATTCTGTTAGTAGACATTTGAGTTGTTTGCTATTTTTGGCTGCTATTAATAAATCTGCTATGAACATTCCTTTGTGAACATTTTTTCACTTTTAATGGATAAATAATATGAGTGCAATTGTTAGGTCATCAGTATATGATTATATTTATAAAAAACATGAAACCATTTTATTAATAGAAAGCGGTATCTTGTGGTTTTTATTTCTATTTTCTTGATTACTAATGATGTTGAGAATGTTTTCATGTGCTTTTGGCCATTTGTGTTATTTTTTCTTTTTTTTTAAGTGTCCATTTAAGTCTTTTGTCTATTTCATTGGGTTATTATTGCTTTTATTAATGATTTATATTTTTATATATCTTCTTAAAACTTATACAATGTCAGATATACACACTATGGTTATTTTCTTCTATCTGTAGCTTAAATTTTTATTTTTTCATGGAATTTTTGGTGAATAATTTTTTTATTTTAATCAAGTACAAATAATCATTTATTTCTTTTATGCTTTCTTTCTCTAAGAAATCTTTCCTGACCCTACAGTTAATTTATGTGTATTTTAGAAACTGTACAATTATAGCCCTCATATTTTTATGATCTATCTCAAATTAAAGTGTATGATGTGAGGTAGGGGTTAGAATTTATATTTTTCTTTATGAATATCTAGTTGTTAAGGAAAATAAAAACTTTCCTTAATCTTTAAATTATATTGACACCTTTATTGAAAATCAATTTACTGAATATGTGTTAGTCTATTTCTGCATCATCTATTTGTTACCTTGATATTATTACCTATTCTTATAGCAATTTCACACTTTCTTGATTTTTGTAGCTTTATAATAGGTCTTAAAATAACTATGTCTTCCAACTAATAAATGTACATGTCCCAAGTCTATTGGCTCCAAATCCATTGACACTATATTGTAGACCACAATTTCCTCAGAACATCATATTAATAGTTATTCTTGAAGAACTGACTATATGAAATTGCTTTAAAATTTAAGGAGAAAAAATAGCTTCAATCAAATACATGGATTCAGATACAGATAAGCACAATGAGTATATTTATGTATGGCTAAATTATAGAGCAAAGTTCTAGTAATCATAATGGATGCAAACTGATGTAATCAGGTTATTAAGTATGAAATATCTGATTTTCTTAATTACTAAGTTTGGCACTTACTATCTCTGTCATTTCACTTTATAACTTCTTATTTTATTTTCATCGTGAAGGTACATCCTCAGCTTTTCAAGTGCATATTTTGGCTTGTGATTATCTTTCAAATGATTTTTAGAGTGATTTTTGTGAAACCATGGGTAAGTCAAAAATTCATTCTATTTTCAAATACGAGTTCCGTCTTGAAACCAATCTCGGCTGTTTGGGAAGGATGTGCCTGATGAACACACAGTACATGGACGGTTTGTGAAGTTCTGTTCTGGTTATTTTGATCTTGAAAATGAGCCATGTGGGTGACTTGAGACTGAGGTGCATAATGATGAGCTGAAAGCTGCAATGGAAGTGGATCCATCTCAACCTACCTGTGAATTAGCAGCAAAGTTTGATGTTACTATTCCAACAATCTTGGAGCGCTTAAGACAAATGGGCAAGATAAAGAAGCTAGATAGATGGGTCTCATGTGAATTAAATATGTATCAGAAGAGAAATGGTCTCTAAGCTTGCCTTTCTTTGTTGTCATGACATAAAGGTGAACCATTTCTACACTGTATTGTTATGCTTGATGAAAAATGGATTCTTTTTGACAATCACAAGTGTTCCACATAATGTTTGGATAAAGACAACGTGCTGAAACATAGTCTAAAACCAAATATTCATAAAAAAATGCTAATGGTGTCTGTTTGGTGGTCCAGCACTGGTATTATCCACTACAGCTTCATGGAACCTGGTCAATCCATCACAGCAGATGCCTGCTGCAACCCCCTGGATGAAGTGATGAGGACGCTTGTGATTAAGCAGCCGAGATTCATCAATAGAGACAGGCCAATCCCTTTGCAAGACAACACTCGACCACATGTCACACAAAAAATGCTGCTCAAACTATAAAGGCTGGATTTGGAAACTCTCCTTGTATCCACTGACTACCACTTCTTCCAGGGTTTTGACCACTTCTTGCAAGAAAAAATATTCAGTTCTCAAGAAGCTGTGGAAAATGCTTTTCACTATGTTCACTCACTCCCCAAGCTTCTTTGCTGCTGACATAAACAAGCTACCTTGTTTATGTGGCAGGCAAAATGGCAGATGGCAAAACCGTGTATAGTTCAGGTGCATACTTTGATTAATTGTACTGCTTCTCGTTTGAGATATAATAAACTACACTTTTAATTCAAAATCAGACATGTCATGCTTAATCACCTAATACTTCATCAATTAAACATACAAAAACAATTGTAATGTTAACTTTTAAAAAACTTTTTATGTCTTGTTTTGTTTCTTGAATCTCCTATTAAGGAAACTTCCTTATTCTGTGTTCTAAAATGATTTCCTCTCCCAGCCCCCACTCCTTCACTCACACATATCTCATTTCTCCAAATCTCAATATGTTGAGTTTTCCCCTACCCACAAGTATATCTTTAACTTCCCACTCCAACATCTGTTTTCTTCTCTTTGTATGGAAATATGGTCAAATTATTCATGCTTAGAAACAAAACAGAAACAATGAACTAACCTCTCTTAACTTTAATAAAAGGCTCAATCATGTCCCCAATTTAGTGCTTTACCTTTTCCCCTCCACATTTGTTTCTTAAAGTATCAATTTATATCCATTCCTACCATCTACATAATCACCTATCTTTTACCCAATTCTGAAACATTTGACAATGTTTTTCCTCTTTTGGATAGAAGATCCCCCTTTTGGGGGAGTTTCCTTCTCTTAATATTTTTTTCTGTTCCTCCTCAACAATAGAATACATTGTTTTTCTTTAGATTACTCCATTTTCAATTAAATCAAGTGCTTTAGAAATAAACTCAATATATATAATTGTTCCTCTCTTCCATTCTCTAGCCTGAAGAGAGAATATATATATAAAATTGCCCCTGAACAAATGGTCAATAATTTGGAAAACTGCATACCTGGATTTAAAGTAGTATATGTAAACTTTCAATATATAACATATGAATTTCACTGGTAATTACAAATCAAAAATGAATGGAATACAAACTTGCTTTCAAGAAGTTCACACTCTAATGGATAAGGAAGTAATTTGCACATTTATTATTTGATATTACATATTTAATTTACATAGTTTAAATTATGGCACTGTCATAAGTGCTACATGTGGAGCACCATAGAGGTCAACCCAATTTGTCATTTGCCAAAGGAGGACAATAATGTCTAAATAGAAAAATAAATATATTTGTCCTAATTCTTGAAAAATAATTAGTTTTTACCCTACTGATTAAAAGGTCATGCTACTGTCAAAGCAGAGGACACAGACACATATATGCATATGCATAATAGAAAGACAAAGATTCAGGACCATAAAAATATCAAATAACTTCTGAGAATCTACTGGAGTTTGGTTGATAAGCAATGCAAAGCATATATGTTTGTATGTGTAGATGTACCCAGAAGAGTCAGAAGATGATGTTAGGGATAAAAATTATATTTAAACTGTGAAAAGTTTTACATAAATTTATAAGAATTTAAAAATATGCTCCCTTATTAAAGTGTTCAAGCAAGGGAAAAACAAGAAAACTACAGGATTAGGTTTTTTTGCTGGGAGAAAAAGATAATAAGTCTGGCAGATAGACCGAAAAAAGACTAGAGTTCTAAGAAACAGTAAGCAGGTGATTTATAGCAGTAATTTCTAAACACATCTAATCATAAGAATCAGATAAGGCATTTAAGAACTGTTTTCTTGGGGTCCTGCATTTAAATATATGACTCACTGCTTTTGGAATGGAGCCATAGGATCTGGAGTTTAACACTTTTGCCTATGGCCATGCAAATTTGAAAAACACTGAATGAGGAGGTATTTTTAATAGCTAGGTGAGAAAGTGAGAAAGTTGAACTAAAACAGTGAATGTGAACATATAGAAGGGAAATATCATCAAATGTTGATTCTGAGTTATAATTTGAGAATTGACATTTGAATAGACAGAATTGATTAGATTTTGGTAATGAGGAAAATGGAGGTAGGAGTTGGGATTCTTCCAAAATTTCTAGGTCATCTGGTGTTGTTAACAGGATCCCATTTCTTGACAATCTCCCCCAAAACTGTACTTGGCCACTATGGCCCATTATTTCTTAAACATACTTCCATTTCAAGGTCTCTATTTTTCTTGTTGCCTGGAATTCTCTTTTCTAAGTCCTCCATGTGGCTAACTCTTCAATATCACTCAAGTGTCTGCTTATATGTTACCTAATCAGAGAGCTCCATAACCAGTCCACATAAAACAGTATATTCATGTCTCGTTCCATGCTTTGCCTTAATTTTCTGCATTTCACTTATCCTTTTTTCTTTTCATCTTTTCTCAACAATAGAATGCAAATTCTGTGAGATCTGATGACTTGGTATAGTCTGGCACAAGGTTGATGATCAATAATTTGATTAATTGATAGAGAAATTCTAAGAAAAATCACTGAAAAGTAATAATCAATATAATTTTTAAGACTAAAGGGAATGAACTTCAAATGTTGGCATTTGATTTTCCAGGGAGATAATTTTGAGTAATAGGGCCTTTTCTACTTTTGTTAGAAATAACATATATAGACAGCCACCTAGTAAAAAGTCTCATTTAAATGAGTGTTTTATACTCTATTTGAGAAAGAAATGACCTACAAAATCAACACTCTTTCAAAAATCTAGGCTACTTGTAAAAGCAAGTTTCAATGTTCACTGTTAGTGCTATTTCTAATGTAAACACTATAATAAAAAATGGCACTTCTGAATTTCCAAAAGAGTTAAAATTTCAGTTTCTATATGGGTCTCCCTTAACTTAGTTACATTTATTCAAGAAACATTCTTAAATTAAAATGACTCCTAGGAATTTTCTGTGAAATATGGACAGATTGATATCACTTTTTAAAGAACCCAGAGACTTTATTTGGTTTAACAAGTATATTTGGTTTGTGTAAAACCATAGACCTCAACAGTGCAGATATCAAACCATGTTTTTAATAAAAGATACAATGTGGTTATTTATTCTGAGGGGCAATGAGCCAGTATTTTGCAATTTCATATTAGATTGTAGGCTGCAACAATAAACCTCCTTTAAGAAATGAAATAAATAGGACCAATGGAAAATTTTTAGAAAGGAAATCACCCACAACGAATAGGGACAATACCTGTAAAATCTGTGCTATGTATTTTGATATAAATCATTTATAGTGCAGCTGCTTTCTGAAAAGCCAGCAGAATCTGAATGCTTTTGTAAACCTATGTACTCTAGGATATATTTTCAAATAGAGCAAGTATAAATTGAACCTAGTTTTATACAGTACATTTGAACATACATAGAAAATCTACTTTCTAGAAACACTCTGAATATGCAAATGATGTTTTAGAAATATAGCCCTCAAAGTCAATCTCAGTTTTATTACATAAAAATAGATTTTCATAAAAGACTACAGCTATAACAGTATAAATATGAGTAGTGTCGAAAAAAGAAAAAGAATGTGTGGAGCAAATCCCCAGCCATTAAAAAAATAAAGTTTTAGGAACTCATTCTAATTATCACCAAATATTTGCTTTCTTTACTAAGCCAGAATGTGAGGAGAAGATCTTAAAAAAAAATAGCTTGTGTACTTTCCACTGAAGGAAATTTGAAATGAGATAATTTAGAAGTATATATAATGGCATATACTTTTTATTAGCCTGAGATTTAATGAATGCAGTCATACAACAAAGACTGGAAATTAGCACAAAGGAGGGGATAGAAAATTGAATAATCTATGAATGAATCCTAGATCATTCATTTGTTCACTCATTTATTAAATATTCAGCATACCTCATATGCTATAGTGATTCTATAGTTTTCACAGTCCTGCCAAATGCTATTCTTACAAGGAGACTTAGAAGGAAATATTATATGTATTTGTATATTTCTTCATGGAAATATTTCTTCTTCTGACCATGATGAAGTAATTAGACTTAGCACTATAAACAATTATAAAATTGGGAAAAATATATTAGGTAACCATTTTCAGGCATTTGCTCTTAGGAATTGATGTCTGAAATTGATGAGTGAAGGGAAACATGTGAGATGAGCCTTATGTACATTTTAGCTTTCTAGCTGGTAAAAGGTTCCTAACTGTGGAAGAGGGAGGTAGAACCTAAGCAGAATCTCACTGACCTGTGGAGGCAGAGATTGAAGTTTGGGAGTACTGAAACAGTTGATACTTGTGGGCAAGAATATGGTAGAGGAGGAAGTCAAGCAGAGAAGTAGCACAGAAGTTTGTGTGGTGGTTCCCCATGGGTTCATGATTTAGGGCTGGACAATATGAGCTCAGGATGAGACTCTTTGAACCTCAGAAAATTGCAGTTGCTTTAACACTGAAAACAAATGGAAATGCAAAAGGTCGTACAGTAATGGGAAACTTTAGAGTTCCCTTCCAACGAAAGTAGAGAAACGTTATCTATAATTTAGCTAAGACACTAGAAAGGTCACAACTTAGGAATGGTAACTGTACCCTCTAGTAAGGTTTACCTAGAATTTTCCTTTGAAAAGTTTAAAACCAATATTTGAGTGAAACAAAGGGAGTCTTCAGTAAAATGCCCTTTTTCCAGAAAAATATTCAAATTTCTTTAAAAGAAGATGACATAAAATGTCATATGTAAAAGGTAGCATGCAATGAGACAAAAAAAGCAAGAAAATGTGTTCCATAAGGAGAGAAAAATGCAATCAACCTAAACAAATCCCAATTCCAAGACCTCCCAGATACTGGAAATAGCAGAAAAGCCTTTAAGAATTAAACATTTAGTGATTTAAAATGCCAATTCAGAATTTTATAGTGAATATAAATATTCTTCAAAAATTAGAGAGTAATAAGGATATTTTCATATAAACAAAAGCTGAGAGAATATGTTCCCAGCAGACTTACACTATGAGAAATATTGAAAGAAGCCTGTAAGGCTAACTGAAAAGGCTACTAGCTAGAAACTGAGATCCATAACAGGAAATAAAGAGTGTGAGACATGACAAATACATAGTTGTATATAAAGACTAACTTTTTTCTGAGTTTCTCAAAAAACAAGTGACTATTTAAATATTATAATTGTTAGGTGGATTTTATATATAGGAGGTAAAATGTAAAATATCAATAGCCAAAAAGTCAGAGAGAGGCATAAATGGCTGTGTATTGTTGTATGGGTTTTACTTCTTTGAAGGATGAAAAGTATGAAATGATTCAATATTAATTCTAAATTGAAGCTCTTACTTGAGGGGGAAGAGGGGCATGTACAATATATGTTACCTTAGCACTTGTACTCCCATTATACACTAAAATAAAAAAATGCTTACTATAATTCCTAGAGCAACCTCTAAAATAAAATAAAAAAGAGCTATAGCTAAAAATCTAACAAATGAAATAGATCATTAAGAATAGATACCTGGTGAATGGAACAATTATAGAGAGTTTATTAACAGAAAAATATCCACATATACAAGTTCATTGACAAAGTTGACCAAATACCTATCTATTCAATGAGAAAATGCAAATCTTTTCATCAAATCCTGTTGAATTAATTGAATATACATATAAAAAAATAAATATTTATTCCTATATAACCTCATCAAAAATATTAGTTTAAAAATTTTTCTAGGTCTAATCATAAAAACTAAAATTATAATAATAAAACATATAAGAAAATATTTATAGTAGTAAGGGAAGACAAGATTTCTTGGAGCACCAAAATCATAAAAGAAAAGCATGATAAATTGATCTTCATCAAAATGAAAAACATCTGGCCTTTAAATGATATTATTAAGAAAATAAGTAGTAAAGACGTAGATTGGAGAAAATATTTTTAACACACATCTCTGACAATGGACTTGTATGTGAAATACATAAAAAATTCTTACAACTCTGTATTAAGAAAACAAGCAACACAAAAGTTTTATTGGCAATTCATAAAAGTAGATATATAATAGGTCAATAAAGAGTTGAAAGATAGTCATTAATTATTAGAAAATGCAAATTAAACCCACAATTATATTCTGCTTCAAATTCATTTCAATAACTAAAATTAAAGATTGAAAATACCAATCATTGATAAAGATGTGGTACAACTGAACCTAAGCAGAATCGTTGTATATTGCTATTAAGAGTGTAAAATTGTAAAATTACTTTGAAAAACATTTCAGTTTTTTGTAGTTACATATATATCTAGTTTATTACCAAAATTTTTTATTCTAAGCATTTACACAAAGGAAATAAAAATATGCCCACAAATATACACATATGCTTATAGCAGCTATATTCAAATTAACCACAAATTGAAAACAACCCATTTGTCCATCTGCAGGTGAGTGGACAAACAAAATTATGGTGTGTTCATACAACTGAGTAATACTAAGCAATAAAGTTTAAGCAATTGCTGATATACACAGAATTATGGATGAACTTCAAAAACATTATGCTGAGTATAAGAAGCTAGACACAAAAGAGTATATATTACAGGATTTCATTTATATAATGTTATAGAATAGGCAAAACTAATCTAAAGTGAACAGAAATGATATCAGTGATTTGTGGACTAGAGGTTGGTGAGAATTTCCTGAATAAGAACAGGAGCATTCTGTGATGACATAAATGTTCTCTATCCTGCTTTTGGTGTATGGCAAACAGAATACTGGTGCTCCAAAGGTGTCCACGTCTTAATGACCAGAACCTGTGGATATGTTATCTTACGTGGTAGAAAGGATTTTGCAGATACAATTAGATTAAGGATTTTGAGATGGGGAGATTATCCTGGATTATCCAGGTGGCCTTAGTGTAATCACAAGGAGGCGAGAGGGTCAAAACAAGAAAAGTTGATACGATGACAGAAGCAGAGGTTGAAGTGATGTGCAGACATGGAGATGGAGGAAGTGGCCATGCAACGATGAATGCAGACAACTTCTAGAAGCTGCAAAAGCAAGAAAATTGATTCTCCCTAGGAGCCTCCAGAAGGAACCGGCCATACTCAAACCTTGATTTAGCACCATAGACTCATTTTAGAATTCTGAATTCCACAACTATAATTTAATAAATGTATGTTTTTTTAAGCTATTAAGTGTGGTTACTTGTTACAGAAGCCATAGGGAACTCTGTAATAAAGTTATTGTTACATGAGTGTATAAATTTGTCAAAACTCACTGAAATATATAACTAAAACCTGTGTATTTAACTGCATGCAAGTTATACCTCAATAAACTTAATAATTTTTAAATATACCAAAAGAATTCCTCATGGAAAATATGTTCTATATGAACCAGTATTCTCTAAGTCTGGGGTATCTAATAGAGGACCACACAGACACCAAGTAGGAACTCACCACATGTGTCTGCTAAGCACTGGATTGGAAGCTAGTCCAAAATTTTTAAGTGCCATGTGCACACTGGATTTTAAAACCTAGTACAAAAAAAGTAAAATATCTCATAATTAATATTCATTATGATTACATGTTGAAATTATATTTTGTATATATTGGGTTAATCAAAAAACTCATTAAATCATTTTTGTTTATTTATTTATTGTAAAGTGGCTTCTAGAAAATTTAAAATAACATATGCTGCTCACATTATATTTCCAATCTAAGAAAAGGGTTAGAGTCACATCTAGGTAGAATTAGATTCTGGAAGGGAATTCCTCTTTGAAAAATTTTCAAGATAATAAGTAAAAAAAAAATATGGTATTTCAGGGAGTAGAAAATGCAAGGTCAGAAATTAGAAGGTAAGAGAATGTAATGCATGTTTGAAGAATACCAAATAGCAGAGGTTGGTTAGGGCACACAGCTAATGATGAAAAGTAATAGGAGATTGATCAAATAACATCATTATTTTGTTAGAAGTAGCATGAATTCCCAGAATATTAGATAAGCCTATCTTTAAATGTAAATATAAATACTTTGCAAATGGCAAATGTAAAGGATGTTGGCATTACTATGGCTAATATTTTATGTTATTTGTGACACTGTTCCATTAGCACAGATAGATTACAATGATAATGTCTTCCATTAACAAAAATAGAGAGTCAATTGTCTATGGAATTGATTTTTTTTTTTTTTTGCAGTGTCATCCTTAGTCTACTCTTTAAAGACCGAGTAGAGTGAATTACCTACCAGCCTCTCTCTAACTCTTGTAAATAAGCAAGTTTTAAGTTCATGAAATGAACAAAATAAGTGGTGTCAGTATACAAAAATGTAATGGAAAAATAGACAAATAGTTGTTTAAAGTTTGGTCTACAAAATGTAAAGCTTCGACCTATTTTATATTAATATAGTTTGCAATAGAAAGGACTAAAGTCTACCAGATTCTTTGGGAAACTATATACATACACAACCATTTACAGGTTCAGATTTGTGCATTACAAGAAGTAGTTTGCATGGAAAATATGCTGTGAAATAATTTTGATCACTATACCAACCAGTGTGTCTAAACTCCCCACTCCCCCCACACTAAAATGGATTAAGTATGTATTTAAGGGCTATAAAGAGGTTTTTGCCTCTCTCTGGTAATTGGAAAGATAGAGCACTCATTATATTTGCCTTTGAAAAGAATTTTTGTTTTTGTATATACTAGGGAGAACATATATATACATGTATTAAGGGATTACTTTACACATAAGAAACATCTGATATATATTAAATGTTATTCATAATTATAATAAATCTATATTTTTCAACTTCTCTAAAATCAAGAAAAAACCTAGAACCATTTGTATTTTGCTATAATTAAAAACAAAGTTCAGCACTATCTGTATAATAAAATAAAAATAAAAAAACTTACTAAAGTATTTTTCATACCAGCTACTACCACAATTAATAAAATGTCAGTCCCTATACTCAAGAAATTAACAATCTGTCCAAGAAGACAGGTGCATAGGTAGATGCCATCCAAGGTGAAGAATAATAAGATGGAGCCTAGGAATCTTGTCTTTGGAAAGGTATCTTGTTAAGGAAAACCTCCAGCCTTATGTCAAACATGAACATTTTTTTTTCTAACCAATACCTTCAAGGCAATCTTAATTAATTACTTAATAGTTTGAAGACTATTCCTTAAAAGTTCTGGAGCAAAAGTTAAAAGGCATATATTTCTAAAAACTGACTATAACAGAATGCTTAATAGAGAACATAGTTTCTCTAAAAACTTAAAAATGTCAAATTAATAGAATAAAATTTTGCAACTTTCTGTTGAAGGTGACTTTGACTTTACAAAATGATACATAAACTTCTTGTGTGTGTGTTTTGCAATTTGAAAACAGAAAACTGTAGCATTCAATCAGTATTTATGTGGGGGCATTTTGTCCAGACAGTTTATTAATACCAGTAAAACAGAAACATGAGATTGGTAAACTATGCTTAGCATATGGCCCACCTAACACTGTAATAAAATCATCTAATTTCTAACTGAAGCCTCTCATTTTAAAAAGAGGGAGATACCAGATCTGCAGATGAATGAGAAATAGGAAGAGCTTTTAGAGCTATCACTATAGATGAAGAGAAATGACTTTTAAAGTTCTTATCTTAAAATGCAGACTGGATCATGAATGAGGAGGGCGGAAGGGGAACAGCATGGAAGTTTTGACCTAAGTTGATTCATCTGGGTCCAGGTTCAGCAGGCCCTAGAAACAAATGGTGGTCTGAAGGGATCAAAGTGGCCTGGCCTTTGACCTCATTGGGGAATTGGATTTTTTGTAACTTCAGTCATGGTGCCAGAGGAGATAGCCAATTCGATGAGGCTGAGAAATTTATCTTGACCATTACCGTATTCATTACTGTAGTCTATCTAAAAGTGCCTGGTGCACAGAAGACTAATTACTGCTACCTTCAACAGCCTAAAGAATCCCTACCAAAATTACAGCAATATATTATTGGATGATTCCGGTAACCACTTCTCATCTCTAAAAGGTGAAACTTTAAAACGTGTGACCATCTCCAGGTGTTGTTTTGAGGATGAAATAAAATGAGGCTACAGATTGTACACTAATATAGTATATAAATAAAAGAAATAAATAAGATAAACCTGCCTGCGTGTTACCTTTTCTCATATAAGTAAATATAATACTAGCTATGGCTAAAAGAATATTGCTGAATATCTAATTTGCATTTCTGTAATAATAAAAGCCACAAAAAGTAAAGAAACCTGCATTTTAGCATAGGAATTTAAAAAAAGACATTTTCATTTGAATTGAAATGAAAAATATGTGGCAAATATTCTTTACTTTTTTACACCAGTTCTATTAGAGTATACCAATGCTTCTCAGTGACATAATCTATTGCAAACAAAAAAAAAAAAAAGAAAAGAAAAAAGAAAAAAACAGAAAACTTTCCCTAAGATCGATAGCATAATCTAACACTGAATGTTAAATTATTCACATTGTCTTTTGGTATAGTTGCATAAAATATATAACCAGAATGACTCTATGGATAATGGGATATGCAAAATTACTGTACTTAGTAAGGTTCTTGATAAGTTTTATGGCTAATTTACCTTATGAGCTTCATCAGGGAATCCCTACTAATTACATGGAAGGTGTGTGCCTGCGTGTGTGAGAATTTACTTGTTTAAGATGCCATTAATGAATGAAAATATTGCAAAGTTTGTTAAGGCTTGTTTCTACCTCTTCTATATAACATCTTTCTGATAGAAATTTGTTTATTTTGTCGATTTCTCAAAAATCTACTTTTGGTTGGTTAGTACTTTGTATGAATTCTATCTTCTATTTTATATATAGTTCTATTTTATTTAAATATATATATATTTGCATTCCTTTTTTTTATTTTGGCATATTATGGGAGTACAGATTTTAAGGTTTCAATAAATGCCCTTTCACCCCCTTCCCCCACAAGTCTCAGCTGTTATTTTATAATAGGTTATGCATGAACATTGTGTAAAATTCAAAAGGTGCATGTTGGTATTCGGTGAAATGTATACCTCCTTTCAAAACTGTCCCCAGTTGCTGAGCTTCCCTCCTTAGAGGAAGTCACTATTACCAGTTTTTGTTTGTCATTATAGAGTTATTTAATACATATGAAAGAATATACCTGCTATTTTTTTATATAAATAGCATCATATTTATAAAAATGATTTTGTACCTTGATTTTCTTTTCTCTTACCATTGTAACTGTAACAAAGGTTGGCAAACTGCAGTCCCCAGGTCAAATCTAGCCCATATCTTGTTTTGCAGGATTAAAGCCACCTTTATTTATTGCTGCCTTGTTTATCGCTGCTTTCATGCTATAACAGAAGAATTAAATAGTTGCTACAGAGACCTTATGGCCCCCAAAGACTAAAATATTTACTATACCATTCTGCACATATGGAAGTAAAACTCAACGGAAATCAAGCAGGTGGTGGTGGGGGAGTGGATGTGTAAATTCACACTGACAAGTACTATGTACACTATCTGGATGAAGGACACACCTGTAACTCTGACTTAAACTGTACAAAGGCAAATTATGTAACCAAAATATGTGTGTCCCCATATTCTGAAATAAAAGAAAATTTTACTATCCAGCCCTCTACAGAGAAAAAAAAATGTTTGCTGAATTTTCTAGAACTTTGAACTCTTACTTCCTACCCTCCAGAATTGTGAGAAATAAACTTCTGTTTTATAAAGTTACCCAGTTTGATGTTTTACTATAGCAGCTCAGATGGACTAAATATTTCCGTCTGAGAACTACTTCCACAGCTTTTCATAAGCTTTGGCAGGCTGTATTTTTATTTTTATGCAACTTGAAGTATGTCCTAATTTCTTCTATGATTTATTCTTTGACCAATTTTTAAGAATGTATTAATTTCCACAATTTTACAAATTTTCCAGATTTTCTTCTGCTGTTGAGTTTTATTTTCATTATATTTTAATTGAAAAAATACTTTGTATGATTTAATTTTAAAAATTTTGGGGCATTTTGTCTTCCTAAATATGTTCTATCCTGGAGAATATTCCATGTGCACTTGGGAAAAATGTGTATTTTGCATTTGGATGGAGTATTCTATATATGTCTGTTAGGTCTAATTGGTTTATAGTATTATTCAAGTCTTCTATTCCCTTGTTTATCTTTTGTATAGTCGTTATACCCATTATTGGAAGTAGGGTGCTGAAGTTTCCAATGGATATATTTTTTATCTATCTATTTCTCTCTTCAATTTTTTCTGGTTTTACTTCATATATTTGGGATGTGTTGTTATTAAATAGGTGGATATATGTTTATAATTGTAATATCTTCTTGATGAATTGACCCCTTTCTCATTACGTACACTAGTTTCCCCTTATCTGCAGTTTCATTTTCTGTGTTTTCAGTTATCCATGGCCAACCATGATTCAAAAATATTAAATAAACATTTTTAGAAAACAATTCATACATTTTATGTTGGATACCATTTTGAGTAGTATGATGAAATCTCACTCCATTCTACTCTGTCCCTCCCAGGATATAAATCATCCCTTTGTCCAGCATATCCACATTATATATACTATATAGCTATGAGTAACTTAGTAGCTGCATATATTATCAGATCAACTTCCACAGAATTGCAGTGCTTGTGTTCAAGGAACTCTTATTTTACTTTATAATGCCCCCCCAAAAGAAAGTAGTGATGTTGGCAATTCAGTTAGGCAAAAGATCAACTATTAAGTGCTTTCTTGAAGTAAAAAGGTACATGTTTTCAACTTAATAATAGAAGAAAAAAATTGTATGCTGTGATTGATAGGATCTATAGTAAGAATAAATATTCTATCCATAAAGTTGTGAAGGAAAAAGTATTTATGCATAATAGATATAGAGTTTGGTACTATCTGCAGCTTCAGGATCAACCTTACTGGAGGTTTTGGAACATATCACCTGTAATATTATTCATAGTTTGTTATAACAAATTTTGTCTTAAAATATCTTTTTTTCTGATATTAGCTCATTTGGCTCTCTTTTGGTTACTGTTTGCATGGAATATGTCTTTCTTCCTTTCAGTTTCAAATCATTTGTGTCTCTGGATCTAAAGTTAGTGTCTTGTAGACAACATATAGCTGGACCATTTTAAAAAAATCCATTTTGCTAGTCTCTGCCTTTAAATTGCAGCATTTTAATCCATTTGTTTTAATGTAATTACAGATAAGGAAAGAATTACATCTGCCATTTTGCTATTCATTTTTATATGTATTTTTGTAACTCAATTCCTCCATTACTCTCTTCCTTTTTATTACATAAATATTCTCTAGTATACCATTTCAATTCTTTTTATCATTTATGATATTATATATTTTCTATTTATTTATTTAGTGGTTGCCTGGGTGTTATAATCAACATCTTAGATTATAACAATATAGCTCAAATGAATATCAATTTACTTTCAATAATATATAAGAACTTTGTTTCTATATAGCTCCACTACCTCTTTATTGTATTATTATTTTGCATGTTTATTGATTTTTTCCTACTATAGTTTGAATGTTGTCTTCTCCAAATCTCATGTTAGAGTTTAATTCTCCAGTTGAAGGTGGGATTTACTGTGAGATGTTAAATCACGAGGGTGGATCCTTCAAGAATAGATTAATGCTCTTGTGGTGAGGTGTGAGTGAGTTCTCACTCTTATAAGTTCCCACGAGAGCTGATTGTCAAAAGAATTTGGCATCTCACTCCCTTTGCTCTTGTCTCTACTTTCACCGTGTAATCTCTCTGCACATGCTGGCTTCACTTTGCCTTCCACCATGAGCATAAGCTCCCTGAAGCCCTCAGCAGAAGCAAATGATGATGTCATGCTTCTTGTATAGACTTCAGAACTGGGATACCAGGGAGGCCGAACATGCAGTCCCTGTACCATTCTAGCATCTCTCTCTCTTATCAATGAAACACATTAATAATTAATTCTAGTATTTGTCTTCTGTTCTATTGGAAATAGCATTAGATATTTCTTAACACAGTAAATAAAAATCAGGTTGATATAAAAAATAAGCATGCTAGTCATTCTGTATAAGATTTTAATGTAATTCATAACTCTAATATTTCTACTTATTTATTTAAAAACAAATTCACCCTCATTCTGGCCTCCTGTCTTCTTTTTACCTGATAACCAGGCACGGCTTCATCTGAGACTGCCTTCCCCAGACAATTTTTGTGTTTTGCTACACTATAACTTCTCCTTTTCTATGCTATGAAATTTGACTTACTTCTTATCCTATTTTCCTGAAATTTAGCTTTACTATCTTCCTATTTAACAAAGTAATGTATACACAAAATATGTGATATGTGGTAATGTTCCATCCTTTAAGGGTAATAATATATTTATGTAATGAGTGACATTTTGAAATGATACTCTAAACTACAAAGATAAATGAAGGCCAATTATTTTGAAAGTTTATTTTTTTGTTGTCTCTAATATTATAATTGTTTATATAATTTATATATTTATATAATTTATATAACTGTTTCATTCTCAATATACAAAATTATTTAAATCTATTCCTAAGCAAATATTCAATTCAAATTGTGTAATTTTTCTCTTTAAAAAATCTAAGGTAAAACAAAATAATTTTAAAATAATTATATACAAATATAGTAAAAAATGATTATGATTTATAGTAATTCTGGAGGAGCTGGATTATTTAATTTTTAATATTTCACCATTTGTTGCCATATATTAAATGAGTGACACTGATACTAATATGTATTAATAGAAAAATGAAGAAAATACACTTGAATATATTTTTAATGTATTCAGTGTAGCTCACAAATCTTTAGTGAAGTGTTGATTCTAGAAGATTAGAGCCAGCATTTGACATTTTAATAAGATACTAAAGAGTTTTACAAAATAATTTTAGTCAGTCTGTATGTGCTTCCCTGTACAAATAAGTAAACGAAAACACTGACTTCCTGGATAACTCCTATTTCTTGGTTCAGTCTGGTTTGGGAATAAGAAGTTGAGCAACAGCACCACCCACGGCATTAAGTTTTCTAGCTCCGTCCTTAAAGATCTGTTAGAGACTCTAGTACTTTGCAAATTCTTCCCAAATCCCGAGAATAATCTTTGAGTGATTCTCTGAGACATGCTAAGAGAACTCAATCTTTAGTGTATAAAGATGGAATTCTCTGTTTCTCCTTTCCTAACCTAGAACTATCTTGAAATATTGCTGATATCCAAAGTGGCAAATCTGTTCCCACTTTTTCTCATATCAAAAGGAGACCATGGCTGGTACTCCTGAAGCTTCAGGACCCAGGGCCCCAAACACTGAAGTAGGAACCTGTAAAAAATCCCATAATTGCTGCTGTATTCATCATTAGTAGAATGATTGCTACCTCAAAGTTGTAATGCCTTTTTAAATGGCAGCCAACAATTAACAGAAATTTAGAGAAATATATATCGGTTTGTAGAACCACGATTACTGGGTTGGACTTGATTCTATAAGACCTATTTGGGGCAATGCAGAGGGAAAGATAATTATCCTTCTTTCCTGATGTTTGCCTCCCTAGCTTAAACAAACTCAGGAAGCTTCTAGGTCCTGCATATACGTAGACCCCTATTTCCTCCTCCTACTGGTTCATTAGACATGTTCACTACACACATCTAGGTCTTATTCCAGGACCTCTCATAAACTGGCTACGTGGTCTCATAAATATAATAGAGATTATTTGAAGAAAATTTCATACTATTGGACAGAGACAAGAAATGGCTCCGTGGCAAAATGCATTTTGATATTTCATGCTAAAATTCAAAATGTAGTATTTAAAAAATGATTACAGAGTGAATGTTTATTCCAAACTTCATTTGGTAAATGTTTTTCTGTAAATGATTGAAAAAGAGATCATACTATTAACATAATAGATAAATTATGACTATAAAATCATAGATGATGATTGTAAAATGTCTAATGCCTGTCCACCTAAAGGATGTGAATGCTAAGCAGCAGTAATTCCCTTTTCTAGGAAATTATAATGATAGTTAATTTCTTTTCAAGTTTTGTATCTGTTTGAGACTGAAAAGCTTTATCAGGAAAGCATCGTTGATAACTGCAGCTGCTAAATAGAAAATTATTCAGACAACCCCATAATGATATCTGTTTTCCAGTCACTGAAAATAAATGCCTTGAATGTAAAATGAGAGGTATAATGCTTAATTACAAATCATTGACATCACTCCCAGGATAGGTGCTTCTCCCTAGTGACAAAGGACACAGTAGAATATAAACTAGGTATTTTACAAATGCTACTGGGTAGATAACCTCGTCCTGCTTTCTTAGATAATCTCAAAGAGCTCATTAAATAGCAAGTTTCACATATTATGCTATGCATAATTTCTGAAATGCTGGAGAATTAAATCCCAGCGGTCCACTGCTTGTCTACTCCATTTGATATCATGGTCTTGGCTTGGAGTGGCTGATATAAGTCAGTACCTTGACAGATAAATGGCATTTGTTTAATTTAAATGACACTCGTCATGCTGCCTTTTGTTCTAAAGCACTATGAGGTTAATTGAGCAGATATGAAAAATTAGCCAGGCTAAAATTGCCTCTGCTCTAAGTCAGA
This sequence comes from Microcebus murinus, assembly GCF_040939455.1. NCBI lineage: Eukaryota > Metazoa > Chordata > Mammalia > Primates > Cheirogaleidae > Microcebus > Microcebus murinus. The sequence continues at coordinate 61,728,747 of NC_134114.1, forward strand.
GTTATTAATCCAGTGGCTTTAATTTAGAGCTTCTCCATTTTCTCTGATAGACTGAAACATGTGGACTGTTTAAGGGGAAAATGCTAATGATAATATTCTGATTTTAAAATTTTTATGTGACTAAGAATTTCAGCATAGTCAAATTAAAGATTTCAAATTCTAACCATGGAAATACAGCTTTTCTATCTCACCTATTTACACTGTTATATAGAAAGAGAAACATGAAAGTAGGTCTTCTCAGTGACTTTTAATTTGCAAGTTTGCTTATGACCTTCAAAACCATTTCACACTAAATATAACTTAGATTTCATGAATACACACTGCCTTTCCATTCCATATAGATAACAATGCATTTCAGATTTTGTATCTTATAGCATAGTAATTAAAGCCACATTCACTGTGTTTCCATATAGGAAGTAATTACAGAGGTGATTGGAACATTTCTTTGGAGGATTAGCTTAATTTATCAAGCAGTGACTGTTGTGGAATAAATGAGCAGAGGCACCCTTCAGCTAAATTGTCTTCCCTTCTCTACCTATAGGGTATAAACAAGCTGTATGAGATGATTTACTGCAGTCCAATGAACTCCGTGCCCTATAGTTAAATGCAGCTCCCAAAGTAGGAACCACTAGGAAGACTAGGAGTCTGTGTGGGGAGAGAAGGCTATCTCCCAGTGCATTTCTTCCTTATGAATCTACTACTGCCCTTCTAAAGTCTAACTGACATATACAAATAAAGCATATCTTACATATGAATTAGGTGCTAAATTTAGACATCTTTCATACAGTTACACTTTGAAATCACTTAAATCTATAAGACACAAACCCGTTAATCCTCAAAAGGCAAAGATTAACTTTTTTCATAGTTTTATCACAGCATTACTTATTTATTTATAATATAAAATATATTTTGTAATATATTTTATAGCTATATTTATATTATAAAATCTATTTTTATGTCCATATACTTTTTGCTCCTTAGCCAGAATTAGTGATTTTATGGAAGACAAGAACTCTGGCACTTAATACATTTGTAGCTATAACACAAGAACCTTTTGCCCTTACTTCTTTTATTAAATCCCTAGTAGAACACAAAATTCAATTCCAGCCATGGGAAGTCAGTTGTGAACATGACTGGTAAACAAACGTGCTCATCAAGCTGTGGAGAGCTTGAGACAGCAGGGATTACAACCAAAAGTACATAGCGAACTATGAAGATGCCATGTGATATTAAAAATTATTCACAGGTCATAATCCTATATGAACAACTAAGCTTCTTTAAACCTACTTGTATAAATTCAGATAGAATTTTTCAATGAATGGGGGCAAAAGAGCACTGAATAAAGGCAAAGACTAATTTAGACAAATATATGTTTTCTATATAGCTATTATCTCTATCAGTAGTAATTTCTGCATGCATTGGAATATAAAACAAAAAATAATAAAGCAATATTTGACCTCACCCATGCATTTACTCTCATTTTGTTAATAATTGTCAGGCCTAGAAAGCCAATAAGTCTGATAGAATCATCTTTTAAAAAATTTTTAAGTTTGCATATTCTAATGCTTGGGCCAAGTTATATGTTTAAAAATACTCCTATCATCATAAAATATCAATGTTGTCTACTTGGTGAAAATAATGCAACTATGGAATATTTTTTCTTCTTTTTTGAGTACATTTTGCCTATCCCTGTTTAACAAAGTTAATTCAAGCCAGTAATCCTGTTTAATCTACTTTAGAACTTTATTAACAATGTCAATAAAACATTTGTTCAGAATTTTCTCACAGACTTTAAAATCTTCTACCCTAATATATCCAGTGGTATACTGTTGAAAGAGTGGTATCTGTTGCATGTTATGGGGAGCAAAAGTTGTAACACTTCTGCCCACCCATCTAGGTATTGGAGTTGCCAAGGAAAACACAATACAGTCAAGCCCTGGTTGGAAACACTTCACTCACACAGAGAAGACACAGAGCAAGATCAGCTTTAGCAGTGGGCCTCGGTTTCCCATGGCCAGCAGGCTCCTCCTGGGAGCTGATGCAGGGCAATTAGCCTGCACACACTCCTCTTGTCCCACAACAGAAAGACTCTGTCTACTCCCCAGAGGGAACAGATATAGTTGTGGTGCCATATGATGCACATACGTAAGCAGAACAAAGGAGTGTGCAATGAGTCTAAAACAGGGAAAAATATTCACACACAAAATGGTAAGTGGTATAAGGACTCTTAATTTCTTAGTAAGAAAGTGCTTTATTCTGATGTGACAAGGAGGGGGTCAAAACACTGCACACATAACTATCTTTTCCCAAAATGCATGTGTACCTGCATATTAAGATAAGAAAGAGCCAAACAATTTTCATTTGGATTTTTAAAAATTGTACATGATGGATAAAAAGAGATTCAATAACATAGAAGAGCCATATTAATCTATAACTCCACAGAAATGTATTTATAATCAAATATAGATTTTTACTTATCATTACAGAAAATTTGGTTTCATTAAAATGTAAGATATTTATATACAACATCACCAGTTAAATGATACAATGAAAAGAAGATTATACAGACAGCCAAAAAAATGTACCTAACTATAAAGATAACAGGCAATGTGGAAGGGAATAAAAAGTAACAAATAAGGAAGGAATTCAATATAACATTCTAAAAAGGAACAAGAGTATAGTTGAATAAAAGGGAAATATTTCACAAGAAAGAAAATATTCTTGGATAGAATGATTCAAACTTTATAGACTATCAATTGTCCCCAGCATTTTTATATTAAATTATAAATATAATTTGATCAAAATAAAACTGCATTTTTTTCTTGATACTAATAAGTTGATTTTAAAATCCACTCAGAAAATAGCTATATAAGAATAGCCCACATTGAAAAAAAGAACACTGGAAAAGGAGTTGAGAAGGTTACATATTAAAGTATATTCCAGAGCAGTGACACCAGCCCGATGTCAGAATAGAAAGTTCCCTGCTCATATCACTCTACAAGAGCAATAATTTCTAGCCATTCATGGACAAAAGTGCCTTTGTTGAAACTTTGAGATTCAGGTAGGAGGTTGTGAAACCCCAGCCTAGCCTAAGACATAAGAGGGGTATTTTGCAAGGGCAGACCCATGGGAGCACAGGTGGTGAAATCACCAAATATGGTTCTAGCTCCTAATCTGGAAATTGTTCCATTCCCCTGTAGACTTGGTTACAGCCCCATTTGGCCTTGGTCTTGCTACCTGAACCATTTACAAAGGGATCTGGTAGGAGTCACACCCACCAATGCCTCAAGTTATAGACCTGCCAACATCTATTCTAGCTGTGGACCCTGAAATGGCACTGAAAACCAGTTCTAGCTCCTTTTGGCAACAGTCTGACAATAGTTCTGCCTGTATAGGGATCCAAAAGGAATCACACTTACCTGAGTCATGAGGGTAGGCTTGCCAACCTTAGTCCTACAATTGAAATGACTCCAAAGCTCAACTCTAGCTCTTTTATCTGCAGTTTGAGAGTAGTCATGTCTACTAAGGGACCCACTGAGAGACACCTGTCTGTGCCTTCAGAAGTAAGCCTAGAGAGCTTGGTCTTAAGTGTGGTCCTTGAAGTATCCCTGTAACTGGATTCCAACCTCTCTCATCCCAAATTCAGGGCAATACTCCCTGATCATGGGGCCTATCAAGTGTCCTATTGGGAGCCCTCACAGGGTTCAGAGGAAGCCACACCTGTCTGTACACTTGGTGAGAAGCCCACTGTCTCTGATTTCTAAAGTAAATCCTCATCCAAGTGCTTATCTCAGTGACCAAGATTCTGGAGGCAGTCCAGTCCAGTCTTCTAGACAGGATCTACACATACTGTAGCCCAAGGTAATAGGCCTGCCAACTGAGGACCCCACTGTGTACCCAACAGCAACAAGGTGACCTGGCTCCAACTCCACTTGACCATGATCCCAGAAGCAACCCCAACTTCTGGGGTTGCTTCTAGGTGGGGACCCAACAGGTGAAGGCCTTTACCTGCCTACACCTGTCTGTAAAGACTGGAAGAGGTCATTATTCTTTCAAATGCACAGATACCATGCAAGATTACATGAATAGCAGTGAATCAGGGAAACATGACACCTTCAAGCTCTAGTAACTGACTCAAAAAAAAAAAATGGAAATCTATGAATTACCTGAAAAAAATATCAAAATAACCATTTTAAAGAAACTCAATGTGATACAAGAAAACAAGGACAACTAAACAAAACCAGAAAAACCACGCATAAACAAAATGAGAAGTTTAATAAAGAAATGAAAACCATGAAAAGAACTAAAAAGAATCATGGAGATGAATTTTTTAGAAGGAACTAAAAAATTCAATAGAGAACTTTAAGCAGACTTGGTCAGAAGAAACACTTAGAAAACTCAGGACAGATAGGTTGAATTCAGACAACTAGAGGAACAAAAAGTAAAAAAAGAATAAATGAGTGAAGAAAGCATAAGGAATATATGAAACATGATCAAACATATAAATATACAAATTATGGAAGTTTCAGGAAAAAAAAAAGAATAAGAAAAGGACAAAAAGTTTATTTAAGGAAATACTGGCTGAAATTACCCAAACCTTGGGAGGGATAGAGACATATATAGATTAATAAAGCTCAAAGAATCTCAGTCAAGAACAACCCATAGAAGAAAACTCAGAGAAACATTATAATCAAATCATCAAAAGTTAAAGACAGAAATTTCTTGAAAGCAGCAAGAAAAAAATCTCATCACATACAAGGCAATCTTTATGAAGCTTTCAGTAGACGTCTCAAAAGAGAGCTTGCAAACCAGGAGAAAGTGAGATTGATATAGTCAAAGTGCTGAAAGAAACAAAACCAAAACCATTTCACCAAGAATATTATTCCCAACAAAATTGTCCTTTAAAAATGAGGAGAGAGAAAGACATTCCCAGACAGTTTCACAGGTGAATTCTATCAATGCTAATCCTTCTAAAGCTTTCCAAAACAAATTGAAGAGGAACACTTTCAAACTGATTTTACAAATCCAGCATTATCTTTACACCAAAGCTATATAAAAAGAGTTACAAGAAAAGAGAATTACAGGCCAATAACTCTGGTGAAAATAGATGAAACAACCCTCAACATAATACCAGCAAACTGAATTCAACAACAGATTAAAAGGATCATAAACAGAATCAAGTGGGTGCTATCCCTGGGGTTCAAGGATGATTCAATATATGTAAATCAAAAAATATAATACACTTCCCTAACAGAATGAAAGATAAAAATCATATAATCATATCAATAGATGTAGAAAATGCATTAAAAATTTCAACATCCTTTCATGATAAAAACTTTCAGTAAATTCACTATACAAGGAATGTATCTCAACACAATAAAGATCACATAGAAAGGGCCACAGCTAACATCATACTCAATGGTCAAATGTTGAAGGCCAGGTGCAGTGGCTCATGCCTGTAATCCTAGCACTCTGAGAGGCCCAGGCCAGAGGATCATTTGAGCTCAGGAGTTCAAGACCAGTCTGAGCAAGAGGAGATCCATCTCTACTAAAAATAGAAAGAGATTAGCTGGACAACTAAAACTATATTAAAAAAATTAGCTGGATATGGTAACACATGCATGTAGTCTCAGCTACTTGGGAGGTTGAGGCAGAAGAATTGCTTGAGCCTAGGAGTTTGAGGTTGCTGTAGCTAGGCTGACACCATGGCACTCTAGCCTGGGCAACAGTGAGACTCTGTCTCAAAAAAAAGGGTTGAAAGCATTTTGTTTTGTTTTGTTTTCCTTCTAAGATCAGAAGCAAGACAAAGATATTCACTCTCACCACTTCTTTTAAACATAATACTGGAAGTTCTAGTCAGAGCAGTTAGTGAAGGAAAAAAGATAATGGACACCCAAATGTGAAAAGAAGAAGTTAAATTGCCTCTGACTGGAGGTGACATAATCTTATATGTAGAAAACTCTAAACATTCCTCCAAAAGAGCAGAATAAATGAATTCAGTAAAGTTGCAGGATGCAAAAATTAACGTACAAAAATCAGTTCTATTTCTATGCATTAACAATGAACTAGCCAAAAATGAAATTAAGAAGACAATCCCTTTTATAATAACATCTAAAAGAATAAAATTCTTAGCAAAAAATTTACTAAAGAGGTAAAAGATTTATACATTGAAAACTATAAGACATTGCTAAAAGAAATAGTAGAAGACACAAATAAATGTAAACGTATCTCGTGTTCTGGATTGGAAGAATTAATATTGTTAAAATGTCAATACTACCCACAGTGGTCCATAGATCCAATATAATCCTTATCAAATTTCCAATGGCATTACTTACTGAAATAGAAAAAAAAAAATCCTAAAAGTTATATTGAACCACAAAAGACCCTAAATAGTCAAAGAAATTTTGAGAAAGAAGAACAATGCTGGAGGCATCACATTTTGCAAGCAATTCAAACTATATTGAAAAGCCATAGTAACCACAAACAGCATGGTATTGGCATGAAAGTATATATATACCAGTGGAACAGAAAAGAGAACCCAGAAAGAAACTCATGTTCTTTTGATGGTGTATAATTCTCCAATGTACATATATAGCACATTTTGTTTATTCATTCGTTAATGGGCATTTAGGTCGTTTTCATATGTGGACTATTGTGAATAATGCTGTAATGAACATGGGAGCACAGACATCTCTACAAGGTGCTTATTTCATTTCTGTTGGATATATACTCACCAGAGAAATTTCTGGACATATGGTAGTTGTATTTTTAATTTTTAGAGAAATCTCCGTACTGTTATCCATAATAGTTGTATCAATTTACATTCTCATCAACAGTCTTGAAGGATTTCTTTTTCTCCACGCCCTGGTCAATATTTGTTATTTCTTGTCTTTTTGATTGTAGCTATCTTAACAGGTGTGAAATAATATCTACTGATTTGGATTTGTGTTTGATATTAACTCCTCAGATTTATGGTTCCCAAATATTTCCTCCAGTTCTGTAGGTTAACTTTTCATTTTGTTAATTGTTTCCTTTACCATGTAGTGGCATTTTAGTTTTAGACCTACTTGTTATTTTTGTTTTTATTATCTATGCTTTTGGCATCATATATAAAAAAAAACAAAAACAAAGTAATTGTCAAGATCAATGTCCAGGAGCTTTCCTCCAATTTTTTTCCAGGAGTTTCATGGTTTCAGATCTTACATTTATATCTTTAATTCATTTGGAGTTAATTTTTGTATGTGGTGTAAGAAAAGTTTCCAATTTCATCCTTTTGCATGTGGATGTGGTTATCCTATTTTCCCAACATCAATTATTGAAGAAAATATATTTTTGGTCAAATGATGCAAACTTTAAATTATGATATGAACAGATCTGGGGATCTAATGTACTGCATGGGTGATATATGTGTTAATTAACTTGATTGTGGTCATCATTTGATACATATATCAAATCATAACATTGCACACCTTATATACATACAATCTTTGTCAATTAAATATTTTAAAATAAAAACAAGGATTTCAAGAAAAGAACACGTATATTACAAGGCTGCCTAAAAGTGTGCCATTGGTACATGGATAGACACGTTGCACATAAAAGAAGATTCAGAAATAGATACAAATGCATAAATGACTTTAATTTATAATAAAGGTAAAGACAAAGAAGGTATTTTAGTAAATAGTGCTAGAACAAATGGATATCTAAATAGAAAATTATAAAATTCCTCCCATCATCCAATAGGATAAATATCAGTGCATCTTAAGTATAAAAATAAAATATAATAAAACCATGTAAGTACCATATATTGCTTTCCAGCAGGGAATGTAGAAAACTTTTCTTTGATTTATAAGCCAGATTCCATAAAGAAAAAGACTGATAGATTTAGCTACATAAACAATCAAAAACTGGAACAATCAGCCATTATGTATTTATTTCCTGGTATGCTACAATAAGTATATACTGCCACCTATGATGTATTAATATTTTTGCTGAAACAAATTCAACCTGAATTATATGCCATTAAATATATCCTCATTTACAAGCAATTCAGGTTCTAAAGAAACATGTTAAATGACCTAATGAAGAAACAATAGGTCAAACCTAGAATGTGAGAAACTCTAAGGGCAAATGAGCTAGTCTTCAACAAATATGTGCTGTGAAAAATAACAGGGTTTGGGACGTTACAGATTAAAACAAACCACTTAAGGGACATTTTAACCAAATGCAATATGCTGACCTGATGTGTATCTTCATTTGATCAGATCAAACTTAAAAATAAATTTTAGAGATAATTAGGAATATTTTGGACACAGACTAGTATCAATTAATGTTAAATAATCACCTTTAATTTGATTAAGTGTGATAATGGCATTGTGATTAGTTCAAAAAAGAGAAATTGTTACTCTTTTAGGGATGTTACATTGTGAAGTTTCTAGGGGAGAAATGATTTATATAGGGTTTTGCTTTAAAAAACTGAAGCAAAAAATGTGGGAAATATTAAATAGATGAAAGATTAGCAAACATTGATATATGTTGAAATTAGGTGTTCAGTATATGAACTCTTTATTATACTATCCTTTTAACTGTCTTACATTTAAACATTTCCATAATAAAATGAAAGTGTTCAAATATACACAACAAAAGCTGTGCTGCTGAGTCATATGCCATCGTTTTAAGCCAGAGTTGGGAATGGGGTGACTAATTGGCAACAATGGAACCCACACAGTAGCAGAATATGCCTCTGTTTCGAAAAGAAAGAAAAAAACCCATGAGAAAATACTTTTATTTCCTTTTAGCTGCATGAAGGAGTTAATTAGAACCAGGCTAAAAAAGATCATTTAAAAAAAAAAGGCATTTTTCTTTTGAAAAGAACAAAGAGGACCACTGATCAGAGACCGGCTATTCTGGGAAGCAGAGAAACAGACTATGCGGGTCCAGTACACAGTTCCTACCAAGTCTGAGGAAGGTAAAGGCCATAAATGGGTGAAAACAATTATGGACAGCAGTATCCATAAAATTATTTTTGCATGTGCTTCACAATGAACAGCATTTCCCCATGTTTTCTAATTGATTATTAATGAATCAGGAGTAACCTACATTATCATTGGATATCATTACATAATGAGATACAGTCATTCACTGCATAATGATGATTTGGTCAATGAAGGATCCCATATACCACTGTGATCCCATAAGATTATAATGTGTTTGTCGTGATGCTGAATGCAAAAAAACCTACTGCACTGCCAGTCGTATACAAGTATAGCACATACAATCATGTACAGTACATAATACTTGATAATAAAAATAAATGACTATGTTACTGGTTTATGCACTTACTAAACTATGTATTTTTTATCATTATTTTAGAGTGTACTCCTTGTACTTGTGAAAAAATAAAGTTAATTGTAAAGCAGCCTCAGGCAGGTCCTGCAGGAGGTATTCCAGAAGAAGGCATTGTTACTATAGCAGATGACAGCTCCACGTGTTATTGCCTCTGAATGTCTTCCAGTAGGACAAGATGTGCAGGTAGAAGAGAGTGATATTGATGTCCTAGGTTAATGTGTGTGTGTGTGTGTGTGTGTGTGTGTGTGTGTGTGTCTTAGTAACAAAAAAAAAAGTTTTAAAAGTAAAAAAAATTAGAAATAGAAAAAAACCTTAAAGAATAAGTACATAAAGAAATAAAATGTATTTTTATAGCTGTACAATGTGTTTATGTTTTAAACTAAGTGTTATTACGAGTCAAAAATGTAAAAGTTTATAAATTTGAAGTTACATTAAGCTGAAGTTTGTTATTGGAAAATAAATTTTAAAAATAATTTTAGTGTAGCCTAAATATACAGTGTTTATAAAGTCTACAGTAGTGTACAGTAATGTCCTAGGCCTTCACATTCACTCACCACTCAATCATTGACTCACCCAGAGCAACTTCCAGTCCTTCGAACTCTCTATTCAGGGTAAGTGCCCTATACAAATGCATCATGTTTTATCTTTCATACCATATTTTTACTGTTCCTTTTCTATGTTTAGATACAAAAGTACTTACCATTGTGTTACAACTGCCTACAGTATTCAGTACAGTAACAACCAGTACAGGTTTGTAGACTAGGAATAATAGGCTGTACCATATAGCTTAGGTGTGTGGTAAGATGTACTATCTAGGTTTGTGTAAGTATCCTCTCTGATATTCACATACCAACAAAATTGCCTAACAACACACTTCTCAGAATGTATCCCTGTCACTAAGCAACACATGATTGTATATGTAACATGCCAATATATAGTTATACACAGATATGATTACCCATATATGGGATTCTAGGATAGGGTAAACATATTTTTCTTTTTTTTTTTTTTTTGAGACAGAGTCTCGCTTTGTTGCCCAGGCTACAGTGAGTGCCGTGGCATCAGCCTAGCTCACAGCAACCTCAAACTCCTGGGCTCAAGCAATCCTCCTGCCTCAGCCTCCCAAGTAACTGGGACTGCAGGCATGGATGCACCACCATGCATGGCTGGTTTTTTCAATATATGTTAGTTGGCCAGTTAATTTCTTTCTATTTATAGTAGAGATGGGGTCTCACTCTTGCTCAGGCTGGAGCAAGAACTCCTGACCTCGAGCAATCCACCCACCTTGGCCTCCCAGAGTGCTAGGATTACAGGCGTGAGCCACCGCGCCTGGCCATAAACAGATTTTTCAACACACTGTTTCCATATACATATATGCATGTGTGTGTGTGTATGTGTGTATGTGTGTATATATATAGCCGTGTGTGTGTGCGTGTGTGTGTGTGTGTCTGTGCGTGTATAAAGATGAGGCTTGATTTACACCTTTTAAATAAATGTACTGGTTGATTTTCAAAGTTTTAACTGGTAATATTATTAATAATATTTGTAACATTAACATATTTTAAAACTTCTCCTTCCTCCCAAAATAAAAGAATACAATTTCACATATAGAGGGCATACCATGTGATAGATCAGCTACTCTGCATTTTATTGATATTGCTTAGAGAAACACTACAGAATAGCTACCATTTTCTCTATTCTAAGAAAATTTGAGGCTTAGAAATGTTAAATAACATTTTCTATAGGAGATAAGTTACTATAACTTGTCTCATAATTATTGTATTTTATTATTTGTTCTAATTTAATGATATTTAACATGATATAATGCAATGTAATAAAATGTATTATTTATAAAATAATGCTTTTTCTTATTGGTGATATATTTCCAAATAATTTGAAAGTTTCAAGTTATATAGTATTTCTACATATATTCTGTATAGAAGATAAGTGTAAATATTTATTTAAAAATTTAAGTCACAAACACTAATACTCAATTTGAAGATTTTTCTAAATTTACATTTATTATAATTTTGACAATGTTTTCCTTTCTGTATTGGTTTCTCACATTGCATCTGAAGCTTCTCTTTTATCTATGCCCTTGCATGGCATTAACATCTATTCTACAGGTGAGTAATTATGCTAAGACAGTGATTTTCAAACTATAATTCTGACCATTTTAGAGTTCTGAAGGGTCCCCTTAAGTAAGGGTTCCAAATGAGAACAGAAATTATGATGCTGGCTCCCAATTCTTCCTCTCCCTCCCTCTTTTTCAACCATTGCTTCTCTGCTTCCATCTGTATTCTATATATTTCTTTGTAAGATTTAATTTCAACAAAAATTCTGAGCTAAAATCACTCACCAGTAAAAGTTTAATGTAGGTGATTCCAAAAGTATTCTATTGTCAATCTGAAAGTGTAAACATTCACTCTATTATACCATTATCTTCTGAGTACCCATTCATTGTTAAGCACTTTGCTAAGCACTTGAGAAAATAAAAAATATAGCTCTGACACAGGGCTTGACCTTGACAAGAGGGAAGTATAATGGGAGAGATAAGGATTGTACATAGAAATCAGCTGAGGGAACTCAAGACCCACAATGAGAGAGGGGTGGAGAATGAAGAAAAGAGAATTGGGCAAAAGGATGCAGAGAGAGAAAAACAATTTCAGTAGATAAAATGGTGATAATCTTGCTTGCCATGAAGCTCAAGGGACTTTTTCAGGGAAATGAGAGGGAGGCTTGAGTTTGCAGTCTTCCCAATCTATCTCAGTCCCTCTCTCTCTGCCAGGGTGAGCATCTTGCATGGTGCTGCAAGTGTTTACTTAGTATTTTTTCCCCAAATATGGATCACTATTGTAATAATTATTCAACTAAAATAGGACAATGCATTATAACTCTTGAAAAATTTTGCTGTGCTGGATTTACTGGAAGATAGCACAATAATTAACAACTTCTGAAAATATTTTTCAGATTTTCAAGAATCTATTCATTGCCAAATATCATTTTCACATTAGGCACTGTCTTTAAATCAGCAGTTCCGCTGTTGTAAGCAGTAGTGAAGTTCCACTAAATGGACTGAGATCAGTGTCTAGAGGTGGCTCAGAAGGTGAGGGTGTTCTTTAGGAGTGGGTAGGTAGGTGCAATCACAGTAGATTTCATGGCGGACATGGTATGGATGTTAGAAAAGTGAAGAAAAGAAAATTTGCCTTGGAGTGTGTGTTTAGGTGTGTGTATGTGTGTGTGTGAAATGTTTATTTAAGAAAATGGAGTGGCGTAGTCAACAGAGAGTAGTGTAGTGGTTTATTTTCGCAAACAACACTGGGCTCTGCATGGGAGGGAAGTAAAAAGTCTTCTACACTCTCCCTAGTTGGCCCTCACTTTTTTCCTTTATAATGCTTTCTTCTCTTCCTCAGAAGCAAAATGAGGAAATAAGGAGAACAAAGTAAATGATTTAAAAGATTAAACTCTCTGAAGAGGAGATGATAAATAGTTTAACTCACTTCCTACCTCTATTCTGGATCCATAATCAGAGTAAATCTTCTCAGATGGTGTGCCATGAGGTTAGGAAGTAAATAAAGACCACTTTCTTAATGTACAAAAGGGTAGTGCTTTCAGTTCCCCTGCACAGATTTGAGAATGTCAAAATATTTATTGCCCATCATAATCTGAAATCAACTTTTTATAGTTAGATTTTAGAATAGACAGTGCCTTCCCTAACTCTAAAAATGTGTTAATGTACATTGAAACTGCCCAAATACCAATTTGATATTTCAAATGAAAGACAAGTACTGTAATTATGGCTTCTTGCACATAATGTAAAAAAATGCCACAGCAAATTCCGTTTTCAAAGTGACACCATCATTTTTTGTGTGTGTGTGCTCTGGCTGGTAACGCTATGAATGTGCATTCCCAATACTGATATAAATGGTGAACTGAACAAAATATACTCTTTAGGTGAAAGAATCTTGAAAGTTTAGTGCTGTAGGTTGCAAAATGCTTAAAGAAGAAATTTCTTCTATTGGAAAAAATATCTTCTTCATATGACTTACAGTGTCACAATCAAAGCCATTCTTTCATTTTTCTTCTAAATTGGAGAATAAAACAAAATGCAATAAAACAGAAAATTAAGCAACTATGTAAAGGGCAGCTCTCCATTTTAGTTCTTTAGTAAAGACAGGCAAGAGAGCATATCAATTAAAGACGTATAAATTATTTATTGCCCTGATGGGTAGCTTCTCTTGCTAATCAGATTAATTTTCTTAAACTGGTATGTTTGGATTCAATGGATGTGAGTCAGTAATATTCTGTGAGGGATGCTTTTTTCACATGCAGAGTAGGGGGTAAGGGCTGGCTAATTTAGCCAATGACTTAGCACCATGGTGGGCAGTGAGATCATCTATCTTTTACAGTTATGGTCACCTGGTCTGAAGAGCTGTGTGAACTACCAAAAATCCAACTCAGTGAAGATCAGAAAAATGAAACAAAAGAGTGTTCAAAATAAGAAGTCAACTGTAATCCAGAAAGTAGGTAGCCAGGGATGATCAACATAGATTAGTAAGAGAAAAATCTGGAGGAATATCAGAGATGAACATTTTCTCATTTATTTATTTTATTTTTATTTCAGATTATTACCAGGGTACAAATGTTTAGGTTACATATATTGCCTTGGCCCCACCCAAGTCAAAGCTTCAAGTGTGTCCATGTCTCAGACTGTACACACCACATCCTTAGGTATGAATATACCCAGCCCCTACTCCTCCCTCCACCTACCTGATACCTGATGAATGTTACTACTGTATGCACACATAAGTGTTGATTAGATAATACAAATTTGATGCTGAGTAGATGTGGTGCTTGTTTTTCCATTCTCATGATATTTCACTGAGTAGAATGGGCTCCAGCTCTATTCAGAATAATACAAGAGGTGCTAGATCACCATTGATTTTTTGTGGCTGAGAATTCCATGATACATATATACCACATTTTCTTAATCCACTCATGTATTAATGGACACTTGGGTTGTTTCCACATCTTTGCAATTGTGAATTGTGCTGCAATAAATATTATAGTGCAGATGAATTTTTATAAAATGTCTTTTTTTTTCCTTTGGGTAGTTGCCCAGTAATGGGATTGCTGGACCAAATATTACTTCTACTTGTATCTCTTTGAGGTATCTCCATATTATATTCCACAGAGGTTGTACTAGTCCCACCAGCAGTGTATGAGTGTTCCTCTCTATCCACATCCATACCAATATTTATTGTTTTGGGACTTTTTGATAAAAGCCATTCTCACTGGAGTTAAGTGACATCTCATTGTGGTTTTGAGTTGCATTTCTCTGATGATTAGAGATGTTGAGCATTTTTTCACATGTTTTTTGGCCATTAGCCTCTTAATTTCAAAAGTTTCTGTTCTTGCACTTTGCCTTCTTTTTAATGGGGTTGTTTGATTTTTTCTTGCTGATTTTCCTGAGTTCTATGTAGATTATAGTTATCAGCTCTTTACTGAATGTGTAGCATGTGAATATATTCTCCCATATTATAGGTTGTCTGTTTGCTCTCATGATAATTTCCTTGTCTGTACAGAAGCTTTTTAATTTGATCAGGTCCCATTTCTTTATTTTTGATGTTGCTGTGATTGCCTTTGGGATCTTCTTCACAATTTTTTCCCTAGGCCAATGTCTATGAGAGTTTTTTCCAACATTTTCTTCTAGAATTCTTATAGTTTCATGCCTTAGGTTTAAGTCTGTTATGCACTGTGAGTTGATTTTTGTGAGGGATAAGAGGTGTGGATCCCGTCTTAGTCTTCTACATGTGGCCAACCAATTTTCCCAGCACCATTTATTGAATAAGGGTTCTTTTACCCAGTGTATGTTTTTGTCTGCTTTGTCAAAGATTAGATGGCTATATGAGGATGGCTTAATATCTAAGTTCTCAGTTCTGTTCCATTGATCTATGTCTCTGTTCTTATGCCAGTAAATACTGTTTTAGTTACTATAGCCTTGTAGTAGAGCTTGAAGTTTGATAAATTGATATCTCCCAATTTGTTCTTTTTGCTAAGGATTGCTTTTGCTATACAGGGTCTTCTCTAGTTCCATACAAAGCATAGAATTATTTTTTATGGTTCTGTGAAAAATGACGTTGGTATTTTAATACAGATTGCATTGAATCTGTAGATCACTTTGGGTAGTATAGACACTGTAGCAATGTTGATCCTGCTGACCCCTGAGCATGGTATGATTTTCTACCTGTTTATGTTCTCTACTATTTCCTTCCTCAGAGTCTCATAGTTCTCCCTGTACAGGTCTTTCACCTATTTAGCTAAATATATTCCTAGGTATTTTATTTTCTTTGTTGGTATATTGAAGGGTATTAAGTCTTTGATTTGGTTCTCAGTTTGACTCTTATTGGAGTATAGGAATGTTACTGACTTGTATACATTGATTTTGTTGCCTGAGACTTCGTTGAATTTGTAGATTCCAGTAGCCCCATGGTTGATTCTTTGGGGGGTTTCTAGATGTAAGATCATACTGTCAGCAAAGTGTGATAGTTTGACCTCTTCTGCCCCCATTTGGATGCCCTTGATTTCCTTCTCTTGTCTGATTGCTCTATCTAGGACTTCCATTACTATGTTGAATAAAAGCAGTGATAGAGGACAACCTTGTCTTGTTCTAGTCCTAAGCAGGAATGCTTTCAATTTCTCCCTTTGCAGTATCATGTTGGCTGTGGATTTGTCATATATGGCATTTATAATTGTTAGGCAAGTCCTGTCTATGCCTATTTTGTTAAGTGTTCTTATCATTAAAAGGTGTTGAATTTTGTTGAATGATTATTCCGCATCTATTGAGTGGATCATATGGTCTTTATTGATAATTCCACTTATGTGTTGAATTATATTTATATATTGGTATACATCAAATGATCCTTGCATCTCTGGGGTGAAGCCTACTTTGCCTTAATGGATTGCTTTTTGATAACCACCTGATTTCAGTTTGCTAGAATTTTGTTGAGAATTTTTGCATATATATTCATAAGAGATATGGGTCCATAGTTTTCTTTCTTTGTCGCATCTTTTCCTGGTTTTGGTATCAGGGTGATGATGGCTTTATAAAACATGTTGGGAAGGATTCCTTTCTTCTTGATGTTCCTCTTTGTTCTAAAACAAGAGAAAAAGCTTAGTGTATATACAGTTTGTTGAAACACCAAGGCTCAAAGTGTTATCATTAATGCAAATATATTTTCCTGATATCTATTGTTGAAATTTTCTCTTAGGAATAAATGTATCCTTTAAATAAAATCTCTAGCTGGCCTGAAACCTGACTTGCTCACTGTTAGATAATAAGAAGCTTTCAGTCATTTTACTATTAATAATAAAAAAACTTTCAGTTCTATAATTAATATTTCCAGCCCAGTAAAATAATCAATAATTTGAAATTATTCAAAGATAAGGATTTTCCCCTCCTTCAACTCTGGTGCAGTCTGTAAATTGGACATGATCAGCTCTTTCTGGATTTCTAGCCTTATAAAGGAGAAAGAAAGATACCTCACTGCACTGGTACTGTTTTGAGTAGCAGACCTGTTCAATGAGATTGCAATATGTTTGCAGATGATGTTTTGTTTGCTTGTTTTGTGGAATGCTTCATCCCTGGCATGTCCCCTGGAACCTATTCTTATTAGTCTAGGTGTAAGTGAGAAGAAATTGCTATCCTTTGTCATGACGGGAAAGGTTGATATTCTCTTCTTTGTGTTCAATAAAACTCTTATATTCCCTAGTGTTTGAGGCCAAAGGGCACAAAAGGGTTTTAGGTTCCTTATTTACATATTCCTAATAAATGGTCTAACATGTCACTTTGGGATGTGGGAGTATTTGTCACATATTGTTATAAGGCAAACAGCCCGAAAGGAGTACTTTGTGATTTGAAATGAAATTTATCAAAATACTGTCACCTTGCTGTTTTATTTTGTTTAAAGGTCATTCTTAAAATACATTCTGTTTGACTAGATAGTACCATTTATTATATTTATCTCATTTTAGATAATTCTCTATATTCTCTATTCCAATACTGCAATGACTAATTCAAGTTCCCTTTGTGCTCTGAAAAATGTCTATAGCAAACCTCTCTTAAGAGAATTCTACAAAAGTGCCTTCTACATCTGGGGTCAGAGTGGCTTTTCAGACCTCCCTTAACTTAGAGGAAAATGATAAAACAAAATATTTCAAGCTAATTATTAACTAGAAGTTTGTCCCACTAAAGTGTGAAGTTGTTTCTTATCTTCCTCTACCAGATACCCTTCTGAAAAAGTTGAGGCTAATATTTCTTGTCTTTCTGAATAGTTAGGATTTTGTTGCTCTTTTCCTTATGATTGCTTAAGATTTCCCTTAAGGTATGTGCTAAGTGTATAACTTGTTTTCAAATTCTTTAAGATAGAGAGAATTGTTCTCAAGGAGAAAATATCCAATTATCATTTTATACTATTATTTGTGAAAAAATAGAAAATCCCTACTGCTCATTCACTTCTAACCTCATAGCAATTTCTTTTCTGTTTCTACAAATTCCAGAAACTGCTCTCACCAACATCATTAGTTGCCCTTTACCTTTCTGAATTTTTTTCTTCCCATCTTCTCTATGCCATTTGATGTTTTCTCAAAATCATTCTTTTGACCTCTACGCCACATTCTCTCATTCTCCTGTTTCACTCTCTGTATACACACACACACACACACACACACACATATATATTCTGACAATACTCCTTTGTCACATGAATTGGGTCCTTGTCCTCTGCTTTATTACCTTACCATATTGCTTTATCTCTCCAATCCATGAAAAGTGGCAAATGGATTCCTGTTTATTCTTGATCTACATTCATGGTGGCAGCTACCATATTTACAACAATAACTCTTGTGATGTTATTGTTAATTGGCACTTTAGTATCAATTCAAACTCTATTTTAGTATGTCTTCCTGACTGTAGAGATTCTAAAGCTAAAGGGTACATTGATCAGATTCTCTTGCAGCTAGATATGAGCTATCAAATAGATGTGTACATATAGAATTTAAAACAAAATAGATGATAATTTTCTATTGCTGCCATAACAAATTTCCACAAACTTAGTGGTTTAATACAGCACAAATTTCTTTACAATAGCCAAAATGTAGGAGCAACCCGAGTGTCCACTAACATATGAATATATAATATGTAGCATGTGAACATATGTAGTAGAGTGTAGATATATGTAATATATATAATGTGCATATATGTACACTTTTAAATATCTTTATATATATATATATTTAATGGAATATTACTCAGCCTTAAAAAGGAAATTAATTCTGATACATGCTACATGGATGAACCTTGAGGACATTATGCTAAGTGAAATAAGCCAGTCAGAATAAGACAAACATTGTATAATTCCACTTACATGAGGTATCTGAAGTAGTCAAATGGCTAGAGATAAAATAGAATAGTAGTTGCCATGAGTAGGGAGGAGGGGGAATATGGAATTATTGTTTAATGGGCATAGAGTTTCAGTTTTGTAAGCAGAAATTAGTTCTGGGAGATTGGTTGCACAACAGTGTGAATATACTTAACACTACTGAACTGTATGATGGTTAAGATGTAATTACATATACTTTACCACAATTAAAAGTTTTTAAAAAACCATTTTAAAGCATCTTTCAAAACCACCACAATTTTTTTGTTATAGTTTTATAGGTTAGAATTTCAACATGTGACTTGTTGGGCAAAGTTAATGTTATCAGCAGGGCTATGTTTCTTTCTGGAGGCCTAAGTGGAGAATCTGTTTCCTTTAGAAATAGTTCAGACTTTCACATTTCTTCATTTATGTCCTCCTTCCTCTACCTTTAAAGCTAGAAATAGTAGGTTGATTCCTTGTCATGTTGAATCTCTCTGATTGAATGCTGCTGGAAAACATTCTCCACATTTAAGGAACTATGTGATTAGATTGGGTCCACCTGGATAATCCAGGATACTGTACTTATCATAAGGTCTGTAGCCTTAATCACAATCTGTAAAAAAATT
Organism: Microcebus murinus; assembly: GCF_040939455.1. Lineage (NCBI taxonomy): Eukaryota > Metazoa > Chordata > Mammalia > Primates > Cheirogaleidae > Microcebus > Microcebus murinus. The sequence continues at coordinate 61,748,140 of NC_134114.1, forward strand.
CTTTGAGTGTAAGGAAACATGTTCAAAGATTCCAAAGATTAGGGTTAGACATATTTGGGGGGTGGGCAGCATTCTACCTCCTTAGAAGACAAGAATGTATAATAAGCATCTGTTTTGCTTCCATGAGTGGTGGTTACAAAAACATGGTGTTGTATTCAGTAATCATGGTGCCAGCTCTTTAATCATGGCAGAAGTAGTGTGGTTTTGTTGTTAGCAGTGGTAAAATCATCTTCCTGATTCAGCAGTTTCATGATAATGGCTGAGTCACTTCTCCCTAGAGGCTCAGCCTATAGTCTGTTCCTCAGGACAATTCACCAGTTAGGTATGCAATCTAGAATATTGTGTAATGAATCTCTTTCTACAAAAAATATCTGGATTGGAAATCTATTATTTGAACCTCAACCTAAACATTGGTTATTTTAACTCCCACATCTATATTTCTAGCCAGAGAGCTTCCTGAAAAAACATTTTGGATGTCCATTTACTTGTTGGGTATCTACTTTTGGAAATTCCTCAAGGACTTCAAAAATCACTATACATATATAAACTCTCCACAAGAAAATGATAATTAGGTGAGGTGATGCTTATGTTAATCACCTTGATTTAATCATTTCACAATATATAACTATATAAAAAATCACATTGTACCTCACAAATATACATGTTTATTATTAGTCAATTAAAAATGAGCATACATAAAACTAAATTTATGATTTTACCTTCATATTTGGAAATCTTTCTCATTCCCAATATCAATTTAAGACTTGATCATAATTCTTAGTCTAAACATTGGGAATCAATCATCTAAAGATACATAGTTTTTAAATCTCTCATATTCATTTAGAAACTAAATAGTAATGAGTCCTCTTCTCTATATTCCTCAAATCCATTGCTGCCTAGTTATTTCTACTATCATGTTTCATCAATTCTTAACTAGGTTACTGTGAATAGCTGTTAACCAATTTCTCAATTACTAGCAATCACCAAATTCTCTTCCTAAAATTATATCAGATTATAGTGAGCCTTTGTTAGAAATCCTTCAAAGGCATTGTTTCCTTTTACGTGTACTGATTCATCTGCGGATAGCTTATGCATTCAGCCTAGCTGACTTCTACAGTTTCATTTTTAATTATGGTTCCAAATGTAGCCCATGTTCAAGTCACTCTAAGTTACCTTTGCCCTCCTGAAATGCTATGTTTCCTATTTTTTTATGACGTTATTATTTTGATACACACCCTACCATTTATTTGAAACTCTTATCTACTCATACATGTTCCAGCTACTTGACTCTTTAACTTTCAGATCCTAAGTTCCTAAGCCTTTATGTATATAAGAATTGTTTGTTTATTTCTGGAATGGAGGGTAGCATGCTTTGTTTTTAATTACCCTGAGTCAAGGCACAATCTCCCAGGTTTTTGATTCAGTTGGTTTAGACCTGGGAAATTATTTCATGCTTAAGAAATATTCCTAAAGTAGTTCTGATATACAGCTTTGGCAGAAAATTAATGCCACAGTTGTTAAATATATCAGATTTCAGAGTCAGACAGGCTTGGGTTCAAATTTATTACTGTCATTCCCTAATTGTATGATTTTGGATGAATTATTTCAACATAAAAAGTTCACTTTATTATCTTGAAAAATGAGGAAAAAAAACCAACAAACACCTAAGCCATATGTGTGACTAAGGATAGAAAGAGATATTGTATTATTATTATTATAACTTAATACTGAATACTTTTTAAGGCTCTCATAGGTTAAAGTATATGATATTCCTGTGATTTTTCACTATAATCTAGTGATATCTTAAAATTGCATAGCAGAAAAAATATCTACCGAATAGCTTGCTGGCAATTTGAGTGGGATTGAATGAATCTATAGATGATTTTGAAAATAATTGATATTTTAACAATATCGACTCTTTTCTTCATTAAGACAAAATATCTGTCCATTTATTTGGATCTTTTATCTCTTTTATCAGAGATTCGTACCTTCCACATACAGATTCTTTCCATATTTTGTTAGATTTATAGCTGTTAGGTATAAATCTGCCACACCTGGGGAAAGGAGAAAAACCCTGCCAATCTGCAAAATAATTCAGAGAATTCCCCAGCCCATAGGCCAGACAGCCCAGGCATAATAGGGTCTGGAAAATGACCTAGAGTAATCTAAGGTTAATTTCATGTCATTAACTGTCCATCAAAATGGTTCAATGGTGTCAGTGATGAGGAGGGCCCAATCCAGACAATATAAAATAGAAATTAATGAAACAGAAAGCATGTGTGCAGTAGAAAAGAAAGACTAGTGAAGACATAAGAGATAAAATACAAATAATGAGATTTAGGAACAATAAGAAGAACATTACTTCAAATTCTACGGCATTTGTTTTAATAGTAAGAAAATACCAACAGTTTTAAGTCAATAAATTTGAAATATATATGATATGGAAAAATCCATGGAATGGTAAAAAAAAAAAAAAAAAGCACTGAGTATTTGTGACATTGTAGCGGGGGAAATAGGACCTGCTAATGGGAGTGAAAACTAATACAAGTAATTTAGATGTTAATTTGGCATCATCTAGTAAAGATGAAGTTCCATATATCCTTGAGCAAGCAATTGTGCTCCTGAAATTTGACAAAAATTAAAATTATTACATCTTTTCTAAGTGTCATAACAAGAATATTGATAATAATTTCTTGTAATATACTCTAAATAGGAAACAATCTAATGTCCAATAAGGATAAAATATATGTAGAAGGTACTCTATTTTCACTATATAATACTATAATTCAATAATAATGAAAACATTTCTACTAAACACAGGATGTATGAATGTCCCAACACATTTTCAAAAGTTTTAAATTTTGTTTATATTTGATACATATTAATTATACATGCTTATAGAGTACAGTATGTGTTTCAATACATGTACATATTATGTAATGATCAGCTCAAGGTAGTTAGCATGTTCATCACCTCAAACCTTTAGCGTCTCTTTGTGGTGATAGCTTTCAAGCCTGTTATCTTGCCATCTCGAAATATACAATACATTGTTAATAGCTACGTTCACCCTACTATGTAATATAACATGAGAAATTATTCCTTTTATCTAATGGTAACTTTGTGTCCATTGACTAACCTTTCTCCATCCCACCCATCAGCCTCTCATAATCACTATTCTACTCTCTACTTCTATGAGATTAACTTTTTTTTTTAGATTTCACATGAGTGAGATCATGCGGTATGTGTTTTTCTGTGCCAGGCTTATTTCACTTAACATTATTTCCTCCATGATCATTCATGTTGATGCAAATAACATATTTTACTCTTTTTTATAGCGGAATGGTCTTCCATTGTGTGTGTGTGTATATATATATATATATATATATATATATACATACCATATATACCATATATATATATATATATATATACCATATTTTCTTTATGCATTCATTGCTGATGGACACTTAGGTTGATTCCATATTTAAGCTATGGTGAACAGTGTTGTGATAAACATGGGAGTGCAGATATCTCTTCAAGATACTGATTTCAATTCCTTTGAATCTATATTCAGTCATGGGATTGCTGGATTATATAGTGGTTCTATTTTTAATTTTTTGAGGGAGGTCCATACTGCTTTCTATAATGGCTGTACTAATTTACATTCCTACTAACAGAGTATAAGAGTTCCCCTTTCTCTATATCTTCACCAATATGTACAGCAGGTTTTCTGAGTGAAAGAAGATAAACTCAAAGAATTTTATTCATTCAGTTTCAACAATCAACAACATTAATTTATATTTTTTTATGGGTGTGTGTTTAAGTGAAAAAAAAAAAAACACAGAGAAAATAATGAAACTGTTGCCATAAACTTCAGTATAGTAATTACCATTGCAAAGTAGCCAGGTAGTCATGATTTGGAAAGGGTATGAGGAGAAGACTAATGGAAATGTACTATCTTTTGACCTCAGTAAAAGTCATGCAAGCACTCACTCTGTGATGACTTATCAATCTTTATATTTATATTTTGTGGAGTTTTATATATGTGTTGTATAATTCACAATAACAAAAACATTAGGAACTTGAATAAAACTGGAAATTTATAGTATGAGTAAAGGTCAGAAGGAAAAAAACTACAGACAAACTTGGTAAACTTTGAGTAAAACAGAACTTCAAAACGTAAAAATGATGATGTAATTATAAGTTTAGGCATAGCTGTAATAGTAACCAAAAAATTGAAAAATAGATCCTGAAGAGCCTGTTCAGAATATGTTACAGAGTAAGATAGACACAGAAACTATGCAAAAAATATTGAGAGCCATGAATGATACTGTGAAAAGAAGAGGAGAAAGAAAATAGGAAAAAAAAATTATCTGAAAGTTTTCAGAACTAATTAATAAAAGACAGTATTCTTCTAATTCATGAATCTCAGTGAATCCCAAGTTGTTAAATAAAAAAAGAAACCATATGTAGGACATATCACCATGAAATTTCAGACCACCACAGACAAAGAAACACAAATCCTAAAATTAACCAAAATGTAATGGAACGTCCTATAAATATATAGATATTTGTATAGATGTAGGTCTAGGAATAGATACAATTTGACTGACAACTTTAATTTCTTAATAGCTAAAATTGTTTCACAGTACATGTTGCAACCATATAGGATAAAATTATAAACAAAGAAAATACAAATAATATAACAAATTCAAGATCATTATATTTTCTCCAAAGTGAAGAAAGGCAATGGATTGATATATGTTAAGAGGCACTTCAAAGATAATGGTTATGATCTATTTCTGAACTTAGAAGAGTACATGGTCATTTATTTTATTGTTTTCTTAACCTCAAATGTATTTTAGAATTATTCTTTTGTATCAATTGAATAATTAAAAATAAGTGTCTTCTGGTCTAGTGCCTTCATTTTAAAGATCTTGGAGCTGTTGAAACATAGTTCAAAAAAGTTGATGTGTGACAATCTCAAATATGAGCTCAGGTATTCTAACTTGAAGGTCAATCAGTGATAACATATTATGGTGCCTTTTCAAATGTGGCCTTTAAATTAAATTATCTAGAAAGGTAGATCACTTTAATTTAAAGATTTCAGTGGAGCTTGTCTCTTCTCAAATTATCAAAGTTAAACATCAAAGAAGGAACAAAAATGACACCAATAGTAATTAGCAGCTTTTCTTGAGGGAATATGGTAAGAAATCAATTAGGATATTTCTAACATTAGAAATGGTGTGAGCTATTCACAGTAAAAGTCATTGCAGCTACAGACACAGAAAACAAATGGTAAGTGACTGTGTAATGAGAGGGAAGGTTAGTGATGATTTAACCAATAAATATTATCTAGATATGATGGGTTGAAGACTCAGGGGAAGGTATGGGTACTCTTTGTCTTGGAATATTTTATACTTTATGGTCATCTCTTTTCTCTGTGGTGTTTATTTATATCAGCAATACTCATTTTTTTTAATTGCTTACTTTTATCAATATTTTAAAAAAGACAATTAAGCAATTCCACAATTATTCCCTTTGCTATTCTGTAGGTGTTTACTGACTATTATACTATGCCTATGGAGTAAAGAATTTTTCTTCTAACAGCAAAAAGGCATATGTTTTGAGGAAATTTGTAAATGAAAGAGGGATAAATGAGGATAATTGTTCAGGAGAGTAGAGAAAAAGGCAAATATGAACAAAATATTGTCTACTCTGGAATACACAAGAAAAGGTGGCAGTTTTTCTTTTCAATATATTAAGGAGACTAATCAGAAATAGAGAAAACCAAACTTTGATAATTTGAGAAAAGACAAACTCCACTGAAATCTTTAAAATGATCTACCTTTCTATAATTAATTTAAAGTAATTGATAATACTGGAATTCAGAAAGAGTTTCTGAAACTTGCTCATCCAAATTCAGAATTGAATAAATGAGGTAAACAATCTGGGTTTATAAGATGTATTTATTTGTTAGGATACATGCTCAGTTGCTGTACTGATGATGCCACAATACTATGGTGTGAATAAGAGAAATTTCTTTTGTTCTCATGTGGTCTAAGACACATTGTCATTTAGGGATGAAAATGCTTCCATTTGATTGCCCTACCATTTCTTGGAATGTTATCTCTTAGTCTACATGGTTGGCTCATTGCCAAGTCTGTGACTCAGCCCTTACAAAAATGAAAACTAAAGAAAGGTTTTCCAAACAATTAGAAATTGCACATGTATTTTCTGCTCAAAATCAATTGGCAGACACTTAGGCTCATAGCTAGTTCCAAGGAATGCTGGGAAATGTGGCATTTTGCTATGCATCAATTACCTGACATTTAACATGAGGTATACATTACTAAGAGAAAAGAGGGGAAATTTATGTTGAATCCAGATAGCAGCAACTGCCTTACAGAGTCATTGGGTAAGAGGAATGTAACCTTGAATCCTATAGGCTTATTTTTCTCATCACATGTGACCTGAGCAGATCTTATTTACATTTCTCATTGAAGTTGTTGGCATAACTAACTTTAGCTGCAGTATCAAACAATCCCCAAATCTTCAAGGTTTATCACAAGAAAGCTTTACTTTGTGTCCGCTTCACAGTCTAGTGCAAATTAGCAGAGTGGAGCATGGGCAGTGGTTCTGCTCCATGCCTTCACTCAGGGGTCTAGGCATATATCAAGTAATTCTTCCTTCCTCTGAAATCAAGGAGCCCATGGCAGAATCTTCTGTCTACCTTGCAGGAGAAATTAGAGAGAAGGTTTGGAGAATATTATAATAATTTTGTATATTAGCTTTAGCTATGGTACACATTATGCCCATCAACATATAATTGGCAAGCACTCAGTCACATGGTTACACCTGTAACAAGGGGCCTGGAAAATGCAGTCTTTGTGCCTGAGATGAAATCAGAAACAATTTACTGACAGTGGCCAGTTTTTGCTATATGCACAATTCTCTAACACGGGTTCTTTAAATTATGCTAATCGCATTGAGTTGCAATATCATATTCTGCTTGGGGTGTATATTATAGATAATAATATCTTAGAATTAAATTAATTCCACTTTATATCAAAGTACATTTTCAACTATGAATTATACTATTGCCATTATTTCTAAAACATTCCTATTCTTAAAATAGTTGTTTATTCTTACATTAAATGCATAATAAAGGATTGTTATCTATTTTAAAATATGGATGTTAGAAGAACAAAAACATCTTTAGTAAATGCAGTACATATGAAAATAAATTTCTAAGTTTCCATCACTAATAACGTTCTGTGAATATAAGTCTTGTTTCATAATGCTCATGGTTTTCTTTTTCTCATTAATTAACCAAGTTTATTACAGAAGTAATATAGACAAGGGGTATTTATTCCACTTAAAATATTCCATAAAGCCTTAAAATTATAAAATGTATATTTTTATCAAATATTTCCACCAAATATGAGTCCACAAAGATCACAAGATACTATTGTACCTCTACCATTTAACTTAATAGAACTTTGATGATAAATGTTCCCTGAAAACTGTTTCTTCAGTAATTAGTAATTTTGCTTATACTTATCTGAAAAAATGAGGTGCCCAAATGATAAAGCAAAAGCCATTTAGAATATGCAAATTAACACAGATGAAGAAAATAAACTATGTTATTGATTGCTGAAATGTAAGCTGAAGTGTTGTTACCCTATTTTCCAGGCCTCCAAGAAAACAACAACATCAAAACATAGTTACAATAACTTTCCTGCATTTCTTTCTTATAGAAAACTTGTTGAGTTTCCTTTTGAATTGATGTACAATATTTACTTTTGTTGCTGACTCCAGCAGTTTGTTCCATCTCATTAATTCAAGGAGTAAGAAACATCAAGGAACATCAGGAACATCATTAATCCAAAGACCATTTCTGCCTATGCCTAAGTAAAGCCATTAAAGATATTTCAAGATCTGACTAAAATAGTTATTAAAAAGCCTAACCACTATGTCTCAATTTATTTTCCTAGATAATTGTAACATCTTTGTCTTGGATCATAGGTTGATACATGTCTTTGGGTTTCATTTGCTACATTATTTTCAGACCAAGGTGAAGAGAAAAATCTAAGTCACAATCAAAAACACTTTTAAAAAATTCAAGCTAATTTAAGAATTTTTTAATGTATCATGATTAGCCCTACAAGAAGGTGTGCTTTATTTGGTGTCATTAGACAACCCATTGTGTCTTTCTTTGTCTTTTCCAGTTTATATTAAGCAGAAAACCTTGATTTTTCCATATTTTAAAATCATATTTCACTACTTCATTTAAGAAATTTGACAATGCACTAGGGTTATATATGTGAGTAAACAGCACATACTTTTAAAAAGATATTTATTTTTTAACTGACCAATACAAAATGCACATATTTATAGTGTACAACATGATGTTGTGAAATATGTATAAACTGTGGAATGGCTAAATTAGGCTAATTAACATATGTATTATCCCACATACTTATTTTTGCTTGTTGTGAGAAACTTTAAAATCTATTCAATCTACAATAGATCTCTTGAACTCATTCTTCCTGTCTAGAATTTTGTACTCTTTGACCAACATCACGCCAATTCCACCCAGCCCATGGTAAACACCTTTCTACTCTCTACTTCTATGAGTTTTTTTAGATTCCATATATAAGTGAGATCATGTGATATTTGTCTTCCTGCGTCTGCCTTACTTCAACTAATGTGATGTCCTTTCATGTTCTTGCAAATGAGAGGATTTTCTTCTTTTTTAAGGCTGAATAGTATTCCACTGTGCATATATACCATATTTCTTTACCATTCATCTTAATAACTCGGCTATTGTGAATAGTGCTGCAATATACATGACAGTGCAGATATCTCTTTGACATATTGATTTTATATCCTTTGGATACCCAGTAGGGAAATTACTGGATCATATGGGAGTTCTATTTTTAATATTCTGAAGAACCTTCATACTGTTTTCTATAATGGCTATGCTACATCCCCACCAATAGTAGTGTTAGTTCCCTTTTCTCCACATCATTGCCAACACTTATCTCTCATTTTATCTCTCATCTGTTTTATAATAGTCATTCTAACAGATGTGAGGTGATATGTTATTGTGGTTGTAATTTGCATTTCTCTGATGATTAGTGATGCTGAGTATAATTTTTCATACACCTGTTGTCCATATGGGAAAAGCTCTATGACATTGATAGAGGCAACAATTTCTTGGATATGACCCCGAAACCATAGACAACCAAAGCAACAATAGATAAATGGGATTAGATCAAACTAAAAAGCTCCTGCATAGCAAGGAAACAGGTGAGAAAATGAAGAGACAATTTATAGAATGGGAGAAAATATTTGCAAACCATGTATTTGAAAAGGGCTTAATATACATATATTCCAAAATACATAAGAAACTCAAAAATAACTTAACAAATAGTAAGAAAAAAACTCAATTGTAAGAAAATAGCCAATGAAAAGATGGGCAAAGGACTGGAATAAATCATTTTCAAAAGAAGACATACAAATAGAAAGCATATACTTGTGAACTAATTTTTAACATGCATGCTAGTTTGTGTTTTTAGCATAACTTAATCCCACATTAATAATTTTATATTTAAATATGTGGTTGTTTCATTAGTGTCTGTTTCTCTCACAAGAATAATAGTCTCCTGAGGGCAATGACTTTATCTGTCTATTTCTCTACCATAGCCTAAACAGCTGTGCTGATCCCTAGCACACAGTAAATAACTGGTAAATGTTTGATGAACAAAAACAAATCAGCCAAATACACACAAAGAAAAATAATTTAAATATATATTTTTTTGTTTTTTTACAGAAATTTTTCTGTCCAGATTAATTATTAATTTGATTTGAAATGGAACACAGGACGATTCACACCTGCACCTATACAGAAACACATACATACATATACATATATGTATTTATTTATTTGCCAGATTATTACATATGAAAATAGAAATAACTAGGTCTAACATAATGGCTCTTTTCCCTTTCAGTTATTAATATTAGAGTATATCTATATTGAGGCTAAGGGCGTTTATTTTTTATAGTTAGAAATTTTAATAAACCTTTTTCTCATTCTTTCTAACTTTTCTTATATATCTCAAGGCACAAGAATTGCTTGGGGATCTCCTAAGGGCTATATGTATGTTATATCTATAAACTTGGAAGAATTTTTACTTTTGTATACACTAGGCCATCAGCACCATTTGAATACTAGAATGGAATGGATTCCATGTGTTCCTAAACTTACATCTTTTTTCTTGTCCTTTAGGAAATCTTAGAGCAGTTGTAATCATCATCTTGCGTTTTCCCAAACCTTTATCATAAAAATTACTGAAGCTCATTTCCCACTAAGGACTGTATAGACTCTGCATCTATAATATTCCTCGCAAATCCAGCCTGTTCTACAGGGGTAGAAGCCATCAGGGAGGCAGCATATTAGCTATCAAGTCAGAAGATCTTGAATTCATTTCCAATTTTGACCCTCGGAAGGTACATAACTGTGTGTTGTCTCCCGGTGTTTCTGATCCTGGGATTTCTCATTTGCAAACGGTGAGAATTCCATAGTAAGAAACTGTAACGACACTTACCTTATTGATAATTACATGAGACATATGTAAGTTATTTTTCAGGAAAGTCCTTTTATGGCGACAATATTTGAATGATTTTTATTAACTAAATGCAAGTCTTTTAAAATGCAACATAAACACGGTGTCATCTGGGAAAGAAGACACTGAAAAGAAGACGAGGAATGTTACAAACACAAATTATGTTTCACCAAAATTTTCTAAGGGATTTCTCCGGTTACAAAAGTGCCACTTCAACAGAACATTGTATTAGGTTCAGTTATTTAAAGTTATTTAGGTCTGAATTACTAGCTTCTTTTTGAAGGCATGAAACTTTCTGTTATTCCCAACCATGCCACCACAATTTTTCATACTAAAATATGAAAATATTTTAATAATATTACTGAGCTGAAGAACATCTGTTTCCAAACTTTTTTTCAAACCAATGAGATAACCGAGATAGAGGATATTTGTGATTTTCTCATGTTTACATAAATAGTCACAATCAGAGAGAATAAATTGCAAAACTCTATTTCGTCTATCAGGCTAGTACTGATCTCAGCTGATTTGCTAAGGTTTATTTCCCTTCCACTATCCAAATCTTGGTAAAAAAAAAACCTCCAAATCCTATTACCAAAAGATGCCTTGCAAGATTTCAATGACTTTTCCAAATTTAGAATTTTCTTGCAATAGAAATACCTACATTTCTATCTAGTCCTTGTATTTTCTGATTGTCACAACATTTTCATGATCCCTATATTTGATATGTACCATAGGGAAAAGACAAAGAAAGTGTGGGTGTTAATTACTGCTGGAAGATTTTGCCTGAAGGCTGTGGTATAAAAGGACAGGAGTAGGTTAGAAGTCCTCTGAAAATAAATAGAGAAGGAAAAGTGGGAGCAGAGACTCGAGTATTTGGCAGCAGATCCCACTAGTTTAGTATTTATAACCCAATCTGCTGGAGTTTATGAGGCAGAAGAGTGAAAAATGTGAGACTCTGCTTAAGGCTAAAACAAAAGAAGAGCCTCTTCTGACTTATAAGACTTATGGGCCAATAAAGCTAATGTGAGAAATATCATTCCTTAAAAATGAATATATGTTCATCTACGAGTTTGATCTCTAAACATGATCTTGCTTTGAGAAATAGATTTGAGATTTCCAGTAACCGTGTTTGCTTACAATCTTTACAATATATTTAATTTGATGCTGAGAGTATGTAAAATGATCATCAAAGTAGTCATCAAATCTAATGGATGTTAGATATTGAAAGGCAATTTCATTTGACATTAACATATTACCAAGGAGATGACTCTGAAAAACAGATATTTCTGGGGTATACTCTTTAAAACTATAAAATATATTTTGTATTTTTTTCAAGAATGATTCAGAAATGAGAATTATATTCCCTTCCCTCAGTATACAAAGAATGTTTGAGCTTTACTGTAAAATAAGAATGAGATGACTTTGAAATCTGTGATCATTTCTATATTTCCATTTTAAAATTCAATTATATAAACTTAAAATTAAACACATTATATTAAAATGAAAGAAAATACTTAGAACATATCAGCTCCTAATTATTTAAATATATTTTACTATTTTAGATGATCTGGAAGTTATTTACATCTACTACATGAAAATGGTGGAAATAGGATACTGTATAATATCTGTTACTCCACATCTCTTCCCTACCTTCCATTCAGAGATACCACATTGGTGGCATGACATTGACCATTGTGGGAGTGTTTACAACATAAAAATTGTCAAATGCTACATATCAGTGATTAATTTGTTGCTTCCTTAATTGTCTCTTGATTTAAGAAAGTGATGGAAAAGGGATGGAAAAAACTTAATAGTACAAATAAAACTTAAAATGACTCTGTCTGTAACTGTTACATTGAAAACAGCACAGAGAAATTGGAGAAATATTCTTCTAGTATCCACAAACTATCAACTGATATACCAAAGAAGTCGTTCACATCGTTGACTACTGAAACACGTTCTGGCATGTTTTTGTGATTTCACTTTTGTGTTATCATTAACATAAACAAAAATATCTACCAGCATTCTTGTCAGAACTGCACTTGTTTGTCAATGATGTGAGAGGTTACTAAATTGAGTTCGATAGTGATTAACTATTTATTTATTTGTGTCCTGAATTTGAGACACCACTGTTGGCAATAGAAATATTAAATAGTAGATTTTGGGATAAATAGCAATTCAATCTGAAGTTATAAGGGTATGAAATTATCATATTTTATTTTTATTTGTAAATTGTGTTGCATGGCTTTTATATTAACAAACTTTATAATAAACTAATACATACATACATTCACACATATACCTTTTTTTCCCTGAGGAATCCAATTTTTAAACATTTATCAGATCATATTAGTAAGCCTTAATATTAATATTATGTAGAGTGATTCCTGCCAGACTTTGGCTTTTATCTAATTGAAATGTGAGCTAGCTCTTACAAAGTTTTGTGTAAGATAATCATCAAACTAGTCATCTAATCTAATGGATGTTAGAATAGAGGTATGGCAGAATCTGACTAATCGTTTAAAATTATTAATCTTTGCTGCCATATCGAAAATAAATAGACTCTTGGTTATCACTTAGAATTAATTATTCCTGATTTTTAAACAGGCATATAAGACTGAAGATAAAAAGTGCCTTTACTAGACAATACTTGTGGTAAGATATGCCATGTGATTAAATTCTGGCCAACAAGTGGTGAGTGGAAACGAAGGGCTCACCATTCAGATCATTACCTTAAGCAGAAGTGTTGTATGTTTCCCTTTCTGTGTTACAGATACAGGAACAGAGATGGGTGAATATAAATAACTTGTCAAGCATCATACAATAAGTAAAAAAACAGACATGTATTTCAAACACCGGTGGCCTCTCTCTAGAATTTGTGCTCCATGCCAGTATATTACAGTGTCTTATACTATGTGGGGACTTTTTTATGCCAATATGTGTGAGATGGTAGTTCAATATTAGTTGAAGATTGAAATTCAAAATATTTACTTTGAATAGTCAATACATTTGTATTGAAAGTCAAGATGGATGAAATGGACAGACAGATGAATGACCTGTTCTACGGATCAGGGACTGCTGCAAGGTATGCAGAATTCTTTGCCTTGTGAAGTATCTTATCTTTCACCAGGAGCATATAATTTCAAGTATATTTTGCTTAACATGTGTGTTTGTATGTATTTGCATACACATACATATATACACACATACACATATAAACATTTGTGCACGTAAATTGTATATGTGTAACTAAGTAATGGTGATAAACATGAAAATTTAGAAAAAATATTTTATGTCTAAATTACTATTTTTTCTGCCTAAACATTTTTTCTAAGTCTCAAAAATGTTTTAATTCAAAATTATAAGAAAATAATTTAGTTGGCTTTATCTCTGGAAAAAATATAAAGGCACATTAGGAACTATTAAGTAGTTTTCAAAACCGACAGAATGCACAGTTATTTTCCCCTAAAACACTAGAATTAGCAAAGGTGGATCTTGACTTCTTGAATGATAAATAAGGGTCTCTGAATTCCAAGTCCATTACATTTGCTTTCTGTAGCTTCAGCATAATCACTGCCAACACTTTGAAAATATAAAATATTTCAAGAATCTTTATATAAAGCCTGTCGATAATTTAATTTGTAGATAAGATGAAACCAGGAGAGCAGCAAAAATTGACAACATTTCTGAAAGAACACTATATTGTTATGAAATGCCAAAGTCAAAAACTTAAAAAGCATGTTAGGAGAAAGTTTTAAAATTACTATGGCTATCATACTTTAATTTATTTTAATGTGTACCTCTCTGTTGCTGCAAATGGTTTGAGTGGGTAGACAGAATTTGACAAGCCTATTTTTGCATCAGAACAGCAATGAAGAATAGTTTATGCCAAAGAGAGAGTTATTGCAGCACCCTCTTTTGTAAAACTTCAAATTGGATAGAGAAATTCTAGGGAAGGAGAGTTCAGTATTTCTCTAAAGCCCTGAAACTGTTTTTATAGAATCATTGAAAAAGTAGAGCACAGACTCTGTGAAATATAGCAATGGTAAAATGTGTGAGTTCTTACGGAAGATGGAAAGTGATTTTTGCAAGCTACTGCTGTTAAGGTGTAGAGGTGAAGAAAGTTGCCTCTGGAGTCAGGTCCCAGTAAAATTCTGGATTGGTCCCTTATTAATCATGAGAAATTTGGCAAATTGCTTAAAATCTCCAAGCTTCATCTAGGTAATTTTGAGAATTAAAACAAATTTGTAGGTACAATATTTAACAGGGTTTCAAACACATACTAGAACCCCACACAATGTAATGGTGATATTGGCACTAGTAAAATTTGATGTGGTGGAGTTGAAATATTCTTTTTGAGTTTACTAAGGAATAAAGAAGTTCTTCAAAAAATAGTAGTGATTGAGGATCTTAAAATACCCAGCAATAAATGGCACACTTTATTTCAGGATGCCATTTGGGCTCAAATATAGAACTTTCTAAAGATTCAGAAGCCAATTGCCTTAGTAATCACTGCAGCTGAATCATAAAGTGTATTTTCTAGACATTTCTTACTAAATGGCCTGAATAAGCACAAATGGTTATGAAACTGTAAGTTTAGTGCTACTTACAAGTACAGATAAAATGTAAATAAAGTCATTTATTAAATTTTGTTGAACTCGATTTGTACTTCTGAATATACCATGTGTACTGAACTTTCAAAGTAAGAAATGTATACCATGCTCATAGAGCAACTATGTTTGTCCAGGGCAATGTTTTAGACTTCATTAGAGCACTAGGGGTTTGGATGAAGGGGCTCCGGGCACACAGAAGGGAGTTTTAATTAAAATATCCAGGAATGTCATCCTTATAGGTGACTTTGATTTCAATAGGCATTTCTTTTTATGTTTTTGCATATAACATCTCCCTGCAGCTTCCTTTATAGAACGTTATCACAAAAAAGTTGTAAATGCTAAAACCTTTTTTGTGTATTTTCTATTTGCTCTAGTGATTACATGTATTTACATATGTTTGTGCATACACAAATGCACACATATATACACACACGGAATTTGGGAAGAATCCCCAAAAGAATAAATAAAAACAAATATCAGGATTTTATTCTGATACAAGCAAAAGAAAACCAGAAATATCTGGCTGGGTGCGGTAGTTCATGCCTGTAATCCTAGCACTCTGGGAGGCTGAGGTGGGAGGATCCCTTAAGGTCAGGAGTTCAAGACCAGCCTGAGCAAGAGTAAGACCTGTCTCTACCAAAAAAAAAAAAAAAAAAAAAAAACAGAAAAAGAAAAACTTAGGTAGATAACTAAAAATTGAAACAAAAAATTAGCTGGGTATTGTGGTGAGCACCTGTAGTCCCAGCTACCCAGGAGGCTGAGACAGGAGGATCCCTTGAGCCCAGGAGTTTGAGGTTGCTGTGAGCTTAGCTCTGGTGACAGAGCGAAACTCTGTCTCAAAAAAACAAAACAAACAAACAAAAAAACCCAGAAATATTGTGGAGAAAAATCTAACCCGCTGTTCTGCTTCTGTAAAATCCGCTCCCTCAACCCTATTCCCTCCCCTGCTGGCGCCGGCGCCACTCTGTAACTCCCCAGAAACCGCTTGCTGTTAGTCCTTGGAGTTTATTGACCAAGATTAGAAGTTCCCGATATTAGCCCATCTGGTACATGTTTGTGCAAGGTCAAAGCCCATGGAATTTCCCCCCACCCTGTGATCCCTTACCTGCGTGTGGTTTCTGCCTATAAAATCCTAAGGAAAAAAAAGGCCGGCGCGGCAGCTTCGCTACATAGGTGGTGCTGCTTGCCCCTGCGCTGCACTGGAAAATAAATCCTCTTGCTCTTGCATCTAGTCTCTGGACTCTGAGTCTTTTTGAGTGGTCATCTCTCCCCCACACGGGCTGTACATTTCTGCAGCCTAACAATATCAATTTAAATAAATGATGGCTTTACCCAATGCTAGCACAGTGGATTAAGTTCTCAAGACCCTTTTCTTCTCTGTTACCTTTGGCACGTGACTTCAATATTTAATTGTTCTAAAGGGGCCACTCTACTTTCAAGGATCAGATCTTTAATCCAGGCAGGAAGCAGTAGACAGGGTAAATGGGGAAAATGTCATGTCTGATGATTATGACCACACTTAACATGCTTTCTCTGGAGCCCCACCAAGCGATTTCTGCTATGGTTCGTTGTATAGAACAGAGACTTTGACTACCCCAGCTGCAAGAGTATGGGAAGGCAAATATTTTAGCATTTTGTAACATTATAATAAAAGGAAATCAAGGGAGATCCTGGATATGAATGATTATGGATAGCCAATCATCATGCTTGTCACAATAAATCCATAATTGAGATACTTAAAGATTCTGGAAATTTTGCATCATTTATTCCTTGAGGAGGCAAACAAAAACTGTTTTGTAATAGTTTTGCTGTACAAAATTCAAATATATAATTCAAATATTAAATGCTAATATAAAATTAAATCAAAGAGAGAAAACAAAGACACTTTCTTATATTAAAAGATTTTCTAGTTTCCAAGGGCATTTGTAACCAACATTTGATAATTGACAAGTAAGATGATTGTAACATATTTTTTAAAAATTAAGAAAACAGCATTTATGTACTCTGATTACTTCAATAATTCCATAGGCTAACTAAAGGAGATACTCAACTCATATCATGCAAGAATTTAAATAATTGTCCAGTTTCTTTGTTGTGATTGGCATCATCCAATATTTAAAAGTGTAGAAATTATTAAATGATAATCTATTTCTTGATTATAGTTTGTAACTGAAGGTTTCTAACCATAGAGCTCTACAACAAACCATTTCAAAATCCCTCTCCCCATCACTCAGAATAATTATCAAAGGTCTGATTCTCTCTGACATCCTGTGCCACAACTAACACCCCTACTAGCAGTTACTACTTTAAACATCACATTCCATCTACACATGGAAGAATTAAGCAGTGAGTATTTTATGATTTTCCGATCTGCTTCTTTCATTGGTAAATAAATTCAATATAGTGTGTGAAATGTGGTAGAGCAAAGTTTACTCAATATGTCCAATTTTTGGAAATAAACCTTTGATACCTCTGCTAAATTTGATGAAAAAATAGCACCACTGTGCAGAAGACCAGGAGAGAAGTAAAGGAATTTGAGAGACTTTGAATATCTTAGATTGTGAAGTGGTTGATGGGTTCTCTTGATTACAACTCTAATTTTGAAATACTTGTTATGAGTGGAGCTATAGCAAAAATTGATTGAGGGAGTTGAGTTTTGTACATAACATTTAGTGAGAGGAAGATAAAAACTGATAACCATGGCAAAAGCCAGATACATTGGTTAATGTCAGCTCATATTGGAATAATATAGATTTGAAGAAAATTGATTTTGAAAGTTGAGATTATTTTCCTTTAGTAATAAGTAAATTGTGTGGTCTTGACCTGAAGATAATACAATTGCAGCCAAGGTTTTCTTGCTCAGAGTACCTTTATTGAATGAAGCATATTAAGTGAACTGAATTGTCCTTAACTGTAAACCCAGACTTTCATAAGGTTCAATATCAGATGCTGAAAAAATTTAGAACCATTGATAGGAAATGTATGCTAGAAAATTAAGAAAGTTCATCTTATTAGTTAAATATCATTTTTTTACATAATGTGATAGGCTGAATAATGCACCCCCAAAATGTTTGTGTCCTAATCTCTGGAGTTTGTGATTATGTTACCTTATTATTATGATTTAGCAGATGTTATTAAGGATCTTGCAGTAAAAGATTATTTTGGATTATCTCAGTAGGCACTGGAGAGTCACAGACAAGATGTGAAGAAGGAAGCAGAGATCAGAGAGGTAAGAAGATGCTATTCTGCTGGATGTACAAATGGAGGAAGGGGTCACAAGCCAAGGAATGTGGGTGGTCTCCAGAAGATGGGAAAAGCAAGGCAATGAATTCTTTCCTAGAGTCTCTAGGAGGAACACAGTCCTGCCAATACCTTGATTTTAAACTTCTGACCTCTAGAGCTATAAAGAAAATAAATTTGTGTTGTTTTCAGCCACTAAGTTTGTGGTAATTTGTTATAGCAGCAATAGGAAATCAATACACATAGTATTTTGAGATGATATAGAACAGTAAGAATTAATTGTTATGTATGGTTCATCTTGGCTTCCAAAATTTATTTATTTTCCATCAGTGTTTAGGTGTTCTTTGAATTATGTGTTATTTAAATGAAGGGTTTTCTTACTACCCTAACATGTTCTCTTCCTTCAACACATGGACTTATTGTCACACTGTGATACATCGTTGGCATTTCTTTTCAGGAAAAACTGAATAGTTTCCTAATTTTTATTTCTTGGTTTTCCTCATAACTAGAACAGATACTCTATCATTACTACAACTGGACACAAGTATGTAGAAAGTATTATACCATTTTTTATGGACAAGCCAAACACAGGTTTATTATATTCCAAAAATCAGTGGGAAATTATTGGGGTTACTACTTGATTTTAATTTTTATAGGACTTTCAGAAACTTGTAGTATATGTTCAGTCTATATGTGCTAAAGAAAATGATTTAATAAGAAGCAATATTTCAAAAGTCTTAAAAACAAAATGAAGCACCACCTCCTGGACAAAAACCTGTGGTGAACTACTAAATTTCCCATCATGGCTAGGTTTTCCCAGCCTGTGATGAAGAATTTCTGTGTTGCAGAACAGCTCCATTACAGAACAAAATAAAAAGCAAAGGAACAGTTATGTGAATCTATAATCTGTGGGGAAAGAAAAAGAAGGTTGCATTGGTGATTTTACATCTGCCATGGATCTCTTTAAATAAATTGAAAATGGAAGAGGAACTGTATCACTATAATTTAATGTCATAAACCATACTGTGTATGGAAGGGACATAGAAGTAGCAAAATTATTATATTTTAAAATTTCTTTTATAAAATTATTTCAATTTCTGCTGTCTTCTACCCACAATTTTTATTATTTCTGTTCAATAGCATTTGTTTATTATATACAGACTTCAATAGGAGTTCTATCAAACAATATTTTTTTCAAGCCAAGAAATATCTACATTAAGTGGAAATTCACACAATTCTGAGGACCTGGGGAATTACTCTATTCCTTTACTTAATGTGTGTACTTTACTGCTTCAATGACAATAAAGAACCATATTTATAATAGAGTAGTATCTTTACCATTTAGAAAACAGCATCAATATTGTTGAAATGGCTAAAAAACTATTCATATTTCCTATATGTCACTCTTTATAATTTTTTCCATTGGTGTTACACTGTTAATGTTTTATGCCATTAATGTTTCATTAATGAGGTGAAATTTAATTAATGTAGGCAACATTTCAATATTATGAAATGATATTTGATCAATAAATCATATGCACCTCAATATTATATAATGATTCAGTTATACATACATAATATTGCATGTACATGTAAATGTATGTGTACATACATGTGTGGATTATGCACATAGTACTAAGCAGTTTTATGATATAAAACATAAAACTATACAGTATTATGTACACAGTATTGTGAAGTTTTATGATATAAGCCAAAGTGAAGGGAGTGATGGGGTTTATATTGGCATTCATACAAATGTGAGTATGTATGTTTGGTCAGGGAAAAGAAATTGTTCATGAAAATATACAAAATAGAAGAAACGATATACTTCCTTGAATACCATTCTTTATAACTTGAAAATCAGTTTACTTACATTGCTACATTTAATATTCAACAACGGCCTGGTAAAGTAAATGTCATTATCTGATTTCATGAAAAGGGTTAAGTGCATTTTCCCAGTTCACTGAACCAGTAATTGCAGAAAAGTATAGACTCTATTTTGCTGGTCCTAAGGCCAGTGTTCTTTCTGGCCCTATGTTATGCTTTATTGGAAACTGTTTCTTCTTTTACTTAGATTTTCCTCTTTATCATTCATTAAAACATCAAGAATTGTCCTTTTTAGTCTTAAAATTAATTAGGATAATTTATTGAAAAGTGAGGGGTCCAAATGTTCAGACACTATCTTTCTGCTCTCTAAAGATTTTATCTCTTTCAAAGAAGCTTGACTAGTGAAGTCACCCCTTTGTGTACGTGTATATAACAAAATCAAATGAACCGTGATGCAACACTACTTATTATTAATAGAATGGCTTGCTGAGGTCAAACTACAAGATCCATCCAGATGTGCTTAGGCAAACTGTGTACTCACTTAATTATCATTAAAATGTCATCAGAAAATTCTCTATTTTATAGTGATTTGTTTGCTTGAACTCATGAAGATAAATATCTAAAATAGCGTTATAGGCAGACATGTAATTTCATTGAACTAATTATATGAAATGTAATAGGAACATATAGGTACACAAAGAAGGGAAACATGGTTTTGGTAAATGCACGTCAATCTGAGGAAATTTTGATATTTATTGCAGAGACTGCCTGGCTTCTCACTGTACCAATAGATTTGCTACATGGCTCACAGCTACATGACTATTTTCTGGTCAGAGGTAAGTAGGCAGAAGTGATACGTATCACTTCTAAGTTTCCTCCACAGGCCATCTGATTATTGAAGTTCAGGGTTATGTTGGAAAATAATGTTACAGAAGACTGAGCCTTTTTCAGCTTTGGGTTCCTTCCCCTTTCCACCTAACAAAACTGGATATATATGAGCTAGAAATAAACTTTTAGGATGTAAAATCACCAAGATTTTAAGGTGTTTCTATTGTAATAGCTAGTATCTTTAATTTCACAGGTATCAAATTAGAATTACTTTAAACAATATATCCTTCTTTAAACTATGTATCTATTGAATTCTGGCTTATCATTCCTTCATTTTTCCTCCATATTTTTGGCCATGCTTTCTTGGTTGAACTGAAAAGTTCTACAACACTAGCTGAATTTTAATTCTTTGTATACTACAGTGTTCAATCTTCGAACAAAAACTCCCCTAAGTGAGCTCATTTAATTCTAAGGGTAAAGTATCATCTATGTTTTCTGACTCCCAAATTTAACCTACAGCATTAATCTTTCTGCTAAACTCTTATTCATCATATTCACTTAGATTTTTAATAGGCTTCTCAAAAAAATTTTAAAAGGATAAGAAAAAACACATTCCATCTCTACTCATACCTGCTTCACATCCATTATTTTTCATTTCAGCAAATGACATCACTACTCACCCAGTAACTCAGGGCAAACCTTAGGAGCTTTTCTTGACTTATGTCTTTTTCTTACATCATATCAACTCTATTAGCAACTTCTAGTGTCTCATCCTTTAATAATCTATCTTGCAATTCATCACTTCTAATCACATCTACCACTAAAAATATGATGTAAATTAACATCAAGACATAATTCTCCAAAAAAATTCTTAGATTTTTATTGAAACATATATATACTGGATGAAGTGCACAAATCTTAAGAGTACAATTTGGTGAGCTTTAACAGAAACACACACACACATACACATACACGTCAGAAAATTTTGTATATAATGAATATTTTCAGCACCTTACAAAGTTTCCTTGGGCTCTTTCCTAGTTAATATCTTCCTGAATAAGTAATTATTATTTTGACTTATATCAATTTTTGCTCTGTGTTTGATTTAAGCATTTGTTTAAACTTTATAGAGATATAATTGAAATGCATTGAGTTGTATATATTTAAATTATATAATTTGATTAGGCTTGATACATGTATACACATGTGAAATCATCATCTTAATCAAGATATTATTTCCATAACCCAATTTTACCTATTTTTGAACAAATAAATAGAATCATAAAGTGTAAATTTTTTTGGTGATTTCTGGTTTCTTTAGTTCATCATTATGTCAATCGGATTCACCTCTGTTGTGTTTAAGAGTAGCATATTTTCTAATTAAAAATAGATTGCTGTGTAGTACTACATTGCATGAATAAACCATGGTTTACTTGTGTATTCTATTCTGGTGAGATATTTGGATGGTTTTCCTATTTGGGGTATTATTAAGTAAAGCCATTTTCTACTTTCCTATATAAGTATTTTGGTGAATATTTCAACTCAATTCTCCTGGGAGTATACCTTAAAGTGAAATTGCTGGGTCATAGGTAGGTATGGGTTTAGCTTTCATAGAAATTGACACATGAATGCCCAAAGTGATTTTAATAATTTATACACTCACAAGCAATGTAGGAGTGTGCTGTTTTCTTTATATACTTGCCAACCTTGCCCATGTCATTTCAAAAATTGTATCATTCTGGTGGTTGCATACTTTTGTCTCATTTTGGTGTTAGTTTGCTTTTTCTTAATGATTAATGATGTTGAGTGCCTTTTCATATGCTGGAACATCCACTGCTGCGAAATATCTTTGGACCATTTTTAGTTGTTCTGTTGTTTATTTGTATATATTTCTAGTACTGATATATATTCTCAAAATAAATTCTTTGCTTGTTTATTGCAGATATCTAAGAAAGAAGGCATATAATTCAGGAATTAGGGAATTCAAAACAAGAAAAATGGTGGGCGTTCCTAAGACCCTAGTGAGAGGAAATCCTAGGATAACCACTGAACAGAAGGCCCTCAACAGCAACCAATCCAGACAATACAGACTGGGTTTTCTGTCAAGAGCAATTTTATTGAATCCTGGCTGAAGTTTGTGGTTCGATTTAATAAGTTTTTAAAAAAAAAGACTAGATAATTTAAAAGGTGAAAAAAAGAAATGTAGAAGAAATAAAATGTTGCTCTAGAAGAGAGAACGTATTAATAATAAATGGCATGGTTTAGCATGTAATAATAATAGTACCAAAAATTAGTTTAACCCTAATTGGGATATCATATTGGAAAGATGATGTGACAAATGATGTGAAGTAAAGGCTAAATCATTATCTACCAGAACAAGTAAGTAAGATCTACTACTGATGAATCGAAGTACATTCATGCTAGCAATGTGGAAACTAAAACTAGGAAGAATTGGAATGTTTGTGTCTGGGGAGTGGGATGGGGTAGTTGAAATAAGTGGAATAGACAATCACATCTTTTTGTTTTAAGCTTTTAATGATTATTTTAAAGTCATATACTTTTATCTGTTTGAAAAATGTAATTCTATTAAAATAAGAACTAGTCAAAAACCCAAATAAGGGATTTTTTTATAATTTAATGATTTAGAAAAATATGTACTATTTATCCCCTAAACAATCTCTAATATCTGACAGCAGATCCAGATGGCACAGATGAGCTGGAGCAAAAGCATCTGTGAGCTAAGAGGAAAGAGGATGACACTTAGAACTCGCTATCCTGAGTTCTTGTACTTCAGATGTTAATTTGAATGTAATCGGTACAGACTGAAATCTTATCAGTTAGGTTTGCTTTTAAAACTTTTGATCTGATTTTATTGCTATTGATATTGTTATGGTTCATATTATTTTATAGAACAAAATTCCAATTTGGATAGCTTTCCTTTAATAAAACATTAAATTTAACTATTGAGAAGAGTTCATTTCCAGATCCAGAGAATTGTTACTAATTATTTTGGATTTAAGCTGTTTCTTAGAAGTAACAACTCAGAAAAAAATAAGATGAGTTTATATATTTTTCTGTTCCATTCATTTAATTTTATTATCTAATAGTATTTTATTAAATCACGGAAACCTATGTACTGAGATAAATCAATCTGTGTGACTATTTATTCTCCACTTACTTAATATTTTAAGTTTATTAGGTATAGTAAAATGATGTATATATGCATGAGAATTGATGTCCCTCTTAAGTACTTAATAACTGGCGAAAGAGATTCTTTTTTCTGTAAGAATAGACCTTTCCCTCATTTTCAATAATTTTATTCTATGTAATTTTTTTCAAGTGTCAGGAGGTACCAATTTTACTTTTTGAAGATAATATATTGCTGGGTCAAAAGAAAAGAAATATCTAAGGCCAGAGCAGAACTAAATGAAATCAATAACAAGAGAATTATACAGAAGATTAGTGAAACAAAAAGCTGGTCCTTTGAAAAGGTAACAAAATCGACAGGCTTTATGCTAGATTAACCAGGAACAAAAAAGAAAGAACTCTAATAAGCACAATCAGAAATGAAAAAGGAGATATTACAACTGATACCATGAAAATATAAAATATTATTGCTGAATACTATAAAAATCTCTATGCATACACACTTTAAAACATTGAAGAAATGTACAAATTCTTGGAAACCATAACATCTCTAGGCTTAATCAGGAAGAAATAGAGCTCCTAGACAGACCAATATCAAGCAACAAAATTAAAGCAACAGTAAAAAATCTCCCAACAACAACAACAAAAAGTCCTGGACTAGATGGTTTTACAGCTGAATTCTACTAGACCTACAAAGAAGAACTGGTACCTATACTGAAGAAATTATATCATAATATTGAGATAGAAGTAATCCTCCCCAGCTTGTTCTATGAAGCCTATATCACCATAATACCAAAGCCAGAAAAGGACACAACAAAAAAGAAAACTTCACACCAATATCCCTTATGAATATGGATGCAAAAATTCTCAAAAAGCGTCCTAGCAAACCAAATTCAGCCACTTATCAAAAAAAAAATAATCCACCACCAAGTAGGCTTCATTCCAGGGATGCAAGAATGGTTCAACATACACAAATCCATAAATGTGATTCACCATATAGATAGAAGCAAAACCAAAGACCATATGATCCTCTCAATAGATTCTGAAAAAGCATTTGACATAATTCAGCACTGTTTTATTATAAGAACTCTTAACAAAATCGGCGTAGATGAGATATATCTCAAAATTAGAAAAGCCATATAGGAAAAATCCACAGCCAACATCATACTGAATGGGGAAAAGTTGAAAGCATTGCCATGTAGAACTGGAACTAGACAAGGTTGCCCACTGTCACTACTTCTATTTCACATAAGGCTAGAAATCTTATCCAGAGCAATCAGGCAAGACTAGGAAATCACGAGTATTCAAATGGGGAAAGAAAAGGTCAAACTATTGCTCTTTGCTGACAATATGATCTTATATCTAGAAAATGCCAAAGATTCTGCGAAGAGACTACTGAAATTGATACATAAATTCAGCAAAGTCTAAGATTACAAAATCAATGTAAACAGATAAGTAGCACTTGACTGTCTATTGTAGCACAATTCACAATTGCAAAGATGTAGAATCAACCCAAGTGCCCATCAATACATGAGTGGATTAATAGAATATGGTATATGTATACCATGGATCCATAAAAAATGGTGAACTAATACTTTTTGTAAAAACCTGGATGGAACTGGAGACCATTCTTCTAATTGAAGTATGGCAAGAATAGAAAAACAAATACCATATGTACTTGCTACTAAATTAGAACTAATCGATCAACACTTATGTGCACATATGGTAATGAAACTCAAGGGAAATCAAGCAGATGGTGGGGAAGGGAGTGTGTTAATTCACACCTAACTGGTACAATACATACTATCTGGCTAATGGACACATTTTTAACTTTGACTCAAACTGTACAAAATCAATTCATGTGACCAAAACATGTGTACCCCCATAATATTCTGAAACTAAAAAAATAAATAAATAAAATAAAATGGTCTCAGAGAAGTTATTAGTAGATAACTTTTTCAGGTTCTTATGACTGGTGAGTGGCAGGGCTGAAATTCAGACCCAGCTTTCTGACTCCAAAGTGGAACTGTTGACATGATATTATTTGACTTATCTAAATGACATATTAAAAAATAAGTAATTTCAAAAAAATGGTATGAAATTTGAATTGTTCAACACTATTAAGCTACTATATATGTAAAACAAACAAAAAAAAAACTGCCTACAAGGTAACAGGAATTAAAGCCAGCTCATACTTATATGATTGTCTGTATTCATAGCTGAAAATAACTGTGGCTTGCCCTTTAAACAATACCTGACTGGGGGTATTTGTAATTTAATCCAAATACATTCTGTCATAATCAGAGCTTAACATGACTACTTTACATCTCTGGGATATAGATTTTTTAAACCCAGGATATCAGGTTTTCTTTGGGCCTGTACCAATCAAATGTCCAAATCCTCTGTCATGTAGTTTGTAATGAACATAGAAAATAAGAGCAAATAATTGGAAGCTTATTACATTCTGAAACCTTATTACCTATTTTTCAGAAATAAAAGTAATTTGGTTCTCAACAGGGGATGATTTTGCTCCCCAGGAGACATTTTTCCAAAAAGAAAGAAACCAATTCTAATATCAAACAATACAAATATTATGATTTTTCTTCATACACATTGCCATTGCCAGAATATTTCCCCAAATAACTGCACATATTTACAACATTACATCTTGTGTTTATTTGTGCTGGCTTCATCACATTCTCATCCACATTCCATACTAAATAATTTGTAATATATTTTTAAATATAAAAGTTATAGACATTGAATAGCCCTTATTTGAATGCTTAAGACCAGCAGTGTTTTGAATTTCAGATTTTTTTTTTTGATTTTTGGAATATTTGCATATACATAATGAGATATTTTGGGGATGGGACACAAGTCTAAATATGAAATTAGTTGTTTCTTATACATTTTATACACAGAATCTGAGGTAATTTAATACAATAATTTTAATAATTTTGTGCACAAAACTAATTTTGAGTGCATTTTGACTGCAATCTATCGCAATAGGTCAGGTATATAATTTTCCACTTCTGGAAACATGTCAGCTCTCAAAATCTTTCAGATTTGGGAGTATTTTAGATTTTAGATTTTCAAGTTAATGATGCTCAATCCATATTATAAGCTTGCTTTGTTTTAATTATTACTGCATTATTATTATATTACTGCATTACTGTATATTATTACTGTATTATTACTGTATATTTAATTATGTACATTTATTGTATGTCTTGTCAGGTTATACCTATATAACTATATTAGTTTTTATTCATTGTAGATATTAACTTTCTTATATTTGAAGTTAATATATTTAATGACAGTCTTTTCTTTTAATTTTAATTTTGTTCTTTTCCACTCTGCAAAAAAAGTTTTTATTTGAACCTGCCAATTTTGTGCATGTGTTTGTATATCTGTATCACTTGATTGCATCAAGAGCAAGAATGTTATCTAGTTGTTTTCCACTAATACAATAATTATGTCATTATTCTTTTATGATTAATTTGTTAGTTAACTTGGACTTATTTATATATTGTTATAATTTATCATGTATATGTGTACTTCCCCAGATTGAGGTACTTTATATGAAACGATGCAAAATGCTTTCTCTGATTTATGGCCATTTGGTATAATTTCTCTTTTTTCTATTATTTGGTGCTATTTATTCATGCTTGCTTCTTTTTGTTTTCACATTATTTAATTATATATGCTCTAAATTCTAATACATGGTATGGTTACCATACCATACCTCTTCCTATCCTGTTTTAAAACGGTTCTTTTTAAATTTCTTTCACCTATTCAAAAATTCTAGTCCTAATTAAATGGGCAGAAAGCCTAAAGAAATGGAACAGGCCATTTTACTTTCTCTTCCCTTAATGCTTTCATGGGAGGTTTGTGAATTCATGAGTCATTTGAGTGTTGGCTGCTAACAGAGGTTTGTGTTCTCTTGCCCCTGTGATGTAAAATATGGCTAACCAGGTGGAAAATGGTTCAAAGAAGAATGTTATAAAAATTTAAGCAGGATAATCTTGCATTTGATTGAGAAACCAGGATATCTACACACAGATTTAGATAGCTTCAAGGAAAGTGATTTTCAACTGTTTTAAAATTACCCCAGAGCTTGAGAAATTGGACTTCATTCAAATTAAGAATGTTTGCTCTTTGAATGGCTGTTAAGAAAATGAAAAGGCAAACCATAGGACATGAGAAATTATTTGAAATGATAAATCTGACAAAGGGCTTGCTTCCAGAATATGTAAAGATTTCTTACAGCTCAACAGTAAGAAGAAAGGAAACTAATTTAAAAAAATGGGAAAATCATTTAATAGATACTCCACAAAAGAATATAAATGTCCAAAGAGCACATGAAAAAAATGTTCAACATCAGAGAAATGCAGAGTAAAATCATGAGAATAGAGGAAAGCAAAGAGGCTGACGATACAAAGTGTTTATGAGGAATTAGAGCAACTGGAAGTCCCACACCCTGTTGGTGGCAAATACAATCGTATAAGAATTTTGGCAAGCTATTTAGCAGTAACTTAAAATATCAAACATTTACCTACCTTATGGCACAGCCACTAGACTCTTGGAGTTTTACCAAAGATAATAAAAACATATATCAGTGCAACAACATGTTCATAAATGTGCATAGCTGTTGTAATCACAATAGCTCAAAACTGGAAACAAACCAAATTTACATTATTGAATAAATTAAATAGCTGAAATTGATTATATCTCAATAAAGTTGATGAAACATCAACTTTATGATGAAACATTTGGAGCATATTTTTGCTTTTTTTGTATTAAAGTGAAGTGAGAGGCAAACTCAATTCATATTGAGTTGAAAAAGTAAGAAAAAAGATGAATATTATTTTTTCCCTGAGTTTTTCCTTTTTAAATATTTCATATTATAATACAAGAGAGACATGTGTAGTAGTTTTCCTGCTAAATATATTTGGCTCACTGTTTGTATGATTTAGTCCATGGATTCACTTAAATCATATATCCCAACATATAATTATTCAAGAAGCTGTATGAACTCAATTCATAAGTACTATTATATCCATGTCCAAGCTCCAAAGAGCTGAAATGACTGAAATGTCAATTTACCTATGTCTAAATAACTTGTTTTTGTGCACAGTGGGATTCCTATTAAGTCTTTTTCCTAAAGGAAGTTATATTTTGGCACAACAATTTCCTGCTGCTTTTTCATATGGCTTACTCTCCTGTACCATTATATTTGAAACTGCATCATTACTGTTGTAGAACATGAAGTTATGATATGTGATGATGCTTTGAGGTAGAAGTACTGCAAATGAGAGTTGAAAGTCATAATACTTCCTTATCCTTGTCTTCACTTTGGGGAATGAACATATTTTTTCTCTTTTCCCCTCCATTTGTATGTAGCTATAAAAGACCTTTGTGTTTTGGGCTTGGATTTTTATTTTTTCCTCAAGAAATAGTAATTGTAAATACTATATTTTTATTTCTATTCCACCACCATGGCTTCTCTGCTATAAAAATTCAGGTTTACATTTTAGGCTGTATACAGATTTTTTTTCATAGACAATAGAATGAAATAACATAAGTATTTTACATGACAAAGAGCAATTTCTTCATGGCTTTCCTGAGAGGAAGGAGAATTTCCATAAAGAGAGAAATACTAGGGAAAAATTCAATAAAGGCCATATCAGAAAATAAAATAGATATCTATAATAAATCACCTCCAGTACTTCAGTACCAAACAATGTCTTGACTAAAACTGGAAGGAATATTACCAGAGTGTTCTGTGTATAATTTTGGTATTTTGCCCCATATATTGCACTAAAATTTCACTAGTGTTTGAAGTTCCATGCTATCTTTTTCCATTTGTATAAGATAATATAGTATGAGATTTTTAAAAGACAAATTTTATTTTCTTTGTACCTACCAAAAGAACAAATTGAGTAATAAAATTATTAGCTAATTGAGTAGTATCAAAACAACTTTCATAACAAAATTATTTTCTTCATAAGCTTTCATGTACCGAATTAGTGGAAATACAATCTTCTCATCTCGTAGCTATTGGAATAGCTATTAATTATAATAAATATTGAGTATTTATTATAGAACAATCATAATTTTAATTAACAATACCACCTGGAGTTTTTATAATCTAATATAGAGTGAATCAGTTTTTATAAACTAAAGGAATTAAATGTGGACTCATGTGAAGGACATTAAGACTTATGTACAATTATAACATGATCATACCAATTAATTCTGAATCAGATAATTCTGCATTGATATTACTAAAAGCATGTATACATGTAGAAATTGAAGCTTAAAGAGATTGATTAACTTATCCAAGAACACAGGGCTTATAAGTGGCAGGCTAGAATTGAAATCCTGGTCTATATGATGCCAGGGCTCAGGGCCTTTGGTTGCTGATTTTATATCCAAGGCTTTACTTGCCTCTTGAGAATAATAACCTTCTTTCCAGATTTACCTACATTCCCAAGAAGTCGTCTGGCTGTCTAGATCACCAAATGATGTACCTCTCAAAGACTTTTGTTCAAAATTCAAGGTAGCCAAAAGACAAGGGCATGGCTATGGAGACGTTCCTCCTTCATTGGGAGAATGTCAGTGATGGCTTCTATGTTCTTCCCAGTTTCTCTTACTCCACGGATTTATCTCCAAATTCTTCATACAATTATATAGAATCATCACTAGAAAATGAGGAAATAGTGCTGTTTACATTCTTTTCACCTATCAATGGTTCTGACATACAATTAAGTGCAAGTTGCATTTATTGAGATAGTAGTACCATGTATAAAGTAATTGGGACATGAGCGGCCTCTCATTATATACATAATTTCTTCGATTGTCCTTAAACACTTCAAGGTGACTCTAACTCATCACTGAGCAAAGCTGTGACATCAGAACATTAAGGATAAGGGTGCATAGTGCTGAATTTTTCATTTCACAATGCAGAAGACAATGACATCATTTCTGCCAAATATCTGAATGTTGTAAACTTAGCGATGCAGTGAAAATTTCCTTAGTTATTTATCTTTTAATAAGTTGTTATTTTCAATATGTGTTTGTGTAAATTAATCTCACTAGCTTTGTGACATCTGGCATGCATGGCTAAATTGCAACTGGTCATGTTTAAATCTTGTCAGGCATATTTCTATTACATCTGTGCTCATGGAGGGTGGGGTTGCTTTTGTTCATCTTTACCAACGTGTGCTTTATCTTTCATGTCATACTCTACCCTTGTTATTTAAACAATCTAAAAACGACAACAACAGCAACAAAAGAATGACATTTCCATTTTTAAAATAAACTAACCAAGATTTAGAAAGTACAGAACAATGTTATATCAAGAGCAATTGGTAGGGCTAGGAATGCAAATTAAGTTCTTGTTATACACAGCCCCAACAAGCTTTCAACTACCAAGGCTTAATTGCCTCAGATAGTCATCCTTGGAAGCTGCTTTTCCCACCTTCTCCCCTTCAGTTACTTAGATGAGACTCTCTTCTTAGTCTAATGATACATATATTTATTTCTGCAATCACAGTGTCCAAATACATGTCTGAAATTCTGTTTACAAGAGGCCCTATAATTTAGCTGTAAAGAGTGTGGGTTGAAACAGGAGCAGACAAATCTGGAGTCAAGTCTCATCTACCCTTTTAACTGATTATTGCTATAGGTAGTATGATTGGCTTCTCTACATTTCAGCTTTCTGATTTGTAAAACGGAGTCACGATGGTTTAATCTAACCCTGGGGTTGAACATTAACTAGAATAACTCGTACAGAATTTGAAGGAACTGCCTGAGGCTTAGTAGGATTTGCATCATTATTCTCTATCCCTTTCCACTTCAACTTTATCCATCTTCCACATGTGTCTCTCCCTTTCTTTCAAAGGCAACCACTTCCTGACCTCAGACACTTGACCCTGCAGCTAATTAAATTATAATATCCTAAATATGTTTTGGCGTTATTTAAAGTATCTGCAAAAGTACTGGACATACTTATTCCTTTTGGCAGTTAAACTAGTTTGTGTGTTTATTTTGTTTGTAAATATAATAGTTGAATATATTCACTTTTACTTATAATAACAGGTATCATTTATGGAGTACTTGCAATTTACCAGGCTTTGTGCTAAGAGCTTTTTATTCATTATTTTCTATTATCCTATCAAAAAACTTTGGCCGGCAGGTGCAGTTATCATTACCATTTTTCAGATGAGGAAACATAAGCTTAGAAAAGTCATGTAATTTTCCCAAGATGTCATAGCTCCTAGATTCAAATTGACACCCTCTGAACCTTCATTTTCAACTGCTACAAAATACACCTGCTCACCTTTCATTTATATGTCATGTTCTACAAAAGTTTGAATTAATAGTCTGGAGGTGGTGCTATTAATATCTGATTCTATTCTTGAACTTTTAGTACTGAAATATTCTGGCTGTGTCACTAGTGAGAAAATAGAGCTGGAGTTGAACACCTATGATACAGAGAAGGTAATTTCACTGATAAGAAAGGTAGTAAGGCTGAGGACTCCAGGTACTCATCATCTTTCCCTGATCTCTAAAAGAGGTGTGGCTAATTAAATCAATCTTTTTTTTTTTTTTTTAACAAGAGACAGGGTCTCCTTATGTTGCCCAGACTGGCCTCAAACTCTTGGTCTCAACTTATCCTCCTGACTCAGCCTCTTGAGTAGCTGGGACTGAATCAAATGGATTTTAAACCTTGTTTAATTTGCTTGGAATTATTTTAAACTAACTCATTTTGATTGCAAGATGGGCCACAGCTAAATAAATTTTTAAATAGTATTCTCCTATTTGGTTAATTGTAACTGTTTGTTAAATGAAAAATGTAAGTATATAATGTTTACTTTTTGAATATTAAAAATGTAATTAATACAGATATAGCTAAATATAAATCATCAAAGAGGCATTAATGTATTCTGTTCATATGTCATTTGACATTTACATGGGTGAGATAAGTGCACTGATACTGCTATTTCAATGCTTTTCTCCATTATGACACACAGATTTCAGAAATTAAATTCATAATATTAATTAGGTAACTTTAATAGATATTAAAAAATTCTTCCAGATGTCTTCTTCTTTTCAGGAGGGTTATTATTTTATTATTTTAAATGAAAGTTGTACGTCTGAAAGCATCACTTATATGAAAGAGAGTTAACTCCACTGATAAAATAGGTGTCCTACAGGCATTCAATATTGTGTGTGAAAGTTAACGATGAGATAATTCATTCAAAGGTGTATTTTTGTAAAAGGGCCCAAGTGAGATGCCTACAAATTAAACATTTGGCAAAATTCCTTAGGTAAATGGAAAAGGTCATTTGGAAAATTTGGTTTGGTGGATTTTAACAGCTGCACTATAAACTGTAATTGCAATTTAAACAGTCTCCAATACCACTCTGGAAAGTTCTTAACCTGCTTAACCTGCACCCCTCAGTGCTTCCAAGTAAGACACAGATATAATTTTATGAGCTGCTGGAGAAATTTTCCCAATTATTGCTTGACTCCACGGTCATTGTTACATGTAACTGACTCAAACGTTAAATATGATCCATGGTCTGTGAGGAAAAAAACAAAACAAACAAGCAAAACCCCCCACCAACCCTCAATACTTGTGTTCATTCTTTATGTGTTGACAGAGAAAATTGCAAGTAAAAACATATTTGAATATTAAAAAGTTAATCTTTTCACATCAATATTCTGTGGTTGTTTTCAGAAGACTCTGAAGATAGCATGTATTTTCAGAACCAATTTTGCCCACATAAAATAGTATATGTTTTAATAATTTTATATCAGTTATAACTTTTGAAAAATTAAGTTTATAATTTTATTTCTTTTTTATTGATAAAGCCAAAAGCATTTTTTTGGAAAGTATATGAGGCCCTGAACATAGTAAATCACATTCAAAAGTATGAAAGCGTGAATTAGTACAAAAATGCATGCTGATTTTTAAAATATAGCATTTTAGTAACATTTCAAATGTGTCAAAAGAAAATTATAGAATTACAGAAAAATTTAAATAGAAATTGAATTATTTAGTGAGATAAAAAATAGAAGTAGTGACACTTATGCCCTTATTTTACAATTTGGCTAATTTCAAAGTTTTAAACTATCTTAATAAATTACACAATTATGGTCTCTTTCCTACATTTTCACTTTGTTGAAGTCATATTTCTCTTTTTAAAAAAACTTTGACATATATTATTTGCAAGCTCTTAGGAGTGGCAGATATCAGACTGCATACCTGTTGAAAAATATTTTATTTTTTAAAACAAAAATACTGTGACCATTTTGTACATTGGGTTTTCTTACAATTTGAGCTATGCTCTATCTGTATTACAGTAGACACAGTAATAAGTGTGGAACACTATGCTAAAACTGAGAAAATATGAACATAATAATGCCAAGGAAATTCATAAAAAATTTTTCTGTATTAAAAATAAATAATAAAAATTAAATTTATTATAAAATAGGTGTTTTTTGAACCAGATATTAATATCCAATATGAAGTTGTCTTGGTCAATGATGAAATCATATTTTAAGTGGATGCTAAATTTAATGAATCTAATACTCAAGGAATAGTTTTACCTTCCAATTTGAAATTTCTAATATTTAAAATGAAATATACTTTCATCTATACTTATAATATTTTCTTTAGACAAATAAGTAAAACTTTAGAAAAGACACTGAAAATCTCACTGCAGTGTTATATACATTCAATAGTTATTTAGTGAGAGCATTTTAAAATATTAATGTGATTTGCTATAAAAATGCCAAACTGAGACTTGTTTTATAATAGTAATGGCCATCTCTTTACCATAAGTCTGTACTTTTTAATATATTTATTATTTTATAAATAATAAATTTTTAAAAACTGACCTTTGTGCTAAATGTTAGTGTTTAAGTACTTCCACATACAACATCACTTCATTTACACTATAATACCTTTACTAGAAATTCTTATCTTGGTTCAACATATGGAGAAATTGAGGCTCAGAAAATTTTAAGGATTTGCACAATTTGATCCAAATATTAGGAAAAATTCTGAAACTCAAATCCTAACCCATTCAACTTCATTCTTTAGTCTCTTTTATTATGCCACCAAAGATATCTTTTTAAGGGATGTTTACTTTATTGATTATTCCCCCTGATTAGGTCTCCTTGGATAACCAATAAAATAATAGATAGGATTTAAATTAAATTAGAGGTTCTGTATATAGAAAAAGGATTTGGATAATTAAAGTTAATAAATGATGACAGGCAAAAACAAACACACGCACATACAATTTCACTGTTGTCACTCATGACCACACTGGCAATCCGACAAAAATCACATACACATGCCACTTACATTGCATATTAATGCTACTTATATAGATGAATAAAAGGACAGCCCCCCATATAATCAATTCACAGTAATCCCAAATCCAATGGGTGCAGTTATTCCTTAAGAAATAAATAGTTTATCACTTAACTCCAGTGAGAATGGCCTTTATCAAAAAGTCTCCAAATAACAAATGCTGGCGTGGATGTGGAGAGAGAGGAACACTCCTACACTGCTGGTGGGACTGCAAACTAGTCCAACCTCTGTGGAAAGCAATATGGAGATACCTTAAAGCGATACAAGTGAATCTACCATTTGATCCAGCAATCCCATTGCTGAGCATCTACCCAAAAGATCCAATGACACTCTACAAAAAAGACACCTGCACTCGAATATTTATAGCAGCACAATTCATAATTGCAAGGCTGTGGAAACAGCCCAAGTGTCCATCAATCCAAGAATGGATTAATAAAATGTGGTATATGTATACCATGGAGTACTATTCAGCTCTAAGAAACAACGGTGATATAGCACATCTTATATTTTCCTGGTTAGAGCTGGAACCCATACTGCTAAGTGAAGTATCCCAAGAATGGAAAAACAAGTACCACATATACTCACCAGCAAACTGGTATTAGCTGAGTAGCACCTAAGTGGACACATAGGTACTACAGTAACAGGGTATTGGGGAGGGGGTTGGGAGAGGGGGACGGGTATATACATACATAATGAGTGACATGTGCACCATCTGAGGGATGGTCATGCTGGAGAATCAGACTTGTGGGGGGAGGGGGGAAAGGGCATTTATTGAAACCTCAAAATCTGTACCCCCATAATATGCCGAAATAAAAAAATAAAAATAAAAAAAAATAAAATAAAATAAAAAGTAGGAAAACTTGACTAGTACTGAAAGGAAAAAAACAAAACAAATATTCTTCACAACCCAAGCCCTCGGTTTGTATGGGGATTTAAGTTTAAGCTTGGTGGTGACCCACTGGTACACTCTGAAGGGATAAGCCAAACCCTTGGAGATGTTATACTTTTGACATTTCATTAGCCACAGATTTTTCCTTTCTTTTCAGTAGAGCCTAGTAAAAGTTACAGATCCCATGACTCTTCTAAATAAGCTACCAGCGCGCCAGGTGCTCTAGCCTCTCTCTCCTTTGTCAATAATACAACTTCTAATCAGATGTGGCCTAACCATTTCTTATGGGATTTAGAAAACATTGATCTATGTAATTTTTTCCCAGAATTAGGTGAACATACAAGGCTTTGAAGTTCATTTCAGGACAAGGAAATTAGCATATTCAGCTTCTCTTTTCCCCCATCTCTGCCTACTGCAGCTTCATCAAAGGCTTACCTAGTGGCACCATGGAATGTTCCTTAAGGTTTACACGCTTTTAGATTCTCAATGAAATATTCTGTTGAATTCATTTCAAGCTTCATAGAATGTAAAATTATTTTTCTTAGTCATTCATCAGTGAGTGTGCAAAACAAAAAAAAATAAGAGCCTGCCTGGGGCACTTCCAATTATTAATGCTGCCTAGTAATTTGAAAGAATATGAAGAAATGGCAAAATACAGTTACAGAAATTTTAATATTTCACATTCAACTAATTCAATCATAAAATGCAAATCAAAGCCACAATGAGTTATCACCTAACTCCAGGAAGATTGGCCTTTATCAAATCCCAAAGCAACAAATGCTGGCGAGGATGTGGAGAGATAGGTACACTCTTACACTGCTGGTGGGACTGCAAATTAAGGCAATCTCTGTGGAAAATAATTTGAAGATACCTCAAAGAACTACAAGTAGAACTACCATTTGATCCAGCAATAGCACTATTAGACATCTACCCAAAGGAATAAAAGTCATTTTTATAATAAAGACATCTGCATTCAAATATTTATGGCACCACAATTCACTATGGAAGGATTTGGAAACAACCCAAGTTCCCAACAATCCAGGAGTAGAGTAATAAAATATGGTATATGTTTACAATGGAGTACTACTCAATTATAAAAAATGACAGTGATCTAGTACTCCTTATATTTTCCTGAATAGAGCCAGAGCCCATCCTCCAAAGCAAGGTATCACAAGAATGGAAGAATATACACCACATGTACTTGCTATCAAACTGGCACTGACTGATCAACACTGAGGTGCTCACACAGTAGTATTATTCTTTAGGGATGGGGGGTTGGGGAGGGCAAACTCACAACTAATGGATACTGTGAGCATTGTAGGGGAGGAAAGGGCACATCTTGAATCATGGTTGGGATGTGGCAAAGTCATAACATGTAACCAAAATGTTTCTACCCCCATAATTTCCTGAAATAAAAAAATAAATAAATAAATAAAAAAATAAAAAATAAAAATAAAACACAAAATATACAGTAAGTGCAAGCAAATAGAACTATCTCACATTTGAGGCTATTCTTAAATGTGAAACTCATGCCAATTGGCCCTTCTAGTCTCTCCATATTTACCCTTGATACAAAACTCCTAAAATATTCAAAGATATGGAAAGACACAACAGTGACAGGGATATAGAAAATGTGGTATATATACACAATGGAATGCTATCAGCTATAAAAATGCAAATCAAAACTGCGATGAGATATCACTTATCTCCAGTAAGAATGGCTTTTATCAAAAAGTCCAAAACAATAAATGTTGGCGCAGATGTGGAGAGATAGGAACACCCCTACACTGCTGGTGGGACTGCAAACTAGTTCAACCTCTGTGGAAAGCAATATGGAGATACCTAAAAGTGATACAAGTAGATCTACCATTTGATCCAGCAATTCTACTACTGGGCATCTACCCAAAAGGTCAAAAGTCACTTTATGAAAAAGGCACCTACACTTGAATGTTTATAGCAGCACAATTCACAATTGCAAAGCTGTGGAAACAATCCAAGTGCCCATCAATTCATAAGTAGATCAATAAAATGTGGTATATGTATACCATGGAGTACTATTCAGCTTTAAGAATGGTGATATAGCACCTCTTGTATTTTCCTGGACAGAGCTGGAACCCATTCTACTAAGTGAAGTATCTCAAGAATGGAAAAACAAGCACCACATGTACTCGCCAGCAAATTGGTATTAACAGATCAACACCTAAGTGGACATATAGGAATAACATTTATTGGGTGTTGGGCAGGTGGGAGGGGGGAGGACGGGATGGGTATATACAAACATAATGAGTGAGATGTGCAACGTTTGGGGGATGGTTACGCTTGAAGCTCTGACTCAAGGAGAGAGGGGGGCATGGACAATATACATAACCTTAACATTTGTACCCCCATAATATGCTAATATAAATAAATAAATAAATAAAATTACATAAAAAAACAAACAAACAAACAAAGAATAAATCTGACATCTGTAGCCAATATGGATGAGCCAGAAGGGCATTATGCTAAATAGAATGGGTCAGGCAGAGAAAGATAAATGTGCATGTTCTCACTTATATGTGAGAGATAAAAAAAATTGAGCTCATAAAAGTAAGAGTAGAATTGTGATTTTAGAAGCTGGGAAGAGTGTGGTAGAGGGGAGAATTGGGAGATGGTGGCTAATGAATAAAAAGTTATAGATAGATGGGAAGAATAAGCTTTAGTATTCTGTAGCACTGTATTGTGAATTTGGTTAAAATAATTTAGTGTACATTTCAAAAAGCTATAAGAGAGGATTTTGAATGTTCACAACACAAAGAAATGAAAAATGTTTGAGATGATGGATTTGCTAATTGCCATGATTAGATCATTACACGTAAACACATTTTGAAATACCACTCTGACCTGCAGAATGGGAGAAAACATTTGCAGAAAATGAATATCCAGAATTTATAAGGAACTCAAACAACTCAATGACAATAACAATACAAATAAGCCCATTAAAAAGTAGGCAAAAGACATAAAGAGGCATTTTTAAAAGAAGACATTCAAATGGCCAATATGTAAAAAAATGCTCAACATCACTAAATATCAGAGAAATACAAATTAAAACCACAAGAAGGTATCATCTTACACTGGTCAGAATAGCTATTATTAAAAAGTCAAAACATAGTAGATGCTGGATAGGATGCAAAGAAAATGGAATGCTTATACACTGTTGGTGGGAATGTAAATTAATACAACCTTTATGGAAAATAGTATGGAGATTTTCAAAAAACTAAAAATAAAACTACTATTCAATCTAGCATTCCAACTCAGCTATTTACTTGAAGAAAAAGAAATCAAAAAGGTACCTATGTTTGTATGTTTATTGCCCCACTATTCATAATACATATGTTGCTTCCATATCTTTGCTTGTGTGTTATTTTATATATATATATATATATATATATGTTGCTTCCATCTCTTTGCTTGTGTGTGTGTGTATATATATATATTTGCTTGTATACACACACACACACACACACACACACACACACACATATATATATATATATAGAGAGAGAGGAATACTACTGAGACATAAAAAAAGAATGAAAAAGATGTTTTGCAGCAACCTGGATGAAACTAGAGGCCATTATCCTCATTGAAGTATCTCAGGAATGGAAAAACAAGTATTGCACATTCTCTCCTATAAGTGGGAGATAAGTGATGGGCATGCATGTTCATATAGAGTGGTAGAATGGGCTTAGAAGTGGGGAGGGTGGGGGGGTAAAGGATGACAAATTACCTATTGGATACCTTACACAAGTGACGAGTGCTCTAAAAGCCCTGACTTCACAACTCTGCAATTAATCCATGTAAGAACAACAACAACAACAAAACCATTTGTACCTCCTAAATCTATTAAAATACATTTTTTAAAAAAGAATAAAATAGGTGGGGAAAAAAGAAAATGTGCTATCTATTCACAATGGAATACTATTTAACCATAATAAAGAATGAAATCATGGTTTTTGCAGAACATGGATGGAATTAGAAGACATTATCCTCAGTAAAATAACTCCAAAACATAAAGTTAAATACTACATGTTCTTACCCATAGTGGGAGCTAAATAATGGAAACATGGATAAAGAGTGGGGAATAATACATATTGGAGATTCAGAATTGTGCGAGGAGGGTAAGAGTGGCTGGATTGTGAGAAATTACCTAACAGTTATAAGGTACATTTATTCATTTATTATACACTAAAAGCATAGAACTTATCACTATGCAATATACCCATGTAATGAAATTTTACTTGTATCCCTTAAATTTATACAAATAAAAAAAGGCAAAAAAGAGAAATACAACTTGGTATTCCATCAATATATACAATTACTGCATGCCAACTAAAAATAAAAGAAAAAGTATTTCCAAAGATTCTAATTCCTCACACATAAAAAATGATGAAAAAATTTGTTAAGTTCAAAACTTCTTAGTGACTTTTAAGTCATAATGTAATTTCTGAGGCTCTATTATACAACTGTGCTAGGCAATATTCCATAGAAGAATTAAATACATTTTAAGATAGAGTACATAACTCTTCTTTAAACCTGTTTGTGTCTGAGAATAATACTGTCCCTAAAACCAGAAACTTTATACACATCTCTCTCCTTCACTGCCCTCTCCTGCCTCATCTAATCCATCATTTGTCCCTGGTAACTTTGACTCCAAATCACTTTCAAATTTTCCCATTTTCCTCCATTTCTGCTTTTACCACCCTGGCTAATGCCATTGCTCAACTTTGTCTGAAGTGCTGCAATAGCCTCTTTATTGGTCTCAATTCACTGTATATTCCTTCCAATCTATTCTCAGCCCAGTAGTTGGAATTGCCTTTTCAAAGCACAGAGTATGTGCATCAAGAATAAATCCCTTCTCTGATTTTCGGATGAAGATCAAAATTCTTAACGTGACCAAAAAGTTGTAGTGTCAAACTCCCTCTCAAGTTTGGCCAGCACTACTCGTCACTTAATTTTCTGCAATTCAGTCCACAGCTTTGTACAGGGGAAATTTTTCCGACCCACAAACTCTTGTGAGAACAGGATCACACTAGTCATGCCTGGGGGACTAGGGCAGGCAAACACCCAAGGCACCGTGAGTCCAGCTAAAACTTTATGATGTGAATAGAATAGAGTTACCTCACACTCTGATTTTTAAAAATACCTTGAACTAAATTTGTGAGATGAGCTGAGGAAACAGAGAAGCAGCCACAGATGGAAGCAGGAATGCTAGGAAGGAAGCGTAGAGATGGACTGCTGAGGCTGAGGGATGAGATGAGCCCATTCTGACTGTGCACTTCCAGAACATCAAGCTCTACAACTCTTGGCTCTTCTGTTCCATGAGATTTTGCTGACCTCAAAATAAACTTTCTCTCTAGTCTCACCTTCTTTTTTCATTTATTCTGAAATTGAATGGGTTTTTGTTTATTGAAGCCAAAAAAGCAGTGGAGGTAGGCCAACAAATTAAAGTTGGAAAAGACAAGAAATCTATGGTAAAGTACTTGGATTTATTGAGAAGAACATTTTTTAAATAAGGTAAATAGAGCCCAATTTCCTATTACACATGTCCAAATAATGCCTAAATAAGAAACATTAAGATAAAGCAGTTAGAGGTCATCTTAAAGTAATTGTATGAGTGATTTGTAAACGTGTGAACTGATTTTTTTCTTTTGGTGGATGTGTATTATCTTGGAGAACATTGGAAACATCCAGCACATAGTAACTGTTTTTGTTAACATGATAATGCTGATAATTACATCTTTTTTGAATTTAGTTAATTGAATTGATCAGGGCAGGGTACTAATGAGTTCATAGTTATAGATTTTATATTTAGCTCTGTTCCATTTAAGTGGCCACAGATTGACTTCTCACCTCAGTAAGTCACCTCTGCTGTGTATCATTAACTGCAATAGCGACTAAATTACAATGTGAGATCGCATCTCTAAAATGATGACTACTTTGAAAAAATAATTCAAACCTTGTACTTTACTCATTACGGGTCACTAGTTTCATCTTTGTGTGTGAAAACTAGGATACTCTATATCTGTGATAATGAGACAGAGAAAAACACCCTTTCTTTGTTTCTTTCCGTTTTTTTCTTTTTTCCTGAGTACATTCATATAAGAGACTCTTTCTAAAATTTGTCTTGGAACATAAATTAAGCCTTGCTTGAAATTCTGAAGACTAATTTCTATCCTTCAACAATTACATCAACCATTTTAATTGTTTTGATTATCTGATATCACTTTTCCATATAATTGCACCAAGAAGAGACACCAACTAACAATTAAAGTTGCTCATGCAATTAGAATAATTACCTTAATGTTATAAACTTGTAGCAGACCTACTCGAGATTATTAATGACAGCAGTCAAATATTATATAAATTAAATTAGATTTTTACCTCCACTGATTTGATTTATGTTAAATTTACGTATTAAAGTGAAGGAAATTAACAGAAAAGAGCACAAATTACAAGTTATAGATGCAGCCGGAATCTAGTAAACAAAGAGTTGCTAATTACATGGAGGAAATTGAAAGTCCTCATACTCTTCAAAAATAAAAAAGTAATGAATGGCTGATCTCAGGACAATTTCTGAATTTCTCATAAAATAGCTGTGGTTGATTCATCAGGAAGGGTTTTTCCTGATGGTCTCTGAGGATTTCAGATCATAATTTTGAATATATGATGCATACATAAATTCTTGGGTGTTCACCTGGAGCTAATTAAGGGAATTAGTTCCCCTTTGCTACTTCGAGAGTTCAAAAAGAAACCCAAATTTTGACACTGTATTAGCCTGTGCTACTATAAATGTAAAGAGGAGGTTTAGATCAATGCAGCATCACACAAAATCAACTATGCTTAGATAATCAAATTCCCATATTGAGTTATAAAAAAATTGATTGCATGTTTCAGTTCCAACATTCATGAAATACTTTATTACTAGATTTAAGTGAGGGGCTTTAGGTAATATCAAAATTAGCACATCTCTTCCCAGTCTCACTTTGTGTAAACTAATGCAAATTCAATTCTGAGATTTATTTTATAAATAGGTTTGGCACCTCCCAAAATATATTTTGCTTTAAGCCTATTTTCTTTTAAAACAATGTACAAGTATGTGTATATATACAACATATTTTTATGTTTGCTCGATTTTATTGTAATAGAATCATACTATATGTCATTTTTTGTTTATATAGTTATAATGGAACTATCTACAAATTAAAATATAAAGATTTTTAAAGAATTTAATTTATATGCATATACAGAATACCCATATATAGATAGATGCATTAATTTACATAAATTAGATTATCTTATACATGTTGTATGATTTTTCCTTAGGGCTGGCACAGAGTTCCTACATTTAGCAAAAAACAAAAAAATAAATACATGATGCCTAGTTAAATATAAATTTCAGAGAAAGAAAAATACATTTTTAATATATGAATGTCCCAAATATTGCCTAGTGCATACTTATACTAAAACATCATTCCTTGTTTATTTGAAATTCCAATTTAACTGGGTGTTATACTTTATATGAAACCTAGATGGGCAGGGCTGCTTTTTTATCTTTTATCTTTTTTTTTCTTTTGCCTGCCCCCAACTTCCTTGCACCACCCCCTTATTTAGCACCTCATTCTTTTATGCAGCACAATCAATGATAAATACTAAGGGAAAAAATTCCTCAAGACTCTTCTCTATGTTCATATAAAATCACAGAATCATGTTAATGTGTATTAATACTACTAATAAAACTATTTGATGATGATTACATGTGGTGCTTGTTTTTCCATTCTTGTGATACTGCAGTTGTACAGTGGATTCCAGCTCTATACAAGAGGTGCTAGATCACCATTGTTTTTTGTGGCTGAGTAGTACTCCATGGTATACATATACCACATTTTATTAATCCATTCATGTATTGATGGGCACTTGGGTTGTTTTCACATCTTTGCATTATGAATTGTGCTGCTATAAACAATCTAATGCAGATGTCTTTTTTTATAGAATGTCTTTTGTTCCTTAGGGTAAATGCTCAGTAATGGAACCTAAACATTTGTACTCCTGTAATATGCTGAAATAAAAAAATTAAAAATAAATAATAATAATAAAATTATTGAGTGATCACTATAAGACATTCTTAAGTATTAATATATTGCATTTGTTATTTAAATTAATTCTCAGAATAACCAATATTACTATTTTACCAATTTGAAAAATGAGTTTATAGATGTTAAGCAACATGTTGAAGTGTTACAGTTAATTAGTTATGTATTTGAATTGGAATTTAGATCCTGGGATACTGACTCCTGAACCTACCCTTTATCTACTCACTATGTTATATGCATATTTATATACCTGCATTTTATAAATATTAAACCTAGCTATCATTTCA
This sequence comes from Microcebus murinus, assembly GCF_040939455.1. Lineage (NCBI taxonomy): Eukaryota > Metazoa > Chordata > Mammalia > Primates > Cheirogaleidae > Microcebus > Microcebus murinus. The sequence goes on from NC_134114.1 coordinate 61,793,126, forward strand.
GAAACGCTATGAAATTGAAATGGAATATTCTGACTACCTACATCCAAAAAGTTCAGATAATTTAATTTTTAGTAAACCACCTCTAGCATTATTGTGCAAATAGTATTGTAAAGCATAGTAAATTAGTTTGACATTTTAGTAAACTTATTTCAAAGCTTTATGGAAGCAGAAATTATGACTCACAAAAACCGTTTAATTAATTCAAACCTTAATTATTTTTCTTATGTTTTTTTCTCTCTGTAACTTTTCTTTCACATACATACATAATAGGCACAGATATTATATGTGTGTCAACATTGTCAACATATAGACATATTTATAGATAGCATCTGATAAAATTCTCACCTAGCACTTTCAAGATATTTTTAGCTTAGGACCCCAAAGTAAGTTTTCTAAAATAAAAATTTTGTGCTTAACACCACCAGTCAGTTTGAAACACATTTTTTTTATTTTGGCATATTATGGGGGTACAAATTTTAAAGTTTCAAAAAATGCCCTTTCCTCCCCTCCCCCCACAAGTCGGGGTTTCCAGCGTGACCATCCCTCAGATGGTGCACATCTCACTCATTATATATGTATATACCTGCCCTGCTCCCCCCTCCCATCTGCCTAATACCCTATTACTGTAGTACCTATGTGACCACTTAGGTGCTGTTCAGTTAATACCAATTTGCTGGTGAGTTTATGTGGTGCTTGTTTTTCCATTCTTGGGAAACTTCACTTAATAGTATGGGTTCCAGCTCTAACCAGGAAAATATAAGATGTGCTATATCACCGTTGTTTCTTAGAGCTGAATAGTACTCCATGGTATACATATACCACATTTTATTAATCCATTCTTGGATTGATGGGCACTTGGGCTGTTTCCACAGCCTTGCAATTATGAATTGTGCTGCTATAAATATTCGAGTGCAGGTGTCTTTTTTGTAGAGTGTCATTAGATCTTTTGGGTAGATGCTCAGCAATGGGATTGCTGGATCAAATGGTAGATTCACTTGCATCGCTTTAAGGTATCTCCATATTGCCTTCTACAGAGGTTGAACTAGTTTGCAGTCCCACCAGCAGTGTAGGAGTGTTCCTATCTTTCCGCATCCACACCAGCATTTATTGTTTGGAGACTTTTTGATAAAGGCCATTCTCACTGGAGTTAAGTGATATCTCATTGTGGTTTTGATTTGCATTTCTCTGATGATTAGAGATGTTGAGCATTTTTTTCATATGTTTGTTGGTCATTCTTCTGTCTTCTTTAGAAAAGTTTCTGTTCAAGTCCTTTGCCCACTTTTTAATAGGGTTATTTGATTTTTTCTTGATGATTTTCGTGAGTTCTAAGTATATTTTAATTATCAGCCCCTTATCAGATGCATAGGATGCAAAAATTTCCTCCATTCTGTAGATTGTCTGTTTTAACTGTGATTCTCTGAATCTTCACAGTTACCACCTTTCAAACTCAGGGAGCCAGTCTTGAATTCAGAGAGCATCTTACAGTTCTTTTTTGATACCTGAACTGAAAAAGTTTTATTTTCAAAACACTTAGGGAGTTAGGTAATAAGTTTAGTAATATTTGGACATGAAAAGGCATTACTAAAATAATTACCCTCTACAAAATCTGAAGTAAGAAATTGAACAACTTCCTCCACCCAGTATCTAACGTTCTGAAATGCCAGTTTTCCATATTACTATATTTCATGATGTAATTTTACATTATTAAGGAAACAAATGTGAACACCACGCATTCTCGCTACAAAAACAGGTAATGCCAATGCTTAATATTAAAAGACAGGCCTTGCCCCTCAGTGTTATTGTATATATACACCAGCAGCACAATTACAGTCTGGTACAGAGCAGTACAGTGACAATGCGTAGTCATCATCAAGCAGACAGGCTCTAGGGGCATTGTTTGGTTTTTCCCTGATGTTGCCACTAGCAAGTAACACAATCTTTCTGAATTTCAGCTTTCTCACATGGCAAAAGCAGACTAGGGTAGTGCCTACCTTATAAGATGAAAGATATCAATGCATAGAAATTGTTCAGTATGGGGCCTGGCTCTTAGAAAGCACTAACACTTGATAAATGGCATCGTATCTGGCTCAAGCATGGAGGTGGCACAGGGATAAACTTGGTTTTTCCACCAAACAAGCCAATACCTTATTTTGCCATCATGCCTGATTTTAACACCAAACCGAGACATCATGACAACAGGGGTAAATAAAGCCCTTTCTTCTTTTCCTTTTTGTGTTTTTTTAAGGAAATAGTAACGGAGTACCTTCAAATGCCCTTCTCTTTGCCAAAAAATGTGTGTTGTATTCAGGGTGAACTTGGAGTTCCAAGCTGGTTGAGAGAATCTGCTCACTTTGTATCTTCACCTGCAGTAGCATTTCCACTATCACCCCTTCCAGCATGAAATACTTTGTGTACTCAGTAATTAAGAAATCACTAATTACAAAATTTACAAAAAAAAAAACCCAAAACCATCAGATCAAAGTTGTACAAAGATGTTTGACAAAAATAGTTTATTAGAAATAATATATATATATATATATATTAGTAAATATTTTAATGCTTTAGTAACTTTAGTGACAAAGATCCCCAAATCCTAGTGGTGAGTGTGGGTAATAAAGAGTGATCCTTAGTACAACATCCTTTCCATGGCATTATGGAGGTACTGCTACTTATTATAGAAAACACAAGTAATTATAATAATAACTATATTAACAACTTTCATAGGATTATTCCTATGGATCAAGGCTATTTTAAAGACAATGGATATACCACATTATTTAATCATCACTTATCGTATTGGGATGAGTACTATTTTTACCTATTTTCAGGTGTATAAACTGAGGCATAATGAGATTAAAGATGTGCATGTTATATAGCTAGTATGTGCTCTTCAAAGAGCATGGGCCTGGTGACAGAGCCTGGCCTCTTAAAAGATATTAGTGGAAATTCCTCATGAGACTGCTGTTGCATAAGGATACAGATTGAAGGAAAATTGTTGATTTTTAAGAAAAATTTTGCATGAAGTATATTTTATTTAAAAGTTTTATTAAGTAATATATATTTGGTATTAATTGATTTAATCCATTTAGAGAAAAAAAAAAGTCCTCTCTCCATTTCCTGATTCTAATAGTCCAATTCTATACCCCAGATCTAATTATTCTAAAAATGAGGGAAAAAGCACTTACTTTGCCTTATATTTAACATAATTTTTTAAAAGTTTTGATTTTTTTTTTTTTTTTGCATTTTTTTGATTTACTGTGGCTTCTCTTGGTTACCTCCAGTTTAAATTTTTGGTAGCCTTGCTCTCTGACTGATTTCCATACCAGTAGCTGAATGACTGTATTGGTCTCAGACTTTACATCTACACACCACAACATACAGAGCAGACTTCAGTTTTTATTGTTCCCATTCGCTTCACAGAACTCTTGAACTTTTCTCTGATTCACCAATGACATTCACAATCTCACCTTGGAAACAATCACTGTGCCCAGTAAGATATCAACTATTGGATAGGCTAATCAGCCAATGCCCTGAAGTGCCACAGTCACAAGAGCAGGGGGGTTGCCATCAATAATGCCTGCAACTGAGGATGAGGGCAATCCCATCCAAACATTCTGGCTTCTTCAAAATGGAAAACATTTCATATGAAATGATGTTTGTCATATTCTTTAGATACATCTATTTTCTTCTCACACTGTGAGAGGAGATGATGAAGTGAGCCTGGTTTTCTTTTGCCTTTGTAGGAGAACTACCCAGACATTTGTAGCATTTTATTTTATCCGCAGAATTTTCTTTGTACTCACTGTATATGACTAAACCTCCATTTAAAAAAATTGATATTCAAGGAGGCAATCTTATAATAATAAAATTAATTCTTGGTACATTTCAGGAAAGTTTTAGTATAAATATAATCCTTTTTTGTTCCAATTTGTAGGATCTCTTGTTACGGAACTCATTTACATATAGAGTCTCCATTTCTCTCTCTCTCTCTGTCTCTCTTTCTCTGTGTGCGTGTGTATATCTATATCTATAGATATAGATATAAAATCTTTCAATGATTGTTTACTATTTGTCCTTTACTTCATTTATATGACCTTTTAAAGACCATGTCTTTGGAAAAGATATGACCTTTTCCAAAATAATGTTAACCCACCAGGTCTCCATTTATCATAGTCTTATATCATACTCTGACAAGACAAACTCCACAATTCCACAATCACTCATTTGTAGTCATTATATAAAAGTACTGAGCATTTTTAATTAAATAGATATATGCTTTACATCTTCATGTAGATGTCTATATTTTCACAAATAGTCATAATTCACTTAATGATGGAGATATCCTCTGAGAAGTCCATTGTTAGGCAATTTTGTCATTTTGCAAATATAGAGTTTCCTTATACAAACCTAGATGGTATAGCTTACTTAACACCTAGGCTAGATGATATAGCCTATCGTTCCTACCCTATAAACCTGTACAGCATGCACAGAATACTGTAGGCCATTGTAACACAAAGGTAAGTATATATGTATCTTAACATATGTAAACATAGAAAAGGTACAGTAATAATATGATGTTATAATCTTACAGGACCACCATCATATATGGCCAAAACGTCTTTGGCCAAAACGTTGTTTTGCAGTGCATGACTGCACATAGACATTCATGTGCATGCCCATTCATTTAACTTTAAATAAATAAATATATATATATATATATATATATATATATATATATATATATATATATCACATACAACCATTAAGAGTCTGGTCCTTTAAATATTTTATTATTATAATAAGTGTTTTCTTATACAAGTAGTTTTAAGTTTAAAAAGGAAAGAAAGATCTCAGATAAAAGTTTGAGAGGCTTATAAATGAGAATTTCAACAATCGCCCTACCAAACTGTCTAGTTAAACACTGATTTACGATAAAAGATGTTCCTCAGATGAACGAAGGGGAGAGAAGAACTCAACTAATAAGATCCATAAAACTCTGTGTGGAGTCTATTAGGGCTTGAAGCCTCTTTAGTAGTTTGGCAAATGAAGCAGATGTTCCACTGAACAGGAGACAATAAAGAGAATACAAAAATATGCAGCAGCACAGCTGCATCTGTATCACTTTCTGTGACCTGGTATTTTTGAGAAAATTAAGTCAATTTTTATTTTATATTTGCTTTAATTATGCTTTTTGTAATTGTGTCACTGGATTCATGTTTACAAATGATAAATGTGAGACTTTGTTGTCCATCAGAAATAGATGTGATAACTTAGATTTTATGCTTTCATTTACTAACCAAACATACAAAGCAGGGAAAAAATGAGTGTGAAGACGACAATTTTCTTGCTACTAAAGATAATATATTCCATGAACTAGATATTTGTAGAAAGCAATAAAATCTTCTTCCTCAAAGAAGGATCTCTAAACTTAAATTATTTAAATTTCCGCATTTTAGTTTTCTGGATGTAGTCCATGACATAAAAATGTCCCTTGACACAAGAGCCCTCTTAGTTGTCATAGAAGTGTGCCTGATTAATCATTCCTTTTAATTTTTTTGTGAGATGCTATGTTGACTTCAAAACAGAGAAATGCAAGTTGGTTGCTTTTATGTAAACTCACAACCATTATGAAAAATAGACACCATAATTGTATTATACGACACCCCAATGGGGTCTGGAACAGCACCTCATAATCATGTTAATACTAGCACATATGAATAATGTGAATATTTAAACAAGGAAAGTAATATAAATATTTAAACAAGAAAATCAATAAATAATCACACAGCAGGATAGGTCTGGCTTTGTCATTAGCTGAAAAAACCTTTTGGATATCAGAGCTTTTTGGATACTGGAATTGCAAATGAGGAATTTGAGTTCTGGTATTAGAACACATACTAATTCTCTATGCTTACATTTTCTTTGCCTTGGTGTGCTGATCTTTATAAATTTTCCTGGGTTCCAGCCACTTGACTACAGCTATGAGTACTCAATATGTGATGATCCAGGTAGAATTTGGACAATTTCAAGCTCTTATGTATTATCAAAATATAAAAAAATAAAATCATTAAACCAGTGTGAGAATGTGAAAAACATTATGAAATGGAAAAAAATTATTCCTTATTAAGCTAGAGAGGATCAAACCCAGGCAGAACTTGGTCAGATGCACTTACATTTGTTCATATTTCTACCATCTAATAACTATTCAGTGTCTCAGCTGAAGTTTATTTCCTATATTTTCAATTATTTTATTGAAGTTGATGACACTATCCCTCTTACCTTTATGATTACATATTTCTGTGTACATATCTCTATAGCCTTCTGCCAAGTGCTTCTGAATCTGTAGGTTGAATAAAATGCATTAAATCTTTTTGTGCATTACATAGACAGTCTTATTTCAGATATGAACAGGCCTGGTTAGAAAATTTTATTTTTTTCTATTATCTGTCTGGTTTGTTCTTAGAGGAATGAAACATCCAAGCACTCTCATTTAGGTGAACAAAATATAATGGAAAAAGAAAATGTGTTCTATCAGTTAATTGTAGTATTTTCAACTTTGGGCAGTAAAGGGTAGAACCAAAATACATGATAGTCACTTATCCCAGGATATGACACACCTGAAGCACTATTTTTGATTATGGAATTCAGGAGGAAAAGTGTAAGGATGAGAGGAACCACCCAGACTGTTGGCTTCTGTCCAGTGAGCCTAAGAGGTTGAGCAGGACATTTCCACAAAAAGAAGAGATTATAGAACTGTAGCAAATTGAAGTCTGAGCCAAACTCCTTGAAGATATTTTGGGCCTTAGAAGTATCAGACCTTTTGTCTTCCTGGCAGACACCAGAGCTCTGTGACCATTTAGGCCAGAAAGCTGCCCTTGTATTTGCTTTCAGGACAGAGTTTCTTCCAAGCCTATATATGACAAGTCTACATCATCCAGACACAGGCATGACTGCATCTTTCTTCAGTCACGCCTGTGCCTGGACGACGTTTTTCAGAATCAAATATACCGAAGCAAATTACTTCTATATTTGGGGCATCTTTATGAAGTAGTGATGATAATAGCTAACACTCTTTTCTTTCAAGGCTCACTACAACCTGTATGAGTATTCTCATTTCATAGATGAAAAAAAATAAGCTTAGAGAAAGTAAGTAACTTGTTGAAGAACACACAAACTTGCAATTAGTGCAGTAAGAACTTAAAGCCAAATTATCTAATGCCAAATATTCACCTCTTTCTCTCTTAATTCCATGTATATCTCACAAAGGGTACATTTTGGTGAATAGGGTCTTTTATCACCTCAAAATAGTCATCCTTCTATAACTGTGGATTTTTGTTTAAATTTGGCAAGTGCCTTAAATATTATTTTATGTTAGTACAAGAAAGAAAGAAAGAAAGAAAGAGGAAGAAGAAGGAAGTCAGGAAGTCAGGAAGGAAGGAAGGAAGGAAGGAAGGAAGGAAGGAAGGAAGGAAGGAAGGAAGGAAGGAAGGAAGAAAGGGAGGGAAGGAGGGAGGGAGGAAGGAAGGAAGGAAGGGAGGGAGGCAGGGAGGGAGGGAGGGAGGGATGGAGGGAAAGAAGGAAGGAGAAAAGAAAATTAATTGGCTTGACTGCAATTATGGACCAAAACCAAAGCAACTGATGAATATCCTCTGTGCCCAGTTCCAGGAACTTTATAGGGAGCTTTACTTTCTCACCCTTACATGTATTCATAAACTGTTCTTAAACCTTAGCCTTAAAGGGATACCTTTCAAAGTGATAAATTTTAGAATCCTGATAGTAACTGGTATGAAATGAATGGACTGTCAGTCTTGATATCTCTATTTCACTTGAAGGAGCTAGGCTGGCTCTGTATTGCAGAAGGAAGAGCAAACAAAGAGATGTAATTTACCTGTATCAACAAGGCTAAAGTGATTTGTATGAACCTCAAAAGAAGAGTAAACCATGTTTGAAAATTGTTTAAGTTGTTTAAACTTTTAATTTTTATCAACATTAAATCAAATTTTCCATTAGAAAAATAGTACGTGTAACTGAATTGCATTTAAACGATTTTCAATGACTCTTTTTAGAGATAGGGCATTAGAATAATTTTGTTATAATTTCTTAAAATTTTTATTTTCTTTGTTTTTGTGTACCTGCAACTTGAGATAATTGATGAAAATATAGTCTAAAATAGAATAGTGTTTGCTCTTGAAATTTAGAGATGTTCAGGAATTAGATAGGCTTATTATAGTTATAACTTTGATATCTATTTTTAAAGTTTAAAATTATTTCTTAAAATCAGAAGACTTGAAGTCCATCATATTTCTATTAGACAAGAAGATAGGGAATTTATCAAAAGGTTAAATATGTTTAACTAGATAATAAAAAATATTGTTAGAAATTTTTATAAGAATAGATTTCCTAAATTAAGTTAAATCTCTAAAGTGGGAGGAAATTTGAAATAGAGGAAATTAAAAAAAAAAAAAGAATTCTTGTTTTAAAATTTAAAACTAATTCCACAGTGTTGAAGGGCACTATTAAACACCTGGGTTTTATTGTATTTATTGTTTCACTTACATTCATAGTTGTATGTCATTGTGTTGGTGCTGGGTTGTGTTCAGAGAACTCTGAATCACTTTTATTGAAAATGCAATTGCCTCAAGGAAAAAGAAAAGACCAAATAACCTAAAATCTAGTAAATTTTATGCTTGATATAGAATCTACTTTTTAAAAAAGTCCTATTTGTTAATATTGCTACTATTTCAGGTAAGACAAGGATTTGTCATCCTCATACGTTGAGATCTGCATATCTCCCCTTATCTCCAGGGTCTTGAGCCTAAAGCTAGAGATGGCTTTCCTTCCTTTTTGTCAACTCTGTTTCTTTTGATTAGTTGGCTTCATGGGTCATCTTAACATTCCCAACAGGCTGCTCCTGTTTAAACCAAATTGTCCTCAATGTGAAACATGGCTCATTTTATTTGATTTACATATCATCATCAAAATAACAAGCAAGCACATATCTCTTATATTAACCTGGGTGGAGCTGGAACCCATTCTTCTAAGTGAAGTATCACAAGAATAGAAAAACAAACATCACACACCAATTGGTACTAATTGATCAAAAACTAAAATAATAACAGGCAAGTGAACAAAACCTAAAACAAAAACTTGTACATGTTGGATATCCCTTATCTGAAATGCATGGGACTATAAATGTTTCAGATTTTGGAATTTTTTGGACCTTGGAATATTTGCATATGCATAATGAGATCTTGGAGATGAGGCTCATGTCTAAACACAAAATTTATATATATATTTTTCATATACAACTTATACACATAGCCTGAAGGTACTTTTGTATATTATTTTAAATGATTTTGTGCATGAAACAGTTTGTGTACATCAGAAAGCAAAGGTGTCACTATCTTGGCCACCAATGTGGACAATCTGTGGTTGTTTGGCATCACTGTCATTATTGACTAAATTTATTATGCTACCTGTAAGCAATCATTTTCTTACACTTATTCACATGAGTGCTTAACAGTAAAAAATATGGCATATCATTAACACAGTGAAAAAATGATGTGTTCAGAGTAACTAAGTAGCACAATAGCCTCTTACCTCTATTCAGTTTTGAGTGACATCACAAGGGGTGAACAGCATCTAATTCTCTTATTTTCCTTCTTTTGCCAGGAAGCGTCCTGGTACCTACTGGAAATTTATTGCTGCTAGCAAAGTCATGTCAAGTAGTGCTCAAAAAGTCTCAGATTTGGGAATGTTTTGGATTTCAAATTTCAGATTAAATATGCTCAACCTGTGTAGTTGATTTTATTATAGGTCTGGATAAATCAATATGTCTGCTTCCACAAGAATACTAAAAAATACACTTTATTAAATATTAAAATCATCATTTTAGAAAGCTTACTGGACACTGTTCTCCACAATGGTAGAGTTGTTTTTTGGATGCCAGCATGTTTGTTGGGTTTATCTACAATATCCCTGTTCCCTCTTTCTTTTCTGATTTTTTTTACCACCAGTTTTTTTTTTTTTAATTTAAAGCTACTACTTGCCTTTCTGCCTGCTTCCAATGTCATTTTAGAAACTCAGCTCTACTTTAAAGAATTTTCTTAATATATTCTAAAAAAAAAGTCATTTCCCAATGGAACTATAATGCTAGCAATGTAAATATAATAATAATTTTTCAACTAGTTACTTCTTTTCTCTAGTAAAATTTTGCAGACCCCACAAGAGTTGTCTCTAAATTCACTCTCCCTATATAATGTGCTGATGACTAAATACATTCATTATGTAGTTGAAACTTTCAGATGTTTTCCCCAATTAGTCTCTTGGGATGGTTGATCCTATATATGAAATAGTTGTGAACAATGAAAGTGGCATCTTTCTTTTGTGGCCCAGAGATAATGTAAGCAAATAAAAGGTAAATGTTTTCTATCCTTCAGAAAGGACATAAGTGCTGTTCTGCTCTCTTCTTTTTATTAGATGTTTACTTCCTGATTCTAGGAAGTCCCCTCCAGGTGAACTGCCTAGTGGAAGAGATCTTAAGTTTGAGATAAGTTCTGAGGTAAATAGAAGATGGGGAACTGCTCCATTCTAGGATGTTCATTTCTGCATTTTCACCTCTTATTCATAGTTTTATACGCCCTCTATCGTCCAGTTGGTGGTGAATTATATTCAGGTGCATAGATACATGGAATGTTAGGCATCTTTCCCCACAGGATGTTACTCCTCATGCTAAATCTGAGCCCTAGAGAAGAGTCTTCTCTAGGTCTGGGTTCACTGTGCCAGACAAAATTTCTATGCATCAAAGAAAATCACAAGTAAGCACAGAGTTAGTGGAAATAAACAGCTCTCATTGCCACAGTATCTTCAAGGCATCAGGAAATCAGGCTGAATCCTTAGGCTGTATATGTGGGTCTGGTTCCACACACAGATATTAGGAAATTAGATTATTATCTTGATTTCTCTAGGCCCTCAGGCAAGGGTTTCTGCTTTCTTTGAAGTAAGTAACCTTAAACTTTTCAATTCTGTTCCTCATCACCTCTAGATATGCGTTAACTTTTCCTTGACTGGTGCCAAATTTTTAAATTTTATCAGATCTAAGATGCCACCTATAATATGTGCACTATTATTATATGTACCACCAAAAGAAAAGGAGAAAAAAAGAAAATAACTTCTGTCAATTTATGACCAAATATTTTATATTACTTGCAGCTTTTATTTTATTCTTATTGAAATATCTCTTTTCTATCTATCACTTTTGTGCAAACATAAAAAGTCAAAAATGTGAGTGAAAAAATTGGTTAAAAGATTCTAAAACTAAAACTTCTTTATATTAAGACTCCAAATTTTTGACAAGAATAATTAGTGTCTTTGTTTTATGCACACATAATCATCCCAGGCTACATGAGCATTGCTGATATGGCATTTCTTAAGAGAATGCTGCACTATTATTTCCAGGATTATTGTCAAAGCAGCTGACACCCATTTGATAATTTCTGATACACAGGAGTAGGTGATGACAACTATATCACATCTGCTTCTCAATAATAACAATTATAAGTTGTCCAAATTCAGACATGTTAAAGTTTGGAAAAAAATTTTTTTCTATTAAATATATAGTTGCATTTTATCTAGAAATTTCAGAGTTTGCAAAAGTAAGGATGGGCATTTCTGCTTCTCTATGTACAGGCTTCAGCCCATGAGCACATCCAGTACTAACACATTTCCAGTGGTCAGTGAAAAAATTCCACCTGTCACTGAGTCTCTAGTGGCACAAGGGTTACATTTTGTCCAGAGAATACTGCTTCCTTGTTACCATAACAAAAAAGATGACTGTTTCTCTTTCTTCCAGTCCTGAGTTCTGCCCCAACAAGCACTCCTCACCCAGGGCTGAGAAAATTTCCAGGGCTATACTTTGTTGCATCATGGAGAGTCCAGTACCACAGTACACCTTAGTTCTATGGCTTTCTCGGACAATCTTCACATACACACACTCACAATTGTTCTGACATTTTCTATTTTCTCTGCAGAGATTTCTCAGCGGGTTATTGAGGGTTATATCTTGTTAGTAGGCCAACTCCCTATACTGGTAGGTAACAAATGTCTTAATTGTTGACATGGATTCCATAACAGAAGAAGTACAACTATTATGTTCATAATAACTCTACTTCCTCAAGTGTTTAGCCTCAAAGGAAAACATAACCCCTCCTTTTCTTGATTTCCTCAAAGGAGACTCACAGAGCACTTGTTTGTGTGCGGAAAATTCTACTGAAGATTTGAGAGGATGGAGGGAAAACATCAAAATATAACAAATAACTTAAATCAAATATTCTTCATTTTTATCTCAGAAACATTTCCCTGGAGATAGGCACTGGTCCACTTCTAAGCTACTTGACCCTCTTTCACTCTGCCCTCTACAAACTCCTCTCTTCCTTCTCTACTTACTCTTTCACATCCTAATTCCATTTTTCTTTCCTACCTAGAAAAATGTAACAGCCTTCCCCACTGTTTCTTAAAATCACATATTTATCCTTAACCCATGAAATGGCTTCTCGGGTACTTTTCCTCTAAAAACACTCAAAATCATAGTTATGTTTCATTGTTTCAAAGGGCTTTTACTCAAGAAGGTAGAAAACATTCAAATAGAAGTCATGATAGCTACATGTGCCACTGGACTCCTGTGGCCTGTGAAGTTCTAAAAGGCTTCATGGACTAAGCTTGAGCTGAAAGTTTAAATACAGAGAAAAATGAAAGGAGTCAGAAAGAAGTTCTAGGCAGGAAGTCAGAAGTTAACAGAATTGTGAAGGAGAACTGTGCTTCAGTTATTTGAGGAAATTAGCGCTCTATAATTCTAACCAGTCAAATACTTTAGCACAAGCTCTTATACTTCCTTCTGACACTCTTGCTTCTGCTATCAGTCCTCAAAGGTAAAAGAGATGTTCACTAAAAATTCATGGGCCAGTCTGCCTTAGAGAGCTGCTTTTTCAGCTCTGGTTTCCAAAGTTCCATGTATATATTCATAGCTTCTGGGGTTGATGCTATGAATATATAATCATTTTTTATTCATTTTAAAAATTTTAGCTGACTTAGTGATGATTACATTAAATGATCATAGTGAATTATTACAGCAAAATGACTTAATTAAATAATATAAAATTTAGTCATCCCGAGAAAGAGAATGTCTGGGGGTGTTTTTGTTTGTTTTTGTTTTTTCAGGGAGAAATAAGTAACAGCACTAGAATTAAAATTTGGGAGAGAAGGAGGGAGTCACCTCAGTGTGGTTATTGGACAGAAGTCACTTCAGTCCAGGTACTTGGAGAGACTACAGGTAGCATGAAGTTAAAGGACACTTTAAAGATAGAGGAAAATAAGATTTGGGATATAGAAGTTATTCCAAAGGAAAATAATTGAGAGAGTAGTGAAATAAAATTTCCCATATTTGCTATTTTGTTTAGGTCCTTCATGGGAAATACAAATATTTATGTGCATCTGAATACCATATGGTATAATACGGGTGTGTGTGGTTAGACTTTGTCTGTTGTCTGCTGTCTGTCTGGTAGGAAGATATGAATCTCCTCCAGGAAGTAAATCATCTTCTCTGGTGGAATTAAGCATCTTTCTGCAAAAGACTTCTGGCTCACCCAGACTTTCTGTCCAAGGACTTCTGTTTGGGGAAATTTCATTCTAATGTGTCTCTCTTTAAAAAATGCTGTTGTTTTATGAACATAATACATGTTCTTGACATACGGTTGGCGTATAATAAATAACTTTGAATGCATGAATGATTGAAGAGGTACTTGCATGTAAAGAAAGCTCATCCTAAAGAAGGAAGGAAGGAGGTATTTTGCTCTCCCAGTAAGCTCTCCAGAGTTCTTGCAATGTTCAAAACCAGATTTCTTATATCATGTGAAGGCATATTACTTGACTCATAAGTTAATTATCTAATTTTCCTCATATGTCCCTTGCATATATAATAATCACTTCCATTCTCATAGAACAACAAACAACAATAACAATAGATTAGTTATAGCTAATATTTATGTTTTACTATATTCTAGAAATTTTGCAAGAGTCAGAAACCTGCTTCTCACTCTGTCCGTGCAAACTTCCAGGGAAAATTCCTTTTTAATAGGAGGATGCTTTAGAAGGTTCTCTGCTCTCCTCTTGACATCCCTCACTGGGGAACTGAGGGTCACCATTGCTAAGTTAGCAGTCTTGCAGGGTACTGGCCATTTCCAAGGAATTTAAATGAGCACTCTCTCCATAATAGAACTTTCCAACTAAGTTTTCCTTCTATTTAACCACCACTTCTCTAGATAGGCTATTAAGAACTGTTGTCTCTGGAAACCACTCAGTTTTCCGACAACACCATGCCTGTTATCTTGCAGAAGGAGCTCTTTCCTGCTAATATCCAATACTTGCTTGCATTTGATTCCATTTGCTCTCATGATAAGTAATTTTCTCTTTTTAGTAAACTACCCACACTATTTCTAGTTACAACAAGGAAATATTGCTGGAAAACTTAGCACAGAAAATACTCTAGCTATTTCTTAAGAAAGACTCAAAGGTATGTACATGAATGTTAAATAACTATTATAAATTCAAGTCCTTTTAACAATATATAGTATGTGCACAGACAAGAAAGGAAAATATTTGGGGAAAACTGAACACTTTATAAATAAATCAATGCATGTGTCTAAAATAGATTTTATTTCTTCTTTAAGTTTGTTCTGTTTGTTTTTATGTTGTCTATATTTCTTATTTTACACAGAAGTATAATTTCAAGATTGAAGTAAAGGACATGATGTGGAGTAATGGCCATCTCAATTCCAAAATCTTATACAGACCAAAGATGCAATTTTATTCTTAAACTGGTTCTACTAACTTCATAGCCCAAAGAACAAATCCTATGCAGGTTGAAGCCAACTTGGCTAATTCACAATTTCCATTCCAATGATGAACTAATGTACCTTATTAGGTCATAACTGAAAATGTAGTAATATTAAATTTACTAGACAAATCTCTACTGCTCTGACCAGCTCAGTAATTAATTGTACAAGGCCCAGTATTTAATATTTCTCTTTTTGAAGAAAAATCCAATAATTTCCTGGGAGATTCTTCCTCTTATCTATTAATAGAATCAGGCTAGATTGTTTTGTGATAGTGTCGGGACTCACAAATCACAAACCTTTTTACATATCAGAAAATATTTTATGTTCCTGTGATTGTATAGTAATTTATCTTGCTAATTATCCACTTTGAAATATTTGTAGTAATGTTACATTTTTGATACTATAAACTGAGCCAAATGACCATTGCACTGAGTAACAATCATCTGGGATGGAGGTCTTTGGACAGGTCACTCTATCAATTTGTTCCTTCTCACCTGCCAAGTGGCAGGATCCTAGTCTTCATCCTTTCTATCTCTCTGTTGAGCCAAATAGTCCTGCTTTGTCCATGATTTCTCTCTCTCTCTCTCTTTTGCCTTGCCATCTGCTCTGTATTAACATGACTGATGACCCACTTGTGTGACCTCAGTGGTGATACTGTCAGCCTTGAGGCTTTGTGTTCCCTTTGCGGCTACCTTTTGAAATTCTTCATCAAGTTGACCACTAATGTCATGGTCACCTCTCCCCTGAATTCCAGACACATATGTCACACAGTTTCATCTACCTTAGGTGTATAGAAGGTATCTCAATATTAATTTGAAATCCTGATTCTTCTCTCCCACAATCTTCTTTTTCCACACCTAAAGCAGTGAATGGTAACTCTATCTTTGCAGTAGTCTAAGTCACAACCTTCTGGGGCTATCAATGGCTCAGTTTATCATATACCTCATATCCAATTGCTCAATATATTCAATATCAAATTTTTTATTGATACTTAGTAATTGTATATATTCATGAGGTACATGTGATATTTGTATAAATACATACAATGTGTAATGATAAAATCAGGTATTTATGATATCTGTCACCTCAAATGTCATTTCTTTGTGTTGCACATATTCTAAATCTTCTCTTTCTAGCTATTTTGAAGTATACAATAAATTACTATTAACTGTAGGCACTCTACTGTCTAATAACAGAACTTATATTTTTATCTAACTGTGTATTGGTAACCATTAAGCAACTTCTCTTTATTGCTCTCCTACCCTTCCCAGCCTCTGATAGTCAACATTCTATTCTCTACCTACATGAGATTAACTGTTTTAGCTCCCACATGTGAGTGAGAACACGTGAAGTTTGTCTTTCTGTGCTTGGCTTATCTCACTTAACATAATGACCTCCAGTTCCATCCATGTTCCTATAAATGACAGGATTTTATTCTTTTTTATGGCTGAATAGTATTCCATTGTGCATATATACCACATTTCTCTATTCATTTATCTGTTGATGGACACCTATATTGATTCCATATCTTGGCTATTGTGAATACTACTGCAATAAACATGGGGGTTCATATCTCTTTGATATACTGATTTCCTTTCTTTTAAATACTGAGTAGTGGGATTGCTGAATCATATGGTAGACCTATTTTTAGTTTTTTTGAGGGGAAATTACTAATTTACATTCTTGCCAATAGTGTATAAGAGTTCCCCTTTCTCCATATCTTCACCATCATTTGTTAGTTTTTGTCCTTTTGATAATGGCTATTCTACCTGGAGTGAGATGGTATCTCACTGTGGTTTGGATTTTCATTTCCCTGATGAGCATTTTTTCATAAACCTATTTGCCATTTGTATGTTCTTTTGAGAAATGTCTATTCAGATCCCTTTCCCACTTTTTAAAGAAATTATATTTTTTGCTGGTCAGTTGTTTGAGTTCCTTGTATATTCTAAATATTACCCCTTTGTTGAATAAATAGTTTGCAAATATTTTCTCTCATTCTACAGGTTGTCTCTTTCACTCTGTTGATTATTTCCTTTGATGTGCATAAGTAGCTTTTAAACTATTATATAAAATGTGTCCATTTCTCCTCTTTTCATAACCTCCTTCCTGGTCCTACCTACCATCACTCTTCACCTGGATTATCGCAATGTCCACATAACCAATCACTTGCCTCAGTTCTTGCTTGTTTCACACTCTATTCTCAATGTATCATTTAGAGTGATCTTGTAAGACTATCACGTCATATCTCTTTATGACATTCTTAAAACCCTTTACTTCTCACATCAAGAGAAGTAAATGTCAAAGCCCCAGCAAAAGCTTACTTGGCCTTACATGGCCTTACATGAGCCCTTTTACTGTTTACCTCATCCTCACATGTTCCTCTTCTGAGCTGCATCAGTATCAACTGTCTGGTCATTCTTCACACATGCCAAGCAATGCCCACTTGGGGCCATTGCATTTGCTGATTAATCTGACTGGCATATTCAGCTTGGTACAATGTAAAAGTAATGACTGCTTGCTACATACACTAAGAACAAATAATGGGAATTATAGATTATATAGGGACTGAGACTGGGAGAATTCAAAATGGAATGGTAGTATTTGTCTTTGATGTATTTGCTCCACAGAATAAAAATAAGCATATCTCTTTTCTCCTTGGTTAAGACATGCCTCTGATCATGGGAAGGTTTACATGGTCTCTTAAATTCACTAAGCTAGTCCATAACCACTAAAAAATGGTTGTATATCAGATAGAATTGTTACCACAAAAGCTTGTATAGAGGTTCTATATAGGAATGAGCCTCATAAAAATAATTCTACATCCTTTGCAACTTGGCATGAAGCTCTATTAGTGATTGGCATGCATTATATAAGAATGAAATGATAAATTATTCCAGCTTACCAGGAAATATAGGTCTCCTTATATTTTCCCTAATAAAAATTGTATAATTTATTTAAATCAGAGAATGAAATTTTCCCTGGGAGCTATATTTAGTTATTAAATGCAGAAATCATTTTTAGCCTAAATTTCTAGTTTGATTATTATTTTCTATTAACCAACATGATTTTTGATCTTCTATCCCTTTTTGAACATTTTTATTTTGGGGTATTTCTTTTTTTTTCGAATTTGAAATCTGTTATATGGCATGGACTTTAACCAAACCTTCTTTTTAAAGGTATAGACCATTATATTTCTTCTCATAATAAAAATTGTTGAATTAAATAACATTGACCTCTTTTCACTAGTAAATCATCCAGAAAAATGAAGGAATGGTTTATCTCGATAGAAAAAATGTGACATACCTTAGGCCATGTTTTACAAGTGTTTGGAGTTGATCGTTTTATAAGTTGCCTAACTATAGGTGACAGCACATATTGTGTCTTTCCAATAAAGAAGTGAATACTTTCTCTGTTCTGGTTTCTTTCCATTTTAGGGACTGGGTAGTTTATATCAGTCTTTTGGTACAGGTGTGGTTGACTTCAATCATCACAGAATCTGGCTTCAGATCCAAGCCTCATTCTCTAACGCAGCTTTCTGAGCAAGCCTTGTATGTTGTCGGCTTACTGAAACAAATAGAGACAAAAATATAGAAAAAATTAAACAAATATTTAAAAGGACACAACAACGGGCTAGCACTGTGAATGAAAATAGATTCACACCAAAGAACAGCATTAAACATTTTTATATTTCTGGGGGCAAAAGTCCTGCAAGTTCCAAGGGAGGGGAATAGAAAATCCACATACAAAATATCAGGAATACGAATGGCTCTAAAGTTAATGGCTTCCAACACTTGAAGCTAATGCAATGAAAAAATATTTTGAAAACATTTTACTGAAAATATCTAACTAAATTAATAGTAAAGATAGAATGAAGATATTTTCAGACATGCAAAATATCAAAAAAAAATTTCCCAGTATCATTCTTTAGGAAGCTATTTAATGTGCTTCAACCAAAATAAGACAAAAACCTAGACAGAACAAACTTACATAAAACAGGGATCCAATTCAGGAAAGAAAGAAACCAAGGGCATACACAGGATGCTAGGGAAGGGAGAATGATCGATGACAAATTTATCTCAGATTTAGAGAACATGTAGTTTTGTTGAGAGAAAGTCAGGAGCCTCTGGGAGTTCTTCAGGAAAATAAAATTGACAAATTTCTGATGCACAGGAATAATTATGGTATTTAGATAACCAGAAGCAAGTTTAAAGTTGAGTTAATGACACGTTCATAGATAAGAGACAAAAGATTAAAAATGAAAATTAATTCCAGGGGAAAATTATGCAGGAAATGAAAATTAATAATATATATAAACAAGACAGGAAAGTATTTACAGAATCAAATTAATATTAACAGGCACTGTTGATAGAACCAATATTAAGATAAGACTTTATTGGGAAGAAGTGAGGGGGAGAGTGGGAAAGATTGAGAGTAATATTTAAATTTTTTTTGCCTTGTAGAATTTTAACTCAAACTACGTTATTTAGCTAAGGTGTACAGTCTTCCTGTTTGCCCGGCACTGTCCATGTTTATGTCTACTGTCTTGGTGTAATTATGAACAGCACACCATTAATTCTCAAAGGAGTCCAAGTCTGGATGATTAATTATAGTGTCAACATGGCTTAGAGCAAAAGGCTTTATCTTTTGCTCCTGTTAAATGCAAGAGTCAGTGGTGGTTGCATGACTGCTCATTGTTCTTTGTTTATTCCAGGATCTGGGCTGAAGGAGAAGCTCCCAATGGGAGATATGCTGTTCCGCACAGGCGAAATGGGAGATATGCTGTTTCGCACAGGCGAAAGAGCAAGAAGGCAGCAAAAGGACATACTGGTTCTTAAAGCAACTGCTGGAAAAGAGCACACTGTCACTTCTGCTCACATTTTATTGGTCAAGGCAAGTCACATGCACATACCTGTTGTCAGTGGGGTTGGACTGAAAAGGAAGGCACTGCTTGCCACATGGCAGTAAGTGGAGATATATAGTTCTTAAAGGAAAGGGGCACAAATAATGGGGACCCAAAATACAATTTGTCACAGTGTACAATAAAAGTAACAACTGGAAAAAAATCCAAAATCAGTAGATAATATAGGAATAGCAGCTAAATAACTGGAAGAATCTGGCTACGAAGTAATAGCAAGGTTTGCATTGTACTTTTAGTTTACATTTGGCTTTTGCATACACAATCACATTTGTTTCTCACACCAATCTTCAGATGGAAAGTTTACTATGTCCATTACACAGATGATGAAACTTACATTAGAGATTACATAGCTTGACCAAGAAATACAAACAATAGTCACCTATACAGACTCTTATCCTCAAACCGAATTTCTATCCATATTCATTTACTTGAGAATTCACTTATGTATCATTCATTTAACATAGTGTTTTAATAAGTACTTGTGCAAGTGAGAAAATTTTTCTGTTCTGTAAGGGCTGAAAATCATGTGGTGGAAACAGAAATATACTCAAGTAATTGCTAAAGAGTGAGATAAGTGCTAATGGAGGTATATGCAAAAAGCTAAAAGAACACTTAAGATGTGACTGCAGGTTTGTGACATTTCAATCAAGCAGAGAGTTAGAGTGTGAATCTGCCAGCGTGTTTTAGAGAAAAACAGGCAGAAATGCATGTGGATGGATAGGGTGGGGGGGCGGGAGAGAAATATTCTTAGCTCCTTTAGAAGGCTGTGGCCAGTAAGGAAAATCATCACATTATCTTAATCTTCTGAAAATAGATACACGTTGGCAATTTGATTACTTGCTTCTAGGAACTGAATATCTTTTTAAAAGTTACTTGTGCAAATATTATCTGGGTATTTTAACACGTTAAGCTATTCTCAGTCACACAGGCTAAAGCTATTTTTACCCTAAAAGCTTGTTGTTTAGAAAGAAGAAGCCTGAATGAATACAGCCTAGATTAGCTGAGTTCTCAAAGGTGGAGAGGCTTTCAAAGAAGACTGAGGTGGAACACCTTTCCTGAGAAGGCTGCATGAGGTCTTGGATTTTGAGGTCAAAGATAAGGTAAAATGAAGATGCAAAATGGAAGAAGGAAGGAATAAAACCCAGATGTACATATTCTCTGCAGTTTTCTCTGCAGCTGAAACATACCAACTTGAAATTGTGCACCAGTGAATCTTTCATCTCATTATCAACTCTGCTTTATTTCGTACATTCAAGTGCTAGATATAAAAAGTCTATGCTCAAGGAATCTCTAACTAGAAGTTCCAGGGAAAGTAGGCGTTATAGCTTCAACACACAATGAAAAGAGAACATGGAACGCTCTGAATGCCTTACGGAAGAAATAAAAAAAATGTAAAGTAGTAGTAGAAGCAGCAAAAGTGGGGAGGGCCAGAAACTCTGGTGGCAGTAAAGGCACTGTAACATAGGCAGGCTCAATCACAATTGAGCCTACAGTGTTAAAGGGTAAGTTTTCATTTAAGTCACGGAATCTTTTGATAGTGGAGCCCTGAATAACCAAGAGCCACATCTGCTGCATAAGATCAATGCCATTTTTAAAGCAACAGGATACATTGGACTGAGTTGAATCTCTTGCTGTGATTTTAACACTCCCTCTACTCTGCTCTTCTCAAGTGAAGCCTCAACAGTTTTATGGGAGCTCATATTTGCATGGTAGTATATAAAGAAGGCTATCTGGCTTTTGGCTGCAATACAAACAACCAAAATAATTTGGTTATAGCCTTGTGTCAGATTTACATTCATTGATTTACCAGGGATTTTTCCTCTTCCAGAAATATTAAATCGTGAAATACTTGACTTTTGCTAATAATTTATTAATGACACAAGCAATGTCATTCAAAATTAAATGGCATTTGTTATCAGACGAAATGGTGTTCTACCTAATTATGAACAAACAATTAGCATGTTTGAGTATTAATATATATGCATAAATATATGTGATATATAGATATATTAAATATACATAACAAACAATGAGCACATTTTTTATGTCTGAGATTGAGAGATAATGCATTAAAAGCTATTTTGTTCTAATTAGTTTTAAAACTTCAATTTTCCATGTATTTGATTAGATTTTTGTTTTCTTTGGATTGGTAATTATAAAATAATCCCTCTAAAGTGTTTTAATTTTAAAATTCAAGCTTTCTTAATGAATTAGGGCTTTGACATTATATATAATAAGAGAAAGCTAGAAACTACTAATACTTCTGGAATGATTCAGTGGGATAGAAGATGGTAGAAGTTGGTGGGAAAATTTGAGTAAGAAATTTGTAGTAAAAATACATTAGTTCTATGAAGATATTGAGAAAGTCTCAGAGGTAGCATTAAATATCTATTCAGATGGACAAAATTTGAAATTCCTAAATCAACGTCTATAATACTGGTAGTACAGCCCAAATCTATATAAAACTAATACAGACTACTTTTTTCTTCAGATGGACTTGGAAATTATCTTCTAAAGCTTAAATTCTTTTAATTACAGTATTGTGCTCTTTCATTTTAAAAGTCTGCCTTCAATGTAATGTTCTGCTTTTAGGCCAAATATAGTGTACTAGTTAAAAGTACTATGAAAATATTTTATGAAATCACTATTACTTGTATTTAAAAAGATGAATCCAGGAAAATATATAATAGCACATCTTATATTTTCCTGGTTAGAGCTGGAACCCATACTACTAAGTGAAGTATCCCAAGAATGGAAAAACAAGCACCACATATACTCATCAGCAAACTGGTATTAACTGAGCAGCACCTAAGTGGGCACATAGGTACTACAGTAATAGGGTATTGGGCAGGGGGGAGGGTGGTGGAGGGCAGGTATATACATACATGAGTGAGATGTGCACCATCTGGGGGATGGTCATGCTGGAGACTCAGACTTGTGGCAGGAGGAGGGGAAAGGGCATTTATTGAAACCTTAAAATGTGTACCCCCCTAATATGCTGAAATAAAAAAAGATACCCCCCCAAAAAAATAAAAAGATGAATCCTTCACTACTATACTGAAATTCAAATATGCAATGACAAGAATATTCATTGACAAGAGCAAAATAAGAACAATATAAAATTTCTAGTTAAACATAGTGAAAAAATATTTTCAAAGTCCCAAAGATGCTGACCCTTGATCAATCTCTCTCCCTTTCTTTCTTTCTCCCTCTCTCTATCTTTTTTCCTCCCATCTTCCCTCCCTCCCTTCCTTTCTGCCTTTCTTTTTTCTTCCCTTCTTGCTTTATTTGAGCCTTGTATCTTCATCTATATAAATTCATATATATATATATATATAGTATAATTACATGCTCTAAAATATATATTCATATAATTATACATGTAAGGGTATATATTGTGTGTGCATATATATATATACACACACACACACACACACACACTAAATTTAGTAATCCAGTCTACATGATTCACCTGCTTTATAGCTTTGAAATTCAACATTCTTTGTGTCACTTTTGTCACCATTTCACAATTCCTATTTTGCTTTCGAGGTTTGTGTTAACAGATTTGGAAACTTTCGTATCCCTCACCTGATATGAAGGGTGAGAAACTTATTTTGGAGACAATTACTAGTTTAACTCATGGAATCTTAGAATGTTTCAGTCATAATAAATTCACATTTGAAAGTCACTCTTAGCAATGCAGTTTCTTATCTTTCTTAAAGTAAAAGAGGTTTTTGAGATCTAAACCTCACATTTTGTTATTGGTCTTAGGAGAATTTCCTCCATTTATTAGTGTATTCAAGTTGCTCACTTTCTACCATTACTCCTTATTTTTCAACCTTATTAAGGAATATTTTGACATTCTCAGATCACATTAGACTGGTTTATGTCATTTGCATTAAATTTGTGAAAGTAATTATCTTGTAGCCAAAAACAACAGAAAACAAAAAGCACAACCCCCCCCCAAAGACAAAACATGAGAAAATATGAGAGATCCCAGATGAAGAGATATTATATTGGTTAAGAAATATTTTAGTTTGTATTTTTGTACTGAATGGTTTATATTAAATAAGGAACCTGCTTGAATCTTTACTTTGACCACATATGTACTGAATTCTTTTCTTTCCTAAACAAATGGTCTCTATTTTGATTATTGTTATGCATTTAAACACATTGATTTTCACTATTCTGTAAATACATTTAATACAAAAGCAATCAAATCATAGTTTCATGATGACAAAATAATTATATAGCAATACCTCAAGTCAGCTAATTATTATAGATTTGTTTTGGTTCAAGGTTTCCATTTATTTTAATCAATATTAGTATTAGATCTAAATAACAATACTGATGTACTTGGAAAGCAAACAAATATTTTCTTTCTACATCTTTTTGTAAAGCCAAAAAACACTTTTTTGGTTTACTTTTTGTAAACCAAAAAACATCTATCATTCCAAAATGCTATGCTTCATGCTTCCTGCATAATTAATTGGCAGCTAAAACTTTAAAGTAAACTTTAAAGTAAACTTTTAGTTTTATTTAATAAATAATTATGGGGATAAAAATTAAATTTTTTAAGTGGCAGTCTGATAACTTATGTAATTTACAAAATTTCAATACATGAACCTAAATCACAGAAAAAAATATGCATCATCTTTAATTTACCATCAACTATAATAGTTACTATAGCAATATAACCATAGGCCAGAACTCAATGTCAATTGAATTCTTTATCAAGCAAGATTTTCTTATTATAATACATAGATAATTACTTTAATTCCATCAAAATAATTTGGTGACTCCAAATAGAGCTAAAGGCATACCACTTATTTTAGTCACAGTCTCTCGGATTAGCTTGGTTAAATACCAAAATAAAGTATGGATAATATGTGAAAATGACATATTTTAATACATGTAATCAAAAACTTCTTTTTACAGGCCAATAAGTTTAAACATTTAATTAAATTAATTCAATCTATGTATGTGTATATCTTTTCTGGAACATTTGAAATATAGAATAATTGCATAATTAAAATGTTATCACAGTAGTGTTGATTACTTAATATAGTTCTTCAAAGAAATATTAATCAGATAGTTCAACAAAATATTTCAGCTAAATTATCTATATAATGACTTCCATTACATTGATTTTATCTTAATAATTTGTTCTTTTTTCATAAGTGCCTCAGATTTTAAAAAATTCTACACTTTAAAATGCAGAATTTAGAGAATTAGGTGAATAAGTCATGATTTAAATCAAGGTGTCTCTGAAACTCAGTCCCCAGTAAGGTAAAATAATGCATATTTTTCACATAAATTACACAGGTAATAAAATTGTTCATTTTATATTACACATTCAAATGGTGTTTAAATTCTCTTTTTGGCATTGACAGGTGTATTTGTAGATATGAAAAATGAAAAAATACAAATATGAATTCAAAAAGTGAATATTTTAATGTTTTATTTTATTTAAAGCTATGCACAAAAATATTCACAAATATTTCACAGTCTAACAATTACAAGAATAAAATGCTTTTAGCATCTGTGTGAGATGGAAATCTAGAATAGTTGGAAAAGAGTCAATCATCTTATAGGACTGTGACCCTGTGACTGTGTTCCTCCCCTGAAGGCAGCTTAGGTTGCTGAAAGTGGAGAATACAGAGGGAAGAAAGATAGTGAAGGGGGGAAAGAGGAGGAGAAATCCAAGGCAACAAAAGGAGAAGCACTTGAGAGTCAGAAAGCCTTGGTTGTGACTGCAACTTTACATAATATCATGTATGACCTTTACCAAGTTATCCAGCCTCTCAGAATGTTGATTTTCTCATCTGTAAAATGCAGAAACTAATACAATCTTCACAGATTTATTACGTGGATTGAACAAAATAATTTCTATAAACAGCCTGCTATAATGTCAGGCATATTTCATTAAACGGTTGCTTCTTTTTCTTTCTCTTTTTCTCCTCCTTTTTCTTCTCCTTCACCTCCCTTTTTTCTACCCCTCTTCTCCTTTTTTTCCTTCTACCTCCTCCTCCCTCACCTTTCTTGTCCGCTCTTTCTCCGTCATCATCATTATTGCAAGGATGGGAAAAGGAAAAACAATAGCTCTGCTGAGGTTTGGGAGTCTGGTGAAAAGTGAGATGTTAGAGATCCTTTTGGTTTGTGCTAGTACGATTTATTATTTTGAAATTTGAAGGAAGAGGATTAAAATTGATAACATATTGTTTAAATCTGTGCACACAATTTTATCAAATTTTAATCAAAACAGGATAATTGATAAGAGGGAAAATGATCAGCATTTCCTAGATGTTAAAAGATTAGCAAGTTACTTATAAAGATTATACAATTCAGCATGTATCAAAACACTGAAAAATGTTACCTAAAGAGAATTGATCTTTTCTTTAATTAATTTTTTTATTTCAGCATATTACAGGTGTACACATGTTTAGATTACATATATTGCCTTTGCTCCAGACTAGTCGGAGCTTCAAGCCTATCCATCCCCCAGACAGGGCACACCACACCCAATAGGTGTGAATATATCCATCCCCCCTCCCTCCTCCCATCTGCCTGACACCCAATGAATGTTACTACTATACGTGCACATAAGTGCAGATCAGTTAATACCAATTTGATGATGAGTACTTGTGGTGCTTGTTTTTCCATTTTTGTGATACTTTACTGAGTAGAGTGGGTTCAGGCTATATCCAGAATAATACAAGAGGTGCTATATCACCATTGTTTTTTGTAGCTGAGTAGAACTCCATGGTATACATATACCACATTTTATTAATCCACTCATGTATTGATGGGCACTTGGGTTGTTTCTACTTGTTTGCAACTGTAAATTGTGCTGCTATAAACGTTCTATTGCAGATGTCTTTTTTATAGAATGTCGTTTTCTCCTTTGGGTAGATGCCCTGTAATGGCATTGCTGGATCCTTCTACTTTTAGTTCTTTAATGTATCTCCATACTGCTTTCCACAGAGGTTGTACTAGTTTGCAGCCCCACCAGCAGTGTATGAGTGGTTTTATCTCTATTGATCCATGCCAACATTTGGCGTTTTGGGACTTTTTGATAAAAGCCATTCTCAGTGGAGTTAAGTGATATTTCATTGTGGTTTTGATTTGCATTTCCCTGATGATTAGGGATGTTGAGCATTTTTCCATGTTTCTTGGCCATTAGTTTGTCTTCTTTTGAAAAGTTTTTGTTCATGTCCTTTGCCCACTTTTTAATGGAGTTGTTTGATTTTTTTTCTTGCTGATTTTTCTGAGTTCTATATAGAGACTAGTTATCAGCCTTTTATCGGATGTGTCACATGTAAATATTTTCTCCCATTCTGTAGGCTATCTGTTCGCTTTGGTGATAATTTTCTTGGCTGTGCAGAAGCTTTTTAATTTGATCAGGTTTCATTTATTTATTTTTGTTGTTATTGTCATTGCCTTTGTGGTCTTCTTTATAAATTCTTTGCCTAGGCCAAAGTCTATTAGAGTTTTTCCACCATTTTCTTGTAGAATTCTTGTAGTTTCATGCCTTGGGTTTAAGTCTGTTATCCACCTTGAGTAGATTTTTGTGAGAGGTGAGAGGTGTGGATCCTATTTCAGTCTTCTACATGTGGCTATCCAGTTTTCCCACCACCATTTATTGAATAAGGATTCTTTTGCCCAGTGTATGTTTTTGTCTGTTTTGTCAGATTGATGGCTATATGAGGATGTTTTTATATCTGGGTCCTCATTTCTGTTCCATTGGTCTATGTCTCTGTTCTTGTACCATTTTCATGCTCTTTTAGTTACTATACCCTTGTAGGATAGCTTAAAGTCTGGTAAATTGATGACTCCCAATTTGTTCTTTTTGGTTAAGATTGCATTTGCTATACGGGGCCTTCTCTGGTTCCATACAAAGTGTAGAATTATTTCACTGATCTTGTTTTTGATTGGATATTTCATGGCTTAGGTGTGGTAAATAGAGGTGATAAAACTGTGTTAACCACATAATTATATTTTTCTATTTTGGAAATACTTACTATTAAACACTTATCTCTCCAGTTTTCTTAGTTTCATGCCTGAGTTAAATCCAATTATTTTTCCTTCATTCCACTATTGAAATGTTATTAATTACTTGATTAGTACTTAATTTTATGTTAGAATATTGAGGACATGAAAACTTATTCATGACTTCTGCCAAATCCAGAAATGTCTACCCTACTAAAACACATGATATTTTATAATATCGGGAACTTATGGCCAAAATAAAACTTATAAACTATTCATTTGATTATCATGATGGCTTAATTAGAATAGGCTTTTATTATTTTTCTTTCTGAAAACTAGTTCTAGTCCCCTGGAAAAATTTTTTGGTTCTTAAAATATTGGAGTAATATGTATTTATTGTAGAAAATTTAAAATGTAACAAAGATAATAAAAATAAAATAAAAATTTATATATTGCACACTTGGTACAAAGAGCAAACGCTTGGCGCACACCCATCTACACATAAATCTACACACACATAGACAAAATGGAATCAAAATGTCTGTACTATTTTGTCCCTGAATTTAATATCACATTGTGTCATATGATTCTTCAATATTAGTCATTGGACTTAAATATATTAATGACATTTGTATAGCATTCCATTATAAAGACTTATATCAATCATTTAATTTCCCCACATTGATCAACATTTGTCCAATGTTTAATTTGAAAAAATAACTATATGAGAAGTATATTAAATATATAAAATTAGGGAAAGGTTATTTTCAAAGACACATATATTTGGGGGTTAAGTAAAATTATTCTCATATATCTCGTATATCTAAAAGCATATTTTCAAATGATGCCCATCTATTTCTCAGCAGCAGCTAAAGTACAATATTTCTATAAGTTTTGTATAAGTTTTCTTCACACAATTGTTAAATGTTTCATATTCCACTGTCTTAGGAGAATTCTTATTTTATACAAAAATATAATTATTTTTATTTTATTTTTCTTAATTTTAAAAGAGAAATATTTCTTAAAATTTTTAGTATGCTGTTTAAATTATTAATATCAAAGTGTACTTTAGGAGAGCAATCTCAATAACAGACCTAGAAGGCAAGTCTCTGGGTACTGACTTAGTGCTTTCCTTTCAGGTAAAGAAAATAAAAAAAAATATTGATTCTTTAAAGTCGTGTTAGTGGAGAAAGGTAAGATATTGACCCATTATAGTTTGAGGCTTTTTTGATTTTTGGACTTCAGATGGCCTATTCCTGTAAATATCTATTTATAGGAAATATACATTTACAAATTTTCCACTTCAGTTATGAACTCTTACTTAAAATAAGCCCAAGGTTCAATAAGCTTTACATGGTGTTATTAAAAATTATCTGCTTGACCTTAACCAACCTATATCAGTTTAAAAAAGTTATCAAAAAGTAAACACAATAAAATCAGAAACAACTAAAATTCCAAGACTTAACCTTAAACCTTTGCCAAATAATTCCAAAATATTTTACAATAATAAGTTTGTACTCAATTAAAAAAGTGGCACCTTTTGATTTTTGTTGTTGTTGTTGTTATATTGACATTTCAAATAATTGCTTTGGTTATTCCAAGATAAAAATTTTCTAAGTCAAAAATTTCATTTGAGTGATTAGAGGGTCCTTTTCTTTGACAAGAAATGCCTCTTTTAGACTGGCTCACTTTTTATTTTATTTTATTGGTACCTTCTGAATACTATTGTGTATCTCTAACACCTTATGCTGTGGTCAATTAACCTGAGAAGAAATTCATCTTGTATGGTAGCTCTTTTCAAAATGATGTACTATGATTTCCTCTTGGGATCCATAGGTGGCTCAGGGGAAGATGTACATATCTTGTTTTGATCCCACTATTCTGCCCCCACAATCCACTTCAGTCAATCTCTTTTCTGCAGATTTTTCAGGTGTGAATCAATCACTATTCAGCTATGATCTTCAAACCCAAAGGGACATATGTTAAGCTTTCTAAGTGTCCTCTCGCTTGGCTTGGTTGAAGGAAGGGAGAGATGTTGTCATAGCCTTCCAGCAACAATGTCCAAACAAATCCTACCTTTCTCAGGCCATTTTAATACACCAAGTATTATTTATGTTTTCAGGTGGATATTAGGCTAAGGTTTGCAAAAAATGTCAGATGCAAAATATTTATATTCCAAATACCACCCATATTTCTATGTATGCTATAATATTTACTCTTCGTGGATTTCAGTTAATGCATTATTAATACTAATTTATTACTGCATCACAAATTACCTGAAGACATAGTTGTTTGGAACAATAAACATTTATTATCTTATAGTTTCTGTGGATGAGAGATTTAGACATGGCTGATGTGGGTCCACTGGCTCAGTGTCTTTCATAAGGTTGCAACTAAAGGGTTGGCTGGGACTATAGTCATTCTCAATAATTCACTGGAGGAGGATCCACTTCCAAGACCATTCACATGCTTTTTGGTAGTCCTCAGATTCTCACTGGCTACTGACCAGACCCATCAGTCCTTTGCCACTTGGACCTCTACAAAGAATAACTGATAGCATTGTAATTGCTTGTCCTCTGAGCAAGAAAGGTAGATAGCAAGAGAAGTAATATCCCATTACTTTGTCACGTTCTGTTCACTAGAAGTAAGCCACTAGGTCTAGTTCTAACACAAGTTGAGAGGATTATACAAACTCATGAATACCAGGAGATGTGGATGATGGGGGCCCATTTCAGATGTTCTCTACCATGGTTAGTCATTTCTCATAAATCAGCCATTAAAGACTAGATGCATATATTTGTACATCAATGATCAATTTTTGGAGCACCATGGATTGTGATCAGTCCCCGGGAATAGAAAGTCGCGTGGTATCTGCTTTAGAATTCTACCTGGAATTTAGATATAGAATGACTCATTCTTTTTCATGTAAATGAGGGTATGTGAGATGACTGGAAGCCAAAAGGAAAGTCTCCCCATTCAAAAATTTAGCTTAGATAAACAGCTTTCCACGTGTGATGCAGAAATTTTATTAAAAAATTTGATGTTCTCAAATAACATGTGAAAGTAATTTACTAATTTACCATATTACATTGTCCATTTAAAGGACTAAAATAACCCTAGATATTAGTTTCTCATTGCTGCTGTAACAAATTACCATAAATTAAGTGGTTTAAAATACCACTAAATGAGTCTCATTGGGCTAACATCAAGGAATCAGTAAAGGTGCAACCTTTCTGGAGACTAGACTACAATCAGTTTTCGGGGGGGTTGTTTTTGTTGGTTTTGTTTTTCTTTTAGCTTCTAGGAATTGCCTGCATTTGCTGGTTGGTGGTTCCTGTCTATGTTAAAAACCAGCAATAGATGGTTAAATCTTTCTCACTCTGACACTGACTCCCCGAGTCTCCGCTTTAGTGAATAAGGGCCCTGTGATTACATTTAGCCTACCTGGATAATCCACAATAATCTCATGTTAAGATCTACTGGTTAGTAAAAGGAAAGCTATCTGCAACCTTAATCCCTTCTTGTCATATGACATAAAATATTTATGGATTCTGGTAATGAAGATGTGAATAACTTTGGAGGTCCACCATTCTGTCTACTACATTTTGAAATGTAAGATTTAATTGAAGCAAGCTAGATATACGTTTTCAATGTACTTCATACATTGTTCAATTCTTTTAGCAACCATGGAGAAAAGTTTTTTTCCACTACTCAATGCCTTTTTCTCACAAGCTGAGTGTAATTTTAAGTATCTACATAAACACTACGACCAGACATAAGATACCATCTGATTTCCATACCTTGATCAAGGTCTGGATAGTATCTTTTCAAACTTTTATTTAAAATCTCTTTGTCACTTTCCCCTAAATGAAAACTTGAGGGCTCCCCCTGTTTCTGGGATGAACACTATCCTGAAGGCTTGGGGACTCTTATTCTCAGTGTGAGGTAGCCACCCACTGTCCAAATAAATGATATTGAATGAAAAATAAAACACCCCAATCTGACTGTTCTTTAATGCTTTTCTCCCAGATGTGCACTGACCCATTACTTACATCAAACTTAGACTATAAATTCTTGCATTTACATATCCTTGGAGTTCTGTGAGTCAGACTTCATCTGAATAATTTTAAGAGGCTCCTGAGAGTGAAAGAGATGGAAAATTACATGTTAATCTGGAGACTAGTATTACATCAATTATTATTACTGGGCTCCATTCTCCCACCAGTCTCCCCTCCGTGACCATTTTTATTACATGAATTTTATTATTATTATTTTAATTTGCTGAGTTCTAATTGTGCTCTATGGTACAGTACATGAGACAAAGAAGTCATCATTCCTTTTCAGGATGTTACAATGTAAGAAATCAAGTTCAATGTTTAGTCATTAGCGTTATTTTATATATACACACAAGCACATACACTACATGAACATACATATTAATATATATGCCAATAAACAAAGTAATTACCAACTAATGTGCTCATGCAAAGTGATACTTAGCTGCCTAAAAAGGATAATTTTAAAGAAAACACATATGACAATTAGCAATTTTAAATCACAGAAATTATTTTTATATTTGTTATTTTCATATGGAATTTAAACTAATGAAAGAATTTCATGATTTTTTTTCTCTATAGATGGCCTTTGGCACCTCTAGCACATATTCCCCAAGTGCCTTATGTATTAAGTAGTTTTTATTGATAGTTTAAAACTTAAAAAACCACATCAGGTGGATACATGAAAGACTTTAGCAGATAATTGAAGGGGAGGAGTAAGCTAATACACATGAGTTTCTTGATAACTAGTTTAGGTGAATGTCTATCAGGGCTGTTAGAGGAAAAGCATTTATATAATTAGTTAATAGGCCAAGAAAATATGACATTTGATGAAGCTTTTACACATTAATTGTATAGTTCAGGAGCTCACGGTTTTTGTGCCCAATGGCATGGTTTATTTTTATGATGATTAACAGATTCAAATGGACTTTATTACTGCTACTGTATAGGTGAGACAAATCAAGAGAAGCAGTAAACCATATGATGCAGGAGCAGATGGAGGCGGGAAAAAGCTGAGTTACCAGACTGGCGATCACCAGAGCCAGACACCTGGTGTTATCTCACATGGTTTCCTGACTAAGCGCCAGTCCTACCTGAGGCCTGGCTTCCTGACTGTGGAGACACTGTGCTCTGCTGCCCGACTTCCGCTATAAATTTGTGTCATATGCCCTCAATACTTTAGATAATCTGAAAATGTCCCTATCGTTTACAACATAAAGCAGCCTAAGAAAAGAAAGGTGAGAAGTGGAGAATGAAGAAGAAAAAAATGAAAGGAAGAAGGGGAAGGAAGGCTGTACGGGAGGAAGGAGGGAGAGATTTTCTGTGAGCAGGTTCAGGATGGAATTTTAGAGGGTCCACCAGGTCCATCAACGATAATGTGGATGTAAGATTAGAACTTGGAAATATTGATTTATTTTAATTACACCAATAATTTTAAAGATATTTTTAGAAAGTTTGAAATTAATAAAAATCATCTTCAAGATATTTTTAACAAACTGTTTTTAGAGCAGTTTAAGATTCACAGCAAAATTGAAGAGAAAGTCCAGAGAGTTATCACATACCCCCATCCACATAATGCACGTCCTCAGGAACCATGAACATCTTACATCAGAATGGTAAGTTTGTTCTAATCAATGAATCTACAATGACCCATCATTATCACCCAAAGCACATGGTTTATATTAGGGTTCAATCTTAGAGTTGTATATTCTATGGTTTTTGACAAATGTTGATCCAGCCTTGCATGCCTGGAATAAATCCTACTTGTTAATGGTGTATAACAGTCTTCATACATTGCTGAATTTGATTTGCTATTATTTTGTTGATAATTTTTACATACATGCTCATGAGAAATATTGTTCTATAGTTTTCTTTTTTTGTAATGTCATTGTCTTGTTTTGATATTAGGATAATGATATCCACATCAAAAAGCTAGGGCGTATATGCTCTGCTTCTGTCTTCTGAAAGAGATTGTAAAAATTAATTATGTATATAAATATATGCATATATTATAATTTATATACATATACATGTTTAATGTTTGGCTGATTTCACCTGTGAACGTATTTGGGACTGGTACTTTCTGTTTTGGAAGGTTATTAATTATTGATTCTATT
The DNA here is from genome assembly GCF_040939455.1 of Microcebus murinus. Taxonomy (NCBI): domain Eukaryota; kingdom Metazoa; phylum Chordata; class Mammalia; order Primates; family Cheirogaleidae; genus Microcebus; species Microcebus murinus. The sequence continues at coordinate 61,827,096 of NC_134114.1, forward strand.
TCTTTAATAGGATGAAGTTTTGCAGATTGCATTTTTTATGGAATTGCTCCATTTTACCTAGGTTATCAAATTTGGGTGTAGAGAGTTATTTATATTATTTATTATCCTTTTAATGTAATGCTATCCATATTGATATCCTCTCTTCTTTTCTGATATCCAAGGTATGTTTTAATTTTAAAAGTAATTTATGGGACAGTGTGTACAATCAGAAAAGAGTCAAAATATCAATCTTTATATCTCTGTATCTCTGTATTCTCTATCATCTATAGATTTCTCTACCTATCATGTATGTAGCTTTTTAAGCTTATTTATTGTCATCATTTAGACAGTCTAAATTTTTATCATGCTATTTGAATTGCTACTATTTGAAGTTATTATCTATCCTACAAATTCAGTTTTAGAGTCATTGAGAATCTAGTAATTGAAAGCAGCAGAGTTTTACTTAATGTGAAACTAATAATCAGTTTGGGTTATATTAATTAAATGCAGTATCTATCAGTCCTATGAAAATAGTGTATCTTTTAAAATAGTACTAACATCTACCTTAAAATTGGTACTAACATCTATTTAAAATCTGTTAAAAATGTTAAAGTCAGATAGACTTATAAAGATATGCTGTAAGTTGCACAACCTTTAGTCAACAGTTTCAAACATGTATTGACATAAATATCTTTGAGCCTTTTTCCCTAAAAATATTATATGGATATCTAATATGCAAACAATTAAAATTAGAGATTTTTTAAATAAAATCAAGGGAAGGAGTTTGTAGGACACTTCCCCTGTAGCCTTCTGATATAACTTGGTTGACCCTGTAACACCTCTACAGAATGTCAGGATTTCATAGAACGGTCCAAAAATTACTATACTATTGTCCTCTTTAAAATGTCTCTGAACTTTACTCATTTATATGCCTCTTTCTGAATCATCCTCTTGTCAAATCTAATTGTTAGGTTCTTTATTATTGAGTAAAAATAACATACAAAAAGAATTGCATGCAATCACTATTTGAATTTTCTTATTTTAGTGCAATTGGAGTGCTACAGGGAACCAGCAATCTGACTTTCATTTTCTCGTTGCTATACTAAGCCATGCAAGCTATATAGAATTGCCTTAAAGTGAGGGGTCAAGTCAGAGTAAGCATTTTCTTCCTCTTGCTTAAATTTTTCTTCATTGTTTTATTTCCAGTACCCTTTGGTCTTTTCATCCACTTGGGTAAAACTCTAAGCAGATGTTTTAGCACTCTTGACAACTTCCTATGTTCTTGACATTCTGATCCTGGGAATGAAGGGTTACTTTAAGCAATCCCAAAGATACCATCCTTAAATTTCAGTGTCCCTATAATCTTGCTCACCATCACTGAGAAGGCTTAAGGAAATGGTTCTTAGGTGTTCTATCTTTACCTACTACCAATTTCTCTTTCAGCAAAGTCAGTATTCGTGAAATAGCCAGATGTTATGATTTATTCTAATTTACAATAAAATAAATATCCCTATTTAAAAAAATATTTTCTATATTTTAGAAATATTTTTGAAAATAAAAATATAATTTAAGAGAAACAACTGTGGTTACCATTCTAAAAGATTCTAAATTTCTCTCCCCAGATTTGCTTCAACTTTCTTTTTTAAGAAAATGATACAGATACAGATAAGGCTCACACCCCATTCTTTCCTCTTCCTTAGAGAAAACCTCTTTCTTAACTTGGTGCGATACATTCCCATTCATGTTTTTATACATTCATGCATATACATATATTCTTCAAATATATATTATTGTTTTGTATGAGAAAAATGTGGATAAATTGAATGTATCCTGAAACATTTTTCATCTCAACACAATGCTTATAAAATTTTATCCATCTTATTACATGTATTCCTGTTTCATTTGGTTTAACTCCTAAAGGAATTTTGAGTATTTACTAGATTGATCTAGTCACTCTGGGGGATGAAGCACAAATATCAGTATCAACAAATCCTTTTTCTTGAATGTTTCAATCTACTCATAGAGCAATCTTCCAATTTCATTTTGAGGGCATAAGAATGTTGCTGTCCTTGTAGGAACCCAGTGGTAAGAGGTGACTGGTAAGTTCTCTCCAGTCAGTATGTAGAATTTCTCTCCTTAATTTCCTGAATTCTATATGTTACTCATCTGTACCTGCTGTCTTACAGAACTATATTAGGACAGAAAACCTTTCCTGGGATGAAAACTTCCAGTTGTTTGATTTTAGAGGTGTAGTTGCCTGGCAATGTAAAACTAAGTATATATATAGAAAATTCCAGTTTCATCGACCATTTTTTTTTTCTATTTTCAACACCTCCCCATGGAACCATTTTAAACAGAAATTTTTACTAGAAGAATTGTTTGAATTGTCTGTGTTATAAGCAATTAGCATTCAGCTTTCCTACTTTTTCATTCATGAATGTTAGTTCTAAAATACTGTAGGCATCTCTCATCTACTACTATTTTTTCTCCTGTTTTCTCTGTCTGTATGGGTGTGTATTTTTTACTGTTGTTACTATTATGATCATCATTGCTATTATGGTTATAATTATTCATATTTGTAGCTAAGTGAAAGTTTTGGGGGTGAATGAATTAAATAATATGTCAAAGTTACCATATGTTTGGTATTATTTTTAGTGGAGGATAATAAAATATTTTAATTCTTCAACCATGATTTTCATCCTCATCATTTTTTCTTCTATTTATATCAAATACTAAAATATAGCATTTCAAAAATATCTATTTCAAGAAGATTTGAAAATTTTGTTAGAATAAAACCACTAATAGTATTTCATTCAAGTACTATTTTAGCTAATATTTATTATCTATTATATACCATTCTCTATTCTAGATATGTGGGGAATGACAGTGAACAATGCATATGAAGATCTCTGCCTTTATGGAATTCCCATTCTAGTGAAGGAGGGGTAAACAATGGACAATTAAAAAAATGAGTCCATTAATTATATAGTACTTCAAAATACAATAATTATTATGGCAAAAAGTAGAATGGTGCATGGCAACAAACAAGGTTATGTTTTTATTTTAAAAGCTATGTAGACAAAAAGATTTTTAACAAAAAAAGATGCTGAATATTTATGTTTATGGCTATTATTTATAACACATCCATTATTACATACATATAATAAATTTATGACCAAAACTGATTAGAACAGATTCCATTAAAATCCAATTTTATATATACATGTTTCTATTATAAAGTGAACCCACTAAAAATAACTACAGAATGACTCTACTTTCTAAGTACACTCATTAACAAGTAACTTAAAGCCTTAGCTGAAGTGTAAAAAAACAAAACAAAGCAAAAACAATAAAAAAAAAAACTGTGAGTGAATCATACACTATGGATCTTGTACTTTTGACTTGCATTAACTTCAATTAACAAGTTACCAGTTTATAATGAAGGCATTTTATAACTGCTTAGAATGAATTAAATATTGTTTAATTAATTCATGTTTGATATAACTAAAGGAGCTTCAACACTTCTTTCTAATAAAAAGAATTCCAAGCAATGTTTTTAGGGTATGAAAACATTCAAAAGGGAATATAATTTCATCTATTTAAAATTTAATGGAACGCTACCTTTATTAACATTCTTTGAAACACGGAGTGAAACCACACGTTGCTATCAACATAGTATTACCCCTTGTGGAAGACATGTCACTGAATGTTTGTATATTTAAATGCAAAATATTCAAACAAATTCACACTAATACTAATAGTTTAAAACATTCGTTACCAAGTAGATTACTTTGCCATCCTATCCCTCACCAAATATCACAGGGTAGCTTAAGAAAAAGAGATTGCTGAGTGTAGCTGTATATAATATGACCTCCATTTGATGTAACTGGCAATTTCTTTAATGGAAAGTGGTTAGAATTGCAGAGCAATTGATTTTGTTCCTTTTATATAGTGGGCAATAAGTGTTCCTATTTTGATTACTATTGCAATCTTAAAGACATATTCAAAACTCCTGAGAAAGAAAACAATGCCAATAACGAAACACAATTTGTTTTTTCTACAATAGCAAGTTGTATACTATACCTGAGCACAATTAACATAATTAAAATAAGATTTAAATCCTACCTTGAAAATTGGCCCAACATCACTTTTTTATGCAAGAATCCCCAAGCAAATTTTCCATAAAACTTATTTTATCCTTTTAATTCAATACTTTATAAAATGACAGTAGAACCGAGAGAACATATATTACATTCAAAATAAATATTTAAAGAGTTGTAAATGTATATTTCATATGCTTTAATGACTACATGAAGACATTTCAGTTGCAGTGTTTGGCATTCACATCATATAGCTATACTACATATATTATTTAAACATTTTAAAATTCTGTTCTAAGCTATTTTGTTCTATATAAATGCTGAGGGTATTCTAAAAGCTAAGAAGTTTTGATTAAAAATTTAGTTTAATGAGGAAGAATTAGTTAAGTCACGTTAAGTCACAGATATAATAATAATAATATAAAGATAGATAGATAGATAGATAGATGATAGATAGATAGATAGATAGATAGATAGATAGATAGATAGATAGATAGATTATGTTATGGTTTGGATATTTGTGGCCTTTAAACCTCATGTTGAAATTTGATCCCCAGTGTTGAAGGTGGGGCCTGATGGAAGGTATTTGGGTCATGGGGGCAGAGCCCTCATGAATAAATTAATGCCCTCCCTTGGGGGTGAGTGAGTTCTCATTCTATTAGTTCCTACCAGAGCTTGTTGTTAAGAGCCTAGGGCCTCTCTCTCTTTTGATTCTTCTCTCACCAGGTGATCTCTCTGCACAGCCAACTCTCCTTAGCCTTCTGCCATGAGCAGAAGCAGCTAGAAGCAGCCTAAGGCCCTCTTGAGACCCAGATACCCAATCCTGAACTTGTCCAGCCATTAGAATTATGAGCCAAATAAACCTTTTTCCTTTATAAGTCATCCAGTCTCAGGTGTTTCTTTAGCAACACAAAACAGCCTAAGACAGATAGATAGATATGCATACATACATATATATCTGAATGCAGATATATCTGCATAACTTTTGATAGGATTCAAAATTTTACATCATGTTTAGATAATAGCTTTGTGATTGTTTATATGGGGTGTTCCCAGAAGTATGATGGACATAAAAGTATTTCAGATAAACAAAAATATACTACTTTGTAGGCAATTGGGGTTAAAACTCCACTCTTGGAAGACAAATATCCAAATTCTTATTGTTACTTCATTTATTTATGATGTAGTAGCTAAAGTTAATTTAGAGGTTCGTTATCAAATTGGCCTGAATACATTAATCAAGAAAGCACTTTATTAAATCAGTGATTATGGCAGTAGAATGAAACAGCACAAATTCAGGGGCTTGGTGAGAATAAAATTTTTCAACATGATAACTTTAATGAATTTGTTAGAGATGATGCTATTGTCTTATCAATCTACTTAATTTTTTAATATTTAAAATCCTTTTACCTTTACGATTTTTTCTACTTTTCAGAATTTTGAATATATAAAATGTTAAGAGGTAGGTAGTACCAGTCCTCCTCTTTATAATTTTTGTTACTAAACTCAGATATTTGTATATGTTTATTTGTTTTTGAGAAAGGGTCTCATTCTGTTGTCCAAGCTAAAGTACAGTGGCATCATCATAGCCCTGTGCAACCTCAAGCTCTTGGGATCAAGCGCTTCTCCTGCCTCTGCCTCCTGATCAGCTGGGACTATAGGAACTCCTCACCAAGCACAGCTAATTTTTCTATTTTTGGTTCACCTAGTGTCCTGCTATGTTGCTTAGGCTGGTCTCTAACTCCTGGTCTCAAAGGAACCTCCCCCCTTAGCCTCCCAAAGTGCTCGTATTACACGAGTGAGCCACCACACCTGGCCTAAACTCAGATATTGACCTAACATTGAGCACAAACAAAAAATCATTCATTTGCCATTAGTTATTAGTGCTGGAAGGGTTTTATTGCAGCTTCACTTGATTTACTTCTGATTGATGATAACATAACAATCATACAAACATGTGAAAAGCAATCTGCAACCAAGCTAAGTATTTATATGTAACATTGTATTTAATTCTCATGACAGTCTTGTTAAGCAGATATTATATCCATTTACACAAGTAGAAACTAAGCTACAATTATTTAAATACCTTTCCAAGTTTTATATATAGCAAATTATGTTAAGGGACTTACTTGAACACAAATGTCTTGAATTACAGCAACTATTTTCTTAAAAATTATTCACCTACCTTTATATAAGTATATGTAATAATGCCTAACAAATTACTGAATACCTACAATGTACAAAGTGGGCACATTAGTAACATTAGTATTTAAGATAAATAATACAGTAAGAACTTCCAAAGAATGTAGGTGGTAATGAGTATAAATAAAAGATCATAATACAAAGAAAAATGGCAAGAATTTCAACCACACTAAACTTGAACTATGGCAGGCAGATGGCATAATTTATGGTATTACTTAGGTACTGTCATTGGAAATGTCACTGTATTGCAATTGGCTATCTCCTCTCACCTAATCTCTATGATGGGAAGAACAGAAATTTATTCACTGCTTATATTTTCCTCTAAACATAGTAGGCATTAAAAAATCTTGTTGCATAAATCAAGGAGAATTTCTGAGTCTCACCTAGGTTTCACCTTCCTACACTGTGGTCTGGATACACTTTATAGACAGTAAACCAGAGTACGGTAGGCCTCAAATAATTTTTTTCCAAATTTGCAGAAATCACTATTCTTTGTGACCTGATGTCCAGTATCTAGAAAACTATTGTCCCATATATTTTATCTTGTTTTGGTGGTTGTTTTAGAATATTTTGTTCTTGTTATTCCATCTTGGCCAGAAGCAAATTTCTACAAGAGACTTTTCTAAATACAGTCATGTGTCACTTAACTACAGGGATATATTCTGAGAAATGTGCTGTTAGGCGATTTTGTCATTGGGCAAACATCGTAAAGTGTGTTACACAAACCTAAATGATGCAGCAGCCAACCACACACCTAGTCTCTGTGGTATCGCCTATTGTTCGTAGGCTACAAACCTATACAGCATGTTACTATATGAATACTGTAGGTAACTATAGCACAATGGTAATTATTGTGTAAATAAACAGAAAAGGTACAGTAAAAGTATGGTACACCTATTAAAAATATATAGGATACTTACAATGAATAGAGCCTGTGGGACTGGAAGTTGCTCTGGGTAAGTCAGTGAGGGAATGGTGAATGAATATCAGGGCCTAGGAGGTTACTGCACAGTACTGTAGACTTGTAAACATTATACACTTAGTCTACACTAAGTTTATAAAAATAGTTTATTTCTCCAATAGAAAATTAACCTTGGCTTATTGTAACTTTTTAACCTTATAAACCTTTTATTTTATTTTTTTAAATTTTGACTTGTTTGTAGTAACACAGCTTAAAACTGAAACACATTGTATAGCTGTACAAAAGTTATTTTCTTTCTTTATATCTCTATTCTATAAGCTTTTTCCTATTTTTAAAATCTTTTTTTATAATCTTTAAACTGTCTTTTATATAAAGAAAAAAAAAACTAAGACACACAATACCCACATTATCCTAGACCTACATAAGGTCAGGATCAGGATCATCAATATCACTGTCTTACTCCTCCATGATCTTTTCCCACTGGAAGGTTTTTAGGGGCAATAACATGCATGGAGCTGTAATCTTCTGTGATAATGCCTTCTTCTGTAATACCTACTGAATGACCTTCCCAGGGCTCTCTTTGAGAAGGTGTCAGTCTTTTCTACATTCCTGAAAAGAAAGATGTCCATGGTGTTTTACTTGGTTTTTGGTGGGTTGTTTTTTTTTGTTTGTTTGTTTTTTATGTTGTTGTGGTTTTTTGTTTCTTGTTTTTTCTTAATCATAGATTTTTTCAGAAGCAGATAATGAACCATGAATATTCCTCTCTTTTAAGGAATATCTTTCAGTGTTAGGGTCCATGTTTTCAAACTTTCTAAGGAACTTGTGGATGTCTGAAAAAGATTGTGCTAAGCCCTTCACTGTGAATTTTATGGAGAGCTCTTCTTTTTCTTCTTCTGTAGTTCCTTTTCTCTTGCCTCTTCTTCAGCAATACATCCCTCTTTAATGCATCCCTCCATTCCTCATTCGTCAATTGCTCAGGAGCCACCTCTAAGAGTTTCCTAATGTCATCTTCATCCACACCCTGTTTAAGGGTGTTTAACGTCTCAGCCACAGCCCTGTTGATTTTTGCAATTTCCTCATCATTGACATATTTGTACTTATGGACAAACTTCTTGAGTATCTTTTTCCAGATGCCATTCAAGGTTCTTAATGCAGATATAGATACAGTAATCCTTCCAGAAATGCATCAATGTCTTTTCAGTGTCCTTCTTGGTGTCATCAGTGGCCTATGCAAAGGTCCTCCTCAGGTAGTAGGCCCTAAAAGCCATTATAACTCCTTGATCCATTGGTTGCATCCAAAAGATGGTGTTTGGAAGGAGAAACACCACTTTGACTTTGAGATGAAGATCAACAATAAAAGGAGGGTATGTGGGATCATTATCAATAATAAGCAAAATCTTTAAAGATATGTTATTCTCCAAACAGTACTTCTCTATTTCCTGAACATAATAATTTAGGAGGGTACTCTGGAAAAGAAGCTGGGTCACATATGGTTCTCATTGCTCCTGTAGTACACTGGTAACATGAGCTTATTGATAGACTACGGTTCTCACAGTGCCAGATCCAAAGGGTTTTAAATCATAGTCTGTAACATTGCCCCGAGGAAGATTATCTGCCTTTAAAAGCCTTGAAGCTGCCATTGACTTGACCTCCTTATGGAAAAAAGTCCTCTAAGGCATTCATTTCCAGATTTGGTAGCTTTCATCTATATTGAAGATTTTCTATAGCAAATAATTTTCTTTCACAATCAACTTATTTAGAGTTTCCAAAAATTCTTCAGCTGCCTTCACATCAGCACTCACTGACTCACCACTCACTTATACATTATGTAATGAGTAACAAGTATTGAATCCATTAAGCTATCCAGAGCTAGCAGTAAATCCAACATTGTAGTCAGGTCCAGCCTGTTCTTTCAATATCACAAGAAACTTCTTGCTTTGGCTGTGATCCTCAAGGTGGTAAGAAAGGTATAACTCTCTGTCTTGTTTTCAATCCAGGTTATCAGAAGCTTCTGCATACCCAATAGAGGCCCTTCTCAAATTTTTGTACATCTCATTACTTTCAATGAAGAAAATCCTTTTAACAGCTTCCATCATTTTGTTCTTGTTCTTCAAGATGGTAGCTATGATAGAATGGGACGTGCCTGACAGGCATGCAATAACCATCACTGATTTCCCACCTCTGTAGTCCCTAATCACTTTTAATTTTAGTTTCAGGTCAGCCGGGACATGGTCTCTTACTAGCAACATTAACAATGGATTTTATATGGTGAGGGGACATGATGAACAAAACAACAGGAGATTAAATTAAGCACAAGAGAAAATGATGCAATCAACAGAGACAGTAAACATGAGATGTATGAAGCTGCTGCTACGGAAACACAGCATATTGCTTTACAGTGAAATTTGTTTATAATTAGAAGTGCACTCTAATGATAAAAAGTATAGTATAGTAAATATATAAACCAGGAACATAGTCATTTGTTACCATCACAGTATTATGTACTATACATAATGGTATGTGCTATACTTTTATATGACTGGCAGTGCAGTAGGTGTGTTTATAGTCACATCACCACCAACACAAATATCATACTGAACAAATTGTTATAAAGTATATCAATAGAACATTGTGATGCATGTGATTAATGTTACTTCTGATATTTTGGCCAATTTATTTTTTTAAGAAAAGATTTCACATTGAAGGGAAGTTATGAAATATGATAAAGAATATTTTTAGCCACGACATTCTTTCACTCTATACTATTTTCAAAATATTACATGCAAATATTCACATTGTTTCATTAATATGCACATGAGCAAATTGTTGTTCACTGGTAATACATCATTTATTTTGTGGTATACTTTATTCATTTGCTTAGAAGGAATCCTTGAAATAGAATTACTTTATAAAGTTTAAGCATGCAGAAAATACTAAGCTCTGACTCTAGGGCCAGGGAGAACAAGGGCAATATAAGTAGCCTTAACATTTGTACCCCCATAATATGCTGAAATTAAAAAAAAAGTAAAAAAAAATTTTAAAAAAGATAATGACTGATGGAAGGTTTGGATGATCATTAGCAATAAAGGATTTTTAATTTAAAAAAAACAGATGATAAATAAACTTTTAAATAGTAGCATTGTAGTAGGTTGGAATAAACTTAGGAATTACTAAGTAAATTATTCAAGAGATTATTTAAATGAAACATTTTAAGTAGGAGAAAATGATAAAAAAGGTATGAATAAAGCTGTTGAGAATATATAATGAAAAGTATGTTTTTTTAAGTAATTATTTTTTTAAAAAAATAATGCCAATTTCATTTAATAATATGCTATTCAAACATATCCTAAAATATATTAGACTTTTTACCACACTAAACAATTAATTATCAATGTTTTATGATTACCAAATAATAAAGATCTAGTTTAAGAAATAACTTATTGATGTTTAGAAGGGTAATTATTATCTTATTTTAGAAATTGGTTTGCTTGTTAGTTGTGTTATTTATCTTACTCTATGTAACTGAAATGGAATAATTTTACGCAAATCTAAAGTTATATATTTAAATATGCAAAACTCAGTAGATAAGAAAATAATATATTCAAAACAACATTTTCTCATTACCATAATAGAAACATTAACCTTTACATTTTTCTTATCTTCATTATATGCATTTATAACTGCATGGCATCTGAATTTCCCTGTAATAATATGAAAATATGATTGAGAGAATGGATAATACACCATTGATGTATGGTTGTGTTTATGTAATTCTTTTTAACTTCTTTTATAGGATTTCTTTCTTTCTTTATTGAATTTGTTTATAACAAGTTCATTTTCACAAAACATAATATCTGAAAAAAGTTTTCAAAATTTCTTCCTCTTTTCCAACATATTAAGAAAATTAGTCTTGATAATACTATGATAAAAGATTCAGGACTTGGCTAAGAGACCTATGATTGTCTTCTCCGCCTCTCCTCCTGTTTTCCTGCAAATAAAATCCAGTTGCTCTGCCTGCAAAGTAGTTTTCCAGATGTCTCCCATGTCTAAATTTAAAAAAAGGCAGATGAAGCATAATAATGGAAAAAGCTTAAAAAATTAAAAACTAGAAAAATAAACCAGGTTGAGCTTAATGTAGTGTGTATAATCTTGCTTTAATTTTCTTACTGACACCTGTTTGGATTAATATAAATGATAAAACTCAGATCATTAGTCCTAAAATAAAATTTTATTAAAAATATCACACACTGTAGCTTTTACTAAAGCTTAGCCATTCAATTTCAGTAGTGTCAAGTAATTAAAAAATAATTTTACGGGTCTGTGCAATCTGAGACATGGTTATATGTTTTTTCCTAGGAGCTTAAGTGGGAAGGAGGAACAATAAAAATTCCCTGCAGATGTGAAAACGAACAAGTAAAATTATTAACACATCAAATATTATCAAGGTTGTCTCAAAAAGGACCAAAGAAAATAGAGAATCTTTGGTTTTCTTTAGCTATAGATAAGCCTTACAGAAAAAGAAAACGTGGAAACTGCCACTTAGTTATCAAAATATGTCAGCAACAGTGAAACAAATTCTTATTTACTTCCTTACAGGATTGCTGATTTTATAATTTGAAATAAAGAAACTGCCAATTCCATTGAAATGATCAAGCTAGATATTTAAAACAACTATCATTAAGATACTAGAATGCTAATGAATAAAGTAGACAATATGCAAAAACAAATGGGCAATGTAAGCATAGAGATGGAAATTTGAGGAAAGAAACAAAAAGAAATGCTAAAGATCAAACCATTGTAACAGAAATGAAGAATGCCTTTGATGGGGTCATTAATAGACTGGAAGGAATTTCTGAGCTTGAGGATGTATCAATGTAAACTTTGAAAACTACAAAATAAAAAGAACAAAGACAAAAAATACAGAACAGAATACTCAAGAACTGTGGACAACTGTTAAATACAAAATATGTACCATACATGTAAAGGGACTACCAGAATGAGACTAAAGACATGAAGGAACAGAAAATAATATTTGAAACAATAACTGGAAATTTCCTCAAATTAATGTCAGACACCAAATCAAAGATCCAGGAATCTCAGAGAACACTAAACAGAATAAATGATGTCCCCAAAACTACAGCTAGGAATATCTTTTGTCAACTTCAGAAGACCAAAGATAAAAAAAAAAAAAAAAAAAAAAAAAATCCTAAAATAAGCTGTAGGAAAAACAGCTTATCTATAGAGAAACAACGATAGGAATTATATTTGAGTTCTCAGAAACTGAGCAAGCAGAGAGAAGAAAATATACTTCAAGCAGTTAAAGAAAAGTCCACCAACTTATTACAGATAAAATTATCTTCCAAAAGTGAAGGAGAAATAAAAATTTTCTAAAACCAACAACAAAAATTAAAAGAATTTGTTGCTAGCAGACTTGCCATGCAAGAGATAAGTTCTTTAGAGAAGAGAAACATTACATAGGTCAGAAACATGAATATACATAAAGAAAAGGTTATTAAAGAAGGAATAAGTGAAGGTAAAATAAAAATTTGTATTTTTATTTTTCCTATTGATTTAACAAGTGGAAGTTGTTAATAACAACAATGTATTAAACATGTTTGCTTACATATATATTGCATATTTGATTATATATGCTTATATATATACTTATATATACTTGATATAAGTAAAATGAATGACAACATAATATAATGGATGGGGGAATAGAATTAAGATTATTTTGTTATCATAAGGTACTCATACTACTTGTGAAGTGATAGGGTGTTATTTCAAAGTGGACTTGGATTAGTTGTAATTGTATATTGCAAACTCCTAAAAGGTACTAAAAAGTATATAATAGTCCCCTCTTTTCCACATGGAATATGTTCCAAGACCCCCAGTAGCTATCTAAAACTGAGAAAAGTACCAAACCATAAGTACAAACACACACACTATATCTATTGTGTTTTTTATACATATCTAAATATGCTAAAATTTAATTTATAAATTAGACACAGTAAGAAATTAACAACAGTAATGATTACCAACAATAACAATAATAAAATAGAACAATTATAACAACACACTATAATAAAAGCTATGCAAATGTGATCTCTCTTTCAAAATATCTTATGCTGTACTCATCCTTCTTATGATGAGATGGGATGGATTGGGACAGCATGGGATTCATTATGTTACTCAATGGTAGTTCATAAAACTTATGAACTGTTTATTTCTGGAATTTTCCATTTAATATTTTCAGACCCAAGCTGAACATAAGGACACCAAAATCATGGAAAGTAAAATCACAGATAAGGGAGGATTGCTGTAAATAAAATACATATTGGGAAGAAATAAGTAAATAAAATTCTCTTTGTTCTATGGAGAAAATTCAAAATAATTGAGCAAATAAAAGCCTCCAGGAACTAATAAATGATTATAGCAAGGTAGACAATAAAAGGTTAACATACAAAAATCAGTTGCCTTCTTATATACTAGAAAGAAACAAGTGGAATTTGGAATTAAAAACACAATGTCATTTACATTGCACCCCCAAAATAAAATATCTAGATATGAATCTCACAAAATACATATAAGATATATATGAGGAAAACTATAATTTAAAGGTAATTAAATTTTAAAAAGAACTAAATGAATGAAGAGATATTTCATGTTCATGAATGGAAAGACTGATTATTGTCAAGATATCAATTCTTCCCAACATGATCTTATACATTCAATACAATCTGAATCAAAATCCTAGCAAATTATTTTGTGGATACTGACAAATAGAGTCTTCAGTTTATCTAGAGAGGCAAAAGACACATAATAGCCAACACAATATTGAAGGAGAACAAAGTTGGAAAACTGAAACTTAACCATAAAACTACATTAATCAAAAATGTATGGTATTGTCAAATGAATAAAACATTATATCAGTGAAACAGAATGGAGAGCACAGAAATAGAATCCACATAAATACCGTCAACTGATATTTGACAGAGTAGCAAAGACAATACGATGGAGTAAAAACAGTCTTTTCAACAAATGTTCTGTATTCAGTGGACATCCACATTAAAATAAAAAAATGAATCTTGACACAGACACTTCACAAAATTAACTTGGAGCAGCTCGGACAGTAGGAGGAGGAGAAGTGATCAGGCAGTCCAGCTTTGCAAAGGCTCTAGGCATCTGGTGTCCCGCAGCCACCAGCACAGGGCCTCCCTTGGCCCGGATGCTCCAGAAGAAGGTCAGTAGGTCCCAAGGCACAAGAAGAGATGAGCTCTGTTGTCAGCTATACCTGCTTCTGCAAAAGTGAAAACGAAGCTAACAAAGGCAGCAAGAAAGGATAAATCTTCAGACAAAAAATGTTGGCATGGATGCAGAGAGATAGGAACACTCATACGCTGCTGGTGGGACTGCAAACTAGTACAATCTCTGTGGAAAGTAGTATGGAGATACCTCAAAGAGCTATAAATAGAACTACCATTTGATCCAGCAATCCTATTACTGGGCATCTACCCAAAGTAACAAAAGACATTCTATGAAAAAGATATCTGCACTCAAATGTTTATAGCAACACAATTCACAATTGCAAAGATATGTGAACAACCCAAGTGCCCATCAATCCAATGAGTGGATTAATAAAATGTATATATATACACACATATATGTATGTATTTATATGTGCTATGTATATATACCTCATTTTATTAATATATATTATATAATATATAATTATATATTATAATATATAATTATAATATAATGTATTATAATTATGTATAATTATAATATATAATTATAATATATATTATAAATATATAATATATAATATGATATAATATATAATTATATATTATATATAATATATATTAATTAATATATATACCATGGAGTAGTATTCAGCCACAAAAAATGATGGTGATCTAGCACCTCTTGTATTATCCTGAGCCCATTCTACTAAGTGAAGTATCCCAAGAATGGAAAAACAAGCACCACATGTACTAACTGTCAAATTGATTTTAAATGACCAACACTTAAGTGCACATTTAGTAGTAACATTCATTGGTCGTGGGGCAGGTGGGAGGTTGGAGGAAGGGATGGATATATACACACCTAATGGGTGCTGTGTGTACTGTCTGGGGAATGGACATGCTTGAAGCTCTGACTCAGGTGGGGCAAACTTAACATACATAACCTAAACATTTGTACCCCCATAATTTGCTGAAATTTAAAAAAAATTAAAAATTGCCAAAAGCACAAAATGAAAGGACAGTAGATTGTTTTAATAAAAGAAAAACTAAAAATAATTTAAAAATTATAAAAATATGTGACTAGAGATTGCTGTGCATGAACACTTCAGTGCCATTCAATACACAACAAAGCAAATGACCCTTTCTGGAGGTATGCAGTACTTAATCAGCAAAATTATACAAAGCAAACATGGGCCTTCCACATTCCAGGTAGAGTATGGTACATAGTCAGACCACACCTGTAACTCTAATTTGAAAGCATTTGAGACAGATATCCTGCCATGGGAATTGCTCAGCTACAAGGGTAAAACAATATCAAACAATATCAATTCATTGCATACCATTCAAAAATTCACAGATGTATTTGAATGTGGTCAAGAAACACAAAGCTACTCAAATTTAAATAACACTCAAAAAATTCAAAGGAAATCCTAGCCAATTAATGTGGTTCAGTGCTAATAAGATAATTGCTTTCAAAAATGAGCTATTTTATCAATAAATAACTCTTTTGCAGTGCTTACGCTTTTAAATGCTATTAAAGGGATTAGTACTGAGAGGGTAGATATGAATGAACTGTGGCAACTACAGTCAGGCCTTAGAAAATACACGGCAAGCAACATAGCACATTCTATTGATTACATAAATTAAGCAATTAAACATGGTTTCCTAAGGTTGTCACTTTCATGTAGGTATTTATTTAGAGAAAAATATAATGTAATAAGAAAAATAATATTTAATTAGTGGGCCAGTTTATGTAGAAAATGAAAGAAACAGGAAAAATAACATGATCTTTATCCATGGATTAGAGAAAAAATTATATGAAGTAAACAAAATGAGCACAGATCTCTGATGTTTTATTATCAGTTTCTGATGTCAGTGTTAATACAGAGAGATGGTACTAAAACCTAGGAGCCACTAAAATAAAGCTCTTCTTGGTTAACTATGTCTTTATCCACTTATTTTGTCACACACACACACACACACATACACACATACACACAGGTGAATAGAGGATATTATGATTTGATTTTTTAAAACAGGTTTTAAGTGATCAGTAACATTTTGGTAAAACACTATTCTGTAATGAATTTAATTAACTGCAAACCTTGTCTTTCCCACTGATAATTATCCTACGATTGCTTGCAAAATATACCTGTGGCTAATTTCATTACAGTTGTAAGACACCAGTCTTCTTGAAGATCAATATTCTGTTTATATGTTTGATTTTTTGCTGGTAGTTAGGTGTAATTAATTAAGCTCAGTGTCACATAATTTTAATTAATGGATTTAAAATGGGAAGACTTCAGGTCACAGAGATCAGACAGTGTTTTCACAGTTCAAAGGCAGCATTAATGGATTTTAGTTAAAATATTAAAATTAGTAATAGCAAGAAGTCATCTCTTGTTAGGCAACTTATCCACTCCCAACTATGTGAAAAAGAAAATGATCTTAGTGGGTGTCTATTTCAATGACTAAGCTGGCCATTTCACAATGGAAATAACTTTATATTTGTATCCGTCTTTACCCAAAGTATTGAAAGAACTTAAACTTTTCAATTATATATTTTGTTCTCATTAGTTGAAAACAATATTGACTTGTATACATACCTATGTATCTCTTATGCAATGAAGTCACATAATTTGAAATCATTAGGGCCTTATTTAATTAATGCAAAATAAGCTATAAAATATTTCAAAAGGGATATAGTTTCATTATTGTTCTAAATTTGTAAAATAATGTTAATCATTGCATCTACCAACACAAGGGTAAATGAAAATAGCTTTTGAATTGTATATAATGTTGCTAAAGCATTATGAGTGTTTACAATATTTTGTTCTCCAAAAAGTGAGCTAAAAATTTTCCTAGGATTTTATGAAAGCCATTATTTTTTGTAATTAGTTCTTTCCTCAAATACTAACAATAGGAACTACAATATTTAAATAGTGCTTATATTATGTCAGGCACTTTCAAGACCATTCCACATATTCACTTATTTAATGCTCACAGCAGCCCTGTAATGTAGGCACTATAATTATACCTATTAACAGACGAAGAGATTAAGGTACAGAAAGATTAAACAACTTTCCCAAGGTTACACAGCTAGTTAGTGGTGAGTTCAATTTCCAAATCCGTATTGCCTGGCTATAGATCTAATGCTTCTTTCCTATACTGCTTATCTCAAAAATTTAGTAATATTGCTAATAAATTTTAGATCTTGGGCAAGAATTGTACTCCTGTTTTTATACTTTTGTTCCCTAATTCACTTTCACACTTTATGCTTACATAAATAATGGCATAAAGATTAGTAATGCTTAATCTTTTCAGAAGGAGAGTCTCTCCTGTATATATGATGGGACACACAAACCATTTTGCAAAAATAGCCTGTGAATATATACACAAATATTCACAGTTACACCACATTTGTTTTATAATTTCAGGTGGTCACACAGCTGCCTGAAGTTCACCTTGTAGCTACCAACCTCCGTGACTTATGAGGCCAACTTCACTAATCTTGTTTTCTATTTAAAATATTGATATTTTGTTAATCATGGTTGCTTTACATTAAATTTGATTTTTCAAAATGATACATTAATATATTTATCCTGATAAAGCAGTTTTTTGGTGCTTTTATGCTCAATACTATCATGAGGTGAGTTAGGCAATGCACATGTCTTATATTTTACACCTGAAGCCAGTGCCTTACTTGCCTCATCTTTGTCCCAACCCCCAACTTTGAAACAGTGCCAACTTTATTATGTCCACTACAGAAATGAGTTCTGACTTTGTAGGTCTTCTGGCTCTGTGTGTATTAATAAATGTGTAAATACAAATAGACTAAGTCAATTTATCCTTAACACAATAGCCTAACAGCTCAATAAATAGTTATTAGTCTGTTATTCCTTATCTTGATATAATGCAATAACATTAAGGAAAATGGATTTATTTCACAAAATAATATTTTTATAATAAAATTTATATGTTTAACATGGTGAGATTCTATCTTCATTCAGTAATCCATAATTAGTTTCAAAAAAGAAAAAGTTCTATGTAACATAACAGATTTGAGATTACTCATGTATTTTAGAACGTGGTATGTGTGTATAATTGCTCATTTATTGTTATCTATGATTAATACCTATAAAACACTCATAATAATTTCATATTTCTACTTTAGCCATTGAACTATAAAATGCTTGGCAGCAAATCACTGCATTATTTCTGGGTCTTAAGACCACAGAATTTTGTTTATGATCATGAAATCCTGTAATCCAAATCCTGCTTCAATTTGTTTATTTCACAATTCACACAAAATTCTTTGTCATAGGTTATTAACCTGTCAGTATTAAATATATGAGCATGTATTATTTTATAAAAATGTTACTTTATGACATCAATTTGAGAGAAGAAAACAAGATAAAATTAGAAATAGTAGTAGGGATGGGCTAATTTTTAGGTGAAGAGATACTAACTAGACTTTGGAGACACAAGAGGACAGCTTATGGAGTGTGAGCCCCTCAGGTGTTAACACCTGGAAAAGAGGTTGGGATAAGCAAAGAGAAAAATGCTATAATTGCTTCTACATACTTAGGCTCAATGAATGATCATTAGCGATACACATTCATTTCATAGCGCAACACTAGTCTTTATGAAGAGGTTTGCTATAAAATTCCTTTGATAGTAATTTAAGGAAGATGGCATTAGTTATTTATGGCAGCAGAATGTAAGCTCAGGAACAACATTCACTGAGCATGAGAGGATAGTAAAAACTTATGAAGTAATCAGGGATTTCATTTAACTGGGGGAAGCCACCAAAATATTAAATACCTGAAAACCAACATAACTTAGAAATGGGTTATAAATCTCAAAGACTTTGGATTCAGAATAATAGGTATATAATTTATACCCTTGGAAATATTGGGAATGCTGGTTTTTACATATTCATTAGTATTCTCATATTTATTACAGTTCCAAGTCTATTTGGAATGTGTCTGTAAATGAGAAGTATGTACAGGGGAAGAAGTGGAGGAATGGAGTGGAGAGCACAATAAACAACAGAAGATAAAAAGAATTTCCTGGCTTATACAAAGGTTTATTGAAGAAATGTAATTTTTTTTCTTATTTATGCATTGATTCCTTCATCAAGCATTTAATGATTGATCTTCAAATGATACAAAGTTCTCCTGCCTAGAATATTTTGATTTGAACTTGCATTATTTTTTCTGCTGAAACTTGTAATAAGGACTTATTCAAATTTTCCATCACATTATAATAGAGAACCAAAAGATTACTTGACAAATGTAGAAAATACATGGGAAAAATATTCTTTTTGGTAGTTGGTATTATTTTGGTTTGCTCTGGTCAACAAAAGTTGAGAGGAAAGGATGGGTGACACTTCTGAGAGGAAGCTCAAAGAACTGACACGTGCTTCACTTAGTGTTGTTTTTCCTCTGCCCCATGACTGGTGAAGTCCCAATGAGTGCCACTTCCTTAGTCTAGTTGTCAAAGTGAAGATGGAAAGGAACAGGGTTAAGGACCCATGATGGGCATATTACTTGAAGAAGGAATGAACCGTGGTTGTTGTAAACCATTGAGATGTGGAGGAAGTTTGTTTCTGCAGTAGCATAATTTAGTCAAAGTTAATATATGTACTCCTTGATATATTAAAAACTTGGACTTCTTTTTAGAGCCTACAAATGAAAGTATTTTAGGAGATGGATTAATATTATCAAGTGATACCTAAATAATCTCTGAAGAGCTTTTGTCATACTCATCCTAAAGTCATCTCTCCCTGATTGTAAAGGCAATGCCAATATATTTATTCTCTGTGAAATAGTCCTGACACTGTTGGTTACCTCAAACAATACAGAGTAGCTTTTCATCTTGACAAGGAAATATGGACAAAGGGTTAATGCAGGAACAAGATTATTAAAGAGAAAAAACAAAGTGGACTAGGAAAATATAAAAAGAATGAATAAGAAAATAAATCACACACTGCTTCTCACATGTTAATGATGGCTCACTTTTGCAAAAATATGTTAGGTTATTAAGTATGGAATATCTGATTTCCTTCAGTACCTAAGTTTGACAGTTGATATCTCACTTGGATTATTTTTTTTTTACTGTGAAGGTACGGATGCTTTCAAATGCATGTTTTGGCCTGTGATTACTTTCAAATTTGGGGGGGGGGGGTTTAGAGCAATTTTTGTAAAACCATAAAAAGTCAAAATTTTTATTATTTTTGAATATGAGTTCAGTTGTGGAACCAATGCAGCGCAGACAACTGGAAATACCAACAAGGTGTTTGGGAAGGATGTGGCTAATGAACACACAGTACATAGGTGGTTTGAGAAGTTCCATTCTCGTGATTTGAATTTTAAAATGAGCCATGTGGGTGACCTGAGACCAAGGTGGATAATGATGAGCTGGGAGCTACAGTGGAAGCGAAGCCATCTCAAACTATGTGTGAATTAGCAGCAAGGTTTGAAATGACTATTCCAGCAGTATTAGAGCATTTGAAACAAATGGGCAAGGTAAACAGGCTGTATAGATGGGTCCCGCCTGAATTGAACGAGCATCGATCAGAAATCACTTCAAAGTTTGCCTTTCTTTGCTGTCAGAACGTAAAGGCAAACCATTTCTACACTATATTGTTACATGTGATGAAAAACAGATTCTTTTTTGACAATTGCAAGTGTTTGGCACAATGGCTAGATAAAGATGAAGGTCTGAAACACAGTCCAAAACTGAATATTTATCAGAAAAAGCTAATGGTGTCTGTTTGGTGGTCCAGCACTGGTATTATCCACTACAGCTTCATGAAAACTGGTCAATCAATTACAGCAGATGTCTGCTGCAACCAGTTGGATGAAATGATGAAAACACTTGCCATTAAACATCCAAGATTGGCCAATAGAGACAGGCAATCCTTTTGCAAGAGTACAGGTTGCAAAAATCAATGCTGCTCAAACTATTGTAGCTGGGCTTGGAAATTCTCTGTCATCCACCATATTCACCAGACATTGTGCCAACTGTCTACCACTTCCACCAGGCTTTGGACCACTTCTTGAAAGGAAAAATATTCAATTCTCAACTAACTGTGGAAAACGCCTTTCAAAATTTTATCACCACTCGTTTGCCAGGCATTTTTGCTGCTAGCATGAGCAAACTACCATTAAGATGGCAAAACTATGTCAATAGTGTAGGCACATACTTTGATTATTTGCACTGTTTCTTGTTTGAGATATAATAAACTAAACTTTTGATTTGAAATCAGACATTTCATATTTAATGACCTAGTAGACAGACATATTTTATGCATTCTTTGCCCCTAGTATCTTATGTAAATTTTGTTTGCATTAATTTTATGACAAACTTGCAAATATGGCTGTAAATTCCAACAAATATATATGTATTTATGTAAATGACAGATAAAAAGCTAAAATTTAAAACAAACTTGTCACTTAGGACTACGATGAGTCTGAACATTCATTATGTATAGAAACATGGTGAGTGAGATTTTGCCTGAGACACAGATTACATTAAATCCCGAGGAAATAACATTTAAGTGAATTAGAAGAAATTTAAAAGTGCCAAAAATAGTAAAACTTTTAAAGAGGTGGGAGTTTATTTTGGAATCCATGGTAATTTATAAATAAATGATAGAAACATTATAGTGGGCATGAATTTTGCAAAAATCCAATATTCTAGGAAATCTTTACTAATTTCAGATTTTTAAAAATATTTATTGTGGTAAAATACACATGAAATCTACCATTTTAACCATTTCAAATATATAGATCATTATATAGGTTATTAAATACATTCATAACATTGTGCAAACATCACTGCCATCCACCTCCATAACTTTTGAATCTTGTGAAACTGAAACTGCTATATTCATTACACAATAACTCTCCATTCTCGCCTCACCCCAGCCCTTGGCACCACCATTCTATTTTCTGTCTCTGTGATTTTTGACTTCTCTAAGTATCTTATATAAGTAGAACCATGTAGTATTTGCTCTTTTAGAATTGACTTATTTCAATTAACATAATGTCCTCAAGACCTGTCTGTGTTGTAGCATATTGCAGAATCTCCTTCATTTTTAAGGCAGAATAATATTCCATTTATATATAATATAAATGGGCAAGGTAAACATTTATAACATATACCACATTTGCTTATCCACTCATCCATCAATGGATGCATGTGTTGCTTTCATGTTTTAAATACTATGAATAATGCTGCTATAAACATGGGTATATATATTTGAGGCTCTTTTTCAGTTCCTTTGGGTATGTACAAAGAACTGGAAATTTCTGGATTATATTGTAAGTCTATTTTAAATTTTTGAAGGAAATGCCATACTGTTTTTCACAGCAGGTGCACCATTTTACATTCCCATTAAAAGTGTACAAGGGTTTTCATTTCTCCACATCTTTGTCAATACTTATTATTTTCTGTGTTTTTGATAGCAGCCATTCTAGTGGGTGAGAAATAGTATCTCTTAGTAGTTTTGATTGTCATTTTCCTAATGATTAGTGATATTTAACATCTTTTCATGTACTTTTTGGTCATTTGTTATCTTCTTTGGTGAAATATCTATGCAAATCTTTTGCCCATTTTTTAATCAGTCATTTTTCTTTTTGTTGTCTAGTTTCAGGAGTTCCCTATATATTCTGGGTATTAATCTCTTATCAGACATATGATTTGAAAATATTTTCTCTCATTCTGAGTTGCCTTTTCATTCTGTTTACATTGTCTCTTGGTGTACAAAAATTTTACATTTTCACAAAATACAATTTGTCTAATTTTTCTTTTATTCCCTCATATCTAAGAAATCATTGCCAAACCAGTCTCATAAATATTTTCCCTTATGGTTCCTTCTAAGAGTTTTGTAGCTCTACGTCTTACATTTAGATATTTGATGTATTTTGAGATAAGTTTTGTATATAGTTAAGATTAGGATCTAACTTCATTTTTATACACATAGATATCCAATTTTCCCAGTACCATTTGTTGTAAAGGCTACCATTTTCCTATTGAATGGGCTTGGAACCTTCAACAAAAATAATTTGACCATATATAAGGGTTTATTTCTAGGTTATTTTAGTTCATTAATCTATGTGTCTTTATACAGTGCCACAATATTTGATTACTATAGCTTTATTGTAAGTTTTAAAATCAGGAGGCATAAGTACTCCAACTTTGTTTTCCTTTTTAAAGATTATTTTGTATATTCTGGGTTCCCTTGAGATTTCATATGAATTTTAGGATAGATTTTTCTATTTCTACCACAAACATAATTGGGATGCATTGAATATATAGATCTCTTTCAGTGATATTGACGTTTTGACGCTATTAAGTCTTCCAGTTCACAAACATGCATTTCTATTTGTGTCTATTTTAATTTCTTTTAGTAATGTTTTTTAGTTTTCATTGTACAAGTCTTTCATTTCCATGGTTAAGTTACTTCCTAAGTATTGTATTCGTTTCAACGCTATTATAATGGATTTGTTTCTATAGTATTCTTTTTAGGTTGTTCATTATTAGTGCATAGAAATGCAACTGATTTTCATGTGTTAACTTTGTGTCCTGCTGCTTTGCTGAAATCATTGTTGTAATCATTTATTTTGTGTGTGTATGTGTGATCTTTAGGATTTACTAAATAAAAAATCATATCATCTTTAAAAAGAAATAATTTTGCTTCTTCCTTTCCAATCTGAATCCTTTTATTTCCTTTGCTTCCCTAATTTCTCCGGCTAGAACTTCTAGCACTGTGCTGAACAAAAGCAGAGAAAAGGGGCATCCTTGCCTTTTACGTAATCTTAGAGGAAAAGCTTTCATTCAGTCTTTCACCATCGAGTATGATGTTTGTTGTGAGTTTTTAATACATAGCTTTTATTATATTGAAGTAGTTTTCTTCTATTCCTTGTTTGTTGAATTTTTTTTTATATCTATCATGAAAGGGTGTTACAATTTTCCAATTGCTTTTTCTGCATCCATTGAGATGACCATGTATTTTTTTGTTTCCCCTTCATTCTATTAAGGTGGTATGTTACATTGATTTATGTTCATATGTTGAACCATCCTTGCAAATGAGGAGTAAATGTAATGGTGTATTATCCTTTTAATATAATGTTGAATTTGGTTTGCTAGTATTTTATTGAGGATTTATGCATCAATATACATTGGTCTGTATTCTTTTTCATAGTATCTTTGTCTGACTTTAGCATCAGGGTGATACTGGCTTCCTAGAATGAGTTAGAAAGTATTCTCTCCTTTTTGAATTTTTGGATAAGTTTGAGAAGGATTGGAATTAGTTCTTCCTTAAATGTTTATAAGAATTCACACTCAAAGTCATCAGGTCCAGGGTTTTTCTTTTTAAGGAGATTTTAAATTACTGATTCAATCTCATTACTAGTTATAGGTCTATTCAGATTTTTTTTTCTTTGTGACTTAGTCTTTGTAGGATTTCTGTTTCTACAAGTTTATCCATTTCATCTAGGTTATATAATTTGTTTGTGTACCAATGTTCATAGTATTCTTTTATAATCATTTTTATTTATCTAGAATTGGAAGTAATATATTTAATTTCATTTCTAATTTTAGTAATTTGAATCTTCTCTCTTTTTCTCATAGTCTATCTGACAAGAAGTTTGTCAATTTTATTGATCTTTTCAAAGAACCAGATTTTGGTTTCACTAATTTTCTCTATTTCTTTTTCTATACTCTATTTCATTTATCTTTGCTCTAATCTTTATTTCCTTCCTTCTGCTAGCTTTTGTTTTAGTTTTTCTTCTTTCTCTACTTCCTTAAGTTGTAAAGTTAAGTTGCTGATTTGATATATTTATTGTTTTTTAATGTAAGCATTTACATCTATAAATATTCCCCAGCACTGCTTTTGCTGTTTTGACATGTATTTTTATTTTCACTGGAAAAAAGTTATGTATTCATTTATCCTTTTTGTTAAATAAATACTACTTCCAAAACAAATTATGCATAGATTAGAGGAAATAAACTTCATTAAATTATCTTGTAGCCTTGACTCTCTAGACTTATTTGTTGTATGTCCTATAAATAGATAAAAGGCACTGTGGAGAAGGATAATTTGGCTAGTGGTAGACTATACTACTGGTATATAATGTATATAACTACTAGTATACAACTACTAGTATATAACATGACACAGTCTCCAAATTATTCTTTATTACCTGTTCTAAGATTCAGCAAGGACAACAACTGCAATTACCTAGAAGATTAACTGTATTTAATTGCTCATCCAAGTGGACTTACAATTTTGCCCTAGAGGTCGTAATGTGACAATTTCAGCAGATCTTGTGTTTGTATGAAATGTTCTGTGATTTCATGCCAGTTAAAACACAAATGAATGTTTTTACCATAATGATAGAGATAGGTCACTTTATCCTCCCTGGAGACTTGAAATTGTAGAGGTTATTAAATTCTTTTTTCTTAATTATTCTATTTAGCTCCCTTACAGGGGAAAATAAAGCCTAATACAAACTAGTCATCAATAGAAAGGATTCAAGATAGCATTAAAAATAAATTATTTTAGATTTTGAACATTTTTAATTTTCTTGAACATTTTCAATTTTCTATGGTAATCACCAAATAAATAGAGACTATAATTCCCAAACTAGTGGAGGAAAATATCGGGATGTTAGGAAAAACCATTCAATGCAAAAAAAGGCAGGAATAGAGCTAAGAAATGTACAGAAAGGCAAAGCAAATTGAAAGCACATAAAAGTGATGATATGAGTTAATTCAAATGCTGCAAAAAATAAAAATGCTTTAGTTACAGAAAAATAGTGTGAGAATAAAAATAAAAAAGAAAGGTCCAGCTATGCGTTGCTTACCAAAACCTTTATTTAAAACATCTAAAACAAGGATAAAAAAATATTGAAAATAAAATGGTAAAAAAAAGTTATGCCAAGCAAAACCTACCAATGGAAAGCTTTTTAATATCAAATATGCTTTATATTTTATTCTATAAATAAGAAAAATGTCCTTGAATCTGGCCTATTTTCCCTCTGATCCGTTTCTCTCTCACCCTGACTGTGCCCTTTGCACAGCACTCTGGTCCGTGCAGCCTACACTTTCAGGGTTCTGTTTAACTGATCAAAGGGAGGAACCAGCAGGAGACTGAGATGGGGGAGAAAGGCATCAGTGTTTCTACCCTTCTCTCTCTGTGCCTTGGGCCATACCCGCCCTAGTGAACCCCTAACCTCTGTGCCTGCAGCTCTCTTCCTACAGATCTCTCTGCTTCCGGTTTCAAGTATCTTCAGCTCCTGTTCCCTTTTGGTTTCCTCCAGTTTAAGCATAGTAATGATTTTCTTCTGTTACTAATTTCTGGGGTGCCTCAACACTCTCTGTTGGCTTTTCAACTTTCCCATCATCTGCCGTAACTACTTCTTGGTTTTAATTCCATCTTGAAATTTCCCTTTATAAAATCAATAAAGGGCCACAAGGTGGGAACTCCGGTAAGGGAAATATATGTAGATAGATAGATAGATAGATAGATAGATAGATAGATAGATAGATAGATAGATAGATACACACACACATCTCCCCAACTATTGTTCTTTGGCTTGCTTTCATATAATTACTTACTACTCAGGAGTCATATAGCTGATGGTCATAAAGATGCTTAGCTTTCTTTATTGTTCCCATAGATAGCATCACCCTTGTGAAACTTAAGGCTAGTTTTTGAGATATTTTGTGGGCCCTGAATTCTGGTGGAACAGCTGGCCTACCCAGACCAGTTGCCCATACCAAAGAACTGACTCAACTGGTATTGTGACCCCCACCCAAGAATTGACTCAGCAAAGAAAACAATTTCTATACTCTTATGGATCCACCCCAAACTTAGACAATCAGCAGATCTAATTGCCTAGTTCTTTGCCTGCCAAACTATCTTTAAAACCCTTTCTCCCAAGTTCTTGGGGAGGTGGATTTGAGAATTCCCCCCATGTCTTCACACGGCACCTGCAATATTAAACTCTTTCTTTGCTATAACCTCTCCTGTCTCAGTATATTGGTTTCTTCTTGAGCAGTGGGCAATAAACCTGGTAAGGCTGTAACAATTTGAACCACTTCAAATGGTTTCCGTTTTTCCGATTGGATTTTAACTAATATTGGGAATCACCATATGCCAGGCATCCTCAAACTATGGCCCATGGTCCACATGTGGGTGTTTTTGCCCATTTGTTTTTTACTTCAAAATAAGATATGTGCAGTGTGCATAGGAATTTGTTCATAGTTTTTTTTAAACTATAGTCTGGCCCTCCAATGGTCTGAGGGACAGTGAACTGGCCACCTGTTTAAAAAGTTTGAGGACCCTTGCCATATGCTATGGTCCTGAAGGTAAATGTTCCCTTAAAATTCATATGTTGAAATGCTCTCCCCCACCATGATGGTATTAGGAGATGGGAATTTTAGGAGTGATTATGCATAAGGATGGAGCCCTCCTGAAAGGTCTGAGTGATCATATAAAAGAGACACAAGAGAGTTCTTTTGCCCCTTCTGTTATGCAAGAGCCCAGCAAGAAGACTGCTATCTGCAAGATAGCAGTAAGAAGTAAGAAGGCCCTCATCACACAGTGAATCTGCTTTGATCTTAGACTTCCACACTCCAGAACCGTAAGAAATGAATTCCTATTATTTATAAGCCACCAGTTTGTGGTATTTTGTCAATGGCAGCCCAAAAGGACCATGATATCATATGATGATGAAATATATTTTTGATCAGAAGTATATAATTTTTATCATAAGTATAAAATGATTTTAATTTATATAAACTTAACTTCCAGAGATATAAAATAAAAAATTAATAGAATTACAAATAGAATTAAGTAAGTCTACCATAATACCAAGAGATTTTAACACAGAAAAAGCAAAGTTTCATTTCAAGCATAACATTTCCCTGAACTTATTAGCTCTGAAACCCTATTTGTAAGCAGATTGTATATACGACCAGACGCGTCAACTGGAAAACAGCTCTTTTAAATGCAAAATTTTCATTTGTGCTACTCATCCTCACTGTATTTAAGCACATCTTGCATGCAAACTATGTCATACTAGTAGGTACCTGCAGGAGAAAGGAAAATAAAAACCCATGAAGATCTCAAATTCAGTAGAGATACATTCACTTTACATCATCATAAATTAGAATAATGTAGAGATATGTATAAAGTGCCACAGGAAGGTAGATGCCTGTGAAGAAGTTAAAACTAGGTCTTATAAAAAATAAAAGGTGTTTGCAAAAGGAGGAAGCCATAACCATATTCATAAATTCTTTCATTTACATATCCAATATGAAGCACACATTTATCACACCAGCCACAGTTTCTGGTACTGAGCATAGATAATTAAAAAATACAGTGGTTACCCTTATTCTATTCATGGTCTACTGGAGAGCCTGAGAAGAATCAGGAAGGACCCATTTTCCATGCTGCAGAAGGTGAAGCTAAGGAAAGCTTCCTAAAAGAGGTGGTATGAATAATATAAATTTTGAAAAAATGGAGAAAAATGTTTATTAGAAGAATGGGAGTGGTGGAGCTGGGAGGCAATGAAGGGACACTGTCCCAGGTGTTGAGCACACATTCCTTCAAAGGACAATATCATCTTTTTTTCTCTATTCTTCTTTTTTCCTTCCCCACTTTCTTTCTTCTCTTTCTTTTTTCCGTCCTTCCTTCTTTCTCCCTACCTCCCTCTCCTTTTTCTTTCCCTCTCTCTTTCCCTCTTTCTAATACCTTCTATATCCCACCATTCTTGCAAAGAGAATCTAGATTTCTAAATAAAAGTTTGCCTGGTATGCAATTTCTGTTCCTACACCCTACAGGATTACTATTTTAAAAACATTTTGACAATTCTAGGATAAAATGTTGGAAAAACTCTTATAGACATTGGCCTAGGTGAAGAATTTATTAAGAAGACCCCAAAAGCAATTACAGCAACAACAAAAATAAATAAATGGGACCTGGTCAAATTAAAAAGCATCTATACAGCCAAGGAGACTACCATTAGAGCAAATAGACAACCCACAGAATGGGAAAAAATATTTGTATACTACACATCCAATAAAGGGCTGATAACTAGAATCTACATAACTCATAAAAATCAGTAAGAAATAAAATCAAATAACCTCATTATAAAGTGAGCAAAAGACATGAACAAAAATTTTTCAAAAGAAGACAGACTAATGGCCAAGAAACATATGAAAAAATTCTCAACATCTCTAATCAACAAGGAAATGCAAATCAAAACCACAATGACCTATCACTTAACTTCAGTGTGAATGGCTTTTATCAAAAAGTCCCAAAACAAAACAAATGGTGGTGTGGATGCCGAGAGATAGGAACACTAATACATTGCTGGTGGGACTGTAAATTAATACAATCTCTATGGAAGAGACGCCTTAGAGTCAGAGACAGAGACTACTTAGAAAACTAAAAGGAAAACTACCATTTGACCCAGAAATCCCACTACTGGGTATTTGTTCAAAGGAAAACAAAGACATTCTATAAAAAAGACACCTGCACTTAAATGTTTATAGTAGCATGATTCACAATTGCAAAGATGTGAAAACAACCCAAGTGTCCATCAATCCATGAGTGGATTAATAAAATGTGGTATATATATGCCAGAGGGTACTACTTAGCCATAAAAAATATGGTGAACTACCTCTTGTATTATACTGGATAGAGCTGTAGCCCATTCTTCTAAGTGAAGTATCACAAGAATGGAAAAACAAGCACCACATGTACTCACCATTAAATTGGTATTAATTGATAAACACTTGTGTGCACCTGTGGAAGTAACATTCCTCAGATGTCAGGCAGGTGGTGGGGGGAGGGGATAAATTCACACCTAACGGATGAAGTGCATGTTATCTGGGGAATGGCCGTGCTTATGGCTCTGACTTGGGTGACGCAAAGGCAATATGTGTAACAAAGCATTTTGTAACCCGATAAATATTCTGAAATTAAAAAAAACCACGTTGATATTTTCCCAAAAGAGGAGACAGAGATTATACCTCATTTTTTAACTTTGTATGCAATGTTGCCAATCAGAAAGACAAATTTCTAGTTTAACAAGTAGTATTGAATTCCTCTTTGTTTATTATCCTTTAAAGTAAAAGAGAAAGAGGAAGTAAACTGCCTAAGTCCAGAAAAACATCAATTTTTGAAGCCAACTTTGCTTACCACAGGTCTAGAAGAAACAGTGAAACAAAGAAAATTATTTCCTTTAGGTAGAATTTTCATTTTATGTGGTGCCCTTCAATTCTCTCTCAGGCCATTAAGTGTTTTTGTTGTTGTTGTTGTTGTTGTTTGTTTGTTTGCTTGCTTGTTTTCAGTTTCTTCACAGTATCTAGGTCTCTGCTTGGGAAGTGATACAGATTATGCACTCAAGCTGAGATATCAATCATAGATAAGTCATTTGTTAAAGCCTTTGCATGTCTTAACACAGGGAAAGCAATTTTGTAAAATGTCAGACAGCATTTTTGTAGGTATGTTGTTCTGTAAACCATATCACTTAAATTGACATGGACAATGCCCTCTCATGGGACAAACTACATCTTTTTTGAAATAATTTTACTCTTTATCTGAAATCTTAGGAGGGAAGATCCCATTCCAATAAAAGAGCTAACATAAATCTTGTCACAATTTTGTTCTTACGTGATTTTTCCTTTCTTATTAAATTTTGATGCTACAAAGAATGCTAGAATATCTTAAAATATAAATACCGAATTCTGAATACCCTATAATCCACATAGAAGTTGATTATAAATTTCATGAGGGCTAGAGAGGCACCATTCAAAAGTGGAATAAAGGATCTCACAATTTCTGAACAAGGTCAAGCTCTAGAAATCAAGTTTAGCCAGTGGTACTACTGACAATCAAAGGCCCAAATTCCTAATAAAATTACCCACAATTTATATGAATATTTGATTTTTGTGAAGTTATTATTTTGGATTTTCAATTTGCTTATTCTGTTTCATCTCACCAAACACACTTTTTTGTAGCCAATCTAATTCCTTCCACTGCAATTCACTTGACATTTTTAAAAAGAAAGATATTAAGAAGTTTTAGGTGTATGTTCATAGGGCTTATCTATTACAAAATCCAGAGATTTTGTATGCCAAATCTTTTTTAAAAATCCAAGGTTACCAAAGCAGTACATTTATCATTTAAATTCATACCTTTAAACACACCCTCTCTCCAATTCTCTGTCTCACAAATATAACTCCCCAGAAAAGACTTATCACTCACACCTCTTAGAAAGGGCTGTATCAATGTGTTCCACATTGCATTTTTGATAATTCTTAAGAAAGAGTTTCAGTCAATCAAATAGTAAGTTTAAAAATTATTTCATAATTTTTTACAGAATCTTGACATTTCAAGTTTTTGAGACTCTTGCTTTTATTAAAATCTGACCTTTTCTACCTAAATATCATATTTTTGCATTGCATTTTGATAACTCAATAATGTTTTTAAATGAATATTTTTTTGCCTTTGACTCAAAAGTATACAGATCAACATGGCAAGAGCAAGTTCCATTTTTTAATTTAAATTATGTTCATAGCTTTAGGCAGACTTTAACCTTTACAATAGCCTGGATATAATTCTTATTAACACCTCCACTACCTACTCTAGTGATTCAGTGGAGATAAACTCTTTCCCTCGTAGCACTGGCATGCAATTTTTTTCTTATCTGAGTTAATTGAGAAAAAATAAAAATATTTCCAGCCCATATTTTTTGGTTCAACATGAAAATGTTATTACTGACATACATTGGTCTATCAATGTGTGTGTGCATGTGTGTATATACATGCACACATTATACATATAAAAATGTAGGGGTAGAGAAACTGTCTAAATGAATGCATAGAATATCAAAAATAAAAATAGACCTTTTATTAGGCAATAAATTATTGATATATAGGAATTTTTGTGATTTTCAGCATGAATGCTTTTCCCTGGTATTTGCATAGTGCCTTAGAGTTTCCAGAGAAATTCCTATATCTTATATCACCAGACAACAAAGTATAAAATAAGCATTATTACATTCTTTTGGGTAAATAGATTCCAAGCCATAAATTGTGTTAACTATTTTCACACAAAAACATTAACTTCAATTACAATGCTAAAATGATTTTCTTATATCTCATGGTGTATTAACTCTGATGTCCCTTAGATATCCCACCATCAAAGAGTAAGCCCCTTTTCATAAGTAAGGAAAATATTTTTATAAATGTCTATGCTTTGTGACTGCAGGAGGCTTAGGATTTATGTTGGATTCTGATTCCTCAGTATTTCTGAACCACAATATTCTAATCACTAGCGAAAGGATGCAGGTTCATACTCTAGCCTTTGCAGGTTACCTAGCTACTTGCTTTATCAGCCTGCCATCAAGCTGCCCATAATTCTTCACTCCAAACATGGGAACAGATTTCTCCCTTAATTCTACAAAATTCTGCTTAGTCCCAGCTGTAACTCTAAACCAAACTTCAGTGAAAGCTTGGAGATAGCAGAAAGAAATTACAACCGAGAAAACAAAACGTTAGAACTAGACAGGGGCCATAAATTCTCCTGGATACCACAAATGATGACTCTTTACAGGGTGAATCTTTCTGTCTCTCTCATCTTGTTGTCCATTCTCCTGCTGTCAGATGGCGAAGACCAGTTTATCTCCCTCAATGGTGATATTTTGAACCTGACTTCCACTGTCATGGTCTCTAGATTACTGCAGTGAAGGAGGTAAATATTATTTTCTACTCCAAGGCTTTTCCTCACCTGAATCAAAACCTTATTAAACTTTAGAAATGCAAATAATCCACAATTGAGACAAACTTTTACATTATTGTAAAAGAGTAGGTTAGGTTGAATTACTCCATAACAGCTTGCAATTTGTCTTTCTTTTTGCAAATGCAAAATGCCCATTAATGTTTTCCATCAATTCAAAAAATAATATTTGCAAGAAAAATATATTAAAAACTACTGCTGAGAGCTTTACAATATTTTTTCCTTTTGTGGCAGAGACTGGTAGCTGGCCACTAAATTCATTCCCTTTGCTCTGAGCACACACTTACCAGCCTCCTTTGCACTTATGTGTAGCCATGTTGGCCAATGGAATGTGAGTAAAAGTAATAAACACCACTTTTAGACCACACCCATAAAAATCTTTTATGTATAATCATCCATGCTTTCTCCTTCTGGGGCTAAAATTGTTTCTTATTGTCTCTAAACTGCCAATCCTCACAGAATGGATATGATAGTATTAACTTATATGGTTGTTATGATAATTATATGAGATGAATGATCATGTCCTTTGCCCATTTTTTGATAGAGTTATTTGATTTTTTCTTGATGATTTTCCTGAGTTCTAAATAGATTCTAGTTATCAGCCCTTTATCGGATATGTAGCTTGTGAAAATTTTCTCCCATTCTGTGGGTTGTCTGTTTGCTCTTGATAGTTTCTTTGGCTGTGCAGAAGCTTTTTAATTTGATCAGGTCCCATTTATTTATTTTTGTTGCTGCTGTGATTGCCTTTGGGGTCTTCTTCATAAATTCTTTGCCTAGGCCAATGTCTAGAAGAGTATTTCCCATGTTTTCCTCTAGAATTCTAATAGTTTCACACTTAAGCTTCAAGTCTGTCACCCAGCGTGAGTTGATTTTTGTGAGAGGTGAAAGGTATTGATCTTGTTTCAGTCTTCTACATGTGGCTATCCAGTTTTCCCAGCACCATTTATTGAATAAAGATTCTTTTCCCCAGTGTATGTTTTGGTCTGCTTTGTTAAAGATTAGTTGGCTATATGAGGATGGTTTTATATCTGGGTTCTCTGTTCTGTTCCACTGGTCTGTACCTGTTCTTGTGCCAGTGTAAAGATGTTTTAATTAGTATAGTTTTGTAGTATAGTTTAAAGTCTGGTAAATTGATACCTCCCATTTTGATTTTATTGCCTAGGATTAATTTTGAAATTTCTCAAAAGAAGACAGAATAATGGTCAACAAACATATGAAAAAATGTTCAACATCTCTAATCTTCAGGGAAATGCAAATCAAAACCATAATGAGATATCACTTAACTCCAGTGAGAATGGCCTTTATCAAAAGTCCCCAAACAATAAATGCTGGTGTGGATGCAGAAAGATAGGAACACTCCTACACTCCTACTCCTGTTGGTGGGACTGCAAACTAGTTCAACCTCTGTGGAAAGCAATATGGAGATACCTTAAAGCAATACAAGTAGATCTACCATTTGATCCAGCATTTCCACTACTGGGCATCTATCCAAAAGATCAAGTCACTTTATGAAAAAGACACCTGCACTTGAATGTTTATAGCAGCACAATTCACAAGTGCAAAGTTGTGGAAAGAACCCAAGTGCCCATCAATTCATGAGTGGATTAATAAAATGTGGTATATGTATACCATGGAGTACTACTCAGCTTTAAGAAACAATGGTGATATAGCACCTCTTGTATTTTCCTGGATACAGCTGGAACCCATTCTACTAAGTGAAGTATCTCAAGAATGGAAAAAACAAGCACCACATGTACTCACCAGCAAATTGGTATTAATGGATCAACACTTCAGTGGACATATAGGAATAACATTTATCAGGTGTTTGGCAGGTGGGAGGGGGGAGGAGGGGATGGGTATATACAAACACAATGAGTGAGATGTGGAATGTTTGGGAGATGGTCACGCTTGAGGCTCTGACTTGAGGGGCAAGGGGGGGCATGGGCAATATACATAACCTTAACACTTGTACTCCCATAGTACACTAAAATAAAAATAGAATGAATGAGATGAATGAATGTATATCACTTCCTACAATTATTGGTATAGGGTAAATAAAAGATGATACTATTATTCCATGAATCTCAACTCTTTTCTCAGTCTTTGCCTCTTGATTTTTCAGAAATATTTAACAATAATGAATTCCTTGGGGTCGTCTCCTTCTTTGGTTTCCTGATGGTCTACTTGATCTCTTTCTGCCTTCTGGACCACTCTTTCCTGTATTCTTTTGCTTGCTTTATTTTTCTTCTTCAGGACTTAAATATGGGCATTCCCTGAAGATCAGATTCTAAATATTTTTATTCATTTAATTGAAAATGTCATCTTGTTCTAATAGTCTCTTCTTTCCAATCTTCATCTTTATCCCTGACATCTTTCTTGAGTTCCAATTCTTCATTTTTGACAAACATCCAGAATTCTAAATGTGCTTATTATTCTCACCACTTTGCATCTTTCTTGATCTTTTCACCTTTTATATTCAATCACATCTTCTGAAGTAAAAAATAATGGTAACTTCTGAATTTTGGCCTTTAACTTCCACTCTGCCTTGCTACTTTTATCATTCTAGTTCAGTTCCTTCTTATTTTAAGTGTAACACGGTCTCATTTCCTTCAGCCCTGCTTTAATTTTGACCAATATATCTGAAGTTCAAATATTAGGAACATAAGTAAATCTCCATAGTCTGATTTTTAATGTCTATAAAACTAAACACATAGAGGAAACTGACAAACTCTAATATTGTGTATGCCTTACTCAAAGGGGCTTGAAGCACCTCAAGTCAGCTTCGTTGAGTACTGCCATAGATGAATATTGGCCAAGTGTTATAATACCTCCTAATTATCTTTTACTTGACAAGACAGAAATTCACATTTTATAATTTCCCAATTTTTATATTAAATACATTGCCATCTTATAGAAAAATGTTTTTAAAGAATACTTTGGGCAAAAAAAAAAAAAAACCATCTAAGAACAGAAAGGAATGCACTGGTAACCAGTTTGCGATCTCATCTAATGACTTAAAAGAAAACAAACCTTCAAATGTTTGATAACTTCTTATGAACAAACAAAGCTCAGTGAAATCTGTTGTACTTGCTGAATTCACAGCACACTTAGCTGTAAGATAATCGCTTACCTCATAGGCATCCAATATACACCTCATCCTGACTAGGACATACTAGTTAATACACTTTTTATTGTGACACTCCAACATCTTCCATAAGCTTTGTGTGGCTATCTTTTTCAATATTACTTCCTAAAGCCACTCTTCATGAACCTTCACTCCTGTCAACTAATATTATTTGATCCTCCAACACACATTTCTAATTTCCCATTTACTTATTCAAGGTTTTTTCCCGTTTACTTATTCAAATTCCTCAGTATAGAATTCACACATTTCTAATTTTCCTAGGTGATTCTTCCATTTACTTATTTAAGTTCCTCAGTGTAGAAGTGCCTTTCATACCTTCACTATTTTATTTTCTGTTAATTCTAAGAGGAATTGTTATATAGTCTTAAGCCCCAAATTTAGTTATATTATATAATATTATTACACTTTCTTTACTGTAATCATTTATGATTGGATCATTACACAAATTGCTTCTTCGTTTTTTTCCCCCACTTCATAAGGATAGTCATACCTTCTTGCCCATTATCTAAAGTTTTTATTTTGGAATTATAAATATACTTGGAGCTAGAGCTGTTTGATTTACATTTTCTCCAAGCAGCAGATAGAATCCTGATATGGACTGTTGTTTCTCAACAGAGGTGAAACAAATTAATCCAGCAAGTGACATTTTCTATGGCATGTTTTATGCCCAGCTTGTCACTGGTAATTGAAACAGAAGGTAGAGTGGTTTTAAACCTTCCTGATAGGATATCACTTTACGGTGGTTTATCAATTTCTGCTTCTCTTCCTCTTTCTGAACAGTTTGTGGTTCAGATAAGAAACCAAAGTTTAGTTGGAAAAATAGTGTGGATTAGTTAAGGTAGCAGGAGTGACAGAATAAAGATAGAACCCGTGATAATGAAACCAGCAATTTTTAGGGGCACTTTTAATCTTCTCCCAGTGTGAGGTACTTTAGGTACATTTCACAAAGACAAGGACAAGTAGTTTTATATCTTGGTATGTGGCTTCAGTTTCTACGAAGAGTGCTGTAAAATTATCCACTATGTGTTAACAAATCTTTTCTAAACTGCAATTTGCCTGTATATGCATGATCTCTAAAACTTAATAAATACAAATGTTTACTAGAATATTTAATATAAATTTATAACCAAATCTCTGATTCATTTTGTAGGATATTTCAAGTTAAATATTATTTATTTCCACTAGACTAATCTTTAATTTTTTTTTCTTTTTTAATCTTTCAACATTTGTTTTGTCTACATTAATATTCTTTTTTCTCAGAGATGGAACGAAATATTTTCATGAGGGCTTATGCAACTTCAGGTTCCTTAAGAAGCAGATCCCAATATGGGAGAACACACTCAAAAGATTTATTAGGGAAAATACTTGTGAAGGCAAATTGAAAGGGTGGGTTGAGGGTAGTGTTTGGAAAGCTGTCAGAAGACACAGCAGGTCTGGCTTATGAAAAAGAGCGGCAAAGAAAGAAGTGTGGTGGGAAGAGTCTTATATTGCAGTGCAGTTCAAGGGTGTTCCTCAAGGCTGTTAAGGACTCTCCAAGCCAAAGCTGCCTGTTAGAGAAGTCCTGCATCTCCCAGGAATGAACCTGCCTTAGTTTCTCTGCTGTGCTCAATCATCAGCATGGGCAGAGTAGCCACAGCTCAAATGTGTGGGAATGGATCTTGGAATCCAGTAGCTGGGGCTTCAGTCAATAATGCTCTTCAATGTCATATATCTGAGAACACATTTTTATGGCAGCTACAGAACTCAAATTCAAAAACGTTTATTAAAAAATAAAATAGAAAATTGTATATAAACTTGCTCTGGTTGATAGAAGGTTATGTGGAAGTTTCTCACATAATTTGGATATTGTAATGTATTATGTTTGTACTTATGCTATTGTTTCTGTTACGATATCCTGTTTGGATTCCCTCAGAAAACATAATAACATGGTAAAAATGAACTGACACTTTATGTCCATCTTTGAGGGCAACCAAGAACAAGATTGGGCAGGCATTGTCATAAACCTTAGCAACTGCTAGGAGAAGAATCTCAAAGGGTAGATTGTAAGGTCTCTTCTTTAAAGAAATAGTAGTATAAATTTGAGCCCTTGATTTTTGCTACAAAGAAGAAAAGGGGGACAAGAACATAGCCTGGCCTAAAAAGTAGTACAATAATTCCAATAAATGCATGATTGGTTATGTGATAATTTCTGCAAAATAAGAAACCATCACATAAAAAGACCAGTTGTTCTCTCAGAAATCATAGTGTTTTACTAGAGTTTAGAGTCTGCTCTCTTTTAAAAACTGGAAGTTTAGGAGGTTTTGGCTCTAATTTGTAATTCTAAATTAAAATTTAGTGAGCTAATGTCAAGTGAATATACTTAAAGGATTTTTTACACATTTTCTATGGTAGTTTACATAAAGACTTTCCAGAGGGAGCTAAGAGAAATACAATTAACCACACGTGGCCAATGAGGAAATGGGCACAATGATATTTAAGAGGTGTAATACGCTCATATTCTTTCTAAATGTAGTCATCAGTTGTGTTAATGACAAAGACAAGCTGATATTTCTACTAGAAGAGATAAAAGGCAATTAAGAATGCCTCACCTTTGCCTGGGTTCTTAATATCACCAAAGAGGACACATATATATAATTCCAATTATGGTATAATTGGCAGTAGAGTTATTTTTCTTCTCCATATTTTCTTTATATAGTTGACTAGAATCTCTTTTACCATACATTTGATATAGTGATATTGGTCAGCTGTCTGTGAGGCTATATCTGCTTTGAAACATTGTCTCTGTTACCAAATTATATGTAGTATTATTATGAGCCACTGGTGACATTTTAAATGCTGATTGATCAATTGATGTGAACTATCATTGTAGACCATGAGTTTATATGAGACAGAAAAAATCAACAAAATAAGATTATCCTAAGAAAAACATGAACATCTTATTCATCATGCTTTTTTCTTAGTAATAGTTCTTGAATTTTTTTGAATAGTCATATAATGATGGTTAGAGAATGAACTGGAATGTGGACTTGACTTTAGGTACAATGTCTGTCATACCTACCTCTGTATTCACTACATTTCATCAATGGACCCTAAAATATTCCAGCATTGGGAACAGGTTGGAGGTACCTCCTATGTTAATAATAGATGTATATTAATAAAGAATATAGCAAATTGGTAGTAACTCTTGAAAGTGAAGTCTTTATAATTTAAATTCAGACAGTATTAAAAGAGAAAGGTAGTGATATAAATATTAGCTACTACATAGATCTCCTTTCCATCCTGTGTCAATAATCCTTAACAATCTTTCAAAGGAATCTGATTTTCAAGTGCAAGTATTTTAGTTCAATAAATTCCATTTCCCATATTGTTAATAATAATAATAATTATAGCTGAGATTTTCCAAGGTTTCGGTGGTCAATATATCCTAATCACTTAATATTGATTTCCTTATCCGATAACTAAAACGTTCTGTTGCTTTATCCATTTGGGGGATGGAGGTGGAGGTTGAGGGGATTGAAATACAAAGACATTCACTACCTCCTCTAAGGTCCTATTGGCAATGAAACCAAGAGTTGAAACAAAACAATCTCTCTCCAGAGCCCATGTGCTCAACCACTTATTAATACTTTACCGCCTTCCTTATTGCTGCTGAGGGAATGACTCCCCCTGAGCAGGTGTTTTAAAAATGAAATTGTGCAAGCAATGTCTGCACAACTGACTCTTAAGAAAATTTTAGAGGGAATTCCTGAATTTAGTAAGAGATAGTACAAGATAGACTTAAATCTACTTTTAAAGCTCTAAGTTGTAAGACTTTGGAAACACTTGCCTTCATGTACTGCAGAGGAAGAGCTCTTTCTGCTCCCTCCTCTCTGCTTTGCAGAATCTGTTTCTCCCTTAGCTTTCTCCTAATTACTGCAGATCCTCTCCCTGGC
The DNA here is from genome assembly GCF_040939455.1 of Microcebus murinus. Lineage (NCBI taxonomy): Eukaryota > Metazoa > Chordata > Mammalia > Primates > Cheirogaleidae > Microcebus > Microcebus murinus. The sequence goes on from NC_134114.1 coordinate 61,867,452, forward strand.
TGATGCAGTTTCTCACCCTACACATATCATATATTCACCCTGGCTCTTGCTTCTTTGTCAGTGAATTTGAATTTGGATCTGATGTGTTTAGAACGGGAGCAGACAGACAGAAGATGGAAAAATGAGAAGGAAAGAGAAAGAAAATAAACATATTACTATTTTTGGATACTAAAGCAGCCTGTTGCCCACTTAGAACTCTGAAATAAAATGAATATGTAAAGAAATTGATTTGTATTTCTCCATTTCTTCTAGTGAGAAGTTAATAAACTTCACCCATTTTCTCTAACTGTAGCCCTTGATAACCTCAGCAACACTGAGGAGAATAGTAACAGAAGGATTAAAGAAGGAAAACCTCTTCTAATCACTGCTCCTTAAATCTCAGGGTTCACATTCTGTTCCTTACCATTCCTGTAATCTTTTTCTTTTAGATACTTTATCTGTTAAATAGAATCTTATAAACTCACTTGGGAATCTTATCACCATTTTTAAAAAAGTAAATACATTCCTTAGTTCCAAAATACATTTTCAAACACAGCAAGTTTGCAAGAACAGATTACAGCCATACACACACACACACACACACACACACACACACACACACACTGGTTTATCTTATTTATGTGGTATAACGGTCATTTTACATCTTAGGTTGTATGATCTTGATATCCTGGAATAAAAATGGAGTATGAATTTGGAGATAAAAGATTACAGGTCTTACATTTATATTACCTGAAACAGCTCACCTACCACTGGGAAAAAATCATGCCTTAGAAGTTGCTTATGTTTACATCTGTTCTTATTTTATTTTTAATGAAAGAAAGTCTAGGAAAGTTATGGGGAAAAATTTAAAGAATACACTACAGACGAATTGTTTGGTGAGATTTAACCAGAAAATAGAAATTCTTGTTTGACATGAGAAAACAACCATGAGGAAGACCTTCTTCCCAATTGGAAGACTCACCTCTATTGGAACAACTACAACATGAGCACGGCTCTCACGTTAAAAAAGAATGTCATCATTTGGTTGGGAAATTTTCACACACTAATATATTTGGCAAGGAATAGGAACAGGATACAACCAAAGGTTTGTTCTCAAGTGTATTGCTAGTGAATGGGGAATTATTTCACTGAGTGAACTTTTTCTCTCTAAGCCTTGATTCTCAGAGAAATAACATAGCTAAAAGGGAGCAAAGTAGAAATATTTGAAAAGAATCATATACTATTTGAGCTGGGAAAAAATATCTTCTAGTTATCAGCTCTCACTTAACAGGTAAGAAAACTGAAACCCAAAGATATTAATTAACTTATTTATGTTTCCATTGCAAATTATCACAAATATAGACATCTAAATGAAAAGATTAATACATTTGATTTCCTAAAACTTAAAAATTTATAACACATGAAGAGAAAGTCACAATAAAAATTTAAAAATAAATGAAAAATGGGACAGATTATGACAACATATTAAAAAGGAGACTTTCCCTACTACAGAAAGAGTGGTTCAAATCAATAATAGAGACAAGAATAATCATGTAGAAATGAATCATAGGGCATGAATAGACAGTTCACAGTTAAACAAATTAAATAAACAACCTGTGCAAAATGTCATTTATCATTAAATCAATATAAATTAAAATAACAAAGAAATACTTCTGTCAATCTGTCAAATGGGAAAGGTTTAAAAGTTGGGTAACAATCATAGTTAAGAAAGTTGTTGTCAGGAAAAGTAATCAGTGGTGTGCTGCAGGCAGCCTTACCAATTCATAGGACTTGAATATGTTCATTTTCATCTAACTATGATCTCAGTAACATCATATTGATAGCTTGAAATTGACAATGGCTGGTATATTTATACCATGAAAATTGTCAATCGCTAGCAATAAAGGTTTTATTATTTTTAAGTCAGGGAATGAGTTGTTAAGAATTTACTATCACGTCACTATTTATACTCACACTGTAAAATGAAATTTAATCAAAGAAAGTTCCTCATAAGAGGACTATTTGCAAATATATAACTAAATTTTAATGTGTTCATATTAACTCAGCCATTTCATTTTTATGAATTTATCTTTCAAATATATTTAGACAGGTATGCAAATCTCTACAAATACAATATGGTGTCATTTTAGTAAATGCCAAAAACAAATGGAAACAATCTAAATGCCCAAGTAACAGAAAGTGATAGAAAAATATATGGGCATCTAAATAAAGAGAATTTTGCATTACTTTAAAAATACATGAAGCCCTACATGCAATGATACACAAATATATAGCAATATTCTTTGAAATGAAAAAATAAGTTACTAAACAGTAGGTATAATATAATGTTTTGTATTGATACTATTGGAAAAAATCAAAAAGATATCCGGAAAGTACAAAGAATTTGTTCACATTATTTGCCTCTAGAGAGTGGAACTACATGTCAGGAGAAAAAATTATATATAAACATATCTTTTCCTGAAATGTAGACATATATGTATGTATGTGTACACTTATGTTTGTGTATATATGTGTGTATATGTGAGAAAGGAGATATATATATATATATACACACACACTATTATACATATATACACTATATGTATAATAATGTGCATATATATATAACTTACATTATTTGCATTTTGATTTAAATTTTTAATTTTAACATTATTTTTAAAGGGAAAATACTCTTTTAAATTTACCTTTGATCATAAGGTGAAATGTGGCCTTTTAGATTTTTAAGTGCAGCCATTTGACTGAATCCAAATTTTGCAGAACAAATTTTTTTATTAAAGCAGGTACAGCAGAGAAAGATGAAACTTTTCTTGCCTCCTTTGGTGCTTAAAAAAGAAAAATCTTGAAATCAGAATGCTGCAGGTTCCCCACTGCTTGAGTAAATTATTACTGTAGTACCCAATAGCTCAGTAGGGGCTAAAGTGTGAAGCCCTATTGTCAGAAAAGCTTATTCTGAAAACAGAGACATTATTGCTTGTAATCAATCTGGAGAAGGAAATATTAAGCCCTGCAAAATCTCAGAAGGCTTGTTTCAGACAGGATATGGAAAGATTTATTATCTCCCTTAAAAGAGGCTATATGATAGGGTGGATGGTATGGCTTAATGGGCTTCTCCTGAGCTTAGAGTATGATTAAACTTGAACATCTATGTTTTGCTAGTGATAATATATTTGCTAGTGATAATTACAGTGTTTTGGAAAACCATTTGGCAATATTAAGTGCAAGAAAAATTTTAGTACTGATTGGCTCAGGATTCCTATTTCTAGTATACTCTCCCCAATAAATAAGCTGAAACAAGGAGTAAAATAAGGTCACGAAGGTGTTTGATTATAGCAGTATTTATTTTAGTGGAAAACTGAACACATTTTCATTCTTCAGAGATTATGGAAATGTAAAAATAATGTAGTGTATACAATCAATGAAACAAAATGCAGTTATTAGAAATCTTCAGCATAAAAACCATAATAACGTACCACTAGGCTGTTCTTATATGTCTCAATGCAGCCTCTAACTAGACCTGATGAGAGTGAGCAAATCTGACCCTTGTTAAGTGTTGCTTACTTCACAAAATGGCACGATCATCCACAAATTTGCACAAACCTGGTGTTATCCTTTTATTAATACTTTGTCCTACCCCATAGCCTCCTGCATATTTAATCTGTGATTGCACTGGTTAGTGTTATTTACTAAATATTTCTCAGACCCAAACCCTTTCTCTCTGTTTACCACCTGCTCCGATATACTAATATCATCTTCTTTAGACTGTTGTAACAGCTTCCCAGCTGGTCCCTTAGCATGTTAGCTCCTACAGATCTATTCTCCAAAAGTAGTGGAAAGATCTTATCAAAAATAAAATCCTTATTATATTCATATTGTTCTTGGGATTAAGATAAATAAACAAATAACTATACCTGATCATATTCTGCCATTAGGGATTTTGCTGAGGTGATTTCTTTTGTCAGTTTAACCTAGATAATTTTAACCTAGATAAGTCCTATTAATCTTTCAGCTTTCACTTTAGCAAGACTTTGTAGGGTAACTCCATATTACCTTTCTGACTGGGACAGATAACACCACTTTTGCCTCTTTTTCGGGGTACTTGTCAAGCTGAAGTATATCAGTTGATTGCAGAAATTTTATATCTGTGTTTGTCTTCCATAGTAGATTGTCAATTCTATTATGGCAAGGACCTTACTAGAAAGGAAGATTTTAATAGTAGTCGTTCGTATCTATTTTGTCTTAGTATATTCCACCTGATGCACAAAAGTACATTATATGCAATAGTTCATTTGTTCCTCACAAGAAATCTATACATTAAATATTATGCTATTGTGCTGTTGAAGCTATTGTCAGATATCTGACCTTAAATTATACAGATCATAGTAGATCTAGATTCAAATTCAGGTTGTTCCAACTTCCGGTATCCTGTTTTTAGTTTGCTACACTGATTTTTATAATTAAGGTACTAATATTATGGGTGGTCTTGATCCCCATGTTTTCTCAAGTATTTCAGGTGTAGTCTTAATGGCAATGATAACAAATTGTCATTAAGGTTTCTCCCACCCTCAATCAATGTCTTGCCAATGTGGGGATGAGGGAAGACTTCCCCTTCAACCAAGAAGGTTCACTGAAAGATCAACTCACAATAAGGCAGATTAATAAGAGAGAAAGATTTATTTCCTATGTGCATGGGGAGAATCACAGAGTAATTATCCAATTTCCCAATGGGGTGCAGAACTTTATATACCCTCATTTTGGAGGGGAGAGGGAGATGAAGAATGTAGGTAATTCTGTTGAGTGGCAAAGGAAAAATGAAAAAATACTTGGGAGAATGAATGAATGGGGGGAAACAGATTGACTTGTAAATGATTCTCTTTAGAAACTAAATTAACCTGAGAGATAGGTATTATCTTAAAATGGTTTAAGTCAGTTCTGGTTGCATTCTTAGTCTTCTTTCCTGCAATATATTGAGATAACAGGAAAGGGAAAGGAAGTCAGTCAGTCATTCTTTTTTCTGGGTGTGGTTTTATGAAGAAGAAAAGCTCCTTCCAATGCCTAGTGATCTCTGAAGGACTTGAATTCAAAATACTCTTTATACCAAGTAGTCACATTTTGGGGTGAAATTTCCTGAGGTTTTTCATTACTACGGTTTCTCCCACTCTCAATTAATGTCTACTGTTGTCTTGTCTCTCCCAGTAAAGTCAAATATTTAAATAAGTATTTGCTTCTTGGGGCTTTTGTAATAATAATCCTATCATAAAATAAAATTAAGTGTGATTAGTTTGTTTGAGTTTTACTCTTAGTTTGATATATGGTTAAATTTGTATGAAAATGAAAAATGGAGATTTACTATTTTCATTTCTGGAAACTTCATAAATTTTAGCAGTGAAGCATAAGTGTAGGCATTTTCTCTTGGTCTGCTTAAAGGTATGGACATCTTTTGAATTACTTACAGAATATTTTGGTACCTAGTTGGGCAGTTAAATATTTGCAAATTAAAAAATGAAAGCTTTTTATATCTTTGATTTATTATTTTTCTAAAAGGTATCTCATTTTCATGTATTGTAATCCTCTTGTCTGTAGTGTTGTTTGCATACTTTTTCTCACTTAGAAAACTACATTTTAAGTCCATAAGGGGCAAGTGCATGTGTGTGTTATGTGAGTATAGTTGGAAACACAAGAGAGAGTCTGTTCATTTGTGTTGTCAAATTGTTTACTGAAACTTTCTACAGTTATATTAAATTTGTGACATACTAGGAATTCATTTTATTCCCGAGAGTTTAAAACTACACAAAAGCATACAATGTACACATTGCTGATATTAGCAAACATGAATTAGTTATAGCCCAGCCATGTTCATTGCCTGTTGCTCAAGAGGAAGCCAATACACTGAGACAGCAGGGAAAGAGTTTAACATCACAGGCACCATGCAATGATTTGGGAGGAAGTTCTCAAATTAGTCTCCCCAAGAATTTGAGAGAAAAGATTTTTAAAGATAGTTTGTCAGGCAAAGGACTAAGTAATTGGCCCTGCTAATTGACTGGGTTTGGGGTGGAGTCATGGAGGTGTAGAAATTGTCTTTGCTGAGTCAGTTCTTGGGTGGGGGTCACAATACCAGTTGAGTCAGTTCTTTGGTATAGGCCACTGGTCTGGGTAGGCCAGCTGTTCAACCAGAATTCAGGGCCTACAAGATATCTCAAAAACTAGCCTTAAGTTTCACACAGGTGATGTTATCTATAGGAACGATGAAGAAAGCTAAGAATCTTTATGACCATTAATTAGCTATATGACTCCTGAATAGTAAGTTATCATAGGAAAACAAGCTAGGCAACAATTGTTGGTGTGTGTGTATGTGTGTGTGTGTATATATATATATATATATATATATATATATATATATATATATATATAAAATTTCCTCTACCACATTTTCCACATTGTAGCCTTTTATTAATTTTATAGAGGGTGGTTTCAAATTGATGAATCCTGCAGCTCCACAGTACCCAGCACACTCAATAAGTAGAATGATGACTGTCAGGTCTGTGTTGAAAAGAATTGAGCAAAGTTATTGAATCTGCTCCTGGGTACACATTTTACTTACATTTCTCTGGGTGCAACTTAACTATCCACACTTTGATTAAGCAAAATCGGTCTCTCTTTTGGACCAGTGTGTATTATAGATTTTAGAAGGCCAGAGACATTTATTTTTCTGTACTATAAATTAAGAATATATCTTATAATTGAGAAAATTCCTTTTTTTTTTTTTTGGTAATCTTAGTCTGACATGGTTTTGAAATAATGAGTTATTAGGCAACGAACTTTGGTAACCTATTAGAAATATCAATCTATCATACATTATCAAAAATATTCAGCTTAGATATTGTAAAATGTAAAAATGGAAATAAGTTTGCTTGTGTGTGTTTTTGTGTGTGTATATTTAAAATATCCATGTGTGTTCACATTTTAGCACTATTTCACCATGTGCATTATAGAAACATAAACTTAAATTGTTCTAAAAATTATGAAGAATTTGTATCATATTATGAAATGTAAAAATTACTTATAATACATAAGAATATGGCAAGTATTAAAATATCTTTATGGAAAAAATGCCCTATTTGACAGAGTTGTCTAGTCTCTGGGGTTTTTATTCTTCTCTTAATGCTTACTTCTTGTTACTGCTGGTTTTATCTTGCAATTTTATTACTTTTTTTACTTTTAATTAATGATATTTTATTGTTACTTCTGGAGGCTTTTAGGCAAGGAGATGATTTAATAATTAAAAAATGAGTAAATTTTACTAGAAAGAAATGTGCCATTAAAAGAAGCCATTTCTTTCAGCTTCAGTATGCAGAGCTAGAGCTGTGTGAATCACACTGTGTTCAATGAGATCTGCTGAGAAAGGACTTACCAAGCAATATTAATATTTTACTCTGCCTTTGGGTCATTTTTCAGCAAGTAAAGATGACCACCAAAGGTGAATGCTGGGTTGTGTATCATAAAAACAATGAAATTCATTAGGATGTATCAAAGTAAAAGTTGAACAAGACAATGTTAAACAGATAATGAAGACTTTATTCAAGACTGTTTTAACAAAGGAGAAAGAATCAGAACATCATCTAAACTCAAGTTCACTGAAAGAAAGGTGGGAGAGTTCTAAGAGCTATGGTGGGTATTGGGGAGATTGTACATTGTTTTCGCTACTGGCTCTACCCAAAGGAAAAGTAAGCTTTCTCATAGCTTCATGAAAGGAGGTAATTTTACAATTTGGAGAAAGGCAACCACATAGGTTAGGATCTTACCCTCCTGCAAAGGAGCCTCTCTTTCTTGAAAATTACATTTCAGAGGGATGGCCCCCGGTCCTTGAGAAAGACAGGCTTGGGTTGTGAAACTGGTTAGAGGCTTAAAAAATATTTTATCTCTAATGGAGACAAGAAGAATTTATAACTACTATTTTTCAAAATTAAATGCTGTAAGAAAAGAGAGGTCAGGGCCTAGAATCTGAAAAAAAAAAAAAAAACCCGTTTAAAGTTTAGTCAATTTGAAGGAAACATTGGTCACATAATAATGATGGTGACATTTTATTTTTCTACATTGTTTTATAATATGCATATGTATCATTTATCTTTTTAAGGCAAATGTTGATAGATGAAGCAAAGGCTCAGAGACCTTGGCATTTGCTCATAACCATATACCTTTGATATAATCATTCAACCCCAAATTCACAGTGCTACTATCTTTTGTGCTTGTTTCTACTTCTATTTTTTGGTAAATATCTGAGTGAAATGTAACTGTCTCCCTTTAGAAGAAGATGCTTTTTATTCTTAATTTTACCTGTTCCATCATTGTGCTCACCTTTCTGGGAAAAGGAGCATGGAACTGAACACTGTGTTTATTTTTATCTCTATGACACTAGCTATCTAGAACTAGCTTATCTAATAGCATACCACTTACACTTCAACATTCTGAGTTGGGAAGGATTATAGCATAACTTATCTTTCCTTTTTATAATTGACACATAATATTTGTATATATTTATGGGGTACCTAGTGATGTTGCAATACATATATAGTGATCAGATCTGGATAATTAGTATATCCATCATCTGAAACATTTATCATTTCTTTGTGTTGGGAATATTGAATATCGTCCTTCTACTACTTTGGAACTATATAATATATTATTGTTAACTACAGCCTTCTTTTCTGGGAATATCAAGCATAGTGTAGCTATTCTTGAGAAGTACTTCCATTAGCGCCTGAGTCAGAAGAAAGCTTGCCACCCACTGACTCAGCATGAGAGTCTCAGAAGTGCTTGAAGGCTCTCTGCCAAGTAGTCACTCAGACCAACTTTGCATAGCTCTGTGGATCTGATAAGAGGAGGAGATAGTACAGCTGCTTGCTATTTTTAAGCAAGCATAAAAATAATGAGCAAAGAAAGTTCATGGATACCATTGTGACAGTTGGGGCTAAATAATGCATGACATTAGTGGCTTGAGTTTACTACAGCCTCTTATTAAAAATTTCTGCTTTGAGGGATGAAGAAAACTACAGGAACCCAGTATATTATGATGCCTTCAGTATAGGAAGCATTATAGCCAGATGGGTTATTTTTACTCTTAACTTGTGCATAGATAAAATTATATCAAAAATATGATGAGCTTTACCCATTCAAATCATTGGAAATTGAACACTTTTTAACTTCGATTTTATAACTTTATAATTTCAGAGCGTACTGTTTTTGAATATGAGAGATTTTTGTAAAATAGAACTGTAAATAATTGTCTTTCTTCATAATTGCATCAAGTGATTTTACAGATAGGCAACAACTGGAATGTGAAACAGGTCATTATAGTCAAATAAACCCTTTGAGCTCTTTAGGTCCATGAAAACATCTTCATTGCAGTGTGCCTAGTGAGTAGAATGAAATATCTGGACAAATATATATATTATGACAAAATTAATATTTTCAAATCCCTCATATTCAGTGATTAACAAAATATCTGTTTAATAAATAGATACTCAAAATGCATGTTAAATAAATGAATAAACAAAATAAGTGAAAAGAAAATTTGTTTACTCAACAAATATTTATTGAGCCCCTATTCTATGTCAGAATCTCTTCTAAGCCCTTCGCGTTAGGGAACAAAACTGGCAAGATACAATGCTATGTTGCATAATTTGACACCCATATTATCAAAATTTCAACAAAGTGATGCTTCGATTTCTAAAATTAACTATATGGCCCCATAGAAAATTTTTTGTTACCTATAGGGATAGGAGGCATTAGTTTAGTGAGCAACCATATAGTATGGTGCAAATATGACTTTTACACAAAAACAAGGAGGAATGTTAAATTCAAACCAAGACTAGGTTTTTTTCAACCCCAAAACGACATAATTATGAAACTGAATGGAAAATTATAACTTAGAATTCTAAGTAAATCCTACAGAATAATCTGTGAGTACAATTTTTATAGTAAATAAAGTGGATTTAGAACAGGTTTTGGATATATGATAGTGCCTCTATACTCTTTTGTTTCCTTTTTTATACATGGAACCTCTAAGATGATCACTTCACCATAGTTGCATTACTCCTCAAACTTATTCTTAAAATAAAGACTTACCTGATTAGACAAACCTGGGCAATTTTTGTCATTTATAAAGTACAAAAAATTTAATGCAGATGTTTCCATTGGCATTATGCATATAACATTTTTAATACAGTTTCTGGAAGTTAAATAGGTAATTATTATTATAATTATTTTTATGATTTTTATTATTAGTATTATTACGATAAAATTAATGTTTCCAATAACAAAACTTAAGACAGAAGAATATCAAATTGTTATGTTTATAAATTGTTTAAAAGCTATAGAAATTATTTAAAACCACTTCATGTATTATGAAATGTTAACATAGTTACTTTTTTGAAATATAATTTCTTTCAGTGACTTTGGAATTTCTATCACCAACATTAAATAACAAAAATGCAAGAGAGTAAATTCATTTTTCTTCCAACATACTTGCAAAGAGTACTAGAAATCAATTTACATGGATTTTTCCTTTTCATTTCTATCCTTCATAAGATGACAATTTTTAATGTAACCCTTCAAGTAAATATTCATAAATGATTGTCCTACCAATATTCTCTGCTCTCAAAATATCTCCTGAACAATTGTAGTTATGTAATTTTTTTCTGTGAAATGAATGTGCCCTGATCATAATTTTTATTTTATCTCTAATCTCATTAATAAACAAAAATTTGATAGATTTGAGATTTACCTGCATATGTACTGGAATATTTATAAATACAAAATGGTTAGTAACAGACTCCCCAGAATTATAATCCAAATTGTTGACTCAAGAATCCTTTTTAGTTTTTCAACCATTGGCTCAGTTAATATTTTTAAAGTAATTGCTATGTGCCTTGCCTTTTTACATGTTCATGACTTTCTTAAACATTAACTTAGAAATAAGATGATAGGAGAAACTTAACTTTGGTTTTGATGAATAAAATGATGCTTCTTAATCAAAATCCATATTTAGTCATAGGAGTCTAGGGGTAAATATCTAGACTTTTTCCAAAGATTTCTTTCTTGTTATCAGATATTCAAATTTTGCTAAATAAATAAATTATTTAAATAAAAACTGACTTAGAAATCAGTAATAGTATCATATAATCATTGACAAACATGACATGCAAAATACTTATCAAATTTCTGTAATTTCAGATCACAGAGTAAATGATTAAACTAGAAATGAATACTTACAATAGAAAAGTCAGGAGAATATTCACATTAATTTAAAAAATTCTACCATAATGCTGATTTTATAGTTCAGTGGAAAATTATCTTTATTGTCATAATAAATAAATCTTTATGAATAAAAATTATAATTTCCTAATTTAAAAATGAGTTACCTTTGTGCATTTCTTAAATGTTCTATGCTTATTCTAAGCATCTTACTTAGAATACTTAATCCAGTATTAATATTGAAATCATTTTTTGAAATAAAAAGTGTACTATTGATTCTTCATTTAATTCCAAAGCTTTGGCAAGCTTTACATTTTTGAAGCAATGTAACATGCTACATGCTACAAGATGGCATTGTGAGCTAGGCATTTCTATCAAGTTCTGGTCATATCATCTCCATTTGTAAATAACATAATATATACTTAAAAATAAGATAATTATTCCACCAAATAATCATAGACATAGAAGAAAGAATTATATAGTCAGGTTGCCTGAGAAGTTACATTATATAAATAGTTCTTCATGGAACTATGTCATATGTTAGTTATGAAAAAGAGAATATATATTATTAAAGAATGTGAAGAATATGACATATTTTATAAATTTGAATTACATGACATAATTATGCATTATATGTAAATTACATATCATTACATACAAAGTTATATATGTTATATAAACAGCTCTTTGATAAATCACATAAACAGTCATTCATATAATTTACAATTTAAAAGGAAGAGTATTTAACTATACAGTGTAAGTAGACACCAACATTATATTCAACAGTGATTTTAGATATCATATCCAGTTATACTTCTTCATGACAATGCACCATTATATATCAGTTTCAAACATATAGCTAAAGGATAAATTTACAATTACAGGAATAATTATATTAATACAATTGCAATTATTTGGATAATGTAGTACCCTGGGTTCTCCAGAGGGACAGAACCAAGGATATACATGAAAGGGAGTTTATTAGGAAGAATTGGCTCACACCATTGCAAAGATGAAGTCCCAGAATAGGCAGTCTGCAATGTGGGGAATGAGAAAAGCAGGTATTGTGGCTCAGTCCAAGACCAAACCTCAAAACCAGAGAAGCTGACTATGCAGCCCTAGGTCTGAGCTGAAGGTCTGAGAGCCCCTGGTGACTGCTGGTGCAAATCCCAGAGCCCAAAGGCCAAAGAACCTGGAGTCTGATATGTAACAGCAGGAGGAGAAAAGGCGACTCTGTGGAAAGAATACTTAGATGTGGTTATACTCTTTTTTTTCCTTCAATTTTTTTTTTATTTCAGAATATAGTGGCGGTATAAACATTTTGGTTACATGAATTGCTATTGTACAGTTTTAGTCAAAGTTATAAGTGTGACCATCATCCATATGTTCTGTATTGTACCTGTTAGGTGTGAATTTATCCCTCCTCTCTTCTCCCTCTAATTTGCATGATTTCCATTGAATTTTACTGCCATATATGCACATGAATGTCAATCTATAAGTTTTAATTTAGTAGTGAGTACATATGGTTTTTATTCTTCCATTCTTGTGATTCTTCACCTAAAAGGATGGTCTCCAGTTTCACCCAGGATGTTACAAAAGGTATTAATTCACCATTTTTTTTTTACGGCTGAGGAATACTCCATGGTATACATGTACCACATTTTATTGATCCGTTCATGTATTGATAGGCACTTGGGTTGTTTCCACATCTTTGCAATTGTGAATTATGCTGCTATAAACATTTAAGTGCGAGTGTCTTTTATATTAGGTCATTAAGTATGAAATGTCCAATTTTGAATCAAAAGTTTAGTTTATTATAACTCAAACAAGAAACAGTACAATTAATCAAAGTATGTACCTAAACTATGACACAGTTTTACCATCTTAAGGGTAGCTTGTTTATACCAGCAGTGAAGACACCGAGAGAGCTAGTGGCCATGAAATAGCAAAAGGCATTTTCCACAGCTTGTGGAGAATTGAATATTTTTCCCTGCAAGAAGTGTTCCAAAGCCTGGAAGAAGTGGTAGTCAGTTGGTGCAAGGTGTGGTGAATATGGTGGATGACAGGGAGTTTCCAAGTCCAGCCTCTGTAGTTTGACTGGTATTGTTTGTGCAACATGTAGTTGAGTGTTGTCTTACAAGAGGACTGGTTTATCTCTAGTGACCAATCTCAGCTGCTTAATCACAAGCTGCTCCTCATTTCATCCAACTAGTTGCAGTAGACATCTGCTGTAAACTATTGACCAGGTTTCATGAAGCTGTAGTCTACAATACCAGTGCTCGACCATCAAACACAAACCATTACCTTTTTTGATGCATATTCAGTTTTGGACTATGTTTGGGAACTTCATCTTTATCCAGTCATTGTATTGAATGCTTGTGATTGTCCAAAAGAATCCATTTTTCATCACACAAAACAATTAGTGTAGAAATGGTTCACCTTTATGTTGTGACAGCAAAGAAAGGCAAGCTTCAAGCTGATTTCTCTTCTGATGCTCATTTAATTCATGTGGAACCCACCTATCCAGCTTCTTTGCCTAATCCATTTGTTCCAAATGGTCCAATATTGTTGGAATAGTAGCCTTGAATGTTGCTACTAAATCACGCGTAGGTTGAGATGAATTCACTGCTGCTACAGTTTCAGCTCATCATTGTCCACGTTGGTCTCAGGTTGCCCACATGGCTCTTTTTCAAGATTAAAATCACCAGAATAGAACCACTGATAGACTGTGCATTCATTAGCCATATCCTTTACAAACAAATATTGGAAGAAATATTGTTGGTATTTCAAGCTGTCTGCTCAGCATTGGTTTCACAATGGAACTTATATTTGAAATAACACGAATTTTTTACTTATCCACAGTTTCACAAAAATTGGTCTAAAATTATTTTTCAAGATAATCACAAGCCAAACCATGCATTTGAAATAATGAGGATGTGCCTTCACAATAAAAATAAAACAGAAAGTGTCAAAGTGAAACATCAGAGATATCAACTGTCACAGTACTTAAGGGAATAGGACATTTCATATTCAATAACCTAATGAAATACCTTTTGTTCCTTTGGAAAATACTCAGTAGTGGGATTGCTGGGTCACATGGTAGATCTACTTTTAGTTCTTTGAGGTATCTCCATACTACTTTCCATATAATATTTTATATATATATATATATATATATATATATATATATATATATATATATATTCTTGAAAATAATAGTGCTGGGAAAATTTCACAGTTGTACATATTTTTAACATTATAATCAAATTTCTTTCAAATTATCTTTGATTTTTCATGTCAGAGATCAACATGCACCAGATTTGTAGCTTTTCTAATACTACATTCTACATTAAAATTTTGATATTCCATTTTTGGATATTTATGTCATTTTGTGCTTCAAGATACAAACCTAAAATCAATTCCTTCATGAAAATTTTACTCTGATCACTCTCTTCAACCCTATACGCTGAGACCCACCTACTCTATATCTCATTACATATACCACTTTTGAGAGCCAAAATAAAGAATATTGGTCGCGAATTGGGCTGGAACTACAAAAATCTAATCATACAAATAGAGTTATTGCTATATTCAATATCTTTTTTCTTTTAGCAGCATTTAGGAAATAAGAGACAAGATCTTGCTACTTCCTCCTTACAGACTATGATACTCTGATGGAATTCAACAATATAGTTGATAAAGAGAAGAAAACACTAAATAATAATGACAGTATATATATTTAATTTTTTCAGAATTCATATGGAGAATAATCTTTTTACACCTCAGAGTCTTTTAATAAGGTCATGATGGTACTAACTATGGCCAATGATAATAAATCCTTTTCTATAAAATTGTCTGAATTGACCCTAAAAATATCTGTTGAAAGTCACTTAATGACAAAAATGTGTTATCTTTATGTCTTTTTCTGGCATAATTGGAGCATGTAGAACTAGGAAAATGAAAATAACTTAGATAAAGTATCTATATAACTAAATATTATAAAGTTGAATTAGCAATATAATAAAATATTAGAATATTAACAAGAAGACTACTACAGAAAGGTAAGAAATATTTATTATCAAGTTCTGCTATTATAATAGTTATTATTAAGTAAGCTAATGAAGAAGCAAATATGTGTATATCAATGGATTATAAATTATATATGACTAAAATTAAAAAAATAAAAAGTAGGATTTGAAAGGATACTTTTTAAACTGAGAATGTTCTCTCAGAGCAAAATCATTCTCAATTATAAATCTTTAAAGTCATTTTAATTAAACAGATAGTAGATAATGATGTTTTCAAACTGCACTGTATTGTAAATTGTATTCAATACAATTAGATATGGAAACATTATAAGTTTTAAATATTGAAAAGAGAGTTAGAAATTAATCTCAGTTTATGTTTATGATAATCACCTACTTGGAAAACTCAAAGAGAGCAACTACAAGTATATTAGAACTAAGAGGCAGTTTGGTGAACTGACATGTCAATTAACATGAACACATCATAATCAATTTTCTGATTAGAATGATAAAAAATTAGAACCTATTGAGGAAAAAATGGTTCTACTTATAGTAGGGCCATATTCTAAAAGTAAATTCAAATAATCTGATGCTCTTTTCTATAGTAAGCTAATGTCATTAATATAAATACTATCAGGACCTAGAATTTAGTTAAGTGTGTAGCCCAACAAACCAAAGTTGATTCAGAAATATTCTGGCAGCATATTCTCTGTCATAAAAGTCAGCTGATTTATAAGTGAACATGTCATACTAATCTTTAAGGCAGAAATTATATCCTGTAAGTAGGGAATAAATGTAAATCAATATTTACATGGAATCATCAGGAAATAACAAGTTCTATAAGACCAAATTTTCTAGATGATAAGTAGTATGAAGATGTTGATATGTCAAATTAAATTTGGAGAACATTTATTGTGTTTCACCTCAATTTCTGACAATTTACAATTACAGATGCGACATCATTGTGAATTTCAGGTAGTTTGACCATCTAGAGTTGAAGATACAACTATCAATAGGCAAACTATGATACTTAGAATTATAATAAAAACATTTATTTTTTATAGTTCAAAGGTTGAAAAAATTAATTCTACTGGTGGGACAAGTCCTCAAAGTCTCCAAATTAGGAGAGGAAATTCAAGATTTCAATCTTAAAGGTTGAATGCCACATTGTTGCATAGTTTCTGTCTTGAGTATCTTTTGACTTAATTATATTAATAATGATATTCATATACTTTTCCACATAATTGGATATTTTCTAAATTATTGTAATATCCTATATTTTAATGAATAGAGATATATTTATAGAATTTAGGCACGCCTAGTTGAATCTGCTATTTTATTTTATAGGTTAAAAAATTAGTGTCTTGAACGATTATAGAGATGGTTCAAAATTATTAGTGAGTTGAAAAGTCAATTCCAAAATTTAGATACATATTTTTTTAACTTTTATATGAGGATTTTCTCTCTATAACCTCACATTGAATATTATAGTAACACTCTCAATTTAAAAATAATATTTTGAACATAAGCTACAGAGTTATAAATATCTTTCTGGAATGCTCAGTTTACAGATTTGCTGTTTCTGCTAGCAGCCTTCTTTATGCGATCTATCCCCCATATCTTTATCAGAATGAATCAGGATATGAATATTAAAGTGCAATTGACATAGCTGACAGTTTTTTTCCATGCTATTTAACAAACCGTCTGTCAGGAAAAAATATTAAGCACTGAAGTCTCCCAGTAGATTAGTATTAAAAGAGAAAAAACTTTAAATATTTTAATTCTCCTATGAAAGCAGCTTTTATTAGTGAGTGTTGTGAAATATTTAGAAACAAAAGTAAACAAAATACCTAAAAGGAAAATAATCAGATGAGAGCAAAGAAAGAGACAGGCTGCAGGAGCAGAGCCCTTAAAAATGATGAGGGTAACCAAAGACTATCAAATGCTTTGGTATGTTGTCTTTTTAAATGAATATCTCCCTGATTATCCTTTACTTGTGACACCACTGGGCCAGCCTAGTCATCATTCCTCTCAAACTACATTTTACTTGGCTTTGTGTGTACTATGTTACATAAAACAGAGACCCACACTTAGAAATGATAGCCCAATATCAGTAAATAAATTGTGAGATCCTAAGGAGATTGAGGCTTAAGTAATGTTTTCAGCTTAAAAACATAGACTATGTATGGTCTATTTACCTTTCTTATGAACTATTTTACTTAATCTCTTATTTCTTTTTAGAGTACATCTTATATAATTCAATATGTTGTTTAATTGATTTTCTGAAAAATGAGGTGCTTTTTTTTTATTTTGTAGAAGTTATCACCCAGAATCATATTATGTACCCAAAATAATTATCAGTTGCTACTTACAACAAACAATCACAACACTGTCTTAAGGGATTTACAGAAAACACTTAATTTCATTTCCACAAGAACTCGATGAAGTAGATATTTTTTACTTTCCAATTGATATGCAAGGCATGTAAGTCTTTTATTTATTTATTTATTTTTATTTTAGTGTATTATGGGGGTACAATTGTTAAGGTTACTTATATTGCCCATGCCCCCTTCCCCCCTCGAGTAAGAGCTTCAAGTATGTCCATCCCCCAAATGTTACACATCTTACTCATTGTGGTTGTATACACCCATCCCCTCCCCCCTGCCCCCCAACACCTGATAAATGTTACTCCTATATGTCATGTAAGTCTTAGATAGGTTAAATTCCTGTCTAAGATACAAGTATTACTGCTAGACTTCAATTGTAGAATTTAATTAGAGTAGTACCTGCTTTATATGTATGTACATATTTACAACTTATGTTTAATGAATGATAGAATAAAAGACTGAGTGCCAATCATACATATCAATTTCACTTTGATATTTGATCCTTTGATACACTTTGATTATTGATTCTGCTAAAAATAAGGTGTGGCAAAATGCCTCATACCAAAGCTAGTACTTTCACTCTGATACTATACTTTGCATATATATGAGTTGCAGCTATATGAGTTGGTTCTGCATGCTTTTTTTTTCCAGGAGAGGTCCTGAAGTTCAATATAATAAGCTTATAATTCTGTGTGTAATTTTTAGAAGGTTTATGGATATGATATCTTGATAAAATTCTATAATAACTATAATACAGTGAAATTAAAATGGCCATAGGTTTTAAAAAGTCATTGCTAATTACAGGAGCATAAATCTAGATCTAGAAGTACTAACCAACAGGTGTTTCCAATTTTATATTACTTGTTAAACCTCAGAACCTAAGAAATAAATGGGATCACAGAGGACAGATATTTCAGGCTCTCCTATAATGTAATAACCTTCTAAAACACTCTTGACAGGTGTCCAGTTAAACATTGATTGAATATTTCCAAAGATAAGGAACTCACCACTTTGTAAGGCATCTTGCTCCATTTACAAAGACCTTAGCTGCTGTCCCTAATCTTTCATAAGGCTTAGCCCATTATAGTTTTTATAGCTATAATTATAAGTACTATAAATTACTTCTGCACATTCAAACATAATAGCCTACTGTACTCATTTAACCCAATCCTTGCTGGTTTAATTTCTTGATTAAAATAGACAAAATTTAATCTAGAATACTACTTTTTTGACCTAATATATCATATCTGCCATAAGTCTATTTTAGATATACAAATGTGACCTGACAGTTTACACTACTTTAATAAGAATTGTGCACTTAACATCCCATTTGACCACTTGGAGGAATCTACACCACAGGAAAAAAAAAGTTGCAACACTTTTTGCAGCAGTTGCAAATTTTGAAACAGTCTGGATGGTCATCAACAAATAATCGTTGGTCAAATTATATTGTATCCATAATATGGAATAATGTAATATGGAATATGTGTTTTATCCATCCATCTATCCATTCATCTATCCATCCGTCCATCCATCCATAATGAATATAATATATGGATCTGAAAAGTTAGGCGAGTTGTGGAATGATGTGTGTATTCTAATAACTTTAAAAATATTTTTCATTGTAGTAAATTATACATAAGTAAAATTTACCATTTTAACCACTTAGTGTACAATTTATTGGCACTAAGTACATTCACAATGTTATATAACCATTGCCACATTAAAAACTTTAAGAAAACTTAAGGGAAAAAACTTTGTACATGCTTTCTGGGACTTGAACAGTTAAATAGTAAGCAGGGAAATATAGTTGAGAATAAAATATAGCATACAAAAGAAAATATGTGAAAGAGTTGAAAATAAGTGAAGGTATTTGAAAAATCTGAAACATGAACATAGATCTAGAAATTCTTACTTCCAGAAAAAATATATATAGAAATCTCCCCTTGTTTTAAAAGAACAAGTTTCCAAATGAAAAGGCCTATGGAATAACAAAAAAGATGAATGAAGATATCTAGAACAATTATGATGAAATTTCAGAACTCCAAGAGGGCATCCCCAGAACATAAGCTTCACAATGGTTGATATTTTCTTTTTATTGTTCAATTTCTTTCTTCATCACAAAGACGAATACTTTCTTTATATATAAGTTGTTACTAATAACATTTGTATAATTAATAAAGAAATAAAAATAGGGCCAAATCTCACATGTTAGTTATATGTTATTTTGTTTTTGATATTTATTCTTTGTTTATTGATTCTTTTTGTTGAAGATGTGTGTTGGAGTGTCACAGGGTGGCATAACATAAGCTTCTAACAAGAACAGAGAAAAATCTATAAATTGAGCATTCCGGGAATTTATCTGTATTGACTTAGAAAATAATCAAAATACATTTTTAAATTGAGTGTCACTACAGTGGAGCAGGGGATGAGACTGGATGAGGCAGGGAAAGCATCTTTTACAGCCAGACCATTTCACTACTCAGATGCACTTGATTCCACATTAAGGATACTCTAAGTACCAAAGAGATAATTTTGAAATATGAGTGAAAATATCTTTATCTGAGTTCTGGTACTGATTTTGAACCTGCCTAATGATTTCAAGCAAACTTTGTAAGAATGTTGTCCTTCTGCATGAAGATGTTCTTCAGATGTTGAAGTTTTACCAGTAAATGGAATAGATCAAAATACAGAGGTATGAAGGCAGGCCCTAGAAGCAACCCTCAGCCAATGAGAAACCCAAATTGATAGATAAATAGTCCAACTTTATTGCTTCTTAGTGGGAAAATTTAGAAGTTTTTCTACAGTTACTCATAGGATTCCAAGTTAGATTGAGCCTCAGCTGACCACTGTTATTATCCCTCTTGTGAGTGCATGTTTTCTTAGTTTTTTCTCCCTGCTTAACCTTATTTTCCTACTCCATTACCAGAGTTTCTGGAGTCATCTCCAAAATAAACTATTTGTGTGTAAATTATTTCTCAGACTTGGACTTTGGTCGAATCCAAACTAAAACAAAATTTAATGTTAAATTAAGAGAAAAAGCTTTAAATTAAAATAAAAAAGGTAGAATTCTCTGAAAGAAAAACCTAGCAAGAGAGCACAAAACACAAAGCAAAGTAAAATACCAAAAGGTAATTACTAGTAGGCAAGTTTCAGCTTTAATATGTAAAAATCTTGGAAATCACAACTCCTGTCCTCACAAATAAAAAAGCCAAAGAATGAATATCAAAAATAAAATAACATATGACTAACATGTGAGATTTGGCCCTATTTTTATTTCTTTATTAATTATACAAATGTTATTAATAAATATATATGAAGAAAGTATTCATCTTTGTGTTGAAGAAAGCGATTGAACAATAAAAAGAAAATATCAACCATTGTGAAGCTTATGTTCTGGGGATGCCCTCTTGGGATCCTGAAATTTCATCATAATTATTCTAGATATCTTTCTTCATTCATCTTCTTTGTTATTCCATAGGCCTTTTCATTTGGAAACTTGTTCTTTTAAAATGAACAGACAATAACACTTCTCTTGAATAGATCAAAGAAATGAAGTCAAATAGAAAACCCCCTTAACCAAATCTTGAGAGACAGGTGAACACAGAGAATTAACAATGAAATCAACTTAAATGAAGCAGAAACCACTGCAGCCATAAACTAGTAATAACGTTTAAATGGCAATTTTTACAAATGGTTGGTGGCTGAATATGGACTAGTGTGACTGTGAAAAGCACTTGGGGGCCCACATTTAGGGGAGTCTCACACTTGGAGGTTTCACCTTGGGAACACCTTCATGTTCTCATGTTAAAGATTAGAGAAAAGAACCTGCATGACTCTGGCATGAAGAAGAAAATGCAACTATTTTAAAACACACCCAAGGCATCCTCCATAGCAAAGACCTATTCCCCATGGAAAAAGAATTGAGACTCATTATGCCTATGAGGAAAAGCATTTGGATAGCATCGGCCACCTCTGGCCTACCTTTGTCACCTAAGTGCAGAATAAATCTAAGAAAACCCTGGTAAGTCACAGCCCATGGAGTCATACTAAGAGACTAAGAGTTTTTCTTAAGATTATGAAATGCTTACCCTCCTCCACACCTTATCCCCATATCAACATGTCTACAGTATAATACTAGAAGATTATAGCTGAAAAAGTCACAAAGCACAAAGTCTTTTTAAGGGGGAGTTCTTAAGGAAATCCAAAGCCATAGGAAGGGAAAAAACAAGGACATTAGTGATATTTGAAGTTTCTGGTGCCTACAGATATAGCAATTTTGTTTTTTAATTTCAGAATATTATAGTGGTACAAAGCTTTCAGTTACATGGATTGCTTTTGTACTGCTTGAGTCAAAGTTATAAGTGTACCCATCACCCAGATAGTGTAAATTGTACCCATTGGGTATGAGTTCACCCATCCTCTCCTCTCTCCTCCCACTCGCTTGATTTCCACTGAGTTTTATTAATACTTCCATCTGTGCACACGAGGGCTGGTCAGTTAATTCCAATTTAATAGTGAGTACATGTGGTGTTTATTTTTCCATTCTTTAGATAATTTACTTAGGATAATGGTCTTCAGTTCCATCCAAATTGCTCAGCACACACACACACATACACACACACACCACATTTTGTTAATTCACTCGTGAATTGAGGGGCACTTAAGTTGATTCGACATCTTTTCCATTGTGAATTTTGCTGCACTAAACATTCAAGTACAGGTGTCTTTTTGATAAAATGACACTTTTCCTTTGGTAGATACCCAGTAGTTGGATTGCTGGATTGAATGGTAGGTCGACTTTTAGTTTTTTGAGAAATCTCCATACTGTTTTCCATACAGGTTGTACTAATTTGCAGTCCCACCAACAGTGTATAAGTGTTCTTTCTCTCTGCATCCACACCAGCATCTATTGTTTTTGGACTTTTTAATAAAAACCATCTGACAGGGTAAGGTGATATCTCATAGTGGTTCTAATTTGCATTTCTGTGATGATTAGTAACATTGAGTATTGTTTCATATGTTTCTTGGCCATAAAACTCCAGTTTCTCTTCAGAATGAACAAGTTTTTCACCTCTTATAGCAAATATTAAATACAATCTAACTCCTAGACAGATAAAATATAATATAAAATATTATATTAAAGATCTCTTTTTCTCAGTTCTTATTACCTGAAATATCATGTCTGACATTTGACAAGAAAATTCAAAGTATGCCATAAAAGCAGGAAAAATTACTCTGAAGAGACAAAGTGGTACCAAAAACATACATGTATAAAATTATTACACAGAAAATTTTAAACAATTGTAATCAGTATGATAAGGGCTTTAGTACAAAAAAAGACAAGATGCAAGAATAGATAAGTGATGTAAGCAGAAAGATGGAAACTTTAAGAAATAATCAAAAGGAAATGTTATAAATAAAATGTTACTATCATAAAAAATAAAGAAAGCCTTTGATGGGCTCATTAGTAGACTGGACATAGCTGTTGAAAGAATAAGTACTCTTGGAAATATGTCAATAGCAATGTCATAAATTGAAATTCACACCAAATAAAGAAGGAAAGAAAAACCTGGATGCATTATCTAAGAAATTAAAGTGGGAAAATGACAAAAAATGTAACATACATGCAATTATAATACCAGAAAGAAAGAATAAATCAGAAGAAATATTTGAAGTAATAATTGTTGAGAATTTTCCAAAATTAATGACAGGCTCTAAACCATTGATCCATGAAGCTCAGTTGACACCAAAAATAATAAATACCAAAAAAATGTACATCTAGTCATAAAATATTCAAACTGCAAAAAACCAAAGACCCAGTAAAAATCTTGAAAGAACCCAAGCGGGAAAATCTTTCCTATAGAGGAACAAGATAACAATTACATTAGACTTCTTGTCAGAAATTATACATGGAAAAGTGCATGGAGTGAAATATTTAAAGCGTTGAAAGAGGAAATCCCCACTGACCTAAATATAATATCCTGCAAAATTATTCCTCAAAATCTAAGAAGAAATAAAGACGTTTTTAAACAAAAACTAAAGGAATTCACCACCAAGAGACCTATCTTGTAAGAAATGTTAAAAGAAATTCTTCAGTGAGAAAAAAACATGATAAAGGTCAGAAACTGGAATCTGCATATTGAAAAGAAGAGAGCCAGAGAAAAAATAAATGAAGATAAAATATGTGATTTTTGTCTTCTTAATTGATTTGAAAATAAATGTTTTCAGAGTAATTATAGTAACCATGTATTGAATAAGCAACATGAATGACAGCAATATTAGATAAGATGGAATATTGGGAATACTCTGAGATTCAGATGTATAGTGATTTAAAGATGAACTTGAAAAAGTCATAAGTGTATATTGCAAATCCTAGGCACTATCATTTTAAATTAAGTACAATTGGTATGCTAAGAGAGGAGAGAAAATGAAATTTTATAAAACCCTCAATTAAAATCAGAAAAGGCATAAAAAAGGGAAAGAAAAAAGAAATAAAAGAACAAACACAATAAATAGAAAATCATTACTAACATGGTAAATAGATATAATACCACTATACCAATAACCAATAGTTTAAATATACCAATTAAAAGGCAGATTTTATGAGTGAATGAAAAAATAAAAACCAAAACACCCAAGGATATTATCTACAAGAATCTCACTTTAAATACAAAAAGTTATATTAAAAGCTAAGTTATGGGGAAAGATATAACATGCTAACACTAACCAAAAGAAAAGTATTGTAGATATTTTAATTTCAGGCAAACAGAAATCAGAACAATAGGAATCATCAGGGATAGAGAGGAGCATTATGTATTGATAAAAGGATCAATTCTCCTAGAATAGAAAACAAACCTTAATATGTATGTACTTAATAGCTATATGTTGAAATACATGAAGCAAAAACTGATAAAAATGCAATGAGAAATAAACAAATGCAGTATTATAGTTGAAGAGTTCAACACTTCTCTCTCAGTAATTGACAGATTCAATTGGCAGAAAATTAGTAAGGCTTTAGTTGACCTGAACAATACTACCAGATAAGTTGATCTAAATGATATTTTTAGAATAGCTCATCTGACAACAGGAAAATATATATTTTCCTTGTACTCACGTGGAGCATTCACCAAGATATTTCACATCCTCCGACATAAAGCATGTGTTTTTTTAAGGAATTAACAATGATATTATCATTAAATATTTAATAAAGCTGTAATCAAGACAGCATGATATTGGTAAAGGAATAGGTACACAGGTCAATGGAAGATAATAGCTCAAAAATAGACCCATACAAATATAATTTTCCTTTGATAAGCAAATTGAGAGATGAAATATAGCCTTTTTAACCAATGATGCTAGAGAGATTGGCCATACTTATAAAACAAAAAGAATTTAGGTACAAACCTTACATTTTTCACAAAAATTAGCTTAAATGGGCTAATTTCACAAAAATTAGCTTAAATGGGTCATAGATTTAAATGGAAAACACGATACGATACTATAACACTTCAAAATAATAGAATGGGCAGATTTAGGTGACCTGGGTTTGGCAATGAGTTTTTAAATACAATGCCATAAGCATGATCCATGAAAGAGAAAATTGATAAGTTGGACTTTATTAAAATTAATATCTTCTGCCCTTTCCTTCAATAGGTTTTGTCAAGAGAATGAAAAGATAATCCACAGATCAGGAGAAAATATACTCCTAAAGGT
This sequence comes from Microcebus murinus, assembly GCF_040939455.1. Classification (NCBI taxonomy): domain Eukaryota; kingdom Metazoa; phylum Chordata; class Mammalia; order Primates; family Cheirogaleidae; genus Microcebus; species Microcebus murinus. The sequence continues at coordinate 61,892,830 of NC_134114.1, forward strand.
CTTATATCCAAAATGCCAAAAAAATATTATTGAAGTTCAACAATAAGAAAACACTCCACCAAAAAGTGCAAAAGATTTGAACAGACACCTTGCAAATAGGATATACAAATGAGAAATATGCATATGAAAAATGTTCAATATCATTTGTTTTCAGGAAAGTGCAAACTAAAACAACAATGAAGTCTCATTTTATACCAATTAGAATGGCTAGCATCCAAATATCTGACAATACAGATTGCTGGGGAGGATGTGGAGCAACAGGAACCGTCTTCATCCCTTGCTGGTGGGAATTCAAAATGTATAGCTGGTTTGAAAGGCAGTTTGGCGGTTTCTTACAAAGCAAATATACTCTTCCCATATGATGCAGCAATAGCACTCCTAGGAATTTACTCAAATGATTTAAAAATTTATGCCTACACAAAAATAATACACAAATGTTTACAGTAGCTTTATGCATATTTTTCAAAACTGTAAGAAATCAACCAAGCAAATTTTACCTTCAACAGGTGAAAGAATATTATTCAGTGCTAAAATGAAATGAGTTCAATCCAAAACAAGACACAGATGGATCTTAAATGCATATTGTAAGAGAAAGAAACTACTACAAAGAGCCTACACATTATACGATTTTTAGTTATAAGGCATTCTTTAATGTGCAAAATTGTAGAGATGATAAAAAGGTCAATGCTTGCTAATGGTGTGAGGGAGGACTAGTGGTTTGAATGGGTGACACACAGGTGATTTTTGGTATGATGAAATCATTCTGTTTGGTACTTTAATGGTGGGTACATTATACTATGCATTTTTCAAAACAAAGAATCCTATATCACAGTTAACCGTATTGTCCCAAGTGCCTTCCTTCTAAAAAGTTCAGGATGGAAAGGGGAACAAAAAATTTACTGTGTAGAGAACTATGATCTTGCTTCCTAAAACTCATAGTCCATATCTAATCATACACACATGTCCACACACACAAAATCACACAAACCCCAAACTGAGGGGAATTTCACAATATACCATGACCAGCACTCCTCAAAACCGGAAAGGTCATCAAAAACAGAGAAACTCTGAGAAATGGTTACAGCCAAGATGAGGCTGAAGAAATATAACAAAACACAATGTAGTATTTTAGATGAAATCCTGGAACGAAAAATTACATTAGGGCCAGGCGTGGTGGCTCACGCCTGTAATCCTAGCACTCTGGGAGGCTGAGGCGGGCGGATTGCTTGAGGTCAGGAGTTCAAAACCAGCCTGAGCAAGATCGAGACCCCCGTCTCTACTATAAATAGAAAGAAATTCATTAGCCAACTAATACATATAGAAAAAATTAGCCGGGCATGGTGGCACATGCCTGTAGTCCCAGCTACTCGGGAGGCTGAGGCAGGAGGATTGCTTGAGCCCAGGAGTTTGAGGTTGCTGTGAGCTAGGCTGATGCCACAGCACTCACTCTAGCCTGGGCAACAAAGCAAGACTCTGTCTCAAAAAAAAAAAAAAAAAAAAAAAAAAAAATGACATTAGGACAAAACTAAGGAAACCTGAATGAAATATGAACTTTAATAATAATTCATCAACAGTGGTTCATTAATGTAAACAAATCTACTATGATAAAATTTTAATTATAGAAGAAATAAATGAATTAAGGGTATATCAGAACTCTCTACTACCATCTCAATATTTTTTAATCTGAAAGTTCTAAACAGTCATGTCTATATTTTTAAAAATGTAATTATTATACATAGTAGTAGAAATTATATATAAAATCTATCAAATCAAATTTTTCATTACAATATAAAATAGGGTATCATCTTTTAAAAGTTTACCCTAGGAATATAAGAATAGTGGGCTAATAAAGACATTTATATAATAGACATAATAAACATGTTTAATGTAAAAAAGAAAAATTTATCATTTTCTCAGATGCAAAGAAAGCATTCATCAAATTCAAAAACTCTTTATAAGAAGTTGGATGGCTTAGTAGTATAAAATTCTCTCAACAAGATTTTAAAAAATAAAAAAGCAGCCTGTGCAACACTATAGGAGACTCATTATAGTGAAGACCAAGAGAAGTACATATAATGGCATGACAATGATCAAAGTTTGTGGTTGAAATATGAGCTGATGCACTCAGATACAAATATTAAAAATTAAAAAATAAATTTCAATTGTTTCAAAGATAATGGAGTTGTCCAAAAACACTAAAATCAATTGGAAATTATTAGAACTGATAGGAGAATTATGTGATTGTATTGATTTCCCAGAGCTGCTTTAAAAAAGTACTGCAAATCAGGTGGCTTAAAACAACAAGAAATTCGTCTCATGGTTCTGTAGGGAAGAAGTTTAAAACACAAGTTTTGGCCGGGCTATGCTACCTGTGAAGCTTCTAAGAGGAGGATCTTTCCTTGCCTCTTGCAGCTTCTGATAGGTATTAGTAGCTTCAAGATTTCTTGGACTGTGGCAACATAGTTCTAATCTCTTACTCCATCTTCACATGGCTGTCTTCCCTCTGCATCTTTGTATCTCTGTGGCTTCACATGTCTTTCTCCTCCCTGTTTCTCTGTTTTGTCTTCTTATAAGAGCACCAGTCATATTGGATTGGAGTTCAGTCTAACCTAAATTCATCTTAACTTGATTATATATACAAAGACTCTATTTCCAAATAAGGTAATATTCACAGATGCTGAGGATTAGGGCTTCAACATATCTTTTATGGGGACACAATTCAACCTATAACAGTGATAGAAGATATAAAAAATAAATAACAGTTTTCTTATCCACCAACGATAACCAATTGAAAGCACATTTGTATATGAGTGTGTGTGTCCGTGTATATAAATATACATATATGTCCATATTTCCTTCCAAATAACTAAAACATTAGAGTGTAGTTATATATATAAGTGTATGATCACAGATTAAAGCATATATATTTGCATAGTGTGCTTTTTATTTAAAAATGTATTGGCTCCATCACTTCATAGGTTTGACCTTAGGTGATTTCAACAACCTCCTAATGTCTTTGTTTCCACAACCCTGAAGTGGGATAATAAAATAGACTGCAAGACGTTATAGTAATAATTTAATGTGTTACTTTTAAGAGCAGAGCCTTGCACAGGATAAATTCATAATAATATCATCAAGTAATTAATTGTAAGAAATGCAAGCAAGCCCTATATCATAGAAAACTTTACTATTATGCATTAAGGAATAATTTGTTGAATACATATTTCTGTGTGGGGAAAATAAAATTGTAAAGATAAAAATTTTCCTCAATTAAAGTATAGATTTCTAATGCAAACTCAACTAAAGCCCAATTTCTATTTATGGAAGAATCTGATAATGATAATCATATGCTATTCTGGTACAGAACTACATAAGAACTGTAAAGAAATTTCTTTTTTGAGACAGTTTCTCTGTGTTGCCCAGGCCAGAGTGCAGTGGCATGATCATAGCTCGCTATGGCCTTAAACTCCTGGGCTCAAGTGTTCTTTCTGCCTCAGCCTCCCCAGTAACTAGGACTATAGGTGTGTGCCACCGTGCACATCCTATAAATAAATGTTTAGGGTATAAAAGTAATAATGAAAGAGTGGCATTAAATGAAATAAAAATCTGATTTTAAAATCTATTAACTAAACAGCATGATACTGGGGTATAAATTTATCAATCATTTTACCTTCTTTTTCACTTGATCAGTTGATGAAAATATTATTCAGTATTGCTTTTTGAGAAAGTAAATTATATATTTGAAAATTACCTAGTTATAATTTGAACTTACTTTCAATATGGAAATAATTTCCAGATGGACAAAACAGTAATTGTAAGAAAATAAAAGCCTAATAAATTAATAGCAAATACTTATTAAAAGCAATGGTGGGGTGGCCGGGCGCGGTGGCTCACGCCTGTAATCCTAGCACTTTGGGAGGCCGAGGCGGGCGGATTGCTCAAGGGCAGGAGTTCAAAACCAGCCTGAGCGAGACCCCGTCTCTACCAAAAATAGAAATAAATTAATTGACCAACTAAAAATATATATACAAAAAATTAGCTGGGCATGGTGGCACATGCCTGTAGTCCCAGCTACTCGGGAGGCTGAGGCAGAAGGATTGCTTGAGCCCAGGAGTTTGAGGTTGCTGTGAGCCAGGCTGACGCCACGGCACTCACTCTAGCCTGGGCAACAAAGTGAGACTCTGTCTCAAAAAAAAAAAAAAAAAAAAAAAGCAATGGTGGGAAACTATGATAAATTAAAAAGTTTAAAGATATTTGACCAGTAATTCCAACCTCCATAAATAAAAAAATACTTTTGCATAAAAATATTTATAAAATGTTAGGAGAAAATGTCTGGAAGCTATGTAAATATCTAATAATGAAGAAAAGTTTAAATGTACAATACATAAACATAATAAAATTGCATCCAATTTTATGTAAACATTAAAATATATTTTGAAAAGTACTGAGTAAACAAAAGCATCTTCTTCATAAAATAATAATGATGTAATCAGTATGAAACTAATATATGCAGCATGCTCTCCATTTTTTGTAATCTAAATATATGTTTGAAGAAATATTAATTAGATACATAAATAACTTATAATTTGTATTTATTTTATGTTATAATACACATTACATATAGGATTGTAATTAGAAGTAAGGGTTATATTTTAAAATTTAAATAAGCAATAAAACTTTGACTTATCAGTTTTAAGTCCCCTTTGTGGCAGTCAGTCCTTCATATCCATGGATTCTGCATCATGGAATCAACCAACCACAGATCAAAAATATCTGAAAATAAAATGTGCCATACTGAATATGTATAGGCTTTTTTGTCATTATTCCCTAAACCATAGAGTATAACAACTATTTATACAACATTTTCATTTTACTAGAGAGTATAGATAACAGGAGGATGTGCATAGGTTATATACAAATACTATGTCGTTTTACATTAGGGACTTGAGTATCCGTAGCTTTCGGTATCTATAGGAGATCTTGGAACCAATCCCCCATGGATGCTGAGGGACAGCAGCCCTGCGATCTATATCCATTTCTATCTAATGCATTAGCGTGATTCTTTCTACTAGCAGCCTGAGTTTAATCTGCCTCATTTTCTTCTAATATTAATATTTAGGTTAATATTTTACCTCCATTAAATTACAGTCTCATTATTGGACTAGATATACCATCTGAAGTTAGGTCAATTTAAACATTTCTTAATAAAGTCCCAACATTTTGTAGGAAGTACAGACAACTTTGGTCAAAGCTATTTTATTATAATACCCAATATTTTACTCTGTATTCCAGTGGAGAGCATTTTGTGCCCTCCCCTCAGTCTTGGAATCTGAGGAAATCTCTGGACAAAAGTTGGTTATGGGCTTAAATCCCATGAGCTCAATATCAATCTCCAACTATTGATGTTTATTCTGTACCTTTCTACTGACATTTAATCTCAATAATGAGCAGTCACTGATGAAAAATAAATATACAAGTGTCTTCAGAATTCAACAAACTTGAAGTAAATATAATATTTGACAGTTTATATCCTTAAAATTCTATTAATATTTGTTTATTATTGAAGAAAGAATAATCCTAGAACCCAAATTACATATGATATGAAATGTGATGTATGCTGGGATACTGAAAACAAGAGAGCAATATTGGTAAAGATATATCAAAATTTAAAAATCTTTAAAAATATTTAAAATTTTTAAATTTTAAACATTTATTCAATTAAATTAATTTATTTAATATTTATTTAAATATTTTAAAATATTTTAAAATTTTTAAAAATGGCATATAGGTAAGACAAATAATATGCTTAATTTAGGTTATTTTAAGTGTATTTTAAAGATCATGTCATCTCAGATCAGAAAGAGTGAAATATGGCAATACTTTCTCATGAAACATGAAAATACATACTATGCTTACACAGTGCTTGAATCAAGCATGTGTTTGCTAATACAAAAATGAGAAGGCTTTTATAGACTCTAATTTGGAAGAGATGTGAGAAAATTAATTATTTAGGTATAAATAAAAAGAATATATTACAGAAGCAAAATATCTGAGGGCAGGCAAAGGAGGTCAGAAAAAAAAGAATAAATATTACTTTAGATATTTGAGGGTTTTTTTTTCACAATTTGGTTAAAAATTAGTATCTGGATTAATGTGATTTTCTTTTCTGAAAGTTTCCCCTACAAAGTATTAGAATGGCATTATTTGTTTGACGGCCTTAGGCAAAGATAAGTTTTCAAAGTCTCAGTTTCTCATCTTTGATAACATTTCTCGGCCTTGGCAGTACTGACATTCTGTACTGGACATTTCTTTGTTTTGGGTGTCTGTGTTGTGCATTATTTACCAGAACCCCATCACTGTGACAATCAAAAATGTCTCCAGATATTGCCAAGTTTACCTAAGGTACAAAATCACCTTCACTAAGAGCCATTAGTCTATAAGATGATAGATATTAATTGTACCTATACCATAGATTTATTGTTAAAAATAAATGAGGTTACACTATTACCTGTGTCATAGGGTTGCTGGGGGAATTAATTGTGGAGAATATAGCAAAGTCCCTAACATATAATAAATAAGCAAGAAATGTTAGTTATTATGGTTTGACTTCAGCCTGATTTTATCCCATAAAAATGATCAAGATCTTGTTTAATAATAATACTCAAGTTCCCTTCCAGTTCTTAAATACTATGATTATTTCAGGTTATAGAAATAACTAATTCCTTATAAAATCAATAGAAACTTTCAACAAAGATCACTAAAATAAAATAAATGGAACATAATAATTTAAAATTGTCCTACAGAAACAAACAATAAAATTAATATAGATATATTTCATATATAAAATATTTTATGGGAAGGGAAGTATATATATTATTTATAATTTTATAATAGTATTTATTATAATTGATTATACACAAAAACTGTTAATAGTATTTATTTTTAGATAGAGTAAGAAACTAGAAGACAGTGGTATTGGGAGATACTTTTACACTTCCCTATTCCATTTTATGTTTCATTACTTTTATATATTAATTTCACTTACACTTTTATGGGGTTTGCCAGAGACTCTATTTAACCTGTTTATTTATGACTAGTTCTTTTAATTCTGCTAATTTACAAGAATGAAAGCCCATACTTGTGCTAAAACCCACTAAAAATTGACAGCTTTTAGAATCATCTGATAAATGAATTGATGTAGTATTCCCAAGTGTGGTGTACATATAGTGTCCAAAATCCAAAGGACCATAGCAACTTCTGTGACTCTTTTACAGTGTCAGCAAGTAAAAGCTGCAATAATTTACCATCTTGTCCTTTACCATGGAAGGTATCCTGAATTATACAACATAATTGCACCCCTAAAAATTTTAGCATTGTGGAAAGCCCCTGAAACTTTGTAGATTTTATGTTATAAATTCTATCATTCATGTACAAGAGTATCAAGAAGACTTGACATTTCTTGTTTACTATGTCTGATAAATCTGATATCAATATAGTGATAAATATTATATTATTTGCAGTTTTAAGACTCTTAAGCCTACTTCAGACCATACTTTTTACATAACAGAGCATAATCATAGTCCTGGGCAAGACAGCAAATGTGATCTAGGGTCTATTCCTGGTGCATGAAAATTCCTTTATTCTGCTTTCATGAAGGGAATTAAACAAGATATTTGCCAGAACATACATATAAAACCAAGAGTCAAAGGCTGTGTTGAGCTGTCTATAATAAAGGTACTGTATGATACACAACAGACACAACTGGGATTATCAGTTGCTTAGATTCACACAATTCTCCCATCATCCTTATATTTAATCAGGTTTTTGCATAGGTTATTCTATTAACCGCAAACTAAATTGGGATGTGATAAAGACTTCAGACTTCAATTACTAGATTCCTTTATCTTTGAGAATGTCACAATCTCTGCCACCTTATCTACTGTTGGTTTATTATTTTCATTGTTGAGTAGACAGCTTTTATTAGGAATGTGATGGTTAATTTACTGAGTTAACTGGACTGGGTTAAGTAATACCTAAAACACTGTGAGAGCAATTTTAGAAGATATGAACACTTGAATCAGTAGGTTGGGTAAAGATGATCTGTGCTCATCAGTGTGGGCAGGAATCATGCAATCCTTTTATGACAGGGTAGAACAAAAAGGCAGAGGGAAGGCAAATTTGTTCTGTCTTCTGGAGCTGGGAAATCCATGTTCTCGAAGTACCAGAAGCACCAGGTATTTGAGACTTTGGACTCCAGAACTGACGTCCTAGGCTCTTCAGGCTTTCAGACTCAGACTGAACTACACCACTGGATTTCATGGTTCTCCAGCTTTCAGGGAGCATATCACGGGGACTTCTTGTCTTCCATAATCATGCAAGGACAAGAAATTCTCACAATAAATTTTCTTAATCTTTCTCTCTCTTTGAGAGAGAAAGAGAGAGAGAGAGACAGAGAGAGAGAGAGAGAGAGAGAGAGAGAGAGAGTTTCCTGTTGGTTCTATTACTCTGTAGTACCATGCTTAATACAGAGATTTTCACTTGGCCTTTTCTACTGTATTGCTCTTACTCTACATTTCAGCAAACCAGTGCAATTTCTGTTAGCTGCTATGTATATACATTTGAATTATGCCCTCAATGACCAGGGCAATAAACACAGGTAGTTTAACAAACCCATTAGACTAATATGAGAGAAAGGTGGAGCAGAAAGCCATTCATCAACTGGCCCCTGAAAACCCCAACTATAATAGGTGTTAATATCTTAATGGCATTTTTGCGGGCCCTGATATCAGTGTCAGCTCAGCATGATATTTAAAAGTCCTCGAAAGATCTGGTGTAACTATTCCTAATTATCATAGCCTTAAAACCCCTTTTGGAGGTATTTATTTTGGGGAAGTAATTATTATATAGATCTGCTAAGGTTATTCAAGATTTTTCCTTAAAGCAACTGAATCATGGAGGGCTTTGGTTTTAAGAAATGATTCGGTGGTGGAAACTAGATAAGGGATAATGACATTCCAATTTGTAACTGACATTAGCCTTTTCCTTGGAAAATTTTAATCATCGTTTTCTCTGTCTATCTACCCATCTACTTAATACTTTTTCTCACCATTGAGGGAGATCTATACAACTATAGTCCTCACAGTTGCCATTCCAGACTTGGTGACCATGATGATAGTTTCACCTGCCTGTTTTCTGACAGTGAAGTACTAATTCTCTACAGTTCTGGAATACTATTTTTCCTATTTTTGCTAAGAAGTCCAGTTTTATGGTAGTGCCTCTAACCATTAAGCCTGACCTACAGATGACAGATACTATTGAAATTCTCAATAATATCCGATTCCCAATCACTAAGGTATTCCTTATCACAATTAGAAAGGAGGAGTCTTTTCTCTTTCCTAGGGAAAAAAGTTAGCTGGTAGGTTCTCTGATCTCACATAATTAATCCATTCTAGCCTGGCCCACTTTTCTGAGCATTTTGACCTTTTCTTCAACACGCTGCCAAGACAGTTAGCATCTCTATCTCATTTATTACAGGCTAGCATCATTTCACAAATTTAATGAGCCATTCTAGCAGAGTATAAAGCTGACGTTGGGCATCTTTGCCAGGATATCAAATCAAAAGAGAATACTCCCACATTAATTAACTCTTTTCTATCCAGCTAGATATTTGACCTACTCCCTTGTCCTACAAGCTCAAGCTCCACTGTTTTATATGTCCTCCAAGTTAGGTCTTATAGCATTTTAAGTAAATAATCCCTTTCATACAGTTGCAAAGAGAGTATTTATTCACTTGAATATTGGTAGTAGTTATTGAAGGAAAGTCAAGAGTGATCCTGAGGATGGTAAACAACATGAAAAAAATACTTCTACCTCAGTTTAGGCCTTTATAATCAGGCAGTGGGAAGCTACTCTTCTCTAACAAGAGCAGAGGAATCTACTTCTGCCAACCCAGGTGCTTCAAGGTAATCTAGTTGTTTAAGAATCTCAAATACATCCACTTAAATGTCTACGCCATGATCAAGAGTCCCACAATCTATTTCTAGGATACTTTAAAGTCAGGTCCTACAGCAGTAACTTGTCCATTAAAGCATCTTTCATTGGTTTCCCTTAATTCCCTATTTTACATTCTTGCACTTACATGATAAAATAGTATATTGAATTTTCTGCACATCTTTTCATCAAACTGCAAGAGACAGGGTGTCATTAAATGCCATCATGTAGATCTTATTTTGGTCACAGTGTGTTTGTTCTGAGTTGACTATTGGCTATGTCAATGGAAAAAAAGCCAAAGTCTGCAAAATAATTTTAAAGAGATTTATTCTGAGCCAAATTTGAGGACCATGACCCGGAGCCACTGCCAAAAGGCCTTGGGCAAGTGGACTCGCTGTGGCTGGGTTAAGGTTTAGTTTTTATACATTTTAGAGACAAGAGTTACGGGTAAATCCATCAATCAATATGTGGGAAGCATACATTGGTTTGGCCCAAAAAGGAGGGCCATCTCTGAAGCGGGGACTTACAGGTTATAGGTGGGTTTAAAGATTCTTTAGATTGTAATTGGCTAGACATGAAGCTTTATCTAAAGACCTGGAATGTTTTAACATAAACTGTTTACCAGAGATAAGCCACCATTTGTTGCATAAATTGAGGACCTGCAGGTTTGTCTTGCATACCCTTAGGCCTGTTAATGGGTTACAGAGGAAGTCTCCAAGAAGGGAGGGGGGCATGATAAGGCATGTCTGACCTCCCTCCCTCTGGCAGGCAACTTTGCCCTAGAAATTCCTTTGGCCACGAGGGGGTCCATTCGGTCAGCCGGTGGGGGGTAGGGGGTGAGCATTTTAGTTCACAGCTAATATGAGCCTATTTTTTTCAAATCCACTTTGGCAGTTAATAAGAGACAAACACTAATAAAAATGTTATGTTTACCATTGTCCCTATGTCTTTTAATTGTTAGAGCTGTTGCCCTTCTACCCACATTATATCCTAAAGCACCATAGGTGAATATGAACATATTAATAACTGAAATGCTGAAGAAGGCCAGGACAACTGTATTAATCAGGGTTTTCTAGAAAAGTAGACGGATAAGGTACATACATATTTATACACACAAACACACACTCGTGTGTGTGTCCATATACATGCATACACCACTGATCCTTGAACAACATGGGCCTGAACTGTCTGAGTCCACTTATACTTGCATTTTTTCAAGCAAACCTGGATCAAAAATATAGCATTTATGGAATACAAAATCTGTGTATAAGGAGAGCCAACTTTTCATATATGCAGGTTCTGCAGGGCTGATTGAAGGACTTGAGTGTGCACGGATTTTTATACCCACAAGGGGTTCTGGAACCTATCCTTGGCATATACTAAAGAATAATTGTATTCTTATTATACACACACACACACACACATATGGTTTTTATAAGAAATTAGTTCATGTGATTATGGAGGCTCAGAAGTCCCAAGGTCTGCAGTTGGCAGGCTGGAGACCTAGAAGAGCTGGTGATATCATTCCAGTCTGAGTCTAAAGGCATAAGAACTAGGAATGTCAAAGATATAACTTTCACTTTGAGTCCAATTCCAAAGACAAGAAAAGAGCAATATCCCAGCCCAAAGGCAGTCAGGCTGAAAGAGAATTCTTCCTTACTCAGTACTTTTTTTCTAATCTGACCTTCAATGAATCAAATGAGGCCCACTCACATTGGGAAAGGGCAAGCTGTGTTCCTCAGTCTACTGATTCAAATGTCAATCTCATCTAAAAAAAAAAAAAACTCTCACAAATAGGCCCAGAATAATGATTAACCATATATCTGGGTAGACCATGTCCCAGTCAAGTTGATGCACAAAATTAAGCATCATAGAAACCCCTCCCCACCTGCCATTAGTCGATGTAATTTTTGTTACCCTGTGATCAGTGAATGATCCAAATCCAAAAATCTCATTTTGAGCATGAGCTTTCTAAGGCTGTTTGGTATCAACTAAGTAAATTCTTGTGTCATCAAAAGAAAACCTGAAACAAGACTTAGGTGCAAGTCATATATCTGTGTAGTAACCTTAGGAAATAGGATGCAAATATAAAAATTGAAACAGAGAAGTAAAGAAAGCCAATGAAAGATTCACTAATGGACGAGTTACTGCTGTATGCAACTGAAACTTACTACTGTTATGAATGCACCGAAAGAGTGTGCAAATCATAACTCAGTCTTCACACAGAGGTGATAATGTTGAGTATTCACACACAAGCCTCCATGGCTCTTGGAGTTACCTGGCATTTTCAGCTTGACCTGAATGAAGGCTGAATACTCCCCCACTCTAAAGCCAATGAATACCTGTAGAAAGAAAGATGAAAGAAGTAGCTAGCTGTAAGAGAATTATCTGCATGTGACCTGTGAGAGAGGTGGTCAGGCTAAGGCAATTTTGGTAGGATTCAGACAGACTCTGCCACAGATTCTTCTTTTTCCTCAATATTTTAGTGAACTCATAAATGAGGACTTAGGGTCTGGAACTTTCATTAGAAATAGTACAAAAGTCAAAAAATATCTTCCCTTGCTATACATTAATTACATAAATAAATTAAAAGATACTCAATTATCTACTTCTTGAGTAAATTTGCCAACTTTTATTTGATCAATTTAAGATTTCTTATAATGAGTACATAAAGTACAATAGATTATATATTATGATTTCAGTCAAAAGGTATATGTATGTAAATTTAGAAATTTCTAGAAGGATATTAAACATTTTAACAATGGTAATAGCTTGCTAGTTTAATTTCAGATATATTTTCCCATATACATTTCCATATACATTCTCTAGCAACTCCAGGAAGGGCAGAAGGGTTGATAACTACATCATAGGAAGTTTATAGCAGGTAGACTCACCTTTTGGAAAAAAACTCTTATTTTTCTCTTTCCTTATTATAGATAATGGCCCAAAGTGAGTCAAATATTTTCTTCCCAAAAAGATTCTTAGAGATTTATAAGATCGTGTTTCTGCTCTTTGCTTAGGTCAGCTTACCTGAACAGTGTAAGGTGAGAGGAAGCTCAGTCATTAATTGAATCCAAGAAGGTTCATAATATTCTTCTCTAGACCTTGCCTTTAAGAGAGAACAGTTAAATTGCATATTGCAAGTATCCCATCTATTAAGCTCTGTATATTTAGAAAAATATCATGTGTTTGCTCTATTTTCATCGTGGTCTTATAGGCATTTTGTTTTTTGTGTTTTGGTTTTAATTTTTATGGATATATAATAGTTGTACATATTTATGGAATACATGTGATATTTTGATACAGGCATACAATATGTAATGACTAAATCAAGGTAATTGGGATATCCAACACTTTAAACATTTATCATTTCTTTATGTTTGGAACAGTCTAATTCCAATCTTCTAGTTTTTTGAAATATACATTATTAACTATAATCATCCTATTGTGCTCCTAAAAACTAGATCTTACCCCTTTAATCTAAATATATTTTTGAGCCCATTAAACAACCCATTTTTATCACCCTACCCCCATTCTTCCCCCACTAACCATCACACCACTCTCTATCACCTTAAAAATCAATTTTTTTAGATCTCACCTATGAGTTAGAACATGTGATATTTGCCTTTCTGTGTCCAGCTTCTTTCACTTAACATAATGTCCTCCAGTTCCATCCATGTTATTCAAATGACAGGATTTTCTTCTTTTTATGGCCAAATAATATTCCATTGTGTATATGAGGGCGGTCCTGAAAGTATCCAGCCATGTATACAATGGATACATAGATACAATGTCTGGATACTTTCAGGGCAACCCTCATATTTAACACATTTTCTTTATCTATTCATCAGTTGATGGACATTTAGGTTGATTCTATATCTTGGCTATTGTGAATAGTGCCACAATAATCATAGGAATGCAGATATTGCTTCAATATACTGATTTCATTTCTTTTGAATATATACCCAGTAGTAGGATTGCTGGATCATACCAGCTATTTTAGTTTTTCGAGGAATTTCTATACTGTTTTCCATACTGGTTGCACTAATTTACATACTCACCAACAGTGCATGAGCATTCTCCTTTTCTCCAAATTCTTGCCAGCATCCATTATTTTTTGCTTTTAGATAAAAGCCATTTTAACTGGAGTGACATGAATATCTCATTCTGGTTTTGATTTGCATATCTCTAATGATTACTGATGTCGAGCACTTTTTCATATAATTGTTGGCCATTTATATGTCTTCTTTTGAGAAATGTGTATATAGATCTTTTGCCCATTTTTAAATTGGATTATTTCAGTTTTTGCTATTGATATGTTTGAGCTCCTTGTATATTCTTGTTATTAATCCCTTGCCAGTTGAATAGTATGTCAATATTTTTGGCCCATTCTGTGGGTTGTCTCTTCACTTTGTTAATTATTTCCTTTGCTGTGCAGAAAGCTTATGGAAATATATATGGAAAAATGTATCTGAAATTAGCACTGTACTGCCTGGAGTTGGAGGAAAAGTAACACAGACACTCCCATGGCTGCCGCAGCTGCTGTTATATTGAGTCACATCCTAAGTCCACTGCCTTTGAGACCAACACAGCACTAGGGATTGCTGAAGGACTACAGTTTCTGTGGCCTGCTAGCCAGCCATTCAAATTTATTTGGGACCTCAGGCCATATTATTAAGCCTGTGGTGAAGCCAGGCAGAACTCAGGTGTCTCCTGGTGGGATAGAAAATCCTCTTTTGATCCAGGGGTAATTTAAATGCTCCTTTAGTGGGCACTGGCAGAATTCTGCATGGTGGTGTGTTCCATTCTGATGCAGCAGCACTGAGTTCCAATGCAAAGTCCTACACTTACTTCAATTTCCATCCCCCAAACACACATATCCTCTCCCTGAGCTTGGTAGCCTAGGTTTGGGAGAAGGGTGGCATAAGCAATGCAAAATTGTCCTTCCTACCCTTTTCAATGCCTCTTTCTTTGTTAATATGTTAAAATCTGATTTTTTGGTTTTTATAAAGGTGCATTGTAGGCTGGATGGTTATTCAATTTGGTGTTCTAGCAGAGGGATGATAACTGAAGATCTCTATTCAGCTATCTTGCTCTGCCTCCTTCTCCAAGTTCTTATAGGTATTTTTCATGGAAAGGTTGCAAAGAGTGTCTGGTATGCATCTATTTCCAGTGTAAATGTGTTCCCTTTCTTTATACATAATGTGTTGGAAGAGGGAGCTGATGGGAATAGTTTTCACCAGAGTTTCTATTCCTTAGGTGGTCTTGAGTTGGTTCCTGGAACTTCCAGTTGCCTAGAAGGATGGGAGTTTTCACTTCCAACCCACACTACCATTCACTGGGTCCAGAAACCCACCGATGTGTAAGGCTCTATATATATCTCATGCCACTGATGAGAAAATTTTTGAGAACAAGTAGGCAGGTGGAAATTCATGGAGAACAAAAGCAATGACCCCTATGAAAGATCAGTAGGCAATAAGCAAAATAGTGTCAATAGTAGTCGTTATTCATGATAATTCAGGTAACTTCCAGATGCAAGCACAGTGTTCAGTTATCACTCATATAGTGACAGAATGATCTCCAGCATTGACTGTTTTCTTTCATGCAGATCCCTGATACCAGCAACTAGTGTGGCCTAATTTGGCAAAGATGTGCAGTCTCTCCTTGTAGACAATTCTTCATTTCATATCCAGTCTGTCACTCCAACTATACCATCAATATTGGGGGGGGGGAGAAAATAAAATTGGATGATTAATATTTTCAGATAGTTTTGGTCTTATACCTTGGGTCTAATAACAGGGAAAAAAAACAGGAACCAATAATTTAAAGTCTTTTATCTTTTATTCCTCAAAGACAAAATTGTCTATCTTTCAAGACAGATAAAAAACATTTCTGCATAAAAATGGAGAAATTCAAATGGATTGGAAAAGGATCAGTTGGGGCACCACGAAGACTGAGGGAGAAGTATTATTTAATATCTTAGTATAATGTCATTTTAAAACTAGTTTTAAATTCTTTAGTTTGACATGTTAATGGAGACCAGTGAAATAACACATGCTTGCTCAATTTGTCGCCACATTTCACAGTCCCTATATATTCTTCTTTTATATAAATGCAGATTCTCTACAACATTTGTCCTATAATAATTTTCACAGGCTACAAAGGTTATATACCAATCCATTTTTAAAGGACTAGCAATATTAATATGGAAAACAGATATAATGGAAGGTGCAATATTTATGCTTAGAACTACAACTTGTCTCCATTATATTACATTCTATATAAAATTGTAGCCAGGATAGGAACAAGCTTCTCCTTTATGTGATGTATGTTATATCACATGCATTTTCTGTTCAGTACTAAATAACAGAAATGATCCAACATCATTTCCTGTTTATAAAATTATCTATTAAATATAAATTGGCAGATTTCTTTCATTTTCTTTCCAAAGACTGAAAAACAATTACAGAGGAGTTTCAGTTATTTCTTATCCAAGTGGTTTCAATTTATTTCTAGTATTTTGTGCTGTTCTTACTAAATACATGAGAATAATATGTGATACATTTCTTTTACATTTGCTAACATTTGCTAGTTCTGTTTAATAGTTTCCCATTATCTTTTTTTCTAAGCGCCATTTGCTACTATACTATACTCTTTCCCATATCCCCATGCAGGTATATTTATCCTTAATTATTTTACAATTATTTATTGTAATTATATTGGATATTCTTTGTTCTTAGAAATCTCTTTTCGTGGGTGAAGAACAGTCTTCTCACTTTTAATTGTGTTGTCCCTTAGGAGATAATTTCCCCCTCCCCACAATAGTTGCAATGCTTGTTCTTAATGTACCATATGGTCTTCACTAGATTTTTTTTATTTCTTTGCTTTCGATTAATATTCCTGTAGTGTTGTAATTGGTAAACACATTATATTCTCTCATGTAAGTTTAAATCATTGACCTCTAAGCAAACATTTATAAAAGGCCCCTTTATCTGTTTTTTCTGTAAAATAAATAGCTCTCCAGAAGAAATATATACCTTCCCTGTAAGTGTCTCAGAACAAATAAGCTATTTTGTAGGTATTCTAATTTCAACTATCAGCACTACCATTAAAAGTCTAATTCCAAGCACAGAATGAGCGACTTCGCTTCTTTTTATTCATTGATTTTTGGGTATTCCTGACATTAATTGTGATTACATTTGTTGGTGTTTTATATATATGATGTTATTCATGTATGTTGATATTTTTTATATCTTTTGATGTTAGATATATGAATGGCTTATTGTAACTGTGTTATTTTCATGTAAAATCAAAACTATTTAAAATGAGTCCTTTACAAAACTGTTTTCTCTTTCTCACACTCTTTCTTCCTCTTTCCCTTTTTTCTCTTACATGAGCATATACAAATACACACATCATTAGTCATTTTTAAGAGTACTAATTTTTTGTTATACAAGACTTCATTGCCTATTTTTTTACAAAGACTGTCTTATTTTTTAATCGCAAAAATATTACCTTAGAAATATGTAAAATATTTTTGTAACAAATAACAGAAGTTTAAACTTAACTGTTAGACCAGAAAACTAATTTATTGCCTTCCACAATAAAAATAAAAAGAAAAGTCTGTGGAAGAGAGGAAATAAGAGATGTCTCTTCCAAATAAATGTGTGGTAAGTTTGGTATAAATTAGCTAAACTACTACCCATTATATGGACAGAGTCCATATAATGAATTATTGACTGTATATTATAACAAAATAAATTTGTATTAATAAAATAATACATCCAGGTATACTTGTTATAGTAATATGTCTTTTACATTCTCTTTACAACAGAAATTCCAATATAGAAAATGTTGGCAGCCATCTTTTTTTAGAAACTTTGGGGGTGCTCAGAACCCATGAGAACTTTCTATCTGCAACAGAATTAGACCTACTACCACCCTCATTCTGTCAGATATACTCAGTCCTGCAAACCTGTGCATCTCAGTGGAATTGATGATAAATAGAACTTTATCATACTAATGGAATTTCGACACTCTTCAGAATCTTTGAAACTCAATGTGCTCATTGGTGGTTTGTGCTAAATGTGTAAACTGAATCCTTTGGAGGCAAAATCATGGGTGTTTCTTGAAAAGTGCTATGAAAGACATCAAAGTGAATGTATCAAAATATGTAATGCTTACGACTATTTACCTGTTTATTGAATGAATGAATAGCTGAATGGACATAAAGCAAGATTTCAATGAGTTGCAATTGACTTACAATGAAAGTCCTAATTTCTTTAAAATTAAGCAGAAATACTTTTGGTTTTGATCGTTTTTGAAACTTTTTCTAAACTATTTTATATTAATCACTTTTTGTTTAGTAATCAGAGCTTACATAATGACATTGAATCTCTTAGATGTTTGCAGAACCTTCTTGTTCTCATTTAACATGAATCTTAGAATCTGATTATCATTCACATTTTATATGCAAATATAGGATGGTTGGAGGTTGCACAGCTCATGCAGTAAACACATATCCCAGAGATCACACTATCTTAAATAAACAATTGATTTTATATTTCTTAAAAATTATTTTAATTTAAAATAATTTTAGGCAATTTGTTTATTTTACCTAATAATGGACATCATTTCAAATATCTACATAAATTGACTATGTGTAAGAGTTAAATTAATGCAATTTGAATTCAGGGAAATATTTGAATCCCTAAAAACACCGGTTTAATAGACTGTAAGAATGCTGTGTAATCTAGGACAAAAACAAGCTATCATATAACTTTAGTAATTATATAATAAGCTGATAGAACTCAATAAAATACTATAGTAATACATTTAATCTTATACTTAGGTATACAAATAGAATTAGCATGTTAGACCAGTAGAATAATTTGTCTTCTGCTTGAAACTTATTAATTCTGTATTGAAACTGACAAGGGTTCAGAATAGACCAAAGTATTCAAATCATTTAAAATATAAATCATAGAATACAATTTTTAAATTAATGAAAATACATATTACAGAAGAACTTCAATTAACTATGCATCACAGAGATGCCAATGTTAAAATTATAATTTAAACAAAAAGATCAGAAAGCAATGTACTTCATAAATGTTACAATTAAATTTTTAAATGAGAATGAAGTACTACACTACTAATGAATGAAAGGAAAATTACTATATTAGAAAAGCCACTGTGTCAAATGGAAGGAATGAAGATGACTTGTTGTCACAGTCTATTCAAGCTGCTATAACAAAATACCATGGATTGGGTGATTTACAAACAATAAACATTTATTTCTCACAGTTATGGAGGCTGGTTAGTCCAAGATCAAGGTGTAGGGCCCATCCCTCATTGATGGTGTCCTCTCACTGCATCTTCCCATGGTGAAAGGGGCAAGGCAACTCCTTAGGATTTCATTTTATAAGGGCAATAATTCCATTCACAAGGGCTGTGCCCTCATGACCTGATACCATCATGCTGAGATTAGATTTCAACGTATGAATTTTAAGGGGACACAAGTAATCAGACCATAGCACTTTCCTTCATTAGATAATGTTCATTTTATGGTACAAACATGAAATTTGGGTGAAAATATTGTAACTAAGTTGTGCATGACAGCCAAAGATCAAAAGGTCTGCAAAGTCTGGACCATCCTAGGTGATTCTAGTTCAGAAGCAGAGCTTTGACCAAGATCATAGTCAGTCTAGAGTTTCTGCAAAGCTAAATTTTAATAACATTCATCAGTATTCACACATAGATGCTATCTGATAAATGTAATTAATTTTGGATGATCTCCAAATTAGTTCTGCAAGATAAATGAAAAAAACTCCCACAAATCTTTGTTGCCTTAAAATCTGATTTAAAATTTCCTTGGTTGAATATTTTCCTAAGTTTTCCATACAAAGTAATATTTCCTTGTTTTCTTTCATTATTAGCATTTATTACTCTTATATTAAAAACTAAACATCTTTAAATATATTCTGGAAGTCAGATATCTCTCTAACTTTGATTTTTGTCCTAGTTCTTGCTATTAAAGCCCGGAATTATATTTTCCTTAGTCAGTAATTATTGCCTTCTTTGTCTAAGGAGGTCTTAAAAATCTAGGTCATGGACCTGGTTTCTTACTAATATTTAATAGAACAATAACCATGGAGGGTTCTTTGTTTGTTTGTGTATCATCAAAGTCTTTAGATTTAAAGACATAGAAAATCTGAAAGAATTTAATAAAACATATGTATTAAGAAAGGGGCATGAGAAAAAATATATTTTACATTTTAACATAGTTGCTTATTTAATCTTCAAAAATTTGAATAAAATATATCCATAATTTAACATTTCTTTCATCAACATTATGATGATGAATGTATTATTCTTTGTTAATTAAACATATTTTAATAGGGGTAAAAGTGAGCAAGCATTAGAGAATAAGGTTTCACAAAGTTGACTATAGATAAATAAAATGAACTTCCACATAGAAAAATGACATAAATAATTCAGTTAATATTTTTAAAAGAAATGCAAGGATTTGATTGTTCTTTTCAAGCTTAAATGTAGTACTTAAAATTTTGTTTCTTAACTTTTTAAGAAGTCCTTAGTGTATGGCACAATGTTATATAATAGCTTTCTTTATAAAAATATATCTAATATATTAAAGGAACAGTAGATATAAAATCTGCATCAAACCAGATAAATTATAGTATTTGATATTTTATCCTCTTGTAACCAACAACTCAGCCTAGTAATTCTCAAGGCATTAGCTATTAACTCCTGAGTAGTGAGTTATAAGATTACTGTATTGATTGATATAGATTAGAGCTCTTATTGGCAGTAATTAGGATACTATAGGTTTTCCCTTCTACAGATAGGAAGGCAATCACCTATAAAATTTAATAGAAGAAAAGGAGCTCACTATAAAGAGAAGATCACAAATCTTAAAACTGCTCAAGTATACTATATTTTTTCTATCCTTATGATATATGCCATTTAAAAACTTTACCATCCTTCTTGATTTTATTTAAGTACTTTTAAAACATATAAACATGGTTCCAAAGTTATCATACTGTACCAAAAATGTTGAGAGAGGAGGCATTCTTCTTCCCTTTCTATTATTTCTGCACCTTTCTTACTTACCCTTTCATGAAAAAAAAATCTCGTTTCTGGTTTATCCTTCGTGTGTGTGTGTGTGTGTGTGTGTGTGTGTGTGTGTGTGTTTTAATAAATGTTGTTGTGTATATTTAAGGTATACAATATGATATTGTATAATATATCTAGACAATAAAAATGTTACTATAGTGAAGTGAATTAACATATACATCATCTCACATACCGTGTTTCCCCGAAAATAAGACCTACCCATAAAATAAGCCCTAGAAGGATTTCTAAGCATTTGTGCAATATAAGCCCCACCCTGAAAATAAGACCTAGTGATGGGCATGGCTACGCAGCATATCTGCACAATGCATGCATTTCATCACGGAGCAGTAAAGAAGATGAGCAGCCCTTCTCATCTGCCCCATGAGAGCTCTATTGCTCAACATGAGAGATTGGGGCCTATGGTTCTAAAGGAAATAGAGTTACAAGAAATTCAGGGTGGAATTTGGGGAGGGAGATTTATGATGATATTCCAGAAGAAGACAACTTAACTATATTTGAATAAATGTAGATTGTTGTACTATACTTTAAAAAAATAACACATCCCCTGAAAATAAGTCCTAGGGTGTCTTTTTGAAGAAAAATAAATATAAGACTCTGTCTTATTTTGGGGGAAACATGGTAGTTATATTTTGTGTGTGTGTGCTAAGAGCAACTAAGAATCTCTTATTTAGCATGAATCAAAATATAGTGCAATTTTATTACCTATAGTCCTCATGTTGTACATTAGATCTATAAACTTGTTCAATCTACACATCTGCTGCTTTGTATCCCATGACCTAGATCTCCCACTTCCTTCCCCTGCTTCCACCTCTGGTAATCACTGTTGTGTGCTCTATTTCTGTATATTTTATTTATTTTTTTATTCCATATATAACTGAGATTATACAATATTTTCCTTCTGTGTCTATTTCTTTTTCCACAAATGAACAATATTTTATATTTGATTCTCTTTTTTCCCATAAAGAGCATCATAATACAGATATTTTTTAACACTTTGCTTTTTCCCTGAATAACATAGCTTGCAAATCATTCCACTTCATAAATATGTTTCTCGATGGTTATGACTCTTCTGTGAAGATGTACTATTATTTATTCAACTACCCTTCCATGTAAAGATGTATAAGTTTCTTTCCAATATTTTGGAATTATGAATAATGCTGAAATGAAAAAGCATAGGAGCATTTATTGGTTCATGTTGAATGTAAATCTTCAGGATACCTTGCCAATCTAATAGTTGATATGTGTTTTCTGAGTGTAGTTTTAATTGATAGTTTTTATTGTGAGAATGAATATTTTTTCATATACTTAAAAGTCACTTTTATGTGTATTTTATAGCTGGTCTTTTAATTTATTTTACATATTTTTCTATCATCCCCTTGGTCTTTTAAAATATAATTTCATGATTTATAAAAGTTTTAAGAATTATTTATATATTAGGACTATTAGCCCCTCTCATATATGTTCTCACAGTTTTTCAAGTAGTTTTTCATATACATACAATACAATAAAATTTGATTTTTTGGTGTAAGCACTTTGCATTTTAATATATACATAGTTTTGGTCAATCACCACCATAAACACAATATGTAGCACTTCCATGGCCCCAAAGTCTCCCTCATACTCTCTCTCTGTAATCACGACCTCTCCTGTCTCTACACTCTGGAAACCACTCATCTGTTTTAACCATGGTTTCATCTGGGAGAATGTCTTATATAGGGAGTCTTGCAGTTGGTAACAATTTCAGACTGGCTTCTATCACTCAGTGTAATGTCTTTGAAATTTATCCACATTATTTGTGTATGTTAAGCATTCATTCATTTTTATTACCAATTAGTATTCTGTTATATGGGTGAACCCTGGTTCAGTTATCTATTCACCCATTGAAGAACATCTGTGTTATTTTCAGCTTTGGGTGATTATGAATAGAGCTGCTATAAACATTTGTGCTACAGGTGTTTGTGTGAAAATAAGGTTTCTTTTTCTAGGGTAAATACATAGAAGTGGAATTGCTGGGAAATACAATCTTGGTTTAGCTAAGAAATTGCCATACTGTTTTCCTGAGTGGCTATATAAATTTCCATGATTAACATCAGTTTATGCAAGTTCTACTTCCTCTGCATCCCCATGAACACTTGGCATTATCAATATATTTTATTATAACCATTTTAATATATGTATATTAACATCTCATTATGGTTTTAATTTGTGTTTCCCTGATAATTAGGAATGTTGAACATGTTTCATACATGTAATTGCTTTCTGTATCACCAATTTGATGAAGTTTCTGGTCAAGCCTTCGTAACTTTTTGTAAAAACATTGGGATTTTTATTCCCTTACTATTGTGTTTGAGAATTCTTTATATATACTGGATAAAAATCTTTTATCAGATATATTATTGGCAAATATTACCTCTCTATTTGTATATGAGTTTTCCCAACATTTTCTTCCAGAATTCTTAAGGTTTCATGCCTTAGGTTTAAGTCTGTTATCCAACAGAGAGATGTGAGAGATGATAGGTGGGGAGCCAGTTTCAATCTTCTGCATGTGAATATCCAGTTTTCCCAGCACCACTTATTGAATAAAGATTTTTTTCCCAATGTATACTTTTGTCTACTTTGTTAAAGATTAGATGACAATATGAAGATGCTTTTATATCTGGGATCTCCATTCTAGTCCAACGGTCTATATCTCTGTTCTTGTACCAGTTCCATGCTGTTTTGGTTACTATAGCCTTATAGTAAAGATTGAAGTCTGGCAGACTGATTCCTTTCAATTTTTTTTCTGTTTGCTTAAGATTGCATTGGATATACAAGGTCTTCTCTGCTTCCAAAGCATAGAATTAATTTTTCTAAATTTGTAAAGAATGATGGTGGTATTTCGATAGGAATTGCCTTAATTAAGTAGATCGCTTTAAGTAGAATGGACATTTTAACAATGTTAATTCTACCAATCCATGAGCACAGTAGGGATTTCCATCTGTGCACATCATCTACAATTTCTTTTTTCGGTGTTTCATAGTTATTCTTATAAATATCTCTCACCTCCTCCATTAAATATATTCCTAAATATTCAAATTTCTTTGATGCTATTGTGAAAGGTATTGGGTCTTTGATTTGATTTTTGGCTTTACTGTTATTGGCATATGGGAATGCCCCTGATTTGTTTGCATTAATTTTGATGCACTGAGATTTTACTGAATTCATTCATCAATTCCAGGAGTCTCTTGGCTGAATCTTTGGGATTTTCTAGGTATAATAGCATATCGTCAGCAAAGAGTGAGAGTTTAACCTCTTCTGCCCCCATTCAGACACCCCTAATTCCCTTCTCTTGTCTGATTGCTCTGGCAAGGACCTCAAGCACTACGTTGAGTAGAAGTGGAGATAGTGGGCAACATGTCTGGTTCCAGTTCTAAGCAAGAATGCTTTTAATTTTTCCCCATTCAATATGATATTGGCTGTGGGTTTGTCATATATGGCCTTAATAATTAAGGAATGTCCCATCTGTGCTTATATTGTTCAGGGCTTTTATAATAAAAGGGTGCTGAATTTTATCAAATGCCTTTTCTTAGTCATACGGTGTTTGTTCTTGCTTTTATTTATGTGGTGAATTATATTTATAGATTTGCATATGATGAATCAGCCTTGCATCCCTGGGATAAAGCCCACATGGTCATGGTAAATTATTTTTTTGATGTGCTGAAGGATTCGGTTTGCTTAAATTTGGTTGAGAATTTTTGCACCTATATTAATGAGGGATATTGGTGTGTAGTTTTGTTTTTTTTGCTACATCCTTTGGTAGCTCTGGATCAAGGTGATATTAGCTTCGTGGAATGAGTTGGGGAGGTTGCCATCCTTCTCAATGTTTTGGAATAATTTCTGAAGTATAGGTATGAGTTCTTCTTTGTATGTGTGGTAAAATTTAAGTGTGAACCCATCTGGTCTGGGACTTTCTTTTTGGGAGAGATTTTTTATTTTGGCTCCAATTTCTTCACTTGATATTGGTCTGTTCAGGAATTCTATTTCCTCTTGATTGAGCATACGGAGGCTGCGTGTTTCCAAGAATTTGTCCATTTCCTCCACATTTTGTAGTTTTGGGACACATTTATAGAATTCAAAGATAATATTATGTATTATCATGATGTTTATAGTAACCTCTCTTTTTATCATTTCTGATTGAATTTATTAAAGTCCTTTCCTTCCTAGGTCTTATCAATCTAGCAAGAGGGCTATTAATTTTTTTTAATCTTTTTGAACAACCAGTGTTTGGCTTTGTTGATCTTCTGTATAGTACTTTTGTTCTCAGTTTCATTTAGTGCTGCTCTAATCTTAGTTATTTCCTTATGCTAGGTTTAGATTAATTTGCTCTCCCTTTTCCAATTTCTTGAGACAGTTTGTTAGTTTGTTGATTTGTGAGCTTTCTGTCTTTTGGGTCTGAGCGTTTAATATTATTAGTTTTCCTTTCAGGAATGCTTTTGCTCTATCTATCCCATAGGTTTTGATAGCTTTTGTCCCCATTATCATTTAATTCAAAGAATTTTTTGATCTTCATCTGAATCTCTTCCTTCACCCAGCAGTTATTTAACAATAGATTGTTTAATTTCCATGATTTTGTGAAGCGATGAGTACTTCTATTAGAATTGATCTCTAGTTTTATACCACTATGGTCTAAGAAGATACATATTACAAATTCTATTTTTTTAAATTTGTTGAGGTCTGATTTGTGACTTAGGATGTGGTCAATTTTAGGGAAAGTTCCATGAGCTGATGAGAAGAATGTATAGTCAGCTTTATTTGAATGGAATGTTCTATAGATGTCCGTTAGATCTATTTATTCTAGAGCTCTGTTTAATTCCATTATTTCTTTGCTTATTTTTTGTTTAGAGGATCTGTCCATTTCAGACAATGAGGTTGAAATCCCCATTGTTGAATTGAAATCATTGAAATCCCCAATGTTGAAATCCCTACTACTATGGCATTACTGTTAATCATGCTATTTAGTTCATACAGGGTTTGCTTTATATATCTGGGTGCTCCTGTATTGGATGCATAGATATTAAGAATTGTTAAGTTTTCTTGTTGGATTTTTCCTTTCACCATTATATAGTGACCATCTTTGTCTTTCTTTACTTTTACTATTTTAAAGTTTATGCTGTCCTAAATCAGAATTGGTTTCCATTTGTGTGAAAGTTTGTTTTCCAATCCATGACCTTGAGTTTGAAAGCATCTTTGTGGGTTAGATGCATTTCCTGGAGACAGCAGATATGTGGCTTATAATGTTTTATCCACCCAGCTAGGCTAAGTCTCTTCAAAGGACAATTCAAGCCATTTATTGAAGCCATTTATTCAAGCCAATTCACATTTATTGAAAGGATTTATATTTGGGGTAGATTATGTTTCATATTGGTGGGTAAGTTCTTATTGTTTTGTTTTACCTCTTGAGCCATTGTGGAATCTGGGTTCTGAGCTTTAACTCTTAAGTGTTTTTAATTTGGTAGGTGTCTATTGCGGTGTTCAGTGTATAATGTAGGTTTGAATACTTCCTATAGAGCAGGTCTGGTCTTTGCAAATTCCATCAGTGATTACTTTTCTGTCTTTATTTCTACCTTATGAATGAGGCTCAGTTTTGCCCGGTAAGGAATTCTAGGTTGGCCATTGTTCTATTTAAGAAGATTGAGGATGTGTCCCCAGTCCCTTCTGGCTTGTAGAGTTTCATTTGAGAAGTCTACAGTCAGTCTGATAGGTTTTCCTTTGTAGGTTATCTGTTGTTTTCATATTACTGTATGAAGGATTTCTTCTTTCATGTTTACTTTGGCCAGTCTGATAATTATATACTCGCATGTTTGCCTCTTCATGTTGAGTCTCCCAAGAGTTCTGTGTGCTTCTTGTATCTGGCTATTTCGGTTTCTGGCTAGGCCAGGGATGTTTGGCTCCACTATTCCAAGAAATAGATTTTCCAGCCCTTGTTTATTTTCTTCTTCTCTCTATCTCTCGGGATGGATATAATTCTTATATTTGTTTTTTTTTTTTTTTTTTTTTACATTATCCCACATTTCTTGTATATTCTACTCTTGTCCCTTCCTTCTATGTTCTTTTTCTTCATCTGATTTATTTAGCCTATAGGCATTATCTTCAAGCTCTGAGATTCTCTCCTTTGCATGATCCATTCTATTTTTAAG
Source organism: Microcebus murinus (assembly GCF_040939455.1). NCBI lineage: Eukaryota > Metazoa > Chordata > Mammalia > Primates > Cheirogaleidae > Microcebus > Microcebus murinus. The sequence continues at coordinate 61,920,153 of NC_134114.1, forward strand.
GCTTTCCATTGTGTTTTGAAGTTCCTTTAATGCCTCCCTCATTTTCAAGATTTCTGTTGGCTTTTTTCATAACATTTCAATTTTTTTAGAGAATTTTTAATTCATTCTCTATATTTTTCTCATGGTTTCTTTGTACTGGGTTTCTATTTTCTCTTCAATTCCATTGAGTTTTTTTACAATCCATATTTGGAATTATTTCTCCATCAGTTTAATCATTTCATTTAAATTAGCATCTGATTTAGAGGGTCTCATGATTTCTTTTGGTGGTGACTTTTCTCTCTGCTCTTTCATATTCCCTGTGTTCTTTCTGTGGTCCTTTCTCATCAGGGTAATTGATTGAGAACTGGGAGTGCTAGGACTGGTTTGTGCCCTTAACTTCAAGCCCCCAAGAGACGCTTCTTAGCAGTGGTGGGAGGTGGTGCACTTGTTTTGTATTGTCTTAGAGGTATTTTGGCAAGTTGGGTAACCTCTGACCTGTTGTCTTCACCTCTTGCCAATGGATATTAGTGAGTTTGGTCCCCAAGCTTAAGCCCACATGTGGTGAATTGTACCTATGTGTATAATTCCACTGCCCTCTAATAGCTTGAGATGCAGGGCATGGTGTTGAGCTGTGGGGTTACCCTCTCTGTCATTGGTTGTAGATTGTGTGGAAGAGCCAGTTATTGAGGCAATCTGATGCCTCTGTGTTATTTTCTGGTCCCCTGGTGAGGAATACTAGTGCCCCAATCTTTAGGAAGGGTCTTGCCACTTCTGAGGGTTACTTGGACCCTATTCCCTCTTAAAGTGGTGGCAAGAGCAAGACAGACTGCAGATGGTGCCTACCAGCCTGGATATGTGTGCTTCTATGATTCCTTGATCTGCCACTAGGGGGAGCCACTAATATGTTATTCGTCATTCTTTCACCACACTTGAGAGTCTGCTCCTGATGGGAGGGTTACTTGGTGCATCTGCTGGGGCCTCTGGCCAGTATTTTCCTTCACTGACTGCAAATCCCACTACTGGCAGCTGCAGGACATGGAGATCAGGCCCCAGGGTTATGATCCTACTGGGTGACCTAAGCCAGTCTGACAGGCTAAGGTCACTGGGCTTTCAACTATTGATCTGTGCCAAGGCCCAGCAGATTCAGGCCAGTCACATGGGAAGTGGCTTTTCTTGCCTCTCGCTACTTCCAGTGGTGGAGTCTCCCACTTTTGGCTCCAAAATTGCTGCGCTAGGGGGAGGGATGATGCCCAACTACACCCAGTGCCCCGGCGCCTGTGAATCCTGCAGGTTTAGCTCCCATGACTGGGGGAGCACTCAAAATTCACCCATCTAAACAAGCCCAGCTATTTGACAACAGGTCACGGAAGGGCAGAGCCTGTCACGAGAGTCCCCAGGCTGGAGGAAGGGTGCTTCCCCAAGCTATATCACACCACAGCATCTGGGTGGTGGACCCCAAAATGGTGGCTGCCCACCCACAGACTGCTAGCCCTGGGGGTGACTGTTTAGGAGTAAGTAGATGCCAGATGGAGGAGGTAAGTCATCATGACACCTGCTGTCTCTTGTGGGTTGCCCTTCTGCAATTTCACGCCTGTCCATCAGGTGGTCTTGTGCTTTCTGACCTCCCTGAGCTGGCCTAATCACCCTCAGAGGTTTCCAGGGTAGAGTCCCCTCTTCAGTATTCACCTCCATTCTTCTGATCCTGCTGACTTCCAGAGGCAAGTTGTTTGACTGCTAATTGCCTTCTGTGGTACCTCAGACCAGTCCCTCTCCCACCCAGTGCAGGTGCTCTGGGGAGTTCAAGATGCTTCCGGGTATTGTCTCCTCTCCATAGAGCCCAATGTCTCCTGCCATAATTTTGCACAGATTCCAGGCAGCTCCTTGTCTGTGTGTGTGTGTAGGTCAGTGGGGAAGCAGGACGTTTTCCTGTGCATCAGATCCCACTGCACTTGCTGGCCAGGTGGGTGCAGTGGTCCCATGCTCTATTCTCTCTTGTTTATCTTGCAGTCCCCAGACTTCACAATCCTATCTCCCATTCACCTTTTTTGTTTCCTGTGTCACGTGTCCTGTACTGTTTGTCTGCAGTTTCACAACACTGGTCTTATGGAGGAGTTATTCATTCATGCATAGCAGATGGAGTTCTTCACCTCTTTCTCTGGAATCAGAGAACTATGAGGTCTCCTTTACTTCACCACTTTTCCTTCTATTTTTCAGTTTTAAATGTCGATTATTTTTTTATTTTTGGCTGTTAAGAAACATTTTTTAAGTGTGGCCCTTGTAAGACGTATAGTTAGCTAATGCTTTGTGAACTGAACTCAAAATATTTGTAATAGGTGAGTGTACCTATTAACATTCATTGATGACTTCCAAACTTGCCTTACTCATCATATTATGTTGTTATATTTATTATGTATTTTTGTATTTTCTTCTTATTTCTCTCAGTAGGTATTTCTTTTATTTTTTTATTCATTGAATTAATTTTGTCATATAGTTTTTTATCTATGTTTCATAGTTCCATGAAAACATTTTTAATGTCCTATGTCTATTTGTTATATAACCTTTTACAAAATTGTTTGTTGGTTTTCAAAAGTATACCTCTGTGGTAGACCTATTTTCTATACAACAGCCAGTAACCATATTTTAATTTTTTCTTCCACTCTCTATTTCCATCCATTCATTTCTGCAGTATGTTTTCAGAACAGACAACACATGATATACATCATATAATATATTTTATTTCATCCTCATACATATATTTGTTTTAATCTTTAATGTAGTATTAAATACATATATTGATTACTATCTCTCCTTATCTGGCAATTTCCCCTGTTGCTTTTGACTGGATGCATTTTATCTTCTAATAGATTTCTCAGGAAGGGCTCATAGGTGTGCAATTCCATAACTCATGCATATGTAATTTTTTCTATGTATACTTGATGGAATAAGATTGTTGGTTATAAAATTCTTGACTTATCCTTACATTTCATGTGTTTTTTAAAAAATATCAGTCTTCTTTTTCTCAAATATTCTTGATTGTCACAAAAATGTGTAGTGGGAACATAGTCAATCCTTGGTAGAATGTGCTATTTATTTTTCTACTTACAAGAAAGTTGAGTTGAGCACTCTATTATTTTCAATTTATAGTAAGGAGGCATATATTTAGGAGGCATGCTGCGAGATTTCTATTCACATCACCACTATTATCTCATGCATATATAACTATTTTAATAGACATAAAATCTGCACATTTTATTACCAAATGTGCAGATTAATATAAAATTCCTAGGTAATTACCAGATAAGCAGAGAATTTTGTATTGTGGTTTGCTAGAGATAGTGACTCACTGATGGTTTCTCTGTGCTTATACAATAAAAGGACAATGCTTTCCAGGTAGTTGTGCTTAATAAATATTAATTGATTGAATAAAGTCCTAGTTATTACTGTATTATTAGTAAAATCCTTAGTATTTATTTTTGTGAAATCAATCCAGATAGTGGAAATGATTCTTGGAAAATGTTTAGTCTTCTTCTTAACTATGTAATTTTATTGATATACAAAAAGCCTGGCAGTCACCAAGAAAACAGAATCATAAAAATCCAATGGCTGATTTTGTTTCCAATTTGTGCTGTGTGAAGGGCTTTTATGTGTAAGCCTTCATCATCCACCTAATTTCTTTGAGGCAGTGGACTATTCAAACTTCCAAATTTCTGTAATCAGCAGAAGTACCAGTCAGCATAAATTTAAGGTGAAGCAAATCCCTATCATTTTGCTCTTTCAAAATCTTCCTACTCAGTAAAGAATGGTCTTCATATGAGCAGCATCATTATCACCTGAGAATTTATTAAAAAACAAAATGTCAGATCCCTCTCCAGACCTACGGAACTAGAATCTATATTGCCAATATCACAAGTAACTTATATGCACATTAAAAATTGATAAGCACTGTTTTTAAATGGATTGAAAAAATCTTTTAATAAAAGAGAAGAGAAAAAAGGAAGAAATCAAAATTGTTTAATTTACAAAGGAGTTTAAATAATATCAAGAAAAATGATGAAAAGATGAAGGTAGACCATACTCAGACACTATTTGCAGCCTCAAGAATCAAGGTAGCTGTTAAAGTAACAGAATTTTCCATCTCTAGGTATCTTTTCCTGGCATCTACAATTATAACATTTGCTTCAGACTCTGAGAGATTTATAGAAAACATAAGATTTTAATTCTTGGCCTACAAATGGCAAACTTCATAAACTTGAAAAAAAATTACTCTCTATCTCTGAGCATTGATTTTTTTTTATATAAAATTTTTTTATATAAATTTTTTTTTATATAAAATAAAATGTTTGGCTGACTCTTATTAGTTTGACAACAATGTGAATATTGTGCTTTAACAAAAGAAATATGCTATAAACACAGACCATAGTACAAATGATAATATTCTTACTTTCCTTCCTCATTCCTTCTTTCCATGTGTGGGGGAAAATATATTTCAAGGGCAGTGAACATCTCATTTATTTTCAAATGTTCTGAACCAAGCATAATGATAACACATGACAAATTTCTGAAATGTTGTTTGAATGAATCTACACAAGATAATCATTAAGTTGAGGAATTCAGATATTTCATTTAGAAGTTTCTAATAATTTTGAAATAAGCTAGGATTAAAAAACAAGATGGTTCAAGCTTAAATGCATTCACATGCACCTCTTCCCACTAATTTGGGTTTTCTCTTAAGAATGTCTCATATTGTGTAGATGTACAATAAATGTCTGCAATAAAATATATATTTAGAGAACGTGAATTTACTGTTATGTGAAGATACAAAATTTTCTATCCTTAGAAAAAATATAGATGCAAGTTCAGTTTCATTGATAATGAATTTTCTAAAGATTAATTGCAGTAAAAATAAAATAAACATTAATCAATGAAATAACTAAATAAATGAAAATATAAATCTTTATAGACATACTGAGATACTTTAGTGATATATTATCCATCAAGGTATCAAACTATTTTCAACTTATATGAACATTCATCTATATTGATATTACAGGATAATCTGGAAAATGCCTAGTTTTATTCTAATTTTGTAGATATAGATACTAGAGATAGAAATTTGATACAATGAGCTGTAGGATCATAAAATAAAATAACCTAGTATCATTAATTGTTCTCATGTGGTTGTAGGCTGTGTCCATCTAATGTATGTTGAAAATAGGTATAAACACCTTTATTTTATCTTAAAACTATCAACTTATATTTTAAAATAAAAATAGGACACAATAAAGGGTAAATTGATTAGTTTTATTATTGGAAAACAAAAATGTGATAAAAAGTTCTCTGAAGAGGAATTTGGAGGAAAGATACTTTAGTACAGTGAATAGTGTATAAACCAAGGAGATGCACAGGTATATGGCCCTACATTTAAAAGGAAGGTGTGGGCTGGGCGCGGTGGCTCACGCCTGTAATCCTAGCACTCTGGGAGGCTGAGGCGGGTGGATTGCTCAAGGTCAGGAGTTCAAAACCACCCTGAGCAAGAGTGACCCTGTCTCTACTATAAATAGAAACAAATTAATTGGCCAACTAATATATATATAGAAAAAATTAGCCGGGCTTGGTGGCGCATGCCTGTAGTCCCAGCTACTCGGGAGGCTGAGGCAGGAGGATTGCTTGAGCCCAAGAGTTTGAGGCTGCTGTGAGCTAGGCTGATGCCACGGCACTCACTCTAGCCTGGGCAACAAAGCAAGACTCTGTCTCAAAAAAAAATAAAAATAAAAAAAATAAAAGGAAGGTGTGGCTAGAGAACATAAGGGAACATAAGGAGGGTTCTAGTATTATAGCAAAAATTTCCACCCAGGTTCCCAAAAATGTCTATTTATGTAAATGAGGTATTCAAACTTTGTTAGTTCCAATCTGTTAATAAAGCTGAGCCCTGAATGGTTGAAGCAGGTGAGCTCTGATTGGTTGGTTCAGGTAAGCTCTGGAAGTTCTAAAGTTGAACAGTGCTATAGATTTTCAGGCAACTCAGAGTAAGTGTGTGAACTCTAGTTCACAAATGGACACTTGGCTCTACTTTAAATATAGACTCACTTAGCCACATGGGGTCTTGAATCTTGACGAATAGGGTGTTTCAGGTTCACATTTGTTCCCAGAGGAAACTACTAAAATAAACTTTTTCTCCAATTTTGTACTTCATACCAATGTCTCTAGCAATAGCCTTGAACTTTTGATGGCCCAAGATAAATATAACCATACAAAGGTAATTGGGCAAAAAGAAGAAAAAAGTGAATGATTAAGTAATAATTACAATTTATTCTTACAATATAGCCAGTATCAGAGTTCAAAAATAAATCACATTTTAATTAACTTCTTAAATATTTGCATGCAATTCCAGTACAATTTAATCTTCAAAGACATACTGCATCAGTATTCTTTAAATTTACTGAGGAGAAGTTTAATAAGTTTATGGTTATTATAAGGCTTGAAGTAATTGTTAATTACTTTTTCTCTCTTGAAATCTTTTAATAGTCTTCGTGAAAATAAATTAGTCCTTTTCTATGTGCATGTGTTATCACCAAACTCAGTGATTTACTGATTACAAAGATAAAATTGGAAGGATAAGAATTGAAGCCCACATTAGGGATTCAATCCTCTCTCCTAATGTTACTGAAAGCTCGGCCACTTGTCCATGATGGTGAATAATGAGGACAAGCAGTTTGAGGAGGAAGGAAAGAGAGAATCTACTTTGCTGGCAAAGGAGGAACTATGGTAGACCTTCTCGTCTGAAAATCCCAAATTTCTTAAACATAGGCAGAAATATAGAGCTTTTAAAGGAAAGATTCTCAGCTTTAGACAATTACTGTGGTTATGTATTCTAATCCTCCCATCTCTATCAAAAACAAAGCCAGTGAACTCTGTCAGCCACCCACCCAGGGGCTGGTGCCACCTGAGAGTTATAGCAAAAGACCTAATCTGCTTCAGGGATGCAGACCAGACTGCATTTCTCAAAAGAGTGGGATAAGTTTTAAAAAGACAGAAAATCTTTTGCCCTTTTTCCCCCATGAGGCCATTCTCTCTGTTACATATTCATAATTTGTGCTACTTATTTATTTTATACAGTTATCTTTCATTTTAACCGAGTCACTCCATATCATTTTCAAAATTTATAAAGTGCTGCAACATTCATTTATATAGGCACGCATACACACAAATACGCATATGTACACACACATTAAAAAACAAATTGGCACCCTTCCCAACAATGATTACCTAATTATTTAGAGTCAGGAGGGAATGTAAAGTTCAAGAGATTCTGCTTTTCTATTCAGGATTTTCTCATTTATTTGAAGAAAGCCAACAATACTGCTGAACTCATTTATGGGAAGAATTTTCCCCTTTCTCTTTCTGAAGATGCAAGTTCTATATTATTCATATCCAGTAATTTATTAGAAGAAGAGTTTTCTTGACATTTTTACTATAAATCTATAACACTGTCATCTACATCTACATTTTTACCCTGGGCATATACTATGTTCAAAGTCATTGTTGGTCAAATAGATGATGGGGAATAGAGAGGTATATGATTGAGGGGACTCTCTCTCTCTGAAGCTGATATGAGTTTTTTAACCTGTAGCATTAGAATAGCTTAGCAAAGCAGTCATTTGCAAATCACATTGAGTGTGAGAGGAAAGGAAAAGACTGTGTTACATCCTGGGCCATAAATAAATCTCTGCTGCAAGTATTTAGCTCTGTTCTCCAGGGAAGAAAATGTGGGGCAAAGGATTTGATGTTTATTAAGCACTAGACAGCAGTTAAAAAATGTGCTATGCACTTTATATAGTTCACAAACATTTTTCTTATATACATAAAACACAGAAAAAGAAAGATGCATAAGCTTCATTTTGCTAAGGAAAAAAATTTAGGCCCAGAGAAATTTTAAATATTTTCTTGTACTCAATAGGTTGTAAATCTATCCAAAGACAGAGTGTGTGAGTATGAATATGGGTACACTAAATTGTAATGAATTGCTAAGAGTTGCCATATTTGGCATCGCCAACATATTGCATAGGGTGAATCTTTATTGAAAGCAAGTGGATTCCTGCAATTGTGGCTTATCTTAAAAGATGCCCAATGTGAGTTATTGCCTAAGTCAACAAGTGCTCATTCCATTGGGCTCTCTTCAAGGACTACTAAATGTCATTGTAGTTGATTAATTTTATACTTTCATAAGATATAAAATTATTGAAAGAGCTCATTATTGCATACCTCCCTTCCTTTATTATTTACATTCTTATTACAATTTTGGCACTAATTCTTTTTAACTGTTTCCTTCCAGATAAGTATTCAGTGATGTGTATTAGTCAATTAACTTGCAATACTTTGTCCTGTGTGAATGTGCATATATTACATACTGAAAGTGACAACAGAGGATCCTGTGTGTTAAAGCCATATATTCCCCGACTGTACACTCTGGTGGCAAAATGTAATCAGTATTATTGTTCATTAACAGTTCATTCTTATGCATGCATATGGTAACAGAGGGAATGGCCTGAAAAAAGATAAAGATAAAATCTTTTATAAGCTCTCTCTTTATAAGCTCTCCACTCCCACTCTTTTTGGGAATTAAAATCAGTATCCCTGTCTGAGGCCAGTGGTTAGAATGGCAGGGGAACACTCTTGTTTCTTTGTACCATAGGTGATGGCTCAACAGAACTATCTGGGCAGAAGTCATGAGGTTATCTTTGCTGGAGATGGGGTTGATCAGAACCATCAACTGTAGTTAACAATACCCTGAAACATAAAACCCTCCTTTTAAAAGCTCTGAAGTTCTTCCTATAGATAGGGAAATGATACTTCAAGATGTGGGTCTGCCATTCTCCTCAGTTCCTGACAAATTAATAAACCTCCCTTTCCTTTTCCTCAAACCGGTTCCCATTCTTCTGAGAGACAAGTGTCAAACTCTCGGTAACAACATGAGTGATGAATAGCAACAATAATTTAGAGCTCATTATATGTGTTATACACAAATTTAAGAATAAATTCATGTTGAGTTCATTTCCACCTGTTTACTAAGGAAGTATTTCTCCAAACAGAGAAGGAAATAGCAAAACAGCTACTGATACTTACATTTAGAGTAAAATAACTATGCCCAATTAAAATAAAAGTAACACTATACTTTTAAGAAACTAGTTTTAGTTTCATCTATATTGCCACAAATGAGCATTACCTAATGGATCAGGCAGACTCAAAATCAATTATTGTCAGAGTAAAAAGATTGGCTGACATTTGGGTCCCATATTAAATAAATAATTGCCTACATTTAATGGATTTCCTAACAAATGCTTCACCTATTTCAGAGAAGCCGTAATTCATAACACTTTTTAACCAATAATTGCTCCAATGGGTTATTTTTTAAGGGAAACATTTTAAATTTCTAAAAGGTATTTAATTTAACTTAAACTAATTTAACTAAGTTAGTAAATTAGTTTACTAATATATTTTAGTATAAATTAATAGGAATATATTTATATATTCACAAATTAGAATATCATCAAAATATGGAAGGCATAACAATACTATAAATCATCTATATCTAAAAGCACACTGCCAAAAATCAATAGAATCCAGATTCTTCTCAAGTGCACATGGAATAGGATTTTCAGGATATACCACAGACCATATGCTAAATGTCTTAGTCTGTTGAGGCTGCTATAGTAAAACACCATGACCTGGGTGATTTATAAAAATAGAAATTTATTTCTCACAGATCTGAGGGAGGAGTCTACCTTCATTACCTAATCATCTCCCAGAAACCACACCATCTAGTACCATTACATTTCATTGAGTGTTGTTGAAACCACATGGGGGTTTCAGTCTAGACCCTGTTGTTCCTCACACAAAGATCCAATTATTGGGACAACAAGAATTGCCGAGGAAGAAAGGAATTTTTAATACAACAGATATCTTGTCAGAAAAATGGGAGACGCTAACTCACATCCATCTCTCTGACTAATGGAGATCATGGGCTTTTAAAAAAGGGGGCCACATGCCTTGGTGCAGGTTGTGGTATAACTAACAACGAGCTAAGTGGATTGGGAGCAGGTTGCGGGATGCGGTGTGGTGAATCTTGTCTTGTCCCCTGAAATTCTCCCTGGGGGCCTTTGAAATCTTAGCTCCTTTGTCTGGCAGAAAATCCACCATTTCTAGGAAACAACTCAAAAGGTCAAGTTTTAGTTAAGGGAGATGAATATAGGGGTCATTGAAATTTGTTCAGTGGGTGACTGAGTATGTGAGGATTTCAACATATAAATTTTGGGGGACATAAATTTTCAAGCCATAGCATTAAACTGTAAAATAGGCTTAATACATTTGAAAGTATTAAATCATGCCATTATGTTTTTCCATCACAATAAAGAAACTATTAAAAATAAACAGCAGAAGGGAATTTGAGAAATTTAAAAATATGTGGAACTAAATAATACCCTACAAAATAGACAATGAGCCAAAGAAGATATGAAATAGAGAAAGTATTATACTTTAAAATAAAAATGAAAAAAAGAAACATTAAAAATGGAGAGATACAACTAAAGGAATATTTAGAGCAAAATGTATAGCTACGATTGCCTATATTAAAAATGATGAAGATCTGAAATCAATAAATGAATATTTCACATTAAGAAATTATGAAAAGAAGAACAAACTAATTCAAACATAAGCATAAAATAGGAAAAATAAAGATTAGATAGGAAATAAAAATGAAGAATAGAAAAATGATAGAAAAAAACAATAGAAGAAAAAGTTGATTTTTTTGAAAAGGCTAACAAAATTGACAAACCTTTAACAATGCTGATGAGAGAGCGCCGAAACTACTTTAGAAATAAGAGAGTTCACTATCAAGTTTACAGAAAGAAAAATGATTACAAAGGAATACCATGAAAAATTGTATATAACAAAATTAGACAACCTATGAAATAGAAAAATTTCTAGAAAAACAAAAATTATTCTAACTTAAGAAGAATTAAAAAATTAAATAGACCTAAGCCAAGTAATATGATTAAATTTGTCAGTGATAAACTCCCTACAATGAAAATCACATGCTTAGGTGAAGTCTCACTAGTGAATTTTATCAAACATTTAAAGAAAAATTAACTCTAACATTTCATAAAACCTACCAAAAAAATAAAAAAGAAAGAAGCCACACTCAAAATACCACATATGCTATGATTCCATATATATTAAATGTGCAGAATAGGCAAATTTATAGAGACAGAAGGCAGATTAGTGGTTATTAGGAGCTGGAGGGAGGGGAAAATGCAGAGTGACTGTTAATGTTTGTGGAGGTTCTTTTTGGAGTGATGAAGAAATTGTAAAATTAGGGATTGGTGATGGTTGTATAACTCTGTGAGTCTACTAAACATATTGGCATTTTACACATTAAGAGGGTAAATTTTATGGTATGTAAACCATATCTCACTACAGCTGTCATAAAATTATTTGTATATATAATTAAAAACCTTTATTACCTGTATCAGAAGTTAAAATTATCTGAGTTTCATGGAAAATAAAGTAAATTGCTTGCAGATGGAATAATGTAATAAATGACTTTTAAGAATTCTTCTAAATTTCAAGAGTTCAAAGTAGATTGAATATAGAAGAAATCAAAACTCATAGATAAATAGTTGGAGATTCTTTTATGCATTGTATTTTCATACAAAAAAGAATGGAGTATAAAAATATTTTAAATCTAAAAATTTCAGGGTGTGATTATTGACTAGACAGTGAATCCAAAGAAGAATATGATGTCCTGTTTATACCACCTAACAAGCTTCCACCATGGAGTCTTGTGCCACTTCATATTCTTCTTTGGAAGAAGAAGGGTCTTTCAAAGCATGAACTTTGGAGTTGGGCAGAAGTAGATGACGTTGGAGTTAAGTAGAAGTAGATGTGAATCTTTCCTTAATTGCTTACTTATTGCTATTGCAAGTGTTGGGTGGAAAGTTCCCTAATGAGGGACTCACAATTTACCTCATTGTTTAATTGTAATGACTGGTTACACCATTGCATGTTAAAGGCTTAACAAAACACCTGGTTAACTGTAAAAGCTAATTATTTCATTTTTCTTAAAGATAATCTCTCCTTTTTATGTAGGCGAGATGATCTTAGGTAACTTGTCCAAACACCCAAGGTTACTCAGTAGGTGGCAGAGTCAGTATTTAGACACAAATGTTTCTAACTAACAAGTCTATATTGTTTTTATTAAATATATCACTCTCAAAATTCAAATGGAAATATTTGTTTGATGACATGGAACAGAATATGGAAATCAGATAAATTCTGTAAATATAAACTTTATCATCATATGCTCATAGGTCACAGCAGAAGGCAACAAGTTTCTGTTATTTTCTTTTTTATATATATAAGTGGTATTGATTTGTATATAATAAATTGCAGATAAATACTTGGTGACAAAAGATACTACTTCAATGGGATAGTTTGTTAGCATCAGTTCATTATTTCAAAGTTTAAAACTTTCCTGGGACTAACCATTAAAATTATACATAAGGTAGGGCATTGGAGTGATAGTTGATTATTGCACTTAAGAAGTGTTTTTTTGTAATAAGAATACCTGGGGCAATTAAAGATGAGAAAATGTTGCCTTTACAAAATCCATGGGTTCTGACTAAGGGATGAAATGAAAGGAAATCTGTTAGTCTCTTCACTACAACTGAAGTCCTCTTTGTGGATTAGGAGCAGATAAAACCTACATTTTTCAAACCAAAGATATGCATAGTACAAACATTAAGATTCATGGATTTCTCTTCAATGAAGCACATAAACAAAGTTAACAGATGGGGTGACAGCCTGGGTTTTGATATTTACAACCTCTACAACTGACAAGGGATTAGCATCAGGAATTTAGTAGAAACTTCTGCAAATCAACTAATGACACAGGAAAAACAAATGGAAATAGAGCAAATAATATGAATATGATGAGAAATGAAATCAATCTAGAAAATTCAGCTCTAATTAAGTTAAACAGAATTAATATATTTATAGTAACAGAAATTTGTATTAATACAAAAAATGAGATAGAAAATCTTTTCAGATATAACTGGCAAAAATTAAAGGATAATATCAAATTTTGGGGATCTGGGAAACTTCACTGGTTCATGACAGGATTTTAAATTGACTATATTCTTTAATATAAAAGTTTTAGAACTTGTCAGGGCTCAGTAGGTCACACCTGTAATCCTTTTTGTGCTTTGGGAGGCCCAAGCAAGAGGATCACTTAAGGCCAGGAATTTAAAACCAGCCAACCTGGGCAAAATAACAAGACCCTATCTCTATAATAAAAATAAGAAATAAATTAGCAGGGCATAGCAGGTTGCTCCTGGTGTCCTAGCTACTGGAGAGGCTGAGGCAAGATGCTTCAGCCCAGGAGTTTGAGGTTATTATAAACTATAATTGCACCACTGCCCTCCCAGCCTGGGTGACATAGTGAGAGACTGTCCTTTTAAAAAAATTTTTTAAAAAAAGAAAAAAGTAGTAGAACTTGGTAAAATCAGGTAAAAATATTAAATAGCATGTGTTAGTGTCTCAGAAATTCATTTGTGGGTATTCATCCCCAGAGAATCTCTCTTCCTGGTGTATATGGTAATATGAAGATGCTAATTTAATGGTGGTAATAATATGGGGATATTTGTATATGAATCATCAGAGGAAATAATAAGTAGGTTTTTTGTGTATGTTTATGCTATTTTAGGAGTTAAAAGAAACATAGCACAACTATGTCTACTCTTAAACATGTGAGCTTCAATTTTTTCTTTAACATTATATAGTAGAAAACTTGTTTTGATTTGGTTGTTTAATTCATTTTGCCTTGCTTTTTTGTTTTATTCATCTTCTCCCTGAAACACTAAATTGCTTTATTGTCAGTATTTGACTGGCATGCCTTTTCATAACCTTTTTTTTCTTTTTTACTTTCTTTAGGTTTGTGTCTTCATTTTAATAGTCTCTTTTAAAGCAAAATGCAGCTAATTTTAATTCATGTTTTCTGTTTTGAACCATTTAATTTAATTACTGATACATGTGTGTATTAGAGCTATCCAGAGAAACAAAAACATGAAAATTATATAAATATAGAATATGATAATTATTATAGAAGTCTGATTATGTGATAGAGGATAAGTCCCAAGATACACTGTCTGAAAGCTAGACACTCAGGAAACCTTGTGGTATAGTCTAAAGGCATGAGAACCAGGGAAGTTGACAATGCAAGTTCCAGAATCTGGATGCCAGAAAACCATGAACTCCAAAGTCCAAGACAGGAGGAGATGGATGTCCCAGCTCAAAGAAAGAAAGAGCTAATTAGCCCTCCCTCCACCTTTTTGTTCTATGAAATTCTCAATGGATTTTAAAATGCTGCCCACATTGGTAAGACATCTTCTTTAATCAGTCTACTGATTCAAATGTTCATCTCTTCTGGATACACACTCACAGACATACCCAGAAATAATGTTTTATCAGCTATTTGGACATACCTTAAGCCTCTCAGATCAACACAAAATTAACTATTACAATTTAGATTTATTAATGCCTTTTAATTTGTACTCTCTATTTTACCCACTTTCTTTTTATAATTAATACTGTTTTCTCCTAAATCTTTGGTATGCTTTTATTTTTCTCCTCTTCTGCATTTTTTAAAAAATCAACTGATTTCTTACTCTACATTTTCCTTTACTCATTTGAAAGCTATATAGCCTGTTTTCTATCAAATGTGTTGTTAAAGTTCTAAAATTCATATTTGATCAGGTCCAAGAATAATGACTATCACTTCCCTCCTCCTGAAAAATATAACAATCTTAAATATTTTTGTGAACTATGCTTATTCTTATCCTATGTCATAGTTCATCTTGTTTGCATTTAACTTTGACAATTAGATATAAATATGATAGTGTTTTACTACTGTTCATATTTAATCCATGCTTACTCTTCTTCCTTTTACCATTTATTCTGCATTTCTGAACTATTTTAAGTATCAATTTCCATTTTACTCCTTTCTGAGGACACACATTAGAATTTTGATTTAGGTAGCTCTTAGTCTTAATTTTCACCTTGAATACAAACAATACTTTGTTGTCTATACAGGGTAAATTGGTATTCTCTGAGCACTTTAGAGCTGTTATTCCATTCCTTCTCTTTACAATATTTATTGTTAAGATGTCCCTTGTGCGTGAATTTCCTGTTCTCATATACAATCTCTTCTTTCTCTTTGATTCTTTTTAATATCTAAGTTTTTGGAGGGTATTGTTTTTTGATACTCTAAATTGTCTGCATTGTATCTAGCTTGGTATAAAATTAATTTTATTTACCCTTGTTGGGATTAACAGAGACATCAAAATCTGAAGATTTACAGAAGAGAAAACCAATATGGATGGTCATCTTAATTTATTCAGAAAAAAGTATTAAATAATATTCAATAACTATTTAAGGTTTTAAAAATTATAAAACTGAGAAATTCCTCATTATGATAAAGAGTATTACATACACACGCAGATTCTCAAACTACAGCTAGCATCATTCTTAATGGTAAAAGACTGCATGCCTTTTTTCTAAGATTAGGGAAAATGATAAAGATATCAACTAACACTATTTCTATTTAACAGTGCTCTAGAGGTTCTAACAAGTGCAATAAGGTAAGAAATGAAATAAAAAGGATGAATATTGAAAACAAATACAAAAACAAGTGTCTTCCTTCACAAATGACATGATTATGTACATAGAAAATCATAAGGAAAATCATAACATAATGTCTGGATCTCAAAAGTGAGTTTACTGGTATAAGTCATATAAAAATCTGTATATTTCTTTGTACTGACAATAAACACCTGGAATTTAAATTTTTTAAATCATATGATTTACAATAGAATCAAAACCCATAAATACTTAATGATAAAATTAGCAAAATATATTAACATATGAAAGACTTTTTATACTTTGTGCTACAAAAATTGCTGAGAGAAATTAAGGAAAGTCTATATAAATGACAAGATCTACCATATGTTTGAAAGACATACATATTGTTGAGATGAAAATTCTCCCAAAACCAATTTGTAGGTTTAATGTAATCACAAACAAAATTCAAGAAGGAATTTTGAAAACATTGTAAAGCAGATTTTAAATTTTCAACATACAAAGAACCCAGAAAAGCCCTCAATTTATTTTTTAGCAGGTTATAAACAAAGTTGGAGGACTTACAATAACTGATTTCAAGACTGATTAGAAAGACATAGTAATAATAAAAGTTCATATAAGAATATATGTATATAATAATAGCCCAGAATAGTGAGGCTAGAGATAGAATTACACATATAGGCCAATTTTTGACATCAAAGTGCTGAAACCATTAGATATCCATATGCAAAAAAACAAAACCCAAACAACTTTATCTCACATCATGTACAAAAATTAAATTTAAATTAATCATAAGCCTAAATGTAAGATGTAAAACTATGAAACTTCTACAAGAAAATAAAAGTTTTCCATAGTAACATTTCGTGATTTTATAATAAACAAAGATTTCTTGGGTAGGACATAAAAAGGTATAAACTGTAAAAGGAAAAATTTATAAATTGAACTTATCAAAATAAAAACTTTAGAGAAACAGTGGCAATCTATAGATGGAAAGAAAATAATATTAGTTTCTATGTATATGACAAAGGACTTCAGAAAATACAATAAAATCCTTAAAATAAAGTAAAATAAAATCCTTAAAAATAAAACAGGAAACTAAATATAAAATAACCAATTTCAACTTGAATTTAAAATGATCAATTGATTTTAATAGACACTTTATAAAAGAAGATGTAACAGAAGTTAATAAGCACATGAAAAAATGCTTATTAATCATCATGGAAATGCAAATTAAAGCCATAGCAAGATGCTATTAATACTGCAAACACACTGTAATATAAAAAAATAAAACTACTCACAGTATTAAATGCTGGCAAAGATGGGAAGTAACTGGAACTTTTATATATTCCTGGAGGGAATGAACAATATTATAAACCTTTGGAAAACAATTTGACAGTTTTTTTTTTTAATATACATAAACACAGCAATGCTATCTAAGAGAAATGAAAACATAAAATGTTCTTTATTCCCAATAGCTAGAAACTAAAAACAATATAAATGTCTAACAACAGATTAGAATATGAACAAAAATATACGTGTTTATGTGTCTGTATGTGCACGTATATGTGTACTCTCACAGTGTGATGCTACCCAACAATAGAAAAAGAAAAAAACTATTCATCTACATAGCATGGATGAATATCAAAAATTCTAGGCTGAGTAAAAGAAGTCAGATACCAAGGGGTATATACTGTTTTATTTTTTATGGAACACTGGAAAAGATAAAGATAATTTGCAGTAAAAGAAAACAGGTGGTTGCCTAGAATTCAGAGTGGGAAGAACAGTGGTGGAATAACTGAGAAGGGCTATAGGAGAAACTTTTGGGTCAATGGAGATGGTATTTATATTTATATATAATATATTGTATATAATATATAATATATTATATTAATATATAATAATATTATGTAATTATTATATATTATATTAATATATAATAATATTATATACTTATTTATATAAAAATAATTATATATAATATATTGTATATATTATATAATATAATATATTGTATATATTTATATATAATATATTTATATATATGTATATTTACACACACACACACACACACTCACTCAACCGGTACACTTAAAATAGATGCACCTATTATTTATAAATTATACCTCAATAAAGTTGAAAAACATACCCCCCCAAAGACATATTATTCATTAATCCTGGATAATATTTATCCATTTTCCTCTTGCATATTACTTGCTTATCTTCTCTTTCTCTAACAACTACTTCTGGAGCTTTAATTTGGTATGCATGAGACCTTTTTATTCTCTTTTCTATATTTAATACTCACTCTATTATATATTTTTCTCTCTCTCCATTCTTCCCTCTGCACTCTCTGAGTTCTGTACTTTCTTTGCCAGAACTATCTTGAAATTCACCAATTCTCTTTTCATGTGCCTAATTTCTTGTGAACCCACTCTTTGAATTTGGTATCAGTTATTGTATTTGTTTTCTGAAGTCCTTGATTAGTTTTCATACTGCCTAGTCTTAAATCTTAAAAGATTCCTGTAGTTGCAGTAATCTTTTAAGGTGTTTTTATGTTTTGTTTTGTCTTACACAACGCTCACTCCAAACCAATCATGTCTCCTTGTCATTACATAGACTGTAACCTTCAAGTTTTACCCAATTTACAAAGTTTGTTCTCATTTGTATAGGGATACATGCAAAACACAGGGAAGAGGTGACTAAATATTGACAGGAGAAAAAAGGAACTGGAGATTATAAATAATGGGAAAATAAAATAACATTAAAAGATAATAAGAAGCTTTCCATTGACCAATGATGTAATCATTGTGGAGAATGATTAACTCAAAATTTCTGCAACTAATATCTAATTAAAGCAATTAAACATCTGCTCCCCAAATTGAAATGACATGTCAATTGAATGATTGAAGAATACATTACACCTGTATATAATGAACTTAGATCTTTCTGGACCTCCATGATTTGATGTATCTGTGTATGTGAACTACATTTATTCAAACTCACTTAGATATTCAATTATTTTGCAGATATAGGTCAGTACGGAACATTTTATTTGCACCACCATGGTCATGTAGCTTACAGAAATTTTAGTGATTTTAAATTCTATTAACTCTTTATGAACAAAATATCAGTTTGTCTCATCTGTAGTCATTATAATATTCAGAAGTATGCTCAGCCTTTTCTAGTGTTCAACTGATTGCAAAGTAAGGCAAGTAATACAGTCAGATTCAGTCCACTAGATCTTTGCATAAGTTATTTCTCTTAAAGTAACATATTAAGTACTTGCTGAGTTAGGGTAACCCTTGACCACTGTGGGCACAGAGAGACATATTTATCTTCTCATCTACTTTTTAATCATTCCACTTGGTTGGGATTCTATTTCAGTTTTTTTGTCTCTTGCCTCATTTTCCACATGTGTAGAAATATTATTCTAATCCAGTACCCAACAAGATAAGAATACTTGCTCTTTTTAGGCTCCCACCTCACAACCACTCTCTGAAGAGCAAGATATTGTGGTTAACACAGTATTTGATTAACTATGTTTCAAAATGGCTACACTAGGTGGCTCCATGGTGCAATGGATAGCACATTGGTCTTCCAAAAATGGCTGCACTATTTTACATACCTCTAACAATTGATGAGTGTTTCTGTTTCTTCACATTCTCAACAACGCTTGTTTTCCTTTGGATTATAATAATTCCTATGGGTGTGAAATGGTATCTCATTGTGGTTTTAATTTTCATAATGTACACATTTATTGTGAATAGTCTGGTTCCTAGACAAATGCTGTTGTTTCTGCCTGATTTAGAAGAGAACCAATTAGTTTTGTAGCTATTTCCTAGATTTCTGCTGATGTAGCCTAACAACCTCACTAGGATTCTTCGACTAGAAAGGCCTACCCACAATATGTTCAACTTTGTCACTCCATGTTAGTTCTGATTCTTCAAATTACAGCCAGATCAATGACCTTGATTGGCCTCAACCTCCTTTCTTGTCAACCTAAATCCAGATGCTAAGGTTCTTATAGACAAGTCTGATAGGAGTTTTGCACACATCTGGTGCAAAAAAATGACAAATGATTTTTAAGAAACGTTGACTATAAAAGAAAATAGCTGCTAGTTCTGCTGACTTTTAACAAAATAATTTATTCAGATTTTAATAGAGATTTGGGAGTAAATTATTAATAGAAAATAATTTTAATAGATTATTGAAAATATAGTTATGGCAGAAAAGCTGTGGCATGAAAAACTATCTTCTCTATAATTAATTCTATGATACAAATAATAGTCATCTATATAGATTTTTTATTAATATGAATTCAAGTTAATTTAGGAAATTATAAATAATATTTAATATAATTATGGCTGCATACTTAAGGCTATTAATTCTGAGTCTTTAAACTTAGCAAATTGACTAAGCTAATCATTGGAGACTTAGAACTACAGTGATAGTAGATTTCTTTTAGATAATAGAACATTGAAGAAAAATGAAAAACAAAATATATAACATTAAAAACATTCTTAATAACACTGAGCCAAACACCATGCATGATTTAGTACATGATTTAGTGCTATTGTTATAGCTAAGCTCAGTCTCATTTTCTTTACCTTTTGGATATTAATCCAATATTTGCTATGGCTCTCTGGAGCTAAGCAACTGGGAGGGCATAATTAGATTATATTCCACATAGCCACAACAAATATTTTTGAAATCAGCTGGGAAAATAAAAAGTAACTCAATTACTATCATGAAACAGTTAAGAAAAATGGATGTGTCATGTGTTGTATGAATATGAACATTTGTAAGAAGACTCAAAAATGGTTATTTCTTAATGTACAAAATGTATTTAATCTAAATAGAAGTGGAATTCAAGAAGATGGGTTGGCAAAGTTACAGTTAGGAAGAATAAATGCCAGTTTTATATTACATAGTTAAATCACTGGTATTAACAACAATGTATTGCACATTTCAAAATAGCTAGAAAAGAGGTTTTTGAATGTTCTCATCACAAAGAAATAATAAACGTACTTGAGAAGAAAGGTAGTTATATCTAGAAAAAAGTAAAGTGGAATGGGCAGCTACAACCTCTCAGTAAAAGCAGCAACAGCCAGAGATGGCTGCATGTAGTCAAACAAAAGGGAGAACAGAGAGTAGTGATGAGATTTAGTGGAACTCTGCCTTTTGTTCCTCTTCCATGAATACTTTCCTGGTATGGACTTATGGGAGGCAGTCTCATAGAAGGCATGGGGACATCAAGACCTATCAAAGAAAACTGAGTAACGCCTGCTCATTCCCTCTACTCTGTCCCCAAATCACTTTGATTACAACAGAAAAGAATGAGCACCTATGCATTAATAGTTGCACCTCCCCTTCTAGAATCCAACCACTCTATAAATGTTTCATCATTCACCATAAAGAAAGAATCATGAACAAAACACAACAAACAAACAAAAAAGAAAAAAAAGAGCCCAAAATGGAAACATGCATTGTGAGGAAAAAAAAAAAAAAAAACCCACAAAGCTTTAAACACAGAGCCAGGTGACCCTACTAGCTGAGAATTAGGATACTTTTATATTACCATTCCAAGCCTCTCCACTGTAGTCCTTTGCTTCTTTCTGCTAGGTACACAGGTCCTCATTTTTCTTCTTCTCATCTCATTTTCACTCAAAGTGTTCTACTACCACCCATTTTGTCTGACAGAATCCTCATGATCTGGACCTTCCAACGGTTGACTACCTGGAGTTATAGTGAATTCTCTAAGCTTGTACTTGGACGTAATCTATGGCTAGTAAGCCACAGATTGAGATACCATTTCTGTGACTACTTTGGTCCAAATACCTCATAATTTGCCCTTTCGTTAAGGTAAGTCTACATCTTTCCTACCAAACCAAAAGCTTTTAATTAAAGTTGTAAAATCTTGTTTGGAGGTAGTATTAATTCCCACCTGCTAGCCATTATGTCATTTTTCTGTGATGGCAGCAATGAAGAAGTGTAGTTATTCAATGTAGCCCATCTTTCCCAAGACTAATGGAACTCTTCCACAAATAGATCTCATGCTAATTACATTAACAATCTATCTTTCAATATATCTATATAGATGGCTTATTCAGAGCTGGACACCCTTTCAGATACTGAAATATTACACATATGCACACTCCTTACATCTATGGAGTTTAATAATTCAAAAGGTGGAAAGGGGATATGTAAATTATTACAAAAATATTAAAAAGGCAATTATAGAAAGTGATATAGAAACATACAGGGTATTGAAAAAATACAGATGATAAAATACATTTTCTAGGGAAATAACATTGTTTTAGCCTAATTTTTAATCCTTATAATCCATACTCTAGTCATGTTTAATTGCAAAATTTTCATCCCTCATCCCCCTTCTACCCTCTCACCTCAGAGTCTCTAATGTCTATCATTATACTCTGTATGACCATGTGAACCCATAGTTTAGGGCCCATTATTAGTGAGAACATGCAGTATTTGATTTTTTCATTCCTGAGTTACTTCACCTAGTATAATGACCAAATTAATGGCAAATTGTTGTAAAAGATATTATTTCATTCTTATTTTATAGCTGACTAGTATTCCATGGTGTGAATTGTGCTGCAATAAAAATATGAATGCAGGTATCTTTTTGATATAATGACTTCTTTGAGCAGATATCCAGTTGTGGGATTGATGAATCTACTTGTAGTTCTTTGAGAAATTTCTGTACTGTTTTCTATAGAGGTTGTAATAATTTACATTCCCACCAACAGTGTATAAGCATTTCCTTTACACATCATCTGCCATGATATCTATTCTTTTTTGACCTTTTAATAATGGTCAAAATAGCTGGTCCCAGAGGTGGGCGTCTGTAGTCCTGAGGATCAATCACTGGAGCTCAGGGACATGAGGTTGCAGTGAGCTATGATGACACCATTGCAGTCTATCCCAGGCAACAGAGTAAGACCTTGACTCAAAAAAAAAAAAAAAAAAAAAAGAAGAAAGAAAAAATTGGGTAAGCTGAAACATCGATAACCCAAGGGCCTAAATAACACATAAAATAGTTTGCTGATGACATCACTGAATGCACAAAATGTCCTTAGGTGATACTAAGACAATTCTTTGTCATGTGGTCTAATGTAAACTAAAGGGACTGCCTATATCAATGGTTCAAAGAATTAAAATATTATATTCTTTTCCTATAATGTATAACAGATAACACATTCATTTGGAATATATAAAATAAATGTTTCATACATTTTTGGATGAATGCATCAGCTTGATTAGATGTTGTTTTCTTACTCTTCTACTAAAATGAAAATAGAGACCAAAAGTATAAGTGAGACTGTTAGAATGCATAAATTATTTATGCACTCTTGATTATTAATCATTTGGTGACAAATTATTTGTTTCATTTCAGTGGGTCACCACACTAAGACAAGAAGCATTGATCTAAAAAACATATTCAAATATTGGGCATTTAACAAGTAAGGGTTGAAAAATCATGCTATAAATAGCTAACTTAGAAGATTATATAAAATTCTAAATATATAAATAAGGGCTTGTTATTTAGACAAGCCAATTATTGGATCTCAAAAATAATACAATTTTTATAATTTTGCAATGAGACAAACTTGAATGCAATTTTTCTAAAAAATAAATTAGTAAATATGAGTGTGCAGCAACCTAAAATAGGGATATTTACCTTGATGATTAATTGAACTAACAGATATATACACTCATCTTTATGTTTACTCTTCTTCAAAGAATAGTACTGTTAGATATTTTTTAATTTGGATAAAATGATTAATTATATCTTTACTTCAATAATCATCCATAAACTTATTACAACGTGATTCTTTAGAAAACAAATTTAAAGACTAATTAGAAAATATTTATACTCCTAGTTAATTGGCAAATATAAAAATTCTAATGTACCATTAATTTCCCAAAATTAACTTTTAGGAGATCATGTGCTTTCAACATATACTACTGTTGCTGTATATTTTTGTGAATCCATTCCTTTAACAAGACAAATAGCCATCTTTCCAATCTAATGCTTTTTTTAAAAAATAGGAAATGACATAGAAAATATGTGGGAGGTGTTTGTATAAACTGTAGGCTGAATGAGGGTGGATTTTTGAACAGTCTTAGAAAATAGCAATTAAAACAATATTCTATAACTTTGAACATGAACTTCATTACATTTAAAGATAATATAAATATTGCAATTCATGTTATATTTGCTTTTGTGGGAAAAGTTGGCATATATCTTTATTTTGGTTATATCATTATTTCTGTAGATATCATATACATTGGTATGTTTTAAAGAAGATTATATATCTAGAAAGAGACTGAATGAATATATTCAATAAAATTATATGTTAAAATATTGATTATAATGATTGCACAATAATGAGCAAGTTGAAGCAGGTATTTGGTAGAGTTTTTAAATACATGGGAAGCAAATTATCTAAGTGTATACATATATACACACATGAGCACTGAACACATTAATTACATAAAATGAAAGAAGATGTGTGTGGGTATTCAGAAATTTAGGAAACCTCATATTTGAACAATGTAAGAAAGTACTGTAAAAGGTAGTGAAATTAGACAGATTATTATTTTTTATTTTTATTATTTATTTTTTGAGGATATTATAGGAGTACAAACATTTAGGTTACATGTTATGACTTTGCCACACCTAAACCATGATTTGAGGAGTGACTTTTCCCCTCTACAATGCTCACCATATCCATTAGTTGTGAATTTACCCAACCCCTCCAATCCCTGAAGAAAATCACTACCTTGTGAGCACCATAGTGTTCATTAGTAAGTGCCAATTTGATGGCTAGTACATGTATAGCCTATTCTTCCATTCTTGTGATACCTCACTTTGGAGGATGGGCTCAAGCTCTATCCAGGAAAATATAATAGATGCTAGATCACCATCATTTCTTATAATTGATTAATACTCCATTGTATACATATACCAAATTTTATTAATCCATTCATGAATTGACAGGCACTGGGTTGTTTCTATATCCTTGCAATAGTGAATTGTGCTGCCATAAACATTCGGGTGTAAAAAAATTAGATTGATGTAGCTAAGCAAAAGGTTAGAGATTTGTGGGCATAAATATGGACTTTGATAAGCATGATAAGAATATGTTTTACTTTACTGAAAAAATAATATTTGAAAATTTATTAAATATTTTATATGTTTTCACTCTGTATAATTCAATGTATACTATGTATTTGTCAAAGCAATAACTTAGAATCAACTGAATTCTTATTTATAAATCATCTATCCTTCTAATGGCATGGTGGCACAATGAATATTGTGTTGATTAAATTTTTATTGAACAAATATGTATTGATTATGTGTATTCCAGGTAGTCTTTCAAGCCTGAAAATGAGATTGGATGCAATAATGAATAACCGAATACCTGCTACCATGGAATTTACTTTCAAAAGTCCAAGATGGCTATGTAAACAGATAAACACATATTATATAGTTAAAAGTACTCTGACAAATTCAAAGCATGCATTCTAAATTGTTAATGTATGTCACTGTGAAACAATAATGTGTGTTCCTTCACTAATATTAAGTAAAAAGTAAAGCAATCTTGAATGCCTCAGAGATTACAATATATACTATTAAATATACTTATGATATTGAATTTGAGTGATTTGTATGATTTTGTGTTTATTAGATTACTTTTAATCAATTGCTCAGATTCACAATTGAAAATTAAACATAGTAAGAAATATATACCAATGTTGACATTATAAATAGTATGGGAAATTATCAAAAATCTTTCTAATTATTATTCTCGTTATTGTGCCATTACTAATAAAGCAAAATTTCTTTAAATTATATAGCTGAGTATATTAATTGATAATTTGAGGGGTTATCCTATGAGTACACTGCTCCATCAGAGTGTTATGATAGTCTTTTCATTCAAACTCAAAGACAACTTCTATTTTTTAAATTTAAATCATGGTATGTGCTTTCTGTTATTAGCGACACAATAATGTCACACTATGAAATGCCTTGAGAAGCTGTAAGAACTTATAGCCCTTTCTAGTTTGTCACAGGCCTAATGAAATATATTTAAATAGTTAATTCCCGGAAGCTGCATTGTGAAGACACAGGGGAGACGTTGCCATTCCAGTCTTGCCTACTGGCTTCACAGGACCGCCTGTTCTGAACATGCTGCTGCAAATGCTGGGGTCATAGACAAAGCCAAAAGTAATGCTACTAGTTTTGGGATAGCTTTAGAGGAGATGAAAGAATTGGATGGATATTTGCTCTGTATATTTTCTCAACAAAGGAAAGTGAATCTTTTAAAACCCTGTAGAAGCAGCAAATAAAAAAAAAAAAGGCAAAAGACAACATAAAGTCTGGAGTTAAAGTGGAACAAAACACAACTTACAGTCAAAGAGTCAAAAGTCAGTAAATACATCATAGTCCTTTCCCAAAGAGCTCAACTGAGATAATAATTTTTTAGTAATGGATAAAAAATAACAGTGCTTATTATTTTTAAAAGCTATCGTTTGAGGTGGTCAAAAAACAAGACTAAAACACTGAATTAAAGAATAAGACAAATAGCAAGCTTTCAAATCCTAACTCCTGGACACAATTTTGAGGAGTGAGGTTTATATGTTCCAAGTGGGCTATTGGTGAGTTGGACAAAGCATTTTTAGGGATTGAGACTAAGGCATATCTAACTTGTTGTAAATTGTATATGTTTAAAACCTAGTGGGGTTCAAAAGTGAGAAATTTGTTTGCATTCTGTTGCAATACCAATTGTATTAACAGATGTTTAAGGATGAACATTCCAAACTAAAAGCATTTGTTTGATATTTTCAGCATCATTTTTTTTCTAACCACATATGTCAAAACAATTCTGAACAGCATGCTTTCCAAACTGCTAGTATTTCTTTAGAGAAATAACTTCAGAAGCAAAAGTAATTAACTAAGCAAATAAAGTTTGTATAAAATTAGAATCTATTCAAGTAGAACAGAAATTTTTGTTAAAAGCTAGTAAAGAGGGAGCACAGTAAATTAGCTTAAATTTCTTTCCACAAATATCAATGTACTTTGTACTATTATGCCCCATGCATTCTTATCCAGGTCTTAGTATTTTCTATAAGCAGAACTTTCTCCGTGCTAGAAAAGGAACTGTTCACTTTTTGTATCACTTATGTAATTTTTAAGTTTACATTTATTAAAATAAGAAAATAGGCTGATGTGTCAGCATGCCATACTTTCAGAGTCAATGTTGACCCTACTTGGTGTTCTCCGAGGCATTTGACTTTCCTCTATCTCCCATAGAGCAGGCCAGAGACTATTAAGAAGAAGAGCCCAGAGAATAGCAGCACCACTTGGTGGATAACCATCATTATATGTACCTATGAGTGGAAACACACCAAGTGAATCATTCTCTCCACATCCCAAACAGGAGATTTAGGTCATGTTAGGCTGTTGAGTCCACATTTTAATGCTATTAGACAATTGTCCCCCATATAGGATCCTCTCCTTTGTGAATAGGCTTAGTTGCAATTATTGACAATTATCCGGTGAAGAAATCTTCTGGGACACATACTCCTCTGTTTCCTACTCATCAAACTGAGACTTCAGGCACCTGAGGGAATCTTGAGGGTGAGGCTGAAAGAGAAATAGATTCCTAATAAAGGAAATAAGCTAAAACTGATGTTTGAATTCTCTAAATACTATACTTGCACAACAAAAGAACCTTAAATCTGAATGTCCACCTATCTTGTAATTCCATATAGATGATAACTTTTGTTACAGCCCAACCACTTTCAATGCCCACTGCCCAAGAGGAAGCCAATACACCGAGACAGCAAGGGTTACAGCAGAGAAAGAGTTTAATATTGCAAGTACCATGTGAGGAGATGGGAGGAAGTTCTCAAATCCATCTCCCCGAAAATTTGGGAGAATGGGTTTTTAAAAGTATTAATAGTTTGTTGGGCAAAAGGCTAGACAATTGGGTGTGCTAATAGACTGGGTTCTGGGCAGAACCATAGGGATGTAGAATTTGTCTTCTTTGCTGAGTCAGTTTTGGGGTAAGGGTCACAATACCAGTTGAATCAGTTTCTCAGTATTGGGCCGCTGGTCTGGGTGGGTCAGCTGTTCTAGTGCATTGCAGGGCCCAGAACATATCTGAAAAACTAGTCTTAGATTTCACAAGGGTGATATTATCTATGGGAACAATGAAGAAAGCTAAGAGTCTTTCTGACCATCAGGTATATGATTCTTATAAGTAATTATAGGAAAGCAAGCTAGGGAAAAATGGCTGGTTTTATATATATATGTGTGTGTGTGTGTGTGTGTATATATATATATATATATATATATATATATATATATTCCCTAACCTAGTTCCCACTTTGCATCCCTTTATTAATTTTATAAGGGGCAATTTCATTTGAAAGATCTATAAGAAATTATAACCTCTAAATTAAATGTAACTATTTAAAAATAAAGAGATTTCTTGTATTCATTAACTATTTAAATATATTCTGTGCTGCTATAATCTATGATAGCCAATGACATGATAGATCTCACAGTATTTTGAAATCTACAGACCTATATGTTCATAATGTAGTGGTTGTACCAGGTAGTAGTACAAAGGAATAACTATTTTGATTCAAAATATGTATTAAGAGAGAAAAATCAAATCCAATACATCAGAACAAATGTGAATTGAATGATTGCATAACTTAATTATCATTCCAGTCACTCTAAGGAACATAAATGGGATGAAAGCAATTATGTGAATAATTCTAGTTGAATAATAGAGATGGAAACCCTAAAGATATTCACAATATAATTGAAACTTTTAAAATACTAAAAATTGTGTTACACATCTAAAAAGCTAAGAATCTATAAAAAAGTAATTATAACAAGTTTTTGAGATTATCTGAATTAGTGACAATTGTTCACTTTCATTCAATATTATTTCATTTTGTGATTGCATATTATAATATTTCTCAATATTTCTATTCTTCTCTTTTTAGCATGAATAAAAAGATACAGTGTGCAGGAAGTATGGAGAATTTTTATTAAAATAGAAAGCTGTCTTTAAAGATACTTTAGTTTGCCTTCTCAAGAATTGGTGTGGGGTATAGAGGAAATGCAAAAAGAGGAGACAATAATCTGGCTCTCAAACTTTATGTTTTGATATGTTTGAAGTTAAAAATATAGTTAATGTTATTTTTAAGTTGAAAATTTTAATTTATTTAACATTTTATTTTGTTTAAAAGTTTTAGTTTGTTGTAATACTTGATGTTAGTATTGAATTTTTATTTTAACTAATATTACAAAGGTGATGGTTAATTATAGTCCACATGAGTTACATTTATAAAAAGGGACATGTGTCATTTGTTTTATCTCAAATCTAAGTGGTTATTACAAATCATAGGAATCTCTTTTATTTTTATATTATTAATCAGATTCTACATGTGGCTGGGCATGGCAGCTAACACCTGTAATCCTAGCACTCTGGGAGGCCAAGATAGGAGGATCACTTGAGCTCAGCAGTTCGAGACCAGCCTGACCAAAAGCCAGACCATGTCTCTACTAAAAGTAGAAAAATTAGCCAGGTGTCAT
The DNA here is from genome assembly GCF_040939455.1 of Microcebus murinus. NCBI lineage: Eukaryota > Metazoa > Chordata > Mammalia > Primates > Cheirogaleidae > Microcebus > Microcebus murinus. Next base: position 61,949,464 of record NC_134114.1, read on the forward strand.
GGCATGCACCTGTAGTCTCACCTACTTTGGAGGCTGAGGCAGGAGGATCCCTTCAGCCTAGGAGTTTGCGTTGCAGTGAGCTATGATGATGCCACCGGACTTTTACCCGGGCCACAGAGTGAGACTCTGTCTCAAAACAAAGAAACAACAAACAAACAAACAAAAAACACCTACATGTGATGTTATCAGTTTTGATAATTTCATCATAATTTCCTTCAGTATTTAAAGTTACTTGCCTAAAGCAAATGTTACTACTTTTATCTTCAAATTCCAAGTTGCATATTATGTTTTTATTCCATACCTGTTCAATGAAATGAGTATCTATGTTTATTGCTAAAGAGCATTTGTTGATTGCTGGAGAATTATAGATATAATCATATTAAATTATCAAACTGTAGCTGGTGATTTTTAAAAAATTCAGAAACCTCACATATTCTCAGAAAAGATAAGATAATCCCCTTTTCCCCATATTAAAAAAAAAAAATTCTCTAAATAAATGAGCCTCTTGTAATGCCAAGCAATTGCTTTGGCAAAAAAAAAAAAAAAAAAAAAATGGTACTAGAGCATAACAAATTAATTCAGTTCATAGAAGACTGTTAAAGCCTGACAAGTTTTATTCCCAAAATAAATAAAGGTCTGTCATTGTAGGTTTCTCTCAGGCTCTAGCAATCTTTCATACAAGATATTATCTGTAATTTCATTCAAAAAACAAACTTGAATGCTTTCTACACTACATAAAAATATGTATTTATATATTTATTTATATTTAATTCCTATATATCAAGTGAATTTTTCTGTTAGAGAGTGGTTTAAGTTAGGTAATTGGTGAGTAATAAGAAAATCTTACAATAACATAGCCCACAGATTACTTTCAGGTAGAAATACTTTCAGGTTGAAATGCGGCTATAAGGAGGCTTACATTGCAAGATGTCTTTTCTTGCACAGTAGGAGACCCACCTTTTGTGAACTATACCCCTGCAGGGGCTTCTAATACCCTGATTTTTTTTTAACCTTTCAGAAAGTGGTTCAATACCTACAGATGCTATGAACAGAAGTCATGCTGATTTCTGAAAGGTTTTAAAAAAATTGGGGTCCAATAGAGTTCTGCTCAGACCAAATTTTGTGTTGAATCCACAGCAGCACATTTCCATTGTGTTTTAAGTCTTCAGTGGCGAATGAATCCACTCTGCTGCTAAAGCAGCCCCTCCCATCCCCACCATCCTCTCTATTCTATCTCCCACTTGCTGCAGAAAGAGTCTTTTGTTTCCGCTCTAGTAGAATCATGAATCCGCCTCCCCTTTGGTAGAGTCTTCTCTTCAGTTTGTTTTAAAAACGTATTTGCTGTATAGGTAGGCTCAGCGCCTCAGAAAAACAAACAGGTAAAAGCATTGCATACTGAAACCTTATGTGCTCCAGGAGTGAAAAAATCTGCTATTGTCACATAGCACCGACATATCCATTGATCTCTCTGAGCCTCAGTTTTTCACTTATATAATTGCATATTTGAATAAGATACTTGCTAAAAAATTATTTGATTCTAAAATAAAACAGTTTTTAACTTGGATTATCTAATGCTTTCTCTCTGGATTCCTATAAAATAGTTGATATACCTGACAAAGACTATTTCATTGTGAAACACATAATTTATAGACCTTAGCAATTTAGTAGTCACAACCCACTAAATATATCTTCTGCTAATAGTCTATTTTTATGTGAAATAATCTTATAATTTGATTTTTGCCACTCTGGAGGTATTGTTTAAGAAAATATCTTCATTAAAAAATTGCCAATAGCAATCTAGTTTTTATTATGTAGCTACCTTTAATTTTCTTTTCTAAATGATAATTTTTGATATATTACATGAAATGGTGAAATAGATTCATCCTGTATGATTGAAATGATCATTCTCTTCTCTTTATTCGCATCAGGGTGGTTTTTTTTGTTGTTGTTGTTTTTTTTTGGTTTTTTTTTGGTCTATATAAGCTCACCGTTATCTCAAACACTACCTAAGAAAACACCACATCCTCATTCATAACATGAGTTTAGATTCACACAATCCACACTTACTTTTTTCACATAGCCATGAAAGAATTACAGAGATTAATATAATTATCCTTTGGAATAGTATTTTTTTACAAGTTGCAAATTTAGCTATGTTTATTGATACAGGCGTCTTATAAATTTTTGAAAATATCCTATTGGTTTCTTTTTTTTAATTTTAGAGTATTATAGGGGTACAAGTGTTAAGGTTACCTATATTGCCCGTGTCCCCCCTCCCCCATTGAGTCAAAGCCTCAAGCGTGACCATCCTCCAAACGTTGCACATCTCACTCATTGTGTTTGTATATACCGATCCCCTGCTCCCACTTCCACCTGCTGGACACCCGATAAATTTACTCCTATATGTCCACTGAGGTGTTGATCAATTTTTCTCACCATAATTGTTAGTAAGATTCACTGAGTTGTTACTTATTTGTCCAAGTCGGAAAAAAGTTCAAAACAGAATAAATCATAGTATTTTAAAAATAGACACTGAATAGAATTTTATAAATGGGCGACAATATTGAAACAATGCAAACTATTAATAGATGTTTAGAATGAGCAATATAGAAAAAATATGAAGATGAGAATTTTGCTTTAAAATTCAATATTTGAGTGATGCTATGTAAATATTGGATATCAAACAGTATCTATGAAAGGGAGGGCAATTTATCATGCAATAATTTAAAAGGAACTGATCTGGTAGAAATGAGAGGGCAGAGTTATTCCTGAAACAACGAAAAAGAAATGAATGAAAGTGTTGGTTTTCTCCAATTAATAATAGACATATCTTTCAATAAATGTACACTCTAACATTTTTCAGTGTAGGAAGTACACACTCCAGAGAAAAACTGTCTGAAGCACTGGAATTGATGGACAGTATTATATTTTAGGAAATGTAAAGGTCATTTATTCAAACATAGAATAAAACTATATTGATGGTTAGATCTAGAATGGTTAGATTTATGTAGCCAGAAAATTGTGACATCAGATCAGTGTTACATATATGCAGTCTACCTCCTACCTCACATACATAAGCACACTCAAATACACAAAGCAGTTTTTAGATGAAGAGTAGCTGTAGAGGAAAACCTTAACTCAGAGCTTAAATTATAATAAAATTAAGTTTCAAAGCACATTTGTAACTTCATATGCTTGCTGATTTTAAAAATTTGTCTATTTCTATAAAGTGAATCAGAACAATTAGAAAATATTTGAATTCATATTGCCTTTTTTGTGGTAAAATGTAATTTTCATTAACAATTCTCTTTAACCTACTTTGCACTTCAATAAAAATATTTTATGCAGGGACTGCATTAGCGTGTGGAGCCCTGAGAACGCAGTGCTCTTCATGCTGGCAGTTACTCTCTGACCACTCACACACACAATTTCATCGTGCTTGGTCTGATTCTTAACAAAGAGGATGAAATTGATAAGAAATTCGCTTTGCTTTTATAAGTTACATTTGTTGTCAAGGTGAATTGAGTTAAAAATGCATGCCAGATACATTATAAAACTTTTAAAATATATTTATTTTATCATTATACTTTTCCCCATATAACCTAGCCATATTATAAAATGAGCAGTATAAATGGATTGATTAATGTTTGCTGTTCATTCGGGACATTAGCAGAAAGAACATCCACTACTTCCTAATATCACAGGTTAATTGCTAATATTCCCTAGGATTTATCCTTGTTCATATTATCTTCTTGCTTTACATGATCTCCTTGATTTCGATTTATATCCTGTCAACTTAATTATATTTTCACCCTAAATTCTCTCTAGAGCTAACACAGTATTATCTATTCTTTGATCAATCTTTCTGCCCAGATGACCCTGTCACCCCAGCCAGATATATCTAACACTGAACTTCTCACTTTTTCCAACGACTCATATATGTTCACTTCTTATTTCTCATTTACCTTTAATCATCATCATCTGCTTAATTTCCCACATCTGTTTATAAGCATGGCTCTTTCTGTGGACTTTAAAGTCCTAAAGGAAAGTCTGTCTTATTCCTCTCTATATTACTAGTTTTACAGCATAGTTGATCCAGCAATCCCGTTATTGGACATCTACCAAAAGGAAAAAAAGATACTCTATAAAAAAGACATCTGAACTTGAACGTTTATAGCAGCACAATTCACAATTGCAAAGATACAGAAACAAACCAGTTGCCCATCAATACATGAGTGGATTAATTAAATGTGGTACATGTATACCATAGAATACTACTCAGCCATAAAAAAAACAACAGTGAACTAGCACCTCTTGTATTACCCTGGATGAAGCTGGAGCCCATTCTACTAAGTGAAGTATCATGAGAATGGAAAAACAAGCAGTACGTGTACTCACCATTAAATTGGAAATAATTGATCAACATTTATGTGCACATATGGTAGTAACATTCATTGGGTGTTGGGCAGGTGGTGGAGGAGGAGGGATGTGTATATTCACACCTAATGGGTGTGGTGAGTACTGTAGGGGTGATGGACACACATCTCTAACCTGGGTGGGCCAAAGGCAATATATGTGATCTAAACATTTGTACCCCTGTAATATTCTGAAATAAAAATATAAATAAATTAAAAAAAGAAGACCCCAAAGGCAATCACAGCAATAACAAAAATAAATAAATAATACCTGATTAAATTAAAAAGCTTCTTCCAGCCAAGGAGATAATCAATAGAGCAAATTGACTACCTACAGAATGGGAGAAAATATTTGCATGCTATGCATTCTATAAAGGGATAATAACCAGAGTCTACAAAGAACTCAAGGAAATCAGCAAGAAAACATCAAACAACCCAATTACAAAAGTGGACAAAAGACATGAACAGAAGCTTTTCAAAAGAAGATAGACTAATGACCAATAAGCATATGAAAAATATTCAACGTCATTAATCTTCAGGGAAAGGCAAATCAAAACCATAGTCATATATCACCTAAGTCCAGTGAGATATCACCTAAATTCAGTGAGAATGGTTTTTTACAAAAAGTCCCAAAACAATAGATGCTGGCATGGATGTGGAGAGAAAAATACACTTATACACTGTTGTCAGGACTGCAAACTAGTACAACCTCTATGGAAAGTAGTATGGAGATTCCTCAAAGAACTAAAAGTAGACCTACCATATGATCCAGCAATCCCACTGCTGGGTATCTACCCAAAGGAAAAAAAAATACATTCTATAAAAATGGCATTTGTACTCAAATGTTTATAGCAGCACAATTCACGATTACAAAGATGTGGAAACAACCCAAGCGCCCATGGGTGCATGAATGGATTAATAAAATGTAGTATGTGTATCCCATGGAGTATTACTCAGCTATAAAAAGTGGCAATTTAATGTCTTTTGTAACAATCTTGATGCAACTGGAGACCACCCTTTTAAGTGAAGTATCACAAGATCAGAAAAACAAAAACCACATGAACTCACTACTAAATTGGAACTAATAGACCAACACTCATGTACACATATGGTAGTAAAATTCAATGGAAATCAAGGAGGTGGGAGAAGGGAGGAAGGAATGGGTGAATTCACACCTAACGTGTACAGTGCACAGTATCTAGATGATGGACACACTTATAACTTTGACTCAATCTGTGCAAAAGAAATTCATACAACCAAAACATTTGTACCCCTATAATATTCTGAATTTTTTTAAAAAATAAAAGTAGCACTGAGAACTTAAATTCATGTTTATTCAAGCATACCTCATAGAAATTCAAGAATTAAACTCATGTGCTTTATGTAATTAAAATTCTTAGGGGTACTTATAATATAATTGAATTATAAGGTGCCTTGCGAGCTTTACTACCTTGAGGGAAAAAACGATAAAATGAAATGGCTCTCTGGCTGACTGCAAAATGAAGGAGGCCTCTATAATTCATTTATAGATGATCCCAAGATGATCCCAATTCATAACTTTGATTGATCCTTAAAACTTGGGTAAACAGAATTCTTAAGAATTTTTGTCTTTTTTAAATTTATGTAAAACATTTGCTTAGCTTCTTTTCCTTATACAAAATCATATGAGTTTTCTCAATGTTCCATGCCATTTGAGGCTCATTTTTAAAAAAAGTCTTTTTGACTCCAGATTAACTTGTTTTTAATTTTTAATTCATTACTTTTTTTAACATTTATGAATATTTCTCCTGGAAAATTTTAACAACTTAAAAAAATTATAAACCAGTGTTGATAATGCCACACATATGTGTGTGTCTTTAATATATATGTGTCTGAAAATATATAACTAAAGCCATTTCGAGAGAGAGAGGTAGAGAGACTTAGTTTAGTTTAGTTTAGGAGAGAGAAAGAGAACATTCAAACCACACAGAAGACAGGGCTGGATTGTGGTCATTTTGAATCTTATGTCTTCTAAATTTCCCAAACTAATTTCTTTTTATTGCATTTATTTGTTCATGTTTTGGAACGTAAATTCTGAAAGAACAAGACCCTCTGATTTTGAATCAGTATAGAGTACTGCATCTCAACTGGGAAGAGAAAGATGCTACAATATGCTTACCCAATCCTTGCACTCCCTCTTTTATATTATCCAGAATCATTCATTTAATCAATGTCATACTTGTCTGTAACATGATATTATACATACACTGTAAATGCTGTGGACTTAAATATACCAATGGAGAAAAAAATTGATTTCAGAAGATTAAAGAATTGTAAAAATGAACAAACAAAAGCTAGCCATTATTTCTGGTAAGGAAGTTTGAAAATTGTACTGATAATTGCAGATTATTAATTCAAAAATAATCATCCTTAGCATTATATTTCAATTTCTATCCTATTTGCTCCCATTTTTTTATATCTTAGCTGGATTAGCCAACTAGAGGCTTCACATTCATTAACATATACCATCAAGATTCCACATAACAATGTCAGTATTCCAGTTTTTGTGTGTGTGTTGAGTCTGGTTAGCACACCCCTCAAATGGGCCCTAGTCAGTCATTAGAATGGGGTTTACACATAGGCTGATTCTGATTCAATTTTTACATGCCAATGACCTCCTAACATGCTGTAAGAGTCTCCATAGACTATTTATTCAGATGTGGCACCTGTTTGTCTCATTTCAATTGTTTTATAATCTTAATTCTCTAATGTTTAAGTGCTTGCAGTTTCATTTATTTCAAAACATCATAGACCTATCTGTGCTAAATAAATAACCAATATGCTATAACACAGAAACAACAAAGATCATAGAATTCCCAATGCAGTGCCTTTAAAGATATTTTTACAAAGAAAATGGTAATTCTTTTGCCTGGGATACATAATGGGTAACTGCAATAGTTATTAAATTTTTCATAGGAAGCTTATTTTTAAATTAACAATGTATGAAAGCTGCCACATAAGTAGAATTATATAGTATTTAAAACTTTTGTATGCCCCTCTTTTTCTTTTAAACTAGCTCACTAATTTAAAATAAAGTTAATTCCTTTTAAAAATGTTTCATTTAATGCAGATATTGGTTAAATTTCTCTTTTACTTATTGCGAACCAAGGTTATTTTAATTATATCTAGAGGGACTTGCTGCATATCAACTACTAAATCATATTCTCACCAAAGAGCAGAATTCATAACTTTGATTGTAACCTATATTTTTAACTTTCTGAATGAAGTAACACACACACACACACACACATACCTACACAAACACACATAGATAATAGATAATTGGATGGATGGAGAGATAGATAGGTAGGCACTAAATATAAATTCAGTTAACTAAATTAGCAAGTCAAAAATCTGTGTTATGAATATTCACTACTCTATAGAAGTACTCCATTTGCTTTCTAGTATATCTACCATTCTCTCTAAAGAAAAATGAATGCTTTAACTTCTAACACTATATGCGAGGCTCTGCCTGGATAGCAGGCAGCCATTGTTAATATAACAAGAACAGTTTGCACAACACTGATGTAACCTGGTAGCCAAGGAGAGTGGACTGGGATGCACATGCGTGATCAATGATGACTTCACTGTACTAGTCAGTGGGTCACTAGATGCTGTTGAGTGAGCATGGGTACTGGTGTGGCTGTTGCATTCAAAATGACTAAGTGAGTAGAGCAACCAATCTGTGTCAAACTTTGCCTAAAGCTTGAACAATTCTCCGTGGAAACTATTCTGATTCAGAAAGCTTTCAAGGATGATGCAATGAATGCAGTGCAAATAAAAGTGTGGCAAAATGCTTCAAAGATGGTCAAGAATCTGTTAAAAAGTGATCCACATTCTGGAAGCCCTGCAACAACCAGAACACCTGAGAACACTGAACATATACGTGTTAGGTTAAGAAACGATGGGAGAACTGTGTGAGGTCCCAAGTTGCCTATTTTGAAGGAGATTGAGGCGTCATTGTCCTATGTACAATGTTTCTTGTATCTTCTTTGATAAATGTCTCTCTTTTTCATATTATATGGCTGGATACTTTCTGGACAAACCTCATATATAAAGCCATGCCTGGTTTTGATCTTTAAATAAATTGAATCTTCTATGTCTTCTAATTGTTTGTGTCATCTTACTTTTAATATTATATTTAATGTACCTATTTATGCTATAGCTCCAAGTTATACTTGTTCATTTTTATTGTGGAATATAATTCTTATTTTCCCAGTGGATATCCAGTTGTCACAGCACCACTTATTGAGAAGAATGTACTTTGACCCACTGTAATATGATGTGATTTGAGTCATTATTAAATGTCCCTATAAATATGCATAATTATCAAATATCCATATAAATGTGCATCTATTTATTGAATTTCTTCTGTTCTCTTGTTTGTTTATTGTTTCACTAATAACGCACTTGATTAATTATTGGAATTCTATAATGTCTTCCTATTTAACAGAGTCAATTTTCACATTTTTTCTTTGAGAATGTCATACCTATTCTTGTGATTTTAAATCTTATAAGTTTTTAACTTTAAGTAAAGAAACGTGCACATAAATATATATCTTAATAAATTTTCTAAGTGCAACACACCCCTCAACACCCAGAATGAGAACAAGAACAAAGATGGTACCAGCACCTCAGAACTGCCTGTCTTGCTCCCTTCCATTCATTGTACTCTCTTCCCCAGGATGAAGACTATTCTGACCTCTACTAGTGTACTTTAGATTTGTCTGTATTTCTACATTGTACAAATGGAGTCATTTGCTGCCCTTTTGTGTTTGGCTTTGATTACGGAACATTATATTTGCGAAACTTAATTAAGCAGTTGGAGGTAGCAGTTCATTCTCATTGTAGTATAGTGTTCCAAATATACCAAAATGTGTCACCCCTCTTATTGCTGATGGATATTTGAGCATTTTCTAGGTTTCATACAATAATGGTGCTAGAAATACTCCAGCACACGTATTTTAGTGACAATGTATGTATGTGGTTTTTGTTGTTGTTTATTTAAAAGTGGAAATGTTCAGATATAATAAATTCTAATGTGTCACTTATATTTTGTTGCATGACAGATCACCACAAAGCTTGATTATTATCTTAAGAACAATCATTTTATGTCTCATGGCTCTGCAGTCTAAACTGGACATAGCTAGGCAATTTTTCTGCTGGTGTTGTTCCTTGTGTAGTTTTATCTAATGTGTTGGTTGGGGCAGGGCTTTTCTGGAATAATGGGACAGTATGCCTGTTATCTCCATGCAGTCATGGAACTCCGCATCCATGCAGCTCTTCATATGTTTTTTCCTCCAGGATTAAATCTACCTTAATACATATGGAGATTGCTCTGAGATTTTCCATTCTTACACTGTGCATTTTAGATATTGAAACCGAGGTATGGCAGATTTGTAAAAAGAGCTAGAATGTATTCTGTCTTTTCTATTCCCTGGAACTATTCAAGCAATACTGGTGTTTTTATCTTACTTAAATATTTAGACAAATTCACCAGAGAAGCTATATTATCCTGAGTTTTCTTTGTGGGAATGTTTTAAATGAAAGATACAATCTGGACTATTCATACTTTCTGTCAGTTTTTATGAATTTGCATTTTTGAAAATAATGTTCACTGAATACATGTTATGAAACTCATGCATCTTTTTTTTTCTTCTTTTGATGGGATAAGTATATAATATCTTCTTTTTCATTAATGATGTTGGTTTTTACTAATGCCCTTTTTTCTTGGTAACTCCTAGGAAGAATTTATTATTAGTTTTATTAGTCTTTTCAAAAAGACAACTCTTGTTTTTATTGATTTTTTTTATTATGATATACATGGATTTAGGATACATCTTTATTATTTTTTTCTTTTTACTTTCTGTGAAATCGATTTGTTGTTATTTTATTGGTTTCTTGAAATGGAAGTTTAGTTGACTGATTTTAAGTCTTATGTCTTTTCTAGTAAATGCATTTTAAGGCTATACATACACTCTAACCACTGATTGAGTTTACTTTCACACATTTTGTATGTCATACTCCATTATCCCAGTTAACGATTTTGAAATTCATTTTGATAATAATTAATACTGTATTTTTTAATTGTACTTATTTGAATTTTCTGGTTATAATTCTTGTTAATGATTAATAACAACAGCAAGAACTATATCATGGTCAAAGAACATATACATAATTACTTGAAACAATTAAACACTTTTAGAGATTGCTCAGCATATGGTTATTTATTTTATTTTATGTTTGTAAATGTTCTAAGTTTATTTGAGAGAAATGTGAATTCTTTTAACTTTGGGTGTAAATATTCTTTATATGTTTTATATATATTATTTATATAATCTTTTTATATTCAAGTTTGTTTGTTTTTAAATATTTTCTCTCTTTGTTTATTTCCGTAACTCCTAACAAGCAGAGATATGTAATCGTTTTCCAATATCATTGTGATTTCTCTACCCTTTGCTAATTTTGAATTTTTGCTTCCTGTATTTTGAAGATGTTATTGGGTATATTTATATATAGACTATATTCCTGATCGTTTGACCCCTTTATCATTATTGAATGTCCCTCTTCATTTATAGCAAAGTTTTCTGCCTCAAAGTATTCTTTGTCTAATAACATTATAGCTAAATTAACTTTCTTTTGATAATTATATTCTTTTTAGTTTCAAATTGTATGTGTCCTACTTTTTATGTAGTTTGAATATCTACTATTCTTATTTGCATAAGATGCCCCTGGTTAAAAGCAGCCCCATGTCTAGCTCAATTTTCTGGATTTTCATCTGCTCTTAAAGATTGGCTACAAACTTTTTGCTATCTTGTTAGTTTTATATTGTCACTAAGTAAAAGAAAATGATTTGCATATCAATTGTACTTCTTCTCTTAAGGAAGTGTTTCCAAATCACTTCACCAATCACTATAAGAGATGAATTTTATTTTAATCCCTGAAAATATACCTCTACCTAACTGGTCATCTAATGCTATTAATGAACGCATTTGATTCTCTTCCTTCTAGGCACTCTACACTACAACCTCCTAACCCAGATTGATTTTACACCTCAGATTGATTCAGAAATGAAAACTGAAATAGCTTTTTAGGTATTCAGACAGATATGAGAAGTGTTATCACCATTTCTATTTTTTTCTCTTTTGCATGCCTTTTAACTCACAGACACTACCCAATGGGGTGAAAAGCATGCATCTAATTTTTAAATTATATTCTAGATTTACTTCTTCTAGTATAGTTTTCTATTACCATGTTTTATAATGTTAAGCTGTGTGTTATTGAATGCTGCATGTATTCTTAACAAGGCTAATGAAACTAATTTAATTCAGACGTATTGAGTCATTGGTAGATTTCTATATGCCAAAGTTGATCACTTCAGCAGGAATCTTGCTTTTTCTGTAAATATAAAGATCTGTTTCAGAAGAGTAACTCAAACTTTTCTTTTGCCTTCATGCTCAACCACTTAAATGAAAGGGATGAGAAAATTCTAATAGCATTTTTCCCAGTGTTCTGGTTTTCTTCCCAGTGGCCAGAGTACCTCAAAGAACTCTTTCCTTCTCATCAGACTTATTTGGCAATTTGAAAGAAATGATTGAATAGAAAAATTAATATTTTTAAAAGATTTTGTTTATTTCCCTCTTTCTTTTTTGTTTGCTATTTGGTAATAAATAAAGATGATCAAGCAATGATAGATGGGTCTAAGCCATTTCAAAATTAATAAAATTTTCTGATTTATCTCAAAGAAGCTAATATTTGGTAAATTGTATTTACTCCTGAGTACTTCAGCAAACATCTCACCCCTAAAGGAAAAACACATATGAAAACATAAAGGCAGTCCTTGCTCTTTGAGATGTTTTAACCTCTAGCCATCAGCATTTAATCTACAAAATTTTTAGGAGAATTGACCATAGCAATTTTCTATGCTCTTATAATAATAAACATGACAAAATGTCTCATTTAAACTAGTTAGTATAACCATAGTTCATCACTAGTTAAATGAAAGAAAACTTACTTGTCAATATTGATATGCTTAGTTCAAACAATAAACTTAGTGGAACACCTTCCACTAAACACATTAAAAAACTGGGGTAAATGAAACAGATACATTTATATTGCTTTAAAAAGAAAGATTTATTTTTCAATGATATTTCTTTATTATATATATTATCTTTTTTGATGGTTCTGTGATTATTATTAAATGAAATCGCCATAAACTGTGTATTTATAGATACATTTTTAATAGGGAATTTTAAATTTTAAATAGGGCTTATGTAAAATCACACTATTACTTTGTCAACATATACCATTTTATAATTAAACACATTTATTCTATAAATATTTCAAAAAGCAAGTGTATTATATTTACCCCAGATGCATTCAAACTGGTAAGACAATATTATTTCTGGGTAATGAAACTTGAAGAAATCGAGTTTTATGATGTAATACATACAACCCAAAAGTCCTTATACCCAAATGGAAAAAATAAACTTTTTATTTTACCAGAGGAATAATATTTTTGTTCCATTTTGAAAGTATTACGTACACAACATAAAGCAGGACAAAACAAAATTTCAACTGTTTTCTTCTTGTGACATCCATTCTTCCCTTCTGTGACATACACATGCAAAGACACATATGTACACACATTCAAATATATTCAAATTAAAAGTTTTCCCAAATCATTATAATTCAATAAATCATCAGTCATTTTCCTTTTCTTCATGCAATACGATTTTAAAATATGCTTTATGATAGTTTCTAAATTGATTAGTTGTTTTGACATCAGATAAGCATTCAGGAGTAAAATAGGCAAACATTACTGATTTGCATTTTTTAAAGCCCTAGAAATAATTTAATGCTGACTCTCACTATTTGCGTATTTAAATGTTTTCTTCATCTTGTAACTTCCTGTTTTTTAATTAATAAATAAAAATTGTGTATATTCATGGTGTACAACATGATGTTTTGATATATAAATACATTGTGGAGGGGTTAAGTCAAGCTAATTAACATATTTATTATCTCAATAATTATCACATTTTTGTGGTGAGAACACTTAAACTGTACTCTCAGCAATTATCAAATATGCAATATATTTTATTAACTGGAGTCAACATGTTGTGTAGTATATCTCTTGACTCATTTCTTCTGTCTAACTGAAATTTTGTATTCTTTGACCAACATTTCCCCAAACCTTCACTCTCCCAACTCCAGCCCCTGCTAACCACTTTCACTCTGTTATTTTATGAACTTTTTTAGATTCCACATGTAAGTGAGATCATGCAGTGTTTCTCTAACTATGCCTGGCCTACCTCACTTAACAATGTCGTCCAGGTTTCTCCAAGTTACTACTATGTTCTTTCCTTTTTAAGGCTGAATAGTATTCCATTGTGTACATATACCATATTTTCTTTATCTATTCATCTATAGACTGGCACTTAGGTTAATTCCATCTTTTGGCTATTGTGATTCTTTTGACATAATGATTTCATTTTCTTTGGATTCCAGTAATGGGATTGCTGTATATCATATGGTAGTTCTATTTTTAATTTTCTGAGGAATCTGCATATTGTTTTTGTAATAGCTAAACTAACTTACATTCCTGATGGTGTACAAGGATTTTCTTTTCTCCATATCCTCAACAAAACACATTCATTTTTTATAATAGCCATTCTAACAAGTGGGAGGTAACATCTTATTGTGGTTTTAATTTGCATTGGTCTGATGAGTGGTGATGTTGAACATTTTTTTCCATGTAAATTTTGGTCATTTTTATTTTTTTTTTAAGAAATTTCTCTTCATGTCTTTTGATCCTTTTTAAAATTAGGTTGCCTTATTATTATTGAATTCAGTTTATTATATATTTTGGATATTAATATATTATCAGTGTTATAGTTTGTAAATATCTTGTCTCATTCCGTATGTCATTTTTTTCATTCTGTTTATTGTTTCCTTTGCTGTGTACAGGGTTTTTAGTTTGATGTAATCCCGTTTGTCTATTTTTGATTTTGCTGCCTGTGCTTTGGGGTCATAATCCAAAAAACTCATTGCTCAGAAGAATGTCATGAAACATTTTCCCTGTGTTTTCTTATAATATTTTTATAATATCAGATATTACATTCAAATCTTTAATCTATTTTGAGTTCATTTTTATATATGGTATCAGATGAGCATCCAATTTCATTCTTCTGCATGTGGATATCCAGTTTTTCCAACACCATTTATTAAAGAGATTATTCTTTCCCCATTGTATAGTTTTGGTGCTTGCCAAAAATCAATTGACTGTAAATATGTGGATTTTATCTGGAATCTACATTTTGTTTCACTAGTCTATGTGTCTGTTTTTAGTGTCAGTACCATCAGCATTTGCATTTTTTGGATTTGGTCTAAATGCCTACTAACTACCAAATTTTATGAGAAGTAGAGGGAAAATTTCTTAATTTCCATTCAAGGTAGAGGGAAGACTGTGTATAAGGTCATCCAAAACTAAAATAATAAGAAGAGGCAGTATCATATTTCCATAAAATTAAATCATCAGAAGAAACATTTTAGAAGTATTTTTAATATTCGAGAATTGATGCTTTTTTTAAAAAAGGAACATACAAATTCATCATTTACCAATATTTAGAGATATAAATGTCTAGAGTAATTATTAACTCAAGAACAAAGACTTTCATAGTGTCTGAATAGATTAGCATCTAATTCTGGCACAATTAATATAATAAAGCCTAGGGGTATTCATTTCTGTTTGCATATTAGAATGGCAGATTCTGCATTGACTACACATTTTAGGAGATATGTAAGGAAAGTTTATCCTTATACCTGTTAAAATGTCAGTTTTACTGGTTTTAGAGTATTGTTATTGACATATATAATTATTCAAGTGGAAACCGTATGAAACTTTAACTGTAGAAAATCACATTATAGTTAATGATAGCAGATTTAATAATTAACATACTAAATAAAGTAGCTAAAAACTTTTGTAATAAAGAGCTAAAGAAAATTTTGGAAGAGTAATGGAAAATGTGCAAATTTTAGGAAAGTATGTCAAGTTATGATTCATGGCAGCATGGCCCACATCTGGGAGAACTGAGATTTTCTCTAACTTAGAATAGACAGAAACTCTATCCTGGCCTAACAGTGACATGAAATATGTAAAGACATTCACTTTATATCACTAGAAAAATGAATTGCAGCTAAGTATCAATAGGCTGTCATTTTTCTGGTAGCAGTGATTGAAATTGCTTTGCTCCTTGGTATTTTCAATATCCTATCCTGTTTTCCAAATCCCCAAGACATTTGAAAGGCACTGGAAATGCAGAAGAAACAGGCAAAACCCTGAACTCTGTAGACAACTCTATTTTTGGGGGACCTTATTATTTAGCTTTGAGAAAATAGTATTTATTCACGGGAGGAAAATACATTTTCTGATTGTCTCCAGGATGCATCTGTGTAGGAGGATGTCATAGCTAATCTCAGGGTGAAACATTCAAGCAAAATCTGGATACATATCAAGGGGAGTTTTAGTGAAGTCAGATATTTGATTAATTAGGCTTTAAATTTTCTCCCTAAACTAAGTTTCATTTATTTCAGAAGTGAATGGAAACAAATCAATGGGTTTTTTAACATCCAATTTTGCTCAGCAGTCAACAACTATTTCCGATCCCACTATTTACTTGAAATCTGTGTGATACCAGAATATCATGTAAAACAGATAGAATTGTATGGCATTGTCATTGACTCTGTATTCTCATCTGGGAAAAAGATTAAAAGTAAAAATAAGTATTTGTAATTATGATATTGATAATATGAAAAGAAAAAAAAGGCAGAGATAGAAAAATTATATGATGATGTGAAGAACTTGTTTAAGTAGGGTGGTTATTAGAGAAAATCAGTCAGAAGTAACATCTAAGTTTGTACCTAGTGGATAAGAAGTCCATTAGAGTGGAAGCAGAGCATTCCAGGCAGAAGGAAAGAAACATGCACACTGGACCTGTGCTTGGAAAGAGTTTGATGTAGCTAAAGGGCATAACGATCAGTTAAGCTAGAGTAAAGCGCTTGAGGAGGAAGATCATGAAATCTTAAGGTAAAAATTACATTAGGGCCAAATTATGACGTAGTTTGGTGAGTCATGATAAGAATTAACTTTTAAAAAATTGCAATGGAAAACAGCTAATGGATTTTAATGGAGATATTAATATGTTCTAATATACATTTTAATAATACTTTTTTTTTTTGCTCTGTGGAGTATGTATTTGAGGGGCCAAGTAGTAGATACAAAGACCTGTTATAGCAGTCAACATGAAAAATTTTCATCTTCATTGCTAAGATGATAGCAGTAGAAATTGAAATACCTTGAAAGATACAAGTTATATTTTGTAAGTATGACAAAAATAATTTTTGAGAAGTTGAAGAAGGACGGAGGAAGAAAACAGAAATTAGATGACTTTATAGTTTCTAGCATGAATAATTGAATAAATAATGGTAATATTTAGGACCATGGCTGTAATTAACATACCTCCTTTTTTTTTTTACCTGTAACAATCCTAGTATACACTTTCACTCTCTACTGTGTGATAGTATAGACAATAACTGATATAGTTGATATGGCTTTGGAGGGAATGTAGGTGGTAGGTGTAGGTGGTAGTTAGCTCTGTATATGATTAAGATATGTGAATGAATTCAAGTGGAGAATTTCAAGTGTCACTACTTTAATACATTTACTAGAAGTTAGATGTCAGAAAAAATGTGTGAACTGAACGTTTTAATCAAATTTTGGAATTGACATGCTCTCTTTGGAAGTGCTTGAGTCCTACTTATTACCTTTGTGTAAAAGAAAAATGATCCATGAGCCTATTCACTGTTATGGAGCTCTTGGAAAATGCTAACTTTTTAAAATAGGCATTTTATGTTCCTCCACTTCCTTAATATTTGAGAAATTTTCCTTGTTAACATAAAAACCATGGAACACTCCACTTATATGCTTCTTTTCTCTATGCTGATAAGACACGATGCAAAAAATGATGTAATTCTTAAATTTTAACTTTATTTCATAGCCGTGCTTCAACTTCAAGTGTATCTCAGAATTGCTTAACTAACATTTTATTGAAGTGTTTTTCAATCTTAAGTATAGACATTGAGAAAAAAATCTACACTCACAGGAATCTTTTTCAGTATTTCCAGGATTCCTCAGATTTCTGTTTGAGAACTATTTCTTTTTTCTTTTCTTTTCTTTCTTTTTTTTTTTTTTTTTGAGACAGTCCTACTCTGTTGCCCTGGCTATAGTGCCGTGGGCGTCGGCCTAGCTCACAGCAACCTCAAACTCCTGGGTTCAAACGATCCTCCTGCCTAAGTTTTCTGAGTAGCTGGGACTATAGGCACGTACCACCATCCCTGGATAATTTTTTATATGTATATATATATTTAGTTTTCCAGCTAATTTCTTTCTATTTTTTTTAGTAGAGACAGGATCTTGCTCTAGCTCAGGCTGGCCATGAACTCCTGACCTCGAGCAATCCTTCAGCCTCGGCCTCCCAGAGTAGTAGGATTACAGGCGTGAACCACCACACCGAGCCTGAGAACTATGTCTTAAAGGAACTGAAATATGTATGCAATTTAAAAAGTTTCACTGGGTAGAAGGAACAGAGATCACAGTTTAGGGCTGTTGATGCAGTTGAAATTTGAGGATTAGGATATTAGAGAGAAGATTACTATATAGAGAAGAAGTTCAAGGAATTGGCATGTGGATCTCTTGTGTCTCCAGCCAAATTATAAACTGTCTATTCATATGATGACACTCCTTAAAAGGTAAAAGAAAACATCCACTGAAGGCTCTTTTTTAGCATTATGGCTACCGTACCCCTTGCAAAAGGGTTACTCTGGACCTACCCCAATTAGACCTCAAATAAGACTTCACTGTGTAATGTGATCCAAGAGTAATTTTATTTTATTTTATTTTTGCCTGCAAGAATAAGAATCTACCATCTTTAAATGAACAACAAAAAAAATCTAGACTCTCAACAAAATAGCCATCCAAAATGTCAGAAGTTCAAATTATAAATTGCTAAACATGTGAAGAAACAGAAAAATGAGACTCATAACGAGAAACAAACAAACAAACAAACAAACTTGTCAATGGCTAGGATCAGATACAGAGATAGCTCATATATTGCAATTAACATTCAAGAAATTTAGTGAAGTTTTTATAAAAATACTACTAATTTTTTTTTTTAATAAAAGATGAGTGAATGGATGGTCAATCTTAGGAAAGAAATAGAAAGTATTAAAGAAACACAAGTAAAATTCTAAGACTAAAATATAAAATATGCAAAATTTGACTAGATTAACTTAACAGCAAATTTCACACCACAAAATAAGAGATCAGTGAATTTAAAGATATAATGCTGAAAATTACACAATATGAAAAACAGTGGGAAAAAAAAGGAATAAAGAAGTGAATAGATGCATAATGACCTGTGGGAGAATATTAAGTAGTCTAATATATTATCTGAAACCAAAATATTAAAGGACAGAAATTGTGGAGGAAAAAATATTTGAAGAAATACAGCTGAAAAGTTTACAGAACCAACTTTATGAAATTTATTTTATATTATAAAATATAAGTATCTATTTCATATTTTAAATAATTTATATATAATTTTTAAAATGTAAATATAAGTGAAAATGAACATGAAGATTGGATTATATTAAAATCATTTAGGGAAGAGATTTATAAAATAAAAATATGTAAATATATGATAGGTAAAATGAAAAAACAAGGAAAAGAGATACAACTTATAAACACTAAGCAAAAATAAGCTATGCCTACATTAGTATCAGGCAAAATATACTTCAAGGAAAATAATATTACCAAAGATAAAAAACATATTTTATATAATGAAAGGGCTCTTCATCAGAAAGATATTATAATATTAAATGTGTACAAAATTAAATGTATATCTTCAAAATACAGAAGCAAGCATAAAGAGATAAAGTTGGAGATTTTATCAAAACTCTTCCAGCGATTGCTAAAAAAATAGATGAACAATCACTGGAGCTTTAAAAAAATGAGCAAGATAAATAAATTTATTCATATTAAAATTATAGAACAATATACCAAAACCCAGCAGAATAGATATTCTTTACAAGTGTATATAGAAAATTTACTCAGATAGATAAGTTATTGAGACACATAGGGGTTTTAATAAATTTTAACAGATGTAAAATTTTAAAGCTGTACTTTAACCCTAATGGAATTAAATTAGATGTCAACAGCAAAAATTTATCTTTAATATCACCAAATATTTTAATTAATTTTAATTATAATAAATCTATAAATAACTCATATGTTAAAAGATTAAAAGGAAAATATAAAATATTTTGAATCAAATGAAATGTAAACATATCAATCTTTTTGAGTAAGTAGTGGGTGGAGAAAATTATTATATTAGAAAATAAGAAAGGCCTGAAGTCAATGATAGATGCTCTATCTTAGAAAGGCATAAAAAAGGCACATTAAAAACAAAGTAATTACATGAAGTAAATAATAAGTGTGGGAAACAAGAAAATATAAAATGAACAGACAAAAAATTTGAAAAAAATGATTCTTTAAAAAGATTAAAGGATTTTATAAACCATTAATATTAATTAAGATAAAAAGAGACAAAATAAAAATTACCTTTAAAGGGAATGAGTGAGAGGATATATCTTCAGATCATTAAAAATTTAACAAGGGATTATAACAGAGATTTATATAAAAGAGTTGACATTTTGTATAAAATAAAAAATTTGCTTGAAAGACAGATATTACCAGATTGATACAAGAAATGGAAAACTTAAATTTGTTACTTGCAAACTAATCTTTAAAAAGAATGATGTTTGAAGAATTACACTACCTGATATCAGGATTTAATCTAAAGCTTACAGAAATTAAGACAGTCTGGTAATGGCATAACAGACAACTAGATCTATGAAGAGACTAGAAATAGACTCTTACTAGATCTATGAAGAGACTAGAAATAGATCAATTTTCAACAAATACATTGAAGAAATTCAATGGTGTAAGAATATGTTTTCAACAAATGGGTCCAGAATAGTTTTACATCCACATGGAAAATAATTAATTTTTTATTACCTTCGAACTTTTTTTTTTTTTTTTTTTGAGACAGAGTCTTGCTTGTTGCCCAGGCTATAGTGAGTGCCATGGCGTCAGCCTAGCTCACAGCAACCTCAAACTCCTGGGCTCAAGTAATCCTCCTGCCTCAGCCTCCCGAGTAGCTGGGACTACAGGCATGTGCCACCATGCCCGGCTAATTTTTATACATATATATTAGTTGGCCAATTAATTTCTTTCTATTTTTATAGTAGAGACGGGGTCTCGCTCTTGCTCAGGCTGGTTTCGAACTCCTGACCTCGAGCAATCCGCCCGCCTGGGCCTCCCAGAGTGCTAGGATTACAGGCGTGAGCCACCGCGCCCGGCTACCTTCGAACTTTTACAAAAATTAAATTGTGATGGATTACATACCTAAATACAAAAACTAAAATTATAAAGCTTGTAGAATAAAATATTATGAAAATATCATCATAATTAGAATTGTCAACATTTCTTAAAAAGAGCACAGAAAGCACATTTTTAAAAGAAAAATGCTAAATAGCATTTCAAAAACAACAAAAATTTCTCTCATCAAAAGAACATTTTAGAAAATGAATATAAAAGTTATATAGAGAAAATATTCGTAATATATGTATTTGACAGAAACCTGCACACAGAGTATATATAGAACTCATTGATATTATAAAAAAGACAAAGCACAGTAAAAATATTTTTAAAGCTTAAGAAACTCTTTGCAAAAGATGATATAGATATGGACAAATGTTCAACAAGCATCTGAAAAAGTGATCACCAAGGAAATACAAATTAAAGCTGCAATGAAATACCATTACAAACCTGTCAGAATGGGTAATTATAAAAAGACTGACATCACCAGATAGTCATGTCTATATGAAACAAACAATGGTAGTGTAAAATAGTACAAAAGCTCCGGTTACTGGCCTAGAAGTTTATAAGAAAGTTATATGTGTACCTACCCTATGACCTAGGAATTCCATTTCAATTAATTATCCCAGGATAATAAAAGCATACATTGTCAAATAGACTTTTATATGAATGCTCATAGAAGCTTTCTGTTTATAATAGCTGAATCTGGAAACATATCAAATATCTCCTGACAAAAGACTGATTTTTAGAAAAAGAAAAATAAGTATTGTGAAACGCAATAGAAAGGAAAGAACTGAAACACATCCAATAATATATTTAAACTTTAAGAATATTTCACTAGAAGCCAGATTCAAAAGAGCATATTGAGGATTCTATAAATACATTTTTATGAATAAATTTCTAGAATAACATGCAAACTAATCACTGCGTTAGTAGTTTCCTTTGAAATGACTGCCCAGATTTGACTGGAAAGGAGCATGGGGAACTTTCTGGAAAGATAAATTTTTTCTATATTTTCACATGGCTGTAGATTACATCAGTGTACACATGTATGTATATGTCAAAATTTTTCAAATTGTAGATCTATGCATTTTAATCTTTGTAAATTATATAAAATTTCTCATGGGAGGATTTCTCTACTTTCCTAGTATATTTTGTGAGTACTGGTTTTCTTTCCCTATATTTTTGGTATCTACTTATTTATATTTCTGTGAGGTCCTTAGTGACAGAGATACTGTATTAGCCACTAACATGGTAAATAGCTGATACATGTTTATTGAAATCATAATTTGATTTAAATTAAGAAATTCAGAAAGCATTACATCATACTTAGAGGTGGCTCCAACAATGGAAATCTCAGGCAGTGTGCAAAAAAGATAGAATGGATGGGAAGACAAGAGTGGCTTGTTAGAGCCAGTTGGTATTGGCCTGGCAGAGTCAAATGGCAGCAACGGGAGCTACTCGTTTTGTGACCTCACTTTGGAAGCTTGAAATTGCCATGGTATTAGTATGTATATCATGAAAAATGGGAAATGTTACCAATCAGAGCTGCTCCACCTACCATAACCCACTTTTGAGAGTCTGTCCACCAGCACAGAGAAATGAGATTGTCTTGTTCATCTCATTTCAAAATAATTATACAGTCATGTCCCAGATTCCACACATTCAGGAGAATAGCTGGAATAGGTAACATCTTCGGAAAATACAAAATCATATCATATACATGATGGCTAATAGGTATCTAATTGCAACAATAGGTTTGTAATTATTTATTAAGACAGAGCATCATATAACCAAAAACAAGATAATAAGAATATTAAGATTTCTAAAGTTTAGTTAAGTACAAAATGAACTAAATTTGAGAATCAGTATAGTGACTGAAAGAAATACTATGTTAACAATGATAACAATAACAGAAAAGTGAAATAGTTTCAGGAGCAGAGCACTGATATAAGGAATACTGTAGAAGAGCTTGGTTCTTAACAAAAGACTTTAATAAAACTTCAGATTTTAGCTAATGAAGCTCACCCTCCTCCCCTGAGGCAGGACTTATATGAAAGCAATTATTGTTTAGTACATAGAACAAATGATATATCTTTGGAAAGCTTGCAGAAAGTTGAAGTAGGCCCTCAAAACTCATCTAAGTATCAAATTTTCTTTAAATTTTGATGGGCTCATCTTTCTGTGGCCTAAAGCAACTCAATTTAAGAAAAAGATAATGTAATGCTACTGAGCAATATAAAAACACAATGCAAGTAGATATATCACATTGGAAGTGACTCAATATTTGGGAATGAATATAGGACACATTAAAAAAGTGTCATTTATGGACCCCAATAGAATAGAGGATTCTCACATTTTTTGTCCTTCACGATTGTTAGAGTGTTCTTCAAAATATCTCCTTGGAAAATTCCAACTCATTATACATGCCATTATTTTTAAATTGCATAAATAATACACTAGAAACATTTTTCATTTAAAAAATTTAGCATTCTCCATAGGAAAAAGGTCGAAGCCTATTCTGATACATTAATATACTTTTTAAATTATCCATCCTTACTTCCAAAGAATTTCATTCACAAATCATCAAATAATCTCATTTAAAAAGAAACCTGACAATATGAAATAATAACATCTTAATGTTATCCACTCATCTAGCACAAAAGTTTGAAAAAAATGGATGTATGTTTTGAAAAGTTTCTTAAAATAATGCATGTATAATAGCTTATAATTGAAAAATTCCTTTTGATGCCACATTAAATCAAGTGGTTTCACTGGAAATTAACTTCTCTATAGAAGTAAGATAATTAAGACATATTTATGAGGTAACCGCTTTTCTTAACTGAAACATTTATTTAGAGCTTAAATAAATCTGGTCTACCTCATTATTACACCAGGGACCTACTTATAGAGTTTTCTTATGTACAGAAAAGAAAATAATCATAATTTACAACAAAGCATGGCTTATGTCTGACTGTATCCCCCTTTCTCAGACAAAGGATGACTGAGATTGAAGAAATTTATCTCAGAGCTCTGAAAAAAATGGGAGAAGAGATCCTACAATATTTAGGAATATTTGATTTTACTAAAAGACTAATTCCATTCATTTTCTGTTCTACCAGGATATTTAGGATATATTCCTCAAATCAAGTCTCATATGAGCAATTTAAATTATATGAAGAGGGATACAGAATGAAAATCATGTAATTTCTCATCCAAATAGGAGTTGATGCAAAGCTGGAGTTGGCAGATTTTCCTACAGTCATATACAGGCCCCCATCAGTTTCTTTCTGTCCCCAAGTACCTGGCCAAATACAGGACCTAAAATATCTCATTTGGAATTAAGGGACTATCTCCAGGATATTCAATATAAATATTTCATTTATTGATTTTATGACATACTTAAGTGTTTATTGAGCAATGTTTATGTACTCAGCATTGTGTAGACATAAGGAAAATTAAAACTATGTAATATTTTCACAAGAACTTTTAATTCAATGCAATTTAATAATCATTCCAGTATTCAACATCCTGTCTTCTCAATTAATTAGCTGAGACAGCTTACATTATTAAAGGAAAAATTTGAAGTTACTGTAGTACAATGATTATATGAATCTACAAATAAGTATGCTTCATTCCTACCTTCTAATAACTTGTATTCTAGAATTCCATTTTTTGTAAGAGAAAGATGATAAATATAATTCATACCTTTAAACAACTTATATTTTAGAAGTCAGTTTTTGCAGGAAAGAGACAATAGCTGTTAGTTTCATTTTTCTGACATTCAGATAAAATTAGTTTGAGTCCTTATTCTAACATCACTGAGAGTTAGTTGGGAGTGGGGTGGAGGAGCTGACACCTAGTCACCTCTGCTTCCAGTTCCTTGGGTGTGCTTCTTTTTTTTGTCATCCTTTTATATTTTTTGTTTCTTGTTTCCATCTTCTTCCTTTCCAGATTGATCACATGTAGATCTCATTTTCTTTTGTCAAACTCTACTGCCTTACTGAAAATATTTCAGATAAATCAAAAGAGAGAAGATACATACAGACCTATATACTCTTGCACTTCCTATCTGAACCAAGTTACTGGAAGAAGAAAACAAGCCATGAAAGGTAAATTGACTATGATTCATGGTTATAGTATATATATTTCCACACGTTTATAAAGCCCTACTTCACATGTTTTGATAGTTTTATAGACAAGTCATATTGCCTTAGCAGTTAGACAGCAAGCAGTAAGAAAATTATTATTGGAATCTGGAAAGATGGTAATCCATACTATATATTGTTCATTTCTTGCAAAATATTTAATAAAGTATTTCAACAGTGATATTTTGGAAGGCATATAATTAGGATGCCCACATGTTTCAGCTTGTATTCACAATGATTGAAAAAAATATATTGCGTGTCGATCAGATGGGAGGAGGGAGGAGGGGATGGGTATATACATACCTGATGGATGTGGTGTGCACCATCTGGGAGATGGACATGCTGGAAGCTCTGACTTGGGTGGGACAAAGGCAATATATATAACCAAAACATTTGTACCCCCATAATATGCTGAAATAAAAAGATTTAAAAAAAGAAATTCACCAAAGAATACATATATATATATACATATATATATATATATATATATATATATATATATATATATATATGACAGTAATTTAAATAGCAGTTCTTGGGAATACACTTGCAATGATGACTTTCATTCTTCTATATATCAGACACAAAGCAAAAGCCATAAGTAATGCTCTAATTAATTTATAACTTTGTCAAGGATAGTAATTATAATAATGGAAATAGTAAGATAAGATCTAGATAGTGGTCTTCAGAAAGTGTAATGGATGAAACTATTTAGGCTTATCAGTTCCAAGTGAAAGTGCAATAGATTTCATGGGTCTCATTAGAACTATTCATTGATATTTCCAGTTCTTTTTCTAGGGCAGGATTGCATTTCTCTAACTACTTGAACTTTTATGTGGCCATGTGACTTACTTTGCCAATAAAACATAAACACCATGGCACATGTAATTTCCTGTTTATCATCTAGCATGCAACTCATTATGCTTAATTCCTCTTATCCAAGTAAGTAATCATGAAACCCCATTGTCATAGTCTGTTTCTGCTGCTACAACAAAATACTTAAGAATGGACAGAGATTTTGTTTCTCATAGTTATGGAGGCTAGAAGTCTAAGACCAAGGCACTGATAAGTTCATGTCTGGAAAGTCCTGGCCCTCTGCTTCCAACATGGTGCCTTGCTGCTGCATGCTTCAGAGGAGATGAATGCTGTGTCATCACATGGCAGAAGAGATGGAAGGGGCAAAATAACTCCCTTGATCCCTTTCTAAAGGCTTATGTCTAGCTGTATGTCACACACTTTATAAGGCACTGAATCCATCCATGTGGGCAGAGCCTTCACAGCCTAATCACTTTCTAAAGGCCCTACCTCTTAATTCTATTGCATTGGGGATTAAGTTTCAACAAGAATTTTGGAGGGAACTCAAACATTCAAACCATAACACCCATGTTCAGATGGAGCATCCAAAAGCTGGATCCAAGAGTTTCTGTATTAGTTTTCTAGGGCTACCATAACAACATACACAAATTGAGTGGCTAAAACAAAAAAATATGTATTTTTCTCAGAGTGATGGAGACTGCAAGACCAAGATCAAAGTGCTCGTAAGTTTGGTTTTTCCTGAGGTCTCTCTTTTTGTCTTGCAGATGGCTACCTTCTTGCTGCTTCTCATGGTACTTCCTTGGTGCAGGTATACCCCTGGTGTCTATTCCTCTTCTTACAAGGACATTGGCCATATTGGATTAGGGCCCATCCATATGAGCTCATGTAACCTTAATTATCTCTTTAAAGTTCCTATATCCAAATATAGTCACATTCCAAGATATATTACGGGTTGATATTTCAACATATGATTTTGGAGGGGGGCACAATTCAGTCCATAACAGTCTCCAAGATGGTCAAGATTCCTCTACCAACCCATAATGTATGAGATGCATATTAGAGAAATAAACTTATATTGCATTAAACCGTAATAATTTTAGGGTTTGGGAAGATGGTGTAGGATCAAAAACTACCTATTAGATGAAATGTACACTATATCAGCAAAAGGTACACCAAATCCCTGATTTGATCACTATGCAGTTAATTCATGTAACAACAAAAATTTGTACACCCTAAATCTTTCAAAAAAATTTAAGGGTTACTTTTTATAATAAAACTATAACATAAACTAGCCCATTTTTTCATAAGTTACGTGCTACTGTAACAGAAATCTAAAATATGCAATATTGGTTTAGCAGTCTTTTCAGACGGTAAAAAAGCTACATTTGGACCCTAGAAAGATGGTGATCTTAGTTTTATACTGAAAAATATTTTGTAAACCTGTCATTTACCATTATTTTCATAGTAGATAATTAGGGTGAATTTGCATACAAGTCTGTTTATTGCAGTCCTAGTTTATCCCATAATTACTATTAATTATATTTCCTTTTCTCTCAAAGGTGTCCCAGCTTAAGCAATATATCATATAATCATCCTTCAGATAATTTATGTCATAAATGTTTAATTTTATTAGAAGAAGTTAGAAAATAGAATATTGCTGGTTAAATATAATAGTAATTAAAATAAAGAGATGGATTCAGAAAGGAATCATCTACTTTGCAAGCAGAAATGAAATGAATTAGGCTAATTCCAGAAATTGATAGCCTTGAAACATTGCAAAATCCAGTAATTTTATACCTTTTTAGTTAGAGGTAAATTTGAGAAAAGCTTTGAGTCACTAAAGTCCAATGTAGGGGTCAAATTGAGAGTAAAACCATCACATATATTCTTAAAAACTACATGAATGAATAATATTTCTGAGAGAAAGAGCTCAAATGTGGGTGTGAAAATTAATAAAATCCTTCAAATAGATATGTGAAATGAGACTAAATAAGTGGCCTTTTATTTAAAAAATGATTTAAGTTATTCAACCTGGAGAGAGAGAAATGGAGAGAGAGAAAATCATGGGGCAAGAAAACACAAAATATACCAAATGCAAAATAAGATAAAAATATGAAAATATGAATATTGATACATGGAGATAATTGGGAGTTAAATCAATAAGAAGCCCACTAAGTACCTAAAAGATGTGTACTGCTAAAGAAATAACATGTAAAAAATAAAAAAACTAAATCTATCCAAGACACAAAATAGCCCTAGGATCTCCAACTACCTTCTATGTAATAAACCAAAGATGACATAGACCCCGACACCCACTTCCTATGTGTTGAAGTAGAGTAACAGAGAAGAATTCTACTATATGGTTCATATTTGAAACTTATGTGGAAACCACATTACATCCTTACCTTTGAATTTGTTGCTATGACTAAAAAATACTTTAGTTTGACATTCTTTGGTAAAGACAAAGAAAAATGTTAACTGAATATTTGGTGAAAGATGGTCAGCCTATGGTAGACATTTGGACATATTCTAATTATCTTTCTCCCAAGCATTTGATGGCATTATGCTCTATGTCTATATAAATTTTGGCCTGGCCATATAACTTTCATTGGACTGTAAAATATGCTTGGAAGTGACAAAGCATTTTGTATGCCCATACACATTAAGTTTTGTGTGCTTGTGAAATTATCTGTTTATGATAACTTCCTTGAACTGTCATTGCTGGATCTGAGGGAATGTATATTATTATGGGCTTAAATAAATATTGGCAAATTACTCTCCAGAAAGAGTACACTAAAATAACACCACATAAAGTGCAAGATACTACCTATTTTACTGCATTATCTTCAATATTACACTTTGTGTGTGTGTGCATACATCTTTGTCAATAAAATAGGTGATCTAGTCATGTTGTTACTTTTCATAAGTATTCATTCTGTTTTTACTGAAGTAAACAGTTTCATATATTATGGGCCATTTGTATTTATTTTTGTGGATTGCTATACTTTCATTTTATTTATTTTTTATTGTAATAATGTAGTTAAGAGTGCACACTTGTACTATGAGAGTCAAGTGTTCAGTTACTGTCTCTGTATTGTAACATATTCTGTCATCTTGGTATTTAACTTAAAATTTCTGTAAGCCTCAGCTCAGAGTCACTCAGGGACCCAAGATGACAGATGTTCAATCTTAATACATGATTTATAGTCACCAAAGCAGGGAAAGGGAAAATGGTGACTTGTATACTGGCTCTTAACGCTGCCATCTAGAAATGTTTATAATACTTCTACTCACATTATACTAATAAAATCTAGTCAGATGGCTACACTTTCTTTCCAAAGAGGGCAGGGGCATACAATCCTTTCTTGTTTCAATCATTTCTGAACAGCCCCAGTCATTACCACAATCTTCCTTTATATTTGATCATGGTATCAGGCTCACTATCCAGTATTTCTGGGTTATGTGCTATAGTCTTTTCATCATGGAATGACAGGTGTAGTCTCTGCATATGGACTTCCTTGAACCACAGAGTCATTTATTAAAAATACAAGTTATCTGTATCTCACTTATTTAATGTCAAGTGATAAAGTAGAAATAGTGAGACTACAAAAACTAGTTTCATTGCGAAAGTGGGAAGATCTAAGACAAAACAACAGAAAGAAGAATGATAAAAGACAAACTGATATTCTGAAATCTTAAGAGTGTCTATTGCTCTGAGAGTATGGGATGTTGCTTGATTAGCCTCTGATCTGGTCCCTGGAATCAGTGTCAACTGTTTTCTGTTGTTCTGGCTCCTCCTTCTTGAAGGTTTTACTGTGGCCATATCTAAGATATACATTGGAGTGTATCTTCTTTGGTAGCTGAGCATCATTTTCCAAACTTCATTCTGCCAGAAGATATAGGATATTCCAAGTTTCTTTTAATCCAGGTTAATGTTTCTTTTGCTACTAAGATTTAAACTTGTTTTTTACATTTTCTTATATATTTGATTCTGATAAGCTGTATATGCCAATAGATGATCTACAATTATTTCCTAAAAATACCTTCCATATTTGCTACATTTTTTTTTGTTTCCTCACCTTATCCCCCTGCCTCCACTTTCTCAATGTAATTTTAGTTGAGCATATCAGGTTTTAATGATACACACAGACACACACACACACACACACACACACACACTCTTTTGTTTAACTAACTGAAAAGATTTACTAAATTCTGCAAAGTGAGTTGGATCTTTCTTCGGAAATATATTAGTGCATTAAGAGTTTTTAATAATTGATGTGAAGGCTTTATCCTTGATTTAATCCTTCTGCAAGCCTTAGTCTTAATCAGCTTTTATAGCTCAAAAAGTCTCCTGAGCTTTGGCTTTTTTATTTTTTGTTTTTTAATTGCAGTTGAGAAGCAATTTCTTCTTCTATCCTGGCAAGTGACTTTTCTGCCATATTCCTATAAGATGTTAGTAATAAGAGAAACGGTATAGATTATATGAGAACTCCCTGTACTATATCTGCAGTTTTCTGTAAATCTATAAATGTTCCAAAATAAAATGTTATTTATAATGTATATGTCATCTACATCAAAAATTACATTTTTGGGACTCAGAATAAAGAAATGAAACTATTTTTCTGTTAGTCAATTTAATTTACTTATGAGATCTTATTTCTAGTGGTATCGAGAGAAAGCATTGGCCTTTTTGAAATATGAATCTCTGATTTAAATTTAGTTTCTTCCATTTAAAATGGTACATGGAGAATGAATCAACTGAAGTTTCTCTCCATCTCTCCTGCTTCTTTGCTTTTGTCCTTAGATGGCTCTGGAGATAGAAAGAACCTACTTGACATAATGATAGTTGTGTTTGGACTCTGGTTAATGTATAATGATGTCTAGAATCTGACTTGATTTTACCAATAAGATACTCAATTTTGAATTTAAGTTCTGAAGTCTCCTTTATCATTATGAAAAATGCTACCTGTTTAAAAAATCTTTGGCAATATACCTTATATATTTATCTGATTTATCGCATATGAATACTGCCACACAAAATTTCTTAAGCTTTATATTTGCATCCTTTTTTTTCAACTCAGGTCTTTATAAGTGCTTTTTTTACAAATCCCATGTAGTCAGGTTTATGTTTTTATTTAGTGTTACAAATTTAGTGTTACAAATACTGCCTTATGATCACATGACTTAATCCATTGCATTTAATGACTACTGATATGGAAGATTTAGATCTTTTATATTGCTGTTTTTATATATCCAGGTTGGCAAGACATGCAATAGGCACTGATGTTAGTCTTTTTTTGCCTCATAACTGTTGTTTTTTGTTAGGTTTTTTGGATTCATACCTGAACATGTAAAATTTAGTAGTCAGTGAAGAATCAGATGAGAACACTTATTGAGATACATGGTTTTCATCTTGGGCTCCCTACATTTTGTAATTGTCCTTTCAACTATTAGCCATGTTGGTAACCCAGAACCCCAAGCTCATAAGATTTTCATTTATTGCTTAATCTATGGTCCCATGTGCTTCATTAACAGAGGTGTACCCTCAATGGAAAAGTCAACTATATAGATCTCATATGATATATTTCCCTTCTTCTAAAGTTTTATCTCCTACAGTTTCTTTTGCTTTTCACCAACTTACAGTGCCTTCAAGTTATATTTTTTGAAAGAGCGTGCAGAGTTTATTATTATTTCAGAAAGAATGTTTATTCTTTTTGTATATACTACTCTGATATAAGTTAAACTATCATTATTATAGTTATAATTATAAAAATTCTATATAATTATTAATATTAAAAACAATAAGATAAAATAATAAAGTCCCATGTATCCATAAATCAAATTTTGGTAGTTATTAATCTTGTATTAACATTGTTTTGTGTCTTCTCCATCTATCATATTCTCATTTATATTTGAAATGTTTCCTGGATTTTCTCAAAAAAAATCTCAGAAATTATATCTTTTAACTTGAAAATATTTAATATATATTTCTGAATAATAAAGACACTTTTTTCTTAAGCTAACCATATCATAATCAGATCTAAAATTATATTAATTCCATCAAATACAGTTAATATTGACATCTGCTGAAATGTCTCAAAAATGTTTATACTTGCATTATTTGATTCAGAATCTGAATAAGAACAAACTTTACATTAATTTAATTATGTCTTAAGTCATTTCTTATCTACCCATTCTCCACTTTCCCCACTTTATACACATCTGGTGCTTTTCTTGAATAAACCATGTGAATTGTGGCTCTTGATTTTGAAAGATAACTTTCAAACTATCAAATATCAGAGACAGGTTAGGCATAGTGGCTCACTCCTGTTATCCCAACACTTTGGGATGCCAAAGCAGAAGAATCTCTTGACCCCAGGAGTTTAAGACCAACCTAGGCAACATAGTGAGACCTGTCTCTACAATAAATAAATAAATAAATAAATAAATAAATAAATAAATAAATAAATAAATAAATAATCAGAGACAAAAATCTGAATGCTAAAATACTGTTGATAAGCAATAATTTATAATTTTGAAGTTTGGGTTTTTATATCAAGAGCAAATACTGAAAAATAGAGAATATGAAGATAATGTGCTGAACCCTGAAGTAAGAAGAATAAGTGATGGTGCAAAAATCTCAATTTAAGGTAAGGTGTTAGCCATTTAAGGTAAGGTTAGGAAAACCTTAATAGAAGCCTTATGTTTCAAGGGATTCTAAGACAATATCTGTATTGATACCCAGGGTTTAACTCACAAAGCTGTAAGCCTATTAGATATTTCAAAAAAATGTGGTTACCAAATAGTTTTAAAGAAAGCACTTGGGTTGATGAGTATTATTAAGGATTTTTGGAAATTTTCCAAAAACCTTCCTTGAGACCTCCCTAATACCTATCTAGCTAAAATGACTAAAATCATGGTGTTAGGTTTAAGGAGCACTGAATAACTTATAAGCAATTTATTTAAATTTCACTAAAAAGAGCCATGGAACATGTTCACAGATATATGTCACAAAACCTGCAAAACTCAACTCAAACTATTACTCCAAGAAGGTGTGCTTCAGTAGTATTAAAAGGATAGAGGATAATACAGATAAAAATTTCTCTTCTCCAAAGTCAGGAAAATGTGTAACTGACACTGTTATACTGGTAATTAGAAGTATGCAAATGCAACAGGGAATGGTTGAAATCCTAAAATGATAATTGACATTTGTAACATAAATAAAAATTGAGTTTTCCAGATCTCTCAAATCAGTGGAAATAGTATGTCAAAAAGCTAAGTGAATTGTAATTTTAGAGAAATAAAATTGAATTAAATCATTGTGGACCCTCCCAACATTGTGATTGCCAAAATAATATATATGTATGATAAATATGATTTCATTTGTTTAAAAATAAGCATATTCAATGCCTACAAAATATGATATTAGATCATACATTTTTATCCATGGAGGGAGACATTGGTGCCTCATTTTTCTAAATTCACATGTTCATTTTCCACAAGAAATTGAGCTCAAAGACTTTTAGTACAAATATACAAAATACCTGAAATTGTTATGGTTAACAGATTAAAAGCTTAGATACAACTATACTGTCTTCTGAAGAAAAAGGAAAACAATTTCTGGACTTCTTCATAAATCTATAGGGTTAACATAAGAAGGCATTACTAGGAAATTAAAAATGTCCATATGTAGTTTTCTATTTTTCCAAGCTCTCTTTCAATAAACCTTACTAAAACATAAATAAAATAAAAGCTAAAAAGAAATTATAAGCACACTGTTATCTTTCTATATGTATCTATGTATTAGTTATTATTAATGACTATGTGCGACAAACATGACCATTTTCAAAATTGTGACTGCAAATATGGGTATCAATATCCAAAATCTCATGTTCTGTAACAACTCGTTGTAAGTTTTGCACTTATTCCCTATGAATTATGCCAACATTTATTACAAAATCATTTGTTGAAATTCTGGAAGTTGTTTTTTTCCTTCACTTGTTCTCTTTTCACCATCTCGCTAAATATGAGTGGTCAAGGGAATAATGACTCTAAGAAGTGGCACATAAAATACGCCTTCTAGGTCAATGCTCTAACTGAATCTGTCTTCCTTAATTATAATCTAAGAACCAGATGCCACACATATTTCTTGCTTTAGGCTCAGTGGCTTTATTTTAGGGACCTCTGAGTTGTTTTTAATTATCAATCAGGATAGCTTCTGCGTAAATGGGGAAAACTACCTTAAATTAGTTTGGTGCTTCTCTCTTTAAAACAAAAAGATTTCCATAACTTATTCACATAAGTTTAGTGAGTTCTGCATAAAAGAAAAGTATTCTTTAATTCTTTATGCTAAGGATATCTCTCTGGATTTTTTATGAATGTAGGCCTATTTAATATTAACATGTCATTCTGTGTTGGACTGAATATCCGCTGTTAGACAACTAGTTCTGCTGACTGTGTGTAGTTTAACTACACTACAAAATTTGTGGGATACCAAAATAATGCAGCTTTTAAAATCATAATTGTAATGTGTTAAATTATGTTTTCAATTCTCAGAATAATGATTGCCATATGAACGGATTTATGTAGTGCCATTTTCTGTTTCTTTATAATCTTTGCCATAAGAATGAGGTGGTAGAATTTTAAAGTCTCATACATTCTGTCAATTACAGACTTCTACTATACAGCTTTGACCTTTTCAATGTTCTATGATTTGATTGGCTACTCATTGAATTTTGTCCCTTGCTTTCTGCCCCACTAACCTGTAGGGAAGATATAGAACGGACAGCCAATTAAAGTGCAGAATATTGAAAAGGTCAAAACAGTACAATAAGTTATCTCTACTCAGACTGCATCAGATACTAACCAGATGTTGTAGTTTTTATACAAGGACAAGGAGAAGTACAGTTGCAGGAGGGAAAGAAAAGGAGTGAAGGATAATCACTCCACAGTTCAGTTGACAAATTGCAAAAGCCATGTATTCCTGATTGGCTTAGTCATTTTCAAAATTAAGATAGTAATCTATTTCAAAAGCAAATAAAAATTATAGGTTGAGTATCCCTTATCTGAAATGCTTGGAGCCAAAAGGGTTTTGGATTTCAGATTTTATCAAATTTTAGAATATTTTCAAAATGAGATATCTTGGGGATGGGACCCAAATTTAAACAAAAATTCATTTACAGTATATATACACCTTAGGCACATAGCCCGAAGATAATTTTATACAATATTTTTAAGATTTTGTGCATGAAACAAAGTTTATTTACCTTGAGCCATAACAAAGCAAATGTGTCAGATGTGGAATTTTCCACCTGTGCTTCATGTTGCCACTCAACAAGTGTTGAGGACAGTGCCCCCAGCTCAGGCTGTGACCCGGGGCAGAGAACCTCCAGCTCAGCTCACATCACAGTTGGGGGAGATGTACTGGCTTGAGTTCCTTCCTACTGGCAGAGGCTAGGGAGAAAACACAGAATAGGGGAAGTTGGAAAGAAGTGTGGTGTACTTTAGACTGCATGTCTCAGATAGTTTCACCTCCACATGTGGATGTTTTCGCCGAGTGGGGCCATTACCACTCCTCCCTGGCAACTTTGCCCAGAGGCAGAGAACAGACCTTTGACCCCTGCTAACAGCATTTGTGGTGCTGGAGGACAGCCTCACCCAACCCAGCTGTTCCCAGTCTCACTCCCGCACCTCACCCTGTCACAAAAACCAATGATAATCTAGCACCTCTTGTATTATCCTGGATAGAGTTGGAGCCTGTTCTTCTAAGTGAAGTACCCCAAGAATGATAAAGCAAGCACCACATGTACTCACCATCAAATTGGTATTAACTGATCAACATTTAAGTGCACATATAGTAATAATATTCATCGGGTGTCAGGCAGGTGGGATGGGGGAGGAGGGGATGGGTATATACACACCTAATGGGTGCGATGAGCATCATCTGGGGAATAGACACAACTGAAGCTCTGACTTGGGTGGGGCAAAGGCAATTTATGTAAGCTAAACATTTATAACCTATAATATGCTGAAATAAAAAAAATTAAAAAAAAGAAATATAGCAGAGGACATAAGGAAATAGAAAACCATACCATGTTCATGGATCAGCAGAATCAACATTAAAATGTCTGTACTACCCAAAATGATCTACAGATTCAATGCAATCCCTACTACATGCCAACATCATTTTTTGCAGATCTAGAAAAAATAATTCTGTGGTTTGCATGGAACCAGAGAACATTCCATATAGCAAAAGCAACCAACCTTAAACAAAAAGAACAAATTGGGAAGCATCAATTTACCAGACTTCAAGCTATATTACAAGGCTAGAGTAACCCAAACAGCCTTGAACTGGCACAAAAGCAGAGACATAGATCAATGGAACAGAACTGAGAACCTAGAAATAAAATCATCCTCATATAGCCATCTAATCTTTGACACAGCAGACAAAAACATATACTGTGGAAAAGAATCCTTATTCAATAAATGATGCTGAGAAAATTGGATAGCCACAGGTAGAAGACTCAAAAGGGATCTGCACCTCTAACCTCTCACAAGTCTGGCTAAAAACTGTTGCTTTATGTGTGAGCATACAAAATAGAAATGAGTAATTATTAAAGAAATAATAAAAATTCACAAAGAAAGAAAGTCGTCATAGTTTTGTAAAGCCCCCTCAGTCTCTACAGGAAAAAAATGAAATTCCATATATCCTTATAAAATTTCAAAATGGTAAGGATAAAAAGTAGAGATTTAATACTTTTAAATAGGTAAAATAAAGTTAATCAATGAAGAAATCAGTATTAGAGAACCAATGCACTCATCAAAATACTGATCCTAAAGGCAAAGGAGCAATGCTTTAAAAGTATTTTAAAAAATCAAATTTAGAATTCTGTACCTACAATAAAATGTGAGGACATAAGGAAAATGTTTTAAAATATGTGATATGTGATAGTATACAGAAGTATTAATCTGTACTCTTTCCTTTTCTATGCTTCCTACGAAGCATCTTTTCACTAGTAAACCAGAGGCATTGAAATTGCAAGAGGAAAAAATTCTAATTGGTATTGCAGAAATGCAAATCTGTAAAAATATGATAGGTATAAAATGGCATCCCAATATTGTTTTGATTAACATCACTTTTAGTACTAGAGAATCATATTATATCTTCTTAGGATTGTCATCCATTTGAGTTTCTTGCCTATTTTTCTATCAAGTTTTTGTTGTTTTTTGGAATATATTGTGATTTGCCCAAACTATACATATATTCTAGATATTACTCTATTTGTGTTTTGTAATATTAAAAAAATCCCTTTTATTGACCCCAAATACTAAATGTTGATAAAAAATCTATTAAAGTTTTCCTTCATTATTTGTTCTCTTCAAGTTTTATTTGATAATTTCTTTCAACATTATAGTCCAAAAGATATTTTTACATTTTCTTCTATTACTTGCAATACTATTATGATAAGTTTTAGATCTTTAATCCATATGGATTTTACCTTTTTATATTATATCGGGGAGGTATCCAACTACAATTTTACATCAATATTAAACCTACTTTTCCATTACTATAAAAATTAATCGCATTATGTGTTGTCATATTTATCATTTATCAAGTTTCAATACAAAATTTGAGTTTATTTCTAAGCTTTTCCATTACCATGGTTTTGAATTATGCCTAATTATTTGGTAAAATGAATCTTTCTGTCCCAAAGCACAGCCTTTGGTTTTTTACAAATCATATAACCAATTCATGTATTTATTTTGAAAATTGATTTTAGAATATGTTGGTCAAATTCCTCAAAGAATGCTAGTAGAAATTTATTGGGATTCTATTGATTTATGGCTTAATTTTAAAAATTCATGTTTCATTATCCCTATTTGATTTAATATATTATATATCTGTATTAATTTCAGTATTATATTAAAATGTTAAAGTGCAGTGAAAATTTGATGATCTTATTTTGGGTAATATACATCCACTTATATGACCATTAAATAAAGATATATATGATTTTATAAACTTTGAAAACATGAAGTATACATTTTTCTATTGATGCCTGAATCCGATACCTAAATCTTCCTATCAAGATATAGGAAACCAGAATATTCAGTTAATAAGAAGCATCTTTAGAATTCTTTAGAAATCTACTCACATCCAAGTGTGCTTTACATAACAGACCCAAGAAAGTGATCTGTTTCCAGAACTAATGAGCAAAAGAAGGTATCTTTAGAAATGTAATCATTTATTAGTTTGATAATAGTTATTCTACCAAACCATTCAAAACATATTCTAAGTGAAAAATCTGTTGTATAAAATACAAGTATTTTTTCTTCAATTGTGTAACTTTTATAATAAACAATATGTACTTCCAGTATATCCCTGTTAATGCTGAATTTAGACACAGGGGATTACAGCACTTCATTTGTCTTTTGCCAGAATAATTCTGCTACCACGTTAACCTTATTTTAGAAAACAAATTGATATCATGAATTTCTCCTTGTGATAAACTGTCATAATTATCTCAAAGAAAATCACTGACAAAAATTTTGTCAAATGTTTGTTTCCCACTTGGAGTAATAATTACCATACTTAAAAAAATCTGAGTTCAATGCCTAGGCTATCTGAAGAAAAGATACTACTAGGGTGGGTATAGCATTTAAAAACATCCCTCAAAACCCTCTATATGCTATAAAAATATTGCTGAAGACATCATTCAGGTCTTTTAAAATGCATGTGCTATGCCATTTCTAACATGGTTTGTATCATCATTGAAGATTTGTAGAGTAGATGTAATTATATTTAATTAAAATAAAACCTTGCTCAAAGAAATGATGATTTTATAATCCTTTTTTTTACCCAGTGTTCCACAATAGATAAACTATCATTTGGACAAATGTACATATTTCCTCATATTTAATGTTCTTTTAATTCCCCATGTCTTATATGTTTTTCTTCTTTTTTGTTTACGTGTTTCCTCAAAATTCTAGGATAACTTCTCATATGTCCTCTACTGAACAAATTCTGTATTCTCCCATATGAGTATGCTATTCAATGCTTCCACTACTACCTTTAATTTAGCAGCTAGTCATCTTATTTCAGTGTAACATATTGTCATCTTATTTATCTCCTTGCTTTTCTTTTTATTCTAGCTTCATAGATATTCTGTTCTCTTGACCTTTTTCAGAATGTAAACCAAATAGTAATCTTCCTTCAATTAAGTCACATCTATTAATACATCATCCTATGCTCAAGAAGGGGAATTCTATATTTTGGAAGGCCCCACCTGGACCTTCCATAAAACATACTTCTATTCATGAAATGAGACAATTGCAGTATCCCTCTCCTATAACATGCTCCAGATATCTGGGAACTCAGCATTCCCTGCTAAAACTAGGATTTTCCCACACAAACAGACATGCTTGTAGCAGGAGTAGGATAGAGTCATGAGTGGAGATAGAAGGACTGTGGCTACTCCCAAGGACTGTGGCTACTGCTGTAGAACCCCAAGCAGTTCAAGAATTTAAAGTTGGAATATCATTTTGTAGATCTTCCTGGAATTATATCTATTGCATCTTTCAAGGAAGGAAGATTAAATGTATTAACATTTTTTGTAACTTGATTTAGGACATTTAACTATTAATATTAGGCTTATGGTTTTTGGACCTCTATTTGTTCTCTTGCTTTAGACCCTGCATGAAAGTTAGAAACCACCATGAAATTCAGACATGTAGGCGTCCCAGCAAACATAGGTATCTGTATGAACAAACACACTCACACATGCGCGCACACACACACATACACAAAAATGACTGCTTACTTGAATGTTCCTGGAAGAAGGTGTATAGTGGCAGGAATTCACAGGCCAGTATCTTCCCTAAGGCATATCTCGCAGTGCCCTTTCCCATGCTTCCTAAAGGATGGGTAGGTAAATCGAAACACACTCCTCAGGAGCGTATGATACTCTTTTAGGAAATGTGTTTCTTCCTACCCCGAATTCTGACACCTAAGTAGATCAACTTGAGATGGCATGTTCTCTGGGTTTAGCTGACTCTCTATTGCCCCATGTAACAGAGATGAATATCTTTCTTTGGCAGAAGGCAGCAACACAAGGGTTCAAATCAATTATGATACTAAGTGAATGCTTCTATCAGTGAGGGTGTTTTATGTTCAAATAATACAAAATCCCAACTCATCTTCATAAAATTATGAAGAAATATGTCATTCTACATGACCAGTTGTCTAACGAGAGATGGCCATGTTTTCTCTCAGATTTTCATATTGTTTGGGCTTTATCTCTAGATAAGGAGACTCCATGGAGAGAGGATTTAGCTACTGTCATGTTTTCAAGATATTTTGTAAGCATTACATCTAAGCATGATAGTGTCTGGATGCAGAAATTAACCCACTTCTTCCGAGTGGGTCTTCTTTTTGTCTTAACACAGAGAAGTATTCCCAATTCTAGGAGGCTTTTTCTCATGTGTCATTGGTTAGAATTTCATTACATGTCCATGCCTAAATAAATTACTAGCAAGGGAGTGGGGTCAGTGTAATTGATTTGGATCAGTTGTTGGCATTTTTTTTTTTAAACGTAAGAAAGTAAATATCTTAGGGTTTGCAGGCAGATGGCCTCTGTCATGGACCACTCAACTGTCATAGTAACGTGAAAGCAAGCCTAGACAATAAGTTAAACAAATAGGTGAGGCTGTTTCCCATTTAAATTTATTTACTAAACAAGGTAACAGATCAGATTTGCCTCATGGTTCATAGTTTGCTGACTCCTGTTTTAGATCAATGAGGACACAATCTGCAGACTTGGGCTGGGAAAATACTTTGCTCTGAATAACATGTCTAATCTATGCGCACAGTAAATACCTGAATAATGCAGAAGTTCTATTAGGAAAGAATAAGGAAGCTGAAAGAAAGAATGTTACTTAGACTGTCAGCAGTATCTCCTATTACTTCACCAGTGTGAAATTTCAGCCTTTTTTTAAATTTTATTTTTAGCATCAAATTCTTAAATTTCCCCTCAAGTCCTTGATTTTCCAAGAATGAGAAAAAATCTTCTGTTCATATTTACTCATGCTGAAGTTATAACTGGAGAATGATTTCCACTGGGTATCCTACCCATCCTTCTGCCCAGGATCCTTCGCTAGGTAGATGTTTAGATCTCTTCTGCTGCCCAGTTATGCATCCCAGATATATCCGGTTTCACAGGAATAGCAGTGCTCATTGAGCAATCTCTGTATTTGGCACAAGAAGCTGAAGATTTGTTCCCATTGGCACTAACTACTGTGAAATGCCCAACTTTCCTACAAAGAACATAAGAAAGAGAACTTGTGCTGAACTGCACTCTAAGTAATTATCCCTGAAAAATTTCCCCAGTGTCTGTGTTTTCTGCAATATTACTGTGGGATTATACTTCCTTCTTCAATCAGCACCCTCTCACATATAAGAGAGACTATTTTTAGTTTTAGTCTTTCAACAATTTTTACTCCTACTGTGCAATTTCTTTTGCTACTTCTACCCTTAACCTGTGATGATGAAGAGATGCTTAGCCGCTATTTAATATAGGTCTCATTTTGAGAAAAGAATCCACCTGATTAAAATTCGGGAATTTCAGAAAAGAGAAAATTATATCATGAAACTCTTTTAGTTCTAATGTGTTAAAATTGCTGCTGTTTAAGGTATAAGACAAAAAGAGGAAGGGATATTTACAACCAAGTGAGCTAGACAAAGAGCCCTGATAATCGCTTAGACTGGCTGAAGCAAAAGTCCTAAGAAAGACTAAGTGTAATGATGATGCTCTCTACTTTGTCCTAAATTTCAAAGTCTCAATCTACATGTACTCATATTCAATATGCACAGTCTGAAATGGCAAATTGTTCTACTGCAATAACCCCTAACTTTCTTAGAATATAGTTTCAATTGATAAATTCAGCTGGTTATTTTTATTTTATTTATTTATTTTTTTTGAGACAAAGTCTCGCTTTCTTGCCTAGGCTAGAATGAGTGCCGTGGTGTCAGCCTAGCTCACAGCAACCTCAAACTCCTGGGCTCAAGCGATCCTCCTGCCTCAGCCTCCCGAGTAGCTGGGACTACAGGCACGAGCCACCATGCCCGGCTGATTTTTATATTATATATATTAGTTGGCCAATTAATTTCTTTCTATTTTTATGGTAGAGACAGGGTCTCGCTCAGGCTGGTTTCGAACTCCTGACCTTGAGCAATCGCCCGCCTCGGCCTCCCAGAGTGCTAGGATTACAGGCGTGAGCCACCGCGCCCGGCCCAGCTGGTTATTAATATCTATTTTTTCCATTTCACTTTCTTTCTTTCTTTTAATTATGTATGCATATACTTTAATACCTCTCATAGGGTAAAAAAGTTGAGACTGCTTTCATATTAGCAGTTGCTCATAATAAGCTAATATTAAATTGCCCCTAACAAGTTTCTGCAAACACACACACACACACACACACACACACACACACACACATTTTGTTTCTTCCATACTACATTCCTGGGAGGGGACATGAAAATATAAATGAAGAAAAAATACAAAATTACCAATGTTATA
The DNA here is from genome assembly GCF_040939455.1 of Microcebus murinus. NCBI lineage: Eukaryota > Metazoa > Chordata > Mammalia > Primates > Cheirogaleidae > Microcebus > Microcebus murinus. Next base: position 61,991,960 of record NC_134114.1, read on the forward strand.
CATATTTCAGTCATGTAAAATACCTAAATAATCATCAAACCACATTATCATATACAACATGGCACAATTGAACTTAAACTCATTCACTGTTATATATGGAGTACTACTCAGTGAGGATCACACCAGAATACTATTAGGATAAGAAATCTGAAATCCTTAGAGAAAGAACTCCCTACAAGCAAAGAGAGTTAGAAGCACGTGCTGAGTACAAAAATAGTGATTTAGCATGATACAGAATGAGGGATTTGAGAAAACTATTGAGATTGTAACTCAGATTATCTTCGCTTCTACTATAAACAAGGAACCTTTGCACAAGTCTAGGTGAAAATAACTTTCCTCATACTATCTCCATGAAGCATTAAAGTACAGAGTGACCAATAAAGATGTGTTATCCACATTTGTATATATCGTTTGTTATTTCTTTTTGCCACTCAACCTTCAAATGCCATTTTGTTTGAGAATGTCCAAGTTGATGAGCTTGGCGAGGAAGCAGTAACCACCTCCACCTATAAAAGCTCAAATAAATTCTGTGATTCACTCTCAGCTTCTATTGCACATGGCCTAAGCTCTACTAATCAGACATATGTACATCAGACTGACACAGGGAGACGAAGGATGGGGTTTCTCTCTCTCTGTCTCTGTCTTTCTCTCTCTCTCTTCCCCCAAGTAGTAATAGCTGTGATGTCTAGTGTTTTTGCATAAATGGAAGCAATGAAAAATTCTAACACCTAGTTCTACTCAGCAGCAGTAGGAACATTTTTCTCAAAGATAAATTTTTAGTACTGCTTTGAAATGTTTCTGGAAATGTAGCCTTTAGTCTTGTTCTCCAAGCCTCTCAACAAATCTGTGAGCTGCCCTCACATCCTTTTAAGTACTTTACCTGCTTAATCATCCAGTCAGCCTTTACTGCTCGCAAATATGAATCCTAATTGCTACAAGACTGTAGAACAAAGGTGAGATTTAAGGATTGCTCTTTCTTTATCAGACAGGATTAAGTGTTGCCAAGTATTAGCACACTACAATTTACTCTGAATCAATAAAAGCTAGAGACATAGCTAGTAGTATTAATGCCCACATTGGTTCTAAAACTGGTGGCCACAATCTATAATAATTTTACAGAGCATCCTTGCATTTTCAGCTAGTATATTTTGGTAAGAGTGGCAGTTTCAGTGAGTGTCTTTTGCTCAAAGTGGCTTTTGTAAGCTATCATGAATTGGTACAAAAGGTGAAAAGCAATACTGGCGGCTTTGAAGGCAAAGGGGGATGATGCCGTTGTTACAACAGGCACAAGCACCACTGAAGGTTCCTTTCTGTGTTGCATAAAACCCAAGCTAGAGCAAAAGAGAAAATTGCCAGAAAACAATGACAGTTAAGAGAACTTGCTCATTGGTATTGATTAGACAGATCCTGGTAAATCCCAGAAATATTTCAGAATGAGAAAAGTGGACTTCAGAGAGAGAGAGTTCTAGCGAATCCTCCGGTGGGGATTGGGGCTAAAGAAAGCTCTTTATATTAAAATTATCTGAATTTTACTATTGATTATAAAATCACTATATTAATATATACATAGAAATAAGGATGCATTTGCTAGGAATATAAAAGTTATTCAAGACATGAAGAATGTCTTCCAACAGAAGATTTTGGATTCTGGTCAAAATATTATAATGCTAAAAGTACATTCATTTCTTTTAGGGTTATTTATTAACAAATTCGTTATGCTTTGCACTGTGTCCAAAGTATACAATGGTATATGTAAGCAAATAAATGAAGAATAGGAAGCTTAAATGTGGCACATTGGTTGTCAAGAGATGGCAGGGAGAATGAGGAAATGAATACTCCAGGCACATTAAGAAAGGTAATCGTACAAAAGAGTACATGATGGAAAATGAAAATAGCTGGGTGGATGAGAAAGAGTCTGGAACCTAAATCAGAGAATAAAAACCTTCAAAAGACTTGATTGGTTTTGTTGTCAAAGTGGTTTCTGAATATGGAAAAATTCATATTTATGTGAACTATAGAATATATTAATCTACTGAGTATTTTGTATAAAGGTCTATTGCAGATTTTTTATTATTCTATTCTGTAAATTGACTTTCATCAGACTTGCTTCTCATATGAATAATTTTCCTGTCTCTGCTTGTTGTTTATTGCATGGAATAATTGGCATTTTGATGACTATTTTGAAAGTGCAAGTTCTAGTGCTTGACTGAGATATTCCTATAGCATTCGGGCTCTGAATTTGTGTAGAAGCCTTTCCCATTTCAGATTCTAATTCAAATCATAAATCAAAGTTCTGAATATAAAGGGTTGTGAATAGCACAGCTCTGTACAGATTCATAACAAACTAAATTAACCCATAGGCTAGAATAGAAAGCTAAGGACATCTTTCAATTAGAACCAATTGGCTGTTGAAATAAAATTTTGGCAGCTAGAGAATACAAAACAGATTGGAGAAAATAATCCCCATGAAGGCTTTATTTGACATAAACACGAGTTTATCATGTCATTCTTAGTATGTAGCTATGGTGATTTCAATTACTTTTTAACACTTTACTTCTACCAAGAATTTTCTATTTAAAAACCAGAATTTTCTGAAGACTTAATTTATCATATTCTACTTTAATTTTCTATAAATCTGAAAAAATGTTTTATTTTACATCATATGCCCAAAATTATGTTTTAAAATAAAACTAATTTCTGTCTTTTAGTGTATATTATATAATTTTGAAAATTTTAAAGAATTTTCTTTTTGAAGGAGTTGCTTAACATATCCAATTAATTTCTGTAATGGCAAAAGGTTCTTCTTAAATGTCAACTTATCAAAATGCATCTCAAATTATGCCTATATACAAGCTAGGCATTGCACCGTAATTGCTGAGTAATAAAAGAAAAGTTATTTATCAGCAAAGAAATATCTCCTTTTTTAATGAATTGAGGTCTTTTTATTGTTAAAAAGGAAATGTTTCTAATCAAGCAAATCTTTTAAGGAGCTAAGAAAGCTTACATATAAATGATATAGTATGCATGCTTTTAGTTTGGGGGGATTTTTTTAGGAAAAGCAATTATTTTGCCAAACAGTATGTCTTTTCTGTATTTTCCTTTTTATCTTTGTTTTCTCCTGAATATTTTATTTCTGATTCTCATATTAGAAAGAAATATAAAACTTAAATATAGGCAAGTGAACTGTCTCAAATTATTAGAGTAACAAAGCAAGTCTCACTGTTAGATTTCTGATATTCTAAAGAACTTTTCAGTAATTCTATAAAAGACAGAGTATTGTTGAATACTTTCATACAAATATTTTCTAAATGGTGTTATAATTGGAAATGAAAAAAATTCAGATTTTTCATTCTGTTAGTATTATGCAACTTCAGATGAAATATGAGGAGTTTTAACATATTATCTTGAAAAATGAAAAGGTCACATATAATACTATACAAGAATATATAAGTTTCAGTCGATATAAAAGATATCTGATTTGAAAGTGATTTAAAAACTTTCCTTAAAATTATTGTATTGATCTATAAACCTTTCAGCAGACAAATTATTCATGTTTGGTTTATAGAATGTAAGGTACTAATATAAAATCCAAACTAGAAACTAAAAGAAGAATTTAAAAATCGGTGTCTACTATGTATGACTATTTTACTTGCATGTATCATATTGGTATCATGAACAATGTTAGTAATTGTAAATTAAGACTATAAAAGACAATAGCTAAAAATAAGGGATGTTTAATTTATATTCACTCATCTGCTTTTAATGAAGACATCTTTATCTGATAGTGAGATATTCATCAGAAACTTGAAAGAAAATGCAAATTGAGGGAATAATCATTACCTTGGAACTATGATTACTAATTGAACATAAAAAATTATTCTTTTCTTTTTCAGTCTGCAAAGCATGACAGTTGTACATTTTAAATATATTTATTAATATATTAAATCTATTTTTAAAATCAAGTATCTTCCAGTGCCAATGCCACCTGATGTTAATAATGGGCTAAATACTTCAAGAAAATGATTAACTTTTTTGATCTTTCTCTGCATTCACTGATGCAGTCATTCATTCAACAACCATTTTTTGAGAACTTGCTATGCAGTTGTGTTAGGAACTCCCTTGGAGTATATGTTTATTTCCATGACTCTGAGATAATAAGCCAGGTGAGGAACAGGAACAACAAAGGAGAAGATTAAGGGAGTATGAGTCAGTAAAGTGTGAAGATCCATAATCCCAGTGGTGAGTAAGAAATCTCTAGACACTTTTTTTTTCCTGTGGAAAAAAAAGATCAAATCAACTTCCATGTAATTTAAACTACTATTATATTGCAGGTTAGTTGTGACAAGTAACACAGTCCTTGATATGTAAATTATTGTGTAATGAACACAAAACATAGGAAAAAGTGTTGAATAGGAGAAAAAAATCACATGGTCTATGGAATGATGAGATGGATCAAAAACATTAAAATTTATGTGAAAGAACCAAGAAGATAAATGCCTAGAATTTTTTTTATCCTTTTCCCCACCTACCAGGCAAGTGAGGAGAGATTAGAGAAAAATTATTAGAAGAAGAATGTGGGAAAAGAGAGTGATTAAAATACTAGAGCATATGTTCTGCTTAGAGGATATAGCATCAAGGAACCCAGAACCATGGATCTTCATTCCTAAAGCAGATTTGATCATCAAAGAAGAGTTAGGTTTTATATCAAAAACTAAGGAAAGAAGATACATTTTGCCGGTAGTCAATGATCTCTAGAAAGGACTCTGAGCCACATAGGAGCACCTTAGCCTCTGCCACATCTCCAGTAGTCTAGCAAGACTCCAACACAATAGCCTAGCTAATCTCTACTTGAATTCCTGAACTCACAGAACTATAAGGTAATAAATTTGTGCTGTTTTAAGCTGCTAAATTTGTGATGATTTCTTAGTTAGCAATAGAAAACTCATACATTAGACAACTACATGTAAATAAATAAGAACATTCTAGGTGATAATATGCGAGGTACACTTACACTTATAAAATTTGAATCAATAGAATAATGTAAATTTTAAAGATCTTGGGTCTTCTTTTACAAATAATTACTTGTATTATTTTTGTGTTTGTTTCAAAAGCATTCATTATGGCGTTGTCTTTTATCAAAGAATCATAAAAAAATTAAATTTCTTAAAGCTGAGTAGTACTCCATGGTATATATATACCACATTTTATTAATCCCCTCATATGTTGATGGGCACTTGGGTTGTTTCCACAGCTTTGCAATTGTGAATTGTGCTGCTATACTATTCAGCTTTAAGAAACAATGGTGATATAGCACCTCTTGTATTTTCTTGGATGGAGCTGGAACCCATTCTACTAAGTGAAGTATCTCAAGAATGGAAAAACAAGCACCACATGTACTCACCAGCAAATTGATATGAACGGATCAACACCTAAGTGGACACATAGGAATAACATTTATCGGGTGTCGGGCAGGTGGGAGGGGGGAGGAGGGGATGGGTATATACAAACATAATGAGTGAGATGTGCAATGTTTGGGGGATGGTCACGCTTGAAGCTCTGACTCGAGGGGGCAGGGGGGGGCATGGGCAATATACGTAACCTTAACATTTGTATCCCCATAATATGCTGAAATAAAATAAATAAATAAATAAAATAAAAATAAATTTAAAAGAAAAAAATTAAATTTCTTTAAGTAAATGTTTAGCCTTTTCCTAAAAGTGAGATTCTAAATAAGAAAATTAAATACGGATTTTCTTTCTTCTTTCTTATAGTATTTCAAGTCTCTCCTTTCCATCTGAACTTCAGATAATACAACTGTTCAACACTGAAAATTATGCCTCAGTGAGCCACCCTTATAGTTGAATGAACAATATAGCATTCCTCAGAGGACTTGAGCCAGAGAAGAAGTTACAAAACACTGAAATTAAATTTAAATTGGAATCATATATGATTTACTGACTACACAAGTAATTTACGCAATTTCCTTTTGCTAAAATAATCTTAAAATGATTTAAATATTATTCATATAACAAACTTTAGATAAGTTAAAATGCACACGTATGTACATACATATAATTCTATTTCTATTGAATTAGAAAGCTCTATCAAGAAGTTATATTAATTCGTAAGTCTACTTTGTGATTTACACATAATGGTTGATTAAGTATGTTCTTCTTAAACTCATTGTCTTCATACCACTGGATAAGCCAAAACCCCTTTAATGCCACACTATTAACTTTCATTCACAATTGCACTCAGTTACGCAAATTGAGAGGGAGCCCAGAATATCAAATGCAAAAAAAAAATGACCTGGATTAATGAAAGAAAAAAATACATGTCTTTTGGATGATAACTTGGTAGATGCCTTTTAAATTAAAATATCAATAAAATTATGAAATTATAAAAAAAGAAAATATTAACACAATCATAGAATAAGTATTAATATCCAAAGTGGTGAGAGTTCTTTACATCACCTGAAAAGTTCTTGACCATCACCAAATATATTCATTTTAGGCATTGAGAAACATGCTATAACCCCTGGTACAAACCAGAAAGTGATTTTTGCTTAAGGAGGGGAAAAAATCCATAATACTCCCTATATATTTTTTTCCTCAAAATAGAACATTTCTGAAAATGAGGACACTTTAAAAGTCAATTTATGTAGTAGTATTTGAACATATGCATCACCTATCCCCTTCCTTTAAATTTGCAATTTATTTCACTCTAAAGGACTGGCTCCATAGCTATTTAAAATTATATACTAAATTTTGTCAATTAGTATTCTCTAGTTATCAGGAGATCTGTATTGTTCTAAGTGCTATAAAAGAATTTAAAGATAGAAGGTAAAATGAAGTTTTGTACTCTACAAAGCTTAATATTTTCAAGCAGAAATTTTCAAATCCCCTGCTTTTCTACCTTTTACCACCTGCTGGCAATCTTTTCTAAACACACTTTCAAAGTACTTTGTGTATCTTCTTTCCTCTTGAGTCCTAGGAGCCTTCTCTTACAGACCTTTTGGTGTCAAGAGCTAACCTGAGGTGCTTGTTTAGTTAGAAGGACCAACTACATCATATCTACTACTAAGCTGTGGGGGCGATAGGAAGGATACATATGGCAACACCATTTGGCCAATCTTTATTGAAAATTTAGAAACAAAGGGAAACAAAGAAAACTTAGAAAAAAAGGGAGGAAAAGAGAACAAAGAAGCAACATATTACCATCTTTGAATATATGTTAAATTGTGTTAACTGTAAAAGAAAATATGTACTTTATCTGGCCGGGGACTATACTAGTTTAAAGACTTTAAGCTCCCTCCATTTTATACATGTATTACACTGCTCAGTGTAACTTTTTTTTGTATCTATTTTTTTAGAGATAGGTTCTCACTCTGTCACCCAGTCTGGAGTACAGTGATGCTATTATACTCACATAAGTAGCCTCGAACTCCAAGGCTCAAATGATCCTGCCTCAGCCTCCCCAGTAGCTGGGACAACAGGTGTGCCCGGCCCAGTTCAACTTTGGATCTGTCCAGGACAAAGATACTGTGTCCACTTAACCCCCACATCCCTCTTTCCCAACCCCGATTAATTCTCTGCATACAGCAGATGATAATCCCATTCAAACACCATAATGTCCACCAATTCACAGGTAACAGAATTAGAATATGAAATATAAATATGTAGGAGTTGTCACTTTTGCTAATTTTCTAGAAAATTATAGCAATTCAAATTTTGATTTTATTGAAAATATTGCCAACATGACGAAAACGCAAAAAGCATTAACAATTTAGTTGTTTTGATTTAATATTTCTAAAACTAAATTAAAATTTCATGAGTATGAATAAAAGTAATGTTTTAACATTTGAAAATCCATGTTGTTTAATACTTTTCATTATTTTTATATTCCTCAAATAGAGAAACTGAATATAAATACTACTATGAAAATGATAATAAAATAAAATAGCTAACATCTCATAAAGCATCTGTTCTTGCACATGAATTGATTAATTTCCCTTACATTTTTCCTAGAAATCATGATAAAATTTACAAATAGAGATAGCAATATAGACGCTTAATAGTTATCTTTAAACTTGCTGAACACATTCAAGCCTTTGACTTTCACTCCAGACCTTTACTTAAACAATGCTTTAGGTATGGCCTTCTATTTAACATATTGACAAATCCATATAATTAGAGGGAATGACATCGATTTATTCGTAGTCTAAATATTAGGGTTTCTCATAAAGCTTTCTTAATCAAGGAAGAAATAAAGATACTTTGTGGCTCAGATTGGTTTGCAGACTAAACATCACTTATTGGCTAGACTGATCTGGACACATTATTCTCTTATTAAGCCAGTTTTACAAAAGGCTTGTTCTTCAGCCTTCTGAGAATGAAGACAGTAACAGGTGTGATGTATGGTTGCTGTCTTCTCCAGAGCTTGTACCTCTGGGGATATAAACTGGGAGAGGTATCGGGTGTTTTCCTTGTTTAGCTTTCTGAAAGCAACACAGAGAAGTGATTTAGCTGTACTGGTGTGGCCTCACCTCCATTACACATACATCATACACACACCTCCATGCCACCACCATCTCCACCATATGCAATAATTCAGCTTCAGATGAGTAAAGACAGATATCTGTTTCAGTGAAGAGAGACAGATATAGATAATTTCTCATCATTTGTAGCACTTTTTCAACTTGAAGAACCAGAAGATAAATCTTTAAATATGAACTTTAACGATTTCTTAGTGAGAACACCATGATGTGGTTCTTACTATTTGTCACTTATAGACAAATGTAAAATAAAAAAATAAGTGACTTAGAAATAATATTTACTGACAGCTCTAGGTAATGAAAAAAAATTCCCTTTCTGATTTTAAGCTTTTGAAAAAAAAATATTACAAACAGAAGAGACTCGTTAATAGATTTAACAAGAAAATTTCTGGCTAAGCTTAGTTTCTTTGAAAAGGAGCTAAATTCGTTCAAGGACACAATATGGAAATGCCTAACAGCACTTTCTATTATATCTTACATTTTAAAAAAGCATCTGATGAATGCATTGTTTTTATTTCCTTATAGGTGTGATCCCGACACAATTTATACAGAAGATGAGTAAAGAGGGATGGGGCTTTTCTGGTTACTGCCACCAACCACTAGAAAGAGATCACAGCTCTGGACAGTTTATTTTTCTGTCTCCATTGACTTGGGCCCAGCCAGTGCTGTCACCCTGCAATTCTGAACCTCCATGGCCATTACACTCATGTCTTTTTGGAGTAGAGATAAGAGAAGACAGAATAATGTGTCTTTTCCTTTAACTGAAAAAAATGTGAGTCTTCTCTTTTCCCAGGAAGGGAAGATACTTTGGCTAATTCATTTATAAAAAAAAAAAAATATTTTCCTTGACATTTACTGTATTCATTATACTTATGAAACAGATAATGGGAGTTACTGAACAGGGCTTTGTGGAATTAAATATGTAAAATGTTTTGGTGACTCTTAATGTAATATCTATAAAATTCTATTCATAATATAACTAAATTTAATAAATTAAGCTACTTATCTTAATGAATTATAATGTAAATTATAAAGCATGTTGTAAAAAGGCTTGACTGGAAGATGATGATAAGCTATTATGCATATGTTTCAGAAGTGAATGTAAGCTATTACCAAAGACTTTGAATAGCAAGTAATTTAGTGTATTTGATTTATCTTAAGGGAAAAATCTCCATACCTTTAACAAAAAAAATATTTATACTTCAAACCGAATATTAATTTCTCCTTCTAACCAAGGTGTGGGCAGATACTACAAAGGAGAAGCCCTTTAGTTCACCTCCTTTTGTCCAAGCATGTTAGCTATCAAAGTCAGATAATTCTTTTTTATATTCTTCACTGTTTTGAAGGGAAAAGGCCATGTCCATTCTCTCAAATACATTTTTGACACACCTACCACTGTAAAATTTTCAAGGATTATATATTATATAGTCATTAACTAGTAGAGCTAAAAGAGATCATAGCTGTATAATAAAATTTTGCGATTTTAGAAATGACCACTTCAGCTCAAAATATTTACTCACATACATGAAAATTATTATTAGAAAATGAAGACCAGGAGCCATAGGTCCTTATACATGACCTACAGTTAGTTTTACATCTTCTGGCATAATTTTTCAAAAGACAAGGGCAATCATTTGCATTAGTCTGATTAAATTGAAATATGCTGCAGTAAAAATAGACTTTCAAATCTTAGTGAGTTAAGTTTATTCTCATAGTTTTCATGATAAGTTTGGGTAATTCTCCTAGGTGGCTGCCTCCAACTGCTATCAAGCTTCCTTTGGTCTTGTAGACTCTACCGTATCAATCTGAGTCTTTGTCACAATGGCTGGAAAAGATGGACCATAGAGAATTCACACCTGTTTTATGCATTGGCACAAAAGTTATACGGATCACTTCTGATTATAGTCCACATGATAGAATTAATCTTATTACCCCATCTAACTACAAATGTACTAAGAACATTGTTATTCCTGTGCCCAAGAAAGAGAAGAAAAGTAGATGATGGTTGAATACTGGTAATGCCTTACTAATAATGTCTTCTTCATAGTCCATTAATAATATTCCTTATTGTCATAAACCATGGTATCTATTTAGAATTCGATAGCCTTTGTCATTTGTTGTATGTATAATTTTGTGTGATTTATGCTTCATGATGCTTTTTTCCTCACTATGTGTTAACGTATTTAAACCAGCAGTCTTACATTACAAATTTTTTTTATCTCTAGTAGCATATACTAATTAAAATAAAAACTATGCTTTACACATAGAAATGTTCAATAAAGCTTTGCTGAATAAATAAATAAATGAGTGAATTGTAGCTGGCCATTCACCATGACTCTTTTTTTGGTAATTTCATCACATTGTCATTACTCTAGCAATTTATTTATGTCCTATTTGTGCCCCATATCAAATCTTCTCAATAAAACCATATCTTAAAAGCCAACAAATGTATTATCTCTGTCCACTGAAATTTAGAGCCTTATTGTCAGATATACTGATTTATCATTCTCCATGTACCACATTATAGTTTGCAGTATTGGAGAAACAAAAGTAAATAGATAACATAATGGTTGAAGTCAAGGGATTGGAGTTAGCAGCTGGTTTCCAATCTGAACTATTGACTATTGTATCTTAATTATATCATCTATGACATGAAGTGAAAATAATAGTAACAATTTCACAGATTTTTAAAAAATTTGATGTGATACATAGCTTAAGCCAAGTGAGCAACACATTCTGTTGGATTTAGGTATTATATATTTGACATATAGCTTTATTCTCTAAAGCTATAGTACACCCTTAAGATCAGGAACCATTGAATCATTGTTACAAATATAAATCATTAATACCGAGGTCAATGACTTTCCTTAGAAAGTCTCAAAAATATTTTTTAAAGCAGTACTGATTTTTATCACCAAATTTAAAATATATATCTAAGAATTAAATTTATGAGAAAATAGAAGGATCATAAAATTTGTAATCCAAACATGAGCTCTTTTGGATCAGGTAGACTTAGAGACAATTAGAGATTGAATCTTTTATGTGAGTCTTCACCACTGCTTCAGAGACCTTTTCTGTTGAAAGGACTGAACCCATAATATTGATCTATTTATTTTTTGCCCCTGCACCTTCTACTAGACCAAAGTACCAACCTGACTATAAAATACAAGAAACTTTTATATTGAATCCTGGTTTCTTATTGACTAGCTATATATAAATTATGGCTATTTTTCAATGAGAATATTTTCTAAAATATTATTAAAGAATAAGTTAGATGAAGGTTGACCAGATCTATAGAAAAATAAAATAAAATAAAATAAAAACACTCTTTCCCTTGATTATAAAAGTAACTGAGGTTCATCAGAGAATGAAAAGCAATTTCTTTAACTTCTTAGCACCTAGTGTCAGACTATCTAATTATGATTTTTCACCCACTTATTTTATATGATAAATTATTTTCACATTTTCTCTTATGATATGTATCTGTTCAGGGAAACTCCTGTAAGAAAAAGTCATAGAAATATAGAAAATAAAACTGTGGAAAAAATTTTAACACGTTGAAATTTTAGCCATATATATCCTTTTGAAGACTTCATATAACCAAAGCAATCTTAAGCAAAAAAAAGAAAACACAAATTGGGAGGTATCAGTCTACCAGGCTTCAAGCATTACTACAAGGCTATAGTAATTAAAACAGCATAGAGTTGGCACAAGAACAGAAATATAGACCTTTGAAACAAGACTGAGAACCCAGACATAAAACCATCCTCATGTGGTCATCTAATCTTTGACAAAGCAGACAATAATATAAAATGGGGGAAAAAATCTCTATTCAATAAAAGGCTCTGGGAAAATTGAATAACCACATGCAGAAGATTGAAGCTGGATCCCCTCCTCTCATCTCTCACAAAAATCAACTCATGGTGGATAATAGACTTAAACCTAAGGCATGAAACCTTAAGTGTTCTGGAAGAAAATGTTGGGAAAACCCTTATAGACATTATTCTAGGCCAAAAATTTATGAAGAAGATCCCCAAAGGCAATCACAGAAGCAATAAAAATAAATGAATGGGACCTGATCAAATTGAAAACTTCTGCACAGCCAAAGAACTATCATGAGATCAAATAGACAACCTACAGAATGTGAGAAAATATTTGAACACTACACATCCAATAAAGGGCTGATAAGAAGAATCTATACAGAACTCAAGAAAATTAACAAGAAAAAAATCAAACGACCCCATCAAAAGTGGTCAAAGGACATGAACAGAAACTTTTCAAATAAAGAGACAATAATGTCCAGCAAACATAAAAAAAATTGCTCAACAACTCTAATCATTAGGGAAATGCAAATCAAAACTACAATGAAATATCACACAGTGAGAATGGCCTTTATCAAAAAGTACCAAAACAACAAATGCTGGGGTGGATATGGAGAGATAGGAACACTCTTACACTGTTGGTGGGACAGTAAATTAGTACAAACCTCGTGGAAAGTAATATTTGGAGATATCTGAAAGAGCTAAAAATAGAAATGCCATTTGATCCACCAATCCCACTACTAGGCATCTACCCAAAGGAAAAAAAGACATTCTATAAATAAGATACCTGTACTTGAATGTTTATAGCAACACAATTCACAATTGTAAAGATGTGGAAACAACCCAAGTGCCCATCAATACCTAAGTGGATTAATAAAATGTGGTATATATATACCATGGAATACTATGCAACTACAAAAAGCAATGGTGAACTAGCACCTCTTATATTATCCTGGATAGAACTAGAGCCCATCCTTCGAAATGAGGTATTACAAAAATGGAGAGACAAGCACCACATGTACTGGTCATCAAATTGGTACTAACTGATCAACACTAAGGTGCTCACATGGTAGTAATATTCACTGGGTGCCTGACAGGTGGAAGTGGTGTGGTGGGTGTGAATAAACTCATAACTAATGGATGCCATGCACACTGTATGAAGGAAGGGCAAGCTTGTAGCCCTGGCTTGGGTGAGGCAAAGGCATTATATGTAACCAAAATGTTTGTAACCCCATAATATTCCAAAATAAAAAAGTGCAAAAAAAAAAAAAATAGTGCAGAATTGAGTAACTTTGATTCTATAAAAGGAAAAATATAATAACCTTTGTTACTCTAACCAGGAAGCAGGATAATTTAATACTCACCACTGCCTAGAGACATAAATATTATTCATCAAGGCACAAACTGAAGTAAATTGAGGTCAGAAGTATTAAGTAACCCACTCAAGAAGTCTCAGCTAGCAAATAGATAAGCTAGAATTTAATCTCATGCCCCACATTTATGTATTTATTTTTCTGTTAAGATCTCAGGTACAAATAATTAGGTTAACCATAATTTTTACCTCATGACACATTGGCCTATATAAAGCCTTCTTTATATTTTATATGAGTATAAATGCACATATAATCATATTTATGTGTACTATGATATAATAAAAATATAAGAACCCACTAACAAAAACAGAAATTAAGACCAAAAATCTCTCTATGTGGTCTGTCCTCATCTCAAATCATTGCCTTTCTTCCCTTAAGGTAACCAACATCCTGAACCCAGTCTTCATGATTACCCTGCCTTCTCTTTATATTTTATGTCTTAATAAGTATATGTATTAAAATTATTATTTTTAATTTTTAAAATATCACACTGTATGTAATATTCCATATTTAAGTTTTTACTTAGTATTTTATTGCCCATGTTCACCCACATCGTAGCCTCCTACTATATATTAGATTCATTTTGAACAGTGATTATATTCCACAAGACGAATCTATTCTAAGACTATAAATTTCTAGGGGCATATTTAAAAATATATATATATATGTCATATTACTTAGAGGCTAACAATTCTAAATATGTTAACAAGGATAAAATGTTTTTAAGATTTTCAAAAAGACAAGCCATGTAAAAGAAAAAAATGCATGGCTATCAGATACTGTCATTCATTTTGAATTAGGTTTTTTCCGAAATACGTTTAGGGTATGATTACTTCTATAGAGTAGTCTATTTATCTATATGTAAATTACAGGGATGATTCAAGAATATAAATAAATCAGCATAATGAAGGTACTTTATTTGTGACCTGTATTAAGTCATTTCATTACATTTTATCAATAGATTTAAATACTTTCTGTGGAAAGTATTAAAAACAGAATAACAGAAGATTAGAAATTACATACTACAAGGAATAAGGTAACACTATTCATAGTTTAATTCAAGGGTAGTCTACCCTTGTAAGGTCACTGTTGCAGCAGGTAATAGGGTAGTCTGGGGTTTATTAGTCAGATAGATTGTCTATTTTCTACAAACTACATAAGAAAATCTCAGTGACTCAAAAAGTTCTGCATGCTATTTTCCTATTCCACAAAATGGAAAAATAACATCTTTCCTGTGAGGAATAAATAAGAAAATACGTCTAAATTTCTCACTTAAGTCTCAGTATACACAGTACAGTGTTTATAAGAATTATAAATATTAATATAATCCTAATAGATACATATTTATTACTGAAGGACTGGACATCTCCAAGATTGAAGAGTAATATTCTCATCTTTGCAAGTTACTTTACAAGGGACAACAGAAATAACTGTACTAGATTAACTCTCATGCAGAGGTGATCCTAAGCAATCAAGGTGCTGGGATAAGGAATGAGATGTTTATGTCCTCAAAGCATGACTAAAAGTACACAGGGTACTGCTTACAAACGGCCAGGATTCCCCAGAAGCCACACATTTAAAAGCGAGGAATATGTCCTTGCAGGTTAACTATATATGACATGGAGCTACTGTCCCACTTGCAACAAAGAGAAACATTTCAGGACCCCATGACTTGCCCCTTCCTCTACCAGTCCCCTCCCAAAACCCAGCCCTTGCCTCTAGGCAGACAGTGTAGAATCAGTCACAACGTGCCTCAGAGCTAAATACTGAAAAACTGCATTTGCTTACTTGCCTTGAAAAGAACTTCATTTGTATTCCTTATGCATGTAAAAAAGGGAAAACACAAGTAAAATAAGAGAAGATAAGGTATCCCTATTTTAGTGAGTGACACAGTGATTGGTGGCTTCATTGAGGTGCAGTGTGATGAGCCTAGTTTTGCCTGCCTAAAGTTACCATGACATGAATTAAAACAGAAGTCCACAGAAGGCAAAATAAAGTATGACGATAAAACTATTGGGTTTTATGTTCTTTTAAATTAATAGGGGGATTAAATTAAGCAAATTTAAAATGGCATTAAAAGAGTTTCAATCCCATAAAGACAAGAAGTTAAGACCATGTTTTACTCTCCACCTTCTGTTAATGTGTGGCAGTACAAATTTCCCTTCATAGATCACCCGTAAATCTCTCCTATTAAGGCGACAAATTTACTAAAAACAGCCCCAAGAGAAATACTTTCTTAGAATTCACCCAAATTTTTTGTTTTACAGAAAAATTGAGATTTTTACGCTGACTTTTCACTCTTATTTTGACAGATGTGGAAATTAATTTGCTCTCAGTTGCATTCTTGGGCATTATTCAGGCCCTTAAATATCTACATCTTCTTCCTTTCCTATCCTCTGTTTACTGCTGCATTCAAGAATATATTCACCTTTTTTTAAAAAGACATTAAACTATTGTATAGTGAAGTGCAATCTGTTTATAGTATGTTTACATATGTGTGCCTAGAATGTGAAAGGCAGTACAGTGGCAATAAAAAACTTCCCCATTTTATAAAACAGTGAAAATATGCCCTTGTGTTTCCTCCTTGACTACATGGCCCTGCAAGTATAGCCCCACAGCATGCATCAGACAGGCATAGGAACAGTTTAACAGGGGAAAATGTGCTCTTTCTTCCCTTTTTACGTCTACCCCTCCATGAGCAATAAGTTGAGAATCTTTTATGGAAAATATTGCACATAAACCAATCGAAATTTATAGCAAATATTTGCTATAAAAGATTCTCAACTTATATTTGTTATATTTGCCATAAAACCCCACCAGAAACCTAAAACCTCACATTGCCTTTGCCACCAGAATAAATATGCAAATCTGAGTCTATAATCAAAGGTTTAAGAAAGAAAGTTTAGTTAAATAAAGTTGTTTTTATTTTTTGTTTCTTTGTTTTTTATGGCCCAGGAAGAAGCCTGGCAGAAAGCCAAGTCTCCATTCAACTAATAAAGTTTTAAATATGGAAGAAAGAAACATTTATTCATCAGTTTTTTGAAAGTTTAACTGAGATAATACATGTAAATTTCTTATATGGATGCCTTACACTTTATAAGTGTCACTGAGTTATTTTATATTAAAAATATTATAAATTTTAGAATAAATAAGAAACAGATTTTGAAGGTTGAAAAATTCTATCACATTAGATATTGTGCTATTTTTCTTTCATACAATTGTTTCTGTTGGCAAATCCAATAAAGTCTGTATCTCCATTAGGAAAATAACTATTACACATAAATTAAAATCAGTACTTCAAAATGTAGAGATAAATATGACCATAACATCTTTAAGAATGTGAACCTAAATTTCAATTGAATAACACTAAATCACAATTATATTTTGTTTAGAAGGAATAGATTTAAAGATTCCACTTAAGTCAAATTAGAGCACTTAGGCACAATTATCACTAGCATACAATTTGAATCACTTGGGATAAAGACTTAGCAATTGTCTTAACCATAGGCAAAATAGAAAAGTAAACCTAAAAATCAAAATTTAGAGGAGTAATTTTGTTCTTCCCACTTAAACGCAGCCAGAATAGAATTCATTATGTTTCTATAGTCCATAATGTAGAGAAGAAACGAGTATATATCTGTATGTGTACATCTGTATGTGGATTTTGTTGAGAAGCTTGGAACAAATATAAGAGTTTTAAAATATCTATTTATTTAATCTATTTGATATGGAAAATACAATGCAAATTAATACTGCCAGATAAAATTTCTTATGTTTTCAAAAATATTATTTCTTTTGAACACACTGTTAATCATACCTTTTTCTCTCCTTTCTTCTCCTCTCCCCTTCTCTACTCTCTTCTCCTCTCCCCAAGCTTCTCCTTCTCTCTTCTCTTCTCTTCTCTTCTCTTCTCTTCTCTTCTCTTCTCTTCTCTTCTCTTCTCTTCTCTTCTCTTCTCTTCTCTTCTCTTCTCTTCTCTTCTTTCTCTTCTCCTCTCCTCTTCCCCTCCCCTCCCCTCCCCTCCCCTCCCCTCCCCTCCTTCCCTTCTCTTTTTTTTTCCTTTTTTCTTTTCTTCTTTTTTTGAGATGGGGTTCTCATTCTGTAGCTTAGGCTGTAGTATGGTGGCACTACCATAGCTCACCGCAGCTTCCAAGCCCTGGGCTCAAGGAACCCTCTGTGCCTCAGCCTCTGGAGTAGTTGGGACTATCGGCACATGCTGTGTTGCCCAGGCTGGTCTGGAACTTCTGGCCTCAAGCTTTACTTCTGCTTAAACTTCCCAAAGAGCTGGGATTATAGGCATGAGCCACTGTGCTCAGTTCATAAAACTCTTTTTAAGTATACGTTGACTTTTTAAAATGTATATGATGAAAGTGAGGCACGATGGTTCAAGCCCTAATCCCAGGGAATGAGGAGGCCGAGGGAGGGAGATCCTGGAAAAAATAATGGACTCAGCCTCAAATGAATGAATGAATGAATGGATTAAATGAAATTAAATCAGCCATGTGTGGTGGCACTCACATGTAGTCCCAGTTACTTGGGAGGCTGGCAGAAGGATCACTTGAGCAGTGGAATCAGAGGCTACAGTGAGATATAACCTCACCATTGGAGCAGCCCAGGAGGCAGAGCAGGATTCTGTCTCACTCTGAATAAAAAAAGAAAACAGAGTTTTATAAAGGTTGTTTCTCAGAAAATCAAAATAAAATAAAATAATAGAATTTTATAAGGCAAAGATAATTTACAATAAATTTCATCAAGCCTTTCCCCAGTGCTGAAAACTGCATCAGAGCTGATCATTTCATCTGCATTTGAATATTTATGGTGGTAAACAAAACTCTGTGTTTTGAGGTAGAATATGCTAATTGTCCAATCTCTCTTATTTATAAAAAATAAAAACAGAAATTTCTTTTATAATATAGAGAACATAAATTCTAAATTTAGTAATTTCTCATCTTTCCCATATTTATCTTACTTATCAAGATAAGTAAGATTAGATTTACTTTATCTCAAGATAGCAGATTTACTTTAATCCAAAGGCATTTTAATGTCTAACCTTGGCTGAAATATCTTCTTTTCCTTTCTACATTTCCGATTTGGCATCATTTTGGGATTCCTCAATCTATAGGTCAATCCAACCCTAAATGAGTTCTTTCCATTGAATCACCTATTCCAGATCTAGACACCTGACAATGTTTGGGATAGGAGGTAAAAATAGGACTGTTACCTTCCTGGATTTGAGAATTATTTTGCTTGTATTAAGAATGTTTGAAATTTCATTGGTTGGGTTTTTCTTTGACAGTACAGTACATTGTTGGTTTGTATTATACGAAAACTTGCAGGATTTCTTCATAGGTGATTTATATAATTCAAGACCACACTATGCCTATGTAATGTATTTTGTGTCTAAAAGTGATACTTTATATTTTTATTTTATTCATAACCAATAATCTTTTCATGGTTTTTAATTATCTAAATCATACAGAAAATTGATTTTGTCAACTCTCAGTTATCATTTTCCTTTTAGTACTGTGTCAGCCAAAAATATATTGATAAGGGTGATTGTTATACATATCTTTAATACCTTTGGTAAGAATAGGATGTGTTGATAGATTTGTAGGGGGGTTCTAGTGTTTGGCTATTTAGAGTAATATTGTTATGAACATTTTGTATTTGTCCTTCAATATAAATATATAGGCAAGCACTTTTCTAGGGCATATAAGTAGGTTATACATGATGCAAATATTCAGCTTCTCTGAATAATGTCAAAAATCTGCACTACTCGTAAATATTATGTGGCCAATAGCAGCATACAAAGTGTTTTATTGTTTTACATCCTTGACAACATTTGGTATTGTTAAACTATTAAATCTTTGTCAATCTGGTAGATATGTAATTATGACTTTGGCTTTATTTTATATTGCCATGATTTCTGATAATGTCAATCACCCTTTTATAGGTTTCTTGTCTATTGGAAATCACAGAGAATGAAAAAGGCAGCACATGCTCTTAGGCAAATATTAAATCAGTGTTCAAAAATGGACAAAAGGGTCTCCTGACTATTGACCATAAAGGATTTCTTCTTTGAAAGTGTTAATATAAATATGATGCCCATTTTTTCAATTTGATGGTCCATTTTTTTCCATAGTTTTCTGAAAGTTTATTTAATGTGTATTTTCTAAATTTTTAATTATTATAGCTACATAATAGTTGTAGACATTTATAGGGCACAAGTGATGTTTTGATGAAGGAATACGATGTGTAATAATCAAATCAGGGTATTTGGGGTATCCATTACCTCAAGCCTTTAGCATATCTTTATGTTAGGAACATTTCAATTCCACTATTTAAGTCTTATCTTAAAAATTTTTGTCATTCTATTTATGTATACATTGATCTACAATCTATCTATATCAATCTATTAATATCAAGCTAAAGACCTAGCACATCAGTCCTCTGTTGGTTATAGGTGTTGGTTATTCATTAGTTATACATATCTTTTTACTTTTTATTGTGCCTTTTTTATTTTTTAAAAATTTGATTTATTTTCTTGACACATAATAATTGTACATATTTATGATGTACATAGTGAGTTTTTGCTTTTGTTTTTATTTCAGAATATTACGAAGGTACAAACATTTTGGTTATGTAAATTGCTTTTTTACTGCTTGAGTAGAACTTATACATGATATATACCTGATAGTGTGCATTGTACATGTTAGGTGTCAATTTACCCATCCTCCTCCCACCTGCTTAATTTCCAATGAATGTTATTTTCATATGTGCACATTAGTGTTGATAGATTAATTCCAATTTAATGGTAAATACATATGGTGTTTGTTTTTCCATTCTTGTGATACTTAGAAGAATGGTCTCTAGCTCTATCTAGGATAATACAAAAGATATTAGTTTACATTTTTTATGGCTGAGTCATACTCCATGGTATACATATACCACATTTTATTAATCCATTCATGGATTGATGGGCACTTTGGCTGTTTCCACATCTTTGCAATTGTGAATTGTGCTACTATAAACATTTGAGCCCAGGTGTCTTTTTTATAGAATGTCTTTTTTTCCTTTGGATAGATAGCCAGTTGTGGGATTGCTGGATCAAATGGTAGATCTACTTGTAGTTCTTTGAAATATAGCCATATTACTTTCCGTAGAGGTCGTACTAGTTTGTTGTCCCACCAGCAGTGTATGAATGTTCCTATCTCTCCACATCCACAACAACATTTATTGTTTTGGGATTTTTTTGATAAAAGCCATTCTCACTGGAGTTAAGTGATATCTCATTGTGGTTTTGATTTGCATTCCCTGATGGTTAGAGTTGTTGAGCATATTTTCATATGTTTGTTGGTCATTAGTCTGTCTTTTGAAAAGTTTCTGTTCATGTCCTTTGCCCACTTTTCGATGGGGTTGATTTTTTTCTTGCTGATTTGCCTGAGTTCTTTTTATAGATTCTATTAATAGTTATCAGCCCTTTATTGGATGTATAGCATGCAAATATTTTCTTCAATTCTGCAGACTTTCTATTTATTCTAATGACTGTTTCCTTGACTGTGCAGAAGCTTTAAAATTTGATCAGGTCTCATTTATTCATTTTTGTCATTTCTGTGATTTCTTTGGGGGGTCTTCTTCATAAATTCTTTGCCTAGGCTGATTTCTATGAGTTTTTCCAACATTTTCTTGTAGAATTTTTATGGTTTCATGCCTTAGGTTTAAGTCTGTTATTCACTGTGAGTTGATTTTTGTGAGTGGTGAGAGTTATGGATCCCACTTCATTTCAGTCTTCTACTTTTTTGATAAAGATATATTTAGAATATATTATAGGCAAATTGAACAATGTATCCTTCATGATTAGTAGTAATTATTAAAATACATCTTTTTCTATTTTCAGATATCTGAACAATATTTACCTAACTCAAATATACTTACTTTTTTCATTTTTCACAAATTTCAAAATCTGTCTTTTGTGTGTTTCACCTATCGTGTTTCTCAGCTTCGTACATATGTAGTTTCAAAAATTTGGAGTTGATTATTAAATTTAGAGTTTCTCTAAGTATCATTTATTGTTGCATCAAAAATATTTAGAGACACTGTTAAAAAATACTGTATGAATTTCAAGATTCCTTCTCCCCACCTAACTAAATCTATTAGAACCTCCAGTTTTCTAGATACTCAGATATGTGTGTGTGTGTGTGCACATGCACGCACACACTTTTCTTTTCTCTTTGTTTACTAAAGTTTGAAAAATATCGAGGTAACCCAAACTGCTGATTTTACACATACACAAAGTAGTATCCAAAAAATGACTTTAATTAGGTCATTCATGACCTAAAACTCCTATGTGAAAGCATATTCTCATAGGTGAATGTTCCTTTGGCTCTCTACTTACTCCTATTTATCCATTTCTCTTAATCCAATATACTCAACCCCTACTTCTAGTTATTAACTTTAGTGGAACACTTCAGTAAAACCTGTTATTCTCTATGTCATAGTAATAGAAATATAGCAGGCTATGGGCTATCTACTTTGACTACATTTCTCAGTCTCACTTGCAGTCAAATATGACTTCATTTTTATTAATAGAATGTGAGTAGGGTAATGTTTACTAATTTCAGGTCTGGTGCTTAATAGTTTCTTCTGGCTACCCTTTCTTCCTTCTGAGGTAGGCAGAACAATCCTAGGATATATATCTGGCTTGCAAATGACCACCAGGCACAGCTGTATCACTGATTTTGCTGGTTCTTTTTTGGAATGTTAAATAAGAGATAATTCAATATATCAGTTTTAGTGAATCACACTTTTGAGTCCCATCTGTAGCAATACAGCATTAACTACTGATTATTTATAATAAAGTTTACAGTTTTACAACTCTAGCAAGAGGATCTATCCCTATCACAAGCATGCATGTTTACATTATTTAATTTCAGGACAACCAAGATGCTTTTAATAAAAGTAAATAACAAAATAAAGTACATTGGATCCATATTTAATAGACTAGAAAAAATGCATGAATAATCATATATATTAATATATATAAATTTTAAACTTTAAATGATGCTGCTTTTGTCTGATATCTTTTATAGAATTATCCAAAATGAAAAGGAAAGTGCACTTATTTGCAACAGTGGCTTTTTTCCCCTTCAACTTTTAAGTGGTATTTGAACTGATCAGAAATTTAAAACTATGCCAGAGACTCTATCAAATAAGAAGTTGATGACTAGAAAATGTGGTTGTTAAATGTCACATTACTGTCTTCTGACGATCTCCTGTCTTCTGGAGCAAGTTTTATAGCCTTGCTTCACTTGTAAAACAATTTAATAGAATGATTATAAATGTGTGACTCTTTACATAAAGAATTTTAGATTACTTCACAAAAAGTTGAAGAAAGCCTAAAGAACTTTGATGGCAAAATACAATAAAAAGCTATAAAATATTGCTAAAATATGTTGCTCCAAATAGTTTGACATTAAATGTTTCATTGAAATTTTGCTGCTAATTCTTTATGAATTCAAATTAACTAAGGAAACTTTTTATGTAGGAAAATAACCCACAGCTGTCTTCATACTCTTCCATGAAGCTGTCATTGAAAGGTTACTGATATCTTTCTACTTTATTTCAGTGCATGACCAGTGATACAATTGTGCTTTCAGTAACATTTAATTAGAAATATCATGAAAGTTTTACTCTTTAAAACGCTGATATTTCTCTGAAATGTATAAGGATATGTAGGAGGGCATTTGTCTAAAAAGAGTTAATATAAATTAAAGAGTATGTTTCAAGTAACTAATTCATCCTAAAGTTGTAATACATTCTTAGTGTACAAAGTCTTGAATCTTTTTGAACATCTTAAGTTAGCAATATTGTAGACAACTGAAAAATAAATTATTTGAAGATTTCTATTTTCCTGAAAACTACAGGTACTTTTGAAAAAATATATTATCAATTTCTTAAAGTGGTCCCTTTTTAAACAAATAAATTATTTATACTACTCACAAATACTGTATTCACACCTATAAGACTTTACTTACTAAATGTAGTTAATATAATTTTTTACATATTTTAACATTTTCAAGTTTTTAAAGAACTTTTAATTGAACATTTTAATTGTATCTAATTATATATTTAAGTATAATTTTTAATGTAATGAACCTACTGCTTTGATAATTATTAATAATAACCCATGGCCAATCTTATTTCTTCTATAACCTCATAGCTTTCCCTTAACCTCTCTTCTGGACACACAATGGATTATTTTGAAGTCAATTCCATACATCTTATAATTTTTTCCATAAAATAAAAGACATTCATATGCCAGTATGAATCTATAAAACATAGGAACCCATACATTAGTGCATGCCATATTACACTTATCACATGTATAACATTGAATATTCCTTAATAACATTAGATATTTATTTATTGTTTAAAATACTATGTTTGTGTGATACGAGTTTTTAATTAGTTGGTTTATTTAAAGCAAATCCCAAATAAGAAAAAAACATTGAATTTAATCAGTATAAGTCTCTTCTTATTTTATATTTTGGCCCTTTGCCAATCACAGGAGCTGCTTTTGAGAACTTCAAAGAAATCCATAGAACTAAGGTTTATTTTGTAAATTTTAAAATAATTTGAATTATTGAACTATAAAACAAATTCAGAAAATTAGAAAGTGAGAAGGATATAGGTTGATTCTTTTTTACAAATTGAATCCCTCTATGAAACCATTATTCTGATCAAGAAACACAGAATTACCACATCCCTGTGAGCCTCCTTATGCCACTCTTAGTGACAGCTCTTTCTCACCTTTCTCCTGATTTCTGTGCCATAGTTGTGTACCCCCATATTCTAATTTTAAATTTATATTCATGGTATTAGACAATATATATTAATTTATATTTTGTTTATTTTACTCAAAACTAGGCTCATGAGATTTGTTCATGTTGTTGATCAAAGCAGTAGTCCCTCTTCTAAAAAGCAGTCACTCCCTCTTCTAAATGATATTTCACTAAAAGAGTATCATAATTTATCTATCTATAATTCTAATATGTCTAGAATTTTAAGTTGTTTCCAAGATGTAGTTATTATAAAAAATGAGTATATCTTTTGTTGTAAATATTTTCATAATTATGTTGGCTGTCTTCCTAGTAAAAGTACTAGATCATATTGTCCTTGCATTTTCAACTTTAGTTAATATATCCAAACATTTTCCAGTAATCATACTGATTTTTATTCCTACCAGCAGTATATTGAGAATTCCAAAAATTCACATTCTTGCTAAAACATGATATTATCAGCCTTTTTCTTTAACCTAAGCTTGAGTGAGTGTAATGCTATCTCATCTTGGTTTATTTTGAATTTTGCTATGAATATTAAGATTAAGACACTTTTTGTCTGTTTATTGGCCCTTTTGGAAACCACTAGCATCTTGATATTGCTCAGGTTCCATTTTTGGCAATACTCTTTCACTGATAGAGTCATATTTTCCACAAGGTGGCACATGTATACACTCCTTTTTGTGATATTGATGAGCTTTTATAATCATTTCCTGGATTCATTATTTTATTAGTTGTTGGCAAAGCTATAATATTAAGAATAGCTTATACTTAACTTTTAATTGGAATATTTCTTTAGAGAAAGTTAAACTTTCTCTAAATGGTTTGGTTTTCATGAGGTACTGTTCATTTAAAAATTGGGGATTAAGAAATATGCTTTTTATTTGCTATTTCTGAGAATAATAAGATATTAAATCCTCAAATAAAAAGCTGCCTTAGTAGTCCTGACTTCTAAGTTTATTTGTCTTTAGCCCCATAAACCTAAAAATATTACCTTTTGTCAGCTTCCACAGCATATTACCAAGATGGAAAATTAATGAATATTGACACATTTGACATGTCAAAACATTGACATCATTATTTTTATTGATGCTCAAGTATCCTGTATTTGGTTTAGAAGAAACCTTTAAAATTGTAATGTAGGTCATTCTAACATGGCTCTTGAAGTCTGTGTTATCTGGTTGGCTTTCTACATGATAAGCTATTTCCATCTCATTGTATAAAACTCCTTTTACAAGTTTAGAATCAATCACCACCCTGTATCCCCAAAGAGCCTTTTCCTTTTAGTTACAAATTAAAATCTGATATTACAAATGCTCATTATAAGTTTTAGTCATTGATTTTAGGCCTTTTCACTGAGTAGAACTGAGAATTACTCATTTTTGTGTGCTTTTTAATAGATCCACATTTACATTTTCAAAACAAATTTAGTACTGATATTTCAGCTATTTTACTCAAAATTTGTAATTTTTGTTATGATAATTTTGATATTACCAACATTAATATAATTGTTATTTGTTTTATCCTAATAGAAAGTTACTTCAAATATTTTATGGGTGTATGTGTGTGTAAAGTTATGTCAAAAGTTAATGAGGTCGAGAAAATAATGGACCCCCTCCCCAGAATGTCCATGCTCCATTCCCTGAAACCTGTGAACATGTAACCTTAAATGGTAAAGGAGACTCTGTAGATGTGACAAGTGGTACAGACTTTGAGATGGTGAGAGTACCCTGGATCATCCAGACAGGCTCCATCTAAGCACATGTATTCTTCAAAGTGTAACACCTGTACATGCAGGGCAGAGTGATGAGGCAGAAGATTAGAGAGAGAGCTGTAACATGACAAGGACTTGACCCCTCCTTGTTAGCTTTAAAGGCAGAAGAAGGTGGCCATAAGCCAAGGCATGCAGCCTCCTCTAGAATCTGGGAACAATCCTCAGTTTACAGCGAGGAAGGAAACGATCACAAGGAACTGAGTTTTGCCATAAACTCAGATGAGCAAGGAAAAGGATGTTTCCCTTGAACAACTTGGTTTTTGTCCAGTGAGATCTATATTGGACTTCTAACTTACAGGACTGTAAGATAATAAATTCATATTGTTTTAAGTCACTATGTGTGTGGTAATTTGTTAGGGAAGCAATAGAAAATGAATATAGTTAACCTTATTTTTCTCTATTCTAATTTTGGGATTTTTTAAATTTTAATTTAATTTGTATATAAAATAGTCACACCGTTACAACATAAAATTTATAAAACAAGATATTCACAGAGAAGTCTAGCTTCTCCCTCTTTCCCATCTGATTTTTCCCTTCTTTTCCATGTATATTCTTTTTAAAAGTTTATTTTATTTTTTATTTTTATTTCAGAGTATTTTGGAGTTACAAACTTCCAAAACCTTTGGTTACATAAATTGCCTTTGCACCACCCAAGTCAGAGATATAAGTATGCCCATCCCGCAGACTGCACACATCTGTTAGGTGTAAATTTACCTATCCCCCTTCCCCGCCCACATGCTCAATATCCTAGGAATGTTACTTCCTATGTGTAAACATTAGTGTTGATTTATTAGTACCAATTTAATAGTGAGTACCTGTGGTGTTTGTTTTTTATTCTTGTGATAATTTACTTGGAAGAATGGGCTCCAGCTCCATCCAGGAAAATACAATAGGTAGTTCGCTGAGTAGTACTCCATGGTATACATATACTACATTTTATTAATCCACTCATGTATTGATGGGCACTTGGTTGTTTACACACACATCTTTGCAATTGTCAGTTGTGCTGCTATAAACATTCAAGTGTAGGTGTCCTTTTTATAGAATGTCATTTTATCCTTTGGGTAGATATTCAGTAGTGGGATTGCTGGATCAAATAGTAGTTCTACTTTTAGTTCTTTGGATTTTAATTCCAAATTCTATTACTCTAATAGATTTTATTTACCTACCTCTTCTTGAATAGGTATAGACAATTTGTTTTTTTAAGGGAATTTACCCATTTCATTTAAGTTGTATAATTTATTGGTATATAGTAGTTCATTTTATTCTCTTATAATTGGTTTTAATGTCAGTAAATTTTCTGGCAATTTTACCTCTCTATATCTGATATTGAGATATTTACTTTTTTTTGCTTTTATTCTTCATCAGTCTGGATAAAGTGTATCAATTTTTTTGGTCTCATCCAAAAAATTCATCTACTGTTCTTGACTTTCTCTAACATTTTTATGTTTTCTATTTATTCAGTTTCTACTTATTTATTTTCTACTTATATTATTTAATGTTAAAATTAAATAATAAAACTTTCTTTTGTTATTATTTAAAGTTCTCTTCTTTCTCTACTTTATTAAGATTAAAACCAATGTAACTAAATTGAGATGTTTCTTCTTTTCTAATACAACCCTTTCATGCTATAAGTCCCCTCTCCCAAATACTGCTTAAGTGGTATTCCACAGAATTTGATACTCTGTGTTTAAATATTTATTCAGTTCAAACTCTTTCTAATATCTATTTTGACTTATTCTTTGATCTATGAGTTATTTAGAAGTGTGTTATTTAGAGATTTCTCAGACATCTTTCTGTTGTTCAATTCTAAAGTAATTAAATTGCAGTCATAGAACACACTGTGTGTGATCTGAATTCTTTATATACATTGAGACCTGTTTTATAGCTTGTAACAGGGGTCAGCAAAACTTTTCTGTAAAGGTTCAGGTAATAAATATTTTATGCTTTGCAAGCCACATACAGTTTCTGTTTCATATTCTTCTTTTTAAAACTCTTTAAAATATAAAAAAAAATTCTTAGCTTGTGGGTTGACAAAAACAGTCATGGGCAGAGTTTGACTTCTTTCCCCTGGCCTAGAATATGGTCTACTTTGGCAATTATTTTCTATGTTCTTGTAATCAATATGCATTCTGCTCTTGTTGTTTGGATGTTCTATAAATATCAGTTACTTCAAGTTGTTTTAGCAATGTTTAAATTTTGTATATATTCACTGATGCTCTCTCTACTGGTTCTATTAATTATTAAAAGAAGCATAGTGAATCTCTAACTATAACTGTGGATTTGTATGTTTTCCTTGAAGTTATATCAGCTTTTGCTTCAAGTAGTTTGGAACCCTTTTATTTGATGCATAAAACTATAGGATCATTGTTTCCTCTGATGAATTGATCTCTTTGTCATATGGAGCCTCTTTATTCACGACATTTTTTTTCCCAAAGTTACTTTATCTCATATTAAAATATCTACTCTAACTTTTTTAAAAAATGTAACTGACAAATAATGACTGTATATATATTTATGGAGTAAAATATGATGTTGTGATATATGTATACATTGTAGAATAATTAAGTCAAGCTAATTAACATATCTATCACCTCATATACTTATTTTCTATGGTGAAAACATTTGAATTTACTCTTAGCAATTTTGAAATATATTGTGTATTATTATTAACTATAGTCACTAATGTGTGCAATACATTTAAAAAACTTACTCCTAATGTCTCACTGAAATGTTGTACCCTTTGACCCATAACTCACGATTTCCCCCACCCTCTGGTAACCACCATTGTAATCTCTACTTCTGTGAGACTTTGTTTGGTTCTGTATATAAGTGACATCATGCAGTATTTGTCTTTTTATACCTGTCTTATTTTGCTTAGCATAATGTCCTCCAGGCTCATTCATGTTATCACAAATGACACAATTTTTTTTTTCTTTTTCAATGCTAAATCTTATTCCATTGCGTATGTGTACTATTTTTTTCTTTCTCCATTCATCCATTGATGGATACTTAGGTTAATTCCATATCTTGACTGTTGTGAATGGTGCTGCAATGAACATGGGAGTGCAGATAGCTGTAACATTTTAAAATTAGGATTAGCATGGTAATAGTGTATATGACCTATTACTTTTAAACTTTCCTATTACTCTCAACCTCTTTGTGCCTTCATGTTTAAAATGCATTTTTTGTAAGCACAGTATAATTTGTCTTTGCATTTTTATTCAATCTTATAATATGTTTTTAATTATATTATTCAAATCTTTTATATTTAATCTGTTTCTTGGTAAGGTAAAAGCTAAGTATAGTTTGTTGCTATTTCTTTTCTGTTTGTTCAACTTGTTCTTGGTTTCTTTTTCTTCTTCTTCTTATCCTATTTTCTTTTGGATTAATTGAACACTCTAATAATGTGATTTACTCATTTGTTGGCTTAGTAGCTAAAATTCCATTTTCTTATTTTAGGTTGCATTGTGTTCATAGTATACAGCTTTATTTTATAGAAACTATTTTCAAGTGGTAGCATTTTACTTTATGTATAATATTAAAAAACTTATTTCAACTTCTTCCTTTTGTACTTTATGATTTTCATGCATGTTACATTTACATGTTATAAACTCTACATTTATTTTTGTTTAAATAGTGAATTATCTTTTAAAGAGATTGAGAAAGAAAAATAAGATATATTTATACACATGGTTACTGTTTTGGTTTTTTATTTGTTTCCGTAGATCCATATTTTCATCTGGTGCCATTTCCCTGTGCCTAAAGAATTTTCTTTAAAACTTCTAAAAATGTGTATCAAGAAATAATGAATTGTTTCTGCTTTTGTATGGAGGGAGTCTGAGCCATAATTATTTAAGCTATATCATATCCTTTACTTGTCAGCTAAAAAGAGTAAATAAAATGCTTCTTTAAAAAAAAAGAAGACTTTAATTTGCTTAAGTTTTAAAATAATTTCATTGGGTGTAGAAATATTAGTTGGCAGTTTAAAAAATTTTTAGTGATGCTAAAAATGTTTTACTTTCTTTTTTCCTGCATTATTTCTGAAGAGAAACCTACTATCATTCATATGTTTATTGCTCTCTACATATTGTTTCCCTAGCTAACTTTACTATTTTCTCCTTATCATTGGTTTTAAACAATTTAATTATAAAGCATCTTCATGTAATTTTGCTCATGTTTTGTGCTGACATGCATTGATCACTTTGGATCTTTGGGTTTATAGTTTTAATAAAATGTGGAATACGTTAAGCATATTGAGCTGCTGGACATTATCCTACAGTTCAGATTTATTTTCATTTTTTCTATTAGGTCTGTAAGTTTTTTTCTGTAATATATAATCTGCTGCTATACTCATTTACTATATTTTTCATCTCATATATTGCTCAGTCAAATTCTAGAAATTAGATTAAAACAAAAAATATTCTGTGCAAACTACTAGTTTATAAACTAGTTTACAGCCTACTATTTTATAGTTTATATAAAATGTAGTTTATCTCATAAACAGTTCAAGCCACAGCATAAAAGAGTAATATGAATCAATAAAAGATGAAAATTATTCTTGGTGAATCTGTAGTTTCAGAAGAAAGAAAATTGAAGCAAATGCTGAAGATATCTATAGAAATCTAAAATATGTCTGATTTTGAGGAGTAGGTAATAAGTGTTCAAGCTGGGTGTTTTAAAGTTCTTTGGGATTATCTTAATAGGATCTTATTCATTAGACTCTGATAAAATCATATCTGATCTGTCAGAGGCATTGACCTTTTATATGGGAAGGAAGCCTTTAACCAAGTGAATTACCTAATTAGGATATATTACTGGAAATATATTTGAAGATATATTGTTACTTATTACCTTAAAATACCAAAGTTATAAGTATTAATGCAATCCCAATGTGGCTATAACAATATAGAAGAGTATAATGTAGACATCAGGAATATAATAACATCTAACGGAAGAAATAACATTACAAACAGGAAAAATAATGTTTCTCCAAAATGAATATTGACAATAAATATTTTTAATAATAACATTATAAAAGGTTCTTTATGAGGCTCTTACCTCTAGTAACTATATCACCTAAGTATATAATTACAAAATGTGCTAACTGCTATAGAGAAAAAATATGCAAAGCTATAAAAATTTACACAGGCTCTATGAAGATCTTATCTAGATCATATTGCTCTAGTAAATGTCTTCATTACTTGCTATATTTTTCTCATGTAACTCTTAACATGTTTTGTAATTATATACTTATGTGATTATTCAATTAATATATATTATATTCCATTATAATATAGTCTACATGGGAGTAAGATGTATGTTTCTCTGGATTACTATTATAGCCCAGTGTCTAGAAAAATCCTTGGTAATTTGTAGGTGTTGAAGAAATCAGTGAAATATAAATGAATAAATGAATAAATAGACTTTAATGCTGTAAAAGTAAGAATATAAAATCAGTAATTATGAAACAAATTATTCATAGTAGTAATTATTCATACATTTCTGTAACATAATAATAATACAGCAGAGTATGGATTAAAAGATAAAAGTGTCAATGCATATGTATACATTAATCCTAGTAAAATTTAAAATCTAAGTTAAAGAGTTGTTATTGGCTTATAGCTATCTGTATTATTCCATGCTCCATCTTGTCAATATGAACTTGATTGTTTAACGTAGAAACACATTGGTAATTTTAATGATCATAATTAAACTGTTAAGAATTAATTAACTATTAAGGAAGGATTAATTTTGGTGTTAGGCAAATCATAATCTATTTTCACATAGACACATTTAAACTTGTTAATCTTTAGTGTGAACTTTAAGGTGAATTTACAGTTGTGAAAAAAAGACATGAAGTTTTTGGTGAAGATACTATTAGTGAAGATGTTTCAATATTTCTGTGTTCCAAACACTTAGAAATCACATATAAATTATAAGAGAAAATAAATAAAAGTGAGCGAGGCCTAAAATGTGAACAACAAATTCCTGTACAAGGACTTGAACCAAAATTCAGTTTAGTCTAATGATTAAACTCATAAGCCTGATGTGCTCTAAGGAGGAAATCAGGCAGTGGTGGTTGATTCTGCTCTTGCAGGGTACTAGGGACTACAAGTTCTTCCCATGAGGTTATCAGTTAAGACAGGTTCACTGATTGAGGCCAAATTCTAGTGGTACGGGTGTTCCAACCCTTCCAAAACCTCCAAGAAATATGATTTCCAAAAACTCTTATAAGACTTATTTCTATTTTGGTATTCTGTGGTGGTGACAAGGGAAGGTGAGCTTTGTGGACAAAATGACAAAACCACAGAACCGGTAACCATGGATAGAGAAAGAGAAAAAACAAAATCAAACTAAATGTTCCCTATCAAAATCAGTTTGAACACAAAAACCAAAGCACACCTAAACATTAAGAAATAAGAAACACAACATCTAAACTAAAAATAATTAGACTATTCACCAGAGATCAAACTAATTTTGGAAAATTAGAAAAAATACTTTCAAATCATTACTATTAAGATACTCAAATTGCCTAGGCATGAGAGTATACCATTAGAAGCCTGACAAAAGACCCAGTCTGCCAGCCATTGGCACCTGAGCACACAGTCCAGGAGCCTGGGGATCAACCCACCCCACCTACCACAGCCCAGGACCATGCGCAATACTGGGGGATCTGAAGACAGTCCTGACCATTTTGTTGCCAGGTCCCCACTGTCTGAGCAAAGCACCAAAGGTCTGGGGATTGCTTCACCCCATCTGTAGCCCCAGGTGTGTTTGTGTACTATCAGGAAGTCTGATGAAAAATTCAGATGGCCTGCTATGAGCATCCATGCAAACCATCTGGTAGCCTGCAGAATTCCCTGCCCCGTTCCCACAACCTCTGCTCATGCTCACCACTGAGGTGTCTGAGTACACCTAGAGCACACATGTCTTCCTCCAATCCTTGTCCTCTTGCCCTCCTCTCTCTGAATGACCAAGACTCAATGAAGAGATTAAGAAAGAAATTTTAAATATTCTAGAAACAAATGAAAATTAAAACATAATATATAAAATGAAAATCTATGGGATATAGCAAAAGCAGTAATAAGAGAAAACTTTATAGCAATACATGTCTACATCAAAAGAGTAGAAAAGCTTCAAATAAACAACCTAATGATGCAGCACAAATAACTAAAAAACCAGAGAAAATCAAGCCAAAAAATATTAGAAGAAAAGAAATAATAAATTTCAGAGCAAAAATAAATGAAATTGAAGCAAAAAATACAAAAGATCAATGAAATGAAAAGTTGGCTTTTTGAAAAGATAATCAAATTTAACACATCTTTACCCAGACTAAGAAAAAAAATAACACCCAAATAAATATAATTAGAGATGAAAAAGGAGACATTAGAACAGATACTGCAGAAATCTAAAGGATCAGTAGACTGATGTGAGCAAGTATATGCCAATAATTTGGAAAACCTAGAAAAAATGGGCAGATTTCTGGACACATATAACCTACCAACATTGAACAAGGAAGAAATCCAAATGTAAATAAACCAATAAAAATAATGAGATAGAAACAGTAATGAAATAGTTTTCATCAAAGAAAAGTCTAGGACCCAATGGCTTCACTTCTGAATTCTATCAACCATTTAAAGAAGAACTAATATCAATCCTACTTAAACTATTCTAAAAAATCAAGGGGGCAGAAACCCTCTCAAACTCACTCTATGAGGCCTGTATCACCCTAATATCAAACCATGCAAAGACACAGCAAAAAAAGAAAACTATTGGCCAATGTCTCTGATAAACACAAATGCAGAAATCCTCCACAATACATTATCAAATCAAATTCAACAATTAAAAAGATCATTTGTCATGATCAAGTGGGTGTAAGGATCATTTAACATATTCAAATCAATCAACGTGATACATTATAGCAACAGAATAAAGGGCAAAAGCCATATGATCATTTCCATTGATACTGAAAATGCCTTTGATAAAATTTAACATCCCTTCATAATTAAAACTCTCAAAACAACTGAATATAGAAGGAACTTACCTAATATGATTAAAAAAAAAAAAGCCTTATACAACAAACCCACAAAAAGTATTATACTGAAAGAGGAAAAACTGAAAGCCTTTCCTATAAGGAACAAGACAAGGAAGCCCTCTTTCACCACTGTTATTCAACACCAGTGCTAGAAGTTCCAGCTGGAGCAATCAAACAAGTGTAGGGGAGTAGTATTTGAGGCAGGCCCCTGAGGAGATCAGCTGCTTCTCCCCACAGAACCAAGTCTCTAAGATAGAGATCGCCACAGAGGATAAGGAAATCGATAGGCAACAGAGAGAAATAAAAGAATACACGAGACAAAGATATAGTTTATAGTTTTATATATATAGAGAGATCTGATATAACACAGCGGGGTACTTAAAAGACTGGCATATCCCCATAAATGTCAGCAATATGCTTAGAGTCATACAAGTTTTTATAATCACAGACATCAATTACCAGTTGTCAGGGTAACATATTTGCATATCATGGAATGCAGTTGCTAGGGGATGCAGGTAGTGGGTTGGGGTCAAAAGTCCTCTCAAGGGGCTTCTAATCTATCTAGGTGAACAAACAGGTACAAACTCTTTCAGCGGCTAACTTCTAAGTTCTAAGAAGTAGTTGTCAATTAACAAATGTATAACAAAAGAGATATAGTGACTCTATATTTCTTTGATTAGTTATGATAGACTTTAAGGTAGACAGACAGGAGAGAGCAGGAAACCCATCTCTATAAAACAGGTTGTTTATAACCACCAGGGTGCATCTCTGGGCAAAGGGTACTCATTGTCTTCGGCTCCCATCCTGAGGGCCATATTTGCCTTGTCTTGTCTTTCAAGACACAGGGAAGCTCACGGATTTTGAGATATCAGGAAGCATTCCTGGAAAATATCCCTCCTGGAGATTTGAGAGCTCTCCCATGATAGCACCCTCTAATAAGTGAACCACTGAGTCTACACATTCCTTCAGAGCGAAACCCTGCAAACTCCTGTTTCTGTATTTAATATAGTAATATAGGGTTATACAATAAAATAATGGTCTTATCAGCCACATCTCATTAATTCCTCAATCATGTTTTCCCAACAAACAAGAAAAAGAAATAAAGGGCACCCAAACTGAAAAGGGAGAAGTCAAAAATTATACTTGTTTGTAGATGATATGATCTTATATAGAGAGAAACCTAAAGACTCCACAAAAAAACTATTAAAACTTATAAACAAATCCAGTAAAGTTACAGGATACAAAATCAACATACAAAAATCAGTAGAATTTCTTTATGCCAACAGTAAATGGTCTGAAAAAGAAACCAAGAATGTAATACCATTTATCATAGCTACAAATAAAACAAGATACCTAGGAATAAACTTAACCAAATAAGTGAAGGATCTCTGTAATGAAAACTATAATACAATTATGAAAGAAATTGAAGAGGATACAAAACAATGGAAAGATCATCCATGCTAATGGATTGGAAGAATTAATATTATTAAAATGTACAGGCTGGGCGCGGTAGCCCATGCCTGTAATCCTAGCACTCTGGGAGGCTGAGGCGGGTGGATTGCTCAAGGTCAGGAGTTCGAAACCAGCCTGAGCAAGAGTGAGACCCCATCTATACTATAAATAGAAAGAAATTAATTGGCCAACTAATATATATAGAAAAAATTAGCCAGGCATGGTGGCACATGCCTGTAGTCCCAGTTATTCAGGAGACTGAGGCAGCAAGATTGCTTGAGCCCAGGAGTCTAAGGTTGCTATGAGCTAGGCTGAATCCCTGGCACTCACTCTAGCCTGGGCAACAAAGTGAGACTCTGTTTCCAAAAAAATAAATAAATAAATAAATAAAATAAAATGTCCATACTACCAAAGCATCTACAGATTCAGTGCAACCTCCATCAAAATATCAATGGCATTCTTCACAGAATTAGAAAATTAATCTTAAAATTTATATGGAGCAACTAAAGACCCAGAATAGCCAAAGCCATCTTGAGCAAAAGGGACAAAACTGAAGGAATCATATTACCTGACTTCTAATTATATTATACTACACAGCTATAGTCATTAAAATGATATGATACTAGCATGAAAACAGACAAATATACTAATGGAACAGAATAGAGAATCCAGAAATAAATCCACACATCTTTAGTGAACTTATCTTTGCAAAGGTGCCCAGAACATACAGCAAAGAAAGGATAATCTCTTTAATAAAAGGTGCTAGGAAAACTGGATGTCCATGTGCAGAATGAAACTAGACCCCTCTGTCTCACCATATTCAAATATATATGGAGTAAAAACTTATATCTAAGACTTGAAGCTATGAAACTAATAAAATGAAACATTGGGGAATGTTTTGGGACACCGTTCTAGGAAAGGACTTCTTGGGTAATACACCCAAAGCACAGGTAAACAAAGCAATATGGGACAAACAGGACCACATCAAGCTAAAAGTTTCTGCATAGCCAACAAAATAATCAGCAAAGTGAAGGGACAAACCACAGAATGAGAGAAAATATTTACAAAGTATTCATCTGCCATGGGATTGATAACTAGAATACATAAGGAGCTCCAACAACTCAAGACGAAAATAAATAAACAATACAATTCAAAAATGGGCAAAGGATCTGAACAGACAGATGTCTGTTCATGTCTTCTCAAAAGAAGACATACAAATGACAAGTGGGTATACTAAAAATGGTCAATGTCATTAGTCATCTGAGAAATTCAAATAAAAACTGCAATGTGATATCATCTCACCTCAGTTAAAATGGCTTTTATCAAAAAGACAACATAATGAATGCTGCTGTGGACGTGGAGAAAGGGGAACCCTCTTGCACTGTTGGTGGCAATGTAAATTAGTGCAGCTACTATGGAAAACAGTATGGAGACTCCTTATGAAGCTAAATATAGAACTAACATGTGACCCAGCGATCCCACTGGCTATATATCCAAAGGAGGGGAATTCATTATATTTAGAAGGTATCAGCTCTCCCATGTTTACTGCAGCAATATTCACAAAAGCCAAGATTTGGAATCAACCTAAGTGTCCATCAACAGATGAATGTATAATGAAATTGTGGTACATATACACAGTGGAATATTATATGGCCACAAAAAGAATGAAATCCTGCCATTGGCAACACCCTTAATGGAACTGAAGAACATTATGTTAAGTGAAATAATCAAAGCACAGAAAGACAAATATCTCATGTTCTCACTCATGTATGGGAGCAGATATTAACATCAATTGTTCTAATGGAGACAGAGAGTAGAATGATGGTTACTGGAGGTTGGGAAGGGTAGGGCAGTGTGAGCACAGAGTGGGGATGGTTAATGTGTTAAAAATATAGTTAGATAATTATATAGAATGAATAATATATGATAGCATCACAAAGTGACTATAATCAAAAATAAATTAAGGTGTACTTTAAAATAACTAAAAGATCAGAATTGGAATGTTCCTAACACAAAAAAATGATAAATACTTGAGATGATGGCTACCCCAAATATTCTGATTTGATTAATTTACATTGTATGCCTGTATCAAAATATCACATGTGCCCTATAAGATATACAACTACTATGTATCCATAATAATTTAAAAATATACTTTCATATGTAAAATAGCAGATGACTATACCAACCACAGTTTCTTATTGAGGTTTATTTATAATAAACATATTAGGAATAATAAACAATAATAAAAAAAGTATTCACAGTATTTCACCATCACATTTATCTACTGATTCTTATGTTGTGCCTTCCTTTACCTTCTATAAGTGAATCCCCTGAGCCTTGAACTACTGCTATTCTTTATTTGTGCATCAATACCATCACTATTTGATTTCAGTATTTCTGTTCCTCTTCATTGTATTGTCAATATTTTTCTTTGTATTTGTTTAATTCTCATCAGTATAAAAACATGCTGTTATTTCTTCCATCTTATAAAAACAGACTTTCTTGATTTGAAATCATTTCAACTAGTGTTCCATTTTTTATGCTCTCTTGTGTAACAAAATAATTTCCAAAATTTAACTATGTTTTCTTTCTCCCATCTATTCCTGTCATTTTTGTAAACCTACTATAAACAGAATTTTATTCTAATCATGATACTTATATTGCTCTTGTCCTGTACACCAGTGATTTCCAAATTGCTTAATGTGATGGGGAAATCTCAGGTCTCATCTTACCTCACTTATGTTAATTGACACAAAAGATGACTCTTTCATCATAGAATTCTTTTCTTCACTTAATTTTCCAGATACACACTAGCCTTGTCTACCTTCCATCTCAGACTACTCTTCATATTCTCTGTTAGTTACTTCTCATTTCTCTACTTACTTAATATTAGAATGGCTCAGCTTCATTTTCAAAAAAAATTATAAAGTAAGGCTACAATGAAATGCTACCTCATAACCTTAAAATGGCTAAACTTTATTGCAATATCAATTTATGTTACTAATGGGGAGCACATAGAACTTTCACACATAGATGATAAGAGTATAAAATGTTACAACCACTTTGAAAAACAATTTGGCAACATCTTATATAGTTAAACATTCACCTACCTTTGAAGATCAACAATTACACTTTATCTAGAGATATTTATCAGACAGAAATATTTATCTGAGATAAATGAAATTTTCTATATCTAAAAGATGTGTACAAAATTATTTATATTAGTCAAAAAAGAAAAATAATCCAAATATCAATCAAAAGAATAAAAAATCAAATTGTGTGTATTCATACAATTGAATATCACCCATTAATAAAGTGAATGAACTACTGATACATGCAACAATACAGATATCTCAGTAACATTATATTACATGAAAAATATAGACAAATAAGTGAACACACATACATGCATACATGAATACAGAAGCCAAACTCTCCTGTGGTTGTGAAAATAAGTACATTGGTTATTCTTTTAGACAGAGAATTGAACTGGAAAGGAATATAAGGAAACTTCTTGAATTTATGGAAATATTCTGTACTCTGAGTAAATAGTTCTCACAGGTAAAAAGAAATGTATAAAAACTGATCTTACTCTACATATAAAATTTGTTGATTTCACTACATGTAAATTCTTTTACAGTATAGAAAAGAGAAATTTTTAAAAAGAAAAAAAAGAGATAAAAAGAGAAATTTCCAAAAAGGATGACAGACATAAAGCCACAGACAAATAAAAAACAAATCTTAAAAGCAGACAGAGAAGAATATCTTCAGACGTAGAATAGTTTGACTAACAACTGACTTTTTAGCAGGAATATGGAAATGATACATCAAAGGAGCAATATCCTGACATACTTAACCATTGGGTAGCTATCATTTCAAAACTAATGAAATTTTTAAAAATCTGTAAGAAATTAAAATCAAAGTTAGATAAAGCAAATCTAAAGACTTGGTTGTCAATAAAATTAGAAAGAATAAACATATTCTTGGAGAAAACCATAAGAATACAGATAGTAATAAAGAACATCTTGAAAATATAAGCAAATTTTGACTGTAGTATATATTTTTATATATTAAATTTAAATACATAATAACAAGAAAGCAAATGTTGAGGTAATTAAAGTAATTGTTTTATTTTTTAGCATAATAAAATAAGGAATACTGGCACAAAACCAAACAGAAAATCCAAATATACTTATATCTCTTAATTTAATTAGTTATTAATTCTTTCAAAAGCAGGCCCAGTTTGCTCCAAAAAATTTTGTTTTCCAAATATTTAATAAAAGACAAATATAAACAAAACAAAGACAAAAAACAAATCTTACACAAATGCCTTTCAGAAAATTTTTCAGAGAAAATTTTGCAGAAGGCAAAACTTGAACAGCACCCCACAAAAGTAGATATCCAAATGGATAAGAAGTACATGCCAAGGTGCTCAGCTTTTTAGTCAGTAGGGAAAGTCCAATTAAAATCAAAATATTTATCACTATGCATCCATCAGATTGGATAAAATGAAAAAGTAAATACCAAACTCTGGTGAAGATATGAAAATCTAGAGTTTGTACACTACTCATATGTAAAATGGCATAACGTATTTGCAAAACTATCTTGCCAGCAGATATTAATGCTAAATATACACATGCTTCATTACCTATCATTATTCTATATATTTTAGTACTAGATAAAAATAAGAACAACCACAGTGCCTAACAACATCAGTATATTTGTCAATTGTAAAATTGACAATTTGTCATATATTAATTGTTGTCTATTCATACAAAGGAGTACTATATAATAACATACTGAAATAATTTTTTATATACACAAAACTTTGGATGATTCTCACAAACAAAATACTAAGCAAGCAAAGACATGTATAAAAGACCTTTACAAAAGAAATGAATCTATGCATATCAACTCCCAAAACAGGTGAAATCTAATTAGAAGCTAGGAAAGTAAAGCTGCTTCAATGGATATTTACCAGTAGGGGACAAGAAAAAAGCTTCTGAGGTTATATTTTGTTCTTCTTTCTTTATTTCAGTGTTGGTTACACGCGAATGTTTATTTTGTGAAAATTCATAGCAAAATATATATAATATTTTCTATATGTAGCTTATATGCCCTTGAATCCTTACTTTAAAAGCAACGAAAGTGTTTCAATTTATAAAATTCTTTTTAAAATTATTTATGGGTAAAGACATGCCTCTATCACACAAAATTAAAGTGGTTCCTTATAAGTTGTATTCTTGATGATATTTTAAAATTATACTTTGAAATTATGTATTCCTTTAGTTTTTAATAAAACACTTGTACAATTTTTACACAAAAGCACAAACTCATTGTACTTTTTTATTACATCAGATTCTATCAATAATACCCCCCGACACAGACGCACACATTCACACACACACCACATATACATGTATACACAAAAAAATTTTGGAAAATACACATCAAACTGCCAAACAAAAAATATCTATTTATAGATATTTGTTTCAAAACAAATAAATGTTTCTACAAAACAAATTTGTCACTACGTATTTATTCCTTATGAAATTATTTTTGACCACTCAGTACATAATTTTTATAGCTTTTATAGTAAAGCATATAAATCTTTAATAACTTTTTTCTCTGGTTATGAAATGGTGAATACTAAAACTTGCATAAAACAGGCTATAATAAGGTTTTACTGTTTCCAATATATTTCTGAGGTTGAAGAAATTGGAAAATCAAGGTCAATGTAGTTATCTTTAATTTTAATATCTGAAAACAAATTTATTTGAAAATAAAATCATTTTAAAGATTTATATTTCCATCATTATAATTTAATCATTAAACATTACTAAATCAAACACAAATATCCTACAAGTAGCAGCCAAAGTTACCTCTTAAACCATTGGGACATGTTGCATGTTCATGAATATATGATTGTGTATGAATGTGTCTGTTTGTGTGTGAGAGTGAGGTGTATACCTGTGTGTATGTATATTAATATTATCAGAATTGGGCTAAACAGATTTGCTTCAATCTCTAATCACACAAGCTTAAAAAGTTTTGCTTGTTTCTGAATTTGAAGGACATGAAATCTTAATATATGTACTCTTTCTCATATTGGTTTGTTTGCTAAATATTTTGTTTGTGAGCATCCTCCATTGTTTTTCTTTTTAGCAGTATTTTAGACTTGGTAAAGCATAGTATTTTTTTGTATGATTATACCACAACTTATTTGTCACTTCTCAAATTTGATCTGCTATTTTGTAATTTTTTTTTAATTTTTTTTTTATTTTGGCATATTATGGGGGTACAGATTTTAAGGTTTCAATAAATGCCCATTTCCCCCCCTTCCCCCAAAAGTCTGAGTCTCCATCATGACCATCCCCCAGATGGTGCACATCTCACTCATTATGTATGTATATACCCGCCCCCCTCCCCC
Organism: Microcebus murinus; assembly: GCF_040939455.1. Classification (NCBI taxonomy): domain Eukaryota; kingdom Metazoa; phylum Chordata; class Mammalia; order Primates; family Cheirogaleidae; genus Microcebus; species Microcebus murinus. Next base: position 62,034,243 of record NC_134114.1, read on the forward strand.
CTCCCACCTCCCCAATACCCTATTACTGTAGCACCTATGTGTCCACTTAGGTGCTACTCAGTTAATACCAGTTTGATGGAGAATATATCTGGTGCTTGTTTTTCCATTCTTGGGATACTTCTCTTAGTAGTATGGGTTCCAGCTCTAACCAGGAAAATATAAGATGTGCTATATCACCATTGTTCCTTAGAGCTGAATAGTACTCCATGGTATACATATACCACATTTTATTAATCCATTCTTGGATTGATGGGCACTTGAGCTGTTTCCACAGCCTTGCAATTATGAATTGTGCTGCTATAAACACTCGAGTGCAGGTGTCTTTTTTGTAGAGTGTCACTGGATCATTTGGGTACATGCCCAGCAATGGGATTGCTGGATCAAATGGTAGATTCACTTGTATCGCTTTAAGGTATCTCCATATTGCTTTCCACAGAGGTTGAACTAGTTTGCAGTCCCACCAGCAGTGTAGGAGTGTTCCTCTCTCTCCGCAACCATGCCAGCATTTATTGTTTGGAGATTTTTTGATAAAGGCCATTCTCACTGGGGTTAAGTGATATCTCATTGTGGTTTTGATTTGCATTTCCCTGATGATTAGAGATGTTGAGCATTTCTTCATATGTTTGTTGGCCATTCTTCTGTCTTCTTTAGAAAAATTTCTGTTCAAGTCCTTTGCCCACTTTTTAATGGGGTTATTTGATCTTTTCTTCCTAATTTTCGTGAGTTCTAAGTATATTCTAGTTATCAGTCCCTTATCGGATGCATAGGATGCAAAAATTTTCTCCCATTCTGTAGGTTGTCTGTTTACTTTCATGACTATTTCTTTGGCTGTGCAGAAGCTTTGTAGTTTGATCATGTCCCATTTATTTATTTTTGTTGCTGCTGTGATTGCCTTTGGGGACTTCTTCATAAACTCTTTGCCCAGGCCGATGTCTAGGAGAGTGTTTCCAACTTTTTCCTCTAGAGTTCTAATAGTTTCATATCTTAGGTTTAAGTCTGTTATCCAGCGTGAGTTGGTTTTTGTGAGAGGTGAAAGGTGTGGGTCCTGTTTTAGCCTTCTACAGGTGGCTATCCAGTTTTCCCAGCACCATTTATTGAAGAGAGATTCTTTTCCCCAGCGTATGTTTTTGTCTGCTTTGTCAAAGATGAGATGGCTATAAGAGGATGGTTTTATATCAGGATTCTCACATCTGTTCCACTGGTCAATATTCCTGTTTTTGTGCCAATACCATATTGTTTTAATTACTACAGCTTTGTAGTATAGTTTGATATCTGGCATATTAATGCCTCCCATTTTGTTTTTATTGCCTAGAATTGCTCTTGATATTCGGGGTCTTCTTTGGTTCCATACGAAGCGTAAAATTATTTTTCCTATATCTGTGAAGAATGATGATGGGATTTTAATAGGTATTGCATTGAATCTGTAGATCAGTTTGGGTAGTATAGACATTTTGATGATATTGAGTCTGCTGATCCACGAGCATGATATGGATTTCCATCTGTTCACATCCTCTGCTATTTCCTTCCTCAGTGTTTCATAGTTCTCCCTGTAGAGGTCTTTTACCTCTTTGGTTAAATATATTCCTAGGTACTTTAATTTCTTTGTTGCTATTGTGAAGGGAATTGAGTTTTTGATTTGGTTCTCAATTAGATTGTTGTTGGCGTATATGAATGCCTCTGATTTCTGTGTATTGATTTTGTATCCTGAGACTTGACTAAATTCATTGATCAGTTCAACATCAACTATTCTATGGTCATTCATTTGAAGCAAATTGGAAAGGGGAAAAAGCTCAATGAGTGGGTGCCTCATGAGCTGACCAAAAATCAAAAACATTGTTTTGAAGCATTGCCTTCTCTTCTTGTAGGCAACAACAAGGAACCATTTCTTTATCGGATTGTGACATGCAAAAAGTGAATTTTATATGACAACTGGCTGTGACCAGCTCTGTGGCTGGACCAAGAAGAAGCTCCAAAACACTTCTCAAAGCCAAACTTGCACCAAAAAAGGGTCATTGTCACTGTTTGGTAGTCTACTGCCAGTCTGATTTACTACAGCTTTCTGAATCCCCACCAAACCATTACATCTGAGAAATATGCTCAGCAAATTGATGAGATACATGGAAAACTACAATGCCTGCAGCTGGCATTAGTCAACAAAAAGGGCCCAATTCTTCTCCACAACAACACCCAACAGGATGTCACTTTCCACAACCAACACTTCAAATCTGAACAAATTGGGCTACGAAGTTTTGCTTCATCCACCCCATATTCACCTGACCTCTCTCCAACCAACTACCACTTTTTCAAGCATCTCGACATTTTTTGGGGGGTGGGGCAGGGAAAATGCCTCCACAACCAGCAGAGTGCAGAAAATGCTTTCCAAGAGTTCTTGGCATTTGGAAGCACAGATTTTTATATTATAGGAATAAACAAACTTATTTCCTGTTGGCAAAAATAGTGGTGATTGTAATGGTTTCTATTTTTATTAGTAAAGATGTGTTTGAGGGTAGTTATAATGATGTAAATTTCATGGTCCAAACCACAATAACTTTTGTACCAACCTAACATTACAAGCTGGCAGACTCTGACAAATTATTTCTACTACAGAACTATAACTACACATTCTCAGATATTGTATGCCTGAACTACCATTAACACATGATTACACATTCTACAAGAGGTGCTAGATCACCATTGTTTCTTGTGGCTGAGTAGAACTCCATGGTATATATCAACCACATTTTATTAATCCACTCATGTATTGATGGGCACTTGGGTTGTATCCACATCTTTGTAATTGTGAATTGTGCTGCTATAAACATTCGATTGCAGATGTCTTTAGCTTTAATTTTGTCTCACTACTAAGGTAAAAACCCTACTCTGCACGTTCAGTGAATTATGGAGATTTCCACTCTGCTAGTAGGAATATGATTTCTTTCAGGCCTAGTGTAAACTCCTGTTATCTCTAATCCATTTAGGAGGTTCTTTTTGACCTTGAGTAGTTTCCCTCATGTTCATATACTGACTCTTACCCATATGAAGACTCAAGATGGCTCTTCTGCAAAATCTCTAGAATTCTCTCTTCATGCAGCTCTCCTCTCTGATACTCTGCCTTGAAAATTCTAGCCTTAGTCTTCCCAAGCTCTTAGCTCTGTATCTTCAACTCAGGTATTTTGTCAGGCTTTTCTAAGATTCCCTGTCTTTGTACCACAGTCAGACTTTTCTCCTGGTGGGAAGCTGTGACAATCAGAAGGCTTTCTTATTTTGTTTCGTATCTCTCAGAGATCACTTACATTTACTGTGTGATGTCCAATGTCTTATATATTTTTCATAGTTTTCTGTTCGTTTTGTTTTTGGTTGTTTGTTTTTTTGAGATAGAGTCTCACACTATCACCCCAGAGTGCAGTGGCATCATTGTAGCTCACTGGAACGTCAAACTTCTGAGTTCAAGCAATCCTGCCTCAGCCTCCCAAGTAGCCAGGACTACAGATGGGTGCCATGATGCCCAACTAATGTTTCTATTAGTAGAGATGGTGTCTAGCTCTTGCTCAAGCTGGTATCGAACTCCTGACTGTAAGCAACTCTCCTGCCTCAGCCTCCCAGAGTGCTAGGATTACAAGTGTGAGCCACCATGCCTGGCTTTCATGTTTTTTTGTTGTCTCAGGTGGAAGGACATATTTAGTTACTGTTTTCTGTCTTTTGCAAGAACAGAAGTTCTGATCTGAGTTTACCTTCATATTGAATAAGATGAATTTGAGGCTAAGGAAAAAAGTTTGACTTTACCAGGGAGCAAAGGATGTCAGAAGAACTCATCTTGGCCCTGAGGCTGCACTAGTAACAAATGGGCAAGGAAAACTATTTAGACCCAGAAGAGAACTGCCTGTCTTTGAACTGGTAATACACAAATCAGTTATGTACTTACAAATCTTTTCCCAGATAGGGGTTAAAACATACACCGTGTAATATACTATTAAAAATGGATTTCAGAGGAAACATGAAAATATAACAGAAATTAATATTTGGAAATCATACTTTTTCTTTGCCCAAAGGGAAAACTTGTGTAGAAGTTGTTTTTGAAAAGTGGCTGAAAAAAATTCCACAAAAGAAATTCTCTTTGAAAACTGTCTACAGGGTTACCCATTTTATTATTGATAATACAGCATGCAATGAAGAAAAACAATAGGAAACTTCTTTAATGAAAAAAATCTATCACTTTCTTTTTGTATGAGTTAATTCAATGTGATTTATGCATAAATTAATATTTGAAAGTTGACAAAGTAAATAGATGGTCTCAACAATGTGACATTTCTTGTTATATCGTGTTATGTCAGCCATTAACTAAAAAAGACACTGAAAACTTTACTGTTGAAAAATTTCTTCTCCAGATTTTGTAGCTCAGTAGATTTCTCACATGGACCTAATAAAAAAATTGACACTGAGCAACTTTGGGTTGTGTGAGGAATCTGTTGCAGCAAGGGGTCAGGAAGCCTTTGAGGTTCTTCAAACTCCTTGAAGTATCAAAGAATATATATATATATATATATATATATATATATATATATATATATATGCTATATCTTTGCTCTGCTTAAAACAAAACCTAGATTTTGTGAAACTAGTCCTGAAGTATTACAGCTGTATTTATGCAGGCACTTTCTTCACTTTCTTTTGTACTACATATGTAGGTATTTTAATAAAAAAATGGTAATACAGCAAAGTCAAAGTAGGTTTTGATAATTTTGAATTGAATTATAAAATGTTCAATGAATTTCTATGATTTTCTCTGTTCCTATATTTCTCTGTGCCTATACTCTGTTGGTGCAAAAGTAATGGTGGTGTTGGACCGTGAATTTTAAATCATTATAACTGGGATTAAATACATCTTTATTAATTAAAATAGAAACCATTACAATCGACACAATTTTGCCAATGATAAATAAATTTCTTTAATCCTGAAACATAAAAATCCATGCTTTAGGATTTGAAGGACTCTTGGAAAGCATTTTTTGCATCCTGCTGGTTGAGGAGGTGTTTTCCCTGCAAAAAAAAAAAAAAAAAGGTCAAGATACTTGAAAAAGTGGCATTTGGTTGGCGAGAGGTCAGATGAATATGGTGGATAAGGCAAAACTTCATAGCCCAATTTGTTCAACTTTTGAAGTGTTGGTTGTGTGAGCTGATGTCCTGTTGGGCATTTTGTGGAGAAAAATTGGGCCCTTTCTGTTGACCAATGCCAGCTGCAGGCATTGCAGTTTTCCATACATCTCATCAATTTACTGAGCAGACTTCTCAGATGTAATGGTTTCACAGGGATTCAGAGCCATAGTGGATCAGACCACCAGCAGCCCACCAAACAATGACTATGACTTTTTTGGTGCATGTTTGGGTTTTAGAAGTGCTTTGGAGCTTCTTTGTCCAACCAATGAGCTGGTTGTCTCTGATTATCTTATAAAATCCATATTTTGTCACATGTCACAAGCCAATGGAGAAATGTTTCATTGTTGCATACAAGAGAAGGCAACGCTTCAAAACGTATTTTTAAAAAAATTTTCGGTCAGCTCATGAGGCACCCACTTTTTTTTATTTCAGCATAATATAGGGGTACAAATGTTAAGGTTACATACATTGCTATTGCCTTCCTACTCCCCTCAAGTCAGAGCTTCAAGTGTGTCCATCCCCCCGACAATGCACATTGCATTTATAATGTATATATATAAGCCCATCCTCTTCCCCCCCACCTGCCAGACACCCGATAAATGTTGTGGGTTTTTAAAAACATTTTCTTTAGATTTATAACTTTGCTTTTACCTAGCAAAAGTTAGAGGTATGCCCTACCCCTCCACACTGTTTGCCACATCCCTCAGATGTGGGTCTATCCCCCCCACCTCCCAAAATTCTGGTGAACACCACCACCCTTTGAGCACCATATTGATAATGAATCAGTACCAATGTGACAGCGAGTACACATGGAGCCCATTTTTCTGATATTGTGTCACCTCACTTAAGCTCATTAGGGCTTAAGCTCAATCCAAGATAATATAAGTGGTGCTAGCTCACTGTCATTTCTTAGAATTGAGTAATATTCCATTGTAAACATATACCAAATTTTAATAATCCACTCATAAATTGACAGGCACCTGGGTTGTTTCCACATCCTTGCAATAGTGAATTGTGTTGCCATAAACATTCAGGTGCAGAAGTCTTTATAATAGAATATCTTATGCTCTTTTGGGTAGATGCCTAATAATGCTATTGCTGGGTCAAATGGTATTTCTACTTTTAGCTGTTTGAGATATCTCCAAATTCTTTTCCACAAAGGTTGCACTAATTTGCAGTCCCATGAGCAGCATAAGACTGTTCCTGTCTCTCCACATCCTCACCAGCACTTGTTGTTTTGGGATTTTTTGATACGGGCCAATCTCACTGGGGTAAGATGATATCTCATTGTGGTTTTGATTTGCATTTCTTTAATTATTAGAGATGTTGAGCATTTTTTAATATGTTTGCTGGCCATTACTCTGTTTTCTTTGGAAAAGTTTCTGTTCATTTTCATTGCCCATTTCTTGATGGGATTGTTAGATTTTTCTTGTTAAATCTTTTGAGTTATAGATAGATTCTTGTGATCAGACCTTTATTGGAAGTGTAGAGAGCAAATATTTTCTCCCATTGTGTAGGTTGTCTATTCACTCTAATGCTAGTTTCTTTGGCTGTGCAGAAGCTTTTTTGATCAGGACCCATTTGTTTATTTTTGTTGCTGTGGTGATTGCTTTGGGAGTCTTCTTCAAAAATTCTTTGCCTAGGCCAATGTCAGAAAGGCCAATGTCCCAACATCTTCTTCTAGGACTCTTAGGATTTCATGCCTTTGTTTTAAGTCTGTTATCCAGCTTGAGTGAATTTTTGTGAGAGGTGAGAGGTAGGGATCCTGATTCATTCTTCTGCATGCAGACATCCAGTTTTCTCAGCACCATTTATTGAAGATAGATTCTTTTCCCCAATGTATATTTTTATCTGCTCTATCAAAGATTAGGTTACCATAGGCAGATGGTTTCATCTCTGGAATCTCAGACCTATTCCAAACATCAATGATTCTATTCTTGTGCCAGTACCAGGATGATTTAATTATTATTGCTTTATAGTACAGCTTGAAGTCAGGAAGACTGATGCCTCCCAGTTTGTTCTTTTTACTTAAGATTGCTTTGTCTATATGCATTTTCTTCTGGTTCCATACAAAGCAAAGAATTATTTTTTCTAGATCTGTAAAGAATTATGGAGGTACTTTGATTGGGATTGCATTAATTCTGTAGATGATTTTAGGTAATACTGACATTTTAATGATATTGATTCTACCAATCCATGAACAAGGTATATTTTTCCATCTGTTTATGTCTTCTATACTTTCTTTATTTAGCATTTCATAGTTCTCCTTATATAATTCTTTCATATCTTTTGTTAGATATATTCCTAGATATTTAATTTACTTTGGGGCTATAGCAAAAGGAATTGCATTTTTGATTTGAGCTTTGGCTTGATGGTTCTTGGCATATATGAATGTCTCTGATTTGTGTGTATTGATTTCATAACCTGAGACTTTACCAAATTCATTTATCAAATCTAGGAGTCAACAAAATTGATAGCCGTCTAGCTAGACTGACAAGAACTCAAAGGGAAAGGATTCTAATAAACTCAATAAGAAATGAAAAAGGAGAGGTCACAACAGACACCACAGAAATAAAAAACATTATGTTTGATTACTATAGATATCTATATGCCCAAAAACTAACTAGCGAGGAAGAAATGGAAAAATTTCTGAATTCATACAAAGTCTCCAAGTTCACTGAGGGGGTAACAACAGAATTCCTGAATAGACCAATTTCAAGTGCAGAAATTGGAGCAGTAATTAACAACCTCCCAAACGAAAAAGTCCCAGACCGGATGGCTACACTTCAGAGTTCTACCAAACATACAAAGATGATCTCATACTTATACTACAGAAATTATATTCCACAACATTGAGAAGGATGGTATCCTTCCTAGCTCATTCTACAAAGCCAATATTACCTTGATACCAAAGTCAGGAAAGGACACAACAAAAAAGAAAATTACAGACAATTATCTCTCATGAATATATATGCAAAAATCTTCAACAAAATTCTAGCAAACAGAATTCAGCAGCACATCAAAAAAATAATTCACCATGACCAGGTGGGCTTTATTCCAGGGATGCAGGGCTGGTTCAACATATCCAAGTCTATAAATGCAATTCACCTCATAAGTAAAAACAAGAACAAAGACCATATGATTCTCTGAATGGATGCAGAAAGAGCATTTGACAAAGTCCAACACACCTTTATGATAAAAACTCTGAACAAAATAGGCATAGGCGGCTCTTACCTTAAAATTATCAAACCCATTTATGACAAACCCACGGCCAGTATCATACTGAATGGGGAAAAATTGAAACCATTCCCACTTCAAACCGGAACTAGACAAGGATGCCCACTATCTCCTCTTTTATTCAGCATAGTGCTCGAAGTCCTAGCTATACCAATCAGGCAAGAAAGGGATATTAAGGACATCCAAGTGGGTGCAGATGAAATCAAACTCTCGCTTTTCGCAGATGATATGATATTATACCTAGAAAACTCCATGGATTCCTCCATGAGGCAACCACTTATCAATCTTTTTCACCCTTCCAATTTGCTTCAAATGCTGAACAACCATAGAATGGTTGATGTTGAGTTCTTCTGCAACTTCTCCTATAGTTGTAAGTGGATCAGCTTGGAAGATTGCTTTCAATTGGTCGTTGTCAACTTCCAATGGCCAACCACTGTGCTCCTCATCTTCAAAGCTCTCATCTCCATTGCAAAGCTTCTTGGACCACCACTTCACTGTAAGTTCATTAGCAGTTCCTGGGCCAAATGCTAAAACTGTTTGAACCACCACTGCACTGTAGTTCATTAGCAGTTCCTGGGCTAGGTGTTGATGTTGAGCGTTCTTTCTGCTGCTTTATGACCCATTTTTAACTCAAATAAGAAAATCAATTTGATTTGTTTTTTTGTCTAACATCATTTTTATAGTCTAAAATGAATATAAAATAAACAGAAATAAGTCATTAGCAAAAAACATAAAGCAAGAGATGTGCATTAAAATGATGTATAACATAAGCACATCTACTTAGGAGTGTATTCCAATATGAAAGGACAAATTTCAACAATGTTAAAACACAATTACTTTTGCATCAACCTATAGTTTTAAGGGCTTTCTTTTTTCTAAAATGATTTCCTTCACAAAATTTTGTACACTAAAAAACTTGACATTATGCAAATATAAATGTTAGGTAACTATTATTTGCCTAGTTTAATAATATCTATCAAGCATAATAGTAAATAGATGAATACATGATTTTTTAAATTTTTTTAATTTTTTATTTCAGCCTACTATGGGGGTACAAATGTTAAAGTTACATATATTGCCCATGTTCCTCCTGCCCCCTCGAGTCAGAGCTTCAAGCATGACCATCCCCCAAACGTTGCACATCTCTCTCATTATGTTTGTATATACCCATCTCTTCCTCCAACATTTGAAAAAGGTAACAGAAGGCTACTTATAACAGTATTTGACTTATTTCCAGAGAAATATTATTTAACAAAATAATTTAAACATTACATTTCATTTGCTTTGTTCTCATTCTCTTATTTTCAGAAATTAGCTTTATTGTAGAAATGTCTCTTAAAATGCAGTTTAGTGCATCAGAGAGATGAAAAAAAAATAACAGCGAAGATAACCAATTCATTGAGAGAAACATTGTGACTATGTGGCACATAACTGCATTTCTTATAGTCAAAGCAGATATTTCTGCATATGACTAAATCTTGATAATCAATAGTTTGACTCACTGATGTGTAAATAGCATTTGGTCATTAACCAAAGTATATATAATTGTTGAAAAACTGAATCATATTTAGTAGTCAATTTCTAAATGATTAGTCCATGTATGTTTATGCTAACATGTTTGGTAGTTCAAGTCTGGTGCTACAGAATAGTTTGCTCAAATAAAGCTACCAAAATCACCTTTACTTTATTTTTCTTTGTGTTATTGTCCTTTTTAAAAATGTTTTCTATTTTTTAATTTTATAACCCATTTTTTCACTCTTAAGCATTTATCAGCTTAATATTTTCAACACCTTGTAAGATAATTCCTAAAATACCTTAATCCTTAGCTCTTCCTTAGTCCAATTTTAATAAAACCTCATAAACCATATAATGGTAACAATAGATTAATTATTACTCTTCCCTCATTCTAACACAAATTGGCTATGATGCATTCAAACTGCATTGCTTTCTCTCCTGTCCACTCACTTAATTTTATTCAATTAATTATTCATTCATTTATTCATTCACCTACCCATTCATTTATCAAACATTTATATTTAGCACCTACTTATTCTTCTTTTCCATGAGACTTTATTACTAAAATTAAAATCTACTAAAATAATTCAAACATTATCTTTGCTCTGTCTTCATTTTTCATTTCTAGAAATGAATTAGCTTTTTTGTAGAAATGTGTTCTAAAATAGAGTTTACTGCATTAGAGAAAAAATTTACAATGAAGACATATGAAAAATGTTTTAACATTATGTTAAAATTTTTTTTGAGAACCAGTGCCTAATCAAAATTTATGCAACTCAAACCTGAGAGAGAAGTGCTGTTTTTTAACATTAACTTCTCTCCATCAGGAGTAATCCATGTTGAGATGGACCAGAAAAGAGGCCTTCAACTAGTAAGATTTACCTTAGACGGATACACTATCCAATAGATCTTGAAAAGTGGCTTATAGGCCAGGTCTGGTGGCTCACGCATGTAATCCTAGCACTCTGGGAGGCTGAGGCTGGCGGATTGCTCAAGGTCAGCAATTCGAAACCAGCCTGAGCGAGACCCGTCTCTACCAAAAATAGAAAGAAATTAATCGATCAACTAAAAACATATATACAAAAAAAAAAAAAAAAAATTAGCAGGGCATAGTGGTGTATGCCTGTAGTCCCAGTTACTCAGGAGGCTGAGGCAGTAGGATCGCTTGAGCCCAGGAGTTTGAGATTGCTGTGGGCTAGGCTGACGCCACGGCACTCACTCTAGCCTGGGCAACAAAGTGAGATTCTGTCTCAAAAAACAAAACAAAACAAAAAAATAATAAAAGTGGCTTATATTTGTTAGCTATTAACAATGCCGGGCATTATCCATCACTTAAAAAATATCTTTTAAATAGCTTCTTGAGCTAAGTACTATTTATAACTATAATTTTGCAAATAAGCAGACCAAGATTCAAAACAGCTAAGAAGCTTTCCCATGTATTCACAGTTAGGAAGTGTTTACTGTGTTTCCCTGAAAATAAGCCCTACCCATAAAATAAGCCCTAGCCAGATTTCTAAACATTTGCACAATATAAGCCCTACCCCAAAAATAAGACCTAGTGATGGGTGTGGCTATGCAGTGTATCTGCACAACCCATGCATTTCGTCGTGGAGCAGTAAAAAAGATGAGCAGCCCCTCTCATCTGCCCTATGAGAGCTCTATTGCTTGACATGAGAGATTGGGGCCAATGGTTCTAAAGGAAATAGAGTCACAAGAAATTCAGGATGGAATTCAGGGTTTGGAGAGTTATCATGATGTTCCAGAAGAAGACGACTAACTATATTTGAATAAATGTAGATTGTTGTACCATACTTAAAAAAAAAAAAAAAAAACACATCCCTTGAAAATAAGTGCTAGGGTGTCTTCTTGAGGAAAAATAAATATAAGACCCTGACTTATTTTCAGGGAAACACGGTAGATTTGAATCCAGGTCATTTCATACCAGAGTCCACACTCTTATATCTCCTCAATCCTTTGTGGGTTCCCAGGATCCCCAAGTCTCTCTTTTTAGCTTCGATGGTAAGTTCTTAATTCTTTTGCCTTATGAACTTGAGCCTTATTTCTTAGATCCATTGTTCTATGCTTATATTAACATTGTAAATTCTCTCATGTCTTATGTTGCTAATGCCCTATTCTCTTTGTCATGTATTAGCAAACTAACCAGAAAATTGGGATTTAGAAGTTCAGGGATTCTTACCTAAACTCAGAGAACAAGTCAATGTTGGTAATAGTATAGCAAAATTCTTTGTACAAATTGATACTCAAAGAAATGTGTTAAAAAACTTCTCATAGGAAAAAGCTTTTTCTTTCAGGAAAGAAAGTCCAACTTCTACTGGAGAAGGGCTTAGTAAATGTAACAGACTCATTTTCACTAGCAGTAAGGGTTAAGAAACGACAGTGAGCTAGCACCATTTATGCTATCCTGGATTAAGCTTAAGCCTGTAATACAAAGCGAGACGACACAAGATATGGAAAATGGGCTACACATCTACTCGCCATCAAATTGGTACTGACTAAAACTATGGTGCTCAAAAAGTGGTAGTGTACACCAGGGACTTTGGCGGAGGAGACCCACATCTTAGGGATGTGGCGAGCATTGTGGGGAGAAGGGATTACCTCTAACCCTTTTTAGGGAGAGGCAAAGATATACATTGTATCTAAAATGTCTAAAAAAATTATTATTGGGAGGTGGGCAGGTGGAAGGGGGGAGGAGGGGGAGGGTGTGTGCTTACATAATGGGTGCAGTGTGCACCACCTGGGGGTTGGACACACTTGAAGCTCTGGCATAGCGGGGTGGGGGAGGGGTGGCAGGGGTAATATATGTAACCCTAACAATATTTGTACCCCCATAAAATGAGGAAGTAAAAGGAAAAATTATACATTAAAAAAAGAAAGAAACCTCTCTGTATATCTAGTCTTGGGAAAGACTTAGTTATCAATAATTTCCTGAAGTAATTATAAAATCAAGACTACTATTAACCTCAAGTTATAGACCCATTGATGTTCTTTGATGTTTGTCTAGAAAATATATTTTCATTTTCAACTTAGAAAATATATTATTTACTTCTACTTTAGAGATTTCTTTACCATTTCTCTTTGATAGGCTTACTTGCTTCTGTATCCTTAAGTCTTTCCACAGAAGATATTGTAATATAATGGTCATCATATTATAAATATTTAAGAAAAAAGGCAAATTACATTATCCAAAACAAAGATTATAAAAATGTTGGGACAGATTATGCCTATTTTCCCTTTTCCAGTGACGGATTCATTAACTGTCTTCACTTTGTTTAGAGATTTTATTTTTTCATTTAATTGTGTATATTCATGGAGTACAAATGCAGCAATGCACCTCACTGAAGCAATGCACATTGTATTAATATGTATCAAGCAACCTTCTATCATCCATCTCCTCCCACAACCCCACCCTTCCAAGTCTCCACTGTCCATCAGTCCACACTCTGCTTCCATGTGTACATGGTATTTTTATTATAAATATGATATCTATACATTAAAGAAAATTTTGGATAATTTAAATAAGAAAAACATCAGTCAGTCACAACCACGATTAATATTTCAGAGAATCAGTTTTCAACTCTTCATGGCATAGTTTAACTGAGCTTTAATCTTATAATCCCGTAATTACATATATTCATAAATATATTTTAATTATAAAGTTACAAATTACTTGTCTGTTACCCTATAGCATAAGTATCTGTAAATTTAAATGTTCCCCTATTTCTAATAACATTATTATTATAACATAATTTCTCATATTGAAGATTATTTTCTTGGTCTGGAAATCAGAAGTAAAAGTTTTAGAGGAAAGAAAATGTCTCTGAGCTAGTTTTTAGGGCCTTTATTGGTTCTGTTAGGACGGACTTACTTATATTACAAGTGGATCTGAACATCAGATGCCAGAAGACATTTCCTTGTTCCTAGGCAATGTTATGCAAGATATTATGGCTTCCTTAAGTCCCTGGATGATGGTGTAGATAAAAGCATTGCAGACAGGAGGCTAATCCATTACTAAAATATATGTTAGTTCCAAGAAAGATACATTGTTGTCCATATACTATGGAAAGGATCTGATGAAATCAGACCATCACATGGGTGGCTGGTCTTGTTAAGGAACAGTAATATACCAACAGCACATAGCTTCCATACCTGTCTCCAAGACCATATATTCAGTGCTTATTTTGCCTGAAATGAGGATCCTGAGAAGAGAGACTGGCTGACACATACTTTGCTGATGAGTGTATCCTGTGGATAATTTCTCATGGGGATTGACGTGAGACCAAAATATCTACACACTCTGATTCTCTCTCATTTGTCCACGTACATGTTTCTATCCCAGACTACTTTGTCTCTGATCTTCTAGGATTGCTCCTTCCAGATGCCAGAGCAACCAACTAGGCCATTCACCACTACCTATGAATACGTAGGTATTCACGTATATCTATTCTTCAGGCTGCTTTTCCCCCCAAATTATATTACCTGAAGGTCTACTCATTTTTTTCCATTACCTCAGTGATTTAAGAATATCAGTAAGTTTATAGCTAATATCAGCATTATGTTGCTTATCTGTAGCATTGGCTTGCAGTTTTTCTCTCTCTGTCAGTTGCTCATAGGGAACTCCTCTTTTTTTTTTTTTTTTTTTTTTTTTTTTTTTTTTTGAGACAGAGTCTCACTTTGTTGTCCAGGCTAGAGTGAGTGCCGTGGCGTCAGCCTAGCTCACAGCAACCTCAAACTCCTGGGCTCGAGTGATCCTTCTGCCTCAGCCTCCCGAGTAGCTGGGACTACAGGCATGCGCCACTATGCCCGGCTAATTTTTTATATATATATATATATATCAGTTGGCCAATTAATTTCTTTCTATTTATAGTAGAGACGGGGTCTCGCTCTTGCTCAGGCTGGTTTCGAACTCCTGACCTTGAGCAATCCGCCCGCCTCGGCCTCCCAAGAGCTAGGATTACAGGCGTGAGCCACAGCGCCCGGCCAGGGAACTCCTCTTGACAACATAGATATGAGCTGAGGGAGAGGCAGGGGTGCAATAGAATAAAGAGCCATGTGAGTGCTCACAATTTTATTAATATTATTATTATTTTGCATCTTGTAGTCCTGCTGCAGTATGTACCTGAATATATATTTCCACTATGGAATTTTGAGCTGCTGTGCCTGCCTGACTTTATGACTCAAAGAATCAGATAATATCAAGGTCATTAAGAATAGTTCTGTATTCTTTGTTTGGACATTCATATACTATAAGCTCTCTAGAGCATCACAGGAATCATTTTTTCAAACACAAAGAAGTGTTTTTGTTTTGTTTTTATTTTGTTCTGCTTCTTTTTTTTTTCTTTGTGGCATGATGGTCTTACTCAGCACCCTAGGAAACTGTGCTGAGAACTTTCTACTGGGCTAGCAGAGATTCCATACAGCATTATAATTTGCCACTTTTACTTTTAGCTCCATCAGGTTTGCTGGATCATAAGGCCTGAGTTGTCAAGAAGCTTGCACTGCAGCCAAGCCCTCTTATAATCTTAGGTCCAATCAATACTTGCAGCCTGCAGAGCCCTCCTAAAATCAGATCAGTGAAATATTTACAAGTGTGGGATATGCTGCCTCCAAGCTCTGAGGGTCATGCACTGTGCTCTCTTTCTTAGTAGTAGATGCTGAGAAGTGCAAAGGTCCACCAAGCTCCCCATCTCATCTCAGTCCTCAGTATCTTACCTTTTAAAATGATTGAGTCCTAAGTCTGACACAAGTAACCTGCCAAAGCTGTAATTCCAGCATTCTTTATATCTTTGTGCTTTTAAAATTAGACCTTGGCTCTGATTTTGCATGTAGATCTCCCTAAATATTTCCATGGAGGTCCTACGTGTTTTGCAGCCCGTTGGTTGGTGGTAGTTGGCTGCTCTGAACCTATCATCTCCAAAACTTATTAATCAATTAATTTAAAAGTCTGATAATTGAATAATTATTATGATTAGTATTTATTAACATTCTTTAAATATCATAACTAACTCATAACCTAATTTTTACCTATCTATATACATTATTCTATCTTAACAGGTGAGATTCTTAGTAATTGTCCTGGTATAATTACTAGGATTTATCTCCATCACTAATATAGTCAGCAAAGGAGCCACTATTTTGATCTGAGAGATGTGTTGTCTAGTTCCATAGTCCCATAGCAAGTGTCTGTATTCCTGTTATATCTTAATACTAACTTTCCTTAGTCTGGAATTCAAGGCTAAAATAGCAGCTTATTGAAAATAGTTCATTTGGAAGTTTATCTTGTATGCCAAACGAAGTGAACACAGAGAAGGAGGGAAAGCCAATGAAAGGCTACTTTATTAAATAGGCCACTGCTGCCCACTCTTGGTGCTCAGTCCCCTAGGACTTTTCTAAGAAGCCTTATGCAATGGTTCTCAGAACTGTCTGCCAGGGAAACAAAAATAAATAACCATCCTTTTGCTCCAATCCTGCATTTCTTAAGAGTAGTCTTTTCATAGACACCATTAATCCCCTGACTTCTGGATTGCTCTTGCCTGAGGAAAAAATATTTCCTCAGACATCCCATGGCTCAAATGCAGTCAATGAAAGCTATGAATGTCAGATTGCACCTGTGTGAATCTGGCCAAAGTCAACATAGTACATGCCTGGTTACGAGGTAAGACCCCAAAGATCTGCAGTGCCATGTGAGAAATGACAGCTACAAGTCATCTTATTCTCTGTATTTTCTCTTCTCTTATGGAAAACACAATGGAATTGCCAATAGCAACTCTTTGCTTCTTTAAAATTTTCTTTTCTTATTTTTTTTTTATTTCACATGGTTATAACTTTTATTGTTTTTCTTTTTACAGTTTTCTTTTAAAGAAGAACAGCAGTATTCTCCATGAACTGTTGAATGGATACGAGGATTCAAAAGTTCAAAGTGGCATATGGAAACACTTTATTAAAAAACTATAAATTTTTATTATAGTATATACATATTCAAATCCCTGCAGATAGATCTTGCTAGCTTACTATTGTTCTACTAGTACATGTGGCATATGCCCATTTATTTAAATAAATTTTGATCTAGCTGGAGTTCAAATTGAGCTCTTATTTTTCTTCTCTTTTCTTTCAGAATTGCTGTGAGAACTCAATAATTCTCATTTCTACTTGCCTTCTGTCACTCCAAATGGTCATGCCTATGTCATCAGATTGTACATTTCCCATTGACAATCAATCCTCATTCAGTCTTTACCACAACCTCCTCCAGTTGGTAAGTCAGCTTTAATATTTTCATTTCATAATCAAGACAATGGTTATTTAAAAGAGGTAAATAATATCTATGTAGTCAAACTGTAAATTAGCTATGTAGCCAAGATGAAAAATATTATTTTTATTGGTTTATGAAGAAGTGAAGTCTTGTATCATATTTCATTCAAATTGTTAAATACTAATCTATACCCATAGTAAAATCCATTTTAATTGTACAAAGAAGGAAATAAAATGAATTTAGTACTTCTGTGTTTTGGTTTCCTCATTTGCATACAAAGAGGTAGAAAATGAGATAGCTTCATTAGGTGATCTCTGAAATTCATTTCAAATCTGATAATGTATAATTCTAAGTAAACTCCAACCTTGTTATCATAAGTACTCTGTTTTCTCTGATATCTACCCTGATTAATAAACTGGTTATTCTATCCTTAGCCATGAGAGTTTAGTCAAAGTTCTTTTTGATGGAAATGTTAGAAAACCACTCCAATTATCATAAGCAGGGGATGAGTAGTGGAAGGGAATTTATTTTTAGCATATTAGTTTATCCTTATGAAACATGATGACAGGAATCAGAGTTAACCCTCACCAGGAACACAGGAATCAGGAACTCTTCAATCAGAAAATGAGGTTGCCCTCTATTAGTTCTGGGCCACAGGATCTCTTTGCTGTGCTTTTCTCCACAAATGTGCTCCATTCTTCTCCCTGGAAACATAGATTATTCTGGAATTTAACATGCTCACAGCTAATTAGCCATCTCAGCTCAGCTTTGTCACACCAGTTTAAGTGCATCATAGAGACATAGTGAATCTATTCTGTTTCAATTCACAATTTACAGAAAATAGTTTAGGATTGGTCTAACATCAACCAGGTATCAAACAATTGGATTGTAGGAGGGGTAAAGTCTCACAGTACAGACTAACTGCCAAGGTGCAAACCTGTTCATAAAGGCAGGGATTTCTATTAAATCTTGAAAAGTATGGGCTGAGAAGACACATCAAAACAAGTCTAGTAAGCATAAAAAAGATGAGATTATTTCAAAAGATAAATAGAAGTATCATTAAGATTTATATATCTTCCAAACAGACAATATAAACTTCACAATGTTAAAGAAACCCACTATGATACTGTTTTTCTATGGAAGCAATAATCAAGCCTTTTCAATGACATTTTCTCTATTTGAACAGTGAATTATGTGCCCATATTTGGTCTATTCACCTATAGAAGAAATACCTCCTATAAGAAATCATTCCAAGTAGTTATAGATATGTGCACTAGACAGTTTTAAAACCACAATATCTTTAACTAATTAAATGTCTCTTTGATATAGCCAATGGCAGGGGCTTTAATGATGGTGCTAATGACCTGTGAAATCTAAGAAGCTTAGAAGTTCTAAGAGCAGGAATTGTGAGCATGAAACCATAAAATAAAGACTCAGCTATTCTTTTCAACATTTAGGGTCTACTATAGCAAAATTGAAATATAATAGTTGCAAACTAAATTTCTGTAAAGAAACCTTAAACTCAGAGTGAAATTAAATTCAACAAAGTAGATGTGCTATGAATTCACTGAAACAAGTTTGGAAAATGCAAAATGGTAATAGACACTTAAGTGTATACTATTAAAACAAATAAAAGGGAGAAAAAGAAAGTAATTCTCAAAAAAATTAGACATTATATCCAATTTACTATTACAATATTTCATATATATCAGCCGTTTGGATAATTGCATGAGATAATATTACCACAGAAATATTGTGTGTGTGTATATAATATCTAGATTAAATTCAAGCAATTCTCCCCTTTTTTCTTTTAATGTGCTATTGGCCACTAATCTTTATTTCTCAGAAAATGGAAAAATCAATTTCTACAGTTTCTGAGTAGAAGTGGCAAAGGAAAACCTGAAATTTTAAAATTAAGATAATTTTTGAAAAAGACAAAAACTAAATGGAATAGTTTTTAAAGAAACTGAGTTATGTTATCATTTTTGTTATGTTTTTTAGTTTCTAGTTCCAATGTTTCAGTATAAAACATTGGAAAAACTCAGTACATTAGGAATAAAGAGTACACTATGATTACAAAAGTATATAAAGTGTATGATAACTCCAGGAGAAAATAAAACCTACTTGGGAAAACATAAAGTGCTAAAAGAAATGTATCTCACAATTTCAATTGTCTGAGATCTCTCATTGGCATAGCATTCTTCAATTTTCTAAGCATTGCCACTTATGCAACCTGAATTCTCAGTTGTAACAGCACAAAGAGGAAGTGAGGGTAGATAAGGAAACTAACGTCAGAGGAGCTGTATTGTTGCCACATTGTTAAGGTTCATATCACTGTTATTGCATTCTGTATCATTACTAGTTTAAGTGACAAATAAAAGGAATATTTGATGAGTCTTATCCCTATTTCTTCTTCAACCCAACAGCTTAATATGAAGGGATAATTGTAAACATTTTCATTAATTGTTCAAAATAAGAGAAATTCTTAAAAACTAAGTTGTTGACTTTATTGACTTTTTTGGTGAGGAAGGCACCATATGGATATTAGTTGAGTTTTGATGCTAAGTTGCTAGTATAATATTATATAATATATATAACATGTTTATTTATATATATATACATTCATATATATACACATACATATACATTTGTGTATATATGTATGTGTGTACATACACACACACACACACAGAGACAGACAGACAGACAGACATTGGAAGGGAGAAAGGAGAAAAAAATCAAGAAAAAATAGGGACATCATCAAGGTTCATCTTTCCCTATGTACTACTCCCTGTTACAAGGCAGGACATTTTCATCATCTGGTTCTTTCCATGGAGATGGATGTACTGGGTGATCAATAGGTACATTGCAATTGTTGTTTTTGTCTGTGCTATATTTCTTCTAAATCGAATGGAATGTAAAATGGGACTTTCCCTATTCCCTAAGAATTTCAGATAAAGCCTCAAAGTTAAAGAAGATTAATGGTATATGTTTGTACATTCTAAAATGAAATATAGTCACATACCCAAAGGACTTATTAAGAGGTAGCCAAATGGTCCAGTGATCAGCAACCTCAACAGCCTATATGAGAGAAGACTAATGATTCAGTAAAGATGGACCTTCTTAAAAGGGAATTTTAAATCCCATAACGAGTCTGGTGGGTTTTTTCTTTCCCTTAGTAATGAAGAATAGAAGACAACTATATCTCCTATAATTCAAGACAACTGAGAGGGGCCTCACAAGGAACAGTCATAGAGATTCTGATGGTTTACAAGAGGAGAAATGAACATCTCACTATCTACTTGGAATATTGAAGGAACTGCAGAGATGCCTGGGCCTATACAATGTACCATGTATTAAACAGCTTTGAAATGGAGAGTGAGAGATTCTTGAGATAATTCAGTAAGAGCCATCTCATGTTGAGGGGTGGGTCACAGAGAAGGGTACATGAGTAATTAAGTCGGCGGCAGGGGTGACTTGTACAGCCCCAAATGGCAAGGCAAAATGGGAAAAAGTTAGCAGCAGGACCTTTCTAAGGTAGTGGGTCAAGGATGCATGAGTTCCCATGCTTCAATGCTCTGCCATAAAAGATTACTGGATTTGAGTTGTCATAAAAAGATATTGCTCAAGAGAGCTATCTTCTGGATAAGGAGATATCAGCAGGCAGAGAGAGGTCATCACTATCTCAAAAGCTGATGAATTGTCAGTTGGAGAATAGATGGTCTGTGTTGGTTAGAAAGTCCAGCAGAATCTCCGTGAACTTTATCTCTAACGAAACCGCTAATATGCTCCTCAAAAGAGCTAGCATTTCAAAAGTGTGTTAGCCAAGAGATAAGTACCCCCCCCCCAAAAAAAAAAGCCCTCAAAACTTGATTTATAGCTCTTGTCTTGGTTCTGAAATCTCTCCATTCTGATCAGTCCTGAAGGAGCTGGAATCAACAGTTAGATAGCACAGGTGGTAAGGGGTGAATGAAAGGACACATCTGCTCTCACTTTTCTGTCACTCTCAATGAGCCACAGATCAGACCTGAGAAGGTTGACTGTGGTGGTGGTGGTGGGAAGAAGGAGGGGGATGGTACTTTGAATTTGATGAGAGATTAAAATTAACATGAGATTGGATGGTGCACTTTAATATATGAATATGAAAATAAGATTGCCTTTTACTAGAGGACAGTGATCTAATGCACTGTGGTGTATGTCCAGGATGTCAAACGAGGGTAAGGACAAGATCTAAGGCAGCATGTTTGAAGGTAATAATATAAATAAATTTTTAAAAATACTCTTCTTAGCAGTAAAGCAGAATTCAGCCCATTCAACAAGTTGTTGGGACTCAACTTTAAAACATTTGAATAGGTATAATATTCATATTATAAGTGTTTCTTTTTCAGTTTGAAACTGAGGTTTTGTATCTTACTTGGTTTTTATTATTAAAGGTAGAAATCTAGTAGTTCATTAATTATTCTCCCTTAAAATTTGTTCTATCATAAGATTATTCAATGACCTTTGTACTTTCAAGGCCCAATCATTACAGTTTCTAATAGTCATCCATTCACTCTTTTTCTTGTTCACAAAGATGTAATTTCATAATACTGCTATGGTCATCAATGCTGTTAGCCAAATATTAATATTTTGGTTCTCCATCTAGTAGTAAAATTTTATCCCATAATATGCTTTGGACAAATATATGTGTGTGCGTATATATATATATACACACACAAACATACATAGACACTTGTGTGTGTATGTATGTGTGGTAGGTATCAGTATGCTGGGCAGAATATTTAATAGCCTGATTGTGAGAGTCATCATGTTTATTTACCATTCCTTCTGTAATTGTGAGTGAATGCATTGAGATGATGCCTGGGATAATTTAGCTCCGCATGTTATTGCCATGAACAGATTTCATAGTAAAGCATCTCTTTCAACAACCTTGGCTTATTTCCCCTCTTGGATGTCAGTAATAACTTTAATTTTCTTCACTTAATTTTCCTTTATTATTCACAAAATTCATTATGAGGTATACTTCCTCTTTTCTCCCATTCGCTGTGAGTCAATTTTCTATTCCCAATCTTTATGAATCCCTCATTAAGAGTAACTCTGTTCTTTTGGGTAGAAGTCATATGCTCTATAATTAAAATTGACAAAATCAAATTTCATGTATGGGTACTTTTATTCTAAAAACGTTTGTTTACATTTAATTGTTTTCATTACTTATTCAAATAAGATAAAGTTTCATAAAAACAAAAGCTTTAATATAATGTTTAAAGAAGAAAGTAATAAAAATGACAGTCATTCTTTACAGTGAATGAGCATTTAATTTCTATGAAGGCTGCTAAAAAAGGATAAAGTTTAAAAGCATCCTTTCAGAGACATTTAAATTACTGCAAATATAAATAGGTTTTGTACATGTGGATGCTTCTTGACTTGTGATGGGATTACATCCCAATAAATCAATAGTGAACTGAAAATATCCTAAGTCAAAAATGCATTTAATATATCAAAACTACCAAACATCATAGCTTAGCCTAGCCTACTTTAAACATGCTCAGAACACTTACATTAGTTTGCAGTTGGGCAAAATCATTTAACAAAAAGCCTATTTTATAATAAAGTGTTGAATATCTCATGTAATTTTTTTTAAAATACTGTACTGAAAATAAGAAGCAGAATGGTTGTACAGGTACTTGAAGTACAGTTTCTACTAAATGTGTATCACTGTCATAGCATCAGAAAGTCAAAACGACAAAACATCTTAAAATGATCCATTGTAAGTTGGGAACCATCTGTGTGTAAATATATATGTATATATATGTATTATATATATGTGTATATATATATATATATATAAACATTCATTATATATTTAAAAATACATATGTACACACTACAGTTGGGGGAAATATAATTGTTAAATTAGCATTAAACCAGAATGTGACGTGCATGACAATCTACTAAGAGATTTCAAGGACAGAGGAAATGTCTCCCTTTTATATAGCCAAGCAGATAAAACCAGTTGCATCTCAAGATAAACAATAACTAGTCCTCAAGGAACAGGTTTGACAGCACCATACACCACTATATTACAGTAAAATTTCAAAACATAACATAAAACTTTTTCTGACACTTCTCTACTTCATAAGAAAATCTAATATTTCAAATAAAAGAAGTTATATACCACACTGGCTAAAAGTACAGTTTATAAGTCAGACAAACAAGGTGTAAATATCAGCTTTACCCCCTTATAGATAAATGATAGTTGAAAAGTAACAATATATCTTTGATGGTTTTATTATCTATAACTTAGGGATAAAAATAGTAATCACACAAAAGTTATTTATAATTTTTTCTTACTTAACAACTTTTTCAGTGTATATACCATGTTTTAGATTCTGTTTTATGTACTAAGTATACAGCAATGGATAATACAGTCAATAAATTCTATCCTCGGTGGAGTTTGTATTCTAATATGGGGAGACAGACAATAAATGCCAATAGACAAAAATATTATTTGTCAGATAGTTATAGGTAGTATGGAGAAAAATAACATAAATATCAGTTATCCTGCTTCCAGCCAATCCTGTCATTGCCTAATTGGCTCAAGAATGAAGTCCCCATGGCAGGAAAAATAGAGGTTATGCATGGGATCCATATGTAGTGTACCCACTCACCAGGGCAGAACTGGTAGGTGCCAATATGCCCAAAGAAGAAACCAAAACATTGTCCCTCATATGACACAATTCCCTAGGATTAGTAGCTAGCTCAACTGGTATAAGAGCAATATATTTTCTCTCTAGGGTGCACACTTATTCTGGATATGGACAGAATTCTGGAATGCTTTCCCTGTTTGTAATCCTTCTGCCAATATAACTATCCATGAACTTATAGAATGATATATTAATCATCTTGTTATTACATACAGCATCAATTTGGACCAAGCAAATAATCTTTTAGCAAATGAAATTTGGCAGTGAGCACAGGTCTATGGAATTCACTAGCTGTACACGTTCACCAATATCTTGAACCAGCTGGCATGCTGAAACAGTCTAATGGCCTTTTGAATGCTTACTTATGGTTATATCTAGGCTTCAGATCTTTGCAGAACTGAGGCAACATTCTCCAAGCTGTGATATATCTTCTAAATCAGCAGACTATATAAAGACTATGTGAATTAAAGAGTGAAAATGAGAATTACCTCTTTTCACCAAGGATCCAGTAGGAAAAAATATAGTTGCCTGGCCCCATAAGTTAAAGTTGCATTGTCTAGTAGTTTTAAATTGAAAAAGAGGAATGCTTATACATGTGACAAAATAATAATTCAATTGACCTGGAAATTTTGGCTATAACCTGATGACTTTTAGTTCCTCATGTGAATAAATCAATAGGCAAAGAAGGTGGTTACTTACAGTACAGGTGGGTAACCGATCCTAACAATCACAGGAACTACACAATGGGGTTCAGAATAATATGTCTGGAACACAGGTGATTCCCTGAGAAGGAGCTCTCATAATACTCCCAAATTGTTTAACTAAAGTCAATGAAAAGTTTGCATCATGTTAGGTGGAAGCAAGACTATCTTTTACTGGCAATTAGCATGTTTAAAGAAATATATACAGTTACTAAGTTACAAAAGGTAGATTCTATTGGCTTCGTAATGTGTCAATTTAGCTAAGCTAAACTACTTTTTTTGCAATTCCCTTACCAACAAATAGAGATGTTACTTAATTTGTGATTTGTACATATGTGATTAGAGAAGGCCATCAAAGACATCTTTGCAAAGACATGAAAGGCAAAAATTAAACAACATCTCTGTTGATCTTTATGTGCAGAATGCTGTATGTGGCTACATCATCGGACACTTTTGCTTTCTGATGTTTGGACTTGCAATTATGTCTGTGTTTTCTGCCTAACCACCTCCCCTGAACCTTTGAATTCCAGCATCAAATGTGAAAAATAAAGTCTTATTGGGTAAATAGCAGGTATGTTTGTGTGATTGAACACTGATTAAAGTGGAAGGTGATGTCTCCACCAAGGAGAAAACAGTTTGGTAAAGACTAAAGAAGAAGTTAAGTAATGGTTGTGTTTTCTTTGATGCTCCTGTATGAGTTCATTAGGACAAACTGAAGTTAAGAAATAGGTATTAAAGTTAAAACCAGTAGAACTATGCAAATGACAATCTATTATTCACAAATTCTGTATTTACAAATTTTCATACTCACTTAAATTTATTTATAAGTTCAAAATAGACACTCTGTGTGCCTTCATGGTATAGACATGTACAGAGTGGTAAAAATTGAATCACCTGACATGCACCTTCCTAGCTGAGTTTGAATAAGATGATGCTCTGTCTTTTTGTTTTAGCTGTCATACTATAAAAAGAGTCTATTTCTTGGTCAATTTGGTGCCATTTAATTCACATTTTTGTGCTTTGTATTGGTGGTTTCATTGTTTAAAATGGTCTCTTAGCATGGTGCTGATGTGCTATTTACTGTTCCTAATCACAAGAAGACTATGATCTGTCCCATAAAGAAAGTACAAGGTATTTTTAAAATTTTTTCTTAATTTTAATTTTTATGAGTAAATAATGGTTGCATATATTTATAAAATACATGTGATGTTTTGTTACAGGCATACAATGTGTATTAATCAAATCAGGGTAATTGAACTATACATCACTCAGGCAGTTATCATTTCTTTGTGTTAGAAACATTCCAATTCTACTCTTCTAGTTATCTTAAAGCATATCCTAACTTATTGTTGATTATAGTCACTTTGTTGTGCTATCAAATATTGTTCATTCTATCTATCTATCTAACTTTATTCTTAAACTCATTAACAATACCCACTTTATCCCCTCTCCCTGCTCTCCTTCCCAGCCTTTGGTAACCATCATTCTACTCTCTGTTTCCAGGAAATCAATCGTTTTAATATTTAGCTCCCATATGTGTGTGACAATATGTGAGATTTGTATTTAGGTGCTTGCTTTATTTCATCTAATATAATATAAAATTTTTATTTGTTTGTTTTCTTAATAATGTTTTTTCATTTTCATAGATTTAGTGGGTACATTTGAATCCCACTACATGTATATATTGTATAGTGGTAGAGTCTGGGCATTTGGTGTATCCATCACTTGAGTTGTATACATTGTACAACATAGGTAATTTTTTGTCCCTCATCCTCCAACTCTCCCCTTTGAGTCTCCAATGTCCATTATGCCCCTCTGTGTACTCTTGTTTAACTGTAGCTTGGCTTCCACTTTCCTACTTATAGGTGAGAATGTTCAGCATTTAGTTTTCTGTTCCTGAGTTATTTCACTTAGGATAATGGCCTTCAGTTCACCCAAGTTGCTGGAAAAACCATTATTTCATTCTTTCTTAGAAGTACTCCATGATATATATATATATTTATATTTATATTTATATTTATATTTATATTTATATTTATATTTATATATGTATAAATATATATTAAATATATATATTTATATATGTATAAATATATATTAAATATATATATTTATATATATATATCACACACACACATACACACAAACACACAGGCACGCATATACATATACCACATTTTCTTAATACATCTATCAGTTGATGGACACTTAGGATGATTACATATCTTTGCAATTATGAATTGTGTTGCAATAAACATATGAGTGCAGGTATCTTTTTGATATAATGATTTCTTTTCCTCTGGGTAGATATCCAGTAGTGGGATCACAGGATCAAATGTTAGATCTACTTTTAGTTCTTTGAGAAATCTCCGTATTGATCTCCATAGGTGTAATACTAATTTACATTCCTACCGACAGATTATAAGTGTTCCCTTTTCACTGCATCCATTCCAACATCTATTGTTTTTTGACTTTTAATAATGGCTATTGTATTATAATTGGAGTAAGATGGTATCTCATTGTGGTTTTAATTTATAGAGGAGCTTGGGCTTCCCTGTCCCTCCTCAGCTGTGTGGGGCTGCAGCTACATCACCCAGAACTCAGCCCAAGGTTGGGACATTGCCCAGCTTAAACTCCCAAATTGGAATCTAAGGCCTGTGAACTGAGGGGTGGGTCCCCTTCCAGGCAAACAATATGGGCAAGACACTGAGGGAAGTGCCATCCACTTGCATCTTAGACTCACAGCAGCTCATAGGAGGGCAGTGGGAATTGTCCTAGGTATACGTAGGAGAGCTTGGGTACCCCTGTCCCTTCTCAGCTGGGTGGGCCTGTGGTTGCATTTCAGCCCAAATTCAGCCCTAGGGTGGGGTGCAGGTTGGCTTCAAACTTCTTAAATGGCACTCTGAACCTGTGCCCAGAGAAGGCAGTGTCCTTTTCAGACAGACTGCTCCAACAGGAAGCTGTGGCGAGTGCAGTTTGCTCAAGACTCAGTCTCACAGCAGCAAATGGAGGGCACCATCCTAGATGCATGCCGAAAGACTGGTTTCCTTGTCCCACCCCAGGCAGGCAGGGGCTACAGCCAAGTCAAGCTCGAACTCAGCCTGAGCACGGGGCACAGCTCAGTATCACACTCTCAAAATCGCACCTTGGACCTGGGGCTTGAAAAGCTGGGGCCCCACCCAGGCAGACAGAGTGGGCAAGAAACTGTGGAAAATGCTATTTGTTCATAACATGGTCTCAACAGCAGCCCATAGCAAGACAGTGGGATCTCCCCAAGGGTGTGTGGGGGCACCTGGGCTCCTCTATCCCTCCTTAGAGCTAAACAATGGCTTCAGGTGCTCCTGCAGTTCCCCAGTATCTAGGCTCTCAAAATGGTGCCTGCCTTAAGCTGCTCTAGGCCAGGATGCTTGTGAGATTTCATATAAGTTCTCTCTCTGGAAAAATGTCTCCGCAATCTCCAAGAAGCTCCCTATGTTAGACCTGAGACCTGTGTGGGTCATAAGGTTTTCTTGTAATGAAGATCATAAACGTTTGTTTTGGCAAGTGGAGCCCTGGGGAATTCTCTCTTACTATTTCCCTGCATCCAAGTGCTTCTTTTAGATGTTAGCCAGTCCTCAGCCCGGGGATATTGCCTGGAACCCTCTCCTAACCCACTTTTGGTACTTCCTGTCACTTCCCTTATGAGTCCAGCATTCTCTCCTAGATGATCTGTTCAAAATGTGAGAATCTGCTTACTGTCTGGTTCCTCTCGCTAGAGAGGTACATACTACCTAGTCTAGTCATCCACCCTGATCCTACTAAAAATAAAAGTTTGGATAAGCTTCATTCAGTCATAAGTTACAGCACTGTTGGACATGAGTTCAGTGCTAATAAATCAACAATACACACATGAAGGAAAAGGAAGAGGAAATTTGCTCGCTTGTGTGACAGGTTGCTCCAGAAAATTCTAAAATAACATCTATAGTGCCTGATGAAACTATGGAAACGATGCTAAATTTATAAATTCATAAGATGATGACTTATTTAAAAAAGTATAGTGGACAGCATTATTGTGAGGCTAAAAGCCAAAGAAATTTATAGTCACATTACCAGGGTCATGAAAATGTTAAACTCTTCTCAGCTAGAGCTAGCTAGCTCTTGCATTTCAAAAGGCAGTACCATATGAAAAATCATAAATTTTCAGAAGAGGCAGGTCATGCAGATCAGGAGGCTGTGGACGAATTTTAGAAATACTTGCTAAATGTTATACAGGAAGAGGGTTATGGTGAAGTGCAATTTTTTCAGTGCTATTAGAATGGCTTATTTTAAAAGGACATTGGCAAATGAACTTATATACTACTAGTGGCCTCCAAAGCCTCTCACTTTAAATAATTTAAAGACCCTGGAATTAATTATTATAAGAAATGTATATTAAAGTATATGTCTTTAAACAGAAACACTCATATTAGCTAGTTGATGAAACTGTGGTGGCAAGATCCTCTTAGGAACCTAATCCTCTACTTCCCCTAGGAGCAATGGTTTTGCATTCACTAATTAAGTGTGTTTTTTTTTTCTGACATTCTTGTAAACACCAATTTATATTTTTCCCAATCACATGTAATTATCAATTTTTTTATAAATTAACAAATTATAGTTGTATATATTTATGGGATACAAAGTGATGTTATGATTCATGCATCATACAATGTGAAATAATTAGTCAAGATAATTAACATATCCATCACCTCCAATACTTACCACTTTTTTTAGTGAGAACATTTGATCTTTACTATCTCAGCAATTTTGAAATATACAATGCACTACTATTTACTATATTTACCACACTGTGCAAGAGACCTCAAAGAAAAGAACCACTATTCCTCCTGTCTAACTGATGCTTTGTACCAATTACTATTATCTCCCCATCCCACTTCCCCTCAAAAAAACAAAAAAGTGTTTGAATCAACTTTATAGAACAGAACTACCCTGAATAATGAGACTCACTATATGAATAAAGTACTTATAGCTGATATAGGAAATAATATTCTATAATAAATATAAATAATAGCTATTTTTAAGTTGGTAG
Organism: Microcebus murinus; assembly: GCF_040939455.1. NCBI lineage: Eukaryota > Metazoa > Chordata > Mammalia > Primates > Cheirogaleidae > Microcebus > Microcebus murinus. The sequence continues at coordinate 62,063,886 of NC_134114.1, forward strand.
GCATTTTAAATGAGTTTCTCTCAAAGTATAGTATTTTTATTATGAAATAGTAACTAGTTTTCTAAGAATCTTGGCGTTTGTGTAAACAATAAATTCTTATTTTATTTAAATGTATTTAAGGAAATACATTTAAAGTAATAACTTGATATATTTGTCTCCTCACAAATGTATCTGAAAATCTGGCAGTCATCAAAATTCTGAATTTATGAAATCATAAGTGTTTTTTATTAAATCTCTATATCAATAGGCACAATTGAATTTTCATGTACCTCTTAAGTAGAAAGCAGCATGGCACATAGAAAATGATTTGAGGACTCACTGCAGAGGTTGTATTCAAATCATAATGTAACAGCTATATGTTTTCTCATACTGTGTTCATCATACAAATGCTACATGCTTTCTTAAGGAAATAAGCTACTAAAGCAATGATGAGCTAAAACTACCACAGAATTGCTGAACAGTACAACTTCTTGTATAATGGAACTTTCAGAAAGTTTCATATAGCCAAGACTATTCCATTTTTGAGGCTATTAATAAAATCAGAAGTTTTTGCCATTTTATTTACTGAAGTCAGTATTGTGATTAGTAAGGTGTGTGTTATAAGGCATCATGAGTTTATATGACCATCTCTCGCTTACTGCAGAGTTAGGTAATAATGTTAATAAGGAAGTAGATAAAAATCAAGATTATGAACAAATGAATCTCAAGTAGCCAAAAAAATCACATTTCGTATGTGAGATCGATAAAACTTAAAGAGTGCTGGTCGTGGTAGCTTATGCCTGTAATCTTAGCATTCTGAAAGGGTGAGGCTAGAGAATCACTCGAGCTCAGGGTTGGAGACCAGCCTAAGCAAGAGCAGCTTGAGCCCAGGAGTTTGAGGTTGCTGTGAACTAGGCTGACACCACGGCACTTCAGCCTGGGCAACAGAGCAAGACTCTGTCTCAAAAATACATACATACATACATATATAAATCTTAAAGAGGAGCAGAATGAACTCAAAACAATTAACCAGCATTTATTATAAAGATTCTTCCCAGAATTCAGGCCACTGGGATAAAAAATTAGTATAATGAAGCAATGACTTACTGAATAAAGCTATCAGAGGTTTTATAGATTAATATAGTATGAAGGAAATAGCTTAGAACTATAAAAATCTTCCAAATTATTTGATGATGATAAAGACAATGTCAACCATACCGAGTGATCTGATTCATTTTCTAATCAGACATTGGGTGTTTAATTGTTGACATTAAATAAATATTGGCAAAGTAGCCAATGCATTGACTAGATATTCTTTCTTCCCTTTGTTTCTCACTGTTAATAAACTTTATTTATGTATTATTCTGAATAGTTTTCACTAGGCAACAATAGTTATTTGTGTATTCGTAAGTTCATGAGTGTCTATAATAAGGGAATCCAAACTCAGTGAAAAAAATGTCCTTATTTGATAACAGAGAAAATACAAGATGGTAAAAGAAAAAAAGTTGTCATCCAGAAATAAATTAAATTCTATAAGTATAAAACAAAGTAAATAGGAGAATTGAGAAACCCACACAGGATTTGTTGTACATGTATGTGTGAAAATGTGTTTTTCTGTTCCTTTTTACATATTGTGATGCCTGGCTTTTACTGTACAGTGCAGTTAGTAAAGTAAGAAAAGCAGGTTAAAATAATGTATAAAGGGTAGTTGTAGATTTTCAGAAATAGGTTGCTGTTTTCTGTAGAAAGATGTAATTATGTATTTATCCCTAATATATGCAAAAATCAGGAAGTTGTGTGGCTTGGTATTTAAAATTATAGTATATCATAAAAAATTAGTGGGTATAAATCTAATCATCAAAGATAATCAAAGAGCTGACAGAAAAATATTTGCCTCCAGTTTCTATTTTTCTGGAATGAAAGCTTTCCATTACCAAAATACATGGCTCATTAAAATCAACCACATCACATCAAAAAAATTTAAAATATAATCAATACTATTTGAAATTATATATTGCATTAGCTAATATTATTTTTATCTATGAAAGTGCAGTAATAGCTTTTCCTCTTAGGACTTTAAAATTTATATGTTGCTTTATGAATTGGTTATATCTAGTTTGTACTATGTAAAAGTTGCTATGCTAAAAACATTTAACATGGGATTTGGCTATTTGATATTGGTATTCTGAAAACTTCATCCTTCTGGAATCTAGAATGGAGTTGATAAGCCATTCATTCATTTAAAATATTTATTGAAAAACTTTTATTTGCCAGACTATGAATTGGTAATATCACCATGTTCTATATACTGGTAATAAAACAACAAATATGATATATTTCTTGTCCTTAAGAAACATACAGTTCAGTATACAGAGATGAGGACAATTAAACAGGCAAATACTATACCTGCTGTGGCAGGAAATAGGCAGAGTGGTATGATAGTACTTATGGAAGGACTAACCCAACTGTGTAAACTCAAGGGAGTATTCTAAAAATTAATATCTAAAATAATCTTTTAAATAGAAGAATGACAATTTACATATTTACAATTAAAAATAGTTGCCAGAGGACTGGATGTCTACAAATCTTCCTATTCCCTTTCTGCAAGTAAATCCAGAGCAAGCGAAAGTTTGTTGAATGAATATAGAATCTGAACAATGGAAATAAATAAATCAAATGCATAAAACAGAGGCAAACACAATTTGGTGCATCCAATTTTCATTAGCAATATCCTTGTAAATGGTACCAGCAGTCTACAGGTCCATTGACCACAACCCCTGACATCCATCTCAACTTTAAGGATGCCAATAGAAAGTTAAAGCTGATTGGCTAAAAGTAATTTTTCTGGATAAATAAGCTTGTATGGAAACTGCTGATATTTGCCTTGGACATTTTCCATTTTCTATAGTTTAAGGCAGAAAAATTTCTGACTCTGACAATGTCAAAAGGTTACAGAGGTAGTCAAGATGTTATTTTACAAACTTTACAAAGTGTATATTTTGTAATAGAATGAACATCAAATTAAGAGCCCCAAATCAGAGCTATGTAATTTAAACTCCGTCACAGAATTCAGGCAAACGTCTTAATTCTCCTGTCCTTCAATTTCCTCATTGAAAAGTAAGAGTACACAATTAGACAATTTTGTTTTTACAAACTTGACTTTAATCATTCCATTCTATGATTATTGTAAATGATTTGTAAAAATCAAGAACTGCTTCTGTAATCTCCAAATGTGCTGTGAAATCTTAACTATGAGACAGGATTAAGTTTTGGGTTGCTAACTCAAATGCACATGGTTATGTGCATGGCTATGATGGGTTGCTAACTCAAATGCACATGGCTATCACAAATGAAATTTTTTGTATTCAATATACAATGTTATAAGAATCAAATGTATTGAAAAATAATGAATGGAGGAGATTTACACTTTTAAGTAAGAATGGCAGTAGTTTTCATTCTGTCCACATAGAACACAGTTCAATTATTCTTCAGCATATATGGTGTTTCCCCAAAAATAAGACCTAACCATAAAATAAGCCCTAGCATTTGAGCAATATAATCCCTACCCTGAAAATAAGACCTAGTGATGGGCGTGGCTATGCAACATATCTGCACAACCCATGCAGTTCATCACAGAGTGGTAAAGAAGATGAGCAGCCCTTCTCATCTGCCCCATCGTGACAGCTACTATCCCAGAGGTGACCGGAAAGGTGTGGGCAGCCCCACCAACAAGGTCAGCTCCCCCTATCAGGTCCCTACCATCCTGTGCGTGCTGCAAGCGGAGGCTTTGAGGGGAGAATGACACGTCCCCTAAGCCTTAGGGTGTCTTCTTGAGGAAAAATAAAGACCCTGTCTTATTTTCAGGGCAACACGGTACATAGCTTTTTGGAGACCATCATTTTTATGAATTTTAGGAAACTGCAAACCATAAGTAATGATACACTGCAGCAAATCTTTGTATTGTAACTTCTAACTTCCAAATGTTAAAGTTAATATAACACTGGAGTTGACCACAAAGAACTTATACATAAAGACTATTAAATGTTTGTTTTCTTTTCCCGAGAACAGACAACTTTAAAAGTTCTTAATTTGCTTTGTAAAAGCTACTGGTGATAGCGCCTACATGCAATGCTGCAGTGATAGTGATAAATGGTGTTGATGCCTTAGGGTGATACCTAACTAAATTAGCTGGTAAAGCTAAACTGTGTTCATTTTCAATTTTTAATACTATCTAGTAGTGATGGCTGTTCAGCCACCATTCAATTGGCTTTGCTTACTTTGTGATTTAATTGCTTATAAGATAGTAATAAAAATTTAGAAATGTACAAAAAAAAAGGAGAAATGTACTTTTACTATAGACACTAAGAATAAGATATGCTAACAGGAGTCCAGGGAGCCTTAGGAATGTTAAAGTAATTCAGTTTAAAAGCTTCTTCTTTTTTTAAATTTTATTATAATTGCTAAGAGAAACAACTTTTTGTCTAGAGAATATAGAAACTCATTCTCATCATAGAGTATTATGAAATTATAAAGCTTGGAGAGGGAAAGTATGCAAAAACATTCAGGAACATACTGATAATGATTTCATTAGTTTATGTTTCAGGCTTTCTCCTCCCCTTTGTAACTTTTCAGAATGCTACCAGGTGAATGATTAAGTTTACTTTTTTTATTACCATTAGTGTGATATGACATGTGCCCTTGTAAAAATGTTTAAAAAGTATCAGTAATTAAGGAAACTATATTATCCTTTTGGATAGGTATTTATTTACAATATCACACAAAAGAATAGAAAAAGAGAGAAACAAACTGCAGGGAATAAAAAAATACCATGAAAAAGAAATCACAATATATAACTTTAAGGTAGTGCAAATTAAAGCTGTATGTTCTTTTGTTAAAAATTGTTAAAAGAGGATGCATGCTAATAAAGGAAGCATGATTATTTTTGCATTTATAAGTAAAATTTGCCAAAGGCACAAAAAGTTAAAAGAAGGAGAACTCTGAAGATCTGCCACCCACTGACCACTAAGCAATATTTCAGGTTAATGTGTTCTTCTAAAATCTTTTTAAACTCTGAGGTACCATTAGCAGTGATCTCTGATCATCTTAAATCTGAATTTGTGTTACTGCTTTTTGCTCTATGTAAGAGGGTTCTGTTTTTGTTTGTTTGTTTGTTTTGATACCCTTGGGAGAAGATTTACTCACAGAAATGAGAACTGAAGAGTTTACTTTAGTTTAATTCATTTTCAATTTACCGAAGTTAAAAATTTCAAAGCTGAGATGTACAAAACTTATTCTATTAATATGTTATTAAGACTAGCAAATTTAGCAATCGCTTTTTAGTCACCCTTTGATAAATGTTTGGGATCATTATAAAATTCACATACTTTCAACTATTTCTAATAATCATTATATATTTTAAATATTTAATTCCTTTTTATGTATTTCTATTATAATCTTCTCACGTACTTAATCCAATAAGTAAGTTAAACATGCAGATATTATGAAATTTAAGTGTCTTAAACATGTCAGTCAATGTAGGATGTAAATTAGCAAGTATTTACAAAAAGAACAAATCTATAATATTACTCTAAGATGTTATCTGTTAGTTTTTCTTCTTATTTCTCTGAGTATCTTATATGATTTACCACATTTTTCCCTCCATTTATATATTGATGTATTTCTGGATTACTTCTAGCTTTTGTCCCTTATTAATAAAACTGCTAAGGATGTTCTTTCGCATACCATTTTGCCTGGGTGTGAAGTGAAATAAATAGTCACAAAAGAGTATATACTGTTAAGTTTTAAAATTAAAATTATTGAAAGCAAAAGGTTTCTTTATGCAATAATATTATCAAGGAGTTGTCACTCTCTTAAACATTTTTATTCTTAGCTCTACATGTCCCTGGGTTGCAAGAATAAGATGTTAACAAACTAAAGTAGTAATTATATCTTTCTAAATAATTTGAGATTAGTGGATATTGACATAAGTTATCTAAAACTCTATGCCACTGCCTGGATTCTTGCTATTCTGATTGTATGACTGAACCTTATTTTTTTTTATTCGATGTCAATGATTTCATAACCTAAAGGAGATGGTTCTGTGGTTGAAAGTCCTATGTTATGTTATCTTACCCAATTCTTCATTAACTAAGTGAAATCTGCAACAATAATTTAATTTTATATTACTTAATTTGATTTTGAATTTATTTAGATATAGTATTGGCATTCTGTGTATAATTCTAAGATCCTATAAATTTAAGAAAACCCTACAGTTCTTTCATGAAAGTTCCTTTTATTAGGACCATATGATTCTTATAAATAATAATGTCATATTTGATAATTCTGAATCTGTCCCATAGTTTCCACTGATTTTTCTGATACTCTAAGCCAATTTACATATATTTGCAAAATATGTTTTTCTAAACAAAAAAAAAATGATCACCTAATTCTTGAAAACAAAATATTATAGTAAGACCTAAAATTAACATTTAATTTAAAAAGAAGGCCTATGAAAATTCTGGGAAATAGCTTTATGAATAGATGTATATCAGTTATTACAAACATTATAATCTTTGTTCTCATTTTTTACATTAAAATATGTATTATAATCTGCTCTCAATAAAATATTTGACTCAAATTTTCCAAGAATATATTCAGACTCCTTTTAAAATATTTATTTTAACATATTTAAACAATATCTTTGTTACAAATGATAACACTAATCACTTACCATGATGAAAATTAAAAAATTCAGTGCTAGTATCTGTGTTTTCAATTTAATTACTTTGAATTTCTCCACATGAGCATCTTTCAGTTATTGGCCTATTTACAAATATCCATAGTAAAATGTGTTATAAAGGTGAAGTGAAATTATGTTTATGAAGAGTTTAGCACAGTAATTAGTCTCTAGTGTTTTCTAAAACAGCTGCTTTTACTTAAAATGTTACTCTTGTGTCCCCAACTGAAGACCAGCAGTTATACTATAGCTGTTGGTTTCAAACAGAGGCCTAAAGGACTGCTTTCTTATGGTCCGTTGGCTGTTCTGGAATCTTAGCAGAGAATGGCTATTTCATTTGGAAGAAACAACCCACAGCTCTCCCTCACATTGGAAGAGCCTCAGGAATGCTACAAGTAATTACTTCTGACTCTAAGAGACAGGGATAGCTAAGTTTGGGGAAGCGCACCTGCCCAGAATTATTTTATATTTGTTGTCTTGTTGTTACTGTAAATGGGCATTGATAAGTCACATACTTCATACCACAATGAATAAAATTCTAACCAAAGTGTCTTTATGTCTTTTAACATGAAAAAATTATAAAATATAAACAAAATTTAAAAAATTAAAAAAAAAGAAAATGTTACTATTTAAAATTTATCATTATTATTTCATTTCAGTGATTTAAAATGCTATTTCTGACATTTTGAAGCACAGATTATTATTTATATGCCGGGTTTTACTTTTTCTTATTTTTGCATTCAAAATTATAGGTCAAACTTCCCAAATTAAGTCTTTTGTAAGGTATAATTCCTTCTAGGAAAGCAGATTTCAAAATACCTTATTTTTCTCCTGTAGGGTTGACTGACTCTTCCTTTTGGAGTTCTTGTTGTTCTCATTAGAATAGGCAGAATAGAGTTGAAAGTAATTCCACATAGAAAAAGAAAGACCCCAAACTAAACACTACTGCTCAATTAAACACATTTAACTTCTGGTTATTTATATGAGTTGAAAAATGCCTGAGGATGTTAGAAACTGGTAATAGCTTCTTATGTATGATTACCTATTATATAATGCAGGTAATAAGTATAATAAAAGCTTTTCAATTAATAAATAACCTATGTTGCAAGGCCTAAGTGAGACAACCTACAAATGAACTTTGAGGACAACTTCTTACCCTTCATAATTTCAAAATGAATATTACAATTTTAATTTAGCTTTACCATTAATATGAACACATCATAGCATGATTTTTTAATTTAAAAAATTAAAGCTATTAAGATAAATGAAAAGAATCATTTTACCAGAAAAAGTTGTATTCCAGGAAGCAATAGCAATGAAGTAGAATATGTATAACTAACTTTTCAAATTTTTTTAAGTGAATTGAATATAAATAGAATAATTAATAAATTACAAATATAAAACACACCAATAATGACTAACAATTGTGACCTTGATCTTTTAAGGTAATTTATCTGAATTTATATTCAGAAATTGAAGTGGAAAAAAGTTGCTATTGTTTTTAAATAGACTTTTGTTCATTATTAAGTCTAAAATAATAAATAATAATGGACAAAATGATACAGACCAACAAAGTATATAAAATAGTAATCATGATTATTAGTTTATATGTGTTGAATATGTTTGTGAACATTTCAAAACTGGATATAGACAATAGAAAGATAAATCCCTAAATAGAAAACACAGCTTTTTATCTTTGGCTACAGTTTTAAAAAAATAATTATGTATTTCAAAGCATGTCTCAAATATATTTTATAGAGCATAAAAACAAGGCATAAAAGTGTGTGACTATTTGTATTTATTCATTTTTTCCTTAGAGTATTTTCCCCAATATTCTTGGCTTAATCAATATGTTATACTATACTAAAGAGATATCTCCAAATCATATATTTATTTTAAATTGGCTATTTTTTTGGATACTGTGAAAGAACAATAAATTATAATAAAAGTTGTCCAAGCTCTTCTTCTATCCCTGCTGGTAAATTATTTCTAAATTGTAGTAATAGCAAAGTAATATAGTGTGGAAAGTAAGTCTCTGAATCCAGATATACCAGATTTGAATCTTGCATCTTTTACTTTTTATATATTCTTTTGCAAAATATTTGTACTTCATTGATATTCTTCTCATCAATATAACACAGATGGAATTTTAGTAAAGATTGTGAGGAAGCCATGTGAATATTTTCATGCCTCTGAACAGGCATAGTTTTTAAGCCAAGAAAGCTAGTCTCTAGGTTAAAAAACAAATTTTGAAAATTAAATGATAACAGTATGTATATTGAAAACATTTCAGGTAGATTTAGGGATTTATCTTTCTACAGATATGTGTCCATATTTCAAAGGGGGATGTAACTCTAAACTAACCATCTACATTCCAAAGGATTTGTTTACACGACATTTATAAAGTTTCTTTTCCTATTCAGAGGAGACTATATAGGAGACCGGATGTCCGGATACATAGTTTTGGGATTCCTTTCCTGTGGTACAGACTAATTGATTTTCACAATTGTAACCATTCAGCTCTCATTGCATCATCCCAGAACAGGGAGAATGGTGCATGGGAAACTCACGCCTTTATTCCTGTAAGTAATAATGATAGTCTGTCCCGATTCAGAAGCCTCATGTTTGCTTAAGGACGAAATGTATAACTATATTAATAGATACTAAAAAACTTTTAAGGATTAAATGTGATAATATATGTAAACTGCTAAACTTAATAGGTAGCTATAATAAATGCTGAAAATCATTAGCTATTTTTATTTTTATGATAGCTGTTCAACTAGACTGTGTTCTAAGTGCCTGAATGAATTTTTAACAAACATGGTGTAATGACTTTCTCATATTTAAAATTGTCTGTATGCTTTTTAATTCAATTTGCAGGTCAGAAACTACCCTTGCTGGCGTGTGTTTATTCAATAGAGTAGAAAACAAGAATTTGAAATTTATACAGTTAAGTTGGAGGATTGTGACAAGTAAGCTATATCCTGGTATAAAATTTCTATTATCCTAATTGTCTTGAGCTCTACATAATTTGTCTCAACATGACAAAGTGAGTTTTTTAATTGAGACTAGAAAAATACCAAAAATAGAACTGCAAGGAATAATATAGAAAAATCAAATTCCATAGCTGGTTTATTATTGTAGTGTTGTATAAATACTAGTCCTGCTGAGTGATTAACCAAACTGAGTTTTAGATTGAGTCACTGAACAAAGCAAGAACCATGTAAATAACCTGCTTTTATTTCGTTATCCTTTGTTTTTTTTGAATCAACTTTATTGAAGTATACTTTATCTACCCATAAATGAGATGCACCATTTAAAGTCCACTGTTTAATAAGTTTTGAAAACATTAAGTTTTTATAAACACTAAGATTTTTTAAATATTTTATCTCTATTTTCTATATATCTTTCAAATCGCCCCCCAAAGTTTCCTTCCAGCCCTTTTCTGTGATCTATTCCTTGTACAGATTTATAATTCCTCCCTCCCTCCTATCCCTCTCCATCTTGATCTTTGCAAGGCAATTGCTGAACTGTTGTCACTATAGATTAGTTTGCATTTCCTTGAGTTTTATGTAAATGACATCATACAGTATGTATTCTTTTTTGTCTGTCTTCTCCTATGCAGCATAATTATTTTGAGATTCATTACACATATCAATAGTTCACTTATTTTTACTATCAAATAATATTTCATTATATGGATATGACACAATTTATAATATTCCAATGTATAGATATGCCACATTTTCTTATCACTTTCATGTTGAAGGACATTTGGATTAGTTTTTTTTTTATTACAAGTAAAGCTATTACAATATTTGTGTATAAATCTTTGTGTAGGCATATGCGTTTATTTCTCTATCATCTGTTTTGAGTTGATTTTGGTATCTAGTGAATAATTACATTTTTGAATTCTAAATTTTTATTTAATTTTTTAAAAAATCTTAATTTTTGAGTAAAAAATATTCAACATGAAATTAATTTTATTGAACAGGTATATTTATTAAAATACACCTATTTTAATTTTTATGTCTGATTATTCTAGTAGCCAGGTCATCTATGCATCTGTTTCTATTGTTTGTTAAATTTTACTCTAGTGCAGTTTTTTATATATGTTTAATAATTTTAATTGAAGTTCAGACATATTATAATACAAATAAGCTGTTTGCTTATAGAAATGGTGGACTTCATCCAGTTTCCTGGAGTCAGTTGATTGGAACTGGCTGTATGAATTTCTTCCCAACTCTGTTCAATTATTTCACTGTTGGTAGCTTAAAATCAGCCAGTATGGGAATATTTACACCATAGAAATCTGCAACAGTACAAATCAGGGTATGTTTTTTTCTTTTTTGGAGAGAGAGTTTTAAAACACCAGTCCCCCAATCACTTTATCATTTTTTTAATTTGCTTTTTCATTTTAAAATATTAAGGGGTGCAAATGTTTTTGTTACATGAATACATTGGATAATGCTGAAGTCAGGGCTTTAAATGTGTCTGTTCCCAGGACAATGTTTATTGTACCTGCATTTTGCCTTCTCTTGTGAAGAGAGACTGGTGAAAATTCGCCTTAATCTAAAAGAAACTTTGTTAATTTTAGCATTCATTAAGTAGTTTTTGCAAAGTTCAATCTATTTTTAATTTGTTCTTAGGCCTTAAGGTATAGAAGCACCTCTCTCCTCAACACTGTGATAATAGAGAAATTATTAATACATGCCTTACTTTAGAAGATTTCTTGTATTTGGTTTCTTTTTTTGTTTTGTTTTTTTGTCCTTTGTTTAAAATACAGTTCACAAATTTACCAACTGCTTCAAGTGGAAAACTGGCAGGGTTTTGCACCTGACTTCCTTACACCTTCTACTATAATCTGATTCTTAGAGTACCCCAAAACTAATGCATTTATTTATTTTTTTCCCAGCATATTATAGGGGTTCAAATGTTGAGGTTACGTACATTGCCCTTGTCTCCTCTGCCCCCATGAGTCAGAGCTTCAAGCATGTCCATCGCCCAGTTGGTGTGCATCACATTCATTATGTATGTATATACCCATTCCCTCCTCCCCCACCTGACTGACACCAGATAAATGTTATTCCTATATGTTCACTTATGTGTCGATCAGTTAATACCAATTTGCTGGTGAGTACATGTGGTGCTTATTTTTCCACTATTGAGATACTTCACTTAATAGAATGGGATCCAGCTCTAGCCAGGGAAATACAAGAGGTGCTATATCACCATATCACCGGTGTTTCTTATAACTGAATAGTACTCCATTGTATACATATACCACATTTTATCAATCCATTCATGTATTGATGGGCACTTGGGTTGTTTCCACATTTTTGCAATTGTGAATTGTGCTGCTATAAACATTCGAGTGCAGGTGTCTTTTTCATAGAGTAACTTTTGTTCTTTTGGGTAGCTGCCCTGTAATGGGATTGCTGGATCAAATGGTACCTAGATTTACTTGTATCGCTTTAAGGTATCCGCATATTGCTTTCCACAGAGGTTGAACTAGTTCGCAGTCCCACCAGCAATGTAGGAGTGTTCCTATCTCTCCACATCCACACCATCATTTATTGTTTGCAGACTTTGTGATAAAGGCCATTCTTACTGAAGATAAGTGATACCTCATTGTGGTTTTAATTTGCATTTCCCTGAAGATTAGAGATGTTGAACATTTTTCATATGTTTGTTAGCCATTATTCTGTCTTCTTTTGGAAAGTTTCTGTTCATGTCCATTGCCCACTTTTTGATAGGGTTGTTTGATTTTTCCTTGCTAATTTTCCTGAGTTCTAAATAGATTCTAGTTATCAGCCCTTTATTGGATGTGTAGCTTGCGAAAATTTTCTCCTAGTTTGTGGGTTGTCTGTTTGCTCTCTTGACAGTTTCTTTGGCTGTGCAGAAGCTTTTTAGTTTGATCGGGTCCCATTTATTTATTTTTGTTGATGCTGTGATTGCCTTTGAGTCTTCTTCATAAATTATTTGCCTAGGCCAATGTCTAGAAGATTATTTCCAACATTTTCCTCTAGAATTCTGGTAGTTTCACACCTAAAGTTCAAGTCTGTTACCCAGCATGAGTTGATTTTTGTGAGAGTTAAAAGGTGTGGATCCCGTTTCAGTCTTTTACTTATGGCTATCCAGTTTTCCCAGCACCGTTTATTGAATGAGGATTCTTTTTCACAGTGTATGTTTTTGTCTGCTTTGTCAAAGATTGGTTGGCTATATGAGGATGGTTTTATATGTGGGTTCTCTGTTCTGTTCCACTGGTCAATGTCCCTGTTCCTTGTGCCAAACTAATTCATTTAAACCAAATCACCAATATGATAATATTAGGAGATAGAGCTTTGGAGAGATGATTAGATCGTGAAGGCAGAACCCTCATAAACTGGATTAATGCCCATATTAAAAAGGCCACAGACAGCTGCCATGTCCCCTTCCACTGTTTGAGTGCATAGCTAGAAGTTAACATCTCTGAACTAGGAAATGGGCCCTCATCTGACACTGAATTTATAGGTGCCTTGATCATGGAATTCCCAGGCTCCACAGAAATAAAGGTCTTTTGTTTATAAGCTGCTCAATCTATGGTATTTGATTATAGTAACTCAAATGGACTGAGATACCTCCTTTCTCACAAATTTCTAGCCCTACTTCAGGAACTGAAAATAAACCTAATTCTAATTTTTGTCTTCCCTGCCCTTGAGATTACCAACATTTATCTGCCTTTTAGACATGGCCCTTTGTCTCATCTTTGGACAGGATTCACAAATACTGCAGAATGTTGGTTTACCTCCCTGCAGTTTCCTTCTCTCCAAGATCTGTCCTGGCCACTTGAGTCCTTTTCTCTTGGATTTTCATTATATATAAGTTTCTATTTATATAGATTTTGTTCTCTTTATTATACTACAATTCACTTCATCATAGACATATGTGGGAGTCCCCTGATCTATAATTTCAAGGTGAATCTCTTCACCCTGAATATCACCGTGGTTAAAAATGAGAATTCTGTTAAGTAAAGAGAACTATATTTTTACAGTTTCAAACACATATATTTTAAATATCCTTGTTGCTAAATCTAATAGTCAATGCTTAGACTTCCTTTCACTTTTCTTAACACCAGCTTGTAACTTTTCATTTCTTTGGAATATTTTCTTCACTTTTGTCTCAGGAAACTTTTCCTAACTTTCTTCCATCTTATTTATCTTTTCAACTCAGTGTTCTGTTCTGTATTAAAAGCATCTTCCAAACTCAGCACAAGATGTGGTCCTCAGTTCTCCTCTCTTACCTATGTCCAGCAAAATCTCTTCTCTACTTGTATAATCCAATGTGTATCCTGTGTTTCTACCTAAAGGAGTCTAACTAATATTCAGCTATTGTTATCATTTTCCTGGCAAACAAGATTAATTTTGAAAACATTTCTTCTGATTTTAGTGCTGAGTTTTAACCCACCATATACTAGCTGCGTAAAACTATGTATAAATATGTTCTGAATTATGTCACGATGTGTATATGTGACAACATATTAAGAAATTTGCAGTAATCCTGCCCTGAATATTAAAACAAAATAGATATATTAATAACAAAATAAATGTGACTTTATAAAAATGCTCTATTCCACCAATTTCAGTCATTGATATTTTGGGTATATCAGTAAGTCATAAGTATCTTTTTTTTTTCTTTTTGATAACCCATTCAATACAGAAACACATTTCTCAAATATTCAAATTTATTAGCATTTATTTCATTTGCAGGAAAATATTTTTAAAACAACTGTTCACCTGGGTTACCATCTCTCATATAAGTACTCTTTGCTTTATTCAGTACTCTACTGTTTTTTCATCTTAAACTTGCTTCTCGATGTCTGTAGGGTTCTCTAATTCTAGTCTGCTGAAATGAATGTGTTTCTGTTAATGATATTCATATATTATAAGATTTTATCTGTACAATAATTCCTTATGTCAACTTTTGCCATTAAGATTTGGTAGTTATGGTGAAAAAATAATGAGTCGAAAAGACAAAATTCCCTCAGCTACCCTTTTCTATAATCAATAGTTGAATCCAATGGTTCTTGGAGACATGGAAAAGATAAAGGCAAATAGAAATAATCTATATTTATAATGCCCAATCCTTATTTTGGATGATTATTCTTTTCGATGAAGGAAGAAAAGTTTCCACTGGCATTTTAAAAAGCATTTTCTCTGACCCTTTCCAACTCCAAACAATTTTTGAACATTTAATATGACATTTTTATATAGTCTTCAAAATTAACCTTAAATTTCAAGCTTCGTCTTCTGCTATTTTGTTAAAAAGGAGTCAATTGTTAAACCATTACACTCTTTCATATGCCAATCACTGTGAAAGAAAGTTGACAATACATAATCTTAAAAGTATGAAATGTGGCTGTATTTTTCATTGTAGTATCTCTTTCTTATGTAATAGAGGTATGAATTGTATTAATACAAAAATAAAATATTAATGTTTGTAATATTAATAACTACTTTATTTATTTTATTTTTTTCATTTTTGTTTGTACAAATTTATCAGGTACATGTGCAATTTTGTTACATGCCTAGACTGAATACTGGTCAAGTTAGGGATTTTAAAGGTATCCAACACTTAAATAATGTACATTATACCCATTAAATAATTTCTCATCCTCTCCCCCCTCTCACCTCCTTACCCTTCCAAGTTTCCACTATTGGTCATTTAATTCTCTACATTCATGTGAACACATTTTTAGCACCTGCTTATATGTGAGAACAGGCACATTTAACGTTCTGTGCCTGGCTGGTTTCACTTAAGCTAATAATCTTCAGTTCCATCCATGTTGTTGCAAAAGATACAATTTTATTCTTTTTTATGGCTGAATAATATTCTATTGTGTATAGATACCACATTTTCTTTATCCATTCACCCACTGATAAACACTTTGGTTGATTCCATATCTCTGCCATCATAAATAGTGGTGAGATAAACATACAAGTGCAGGAGTCTTTTTGATATGTTAATTTTTTTACTTTGGGTAGATACACAGTAATGGGAATGCTGTATTGAATGGTAATTCTATTTTTAGTTCTTTGGGAAAACACAATGGTGCTTTCCATAGTGGCTATACTAATTCACATTCCCACCAAGAATGTATAAGTTTTCCCTTCTATCCACATCCTTGCCAAAATGTTAATTTTTTTTCTATATAATAATAGCTATTCTGATGGGTTTAACATGAGCTCTCACTGTGGTTTTGATTTGCATTTTTCTGATAATTTGTGATGTTGAATATTTTTTTCATATACCTGTTGACTACTTGAATGTCTTCTTTTGCAAAATGTCCATTCATGTCTGTTGCCCACTTTTTAATGGAATTTTGTTGTTGAGTTGCTTGGCTTATTTGTATATTCTGAATATTAGTCCTCTATCAGATGAGTACATTGCAAAGGTTTCCTGATATTCAACAGGTTGTCTTTTTCACTCTGTTGATTATGTCTTTTGTGGTACATAAGCTTTTAAGTTTAATTAAGTCCTATTTGTCTATTTTTGTTTTTGTTGCTCATGCTTTTGAGGTATAGAGATAAATTCTTTCCCTAGACCAATGTTCAGAAAAGATTTTCCATAGTTTTTTTCTAGGGATTTTATAATTTAGGGTTTTACATTTAAGTCATTAATTAATCTTGAGTTAATGTTTGTGTGAGGTATGAAATAGGGTTTGAGTTTCATTCTTCTGCATGTGAATATCCAGTTTTCCAGCACCATTTATTGAAGAGGATACCCTTCCCCTGACATATGTTGTCAGTTTTGTCAAGATAAGTTGATTGTAAATATTTGGCTTTATTTCTGGGCTCTCTATTCTGTTCCATTGTCTATTTTTACCAGTATCATACTGTTTTCATTGCTATATCCTTGCAATAGAGTTTAAAGTCAGATAATGTGATGCATCCAGTTTGTCCTTTTTGCTCAGGATTGCTGTAGCTATTTAGGCTTTTTTTTTTTTTTTATTCCATATGAATTTTAGGATTTTTTTTTCTATTTCAATGAAAAATGACATTACTATTTTCATAGAAATTACATTGAATTTGTAGATTGCTTTGGTTGGTGGGGTTATTTTAACAATCTTGATTCTTCCAATCCATGAGAATGAGATATTTTTCCATTTATTTGTATTGTAACAACTGTAAATGAGATTGAATTCTTGACTTTGTTCTCAGCTTGATCATTATTGGTGTATAGAAATGCTACTGAATTTTATACATTGATTTTGTATACTGAAACTTTTCTGAAGTCATTTTTCAAATCTAAGAGTTTTTTTGTAGATTCTTTAAGGGTTTCTAGATATAGATATATTGTTAGCAAACAGATAATTTAATTTCTGCTTTTATAATTTTATATCTCTTTTTTTCTTTTTCTAACCTGATTGCTCTGGTTAAGACTTTCAATACTTTGATGTGTAGGAGTGGCAAAACCTTCTCCTTCACTCTGAATGTGCCCAGTTTTTGCAGAGTTTTATAATGTTATTTCTAAGAAGAACTACTATATCTAATAAATTGTAAGCACAAAACACATTTCCTATGTGGATATTTTATGAGTGACATATAATCCTCATTTCTCATTTAGGTATGATTTTGCAATTTATGTATTTCTTGGTCCATGCTTTCAAGATTATATTTTAAAAGAAGGGAATTAACTATTCATGGCATGACTCTTCTGTCAATTACTTTCACAATTTAATTATGAAGTTTTTTTAATATAGGAAAAACTGAAAGAATTTTTCAATAAGTACTCAAATGCAGATTAGATTCTATCATTAATATATCTATCTATATATAGCAGAATATATTCTATCATTAATATATCAACTTATCACTAATCTATAGCTAGATTCTTCTAATAATTCATTTTAATTTCGATGTATTTCAAATATTGTACCACTCATATCATTCAGAAGCAAATATTTCCTCAAATATTCTTTCTTTTATGTTAAAATGTATATAAAATGAGATGTATAAGTTTTATATATCTATTTTCTGAGATTTAACAAATGCATACATCCATGTAATATTAACCCATCAAAATATAGTAGATACCAGTCACTCTGTAAAAACCCTCATGCCTCTTTATAGTAGGAAAGAAGGAGTATGGTTTATTTCATTTTATGTCCCATATAGATACTAAATTGCAATAGTATTTATTGAAAAGCTTTCCTTTATACAACAGAGTGCTCTGGCACTTTTGTTTAAAATAAAGTTAACATTTAATTTTGAGTCTATTTCTGGACTCCCTAGCCTATCTAACTGATCTAATTCTAGATCTTATGCCAATACCACATTGCCTTTATTATTGCAGTTTTTATATAGTAAGTCTTGAAATCATACTGTAAGCACCACAACTTTGTTAACTTTTTATAAAATTGCTTTGGTATTTCCATATTATATGCATTTTAGAATCAACTTGTCAATTTCTATGGAAACACAGATCTATTGGAATGTGACTGAAATTATGTTGAATCTATAATTAGCTATTGGAGAAATTGACCTCTTAAATATAATGGATCTCCCAATCAATTGAACATACCTCTGTACATAATTTAGTATATTGTAAGGTCTTCAACAAAATTTGATAGCATTCATTATATAGATCTTTCACATACTCTCCTATTTTTATACATGCCTTATTTTTATTGATTTCTGATGTAATCCCACTATTGATAGAAAGCACATCATGTACAACTTCAATGACATTAAATGTTTTGGTATTTGTTTTCTGTTTTCCATATGGATGATCTTGATGAACATTCCATATGGTCTTATAAAATGAACCAATAATAAGTTTAAGGAGAATGAAGATTTTTCATCTAAATTTGAGATTGTGGAGCACATTTGTGACATAATTTCTATAAAAATGTAAAATTTAAGGCTCACAGAAATGAGTGACATATGATTAAGAACAAAGAAAGTGAAAATAATTAATATTTAGCACACTTTTACAATAATTGATATGATATTGATATTGATACTATATTTCATTTTTTCATTTTACATTCTGAAATCTTTTTTATTCACTTAAGAAACATTTTAAAACACAGGAATGTTATTGCCTATTCATTCCTACCAATTTTTTAAAGAACACTTAACATATGCCTAATTGTAAGTTTCTGTAGTTCATCATTATTTATTCATTCATTTATTCATTTGGATCACAGACTAACTTAAAAAGTCTCCAGTTCCCCCAAATATCCTTATACATATCATTTATGATATAGGATCAATGGCTTTAACTACTCAACCATAATTATATTTAACCAAAGATAGGTTAAATAAACTAACCTAGATAATGCTACAGATCTTTTCAACTTCCTTTTTGTATTCGAAATGCTGACCTTCTGATGCTGCTGCCTTAGTACTAATAGTTATTTCCTTGGACTATACAATAGCGATAAAATAAAATTGTAAGGTGCCAGAGTGTACATTTAGAAGAACATTGGATTGAAACCAGAAAAAGAAATCAGATACTAAATCTAGTATATATTGACATGTGATCTAGGTTGAAATGGATTATATTTTGGTTATTTTTTGGTTCAAAATAGTTGTAATAGAACTTTCTTGAATAATGTTTACATGAAAAGATTACATGAAATTAAGCATGTAAAAGTCCCTAGGTCAAAAATAATAGAGCATGGTAAATCTTTCTCACTAAAGTTCATATTTTTAGCTGAAATTTTGAAAAGGTATCATTGGCCCAGATAACTAATTGATGTGAACATTTTTCAGGCCCTTGAAACAGGTTTTGCAAGTTACACATATTTCCAGACAAGAAGAGAACCTGAATCTTTCAGAGCACAAGGGTGATGCTAGTTAATTTGTGTTAAAATTTACATAAAATGAGATGTGTAATTATTTGCAGTTTTATCTATATGTATTCATTTTACTATAGAAATTAATGTTAGTCTAATGTCTTGAAAGAGTTAATGCTCCCCTTTAAATTGACATAACAGAATTACTTAAAAACTAGAAAACAAACTTTTTCATTTTCTTTCTGTTCCTTTTAGTGACTGGAAATTTATCTATCAACATAAACAAAAGAGTACCTTATTGAAATTAAATATACACACACACATATATACTAGTATATCTCATTTAAATGTGTTTGTATATTCCAATAAGGTTCTTTTTTTATCATATAGGAATATGTGTGTATATATGTGTGTATATGTATGTTATGTGTACATAATATACATTTTATATATGCAAATACACAGAGGCATTATTATAAATATGTTCTGCAATAATAAAATGACTTGTTTGAAGAAGTGGATCATCTTAAAGTATATGCTATTGTAATCTGTTAATGTTCTTAAGCATATAAATTTTAATTTTTGAAAAACAAGACTTATACATGTGAATCATCTCTCATGTCCAGTGAAATATAGACAAATTGTTTAATAAATTGTTATTTGGGCAAAATGTTTGTGTTCTAAGTTAGTATAGTTTGGGGAATTTTTAATTCTAATACTAGCTTTTCTATATTTAAAAAAAACTTAAATATTAAGCCTATACATTTGGTTACTTTTAGTTAGACACTCTGACTCATATCTAGCAATAATACTCATTTGAATTAAAATAATATAAATTGTTTCTTAAAACAAAATTCAATGTACTTGATAAAAATAAGCACCCATAATTCAGTGTAAGGATTATTGCCCTCAAACATATTTGCTATAATACAGGCATTTTTACTGGCCTCCAAGTAGATGGAAGGCCATGACTTGGCCTTCCAAGTCATGCTGTTCATTATGGAAAAGAAGTTCTGGATACATCATATAAGCCAAGCAAACAAAAGCTTTATTGAAAGGAAAAGTACATTCATAGGGAAGTGAATAGGCAGGCTCAAAAAGAAGAGCTGCACTGAGAGAAAGTGACTTTAAATCTTTTGTAGTCTTACTAATTGAGGGGAGAAATAGTCAAGGCCAAGGGGATGGATTTTACCAAGAATTTGGGTAGTAATGCCTAGAATTGGTTTCCTTTCATTTTCATACTTTATATGGTTGTCTCAGAACTGTCATGGTGATTGCAAGGGCAGAGAAATTTTAAAACCACAATGTAAATGATATTGTATTAATAACTAGACAAATTTCATTTAAGATGGCAGAGACAGCTGACAAGCCAGTCAGGCCAGTTCTTGCCTGCAGTTATCAGCCCATCTATTTAGCTTTTGCTTGATGGTTGTTTATTTTAACACCTGAACCTGATCTTCAAACCCTTGCACCCAGTCTGAGCCCTGTCTCTTAGTCTCTTACTCTAACAGCATGACCCCAGTATCCTAAACTTCTGAAAATAATCCCCACCTAATTGCCACATAGGTTGATATTATTTGGAATATGCCTATATGTAGCACTGAATACTTTAATTTATTCTATCCTTAAAACAAAAAAGTGACCCTTTTTGGGGGGAGAGATGAATTAGGTAACATGGGAATGACAAAAAGAGAGCAAACTCTAGAAAGAAAGATAAACATACAAGGGTAGGATTTTAAGCAAACCAAAAGCAAATAAACAGCATACAATGGGTGGGATTAGCCAACTATGGAAACAATACACCATAAGCAAATTGGTGCCTTAAATTATTTGTAAGCTGTCCAATTTTTTGAAGATTATTAGAATATAGGAAGAAAAGTATGTTTATATTATAAATCTACAACTGGCAAAGAATCAGATGCATCATTGTCTGTTTGAAATGACTAATCAAGTTAATGCTATGTTATGTTGTAACAAATTCTCAAGTCTCAGAAGCATCACACAGTAAAATTTATATCTTAACACAAATTGCTCCAGGACAGTAATCAGGGATCCAGGCTATTCTCACATGTGGCTGTGTCTTTTCATCCTGTGGCCTTCACATTGCTTCCAAGAAGAAAGAGAAATATGGAGGAGACATATTTACATCTTCCTTACTTGATCCTGAAGTGACATATGACACTTCTACTCACATTTCATTGAAAGAATAAGTAACATGACTCCAAACTAATTGCAAAGGTAGCTGAATGTTGATAAGAATATGGATATTCACTTGTCACTAACATTCTCTGCCACGTATTTATTATATTACTATTATTATTATTAAATCTAGCTTTAAAAACAAAACAAGAACTAAAAACCACATAGTCATGAGGCAGCCCTCTATTCACATTTGGTTTCCCATATATATTTTCTAATTGGCAAGACATCATACATAGATATGTTTTTCTGATTGTCAGTTGTAGTTCTTGCTATCATTAAAAAATAATAATAAGGCACCTTGGTATATAAGCGAATCTCTTATGGGTTTGGTTTGTGTGAATTATCTTTTAGCCACTGATTTATTCTACATACACTTTGGTTTTAAAAAGAAAAAAATAGGCCGGGCGCGGTGGCTCACGCCTGTAATCCTAGCACTTTGGGAGGCCGAGGCGGGCGGATTGCTCAAGGTCAGGAGTTCGAAACCAGCCTGAGCGAGACCCCGTCTCTACCAAAAATAGAAACAAATTAATTGACCAACTAAAAATATATATAGAAAAAATTAGCCGGGCATGGTGGCTCATGCCTGTAGTCCCAGCTACTCGGGAGGCTGAGGCAGTAGGATCGCTGAGCCCCGGAGATTGAGGTTGCTGTGAGCCAGGCTGACGCCACAGCACTCACTCTAGCCTGGGCAACAAAGTGAGACTCTGTCTCAAAAAAAAAAAAAAAAAAAAAAAAAAAAAGTTCAAATTTAAGAACTAGGCCCTGGAATTTATTAAAACTGTCCTACTATAAGACTTTTAAAGTATTAAGTCACATATCCTTGAAATTCTTTTTCATATTTCCCTATAAATTCAACAGTAATATGATATAGTAATATGATATCATATTACTGATAACAGTAATATGATATATACTATTCAACAGTAGTATGATATGATACTTAGAATGGTGTTGCAGAATCCTTAATGCCAATGTTTATAAATTATTCATATATTTACAAAATTTCTCTCTGAAAACAATCTCATTCATCCAATCTTGAAATCATAATTCTACCTGAGACTTGGCATTGTTTATCGGGATACAACCAAATGAGACTCAAACTTGATTATCCTTACAAGTAAATGAATAATTGATTTTACATATTATATTAGGGTTATGGCAAGTATTAAAAAATAATTTTATTTGTCTGGATTTAGAAGTATATTTTTATTATAGCCAGGTAGTAAAAATCCTTAGATTATATTCTGGTCTTTATCCATGCTTACTATAGGGATATATGAATTTCTTTTTTTTTTTTTTCTGTCTTTTCTTTATTTTTGTTGCCTCCATGTTTTATTATTCTTATTTTTTTCTTATTTTATTTTTTAATTCAAGATATTAATTTTTCATTAATAAATTTAAACTCAACAGAAGAATGTGAAATATTCACATACATATTAGTGTAATTGATGCTTTTACAGTAAATGTAAACTTATCTTCTTACCATTTTGGCTGGGATGTTTTTAAAAATTTTTTTCATTCTTCTTAAACCATGTATTAAAGTTGATAACAAGCACCAAGAAGCTGTGATAAATGTTTACAATAAAAACCAATAGTAAAAATTCTCTTTACTTAAGTAGGTAATGGCTATTTGTTACCTACTTGTAATTATATAAAAATGTATATAATATATATATAACAGAGAATAATAACAATTTTGAGTCCAAAAAGTACTACATGAAATTTGATCTTTCTTTTGAATGTAACAATTTGTTGAAAGAATGCCTAGCAGAGAAAAAAGCTTCTGTAGGTAATAAAATTGTTGTTCTAGCTAACATTTAGTATGAGTATACTATGTATCAGTGACTATACTGAAACCATTATGAGCGTTAATTTATTTTGTACACTAGTTTTTCTGTATAGTAGAGGAAGAAACTTATGAGACAAAATAATATGCCCATTGCAATGTATATACTAATTGTATTCATATTTCTGTCTTAAAACCATAATAGACTGGCTTATAAACCTCAAAAATACATTTCTTACACTTCCTGAGGCTAGGAAGTCCGAGATCAAGGCATCAGTAGATTTGATGTGTGGTGAGGTCCTACTTCCTAGTTCATACATGACTCTCTCTGCCTGTGTCTTCACATGGTGGAATGGGAAAGGAGTCTTTCTTGAACCTCTTTTTTATGGGCACTAATCCCATTTATGAGGGATCTGCCCTGATGACCTAATCACTTACCAGAGACCCCACCTCCTAATATCATCTCATTGGGTGTTACAATTCCAACATATAAATTTGGGGGAGAAGGTCAAGCCTTTTAATCTATAGCAATTTACTGGCTTAACGAGAACTTCTCTTAAGCAACTGTGACAAACTCTACTGTTAACCACTCCTCATTGACATTTAAGCTAGTATCTTACACAATATTCTTCAAGATTTTATTTAAAATTTTCTGAACACCTTCTTATGTCATATACAATGATTTCATATAGAACCCAATGAATAGAAGAGAAGAAAGTGGAACCGCTCTGGTAGAAATCAGCCTTTTCTTGCCTGTTTGGTGGCTCCTGTTCTATTGCTTGAGGGTAAATTTTTTAGAAAACTGACTACATTAATTCCAGGAAAGAGCTCTAGTGAATATTTACTCTCAAAAAAAGTAAAGAAGTATGCTTTTCTGTTAAAAATAACTTTAAAATTCTGCTAATAAATAAAAATAATATAGTGCATACAAATTACAATTATTTCTCTCCAAGGAGAGTGACCTGAGAGTCTGAAGAGCGGGATTTCTTCCATTCAGATGCTTATCTCTCCCTACCCATCCTCCCCACTGAAATTGGGAGAGTAATTTATTGAGTGGCTCCCTCCTCCCAGCTGGTGTCCTGCAGTCTCAAGTTTCCAAAGAGACTGGGGCCTGTGCCTTTCCCCTTGGGGACCTGCAGAGGCCCCGGGGCACCCTATCTAAAATCTTCCTGCCTTCCAGCATTTCACAGAGAGGCATGCCAGTGGATCAGACATGAAGATCAGACCCTGTGCCACCAGGATTCTAGTGGGTTTCTGGGGGACACAGCAGGGAGGTTTAAAAGCTGTACTTGAGAGGGAAGGGAGCTTGCATGGGTGAAAGTGATGGGGAAAAAAAGCTATAGGGGTCAGAGACATGGTGAAAAGGGCAACACCCATCTCACCCACAGAAAAGCTGTGTTGTCAGATTAGGGCTGATCCTCTGGCAGGGAAGATCCCAGTTGATGTCATAGCAACCAAGTTCAGCAAATTCATGGCCATGGGCATAGGCAAAGCAAGAGGGGTGGAGCTCACTCCCCACAGCCAGTCTGGGAAGCATGGTCCCTCACTCACAAGCATCCTTTCCAGGTTGGAGAGTTGTCCTTGGCCCTGCTCCCAGAGGCTCCCCTTAGTGGTGGGGAAGACAATCTCTGCCACCTGCCAGACTTTACAAAGCCTTCCAGCCTCCCACACCTAACAGCACACAGCCTTGCCCCTCTATCCACCTCTGATCTGGGAGAGATCAAGCAATGTCCGAGGAGCTACAAGGCCCCTCCCAAAGCCTTGAGCATTCAAGTGCTCCACCTGAGGGACAAGAGGTTATCACAGATGAAAAAGAACATCTCTGCAGTTGGCTCTCTGCAAGCAACAACCACTGACAACTCTTTAGCTCATTACAGCATCCACCAACCCAATAAAATGGGTTTTACTCACTAGCATCATCCACCATCTTGGAGATTAACCTGAGGGTCCCAACACAATTTGCACTTCTTTGAAGAGAGGAAGACAGAAGGATAAAAGCATGAGGGGACACTGCTTTTTAGGGCAGAAACAAAAGTTACAGGCAGATTAATCTGTGAGTGGGTTTCCCTCTTCCATTGCAGACATCTGAGCTAATCAGGAAGCTGCTCAGAGTCTGTGCAGAGAAACTCCACTGGAGAGCAGGTGCAGCAGAGAGATGGTGCCTCCCAATTCCCCAGGTTTCTGCAACAAACCCCGTCCTGATCATTCTGGTGCATGAAGCCAGGTTTGCACAGGATCCAGAGTCCTGGTAATAGCCTTTGCATTACTCCTGCCAAGCCAGGGAGAGAACAGACACGCCCCTGTGTAGTGCCCAGTTACTGGGGGCTGAACACACCTCCTTCATGGTGTGGGAACCAAATGAAACAGGTGACCTAGATGCCCAAGACACCACCTGGGAAGCTAGGTGACTGCTTCAGTGGGTTCTAGGTGTGACTGCTTCAATGGGTTCTAGGTGTGAGGTAAGAACTTGGGACAAACAGCAGACTTGCCCAATGATGTGGATCCTAGGCCATTGAGACCATGCAACAGGACATCAGTAGTCCCTACACCAGTGGATCAATCCCCCTTAGGAGTGGTTCTGCCTACAAAATTCCTAGAGACAGCTCTGAAGCTCTCACTGTGCCCAAGTTTGAGGCTCTGCTCTTGTAGCTCCAAGGCCCCCACTGGGCCTGCAACTCCACCCCTAAGACTCCAGAATTGTGCCTGTCCCCCAAGACCCCAATACTTAGTCTGTACCATTGACGCTGGGCTAGCAGAATTGTACCAAGTTTTAACATTTCACTCAGGGTCCCCAACCCTGAGCAGCCATCACTCCTGGATTTGGTTTGAGAGGGTCACCAACAAAGGAGAACAGGTGCCCTGCAATTCTATTAACACAAAGGTGAGAGAAGGGGAGCCAGATGAGAAGAAACTAGCAAAAGAACCCTGGAAACATGAAAAAACAAAATAGTTCAATATCTCCAAGGGAGAACAGCAGAGATAGAGCAGTGGACTATCCCAACAAGGAAATTGCAGAAATAACATAAATGGAATTCAGAATATGGATAGTAAGTACAATGAATGGAATTAAAGAGAAAGTTGAAAACCAACAAAAAGAAGCCAAAAATATTTCAGGAAATCAGTGAAAAATATGAAGCAGTCACTAGAGAGCTAGCCAACATAAGAAAGGATAAAATAGAACTTAAAGGATGAAACAGTCTTTTAGGTAATTTCAGAATGCAGCAGAAAGCTTTGACAACAGGCTACACCAAGGAGAAGAAAGAATCTCAGAGCTTGAAGACAAGGCTCTCGGGATCTCCAAGTAACTCAAAGAGGCAGACAAGAGCATTAAAAAGTCCAAGCAATCACTAAGAGAGATATGAGACTATGTGAAGTGAATTAACATTCTAAATTATAAGTATCCCTGAGGGAGAAGAAGAAAGAACTAAATAGTGTGGAAAACATATTTAAGGAAATTATTGAGGAAAATATCCCTGGTATTATCAGAAATTCAGATATACAGATATAAGACAAACATCAAACACTGGAAAGAATCATAGTAAATACGTCATCTCCAAGACACATAATAATCAACTTGGCTAAGAACAAATGAAGGAGAAAATTCTACAAGTAGCAAGATGAAAGCATCAAATAACAGAAAGGAAAATCCATCAGAATAACTGCAGACTTCTCAGTGGAAACCTTACAGGCCAGAAGGAATTGGGGCCCCATTGTCAATTGACTTATGTAGAACAACTGCCAGCCTAGAATTGTGTATCCTGCAGAACTACATTTCACAATCAATGGAGAAATAAACACTTTTCCAGAGAAGCAAGCACTGAGGGAATTTGCCATGACCAGACCTGCCCAGCACAAAATATACAGAATATAGCACTATACATAAATTAGTACAGTAGATACTAACCAGTGTAAATTAACCTATTAAAAAAAACCCCAAACTTACAATCCTATAAAAAAAATAGAACAAGAGTTAAAACAAAGCCAGAAGGAACCACCCGCCAAGGTGAACAGACCAGCATCCCACATATCAATGCTATCAGTCAACGTTAACAAATTGAATGCTAAATCTAAATCTCTCAAAAGACATAGGCTGGATGAATGGATGGAAAAGCACAACTAAAGTACCTGCTGTTTTCAGGAAATGCATCTAAATCACAAGGACATTACTACTATATGTGCACATAATGTTGATCAATTAATATCAATTTGACGGTGAGTACACATGATGCCTGCTTTTCCATTCTTGTGATACTTCACTTAGTAGAATGGGCTATGGCTCTATCCACGATAGAACAAGAGGTTCTAGAACAAGCAATATCACTATTGGGTATTTACTAAAAAGAAAAAAAGACTCTTCATCAAAAAAGTCACCTGCACTCAAATGTTTATTGGCGTACAATTCACAATTGCGAAGATGTGGAATCAAACCAAGTGCCCATCAAATTCATGAGTAAATTAAAAAAATATTATATATGTATACCATGAAGTACTAGGCAGATCTAAAAAAAGATGATTTATATATTTTGCAACAATCTGGATGGAACTGAAGACCATTCTCCTAACTCTGCAGTCCCCAACCCCCAGACCCCAGAGAAGTGCTGATCCATGCTCTGTTAGGAAACAGGCTATGCATCACTGCCTGAGCTCCACACCACTGCTCCCCATCACAGAACAGCCCTCCCCACTACCTCCAGTCCATGGTAAAATTTTCTTCCATGAAACCTGTCCCTAGTGCCAAAAAGGTTGGGGACCGCTATCTAAGTAAAGTGTCTCAAGAATAGAAAAACAAAGACCATATATACTCACTGTTAAATTAGAACTAAGAAATGAGTACACATGTGTACAGACGGAAGTAAAACTCAATGGAAATCAACTGGGGATATGAGAGAGGTGAGGAGGAGCAAAAACTCATCTAATGGGTACTACGAACACTATTTGGGTGATAGGCATATCTTTAGAAAGGACTCAAGCATTGCAAAAGTGATCCATGCAATCTAAAACATTTGTATCCCTTTAATATTTTGAAATTAAAAAATACAGAAGCAAAAAACTATAATTTCAAGTAAGTTTGAAAGCAGTCTATAAAACAATGTCTTAAAATAGTAGCTAACAAAAAGATTGTAAACCCAAGTTTAAATGTCTTCATTTTATAAAACTCATTCTCTTTCTGGCCTAATATCTGATATCTTTGATTTAATTCATTATCTCCATAATAGATAATGTAAAAATGTTATAAGAAATAAATTCAGCATCATATTATCAAAGAATCCTTAGGAATATTTCCAGTTAAGATTTTAAAGTCTATCATTTTAATAAAATTTTCACCCATCCATGAAGATCTTCTCTTTTCCCTTTTAATCACACCTTAACCCTGACTATCCCCAATATGTACGTGCTTTAGATGATAATCTCCCCAGAAGCCAAGGGTAGCTACAGACATAGTCACATCTTAGGACAGTTGGTAGCACTATAAATTCATGATCGTAATTTCAAATTATTAATAGTACTCAACAGTGTTCAGTGATACACTACATTTGCTCAATTTAATCGCCCACCCTCCACAGCAGGGGTTTCCAAAGTGTGTGGTCCATGGACAGGCAATGACTTCATCAACTTGGAACTTGTTACAAATGCAAATTACTGGCCTCACCCAGACCTACTAAATCACAAATTCTGGGTCTTGAACCCAACAATCTGTGTTTTAATCCTTTCATGTTTGCTTTTATATTGGTCCCCTTCTCCTCTCAGGAAATTTACACTCTTAAATATCCTTTTCTGTTATATAGTCAACCTTCCCCTTGCAATTGCATATTTGCTATTGGCTTTTGCACAGTTTTCCTTTTAGCAAGAAAGTACAAGTAGTTTCCTATCAGAAGAAAACTTTAATACTTACTGTCTTCAATTTTTCATCTCTTATTTGTTACTCAACACAATAAAGTCTGTCTTCCATCCTCATCAAGTTCTAAAATGTTCTTAAAGTTCACTAATAGGGCATACATCAGTATTTAGGGTAATTTTTAGTTCTCCCAATTTCCTATCAATAGTTGCTTTTTATTTCCTGAAATCATCTTGTCTTCATTTTTACATTTGTAAGTGACTTTGAGACAGAAATGTTAAGAAACAATTGGATATATCTGGGTCTTGTTGTGAAGATAACAGTTGAAAAATTGACTATAGCTCTGTGAGTCATTGGCATGTCTGTGGTAATTGAGGCTATGTATGTGTGAAATTGCCTAAGGAGGAAATACGGAATAAAATGAGAAGACTATTAACTTGAACTATGAATTTGTGAGTCATCTGCATGCTTGTGGTAATTGCAGTTATGTATATATGAGATTGCACAGAAATTACAGGATGAGATGGAAAGAATCCTAAGAACCAAAAAGTGAAGAAATTCTAAATTGAGTGGCTGGGAGGAAGAAAATAAACCTATAATTTTCTTCAGTGGCCTCTTTGTCCTGAACCCAGCTGCTCAATTTTGGAACCTAGGCATTTCAAAATCAAATGACCAAAAGCAAATTTGTAATCTTTCCTTGCAAACACAGTACTTGCCTAGTTTTATTTTTCTAAATAAAAAAAACAAAACAAAACAAAAAAAAAGCAGCACTATTTACTCTTTTCCAGAAACCAGAGACCTAGTTGTCATCACATTGCCTGGCTGTCTAACACTTCTCAGAGATGATTCTTTACAAACATATGGGTTGTTTGATTGAAATATTTCTCAAACCAATCCCCTCTCTCGGTGTCTACTACTATCACTCATGTAATGACAGCAAAGTCATTCTGTCCGCTTCCCTTTAAAAATCTCTCTTGGATTACTTTCTCTAGCAAACAGATGATGTCTTCTGAATGCAAGTCTTACCATACTACCCTTTGGCTTAAAGTATTTTAGTGACTTCCTAATACACTTCAAATAAAGACCAAAATCAATTAATAAAGTAAAGCCCTACATGGTCTGGACCCTACTTTTCTCCATATACTCTTCTTATTCTCTGTTTATTCCGGTCTTTTAATTGAAACCAACTTTCCTTATTTTAGCCTCACAAACTCACTCTTCTACCCCATTCATAAGATCTTTTCTCAAAGTTATCTCTGGAGTATATCAATACCTCTTCTTTAGCTAATCTCATATTTTCTTTAGGTGTCCATTCAATCCCAAAATGACAATGTGGGATTTGCCAACTAATATTTACAAAGTGACCATTTTTTTCTGCTTCAGATCATTTGAATAAATTTCAGATTTTTAATAATTAAAAAATTAACTTGTATCTCAACATTTTTATTTACATAAGACAGAAAAGTTATGAGAATAGATTGCATTTTCACTCCATCTGATTTATATATTTTACAAAAATTTATACATATGTGATTTTATTGATACAGCTTTTACACATTTATTCACACATAGGTTGAACTCATTTCTTATATTTTATTTTCATATATTTCTAGTTACAACTTTTATCTTATAAAATAACTACTGTAACATTGTCTCCCACAAGTTGTCTGTCTTAGAGGAATAACATTCTGTAGCATAAGCAAATATATTTGGCAAATGGTCCAGAAAATGTAATATGATACAAATTTGGCATTTTCCTTATTTTTACCACACAATATCTGTATTCTGTGCTGACTAAAATATTATTTTTGAAGAAGTGTGTTATTGAAAATATCTAGGTAATGTTATCGCACAATGAAATAATTCTCTCATGTAAAGATTAATCTTACATCACTTGAAGTAAAGTCATATATTGAGCAACTTTTAGAACATGAGAACAAAGGATAAGCAACATTCAAGCATATAAAATAGATGCTACACAGTTCTTGAAGCAAAGATATGCATTTGCTTGCCTTGGAGATAAACCCTCTCCTATTTCAGAGATAGTGTGAATTAATATTATTAATGTTGCCATATTTTTTTTGTTTTTGGTCTGCAAAGATTATGAAGCCTGGGAAAGATGTGATTTCGAGAATCCAACACACTGACTGAGGTTAGTCCTCTGTGTTTAGTGGCATGAGGGAAGATTGAACAACAACAACAAAAAGACAAAGTTGTAAAATCCTACACAGTAGATCTTTTATCTCCGTGCCATGTATTTTCTCCAAATGATCTCCCATATCTTCAGCTATGACTGCTTTGGTAACAACTTTGATTTCACATTTCCTGTGCTTCAGATGCATATTTTTGTTTACATATTAAAGGGGTTCTCAAGGATATCTCATCAATACCTTCAAAAATGTATGTCAAACATGTTTTTTTTCCCTGAATATCTTACTTTATTTACTGTTATTGATATTAATTGAGGCTGTCCGAGTATAATTTGAGAACCATTACATCATTCTTAACACTTTTCTCTTTCATCTCAATGTTTCATTTTTCATAAGTCCTATCAATAGGACTCCCCAGACACATACATATAGAAAAACTCTGCTCCTCTGCAATGCTATTACCACTTTCTTAGCTAAGTTCTACATAATGTTTCTCCTGATATATTCTAACATTTAAAACATGGTTTTCTTGGTGTTATTCATGCTGTGTTATATCATCTATTACACTTTATACCATCAGCTTTTAAAAAACTCCGTTACACTATCTTTTGCGTGGAGCCTTTCTTGGCTTCTCATTTGTTAAATTCAAACTAATTGTTCGTCAAAGAACAAAAAGCATAAAGGTACTACTTATTTAATCTTTTGTAAACCATAAACCCTTGACCTATGACATTACTCTGGACCCTACCTCTGGCACATTTTTATGCTCATTTGATGCCGTAAATCTAAGACAGTCTCGCTGGTTTAATAAACTCTGTTAGCTTCATTAAACACGTGGGTAGATGTTTTGTTATTGGTAAAGAAATGAGTTAGTTACCTATCCAATCCTCTCCCTGTTTTTCTTCCTTAAAACGAAAACAACACAACAATTTATTTAGTTATTCATTCATGTCCCTCCAGAGGAGGTGACTGCCACCAACATTCTAAGTATCTTCTCTGATTGTTCTCAGTCAATGTGGTCCCATTCTCTCCTCTGTGGTGGATTTACCAAAGCCATGTGATTCAATTCTGGTCAATGGATTGAGAAGGCCTGCTAAGAAATCATTGAGAAAGATTTTCTACGCTAAGAAAGATACTGAGGCAGAGAAAACCTCCTCTATTTCTGGATATGATGATTGTATTTTCATTTCAACTTCTCACAAGTATTACATGAAGGGATTTTGTACATGTGGGTTCAAAGTACACATATATATGTAATACTGTTTAATTTTCACATATTTCTGGGTATATATTTTAATGTTTAAATACCCATTACAAAACTCATTTTTATTTATTGTTTCTCATGTCATCTGTTTTAAAGGAATACCACAAAAATTTTGCATTTTCCTCTCTCTGTATGTTGTTGTGTCTGGAAGTGGTACCTGGAACTTTCAGAGAATGACACACTGGGTCTTGAAGACATGCACAATCCTTACTACTGAAACTGAATTTCTTTTATGTAATACATAAATTTATTATTTTTAAAGCAATTTTGAATTGGGATTTCCTATTATATAAATCCAAAAGCATTTTGGTATCTTCTCTTAGTAAACAAAATCTGATTCAATTAGGTGTCCTGGTTTCCCCTTTCCCATATGCCACTTTTTATTGAATAATAAGGTTTCTCAATGATCTTCACTTTAGTTGACTCTTGATATATTACACATTGTTCCTGGCTCTAGTTATTTTTCTCTTTGTGCACTTGATTCTCACTAGTTTTTCAAGATGCATTCTAGATGTATCTTTTTATACCCCTGTGAAGTTTTAACTAATTCTCAGGCAGTTACTTTTCACTCCTATTATTGCAACTCAGCAGCAAGTGTTTTATATTTCTTTATTCACAGTCAGGATGTCCTATTTTTATTTCATATATTTTCATGACATGTATTTCAATCAATCTTTACAATGCCAACATTTAGCACTCTGAGATATGGTAGACATTCAGGTCAATGTTGGGGAATTATTAACCATAAGTGAAGCAACTATTTGGAAAATTATTAAATATCTACAAATTAGAGTGAGTCTATTTTTCTATCTCAATAAACTAAATATTCAAAAAGAATGAATATGGCTTTAAAAAATGTCTCCACCAAACCAGGAAAAACTTTTAATAAGAAATGCTTTCACAATTGCTGACTTTTTGAAAGAGGACAAGAACTGTTATTTGAGAATAGAGCTATAAAGGGACGAGTTAATGTTCCAATGAAAATTCCTAGGAGGCTGACACACTCCATTAAAACGAGAGGTATTTGGTCACTTCACTGAATTGCTTTAGAAAAAACCTCAGGTCTTGAGGAGTTCTCTCTGAAGCCTAGAGAATTTTGAAGACCACACAATGCTATTTAAGAATGATTTTAAATCTATTTTTATAAAGCCAATATTTAATTTTAATACCATACAAGATTGTTGATATTCCCATATTTATTCCTTTGACCTAAAAATTCAAAATACAAAGAAAAGTGTCCCATGATAGGAAACCATTTATTAAAGGAAAGCATGATGGCATGCTATAAAATATTTGGGTGTAAGAGTATGTTTTTATATTTAATTTGTTACAAAATTAAATAATAATTATCATTAAATTAATATTTTATAGTTAAAAATTGAGCTTCCTTAAATCCAATAACTAAAATCTTATACAGTTTTAAACTCTAAAAGATAGCCAGTGTGTTCATTGCATTGCTAGGTAAATATGCATAATAAATGAAGAAAATGTATTATCTCTAAACCAAGGCACTATGCAGAATGCTACTACATTATGGAAATATATATGAAATGTAGTCCTTGCTACTATATAACACTTTCTTGGGAGTAAAAAAAAAAAACAGCCAAACACAAACAAATAAAATGCTATGTTAATTAATAATTCTAAACACTATATAATAAATGTAAAACAACATAAATGAATCAGAGTAGAGACTAAAGGTTATACATATCTTAGAAACTGTTTTCTTCAATCATCTTGGCTTCCTATGAAAATTTGACTATGGTAAATAATACAACAGCCTTTTTTTTTTTTTTTTTGAGACAGAGAGTCTCACTCTGTTGCCTGGGCTGGAGTGCCGTGGCGTCAGCCTAGCTCACAGCAACCTCAAATTCCTCGGCTCAAGCTAATCCTACTGCCTCAGCCTCCTGAGAAGCTGGGACTACAGGCATGCACCACTATGCCTGGCTAATTTTTTCTGTATATTTTTAGTTGGCCAATTAATTTTTTTCTATTTTTAGTAGAGATGGGGCCTCGCTTTCGTTCAGGCTGGTTTCGAACTCCTGAGCTCAAATGATCCTCCTACCTCGGCCTGCCAGAGTGCTAGGATTACAGGTGTGACCCACCGCCCCAGCCTACAATAGCATTTTATTATTCCAGATAGCAGTTAAGCTGATTTACTCTTTTCTTTAGTGATTCTCATACAAATGATGATACATCTATGGTATCAAGTTAATTATATAATTTTTTGTTTTAATTTAGATTCCAAGTAAAAGGATATTCATTAAAATATTTTACAGCTTTTTTGTTTCCTATTGTTCTACTGTTTACCTTTATTTTTCACCTTTTCTCTTACATATGTGCATGTGTAATAATATGTAATGTGTATATAGAATGCATGTAGGTAATGATTGTATTACATAGCACATACATGTAATGCGTGTAATAATGCACACACACACACACACACATATATAGTAGTCTCCCCTCATCCACAGGGGATATGTTCCAAGACCCCCAATAGATTCCTGAAACCAAGTATAGTATCAAACCTTGAATATATTAGTTACAATAAAGTTTAATTTGTAGATTACACACAGTAAGAGATTAACAAGAATAACTTGCAATAAAATAGAATTATTATAACAATATACTATAATAAAAGTTATGTTAATGTGGTCCCTTTCAGAATATCTTATTGTATAGTATTTATCCTTCTTCTTGTGCTTTGTCAATAAGTAGCTGAGACACCTACTAGGTGACTATTGGGTCGGTAGTGTATGCAGTGTGGATTTGCTGGATAAAGAGATGATTCACATCCTGGGCAGGATGAAGGAGGTTGGCAGGAGATTTCATCATGCTACTCAGAGCAGGAGACAATTTAAAACTTAGAAATTGTGTGTTTCTAGAATTTTTCATTTATTTAATATTTTTGGACAACAGTTGACCACAGGTAACTGAAACCACAGAAAATGAAACTGTGAATAAGGAGGAACTACTGTACATATATATGTGTATATATATTTATTATATTTTTTATATATAATTCTTGTACTTTATTGATTAGAATTATTTTCCCAAATACCATGTATGATCCTTGAGAACACGATGTATGGATTTTATTGTTTATATGTACTGGGGATCGCATGTCTTAGGGCGAAATGCATCACAGATACTCAGTGAATATTAAATTTGAACAATAGATTATTGCTACAGTTTCTTGTTATAAAATTGATCAAGCAAATCAACTGTAGTCTCATATACAGTCCTTGTCTCTCCCAAGCAGGCTTTAGTTTTATCTTTGAACTGTTATAAAGGGATTTTAAGATGCCTTTTTATGATAAGAATTTATATTGCCTTCCTCCCAGCAGAGAATCAAATCATATGACTAGGTCTACTCAAGCTTTTAAGTATAAAATATAGACATATTCAAGAATATGATTGGGGCACTTTTTTTTTAACCAACATAATTTTTATAGAGTGAATTAGGAAATATATAGAATACCTGAAATATTGAAGACATTGATTTAAATATCCACAGCCAGTATTACCTGAGGGGATATACTGTTGTGATGTGCGTATTTATATATATATATATATATATACACACACATATAAACATGTCACATTAGTTGGCTGCTCATCTATCACATTCTATTGACAGAATGATGAGTCAGCCAATGGAAAATATCCTTCCAGCCCAGCCATTGTTACTACTAATAAGCACCTGCAGTAAACATCCTTACTTTGATTTTTGCAATTAAGTCTCTGTGATTCTGGGAATCCACACTGACACGGAAAATCAGTAAACTTTTCTCTGGACAGCATCACAAATGGTCTTATTTGGCCTACAAAGGAGAGCAACTAAAGAGCTTTCCAGGGCCTAGATACTCCCCTCAACAATACATTTTTAACAACTAGTGAAGACAGTATCTTCTGGACCTTCTTACAAAATAGAGTGAGAATGCAAGTCATACATCATCACTCCCGTATTCCTATATGCTTAAGCCTTTGAATTCCTTCATTCACCTCATGCAAGTCAAGCTGTAGCATCTCAAGCTATTAAATGTGGGCCACCACTCTGTCCAGGTTTCATTCATCAAATAATACGCTACTTGAACCACCTTTAGTGCACAAGGTAATACATTAGATTCAGAATTTCTACTAAACTCTCACAAATATTAATTGTATTTTTTCCTCCTTTATTTGTCTACATGCTCCCCGTTTTCTGAAGATATGTTAGCACATCTTGAAATTATTTTTGTGTTTAAGTTATTTCTTTCTGTGTGGGCCATAATGTATATCTTACTCCCCCCCCCCCATTGCCACTGTAGTATTTGGCATAAGTTACGTGTCTAATGGTAACAAGATGTGATTGAGATATGTCTTGAGAAGAATGGTATCCATCCCCTTTAAAAGACATAGGATTTTCCAGCAAAGAAATTGCAGTCTCCTCAGACACAGGAGGGTCATTTAATTCCATTGGCAAGAGAGACTCAGGGTTGTAGGAAGGAATAAGATTATCAGTTGCACCTGGGTCTACCAGATGTTCTCATTTCAAGATTTAGTCTCTTCTAATCTATGCCCTAATTTTAACATAGAAAATTGGTGAAACTGAATCATCTAACATTGTAACTCATCAGTCTTCAAAATTACATTTTTTGTTTGTCTTTATTTTTGTCTTTATATTTTGTCTCTGATTTTCTGGCAATATCAGACCTGTGACTACTAGAAAAAAAAATGTCATCTTTTTTATATTCTCTCAAGAAAGTATTCTACTTTTCATACTATGATGTTAGCTTAAAATTAAGCACATGAGCTTGTCATTTTCTTTCTACTAATCCTGTGGTGTACATAAAAGAATCAATCTTACACCACAGTAGTCTCAGGTTCTTGTATTCATGACTACAGTCATGACAATCATGTGAGCCATCAATTGGACTCCCTAAGGCACTTGCTTTGGTTAGCACTTCAGCATAATCAAACACAGATCATAGCTTGATTAATTGTGATGCCAATGAATGTTCTGGATTATTAGCATCCAAATTCCAATTATTAAGAAACTTAGCAGTATGTTTGAACCCAAGAATGTAACCAAACAAATACCAAAATTTCATCTTTATTTGTCTGTTTCCTGGGAGCACTACAATTACCAATTCTGTATCAGTCAGGGTCCAGTCAAAAGATAAAAAAACTCAGGGTACATTTAAATAGGGAGTGTTAATAAATGATAAGTATTTATTACCTAGTAACAAAGTAATAAATAATGAATATCTATTAAACTATTAAAGTGTAAATAGAACTTTAAAGAATAAGGAAAATTAGCTATACATAATAGCTACTACAAATATGATTGAGGCAGAGTATCAAGGAAGGAAATTTTTTGAAAGAGGTTCTCCTATACATGGCTAAGATTCAGATCATTGGAGTTTGTGTGGCTGTAGCCACTGGATGACAAAAAAGTTCACTGTGTTACTGCAAGCAAAGGAACACAAGCAGAATAAATGTGTTCTGGGGTGTCAATTTGGGGCTATAAACTCTCCAGGAAGTTGTCCAAAGTGTTGCTGCTAAGCTAATGGGAAGATGGTTGTAATACTTGCAGAACTGCTTGGGAAGCTGCTTGTGATAGTGTCATTGTAACTTACTGCTGGTGATCACCACTGAGTGTTAAGTATGCTGCCCACCCACCATGTTAGCTGACAAAATACAAATGTTTATAAATTCTAACTCCTATAATGCAAACAGAGCAATAAAGAGTGAATTGGAGCTTAGAGAAATTGATAACTGGCACAGAAGTAGACCCAAAGTTGGTCCACATGATGAAATTAACTATCAGGAACTTTAACTCTAATAAATATGTTAAAGAAAATAGTGGAAAATGTAATAGGAAAAATAGTGGAAAACTATGTATATGCTGATTAAGAATTACATCATACCACATTTCCATATGGTTTAAAAGTATTTTTAAACCATATGGAAATTTTAGAAATTAAAAACTATGTGATACAGCAAGTAAAGACTACATATGACCTAACAGAGGCTGGGCAAAAGTAGAATAAAGTTTCAATAAATTTGGGGACCAGTCAATACAAATGAAAAACTATTTATACAAAAATGAGCAAACAAAAGAATGGAGAAAGAATGCACAGAACATCTGAGCTCTGTAGATAATATCAAATGGTCAAATGTATAGATTTTTTGAATTCCCAAAAGAGAAGAGAGAATCTTGATGAAGATCTATTTGAATATGTAATAGATCCTTTTAAAATGTTTTCTAGTCCTTTTAAAATGTCAATTTCCTCTAAATCAGTCTGTAAATTTATTACAATGCAATTTAATCTCAGTATGATTTTTTTTGAAATTTTAATTGGATGAATTAAAATGTGTATAAAATAAAATATATATAAAATGAAGTTAAAGGTATTTATTATAGCTAAAATAATTTAAAATTTAGAAAAACTATACTACTTAATTTCAAGACTTATTATAAAGCTACAAAACCCAAGACAGATAACTAGAATAAGACCAATAATTTAGAAATAGACATAGATATATATGTTTTATGATGAGGCATTCAATCAATCCAACAAGGATACAAAATGCATTTTAATAATTATCCTGCAAAGAGTGGATAACTGTATGGATAAATTAAACCTAAATTTCTATCTCAGTATATGCACAAAAATGAATTTAAGATGAATTTAAAAAGCTAGACATATAAGGCTTCTAGAGGAAAATATAGGAGGATATTTTCTCTATTTTAGAGAGGCAAAACTTAATGAAAAAAATGAAAAAAAATTGTTAACATAAAGAAACACTTGATCTATGTGACTTGATAACAATAATGAAAATCTATTCACCATCAAATTGGTTTTAACTGATCAATACTTAAATGCACATATAGTAATAACATTCATCGGGTGTCAGGCAGATGGGATAGGGGGAAGTGGGGAAGGATATATACACACCTAATGGGTGTGGTGCACACCATTTGGGGGATGGACATGTTTGAAGCTCTGACTCAGGTGGGACAAAGGCAATATACATAACCTAAACATTTGTACCCCCATAATGTGCTGAAATAAAAAAAAATTTAAAGAAAGAGAAATGAAATTAAACTTCCACACAATGACTTATAGAAAAATGTATATAAACCTTATTCATAGTAGATGCAAATTTGAAGTAATATAAATGTCCATCAACAGGATAAAAGGATAACATATTGTTATATGTCCATAAATCAACAGCAATGGCCAACTGGTACATGCAAAAATATGAATGTATTCCCCAAAATATTATATTGGACAAAAGAAGCCAGACACTAATGTTGTGCATGGTTCTATACATATGAGGTTCAAATAGGAAGTGATGTGAAGAAACCTTAAAGAAGGATAAAGTGGTCTATATTTTATTTTTCATGGTGGTTACACAGATTTATAAAATTATCAAAACTCATCAATTATTCATTAAACCAGCTACTTAAAATCTTTGCATTTTATTTTATGTAAATTTTATCTCAATGAAAACAGAAAATAAAACACCTACACAAAACAATAAAAAAGTACTATTTCTCTCTTTATTTCCCTGGTTAC
Source organism: Microcebus murinus (assembly GCF_040939455.1). Taxonomy (NCBI): domain Eukaryota; kingdom Metazoa; phylum Chordata; class Mammalia; order Primates; family Cheirogaleidae; genus Microcebus; species Microcebus murinus. Next base: position 62,104,191 of record NC_134114.1, read on the forward strand.
AACCCGTAATGAGCAGTTCTCCAGTTTAATGAAATGGAATATAGTGAGATTTAATTTTCCCTCTCCTTTTACCTCTGTCTTCCCCATTTGTTAATTCAAGTTTCTAACATTTCAAGGTAGTGTAAAGAAAGAGTGGTAAAGCAATGAGGCAATTTTTATTTGACAATGTAGCTTTCACTTTCCAATAGATAAAATGTTTCAGAGGAGACTTCTTTTTTTTCAACCTAAACGTATTCTGTGGATTCTGTCAAGCTACCTTGGCTTAGAAAATACATAGTCTTCAGTTTCCATATTGGCACCTTGGTTTATCTAGCTATCCTCTTCATCCATGGTTACAGTTTTCTGGGCAAAATGTAAAATGATTTCAGGCAGGATTTGTCTCCTAAATGGTTCATATTATTCCTGTGAAAAACACTCATACCACCTTCATCTTAAATATCTGAGAGTCCATTCTTGATATAGCCACCTCTGTCCAGTTTTCAGTTGCAGTTTTAGCTTTCTTTAGCATAAGAGAAGGAACAGATGTCTGTGTTCTCTAACTGAAGGCAAATTATTTCAAAGGCTTTAAGGACTCCCTTGGACTTTTCATTACCATGGTTGTAAAGGAGAAGATCCAGTCTCTCCTTCTTCTCACTCCAAAAATATCTCTTTAATTCTCCACCGCTCCCCACCACCTTTAACTCTGTTCTATGAACTTCTTTATATTAGGAGTGAGAGATCCTAGAGAAGTGAAACCTATTATTAAATACATTCTTTGTTGCATTTATCTATTGACCTATGTCTATATCAATTTCACAACTACGTCAATGTATATAGCTATAAATTGAAATAAGGTATAACAGATTTAAATAGGGTGAGTCGGGGTGAGACCAATCATGCCTTTTGTCACATGTTGAACTAAATTGGGATGATTATAAGTGTATAACATGATACCGACTGTATCACTTAACACTTTCTCATAAGTATTTTTTGTGTTGTTAATTATAATTTAATATACTTCTAATGACTACGAAACACTATTTTCATTAGGGAGGTGTCGTACTTTTGTGTGTTGAGGGGGTAGTAGGAATTATAATTTTTTTAAGCATTTCCATATTGGTAGATATTTAGGTTCTTTTCTGTGTTTTTATGATAAACCATTATCTTATTTCTTTAAAATTCTGGACTATGGAATGAAAAGCACCAGGTAGGTGTGAGGGAGCATTCAAAATGACTATGTTGGTAAAATATCTACGCTGTTTTTACCATTGATTCCCTCCCTACTTTTCTTTGTATTTTCTCTCCCAGATTAAACAAAATATTCTAGTGCAATTCTGGTATCAGTCATTTACATTTTAATTGTGAAGCAATTACATTCCTCACTTATAGTTTTGTTAATCCCTTACCTTCTATTTCCTGTGGGCAGACATATTTGTCAGTTAAACAAGAGCTGTACTACCTTTAATTAAAAGAACACATGTTACAAGATAACCGATAGGTAAAGTAAAGATAAGGTACCAGAGAGCTTGATAGATTACTAGGGTCTCCTGAGCAATCTCCTCTTCTTATCTCATTTATCAAGGGTTTAGCATCTAGCCTTAAAGTATGGCTGTGAGGGAAACAGCCTGGTTATTTGATAGTGAAATGACCCTGAAAAAAATTATATATATATTTATATATATATATTTATATATATATATTTATATATATAAATTATATATATATATAGAGAGAGAGAAAGAAAGAGAGAGAGAGAGACAGAGAGAGAGAGAGAATGAGTAATTTTGACCCTGAACCTGAAAACTTCAATAGTTTTCTGGACTGTATAAATTTTTTAGTTCTTGGAAAGTTTGAAATATGCCATTCAAAATGACTCCTGACTACTTTTTATAAGATCTGATGACTCGGATAAACATTGACTATCAAGTGTCTTTTTGACTAGAATTGCTGGCAACAGGTCAAATGTAGGTTTAGCAGTGTTCATTTTAACATTGTGTCATAAGAGAAAAAAGAAATAATGGGAAGTCAATGTGACATCCAGAAAAAAACAGGAGATCCTGAAAACATTATCTTCTTATCCTTTATGTTTATTCAGCAGTCTCTCTTCAATGTCTTCGGGCTGACCTAAGAACTGTTTTCCTTAACACAAAGGTCCACTTGTTAGTTGGGGATCCTGGTTAGACATGTTCTACCAGGTATATGAGATGGCAAATGGTAAGACTTTGTGAAGATGAGGGTGTATGTGTGTGCAAAGATATTGAAACGGAGTGTTTGAAATAATAAAATAAACATATAATATACTATAAAACAATGATCTTCAAAATAGGGTACATGCAACCTGGGTTACATGAAGACTTTCTGAGGGAATACAGGAATAGTTTTTATCTAGTCTATTCTTAAATCCTATATATCCTATAGATCATATGACGTGCCACATATGCTGATGAAAAGAATATATATTCTATAGATTTTGGATAGAATGTGCTATAAATATCTGTTAGATCTATTTGTTCTAGAGTCTGATTTAAGTCCAGTGTTTATTTGTTGATTTTCTGCCTTGATTATCTGTCTAGTTCTGTCAGTGAAGCATTGAAGCCCCTGTCTATTGTGATGTTGCTGTTTATTTCTTTCCTTGATCTAATAGAATTTGCTTTATAAATCTGGGGTCTTCTTTGTTAGGTACATATATATTTTGGATTGTTATATATCTTCTTCTTGAATTTCTCCCTTTATCATTACACAATGCCTATCTTTGTGTATTTTTACTGTTGTTGATTTAAAGTCATTTTTATCTTATACGAGACTAGCTACTCCTGTTGAATTTTGGTTTACAGTTGCATGGAATAGTGTTTCCACACCTTTACATTGAGTCTTTGAAAATCTTTGAGAGTTAAATAGGTTTCTTGGAGACAATATGTATTTGGGTTGTGTTATTTTTATACATTCAGTCATTCTACATTTTCTACTAGAGGCATTAAGACCATTCACATTCAATGTTAATATTGATATTTGAGATATTTTTCTGTTCCTCATTTTGATTATTACCTAGCTGCTTTGTATTCTCCCCTGTCTTACTGTTTTATAAGAGCTGTGGTTTTAACTTTTAAGTGTTTTTACACTAGTGAGTATCAATTGTTTTGTTCCATGTATGGAGGACATTTCAGCATTTCTTGTAGGGCCGGTGCAGTGGTTACAAATTTCCTTAATGTTTCCTTTTCTGGGAAAGAGTTTATTTCTCCTTTATTTATGAGACTTAGTTTTATAGGATATAAAATTCTTGAATGACAGTCTTTCTGTATTAGGATACTAAAGACGTAACTCCATGCCTTTGTGGCTTGTAAGATTTGTGTTAATAAATTTGCGGTTAGTCTGATAGGTTTTCCTTTGTAAATTACTAGATGTTTTCACCTCAAAATTTATAGGAATTCCTCATTCACATTGACTTTGGCCAATCTGATGACTGTATCCCTTTGTGATGCCCTTTTAGCAATGATTCTCCCAGGTGTTTGTTGAGCTTCCTGTTTCTGGATATCTAAATCTCTAGCAAGACCAGGGAAGTTTTCATCAATTATTCCCTCAAGTAGGTTTTCCAAGCCATTTTCTTTCTCTTCTTCACCCTAAGGGATGCCTATGATTCTTTATTTGGCCATTTTACATAGTCTCATATTTCTCATAGACTTTGTTCTTTCCCCTGCTTGTTCATTCTTTATTTTTGACTCACTGGGTTAATTTGAAAGAGATGTCCTCAAGCTCTGAAATTCTTTCTTCTGCTTTGTCTAGTCCATTCTTAAAACTTTCTAATGTATTTTTTATTTCCCTAAATACTTTTTTATTTTCCTGAAGTTCTAATTTTTTTAAACATATCTGTCTCTTTAGTAAATATTACATTCTCTTCCTGAATTATCTTTCTGTTTTTTTATTTTTCAGTTGGTTTTCCATTTCCATTTTTTCTTGGATCTCTTTGAGCTTCCTTACAATTTATATTTGGAATTCTTTATCTCTTGTTTCACTATTTTCATTTTCATTGGGATTCATTGCTAAAGAGCTAGTATAATCCTTTTGGTGGGGTCCTATCCCTCTGATTTTTCATGCTTCTGAAGTTCTTTCATTGATTCCTTCTTATCTGGAGCAATTGTTACTGTTTGTTTTGTGGTTTTCTTTTATCTAAATCATACTTTTCCCTCCTTACTTATAAAATAAGGGTGTGCCTACAGTATATGTTGGGTAAGAACCTTTGTCTTTGCTTTTGGGTGCTTTGATGTGAGTCTACATTCCAGATGAATACCTAGGTTATAGATATCCTTAGTATGGTGGTTTTCTCAATTACTAGTTATTCATAGGCTATAGCAGTTATAGACTATGTGCATGGAAACATTACCTGTTTCTTGTTGACAAGGAGAGGTGGAGGTCTTTGAAATCCTTCTCTTTCCCCAGCCCTGTGATCTTCTTAACAGTATGAATTATATTTGGATGCCCAGTTTAATCTCTTAGTAGGTGGTGCTTTTGGATAAGAGTCAGCCATGCCTCTTATGATTGAATCAATAAATCCTGTAATGGACTGTACAGGTTGTCCTCCCTGCCAGTATGTGGGGCTTGCAGGAAAGAGCCTGTTGCAGTGGTGTTTAGGGGACCTATGTCCAACTCTAATCAATCAGGAGAAGCACTTAAATGTCTCAGCCTATGACCAGGGCCCTGGAGCTCCCAGGTTACTCCTTGTGATTCACTATAGCAGAGATAGGTGAAAGAGTGAGGCTGAGTGTGGCCAAACCTGAGTTCAGGATTCACAAAGGTAAGTAACAAGAGCTGTCTCTGCAGAGGTCAAGGATCAGTTTCCAGGCTTCTGGGGAAAGCCATCAGAAAGAGACTGAAACAGCCCACCAAATCAAAAGTCTGCTTATGTGGGAGGGGCAATCTAGGATTCACAGCCCAGTAGATGGATGTGAATTTTGCTTTTCTCCTTCCTCCCTTGGTTTAAGGACCTCCTGCCAGTGTCTGGCCACAAGCAAGCTCACAAAACTAACTGAGCTCACCAGCAATGATGCTACAGAGTGAGAACTCACCTGCTCAGGATCCTGCCCTGGACTGAAAATGCGTCTTTCCTATATGGTGAGAAGTGCTCTGCAAGTGCACTGCAGCTCAAACCCACACCACACTCTCCTTTTGGTTCTGCCTCCTCCCTCACCTCCCAAGATTAGTTCACAAATAATTCCCTCAGCACCTTTGAACAATGTGATTAAGTCCAGCGTGTATGCGATCTGGACTTTGTGACTGTTCTATGATCCCACGAATTCAATCCCTGACTATGCAAGGGAGGAGGGTGCTGAGTTTTCCATGGCGTGCTCAAACAGGCTTTCTGTCTCTTTGCTTTGGGGTATGCCCTGCTCTGCTTGAGCAGCCAGGATGGCAGCACCAGGGAGGGGTGGCAGGCAGGGAGCTCACAGTTTGAGCACGCCTTGGTCTGCTTCAGGTCTGTAAGAGGAAAGGTGTGAGCCCTACTCCCTGTGGAAGACTAGGTGAGATGGGCATGCCAACAGAGGAAGCAGCCAATCCTGAGAGCCCCAGTGCAATCATTCCTTGGAACACTTGTGCAAACTCATGTGGGAACTACCATGGATGCATTGGCAACTGTGGGTGGGGAAGGAGGGGAGGTGTAGAAGAATTTGAATGGTAGATAAGTGACATCATGGTCCTCTTTGTCCTGAAGGACTCTCCTGGCTTGCTACACATTCTATTCTCTCTTAAAGGCAGCCCACTTTGAATGTCCATAGGATCACACAGTTCCCCAGGACCTAAAAGCCTCCTATGGCCATTTCAGTCTGGGCATGTGTTGGGAAATGTTTATGTGGTGACTGGTTACAAGAAAAGTGAAGGGCTAAAGTTCCTTAGGGAGGACAATGGGTAGAAAATTGGTATGGCACCCACTGCCTTGGCTTGGTTTTGTGGTGAGAGGGAGTAATTCTATGAAGAGTGACAGCTTAGTTCTCTGTTCTCAAGAAGCTCATAGTTGACTGGTGGCAGCAGCTTTTGGGCTTATTAGGTTAGAGAAAGGTCTCCAACAGTTCAGGAGCCTGCATTTGCCAGAAGTGTGAGGGAAGGAAAAATAAGCACCCCCTATTTGCCCTTTCCACAGGGTTCCAAATTTCTTAGGGGTTGATCTCTGCCGAAGTCTTGTTCCTTCTTGTTCTGCTCCATAAATTCTTTCCAATATGTCTGGCACTTTTCCCTCAGAATTATATCTGAGGTATTTTTTTTTTCCATCTAAAACTTTTTCATCTTTCTGAGAAAATCTGGAGACCAATGTCTCTATTCAGCCATTTTACCTCCCCTCCGACATTTTTTTTTTATTTCTCATTCTCGTCTGTATTTTTGTAGCAATGGTTGTTAATTATTCATACATATATAATGAAACATAGATATTATATTGATTCTCAGTTATGTTTCAATAAGCAATAAGTGATATTAATCTGAAGATAATTTTAAAAAGTAAAATAATCCCATCAATCTCACTGAAGCATTTTTAAAAACATTTTATAAATAATAATTATAGTAATGAATAATAATTTCATTAGTTATGTACTAATAATACCTATTAAGATAATCCTAGAGAAAAAATCAAACTTCTAATCCTATAACCACAGATAAATTATTTTTATATAATAAACTATAACTGATGATTAGTGAAATGCTTAAAATTATAATTGTATTAGAATACAATTCTATGAGAAATGTAGAATAGAAATAAAAAATGAAGAAAAAAATATTTTTGTATTGTTAACATATAGTTTTTTCAATTAATTTTTAAATAGATGATGCACTATTTAAAATATCAATATTTGTAACATGATGACATTTATAATTTTTGAACTACATAAATTTATAATATAATTTTCCATGTAAACTTAGAAATATGAATAAGGTACATTTTTATTGTACAAGGTTATTTACAGATTTGACAAAAAATAATTGAGGATCCCTGATACAAAAAAACATTCTCTGACAGACACCACTAATTGTTTGCCATTTTATATTCTTCATTTCTTTTTTTGTCATAACTTTTGATGTTGTCAGGATTGACCACCCAGCTGAAGATTCTATTTGCCTATTCCAATACTTAGATATAGCTGTGCAACCACTAGAATGCAAGACCAAATCAGGTGTATAACTTCTGCATGGTTACCTTGGAGGAAATTGCTTGCCTTCCAATGCAACAATTCGCCCTTTCAAACTCTTTGAGATATGGTAATAGCTGAACAGCTATCTTGGACCCTATAATGGAAACCATATGTGAAGGAGGATAAAACCAGCAGCCAATAAGCTCATCTTTAATTTGTAAAATGAGAGTGAAATAAATTGCTATCTTATTTAAATCACCATTTGGAATACTTATTTACAACATCAAATTCTATATTCTAAATTATGTAAATGTACATGCTACACAGCAAAATAAAATGAAAGAAAATGGCTATATTATTTAAGAAGATGTAAAAAATGCTGATGTAGTATAGTGATTGAATAATGTCCTGGATTGTACTAGGCATAATGAGCTTGAACTTCAGTCCTAGCTTTAACATGATATGGTTGTTTTCCTTTGGACAAGTAATTATACTTCTCTAAAAGTATTTCCTTAATAAGGGAAATGAACTACATATTTTAAGGCCTTATTAGTTAAATTACAGTGCTTTTTTTGTTTCCTGGTGAACACCAGGAGAAGTTTCAAGAAAAGCTGTTATTTAATTGAGCCTTGAAAGATAATTTAATGAATACCTCTGTTAGATCTGAATCATAGAGCAAAAGTACAAATCTTCTGGTATCTTCTAACAAGCTACATAAGGTAAAATAAATTGAGTTCATAGGACAATCATAGTATTAGAGCAGAGATATGTTTATTGAGTGTAGCAGCTAAGATGTAAATGCAAAAGTTCTTAATAGGTTGCTAACACTATCCAACACTTTCTTATATTTAAATGAGCTTGTAATTGCAATTCTTAGCAGACTCTAATACATAAGATATATAATACAGGCTGACACTGATCATGACAGTGATCAAGGTAACTAAGTACATTTCATTCTATTAGAAATAAATAAAGTCTTGGTATTTGAATGTGAGAAAATTAGAAGTAAGAGGACTAGAAAACAAGTGGAATTTTTGCAAGTTAATTTAAACATAGATAAAATGTCAGTGGAGTTTAAATTGAGAGTACATTAGCTCTTTTACATTTTAAGTGATTTAAATTATGTAAAATAATAAATTATTAAGCAAACTGATATCTGAAATCATTTACAATTTGTGTCAACCACCCAGTAAAAGGCAAATTTAAAAAAAAAATCTCAGTACCTATGATATACGTGATTCTTTGTTAGGCATTTTAACATGTTTTATTATTTAAATTTTAAAACAATGCTGTCAAACTATGTCCCATGTTATTAGAGATGATTAAACTAAAACTCAAAGATAACTAACTTTTCTGGTTTCCAACATTGTAAGTTGTGGTAACAAGATTTGTACCTAGGCCTACTGGACTCTCTACTTTATGTTTTTTCATAGCACACTCTTTCACCTTGAATTAGTTTTTTCAACCTCATTCCATTCTTACTTTTTCCATATAAATTTTTTTGAGAAAACAAATAAACTACATCTATTTGAAATGTACAATTTGAGGGGTTCTTACAGCTATATACCATTAAGATGCAGACATTTCCATCTTCCTCAAAAGATTCCTCATGTACGGCTGGGCTCAGTGACTCACGCCTGTAATCCTAGCACTCTGGGAGGCTGAGGCGGGTGGATTGTTTGAGCTCAGGAGTTCAAGACCAGCCTCAGCAAGAGCAAGATCCTGTTTCTACTGAAAAAAAAAAAATAGAAAGAAATTAGCTGGACAACTAAAAATATATAGAAAAAATTAGCAGGGCATGGTGGCACATGCCTGTAGTCCCAGCTACTCAGGAAGCTGAGGCAATAGGATTGCTTGAGCCCAGGAGTTTGAGGTTGCTGTGAGCTAGGTTGATGCCACTACACTCTAGCAGGGGCAACAGAGTGAGACTCTGCCTCAAGAAAGAAAAAAATATTTCTCATGTTCCCTTATAGTCCATTATCCCTTCCTTATCCTACTTAGGTAGCAAGAAATACTGATCTGTTTCTGTTACTATAGATAATTATTTTATATAAATGGAATCTTACAGTATACACCTTTATGTAGCAGCTCATTTTGGTCAGCATAATGATTTTGAGATTCATCCATGTTTCGTATTCTATAGCTTTTTACTTTTTATCAAGAAATATTTAGTTATATAGAAATATCATATTTTATTTGTTCATTCAATTATTGGTAGGCATTTATATTTGTTTATATTCATCTATTATGAATAAAGCTTTTGCCCATATTTGTGTCTACATGCTTCTGTGGATATATGTTTTAATTTCTCTCAGGAAAATATCTAGGAAAAGGATTGACTGGGTCCTCTGGTAAGTGTATGGTTAACTTTTTATTAAACTGACAAAGAGTTTTCCAAAGTGGTTGGACCATTTTACATTTTCACCATAAGTGTATTAGGTCCAGCTGTACTACATCTCACCAACACTTGGCATGATCAATCTTTTTAATTTTAGCCAATCTAACAGAAGTGCAATGATTTCTTGTCATGGTCTTAATTTTCAATTCTTGGAAAGCTAAATGAGGTTGAACACATTTCCTTGTGAATATTGGCCATTTTGTATGTCTTTTAATTAAACATTTTCCTATGATTAACTATTTTTTGATATTATTGATTATTTATCTTTCATATATTTTGTTGGATGTATGTGTTGTAAATATTTTCTCTGAATCTGATACTTATATTTTTGATTTCTTAATGGTGACTATTGAAGAGCAGACATTTGTAATTTTGAAAAATCTGTTATTTTTATATTAATATTATATTTTATGTTTCTTGCCTTATGTTATATTTTTTATTTTGTACTTTTCTATCCAAATATGTAAATATTTTCCTTTATGCTTTCTTCTAATTGCTTTAGTGTTTTTTGATTGTCTTTAGTGTTTCTGATTGTGTAGTGTTTTTTGATTGTCTTCTAATTACTTTAGTGTTATTTGATTGTCTATTTAGTGCTCTAATACATTTCAAATTAACTTTTTGTATATAGTTATATTAATTTTCTATCATTATCATAATGAACTATTACACAGTGGCTTGAACAATATAAACTATGACCTTAAAACTTTGAAGGTAAGAAACCTAACATGGGTCTCACTGGTGGAAACCAAGATTTTGGTAGGGGCTGCATTGTTTTCTAGAGGCTTTAGGGGAGAATCTGTTAACTTGCTCACCTGTATTGTTGGCAGAATTTATTTGCTTGCAAGTAGTAGGATTGAGGTTCCTATTTTCTTGGTGGCTGGCAACAGAGAACTCTTGCCAATTTCTAGAAGATGTCGACATTCCTAGGCTTGTGGCCCTTTTCTCCTACCCTCAATGTCAGCAGTGTGATTGGCATCTCTTTCATGTCACATCTCTTTCTGACCCAGGTAGGAAAAATTCTTCAGTCTTAAGGAGTCATGTGATTAGATTTGGCTAAAGAGACAATCTGTGATTATTTCCCCTTTTCCAGGTCCTTAATCTTTATCACATCTAGGAAGATGTTTTTGCCATGTAAGATAATATATTCATAGCCACCTCATTTGATCCTTACACAAACTTGGTGAAGTATATAGCACCTACATCGGCGCTATGGATTTTGAGTGTTAGAATATTATTCTTTTCCATTACTTTTTGATCTTGAAAAGACCAGCTTCAGGAAGAAGGCTCTAAATATTAGCCATATAAACACTCTTAGTTGTACATAAGATCAAGAACAATGAAATCAAAAGTGACTAATTTACCACAGAAATCACAGAGGAGCATCTCTTTGATTTTAATTTGAAAAGGAAAAATGAGAGTTTAAAAAGACATCATAATTCAATGTAATTGCTGTCCTGGATGGGATTCTGGAATAGAGAAAGGACATTAGGTAAAAACTAAAGAAATGTGATTAACAATGAGGATACATTGTGAGAAACGCACCCTTAGGTGATTTTGTTGTTGTGTGATCCCCAGAGTGTAACTACACAAACCTAGGTGGTATAGCACCTACTACACATCTAGGCTGTCTGTACAGCCTATTGCTCCTAGGCTACAAACCTGTATATCATGCTCCTGTACTGAATTCCATAGACAATTGTAACACAATGGCAAATATATGTGTATGTAAACATAGCTAAACATAGAAAAGACAGTAAAAGTGTGGTATAAAAGATAAAAAATGGTACACTTGCCTAGGGCACTTACTATGAATGGAACTTGCACGACTGGAAGCTTCTCTGAGTGAATCAATGAATGAATTAGTGGTGAGTGAATGTGATGGCCTAGGACATTATTGTGCACTACTGTAAACTTTATCAACACTGTACATTTGAGGCTGGAATTAATTATTTTAAAAATTTCTTTCATTAATAATAAGTTAATCATGGCTTACTATAACTTTTTACTTTATAAACCTTTATTTTTTTAACTTTTTAACTCTGTTTTAATAACATTTAGCTTAATACACAAACACATTATACAGCTGTACAAGATATTTTCTTTTTTATATCCTTATTGTGTAAGTTTTTTTCTGCTTTTAAATTTTTTATTTTTACTTTTTAAAACTTTTTTGTTGTTGTTGTTAAAAACTAAGACACAAACAAACACATTGGTCCAGGCCTTACACAGAGTCAGGATCATTAATATCACTGTCTTGCACCTCCAAATCTTGTCCCACTGGGAGGTCTTCAGGGACAACAACATGCATGGAACTGTCATCTCCCATGAAAGCAATGCCTTCTGAAATATCTCCTGAAATACCTGCTTGAGGCTGTTTGACAGTTGACTTGATTTTTTTGTCAGTAGAAGGAGCAAAATCTGAAATAACAACTAAAAAAATGTAGTACAATAAATACATAGACAAGGAACATAGTCATTTATTATAACTCTTATGCATTGTACATACATATATGTTATACTTTTATATGACTGGCAGAGCATAGATTTGTTTACACCTATCACCACAAACACATCAGTAATGCATTGCACTGTGACATTACAATGGCTATGATGCTATTAAGTGACAGGAATTTTTCAGGTCCATTATAATCTATGGGACCACCTTTGTATATGTGGTGACTGAAATGCCATTTCATAGACTTCACTTAATATTTATGTATCAATATTTATCTATTAATTTTAATCAATGTACCATACCATAATGTAAGGTATTGACAATAGAGTAATTTGGGGTAGGGTATATAAGAACTCTATAATATTTTCTTAATTTTTTTATCAATCTGAAACTTTTATAAAAATAAGTTTTATTTAAAAGAAAACATAAATCTGCACAGAGTCAGGGTTGAACTTAAGCAGTCATGAATTGTGCCTTGAATTCTTCCAACTCCAGGGAGCATAGCTGACCAGGCTGCTACACCCTGAAATCCATTGATTATTTGCTCCAGCCAGTGATTGGGCATGGTAGGCACAGCAAACAGGCTATTCTCTAAGAAACTCTTCTTATGGGCAATTTTGATTTGAGACTCCTTGATGGCCAAACTCAACTTTCTTTAGGCTGCCTTATATTCTAGGACATTTCTACTCAATCTTTCATTTGTCTCTTCTGAAATGTCAGACTTTGTTGCCTTATGGCTCCCTAGATCCTTGTATCCAACCCCTTTTTTATTTTCTTTCACTTGTGGGTCTCCTAATAAAATCTTTGCCAGATTAATCCTATATTAGCATATGCTTTTCAGAAGACCTTGGCTAACACACAAAATAAAGGCCAAAAACCATGTAATCATCTCATTAGATGAAAACAAACACATTGACAAAACTCAATACACATTAATGAGCAAAAACTCTTAGCAAACTAGGATCAGAAAGGAAGTACTTTAACCTGATAAAGGACGGCTGCAAAAACTTACTAGTATCCTATTTTATAGTGAAATATTTAATGTTTTCCTCTTTTGGTTGGTAATAAGGCATGGATCTCCACTGTAACTGCTTCTATTTAACATTGTAATAGGGGTCTTAGCTATTGTAATAAGGCAAGATAAAAATATTAACATCAAAAAAGAATAGCTATCCTGCTTCTTTTTGCAGATCATGTGATTGTTTACAAAGGATAGTCTTAGAAATGTACAAAATTAGTATTAGAATATTTGGATTTGCCAAGTCATGAGATATAAGGTCAGTATAAAATATACTAATTGTATTTTTATATGTTAGCAGAGGTAAACAAAATTTAGTATTTATAATATTACCAAAACTTATTAAATAATTAGGGATAAATTTGAAAAATATTTTTGTTACCTCTATACTAAAAATTATAGAATAGTACTAGGATAAGTAGCAAAAGGCCTAAGGAAATGACTTGAGAATACATATTGAAATTCAAACAAATTAGAAAAATCAAACATTTACTCTGGAACATTTACTCTGCCTAATTTAAATATTCACTATAAAAGCATAGTAATCAACATAGTGTAATGCTTATGAAAAAATAAACATATAAATAAATGATACAGAATGAATATTACAGAAATAGAACCAAGCATATAAGGTAAATTGATTATTGACAAAGTTTTTAAGGTAATGTCATCGGGAAGGAAGAGTCTTTTCAATCTATGATGCCAGAATAACTGAATATCCACTATGGAAAAAAATAAGTTATTTTTGTGGGGAGAATGATGATCCCCCAAATATGTCCATATACTAACCCCTGTATTCTATATGCCCATGTTATAATACATGGCAAAAGGGTCTCTCCAGATATGATTAAGGTTAAGAACTCTGAAGTGGGAAATAATAAGTAAGTAATAAAGTTGTTTATTTCATACAGAAATTCTAGAGGTAGGCCATTTAGAGCATGTACAAACTGCAAAAATGTCAAAAAAAGAACACTGTTCCCTTCATCATCTTTTACCAATTTAACTTGTAGATTTCACCCAAAGACTCATAAGGTAGCTTTGTACATCTATTAATAAAAACAATTTTTATATTCCACATAAAATCATGAAGTAATGTGAAGGATATAGGGCTGAATCAGATGACAGTTGAGTTTATACATTATGCACACTTTCCTGGCAACCTACCTCACTATATTTCACGTGTATCACATTTTCCAAACCAGGGTAATGTAGCCACTCAGACCCATAAAGGAAACTTGAAAGGTCAAGACAGCAAAAGAGCATACCCATTTCTATCTCCAACAAAAGTACAGGGAGGCTGGGCTATGAAAGTCTCCAATACGTTGCCTTACTTATATCAAGCCTAGCCACCTATTTTATCTTTGCCATAAACTATGATCTTAGTTGACACTGTAGGCTAAATATTTAGCATAAGGACTGGTACAGGTACTCTACTTTTCTTTAGTAGATGTTATTCAGAAAACATCTATCAGTTCAGAAAATTAAAACTACTAAACATAAGAAAATACTTAGAATACATTAAAATTTAGTTTTCCTTAATCATTTTGGAAGTTTGAGTTCCAACTGTTGTAAAACTTAATTTCTCCCCAGTTTATATATATATATATATATATATATATATATATATATATATATATATATATATATTTTTAGAGTTGAGTTTTTATTTATTATTAAAAACAAGAAAGCCCATTACATTAAATATTTTTATACAAAATGAACAAAGTTATATCATTAGCCTTTTCCAAGTATACATTACTAAAAAATAAAAGCTGATATCTCTTGTAAAACCATGTCAGGCAAAAATTCAAATAACTGAAAAACAGAAGTTCTTAAAAGAAAAACAGAAGCTAGACAATACAGATCATCTGGAGAGGATTATTGAAGCAGTGAGCAAATAATTTAAAATATGAATAAGTGTACGTAAGGAGGAAAAGGAAGATATTAGCATTTTCAAGAAACATATGACATAAAAAAGATGAAATAAAAATATAGACATATCTATATATGTATATGAAATGACAATCAATAAAAGAGATAAGTCATGGGATGGTAATAGCTGAAAAATGAATTTGTGAGTGAAATGACCATATGAATTAAATCTCACAGAAGACATAGGGAGGAAAAAAAAGAGATATAGGAAATAAGAAAAAATAAGAAATATAGAGAAAAAATGACAAATATATAAATAATATGAATACCTTAGGAGAAAAATAAAATAGAAATGAAGAAATATTACTATTAGTGACAAAATAGAAATTTCCCAGATTCAAATTCAAATTAGTTTATAGACTCCTGCTAGGTGAGAGAAGGAAAAACATAACCTAAATATATTATAACATTTAAATACAATGATTATAATAAAAAATACACATTTTAATAAGAACTAATTAAAAGGGAATGATGAGAATATGTATCAAATATTAAATCCACAAAAAATTAATATTTAGAATATACCATACATGGAACTCCTGCCAATCAACATGAATAAAACAACAAACAAGATTGACTGTTGGGTAAAAGATAGGAGCAAGATATTTACTGAGAAGAAAATCCAAAAAGTTTATGAAAATAT
Source organism: Microcebus murinus (assembly GCF_040939455.1). NCBI lineage: Eukaryota > Metazoa > Chordata > Mammalia > Primates > Cheirogaleidae > Microcebus > Microcebus murinus. The sequence continues at coordinate 62,119,728 of NC_134114.1, forward strand.
GAATGAGTGCTTATAATTTTAGTAATGACAATGAGGCAAATAAATGAGAAATCACCTTACGTTTCTTAGATTGGTGAAAATTAAAAAGCTGGAAAGTGTTATTTATTGGAGAGAAGTGAGAATATTGGGACTGGCATGTACTGCAGGCGGAAGTATACAGGGCTGGTCACTACAGTTCCCCTGTTACTTCACTGTCAAACATCCTGTGACTCAGAACTTTGGCATTGGGATATATACTTTTAAGGGAAATATATTCAGCAATATTCAATGCAAAAGTATTTATAATATTGGGGGAGTTAGAAAAAATCTCTTTGTTCAAGGATAGGAGAGCAGAAAGGTAAAATACAATGATTAAGTATCATGGAGCATCATGAGTAGTTAGGAACAATGGATTAGATTTTTGTATAGCAATTTAGGTGAACAGAATTTTTTTCACATAATACTACAAGGGGAAAAAAGATGAAAAAGGAGATCTGAACCATGATACCATTTACTAGAATGAAAACACATGAACAGGATATACCATACAATTTATAAGAATACATACCAATTAAGAGACATTAATTGAATATATTAGACTCATAATCTAAAGAAATAGAAGAAAATTAGAAGAGGAAATAGAGACCAAAAGGCATATGTAAATGAAATAAGAGCATGGCTGTGTTTAGACAAATGTTCTTAATATTCCATCATTTGCAAAGTAGTGTTAACTTAATTTGTACACTAGAGTTCCAAGAAAAAAATAAAAAAAATAATTAAAGAGGAAAAGCAAAGGCATTTATTACTTTGACTAAATGATTGCCCCACAGCTTTATTTTAAGCAAATTGAACAAAAATACATACTTCTAAAACTTTGAAGTCATATATGTCATTTAACAATTTTATTTCTATTTATTTTATCATTTTTTAGCCATAGCCTGGTTAAGAGTAAAAGTACTTCTTTCCGTAAGTTTTTGGGAGGCTGTGAAGATTCAACAAAATAATACACATACAACACTTAGAAATGTTCTCCAATAATAAGCATCCAAAAATATTGGATACAAAAAAATAGAATAATAAAAGGACATTAAACTAGAATGAAAATAGTAAAAACTAGCTATTTAAAACTTTTTAGAAATTTTTATTAATTTCATACACAATATAACCTCTTAATCCTCACTTGCCAATCTAATTTTCTGGCTTCTTCCAATAGATAAATCTCTATAAGCAAGGGCATAATTGAAATTATTTAAGAATGAAACTTTCAATTTGCAGAGATCATTTGTGTTCATTATTTCTCATTTAGTGGGAATTGTCATTTCTATTCTGTGAGTCTTAATATGCTACATAAAAATCAATTACTTAAACAGCACATCTAGTGGAATTTTTAAGCAATGATACAATATGAGGGATATTTCTTTCATGCTTTTCCCCTATAATAATTTGAAACAGAAATTTATATTTTCCTTTTTTTTTTTTTTTTTTTTTTTTTTTTTTTGAGACAGAGTCTCACTCTGTTGCCCTGGCTAGAATGCCGTGGTATCACTGCAACCTCAAACTTCTGGGCTCAAGCCATCCTACTATCTCAGCTCTCGCATAGTTGGGACTACACATGCCACCATGCCTGGCTAAAGTCTAAAGTGTTCTGAGTGTTCTTGCTCAGGCTGATCTAGGACTCCTGACCTCAAGTGATTCTCCCTCCTCAGTCTCCCAGAGTGCTAGGATTACAGGCGTGAGCCACTGTGTCTGGCCAGAAATTTATATTTTCAAATAGCTATATTTGTGTGCACCATGCTTTCCCTGAAATTATACTGGTGAGTAACAATAAAATATGAGAAACGATGAATATACCGAAACATCACTGTTAAGAAGATAATGGACTTAAAAAAAAAAGTTTAGAAGGGTACACAAAAATTACAACAAAAGTTGCTATGTTCAAGAAGTAAACACAACTGAAGCCCTTAGGTAACCTCCACTTTTGACCCAAATGACCCCTAACCATCTAAATATGATGATTCATTATTTCTCACACAGAGTTCAACAGGTTTGGTCTTTGCAAGAATATATTTTCTATAAATTGGTAGGAGCAAATATTGTTCAGAAACAAACACTAATTTATTATTCTTAGTAACTTCCCCCAAATCAAACATGGTCTACTACCAATTGTTTCTGGAACTCAAGATGCACTAAGCAAGCAGATGCCAAATGTTCTTAGGCAAAAATCTGTGATAGAGAAAGATATGGTCTCAATATTCCTCACTCTCACTTTGCCAATTCCCTTATGCTGCTGCATCTATATACATCTACACATATCTTTTTTGATAGCCAGCCCCAACTTAACATCATACTTTTTTCTGAAGTAATGTTCTCAAGGTGTAATCCTAGGAAAACTCATGGGAGAATTACCTCTGTTTTGTTAAAAATTCATATCCTTTGCTTCACAACAACAAAAAAGTCAAACTCATAGAAAGAGAGAGAAAAATGGTGATTGCCAACGAATAGGGGGTGGAAGAAGTGAGAAGATGTTGTTCAAAAGGTACAAACATTCAGTTATACTATGAAAATATGAATAGGTTCTGAGAATCTAATACATAACATGAGGACTATGGTTAACAATATTATATTGTATACTTAACATTTGCTAAAAAATGTAGATCTTTAACATTCTCACAAAAAAGGAAACTGCATGAGGTGGTGGATATGTTCATTTATTGTGGAAATCATTTCACAATGTATATGCATATCAAATCATAATATTATGTACTTTAAACATATATAATTTGAAGTATGATAGGCTCACTAAAGCTGGGGAAAAAAGAACAAAAGCTAAGACTGTCAACTGATGAGTAAAACATTCATGAAAAATCAGTGATTTAACACATTGCCAGAGTACAAAATTTATACTTGTTCACCTTAAAATAAACTTAATTGAAAAGGTAATAACTTTACTCTGCCCAGAACAGCAAAGGAACCTTCCACTCAGAAATGATAAAAATTACTCTGTATGGAATGCATGTGCAAAATGAATCCTTATCTCAAAATAAAATCTGCCTTCTTGGAAGATGACTGAGATAATAAGCACTCACAGAATTTGGAGCTACATTCATGGACTTTTAATATAACAGAGCTGAAAGTGGGATTTCCTGGGCCCATTTGATTTAATTGGTAGAGAGACAGTAGCTGCCTCTAGTTTCCAAAGGTTAGAAGTTTCAACTTTTCATGGGTATTGGTAACTTTAAAGCTTTAAAAATAATAATAATCTATTATAAATTTTAATTTCATGTCAATTTTTACTTGTTCTAACTCTGACTACCTCACTGTTTTAATTTTACAAACCCTCTTCTCCATCACCTCTTTCCCATAAAATTCATCCTGAAGCTCTTGTGTTCTGAACTACAATCTTACTAATTTCATGGGTTAAAATGACCAAATGTCAAACAAACTAATACAATGGAAACTATTCCCTAGTCAAAAGAATCCTCGAGTGTATTTGTATATGTGATATCTGTGTGCGTGTGCTTGTGTGTGTGTGTGATGCTGTTGTGTCAGCTTGGTCCAGATGAACTACATTTCCCAGTACTCACATTTTTGTCTGCTTCTGTTTAGGGAAGCTCTCAAGGAAGAGTCTCTGTTTATTTGGAAAGCCAAAAGGAAGCAGGGACCATTTCCTAGTGCACATACACATCGTTGCTAATCAGCTGATTTACATCATTGGTGGGAAGCAGCAGTTGTTCTCCCTTCTCAGGGTGGCTCATCAGCTTCTTGCATTTCTGGATCAAGTGTGTGTGCTCAGCTCTATGTCAAAGGCCCCAGCTTCTGCAGGATGCCTTTGTTGCCAAGGGCAGGGGCAACAAGACCAGACACTGGTTTCAGTGGAGTTCCAACTCATGTGTGTGAGTTCTAGCCTGCCTTTGAACTGAATTATTTTGCATCTATCTTCCCTTCCTGACTGCCTGCCCTGCAGACTCTGAGCGCCAGCATCACATCTGGAGACATCAGCTTTGTAGTGATTGTTTAGCTTCTGCAACTGTGTAAGGCACAATTAACTGTGTTAGTATAAATGTAATATTCCCTACTATAAATACATATGTAAATATCCTTTAATACATCTGTTTCTCTGGTGGAAGCTAGACTGGTAAGGGGTGTGTGTGTGTGTGTGTGTGTGTGTGTGTGTGTGTGTGTTTTCTTACAATCATTTTATAATAGTTTCAGTTGTTATATCTGATTTGGAGTTAAGAAAACTAAGTCAAAAAGAAGTTTAAAAACTTGCCCAAGGTCACATAATAAGTAATGCAATTAAGATTGGAACCTGGTCAGATAAACATTATCTTAAATAAGAGGAAGAAGGTATATCAACCCCTGAGATATACAAAGTTGCTGACACATAGTAGGTCCTCTTAAGAGACCATTTTTCTCTCTCTGGGTGATTTTCCACACCAATTGACTCAGGCAACAGTGGAAGAATTTTTATGACCCTTATATAGCATGCATTTGCTGAACACGTACAGAAAGAACAGGAAACACAGACAATGTTTTGCTTTTATTATCATTGTACTGTTCCCTCAAGGTGAACCAGAAATGAATGATTAATCACCTGCCTACATTTGGCTTTATTTATAAATCTCACACAATCAATAATTGATTGTTCTCTGGAAGTACCAACTTGCAGACACTGAAAATGGCATGTTCCTTCCTTCCAGAAAGGAAAAGGACAAGTGCTTGATTTTTTGGAGATAATAGTGGTGGGTGGAGGCAGAAGTTTGACAGTGACAATGGAGATTTGATACACCTTATCTTAAGTGGCAGAATGCCTGCAGAAACATTTGGGGAATCATTGTTTTTATCCTACTCAAAGACAAAAAATACATTTCTAGCCAATGTATAAAATAATTTTCAATGGAATAGAATTACATGCATTCCTTTCTTTTCCCCCAAATTAGAGCTTAACTTGAGCCAGACTTGCCTGGAAATGTTGGAAATGAAGAATCTGTAGTTTTTAATATGGTCATTTGTTCTCAATCATTTTTATGTCCTAGCATGATGATTTTTAGCACAATTTAGTAATTAAAAATTTTGTGCATCTTTTACTCTTCCATTTCATTCTTTTCTCTGTCAGAAACGAATTTAAAATAGAGGACGCAGGGGTAATTTTTCCCAATGCATGTTGTACCAAAGGAAAACTGATGAATCATGGAGACTGCAAGGGCTATGATCTAAATTTGTAATGATAGTAAACGATATCAAAGGGTTTCACTTACTGAGGCAGCTAAGTTGATGGAGTTAATTTGGGTTCCCTGATCTCTGTAGCTCCAGAACCCCTTTGTCAGTGTTCAGATGCTGCTGGCCATCCAATATTTTCCCCAGCGACTTGCCCTACGTGCCTACTACAGCAGAGAGTTCCAGAAGAGAGGATTTAGGAGGATGGAACAGGAAAGATGGGAGATAAGGGATATGAAGAAGGGCGGTTCTTTCCTCTGTCCAGATCCTTGGCTATTTATGTGTCAGACTGCTGGCCATGACAAGGCTTAAACCTCCTTCTGCAGTAAGCTATGTAAATGGTGACAGTGTCAATGGCAGGACCAGAACAATGATATCTATAGCGGCTACGCACAGTTTACTTTCATTAATGCCCTTTCCCTAACAATGGAAAATTGACCTACCTTCACAAATCTCATTTTCAATGTTTAGCCCACTGTTTCAAGAAATTTCACATAGCGTGAGTTTTAGCTGTCTTATAAGCTGTTATTTCTCCAGGACCTCGCACATCATAGGCACTAAATAAGTATTTAATGAATTAATTAATTCCTCAAAGGAATGAGAAGGGATTTTCTTTTATTGTATTTACTTTTTTGCCTTTTGTTTTTTTTTAAAAGGGTTTATCTACATTTTACCTAGCATCTTGTTTTATCCATTTGTACATGCTTTATGCTTTCACTGTGACCCAGAAAATACACCTTAAAATCTGTTTTCAACAATTGATAACCACTATACATTGATAATAAGCAGTGATAGAAGCCCAAATAGCTATATCAAAATGATATATAAGGATGGGGCAAAGTGTCATCTATTTTAGTAATGATGATAGCATACTTTACCTTCATAAAGAAAAAAGGGAAAACTGCAGTATATTAACAAATATGTTCAATGTCATATTAAAGAATTTAAGAGTAAAACAATAATGTGAGTAAAAACAAGACTGTAGTAATTTCTTTACAAAGATTTTAGAAGATGTTGATAATCTTAAATATATATATATATTTTATTTCATGCTATATAAACTTTTGGTAATTTGATAGTAATTTTTTTCAAGGTAACTTTTGTCCCCAGATTTGTGCCTGCAAATCTGTCACAATAACGTAGTAACAATGATATATCCCAGAGTATCACTGCTTAAATGCCACCTGTAAAAACAGCAGGAAGGCAATATAGTGAGGAACAGAACAGCAGGTAAGATGGTGTTTGTGTAAGTGCTAGCTATGTATCTGTTAAAGCTAATGAGGTATAAAAGGTAATGCGACTTATTCTTGTCCTGTCCAGAGTTTGGAGGCATACTGCAGAGTGAGTCCCAAGAGAAAAGAAAGGAAAATTGCCTAGATAGAGTAAAATCAATGGCTAACAGAAAAGGATGACTTTTGTCTTTTGAGTCAAGAATGAACAAGTGTCAAGTTAGTAGAAGAGAATGTGTTGACCTGTAGGTCCTCAGGGATACCATTTGCCACATATGATGAGGGGATATTTTATTCTTTTTAATTGTATTTAATGCCTATAAATGAAGAAAAGAGATCTCTATGAATGTGGGACATTTTTCTTTAAAACTGAGTGGTAAGGAGTGCATCTTGATGAGTTCTACATCTTCTGACTTAAAGGGCTAAAGTAAGATGAGGTCTCTGTTTCATTTCTTATCATCAGCCAAGTAAGGAGGTATAATGATGTAGTTAAAAATATTTTTACCTTCTGTTGGTAATATTAGCTATTATCACTTCCTTTTGTTTTAATAAGATGCATTTTGCTTACTCCTAATAAAACCAAACTCTATTAATATGTATTAAGGTAATAGAGACTTAACATTAAAACACAATGGCATAACCCTGCGTGCAAGTTTATAACTATCTACACGTCACCTCGTCACTATTAGGGTTTTTTTAAAAGTTATCTTAAAGGTTAAACGGTATGAAAATTCCATCATCTGTTGAAAGACATTTCTTTCTTTCATGGATATGAAAAAGTATGCACATATAAGTATATGTGCATTTTTATTTTAAGTTTTATTTGTATTATGGAAAATTTCAAACACATATGCTTATGTGGAGAATAATACAATGAAGCCCAATATACCCCTCACCCAACTTCAGTGATTATCAACATTTTCCCAATATGAAATATATACATACATTTCTTTAATCATTAGGATGTAGTCCTACCTGGACTTAATTCTTAATCTATGAAAAGCATGAGGGAACTTAGGCTGTCTGAAGTAATAGTTGACTTATATTTGTCATTTAGTGATTAACACAAGGGATAAACACTTTCAGTAAAAAGGCAGCCAAAATAACCTGCTCTATTGTCTTCCTCATATTTTAATTTTTCCCCCTAGTGAATGTATTAATAGTTGAATTTTATGACACCACCATTTATTGAATACATGTAACATTCCTACTGAATGATATTAAGGAAATACTAGAATAAGACAATAATGAGTAATAAAAATAATGACTAGTAGGATAAAATATATCTTTCTATATTTTAAATGATGCAATTTATAAGGATATGAAAATAAGCCTTTTAGCAATATAATAAAAATATATTAGTGGTCTATTTGAAGTTAGAAAGCAAGGTGAAAGAGAAGACAAGGTATGTGCTTATTTATCCTTTTTGAGTTTTCAGGATACAGCACAATTGATGAACTGGTGGAATGCCACATTGCCTCTAGTCAGTACAGTATTGCTTTAATGTAAAACTTATGCTCAATTGCCATTTTCCCTCTGAAGGTTTAAATGAGCCGATGTATTCTGAAAAATGTACTGAGCAGCTATAGTCTAACAGAGTTATGGTATTAATAGCAGTTCAGATCTCTCTATTTTGTACCAGAAATAGGGATGCTAGAGTCCATGGGGAGGGGAGGAAGGGCTCCTGAAAATTATTTAGTAACAGAAGGGAATGTCACATGATTATTACCCTTGTCTTAGGGAAATACATATGATAATGTATTCATTATTGATTCTTTCTCTGTAGGACTCCTGCTTTGGCTCATTGCTCATTTTAAATGGCTCAGTAAGTCACAAGAGTTGTCAGTGCTTGCTCACTTAGCTTTACATCATTTGTTTACAGCATCTGCTCAACAATAGCCTGTGTTATGGATGAACTCCTATAGACTGTGAGGATTTAATGCAGGTGTATATCAAATATGTTACACATATGTCATACCCACAATGGAATTGTTTAGAGACAACTGTAGATAACTGTGCATTATTTTATTCTGAATCCCGAAGGCTTAGCATGGTACCTAGAACAAAATATATGCACTTTATGAATGCTTGTTGAATGAATGGATGTGTGAATGAATGAATGAAAGATAAATAGAGAAAAACTCAGCTGCTTTTTGTATAAAGCCTTGGTCTTCACAGTAATACACACTTCTTTTCCTATCTAAATCCTTCTCTTTAAGGACTAGCTTGGCCTTCATATTCTTTATAAGCCTGACTTGATCATTTTATCAACTGCTATTCTATTCTTTGACTAATCAGTTGGCACTTTACAATAACTTAGTAGAAGAAAGAAGACATAAACAACTGATGCATTAAATTGTAGTGTATGAATAGAAAAAGAAAATCATTATATCAAGGATGTATTGTGCTTTTCTTTTAAGAGGACAATATTAATGCTTGAATTTACATCCCGTTCATTAAACTTAAATAAATCACCTAGCACCATGAATAGAAGTCCCTCTTTAAGCACCTTGTAAAGAAGATACACAACTGGTCCTGATCATGATACAAATCTGTTTGAGGTATCAAATTTTGATGTTAAAAAATCCCATTTAAAATTTTTCTTTGTTTTAGAAGATTTCTTATTTTAAGTAATTACTTTTTTATATAGTAAATATATACTTGAAAGGGGATAAATATTGAACAGAAGGAAATTAGCATTTTATCACTCAATTCAAATCATCTAAAACAGTATCAATTTGACAAAAAGTATCAATTTGACAAATTGATACTTATTTTCATTAGAAGGATAATATTGAAATAGTAGTAATCAGTTCTTGAAAGAATAAAATGAAAGATATAAAACAGTCATACCACTACAGTATTGAAATTTCTTCTTTTAAAGAAATTGGAGCAATTATTAGTCCTCTCAATGTTCCTCCAGAACTGTGTTGCTAAAATCGTGTATTAATTACTTCTAAAAAGTTCCTTTTTTTGATACAACTGGAATATGTTATTTTAATTAATTCAAAAAATTCTCAGTGGAAGAGTAAATGATGCAACATTTGTTCATTTATTCACTTAATCCACACATATTTATCAATGTGCTGCTTTCTGGGCAATAAATAACTTTGATTTCTCATCCTTGAAATAAGGTAAAACATTCAGAATCAGGTCTCATAGTGATATCTTAGCACAGTGACTTCCTCAGACTACACAAAACAATGTTGCCAGCCTAAAAAAAAATTCATTTAATGAAATAACAGCAAAGATGACTCACTGTTGAGGTTTTCATGGGATCGTGACTAAGATGTTGAAGATTTCCAAATAGGTACTTTAAAATTCCCTGTGAGTTTAAACTGCATTGGTCATTGTGAAATCAATCACAAGTATACACCTGCTTTACAAAAGCATTTAGATTATAAAAATACAAGTTTCCTAAACTTTTTATGTCTCTACCACCTCCGCTAAGATTCATAGTCATTGCCACTGTTTGCCTTTACCTTCTACTTGTGATTCTGACTCATTTTCCTTTTAACTTCTTGCTATAGCTTTCAGACAATCATTTTCATTATATTCTTTCCTTGATGGATCCTAGGGATGTGGGAGTGATATGATGATATAGTATTTCCTGTATACAGACCCTGTAATCTTTAGGAGGAAGAAAATGAGATGGGATAAAAGAATGGCTTTCTTATTATGCAGCTTAAGAGTGAAAGGAATACATTCTACAAGACTAATATATTTTTCTCTCGTTAATTCTGACAAATGTCTGTCCCTCGTGGTATAACTCCCATTGTTATTATGATTAGGGAACCTCTGATGCTTTGCTTTGCTTTCCAAACTTGGTACTGGCCAGTACTACAGGAGGCGGAATGCAAATATATCCCCTCCTAAGGAAATAAGTGGAAGAAGAGGAATTGGAAGAAAATCTCATCTGGGTAAAGACAGAGAAAGCCTTTAAAAAGTTATTCTCAGAAGAGACCTTCAAGATAGCTGGTACCTAACTACAATTAATTTATTAAGCTCTATAAAAGACTGGATGAACTGAAGAAGAAGTTCCAAGTAGGCCACTATAGCCTGTCTTCTTTGTTCAGGTGCAGACGCACTTTTTGGAGGAAGTATCTGATCTATACAGAGGAGCAAAACTGTTAAACTAGTGTAAAAGTGGTAGTTTTTTATACAAGTAGATGATCTAGTTGGAAATAACTGGTTGAATCCTCAAGGTAACTCTTTCAAGCACATGTGCCTGGTTCTGGGAATAAGATAAGGATGCAAAGATTAGGTCATGGTGTGCAGAGTCAGTCTCTGGCTAACTGGTTCCATTGGGCTTAGTGTGGAATTTGGGCTTTTATGACCTCCTGAAGTATTATGGTTCCATCACAATAAACCACTTAAATAAAGATACTCTGTTTTCCTTATATACACAGAGACAATTAGCAGTGTATTTTTGTTATAACTGTGCTTAGTTTCCCAATAGGTGAGATTAATATTGATTTCTAAAGCATAGAAGAATATAACTCTACCAGTGTATGATACTGAGAACAAGTGAAAATACTCCCCTTCCCTTTTGCTGAATATACATGTAAGAAAGTTTGGAGGGGAGGAGAACACTTAGGTCGCTAGAACAAGTGATAAGTTGCTTAGACAAATCCATGTAGAAAATTTCGTATTTTCTTTCAATGACTAAATGACACAGAGCTTGGATATAAAAGAGAAGCTTGAGAGAGAAGGAATCTAGATGTCGATTAATAAGGAAGCTGTCAGAAATGGATATCAGATTTCATTTGGAAGTGAGTTTTACCTTTATCTTTTAGAACTAATTACAGAATGACTTGCTAGAAATACACAGAGATGTTAGTTACTATGAATTTATATCCTTTTAATCAAGGAAATTTAAACACAATTATTAATTAAATTAGTTTGACTTTTTTCTGCTAGATTGAAGATACAGTTAAGAATGAAAGGGAAAGAAACAGGTAAGAGAACAAGCAACAGAAATAAATCTAGTGTTGTATCTAATTAGAGCAGGTAACTAATTGAAAATTGAGCCAGTGCTAGAATAAATTAAATCTAACATCTTTCTTTGTATATCAGTAAAACAATATAATAAAAATAGCATTTGAGATGATCAATAATTAGAAGATGTATTGGTACATAGTACTGAAAATATCTATATTTTGAAAAATCATCTCATAATAATTAGCAAGAATTAAAAGATGTTAATTTCTAATTATTAAAGCTATGTTAGTTAGATAATATTGGTAAATAAGGTTAATTCACATCTTAGCAGACATGAATTCTTTAGATAAGAGTTTATATTTACACCAAAATTCAAAAGGTATAATATATCATTCAACTTCAAGTAATAGGAAGCATCATAGTTAAATTCTTTTAATAGTTTTATTATTGCTTGTATTAAATAATACCATTCAAGGCAAAGCCACATTATTGTTGCTGTTTCATTAGAAGCTATGATTTTTAAAAATTTTAAAAATTAAGATTGCCTCTGAACTGAAAGTACCAGCATGAGTACAAAATCATTTAAAGTAAAAAACACACAAACAAACAGAGTGCTAACTGTGAGGTATATGTTCTCTTTCTTTTATTCCTTTGAAACATACATTGTAAAATAGTAACATTTGAAATAGAAATTGTAGAAACTAACATACATAAGAATGACATGTTTATATAAATGACAATTTATCTCAGTGTCTTGGGTATCCTATATGATGGTTTTCTATTGTTTATTTTTCATAGCACAACACAGAACTGTATTTTCTAAGTATTATTCCAATATTGCCTTTAGAAGCACCATGTATATTTTAAATACAGTTGGCCTTCCATATTCATGGATTCTGCATCTGTGGATTCAACCAACTGTGGATCTGAAATACTAGGGGGAAAAAATGGTTGTGTCTGACTGAACATGTTCAGATTTTTTGTCTTATCATTAGTTTCTAAACAATATAGTATAAAAACCATTTATATAATGCTTATATAATATTAGGTATTATAGAAGTAATACAGAAATAACAAGTATACAGGTAGATGTGTATAGTTTATTTGCAAATGCTATATCATTTTATGTAAGGGATTTGAACCTTGATGGACTTTTGTATCTGTGGGGGATTCTGGAACCAATCCCCTATGTATAATGAGGGACTATTATAACTGTGAGTTAAACAGCCTGTAAAACCATTGTTTATTATTATAACAAATCATTCTCCAGAAATAAGATAGAGACAAGCACTCACTTTCTTTCTTTCTTATGATATTTTGGAGGAGATTTTTGTAAGTTGGGATAATTTATATTACCCATGAGCCTGAAAACTTCCTCTCTTCCAATCTATTCTCAAAGACAGTAAGAAGACCTTTTTCCTGTTCCAACATAAAAAAGCAATATGATTAGAAAGACTAAATTAACAGGAAAAACAAAATGAATAGCAAACATTTTCAAAAATTGAGAGTGATTAACATGAATACCAGAAAAATTTTCTTGCATGAAATGTTCCTTTAATGAAATATTCATGGATTGTTTAGGAAGAATGAGAAATATTTACAAAGGCAAATCTAACTCATCCCTTTTTTAGAAATGCAAGTCCAAATTTTAATAACTTTCCTAATTATAAGACCTTTTGTATGACACACTTTATTTTTTTAACTGTGAAATAATATATTTGAAATATGTGATTGTTTCTTTTTTTTTGTCCTTGGAAATTACTAAAAGTATTACCTTAACTAATTTCTTTAGGTCCAGTTGACAAAACTTTCTGATTTTCAAAATAGAGATAATGTTGTTTATTTCATAGGGTTATAATTAAAATTTAATGACAGAGTTAGGCAGCTAAACACTCATCCCCCCCACTGAAACACTGAAAAATAAGCAGAAACTATCAGCATTAACTGTTAGTACTTTGGAAAATAGTCAAAGGTACAGCAACCAAACAAATGCAGAACAAAGAGAAAGGTAACATAAAAATAGTAGAAAAGCTTCCTGGCAATTTTACTTGTCTTCCTACCACAAATCCCAAGCTCTCTGGTGGTTTTGCATATGCAAAATTCTCAGTCTGGGACCCTGAGAATTCTGCTCTCCAGAGACAGCAGAATCTATCTTATTTAAAGACTGTGTTAATGAATACTAACCTGACTAGGGGTTGAGGAACTGAGGATAGAGAAGGACACATCTCTGTTTCACCTAGCTTGGTCCTAAGGGCAGTAAATTATCGGATATTATTCAAACATACAGTAAGTTAACTGGAAAACCGGTAGGTGCCAGGGCAAAAGATTACAGCTGAAACATACAATTGACCGCCTAAACGTGGGGGGAAAAATTGGGGAGAGAGTTTCCTTGGGAAATTAAAGCATTCAAAAGTGCCCATGTATACTGGGGAATTTAGAAAACCACAGGCATGCTGAAGACAGGATGCATGTTCAGAAAAGACTGGAGAACACCCTCAACTTATGTCTGTGCCTAATCCCTAGATTCACGGCTAGCAAGGAGTATACAATAACTGAAAGGAAAAGAAATCATTATGGGGTTCAACGGCATATCTGAGCAGGCAGAAAAAAGGAACAGTGAACTCAAAGACAGCACAGTTACAATTAACCAATCTGAGAAGCAAGAAAGAAAAAAAGAATGGAGAAAAGTGAATGAAGCCTAAGGAAAAATTAAGGCATTCCCAGATAAACAGAAGTACAGTTTGTTACCAATAGAACTACTTTTTGGGAAATGCTAAAGGAAACCCTTCAGGTTGAAATGAAAAGACACTAGAAAGAACTCAGAACCACACAAGGGAATAAAGATGCCTGGTAAAGATGACTACATAGGTAAATATAATACGAAAGCCACTATTACCGTGTTTTTGATTTTTATCACTGTTTTGGATTGCCTACATGATTTAAAAGCCAAATGTGTAAAAATAGATATAAATCTATCTTGTTGGCACATCATCTATAATGGATGCAATTTGTGACATGAGAAAAATAAAAGAGGAGAAGCAAATGTATAAAAGTAGAAATTTGTATGCTATTAAAAGTAAGTTGGCATGAATAAAGACTAGATTGTTATACATTTAAGATGTTCATTATAATTCCTCTAGTATCCAGTAAAACATATTTTAGCTGTTTACCTACTAATTACCTATCTATTTTCTAGCACAATGGTGGGGAACTTTCAGCCTTAAAGTTACATGTGGCCTTCTAGGTCCTTCAGCGTGACCTTTTGACTGAATCTAAATTTTATAGAACAAATCCTTTCATTTTTATTAATATATTTTTGTTAGTCTTTTATATTTTTATTTTGCAAATGAACATATTTAAAACACCAAAGAATAAAATAAGCTTCAATGAAATAATCCTCTTGGATTGACCGGCACAATTAGAACATTACTAAACCATAAGGGCTAAATTGACAGCTGCTGCATTCATGATTTAGTTCTAACTTCCCTGGCTAGACTGGCACCACTACTGCATGAGGCTGGTTGATGAGAGTTTATGAGGATTGAGTGAACACACCAGTCTGTTATCAGATTTTGGCAATAATGCACTATGTTTGTGTTTGAAGTGGAATTTGTGAATAGTTGCACAGTATTTTTTAATTCTGTCTGCTTAGCAGCCCATCATGTCAAAGAAGACCAAGAGAACATCGAAGGAAGAAAACAGATTTTTTTTTTTTGTAATGAGGATTGGGAATTGCAATATTATCTTGTTTCTTCTAAAGATAAGATGGTTTGCTTGCTTTGTGATACTGCAATATCAACATTAAAGAAATTCAATGCTCACTAGCATTATAACGCTCATAATGACCATGAATATTTTAAATTAGAAGGAGAGGGGCAAAAGGTTGTAATGCAGAAATTTAAAAATGAAAAGCAAAAGCAAAGACAGTTCTGTCGAGCAGCAATAAGACCTGGGAATTATGCCACTGAAGCAACTTATAATGTATCTTATATACTCACAAAGTGGATTAACAAAATGTGGTATTTGTATACCATGGAATACTACTCAGCTTTAAGAAACAATGGTGATATAGCACCTCTTGTATATTCCTGGATACAGCTGGAACCCATTCTACTAAGTGAAGTATCTCAAGAATGGAAAAACAAGCACCATATGTACTCACCAGCAAATTGGTATTAACGGATCAACACCTAAGTGGACATATAGGAGTAACATATAGGAGTGGACATATAGGAGTTTATCAGGTATCAGGAGGGTGGGAGGGAGGAGGAGGTCATGGGCATACACAACCACAACGAGTAAGATGTGCAACATTTGGGGGATGGACATGCTTGAAGCTCTAACTCGAGGGGGGAGGGAGGTATGGGCAATATATGTAACCTTAACACTTGTACCCCCATAATACACTAAAATATAAAAAAATAAAATAAAAATAAAAAAGAGTATTGCAAATTAAGATACAGAATTCTTCATGCAATTATAAAGAAGAGATTAATATACAATGCATTAATTAGAAGATAAATTATTTATATAGAAATATATAATTCAAACTATATGCATAAAACAAATTAAAAATCATATATATATACAAAATTTAGAATGGGTCTGGTGGTTCATGCCCGTAATCCTAGCAATTTGGGAGGCTGAGGCAGGAGGATTGCTTGAGCTCAGGAGTCTGAGGCCAGCCTGAGCAAGAGTGAGACCCTGCCTCTACTAAAAATAGAAAAATTTGCTGGATGTGGTCGTGTATGTCTGTAGTTCCAGCTACTTGGGAGTCTGATCACTTGAGCGTAGGAGTTTGAGGTTGCAGTGAGCTACGATGATGCCATTCTACGTAGGCAACAGAGGAAGACTCTATCAAAATAAAATAAAATAAAATAAATAATAAAATAAAATATTTTAAAGCTTTTATTCTCAATATAGAACATAAATTGTTGAGAGATAGATGGAGATTTGAATATCAAGGGAAATTTTTTACCTCTCTGGACATTTTTCTTAGTAAGTAATAAATGAAAGCTGAAAAAAAAAAAATCTAGTTTCATGCTTGTCTGCCTTCCATAGTGAAGGGTCCCTTATAACAGTAGCATTTTGTAGACAGTGGTTCAACTTAGATTTTTTTGGAGAAGGAATGTTAAGAACCTTGTCTAACTGTATGTACTACTGTATTGGAAAATGAAGAAATGTAGTTACAACTTTACAGTCCATTGCTCAATTGTTCAAGGAGTGTGGAATTGGAAATACGAAATTGACTTCTTCTAGAAAATTTTGCAAAAATAAGAATGATTAAAAGCAAAGTTGGAGATCTTTTTTTGAAACAAATTGGTAAATATGAATGCTGTGCTGTTGGTTACAGATTCCAATTGTCATGCCTGCTACTGCTCTTAATGTAGGTAAAAACAATAGAATGGAAACTGTGTTCATGCAAACAAAACTTTGATCTTTAAGATTTTTCCCAGATAGAAAAAGAAAATTCAAAGTGTATTTTGTTTGTCAAAGTCTTTTTATAAAACAATGTAAATAGCCTGATAATTGTGCCGATTTTCATTTATAAAAGTCAACTCACTGATGAGTACATCAGAAATATCTATTAGGGCTGGGTGCAGTGGCTCATGCCTGTAATCCTAGCACTCTGGGAGGTCGAGATGGATGGGTAGCTCGAGGTCAGGAGTTCGAGACCGGCCTGAGCAAGAGTGAGACCCTGTCTCTACTAAAAAATAGGAAGAAATTAATTGGCCAACTAAAAATATATAGAAAAAATTAGCCGGGCATGGTGGCGCATGCCTGTAATCCCAGCTACTCAGGAAGCTGAGGCAGAAGGATTGCTTGAGCCCAGGAATTTGAGATTGCTGTGAGCGAGGCTGCCTTTAGCCTAGGCAACAGACTAAGACTCTGTCTCAAAAAAAAAAAAAAAAAAAAAAAAAAAAAGAAAAATATCTATTAGTTCAGAATGGAGATGCTGTTGGTATTGATGTGACTTGACACATCATAGAAGAAAAAAAATAAAAAACTCTCCGTGGGTGGTATGTATCAGTAGTAATGAGATAATTTATTTCCTCTGAGAACAATTTTCATTCCTAAATGAGCAAAATATCATGTTTTTAAAGAGTCATATCCCAGGCAAACAATAACATATAACACATATAACAAGTAATTTCTTCTAGTTTACCTTTGGGTAAATAATTATTAAATAAATAAACATAATTTGTTTTCTATCAAGCTTCAGAAGTTTAGTCAAATGGCTTTAAAAATGCTAAAACAAAATGAAAGTATTATTTTCCTCCTAAATAGCATCTATTTTAAATATAATGATTTTATCTTTTCTTTGTTAATTTAAGACAGAAGAGAAGAAATCAAGCCACCACTTACCATATAAATTAAGTTTATCATGAATCATATTTACTTGAAAAAATTTAAAAAATGATATTCAATTTACATGTTATTTCATTGCAAAGAATACAAACAGAGAAATATACTTTAACAAATATTTAGACTCCAGTGTTTGTGGTGATATCACTTTTGAATTCTGTAGGAGTTAGAATTTTAACAGTAACACCGATATAATTTTCACACTTCTGAACACAGTCTCAGAAATACTAAGCCAGTACATATTTAGTACATGATTAAAGGAAAACACTTGACAAGTTGGATCTTGGGGATCAATCAACTTTTGGTACATAAAAAAAAGGAAATTGTTTTCATTTTCTTTGAAGTAAAAGTAATTATCTTAATAAAATCTATAATATCTATCTACTCAGAAGCTTTCTGATTGTGTGAAAATTGAAGTGACAATATATGGTCTGCAGAAAGTTTGTAAATTGTAATGATATAGTTAATGGTAAACTAATATTTAATTGAAACCTTTTGATTTTACAAGGCACTTTAATGTACACCAGTCTCCTCTTTCTCCACGAAAAACTTCATAAGTTCCACCAAAACATGTTTGGTGAGAAAATGTTTTCAATATTCATAGTTTTCTGTATTATACTGAGAATCAGAGATTAAATGACTAGTCCAAGTTCATTCAACCAGATAAGCAAGGTACCAGGACTTAAATCCAAGTACTTATCTCAAAACCTGTTTTTATCTATTAAAAAAAAATGCCCTTATCATATTTTGGGATCACTAAAACAATACCACTCTTCAAGAGAGAAAATTGAGACTAATTTATGTTAACCATTCCTAGCCCATAGATTTTTAACTCCTTAAACCAGGCAAACACTTTTTCCAACATTATCCAACTTATTCCAACCTATTATGACCTATTATTTATGATGAAATAAACTGAAAAAAATAAGAATTTAAACTACAAATGGTATGTTCCATGCATTAGAACTTCTGATATAGAAGACAATTTTAAAATAAATTATATAGGACTGAAAATGCTGAAACAGAAGTTTTTCTTATCCTTTAAGCAACAAAAAAAAATTCTTGAGTTCCTTTTATTTTTTTTTTGTCATCATGAGAAACAGAATATATTTTAAAATAATATTAAGGATCATCTGTACCTTTTCAAGCTAAGTAATATTAATTTTATCTTTCTATGTGACAAAGCAAACTTAATCATTCTTAATTTTGCAGGAAGCTGACATATGACAGAGAATTCTCCTATTATACTTATTCATAACACTTGAAGAGACATTCAAGATGTTATTCATCAGCCAATTCAATTTTCTTGGGTTCTAACATTTCATTTTAATTTAATCTGAATGACAGTTTCTCAGCTTGGTCAGCAAAAGACATTTTGTGTAATGAGTTATACGGACAGATAGGACACTAGGCTAGTCATTCATTTTCACTGATTGTATAAGCCTTTCAGATATTTAACCAACAATTTCTTCACTGGATATAGAAAAATGGTAAAGTTAACATAGTGGGAATTTTCTAATGTTTAGCAATCTGTTTAATTAATTATTATTTGTAGCAAAACTAGAAAACTCATACTAGTTCTGAGCATTAAAGGAATATAATCATGTGATGAAAAGGTGTCTTAATCCTAGCTCTTGTTAAAAAATCCAATTTCTTTCTTTTTGATATTTCTTAGGAAAATATTACTCTCATTATTATTTGTTAGTAGTTCAATTTCTCACACAGCCATGACTTGTAAATTTCCACTTAAATTATTTGTAAAGTTATATGTAATTAATTGACATGTACATTATGGCTGACAGTCAAATGATTAATCTGTTTGAAGGTGAAATTCCTAATATTTTTATTTATAATTCTGGGACTTGACTCCAAATATAATGTCATAGAAAGTTGTACATGCTGGTAAATAGAATTGGTAAGCTGAAAAATTGTTCACATATTCATTTGTTGTATAGAGCTATTTCCAAATAATTTATCCATCTAATCCTTATTTATTTTTCAATTCTATGTATTAAAGATATACGTAGAATTTTACCCAGTTAGATAATACAGTTTGAGTTGGTTACTATAACGACTATTACCACGCACAAGATAATAAACCAAGACTTCAAAGAGATTTTGCCTCTCTATGAAGAGATGAAGGGATCATAGTATTTTTCTGTTTTATACTACAGTTCTGTTATTGGTGAAAGTGTTTGGTATTTTTAATTTACTGAGAAAATTAGGATAATACACCTAAATCCTGCATTTTTTTATTTGAAAGAAACTTGAATTTAACATATACTGAACTATTACTTTACAAAGAAATACCATATCCTATAAAACGATGTAGGAATTGCACCTGACTTTCAATATTAAATCTAGTAGAAAAGGTCAGATAAAAAGTATTCTTGAAATTCAAACCGCAAGGGATTAGTTCCCACAAATGATTGAGGGCATGCAATATTTGTCTTTCTGTGTGTGGTTTATTTCACTTAGCATAATGTCCTCCAATTCCACCCATGTTCTTGTAAATGACAGGATTTCATTCTTTTTATAGCTGAATGATATTTCATTTATACATATATATATATATATATATATATATACACCACATTTTCTTTGTTCATTTATTGTTGGTGGACACTTAGGCAAATTTCATATTTTGGCTATTGTGAATATTGCTGCAATAATTATGGGAATGCAGATATCTCTTTGAGATACTTATCTCTATTATTGGGTACATTTCTATGTACCCAAAGTGGCATTTCAGGATCATATGGTAATTCTATTTTTGGTTTTTTGAGGAACCTCCATACTGTTTTCCATAGTGGCAGTACTACTTTATAATCCCACCAATGTGTATGAGGATTCCCCTTTCCCACATCTGTATTACCTGTCTTCATAAAAATCATTTTAACTGGGGTGAAATGATCCCTCATAATCATTTAATTTGCATTTCTCTGATGATTGTTGATATTGAGCATTTCCCCTATACCTGTTGGCCACATATATGTCTTTTTTTGAGAAATATCAAATATCTACTCAGATCTTTGCTCACTTTTAAAATCAGATTTTTTTCTGACCTTCATATATACTCTGATTACAAATTTCTTCTCAGATGAGCAGTTTGCTAATATTTTCTTCCATTCTGTGGGTCTCTTCATATTGTTGATTGTTCCCTTTGCTGTGGAGAAGGTTTTAAGCTTGATGTGATCCCCTTTGTCCTTTTTCGCTTTGTTTGCATGTCATGCTTTTGAGGCCTTAAGTAAGATATCTTTACCCAGACCAATGACCTGGACTGCTTCCACATTCTTTCTTCTTGTAGTTTCATAGCTTCAGCTCTTAAAATTTAAGACTTTAATTGATTTTGATTACATTTTTGTATACGGTGAGAGATAGGGGTCTAATATAATCTTCTGTATATGGATATCTAGTTTTGTTAACACCAATTATTAAAGAGACTATCTGGTTTCCAATGTGTGTTCTTGACACCTTTGTTGAATATGGATTGGCTGTAAATGTGTGGATTTATTTCTGGGTTCTCTGTTCTGTCCCATTGTTCTATGTGTTTGTTTTTATGCCAGTACCATGATGTTTTGATTACTACATCTCTGTAGCATAATTTGAAGTCAGGTAATGTGATTCCTCCAGTTTTGTTCCTTTCGGTCAGAATTAATTTGATTATTCTAGGCCTTTGATGGTTTCATATAAATTATAAGTTAATATTTCTATTTCTGTGAAGAATGTCATTGGTGGTTTGATAGAGAATGCATTCACTATTTAGATTGCTTTGGGTTTTGTGGATATTTTAACAATATTGACTCTTCTAATTCATGAAAATGAGATAGCTTTCAATTTTTTTGTGCCCTTTTCAGTTTCTTTCATTAATGTTTTATAGTTTTCATTGTAGAGATCTTTTAATGATTTGGTTAATTTTATTCCTAGGTATTTATCTTATTTGTAGCTATGGTAAATATAATTACTTTCATGGATTTTGTTTTTCAGATTGTTCACTGTTGGCATATAGAAATGCTACTGATTTTTGTATGTTAATTTTGTATTTTTTAACTTTACTGAATTTGTTTATCAATTCTATTAGGTATTTGGTGGAGTCTAGGTTCTTATAAATATAAGATAATATTGTCTGAAAACAAGGGTAATTTGTTTTAGAAATTAGAAATTTAGAAACTTGTTTTCTAAATTGAATGCCTTTTATTTCAAGTCTTTTGTGTATTTCTGTTCAAATATAAATATTTAAAATTATAAATTTCTCTCTGGGCAGTATTTGTTTTGCATCCCACTAGTTCTGCTACTGTCTGTTTTAAGCTTTATTGATTTCAACTATTTTCCAGCTGCTCTTGTTACTTCTTTAATCCATAAGTTATTTAGAAGTGTTTGTTTGATTTCCAAATATTTAGGAATATTCCAGTTATCATTCTTTTATTTATTTCTGGTTTAATTCTGTTAATGTCAAGAATAAATAAATAAATAAATTATACATAGATAAAATGATTGAATAAAAATGTAATAAAATGATAGTGATCTATAGTATTAATATCTCTCTTGCCTAAATAGAATATATATTTCCCTCAAATTAGGAAGGGTATTCTAAAATGCTATTAGGTAACTTGGTGGGTAGTATTATTCAGGTCATCTATATCTTTCTTTACAATAAGTTTTTATTGATATATAATAGATATACATATAAGGTTACATATGCTAATTTAATATATTTATGTAATTTGTAAAGATCAAATTAGTATAATTAGAATGCCCTTCGCCTTAAATTTTTGACTTTTCTTTGTGTTAAATGCCAGAAATATTTGAATTATTCTCTTCTAGCTATAATTTTTAGACTGTTGTATGTTGATTTTGTATCTTGCAACTTTACTGAATTTGTTTACCAGTTCTAATAGTTTTTTTAGTGGCGTTTTTAGGTTTTTCTACATATAAGGTCATATCATCTGCAATTATTCTCTAGATAATTTGAAATATATAATAGATTATTATAAACTATAACTATATTTTTTATTTTATTTTTGTCTATGCATTGGTTCCATTAGGGAGAGCACATATTGAATTTCCTGACTGTAATTTTGAAGTTTTCTTTTTTTCTATTCATTTGCAAGAGGTATTGCATTATGTGTTTTCCACTTTATATGCTCATTATTGTCTCTGGTGTATACAAGCTGAACCTGGGACATTTATTTCAAATTCTTTAAAAATCTTCTTTTGGTCTTTATCTGTAGTTTTAGGTGTGCATTCTTTTTATATTTTATGTACAGCATTTGTTGAGTTTTGTAATCTGTACATTTCTTGGTATATTTCTCTATATTTAAGAATTTTTGCTACTTTGTTCTTCATTTACCTCACTGCCATTATTTCTCTTTCCTCTCAAATATTAATCAGATTTTCAGTCTCTGAAAATTTAAATATTTTTAGTTGTTGTCTTTCTTTTATCAGTTGTTTTGCTTCAGCTCTTTGATAATCTGATTTTAAACTTTTTAAAGTAATTTTTGAATATGAGCTCATTCTAATAATACATACTAGGTGTGAGATTCACTAGACAGTGGGTTAGCCTAAAGGAATTTTAAATGTGCTTCCATTAGCCATCTTAATCACTGCCTCTCCTTAAGTAGTTAAAACTAAATTCTAGGATTGAAATTTTTAGGCATCCCAGGTTGAATGAATTTATGTTGAGTAATTCTTTGAAGATTAATTTATTTTTTTCACATCCTCAAGAAGGTGTTTAATTTTTATTTTTTTTTTACTTTATCCATGGTTAGAGATGGATGATTTTCCTTGAAGATGTTTGTTTTCAGTTCATTTTTACAGTAATGATATAAATATTTTGGTTCAGGTAGGGATATTATTTTCAGACTTATCATAAGGTAAGCTCTCAGTTTGATCTCTTAGTTTTCTCCATAGAAATCAAAGCTTATGTTTAGCAAATATGCTCACAGCCAAAGCCCCCTTCCATTTTTCACTCATGTCATTTGCTTCCTATCTCCACTTAGTTTTCAGCCTCTGGGTAGTACTTAATAATTTTTCAGCTTATTATTTTATTTATATTTATAATTTAAACTATTTTTCAGTCATTTTAATCAGTTTCAGAAGTAGCATTGGTAAAGGTAACTAATTCTGTCTCAAAAGGACAAACACAAAATTCCATTCTGGCTATTTGTCCTATGTCATTACAAATGTGATGATATTGCTTAGTCATTAAACATCAAGTTTATGCTTTGAATTCTCCTTTGCTACATTTAGTAGCAAACTATCTTTACTTTTTTGAAAAAAAACTGGCTAAGATTGAAATATCAGGTAGAACAAATGGACATATTTTATAATATGTATATAGGCCTACTAATTATTATGGTGTTTAATAAATGTTTAAACTGATTAATTGATATAGTATAGCCAATTTCTTCCTTTGAAGTGAGTTTTATTTGGGTCATAGGAATTTTTATATTGAAAATTTACACAGAACTTTTTTCGCATGCCTCGATCAATAAAGTCTACTACAATATATTTCTCTTTTTTATTGGGCTCAAGATAAAAGCTGTCCACCAGTGAACAATATCTAAAACATAGTCAAGTTATTTGGTAAATAATTTCTTTTGTTCATTAACTAGGCCTCCAAAGGTTGTGTTTGCATGCTTAATACAAGGAAGTAATTTATTTATAAAATTTGATCTAGAAAAGATAATTAAATATAGAAAACGAAGATTTATTCATCTGCTGATTTAATTCATTCATTCACATAGGCAGATCATCCTAATTTTATGTATATCTTTGTTTAATTATTTTTTGAAATTTCAAGTCTGTAATTTTTTCTTCTTTCTAAGAAGAGATAATAGAGTCCCTTCTGGGATAGTAGTATTTCAACAGGAACAGATTTTACTTCTTACTTCAATAAATATGCCAGGGAAATAAAACTAAAAAGAAAATTATCTACAACACAAGAATTTTCTTGTCATTCCATCTTTTGCATAAGAAATAACTCTAGAGGATATAAGGCACACCAATAGTGTGTGATTAATTTTGATATAGTAAGAGACTATGTTACCATAAAATCAAAGAGAACAAGATAAATATTAATCTGAATATATTATGGAACCAAGAAAGGACCTTTAGTGCTATTATTCCTTAATATTTTTACTCTGACATACTAGAATTATTTTTCCATAATACTAGATGCCTCTAAATAATTACATTTCAATCATTCAGTTAACCTAGAATAAAATTTTAATTCTTTTTAATGTCACCAGTTAGTCCACTGTAATTTCTAGAATAATGACCCATAACTACTTTAACATATCTTATAATCCAGGCAAAGTTTCAGTTACAATTTCTGAGCAGACCATATCAGGATTTTTGTTTGTTTGTTTTTTACCAGTATGGCATGATCTTAATTTTATTCACACTTTATAACCATGCAAATATTTTAAAGAAAAATTTAAAGGCCACTTCCTTATCTAGCCCTTAGTTTTTCATTGAATCCATAACTTGTGGCTTGAAATTTCTTCATATAATTTATTAAGTTTTAGTCAAATTTCCTGTTTAAACATTGTTCCCCATCTCTCCAAATGGAATGTAATATAGTTGAGGGCCACTTCTTGAGGCAATGGAATGCAAATGGGCTTCTACTAAAGGGAACAAATAAAAAATACATATTTTAATTTTAAGAACATGTGCAATGAAGGAGATATTCTGGTACATATGATAATTTAATACTACTGGACGAAGTTCCTGATTTTAGGATGCACATTGCATTGTCTTATATACACATACATGCACACACAGTTTACAGTGTCAATACACTTTAAAATGTAATTTAAAACTTCAGTATAATAGACTTTAAAATAGGAAAATGCACAGTAATGAATGGTTTAAAACTTTTTGAATAGATAGCTGAACAGGCTTATGCAAAGGAGTAAAAGTGTGACAGATGAATGAGGAGCAGAATTTTAATTTTTGTCTGGTTGTACAAGCCAGTCAAATGAATTGAAAAGGAAGGGTGCACGATGAAAGTAAGCCAGTACTTTCTGAACTGTAGACGTATGTCAATAAGATAGTTCTTCAACAAGTACATTCTACATCACTTCAGTGCTTCCTGTGGCTAGGAAAATAAATTAATGAAGTTTTATTATAAAAGGAGGATGTGCAAATTAAAGCTACAGATATATATATATATATCTGTAGATATATATGCAGATATATATATGCAGATATATATATATTTATCCACCATATTGGCAGCAATTAAAACATCTGAGAAACTGAGTATAGACAAAAGATTGTAACATGGATAATTCTTATTCATTGATAATGAGAGTATAAATCAATATGAACACTTTAAAACAGAATTTGGAGTTATCTTGAAAAGGCAAGCATTTACAAACTCCTTAAACAGCTATTTTACTCATAAGTATATGGCTTAGAAAAATTATTCCATATGCACCAGAAAACATGTACAAATATATTTGGCTTTACTTTCATGACAGCAAAAAAAGAAAACTAACTGAAAATATGGCAAACATCTATTCACTTGAATTATAGCGTTTACACACAATGAAATATTTTAAGCAGTGAAAGTGAATGAACTAGCTACTACAAGAGCAACATGAATGAGTTAGAGGAAACATAATGTTTAGTGAAATAAATAACTGTAAAATATTATTAATATATGCAATATGTTAATAGTGCTACTTTTTTTTTTTTAATTATTTTTTTTTATTTTGGCATATTATGGGGGTACAGATTTTAAGGTTTCAATAAATGCCCATTTCCCCCCTCCCCCCAAAAGTCTGAGTCTCCATCATGACCATCCCCCAGATGGTGCACATCTCACTCACTATGTATGTATATACCCACCCCCCTCCCCCCTCCCACCTGCCCAATACCCTATTACTGTAGCACCTATGTGTCCACTTAGGTGCTACTCAGTTAATACCAGTTTGCTGGAGAATATATCTGGTGCTTGTTTTTCCATTCTTGGGATACTTCACTTAGTAGTATGGGTTCCAGCTCTAACCAGGAAAATATAAGGTGTGCTATATCACCATTGTTTCTTAGAGCTGAATAGTACTCCATGGTGTACATATACCACATTTTATTAATCCATTCTTGGATTGATGGGCACTTGGGCTGTTTCCACAGCCTTGCAATTATGAATTGTGCTGCTATAAACATTCGAGTGCAGGTGTCTTTTTTGTAGAGTGTCACTGGATCATTTGGGTAGATGCCCAGCAATGGGATTGCTGGATCAAATGGTAGATTCACTTGTATCGCTTTAAGGTATCTCCATATTGCTTTCCACAGAGGTTGAACTAGTTTGCAGTCCCACCAGCAGTGTAGGAGTGTTCCTCTCTCTCCGCAACCACGCCAGCATTTATTGTTTGGAGATTTTTTGATAAAGGCCATTCTCACTGGGGTTAAGTGATATCTCATTGTGGTTTTGATTTGCATTTCCCTGATGATTAGAGATGTTGAGCATTTCTTCATATGTTTGTTGGCCATTCTTCTGTCTTCTTTAGAAAAATTTCTGTTCAAGTCCTTTGCCCACTTTTTAATGGGGTTATTTGATTTTTTCTTCCTAATTTTCGTGAGTTCTAAGTATATTCTAGTTATCAGTCCCTTATCGGATGCATAGGATGCAAAAATTTTCTCCCATTCTGTAGGTTGTCTGTTTACTTTCATGACTATTTCTTTGGCTGTGCAGAAGCTTTGTAGTTTGATCATGTCCCATTTATTTATTTTTGTTGCTGCTGTGATTGCCTTTGGGGACTTCTTCATAAACTCTTTGCCCAGGCCGATGTCTAGGAGAGTGTTTCCAACTTTTTCCTCTAGAGTTCTAATAGTTTCATATCTTAGGTTTAAGTCTGTTATCCAGCGTGAGTTGGTTTTTGTGAGAGGTGAAAGGTGTGGGTCCTGTTTTAGCCTTCTACAGGTGGCTATCCAGTTTTCCCAGCACCATTTATTGAAGAGGGATTCTTTTCCCCAGCGTATGTTTTTGTCTGCTTTGTCAAAGATGAGATGGCTATATAAGGATGGTTTTATATCAGGATTCTCACATCTGTTCCACTGGTCAATATTCCTGTTTTTGTGCCAATACCATATTGTTTTAATGACTACAGCTTTGTAGTATAGTTTGATATCTGGCATATTAATGCCTCCCATTTTGTTTTTGTTGCCTAGAATTGCTCTTGATATTCGGGGTCTTCTTTGGTTCCATACGAAGCGTAAAATTATTTTTTCTATATCTGTGAAGAATGCTGATGGGATTTTAATAGGTATTGCATTGAATCTGTAGATCAGTTTGGGTAGTATAGACATTTTGACGATATTGAGTCTGCCGATCCACGAGCATGGTATGGATTTCCATCTGTTTACATCCTCTGCTATTTCCTTCCTCAGTGTTTCATAGTTCTCCCTATAGAGGTCTTTTACCTCTTTGGTTAAATATATTCCTAGGTACTTTAATTTCTTTGTTGCTATTGTGAAGGGAATTGAGTCTTTGATTTGGTTCTCAATTAGATTGTTGTTGACGTATATGAATGCCTCTGATTTCTGTGTATTGATTTTGTATCCTGAGACTTTACTAAATTCATTGATCAGTTCCAGGAGTTTCTTGGTTGAATCTTTGGGGTTTTCTAGATACAATATCATATCATCAGCAAACAGTGAAAGTTTGATCCCTTCTGCCCTTATTTGGATACCTTTGATTCCATTTTCCTGTCTGATTGCTGTAGCCAAGACTTCCAGCACTATGTTGAACAGAAGTGGAGATAGTGGGCAGCCTTGTCTGGTTCCAGTTCAAAGTGGGAATGATTTCAATTTTCCCCCATTCAGTATGATGTTGGCTACGGGTCTGACATATATGGCTTGGATCATTTTTAGGTATGTCCCTTCTATGCCTATTTTCTTAAGTGTTCGTATCATGAAAGGGTGTTGAATTTTGTCAAAAGCTTTTTCTGCATCTATTGAAAGAATCATGTGGTCTTTGTTTTTGCTTCTGTTGATGTGGTGAATTGCATTTATAGATTTACGTATGTTGAACCATCCCTGCATCCCTGGGATGAAGCCCACTTGGTCGTGGTGGATTATTTTTTTGATAAGTGTCTGGATTCGGTTAGCTAAGATTTTGTTGAAAATTTTTGCATCTATATTCATTAGGGATATTGGTCTGTAGTTTTCTTTTTTTGTTGCATCCTTTCCTGGTTTTGGTATCAGAGTAATATTCGCTTCATAAAAGGTGTCGGGGAGGTTTCCGTTCTTCTCGATGTTGTGGAATAGTTTCTGCAAGATAGGTACTAGTTCTTCTTTGTAAGTATGGTAAAATTCAGGTGTGAAGCCATCTGGACCGGGACTTTTCTTTTTAGGGAGATTTTTAATTGCTGTTTCTATTTCAGCTGTTGAGATTGGTCTGTTCAGGGAATCTATTTCTTCCTGGTTGAGCCTAGGGAGGCTGTGTGTTTCTAGAAATTTGTCCATTTCCTCCACATTTTCCAGTTTGTGTGCATAAAGATTTTTGTAGTATTCATAAACTGTATCTTGTATCTCTTTGGGATCAGTTGTGATATCTCCTTTTTCATTCCTGATGGAGCTTATTAGAGATTTCTCTTTTCTGCTTTTCGTTAGCTTAGCCAATGGCGTGTCAATTTTGTTTATTTTTTCAAAGAACCAACTTTTTGTTTTATTAATCTCCTGAATAGCTTCCCTGTTTTCAATTTCGTTTAGTTCTGATTTGATCTTGTTGATTTCACTTCTTCTGCTGGGTTTGGGGTTGGTCTGTTCTTCTTTTTCCAGCTCTTTGAGTCGTTTCATTAGATTGTCTATTTGTGATCTTCTTGCCTTTTGGTTATAGGCATTTATGGAGATAAACTTTCCTCTCAGAACTGCTTTAGCTGTGTCCCAGAGGAGTTGATAACTTGTCTCTCCATTGTCGTTTTCTTCATAGAAGTTTTTTATTTCCGTCTTGATTTCTTCATTTACGAAGTAATCATTTAGTAGGAGGTTGTTTAATTTCCACGTTTTTGTGTAGAAATGTGAGTTTCTGTTAGGGTTGATTTCTAGTTTTATTCCACTGTGATCTGAGAAAGTACATGGTATGATTTCTATTTTTTTAAATTTCTTGAGATTTTCTTTGTGTCCTAGGATATGGTCAATCTTAGAGAATGTCCCGTGAGCTGATGAGAAGAACGTATATTCAGTGGATTTTGGGTAGAATGTTCTGTAGATGTCTGTCAGACCCAATTGTTCTAGAGTTTTGTTTAAGTCCATTATTTCTTTATTAATTTTCTGTTTGGAGGATCTGTCTCGTGCCGTCAGTGGGGTGTTGAATTCTCCGGCGATTATGGAGTTGCTATTAATCCATTTGCTTAGCTCCAGTAAGGTTTGCTTTATGAATCTGGGTGCACCTAAGTTGGGTGCATATATATTTAAAATTGTTATCTCCTCTTGTTGGACTGTGCCCTTCACCATTATATAATGACCCTCTTTGTCTTTTACTACTTTTGTTGGTTTAAAAACTAAATCGTCTGAAATTAGAACTGCCACACCAGCCTTCTTTTGGTTTCTATTTGCTTGGAGTATTGATCTCCACCCTTTTATTTTTAGTCTATGTGCATCCTTGCAGGTTAAATGTGTTTCCTGAAGACAGCATATACTTGGCCTGTATTTTCTTATCCATTCAGCCAGCCTATGTCTCTTGAGTGGAGAGTTTAAGCCATTCACATTTATTGAGAGAACTGATAGGTAAGGTAGATTACTGATCATTCTGTTGGGTTGGATGTTGTTGCTATGATTTCTGTCTTGAGCCATTGTAATATCTGGCCTTTAATATCTTTGGGTTTTGGTTGTTTTTATATCCGTGGATTATTATTATGATGTTCCGTGTGTAACGCTGTTTTAAGTACTTCTTGTAGGGCTGGTCTTGTCTTGGTGAATTCTCTGAGCCTTTGCTTGTCTGAGAATGTTTTTATTTCTCCTTCATATATGAAGCTTAGTTTTGCAGGGAATAATATTCTAGGCTGGGCATTGTTTTGTTTCAAAAGAGTGAGAATGGGGCCCCAGTCTCTCCTTGCTTGTAAAGTCTCATTAGAGAAGTCTGATGTTATTCGAATTGGCTTTCCCTTGTATGTCACTTGCTTCTTTTGTCTTACAGCTCTTAGAAGGGCCTCTTTAGTTGATACTTTGGTCAGTCTGATGACTGCATGACGTGACGTCTTCCTGTTTGCATTGAATCTCCCAGGGGTCCTCTGGGCTTCTTGAACTTGTATATCGAGATTTTGAGCAAGGCCTGGGAAATTTTCCTCTATTATATCTTCAAAAAGCTTGTCCAGCCCTTGAGTGTTGTCTTCCTCCCCTTCGGCTAAACCTATGACCCTCACGTTAGGTTTTTTCACATAATCCCACAGCTCTTGTAGGCTTTGGTCTTTTCTCTTGTTTCTCTGCTGTATTTCTGTGACTGATTTATTTAATTGGAAGGTGTTATCTTCAAGCTCTGAGATTCTTTCTTCTGCTTGATCTACCCTGTTCTTGAGACTTTCCACAGTATTTTGTAGTTCTCTGAGTTGATTCTTCATCTCCAGGACTTCGGTTAAAGTTTTCTTCACTGTGTCAATCTCTTTGTTGAACCTTTGTTCCATTTCTTGGAGGTTTTTTGTGTTTTCTTGGTGTTGGTTATTGAGTTGTTGTTGCAGCTGGGTGAGTGTTCTTATGATCCACATACGAAATTCCTTTTCTGTCATATTGGTTGCCTGATTTTGGTCGGTGTCCGTTTCTAGGGGGCTGGTGCTCCTCCTTGGGGGTGTGTTTTCCGTTATATTTCCTGAGTTCTTTCGCTGATTTCTTCCCATGTCGATCAGTTGTTGTTTCTTTCCTTAGGTTATTGTTTGGGTATTCACACACCTTGTTTAGTTTCTGAGGCGTTAGGTGGTGCCTGTGGGTGAAATTGGACCACTCCCTGTATATTGAGTCAGTGGATGCCGTGGAAAGGCTGTGCAAGATGCCGCCCCTGTCAGTAGGTGGCGTTTGCTTGGAGGAACAGGCTATGGTGTTGATTTTGAGTCCTGTTATCAGCTCTCGTTCTGGGCGGAGCTGGGTTGGGTAAGCCTGCCCTCAGGCCGTTAGCAGGGGTCAAAGTTCTGTTCTCAGCTTACAGGGAAAGCTGTCAGGGCAGGGCTGGAATGGTCCTGCTCAGCCAGAAAGTCTGGAGGTGGGGGTGGGGCTGTCTGAGACCCGCAGTCTGCAGCAGGCCTCGCTTCTTTCCACCCTCCCCAACTCTGCAGCTACTCCTGGGCCTCTGCCAGCAGGCCAGACCACAAGCCACCAGGCCTCCCCGGACTGTGGTGCCGGCGGGGAGGTTCCCTGCACAGGAACGCCACCTGGGTTGGGCGCACGGCCTCCTCCTGGGAGGAGGGTTGCCCTCTAGGACGCCGATCCGCCCCTGGAGGCACACAGCCCTCAGTAGGCTGTTCGCGTATAATCCTTCTGTGCCCGGGGCAATGCTAGCCCTCGGTGCAGGGGATCTGGTCTGCAGGTCCGACCTCTGGGACCCAGAGTTCAAACTGTATTCCCACCAGGGAGAGGATTTCCGGTCCTAATTCACCCACAGGGAGCCCAAGCTGGATCTATGTCTCTCAGCCTCTGAGTCGGCACCGTTTTCCTGGGAACACGGTGCCAGCAGCACCTGGGAGGGCGGGCGGGGTCCCAAACGGGAAGGTCCCGTTCCCTGGAGGTGCCTCCGGCTGGTGGCTGTATTGTCTCTCTGGGCAGCCGCGGGTAGGGTCGGCGGAGGGGAGGAGGAGGCAATATGGCGCCTGCCGCGCGGCTCGGGTCCGTGCACACGGAGGTGCCCGGAGGAAGTTGGGAACCTGGTGCCACGTCTGCTACAGGCTCACCGTTGGCAAGCGGCGGCAGTCTCTGGGCTGATGTCCGCAGGTCTCTCCACCCACTGGGGAGCCCGCCAGCAGTCCCGAATGCAGGGGAGGGGAAACAGCAATTCCACCTACCCTTGCCGCTGGTCTCCGGGCTGCTCCGGTGGTCTCAGCCTCCAGTTCTCCTCCGCAGCCTCCTCCCGTGGAGTCTCCCGGGGTCTCAGGTACCCCTCCTTCCGGCCCTTGTCCGCTGTATGCTCGTCTTCTTACTTCTTTCCTCTAATTTCTGCTAGAATTGGTCTTTTCTGTAGAGACCCTCTGTCTGGCGGTGTTATTCGTCCGCCATCTTGCTCCGCCCCCCAATAGTGCTACTTTTAAAGCTAAAAGCCAAGAAACACTAAACAATATACTCTTTAAGGATACCAGAGATTTGGAAATATATTATTTTAAATACAAGCTAAGAATGGATACAAAATCCTAGATATTAGTTTATCTCTTTAAGAAAGCAGGAGAAGATATTGGAAATAAGGTCTTGACTGGAAGGAAACTGAAATGTTCTGATTCTTTTATTATTCTGACTCATATTTTACGTGTTTATTATATCATTTATTTTAATGGCACAAATAATTTAAAGTGAATATTTAAAATAAAACTTAGCTTCTTAATAGGTATTTTACATTTATGTAAATAAGAAACCAAAAATAAAAATTAAAGGAGTTGTTTGATAGAGAATTAAAATATAATTTTTATGCTTAAATTGTGATTTTCACTGGTATTTGATAACAACAAATAAAGATAGAACAGCTATATTCAATATTCTTAAAAAAGGAAAGGGATGAATAGTACCTGACATCTCATCCCACCTAAAACATCAGTGAATTAATCTCCATAAAACCTACTCTAAAGAAATGAAAATTATTAAGGCAATATGAATTTTAAGATGGAAATAGACATTTAAGAACAGATGGAGAAAAAGGGAAAAAGTGAAGTAGGGTGAATGAATAAAGTTTACTCAATATTGACAGTGCTAACCAAATAAATAAAAACATCTAGAGAATTCTAAATATTAATATTAAGAACCGAAATGCATGAACACAATAGTGCAAATTATAAAAATTAAGTGGAATGTATGTAAGATTTTAGAATTTGGTAAAATGTTTGAAAGTAATATTCTTTATCAACTAAGTGAATAATGTGTGATATGATATCTTGAGCAACTACTTAAAGCACAATAAAACATACATAAATTGAAGAAAAATGAACTAAGAGCATTTCATCAATCTAAAAGAAGACAAGATGGAGGAAAACAAACTTAAAACTGGTAGGTCAATTAGGGAACGAATAAGATGATAGATATTGAAAGGTGGCTGATATGGACCCCAAATATGTACCCCAAAATATTATTTTGAGCTAAAGTCACTTGAAAAACAGCAAATGGAAGAAGAGCATTCAAATCTCTCCTTTATTTCCCAAAAATGAGATAAAAATTCCCATGTGAAAAATATACTCTCTGTACCAAGAGAAAAGAAACTTTCTTGGACAATTCATAACCAAGATCATTCTGTACAAAAGTGTTATCAATCAAATAATTCTTATTTCCTTAGACAATACTAATATTGATCATCAAATGTATTAGAAGATTGAGTTAAAACCTTCTCAGGCCACAAGATTTATGTATTATTATTTTCATTTCATGGAA
Organism: Microcebus murinus; assembly: GCF_040939455.1. NCBI lineage: Eukaryota > Metazoa > Chordata > Mammalia > Primates > Cheirogaleidae > Microcebus > Microcebus murinus. The sequence goes on from NC_134114.1 coordinate 62,154,020, forward strand.
AATGATTGGGCTGAGAAAGAACCGGATCCAGCTACTCATCATCTGATATCTGTGTTAAATAGTTTTGTACAAGTTTATCATAAGATACAAATAGCAATAAAGCAAGAGAGAATAATAATCATATTAATGCAAGACTATGAAAATGTCTGTAATGGCTTTAAGAACAAATTAGTTGTTTCTGTAAGTCTGCTTCTTCAAATGTTAGGCATTTTAGTGTTGTTATTTCTGCATTTGTTCTATAAATGTTATGCAAAATGTATATGACCTGACAGATATAATTTTGCTGTAAAGAGTTCATGACCAGAGACCAGATGTGGAATTTTTCATTGTTTTCTGTGATTATTAGCATAAAGAAATGACATCCCAGCCCAATTATTTTTGTTTTTATCCTTAGAAGTGACTTGCTTTGTTTCTTCAATGTCTGGAAATGTATTTCTCTATCCCTGAAGCATAACAAATTAAATGAGATATTTTTCAAAACTAAAGCAAAGCAAACTATAAATATCTCTAAAGTCAACATTTATCCATGGTTTCTTATGATAATTAAATATATTCAGCATTATGAAGATACATATATTTTCTAATTGTTTTTGTTGATTTTCCTTTAATCCATAGGTTATATATAATTGCATTGCCTGATTTACAAGCTATTTTGTTTTATTTAAATTTACTTACTATTCTTATTTTCAGCTTAATATTAATGTAAGTTAGAACATTTTAAGAATGATTTTCATCCTTTGAAATTTGATCAGGCTTTCTAGATGACCTAACTTATGGTTATTTTCCTAACATTTTCTTGTGTACTTGAGAAAACTGACCCCACTGCCATTATTTGTTCCACTGTTCTATATATTAATTCTTTCAAGTAGGCTAAATTAATTTTTCAGATGTTATATTTTCTGATTTTATAACTATTTGTTTTAATACAAAAATCTATATGAAAGTCTCCCACTATGACTGTAGATTTATACATTTCTCTTTTTAGTTATGTGCATTTTTGTAAATGATGCTTTAGAATGATGTTTTTCTATATACACACAATTAGAATGACAACTTCTTTCCCTTGGATTGACCCCTTCATCATTATGAAATGTCTTATTTTTCAAAATGCTTGTTGTCAAAAGTCTATGAGTAGTCTTAAATTCATTCAGCTATAACAATTATCTTTTTGTTGGTGTTTGCATGGATAATTTTTTCCATTCTTTCAACCTTTCTATTTCATTATACATTAACTATGCCCTCAGTTTGGTATAGATTGAGACAATTTTGGCCTTTATTTAGAATAAATATATTTAATATATTTATATGTACTACATTATGACAAAAACTTATATTGTTATAATGCTTATTTACATGACATAGTTAAATATTCAGTTGAATCTTAGGATTCCATTAATAGTGAAGGCATTCTCTATATCATCATTTTCATTCAATATTGTAAAAAGTGAAATAGTACAAAAACAGGAAAAATAGCTAGATGATTAAAAAGAAAGAAAGAAATTCTATTCACTGTCAACTGAATGTGTACCTAGAATATTCAAAAGAATCTGCTACAAACAGAGTAATAAAGAGATTGAGCATGATTATTTAACACAGATTCTTATTCAAATTTAATTTTATGTAAAAATCAACAAAAACAGTAAATGCAAAGTTTTAAAGAATAACATAACAAAAAGTAGTGGTATCAATAGTAATATGTGAAATAAGTGTAACAAAATTAGTGGAAAACATCTAAAAAACATCATTAAGAGAACATACAGAAAATAAAAATAAATGGTGAGATATGCAGTGTTTACAGATAGAGTAAACACCTAAAGATGTCACTTTTTAAGAATGTTTTCCTTTTATACATCTATAAATTCAAGAATTTCATAATGTATTTTATTGCTAGTGAAACTGGACACGATGATTTGAAAATATAATCTGGAAATTTAAAGGGCCAAGAAAGAGCAAACCAGAGGACATACACTTCTAGGTATCAAGATTTATAACAACATCATGATAATTAAGATAGTTTCTCTCAAAAATAGACTGACCAAAGGAATAAAAAGATAAGAGAGAGTGTAGAAGTGGTCCTGGAACAGAGTCATTTGTATTTTTTGATCTGACCTATGCTTCAAGCACTATGTTATAGTGTGAAAATTCTGATGGTTTTAAGTCAATTATATATAAACATGGGAAAATTTTTAATTTTGCCTTGATATCATGTACAAAATAATTCTTATGTGTTACAGTTTGAAATATGATAGATTAAACAAGAATTTAGAATAAAGCAGGGAAAAATCTTTATGTTATTGGGTAAGCAAAGATTACACAGGTCACAAAACCACTAATTATATCTTATATACAGTATAGAAAAAAGAATTTTTATGGACCAAAAAAACAGATAACCCCAAATAAAAAGGGGAAAAATGTACCAGTAACTTTAAAAGTAAGATAACTAAGTAGACAATAAATAATTTATAAATGTGTTTTGATGTTATCTGAGAAATGTAACTTAAGACTTAATGCTATACAACACATTAAAGAGTTTTATGAATGAAACAAAAATCGAAAAATCAGACATAATCAAATGTTGGTGAGAAAATGGAGTAACAGGAATGTCATAAGCTTTACAGTTCAGAAAACTGTTTGACATCTTGTAAAACTCATCATACACATATTCTATATGTATATATTGTAGGCATATATATGATGCTAGAAATATATTCAAAAGAAATATGTACATATATTCACTAAAGGACAAGTAAAATAATGTTTATAGAATTCTTTTTCTTATAAGTCTTGAAACTATAAAATCACAAATACCTATCAATAGCATAATAGGGAAATTGTGATATACAATGGGATACTATATAGCAAAGAGAATGATTGAACTATAACCGTATTCAAAAACATGAGTGAATCTTACATACCTAATATTGAGCCAAAGAAACCAAAACCATAGAAGACTTCATTCTTTATAATTTATTTATATAATGTTTTTAAACAGACAAAAACTCTATGCTAGTAGAAGTCAGGATAGCCATTACTCTTATATACTGTGTAATGGCTAGAAGAAGGTCACTGGTAATATGCTACTTGTTTTGATCTGGATGCTAGCTATTCTAATATATTCACTTTGTGAAATATCATTGAGTTCAACATCTATGCATTAGACACTCCTGTTTGTTTGTTGTACAGCAATAAAATATATAAAAAGCAAAAAATAAAATAGGTATTCAGCGACCCCATATATTATGAAACATATCTGATAAAGAACTTTTGAAAATAATTACCTAAACTGTTTTTGTTTCTATATTTACTAGCCTTGTTGTGTCATATCTGCCTTCTGGAAATGGATTTACCATTTACTAAGAAAATAAACATTTCATCTGAAGCTAAATGTGAATACATCTAAGTTCAAAGGTAAGATGTGTATTGGGAAGTGTGCATATTTCCAGATCTATGCTTTTACTCAAAATAGTTCGAAAATCTTAATAGGATGCACAGATAATTTAAACAGCCAGCTATAAAAGGAGGCATAATAACATTACTGGAATTTTAAAAATTACTTATAAATGTAGATACACATACAGTTCTAGATTTTTTTAAATTTTTAATTATTTTTATTGAATACCAATTGTTAAGGTCATTAAAATGAGGAAGAGTTTGACTGAGTTGCACTAAGTTCCATAAGATTTCAAGGCAAGTATTTGCAAGATCAACTGCTGAGAGTAAAGTTAACTTTGATGAACATGTTTTTAACTGGCTTTATACTTGGAGACTGCAATCTTACCCCCGGGTTAAATGTTGCTGCAATGATTCTTACTAGTTCTGGTAAAAAGATTATATATTTTTTAAACTGGGAATTCCAAGTGAATTTCTGCTATACACATGGCATGAGTTGAATACAAGCTTTGAAGAAAGTATATGGTATCACAGGAAGATTTTTCCCATCTTGTGAGTGTTTCAGATATTGACTGTTTACTTCTCACTGCTGGTAGAAAGTTTATGAACTGTTTACTTATTTTAAGACAATATAAACTTTGCCAGCAACAAAGTTTTCCTGCAGAATATCTCCTCAAGGAAAAATGTATCAGCATGTTAACTAGAAATGCTGAGCAAGATTCAGTATTTTTTATATAAACTGTAGATTGTGAGATTACATTACAGAAACTATACTAGGATACTTTGAAATTTTTGTTTTTGTTTTTATTTTTCTAAAGTGAAAATGGTTACTGCATATCACATACCTACTCAAATATATATAAACAAGGAAGAATTTTCTCATATTATTCATATCAGCTCATTTTCAACATTGTTTTGTTACTTTTGAGTCAAGCATTCTACATGGTTCCTAAAGTGAATGGAATGGAAATTTTTCCTGATAGATTTTACAAAATTAAATAAAAATTTTCACTCAAACATTTAGTAAGACATTCATCGAACACTACTGTGCCCTTCTCATTGTGATGGACGCTGAATGCTAGAGTATATAACTATATGACACAAGCACAAGTCTTAAACTTTAGAGGAATGTCTCATTTGGATGAAAATGATGACTTTTTTTGTGTGTGTGTGAGTATATATATATATATATATATACATACACACATACATATAAAAATGTATATATATATACATTTTTTTGTGTGTGTGTGAGTGTATACACACACACACACACACACACACACACAGAGTCAGGGTTTTCCAGAGAAACAGAACCAATACGAGATACACACACACACACACACACACACACACACACACACAAGCTAATGGCTCATATAATTATGGAGGCTGAGAAATCCCATGATGTTGTTTCTGTAAGCTAAAAACATGGGAAAGTGAGTGGTGTAGTTCAAAGGCCTGCAAGCCATAGCCATAGAGCCCGTGGTGTGCAATCCAGTCCGGGTCCAAGATCTGAGAACTAGGAGCACTGAGGGCAGAAGAATATTGACATTCCAGCTTAACAGTCAGGCAGAGAGAAAATTCGACTTTCTTCCACCTTTTTGTTTTAGTCAGGCCCTCAGAAGATTGGAAGGTGCTCACCCACTCTGGGGAGTGCTATCTGCTTTACTCATCCCACAAACTCAAATCTAATGATTTCTGGAAATACCTTCACAGACATATCAGAAATAATCTTTAACCATCTATCTGGACATTCCATTTTCTAATCAAACTGATGCATTAAATTAACCATCATATAACCACCATATATATGCATATATATTATGTATAAAATATATATAATGTCAATCAAAATTATCTGAAAAGTTATAATTTAAGTATGAAGACCAAAGTGCTATCAGAACACCCTTGAACTACTGCTGCCTAATTTGTGGGAATGGAAAACTTGAAGGAAAAAGGAGGAGTAAAATTTTTCAGGTCAAGTGTTTCTTTTTATGAGTGATGACATTTGATCTGAGTCCTGAGGGATAAATCCTAATTCACAAACTATCTAAAGGAAAGAAGATAGGGCAATACCTTAATAATGAGTCTACTAACATTTTCTACCAAAAATTATAGTGCAAACTATTCAAATTGCTTTCTCTTAAATTAAGAGAAGGATCAAACTAACTCAAAGAATAGTAAAAATTACCAACGAAGAAAAACATTTGCGTTTTGATATAGAAGTTTCATTATCACCCAAACTTTACTTTCAAAATTTATTTTAAATCATCTATTCCATGAAGTTTGGACATTTTCTTTAGTGAGTCAGAATTCTTTTGTCTGTTTTTAATCTCTAACCGGGTAGTAGTAAAGTTTTAAATATAAATGTTTACGGGCATTTTTTCTCTCTTCTTAAGAAACTTTTTGAAATCATAAGATAAGAACCTGAGAAATGAATGTAACTCACAAAATTAGAAATGATAAATTTGCTGCATAGTAACTACCACATACTGAGCATTTTCTATGTGCTAAACACTTTTCCAATTACTTCTCAGTCACCTTCTTTAACCCCCATATCCACACGAGATAATGATCATACTGTTTTAACAAATGGCATGAATAATATGAGCCAGAAATCAAAAAGCAGTTGGTAAATAGATGGTGTTTGATTCTGTGATAATAAAGAATTTAATCTGGCTCAGTTAAACACACATAGAATTCTCATTTTCTGAGTACAGAGATGGACAGGACACAGCCTGGTTGGGAAAGCATCTGATCCGTATTGATACAATATTTGAGGTTTGTACCAGCACAGATAATTTTGAATACAAGAAGATCAGGGAGTCCATTCTAGGCAAAAGAACCTGTATTTACAAAGTAAACAGATTTATAAACCACCATAATTTTATATGTATAAACAAAGTAAACAGATTTATAAACCACCATAATTTTTCTTGTAATTACATGGCTTTTTAAAAAATACATAGAGTAATAAGTGAGGCTAAGAAGGAAAAGAAAGCAGGTAATAAAGATGACATAGTAAGCGACATAGAGTTTGAATTTTTATCTTGCAGGTGTAGAATCTACCAATGGGAAAATTTAAATACCCAAATTAAATTACAAACTCACAAAGTTAATCACTTTAATAATAAAGATGAGTTATTTAAATATCAGCTCAGCTCATGAAAACAAATCTAATGCCTTAAATATTTATTAAAGCAATTTTATCAAATGTTTTATTTGAAAGCACTTAAAAACTTTGAGTCAAAACTTTATACATCTTTTCTTCTAACTTTTAATAACATTTAAATAATATATGTAGAATATTTGAGGTTTTTCTGGTATTTCAGACAAAAAATATTTTACCTCTGAGAAGCAGGTAGAGTGAATAGATTTACTAGCAATGTCATTTCTCTAGATGTCATGAAAAAAATACAATTGTAACAGGATATTTTTCCTAAGCAAGACAAAGTAAAACAAACAAATAAAATTCTAGAGTAATCGCCAAAGATAAGGACAGATTACGATTAATTAACAAATACTGGTAGAAATTTGCAGTTCCCGGATGTTGGGAAAGGATAAACAATTTTTCTGCACTGAATTCAAAACAGAATTCAATGGTTTTATAAATTTCACTTTCTTTTTTAATAACTGCAAATCACCCAAGCTGATTTCAATTTCAAACTGTGTCTCTCCCTATTTGCACCTTAAACTCCCCTTATTCTCTGTCTTTCATTGGGCTTCTCAATACACTTGTGTGTTAAGGCTTCCTAGTTTTTTGGTAAACAAACTGGTTATCTATATTTCTTCCAGTATTTCTCAAATTTATATAACTAGACAGAATTCTCTTTTTAAAAACTAATTCTATAGGATATATTTTAAGGTATATTAATTTCATTTAAGGATTTATGAATATTTTTATAGTTTTCCTTATGTTCTTTCCTTCTCTCTATTCTCCCTCTCTTTTAAGTTCCAGACTGAAGGAAGTGTTGTTTTTAAATGAAGTCAAATTATTTACGAACAGTAACGAAATGAATATGTGGGTACCTTTAAAAATATATTAGCTACAGGGGACTAAAAGTATTGATTATCGGCTATTGTATCTTCATATGAATTCCAGTAAATCTATATACATAATCGAAGATTCTTTCTCTAAAGGCTAAAAGGGAAAATAAGTTGTCTATAGTTTTTTACATTAATAAAATTTACATGAACATGCTACGTATTTACAAGATTTAATTTTCCACACTCAAGAGAACAACTATGTACATAGTTGACCAAAGAGGATCAACAAAATGTAGTTACAAAATAAGTGCTATTAGTATAATAAAATGTAAAAGAATAAAATACACATCAAATTGTTTTTTTACCATATTCCATGTAACTAGAATTAAGAGAATTCTTTCACACAAGGGTTTTCCATTTAGAAGAATACTTGAAAGTAAACTTGTAACATTCATTATTTTTACTTATTTTAACTCAATAAAATGTTTTCCTAACAGAAAACATTCTTGTTAGGCATTTTGTGCACTTTCAACTGACATGTCAAGATGAAAAATTCAAAATGTTTCTAAAAGTCGGAGATTTTAACATGTACTTTGAAATTTTTACCCTTCAATATTTGAAAATAAATTGTTACAAAAGTTGTCAAGATCCTTGTTTCATATCACTGGATTAAATAATGAAGGATTTCAGCAAGTCATCATGCAATCTTATAATTCTTAGTATTAATCAGTATTCTTTCAGTTATCGGCAATTAATTTACCTTTTTTGGTAGGAGTGTGGCTAATGGTATTGTCAGGAAGTGGACAGCAGAGAATTACATTCCTTGGCTATTCCTATCTTGCAATCGTTGTTCATGTCTAATAAAACTACTTATGTAGACCTTATTACATTATTGTCACTTAAATGTACATGGATAGTAATATTTTGCACTTCAATTATAATGTTGAAGATTAAGAATTGATTTGCTTGATTCAAATGAACACTCCATGATCAGTGGACCACTTACTGCTACTACTCAGTAGAGTATTCTATTTGAAAAATATCTAATTTTCTAAAATTCAATCAAAATATGCTTCAAGATTTTCGGACACAAAATTCTTCATATGTTAATATATGGTTAGTCATTAAAGAAATAATGTAGTTTGAGCTACCTGTACTGTGACAGGAATTTATAAATTTCACTTGAGAATTTGCTTATTTTTCAGTATAAAATTGTTTAGTGGAAAAACATGAACAAGCTGGGGGTTATTTTTCTATTTATACTCTGAGGCAACATGACCCTCTTCTTAGATCTTAGAACAGTAGAGTCAGAATATGCTTCTAAACAAGAGGGAAAAATGGATTTCTTTTTCTCAAATTTGTATTTTCAAATTCAGTTTTTTTTCATATGGAATCACTAGGCAATTTTAGTTCTTTTGCTTTTCCCCTGGATTTGAGAGAACTAAAGAGCTTTGAAGAAAATTCAGATATATGCTTCTAATTACATAAAATGATATTTGTATGTCTGTAACCATTTACTATTTATATATATATATATATATGTAAATAGTTTATAAGATGGAGCATACTTTCTTGGTAAATCTTGAGATTTGTAATTTGAAAAATAATCTTTTTATATTTTTGTTTATATAATAGTTATTCCAACAACTTTGTTAAATAGGTTTACTTACCTTTCTAAGCCACATGTAGAGATAATGAAAAATTAGTAATTGGAAGGTAAGTCTATGATTCTTTAACAGAAAATCTGTTGCCCATCTTTGTATTTATCTGACAACATTGTAGCATAAGAAACGACAGTAGTATCTTGATATTTTGCTAATTTACTTAGATTCTAAACTGCTTGATACTGTAATTGTATAATTATGTCAATATGGGATACTAAAAATATAGATAGAATATAAGAATATTAGAAAAAATGTTTATAAAATAATAGATGTTTATAACAAAACTTTTATTCTATTAATATGGATTGAATGACCTTGGGAAGGGATGAATAAAATGAAATTAATTCAAATGAGAGAGATTTCTTTTTGAGATTAAAACATTGGTAGAGGTATTGCAGAGGTGGATTTGTATGGAGCCTAGAAAAATGTATAGGATTTGAACATGTTCTATTTTGAGGAATCAGAGCCAAGGTGCATTAAGAGATATATATGAGGAAAATGTTTACAGAGTAGCTGAAGCATATGAAATAGAAAATAGAAAAACTTCATGGACCTCAACCAAGGAGCTCCCATTGACTCAGGATTTGAAATTCCATTCTCTGGGACCCATCTATGCAAAGTTGTTGATTTTCATGAACATTATGGAAAAACCTCAAATAAGCTTAGTTACATGAACTACCCTTAAGTATCTGTATTTGCTTTTTAGCAGAACATTTATTTGGAGGGAAAACCAAGTATATCTACATAAAATCACAAAGTCAACAATTTTATATAGTCAACTCTCACTATTTTCAGTAGTTATGTTCTGTAAAATCTCTACAAAATCTGAATTTGCAAACGCTGAACCATTGCTCTCCAGAGAAATCAGGATTATATGAGCCTCTAGTAACAATATTTTCATGATCCGATCAAAACATAACCACATCTGAAGTGAGGTATCACCATAATGGAAGAATAAGCACCACAGGTACTTGCCATCAAGTTGACACTAACTGATCAATACTAAGGTGCTCACATGGTAGCAATATTCATTGGGGGTTGGAGGGTGGGGGTGGGTAAACTCATAACTAATGGATGTGGTAAGCATTGCATGGGGCAAGGGCACGCCTCTAATCCTGGCTTGGGTGAGGCAAAGTCATGTAACAAAATGTTTGTACATGTAACCAAAATGTAACCAAAATGTTTGTACCTCCATAAAACCCTGAAAGAAAAACAAAAACAAAAACATAATCACAAGGAGATATCACCTCACTTTAGTTAGAATGATCCTTATAAAAAAGGCAAAACAATAATAAATGCTGGTAAGGATATGGAGCAAGGGATTCTTTTACACACTGTTGGTGGGAATGTAAATTAGCATATCCATTATGGAAAACAGTATAAAGTTTCCTCAAAAATTTAAAAAAAGAACTACCATATGATTCAGATATTCCTCCACTGAGTATATATCCAAAGGAACTGAAATCAATATGTTGAAGGGAGATCTGCACTCCTGTGTTTATTGAAGCTCTATTCACAATGGCCAAGAGATAGAATCAACATAAATATTTATCAATGCATGAATAAAATATGATAAATAAATACAATGAAATACTATTCAGCTATAAAAAGAATTAAATCCTATAATTTGTAGCAACATGATTGAAAATGGAGGATAAAATGTTTAGTGAAATAATCCAGTCACAGAAAAATAGATACTGCATGATCTTACCCACTTGTATAATCTAAAATAATTATCTTTAGAGAGTAGGATAGTGTTTACCAGTGGCTGGGGCATATGTGGGATACTAGGGTATGAAGAGAAGTTAGTTAATGGGTACAAAAATATGATTAGATAAAAGGAATAAGCTGTGTTCTGTTACAGAATAGGGTGACTATAACTATTATAAGTCTGTAGCTTACAATAGTTTATTTATTTTTAAAGATAGCTAGAAAAGAGGATTTAAAAGCTATCACTACAAAGAAATGATAAATGTCTCAGAAGATGGATATGCTAACTACCCTGATTTGATCATTATATAATGTATTCATATATTAAAAGAAAGATCCCACTATACCCCATAAGTATGTAGAATTATCATATTTCAATTATAAACAAAAAATTGGGTTAAAATTACTTTTGAATGTTTTTTATGTTTACGTTTCAATTTCATCAACAGTACTTTGAAATATTTTTCATAACAATGATGCAGTTTTAAAATATGAAGAATTATTAACATGTTCAATGAAGTAGCAGTGTGTAGGTGTTCTAGATTCCCATCAATTGACGTTAAATAGTTTTATATAATGCAATGTAATTTCGTGTAATTGCTTGATAATTTATTTTATTTTTGACACCTTCTTCATGTTTAATTAAAACAGTTTCCAGAAAAAAAAAAAACAAGGTAACTGAGGTAATGGATATATTAATTAGCTTGAGCGTGGGAATCATTTCACAATGTATACATATATCAACACATTACATTGTACATCTATATTTTTGTCAATCATACCTCAATAAAACTGTTAAAAAGAAGGGACTAATATGTTTTAAAATTAGATTTGGTAACGGTTGTTATTTGTTAAAAAACATTAAGTTGTACACTTTAAATCAATATGTTATATAAATTATAGCTTAAGAGAGGTGATTACAAATGTGTAGATGATCGATATATGCTAGTCCTTGCCAGTCGAAGTTGAAGTGTGTTGGCATCACATGTGAGCTTGCTAGAAATGCACAATCTCGGGCCAATCAAGCTCTATTGAGCCAGAATCCCCATTTTAACTAGATCCCCCGTGTAATTTGTGTGGCCTTTAAAGTTTAAAAAGAACTGTGCAAGTTCTTTTCTTTCTTATACAGCAATCATATATACCTGATTTCTAGCAAATAATTGTTGATATGTTATCCCATACCTCCTCATTGAAGCCAAAATGTGAGAGTTCAATTATATAATGTTGAAATATGGTTATTCTATTTCTGAATACTTGATTTTTACATAAATTTGACAGGTCCTGGTTTGTTGTCAGGCAAGGAAAGATTAAGTCAGGAGAGATGCCAAATGCATGCCAAGTGACATTAGAAACTTAGGAGAAAAGGAAGGCAGTCCTAGAAGCTGCCATGTTTATCAAAATCACCATCTGTTGATTTTCTCTTATACAATTCTGAGCCCTAGCATGGCTACCTAGGATACATAGAAGTTTTTCTGCCCCCATTCTAAAAGAAAAGGAAGTAGCTTCTCTTAATTGCAAGTGCAGACTTTCTCATAAGTATGGCAGTTCTGAAGTAGTTGATAAATAAGACTAGGATTATTAAACAATAATAACAGACTCACAGTTTGTTCAAACTAGCACCGTGGTCAGCAGTGGTGGCTCATGCCTATAATCCTAGCACTTTAGGGGGCTGAGGTGGGAGGATGGTTTAAGCCCAAGAGTTTGAAACCAACCTGAGCAACATAGTGACACCCTGTCTCTTACAAAAAATTTAAAAAATTAGCTAGCCTTCATGGTATTAGCCTGTAGTCCCAGTTTACTGAGGAGGATGAGGCAAGCAGATCTCTTGAGGTCAGGAGTTGGAGGTTGCAGTGAGCTATGATGACGCCACTGCACTCTATTCCAAGCCACACAGTGAGACTCTGTCTCAAAAATCAAACAAAAACAAACAAACAAAAAACTAGCTCTGTGACCTTGGAAACTCCCACAAATTGAATTTCTTCATTGCTAAAAAGAGGCAGTTGGAGTTTGTGACAGGGAAATTTCCACTAGCAATCAACATTTTATTCTTATCTTATAAAATTGTGATCACCATATATAGAAAATAGATATTTCCTATACAAAAATTCAAGCTCTCTGATTTCTTAATTTTACCACCATTCCCCTACAAACACTCAAAGTTCTCAACAAATCTATAAATTGATCCAATTTCACATTTTAACAATTGAAATATTATCATTGTTTGTTTACCTACCAAAGAAGATGCTTTCCCAGTAAACTTGCTTTAAAATTGTCATTTATTTTGAATAATGGAAGTATGGTTTAGAGGAATGAATAATAAAAACAAGGTAAGAAAATCTGGGTCTATACCTAGCTCTAACCTTACAGATCTGAATTACTATAGGGAAGTTTTAAAGTCTTTGATTTTAAATGTCTTCATCTATAAAATAAAGGAGTTGGGCTATGATATTTAGTTGGAATAGATAAATTTTAATTTTCATTAATTTAAAATCCACTTGCAATTTTTTTACTTCCCGAGAAGATTATGGAAGCTCATCTATTTTGGCATGTAGAGTAATGAAAGTATTTGGTTGTAAAAGCAAGTGAAAAATCAAGAGGACAGGAAAATTGTACAGAGCATGAGACCATTTCTGCTGATAGAATATGATTACTGAGTATGTTAGAAACACTTAAAATATCTATATGACAGTTTTAGCATAAAATTATGAACATTTAGCCTAAACCACTTCTGTGACAAATGAACAGAGAATGCCAGATGTTTATTCCATGAGATGGGTAATCCCAGCTGAAATATAGTATTGCAGCTCATAAGCAGTATAGACCCAGGTACGTAAATCTTGGCAATTGAACACACTCCATAATAGTCACATTATGTGCACAATAGCATTCTAGAAATCTAACATTTTTATCCATATTTTACAAGTGCCCAAATTGTACAATCTCAAAAAATACTGGCTCACTATACCTAAACACATTGCTATGACAGCCAGTTTCACTTTGACAACACATTTTTCCCTGTTGGCCCAATGTATATTTCTGTGAACATAATAGTTCTAAAAATACATCCTCTCTAGGACATTTCAGTATAATTTTGAGAAGAGAATTGAAGTTTTATGATGACTAACAAATGCAAATTTTAAAGAGTCAAATTTATTCTGCAAATCAGTGGAAATTATTAAGCATATATTGTTGTACATGTGTTTAAGAGTGAATAAAATTCTAAATTGAAATGAATCAACCAATCTGTGCAGATGAATCTTGTCCTAGCTAGGCAGTTTTCTTTGGAATATGGACAGCATTGCAAATTTATGAAAATAGTTTCCTTTGTTAGCTCTTTATAAGAGGCAAAACATAAAACAGTTAATGAGGCTAGTCTCTTTAATCTTTCAAACTTTTAAGGTCCTAAATTAATATTAAAATATAAAACCTCTGTTAAAAAAGCATATTAAGCTTTTTTTTAATTAGGTAAGAACATGTTTTGCCATATTTTCATCTCTATATGTACTAATACTTCTAAGTAGCTAATTACTTGAAATTATTTCTTATATAACATGGCCTTCTGATCAGATTATGGGATCCCTAGTATCTCCAATAAGATGCGGTAAGGTGGAAAATCTTTACTTGTATGTTGTAGTCAGTTCTTGGTTAGGTTATAGGAATCTCTCACTAATATTTAGAGGAGAAAAATGAATCACCTATTGTGGTGCCGCTCAAATTGCCAAATGAGGGAGTAGTGTTCTTATCTTTAAATAGTTACTATTTGGACTTTTGTGAGGCAGGTGAAGCTGGGGTATTCCATTATGCCATCTTGCTGATGTCATTCCAGTTACCTTTTTTGCAAGTGTGTGTTTAGAGTACTTAAGATCTACTCTCTCAGCAAATTTCAAGCATATATTATTTTTAAGTTTAATTACTATGCCGTACATTGTCCACAGAACTTATTCACCTTATAACTGCAAGTTAGTGTCCTTTGACCAATATCTCCCTATCCACCCTCCCTCACACTTGACTGTTAATAAACATGCTTGTACTCCCTGTTTCTATGGGTTTGACATTTTTAGATTTTACATATTAGTAAGATATTAGTGAGATCATAACATTTACTCATACAAAAAATCATACACATGGCCAACAGGTATATGAAAAAGTGTTCAATATCACTAATCATCAGGGAAATGCATATCACAAACATGATATGCATCACCTTGTACTCATTGGGATGGCTATTATCAGAAGTCAAAGGATAACAAGTGTTGGAGAGTATATGGAGAAAAGGAAAACTTTATACCTTGGGCACATGAGTAGATATAGCCATTACAGAAAATAGTATGGAGATTCCTCAAAAAATTAAGAGTAGAACTACCATATACTCCAGCAATTCTACTTCTGGATATACAGCCTAAGGAAATAAAATCATTATTGTGAAGGGATATCTGCATTTTCGTGTTCAGCGCAATACTATTCAAATAGTACTGATATGAAATAGTACTAATAGTCAAGATATGACAACAACATAAGTGTCTTTGGACAGATAAATGGATAAAGAAAGTGTGGTATATATGTCTATATGGCTACATTGCATAGCCTTAAAAAAAAAGAGAATCCTGTCATTTGCAATAACACAGATGAATCTGGAGGACATTATGCAAAGTGAAATAAGCCAGACATGGATCTACTTTTTTAATGAGTAAATATGAGTTTTTAAGTGACTTACTCAGATTTCTTGGCTAAATAATGAACAGAAGAGAGATTGAAATGCAGGTATGTTTCACTTGGAAAAAAAATAACACATTACTTACTTGTAATGGCAATGTATAATATTTATTGAGGTTTACTATATGTCAGGTATGTTGATAAATTACTTAGATGCATTCTTTTGCTTAATATTCAGGGAATCCTTAGAAATAGTTACTAAGTCAAATCAACAGATTAGCATCTGAGACTTAGACAAGATGAGTACTTTGATCAATCAATATTGTAGAGATGTCAAGTGTGAGAGACAGTATTCCATTCTAGCATATGACTATAGGACTCATGCTGTCAAACACCATGTTACATTGTCTTTTATATAGCACTGCAGGAGATTATGCCTTAAAAATGTGCTAACAGTATGAAAATGCTCTAGACTTTTTATCCCCCATAAGAAGTACCAGTATAAAATAATTTTCAGTGTAAATTACTTATTACCACGGGGGGGGGGAGGGAATAGCAAATATAATTTTCCTTCCCTTTGTTTCTAATTAGAAATTAAAATTCAGATATCTTCCATTCTTTCATTTCTTATTATGTTCAGGTCAAACAGAACAGTAGACTCAAGAAATGGATTCTTTTTTCCTTGTTTAGAATTAATTAAATTCTAAATCTTCATTGTCTTATTTTAAAATAAAAAATTCCACAAGATCAGGAAAATGGACTCCACATGTACTGGGGATCACATTGGTACTGACTGATTAAAACTATGGTGCTCAAATGGTGGTAGTGTTCACCAGGGATTGGGAGGGTAGACCCACATCTTAGGATGTGGTGAGCATTGTGGAGGGGAAGGGCATACGTCTAACCCTTCCTAGGGAGAGACAAAGATACAAAATGTAACCAACATGTCAAAAATAAAAATAGAAATAGAAACATTTAGCAGGTGTCGGGCAGGTGGGAGGGGGAAAAGAGGGGATGGGTGTATACCTACATAATGAGTGCGATGTGCACCACCTGGAGGATGGACACGCTAGAAGCTCTGACTGGGAGGGGGGGCAAGGGCAATATATGTACCCTTAATAATATTTGTACCCCCATAATATGATGAAATTTAAAAATAAATAAATAAATAAAATAAGTAAATAAATAAATTCCATGTTTCTTGCTTTTTTAAAGTTCCAAATGACAAAAATGATCCAAGAAATCATCAACTTCTGTGTTCCTAAGAATAGGAAGAGTAATCAAATTTCCATCCATTAAAGTCATTTATAATTTAAATTCCAAACCTCTTGTATTTGTAGAGTTTCCCCTGCCACAGTAATATTTCTGAAACCCAGTTGTTTGTGCAATCTAACTTGCTATTGGCAGCTACAGATACAATTACTACTTAGTGCGATCTGGAAAAAGATCGCAAAATATAAGAGAAAAATTTGAAAGGTTTTTTTAAGAAACCAGAGTCATGTTCAACACATGTGTTTTGAGACAATTAACATGAATCTAAGTATTGTGACAGTCTTTTTCTGTAGTAGCCACTTTTTAGATAGCCTTATTAATTTCTCACTCTTCCTGGATACAACAGTGAGTAGGTTCATATAACATAATATTTTCTCTTGTAAGTTGATTGGCTTAAGAATGCACATCTTAACTAAGTCTAGACAGAGAAAGAATCATTAACTTCAGGTGGCTAAAACTGTGATATCTGAAATTTGATCAAATTACACGACAAAAATATGACAGCTGAGACAGACTTTTTTCAGATAGGAAAAAAAATAAGAATCAATTTGGGTCACAGAGAACTATCCAACACCATTTAATAACTACTTTTTGATACCCAGTTGGGTCTGGTCTCAAGAATTTTGTAAGATGGATCTGAGACTTAATAATTTCTCATTTATGCTCAAGTTATCTTAAGGTTATTTCTGTTATTTGTAACCAAAGAAACCTAATGAAAATAGCTACTTAACTACCTGACCACCAGAAAAATCCTTAACCTCTCTAAACCTCAACATGCTTATACTCCTGACTTTTTTTGTTATTATGAGAATTAAACCAAATAATTTACGTGCATTTCCAAGCAGAGCACCTGAAGATACGACAATGCTATCTGTTGTCAGATACCAAAACAAACACACAAAATTCCTCCCTGCATATGTTTACCTTGGTCTTTAAACTATATTGAAAAGTAGGGAAAGATTTTCTACCCTGTTATTGAAACTTTTCACATGTCCATAATGTAGAGAGGAAACGAGTATACATCTGTGTGCAGATTTTGTCGGGAAGCTTGAACAAATATAAGAGATTAACAACATCTATTTATTTAATCTATTTGATATGGAAAATATAAAAATATAATGCAAATTAATACTGGCAGATAAAATTCTCTTTTCAAAAATATTATTCTTTTTGAACACACTGTTAATAATAATTTTTTCTTTTCTATTTTTTTTTTCTTTGAGATGGGGTTCTCACTCTGTAGCTTAGGTTGTAGTGCAGTGGCACTATCATAGCTTACTGTAGTTTCCAAGCCCTGGGCTCAAGGAATCCTCTGTGCCTCAGTCTCTGGAGTAGTTGGGACTACATGTGCATGCTGTGTTGCCCAGGCTGGTCTGGAACTTCTGGCCTCAAGCTTTTTCTGCATCTACTGAGGCATTTTTGCTTCTGTATATGTGGTGAATCACATTTATTTAATTACATATGTTGAACAATCCTTGCAACCCTGGGATGAAACCCACTTGGTCATGGTGGATTACTATTTGACAAATTGTTGAATTAGGTTTGTTAGTATTTTATTGAGGATTTTTGCATCTATATTCATGAGGGATATTGTTCTGTAGTTTGTTGTTGTTGTTGTTGTTGTTGTTGTGTCCTTTCCTGGCTTTGATATGAAAGGGATACTGGTTTTGTAGAATGTGTTGGGGACTATTCCCTCTTTCTCTATGCTACGGAATAATTTCTGCAGAATGGGTACCAACTCTTTTTTTGTAGATCTGGTAAATCTTGGCTATGAATCCATCTTATCCAGTGTTTTTGTTGCTGCAGTTGGAATGATTTCTAAATATATTTTCTATTATAGAAATAAAATAAAATAGAATAAAATAAAATAGAAATATGTTTTCTATTATAATGCATATTTTATCATTCAGACATTTTATATATTTGCTACTTTAAGGATATAAAATAAACATGAGATACTATTTACTACTTATAATTCAACCATTTTAGTGCTATCGAATATATTTAAACGATTGGCTCAAATTTGGAAATATAACTTTAATAGTTCTACAGAAAATTTCTTTATATTAAGGATAATTACATAACTATAAAATTTTCCTTTGGGTCAATAGGTTTTGTTTCCCCTTTGGTGATATATTTTTAATGCATTCTTTCATGAAAAAGTATTTAAAGAGTTCAAGGTGTTATTATGCAAGAATAAAATGGATGGGTTAAAATTACCTTAGAATACAATGTTTCTGAGATATTTTTAGTGCCTGGGCAGCACAGGAAATTCAAAATTGTATGAGATAAGCTCTAATTGCAATAATAGTAACCATTCTGTTTTTTTAATCCATGAGTCACTTCAATAGGATTTAATGGAAGATGGAACAGTTGACATTTTTATAAATGTTCTGCCACTTTTTCAGAGGTCAAGGTATATTCCTCTGAAAGAATTTCATGGGATCTGCTACAAAATGAACATTAAAAAAACTCTCCTGCTGGTTGCTCCACTTATCTTCTCACCTTCAGGACAGAATTTTATGTTCCAGTCATTTTCCTAGATTCAAAAAGCAGACTATTGCTGACAGATATTTGTATGTAATTTTTAAAGCATAAGATGTTACTTACTTTTTCGTGTGTGTGGGGACCAGTAAGTGTTGGTAGTATTATCATGAATGTCAAAGTCAAAATATACATTTCAGCAATGTTAAAAATCACATGATTAGGATTTTGGGAAAAAAAGGCTGACTCTTTCCCCATGGGCTGTTGTTTGTTCTATCTCTTTTTCTTTTGGCAGATGTTTCTGTGTGAATGAAAGAGAGAAATCAACTCTTTTTGAGGTCAAGGCATAATTTAAGCCACTACTCCCCCTATTTCTAAGTTCTCAAATCAGGAGAAATTGAGTGATTAATACTGACAGTAAGAAAATACATGTTATAGATTTACTGTTGGCTTCTACAGAGATAGAAGTACATTTTCTTTTTATGTTGAAACAATGTATTGATTATGTACTATTGAAAATTTAATTAAACCTGTTTTTTAAAAATATAAATACATATCTCCAACTGGATATTATTTCAGCATATTTATTCATAATATGCTATTCTCTAGTATCCTATATAGATGATAAATAATTATGAACATATTTATTTTAACCTCAATATGAAACATACATACCAAAATTTTTATTGCTACATTTCAGTGTTGTTTGAAGTTAATTGGGTAAGAAATTCTAGGAGACACTTTTTAATCCTCTGTCTTATAACATGCTATGGACCAAATTGTGTTTCTCTAAATTTATATGTTGAAACCTTAACCCTCAATGTGACTCTGTTTGAGGATAGGGCTGTTAGAAAGTAATTAATGCTAAATGACATCATAGGGTAGAGTTCTGATTAGATAGGATTAGTGCCCTTATAAGAAGAGACACCAGGAATGCTGTGTGCTCTCTCTCTCTCTTTATCTCTCTCCCTCTCTTCCCCCTCCCTATATCCCATTCTCTCTCTCTCTGACTCTCTTTCTCTCTCTCTCTCTTACCAAGAAGCCACATGAGGGTACAGGGAGACGGTGGCTGCCTACAAGCCAGGCAGTAGGCCTTCACCAGAAACTGAATTAGCCAGCACCTTGATCTGGGATTTTGGCCTCAGTACTGCGAGAAAATAAATTTCTGTTGTTTAAGGCACCCAGTGTATGATGTTTTGTTATGACAACACTAGCTGACCAATACCGAACATAAACAAAAGAGAGTAATGCAGAAAGTGGTACAGACTGAAGGTATTTTTTCTACTATCCTTACATAAGGCTATAAAAACCTAGAAAAAAACGAGAGAGAGATACTTATGTTCTGAGAATATTTTTGTTAATATCACTTTACATACTTTGCATTTCACTTCTAATCAAGAACTGTAAATCTCAATATAATTTTTATGTTTTTTTGCATTTGTTTTTAAAAATCATGTCTTCTAATTTCTTAATTCAGTGATTTCCATATATTTTAATCACCTACTTCTTCCAATTTTTAAATAATCAAGAATAAAGCAAAATATATATATTCTACTATCCTAACTTTATGTATATTTTAAAACATGCAAATATTGATTAAAGAAGTTGAGTTAAATTTTGAATAGAAATTCCAATGATTTTTCTCATCACATCAACCATTGCCTTATGCATTGCCTAAGGAATGCATCACCTAATTTTTATTAAAGACCACTGAATTAATATGTAAATCATTAAAGTTTAATAACAAGTATATTTTACATTATATGTCTTGGTGTTCAAAGAAATAATTGATTTTTTAACTGTATAGGATACTCAAGATATAAGAATAGACACTCAATATTACCTCTTTCTCTTTTCTTCTAAATATTGTCTCCCGAGCCCTCATTGTTCTCAGAATTTCTGTAAGTTCATGTTTTTACTTTTAGAATTGAATATTCTCAACCCAAGAAAAGTTTATATGTAATGGCATATATAGTTTGAAAATTCAAAGTTGTGTTGAGCACTTTTCACCTGACACAGTTAATGTAGCTTGTGTTAAGGTATCACAAAGGCATAAATCTTCAGTGAGTCTATAATCATTAAGATAAGAAAGCAGCAAAGACTATGTTTGTGTGTCATCAAAATAGTGTTACCATAGAAAACAGTCACCAAAATCATAATAAATTTCACATTTTTAAGTTTTAGAAAGAAAACTCAAAAATAAATACATGTATTGAAAGAGCACTGGATTTATTATTTCATTTCTGATAAGAGCTTGCCCACTAAATCAAATTATATGATTTTAAATTATTTCAGATTTAAAAAAATTAAAGAGCAATCACTGTTTTATATACATTTCTTTTAAATTGAACATGCTACCCTGTGCTGTGTATTTAAATTCAGGTCCTCAACATTTTGTGCTGAAACAGATCATAAATCAGAATGCCCCCCACTACTTTCAAGAGTTTTATGGCAATGAATGGTGCTACGAAGAATTTATGAGGGCAAAATCTCGCTAACTAAATAGTTATTGCCTTTTCCAAAGGAATAAATCCTAGCTACCTGAGACCAAAAGTATAAAGTTCTTGACACTATAGGATTCATAACTGACAGGCACAGATCCAGGGTCTTAATCATGGGGGGATGTTTTCCGGTTGTAAAATGTAGAAATGGGCTGTAGAAGGAAGATTAATAGAGCTGCTCAAGTAGTCAAGCCAGATACCTTCCGACTGCATGTGTACCACCATAGAAGTGCACTTGGACTTGGACTTTTTCCTTATTGAATAAACAACGGGATTTGAGCTCCTTACATAATATCTCTTTTATTTAGAGGTTTGCATATCCATTTTGCTTTCAGTTGACAAATTAGTTTTATCAAGCCCTGTAAAATTATGTTAATATATCTGTTGTTTACATACTTACATACAAACTCACAAACATTAACTGATTCAATCTAGTCAATCACTTATATACAGGAGGAGTGTAGTTCTCTTTCTTTGTTATCTAGCCAGATTTGGCAAATTCAATGAATCATAGTATCATGAAATTACATGTTCAAGTTTTGTTAAAATCTTATGAGTACATAGTAATTCAGAGAAAGGCCTTGTTACACAAACACAGAGAGTTTATAGCTGCCCATTCTGAACAAACTCAATTTGTTCAGCTGAATTAACACACGCTGAGGGTGATATAATATTTTATGTACAGTTGCTGAATAAGTCAGTTTTCACCTTATTTAGCCACATGCTGAAAAGCTTACCAAGGGTTTATTCATCCATCCCAATTTCTGATTTTCATAAATATTGATTTAATACAACACTGGTATCATGATTTACAATGTGCAATAATAATCTTTAGCATGATTAAATTGAAAGTGCTGAAAACATGTTTTTAAAATATTTTAAAATTTATTTTTAAATAGGAAATATAAGTACACATAGTGCATATCACCTTCCACTATATCTCAGCCATTCAGAACACCCTTTTCTACCGATACTAGATTTTTGTATAATTTATTTACAGGTTTCCATAGATAACCCATCAATACTCTATGACATACATAGAAATATTTTCATTCAAGTGATAGCACAGTTTGTATACAAATGATAACATAGTATACTCACTGTTCTGAATCATTTAATTTACACTTTCAATTTTACCTTGAAGATTATGTCCTATCAAAACAGTTGGCTTATTTTTAATAGATACCGACATTATGCACATCTTTCTTCTACTTATTCTGGTCTGCTTTTAAAACTTCCTGCTGTATTTTAAAATTCCCTAAATGACTCTTTCATTTCTAATTTTTCTGTTATATTTTTTCATAAATTATCTATCTCTTTAGTGAATTTTTCATTCATGTTCTAAATTATTATTTTTTGTTTCTTTGTGTTGATTTTCAACTTTCTTGTCAATCTTGTTGATTCTACTTGCCATCCATATTCTTAATTTCATATCTGACATTTCAACAATTTCCCTTTTGTTAGAATCCATTACTGGAGAACTATAATCCTTTGATGGTATCAAAACAACCCATTTGTTTATGTTGTCTGAGTTCTTATGCTACTTTCTTTTCATCTGAAATTTCTTCTCTCAGTTCAAGACAGATGACTTTACAGTACCTGTTCTCCTTTTATGGGAACTCTGTTGCTCTTTGAGGAGAGTGAGATATCCCTGAATAACACACTTGAGTCCTATTCCAGAAGATTGACCAGGCAGAAGAGGGGCAGTTACAATGAGAGCCTTCAACACCACTGGTATCCTGCATCTCCCCATTCTCTTGTGATTGTCATGGGTGATTGGCATATGCAGCATGAGCACTTTCTCCACCCAGGACCATCAGTGGCAGCAGGGGAGTAGTTGCATGATGGCATGAGTGTTTGCCCCACTGAGGTTCATTAGTGGAGTGTTACCCAGGTGATGACAGCTGCTACTGCACCACTCAGACAGACAGCAGTGGTGGGTGCCCAGGGCTGTATGTGCTGTCTTCATCCAGGTTCTGTGGAAGCTGTTGCTAGGTGGGGCTGCCCAGATGGAAGCAGCAGGTCAATGGGCCCCAGCTGTCCCCAAGTCCCCTGGCAGCAGTGAAGTCATGTAGCTCCTGGCCACAGGGTGTGCAAGAGCAGCCAGCCTCTCTGCTCCCTCTTTAGCCCACCATGGGTGATGGGGAGGCAGCAGCAATGAATTTGACCCCTTGGTAGATATAGTCCTCTGAGGCCAGGACTTCAAAATGGTGCCAGCTGTAGCACACAGGTATTGTAATCTGGTGGAACCCTACTGTACTTTCTCTCCAGAGCAATGCTGCTAGACAGTCTCCAGTCATCCCCTGTGTCAGTCCAGTGGTCTGCTGTGGTAGAGGGGCCCTCTCATATCTCCAACTGCAATGTCCATGTTGTAAGTGTGAAGCTTTAGGGTTCTCTCCTCTGCCCCTTCCCCACATTGCTGGTACCTTCCCTTGTGTATCTTCAATCCTACAAAGCAGGTCTCCTCTCTTCCCTCTCCTTCACTTTGGGAGTCTTCCATTGCCTCTTTGTTAGTTCTCAATGCTCTCTCAGATACCCACTCTGAGGTTGAATATCTATTCATCATTTTCACTCCTCTCTTGGAGAGCAGCATACCTCGGCTGCTTCTAGTGTGCCATCTAGGCCCCCCTCAATGAATATTTTGATCCTATTTTTTCTTTTTTTAGCTTATAACATCTTTATAGCTTATAACATCTTTTAGCTTATAACAACATTTTTAGCACCATTCCTGTCAAGAGTCATATAATGAACTTTATGTTCATTGCCTTAAGAGATGATACAACAAAACAAGGTAAGCAAGAAGTTGCCCCCTTCCCACTTGATTTTTAAGTTCCAAAGTTTATACCATTTAATTAAGAAATTAAAATAATTTATTTTTGGATACAAATATAAATATTTGTTTCAATATAGATGATACATGGAGATACTTGTGTCCCCTGGGATTTAAAAAGGTTTTTTGGACTAAGGAAATAGGCATGTCAGAAGAGAAAGAAGAGAAGCAAGGAGTGCATCTAATGGGTCCCTGAGGAAAAGAAAGGCAGGTAGAATGCTGTGTCCTATAGCTCCCAAGTCTTGGCTTAGTGTGGGGAACTAAACATTTCAGATAGATTTTCCAAGTCTGACAGTAGACAGTCCAGTATATCTTATCTCAGGTAGAGTTTATGAAGGAAACAAGGTCTTTGGAACTGACTAACTTTAATCTTCACCCAGGAGAGCAGTTAAGAAAATAAAAGTGAATTTCCTTATAGAAAATTGAATCAAAGAAAATCTTCCTTGCATATCAGAAATTATGGATTTAAATCGGCAACTATAAGAGTTTGAGACTCATGAAAAAATAGCTAGATTAACAAGCAATTACACATTTTGTAAAAAGAAATTATAATTGCCAACTGAAAATATTCCTGGATGTACTGTAAGCAAAATCTCTTTTGAAGAATTAGTCTTTTCTGCAACAATCAAGATTATCTATAACAACAGGGAGGATTAAAAATATTGCCTAAAACAATTAGTGACATTTATGACATTGATGCCTATCTTTATTTGTGCTTTGTCCTTAATTTCTTAAAGAAGTCTCATGGCTTATAAAATATCATTTGAAAGCTAAATAATGACCAACATAAGGATAATTATGGAAGTATAAATCTTCTTTTGGCCAATGCAAATGTTATACAGTTGAAAAACAGACATATAAACCTATGATTTAAAGATAACAGGGTATCATGTGTGTTTTTATGTTTCTATTTTTGTAATAGAATATGATTCAAATTGTAGTGATTAAGGAACAAACACAGCATTGGTTAAGGTTATGTTACCAGAAATGGAATCACTTCCAACTGAGACATGCTATATAATTTGAATGATATACTCCTTATATCACAGTTCATAACTATGTACTTGCCTTATGTCTACATGTGGAAAGAAACTAATTTTTTTATTTCTAAGCTTTTGCCTGATGGGGATACAAAGATTTTTTAGCACTGCATTTCTGCAAAACATCAATGATTGACATTGTTGTCCTAAAGTATAAATTTGCTTTTCCTCAGATACAGACCTCTTAACACATGATTTCTGTGTATTTTGACTATAAGTAGTATTTGAAATAACTCCAATCTTATAAAACAATAAATATATTATTAAGATATTAGATAAGAATCTGCTATAAATATATCACTACATTTATTATTAATTAACTTGAACTTTGTAAAGGAAGAATTATCTTAAGATAACAAGTTGGCTTAGGTGATATTCCTTTTTTTGTAGATTTTCATTCTTTTTTAGAGAAATATATTTAAAATTGTGAAACATACAAGTTTATCTCTTTATATTATTGCTAAAGGCTTTAAATAAAAGAATCTTACTTCAATCATTGATAAGAAGAAAGGACTGACATAATACGTGTCTATGTCTTTGTATTATAATGAAAATCATCACAACAGGCCATTGTTTGTTCAATTTAAAATATGAATTCTAAAGTTTTCCTTATATGTAGAGATAAAAACCTTAGTAATGTAAAAAGTTGCATACTACAATAAGAAGTTATTAAGTATAAATTTTCTTTGAAAAGAAGAAATTTCTAGAGAATACTTTTAAATCTTCAAGCTAGTATTTGGATGCCTAAAAACTATTAACCTATATTAATTTAATTTAAATAGTAAATTTTATTATAAAATGCCTTAACAGCTATAAAATGTAAAATAAATTAAAATTATACAAATTTAGAGCTTGATAAACTTAAATTTGGCCAAACATATTAATACAAGGGTAAAATATGTTCCTCTTTATTTAAAAGTTAACATGCAGAAGTCAAACATATTAACATCACATTAATTTTATAGTATTTTGATATAAACAGGAGAATAATTCTTTCATATTCACTCACTAAACAGTTGCTATTCATTATATTTTAAGTAACCATACACATTAGGATTCATTTTTATTTCAATTTTGAAAATAAGAAATTAGAATGATTTACCATGTCAGCATTAAAATTAATAACTATTTCAGAATATTGAAGATCATATTAGTTGTTGGATAATTTTGTGAGTATTCCAGGTCAGAAGAAATGAGTAGCTTCAGGATATGTACTGACAATGACCAATTTTGATATTCAAGTTCAAATATAAGCTCCTCCTAATTTGACCTAATATATCTACTTGTAGCAATAAAATAAAGGCTAGTTTTTATAACTATTTTTGTTTGCTTGATTTTTTTTTCTGACTACTAACTGTAGGAGGCAGTGAGTCACGCATGTGCTAACCTTTCAGATATTTCTCATAAAATCCCAAATCAAACATACATATTTATTTGCTTTCTAAATAAACCTGATGGTAGATTTTAAATCAATTTATGGTTCTGAATCATATTTCTTTAAGCTAGGTTAATGTTTTAGAAAAGTTATTAAATAGTTACATTACCTAAAAGAGAAACAAATACTGTGTATTTCAATGATATTAATATTTCTTTAATAAATAAAATTCAAAACATACATCTCAATTCCAAAAAGCAAAACCCTCATGTTTCTGTGTGTGACTCTTCATTTTATTGGTTGAGAGTAGAAAAAAAATGTATATAAAAAATAGAATTTTTTCTTGCCTCAGTTTTAAACTCAGGTTTACTTTCCACTTTACCATACATTAACTAAAACGGTTGACACTGTGTCCCGGATTATAAACAATGACCCCATGAGGCTTAATTTATGCTGTGTGTTGCATTTAACATCAAAGGTATCATTTAACATCAACTAATACTTTACAAGGAGTCCAAATTTGGCTTAATTTTCTCAAAGAACATTAATGGAGCTCAACTCACTACTCCAAGAAACATCTGAGGTACTCGTTCTCTACTTCATATATTGGAAACTGTTCTGAGACCAACCCACTAAACTAGTTACACATCAAATTTGTACTGTTTATCATGTACTTTTTAATGTTCTTAATTATGTTAAGTTTTCCTGAGATCTCCTGGGTATGTCTATATTCCATTTCTTTTGTTTGTCACTGTGGTTGAAAAACTCTCCTTTTCTGTCAGTAGATGATAGGTTTGTGGGAAGGAAGAAGCACTCATACATTTATTAATCTTTTCCATTTTCCAACAGATAAGAAAAACTATGAATTTTTATGTATCTAAAAAGGAATATCTAATTCTATGCATTATTTTAATATTCTGGGGTATCCTAAAAGTTGAGGTGTGATCCATGTATCTATGTTTAGTCCCTAATATTTACTTTCTTGCAACCCTCCTATCTTCTCTCAGTACATTCCTTTCCACACCAACAACAAAACTATTCCTACAGAATCTTAAATTTTCTGTAGGCCCTGTATAACTATGTCACAAAAATTAATTATAAACCTAATGAGTATTTGCATTTTGATAGAAGATAATGTCCTAATAAAACAGAACAGTATAAAATATTAAAATTCCAGACACTAAGGCATATTATTATGGTATATATTTTTGAGCAAGAGGCTTTTAATCTGGTTGATTTTGTAGAAGCAAACATTGCTTAATTGTGCTTAACTAAGTATCTGCAAAAATAGAGGGGCTTTAAAAAAAATGCTTAAAAGGTATTGAGGCCATTTATAGATTTACTATGCATTTACAGCTCCACAATGCTTGTACAGACCGCCTAAATAATGATTTAACTTCAGTGATAGACGTGATCATTTGCATACAATTATTTCTTCTAAAACCCCTAGTATTTAGTTCACTTGGCACTAACTGCCAGGACTAATTTTTACTATCAGAATTCCTTTCTGTACAGATGTCCTAGAAAGTAAAATGCAGGGTGTTTTTTTGTTTGTTTGTTTTACTTATGTACAATTTTTCTGAAGTAGGCATTAACCCGTTTTCCCTCTTCTTTTTATTTTTATCAAGTGGCAGCTGGTATAGGACAAAGAAGGCAAAACTACACTTTATGTGCCACCATTATATTCCCTCTGAAATATATGAAATCATAATAATCCAGTCTAGCATTTTTACTCTGTGGATATAATCTCAGACTTCTTCCCAACCCAATCATTTAAGGACCATCTAAAATTCAATTGGAAATGACATAAAAGTTGAAACGCTCTCATTCCAAATGCCTGGTAATATTAGGCAAGATATTTAACACTTAGATTCTTGATTTCCTGATAAATATAATAGGAAAATAGTGTAATGTTTAAATAGTTGTGGTGGGTAGAAAAATCTCTTAATTCCTCCTGCTTTTAGAGAATTTATAGCAATTTTCTGAGAACAGACAAGGATTGACAAAAAAATTGCGATTGTCATAAAATCTTAAAAAAATTTTCATTTAAAATGACACAATCATTTCAGAGTTGTTTTTTTTTTTCAACATATACCCTCATCTATGAAGACACAGTGATGATAGCTAAAGTATAAGAGAGAAAATCAACTAAAGAGAACTAGGTAAGTAAAAATCCAAGCTCCACAGATTACAAAAAGGAAACAAACATGCAAAGAAAAGTTTTGAATATGGGTGAAACAGTTGATGCTAGCTTCAGGTGCTGAATTCAATAGTGACAGACACAAATATGTCTCCTTCAGCCTAACCAGTTAAGGGGGCTGGCCACTCTGCCTGCATCCAGGGGTTAGGCTGCACCTCCTTTTTTTTTTGAAGAAGTAAACTAAAAATGTGTTATCATTATCCTTCATTTGCCTATGACTTTATGGGATACTTAGAGTCAAAGATATGGGCAGACAAAGACCAAGAATTTTGGTTTTGGCTTCATTTTTAAATATATATTTTATTTTACTTTTTTAGTTCTTTCAATATCTGGTCAAGTAACTGACTCAACAAGATCACCAGTGTCACAGTAGGGCTCCACTCTACTGTTATAAAATTTGGTTATAATCTAGATACATAGGCTGACTAAAGCACTAAGCCAGAAAAATTAAGCACACAAAAAGATATATATTCAAATAGTAAAAATAAATTAAAAATTATAAAATAAAAACATGAAAAACATAAATCTAAAAAGGGAAGCAGATAAAAGCAAAACTAGAAATTCTGGAAATTAAAACAATGTAGTGTTCTGCATTTTCCAAAGATAACTGGGACAGTAGCCTCTATCTCACATATTCTCTTACAATCAAGAGTGGGGGTGTATTTTCCCCAACTCTTGAATCTCAGATGTGCCCATGACTGCCTTTATCAATAGAATACATTAGAAGAGACTTATGCCAGTTACTTCTGGGAAGCTTCTGCATCCTGCTTCCTGGAATTCTGAGGAACTAAGAAGTCCAGGTTGTAACATATATAAGGGAGTGGATCAAGATGGCCCAATAGAAACCCCCAGTGGTCATCCTTCTGCACAAACACTAAATTCAACAACTATCCATGCGAGCCAGCACCTTCAGAAGAACCAAAAATCAGATGAATGATCATACTACCTGTTTTTAATATTATAGCAAGGAAAGAGCCACTAAAGAGGGCAGAAAAGACAATCTTGCATTGCCTACAGCACCCCACTCTTCAGTTCCCTGGCAGTGCCGCACCAACGTGCCAAGTAAAGAAAGAATCTGTGTGCCTGGGGAAAGGAGAGTAAAGTGACTGTGGGACTTTGCATTGAAACTCGGGGCCATGCTGGCACAGGGGAACACAGCACAGGGCAGAATTCTACTGGTGTCCACGGAGAAGAGCATTTACATCAGCCTGGATGGAGGGAAATCCTCCATCCCCAAATTCAAGTTCCAGCTGGCCCCACCACCAGCTAACCAAAAGTAACCTGGGGCCTGGACTAAGTTTGTGGGCAGGCAGGCCACCAAGATTGCAGTCCTTGGACAATTACTGCAGCCATGCTGGCTCAGAGCCAGTGGACTTGGGTGCACATGACCCAGTGGAGACAACAGCAGTAGGGGCCAAGCCAGTGCCTGTGTTATCTTCTATTCCCAACTTCAGGCAGTGCAGCTCAAGGAATCCTCTTCCACTTGGGAAAAGGAAAGGGAAAATTTCAGAGGACTTTGTTTTGCAAGTTGGGTACCAGCTCACCTTTAGTAAAATGAAATCCCAAGTAGATTCCTAAAGCTCCTAAGTCCAGATCATAGTTCCTGGATGGCATTTCTGGACTCACCCTGGGCCAGAAGGAATCACTCTGCCCTGGAGGGAAGGACCTATTCTTGGCAAGAATCACCACCTGCTGAACAAAGTGACCATGAGCTTTGAATAGACATCATAAATCTGCTCATGTTTAATTGTATAACACAGAATAGTGGTCACTATTTAGTCATACTATCAGTATACTTTTCTATAATTTTTTAGTAAGTTTCCCTGTAACATTTTATGGTGATTTTGTCAGACCCTCAGGGCAAGATTGCACAAACAAGGCAACAAAGTTCCTGGCTGTGGCAGAGGTTTTCCAATTTCTGATAAACAATTCGGTCAACGCACAGTTCACTGAAGAAAGAGAAGATATTGTTTCATAAAAGTTTTGGTGCCTCACATTGGTATGATTTCCAGATGTATTAATTACATATCACAATGTGTCTCTTGACAATGAATGCATTAAACTGAATAGAAAAGTTACAGCCAGCTGGTTTTCTGTCAGGTTAAATAAGTTACGTTCCTTGTATTTCCAGCTATTTACTTTTATTGCTATCAAGCTTCAATACCTCCACGATTAGGAAGGATAGTCGATATTATACTGCATGGTAAACCTCAGGGATTTATGCAAATTACACTGTTCTATTAATTTATTTTTGATGACTAATACATTAATTTTAATAGGAATATCTTCTTAATATGCTTATTGTTTAGAAATAATTGATGTCACACAATGGTGAAAAACTGTTTTAGTTACAAAAATCACATTTTATGCTTTTTTTTAGTATTGCTTTTCATTTCATTTGATTTCCATTTGCTATTATTTGTCACTGAGGCATGAAGATTTCCTATTTTCCTCAAAATGTTACTATCTTTACATTATCCACATGGTAATTATCCTGCCCAATTGTTTTTTATTTTTTTAATTGGAAGATTTCATTAAAATAGAAAGATTTCTTATCTTCCTCAAAATGTTACCATCTTTACATTATCCACATGGTAATTATCCTACCCAATATATTTTTTATTTTTCTTTAATTGGAAAATTTCATTAAAATACAGTAATATTTACATCTAATTCCCTGTTACTTAATTCAATTATCTTTATGAAGAGTACTTAAGTAGAGGATACCTTGATTAACTTTAAAATAATGTCAGACAGAAATCCAAAAATGAGTAGGCCATGGATCCTCCTCTTAAAAAACTTCTTAAAGCTTGATATTAAACTAAACTGAAAATAACATAGTATCATTTTTTCCCGTTGCAATGAGATGAGTATTATAGCATAGAGCCAAGAAGTAGCGGGCACACATTAGTAAGTCCGCATCAATCATTTTGCTCTCTAAGACAGCTGGAGTAGAAAAAAAGGAAATTGCCGGCACTTGCTTGCATTTTAATGTTCCTGTGCAAAACTACTGAAGGTTTTGGAATCAATTTATAGGTACAGAAGAGTAAAAAGTCATAGTTTCTACAATTTGACAAATAGTTTGTACAATTGAGAAATATTGTTTAGTTAGTGCCACTGTGATATTATTATTTCACCAATGTACTATAATATGAAGATATTAATTTACTGATGGAGAAATAAGCAGCAGATTGGTCCATTAAGATTTTTTATCTTTTATTTTTTTCTTGCTTTCTCTTTTGAAATTTTCCTATTCAAAAGATAAATTATCTTTTCTGTCTTATGATATCTATAGAATTGAATATTATATAAAAGGTCATCTTAAATCTTGATGTTTTATTATTGTTTTATAAATATTTCCAGAGTGCCATTCTTATTTTCAAATAATGCCTAATACATAAACTGTTTTAAAGGTTGTGACTTGAACATCATTCATTATTATTGCTCTAACATTATTATTAATATATTTTCTGGATATTGTATTTATTAAGATTCAAGATGTAAATTATTAGCTAGACCCCAAGAGAGTTGTTCTTCACTGCCATAGATTCAGCTGCCTATTCATTAAGAATAATATTCATGTCTATGAGATTGAAAACATTTCTTTTTAAATTTTAAAAAGGAAGCTTGATGCTACTTCAGTAAGAATATCTTATCCCTTTAATAAAGGAAAATTTAATTTGCATATATAATACAAATCTAGTTCATTAAACTACATGAAATTCTTTAACAAGCCAACAATTATGTATGATCAAAGAGGTTTCTGGTTAATACAAGATTAAATGTCAAATGCTTTTCACATAAAATAAAGCAATTAAAATAAGTTCAATGTTACTGAAATTTACCACCATACCTAAAAACATACGTGACTTGATTTCTTAATGTTGGATAATTTGTATTCAATTGATTTATCTTGTAAAATAAAACAAACTATTACTTTTATAATTTGGGGTACATGAGCAATTGAATAGACTTTAAGGGGAAAAGTTATTTGAAAAATTGTGATAAAGTTTCATTATAAGCATTGATTACAACATGTAGATTTTATAGAAACATAGGTGAAGGAGAATAACACAATGACACTAAAAAATACAAAGTGGAAATTTCCCAGATTACTTAGCATCAGTAGAAAGCATTCATGTTTAGACTATAGCATGTTGGGTATATCATGAGTGTTGCATGGGAGGAACTTCACTGTCCTTTTGTTCTTCTTTTATTAAGAGAATAAATGTGACACAGACCTTATTAGCGGGTACAAATAGTGTGTTTGGGGGTGCCAAAAGTCTGAACTTAGAAATCATCAAGTGTTCTGTGTAAAGGCAGCTGTGTCCAGCATCTGAAATCTTAGAAGTTCTAGGGGAATTTGGACTACCTTCTGCTGTGAATACAACAGTTTGAGTTCTCTTGGAAACATGAGTTTGAGTGAAGACTTTACCAGGGATTTCACACAAAAACTTTACTCCCAATAGCTCATTGTTAGGCAAAACAGAAGTAGCAATTTAGGACATTTCGCTTATCCCTGCAAAGATGAAGAGCAACATATAAAGATTACAGCAAATAAAAATTTTACTTTAATAACAAGTTATAAGTGCAAATCTGAGCAATTGCATTTGTTGGTTTAATATGTGATTCACTTTAAATTGCCTGTTGAATTAAATTATGGATCATTTTCTTGCTTTTATATAAAATATGTCCTGTAAATCAGTGGTCCCCAATCTTTTTGATATCAGGGATTGGTTTCATGGAAGACAATTTTTCAACAGACCGGGAGAGTGTTGGGGATAGTTCCTGGATGATTCAAGTGCATTACATTTATGGTGCAGTCGAACCTCTCTCCTAATGATAATCTGTATTTGCAGCTGCTCCCCAGTGCTAGCATCACCACCTCAGCTGCACCTCAGATGCATTAGATTCGCATTAGATTCTCATGCCTGATGAGAATCACATCAGGCATTAGATTCTCATAAGAAGTTTATAACGGTAGATCCCTCACATGCACAATTTACAGTAGAGTTCAAGCTCCTATGAGAATCTAATGCCACCAAGGATCTGACAGGAGGCGGAGCTTATGCAGTGATGCAAGCGATGGAAAGTGGCTGTAAATACGGATGAAGCTTCGCTCTTTTGCCTGCAGATCACCTTCTGCTATGCGGCTCAGCTTGTAACAGGACAGTACCTGGTCCATGGCCTGGGGCTTATAAATGTACAGTATCACAATTTAAATGTGTTGCTCTAAATATTTTAATTTTTATATGCAATCAGTTTTGATATTTTTTTAAATGTTTCAGAATGAGTTTTCTTTCCTAATAATTTCAGCAAAGTAAACTCTGTATAATGATTCAGCATGAAATTGAAAAGGTAAATGGAAACACAACAAAAAATAGTTTCCTAGTATGTTTCCTTGTATGAGTTTGATGATCAATTAGTCCATCTTTAATTCTTTTAGCAGCAAAAGGCATATTTTAATTTTCCCCATGTTCCAAAGCTGTACTTTCAGTTCTTTTGTATTATTGTCACAAATATTTTTAACCGTAAAGCCTTTCATTTATATAGATAGATTTTTAATTTGCTGAATGGTCTCTTATTAGCTGTGTTTTGAAAGTGAAAAAAAATGCTGTTTTTTTGGCCTGTTTTGTAAAAAATACATCTTACAAAATTTATCCTTGCTGTTTTCCAGATTTCTTTTAATCTAGTTGACAGTTTCTCTAAATGCTTTGTTCCAACTTTTATGATCAGAGCTACAACTTCTAGAAGGTTTTGACTAAAAAAGAAAATATGAATGAATACTGAAACATACTTATGTAAGACTTACTGAGAAATTTGGTTTTTTGTATTATTTGTTTCAAGTATATTGTTTAGACTTTCATTGTTACTATATAAGGTTCTATGAATTATTATGATACATGAGGAGAAAGGAATAAAATATTGATTTCAAAGCATAGCAAACATTTGGAAATTCTATCCCAATATGTACTGTTAGCTAGCTCGTTGGCAGTAAGTAAATTAATATTTAAGGCCAAATTTTCAAAGTCCACTCAAAGGAAGTTCATCTTTTCCAACCACGCTACCTTTTTATTATAAGCATAACTAAGATGTACACATATAATTCTGCATAGGAGTTCCACGTGCTCCAAAACTATCAAGTCTGTCTACATAGAAACCAAAAAATGTTAACCACAATTGGATTAGGTTTAATTTTTCATGTGATGCACTTCAAAGGCAATTTAATTGCAAACATAAAAATAGTAGCCACTCTCACATGCTATAAATTGTTTTCACTTACAGAGTATGAACAGGAAAAATAAGATATTACTTTTTTCACAGGTATATTGATTCTCAAGGAAGTATTTTCAAACTTTGGAATGTCTATATCTATCTACCTACTTCTATATCTATACATCTCTCTATTTATCATATTTATCATTTATCTATCTTCCCTTTGTTCTTTACCTATCCACCCTTCTG
This sequence comes from Microcebus murinus, assembly GCF_040939455.1. Lineage (NCBI taxonomy): Eukaryota > Metazoa > Chordata > Mammalia > Primates > Cheirogaleidae > Microcebus > Microcebus murinus. The sequence continues at coordinate 62,189,594 of NC_134114.1, forward strand.
AATCAGAGTGGTATAAATGTTCTTAAATTTATCACCATAGCTTTTTTTTTTTCTTTCTTTCTTTTTTTTTTCTCACAAATGCTTGAAAGAAAAATGATTAGCTACCCAGAGTTTGGGTATATTGGGAAAAGGGCTGCTATTTTTATATTTGTATCATATAGGATATAATGAGAGGACTACAATCAGGAAATGGGAATAGAGAGAAAGAGGAAAGAGCTAATGTTTATCAGTGAAGACACTTAAAATTGCCTCTTTGTTCATGGAGGACCCAGTGAGAAGGCTGACATTTGTGAATTCACATGGAGTAAAATAGCATGGATATACGTAAGATCAGATCTTAAGAGTGTCAAAATAAAACAAACAATTTTAGATATATTGAACAGGCTTGCAATTTTTTCACTTGGTCATTCAATGCAGATTTTTGCCTAGGTTTCTAGGCAAAGGAATCCCAGGTAGTAGCTTTTTATACTTATTTTATATTAATTTATCTTGGCATCCTTCCTTCTATCCAAAAAATAATCTAAAATAAAAAATTATTAAAGAAGAAAATAGATATCACTGTATCACTCTCTACACCATAGTTTGACCAACTATATCCCCCAGGCTACATTCAGCCCTCTATCTGTTTTAGCAAATAAAGTTTTATGGGAACACAGCAATTACCCATTTGTTTACTATTTTTCTTGCTGCTTTCCAGCCACAGAGACCATCTGTCCTACAAAGTCTAAAATATTTACTATCTGGCTCGTTACAGAAAGTAAATTGCTGACCTCTGGCTTACATGACAAAACTTATGTTTCGTAAGATTGACTTTGAAAATTGGTAAATTAATTAAGAAGAATTTTATAATGAATCAAATAATTTCATCTATTTTTATTTTTAATAGAACTTTTATCATTTTAATGCCACAGCTTCTGAAATGCTAAAGACCCCTCAAATGAGATCAACTAATGGTTATCAAAGATTTACCAAGTAAAAATAGGCTTTTTTAGGCTATATATAGTATTTTTCAAGTTTTACCAGTTTAGACAGGAAAAGAACATAAAATAAAATTCCACATTTTTTTCTATCCTTCATAATCCTGTAATTCTTTAGCCATATAATTTCACGGTGATCATTTAATTAATAAAGTAAATATTTTGTGCTTCATTCATATTTATAAAAAATTAAATTCTTTTTTTACAAATTGATTTTTTGGTCAGAAGTCTGTTTATCTTAGGCATTCATTTTATTTTTTGAGATATACTTCTCTTGGACTTATTTTTTTTATTATAATGGCTCCAAAAGATTATAAAAGTTTTGCTTTTATCAATGTTATTTCTTCCTTCTGTACTTTTTTAGTTAATGAAATTTAAGGTTTATTTCTTTATTTTTTCTTTTACATTATTGAATTGGTTTTAATTATTCTTGAAAATAGGCTTCTTTGATGGATTGCATATTGATGTTTAGGTTCTAATTAATCTTTGCAGTTTGTAGTTCTTCTTTGAATACATTAAATTATTTGATAGTGTATTTGAAATTATTATGATGACAGTTAAACTTTTGCTATTTCTCTTCCCTAATAGTGAGTTTTATTTGAAGATTTTATGAGTACCTACATACATTATTCTTACATATTATTATTATATATCCTATTTTTAAATGTTTATGATTTCTCATTACTTATCTCTGATTCCCCTGTAATTACTAGGTTGGTACTTCTGTCTTTATTATCATCTAATTTTTGCAGATCTAAAATTTTTATATTTGTGATTGTCTATGCTAATTCAAAATGTTATATATGTCTCTTGAATTTTACTGAAAACAGAATTAGATATTTTCTAAATAATATCATGATTTTTACATCTATTCTTCAATTTTCAAGATGACTATCTACTAAAATGTAGTATATTTTTGAAGCCTATTTTCACAGTCCTCAAATTTTACAGATGAAAAGTTGTTATGTAGGTTCTATGCTCACATTGTGCAGAGAAAAATATCTAAGTTTACATCAAAGAAAAAAAGCACAAATCAAGCCCCTAGTACTTGATTTGGAATTCCTACAGCCTAAGGGGAAGCAGGCAGGAACCAATCAGCGCAAAACTGAGGTATATTTGGACTGCAGTGGATAGAAATGAATTGTTACAAGGAAACACGCTCCATTCACTCTTTAGAGTGCCCAGAACTTCAGTGACAAAATCAACTGTTCTTGACTTTACCATACACATTATGAAGGTGAAAATCTTTAAGTTTAAAGTAAGAATACAAATTTTCCTGGTTCATAATGTAAAATATAATGTAAATGTATAATGTAAAATATAATGTAAAAAGGATTGAGGTTGAGATATTTCCTGATATCTCTCAAAGCTTCCAGCCCTAGTTGGGTTGTGGCGGTGGTATCTGTAAAGAATGTAATTTTAGTTTGCCTTGCTTCTCTCTTTTGTCTACTCATGGAGAGCAGACATCTAGGTGTGATTCCTAAGTCTTATTTTAGTTTTTCAAAAAAATTACTTTAATTGGATATTGAAAAATTCCTCAAAATGCTTTCACTATGAAAAACTACTATTTCCATTGTTGAGGTAGCTCTTTATTTATTCACATTCCACTGTGGTTTCAATGAAATTCTGTAGTGCAAAGCCTCACTATTTAGTCACACTTCCATGACTTGTGGTTCCATTTTGAGAAATTGGTCAGAGAAAATTTTTCCTAGACACAAATTAATTGTCATAGATTAAACTCTACATATTTAATAGCAAAATAATCCCTGATGAATGCATGCTACTTTACTCATAAAATCAACACACTAAAGAAAGTCTATCCATCACCCCTGAATAATGAAACAAAAGTAATGATATTGTAAGTTATTTTATTTTCCCCATGGAAAGATTATTTTTCTCTACTATCAATCACTTGCTTGACAGATCATTGCTCTATTTAATGAATATTTACAAATTTTAACATATTTATGCATAAATACAGTATTTGTTGGGTGTTCCTATTTTTTTAAATTGCATCAAATATTACCACAGTTGTTTTTTAAAGAAATATATTGCTTCAAACTTTTACCAAAGTGTACAATAGATAAGACATAAGATTAGTTAAAATTAACATGATTTCAACACAACTTACATACAGCAGCACAACAAGCTTTGGGCACACGTTAAATTCTCTGATTCTCATTCTACATAGTTAGTTGTAGGAATTAACTAAACCAATATATTACAGGTACCTATTATAATTCTTGGTATTTCACTAAATATAACTTTCTTCTCTCTTTACCTCTTTTGTGTTGAAATTTTTTCTATATAAGGTAACTAAGCCCTGGAAACTAAAGATGTTATTTAATACTTTGGAGAAATATACTATTAATTATGTACTTCATTGTTCATATTTTGTAATTTTTTCATTTCTATTAAGATTTCTTTGGAAAAAAGTTTGTATCCAATGCATTTCTATTAAAATATATCTGTTTATCTTGAATTTCAGTATATTTTTATTTGCTTTGAAAAAGAATATTTTTATTTTTTATAATAATGTTATTTTTAATGTAAGAAAACCAAAAGACAGTTTATAATCATTTAATAGATGTTTAACCACCCCTGAGCCTGTCAATTTTGTGGTCCACTTCTGAGCAATAATCACTGTCTGCTCTCCTCAGTCCAGCTCTCAACTCTTCCGCCTGGATGGCCTGACAAGCTTTGCCTCTAGTCGGAGATCTTGAAGACTGTGGAATTATGTATCTACAATGTGATTTCAAATTGCCATGCTTGATATCCACAACAGCATGTGCAATTATTCATAAAATGTCAATGATATAGTTAAAAATTTCATAATAGAAGATAACTAATTTCCAGCTATAGCAAAGAATTTTCAAACTCTCTGATTTTCTAGGGTCATTTAGAAAAGTAAAAGTATCAATTATGCTGAACCTTAATTATTTTCTATTTCTTTTCCAAAGCCATCAACTAGTCTTTTGTTTGTCAGTTTATTTTTTCTTTGTAAAGTTTCTTTTGTGTGTGTGTGTGTATGTGGGAGGATTAGAAGGTCAATGTGTAGTAAGATTCACTGGCGACAGATAATATTAATGAAAAGTAGAAGGATATTATATTACTGAACATTTTTTAAAGTTGCCTTCTTTGTTTTAGAATATCAGAACTGAGATTTCCCTTTAGTGAAAGAGAAGTTTTCAAGGCTCTGAATTATTTTTCATTTTCATAAAAGGTCACTTTATTAACATTGTTATTAATGAGCATTAATTTAATCATTTTAAAGTTTACATGCAGTAAATTCTACATAAAATGTTAATAGTAATGTCTTTGGAGCATACTTCAAATATACTTTACAAAGCACTTATTCTGAGGTCTAATGATGCTACTTATTAGTTGGGACAAATTAGAAGTCAGCTTGTCAGTGTTCGTGGATATTCTCTGCCACATAAGGACACAAGAGGAATAATTTAGTCAAGTGTGACATTGGCATTATTAAAAGTGTCAAGTTGTGTCACAGAGGAATTGCTGAAGCAGTATTCTCCAGAAAATCCAAGAAATATCTAAAACAAAATTTAGGAGGAGAAAAAAATGTTCCATTGAAATTGACAGCAATAAATACTAAAATTAAGGCCTCAGGAGAGCCAGAGAAGAAAGTAGACAAAGAAAAATTAAAGGAAGATTAAATGAATAAAGGACAAAATCAGATGAAATAAGAAGCAAATGTATAACTACAGATAAATTCATTGGTTTATATGTTCTGGAAAATTGCATCTATAAAGAAGGATGAGGGGAAATCAGTTAACATATTTTTAAGAAGAAAGCCAATACATATCAAATGAAAGTAGGTTATCCAGATACCATACTCAGTTGCACCATGTTTTTCAAAGTCCCAATAAAAATGGTTCATGGTGAATTACTGTACTCAACAAGAACTACAAAATAGCAACAACATTAAAATAACAAGTTAATTGTGACCAGGTCTGTTACACACGTATATACAGAAGAAAAAAATAGCATTTATCTGATTTCTATGGTAGCTATAAAAGTAGAATGGAATTATGGCCTTAAAAGTAAACAACTTCTTGCTCTGAAATTTCTAAAAGTATAGGACTGCTCATTTCAAACTTATTCAGCAATGACTCATCATGAATAAAATGTTGAGAAATATGATGGAGGACACAATAAACAATACAAATGTAATGCTTTCTTGAGTCCATATTGAAATATGCAATCTGAGTTGACTCCTTGCTCAATCTAGCTATAAAGTCAGAGTTATAGCGTACATTTAGATAACAAGACACATTTTCTCTTTCTTTTCAAAATACCACTTACATGTGAACAGAAAATGCAATTTCTTTTCTACAGCTTATTTGTCCTTCATTTTGAACACACAACCACTAGTTGTTGGGGAGATGGGAGCAACAACCAAAAACTAAATTTCTGAAACTAAAGATGAATTATTGTATTATATTCTATTACATAATGCAATGTATGTATAATATGTGTTACATATACATTTATTACTCTCAGCCCCAAATCTACTTTTCATTGACTTCTCTGTACAACTGATGCTGGACTCTGAAATAGTTCTTTGCCAGCTGGCATGATGTTAAGCTTTGACATTAAAGGGCACTACAAGGTCTCTAGGGCAGGAAGGGGCTTCTCTTCCTTGTTTTAGTATGTTCCTCCTTCCAGGCTTCTGCAGTATGCAAGACCATTCCAGAACCTGGCTGTTGCAGCATGGGTGGCTGCTTCTCCATGAATAGCCTCTTGTAGTACATACAATTTCTAATACATATGCACCTTCTCCAGCACATGGCTTCTAGGGCATGAGCACATTTCTAGCAAGTTCTGCCTAATGGCACCTCAGCAGCTTTTCCACATGCAGTAAACCACAGCTTCAATCTCTCTGATGACAGTTAGATCTCAGCCCTTAAGGAGAGATCCTCTACCTTGGGTATTCTATCTCAGCCCTATGGAGCATGACAACACTTTATACCTTCTATCCCTAATATTACTTAGCATTCTCTAGACTTCTACTTAGCCAGTATTACATTCTATTCTATTACTTATTATATTTAATACTTCATATTACATTTTCCTGTTCAAATTATCCAGTATTTTCTTCTCCTGACTGAACCACAACTGATTTTGAAAAAGTACCAAGAGTGGTCCAAGGAAATAGACCCTCAGTGATGAGATTTGGGGATTGGTTTGTTTGTGCCATTGAGAATAGCTTTTCTTCGCTTGAAAACTCAGTGATAACTTCACCTGGGGCAGATTACTCTACAGGGGATGCTCATTCTCCATAAAAACCACTTTCCATTCTTTTACCATAAGCTCATAACTGTGGTCAAATCTCAACATTCACTGGAGATAGAGGTACACACTATGATCAAGAGAGAAAAACCTTACATGGGAAAAATAATCACAAGGCTTTGCTAAACATGTATCAACAGAAAGCTGGGGAACCTGTGTGAGAGTGGACTCTAAGGATCATACGGGAGAGGATATAACATTAAATTAGGGGGCCGGGCGCGGTGGCTCACGCCTGTAATCGTAGCTCTTGGGAGGCCGAGGCGGGCGGATTGCTCAAGGTCAGGAGTTCAAAACCAGCCTGAGCAAGAGCGAGACCCCGTCTCTACTATAAATAGAAAGAAATTAATTGGCCAACTGATATATATATAAAAAAAAAATTAGCCGGGCATGGTGGCGCATGCCTGTAGTCCCAGCTACTCGGGAGGCTGAGGCAGAAGGATCGCTGGAGCCCAGGAGTTTGAGGTTGCTGTGAGCTAGGCTGACGCCACGGCACTCACTCTAGCCTGGACAACAAAAGCGAGACTCTGTCTCAAAAAAAAAAAAACAAAACAACATTAAATTAGGTTTTATTCATTTTTATTGGTGCATGTAATTTAGCTCTTGCAGCGGGAGATGACTGGAACAGCTAGAATATCTCTGAAATTAGCAAATTAAATGAAACTTGACTTAGTGGTGGCCTATATTTAATGAGACTGAGATGCCAGAATTCCATGGTATGATATGGAAGAAGGAATCCAAAGGTTTGGGGATATAGAAAAATTATTGGATTTATCATATGTGACTTGCACACCTAGTCCACAGCTCAATTCCATATAGCCCAGGTATGACTATAATAAATTGAGATGGATTTCCTGATTTCAAAGGACATGATGAGATCTTGAAGTATCAGAGGTCAAATGGTAACACAACATCAAAGACAATTTTGGCAAATCTACTGTAAAGAGGAACAGGGATGTACTGAACCCAGTAACATCCTAAATTGTCGTAAGAGAAGTGGGTACCTTAGATGGACTAGATTTTTAAAAAGTGTGCTAAGAGCCAAAATAGAAAGTATACTGATGCTTTTATAGTTATGTGTGTGTGTGTGTGTGTGTGTGTGTGTGTGTATGTGTGTGTGTTCCACAAGTATTGGGGAAAAAGAAATAACATGCTTGGAGACATAGGGAGCTCAAACATTTCAGCAGCTAATAATAAAAAACAGCTAACGATAGTTTGCACACATATTTAGAAGGACTGAAAAGCTTAGATAGCATTCAGCACATGTATTGTAACCTAGCACTAATTCCATGTCTTTGTGATAGTCTCCTATATCTGTTATCTTCTTTCCCTATATATTATTCAAATCCCAGTGAGATAATTCAGACAGATTTTTTTCCATTCATATATAGAAGAGTATATCACTGGAGCTTATGATATAATACCTTAATTTAGCTTTTAATATAGAGTTTGATGATTTATTATCCCTAAAATATAAGGAAACTCATTTTAATACAGAAGGTATAAGATTAAGTTTAATAAACATATTTTGGAAGAACAAAATATACAAAAGAAAAATCTGATACATAGATGTAATTTTCATTATTCCAAATAGCCTCAGGCCAGTTCTCTTAATTTTTTTCCTTTTTTTTTTTTTCTTTTTCAGCATATTATGGAATGTACAAATGTTAAGGTTACATATATTGCCTCTTGGTCCCCCTCCCCCTTCGAGTAAGAGCTTCAAGCATGAAAACAATGAAAAGCTATAGTAAAAATATTAACACTTTCCTCTAGCAATAGATAGCTTTACTGTGATTGTGTGAAGCGCCTCAGAAAATCCAATTCTCCTTGTCTCAATGCATATATAGAGGTTAAAGGAGCACAGTCTTGTTTGGTACATAACCGTGGTTCTCTCTATTCTTATCATTTTCCTTTTTATCATGATGAAAAATTGTTTTCATTGTTTCACACCTGACTACAACAATATCATACATTTTATGATTATTGTAGCTTTGGGACATTGGCTATAATAATATAAGAAAGAAAAATCTAAGGCACGATAAAGTCTTTAAAAAGAATTTATGTAAGTAAAAAGCAATTCATAAATTGGGGAACACAAGACCAAAAGAGGTTTAGAGGTTCAGTGTCTCAATGACAAAATGTCAGAGGCAAGTATTTATTAGGAAAATTCAGAAGCCAACTAAAGAAATTATTTGACTAATTTGCAATTATTAATACAAAATTGTTGTTTTTTTAGGTACCTTGTTGGAAAGTCTCTAGTAAGATAATCATATGTTAGTTGGCTGCTTATGTTTGGCTGGAATTAAGTTTTAGGTCTAACATAAGTGTTTATCAGAAATGACCCAAATTAAGTTTCACCTATGCTTGCGATTTAAGCAAGATTAAGGCTATTTGTAAGGCCTTTGGTTTTGTTTGCTCAGGAATTTTTCAGGCCTGGTCTCCATCTTATTTTATTCTTTAACATTTATTAACTTTAAACTTTGGTAAGAAGAAACACTGGGTATCCACCATTTGCCCCCATCCCTTTTTCTCCCCATACTCTACTAAAGGAATACTATTTAGTGGAATTGACTCACCGTGAACATAATCTCAAACATAATCTCTCTCTCTCTCTCTCTCTCTCTCTCTCTCTCTCTCTCTCTCTCTCTCTCTCTCTCTTTCTCTCTCTCTCTCCATTTGAGTCTAGAAGAGATGTATCTTCTTCTCTGGGTTACTCCAGAATGTGATCCTTGGACTGTATACTATTCTTCTGTGTCAGATTTCCCTATTCCACACCCCATCTTTCATTTATTAATGAATAGAGCATCCATTAGCTTCTAACTCCCTACCCCTATATTCTTGAAACTTTCTTTAACACCCTACTTTATCCCTTCTACTCATCCCTTCCTTACACTCTCTCTTCTGTCAATCATTGATGTCCATTTCGATAATAAATTGGTCATTGCGTATTTGGGAAAGTCATATTCTTGTTCTCTTTGGCATATTTGATTGCCCACTCATTATGCAGTTATGCTGCTTGCCCAAGGCAGACTCTTACAGTGGAATAAAGGGAGCTCCTTCAGACGTTTTTAATTTACTCTTTTCAGGGGAAATTCATGAAAGAAATATTTCAGTAGATACATTTCCTTCAGCAAATCCAGCTATGGGAAATTAGAAAGTTGAGAATTAATATTTAAAAATTACTTTAGGAAGAGGTTTCTGACAGTGATGAACATATACCCTGCACTCTCCTACCCCCAGTAATTATCAACCTATGAATACCAACTAAATATCTGGGGTTATTTTACTCTCATTCTTAAGTACATTAGAAGTATATGACTAATTAATCAATCAAAAACAAGGCTATAGGAAATATCAACTTTTGCTATCTTTAGTTCATGAGTGTTATGAACAATATGGAAATACCTACTGTTAAGTATATCAATATGCTTCATAATCTTATATGGGAAGCATACAACTAATTAAATGCCTTTTTCTAGCTTTGTTCAAGAAGAAATATGATAGATTCAGAATATCATCCTCATAGGATAAAATTATAGCTTTTAGATAGATCCAAAAGGTTGGAACACCCAAACATTAACATCCAGCATGGTGCAATGCTATTGTTGACTGGTGGTCTGGACCCTGGCTAGTACTTTTGAGCCAAGCAAAATGCATTCAGTAAGTCCTAAAATTATAGCACCAAATTAAACATTACCAGCCAAAAGGTTTTCTGGTATTTCTGCAGGGAAGAAATTCTTTCTTCCCTCAGAACAGGTCAGAGACAACAAAGCAAGTACTATTTTACTTTATTTTTCTTGAGGAATATATTCTCAAGTTGACTCAACTCCCATAATCAACTGTAGACAGAGTGAGAAACACACAGGGAAAAGTCTTTCTTATATTTAGGCTTTTCCTTTTCTTGCCTCCAATTTTTTATTAAGACTTCCCCTTTGAAACCCCAACCCTAGTAAGTTCAAGTCATGCAATGTTTAATGTCATTGTACAACTTAATTCACTGTATCTTATCATAATTTTATTCCAAGTTTTCAGGTCATACATAATGGAGAAACCACACAAGAAAGTCTTCTTTTCTCATAAACAGCCTAGGTTAGATTTTCTATTTCATTTTCTTTCTTTGTGGATATTGTGTGTGACCTCTCTTGTACTTCTATTCTATTAAAGACCCCCTTATATTTTACATTATATATCTTATACATAATTTCCTGTACTCACCCTTTCCTATTTATATATAACCACATATATTTGTACTTTATAGACAGAATCAATCGCATACAAACCTGTGAAACCAGTAATTAACTTATGGTTTTTAAAATGTTTCCATAGGTTGTCAAATTTTATCATAAATCTTCAATTATTTTGAGAATAAACTGCCAACCATTGACATTCTTTAGCCATGATAAGCGATCTTTATGCTTCCCTTCTTTGATTTTTCAGTTGGACTGACTGAAGGTGAGTTATAAAATTTTATTTCTCATCCTGTTTGACTTTTATGACCTACCATTCTTTCATTTTCTTTACCTGTATCTCTATATTAACTATATTTTAAAAGAAGCTCCAACTAAGTGACAAGCACACTGTTCTTGATATTCCACTTACCAAACTGTCTAAAAACATTGGTGAACTTTTGAGCTTTGATAAAATCATTGCTACTTCTTATTCCATAAAATCACAGAATTACCTCTGAAGGTACAAGGAGGGACAGATTTATTGTATAAATGTTTTACAACCAGAAATTTTCTTTTAAAATAATATTTTTTATTTTATTTTTTTCTTTTGTTCTATATAGAAAAATTGTCCATAAAGATTGACTCTTATTCAGCAAAAATAATTTTATTTAAACTTCTTTCTTAGAAACAAATCACAGTGATTCTCTTATCCTCACTTGTTGACTAGTTGCCAGAAATATTTACCAAGGTTATACTATTTAGTTAATCTTTTCATTTTAATCTACTCTTTATGTTTTCATCTGCTTTGTCATGCTCTAGAAGTTTCTTCACTGATTATTTAATCAACTTAAACTCTTCTTTGTACTTTTCTGGAACTGTACAATTTGACTTCTCTGTCATTTTAATATCACTATTTCAAAGCCAAACCTTTTATACTTAATCAGCTTCCTGATTATCCATTACCTCCCATGCTAACTCATCTTTCCTAATGTTTATGCTATTCCCCCACTCAAATAAACACTTAACTTTTCAAAAGCATAACTTTGCAAATTGACCCTGATACCATGATAAATCAGATATCTTTATCTTCATGACTCTGTTTTTACTCATAAATAAAATAGTTAAATAACAATACTTACCTTTTTAATTTTGAAGAGATAGAAGTGATAACACAGACAAATGTCATGTTGTAGCAAAAGTACCTGGTCCACCATGACTGCTCAATACTAGCGAGTTATTATATTTTCATCCTAATTCCAAATTACAGTTTATCTTTGCAAAGAAAATTTTATGTCACTTATTTTATTACTTTGGGAGTATTTTCTGCCCTTCAAGTAGACTGTGAGAGTTAGTCTTAAAAAGAAAAAAAAATCTAAGTTGTTGTAAAGACTTAAGATGCTGGACGCAGTAGTTATTGTTTCTGTTCGGTTCTTTCTTTGAACATTTTTATGATAAGACACTACCTTCTTAGATGGGCCTTTTCACCTTCAAATAGTTCTATTGGTTTGAAATATTTACTTTCTTATTTTAGGACAAATCTGTCTTTCTGCAATATTTACTCAGTAGTTTACCTGCTGTTTATTAGGATTACAGAAGGAAAGAAACATAAAAGATGGTTTAAGTCCTCTTGTGTCTTTTAAACTGTGAGATAAATATCCAGATCACAAAAATGTTGTTCAACTCTCTATAAATGCTAATTAATAATCTTGTCAATCTATCTTCATAGAATTTGTGGAAAGTTAAATCTATGTGGTGTTTTTCGCATTTATGTCATTTGAGTTCATTGTTACTACATACAATGATTTGTACCAGAGAAAGGAACTATTTTTTTTGTTGTTTAAATCCCAGTATTATCATTTATGAATTTATGGTTTGTAAGAAATGAATTATAAGAACTTCTTTGGGCTTCTGTGTTTTGATAGCTGATCCTCTAGGTATACACTAAACCAAGATTGTGTGTGTGTGTTTTGAATTACAATGGGAATAATGATAATAATGACCACAGCAATAATAAAAAATAATAAGAGGTATAAAAATAAAAAAGGGAAGGAGAACATAAAGTATAAAATAATAGATAATGGCTAACATTTATAAAAGATCTATTATGTGCCAGGAACAGTATTTGGTACTATTTTGATTTTAATAAATTTTCACAATAACATCTAGATAAAAATAATTGACACTCTGTCTAAAAGAATAGGTTATAAGATTTAAAGAATTTAAATGGGTCATTAATTGTCATGTGTCTAGCAACAGGATTAAGAATTGAAACTGACTTGGGGATAAAAAGAATGACTATATATCTTAAGTCCCTTGCTAGTGAACTTAAAACTTTATTTTGCACATAATTGTCACCTGGTAACTAAGACAATATCATTATGTCTCCTTACCTTATGATTTGCTAAATATCAATGATTTAATGATAGTCCTCGATTCTATCAAATAATTTTAATGTACATATACAACATATGTATAATAGAATATACACATACAGTATATTCAAATGTATGATTGGGGTAGTTTTTCTGTCAAACACATAATTTAAATATCTAATATATTCACATTTATGATTTTTTTTCTGAAATTGTTGGCAAATGAACTTTATCATCTATAGGAACTTTCTATTTAATGAAATTATTTCAAATTTAGCACCAACTGAAATATAAATAATGACCAATTATAGATTTTGTGTGTATGTGTATGTTTCTTTTCCCCTGTGGGACAAATAACTTTCCAAAAATAGATGATATCTTCTGTGTAATTTGAATGTAGTTTCACCTCTAACACTGTTGTCTAATTAAAGAACCAGAGCTCCTTAGGAAATGGAAGATTCTAGGTCTGGGACAAGGAAGATAGAAGATGAACCTGGAACATCTTGTAGTGCCAGTATGTAAATGCTCAAAAACAAATAAACAAAAAAATATCCCATAGTAATAAGATTATGCAAAGAGACACAGTAGCTAACTGAGAGAGTTCCCAACAGGCCAAGTGAAACAATTTGAGCAACTAAATAAATAAAGCAGTAATGAATTAAAACCCTAAGTATAAAATAAAAATCCAGGAGTGAAGCCTGACAAAAATAAATGGATGATTAAGTAAAAGTGAAAGGAAGAAACACACTTAAAGTGCAGAAAAATCTCAAAAACTTTATGTAAATATTCTGCCCTCAAGGAGTGTGGCCTGCACATACTTCCTTTTATTTTATTTTTATTTATTTTATTTATTTTTTATTTTAGTGTATTATAGGGGTACAAGTGTTAAGGTTATATATATTGCCCATGCCTCCCCAACCCCAGTCAGAGCCTCAAGTGTGACCATCCCCCAAATGTTGCACATCTCACTCATTGTGTTTGTATATACCCATCCCCTCCTCCTCCCTTCCACCTGCCTGACACCCGATAAATGTTATTCCTATATGTCCACTGAGGTATTGATCCATCCATTAATACCAATTTGCTGGTGAGTACATGTGGTGCTTGTTTTTCCATTCTTGAGATACTTCACTTAGTAGAATGGGTTCCAGCTCTATCCAGGAAAATACAAGAGGTGCTATATCACCCTTGTTTCTTAAAGCTGAGTAGTACTCTATGGTATACATACAGCACATTTTATTAATCTACTCATGTATTGATGGGCACTTCGGTTGTTTCAACAACTTTGCAATTGTGAATTGTGCTGCTATAAACATTCTAGTGCAGGTGTGTTTTTCATAAAGTGACTTTTGATCTTTTGGGTAGATGCCCAGTAGTGGAATTGCTGGATCAAATGGTAGATCTACTTGTATTGCTTTAAGGTATCTCCATACTGCTTTCCACAGAGGTTGAACTGTCAAGATAGCAAACAAACAACCCACAGAATGGGAAAAAATTTTCGCAAGCTACACATCTGATAAAGGGCTGATAACTAGAATCTATTTAGAACTCAGGAAAATCAGCAAGAAAAAATCAAACAACCCTATCAAAAAATGGGCAAAGGACATGAGCAGAAACTTCTCAAAAGAAGACAGAATAACGGCCAACAAACATATGAAAAAATGCCCAACATCTCTAATCATCAGGGAAATGCAAATTAAAACCACAATGAGATATCACTTAACTCCAGTGAGAATGGCCTTTATCAAAAAGTCCCCAAACAATAAATGTTGACGTGGATGTGGAGAGATAGGAACACTCCTACATTGCTGGTGGAACTGCAAACATACTTCCTTTTAAAGTATACAAAATAGAAAGGAGGGAAAAGAATAACTTTACAGCGACAAACCTGATTGCCTCAGTCAAGCATCAGCAGTGATTAAGTATGTTGATAGCATGCTCCCTTGAGATGACGTGATGAAAACGGCATATGCCTATGCTAGCCTCCTCTAGTGAACTCGCTATAATCAGGAGACAATCATCAGACAAATCCTAATTGAGGGGAATTCTGCAAATTAACCTGGAAAATACTCATCAGGACTGTCAAGGTCATTAAGAAAAGAAAAATCTGAGAAACTTTCAGAACCAATAGGAGGCTAAGGAGACTTGACAAGTCAACGTAATGTGGAATACTGGACAGGAGCCTAACATAGAAACAGGACATCAGACAAAAATTAAGGAAATCTGAGATAATTATAATCTTCATTTAATAATAATTATAATAAATGAATCATACTGATGAGAAGGTGTTAATAATACAGGAAACCAGTTTTGGGTATATAAGCTCTTTTATCTTTTCATAATTTTTCTATTAAAAAGTTCATAAAAAATAATAATGTCACAAGAAAATACACATAAAGTCATGTCCAATATAATTGCATAGTTAGGACCCTGTATATATATAATAATAATAAAGAATTATGGTTATTATATTTATTACATATTATATTTATATCAATTTATTTTTATTTTTAAAATGACTATTAATTTCCCAGGACATAGATGCTTATTATTTGAGCTCAAATACTTAGAAATGGAACTGTTAGCAATAAAAAATTGCTTTTTGCTTGCAGCAGTTTAAAAATTTATTGAGGCAGCAAAGGCACCATGAACCCAGAAATTTTGGAAACATCTTCCCTAATTAGAAAACATGAACCACAAAAAGTGTGTTTTGGGAAACCCCAATGCCCTTACAGGGCCTTGAGGGGTTACATTATATTTAAAATAATACTAATAATGGATGCTGAGCGAACTATATGGGGGAAGGGCACACTTGTAGTCCTGGCATGGGTAAGGCTAAGGCAACATATGTAACCAAAATGTTTGTATCCCCATAATATTCTGAAATTAAAAAAAATAATACTGATATTTTCAAATATTACTTTTACTTTTTTTTTTTATTATTTCAAAATATTATGAGGGTGTCATTGTTTTTGGTTCCAAGGACCACTTTTGTAATGCTTGAGTCAGGGAGACCATTATCCTAAGGGAAGTATCTTAAGAATGGAAAAACAAACTTTTACCTTTTAAAATTATGTTGAAAAGGTTGTTTATTTTTAAATAATGCCTAGGTATTATTTGCTTTTTTAAGTCTCATTCTTGGAAGTGTACAATACAGTGCTCCAAATGCCACATGACATGAGATACCGAAAAACACTTAGTGCAGAAGCAGATATCTGAATCTTGCTATCTAGAACATTAATATTAAGCTAGACACTAAAAGGATTTGAAACAATGTAAACCAATGCTACTCTTCTCACCAATTTGATTTGTTGTGAAAAAGTATAGCTTTTAAAATATATTTATGTTAATATGTAATGGATTTATTATTGTCTTAAATGAAGTAAATAGATATCTCTAAAATTTAGTCTCTTTAAATTTCTGATCTGATAAATATATATAGATACAACTTAAATAAATTAAAGATTTTGGGGATTTTTTAATAATTTTTAAGAACGTGAAGGGCTACTGAGAGTAAAATGTTTGCGGGTCCTGCTGTAGAGGATGGCAGAGTCACTAGATCAAAGGTGCCAGAGATTCTGGCTAACAACATGCAGCAGAGATGCACTTCTTGCTATTTAACATTACTGGAGCAAGTTTTGCCTTTAAAATTTGGATCTCAGCAGGGAACAATGACTGATACCTGCAGGCCTAGAACTTTGGGAGACCAAGGCTGGACAGGGGGAATACTTGAGGCCAGGAGTTCAAGTCCAGTCTGGGTAACATAGCTCACTTTTTCTCCACAAAAGAAGAAAAAGAAAGAAAGAGAGAAAGAGAGAGAGAGAGAGAGAGAGAGAGAGAGAGAGAGAGAGAGAGAGAGAGAGAGAGAGAGAGAGAGAGGAAGGAAGGAAGGAAGGAAGGAAGGAAGGAAGGAAGGAAGGAAGGAAGGAAGGAAGGAAGGAAGGAAGGAAGGAAGGAAGGAAAGATAGATAGATTAGCCAGGCATGGTGGAATGTACCTGTAGTTCCAGCTACTCAGGAGGCTGAGCCAGGAGGATCCCTTGAGCTCAGAAGTTTGAGGCTTCAATGAGCTGTAACTGCCACTGCATTCCAGTCTGGGCAACAGAGTGGGAGGCCCTGTCTTTTACAAAAAAGGATTCCCACATGTAGCGGAAGAATAATTGTTTTTCAATATTACAAAACTGTTTCTGAATTTCCATGTCCATTCTTTTATTACATTTAACTGAGTTTAGCATTTCTCCTGGCATTGAATGTGAACGATTTTTACAGCAAGTTAAAAAAAAAAAAAAAAGATAAAAAAAAAAAAGCTTACATTCTCAAAGCATATTACTTTAATTACTTTTCATCAGGTTCTAATAAACACATTCATTCTAATAAATGCATTCATTCATTCTAATAAATGTATTTATTTCTCTACAAACAACTATTAGTTTATAATCAGTCCTGCTATCCTACTATTTTGGTGTAACTATCTTCTGCAAAGTATAGTATTCAGGAGATCCTGTCTTGATCCACTTGTTTGGCTGCAATTTCTGTTGTCTCACTAGGTCATGTGTACCCACAAAAGAAAAAAGGCTAATACTAGTTACATTTATTAGTTTCTCTAAACCTGTGGTCCTGAACCCCTGGGCTGTGGACTGGTACCAGTTCATGGATTGTTAGGAACTGGGCCACACAGCAGGAGGTGAGCAGTGGGTCAGCAAGCAAAGTTCCATCTGTATTTATAGCCCTTCCCCATCACTCACATCACTACATAAGCTCTGCCTCCTGTCGGATCAGTGGCAGAATTAGATTCTCATAGGAGCATGGCCCTTACTGTAAACTGTGCATGTGAGGGATCTAGGTTGTACACTCCTTAGGAGATTCTAATGCCTGATGATCTGAGGTGGAGCTGAGGTGGTGATGCTAGCATTGGGAGTGGCTGCAAATACAGATCATCATTAGCAGAGAGGTTTGACTGCACAATAAATGTCATATGCTTGAATCATCCCCAAATCATCCCGCCCAGCTCCAGGTCCATGGAAAAATTGTCTTCCATGAAAGTGGTCCCTGGTGCCAAAAAGGTTTGGGACTGCTGCTCTAAATTATCCACTACACCTAATAGGTTGAAACAGATAAGTCAACTAATTTCAGTCTACTGTGGACCCTGATTAAAATAGGCATAAAAGATAGAGAAGAGGAATATTTTATATCAAACACTTGAACTTGAAAATATCTTTGCAAATGAGGGGATAAAGGCTAGTCACATTAAGGAAGTTACCATCATATGCTGTGATTTCTCTATTTTTTCATTATTTTATCCATGCATTTTATTAGTAGGAGTTTTTCTAGATGAAAAGTGGTTTCCAATAACTTTTCTACTATATTTTTCCTTGGCTTATAACTACTCCTTTTCAAATTTGGATATATTTATAAAGCATTGACCTGTATCATATTTATAAAGCATTGACCTGAACCCTACAGGTGGAATATTTTTATGAACATTTCTTGAGCAAACTTTTTGAGCAGAAATAAAAATATATCTACAAGGCCTTTTGTTTGCTCTTATTCACAGTTGAATTTCAGACCATGTAAGCAATTAAATAGTAATGAGACTAAAAAAAACATGAACTTGGAATTAGGTTCTGGAAATATTTTCATTGTATTTTTTACTTTTTGAAGTTATACAGAAAAATTATCAATATCAGTTAATCTTTAGGTTTGGTGAAATATGGGTTCTCTGGTAAGGTTTATTTTAATGGAACCTACTTTGGGTTATTACAATTTCATGCACTGATGCTTGAGTCAAACATTTTAGTGAGAATTTTTTCTTTTCTTTTGAGACAAAATGAATCTCACAGATTATGATTTTTATTATGTCTCAAAATTATTTTATAGATCGTATTCCCTAGCTAAGCCATATAGAAAAAAAGTGATATTAGTTATATTATGAACCATCCAGTCTTCCATTACCAGAAAAATAGAATCACCATGGTATGCACATAAGTAAAAGAAATATGAGTAAATATACAGAAAGAGGGAAGAGCAATCTCTTACTAGAGATTGGAGTTTATGAAAATATGTGGGTACATGTAACTAGGTATAATCATTTATCCATAATGAAAAATCAATGAAAAACTTTGGTATTGAATTATAGACCTTGAATTATATCACTTCTATCCTATTTTCAGTACAAAAGAATCACATCATATGTACATTTAACCTGCAAATTTGTAACAACATGGCTGAAAGAGAAGAGATTACAATAAAGGAAAAAGGTAGAGGTAGAAGTAAAGGTAGAGATCGAAAGGAAGAGAGATAGAAGAGTAACAGAGAGATAAAAAAAAGTAAGGGGTAGTAGAATAGTTTCTGGTTCAAACAAAACCTGACCTTCATTACTTACAGGGGAAAAAGCCATAAATAAAAGGCTTATTTTTTTTTTTTCCAGAAACTGAGGTCTCAGGTTTTGGAAATTAAAGTATGATTTGTGAGATTATCAAGGGTAATATTGGATACATGTAATTTTTCTACTGGCAGTATGACTTTAGAATCCAATCCATGACTAAGAGGGAAATCTATTTTACAGAAATTATAAAAAGGGAACAGTCAAAAGCAAGCTGTGTTTGAAAAATAAAAAAGCCAGTGGAGAAAGTGTCTTATGCCCAATTCCCTATGAAATCTGTCATGGTAGATTAAAGTCCCTCCTACTTAAAGTAAAACTTTAGAAATATGGTAGAGATTTTTTTTCTGCTTCTATTTGCATTTATGGACCATTCCTTTATTACTATCAATTTTTCCAAATTGACAAACATTTTTTTCCCAAGAATCAGACAGTTCCTTCTTAAGTTCAAAAGGCTATAAGCTTCAGAAAGGATTTACCAAGAGCAGCATGAGATTCAACTCTAAATGTGATTAGAAATGATTCTTATATGTCGAGTTGACTGAATATAATCAGCTTATACCACTGAAAAATGTGTGTTCTCTTCTGTCATCCTTCTCATATCTGACAAGGTCAGTATTACCAAAGCTGCAGAGTCAAGATACCTTTTTTTTCTCTCTTTTTTGCTTGAACTACATACCAGACCACTAGGGAAAATAAAGCAAAATATTAGATTAACTTGGAAGAAGTAAATAAAACCATTTTAATATTAAAATTAAGAACTTTTCAAAAACTCAAAACTTTAAATGGGGTACATAAAAACAAAAGGAAAAATAATATCCAATAAGCAACATTTCATTTGCATAGGCATATATATTGCAGCAGCTTATACAGACCATGATGGCTTACCTTGTCTCTAAAAATTTTACATATTTCTCACTTTTAACTCTGTAATTATTGGCTTTCTCAATGATGTTATTAATACTTCTCTCTCATGTATGTGAATTCTGACTTATCTCTATAGTGTGCTGCTATATTTATACAAAATATAACACAAGGACAGAGTTATAGTAACATGTTTAAAAATAGACTATATAAAATATGCACAAATTCAATTAAAAAAATGACTCAATTCCCTTTTGTGCTTTTTATGTATTAAAGTTTTGATACATGGCCACAAAATACAGACCTGGCTTTATATAAATCATGTGGTTTTCCAGATATGAACATTTCAGTCTGAAATTCATCCACTGTAACTCATAAGTATGGTTACATACTTCTGGTTCAGAAGTAAGGCAATCATGAACACTTAATTATTTTTTCATTTCTGCATTACACTGGAGACTATGAAAAATTAGTGATGTACATTAGGAATCAGCAAAGTGAGAGATAAAGAGTGTAATAAGTATTAAGCTGCTGACTGAGTACCAAATGCAACAATTGAAATAAATTGCATATTAAGTTTCAAAAAGTGTTGGTGGAAAAAGAAGGAAAGAAAAATGAAACTAGACCTCTTTTAAGGTATAGACAGACAAATGGAAAACAACATTACCCCCACAGTGATAGAAGCAGTCGGTATGTTATATTCGCCATTAACCAAACTATCACTAAATCACTTACAATGGTTTAGTGATCCCAGATATTCTTGTCCTAAAGGAGTATGTTATTTAATACAGGCCATTTCCCCTCAGGATTCTATTAAAATAGAATATATGTAGATTTCATCTGTATAGATACATGCATGCTAATTGGTAAGTGCATAGAAGAATATAAGCATGCTTGTCAAAATTAGGTTCAATTTAAAATAAATAATTTTAAAAGAGATATATAAATGCTTGAGCTAATTGAAAATTCTAAACCTAATTGAGCCATCTCTCTATGAAACCTTATTTTCCTTGAGTACTGCACCTGTTATCGTAATTCTGGACCTTTGAAAATGTTTCTGCATAGAATAATCTTTCTCCTATTTTACCTGTTTGCTTCACCAACTCATCCTTCAGATAATAAATTCATTGTTACTTTGTCAAGCCATTCTTAGACTAGGTGAGGTCAAATTGCTACATCAATACTATAATTTCTTCTAATTATATCTTAGCTATATTTTAAAGTAATTACAATAACCCAGGTCTCTTCTTATTTGACATTCCCATGTCTATTCTTGTCATTAAGAGTCTAAGGAGAATTTCTGCACATTGAACATACATTGATACATTGAATATATATTGATACATTGTTTTATAAGCTTTATATCTTTGAGGAAAAGAGGGAAGCATTTTATAAGATTTTGTTTCCTAAACCACAATATTGTTATATATTTTCCAGCATCCTCCAAGAGATTATCCTCGGTTGTCTCCTTGACAACTCATGTAACAAAAAAATCTGAAGTAGAGTGCTCTGATCCTACTGGATCCAGCCTTTTTGTACATCTTTTGCTATTTCAAAATATATAATAGAATCACTAAGATCAGTAAGGTGCTTTGAAGATACGAGGTTAACATTAGTTTATGCAACTCTGAAACGTACACAAAAGCATAAAAAGTATTATAGTCATGGATTAAAAAATTATAAAAATTATAAGAAATCTGTTATGCAAATATATGTACATGCTGTGATTCATACCAGATAACAAAAGTAAAAACAAACTCAAGTTTTTCTTACCCTATAGGTACACTGAAATTCTGTTTTAAAATCAAGCCTCTAAGATTATTTTTATTTTTAATATTAATAGTAACATTAAAATATTTCTCAGACCTGGGCAATGAGACATCTCTGTCCTCAGCTATCTGCTTAAAAAGGCTCTGCCTCCCACAAGCACTGAAACATGAAGACAGTTTTTTTCTTTTTGTCTAAGCCAAAATGTTTTTTGTTAAACTTAACAATTGATTTGAGTATAAGTTAAACACAGGAAAGGAATGTGTGAGCTAAGCCAGGTCCTCCTGTTGAAAGAGTGTTGGCTAAGAGGGCATTAATGTAGCAGTGAGTGGGTGTGCCTGTGTGAATGTATTAGCCGCAGGGAAAGAAAGAAGCAAAGTCTTGGCCTTGGGAAATCTAGCACTTTTGTTTTAAACTGGCCACTCAAATTAGGTAAAATGTGTCACTAAATGCGTAGCTGGGTTTCTTGACTTCCTTTGACTCAGATGGTCTCAATTTGAAAGACCTTCCTAACTGCCTGGCAATCCAGAGCAGAGATTATTTGCAGAGACAGAGAAGCAGCCAGCTCAGCTCCCTGAGGATATGACCAGGTCAGCTTCCCCTCTGGTTCAGGAGAAGTGAAATCAGTTCCAGCTATGCTATCTCCAATCCCAGCTGAACCACACTGCCCCTCAGGCTCCAAGCACCAGAATTGCCTTAAGGGGAAATGTGGCTTCCAGGGGAGCCCTGGGGTACTGAGATGCATAAGGTAATTTTGGGGCAGGATCCACCATGAGGAGGAAAAGGAGTGGAGTTATAGTTATATCTTGGTTTAAAACCTTTAAATATTTAGATGTATAGTATATAGGACTCCATATATGACCCTGTACTGTTAGGAACTAGCTTGGTAGCAAGCATCATACTTTGTTACTTCCTTAATTTCACTATAAGCAACTAGACAATGAAGATTCAATAATATAAAGCTTAGAACACAATAGATAATTGATAAGTATTTGAAAATGAATTAATACATAATGACATGATGAATTAAAGCCAATAAGCAAGCAAATCAGACACAAAAAGCTTGCTGTATGCTGGATTTTTTAAAATGGCTTTAAATTAGCATGTCTGAATAGATTGGAGTAGATCAAGACGGGGTTAATATGTGTGTGTCAGTGTGTTGTGCATATAGTATATGTATATTAGAGTTATATATATAAATATATAAATTAATTGGGGAGGTTATTATATAAATGCAGTCAGACATTTTATAAGGAATAAAGATTGATGTGTACAAAGAGTTTGGATTAACATTGGAACACTCTTGCAAAGATTGATGAATAAATGCATGATGTGTATATATAGAAGATATATAGATGACTAAGTTATGAATAACTCACTTTTCTTTATGCCTCTTTATACTTTTCTATAAATTAGGCACTGGAAAAATAAATTTTAAATTTAATTTTTAGGATCTTTTAAAATATGTCAAATATCTATTTGTTAATTATTAAATCTGGAATAAAATACTGGGTAGCATATAAACAAAAACTTGAAAACATATCCCTCTTTCAATACTGAGAATAACAAAGATTATGATGATATAATGTAAATTTTAAATTAATTTGACCCTCATCTCTATTCACTTGGTCAGCCAAATCAGGATAGTGTTATTAGAGGAAAAAGTGCTATTTAATATTTGGCATTCTTTTCAATACTCAAAGATAACTCAGAATCTTGACTAAATTATATTGCTTATTAAAATAACCAGTAGTAGGAGTTTCTGAATCTTTAAAATAATTCAATAAATTCAAATAAAAAACATACTTATGAAAATTATCCATTTTGGAAAATGTAGAAAGAAAAGCTTGAAATTTGTATTACACATTAAATATTTAAAGACCACAAAATAATGAAGATGTGTGATAAACCTAACAATATGTTGCTAAAATTTTGGCCCTTTCTTAAGAAATATGACATTTGCTAAGGTTGTCAATGATGCCATTTAAATTTTTTAAAATAAAATAAAATATGAACCAAATCTCAATGTAAAAATGTCATTAAAGATTATAGTAAGATGTTATTTTACAGGGTTTTGAATTTAAAATTACTGAACTATCTCAGTACCCTCAGATACAGCACCGAGCTTGAGCTCAGATGGAAAAATAATGGATTTAGAATTATGAAAACAAACTCTCGCTGATTTCCATTTAATTGCTAACTTGGTGGACATTCTTCAGTTACTGAATTTGCTTTCTGAATCATAACTTTTATAACTACCACTCACTTCTGAAAGAATAATCCATTGAATGAAAGTATTATTAGCTCTGTTAACTCATTCTGTTTTACAATCTCATTTCTCCAAATAAAGATTAAGAAAAAATGTGTGCTGAGGATCACTTGGCAAAGGATAGCATTGTCTTTGATATTTGTTGAAGAATCATCTATCTGATTATCCAAATCTCTGTTTCACAGCAACTACAACTGATAAAAATCCAGTTTTTCACAACAGATAGAAAACAATTATCTCTCTTACACATGAGAAATATTTAATTTGAAGTGTTTCTTGTGTTATTTGATGTTGCTAATTCTATAGCTGTCATAGTATTTCTCTAATCTATTTGTACCGACCACCATGAGAAATTTAGAAGTTTGATTACATAATTATTACATACTTAAAATTGTTTTTATTTCAAAATATTGAGGGGGCAAGATTATTTTGACGCATGGCTTGAATCAGGGCTCTAAATGTGCCCGTTACCCAAATAGTGTCCTTTTTATCCAGTCAGGTGTTCTTTCCCTCCCGTGCTTGATTTCTGATGACTTTTACTTCCTTCTGTGCATTTGTGTGCCCATTGGTTAGTTCCAATTCATTAGAGAGTACATATGGTGCTTGTTTTTCCATTCTTGAGATACTTCATACATTCTCATTTTTACACTTCTCTCCTACCTTTTCTGATGAACTCCTTGCACTGACACACTCCATTATTTTGGTGAAATTATTCATTAAGCACATAATATGACAAAGATACATAACAAATACTTGAGAACTACAACTATTAATAATGTTTAATATCTGTCATCAAAGAGTATGGTTTAACAGAAGAATCAAGAAAGCTGAGTATGCTGGACCACCAAAGAGTTAACTTTTGATTCAGTGTAAATTTTATAAGTGTTGAAAGATTTTGCAGAAAAATTAGTCAGGTTGGCTTTAATGCTTGAAGGTCCTTGAACAAGGAAAAACCATAATCAGAAATGTACTTTAAGGAGTGTAATTCACATTTAAGTGAATTGTGGCTTTGTGGGGAGTGAGGAGAGAGGAGTGGAAAATAGAGAGAATGAGAATGAAGAACAAATCATTAAAGAAGTATATTCAATTGACTATAAAAATAACCATTTTTACATATAAAACTTATATGATCAATTTTTGTGTCTTTCTTTTATTATTCCACTTTTACGAGACTATAATCTTTTCCAAGGGAAGATGTCCTTTTCATATTTGCATTTCCAATACCAAGAGAAAATCTGGCTAAGAGTAAATACCTATAAAATGCTGTAAACTGGACTGAGGGAGGAGATTAAAAATAATGTCCTCTAAATGTTTAATGTAAATGAATAAAAAGGGGCAAATAATATAAATAGTCCTACCTAGATAACAAAAGGTAGAGCAAGATATGATCATTTGAAATCACATAGTGCTTGTTCAGATCCTGATTATATTTTGTAACTATATTATTTAATAGAGATTTTTATACTGTAGCAAGTTTTATAATTTTTGATGTTAAGAAATTTGTCCATATATACAAGTTGTTGAATTTATTGACATAAAGTTGTTCAATATAGCTCTTTAAAATCCTTACATGGGAAATAGATCCTATAGCAAGGCTGCATTTTTATTCCTAACATTGGCAATTCTAGGGGTTTATTTTAACCAATAATGTTTAGGTTAATCAATTTTACTCATCTTTTCAAAGAAGTATAATTTAACTCAGTTGGTCCTTTCTAATGGTTTTCTATTCTTTCATTGTTTTATCAAAATATTTGGGCATTTCTAATTATATACTTTTTAATCATTCAATATTTTATGGTCAAATAACATACCCTGTATGATTTCAGATATTTGCAATTTACCAATACTTTTTTACAAATTAGATTGTGATCCAATTTTCTATACATGTCATGTATACTTCAAAATAACATGGACTCTGCATTTGTTTTATATAGTAAAAATTATCATTTTGGTACAATTGGTTAAAAGAGCTATTTCAATCCTCCAAGAGCTTATGCCTTTTTGATGTTCATTCTTTTATCATCATAAAAATTTAATCTTTAGATCTAGTAATATTCTCTGTCTTGAAGTTTACTTTGCTGAATGCTAACAAAACACCATAATTTTTTTATGATTACTAGTTGCATCCTTCAAAATCCTTTTATTTTCAAATTGTGTCCTCATACACAGAACATTACTTACAATTAGCATACAACTGAAAAGTTATTTATTTATTTTTATCTGGCCTGAAAAACTTTTTCTGTTAAATTGAGTGCGTTTAGTACATTTACTTCAATAAATTAGTTAATATGGTTGGTTTAACTTTATTATCTTGATATTTGTTTCCTATTTTCTTGTTCCATCTTCTTTTGTTTCACCTTTTTTTTGCTTTCATTTGGATTATATCTTTATTATATATATTTATGTATTTATGTCCTTGAAAGGCATAAAATGTCACATCTAAATACTAAATACCTGCAATCAATCCTTCTAATATTCATGTTTATATTCCCAATTTGATAGTTACTCTTATCCTAAGAGACTCTGACAATTAACATTAATAGCATTTTCTTGTTTCAAATTTTCATGCTATTCCATATGACAAAATATTTTGACAACTGCAAAATAAAAAAATAAAATACACTATACCAGTAATCATAATTTTATTTATATTTATATTAATACCAAAATATCCAATTGCTTTATATATGCCAAGTAAAGCAATTTGCTTTTGTCATGCAGAAACTTAATGACAGTGTCAGGATACAAATCTAGTCAGTCTGATCCACATATATTTTAATTATATGGAGATATAAGTGGATTATTATTTTTTCTTTTAGATTTTTTAAATGAATTTATATTTTTAAACACCATCCTACATTTTAATTAGAAATTTGATGTGAATTTAGGCACTTAAATATATTCATTTTTATATAATTAAACTTTTCTTGAGTTTTTATATTAGCCACATTAAAAATTCATAACTATGTCTGCCAAATGGTTTCATAATAAATATTCTTGTTCTTATGAAAAATGTGATTCATTGCTTCTATGTACACTATTAAGTGACAAATCATGTCATCATTTAAAAATATATCATATTTTCTTAGGTACTTGACAGTATTTTTCCCAAGTACATTATACAATATCAGACGGTGGTGACAGAGTACTATTAAAACAGTATCAAATACCAAACATGAAGCAGTAATATGTCTGACTGCATATGCTATTGTATTTCTGCTCCAATTCATTACTATTACTGATAATAATAGAATTATATGTTTCTGATAGTATTCAATAACACTATGAGTACATTGAGAAATACCTGTGTTATCATAGACTGTAAATCATTTAGAAACCAAAATGTGAAGAAAGAAGAAAAATCAGTACTAAGTACGGAAAAATTATATCACTTTTTAAATTTATTTTAAAGATACAGACAAAAGTAGTCATATTTCCCCCCATTTATTCTTTCTATCCTTGTCTTGATGACCCTTCCTACTTCATATGTAGCATGTAAGGGAAGAGTATACCAGTCAAAGGGTTTTTATCTAACCTCGAAATGTTAACACTTTTAATGATGCTTCAGTAATGATATTACTATGTAGAAAATAGTAAAGGCAGGTTTAGACAGCATAAATCGAAGGATAGACAATTTTGTAATTCAGAAAATTAGTAACAATGCAAAACAACGAGAGGGAAGAATTAGTACCAAAGTAAATTATGGTTCAGTAAATGGGCAATTTGATTTAATCTTTTTATTTTTATTTTTCAAGCACTTTAAGATTAAATGGATGAAATTCATTTTAACACAAATAATTCATAATATAAAAGTGCCTAGAAAATAATATATGCTGAGTTCATAAATAAATTTTAATAATACTTCATGGATTTGAAGTTAGGAGTCTTATACTTTATTTCTATCATCACAGTTTTCCATAAATGGGCACATTTTCATTTCCACTTCACTGGCATATTATTTCCCTTATATCCCTCTTCCAAACACACATATATTTCCACTTCTCTTCAAACCTGTGGAACCAGTTTAAATATAAATTTGATCCTGATTGGAGCCACTAGCTTGCTTCAAACTCATGCTCATTATTCAGTATAAGATTATTCTGTTAGAAATGGGAAAACAATCTTCATAGAAATGGAAGATTTTACAAGTAATCAAAAATATACATTCACTATTTTAAAATAATAAAATATTTGCATTTGAAAAAAGGATATTTCCCTAGCCATAGTTCCTTCTACCTTTTATTTGTGTAAGTATTTGTCATTTCTTTAGGTCGTAGCTGATTCTTGTAGTGTACTTTTATATCAAAGGGCTTCCCCTAAACTCACTTGCTGGTCTTCAACCTCTTTTTCTCCACCACATCCCCAGAGATACTTTATGCTACTAAAATTTGCATTTTAACACCAAGTCTTTATTATCACTTTGGGCACTATCTGTAGGTTGTAATAGGTTATAAATGTTCTCCAGAGCATAACATTAATGGCAAGAGAAGTTGATAGAGCACATCACATAATACCAAGTATGTTCAACGCAGGATGGTGGATGAGTTCTTGTTGGCAGTGTGGGCTACAGATGTGTTCAAAGGCTTACTGGCTGACAATATCTAGTAATGTGTTCCGCTAATTTTCCCTGGCTGGGATTTCAAATCAGCTGTCACACAGCATGGGAATACTATGTACTAACAGGATACTCTAACAACATATATTTTGGAAACAATATTTTAAAGAAAATAGTCCTGTAACTAACTGGCTCTGGGTATCCATGTATGTGTCATACTATGTGTTGGATAATTTTGGTATATTTATACCTGGCCAAGAATTAATTGATATCTTCATGCTTTTGAGTTTAACCCAAAAATCTCTCTAGAAATAGTATATTACTATACCTAGATAGAAAATATAGCATAGTCAGTAAGAATATAGACTCAGTGTCAAACTTTATCGAGCCTGACTCCTTCACTCCTTAGCTGTGATAGCATGGGCAAGTACGGAACCTCTCTGTGTATTGTTTCCTTTTATGTAAACTCAAAATTTTCTCTTCTGAAAGCTAGGTGGAACGGGCACCCTTAATACTATGCATTTCACAAATAATTGTCAAATGCTTAAAACAGCACCTTGTGTATTCTAAGCACTAGTAACTGCTATTACAGAAGAATAAGTTTTGTACCATTATGTATTTTAAATAATGTAGTATAAAAGTGAGGAGGTGTTTGCTGTCATCTATGGCATGCACAAATCTGGAAAGCTCTTCAGTGACACATGGCGATGACTTGACACCAGTAAAATTCCTGTTTGTAATGGCATTTTTTTTTTCACAAGTTCATTAACAAACATGATGTATGGATTATTTTCACTTCAGTGCTTTTCACTAAAAATTTTTGTGTGGAATAGAATGGAAGAGCTAGGAGACACAAATCCCCAATTTGATCACCCACCTACTTAACAAGTCTAGCTCATTTATTATAAACACACATGGATGGAACTCAGAGCTACAAAAATGACAAAGAAGGATATTACACAATGCCACTTACTTGAAGCTTCTGGGCTAAATGGACCACAATTCTGATTCATGAGAGAAATTTCAAGAGAATAGCTTCTGAAGATGAAAAATATGTCAAAAGCTTCTCCACTTATGATATGTCACGCAGAGGATAAACACTCCATGGTGTATTAACTTTTTATGGCTGTAACATAGGTGTTTGTTAGTCAAACTGGGATTTAATGCCCATTAGAGGTGATAGATTAATGGTTCTGAAACATCATATCATCTGTATATTCATAGAGAAGGTAATGAAGTTAATGGCTTTCATCTATTCTATATAATGCATCTTGTGTACAAATATTCCTGAGCTCTTTCTGTACTACATTGCCTTTATTTTCTTGATTTTTAGAAGAACTATTTTGTTTTATTTTTCCTGGTTATTATTTCCAACAGCAGATTTCAAAAACATTTCCAAGCCATTACCATTTATCATAAATATTCCCCTTTCCTTTTGCCAAAATACATTTGACATGACTTGTGAAATATTTATTAAATAAAGCCTATCTATTAACCATATTAATGAACTTGCATTCTGTATTTCAACATGTATTTTTATCAAATCTAAGTTGCCATTACTTATGATTCATACAATTACTATATATATACATATATATATACATATATATATAGTTAAAAACAAAGGGAAAAAACACACCATCAATTAAAGTAAAGCAAACTGTAAAATATAATATACAGTCACATTTCTGATATATTAAATTGTGAAAATATTTGAATTGCAAAAAATAAAATATATTATTTGGTTCTTCAGGATCATGGTAAAATAATTGTCTTAGAATTACATTATTTTTGATAACAGCTAAAAAATTAATTTCAACTTGTTTGTGTAGATTCTAAAATTAGGCTAGAGTTAACGTTATTCTGCACAAAATAAACAAATGAATGTGAGTGGTGTCAGGAGTGGACTTGGAAATGGGGAAATAGTCATATTATCAAATAATTTTTAACCCACACAACTTTATAATACTAAATATTTTGAGAATACTTAGATTTATGAAGTCTGGACTAAAACTTGTAAGTCTCAAATGAAAAACCAAGACAGCAAATATATAATCACCATTATTATCTCTTTTGGACTGTAAATTATTTTAGGAAGTAATGGCATACAATGACCAGAAACTAACAAAACCTTGTCCTGAATCCTCTTAATATACCATTATCTCAAAAAAGGACTATATTTGAAATAATTTATCCTGAATCTCATATTTTTTCATGTGACTAACTGATTTCATATGCAATATTTGAGAATTCTGTGTGTATATCTATCATCTATCTGTCTATTTTTGTAAACAAGTATACGGGGTGAAAAAGAGGGAAACTTCCAAATACAATAAATATAATATTGGCACACACCTTTAATAGTAATGTGAATGTAAGGGGCCCAGTAGTTAAATGACAAATAATTGTAAGGGTGAAAGTAGAATAAGGTATCTCATGTCAGTTAGAGGTAGATGATGGGAGAGTCAGAGAAGCAAATGTGGAGGAATTTTTTGCCACTTTTTAGTACATTAAATGAAAAACTCTATTACCCTTCAAGAATAAAACTAAACCAAAATCTTTTCCTAAACCACTTAATCAAGTAGCTACCATGATTGTGCATTTCAGTTGCTATATCACTTTCTATTGGAAACTACCAGTTTAGGGACCCCCAACTCATGAAGAGCTATGAGATAGTTTGTAACAAAGCTGTTAAACTTTTACTACTAGTCTTTATTGGACCAAAGTGACTATTGGCATCATGGGATTGGCTCTGCCTAAAATAGGTATAATCAAGTCCTGCTGGTTCTGTAAGTTTTATACCAGGGGAATAAGGAAGAAAAACATAATAGCTGAGAGAAGAAGAATAAATCAGGTATATCTTAACAATATTTTTAAACTATGAGAAAAAGATAAAAGCATTGTGAGTCACCTCTGGTGCTAAAAGCTCAGCTTCTAGAGTCTGAATATACCTGCAAATTATGCCAACTTTTAAAGGTAATTACAGTGGGGGTTTTGAACCTCAAAGCCCAGTACTATACATTGTCCTGCAAACTGTGTATGAAAGTCAGCATCATTTTGTTTTTATAACACACACATTATGTTTTCATAAACTTTACTATATTTGTTGAGTTAGTAGTTGTCTGTTTTCAGTTCTTGGTGTGCTCTTGGCTGAAGAATGACCAGACACACCAAAAGCAAGACAAGTGAGAAACAACGTTTAATGAGGGTGGACAAGATAGTTTTATACTTGCAAGAGCAAGATACAGGTTCACAGAACAAGAGCAAGATACACTGGCCACAGAAGGCCGAGCACACCCCCCCCCCCACGTCATAACAAAACATAACAAAAGGGTTCTGGTAGTGGTCTAGGGTCTTGTTTTATAGTGTCTGGATCAGATCCGGCCTTCCTCATGGTTCAGAGGTCACCACTGAAGCACTTTGATGGACAGTTAACAACATGATAATTAGCCTTAGGTTACTCTAGGTCACTTTCCAGATCCTATTGCTACTGGGCTGCCTGGCCCATGGGCTGGGGAATTCCTTGCATTCTTTTGCAGATTGGCAGGGTACTCCTCCTTCTTCCCAGGTGTGGGAGTTGCTGGGGCAGGATCAAGGTGGGGGGGGCAGCACCAAGGCTGGGGCCCCCTTTGTCCTTCTTCCCCCCGTAGGGCAATTGCTTGAGGCAGCATGAAGGCAAGGCACCCACTTTTGTCCCTAGGAAAGTCAGAGGTCCCTTGCTATCTATCCAACAGATAATATAGATAAATATAGGTAATAAAACATAAGATATAAACCATGTGCTACAAGAACTTTATGCTTTCATTGGGACAGAAAAACTAAAAGCATGAAGTTTCAAAATTTTCTTAAAAATTTAAAAATACAAAATAATGTGACATATTTTGTTTAACATGTATTTATATATTTTGTAGGAGTTTAGAAAAATTAGGATCAACAGAGACTACAGCATTTAAGATAATGTTCATGAAATGAAAACATTTATGGGAAGAAACTAGACAAAGGTGAGATTTGAATGGTGGATGACTAGGCAACCTTAGAGGGAAAAGCATTCTAGGTAAGGCATGTGATGATTACTAAATGCTACAGTTTGTTAGACAATACAGAGACTCTCCTGACTAAGAGCACTAAAGATTAGGGCAAAATGAAGACAATGAGGTTATGGAATATTTTTTCTGAAAGCCAAGCAATGAAATTTTAAATTGGTAAATAATAGGAATTAAAAAGACTTTAAAATTTTATTTGTTCACTTATGTGTTATGATTTTACAAGAAACATTATTGCACGATGAAATCCATACTTTTAGGAAGGTTTACTGCTGAAAACTGGGTTTCTGTCTTATTATTAAGAGTCAGAGATATAAATGTAAAGAATTCTTTAGTGCTGAAATTGGATTTTAATCTTATTATCAAGATTATGTTTCCAATTAGCTGACTAATTTGTTGCCCTAGTAAATGAACCCTATTTGTTTTAAAAGACTTGACTGTACATTCACTCTGTCACTTCCCTTTTCCCTAGATTTTAAATATTTCCCCTGCCATTCTTATGGTGAGGCATCTACGTGATCTTAGATTTTGATGCTGTAAATTCGAGTGAAATCTTTGAGCTTTGATTGTGGAAATTAATCACCACTTTCACTTGGATCCCTTTGATAAAACTCTTTTCTCTTATATTTTTTTAATAGAGTTAATCTTTGTGTTAAGCTTTCCTTAGGAAATCAGATCTGAACCTTTCCAGCTTCAACACCTTTATAACATTTGCCCTTTCCCATCAACATAACTTGATCTGTCCCAACTTTGCCATCAGCCATGCTCACTTCTCACTATAAATCTGGTAATGGTTGATTTTTAAAGTAAAGATTAAATTATTTGTTAAATGCCAAATAATGGAGCTATCTGGGGGAGGAAAATAATTCCAGATAAAACCAAAAGATATGGCAAATTCCACTGTAAGGATAGAATTAAATTAAGCATAAACCCAGACCCAAATTGTGGTAATGTGATGATGACAGTATAAACATGTGTGTGATGATAATATTGTTTTCCTTCCCGAGGGTCTCCACCGATGACAGCACTGTGTCTCAGCTGGGAGGGGGCCCCACTGTGGGCATAGGGACTGGCGGCGGGGCCATGGGGCTGTGCAGCCGCTCAGTCAGCTCGGTGACAGGCATGGCATGGACCCCAGCACGGCTGGGGGGAGCCCTTTGGCCTCTACACCCCCACCTCCAGGGGGACTGGCTACTCCGAGAGGGCACCCTGCGGAGGAGGGTCCGCGGCCACCTCTACCCATGCCCATGGCAATGGTTACCAGGAGACGGGCAGCGGTCACCATAGAGACGGGATGCTGTACCTGGGCTCCCTAGTCTCGCTGGCGGATGCTCTACCTCTGCACATCGCACCCAGGTGGTGCAGCTCGCACAGTGGTTTCAAGTGCCCCATTTGGTCCAAGTCTGTGGCTTCTGATGAGATGGAAATGCACTTTATAACGTGTCTGAGCAAACCTCGCCTCTCCTACAACGATGACGGACGACGCGCTGACTAAAGACGCGGGCGAGCGTGTGATCTGCCTGGAGGAGCTGCTTCAGGGGGACACGGTAGCCAGGCCGCCCTGCCTGTGCATCTATCACAGAAGCTGCATGGTTTGAAGTGAACAGATCTTGTCCGCAACACCCTGCGGACGGACCCTGCTGGGCTTGCTTGCAGATTTTTCTCATAGGGACAGACAGCCCCTTGTCCCCCGAGAGGAGGCTCATCGGACACTGGGGCAGAGCTGAGCTGGGGACACCCGTGGGAACAGGGCACCCCTTCTGCACTGACTTCAGAAAATGGTTCTCCCTTCCTCCCTGAGGACACCAAATTGGATGAGAGCGAGTTTGAGAGAAGAAGGAATAAACTGCCATCCTTCCCCTCACCCTTCAGCCCAGGAGGAAAAGGGCATTTTCTTTTTCACCTTTGAAAGGCATTGTGGGTCTGTCTTTAAAGTGTTTACAAAAAAAAATAAGTTATGCAGAAAATTCCTTTATGACCTTTCCAGTCTATCTCTGTTCAACCTCCACCCCCCCAAAAGTAACCATACAATGTTCCAACTTTTTCCCCACCATAGATGTGTTCTATATCTTCTAGAATTTCATATAAATAGAACCATATAGTATGTATGTACCCTTTTGTATGAGTATTTTTGTACGCAGAATTTTTATTTTAAGATAGATTCAAGTCCTTATATGATTTAGTTGATTGATGCATATTATTGCTGAGTAGTATTCTATTAATATATAACAGCCTGTTTATCTATTCTCTTATTTATAAACACCTGAGTTATCTTGAGTGTTTATCTATAATGAATAAACCTGTCCAGAACCATTAGAGAGAGGTTATATTTGCTTCAAATGTCAATCATAATTGTAAAACTTAAAAGAAAAATCTATTGTATTTATCCATGTGTTTGCTCTGTTTGTTCATCATTCTTCCTTCCTGAATGCTGTTCCAAAAGTCATTAATTTTTCTCTTCCTTTCTGGTTGGAGAACTTCATTTAGTAGTGTTTTTAGGATAGATGTGCTAGTGACAAATTCTCTTAGTCTTCCTTCATCTGGGAATGTTTTCATTTTCAATTTATCAGAAAGGATGTTTTCACTGGATATAGAATTCTGGGCCCTTTTTTTTTTCAGCAAAAGGAAACCACTTCCTCTAGCCTCCATAATTTCTGATGAGAAATTCACTGTCATCCAAATTTCTTTCTCACTTTCTCTTGTTGCTTTTGAGATTATTTTCTTTGTTTTTAGCTTTTAGTTGTTTGACTATGTGTCAATTTATCCTGCTTATGTCTTTTGCCTAATTTGGGGATTTTTTAAGTTGGCTTCCACTGATATCACTCCATCAGGGGAAAGAGTACTTTTTATCACTAATGGCATAGAAGTATAATAAAAAATGTAAAATAATTTGATAAATATTTGACATGGTTGCTAGAGAGCCCATATATAAAACCATAATGTGAATAAGAAAAAATAAACAAATAATACAGTACAAAAACAAATGTTCTAAATTTGTGGTAATAGTTATTTAAGTAGAAGAATACAATTTTTAGTGATGGTGTCATATATGATTCAAAACATGCTGTATTTCAACTTATAAATAACATGACATTTTCTGGAAAAATAAATCACTTAAGGAGTTCAAATCTGACAGAGTGAAGTCAAAGCTTCTTTGAGTATATTAAATAAAGTTATTTCATGAAAAATGCATGGGAAAAAGCCTATGTTTAAATTAAAAGATTATTCCATATTATATGTGATTTTTAATATATGACCATAATACTATTGTATCTATATCTCCACAACTTTTATTTATTCAAATTTATCGAAAAGTTTTTGGAGTGGTATTTTCATTGGGAAAAAAAGTTGTCATTTTATAATTATGTACAATAACAAGAAATCCTGAATTTTGCTTTAAATATTTTTCTACACAGTGTATAGTCACATGCTGCTTATGACAGGTATATGTTCTGAGTAAGTGGTCTATTACCATTGTGTGAACATTATGGAGTGTACCTACACACATCTAGATGGCATAGCCTACTATACACCTGAGCTAGATGGTGCAGATTATTGCTCCTATGCCACAAACGTGTATAGCATGTTACTGCACAGAATACTGCAGGCCACTGTAGCACAATGATAAGTATTTATGCATCTAAACATCCATAAACCTAGAATAGGTACAGTGCAAATACAGCATAAAATATAAAAAATGGTATACTGTTTTAGGGCACTTAATATGCATGGAGCTTTCAAGACAAGTTGTTCTGGGTAGACTCTGTGAGTAAGTGAGTGAATGTGAAGGCTTAGGACATTACTGTAGACTTACAAACACTATAATTACACTACACTAAATTTATGGGGGAAATACATCTTTAATAATAAATTAAGCTAGCTTACTGTAACTTTTCTACTTTTTAAACTTTTAATTTTTTTTAAGTTTTTGGTTCTCTTATAATAAAACTTAAAACACAATCACATTGTACAGCTGTACAAAAATATTTTCCTTCTTTATATTATTATTCTATAACCTTTTTTCTATTTTTTGTTCATTTTTTCACTTGCAAACTTTTTTTTTTTTTTTTTTTAAATATCAGACACAACACACTTTAGCCTAGGACCATGCAGGATCAGGATAATGAAGACATCACTAGGCTACAGGAATTATTCAGCTCCATTACGTTCTTACAGGACCACTGCTGTATATGTGGTGCATCATCAACTGAAACAGTGCTATGCAGTACATGATTGTATTAATTTGTTAAATAGCTTTTGAAATTTGGTATTAAATATTAAAAGTTGTTAACTTTAAAAAAGAGCAATATGATATGATGATGGAATTGTTAAGCATCTTGTTCAAATATTTTTTAAAAATAAATTCTACTCATTTGAAAATTACTTTCAAGAGTTAATGTGTGGATATAGAGAAAAGGTAATTTTCACATATTCTTTCAATAGCACAATTTTCTCCCGAATCCTACATTCAATTCAGATATTTTTTAACACAGTTGTTTTCTGATAACTTTATTTTTTCCATGTGTCTACTATGGTTATGTCTGAAACAGTGCAGGGCAAATTCTTCAGGATTTTTATACATATGTGTAGATATATATTTCTCATGGCTATAACTAACATTAACTTCACAATATCCAAAACGTCAGCTTTCTATTTTAGGACTTCAGAAATCAATTCTTAATTTTGAACAATTTTAAGCAATGGCATATGACTGATAGGTGACAGTAGAAGCTATCATTTTTATGGGGAATACTTTGCATGAATTATCTCATTTATTTCTTACAATAACTTTAAGAAATTAACACTATTTTCATGTCACTTTTCTAGATGAGACAATTGATGTTAACAAAAGATGGAGTAACTTGCCCAATGACACACAACAATGCTAAAGGAAATCTTTTCTTCAATTTCAAATGAGGTTTAAGACAATATGTATTAGAAAGATATGAATTAAAGGGTTGCCATTTGATCATTTATTAGTATAACTAGTTTTTACTTCAATATCTTAGTTTTCATAAAGAAAGAGTACTCAGGTTTGGGTTCATGTGGACAGAGAGGAAACATATGTAAGGGAGGTAATGATCCTTAGTGATGTTGTATATACTGACTTTAAGGTCATTATCACATTTCATGAAGCAATATTTTTAATAATCAGATGTATGTGGTATAAAATCATATTGAATGGAATATACTAGCTATAAATTGCTCAATCCTCATAAAGGTAATTAATTCTTGCTAAAATTGAATTAGTTATTATCACTTCCATTTTAGAGATTAAGAAACTATAGTACAGGGCTTTTCAGTAAACTGATCAAGGCAATGCGAATAGATGGTTTTAAATTCTGAGGTACGGCTCCCTAACCCCAGAGTCTGTGCTTTCATTCATTGCATCCTACATACATTGTTATTTGCTTTAAAAAGATGGTAAAAAGTTCGGATTTTCCCTTATTTTCCCCTATTCTTTAGCTCCAAAAATGATAAATAGGAAACCTAAAAATGCCATTTTCCCCCACTGAATTCTGAAAGTCTAAATGATTCTGTAACAATAAAGTTTCAGGAACTGAAATCATTAAAGTAGGGGTTACAAAAATTATCAAAATTAAGTCTTACTTCCTTTAGAATTAGAGGTCAGAACCACACAGTCTACCACTCTGGGAATCTTTTGGTCAAGATTTACTTAAATGCAGGGTAGTATCTTAGAGCAGCTGTGAGTACAATGGGAGTATCATCTGTGCCTAATTTGACAGAAGTTTACATAGACTTTTAGCATTGAAGAAAAGAAAGTCATAGACAGGATTTGTCAGAATATATTTCTATTTGTATATTATAAATCCATTTCACATCATCTTTCAGTGCTCATAGCTAGCAAAATGTCATTTTGAATTTGGCTTTGATTTGAATGTGGATGCTGATATTCTGTATAAAAACTGGTGACAAGTGGTCACTTTATAGTAGTCAATATATTTGCTTCCAACAATTCCCTGGTGCTAGACATTAAAATAAATTTTAATTCTCAAACTATTAAACTGATTGTAGCCTTTTTATAACCCCTATTTTCTGATTAGAGGTTGAGATATGATTAATGAAGGTGGCAGTTTATTGCTTCTTTTAATAGCTGGAACTAATGATAATTTCATGTCCCCACTGCTGCTTTGACCAGTATAATGTATCAGAAATAGAAAAACTTTTAAAAGTCAGCTTTCTAAGAAATATTTTTGAGAGTATCTGAAATCTATTTTTCAAAAATATATATTATAAACACTCTTCTCTTTATGTGCATGATAGTCTGAATTATTTAATTGGTGGAAAAGGAAAATAATTTCATGTAGGCTTATAATTTTATTTTTCTCATTCACTAGTAGTATTGGTTTGGAATCCACTGGAAAAAAATGCTTCAGCTTATATTTTATATTATTCTTTCCACAGTGAGACATTTGTCCTCCTAAATATTATCATAATTATTTAAAATGGTTCTCTGCCAGCACTAGTTTTGTTCCTCTTCATTTCATAATCCTATAATTATCAAGTTTTAACCAACCGTATTGTTATGAATTTTCTGACTATGGATTGCTGTTATCACAGCATATAACGCTTTTGAAGAATACTTTTGTATATCATGTCAAGTTCTAAGATACTCTTTGGGATCTGGCATTAATTATTATTCAAGTCCCTTTTTGTTGGTATGATAGTGAGGGATCCAGAATCTGTCTCCAATGAAGACCTCAGACAGACAGTTTGATTGGACAATATATATGGCAGGGGGGCCATAGGTGACTTGTCAGGAAGCTGTCTATATACAGGTGGCACACTGCAATTTACTAGTTTATTTGGGTGGCTTCGGTATGCTAAAGGCAATTTATACAAATACCCCCTTGTTTTCCCTTTGCTCTTATGGTATACACCAATTGTTTCATCCCCTGTCATCAGCGTATCCAATGCATATTTGATGCTTGAGAGTCCATTCACTGTTGCTTCAGATCAGGTCCCAATTATTCGACTTTGCGAGGTGCTTTACTGAAGATAGAAATTAGTTTAAATTGAGAAATAATGTCAATGGTTAAAATGTGTATTATAAATTTTTCTTTTCTTAAACATTATTTTAACAGAAACCTCTAAAACATTACAAGAAATAATTTCCTAGTACGTAAATTCCAGTCACTGTAGGAAAGCCTTACAAAGAGATAAAGATTAGTAATAATAGTAAAAACATCTATTCATTTGTTAGTCTCTGCTAAGCATTTATTTGTATTGTACAATGACCTCTTGCCATTTCCCTAATCATAAAATATCACTTCTGGAAAAAAAAATAACCCCTAAAAATAAACTTCAAATATATTAGATATAGATTTCAATAGAGATTTAACTATGGTTCCTATTTATAGTTTCTGTTTGAGACTGCATCCTAAAAACCTTTTGTTTAAACTTCGAGTTTTACAAACTGGTCTATGAACTTAAACGAATTTAGGCATTATTATATTGAAAATGCAATTCTAAACTTATTGTACATTTTTTGTAGCATGCGTATGTTATGTTAAATAATCAGGTAGTTATAGAAGTTTAC
Source organism: Microcebus murinus (assembly GCF_040939455.1). Classification (NCBI taxonomy): domain Eukaryota; kingdom Metazoa; phylum Chordata; class Mammalia; order Primates; family Cheirogaleidae; genus Microcebus; species Microcebus murinus. Next base: position 62,229,856 of record NC_134114.1, read on the forward strand.
AACATAAGTTTTTTTAACAATGGCATGTTGACACCTCTTCACCATTGTGTCTTTAAGCTTGCATGTAACACTTGGAAATGGATTGGGTATGTTATTTATGCTGAAAAGAGAATGGACAAGGGAAACATCTATAAATACCAGCCAAGGGAAAGTAAGAAGAACGTGAAAACTCTCTGAGCAAGCCAACCATTGATCAGCAATAGACTTTTGAGTTTCCAAGCTTTGAATAGGTCAGAGAGGACTGCAGGCTTAGCGATAAAGGACAGCACACTTAGCTACACTTAGTGTGTAAGTGCAGTCTGCAATTTCTAAGATACACATTCCTACCTTTGAAGTTATAGCTTCAAAGGTAGGAATGTGGTTCTGAATTCAATAAGCACTTACCTCAAATAAAAGTATCAGGTTCAAATTGGTTTGTTTTAACATTTAATGGTGTGCCCATTTAAGAAATATTTACAGAACCCCTACTATGCAAAGGATACTTAAGGGAGAATTTAAAAAAATCAATTTCAGCCTATTTATTTTCCTGTACAGCAGGACTATAAACAAGATTATAAATAAGTTCAATTTAAGGTAGAATAGGATAAACACAAGAAAAAGAATTTTAAAAATGTCATTGGGATACAGGGAAATAAAAATATTTCAGAAGTGATGCTTTTGGGTTAAGCCTTCCAGTCAAACATTAATTGGTTGAAATTACAGGTATTTTAAGTCTACTACTTTGGACTGATCAAAGGGAAACCAATGTAAGAAACATAAAGGGAATCTGGGCAGGTATGATTAACGTGTCTGTTTCATCTCTGTTTCTGGAAAGGCCCATGGTGCCATATAGGAAGCAGGTAAAGTAGACACATGGCTCACAGAAGCAAGACTGCCCTAAGGTGCCTCAAGAAGTTCAGCAGAGCAAATACACCTGATAATGACATCATAGTGGATTGTATCAGTTTCACCTGGCACCGTAGTTATTAGTAGTAGTAGCTGCATATATTAGGCAAAATAATGGCACCCCAAAGGTGCCTATGTCCTAATCTTTAGAATTTATGAATATGTTACATTTCATAGCAAAAAGGAATTAAAGTTGCAAGTGCAATTAAGATTGCTAATTATCTGAATTTGAGATAGGGAAATCATCTTGGATTATCCAACTGGTCATACTCTAATCATGTTAAGTCCTTAAAAGTAGAAGAGAGAGCTAAAAGAGAGAGCCAGAGAAATATGATATTTAAAAGAACTCAATCTGCAATTGATGGTTTTGAAAACACAGGTTTTCAAAGCATAAGCCAAAGGGTACAGGAAGCCTCTGGAAGCTAGAAAACACAGGGAAATTAATTCTTACCTAAAGCCTTTAGGAAGAAATGAAGTCCTGCCAATATTTTACTCTTAACCATTGAAACCCATGTTGGACTTAAGACAATCGAAACTTTGAAATAATAAACTTGTGTTATTTTAAGCCATTAACTTTGTGGTAATTTATTAGTGCAGCAATTTAAAGCTGAAACACTCCACAGTTAATTTTGTAGGTGAGTATGAGCGTCTTCCAGTACGAGTGATCTAAGCATTATCAGCTATGTAGTCTTCATTTTAATAATAGAAGTTTTCCTTTTCCCCCTTCTTGATAATGATTGTATATTTAACATTTTTTGGAAACATTACATAATGACAAAAAAATCTAAATCAGTATGTATTTTATTCTTCTCTCCATCATATACCAAGCTTTGAAAGAGAGAGGCACTTATTTATTTGGTTGACAACAATGCTTAATGTGCAGATTGACTTGAAGTTTGACCCCTGTCACTAACCAAATGAAAATACCATGGTGATAGTCTACAAAATGTAAACAGATGCATTAATGATATAAAACTAAGGATTTTTAAAGACTGATATATCAGAAAAATATCACATTTACCATTGTGTAGATGCATGATATATAACAGCTTATATAGGCTTTTAAAGCAGTGGGTCCAAGGTAGAGAGATTGATTATAAGACCATTGTAGTTATTGAAGAATTGGTGGTGTACTAGATAGGGGAAACCTATTTTTAAACTTTTATTGCCTCAACTTCATTTATTGAACAATTATTCTTTGCCAGTCACTTTATATAGCTTCAGTATTCTGATATTAATTATAGCCTAACACACTAACATAGCTTCATTCATCACTGAATGTCCACATTAATCAGTTTCTTTGGGATCCACAGCTCCAATTCCTTAATTTTCTTAAAAAGAGACTACTGTGCTGTAGTCCCATAGTAAGAATTCTGCGATGTTGCATTTTGGATTCTATGGGAAGTAGATGCTGATTTTTAAGAAGATTTCTTGGGATCAGTACTGGGGTAGAAAGGAAAAGAAGGAAAAATGGATCCAAGAGAAGTTGAACTATGATACAGTACCAAAGGAGGCCTTCACTCACCTACCGGGAAGCTTTGGAGCTGGAAAAGGCTTCGGAGTTGTTTCATATTGAAGTAAAGAGATCTGGCTTCTTTACCTCTACATGGATCAATTTTTGGATGCAGGTTGCCCGCGGATGGACATGACCTTGAGAAAGACATAAGTCTTTAGCCAAGGAAGTCTCCAAGGAAGGTAGGAGCTAAGGGCCATCCTCTGGCAGCACTCCTAGCAGCTTGGAAAATAATGGTCTAATTATTTAAAGGGTAGCACATCATAGTATCTGTACTTACAGGGTAAAGCCAAAACAGAGTGGTATCAAAACATGACATTATTTAAACAATTAGCCTTGCTGGGTCTGTAAAATAAGAAGGCCAGATTTCACAATATCTGAACATCCCTTTCTGCTTTCATATTCTTTAATATTTTTGCATGATTTTTGAATTGTATTATATACAAAATATTAGCAAGATTGGAAACTCTATAACTTTATTCGAACTATGTTGTTTCGGTTTTGAAAAATTTGACTTCATCAATACAAGTAAACTTGTCAATAAAAGTAAACAAATTTGATTTTACTTTCCTCTGAACATTAAAATCACATTTCTCTAACTATAATTTAATCCGATAATCAACCAACATTTATTTAACAAAGTAAATTGTTTAATGCAAATTCCCCACAAATGATTTCAAAGATAGAATGCAGTACATTTTAAAACAATTTATTTAAGGTAGAACTTTCTCATATTTCTCAAAAAATTAACAGATTATATAAATACAATTGACACCATATCTCCTTGTATGCTCTAAATAAAACATATCTCTTTGGCTAAGTGGTGTATGAATAATCCTCAAGAAGTCCAGGAAAAATTAGAATATTCTCTGCATTTTTCTCTTCTTGCTTTCTTACTCATGTTTTACTGAAAGTGAACTTGCAGGCTTTTAATTATCCTACAGCTTGAATTCAACCGGTGATAAATAGTTATTTAATTTGCTGTCAGCTTTAACTAACCTCGACTGTGACAGAGCAATGCAGAATTATCTTAAGCAGCACTACTGAATCAGAGTAGCTACTGTCTGGAATAATGGTGCTTTTTTATTGTGCTAGAGATAACCTACACTTAAGCAAATATATGATATTTCAATATTTAACACAAATAAAGCTATGATATTTCAATACTGAATACTGTTAATTGGCCAGGAAGTTCATATTCATTAATTTATTAATTCAGTCAGTAAATAATTATTGAATTCTTTCCCTCATGGGAGGCTATTGCAATAACATGCTGGTGATTCTAAATCTTTGCTATTGTGAATAGTGTTGAAATAATTAAAAAATCACATGTAACCCATAAATATAAACAACTTATAGCTATCCATAATAACTAAAAATATTTTAAAAATTATAAAAGATGATGGTGATTTGTATTAATCTGGTGCCAGGAGGAAAGTTGTTAGATTCTGGGTTTATTTTTAAAGTAGAAGGGTAAGGATTTATAGATTAGTTATTGGTGGTATTACAGAAATAGAAACATTAAGGATGATATCAAGATTTTTGCTCTAAGCAACTTAAAATAATGTAATTGTCACTACCAAAGACGAGGAAGGTCATTAAATTAACTGGTTTGGGGAACATATCAAGAATTTAATTGATCTAAAATAGTTATTACAATACCACATAATATGGAATAATTCATTATTATTCATGCTAAAGAAATGTGAACATTAATTCTTTCAGGACATATACTTAATAGATGTCATTTAAATATATTCTAGTTGCATTTTTTAAGAATCATATGAGCAGAGAAATGTAGTTTTAAGATGGATGAATATATATTATTTACAATACTTAACCAATAAAAATGGAAAATGTTTCCAAACACAAAATTCTAATACTAAAAACCCAAAACATAACACTACTTTCTCTGACCATTTTGACATTAACTCTGTTTATAAAAATGTACCTTACTACTTCTGTATGAAATTTTAAAAATACAATAATAGAAGAGGAGAATCTAACCTTGGCTATCAAGAGAACTGTTTACATTTCTGATATTGTCATAGCCTTACACCTGAATTTTAGAATGTAGCTTATATTACTTTCGATGTGTTTTTCTTATTTCTTTGTTTACTGATAACAGTAAGAAAGAAAGAAACCTTTTTGCTTCTCTGATATCTCAGTATTTGTATAATATTCTTCAACTGTTTATGTTCTCATTTCTTGTTTATTTTCATTTTCTCTACATGTCTCATTATTTTTGATCCTGTAAGCTATTGTATTTTTATTACTCAACTTATGGGTTAATAATTCACCATGTACATTTGTCCTACTTTTCCTTAAGGAAAATACATCAAGAAAAAGATATGAAAACATTTTAAATTGGCAAAACTGAAAGATGCAATAATTACAGTATTTAGATTTACATAATTTAAAATGTATAATAATCAATTATAAGTTATTGGGAAAATTTATTAAAATTTTTCATACTAACAGGATTTTAATTATATTAGAGTTAGTGATTTTTTTTCAGGCTAACATTCTTTGAAATACATGAAATAGGAGTTAGAAATTCAAATGCTCTGAGGGTCATAGGGCAGATACAGACATCTGAGCATATGTATCTGCTGTGCTGGGTTTCTCGATTATCTGTGGATTTAATTATGTTTGTATATTGTGTGAGTGGGTGCTATCTTAATAGAAAATCTCTGCTGTACCAAGATTGGTAGGCAAATACAAGTGGAACTGTGACTGACCACACAAAAGTCAAGGATAGAGGCTGCTCCCAAATGTTTGACAAGAGTCAAATATCTTCTAGATGACCACAAAGAATCTCCTCATTTGGCTAAGATGATCTATGCATGCTGAAAATTCTTGGTAACATGCGACAAGTAATGTTGCAGCAGGAGAGTGATTACTATCAACCAACTATACATTTGCACATGAGGGGCCTGGATGAATGTAGGAGTAAAGACTTGATAAAGTAGCTTGCATCATAGGCAATCCATTAAGAGATGGTGAAGACAGAAAGAAATCTCACCCTTTTATTTAGCAAAGAGTTATAATTCATTACACACACATTTTCAAGATAAACAATAACTAGTCCTCAATAGAAATTGACAGCACCATTTGTCACACAGTATCTCTAACTTTACTTGGTAATTGGGGTGATGATGTATGTAGCTAATTAACTTTAACCAGTGGGAAAACACATTTCACATATCTTTATGACAGGAATCAGTTTTGGCAATTTGGAACAAAGCACCCAAGGAAATTAGGTTCCTACCTTCCACAGAAACTGGGAGGTAGGGGAGCTATCTTCCCGAATGCTTAGATTTCACAGAGATGTCTCCCAGACTCTTGGAAAAGACATTCCTAGGTCATAATGCTGACAAAATGGCAATCTAGTCTTTAGAAATATTTCTGTACAATTCAAAGAGAGGAGAAATATTTAGTATTATTCTAAAGTAAATGGGAACAGAAAAAGGAGGTGTGGGAGATATCTTATTTTTCAATAGGAACAATTAAGCATCTTATTTTTAATTTGTCCCTATAAGTAGAGTGAATACAATATAGATCAGAGGGAAAATTGGGAAGATACATTGGGAAGAACACAGAAATGTTCTAAGACCATTTTTGTTACTTGCAAGCATTTTCCTTAGAACAAACATTCAGTCTCTGTGGGATGCCCCTTATCACCTTTGAAGTGTGTGAGATGCACTGGATGCTATCTGAGGTTCCTTTAGACTTATTGCTCTATTTCAAAATAATAAAAATTTGTTGTGTTAATGAGGATGAGGAGTGTTGTTATTTTTCACGTCCACACTTGTTTGAACTTTATTGCTCTGCTCTTTCTAACACACAATCAATGACCTTCATTGAACAGCCGTAGAGTTCTGAATCACAAGGAAATGAAAATCACTGGGTCTCTAGTATGCACTTAACACGTATCTTCAAAAAGCTTGCCAAGCTGAGTGACCATGTTTTGAAAGGAAAGATAACTCATTTTTATATTATGAAATACTTTAAGAACAGATAACGAGCAAAGGAATCTTTTCTTATTAATATTTTTTATCTATAGGGACTAAGACTAGAGTAGTGGCCTTTCATTTACTGCCACTATCAGAATCATGGAGATTCACAAATGTTACATTCTTGGTCTATGGGCCTGTAGAATGTGTTATGATATTGTTTTTTCTTCTGTTTTTTCTATGGCAAAAGATAAGTGCTAAAATAATAAAATAGTTTCTCTCTCTCTCTTTTTAATCTGAGAAGAGTTTTCTTACACAGTTTACTTTGTAAAGAAAGCCTGGATAGCCAGTATAAGTGAAGACCTTTAATATTTCTGCTAAACAAATGCTTATAGGAGAAAAGAAAAGAATATTATTGTTTACAAGACAAATATCACTGAGGAAAAAACAAAAACTTGTTATTTGATTGCCTGGGCCCCTAGGTGATTGAATGTTTTTTCTTCTGAGCTTAATTCCCAAATGTATAGAGAGGTTCCTAAAGAAGTAATGGATATGAAACTATGTAAATAGTTAATCTGTATACTGTGAAGTGTTTCCCAGTGAGTTAGAATGTTTTGTGCATTGCTTGTGTGTCCCTGAGTGTTTGAATGCAACAGACTCTCAAGAATCAACTTCGAGGCAGAGACAGCTACTATATCCATTTAGAAATACTTTGAACAATCAAGAAAAATATTTTAAGTATGTGATCCCATTTTCATTTTTTTAATAGGAGTAAATGAGAAAAAACACAATGTTTTATTGGACTTCTAATGGAGCATAATGAAAAATTTAGCTTTTCTTCTCATTTTGCAGACCCAAGCTCTTCTGCTTTTGCATGAGATATATTGAATAAAATTGTATTAATATTATGACATTTTTCTATATAGGATACTCTTATTACATAGATTGCTATTTTTATCTGCCTTGCTTAACTCTCAGACCACAATTTGTGCCTCCCTTCCCTTATTCCACTTCAACCACCTGGGCTTCCAGGATCTTACTCCATAGGCTCCTATTTTAGGGAGACGCTTCCACCAAATAATGATCTGCAAGGAAAGCACCTTGAAGTTTTTGATCCCTTTGTTCGACTATCATATTCTTAATGGGAGTTGGTGACTAATTATTCAAATCCCTCCTCCACCACAAGAATCAATATTTTGCACTTTTATTGTGGTAAAAATATGCATATAAAAAGCATAAAATATGTCATTTTAAACATTTTTAAGAGTAAAATTCAAAGACATTCATTACTTTCACAATATTGCACAAATGCCATCACTAATTGATCAATGCTTATGTGCACATATGATAGTAATATTCATCCCATGTTGGGCAGGTGGGGAGGATGGGTATATTCACACCTCATGGGTGTGGTGCCCACTGTTTGGCAGATAGGCAGGCAGGCTTGTAGCTTTGACTTGGGTGGAGCAAAGGCAATATATGTAACTTAAGCATTTGTACCCCTGTAAAATTCTGTAATAAGAATAAATACACAGTATTCATGAAAAAAAATTCCAAAACTTTTTAATCAGCCCAGACAGAAACTCTATAAACATTAAGTTATAATTCCCCATTTCCTTCTATTTTCAGCCCTGGTAACCTCTCATCTACTTTCTGTCTCTATAAATTTGCCTACTTTAGATATTTCATATAAATATAATCATATAATATTTGTCTTTTTTGTCAAATGGGTGAGAAATGGTATCTTCTGGTTTTGTTTTGCATTTTCTTAATAACTAACTATGTTGAAGATCTTTTCATTTGCTTACTGTCCACATGTATGTATTCTTTGGATAAACACCTATTCAAGTCCTTAGCCCATTTTTAAAATTAGTCTATTCTTTGTTGTTCTTGTTAAATGGTAGGACTTCCTTATAAAATCTGGATATAAAACTCTTAGTAGATATATGATTTGCAAGTCAGTTATTGTGAATAAGTTATTAAGTATGAAATGTCTGATTTCCTTACGTACTAAGTTTGCCAGTTCCTATCTTTGACATTTCACTTTGACACTTCTTGTTTAGTTTTTATTGTGAAGGTGTGTCCTCATTCTTTCAAACATATGTTTTGGTTTGTGATTATCTTTCACATTTTTTTAAAAGCAATTTTTGTGAAACCATGAATAAGTCAAAAATCTGTGCTATTTTAAAATATGAGTTCCATCGTGGAAGTAAGGCAGCACAGACAGCTCAAAATATCAATGAAGTGTTTGGGAAGGATTTGGTTAACGAACTCACAGTACATAAATGGTCTGTGAAGTTCTGTTCTGGTGATTTTAATCTTGGAAATAAGCCATGTGGGCAACCTGAGACCAAGGTGGGTAATGAAGAGCTGAAAGCTGTAATGGAAGCGAATCCATCTCAACATACGTGTGAATTAGCAGCAAGGTTTAATGTTACTATCCCAACACTATTTGGACATTTGAAATAAATCAGCAAGGTAAAACACTGGATAGATGGGTTCTGCATAGATTAAATGAGTGTCAGAAGAGAAATTGTCTACAAGCTTGCCTTTTCTTGCTGTCACCACATAAAGGTGAACCATGTCTACATCATATTTTTACGAGTGATGAAAAATGGTTTCTTTATGACAATTGCAAGTGTTCCGCACAATGGTTGGATAAAAATGAAATGCTGAAACACAGTTCAACAAACAAAGCTAAATGGTTTCTGTTTGATGGTCCAGTGCTGGTATTATCCACTACAGCTTCATGAAACCTTGTCATTCAATTACAGCAGATGTGTACTGCAACCAATTGAACAAAATGATGAGGATGCTTGTGATTTAGCAGCTGAGATTGGTCAATAGAGACAGCCCAATCCTCTTGCAAGACAATGCTGGACCACATTTCCCACAAACAATGCTGCTCAAACTACAGAGGCTGGACTTGGAAACTCTCTGTCATCCACAGTATTCACCAGAGTTTGCACCAACTGACTACCACTTCTTCTGGGCTTTGGACCACTTCTTGCAAGGACAAATATTCAATTTTCAACAAGCTGTGGAAAACACCTTTGATGATTTCACCACCACTTGATCTCCAGGCTTCTTCCCTGCTGGCATAAACAAGATACCATTAAGATGGCAAGACTGTGTCAATAGTTCAGGTGCATACTTTGATTGATTGTACTACTTCCTGTTTGAGATATAATAAACTACACTTTTGATTCAAAATTGGACATTTCATATTTAATGACCTCTTAACTATGAAAACTAAAATGATTAAAGTTTTTCCCATTCTATGGATTATCATTCTTAATCATGTCCTTTCATAGTATATGAGTCAGATTCCTCACAAGAAACTGAATCAACATACATTTAAAAAGAGAGAGAGACAGAGAGAGAGAGAGAGAGAGAGAGAGAGAGAGAGAGAGAGATGTACTTTAAGGAATTGACTCCTGCAATTGTAGAGGTTGGCAAGTCCAAAATCTGCAAGGTTGGCTGGCAGGGTGGAGACTCAGGGAAGAGTTACAAGTCCAAACCAATTGCAATCTGTTGGCAAAATTCTCTCTTTCTCTGGAGAGGTTATTTTATTTTTTCCTATTAAAGCCTTCAATTGGTTGTATGAAGCTCACTTATATTATGGCTAGTAATCTGCTTTGTTCAAAGCCTACTTTAACCGTTAGTGTCATTTAAAAAAAAAAATCACAGAAATATCTAAAATACTATTTGACCAAATACCTGGGTATTGTCACCTAGCCAAGTTGAGACATAAAATTAACCATCAAAGATGCACACAAATTTTATGAGTGTTTTATTTCTTGTTTCTTAATGCCTTTGAGTCTGATGTATCTATTATTTTGTTAGTCATGCTTTTGATTCATATCTAAAAATTCATTGCCAAATCCAAGATCATAAATATTTATTCCTATATTTTATTCTAATAATTTCATAGTTGTAACTCTCATATTTAGATTGCTGATCTATTTTGAGTTAATTTTTGTTTGTAGTTGGAGGTAGAGGTTCAAATTCATTCTTTTGTCTGGGGAAATTCAGTTTTGCCAGCACTACTTATTAAAGAGATTAATCTTTTTTCATTGAGTTGACTTAGAACCTTTGTGAAAAATCAATTGAACATAAATATACAGGTTTTTTTCTGTACTTTTATTCTATTTTATGGGACTTTGTGTCTGCATAAAGCCAGAATCACATTGTTTTGATTATATCAGCACCATACTGTTTTAATTACTGTGGCAGCATAATAAGTTTTGAAATAGGGAATTGTGAGTCCTCCAATTTCTTTCTTCTTTCTTTTCAACAGTTTTTCTCCTCGCTTTGGTTAAATTTCTTCCTTTTATTTTATTTTTTATAGGCTGTTGTAAATGGAATTGATTTCCTTTTTTGATTTTTCATTGCTGGTATGTTAATTCTGGAATGATAAAGAATCATTTTTTAAATGTTGGAAATACCCAAGAGAAGAAAAATATGTCTGCTTTGGAAAATTCTATATTCCCTATTGTTGAGAAAAATCTGTGTGTGTTAGCTGCACTGTATGGAGTCTTTCTAAATTGGATGGGTATTGAATTTGATAGCTAACAAATTCCCAAGTGACTTTCCCAAATGAAAAACTATTTATTGTATATTTTTCTTGTCCTTCTGCCTCCTTTCTCTATTGCTTCTAAATTTAAAATTCTTGATGTTCCTAAAGGCTTGAAAAAGTCAGATCTAATCGATAGCTAATTTTATAAACATGTAAGACCTTCACCTTTTCATTTTAATTTTTTTTGTAATCTGGGTTCCAAATATGAGTCTGTGTCTGTGTGTGTAGTGTGTGTGGGTGTAAGAGAGAGAGAGAGAGAGAGAGAGATTAAGAAAGAGATTAAAGTTGAGATTTACATTCAGACTGAAATTGAAGGAGAGTAATAGAAAGTTTTAAAACAATTGCAGAGAGAGTGACTTTGTGTTATCGATTAAGGGAAATGAAATGAGGATGGTTTATTGCCAAAATACTGGAATTTATTCAAATATAGAAATTTACCTATTCCTGTTGCTCAAATATGATATAATGATTAGACAGAAACTGAAACAACACAGAATATTTTTTTTTCTTTTCTTTTTTTTTTTATTTCGGCATATTATGGGGGTACAGATTTTAAGGTTTCAATAAATGCCCATTTCCCCCCCTCCCCCCCAAAAGTCTGAGTCTCCATCATGACCATCCCCTAGATGGTGCACATCTCACTCATTATGTATGTATATACCCGCCCCCCTCCCCCCTCCCACCTGCCCAATACCCTATTACTGTAGTACCTATGTGTCCACTTAGGTGCTACTCAGTTAATACCAGTTTGCTGGAGAATATATCTGGTGCTTGTTTTTCCATTCTTGGGATACTTCACTTAGTAGTATGGGTTCCAGCTCTAACCAGGAAAATACAAGATGTGCTATATCACCATTGTTTCTTAGAGCTGAATAGTACTCCATGGTATACATATACCACATTTTATTAATCCATTCTTGGATTGATGGGCACTTGGGCTGTTTCCACAGCCTTGCGATTATGAATTGTGCTGCTATAAACATTCAAGTGCAGGTGTCTTTTTTGTAGAGTGTCATTGGATCTTTTGGGTAGATGCCCAGCAATGGGATTGCTGGATCAAATGGTAGATTCACTTGTATCGCTTTAAGGTATCTCCATATTGCTTTCCACAGAGGTTGAACTAGTTTGCAGTCCCACCAGCAGTGTAGGAGTGTTCCTCCCTCTCCGCAACCAAGCCAGCATTTATTGTTTGGAGATTTTTTGATAAAGGCCATTCTCACTGGGGTTAAGTGATATCTCATTGTGGTTTTGATTTGCATTTCCCTGATGATTAGAGATGTTGAGCATTTTTTCATATGTTTGTTGGCCATTCTTCTGTCTTCTTTAGAAAAATTTCTGTTCAAGTCCTTTGCCCACTTTTTAATGGGGTTATTTGATTTTTTCTTCCTAATTTTCGTGAGTTCTAAGTATATTCTAGTTATCAGTCCCTTATCGGATGCATAGGATGCAAACATTTTCTCCCATTCTGTAGGTTGTCTGTTTACTTTCATGACTATTTCTTTGGCTGTGCAGAAGCTCTGTAGTTTGATCATGTCCCATTTATTTATTTTTGTTGCTGCTGTGATTGCCTTTGGGGACTTCTTCATAAACTCTTTGCCCAGGCCAGTGTCTAGGAGAGTGTTTCCAACTTTTTCCTCTAGAGTTCTAATAGTTTCATACGTTAGGTTTAAGTCTGTTATCCAGAGTGAGTTGGTTTTTGTGAGAGATGAAAGGTGTGGGTCCTGTTTTAGCCTTCTACAGGTGGCTATCCAGTTTTCCCAGCACCATTTATTGAAGAGGGATTCTTTTCCCCAGCGTATGTTTTTGTCTGCTTTGTCAAAGATTAGATGGCTAACACAGAATATTTTATATGGTAATAACATAAAAAATGTTAATTGGCAAATATAAGAAGAAAATATAAGCCTTAATGATCTCCAAACTAAAGTTTATAAATAATTGAAAGCCTAAAAACAAACTAGAATTGTATGTAAATGTGTAGGGAATGATGTGTGTTATTTTTAGCTCCTCCCACTTCTCTTTGATATTTAAGCAGTTTTAAAGTCTCTGTAATAAGCCGTTCTTCTTTGAAAGATTAAACATTGTCTTGTTCATTTTTTCCTGGAACCTAACAGAATGTCCTCTGTATAATACATACTTAATATTTATTGGTTGAATGTCATATATCTCCTGTTTCCCCTTCAGGTCTACTCCCTGCTCTTACCTACCATGCTTTTTATCCCAGGAGGCTGACTTCTCTGCTTTATATCACTTAATAAATTTATACCTTTTGGCCTCTGAATTCCCAGAGAGTTTGACCAACAGACAGGAGATTAGAAGGTGAGGTCAGCATATTTATTCCACCACCTGTATCTTTGCAAAGTCACCAGGCTGACACTGTTCCTCACCCAAAAGGTTATAGTCATCTGAAGGCAGCCCTTTCCACAGATCATTTTCAGGTTTTGATTATTCTCTACAGTGCTTTGTACTCTCTTTTTTAGTATTGGTATATTCTGCCACATGTTTACTTAAGTCCTTTATAAACTGTTGCAGTATTGTTCTAATTTGATGTGCATTTCCCTTATGTTGGGGTTCTGATAGGTAATCTAATGGCCATTTGTATAGCTGAATGGTTTATGAAAGTTAATATCCTACAATTCAGCAGCACACAAAATACTAACTAAACGATCTTTATCTTGTTAACATAATTGCTTCACTTGATTTCCTCTTCCTTCCTGTTAATCTAGGTGATACATAGAACAAAAGGATAATAGAAAGCTCAGGGTGTGTCTTTTCCCTTTAGAACTTTAAGGAAGGTAATAAATAAAATAACCACAAAATTTTACACTTTCTTTCTCACAATCAATAAACCTTTTGAAGCAGAAAAAGTTTAAAAAGAAGAAATTTCTTTACAGGTCACTGCATTCAAAGTGTAACTCCCTCCAGAAAACTGCCTTTTTAAAGTATTCTCTTAAATACTCTTCAAATGGTTGTGAACTGTAATCTGTAATAGTGCTTTTATAGTTTATTACTCTTAGGTCTTAGGTAGATAGATAAAGGTGGATACATGGATAGATGACATATCTGCATATGTAGCTGTTCTACTCTTATCTGCCATCTAAAATTTATCTATCTAAAGTTTATTCTTATGTGAATGTCATTATCCCATACAGACTCACCTATATCTATACTTTGGAAATTGGCACTACATATAGAGATCTATCCCATTATTTTAGTAACTCTAAAGAGATCATATCAATTTGCAATTCCACCAAAAGATTATGACTGTTTACTTCTCCTCACTTGCCTTCCACACTATACACAATGACTCTTTTTATTTTTTATCATTAAAACAAATAGGTTTTTAGTATATTAATAAAACAATCATTATATTGCAATTATGGCTTCCTAGTATGTTACTCATATTCTGACTGTGAATATAGATTTTTCAAATACAAAGTTTAATTCATTCTCTCAATACATGAAGTAAAAGCATTTGACAAAATTCAGCACCCTTTTATGATAAGAACTCTTAAGAAAATAGGTATAGATGGAACATACTCCATATTATAAAAGCTATATATGACAAACCCACAGCCAACAGCATATTGAATGGGGAAAATTGAAAGCATTTCTGCTTAGAACTGCAACCAGGCAAGGTTGCTTACTATCACCGCTTCTGTTTACATAGTGCTTGAAGTATTGGCTAGAGAAATCAGGCAAAAAAGGGAAACGAAGGGTATACAAATAGAGAAAGAAGAGATGAAACTATTGCTCTTTGCTGATGATATAATCTTATATCTAGAAAACCCCAAAGAGTGCCAAGAGACTCCTGGAATTGATAAATAAATTCAGCTAAGTCTCAAGCTACAAAATCAATGTACACAAATCAGTAGCATTCCTATACACCAACAACAGTCAAGCAGAGGATCACATCAAAGGCTCAATATCATTCATAATACCAACAAAGGAAATAAAATACCTAGGAATATATATAACCAAGGAGGTGAAAGACCTCTATAGGGAGAACTATGAAACACTGAGGAATAAAATTGCAGAGGATGTAAACAAATGAAAAAACATAGCATGCTCATGGATTGGCAGTCAACATTGTTGAAATGTCTATACTACCCAAAGTAATCTACAGATTCAATGAAATTGCCATTAAAGTATTGACATCATTTTTTGTAGATCTAGAAAAAAATAATTCTATGCTTCTTATGAAACCAGAAAAGATTCTGAATAGCCAAAGCAACCATAAGCAAAAAGAGAAAATTGGGAAGGATCACTTTACCAGACTTAAAACTGTGCTAGAAGGCTACAGTAACTAAAATATCATGGTACTGGAACAGGAACATAGATATAGACCAATGAATCTGAACAGAGAACACAGGTATGAAACCATCATTATAATGCCATCTGATCTTTGACAAAGCAGACAAAAACATACACCGGGGAAAAGAACCCTTATTCAATAAATAGTTCTGGGAAAATTGGATAGCTACACATAGAAAACTGAAACAGGATCTATACCTCTAACCACTCACAAAAATTAATTTACAATAGATATCAGACTTAAACTTAAGTCATGAAACTATAAGAATTCTAGAAGAACAGGTTGGAAAAACTCTTATAGTTATTAGCCTAGGCAAAGACTTTATTAAGAAAACTCCCAAGGCAATCACAACAACAACAAAAATAAATAAATGGAACCTGATTAAATCAAAAAGTTTCTGCCCAGCTAAGGAGACAATCAATAGGGCAAATAGCCAACCTACATAATGGGAGAAAATATTTGCTTGCTACATACCTGAGGAAGGGCTAATAACCAGAATCTACAAAGTACTCAAGCAAATCATCAAGATAACATCAAACAACACTATTAAAAAAGTGGACAAACAAATGAGCAGAAGCTTTTCAAAAGAAGACTAATGGCCAATAAGCTTATTAAAAAGTGTTTAACATCTCTAATCATCAGGGAAATGCAAATAAAATCACAATGAGATATTATCTAACTCCAGTGAGAATAGCTTTAATCAAAAAGTCCCAAAACAACAGATGCTGGCATGCATAAAGAGAGACAGGAAGGCCGGGTGTGGTGGCTCACGCCTGTAATCCTAGCACTTTGGGAGGCCAAGGCGGGCGGATTGCTCAAGGTCAGGAGTTCGAAACCAGCCTAAGCGAGACCCCGTCTCTACCAAAAATAGAAATAAATTAATTGACCAACTAAAATATATATATACAAAAAATTAGCCGGGCATGGTGGCGCATGCCTGTAGTCCCAGCTACTCGGGAGGCTGAGGCAGTAGGATCGCTGAGCCCCGGAGATTGAGGTTGCTGTGAGCCAGGCTGACGCCACGGCACTCACTCTAGCCTGGGCAACAAAGTGAGACTCTGTCTCAAAAAAAAAAAAAAAAAGAGACAGGAACAGTTATACACTGTTGGTGGGACTGCAGACTAGTTTATCCTCTATGGAAAGTAGTAGGGAGACACCTCAAAGAACGGAAAGTAGACCTACCATTTGATCCAGCAATCCCACTATGGGTATATACCCAAGGAGGGAAAAAAAGACATTTTATAAAAAAGACACTTTCACTCACATGTTTATAGGAGCATAATTCACAATCTCAAAGATGCAGAAACAACCCAAGTGCCATCAATACATGAGTGGATTAATAAAATGTGGCATATGTATAGCATGGTGTATTACTCAGCCATAACAAAAAATGGTGAACTAATGTCTTTTGTAACAACTTGGATGGAACTGGAGACTATCCTTCTATATGAAGTATCAGAAGAATGGGAAAACTAAAACCACATGAACTCAATACTAAATAGGAACTAATAGATCAACATTCATGTCCACATATGGTATTAAAATTTAGCAGAAATCAAACAGGTGGGAGGGTGGAGGAAGGGATGGATAAATTCACACCTAACAGGTACAATGCACACCATCTGGCTGATGGACACACTTATAATTTGACTCAATCTGTACAAAAACAATTTATGTAACCAAAATCTTTGTTTGTATTTCTGTAATACAGTGAAATAAAATAAAAGAAAATGAAATAAAGTTTAATTTATTCATAATTTAATTCTTTCTGTTTTATTTTCTATATTACTTTACTTAATAAGTCCTAATATATAATAAAACTATTCAAGTATTTTTTCAATTTCTTCTGACAAACTTATACATTCATTTATATTTTTACTCTTTTGTATGTCTATTTTTATCTATAATGTATGCTGGTATTGAGAAATAGGAATCCAGTCTTTTATCCACCTACCCCACCTCCCCATGTTTTGTTTTGTTTTGTTTTTGCCAAGTATCCAAACTCTCTTTGTTGAATGACTCATCTTTTCTCTTGAATTTTTATGATATCATGAAATTCATGAGCATTTAATACTATTTTTGAATTTTTTTCTGTTATTTTAATTGAAATTTTTATGATTCAGAACCAAATTAATTACTATATTTTATAATACATTTTAATATACATTCATCTTGTTTTGTCATAATTTCATTGCTTTTATGTGAATACTTTTCAATCTGAATGCTACAGTCTGCTTGAATTTTTTTATAAAAAGAAACGCTTTGTTTTACTGGACTGGAAGTATCTTAACTTTGTGGGTCAATTTAGAATAACATAAATTTATATGTACTCTTTATTTGAGAACCAGCTAGCTTTCACTCATAAAAAGAGAAATAAAAACCCAAAAGTTAGTAGCTTAGCACACTACTCAAACATATAGGTTGGCAATGTAAGCTGAGTTTAGCTGTGTAGTGATTTTGAGCTCAGCTATGCTCACCAGGTGTTTTTAGTCACCTGCTAAGTTGGCCAATAGCCAGTTGGCCTAAGATAGTGTGATGGTTACATTTATGCGTCAATTTGACCAGACTATGGCGCTGAGTAGTTTGACCAAACACAGATCTATTCATTAATAATACTGTTGCTGTAAAGGTATTTTTTAGATGGGATTAACCATTGCAATGAATCAGGTGACTTTGATTAAAACAGATTAAACCTCCATAATGTGGGTAGCCTCATCTAATTTGTTCAAGGCCTGAATAGAGAAAAGACTCATGTCCCAGAAGAAGAGGGAATTCTGCCAGCAGACAATCTTTGGACTTGAACTGCAACATTGGCTATTCCCCGATTCTCCAGTCAGCCAGCCTACCCTGCAGATTTTGGACTTCCCAACCTCAGTAATAACATGAGCCAATGTGCCAATTCTTTAAAATAAATATCTCTGTTTCTGTCTCTTTCTCTCTCCCATATTTCCTCACCAAATGGATTAGAATGGATATACGTATGTACAACCAGACATACCTCCTGATTCTTTGGAGAACCTTAACATTATATTTATTCCTTTTATATATTTTTCTTCTATAAATATGGAAAATTAATGATTGATTTTATTTGGTTTATAGTTCTTTTTAGCCTGTGAACAGTAATTACAGCATGACTTCTACCAAAAGTGAAGAAATCAATAAGCTTATACTATTCTATAGGTTTTCAGTCCACACCCCTCTCAACTTGTGTTAGTTATACAATAATTTATGCCATGTTTCTATATGTACTATCACTTTACCAAGTATTTGTATGTGTACTTCACAAAGCCATTTATCTTTTACGTTTATGTGGAGTCACTACTTATCCATCATGTCTCTTCTGGGGAGACATCTTACATCTTCAGGGCTTTTTGCAGATTGTGATTTTTCTAGCAACCATGCACATTAGCACAGTGCTTCCTGTACACATAATATGTCTGCATATTTTTATACCTCCCTGACCAATATTGCTGTTCCAAGTAAGGAGCTATTTCTTTTACCACTTTCATCTTTGAGAAATTGTTATTCTATTTAAAATATGTAAGATCTGGGGGCCATGTATCTTTTTTCAGCATTTCTTCTTGTCCTAGATCAATTTTCTATGCAATTTTAAGGCATCTTTTATACATTGAAGTTGGAATTATCAGTATTTATCATACTTCTAGTTTTATTGAAGGCAGTATTTTCTAATTTCCAGCTAACTTTATAGGAGAAAGAAGTGGAAAAATAACTAGTCTAATATCTTTAGATGAGGAGGAAATATTAAATCATCTTTTGGGTCTTAACATTTGAAATACTTAACAGAAAGAGAATATGACATTTAAATAACAATAATAATTCTTCCATGATCATTGTGTAACTTTGAATGAGTTATATAATCCACAGATGAGAATATCAGCATGAATGATGATTGTGTAAGACAGTGTGGAAAGCTATAATAGTCTCCTACATAAATATATCAATAAAAAAACTTATAAAATAAGTTCAAAATTTGCAGAAATTTTGAAGAAAATTATGATTTAAGATTTGTGTTAGTGTTATCAATTTCATGATATTAAATGAATACTTTGCACCTCTACCTGGTATGTTTTCAAATGGCAAAATGCGATCCATGAAGTCTTAAAATTTAAGAGATTGCTGAACAATTAAATTGTAGTCTGTTTATTTATCTACTTGCTCTGAAACAAACTTATAGTTTCAATAATTTTTTCTATTCCTTGTAGTGAGACTATTATAAATTTTTTTTCTTGTTTGTTTACATATGCATAGCATTGTTTGGTCGAATTAAGCATATTACAAAAATTTTGGTAAGGATTTCCTTCTCTTATGATATGATTTAATTTTGTTTTAATAGAAAATAAAAGTCATTTTCTTTTGAATACATGGCTCAGAAGGAAAGAGTCTACATTTTGAAAGTAATGGTAAAAATTATATATAGATAATAAGAAAACATGACACATAAAACACATGTATAATTAGAAAACTTGGCTGGAAAACAGAAAAACCAGAATCCCTTACATAATATATGATCAGTAGGCTTCTGATAATTATTTGCCTTTAACAGTTGGTTACTTCCCTTAATTTAACTATTAACCATCAGATGCAAAAGTTTTCTGAGGCAGGGGACTCTTTAATTTTTTTATACATATTCTACATTGAAAGTATTTAACTGAATTAATTTTCTGAGTTCTAATGTCAGCATTGTCCAACAATTTTCTTCTTTTCAAAATACAACATTATTCTTTATTAATTCAGCAATAATTGGATATGTTAATAAAATGGAATAATAGATAATTGTAGGAGTTACTCCATCAGTATTTAAGTCAGAGTAAAATAATAGACTATTCATCAAAATAATATTTTAAAAAATTTCATGTCTCCAGTTACAAAGTATATTATTCTTTATTGTTTTTCTTTTCCTATCAGAAAGTGGAGATTGGTATAAATGCATATCTAATTGCAACCTTAGGGTATTGAATTTTTAAAAATGAATTTATTCTTATTTTTTTAGCAGATAAGTAGAGATGGAAAAGACAGTCAAAAAGATGTATACTATCACTTACAAGTATTCTAAAAGATCTTCCCAATTATTCATAATGTTATCCAAACTCCACGTGGTTGAGGTACACTGAGCACTAAAGAAAAAGTGTTGACATAAGACCAACATCAGCCATGAAAAAGGTACAGGAGTTTTTCTCATATGAAAGAATGCATGGAGAACTTAGACCAGTCCCATCATTACTCTGTATGATAAACTTTAACAGGCAATTACATATGATTGAAACCTTAGAGAGAAAATGATATGTCTCCATTTATGCTATAATCATATTTGGAAGGCAAAGATAGTGTTAGGAGTGCCATGTCAAGGATCAGAAAACACATGATAATGGTGTGGTCTGTCCTTTGGCAATTCTTTGACATTATCTAATATCTTTTCTAGGAACACTCTACTTGCATTATAGAAAACTGAGGAAAATGAATACAACTAGCTTGGTTAATAAATTTAAAACAAAGAAACAAATTATTATTATTATTATTATTACTGTTACTATTTTGGCACTGTTGTTTTTACAATATTTCTGTTGCATCTTCTCTCCCCACACTTGGTTACAATCCTACAAATATCCCTCAGTTTCTGTTGTCACTTTCAATTCTTAACAAAAAATTTCATCTTCAGGCAATAAAAGAATTTTATCCTGACAATGTTTAAACATTGATTTATTTTCCAGTTGAAAGTCTTTACCACCCAGCTCAGTCCTAATATTCAGGAAATCTTTAAGGAAGAAGGAATTTAGAACATGGTTCCCTTCTTCCATCTCTTCTGCCATTGCCTGCATACTCACTATCCTCTTTCCTTTTCTTTCAGGATCAAAGCTAAGAGAAAACCTTTCTCACTTTCTTGAAGAGTCCTAAGATTTATTGAGGTGGGTGAATTTATCTCTCACTTTCAATTTCAGCTTCCATAAAGTTTTGATCATGTTGTTTTACCTACTTGACTCCTCCACAACAGCACTTCACTTTCGAGACTATATTGTCACTTTTCTTTAAAATTTGAAACATCACACACCTAAAGTTGTTGCATATAATACATTTTAGGGAAAATATTCCATAGCAATGAACAAGGGCTGAGTGTGTTCTTCATGCCTGCTTAGCCTTATTTCAATGAAAGTAATCCAACTCCAGTTCTCAGAATATGTGGATTGTACTTCTGCATGAAAAACCATGAAAGTCCTCAACAGAATGGACCCTGATTTCAACTCTGTTGAAATTTCTTTTACACTCTTTTTCAAAGCAGGCAGAGAGGTGTAAAGGATGTCTTCCCTAAGACAATAGGAACACTTTAATTTCTACAAGCATAGAGACATCATGGTGTAGTTTTTAAGAGGACAAATTCAGGTGATGTACCCTTTACCTCTGACTAGCTGTGTGACTCAGAAAGGTTTCTGTACCTTCCTTTCTTCCATATCCTAAACTGAAAGTGGTGATAATGGTAGAACCTTTCTCATAGTGTTGCTAGGAAATTTAAATGCCTTATTTGGAAAGTGCTTCCAGCAGGATCTGGCTCAAAGTAAGCCTTACATATGAATTTATAAAAGACATGCATTGGATGACATCAGATCATATAGCTTAAATACAAGGGGAAATTGCCATCTTGAGCAGTTGGCTATCAGGAATATATAAATATAAATATTTTTGGTCACAGAAGTTTCTTTATAGCAGGACTGCATTCCCTATGTAGTTTCTGATTTAGAATAAACTTAAGGAAAGAGAAACAAACAAGAACATCTTTCCAAGTACTTATGAATATTACTCTGCATATCTTTTATTAGTAATTTTGAAAATTTCTTTTCTATTTCTCTCACTGACAGACTCTGGAAAGATTATAATCTAGTGTGGGAAGGCTCAATATCTGACAGAATTTAACAAAGCTAGGCAAGTACTTCTAGGAAAATATATAAAAGGAAACCAATTAAAATTGAATATTAGGCATTTAATGAGTTATTTTTCCACTGTGTGGCAGAAAATTTCTCTGTGGCCTGACTGTTGAAGCATTTCTCCTTCTCTAACAGTTTTCCATTTTCTCCTCAAAAATTGCATCCCTCAAATAACACATGCCTTTAATCTATCATCCATCACAATTTAGCATAATACAATAAGTTAATTGTATGCTTCCCTATTCAAAAGAATCTGTCAACCACTGCCCACCATCTTCAAATTTGGAAGTGAATCCACTGCTTCTTAAGTAGTAATTTATATTTTTATTATATTTACCAGAAGTACTAATTATGTCTAATGAATATAGGTATATTGTTTATATCAAAATAATGTATTAGATCAGAAATTCTAAGGACTTTGAGTGTATAGTATTGTCATAAACATAATGTATCTATTATTAACTGAACTCATCTTTTATTTTCTGCCTTAAAATTCTCCCTCTTGTATATGTCATTTATTTCAGGTAGTCATAATTTTACCAGTGACATACATAGGACCTAGATTCATGTTTGGGTCTTCCTTTTAGTCTCACAAAATCTATCATGATATCATACCAATATTTTAATTATTATATATCTTCCAATAATTAGTTCTTGTTCCCACTGACATCATTTCAATCCTGACTCTAATCACAAATGCACAAGAGATGACTGAAATAACCACACAATTTTTTCTTCTTCATCTTCTTAACATCTCTTAGACATATCTTCTATCATTCTTTTTTTTTTTTTTTTTTTTTGAGATAGAGTCTCACTTTGTTGTCCAGGCTAGAGTGAGTGCCGTGGCGTCAGCCTAGCTCACAGCAACCTCAATCTCCTGGGCTTGAGTGATCCTTCTGCCTCAGCCTCCCGAGTAGCTGGGACTACAGGCATGCGCCACCATGCCCGGCTAATTTATATATATATATATCAGTTGGCCAATTAATTTCTTTCTATTTATAGTAGAGACGGGGTCTCGCTCTTGCTCAGGCTGGTTTTGAACTCCTGACCTTGAGCAATCCGCCCGCCTCGGCCTCCCAAGAGCTAGGATTACAGGCGTGAGCCACAGTGCCCGGCCCTATCATTCTTTCATACTGATGTTTAGTATATCGCAAACCTCAACAATTTTTAGTGACTGCTGAGCAAAAAGTGCTCAACTTTTCTTCCATTTTCTCTTAGAGAACAGTTTTACATCAGTCTGGTCACTGGGCATATCTAACTTTGAGTCCACTTCTTTTTCCCCTTCCTGGAGTTTCCTTGATTTTTTGCCTAAAATTCCCTCCTCCATCCCACAAGTCATTCAATGAAAATGTCAGACACAATAACTTCTTCTTTTTTTCAACTCAGTGATACTAGTTTCAGTATCAAATACGTGAGAGTTTTTAAAAATCCTTGTTGTATTACCATTGCACTTCTTTAAGTGAGTTCAAATTGCCTAGTTCAGTGTACTTTATATTCTAGATGAAGTAGATAATTATTTTTTCTGAATATAGAAAATAAAAATGGAAAAATTCAGCATTTGATTGATAAATTTTTTGTGGAAGTTCTATTTTCACAATTTGACATTGACAGAAGTTGGAGTATATCTCAAACTGGCACGATGCTGCAAAATAAAAAGCAGTTCAAAAGTAAATCAGGAAGTAAGAAAATCAATCTTCTGAAAAGGCAAATTACTAAATTTCATACAATATTAAGTTGATTGCCAACTATATAGCACTGGATGACATGGAGTGATATATGTTTCTTGGTTTTAAGTTGCATCAAATATAAGGAGTAATATAGCGTAAAACTGAAAAATTAAGTTTTACATATCTTTAGAAAAGATAGTTAACCACATCACCTTTTTAAAAAGATAACTTAGAAAGCTGAAACTATCAAGGTTTTAAAAAGAAGGCATAGGAAAAGAAGATATAGCTCACAGTGATGGGTACCACAACTTTATTATATTTATGCATTTATCCCTAATTTAATTTTCCTGATTTTTTTCCACTGTCAATATAATTTTCATTCTTTGTTTTTATGCTTCACAAAATCCAAAGTCCATTTACAAAGAGTGATTGGTTTGTTTAACATAATGTGTGGGGGAAAATATGCTTTTTTTACTTGATTTTAATCATTATTTCTAATGCTGTGATAAATTTCTGTGTATTTTAATTTAATTATTTAACTGTGGTTCAGCGATTTGAACTATAAACACAATGAGAAATGGTAAAGTAATGGAATTAGATCAAGTCTTTTACAAATAAATCATCCTAAGTGGCTCCATGTATCTTTCACATAAACTAAGTGGCAAAATGCAGTATTTTAGAACTATCCACAGGAGGGAAAAGAAAAAGAAAATGAACAAATTGGATAGCAGCAGCAGGATTTCAAATAGGAGAACAGAGAAAATGAGGCTGTTACTTTTGTTTTAATGTCTGTAGATTCACTTTAAGCAAAAATAGCCAAAAATATCACCTGATAGAAAGTTATTTTCCTAAGTGACCGATGGAACCGAAACATTTTTTCTGTTTCTACATTAGTTTAAATTGTAGGCTTATTACCATCACAATTGATGCCTGTCAGATAAAGGCACCTGAAACAATTTTAGTTTCAGTTCATGGGTTTTAATCTATTTTGAATCAGATACAAAGACAAATATATAGTATGTTGAAAAAATTCACTTTTAAAATATTAGATATTCATTGGCTTTTTGATAGAGTTTGGGATGAGGTATAGCTTCTGTACTTTATTTATAAAAATTAATTCTTATTAATATTTGGTGGAATTAATGGAAAGATGAAATGTTGGTTCAGCTATCTGAGAGTTCTGTTGGACAGATTGTGTAAGATAGTCTCAAGAGTTATTGATTTTATATATCAGTGATAAGGGAAAAAAATTTACAGCAATAAGTCAAAATCAGCATTTTGGCAGGCCAAATATATACTAATTTAGACATTATTGCTATTTTTAACTGTTATACAAAGAGAACGATGGCAAGTAATCAGTAAAAATGCATTTGTATCACCCTGTACCACTTTCTATTATATCAGTAAATATTAAAATGTATTTAAATATGTAACTTGGCCACAGTCATATTAATTTTGAAAGATACTCCTGTTAAACAGCTTTCATTTTCTAAGGTCAAAATAATATTTAATTAAAATCAGAAAAAATTTAGAATTCAAGCTTATAATATATTTGATAACTCAATTCCATTTCTACTAAACCATATTCAAACAATAATAGTATAATAATTGCTGCCCTACCTCTTTTAGGTTTTTTCTTGTTTTTATTATGCAAATTTAACTGAAACTCAAAATTGTAAACTATTATTGAGAATAGGAAATGTTATACACTGTACTAGGTTCTGCAGGCACCAAGGTTAAAAAGTCAAACACGTTCTCAGCCTTCATTGAGTGCATAGTCTTGTATAAAGATGTAAATGTCTCTTATACTATAAAATCACATAATATAGGTTCTTAACTAAGTTAGAGTATGGGGGGAAAAAGAGATAATGGGACAGGCAGAAATTAAAAATTCAGGAAAGTTATCTCTGAAAAAGTGACCTCAATGCTCAGACTTGATATAGGTACATATATTAGCTAAATGAAGGGATAAAGTGACCAACATTTCACATAAAAGAAAAAGTGAGTGATGGTTAAAAAAGGGTGAAAAACAAACAAAAACCAAAATCCTTAATAGTTAGTAAAGTTGGCCATAAAGGATTTTAAAGTTACTGGAATGTTAAAAGAAATTTGGATTAGATATATAGATGAGAAGTGTGGGCATAGGGATTGTGACCGAAGCGATGGAAATGGTAGAGATTTTTGAGGGAGAATAATGCCAAGATTCTACCTCTGAGGAAAATCTTACATTAAAATATCCTATAGAGAAGTTTGGTCATTCGTAGAAGACAGAAACATCTACAAGATTTGGATGAAGTTCCAGAAAATGTGATCCCATTGAGACCAAATAAAGAGGTCTCATCCAGAACATTAAATATTGAGGAGAGTTTAATTAATATAAAAACCAAACAGCAATGTCCTTAGCAATTAACTCATAGAGAATCATATTATTTTCCAAAAGTATATAATATACTAAATAGGAATGCATAAACAAGATAAAACGGTTTAAGCCTTGGGTATTGAGTTTCTAGGTAATAATTTTCCTCTATGTAGTTTTCCTCTATTTAAATTTTCTATATGTTATTTGGTAAATATAAAATTATTGTTTCCAAGACTAGATATAATCTCTTTTTACTCTGTAAAGAAGAGATATTTTAAAGTTCTCCTTTAGTGTGTCTACTAAAATAAACGCAATGAAAATGGTTAGTGTTTTCAGGCAGTTACCAAGGAATTGCTAATTTTAAACAAGTTCTAGGCAAGGAAGCAAAGATAAAAAATAGAATCAGCATAGTTGAATATTCATAAGTGTTCATTAAATGAGAATAAAAAAGGAATATTCAATTCTTTCTGGAAGAAAAAAGAAAATATTTATATATTAAGAAAGAGATGAATTATGCAAAATTCTAGAGAACTGAGTTTTTTTAAAAGGGGTGATTTTAGGTACATAATCTTCATAAATTCAAATACATTAATACAATTGCCAATAAATAAGTATAGAAAAAAGGAATTATCAGTCCTTAATGTTGTTAGATTACAGAGGAATACAAAGCATATGTGGATTTTTAAAGAAAACATTATTTTCTTAGATTACAAATTGCAGTCTAATTCTAATTAAGAATGTTTAATTACCTTTTGTTAAGATGGGTCATGTTTCCAAGTGCTACTCAATGTCAAAAGTTTGGATTTGTGTCATAATGTTGCATCTTTTCATTTTAATTCTATCATTGAAACTATAAAACAAAATTTAGCAGAAATCAGAATAGTTTGATCCTTAATGAAAAGGTTTGTTACTAAAATACCAATGGGGTCTTCTGAAAAGTAGGCCTTTGTTATAATGCAAGCTGATACTTTGATTGCAATCTTAGTAGATATTCTTTTTTTAAGAAATTATGAAAAAAATTAAAGCACAATTCCAAAATGAAAAGAATCCATTAAGTTTCTGATTGAAGTTGCTGTTATGTCAGAGAAGTTTCCTTCTTGGGAGTAAAATAAATACTGAACCATATTTTAGCATTATTTTCACATATTGCCCACATGATAAAATGTGCAATAATAAGATACCATAAAATAGAAAACTATCCCAAGTTCTTTGGATATTTATAGTATTTAGCCAAAATATTGAAAGAATGGTCACCAGACACCAGGTTGTTGACATTCAAAAGCAAAAATCACTGGGTTTGTTTCTTTATGGGTTGACCAGTAGAGTATGATTATATCTTATTGCAATTTATAAGTTTTCCTGATAAGTTTTAAATAACATAAAGAGTACAGAATTTCAGGATGTGCCTCATTTTTACTAGGCAAGATATTGCAATTTTATTTTTATATTGATCAATACATGAGTTAGACATTACAAGGTCCTTAATCAAAGTGATACAATGTGCTTTGCTTGGAATCTATGTTTACTAGTTTAGCTAATTAAAAGCCATGTATATGAACTAGAATATTTCCTATGTGATAAAGCAACAGATGTCCTTGGAAACATTAATAAGTTGTCTGGATTGATAGAGATGCTAGCACTGTCACAGTGGCCTAAGAATTCAAATTATTAGTGAGCTGATTCTCATTAACTATTAGCTAGCAGGATATCAAGAGACCTATGTAGACAACAGCAACAAAACCTGGCTAAAATATTGACAAATAGTGTTCTTAATAAAAAGGTCAGTTAAATCACTGCAGAGCTATCTCTTACTTAAGAACCACTAAAACAATTAGGAACATAAAACTTTGAATATTATTAACATAGTCATTTAAGTAGTCTTTCAGGTAAGATCAAGGCTTGACTGGAGGCCAGTAAATATGATATTTAGTATTATATTTTCTTTCTGTATCTGTTTGGATGACCAGACAAATAATTTATGTATTTCTATAATCTTGTTTTAATTGATCAGGAATAATACTGTAAATATTGAGAGTCCATGGAATTTTGAAACTTAGTTACAATAAAGATAACCTCATTTTACAATTGAATAATCAGATGAAATCATAAACTTAAAACAGGTTTTCTGATTCCTAAACTAATGTTCTTTTAATGTACTATACTGCTTCTGAGATCAGAGATATTCAGACAGGATAAAAAAGAGTCTTGATGAGCAAAATTTTCTAAATGTGTTATTCACATTTTATTTTTTTCTTTATTTTCTATTCTCATTTTTCATTATTATTTTGACACATAGATATTTAGTTAAATACATCTACATAACTTGTTTTGTTGTGCTTTGCTTTATGTTATTTATAGATATTGAATTTTTTTTTACAAATTGAAAGTTCCTGGCAACCCTTCATTGAGCAAGTCTATTGCCATCATTTTTCCAACAGCATGTGCTCACTTCCTGTCTCTGTACCACATTTTGGTAATTCTCACAATATTTAAAACTTTTTATTATTATTATATCTATTATGTGACTTGTGATTGGTGATCTTTGATGTTACTATTGCAATTTGGGGTGAGGGCATCATGAACCATGCCCATATAAGATGGTGAACTTAATAAGTGTTGTGTATGTTCTGACTGCTCCACTGACTAGCCATGCCCCCAACTCACTCTCTCTCCTCAGACCTTCGTATTTCTTGAGACACTCACTCTTGAGATTGGATCAGAATACCCTCCTTGTAATACCTTTCACTCTTCTCTAAGATTCAATGGGTCCTGATTTTCAGGACCCATTTTCAGTCACTCCTCTGTCATAAAGTAACTAGGCTATTATTCTTCTTTTTCTCAATGTCTAGTTTCTATTGAATTAATTCAAATGACATTATAAGAAAGAATTTTTTTAAGACAAATATTTTCTACCATATATCAGGAGCTCCAGTAGATTAAAGATTATATCATAAATTTATTTTACATTTTTGGCTCTACTGGGAACATCATTTTATTGATTTCTATATCCATTTCACTGCCTTTAATGCCTATCTTACCACACCCAGCTTTGACTTTGCATTCTTTCATTGTAGTCACCCTCGACAACATTGTCTATATTTCCTCTATTATACCAAATGGGAAAAACCCCAACTCAGGCCAAAGTAATTACGGCAAAAAAATGGGCAGGTATATGCATGTGCACAGACATGCACACACACAAACACCATTAAAATTGTTACTTTAAATTCAGGATCACTAAAATCAAATGAATTTTAATGACAACAGAAATTTTTCTAAATTTGTCTGAAACCTCAATTCTTCCAGATTTTATCAGTCAGAATGATCTAGGTTATGCTCTGTTAGGAAGCAACTCATAAACTTCAGTGTTAAGACGCAAACAAACCAAACAAACAAATAAAAACGATGCCTCACTTCTTCACCCTCTCAAACTCTGTAGGAAGACTGGGCAGCTTTCCAGGGTAGCGGTTGTATAAGTGATAGCTCAGCATTTACCCTCCACAACATTGTATGATTCCATGAATGCAGGGTCAGGGAAGGGTTCCCTAGCAGATCTATCCCAGGCAATCAATTGTATTTCAAACGTCTCTCCCGCAAAGTGGAAAACATTGAAATGGCCAAATGGTGTCCAATAATATCTACCTTCAAGTTAGAAGAGAAGTGAAATCACTGCCAAATAAAGTATTATATTTCATAAATAAAAATACAGGGTTCCCACCTAAATTCAAATTTCATATAAAATGAATAATTTTAACATAAGTGTACCCCCTGCAATGTTTGGGAAAACATTTCACTAAAATATGAATTTTTTTTCTATAATGTAACTGAGTGTCCTGTGTATTATCTGGCAACCCTATGCCTAAGTATGCAGAAGAAGATCTGGAAATACTGGAGAAATACATTATGTATATTACCTCCAATTATTTAAAAAAATATGGTATCTGTGCTCTTTTGGAGTTCCCGTTGGTCCTGCTCCCTGAAAACAGGTAACTACCCCAGTCTCTGGCCCAGTCTACCTGAGGTTTAAAGGGAACAATATAACATCATTAGGAAACTTCTGACCTAAACTATTCCCTCTGCCCAATATTCTAGAAGTATTTCATTGCATGGCTGCATAAAAACTATCTATTCACCTATTGATTAATGGCCATTTTTCTGATGCCTAAATCATTGTTGTTAAGCAATGACAGGTAATGAACTTCAAAGTGGATAACTCTAATCAAGTAAGCAATGAAATATCTTCTATGTAAGCACAATTGTGACATGCATAAAATCTCTGACTCTAGTGTCTAAGTGTCTATAATTGCTTTTAAAAATTCCATACCATGCTAATAACCACTGGGCTAAACATATCTTCAAATAATGTTGTTTTATATATCAGTTTACCAATCTAGCTTGAAATGATACAGAAAATCACCTTTTAGAAACAGAGGATGAAGGAAATTCTCCTTTGAATCATCTATTTTTCTCTCTCCTTACCGAAGTTAATGCTTTAAGCAAGTGAAATATTACTCTCAGCTTCAAGTGTCTGGTTGCTTGCCAGGACTACACAAGCAGCTTAGGCATTTATTGACAGGAGTCCAGCCTAGTAGCACCAGTGAGCTCCAGGGATTATTTGGTCCTCCATTTCACTTCCAAAAGATATAGCTCAGTATTGTGTGTATAATATAAACACCTTAATTGCCTGACAAAAAGATGATGAAAAGTAAAATATACTTAAATAAAGTATATTCACCAATGCCTTCCTTAGAGAACTGATTCTGTAGGTCTTTTACCAGATGAGTGATTAAAAGAAATTATAACTTACAGAAAATTCCTTTGCATTCAACTTTGATGCTAAGATGGAAAATAATCCCTCACAAATGATTCAAAGTCACCCATTTTGATGGTTTTAATAAAAAAATCTGGGTGCCCTATCTTCCACTTCAAACCTCAACATTCCATTGTTTTGATCATGTTACAGAAGACAGCAAAACAAATACTTGAAAAACTCTATTTTAGACATTATTTTTCTGTGGTGACAGAATAGACAAATATGCAGCAAAGTAATACTTTTGAGTCAAATCAGGCCCACATTTTATTGTTACAAAAAAAACCCAATCTGCCATGTGCATGAGTAAGTGTTGCAAAATATTTAAATTATCCTACTTTTGACATATTATGAATTCATATACAATTCAGTTTCACATAAATTTGTTACCTGGAAACAAACATGTCTAAAGAAAATGAATTGGTATCTCATGGCACTCAGAACATTTGAATATAAATCTGAGAAGGGATAATCATAGAGTAGTAAGTTATGGTGAAAATAGTAACAGATAACAAAATTAACATTCATAACACTATTGTTTAACTTTACATAAACCCTTTCAATACAAATGTCTTGAGGGATTTATAAATCACTAGAAATTCTATCAGTATTAATAACTTTCAAACATAAAGACACACAAACTCTTTGGATACCTTTTATGACTTCTACATAAGGGAAAGTACTTACCATGGGCTATGTCTTAAAACATTCATCTTCTCAAAGGTATATCAGCAAGACCAGATGAAAAATAAAAAGGATATATAATAGAAATACTTAAAATGAATGCTTTCCTCAAGATTCCTATTCCTTTTGATGTTATTATGAAAGAAAATTTATCATGCACATCATTTTATTGCCCACAGTAATTTAAATATCCACGTTTACTCTCTCACGTGTTAAAAGATAAAGAATCAAAACTAAAATCAGTATCTATTTGATTCCAAAGTCCATCCTCTTTCCCACGCACCGAAACAACTATTAGTAAAATACAGTGTAGTCCCATTATTAGAAATTTTTTTTCTTAAATTAGTGAAAATCATACACATTCACACACAGTTATGTAATTATAATGAGGGTGTTAGTGTGTAAATGTGAATGTTTGTTTACAAAATACACAGATTTATTTTTTATACAAATATTTTATTTATATCATTTTTTTAAATTTCAGAATATTATGGGGGCACAAATGTTTAGTTTACATATTTTGCTTTTGTCCCTCTCAAGATTTAAATTAAGATAATCAAAATTTAGTTTGTCCCTTACTGTCATTTTACATGCAGATCTCATTCTCTAGATCTGAAGGTATTCTTAGTATTTAGGATAAACTTGTTGTTGTTAACGACTTTAAAATTTTCTCTCCTAAGACTTCTAAAAGACATTAAATTTCATTTGAAACTAAGAATTCAATATTTATATGGACTTTATAAATTCAATATTTATATGGACTTTGCCAATGGAAATATTATCGGGAATACAGTAATAAATACCAGGTTTTCAGTCTCTATTTAACACGTAAAATGTGAATTTTTAGATAATATTGATGGCTGTAAAATCACTGACATCTTAATACTTTAAAATTATTAGATTATTATTTTATTTAGAAATAACTTGATTTGCACAGATCAAGTCTTTTTTGTTTGTTGTTTTTTAATCAAAACTGTCTTCTAAATCTGTGGTCCCCAACCCGCGGGCACTGGCCTGCAGCACCCCACGAACCAGCTGCACAGGAGGAGGCAATCTGGGGTGAGCCGGT
The DNA here is from genome assembly GCF_040939455.1 of Microcebus murinus. Taxonomy (NCBI): domain Eukaryota; kingdom Metazoa; phylum Chordata; class Mammalia; order Primates; family Cheirogaleidae; genus Microcebus; species Microcebus murinus. The sequence continues at coordinate 62,262,625 of NC_134114.1, forward strand.
GAAGCCTCACCTGCACCCACAGCCGCTCCCCAACACTGGCATCACCTCCTGAACCCTGTCCCAGCCATCAGATCTGCGGTAGCATCAGACCCTCATAGGAGCGGGAACCCCACTGCAAACTGCTCACCTGTGGGATCCGGGTTGTGCACCGAGCCCTATGAGAATCCAACGCCTGTTGATAAGAGGTGAGGCAACGACACCCCCACACCACGCCCCCGCTTCCATGGAAAAACTGTCTTCCACAAAACCGGTCCCTGGTCAAAAGAGTTTGGGACCACTGTTATAAATCATTTGAATTTAGATATCCAAGGTTACTTTTCAGTCATTGCTAGATACAAAGACAATCACTTATCCCTTTCTTGTTATTGTCATAAGAATTGTAGAAGTTTGGGAATGCAATAGATTCAGTATCTAGAATACATGGACGTACCTGGCATTGGGAAGCAACACAAACTTTACCTGAAGGTTTCAAAGGGTCCTCCACTCAGTCATTCTTTCTCTGTGGAGGGAAGTTAATCTCTTGTTGCCTCCAGACATTCACAGGTAACCATGGTGAAAATTCCCCTAAGTCTTAGTGGTTGCAGTGTGAGTCACTGAGCCAGCCTCAAAACTCTTAATTATTACTTTGAATGGAATCACTGGCATTAATAGAAATATACAATCAAATATGCAATTTGATTTCCATTTTTAGTAATTATATGTTTTATAGAAATCTTTATTTCAAACAAATCAATTATGTTAAAGGATCTCCAAAGAGAATTCCTTGAAATAATAAATTAATTGAAGCGTACTTTAGAGGGTGCCACATATAAAATTGGTTTTATTATATAAGGATTATTGGAGCAAAATGAACTTTATATTCATTTGAGCCTATTTTTAAAGGAGGGTTTCAAAGTAAAATACCATGAAAAATTTGTGCATGCAAACTAAGCTTACTCCCTATTCATATATTTGGTTTTATAGAATTTAAAATGTTTTTTGTGTGTGCGTTTACATGTGTATTCTATAGAATGAATTCAAATATATGCTATAAAATATCCAGCCATATGTCATTCAGCCATATTTAATTAAAAATTCCTAGCATTTACTGAGCACTTACTTTGTACCAGGCAGAAATAGGTAGAACAGAAAAAGTTGTTATCATCCCTCAAAATTGAGACTTAGAGAATAAGAGCAACTTGCTGGCTTCACTGCTACTAAATGCTAAAGTAGGGGTTTAAATCAAAATCTCTTTTACCTCAAAGTCTATCATATTAATATTACATTACACAGGTTTTCAATATTTTGTTGTATTTAATAATATGATCGTTAAATTAATAATTTGATTAGTAAATATTTAAGAAAAGAAATAATTCAGAAGAAAAACTAATTAGACACAGTATGCACATCTGCCACAAAAATAATAACAGAATTAGCAGAGATGGAGTAGCTCTGTAATTTTATTAATATAAGGACCACAGGTGATTATAATGACAACTAGGCCCAGAAACTATTCTTGTAATGTTGGAAACTAGAAACCCAAACCACAGCTTATATGTTTAGTCTTACTTCATGTAACTGTGGGCTGGGGAAACATACCACACATACACATATACACACTCAAACACATGTATACATGTATGTATATTATTGTTACTTTTTTTTTAAGTATAAGATAGAGCTTGCCAGCTCATTCTTAAAAGTATAAATTTGCAACTCTAACTCCCTGATTGAATCCAGAATTATTATTTTTGAAAATCGTGATTTTAGAATCCATTACTAATCTTTTGACTTTTCACTATGGAAAGCCTCAGTGTAATTTTATATGATTTCTGGTTACCTTAATATTCCCCCTTCTTTCCAGTCTTCATTTACAGTCACCCATCATTATATATGAACTTTCAGAATCATGTTTCTGAGGCTCTCAAATAAGCAGTTTCTGTAGCTTGTCTTTTTTGATAATGCTTTTTGTCTTGAAGTGTGCATGTTTTTTCTTAATTCTTCATTTTGCCCTTCCCCAATTGAGTGCTTAGAAAATAAGTCAGTCAGCTTCTCTCTGTTACATATCCAGTGGTCTTTGAAGAAAACGTTCCACTTTAGAATTGATATCAGAAATGTTTGATTCACTAGAATCAAGGAAATACAAATTATAGCTATTTCTGTGAAGTCCTTATAATAGTTAGCTAATTGTTATGCAGTACAAGGCAACACACATATAAATATACGTGCTAGTTAATTTTGTTTTAGAGTGCATTTTAGATGTATGGACTTGTTCTTTTTTTTCCTTTCTTAGAATAATATTTTCATTGAGCTAGTCCTTAATTGAATTCTTTTACTCATTCAATCATCCATTAAACTATTTTTACTATTAACTGTGCATTCTGATTCTGACACTATATTGAGATGGAAAGTTGCAAAAGTATATTTCCTGTCTCTAAGCAGATACTAGTCTCATGCATGAGATAGAAAAATAGAATACAGGGCAATGCATTAACAATTAGAGCTATGTTTTAAGTGTGAACAGAATGATTTGGGAGAATACAAAAGACAAAAAAAAAAAAAAACATTTCACCTGAAACTTGAAGAAAAAAAAGGAATATTTCTTAAATTTCTGGAATTAAAATCCAGAGGAAATTTTTAAGATGAGGGAAAATGGATTGATAAACTTGAATCCATTTAAAAAGCTGTGCATCACAGATTAGTGGCTTAACTTCTTAACATATAAAAAACTTAAAAACATGGGATGAAGTTAATGTAATAACTTGGTAGAAAAATGGGAAAATTATGATAAATATGGTAAATAAAACAATGTTCATGGATGAAGAAATAAAAATTGTTCTTAAACGTATAAAATGAACCATACTGGACTAATATTCCTACCTATCAGACTGACAAAAATCAAAAAGTTCAATAACAACATTACCCATTGGGAAGTTAGAGAAATTGAATGCTCTCATATACTGCTAATGAGACTGCTAAATTAAACAAATATGAAAGAAAATGTCATATTAATGTATTTATATTTTGACAATCCCAGCACAAAGAATCTATCAAATAATGCATTGCCCAAATTTGAAACAATGTATGACCATTATAATATTTATGGAAACTGCAAAAAATTAGAACCAATCCAATGTTCACTGATATAGACCCGGTTGAATAAACCATAGTACATCTATTAGATGGGATATTATGCCATAAGGACAAATTTAATAATATATAATAAAATAATTTTCAAGGTTTACTTTTACATTTGTAAAAAATAGGATTCAGAAGATATGTCTACCTTTTACTTTAATTTTTTATACAAAAGGCAGAATATGTATATGCATATAAATGCATACATAGGTCAATTTGCTTATATTGTAACATGAAACACTGATAATGGAAAGAATATGGTGACAGTGATAGAAAGTGGGTGGAAATGACAGAGTGTTCTCTGAATATGACATATATTTACATTTAAAAACATTTTAAAAATATACATTCAAAAAGTAAATTTGAATGAAATGGCAATGCCTAAAACTTGGAAACAAACCAGAGCAAATGCACCTAATTTTGTGTCAAGTTGGTGATATATGAAAGTTTAAAATAATCATTTTAAGTGACTTCAAAGCATAGATCTTTGTATACATGTCAATATTTATAATATATTCTACAGAAAAAAATGAACTGCAAAGAAATTTGAGTCAATGTTCTAAATGTTAACTGATGTCAGTATTAGTATTTAAAAATAGACTTAAAGGAGCATACATATTTTTCAGTATATGAAAATTTTCAAACTGCAATGTTAGTTAATATATGTAATACTTAGGCAAATATTAAGTAATCTCAATGTTTAATTAACTTATTAGTAACTCTTAAGTATTTAACTCTACATTTTACAATATCTATAATATAAACATTTTATTCCCTTATACACATAGATAAAGAATTAATGATACTTTAAAATAATAAGAGCCTAATTAATCTAAAGCTGTATCTAGATATATGAAATACCAGCAAAACTGAGCTGTGTAATACCTTGCTTTATAAACAAAAATGACGAAACTCCACATTGGCACATTTATATGTAATATGATTACACATCTTTCCTTATATATTATAACTTACAAACACTTAAAGTATAGTGCATGTTCTAAATGCAAACAATTCTGAATTTTATAATCCAAACAGTGTGTGTGTATAAAGTGGTATATAATTACACCATATCAGGTAGCACAAAGTACATGTGTGTGTGTCCTTATAAAGATAGAGGGTCATTTTATTTTAATCCTCTATTGATAACTTTGTTTTTTCCAATGCTGAATTCTTTGACAGTTTGTTCTTGTTATATGTGTTCTTTCTCTTTGCTCTAATGTCCTGGCTGTCCTCTGGGCTGATGCAATTCTCTTTGCATTGACAGATACTTCCCCAGGGAACTTTGGGAGAAGGGTGAATGCTTTAACTGATATATGACATTGTAAAATTCACTGACTTGTACTATTGCTCATATGGTCTGGCATTGTCTGAACAATGGCATGGGGAAATTGGATATCACCTAACACACCCCTTTCCTAACAATTACTTTCCCTTTCAAAATGTGACTTTTTCTTTATGATTTTCTTCAAATTGATTATATAAAATAATTCAATATTTATTATCTATATATTGAGTCATTTTTGTGATACTTTTGATTATTTTGAGAATAATAATTAGTTATACATGTATCAAAAATTTTTGATAAAACCTTGCTGTTGATAAAATCCAAATGTTTAAAAACCTATTAAATTTTACTTTTAAATTTTATAAAAATAAAACATGCACATATTTTTTAAACGTTATTGAGAGTATATTTTAAAACTTAAAAATTTAGAAAATTCCTCTGGCCTACTCGTCAATTCTGTTTCATATAGGCAATTGTTTTAACTGTTTTCAGACATTTCTTCCAGTATCTACACTAAGTAGGATACATAGTCTCTTATTTATGGATAGCTTGATTTTAGAATTTAACACTTGATTTTCTATCAATTAGATGGAGATTTCACTGTCTTAAACCCTTGCTATCTTATTCCCATTAACAGTATCTTATTTTTTTACTAACTGTATTTAATTAAATATGTTTGTTTTAAAATAAGATTACTTTTTAAAATGTTTACTTAGGTCTGAAATATTCTAAAGCTATATGTAATTTATATAAGTTATAGTAAACATAAGATACAATAAAAACTTCTATTTTATAAGAGTCTCAAAGACTTTTGAGATCTAATCATTTTTACATTTTTACCTAATCATATTTACTAGCTAATCATTTAGCTTAATTATAAATTTTTTCTTTCAAAACAACTGGCCAGATGAAATTTCTTTAACAATTTTTGCTAGAAGGCTTCAGGCAAAATGATTTTAGGGACATGAAATACTGACAGGGAACAGATTCATACATACACTTACAATCTTCTCACAGATTCATTGCAGCCAAAACGAGAGATTTCTAATCCCTTAATCTTTTCTTTTTGTGTGTGTTCTGAAATTGCGATTTAAATCTATCTTTGTAAATTCTAGAAATTTTATTTTTGCTTTGCATAATTCATTACTGACAAAAATATTTTTTGGCATACTTTCAAGCCTGCTCCTGTCAGGGAGAAGGGTTTGAAGATTTCACAGGATTCAATTTGAATATAATTTAGGTCAAAATGTTTTTCACTAAAGTACTATTTAAACATTTGATTCAACATTAGATTAATGTCTTTCATTCTGGGCAGTCTCGGACTTTGATAGAGGTGAGTTGAACTGAATAAAAGTGATTACCTAAGAAAGCATGGAAAATGCAGTGGATAATGAAAATGAAAACAAATTGGAATTTGTGGGATGTTGCAAATGCAATGTTTAGAGAAAAATTTGAATGTTTATACTAGAAATGAATAAAAGGTTAAAATCAAGCTCTATCCAGGATAATATGAGGTGATAGTTCACCATTGTTTTTCGTAGTTGAGCAGTATTCTATGGTATACCTATACCACATTTTATTAATCCACTCATGTATTGATGGGCATTTGAGTTGTTTCCACATCTTTGCAATTGTGAATTGTGCTGCCATACACATTTAAGTGCAAATTTATTTACTATAGAATATCTTTTTTTTTCCTTTGGGTAGATCCCTAATAGTGGGATTGCTGGATCAAATGGTATTTCTACTTTTAGCTCTTTGAGGTATCTCCAAATTACCTTCCACAGGAGTTGTACTAGTTTGCAGTCTCACCAGCAGTGTAACAGCATTCCAATTTCTTCATATCCATGCCAGCATTTGTTATTTTGGGAGATAACACATGAAGGTAAAAACAAGCACCACATGTGCTCGCCATTAAATTGGTACTAACTGATTGACACTAAGGTGCTCATGTGGTAATATTCATTGAGGGCTGGTCAGGCGCAAGGGTGGGGGTTGGGTGGGCGTGGGTAAAGTCACAACAAATGGAGATGGAGCACACTGTATGGGGAATGGCATCCTCGTAGCCCTGGCTTGGGTAAGGCAAAGTCATTACATGTTACCAAAATGTCTGTACCCCCATGATATTCTATAATAAAAAAAGGTTAAAATCATTTCTTTAGGCTTAAACATTAAGAAGTTACTTGAAGCCTTAATGAGCCTACTTAGAGAGTCCAAGGACACATGTGTTTTTATCTCAAAAAGAAACATTCAGGTTCTCCTGTGGTATCACACAAATTTTAGAATTTTATTTTTAATTTTTGCAAAACTAACTGGGATTTTGATATGGTTTGCATTGAATCTGTAGATCACTTTGGGTAGTATGAACATTTTACCATTAAGTCTTCTAATACATGAAGATAAAGTGTCTTTCCATTTATTTGTATTGTCTTTAATTTCTTTTAGCAATATTTTATAATTTTCAGTGTACAAGTCTTGCCTTCTTAGTCAAGTTTATTCTTAAGTATTTTATTCTTTTTGATGATATTTTATTTTATTTTGTTTCCTTTTTATTTCATCTTATTATGAGGGTACAAATATTGTTAAAGTTACATATATTGCCCTTGCCATCCCTCCACTGCCGGGCCCCCCTCCCCGTTTGATGATATTTAGGGAGGTGAGCAGGTGGGAGGGGGGAGGAGGAGAAGGGTGTGTACTTACATAATGGGTGCGGTGCGCACCACCTGGGGGTTGGACACGCTTGAAGCTCTGGCATAGCGGGGTGGGGGAGGGGTGGCAGGGCAATATATGTAACCCTAACAATATTTATACTCCCATAATATGAAGAAAAATTATTTAAAAAATGAGATTTTCTTAATTTACTTTTTAAATCAATTATTGTTATTGTCTAGAAATGCAACAACTTTTTGCATGTTGATATTGTGTCCCGCAACTTTGCTGAAATTGCTTATTAGTTTTTACATTTTTATGTAATCTTATAGTTTCTACATATAAAATCATGTCATCCTCAAACAGAAATAATGCTACTTCTCTGTTTCCACATTGGGTGCCTTATAATTGTTTTTCTCATACAATTGCTCACTCTAGAAGTTTCAGTAACATGTTGAATAGAAGTACAGAGAGTGCACATCCTTGCCTTGTTGTTGATATTAAAGGAAAAGTGTTCAGTCTTTAACCATTGAGTATGATGATAGCTATAGGTTTTTAATATATAACTTTTATTATGTTGGAGAAGTTTTCTTCTAATCATGGTTTGTTGAGAGCTTTTATCATGAGAGAATAAAGGTTTTTAGTCTTTCATAATTGAGTATAATGTTACCTGTGTGTGGGCTTTTCATATACAGCTTATATTTTGTTAATGTAATTGCCTTCTACTACTAGTTTGTTGAAAGTTTTTATAATGAATTTTGTCAAATGCTTTTTTCTGCATCAAAGGAGATGGTCATGTAGTTTTTGCTCTTCACTCTGTTTATGTGGTGTATTTCATTGATTGACTTTCATAATTTGAACCATCCTTGCATTCTGGGCTGAAGTAAATAATTTTATAACATATTTTCTAAAGAGAACCCCCTTCCACTGTAATGTGGTTTTATCCATTGCAACAATATATAAATCCTGGTCTATCTCCTGCTTATGAACATGGATGCTCCATAGTACATTTCCACCACCACTAGGTGGGAGGAACAGGTAGTAAAATCTTTGCAGCAATCACCTCCACATCCCATGTGAATGACAGCCAGAAGAACACAGCATAGGAAACAATAATAATTGCTACAGGGAAGAACACTATAATTACGCAGCAGATAAATATCCTTTCAAACATCAAGCTATTATTGCATGAGATAGTAAGAAGATCAGGTTCATTATAGAAAACATGGAATATTTCACAGGCACCACAATGTGAGAAGTACAATGCAACTGCAATTTCAATTACACCATCAATGAGCCAATGATCCAACAAGCAGCAGCCATGAGACCATGGTTTTGGCTCATTAGAATTGGGTTTCTTAATGGGTAGCAAATGGCAACATTCCAATCATAGGCCATTGCAGCCAACAGGCAACACTCAGCTCCACACAGGGAAACACAGAAGAATATTTGGGTTCCACAACATACCAGAGAGATGGATTTCCTGCCAGACAAGTAGTTGAATGCTATCTTGAGTACAATGATACAGGTGAGCATGAGGTTTATGAGGGATGGTTGGCTGAGGAGGAAGTATTAAAACATGGGATATGCAGCTGATCCAGGTAGGTGAGGAGAACCATAGCAGTGTTTCGATGAAAGCCACCAGGAAAATGCCCAACGCCAGAGTGAAGAGGAATGAATAGATAGAGTTGTTACTAAGGAGTTCCAGCAGTATGAAGTCTGAGTTGAAGTCTGATTCTCCCACAGCATGATGAACATATTCTCTGTGGAGAATGCAACATGTGAGAAATGGCCAGGATTGTTTCATAAAAATATCAAGGATTTCCAACCTAGATTAACACACCTACAAAATGATGTAAATATGGAGAATTCTTTTTCTGGGCATCAAACTTTTCACTTGTGGGTTAAGGATTTTAAGCGTATTTTTAGCTTGATGTGATTTTTATTTTTTTAATTTGTTCTGAAAATTTTATTAATTTTTAATGTTATTCTTATTTAAAAATATTAATAGGGTAAAAATATTTTATTACATGGATGCCTTGTATACTGCTTAAGTCATGGCTTTTGGTGTGCCCGTCACCACAATAGTTTTCACTGAAGCCAAAATTTTTAAATAGGTAAAGTTGTTCCCTCCCCCCAATCTTTCCCCTTCTTGGTTTTCCAATGTCCTTTACATCTCTTTGTTCCCATGTGTACAAATCCTTTAGCTCCCACTTATTAGTGAGAACATGTGGCATTTGATTTTCCATTCCTGAGAAACTTCACTTATGATAATGCTCTCCAGTTCCAGTCCATCTAAGTTGCTGCAAAAGACATTATTTCATTCCTTTTTATGGCTGAGTAGTAGTAATACTCCATGGTGTGTGTGTGTGTGTGTGTGTGTGTGTGTGTGTGTGTGTGTGTGTGTGCTTGTGTGTGCATGGTGCATGTGTGTATGAATACACACACACAGGTATGTGTGTGTGTGTGTATATATATATATTTATATATATATATATAAAAACATTTTTTAATCCACTCATGAATTGATGGCTTCTTAGGTTGATTCCACATTGTTGCAATTGTGAATTGTTCTGTGGTGCACATTACAGTACAAGTGTCTTTTTTATAAAATGACTTCTTTCCCTTTGGGTAGATACCCAGCAATGGGATTGCTGGATCAAATGGTAAGTCTAACATTTATTTTCTGAGGACTCTCCATACTGTTTTCCATAGAGGTTGTACTAATTTGCAGTCCCACCAACAGTGTATGAGAGTTTCTTTCTCTCTGCATCCATGCCAGCATTAATTGTTTTTTAGACTTTTTAATAACAGCCATTCTGAGAGGCATAAGGTGGTATCTCATTGTAGTTTTAATTTGCATTTCTCTGATGATTAGGGATGTTGAGCATATTTTCATATATTTTAAGCCATTTGTCTATTATCTTTAACTATTCAAACATTTGTTTATATCAGTATGGACTTATGGATATTTATTTTATAGTTTTGTATTATAAACCAAAACTAGTTTGTTGCTCAAATTTTTCCATATTTGGCTGGCCACTGGAAGCTTTTTCAGTTGACTTTCAGTTATGTCTCTTTCAGATATGCTGTTTTTGTGTGTGCATTTTTTAAGAGATGGGGTCTGATGTTGCCCAGGCTGGACTTCAGATCCTGGGTTCACGTGATTGTTCCACTTCAGTCTCCTGAGTAGCTGAGACTATAAGCACAGTCCATCACGAATGGTCCTTTCAGATATCTCTATCACTGTGATATTTTTTGTTTTATTTTATAGTACTTTCTTATTTTCTGGCATTACAAGCTGCTCCAGGTTCCTCATATATTTCCCGCCCCGGACGTGGGATTAGCCATTTCTCCAAGGAATTCTAGTTCTTTTTATTGGAGAATGGTATTAGGAACCAGTATCTGGGCAATAGGCATGATTGTTGTTATGGGCATGGTCTTGTTTTGTACTCCCAGAGTAGATTTGTGTTTGCTACAATTCATAGTTATCAACCTTAAGGTCCTTCCTTATTCAAATAAAAATCATAAAAGGAAAACTAGTTCAGATCCTATAGAGAATTACTGACAACACATAATTTAGAATTGTATATAAGACAATAAATATTTTATAGGTATATATCAATTTTAGAATTATATAGATGCTTTTCTCAAATGCTTTCTATTTCCATTGCACTCAAATGAAAAATATTTATTCTGAGAGGCAAAAGAGCAAAGTAGTTAAATGTGGACTCGAAGTCAGAATTCAAATATTACCATTTGCTAATATTAATAATAGGCATTTTCCATATTTGAGTTTGGAACAAAATATTATTCTAAAAATAATTTGGCCTTTGGAAGTGGCTACATCTTTTTTGATATTTTGTTATTATTTGAAATGCAAATTTCTAAACACTTCATTTTAGAGTGAAAGAAGATAGTATAATTATATAAGTAACAATTAAATTATGCTAAATATTTGTTGCCCCAACAAAATAACTTCTTAAAATATTTCATTATGCCATTCAATTAATAATATGATAAATTACCTTATATGCAGATGACTATCATTTAAAAGTCCCTTCTGAACATAGTATATGATCTTATTTCTCTAGAAATATATTGGCTATCTTTCTTAAGTATAATTTAACCACATATTTAAACATTGATCCATTGAATAAATAAATGGGATATACATACTTTACAAGTCCCTGTTTAAAAATATTTAAATATTTACTCTTTCTGTAAAAATGTCTACTAAAAAAAGAATAAGACCAATTCCTAATGCTATCAATGATTAAATAAAAGAAAATGTCAAGACAAATCACACTTCCAATAGGTTAGGCTGTACCTTATATTTGCTTCCTTGTACTTAATTTCTGATTGTATTTGTATCCTAGCCTCCTAAGAAAAGAAAAATTTGAAAATTTCAGTAAATTGTATTGGGAATTATCATTGTTTTTTTTCTCTTGTACTGTTATATGCCTTTTTAGTATAAACAGTTAAAAAAGTGACCAGCCATTTGCTTTAAGCTTACTAATGGTTGGTTCAATTACCTAATCACTAGGTTGCCTTGATATTTCGTAGACATATCTCAAAATGTCATATAAAAGCATCTTTTCAACTGTAATCTCTTTGACAACTGAGAAACTTATAAACTTGATTTTTTCTATGAGGAAAATATTGGTTGAAACAGTTGCAAATAGGGGCCGATTATGATTATAAGTGTGATGAAAGGTTAACTTCTGAATGAATATAATCTAAACCATTCTAAAAATAAAAAGTTCCAATATAATTCTAAATGTCCTGCTGGCTCTTATCACTGAATCTGTAATCAAGCTGGAAATGTTTGGACAGGTAAAAAACAGAAGCCTTATTCCAAAACTCTCGTGGATTTTTCTTTCCAAATGAACTATATCCAATCCTGGGATTCCTGTGCTTCAACTACAAATTGGGAAAATCAATTAAGGCACTGGTCACTTGACCAAAAAAAGAAAAAGAAAAAAAATCAGTTATTGTAGCAAGGCAAACAACTTTTCTTCTTATATATTAAAAAATACACGTACATATCCTCACACAAATTCATATAAACACAAATATACTTTGTAAAGAGCATATTGTAAATATATAGACCAAAATTCAACTTATGCTTTCATTCAATGAAAATTTGATAATTTGGATCAACTCTCCTGCTCCAGATAAAGTATACAAAAATTATTTGCTTGTAAACATTAAAGACCTAGGATAATTATAAAATTATTACCAGAAAAAAGTCTCTGGTAGAAGTAGCTGAACATTTAGTACCACCTTTTCCATGAGGACATAGGCTACTGGTAAAGGTGAAAAGCTAGGAGGTGAACCCTTTCATACTTTGGGAACATCTAAGGGCTAGAACAGCATAGATAGCTTTTTGTTGGTGGCGAATGCCCTCTCAATTTGGGAAGAAATTTCAAAAAGATGCTGTATATGAGCTTATTATTAATATGTTCAAGATAATGAAATTCAAGTTTGCGAATTTTAAGGGAACTAGAAACTATAAAAAGACCTAATAAAAATTCTAACACATAACAATATAGCAACTGTAATTAAAAATTTATTGAAAGTTTTAACAGGAAATTAGGCAGAGATAATTAGGGAATTATTAAATTGAATAAGTCAGAAGCTAAACAGAGAATTAGTAAATGGAATACAGTGGAAGAAAACTTCCAGAGCAAAACTGAGATAGATAAGGAATTTTAAAAAATACAAAAAAGAAGGAAAAAGAGTTGGCAGATATGAAGAGATTTTTAAAAAGTATAATTGGAAACTCAGAAGAAGAATATAAAAGAATCAGTGCAAGTCTTTGAAAAGATAAAGAAAGAGAATTTGCCAAAGCTAATGAAAAACAAATTCAATAATTTCTACATACTCTCAGATGGAAAATATATGCTTAAAAATTTTTTAGATATAGACACTGCATGTTTAAAATGCTCAAAATAAAATGGAAAATAGAGAAAACATTTTAAGAGTATTGAGAGAAAAAAAGGAAAATCACTAAAAATGTAAAAATAGACTAATGGCTGACTTGACAACAGAAACAATGAAAGCTTGAAAATAATAGAATAATATCCTCAAAGTACTAAAATGAAATATGTGCCAGGTTAAAATTGTATGTTTTCAAAAGTATATATGAAATTTAAAATGTTTCAGTAAAACAAGACCAACATACAATTACTCAATAAACTCCTAATAATGGTAAGTCAGTAAGAAGACAGAAGTATGGAAATGCAAGAAGAAATGAAGAGGAAAATTATAATAGATTATTTGCCTATGCCCATGTCTAGAAGAGTTTATCCTACATTTTCTTTTAGCATTTAAGTCCTATCCATTTTGAATTAATTTAATTAAGTGGTGAAAAATAGGGGTCCTGTTTTATTCTTTTACACATAGCTATCCAATTTTCCTAGCACCAATCAAATAGGGATTCTTTTCCCCAGTGTATGGTATTATAAGCTTTGTGAAATATCAGTTGGTTGTAGGTAGATGGTTTTATATATGGGCTTTCTGTTTTGTTCCATTAGTCTATGTCTCTATTTTTGTGCCAATAGCATGTTGTTTTAGTAACTATACCCTTGTAGTATAGTTTGAAGTCTGGTAATATGATGCCTGCAGATTTATTCTTTTTTTGTTCAAGATTGGAAAATTTGTTTTGGATATAGGCCTAGGAAAATAATTTATAACTAAGACCCCAAATACAATTACAGCAACAACAAAAATGAATCAGTAGGACTTGATGAAAATAAAAGGCATCTGCACAGCAAAGGAAATAATCAACAGAGCAAATAGATTACATATAGAATAGGAGGAAATATTTGCAAACTATATATTTGATAAAGAGCTAATATACAGAATCTACAAAGAACTCAAATCAGCAAGAAAATTAAAAAAAACACTTCAAAATTGGGCAAAAGACATGACAGAAGTTTTTTGAAAGAAGATAGACAAATTGCCAAGAAACATATGAAAAAATGCTTAATATCACTAATCATCAGGGAAATGCAAATTAAAATCACAATGAGATCTTTCCTCGCCCCTGTTAGAATGGCTTTTATTAAAAAGTCCATAAACAATAGATGCTGGCATGGATACCGAAAATATGAAATGCGTATACATTGTTGGTGGGACTGCAAATTAGTTCAACCTCTATGGAAAACAATATGGAGATTCTTCAAAATAAATGTGAGCAAACCATGGTCAAGCAATCCCACTACTGGGTATCTATCCAAAGCAAAAGAAATCATTTTATCAAAAAGACATCTGCACTAGACTATTTATTGGGCCACAATTTACAATTTCAAAGATGTGGAATCAACCCAAGTGTCCATCAATTAATGAGTAGGTTAACAAAACATGGTATATGTATACCGTGGAGTACTACTGAGTCATAAAAGAGAAATGAATTAATGTCTTTCATAGCAATTTGGATAGAATTGTAAATGTAACCGGATGTAACTGGAAATTATTCTAAGCAAAGTATCTCAAGAACGGCAAAACAAACACCACATGTACTCTAATAAATTGGAACTAACTGATGGACACACATGGGCACAGAGGGAAGTTAAAGTAATTAGAAATCAAGAAACAGGGAGAGGGCAGAGTACAATGAGCACAATGAACACTATTCAGGTGACGGACACACTAATAGCCCTGATTCAAGCATTATAAAACTATCCGTGTAACAAAAACGTTTGTGCCCCTATAATATTTTGAAATAAAAAAGTAATTAAACAGAAAAAAGAAAACACCAATTATAAATGTTTCCTGTGATAAATTCTATCACACATTTAAAGAAAAAATAGCTCTCCTGAACAAACTCTTTAAAAGAAGTGGGTAGAATGGAACTTTTCCCAACTGATTTTATGAGACCAACATAACTCTTGTTCCACAACCTGGCAAAGACATTACTAATCAATTTTCTCATGATGACTGATTATTTAAAAATATATTTGCAAATATTTCTAGCAGTGTAAAAAAGGTATAAAACATCCTACAAGTGGCATTTATCTCAGGAATTCAAAGTTGGCTTAAAATAGGGAAGTTATCAACGTAATACTTTATATTATTAGAATAAAAGGCAAAAAACACATGCTTTTATCAAAATAGATGTTGACATTTTTTATTAAAAGTTAAGAAAAGTCATAACCTATTTATGATTTGAACTTTCAGGAAACTATTATTAAGCAGCAATGTCTCAACCTGATAAACAGAACCTACAGAGATCTCCAGTTGGCATTCACCTGTCTGTAGAATTATTTTAAATATAGGCATATTCTATTCACCTTTGTTCCATCAGAACTAAATAATTTATTCTGTCAGTGTCCAAATATTTTGTCCTCAGAAAAATATGATTGAACAAGCAGGGATCAGTTGGCCACCCCCATACCAATCAGTGTGGTTAGTGATTGGAGTGTAAGAGTTACTGATATCAGTCAGGTATGCACTCAAAAATAACTTAGGTGCTTCCTTTCCTTAAGAAAACAAACTCCAATGTCATATACTACTGAAACCTGAAGTAAGATGACAAATAGTTATGTATCAAAAAAAACCAAAAAAGCTTTTTCTTCTCTCTTGGAGGAGAAGCATAAAGGTTCACAATGAACAGAAAAGCTTTCACGTGGGAGATAGAATATCAAAGTCCCAACTTTAGTTTTTCTTTTCTTGGCATAGTGTAGATAATAAACTTTATCAAAGCAGCCTTAATTGCAAGCATTAGAATGATGGCCCACTTTTCCACATTTGACAATGCCTACAAAATGTAGAAAATTTAACATTAACTATTTATTTAACCATACTCAAAAACTTTTGTTCAAGAGACTGGTTATTAGTGACTAGGATTAGTAAAATATAACACAATTATTAAAGTTATTTTTAATACTCTTACACTCATGTAGGCACTCTCTCAAAGATGGGCATTTCTTATAAGTCACTTAACTATAGAGTAATTACAGAAATTAATTGAGTTATACTTATTTTCATGTTGAACATGAAAAATGCAAAAATGGTTTCATTTTATAAGATAATAATTAGATCAGAATTTCTTTATGAAAAAAAGCCAGTTTCTCTTTTGACAGAGAGCTTTAAACTTTATTATCCACTAGTTCAAAATGTCAGAGAGAAAGTATATATAGAAAGCAAAGATATTCTTACAATACTAATTTAATTTTTAGCTTCTGAAAATTATTTTCTTGTGATTCCTTTTTAAGATACCTCCTTTATTCCCATCAGAACTAAAACAAATATGAATAAAAATATATTGGTACAAGAAATAGATCTCTAACTCTGATAGTGTTTTATTCTCTTTTATATTTAATTTTTATATTTTTTTACATTGGCAAGTAAAACTATATTTTCATGTATGTACACATTGCAAAATGGCTAAATCACACTATTTAACATATGCATTACCTCACAGATATATTTTTTGTGGTGAGAATACTTAAAATCTACTCTCAGCAATTTTCAAGGATACAATATATTGTTATTAACTACAGTCACCATGATTCACTATAGATCTGTTTTCATAAGTTTCACAAGTTTTATGTCCTTTGGTTTATTCAAGAAGCACAATCAGAAAAGGCATGGCATTCACTTCATCAGCAACTCTGCATCTTAGAAAACAGCTCAATGTCTGTATAGTATTCCTGTAACCCTGTCTGGGAGAGCAAGGTCAACTTTTCTGTATCCCTCTTCTAAGTATATTTCATTAATTTTTTAAGTTTGCTTTATTTTTTCTAAAATCTAGCAAACTCTTAATCGGTGTAGTATGAAAGGTGAATAAAATCACTTAGACTCAATTATTTTTATCTGAACAACAGAGAGAAATGGGTATAAATACGAATATTATTTGGCTAAGTAGTACAGGAGTGCAGATAACTGATCCATAATATAATTGATTTCAAAAAGTATTAATTGTTTAAACCCTGATTAACATTGTTTCTAGTAATTTTATTTTACATAAAAAATAAACTAAAATATTTTCAAGAAAGAAAAATGTCTCAATATATAGTCAAACAGCCACCTCTCCTTTCTTATTCTGAGATTCTATATATTTTAATCAGACTAAGAAATCCTCTGCAAAAAATTAATCTGCATTCCTTCACTAACTGAAAATAGAAACTTTGAGTGGCTATTTTGTGGTTAGGCTTGAGGATTGAAGAAATAAACAACAATAAAAATTTTCACTTATAATCTACCAGAAAAGATAGACCTGTGAAAATCTTGCAATAAAGTACCATTAATTAGTGCTTTCAAGCAAAGTAAGTGACAATAAATATAACTGGAGGAAACCTAAGGAAAGGAATTGATACAGACAAATGCATTTCTCACTGAAGAGAACTGTGAGCTTTTGATACAATTAGAACATATGGAAGAAATGCAATTTAAGTCTGGAAGTGCAGTTAGCTGCCAGATTGTGAAAGACTTTAATGTAATGTACAAGAGTTTGGATTGGAAAAGTTCTAAAGGTTTAGTAAGGGAAGTAATATGACCAAATATTGGTTTTTGGAAGAAAACTTCCTGGCTCACAGAACATGATATAGAGTAAGTAGAAACTATAGTATAGTAGAAACTATAACAGAAAGACTAGTTCTTCAAGCTCAGATGAGAGATAATCAACACTTATATAGGGCAATAGCAATATTTATTTAACAATAAAATGGTTGAAATTTCCATGCAATACTGAGAACAATAAAAAGAGAGGAAAAGGAAGAGTTCATGAAGAATGTGGGGGAGTGATGAACAAAGGCTGGAGAATCTAAGGAAATCCAGAGGTGAAGTTGGAGTGAGAATTTGAAGAGGACAGCAGATAAGTAGGTGAAAGGAGGATGAGAAATCATAATTTATATTTTCCTATTCTCATGAAATTATTTTGAATGTGAAAACCATAATATGTTATTTTCTGAAACACACATTCCCACAATTGTTTGCCTTACAGGATGATTTTACCCTAACACATTCAATTAAAACGTGACCTTTTAGGGAAAGCAGCATGCAACACTGCTTCTAGAAGATTTAATGTTTAACAACTAAATTGTTTTCCCAGATTCAGGCATTTTGACTGATCATACCCAATTAAGCACTACTGTAAGATTTGTTTTGTTATTAGCCGAGGGGTACTAGTAAGCACTTCTGTCTTTTTTAAAGGGTCACTATCACAGACCCTTATGCCCTAGTAATTAGGAATTCACTGTAGCCTTAATTTTATTCTTGGGGATTTACATTCAATTTCCATTAATATTAATAGGAAGCCATTACCTAACTGGCATAGATGATTGATAATTTAGAATATTTCAAGGTGGTGTTACTTCATATGGTATTTCTGTTAGAAACATAAACAGCTTCCATTTAAAACTAACTGTATATCATGTTATCCAATCCCAGGTAATTTGCCACATGGACAAAACTATTGTTTTTGTAGGAAATTTTAAAATTAAAAAAAAAAAAAAGTAATGAACCCATTAAGAATGTTAAAACATCTTTAGAAAATAACACTATTTTAATAATCAGTTCTCATAATAATTTTAAGAAAAGTGATTAACAACTGGGGATGTTGTCTAAGGTAAATTTCCTTCTTAATATCTGAATATAGTTTTAAACAGCAAAAGTAAGTAATGTCAGCACAGGTCAAGTATAAAATAAAATACAAAGTCTTGCTGTTAACATTAGATTTTTAAATTGTACTTAAAAATTGAGTACTAAATGTACTTAATTTTATCAGTTGTGCCATATTCAAATATATAAGATTAGGAAGCAAAAAGAAATGAATTTTAATTTAATTTATAGGATAAATATTAGAAATATTAAATGATATACAGATATGAATTCATGAGTGTGAGAGTATAATCATCTGCAATTAGTTGTAAAAAAAAAACCAAGAATCACTAAAATATTACCATTAAATTCTACTTTAATGATTAAATTTGTATATGTAACCAGTATTTATGGTTATATGTCCTTCATGCATTTTGATCAAAATAAATTATTATTGGATAATTAATAAGTTTATCCAACTTTTCATTTGCCATATATTCTATGTGGCATAATTAGAATGATATAAAGAAAAAGTCTCTATTTATAGTTATCAGATTTTATATAATGACTATCAAATTATAGCTAGTTGATAATGAGTACTGGTCAAATTTCTAAATTTTAAAGTCATTTTAATGTCATACTAGAAATACATTAAATTGCTCAGGTTATTGATTTATCTGTTTTCTAAGGAGAACTTTAGGAAAAGACAATGGATGAACCTTAATTTAGCAGTGTTTCTGTAGAAGTAATCTCAGCTATGATAATCTGTCTGCTTTTCAGATCAGACCTGTGAGTAGGGCAAGAGATAAACAGATGGGATAGAGAAAAAGTGATTGAAGTCTTCCGGGCCAATAGTTTCTCAAAAGTCAATAGGCAGTTGGCTCACTTGAAGATTTTGTTTAACTGAAAACAATTCTGATTCAATAGGTCTGGGGTGGAGGATCTATTAATTAATAAGATTGCCTTTCTTTCAAACCCCCAGATAATAATGATATTATTGGTGTAAGGATAATACTTTGGGAAGCAAATCTATTTCTCCTAATATTCCAAATAGGTAAATAAGCTTAGATAAACTTCTTGATACACAATTATCATAAAACTGATCCTAAACAGTACCCAAACTATATCATGTTATTTATATTCTATTAGTGATTTGTGTATATCCATTATTTTTCTAAATACTAGTTATAGTATTCGTTATGTCATAGCATTCATATTTCAGATAATTTAATTCAGAGCTAACTAAATCACTATTAGAAAATTTCTTACTAAGTAAGTATATTATTAGTGAAGAGAGAACAGTACATTAGGCAGAACACTGACAACTCTAAGGAGAAATGAGAAATTAAACCTAAAGTAGTGATTGAGGGAATACTGTCCTGTGATAACAATGTCATACCTTATTAGTATTTGTGATATGGTTGGTTTAATATATAAGTACTTACTGTACCTCCATTTTGGTATGATGATACAATTCCATTGGCATAAAAAATTAATTTGAATCTAAGCTTTAAACCTTTCAACATATTTTCCCTTGTGACTTTAGTCAACCATGCCAAGTCATTGCAATAAAGTTCCCTACTGGTGTAGAGATGTTCTTTAGCATGTATAATGAAGTTCTTTGTGACTTGGAGTAAGGTTCCTGTTAGGTCTGCCAGCTTGCTTTAAACTAGATGAAAATACACATATAGTTTATTTATATTGATGTAATCTCTAATTTGACTATGTTCCAATCTTTACAAAAGCTTTGAAAATGTTTTGTGGAATGAATTTGGATAATTACACATTGTCTTCTGCTAAGAATAGATATAAATTCAGCACATTTTAAAAGCTTGCACAAAAGTGTCAGTTTAGAGATTGATATTGATATTATCAAGAGTAATGTATTTCAAGGAAAAAAACAAATAAACAATGATAAATGGAAATACAACTAATAAATAGGTTCTTTCCTGGGGAAAGCTTACTTCCACTCATATTTTTACAATTATTAAAGAAAATAGCCTGTCAGTCAAAAATGATTGATGATTTGTGGTACTTAGAACTGTTTGTCAAGTAGGTTCATTCATATACTGATGAGTCTATAGGTAAGGTTAACCATGTTGCAGGCCAGGACTTAGGTCTGGTGTCTCCTAGGTCAATGGTTCCCAGACTTTTTGGCACCAGGGACCAGTTTGATGTAAGACAATTTTTCTACGAAACAAGTGGGGGTAGAGGGGAATGGTTTGGGGATGATTGAAGTGCATTAAATTTATTGTGCATTTTATTTATATTATTATCACATTGTAATATAAAATTAAGCAATTATACATCTCACCGTAATGTAGAATCTAATGGTGCTGCTGATCTGATAGCAGGCAGAGCTCAGGCTGCGATGCAAGCTATGGGGAATGGCTGTAAATACAAATGAATCTTTGTTTGCTTGCCTTCCACTCACCTCTGCTGTGTGGCCCAGTTTCTAACAGGTCACATATTGGCACCAGTCCACATCCTGGAGGTTGGAAACCACATTCCTAAGTCATACATTTTCATACTTTTCCTGAGACACAGAGGTACATTACTGACAATAAGTAAAATGTTTAAAAAAAAAAAAAAAAAAAGAATGCATTCTCAAGGACTCTTCTATTCTCCACTCCTGATTTTTTAGGGTCCTGAACTTGGTCCAGTTCTTCAAATAAGATCCAAGTTTTGGATTTTTCTAGTTTCTTCCCCAATCCAAAAGAAGAAAGAACATTTGTCTTCAATATTTCAACTTGATATCCTGTTGACAGAGCAATCTGTTTCGATGCATTGGTGATTCACACTTGGACTTGTTTTTATCAATGACTCAGATGAATTATGAAATACACAATTTTGATAAAGTGTTGGATTTAGAGACTATGATATATGACTCCTTTATTCAGAATGTTTATACTGTGTACTTAAGATATTCAAAACCGTATGCATGGCAGGATTGAAATTTTAGTGGCATAAGTGATATTTAATATCTCTTCAAACCTAGAAAATAACAATAATCAGAAATTTTAGGCATCTTGAAAACCCATTAGACAATACTGTACCTTCTAATTTGGGATGTCGTGGGTGCCTATAAAACGTAATTGACAAGCTGTGTCTATGTATAAGCCTACAACTGTGGAAAACTAAAAGATCGGGTTATGAGAGTCAGATGTTTTATTCCACACATTTTAGTTTTCCAACTTTGTATGGAGAAAATGCAAATGTATTTACTCTGGGACTAGTTCAAAGCCAAATAAAACAGTGGTAACTTATGCAATCTGAAAAAAAATACATATTCAGTTATGTCTTAAGAATTCATATTTTCATATTACTAGGATCCAAGAGGACTCCATATGAATCTTTGGTAACTTAAAATCAATATGGGATTTAGAATAATATACTCAGAACCAACAGTAGAAATACATACAGGTGTACACGCACACATACACACATAGGAATGCATACACATGCTGGTAGTTTTTATTTTTCTTTTCCAAACCCTACAATGGGCAAAATGATGGGAGAAAAAAAAAAAAAAACATTTTAGAGCTAAGATAGAAGAACATTAAGATAACTTAGCAGCATATAAGCAACTACCTAACAGCATAAATTGGCTCTTAAAGCCACTGGCAACATTTCTAAACATCTAATAATTACACACTTGAACCTCTTTCTAGAGTTCAACATGAAGTTAAAGCTCACCTTAGGGCTTCCCAAAAACTTATACTTAGTCAAATCTTAACTTTTCCTGCATGGCCAGGAGGACATTGATATATTTAACTCTAAAATCTGACATCTCAGCTGCACTATTCTTTACACTGGTTTGTCCCACTAAGAGCTGAATCATGTCATACTGATCTTACTTAGCTTGTGCCTATTTCTGCTCCACTGTTCCCGCAAACAGAGCCATAAAACAGTATCATTTTATTTATCTGTATTTGCTTTCTAGTTATATCACCAAAGTTATTTTTAAAATAATATATATATATATATTTTTTCATTTAGTTGTATTTTCTAAATCTTTCAGTTCAGGAGTTAATTCAAAAAAATGTCTCAAGATAGATTGCCACTATTTTGATTAATATTTCTTGGCATAACAGGTCTCTATTTAGCTGCAAAATTGTATTCTAATTAAATTCTTTCCAAGAATCTATGTAAATTATTGGCAGAATTATTGCTCCCAGCATGTGTCTTCTCTCCCATTGCAAGATTTCTGGAGTTTAGGCATAATTAATTTACTTGCTACAGTATCTTTGTGTATGTGATTCATAATTCTATTTTGTTTGGAGATATCTCCTGTCTTTAAAAGAAAATCCAGAATAAAGGCTTTTTTCAGTTTTCACTTTTTCTTTACTTCTATCTCTGACTTCAAGTTAATTTCATTTAGAAGGCTGAATTGAACCTTTGGGGAAAACATAACTCTATAGAATGGTTTCATTGATGACTTTGTATCAAAGGCAAAATTTCAAATAGGTATAGATATTTCTTTCCTTCTTTCCTCAGTAGCATGGTTGTGTGTCAGTGCCAGAACCAATTCCTATTTTCCCTTTTCCAATTTATACCATATGTAACTCTTCTCTCTGAATCTGACCATGTTATTCTGCTTTTTGGGGGCTCATCAATTGCTCATTACCCTATTTTAGTTCATTTCCGGGTAGCCTGCTAGAAATTAATTAATTTATGGCAAATTAGCCAGAATTTAATTAGGGCAGAATTATATTAACTTAATTAATTTTTATAAACTTTTAAAACCTAAAAATAATTGGGGCAAAATTTCTCAATAAATATTTATTAAATGAACTTCACATTTAGCATAAAAAGATAGTGTTTCCTCATCAATTTCCCTAATACATGGATCGACTCAAATGTACTGCCAATTATAATAAAGCCATATTACCCTAGCCAAATTCCTTAATATGTCTGTGGCTCAGCATCTTTGCTGTATGATTAGAATACAAATATTTATTTTATAGAATTATTTTAAATATTAAATAAGATAACATGATGCTTGAAGAGTGATAGGAAGATGCCATTTTTAATAATAATAACAACAATAATAATAATGAAAGGACATTTTCTAAGATATGTCACCTTCAAATGGAAACTAAGAGAATGGCACACATGTGACACAGTCAAGTTCAATAATTGAGAGTGGAAAAGGCAAAGATCAGAAATCACATGAACATTTCAACAGGATGAATAGAAAGTAAAAAAAAAGAATTTGTGGTTATAGGCAGAAACTGAGTTTGAATTATGCAGAGTGGATAATAAAATGGCAAAAAGGGATGGGAGGATCCCACAAGAGTGGGGAGAATAGACCTGCTGTTACACAGACTGCAGCAGAGTGGGAACAAGGGAACTATTATAAACAGCCTAAAAACAAATGTATAGGCATAAAAACTCAATACCTTTTACAATAGCAAAAAATAAAATAAAATACCTACAAATATATTTAATTAAGGAGGTGAAAGACTTCTACAGGGAGAACTATGAAACACTGAGGAAGGAAATAGCAGAGGATATAAAGAGATGGAAAACCATACTATGTTCATGGGTTGGCAGAATCAACAGTGTTAAAATATCTATACTACCCAAAATGCTTTACAAATTCAATGTAATCCCTATTAAACACAAAGGTCATTCTCTGGAGATTTAGAAAAAATAATTCTATGCCTCATATGGAACCAGAGAAGACCCCGTATAGCCAAAGCAAACTTAAGCAAAAAGAACAAATTGAGAGGCATCTATTTAAGACTTCAAGCTATACTACAAGGCTATAATAACCAAAATAGCATGGCACTGGCACAAGAACAGAGACAAAGACCAATGAAACAGGACTGAGAACCCAGATATAACACCATCCTCATACAGCCATCTAATCTTTGACAAAGTAGACAAAAACATACACTGGGGAAAAGAATCCCTCTTGAATAAATGGTGCTGGGAAAATTAGATAGGCAGGTGTAAAAGATTGAAACAAGATTCACACCTCTCACTACTCACAAAAATCAACTCATGATGCATAACAGACTTAAACCTAAGGCATGGAACCAGAAGAATGTTAGAAGAGAATGTGGGCAAAGCTCTTATACATCAGCCTACACAAAGAATTTATGAAGAAGAGCCCAAAGGCAATCACAGCAACAACAAGAATAAATAAATGGGACTTGATCAAATTACAAAGCTTTTGCACAGCCAAGGAAACTAGCATTAGAGTAAATAGACAACCTACAGAATGAAATAAAATATTCAAATGTTAATATCCAATAAAAGGATGATAACTAGTGACTGTATATAACTCAGCAAAATCAGCCAGAAAAAAAATTAAACAAACCCATTAAAAAGTAGGCAAAGGACAAAAACAGATACTTTTCAAAAGAATATAGATATACTAATGGCCAATAAACATATGAAAAAGTGCTCGACATCTCTAATTATCAGGGAAATGCAAATCAAAACCATAACAAAATTATCACTCAACTCCAATGAGAATGGCTTTTATCGAAAAGTCCCAAAACAGCAAATGTTGGCATAGATGCAGAGAGAAAGGAATACTTATACACTGCTGGTGTAACTGCAAACTAGTACAACCTCTATGGAAAGTAGTATGAAGATACCTCAAGGAAATAAAAATAGGACTATCATTTTATCCAGCAATCCCACTACTGGGTATCTACCCAAAGGAAAAAAAGACATTCTATTAAAAAGACATCTGTTCTCAAATGTTTATAGCAGCTCAAGTCACAATTGCAAAGATGTGAAAACAACCCAGTGCCCATCAATCCATGAGTGAATTAATAAAATGTGGTATATGTTTATCATGGAGTACTACTCAGCCATAAAAAACATGGTGAACTAATACCTCTTGTATTTTCCTGGATGGAATGGGAGCCCATTCTCCTATGTGAAGTAACACAAGAATGAAAAAACAAACACTAAATGTACTCACCATTAAATTGAATCAATCAAAACTTATGCACACATGTGGAAGCATCATTCATCAGGTGTTGGACAGGTGGGAAGGGGGAAGAGAGGAAAGGTGAACTCAGTCCTAAGGTTTGCAGCAAGTGCTATCTGGGGGATGGGCATACCTGTAGCTTTAACTCAGGCAGTGTAAAGGCAATTTATGTAACCAAATATTTGTACCGCAGTAATACTCGAAATTAAAAAGAAATAAAAATTATAAGCAGGGCATTGTGACTCACGCCTATAATTTTAGTACTCTGGGAGGCCAAGGCAGAATGATTGCTTGAGCTTAGGAGGTCAAGCCCAGCCTGAGAAAGAGTGAGACCTTGTCTCTACTAAAAACAGAAAAATTAGTCTCTACTAAATAAAGAAAAACTAGCCAGGTGTCATGATGTGTGACTGTAGTCTCAGCTACTTCATAGTCATAGACAAATGGTTCACCTGAGCCCTGGAGTTTGAGGTTGCAGTGAGCTATGATGACACTACTGCACTCTACCCAGGGTAACAGGGAGAGAGTCTGTCTCAAAAATAAATAAATGAATGAATGAATGAATGAATGTATACTAACTTAAACCATACCAAAAACCCCTTTCACCAAAAGACCAATCTCTTTTACATAGACTGATCACATTTGTGGCATGATTCAGTAGAGGGGAAACAACACAGCACATCATAATTACTCTTCTGTAATAACACCAAAAATATCCCAAAGAGTACACTATAAATTCCCTTCTGTTCTACTTCACACACGCTTAGATATGAATCTAGTCTTTAGATATTTACATTTTTATGAATTTATCTTTCTTATTGTTGAAGTGTTAGGCTTTACCTATAAAATTTATCACGTATTCTGAAATTCCCATCTTTAGTTTTACAACTAATGCCATGAGATTAAAAGAGAATAAAATAACCACGCATTTTAAAAGTTAACTATGTACCAATACTGTTCTAAATTCGTTACTTGTCTCAACCAATTTAATTGTCGCTACCATCCAATGGAATACTAATGAGAGGTGAGGACAAAGGTAATTTAGCTCTACAGTTCATGTTCTTGATTGATCTGCTACACTAGTAAAGAAATGAGATTGGAACTCAATAAGGAATACAGAGGAGTTAAAATATTTCAGATTGGTTTCTGAAACTGACGTACTTTATAGACAGTTTATTTTATTCCTCATTATCTCTCCTTTATGCTTTTATTCTATTAAATGCATTTTATATAGCAATAAAATGACCCAAAATAGAATTATATTGGTATTCTGGAGTGATAATGGCTCCCTGGCTCTGCCATTCTCCCACACCTATCTCTAGGTAGCACACCAAATATCTGAATACTGTTCCCCTTGGGATGGACATAGTTAAAAATGAACTAAAAGTCAATGACCCCAAATGGTCTAGAGTTTAACCACATGGAATAAGCTTAGCCCATTCCTGCCCTAGAAAAAGCAAAAATAATTGTGCTGCATTTCAATGTATTATTAGAAGGATAAATGTAACACACCAGGCACAGTGGCACCAGTCTGTGGCCAGGACACATAGCTGTGATAATGTTCCTTTTCTTCCAATTATTCACAGTCACTTTCCTCCCCAGTGCTAATGCATCAGAAAGGAGAGATTTTCTCTAATTCGTCACTTTTCTCCTGGGATTAAGTGAGAGAAATGATGAAATAATAAATACTAAATCAATTCCTTTATCTTACTTAGGAAGGAAAGCTCAATAAATCAAAATAATCTTTTGTCTCTCTGAGGTATTTCAGATCAATGCATATCAAAATTTAGGCATAGCATAGACAGAGTAATTTTTCTGTCTCTGTGCAAAGAGGAGATAATCAATATATTCTATAATGACCAAATTTAATCTGGCTCTTTAACCCTTTTCATTTGTATACCAAGGTTAAATAACTGTAAATGGATTTTAAGATATTTTTTGTTAAATCCCAATTTCTCTTTATTTTTTTGAAATACACCGAAATCAAAGGAGCATCTTTCCATGGAGGACATATACAAAAAGATAATTAACCACTTTGGAGCAGGAAAAGCGAGAGCATGATAAATTATGTTCCCTAATTTTGCCTCATGTATTTTAAATAAGTATACATTTTCTGAGTAAAGTATAACAGCATATAAAAATAGGAAACTATAATCAAATAAAAAAAATAAGGTATTGTCAATAAGAAATACATTTCTACCTCCTTAAATTCTGAAGAAGCCAAATTCTGTGTGATTTTGAAAATATATTTTTACTTATTTGTGATAGTTTTAGTTTATAAAGCTGTCAAAAAATGTTTCAGTAACTGCA
Source organism: Microcebus murinus (assembly GCF_040939455.1). NCBI lineage: Eukaryota > Metazoa > Chordata > Mammalia > Primates > Cheirogaleidae > Microcebus > Microcebus murinus. The sequence continues at coordinate 62,290,485 of NC_134114.1, forward strand.
AGGAGAGATCCACAACATATGGAGAATATCTTAGAGTGAAAGGACATATAATACAGGTATCCCACAAGTTGAACTCCAGGAAGTAATATGTATGAAGAAATCAATCTTTGATGAACTGACATCCAGAATAGACATATTAGAGTGACTATTTTTCTTTGTTTTTGTTTTTGTCAATTGCTCAGTAGCTCTGTTCCAATATAGTTGAAACCAGTATAAAAGGATTTATATTGCATTGAAGTTAATTCCTCCCTATTGTATTGAGGTCTATTAATATTTGCTTTATATATTTAGGTTCTCCAGTGTTGGCTACATACATATGTACATATCTTCCTGCTGCGTTGAGCCCTCTATCATTAAACAATGGCCTTCTTTGTCATATTTTATAATATTTTAGTTGATGTCTATTTTATCTGATATAAAATAGAATGAAGTCTATTCTAGAATGAAGTTCATTCATGTTTTGTGGAAACATGAATGAACCTAGAACAAATTATGCTAGGTGAAATAAGCCAGGCACAGAAAGATGTAACACCACATAATTTCAATTATATGTGGAATCTGAAAAAAGTTGATTTCATTGGAGTAGATAGTAGAATAGTGACTAGGAGTCTGAGGAAATGTGCAAAGAGAAGGGAAGAAGAGGTTGAACCAATGGCACAATGCTACAGTTAGATAGGAAGACTAAGTTCTGATGTTCTATTACACAGTAGCATGACTATAGCAAATAACAATGGAGTGTATATTTCAAAATAGCTAGAAGAGAATATTTTCAATGTCATTACCACAAAGAGATGATAAATGTTTAAAATGATGTTTAAAATGATAGGTATAGTAATTTCTTGATTTGATTATTATACAATGTATACATGTATTGAACCATCACATTATACCCCATGTGTATAATTATTATGTATCAATTATAACTAAAAATTAATGAATATGAACAGCATATTTTATATACTTGTTTATAAATTTCATTAAAAAAAGTATTCCAGGTGCTGAAATCATGAATCAATATTTTCAAATTCAAAAGGAAAAACTAGTTCTTAGATGCTACTATTCAAAGTCTACATAGATCCTGAAAGGAAATCACATTTTGAATGTTGCCTTTTGATTAGAAAGTTCACTAATATTTCAAATTTCTATTATGAAGTTGATTGAATAATCCTGGAAAATATGATTTGATATTAAAGCTATAAGAGAATAAGTGTCATCTGTTATGAACTTTTATAGGAGGATTAAGTAAAGTCAATTTGGATACAAACACTTTTGTATATTAGCAAGACACAATTTATCAATGTTAGCCTCAGGCAACAGAGAACACTAGACATTCTCAGTATAAAAACATCCTAAGTAGGTAAAATGCAAATAGTACACATCAAACAGCATTTACTAATCAGATAAAAGCTGACCTGGAACAACCAGTGAGGAAGAGAATCTTTAACATTTTAGTGGCAATTCAGGAAGATGTAGTTATCAACAGGTCATTTAGCATTGCTCTTAATTTCATTGACATATAAATAATATGATTATTACACTTTGATCTCACCAATAATTTATTATATAGTTTCAATAAAAACTTAACCAAAGGTGTTTTTTTACAATGCATCACTGCATTTCACTGGGCCTGTTCAAAGTAAACATTTAATTTTTACTGCATTCAATTATGATTGTCCAAATTGTGGTACACTGCTTTCTAGCTAATTATTAATATTTGGTAAACATTTTACTGAGCATTAGGACTTCCACCAAAATACAAGACTAATTGTATTCATGTTCTTAGTGTGTCAAAGCCTCTATAATAACAAAATAATTTCAACAATTTATCTTTGACCAAGCAGACCAAAACATACACAGGAGAAGGGATGCTCTGTTCCAATAAATAAGGTTGTGAAAATTGGAGAGCCATGGACAAAAGAATGAAATGATGCCTATTACTCACTATACAAAAAAGTTAACTCAAAGTAAAATTTAAAAGTAAGAGCTTACAACATAAAAATTCTAGAAAAAAACTTGGGAAAAACTCTTCTGGACATATGCTTAGGCAAAGAATTTGTGACTAAGATCCAAAAAGCAAATACAATAAAAAGAAAAATAAATAAATGGTAATTAACTCAAATGTATCTGCACAACAAAATAAATAACAAAGTAAATAGAAAACCTACAGAATGGAGGAAATATTCATAAACTATACATCTGACAAAAGTCTAATATGCAAAATCTACAAGGAATTCAAACAAAGAAGTTGGGAAACAAACAAACAAACAAATGATCCCATAAAAAAAATTGGGCAAAAGACAGAAACAGACATTTTTCAAAATAAGATATGTAAATGGTCATTAAACATACAAAAAATGCTCAACATCACTAATCATCAGGGAAATGTAAATTAAAACCACAATGAGATACCACCTTACCTCTGTCAGTATGGCCATTATTAATAAGTCAAAAAACAATAAATGTTGGCATGGATGCAAAGAAAAGAGAGCACATATACACTGCTGGTGGGAATGTAAATTGGTACAACCTCTATGGAAAACAGCATGGAGATTCCTCAAAGAACTAAAAGTAGACCTACCATTTGATCCAGCAATCCCACTGTTAGATATCTACCAAAAGGAAAAGAAGTCATTATATCAAAAAGACATCTGCATAAAAAGGTTTATTGCAGCACAATTCACAATGAAAAGATATTAAATCAACCTAAGTGCCCACCAATTGATGAGTGGATAAAGAAATTGTGGTATATATACATAATGGAATACTACTCAGACATAATAAAGAAAAAAGCACAGATGGTCTTCTCTCATAAATCCTATTCAACACCCATACTACAGGTCCTAGAGCATGTAATAAAAAAGGAAATAAAATGTATACAGGTTATAAAGGAAGAAATAAAACTGTCTTTGTGTGCCAATGATATGATTATTCATGTAGAAAATCCAAAAGAATAAAAAGAAAATTACTCCTGAAACTAATAAACTATACAGAAAATTTTAAAGCTTTAAATTTAATTATGTACAAAATTGAAGTACTTTTTGCATACCAGCAATTAATTGAAATTTGAAAATAAAAATACAACTTTAATTACATTAGTACTCAAAAGATGAAATACATAGATAAAAATCTAACAAACTATATGCAAGATCTCTCTGAAAAATTCTGATGAAGGAAATCAAAGAAGAACTAAATAAATGGAGTTATACTCCAGGTGCATTAATAGGAAGGCAATATTGTCAAGATGTCAGTTCTTTCCCACTTTCTTTATAGAGATTCAATGCAATCACAATCAAAATCAGTTATTTGGTGTATATTAAAATATTGGCAAATATTCTACAATTTATATAGAAAGGTAAAAGATTCAGAATAGCCTATCCTTACCACATTGAAGAAGAAGAATGAAGTTGGAGGACCAGCACTACCTAATTTCAAGACATGCTATAAAGCCACAGTAATGAGAACAGAATAAAGAGTCCAGAAATAGACCCACAAAAAATATAGTCAACTGATCTTTGACAACTGGACAAAAATAATTAAGAACGAATAGTTTTTTCTAAAAAAAAAAAAAAAAAAGGTACTGGAAAAATAAGACATTTACATGCAAAATAATTAATTTAGCCACAAACTTTATCTTTCACAAACATAATCTTAAAATGGACCACAGGCCTAAATTTAAAACATAAAACTACAAAATTTTTATAAGACAACATAAGAGAAAATTTAGGAGAATTGGGTTTGTGATGACTTTCTAGATATAATACCAAAAATACAACTCATGAAATGAAAAAATGATCAGTTGGACTTCATTAAAATTTAAAACTGCTTTGTGAAAGTCACTGTTATGAGAATTAAAAGATGAGCCACAGAGTGGTAGAAAATACTTGCAGAATACATATCCAATAAAGGACCTGTATCCAAAATATACAAAGAACCCTAAGGCTTAACAATATGAAAACAAACAGCCCAAGTTATAAATGGACAAAAGGTCTGAACAGACACTTCACCAGAGAAGATATGCAAATGGAAAATAAGCAAATAAACATTCTTAACTTCTTATATCATTAGGGAATTGTAAATTAAAACAATAATACCACTGAAGACCACTCAAAACAAACAAGCAAACAACAGCAAAACAGTAAGAGATCATCCCATATCTTTTAGAATTACTAAAGTCAAAAAAACTAACAATACCAAATGCTAATGAGAATGTAAAGCAAAAGAAATTCTCATTCATTGCTGTTGAAAAATGATATAGCCACTTTGGAAAACCATCTGGCATTTTCATAAACATAGTCTTACCTAATGATCCAGCTACTCAGCTGCTTGGCATTTACCCAAATGAGTTGCAAACTTATGTCCGCAAAAAATTATACACATAAAATTTTATAGTAGTTTTATTCATAATTACCAAAAGTTGGAAACAACTATGATGTTTTTCAATAGGTGAATGGATGAACAAATATTGATACGCCCATGTAATAGAATACTGTTCAGCAATAAAAAAAGTTGAGCTATCAAGGAATGAAAAAACATGGAAGAACCTTAAACACATACTGCTCAGTGAATGAAGCCAGTCTGAAAAGACTATATACATATGATTGCAATTATATCACATTCTGGAAAAGGTGAAACTAGAGAGACAGTACAGAGATCACTAATGGCCAAGGATTTGAAAGGAGGGAGGGTAAACAGATGAATCTTTGGAGATTTTTAGGGCAGTGCAGTATTCCATATGAAACTTTCATTGTGAATACATAACATTAAGCATTATTCAAAACTTATATAACTGTACAACACAAAGATTGGAGCTATTATAAACATGGACTTTAGTTAATAATAATATACTAATGTTAACTTAAATTTTCTTTAAAACTTTTCAGATGTATCAGACTAAGTTGTTAAAATCATGGGAAAACAACAAGAGAAGGAAGTAGGATGGGTTTGAGGGAGGAATATTGGAATTCTCTGTATGTTCTCCTCAGTTTTTCTGTAAATTCCAACCTGCTGTAAAAATAAAGTCTACTCTTTCAAAAACAAAACTACTTAAAAATCAGTGCATTAATAAGACTAAAAGAGATAATAATCTATCTACCATATCCTAAGATGTGTACTAATATATTGATATGGAGGAGTGTTTATACAGAGAAAATTTTACAGAAGAAAAATTAGGTTTTTTTCTAAGCAATTATTATTTTTTTTTCCAACAAAACTATTGAGTGCCTATGCTGTTTCAGGCAGTATAATAAACACTGAGGGCACAATGGTGAGAAAAAGAGTCATGGTTCTGGCTCTAATAGAGCTGAGTTTGAAGAAGTAAACGGATGTTCAAGAGTTCCATTTCTTTGTGTCAAGTGACAATGGTAGTAAGTACTGTAAAGTAGAATTGTAGGGCCCGATGAGAGCACATACTAATGGATTTTGTCCTAGCCTTGACCTTGTGATAATGGAGAAATAATGAGAAGCTCAAGAAAAAGAATAGTGGGATATAGAGGAGGAAGCAGAACAATAACTATAACAAAAACTACCAACAGAGATACTACAACAAAATGGGGCTAAATGAAAAGAGAAAGATCAAATGGGAACCATGGAAAAGGATGAATATTTAGCTAGATAAACAAAAAAGAGTAAAAAAATAGAGTCCACTATATATTGGATTTAATATAATATCTCACTAAAGATCCCTGTATTAACCACCTAGCTATTTGGAAGAAAAATAAATTTAGATTTCTATTTCATACCTTGAACCAAAATATTATATATATATATATAATACAGGCATATTTAATTTTATTACACCTTGCTTTATTGCACTTCACAAATATTATATCTTTTAAAAACTGAAGATTTGTGGCAATGCTGAGTTGAGCAAGTCTATTGGCACCATTTTTCTGAGAGCAAGTGCTCACTTCATATCTCTGTGTCAGCATATTTTAGCAGTAAAGTAATTTTAAATTAAGGTAGGTGCATTTTTTAGACATAATGCCATTGCATATATTGCGGACTACAATATAAATAAACATAACTTTTAAATGTACTGGGAAACCAAAAAAAATTATTTTACTCATCTTATTGTGATATTTGCTTTATTGCGGTGGTTGGGAACTAAATTTGCAATGTCTCTGAGGCATGTCTTTAGTTAATTTTTATTCAATAAATGTATAAAATATTATGAAAAAATGAGGATGGAAATTTTAATCTCAAGATGAGGAAAAATGCCTAAATAAATTAGAAATAACATTTGCATTGAATGCATAAAACTTAGTTTCATATATAATAAAGCTACATTAAAAAACAGAATGTCACCAGCATTTAAAGAATATGAGAAGAGATGTTTGACAAGTGAGTGAGAGGAGTTGTCGGAGAAACAATATGAAAAGTAGGAGAGTGTGGTGCAAGAAAAAGCTAAGAGAGGATTGTTTCAAGAAAAGGGGAATGGTCAGGCATGTCAATGATGCTGAGTATTCAAACAGAAAAGAAGACGGAGCTGAAGAAATATACAATAAAATCAGCAACAAAGAGTATGTTGTAGTATTACTTATGGAACTAGAATATTTTAGACCCAGTTGCAAGAGGAGTTACGAAGTTCTGCAAAGCAGACTGTTGTCTGAGTTTATTCACAAATTACAGGGAGAAATAAATGTTTAACTGTGGATTTCAGTTCACTTTGCAATGAACAATGTAGAATTTCTGTTGAAAAGTAAAAGTGGCTCATTTATTTTGAACTGATTTGATATTCCAATTTCTTTTAAAGTTATAATTATATTCTATTTTCACTACAAAAGGCATCAAATATCTTCATGAAATTTAGTATGAAAGCATATAGTTACAAAGTAAATTTTCATACACATATCTTTGACAAATCATAGGGCAGCAGAGACATAACCTTCTCTGATATTCTCTTCTGCTTTTTTGGTAATGTCCAACAAAGGGTGAGAAGAGGGTGAAGGTTGATCCATTTTGGACAGAATAATGAGTTCCAGCACAATCCCAGGGAAATATTAAAGGGCAGGTAAATTTGTGCTCCTCAGGTTATTGTAAATGTGAATGCTGTTTTGTAGGGACAAATATCAATCATTATTTTCTTATGTCAGCAGTTTGGCATATGCATTATTTGAAAAGGGGATAAAAGAAAATAACCTTGGACAGATCATATCAAACATGTATGAATTTCAACAGCTTTATAGATGAGTAATGGAAAAAGACTATGAAGACAATGTCAATGTTCTGTATGATTAAATTTCTAAGTAATAGAATTGTAGATAGCTCATCTATAAAAAGGAAGTGGTCTCATTCTACCCACATATTTATGTTTCTTTAACAAGCCTTCCTTTTTTTTTATTTCAGCATATTATGAGGGTACAAACGTTAAGGTTACGTACATTGCTCTTCCTCCCCTCCCTCCTCGAGTCAGAGCTTCAAGAGTGTCCATCCCCCAGATGGTGCACATCACACTCGCTATGTATGTATATACCCATCCTATCCTCTCCCCTCCTACCTGCCCAACACCCAATAATTGTTTGTTTGTTTTTAACATTTTGGTTACATTTTATATCCTTGCCTCTCCCTAGCAAGTGTTAGAGGTATGCACTTCTCTCCACAATTCTCACCACATCCCTCAGATGTGGGTCTACACCCCAAGCCCCAAACCCCTGGTGAACACCACCACCCTTTGAGCACCATAATCAGTTAGTATCAATTTGATAGTGATTACATGTGGAGCCCATTATTCTGATCTTGTGTCACCTCACTTTGGATAATGGGCGTAAACTCAATCCAGGATCATATAAGCGGTGCTAGCTCACTGTCAGTTTCTTAGAATTGCTGGGTCCAATGGTATTTCTATTTTTAGCTCTTTGAGATATCTCCAAATTCTTTTCCACAAAGGTTATACTAATTTGCAGTCCCACCAGCAGTGTAAGAGTGTTCCTGTCTCTCCACTCAAGATGGATAACAGACTTAAATCTAAGGCATGAAACCTTAAGAATCCTAGAAGCCTTCTTAAACAACAGTTATGTTACCCTCCTTTGAAATCATATACCTCTTAAAAACTATACCATTCCTTGTGCACTTAAAATATGCTGTCATTTATGTTTAGTTGCATTGAATAATAAAATGTTGTGAGTTTTGTGTTTTGTTTTTTTTTAAGTTTATGAAATTTAGGTCAGAATAGACTTTACCAACATAAAGGTCACTCTAACTGAAAACAGAAGTGCTAAAATCACAATTTTAGCACTCTTCTTTCTATTTGTCTCAGTTAAGAATGCTATAACAAATTAACATAGACTGATTATAGAACAAAACTTGCATTTTTTTTCCATAGTTTGGCTTAATGATGACAACTAAGCCAAATAAGCACAAGATGGTGAGAGAAAAGAGAATGATAATAACGTTAAAGTGAGATTTAATTGTTTTAAGGAAAATACAGGGAACAACTTTTATGATAAAGCTACACTATTGATAGTGAACAAATACAAGTATTGGTCCTAAATATATAAATATTCATATCAATGTGGGAGGAGAAGCAAACAAGAAATTACTTAGTAACTATGACTTGGGGTCATATCCCGTTGTTTCACGTTCTTTACTAGATACATCCTGACATAACTTAAACTCAAAAATTATTCCCAACTTCTAGCCTGAGACTTTGTGCATTGATTTTGTAACCAAGCATCAGGTTACAAAATCAATGTACACAAATCAGTAGCATTTATATAGGCCAATAACAGTCAAACTGAGAACCAAATCAAAGACTTTTACAATAGCAACAAAGAAAATAAAATCCTAGGAAGATATTTAACTAAGGAAATGAAAGGCCGCTACAAGGAGAACTATGAAACACGGAGGAAGGAAATAACAGAGGATGTAAACAGGTTGAAAGCCATACCATGCTCAGGGATCAGCAAAATCAATGTTGTTAAAATGTCTATACTACCCAAAGTGAAATACAGATTCAATGCCATCCCTATTAAATTATCAACATCATTCTTTGAAGATCTAGAAAAATAATTCTATGCTTCATATGGAAACAGAAAAGAGCATGTAGCCAAGCAACTTTAAGCAAAAAAGAATAAATTAGGAGGCATCAATTTACCAGGCTTCAAGCTATACTATGAAGGTATAGTAACCAAAATAGCATGATACTGACACAAGAACAGAGACAAAGACCAATGGGACAGGACTGAAAACCCAGATATGAAACCATCCTCATAAAGCCATCTGATCCTTGACAAAGCAGACGAAAATGTACACTGGGGAAAATAATCCTTATTCAACAAATGGTGCTGGGAAAATTGGATAGCCACATGTACAAGACTAAAACGGGATCTGCATCTCTCATCTTTCGGAAAATCAACTCACAATGGGTAACAGCTTTAAATCTAATGCATGAAACCAGAAGAATTCTAGAAGAGAAGTATTAGCTCTGGTGATTGCTTCCTGGAATTAATCATGACCAGCGGGGATTTATTGGAACTAACTTTTATTTATTTATTTATTTATTTTTTTGAGACAAAGTCTTACTCTTTTGGCTGGGCTAGAGTGCCATGGCATCAGCCTAGCTCATAACAACCTCAGACTCCTGGGCTTAGGCAATCCTTCTGCCTTAGCCTCCAAAGTAGCTGAGACTACAGGCATGTGCTGCCATGCCCAGCTAATTTTTTTCTATACATTCATAGTTGGCCAATTAATTTCTTTCTATTTTTAATAGAGATGGGATCTCGCTCTTGCTCAGGCTGGTTTCGAACTCCTGAACTTGAGTGATCCTTCTGCCTCAGCCTCCCAGATGGAACTAACTTTTGCTGTATTCACATTTTGTTTTTTTTAGGGACGGTGTGTGCCGTATTTAGCTAATATTTGTAAAAGAGTTTTACAGTTTTAGTAAGAAATAGAGTCTCTAGTTAGATTGGACAATTATTGGCATTTAGCTATTGCATTCTTTTGGTTTTAATTTTAATCCAATAGATGCCATTTAAAGAGTAACTTTAAAAAAAAATGAGTAAATGATCACTGTAGAAAATTTTCAACATATAAGAAATCACAAAGCAAAAAAGTAAATATCACCAGTAATTCACTCAAGAAAACCAAAAGCTCTTGTACAGCAGCCTAGGCAAAGAATTTAGATGACTCCAAAAACAATCACAGCAACAGCAAACATAAATAAATGGAACCTGATCAAATTAAAAAGCTTCTGCACAGCCAAGAAAACTATCATCAGAGCAAATAGATGACCTACTGAATGGGAGAAAATATTTGCATGTTTCACATCCAATAAAAGGGCTGACAACTAGAATCTACATAGAATTCAGGAAAATCAGCAAGAAAAAAATCAAACAATCCCATTAAAAAGTGGGCAAAAGACATGAACAGAAACTTCAAAAGAAGACAGACTACTGACCACCAAGCATATGAAAAAATGCTCAGCATCTGTAATCATCAGAGAAATGAAGATCAAAACCACAATGAGATATCACTTAACTCCAGTGAGAATGGCTTTTATTAAAAAGTCCCAAAACAACAAATGTTGGTATGGATTTGGAGAGATAGGAGCACTTATACACTGCCGGTGGGACTGCAAACTAGTACAATCTCTATGGAAAGTAACATGGAGATACCTCAAAGAACTAAAAGTAGAACTACCATTTTATCCAGCAACCCCACTACTGAGTATTTACTCAAAGGAAAAAAGACATTCTATAAAAAATACATCTGTACCCAAATTTTCATACCAGCACAAGTCACAATTGGGAAGATGTGGAAACAACCCAAATGTCCATCAACATGAGAGTGAATTAACAAAATGTGGTACATGTATACCATGAAATACTACTCAACCATAGAAAATAATGATGAACTAATAATATCTCTTGTATTTTCTTGGATAGAGCTGGAGCCCATCCCTCTCAGTCAAGTATCACAAGAATGGAAAAACAAACACCATATGTACTCACCATTAAATTGGTACTAACTGATCAACACTTATGTGCACATATGGAAGTAGCATTCACAAGGTGTTGGGCAGGTGGGACAGGAGATGAAGGCATGGGTAAATTCACACCTAACAGGTACAGTGCATGATGTCTGGGGTTGGGCATGCTTGTAGCTCTGACTTGGCCAGTGCAAAGGCAATATATGTAACCAAAGCATTTGTACCCCCATTATATTCTGAAATAAAGAAAATAATAAAATTCAAGATTAAAAAATACCAAAAATTATTCCCAATTTCTGAAATAAAGAAGTAATTTTTCTGTCTTAAAATTTTATTATCACATCTAAAAATCTCCTACAAGTGAACAGTTAAAAACTTTAATCCTAATGATCTATAGTAGGTAGGCCTGAATTATCTAAGATAAACAGGAAAAAATGAATAATCAAAAGGCATTATTATTAATGTGTACAATCTTCTACTTTTATTGATGAAATCAACAGCCAAATTGAATGTTAGAATTTTCAAGGAAACCCAAATAGCATCTTTTGTCTTATTTGATATATGAATCAACTTAGAAACATACAAAAAAGTAAGACAAATTGGATATTAAAATTACCTTTTCACCAGTAAAACAGATATTGGAAAATAGAGGTTATATGAGTAAGCAAATTGATCCTAATCCTGAATCCCAGAATTAGAAAGACTTGCCTATGCAGTAGCAAGTATTACTATACTACCTCAGCATACTTCTACTCTAACCCAGTGGCAGCAGGGCCTGTACCTTTAAATATACAGTTTAGAGGAGCAATTAAGAAGGAGACAGAACTAAGTGGGCCCAGTGCTTTATTCCCAACTCAACACTGATTATTCATAAGAAGGTAGGGTGTCACCCTAATGAACATAGCTTCACTTGGAAAAAACACTCAGAGAATAGTAAATAAGGTACATTCTCACTTCCATCTCACCGAAATTTTAGTTAGGCTCTTTATTTGCATGCCAGATCTATGCGTTATTAATATAATCTTACCCATCAAAAGCATCTTCTCATTAAAACTTTCACAAACTAAATATCTTTTCTGTAATTGCCTATGCTCTATGTTTATCAGTAAGTTCTCAATAAATGTACATTCTCATTTAGTGCATGACTGCTAAATAAAATTTCAATATTGACAAAAAATACATTAGTTTCATCTCCAAGGAAAATGATTGTATTGTATGTTAGTGATAATTTTAAAGCTAAAAATCTTATAATTACAAATTTAGCTCATAACTTAAAATGATGAAATCTTTCTACAATTTTTATATGAAAACAAAATAATTTATAATTATTTTCTTTTAAAATATGCTTCAGTTGTTTATTAAAATAAATATTCATATTTTTGTAATTAATTATATCTATAATTAAAAATTAAGTGCATATTTTCATATCATTTTTATTCAGAGCTGATACCTTTTCTTTTATCTCACTAACTGATCCTAAAAAATATATAAAGTAAATATTTGCCTTCAAATTTGCATATTAGCCCAGTAACTTCAATATTTTAGTATGACAATTAAATTGATCTTTGATATTATAAAGTCTAAAGACAATTTCAAAATTACAATCTACTTTATATATAAATAGAAATAACATTGATTTTAAAAACTAAAACAATAAACCAAATTTAGCTAAATGATTAAAATAACAGGTAAAATAATAAAGAAAAATAAAAGATAAATATAATTCTGTAACTTACTTTCAACTGGACTTTCAAAGAGTGTTTTTGGGTTCATTCTGAATTGGTACTGACATAATAGGGTTATTTGCAAGTAATATTTCTTCAGATTAATGGGATAAACTCCCAATCTCTTCTAGATATTTAATATGTTAGTAGATATTTCTGTTATCTGAAGTTTATGTCAATCTTAAAATCTTTGACTTTAAATTATTTCAAGTAACTTACTTGTCTTCTGACTTTCCTAAAATCTGTCTCCTCCAGAGAGAATAAATAAAAAGATCTTAATGTCAGCAGAAGTAGATTTGTATGAAATTTAAAACAACAGATTCACCTGTATAAAATGAAAAACAACAACAACAACAAAGATTTAAAACACAGTCTAAGAGATCAGGCTAATGAGGAGGAAACATGAAAAATAAATTCTCATTTAGGTGGCATTGCTTCTTGGAGAAATTTCTTCTAAATCAAATCCAACTTTTTCTTATTCTTCAAGTGGGGTGAATGGATAAATGCATTTCTTAAGTAAGACAGTCATAAAACTCATTATTAAGATGCATGAGACTCATCATTTTTTTCTCTTATGAGCCATTGTTCATAAAAAGAATAATAATGAATTCTGATGAGGAAGTAAACACTCAAGAATAGTTTAGCAACTATAAGATTTGTGTCAACTCCTCACTAATCCCAGCTTGAAGTATTCTAGCATAGAGCTTCTCATATAATTGTGGTAAAGAAAAATATTTTCCCTATTAATCAAACACCAATAGTTTTTTAATGCACTAAAATGAATTATTAGAAGAATAAAATTTTAAAAGATACAGAAAATATAAGCCCAAACTGTATCAGTAAATTCAAAAGCCTCTCAGTCAAATGTTCCTAATGAATATAATTGAATAAGCATAATATAGGGAATATAAAAAGATAATTAGTAAAAAATAAATGCATGCTTATTGAAAGAAAGGGTGGTTATACACAGTTAACAAAAAGAATCAACATCACATCTCAACATATCCTCATTCCACAATTACAAGCAGCCACCACAACTTTTGAATTAAATAGCAGTTCTCTCTATAAAATACCTATATACATACTTAGAAAAAAGTGTACATCTATATTATAAGTCCTTACTGTGAAAAGTTTCTTTGCTTCTTAATCTATCTAGTGTAGGTTGGACTTACAATATGATTCTTATGGATATTGAACATCACAACTATTAACAACTTTCATCGTAGAGAAGTCAATCTCACTGAGTTATGTTGATAGAAATAGAACAAATATTTTAAAGCTATTTTTGCAACTTCAGGATTTTCATTTTTTAATTTTATTTAAAATTAAAGAAGAATGATGATCTTTATCATTGACTTGGTTATTAATTAGCCTTCGTAAAAAAGCAACCCAAAGTTGTCCTAGAAAGGACAAGTGGAAATTCATACTTCCTGTTTATTAAACATATTAGGTCCAACAAATCTATTCAATATTTTAGAGCAGCAATATGTTTTAGTAATCAATTAATCCAAATTTCTCTTTTTCAGATGACACATATCAACCAAACAACAAATTAATTATTAAGCATTAAGTACCTATTGAAGATTGCTTTCAAAGATAGCTGCAACAGTCATTTCCATTCTACAAGCACTTTCACAGTAGAATTTGCCACTCCTCCCAATAACAAGTTGAATCTATTTTTTTCCTCCATTGAATCTCAGCTAGCCCTGGGATTTACTTTTATCAACAGAATGAGGAAGACATGAGTTCTGAAACTAAATTTTAAGAAACTTTGCAACTTACTTTTTGACCCTCTTAGGAAGCCTCAACTGTCACATAAAGAAATCTAGATTATCACTATGAGGATGCCAATGTAAATAAATGCTCTGAATGGTGGAAGGATGGAAAGCCACAAGGAGAAACTCAGAGGATAATGGCCCATGAGGAAAGAGAGGTCTTGGAAGTCCTAGACCTCTATAGTCCATCCTAGATATAAGGTCAGACATATGAGGTAATAATGACCCGGCAACCTCAAGGTGGAGCTAAGAAAAGCCATCCTCATTGGACCTCCCCCAAATTCCTGATTCACAGGATAAAATAAAATGGCTATTACATTAAGCCACTAAGTTTTGGAATGGTTTAAGTAACTAAGTTTTGAGGGCATCTCAAGAGAGATGGCATCTAATTATAAGTTCATAGTCTAGAGGTGATTTAATAAATTCATATATTGTTAGCTCTAGGAATGTTTTAAGCAACACATTGGTGTAAATTCAAGATGTCACTGTAATAGAGGAGAGTTAGGTATGTGAGTAACAGATCAGCAAACATTTTACAAAATAGGTGATTATAGAGTCAAATTTTACTCAGTCTTTCATTCATTCATCAAATATTTAATGCATACATAACCTGTGCACTGTAACAATATATGAAAGTGAGAATATCATGTTTTTTTTCCCATAGAAGTGATGTTCTAAAGGTGAATTGAAGGACTATGTGAAGAAGTAGTAGAATATGAACTTGAAGAATTAAGTAGAGACTAGATCATAGAAGATTTTGAAACTATTCCAGATACTTTAGATTTACATCTTTGTAAACTGGAGCAATACTTCAGAACATTATGCCTGAAAGAGATAATTTGAAATGTAAAAAAATGAGAAAAATTTATCTTTTCTAAGAAAGAATCTAGAGAAGTCATTGGTTGATTGGATCTACTCAGAAAAGAATATTGATGAAAAAAAGCACAACATGCTCCATACATAGATTCTGTATCCTTTGCAAATTACTCATAAAAAATCCAAATACTAGATCTTCATAAATGCATAAAAATCAGGTTAGATTTATTTATTTATTTATTTATTTATTTATTTATTTATTTATTTATTTATTTTGAGACAGATTCTAGCTTTGCTGTCCAGGCTAGAGTGAGTGCCGTGGGGTCAGCCTAGCTCACACAGCAACCTCAAACTCCTGGGCTCAAGCAATCCTCCTGCCTCAGCCTCCCGAGTAGCTGGGACTACAGGCATGCACCACCATGCCCGGCTAATTTTTTCTATATATTTTTAGTTGGCCAATTTATTTCTTTCTATTTTTAGTAGAGACGGGGTCTCTTTTAGTAGAGACTTGCTCTTGCTCAGGCTGGTTTTGAACTCCTGACCTCGAGCAATCCTCCTGCCATGGGCTCCCAGAGAGCTAGGATTACAGGCATGAGCCACCTCGCCCGGCCAGGTTAGTTTTAACTAACAGTTAAAACAGTTCTTCTAAGGTTGACTTTATTAAAATATGCCATTGAAATTATTATTTTTTAAATCAATAATTATATAAAATTTCTAGCAGGATATAAAATGTCAAAATGGTCTTTTGTTGTAAAATGGAGTCTCTAATATGTTTTGGGGGAAATAAAACTAGAAATTAATTTTTAGCTGCTTTTTTTTACCATTTCAGATTTATTTTATTTGATTGTTAATCAAATAATCTTCTTTTATTTAAGTTTTATGAACTACAAAAAATACCATTTATCTTTTCCTTATAGAAAAATAAATTTTGAGTTAGATATATAAGAATTATGGCTCTAATTTTCCTTTTCACAAGTTAATATACTAAACTATGAATCATTCACAAATGTGCTGCACTTCTAATGTCAAATATTTACAGTGGTTTTTGACATAAAATAAATTAAGTTTGCTTTAGGAAGAGTGGCACCTTGAAATTATTGAAATTGAATTTTTTACTCCATGTAAGTTTAATTATGAAGTGGACTCTAGCTCCTGGTTGGGAAAAAAGAAACTATCCATTTTATTAGCTCATAGTTTTATAAAACCAAACTATTTCACCCTGCATAATATAAAAGTTTAAGCATTGTATAAACTTTTAGCAAAACTCTAAGTTTTAACATCATGGATAAAGAATGAACTTAGCCAACTCAAGACCTTCTCTATGATGAAGAATGTGGAATTACTAGGATATTATTTCCAGGAATAACCTATTTAACAATATAATATATAATACTGATAAAGAATTATTTTACTCTACATTATGTTCTTATTCTTATTCCTTTTCACCATTTATATTTTAAAAATGTTTTATTAAATAAAACATTTTCCCTTTTAATATTTATTGCCATATAATCACATTCCACTGAACTTACTTCTCAATGCTTGTATTGAGGATAGTTTATATATCCATTTTAATTTGGCTCTTCAACAGCTGAATTATTTTTGTTCCTCCTCACTAAATTAATGTGGTTGGTAATAAATTACTCAATATAATGGTCTTATTAGGAATGGAACATCAACTAAAGGCACATATCTGCATGGTGCTCTAACAATCTGTTTGCAAATAATTAGCACTCAAAGGTATACCAAAACAGGAAGTTAAGTTCAGTGAAGAACAACAAAGAGAAAAATTGCTTAATGATTCAAGCTTCGAAGAAGGATACAATTTATTCCATATGACTTTTGGTGAATTATAATGTATTAGAAATATATTTTGCCTCTCTTTTGTATTAGCGATACATGAAACTAAAAAATAGTATTACTCCAACATTCAATATAAGTACAGAGGGGGAAAGTCCTATAAAAGATATAAAGAAGTTTGGGGAAGATTGAAAAACATGCAGAGAAGCAACCAGTGTTGAGAAAGCTTAATTTCAAATGCTTGAAAGAGGCAAAAGCAAGGTCTTTGAACAGGCATGATACTGATAAGATTCAGGATTAGGCCAGGCATGGTAGATCTCGCCTGTAATCCTAGCACTCTGGGAGACCAAGGCGGGAGGATCACTTGAGGTCAGGAGTTCGAGACCAGCTTGAGCAAGAGCGAGACTCCATCTCTACTAAAAATAGAAAAAATTAGCCAGACAACTAAAAATATTCATAGAAAAAATTAGCTGAGCACGGTGGCACATTCCTGTAGTCCCAGCTACTCAGGAGGCTGAAGCGGAAGGATCACTTGAGTCCAGGAGTTTAAGGTTGCTGTGAGCTAGGCTGATCCCCAGAACACTAACCTGAGCAACAGAGTGAGACTCTGTCTCAAAAAAAAAAAAAAAAAAAAAGAAAGAAAAGAAAAAGAAAAAAGTTTCAGGAATTAAAGGTAATCAAGTGTCTTTGAAAGAGAGGCATAAGGTAATTCTACAAAATGGTTTGAAAGTTTAAGAACAATTAGTACCCCAAAGTTTCTCTTACATCCAATGCTGTGAGCCAACTATCACCTTCACCCTTTCTACTGAGAGACAGAGAATATACTACAGTATAAGTCATCCAACGCCAAGAATATCATGAATAACAGAGGACAGGGGAATATGTTTTTAAAAAAACAGAGGTATTAATTAAAAGCCAAATTTCTAAATAAATAGTGGCCAGGCAGCCACTTTGTGCTTAAATCTCCAAGAACACTGAATATTCTTCAAAGTCCCACATCACCCTCTCCCTCCTTCCATCCCAAAACACACACGCGCACACACACACACACACACACACACACACAACCTCTCTTACCACAGATGAAATTGGTGGTTTCTTCCCTGGAGAACCTAAGCAGGCCAAGATAACATCTATACATTCTGACATTTATCCACATTCTAATGAAATAACTGGATTCACATCAGCGTACTTCATAAAAAAACCACCACTTAATAAGTCCCAAGGTACACAGAGATTTCAATCAATTGGTGTTTTAGTTTTAAATATGGCACTGCTAACAGTCACCAACCATTTGAGCAAAAAATTTAGTATGAAAAATAAACACCTGAGAGGCAAAGACAGAGAGACAAACAGAGAGGGGAAAAAAAGTACAAAGTAAAGGAAATATTTTAAAATTATAAATAACATAATCAAATAGATAAGTTGATATTGATCATGAAACCTGAATGGGGTTGGTAAAGAATAAAATGAGAAAAAATAATTATCCCTAGGATATTAAGTATATGACAGAGATTAAAGATGTCAAGAGTTAAATTAACAGATTTATAGAATATGAGAATATAAGAGAAAAACGTAAAAGGATAAACAATTTTAAAAAGTTACAGACACTACAGTGATCTATATTCAATCCATAAGGATTCCAGGAACTTAAAATAGAAAAATTAGAAGTGAATAAATCCACTAAGTCATATAAGAAAACTTCCCAGAAATATGAACATAGACACTTGTGTTAAAATAAACCATTGAGTAGCTTGCCAATGAATTAAAAAATAAAATAACAATATTATCAAATTTCACAGCAGTAGCAAAATTTCAAAAAAAGTGAAAGAAATAGAAAAATGGCAGGGAACAGTAATTGAAATAGCATTCTCAGCAGCAAAGGTAGATGAGAGAAGACAGTAAATGTATTGCTTTCAGAAGTCTGGGGGGAAATCAGATCCAAATTTTCTAAGCCAGTATTTCAATTAGGTATAGAGTTTTTTGTTTATCTGTTTGCTTCTTTTGTTTTTGATTTTTAAGGCATTTCGAGATATCCTATATCTCAAAAATGTTATTACCTGTACAGTTTTTCTCTTAACACACCAAAGGCTATGTTTTGCTCAAAACACAGAATAAAATCAAGACAGAACAAGCCATGGGATTCAGGATATAGAGAATGTAATGAGAAGAGTGATAAAGAAAATTCCCTGGATGATAACTCTGTAGTGAACCAGGGGAAAAATCAAGCCAGTTGGAGATTGGGGACAAAGTATTCCAGGAGAGAGAGCTTAAGGGTTGGGGTAAGGGGAGAAAGGGGGGATGGCAGGGAGATTGATAATAATTATTAACTATATAAAAAGCAAAAAAGTAACAAGTTGAAGAAACGGCACTTGTTTCCTCATTGAAGAATATTTTCATAATAATTGGAAAAATGCAACAATTGTGCCCCAGAAGGTAAAAAAGTTGTAAAGGTAGTAATAGAACTTGAGATCAAGAGAAAAAGGGAAGTAGAAGAATAGAGTGCTGTGGTTGTTGTATGTATGCATGTTCCTCTTTTTTTTTTTTTTTCTTTTTTTAATTGTAAGCTCTAGTTTTATTGGGTCATCTACTGATCAATACAAACATAAAAAATAAATTTCCAGTCATGAAAAATTAGGGAGTTGAACCATTCTCTTAACTTGAGTACAACTGAAAATCCTGGAAATTTTTTTAGCAGACTTTATTTTTTAGAGCAGTTTAGGTTCACAGCAAAATTAAGCAGAAAGTACAAACAGCTCCCATATATAATGTTGTCCCCACAAATACAATCTCACCCATTATCAACATCCCAGACAAGAGAGTCACGTTTGTTACAATTGATGTACTGACATTGCTATCATCATCACCTAAAGTCCAAAATGTACATCAGGGTTCACTCTTGGTGGTGTCCATTCTACGAGCTTTGACAAGTGAATGAAAGCATGTATCCACCATTGTAGTAACATTTAGGATAGTTTCACTGTCCTAAAAATCCTCTGTGTTCTGCCTGAAAAAAATGTATTTAAAAAAAAATCTAGTTGAAGATATTAAAGAGATAATAAGACAGTGAAAAATTACTGGTCCATTATCTAGGAAAAGAGAGAAACCCAAAGAACTGGCCATAGCTTTGTAGCTATCTTATCTTAAGAATGTATTTCACTGCAGAAGAGGCATCTAAGAGACTGAAAAGTTGGGCAGCACTTTTCAAAGCTCCACAGACATCAGGCCATAAACATTTTGTCCAGGGTCTACCAAGTGTAGAATAAGGATGCATTAAAAACTAGGAATATAGACAAATCTGAAGTACCTTGTCCCTCATAACAACCGCAACTGAACATCAGATTATTTTTACCCAATTTCCCATCTATTATAATTTTTATTTTACATGAAAACATTCCTTTAGATGTTTTTGAGACAATCTTGCTGGCAATAAATTTTATCGATTTTTTTTAACATCTGAAAATGTCTTTATTTTACTTCTGAAAAATATTTCCACTAAACGGGGAATGATGGTTTGATTTTTCTCATTAGCACTTAAAATTTTTATTTTCATTTCCTTCTGGCTTGCATGGTTTCTGATGAAAAAAATCTAAGGTATGATCCCCCTGAGGACTGTACCCCATGCTCCATATATCCTGAAGTCTCTTCACTCTGTCTGGTAAGAAAGCAAATTATTTCCAGCCTGTGTGAACTCTAGGACTTGTTCTGCCTAGAGCTTTTTACCAGGATTTCTGTCTCTGTGAATCATGTAAAACTACATTATAATATTTAATTCCAATTATATAAAACAATGACACTTGATCCCCTTCCTCTTTTCTTTGAAAATTATTTCAATTTCTACTTCTCTTTTTATATGTTCTCTATCATTTTCTCTGTGTAGTTCTCTTTCGTTCTCTTTCTCTCCTTGTCTCCCTGTCTTCCTGTTTCTGAACAAATGTTTTCCTTCCTGACAAGCCTCTTTATCCCTACTTGGCAGGTTAACCATCACTCTTTTGTTTAGGCAAAAGAAAGAATGGCAGGGCTATCTGTGTAGTGGGCACTCTTTGTTGTGCCTGTTCACTTACGATTAATAGTGTTTTTCTGTAGACAAGTTGTATGTACAGAAGAAAAGGTTTAAGGCAGTGCTTCACAACCCAGGGTGTCACAAGTATTGCTACATTTAGGATCAGCAAAAGAAAAAATGGTACCATTAGCCAACGGCTAAGAATTGCACATTTTCTGCTGTTCATAGGACACTGAAGAAAACAAAAAAGAATTGCAAATAACCAGTAGCCCATGTTATCTTACAGATGCACTTGGTAAACCTTATACAAAAAATGCTGACTACTAAAAGAGGTCAAATTGGGAAAATCATAGAATTAAAAATTTAAAAAACAAAGTATAGGAAACGCATTGGGTATCCTTATGTTGTCTAGTCACCTATGCAATGTGCCATCAAGGAATAAAGAGAGAGATTCACTATTCTAGGGAACAGTTGAAAATAACTTCTCCTATGAACTGAATGTGTGTGCACCCTCCTCTCCCAAATTGATATGCTGGAATACTAATGCTCAGTGATATGGTCTTAGGAGATGAGGTCTTTAGGAGGTACTTAGGTCGTAACGGTTGTGCCCTTATGAATGGGAGTAGTGCTCTTGTAAGAAGAGAGATGAGAGCTTGCCCTTTCTGCTCTCCACCATGTGAAGATGCCAGGAGAAGATGGCAAACCAGGAGGCAGACTTTCCTCACACCCTGGATCCATCAGTACCTTAATCCTGGACTTTCCAGTCTCCAGAACTGTGAAATATAAATGTATGTTGTTTAAGCTGCTCAGTCTATGGTAGTTTTTTCAGCTTGAATTAAGATACTACTCGAGATAGCATAAATAATATATTCTGTGGCTATTCCTCATCAGGAGTGATAATGAGGAACAAAACAACAGGAAATCAGTTGTTTTGGGGAGGAGAATGTGTCTCTACTCATCAAGTAAAATTGACTATGAGGAGCCCAAGACTGGATATCCCTGCTTTTCAGAACAAAAATCGCTTAATATTTCAAACCTAAGAAATAGCAATTCATAATATTATGGGCATTTATATATATATATTTTTTTTTTGAATTTGTTATATTTTTCTTTAGCACATGGGTTAACTTTTCTATTGCAATTTTTAAATAGGCATTAGAACATTTATCACTAAAAACACTATTTAGTTTCTTCCTTCATTTTTTATAACAAAGAATATAGTGTATAAAAATCTTGCAGGCCCGAACAAAGCCAAAGTGGCTCATTGTATTTAATAATGTTTTGTGTAAAGTATACACTAAGTTTCATAGGAATTCAACTATGAATATAGAGTAGGCTGATCAAATTTCAGACTGTATTTTGGCTCTTTAAATGTTCATATCTAATTCTTTCTAGGTATAAATTTGGGTTTTTACAGCATAAAAACCATGGTGGCAATTTTCGATGTTTTTATGGAGATCAATCATGAAAGTCTTATGATATTTTATTATATATTATAAGAAATAAATATCATAAAAGGAAATGGCATAGCACTGATACCATTTCAGTTTTCCCTTCATCTTACATAACTAATTTGGTTGATTTTAATTTCCAGGAGAAAATAACTTCAGGAAAAGCAGTCAAGGACCATGTGCACCAACATTTCACCACAAATCAGACCTGAATCTCACTAAATGTTCATTATTTCTATCCAATATTGTGTGAGCTACCCAGCTTGCACAGAAGGTCAGAAAGCATTAAACCAAATCTGGGTTTTGCACAAATAGAGTGAAATGTGGAATGACATAGCACCTAACACAGTCAGCTGTGATTCAAGATAACTGATGTACAAGGGCAAAGTTATCAGCCTGCTGAAATTGATCTGGGCTAAATCACTTTGCTCTCTCTGAGGCAACCAAACTAGTGAGGACACTATAATTTAGTGCCCCAAACATGGACATAAATGGACTCTACATGGCATTCTAACTTCAGACCAAGTGTCTGTAGGCAATAGCCAAGTATCCGAATCTCACTCTAGTGAATAAATATACTTGAGAACTCTGAATCATGTTGGGGAAAAAAGATAGATTTTTCTGTAATATTTTGCTAGCTACATATTTTTTTTTCTTTTTTAAAAGTCATTTTTGCTTGCTGAATTTTATTTGTATTAGTGTACCAGGTGCTTTAGGCTAGGTTTTTATGAAATTTTAAAATATTTTAATTGGTTACTGGTGAGAGGAATTCAAAGGAAAATTTAGCCTATACATAGAAGATATTTTTGCCTCAATATTCTATTAGTGACTCTTACTTGGGTAGGTATTAACTCAATGATTTGTATTATAGGATTATTCACTAAAAATGATTAATTTTAAATAGACTGATAAAACTGTGGTGTATATATACATAAAAGAAGGAAATTCATACATAAAAAAAGGAAATTCTGTCATTTGAAACAACATGGATAAACCTTGAGGCCATTATGCCAAGTTCAATAAATTAAGCAGAGAACGATAAATTCTGTATACTATCACTTATATGAGAAATCCAAAAAGGATGAACTTATACAAAGAGAATACAATTAGAACAGTGGTTGCCAGGGGCCAGGGGGAGAAGGAAATAGGAAGATATTGGTTATGGTGTACAAACTTTCAGTTATAAGATGAATAAGTTCTGGGTTTCTAACATACAGCATGGTGACTATAGTTAATAATACTGTATTATATACAGTAAGTCCTCATTTAACATCTTTGATAGGTTCTTTGAAACTGTGACTTTAAGGAAAGGACCTATAAGGAAACCGATTTTGCCATAAGCTAACTGATATAAACAAGAGTTAAGTTCCTAAGATATATTTCTGGTCACAAAACTGGTCGTAAAACTTGTAAAAAGACCAAAGCATTTCAATGTTAAACATTGACATAAATGTGAGCTATATGTACATTTAAGAAAGATTAACAAAAACAAGTGACATAATTATTTAACCAATTATTCCAGTTGTGGAATATCCCTGGGTGTCTGGAACCCTTCAGCATAGCTCAGGGCTTAAGGTGGGAACCAGCCCTGGAACGGGGGCGATTCAATCGTAGGGCACACTTACACACACCCACGCTCACTCAGATGAGGACCATGGAGACACACCAATTCACCTAACATGACTTCTTTGGGATACAGGAGAAAACCTGAGTACTTGGAAAAACCACACACGGACATGGGAAGTATGTGCAAACTCCACGCAGACAGTGGTCCCAGGTGGGAGTCATTCTGTTTTTCTCATGAACATTATAGTGAGCCAATGTTGAACAAAATGATGTGATTTGAAGAATGTGCTGTAGTTGACATTTGTTGAGAGTGTATATCTTAAATGTTCTCAGCACACACGAAAAATAATAACAATAAATAATATATGAGGTGATAGATAAGTTAATGAGCTGGTGTATGGTAATCATTACACTATATATATATACATTATATATCAAAACACCACATTATACATGATAAATATTGTCAATTTTTAATTTGTCAGTTATAGCTTTAAAAAGCTAGAAAGAATAAATAAAATAAAGGAAGCAGCATTGTAAAAAATGATGGTTAACTATGGACCACCCATAAGAGTATTAAATCTGTGTTATTAAACAGAACTCTTCAGCACTGTGGTATTCACGCTACTGGGAATTTACTTATGATTATTAGGTAACTATTTATGGCATTAATTTGAATGTTAAAATAAGAAAGTTAAGCAAAAACATGGCCTCTATAAGCTCATTAAAAATAGTATTACATAGATTCATATGAAAAACAACACAATGAAAGAAAATAATTTTGCTTCAAACAAAAATAGAATAATTACTGAAAAATTATTGGGACTTTGTACAATATGACTTTATCTAGATTCAAACATAGTGAGAAAATTTTGTTACTACTAATACAGAAGTTATTTCAGAAGGAAGTATATAAAATTTATCTAAATGTATACCTTACTGTTTACGTAAAGAATATACTCCCTCCCTAACGTAGACATTTCTCCCTGATAAGGCAAAAGGGGTTCTCCTCGGCATCTGTCCCACCTCTTCCTAGATTCCATTTCAATAATCAAGGTTTGGCCACAGCAAAACCCAGTATGGCACATTCTAAGCCTTAAAAGGGCAGAAAAGGACTAGACAACAAAGGAGCTATGGGCATTATCCAGCATGTACCAGCAGGATCCAAATGAATATCCTTGCTACTGAATTTTGAGAGTGCTTAATCAAGGGGGTCAGAATACAAACTAAGGAAGAGTTTATTAAATTTGGAGTATTCCCTTAGGATACAGGATATGATACCCTACTAAAGACCCCATGGGGTGATGAAAACTCAGTGCTAGGCTGGCTTCTAGAGGTTTGCAGAAGACAATAGCCCAAAGGGAGGGAAGTTAAAATGCCTGAAATTTAATGTGCAGATAGGGATTAAAATACTCAAAGAAACAAGAATGTTGGATTAGATATATTTTATGAAGAGAAGTGCTCCCAACGCCAGATTTGTTTCCTAGGAAGGCCCAGAGTACTCATCATTCACCAAGCTATTAGAAATGCAAAAATAAGAGTCATCAGCATCCCTAATATGTTTAACAATGGCTTTCTCTTGCAGGCCAACTCTGCTGTTGTAAAGCTTCTTTTGTTGATATCAATGGAGATAATGGGCTCTACACCAATTGACATCAGGTGGCACAATGCTTAAATTACAAAAGTTAAGGGATCACAATTATCATAATGACCTGCAAGATAGAAGTGTAAGACAAGGGGTTTGACCTGCAAAGAGTTGTGGAGACGGTTAATTAAATCTGGCATCTTCAAGAACAAAATAATCGGACATCAAGCAAAAATAAAATGGGTGAACATAAATCTGAAGCCATTTCTTCATAAAAAGTTACAATTCTTTGGACATTTCCCACATCTGAGCCGCTGTTCTGTACATTAATTAAAGAGATAACTGAATTCCCAGGAAGAAGAACTCTACAATGTCATAGCAAATATAAACATCAATGTGTCTTCTTTCCTTTCCTGTAGCTGACTATATATTAGTGAAAAGGAATTACTCAGATATTTTGAGGACTATTGGATAGAGAGTCTGAATTGATAGTGATACCTGGAGAGCAAAGCTGTCACAGTTTCCCTGTTAGAGTGGAAGCAAAAGAAGAAGGAGCATACTGGCCAAAGTCCAGGTAACTGTTATTACACAGAGTGTACAGATCCAGCTGGTGTCATTTTCTCAGCCTTTGAATGTATAATTCAGACTGATACACTTAGCAGAGTATCCCCCACATTAGATCATAGCCTGTGAGATTATGGAAATCTCTATGACTGCTGCTCCACACAGGATAAAAAAATTAAGTCAGAATCACATCTTGAGAAGATGGGAGAGATGAGGGCCACCTCATCTAAAGAATGCAATAAAGTAGTGCTCCCTTTCATATCTTTGTTAGACATACAAGCATATCCTTGTAGAAAGCAAATGAAAATTGGAGTGTAGTTGTAGACTACTGCAATCTCAACGACACAGTAACATTGAGAGCATTTTTCATGCCAGGTATAACATTGTTTCTAGAGATGATTAATGTGGCTTCTGAAACATGGTATACAACCATTGTTTAAGTGAATGTGTACTTTTCTATCACGATCAGGAAAATGGATCAGAAAAATTTTGTAATTATATGAAATGGACAAAAATACATTTTTTCAATTTTGCTTCAGGGATATATTAAGGCTGTCAAACTCAACATAATTTGAATATGCCTAAACCACCTGGACTTTCAAAATATCAAATTGCTTTTTCATATCAATGATACCATGCTGATCAAGCATAATAATCAAGAGGTGTCTTATGTTCTGGAACCCCAAGTATGATACATATACTCCAGAGAGTTGAAAATTATCCCTACAATCAACGAATCAAGGATTATCCACTCTAGTAAAGATTTTAATGGTCCAGTGGTTGGGGAAACCCAGAACATCCCCTTCAAAGTAAAGAGTAACTTGCCTATTCTTCTATCCTCTGCTACAAATAAGAAAGTACAATAGCTTTCATTTTTTTTCAGATTCTGGAGAAAATGCATAATACTACAATAAATACTGCTCTTGTAAACATACTGGATAAGACAAAAGTCTTCCCCTATTGGGTGAAACTTAAAGAAATAAAGGATGCTGTATGAGGCTCACTATCTCAAACCTTGCCACATGGGCCATAAGAACCAGAAAGCCTATTATGATGGAGATGTCAAGAGCAGAAACTTATGCCAAATGGAGTTCATGGCAAGCCTCATTAGGAGAATAATACAATAGGCTCTTGGAGTTCAGGAGCAAGTACTTACTAAGCAAAGAATTATGCACTCATTAAGAAAGACTCTTGGTGTGTTACTGGGCTCTGTTAGAATTGAACATTTGACCATGATGTACTACCAAGAGACCATGAGTTTGTAACTATGCACTCTATGAATAAATAGCATCTTCTTGGACTCATCAAGGCAAGCATTCGATTTCCCCAGCATTCAATTCCACTGTAAATTAGAAATGATACATCTGGTCAAGATCAGGCTACACCAGAGGGTATATGTAAGCTGTATTAGCAGGTAGCGCTAAAATTCAAGAAACCACCATAGTTGGACCAGTGTCCCTCCCTCAGCTCATATCTACAGACATAGTGCCTCTCATACAGCCTGCTGAAGGACAAGGATACAGCCTAAGCTTAGTTCACAGATTAGTTGTCTCACTATCAGGGTGCAAGCCAAAAACTGATGACGGCTGAATTAGAGGATATTCAGTGTTGGCTTTGAAATAGTAAAAATCTATTACTGGCTAGGAAAGCAGTAAAAGTGTATTTATTTTAATATTAATTATCCTAAAACAAGAAAAAAAACATGAATTGGAATACAAGAAATAATGCACATAGTGCAGAATTATTCCTCTAACTGTTTTGGCTTCTAACACTGCAGTATAGTTGTTTCCATTCCTACCTAAACAGAATGACCTATGGGCTTTGTTATCTTGAGAGAAACATAATTATCTGCTGCATTTGCAACTTCATGGATTATTAAGATGAATTAGGACTTGCGTAGACTTAGGAAACAATACTTTCTGATTTAACACTTTTGCAAGATTTAGGAAGAACTCAATGGCAATTCTATAACTTTAGAAACTCTGAGACAGGAAACACTTTTAGATAAAGTTTAATAAAAAGAAAACCAATTATATTCAACTAGAGTGCTCAAAGCCACTTGTAAATTATTCTCTCTTCAGACTAATAATGAACGATAGAAAGGGAAATACAATTGCATCCATATTTCCACAATCCAAAGTTAATTTTATGTATATTATTTGCATATGATATGCAAATGATTTGTTCATTCTTGTAATTCATGTGTAATTATATGTAAGCTTCTTACCCAGAATTTTAAAGTAAATCCAGTAGGATTAAAAATGGTGATTTATTACATAGCTTTTAAACATCACAATTATTAATTATTTTAGTGACAAAATTTTTTCTATAGTGTGGATGATTTAGGGAGATCTGTATTTAGGGAGATCACCCAAATTAGAGTAATTGTTAAAAGATATAAAGCAATTAGATTTTTGATATACAACAGAAGACTTGTATCATATGCTGATTACTTTTACAGCACCCAGATTAATATTGAATTCAAATGTTTCCGCCATACATGTGAACTGAGGTCACATAGTCCAGCTTTGAGATAATCATGAATATAGTATTGAATGGAAATTTTCCCAAATTTATCCTGAAATTTTGAGATTTGGTAGTTAGGATATTTGATAAGTTCTTAGTTAACCTCCTTTTTGGTAGGAAATGGGATGTTGGCAATATGCAGCACAAACTGAAATCAAAATCACTCACATTACTACAAGTTATAGTGTGTGGTGCCATATATATAGAAAGAAAAGCTTTGAGAGATTAAGTGGTTATGACAGTCACAATTCATGAAGACCAATGGTCACAATTCATGATTACAAAGATTCTGGGGATAGACTTGCTGCCAGCTTCTGTCTGCCTTTAAGAGCATACCTGGAGGAAAAAAATGAATTTAAGCTTGTATTTCTAAATGAAACCTCAAAGAAAGATTCAGAAAGTTTTTATGGAGCCTTAAAACAATAACTGGAATTGGCAGTGCAGACAAGCCTGAAGATTCTGCCCAGAATCTGGTGGTAGATTACACAGATGCTAAACCATTTATTTAAGTGCACAATCTTAACCATTCATTACATGTGAAGTTAAATGGGTTGTTTATATGGAAATGGGGCTTTGAAATTTAGGATGGGGACATTTGGGCAGGCCCAGATGAAGCTAAGATCTTTGACATCCTAATTTTCCTTGAAATTCCCTGGCCATTGGAAGCAAGGCCCACCCCCTCATTTCCTAAGAGACCAGATTTTTCTTATATTAGAGCAAACAAACAACCTTCCTTCAATGACCTTCCTTGGAGTAACTGCCTCAAAAGGGGACTCTATTCTCTCACCAACCCATCACTGTGATTTAGATGCCAGTGTATCTCAGCAGAGGTGACAGCCTTCTCTGAGAGAAGATTAATTATAGTTGTAGGGTATTGTTGACTTACTTCACAAGATTCTTAGAAACAAGAATGGAGATAGATTCTAAGAGAATTCAGTCACTGAATAAAAAATATAAGATTGAATCAGACCAAATCTAATATTATGCATTCACTCCCCTAGGAGTGAATTAGGGATGCCATGTATTGGGAGTGGTGTTAAAAGTCTGTTAGACTGGCTAATTAAAGCCTGAACTTAATAGTAGTCTATAGCTTTTCAACTCCAAGTGTGGTCAGGGAACCATCTGGGAGTATAATTTGGGAGCTTTAGCAATGCAGAATCTGAAGTCCACACTATAGGTACTGAATCAGTCTCTGCATGTTAGTAAGCTATCCAAGATTTTTGCATGTATATTAAAGGTTGAGAAGTAGTGTCTTTAAGTCAATGAGCTTCCTAGTGATTCTGTAGAGAAAGGAGTTCTAAGAATCAGAAATCATAAATGTTATTGTGACTCCACTATGCCTGTTCAGATACTCTCTAACTATACCATGTAGGAGTGCTCCTGAACATTCCCTGTGTTAAAGCTTTATGAAGGTGAATTGATGGAGACAACATACTTGAAATTTATTGTAAACCTTTGTCACACTTTTCTTCCTTAGGCTGAAGATGACAATGGTAAATGCTGCCATAGAATGACATAGAACTATAGTTATTAATTCAGCTTTATGACTATTATTTTTAATAATTACTTCTTCTTCTGTCTCTTTTTTTTTTTACTACTTTATACTCCTTGTACCTGCTACCTTATACAATAAGCAATAATGGTAGATAATGTTGCAATCAAGGCTTTAGGTGTGTGACCGAATGCTTGCATTTATTTGTTCAGCAACAGATTCATGTAGTTAGGACACAAACTTATATGTCTAACAAAAATATTGACTGTTTTACAGAAAACCTGTGTTGACAGCTAATCCAAACAAATAATAACACTGGAGCCTGAGTGACAAAAGCTTTGCTCTATTTACCAGATCTTTTCTCAGCTCTTCTCTGGTTTATGCCCTAGAAAATCGACCTCTGTGAAGTGCGTTGCTGAGCATTAGAGACGTCCAGTTCCAAAATGGCAGTGTGTAGGCAAGCTGGCTTCTTTCCTCCCAACAAAGAAACTAAAACCAAATATAAAGCTCCAAGGTCCTCTCAAGCAAAAACTCAGAGCTCAAGTATGAGGAAGAGACAGTTTCTGGGACCTCAGAGAAGTGGAAAAATTCTGAGTCAACAGTAGGAGAACCAGACTTCCACATCCCCATATCCCTCTCCATCATTCTGCTAGGACCAACCATGCAGAAAATCTCCCCTCAACTCATGGTCCCTACACCGGGAAAGTGAAATTTAGGTGTCGGCCAGTTTTCCCACTTTTTGGGCTCCCTGGCAGGATACCTCCTATTCTTGTCTTAACTCGCAGGTCGTGTTGTGACTGCCTGGAGGGGCAAATATCCCTGAGGATGGATAAAGACAAATGGAGGAGCCAGGACTACCATGCCTGACCCTGAAAGTCTGCTCTATATTTTGGCCAAAGGAGATGCCAAATAAGAGTGGCCATAGGAGGTAAGTTCCTCAGGTCCCATGAGCACCAAACCCTAGTCACTGCTTGGTTATCTCACACTGCTGGGATAATGCTTTTGGGACCTCCCACACTTGACACAATAGTGCTCCAACCCATTTACTAGAGCCAAGGTGAACATGGGCTTAAGGTGATACTTAAAGCCAAAAAGGAGGCAGCAACCTAACAGTAAAGATTCACTAAGCCAATATACTCAAAACAAAACAAGTTGGACAGAGAAAACTGGAATAAATAACTAATCATTCACCGCAAAGATGTAGGCATGTACCCACAAAAAACATTAGCAAACAGGAAACCATGACCTTCCCAAAAGCACAGAGGAAAAATCCGATGACTGCCTCTAATGAAATAATATTTTGTGAGCTCTCTTACCAAGAATTCAAAATAGTAATTTTAAGAAAAATCAGTGGTTTCTAAGGTAACAAAAAATCAATTCAGAAATTTATCAGAGAAATTTAAAAAAGAAATGGAAACAAAAAATCAAACGGAAATCTTGGAACTGAAAAGGATATATGCTCAACTGAGAAACTCTTTGGAGGCTCTCAACAGCAGAATGAACCAAGCAGAGAAAGAATCAGTGAGTTTAAAGACCAGCTATTTGAAAATACACAGTCCATGGAGAAAAAAATAATAAAAGGGAACAACGAGCATCTACAAGATATAGAAGTGCATTGCATAAGCAACCTTGTCTTCTGGTTTCTGTTTGTATTTTAATAATGGGAACTACAGGCTGGATATCAAAGAGTGACAGGGGAGAGAAGTAGAAGTATTGGTTTTTCTCCCTCCTCTCCTTCTCTGTTATTTTGGTTGTGGCATTTTTCTCTAATAGCCCCAGTTTCTTAAACATACTCTATCTTTCATGGCTAAAAGAGATTCGTGTAACATTCTCCCTCTTCTTGTCTTTCAGGCCTGATGTTGATCTTTAAAAGCTTTATAATCAATATTTGGTTCCCTCAGCCCTGCCCACAACTCTGGAGATATTACTTTTATTAAACTCTTCTCAATTAAAATGTTGATTGTGGCCGGGCGCGGTGGCTCACGCCTGTAATCCTAGCACTCTGGGAGGCCGAGGCGGGCGGATTGCTCAAGGTCAGGAGTTCGAAACCAGCCTGAGCAAGAGCGAGACCCCGTCTCTCTATAAATAGAAACAAATTAATTGGCCAACTAATATATATAGATAAAATTAGCCGGGTATGGTGGCGCATGCCTGTAGTCCCAGCTACTCGGGAGGCTGAGGAAGGAGGATTGGTTGAGCCCAGGAGATTGAGGTTGCTGTGAGCTAGGCTGACGCCACGGCACTCACTCTAGCCTGGGCAACAAAGCGAGACTCTGTCTCAAAAAAAAAAAATAAAATAAAATAAATATTAAAAAAATAAATAAATAAAATAAAATGTTGATTGTGTCATTTATTTCCTTATCAACACACAAATAAATCCATCATGGTACCAGTCATTTACTGTTGTGTAATGATACCACTTTCATGTATTAATATATGCATGGCTCTATCTTTATCTGGGAGCTCTGTTTCACTGATCAATTTAATTCATTTTTATGTTTGCACTAATATAGAAGTAACTTAAGCATTCCAAGTTCATAATAAAGTAGAACACTAGGGAGAGGTTTGAGGAAGGACTGCCCCCCACATAAAGGAGAAGTTTTATTACTGATAAGGTTTAGAATTGCCAATCATGTTGCTAATTAAAGAACCAAAGTAATTTTAGTTGGTTTAGTTGTTCCCTTTAAATTCTCCACAATGCATCCTTTATTGTTTGCAATCAAGGAAAACCACTCCCTGCCCCAACCTTGGCACAGTGTTGTGATTAAATATTAATATATCAAAGTGCAATTTATTCTCCAGAAAAAAAAGAATTTTCTACTCTTGGTGCTTTAATTACTTTTCAATATGAATTTTAATGTCAACATACCAAATTCTAGAACAAATGCTATTTAATTTTAATTTAAATGTTACTGGATTTATTGCATTAAGTTATTTGGCAGCATTTATATTTTTTGTAGTATTGAGTGTAGTATCTTTTATGTAAAATAGATTTGTTTGTTTGTTTGGCATGGATATTTTAATCTACATTTTTTAGTAGGATTGTCCTGATCACACACTGTCCTTGTATATTAAAAATTATCCTGTCAAAGTTAAACTTTCCTCGTAGAAAAAATGGAGATAGAAATTTTTTTTTGAATTATCTATTCTCCAAAAGCCTTCTTTAAATAATTGAAATCATTCAGTCTTAACAGATTGGCTGACACTGATGCAAAACTATTGTTTCAATTTCTTTAAAAGTTTAGCAATTCAGCTTCTTCATTCTTTTCAAGATAGATTTTTATGTATAGTATTTTCTAGTAGCATTCCACACCTATATTTTAACATGCAGTAGTATAAAAATAAATCATTGTAATTTCTTTATAATTCCTGTTATACAATATGTTTTTATACCAAATAAAGTTTTATTTTTGTTCTCTCTCTGCATCTCTGTCTTTTTCTCTCTCTCCCTGCTCTCATTCTCTTCAATCTCACTAAAATTTTGATTACCTTATTTAATAATTGCTTTACTTTATCATGGAAGTCTCTTCTCATTTTCATTAGTCCTTAGTCTGAGCAATATTCAATGTCTTATTTCTTCATTTTAACCTACAGACTTGTATGAGCTTTTAAACAAAGTTTATAGCCTTGTTGTTTGTCTCTAATAAAGCTTATAAATTTCTTGGATAAATTGTAACTTGACTCCTGTTCAGTTTACATTTTATTCACATGGATTTCATTACACAGGTCATAAAAATTAATAATCTCATATCTACAATCTTAAATCCATAGATTACCACAAGTAGATTTCTTTATTTCTAATGTGTTGAGAAATTAGAGAAAAATGATACTTTCTTTATTGGTTATAATCATTATTCTTCTTTCTTTGTCTGTGGTCTCTTCTATCCTCCCTTGCCCTTGTGATTACATGTCTGTCACTCAGTATTGTGTCCCTACTTAGTAAGACTTACCTTTCTCACTATGTCCACATTTGAGTCTTCCAACTTCATCAATTGCCTTTCTTTTAATTTCATTTTAAATTTCTCTTTCCCTATTCATTTCTTTCCCTGGATTTACAAATGTACTTATCAATGCCAGGAATAGTAGGACAGAAATGCTTTTACTTATGATAAGTTAATGTTTAATATATTAAGATAAGATAAAGAATAAAAGAATAAAAAGTAGAAGGTACTCTAAAGGTATACTTTAAAATAACCAAAAGAGTGGAATTAGAATGTTCCTAACAGAAAGAAATGTTAAATGCCTGAGATAATGGATATACTCCAATTATCCTGATATGATTAATTCATATTGTATACCTGTATCAAAACATCACATGTACTCCATAAAGATATACAACTATTGTGTACCCATAATAATTAAATATATATGAAAAAGTAGAAGGTTCAACTTTCAAAGTATTTTTATTTTAAAAAAAGAAAACAAAATCAAAAAACACGTAGAAAAAAATCATCTTATTGACTCATTTATCAAGAAACGTAAATACAAAGAAAATCTTAGTTTTGAAAATTCTTAATTATGGTGCTAACTCTATACAAATGTTACTTTATATTTTTTTAGTGTACAGCCAAAGAGATGCACGATCTATTTCTCACTCAACATTTTAGAATGTATTTTTGTGCTAGTCACCTTCCTATAAAATCATTTTACAAAGCTGTTTTAGAATATACTATTAAATGCATTATACAAGATCACAGTGTAACTTCTTTCGGCACTCTGTTTATGTTTACTACTGACTTCAAAGGACATCCAGGATGTAGAAGAGTCATATTCCCTGGGGTACAAATAAAAAATAATCATGTCAGCAATTCTCATAGACAAGTGAAGCAGAGGCAGTTTTAGCAAACACATAGTCTCCTTTTAACCAGAAATGATTTGTATGTTTTCTTGAGGCAATGTCTATTTGTAGTAGTGTTAACATTGACATCAGTAGCTAGCAATGACAGCAAAAGAAAAATGGTCCTCAGTTGTAAAAATCAGCAAGTGAGAGTCTGACCTTTGGAAAAAATCAGCATGACCATGAGTAACTACAGATCACAAAAGGGCCACAGACTGAAACCTTTGCTTAGATAAAGGCCATATCCCTAAAATGATCCCTGCATTCTAATAGTGCAACATCATTAAAACTAATATCCAGGAGAGTCAAAGAGAGTACTTAGTTGATACATATTCCCTAGGGCATAGAGAATAGTCCTTAGGCTTTGAGTGTGTGTTAAGAATTTATTCTGTGCTCTCCCCCATTAAAACCTCATGATGGGAGAGCGCCGAATCCTAACCACTAGACCACCAGGGAGGACTAATAATATGTGGTATATGTATACCATGGAGTACTATTCAGCTCTAAGAAACAACAGTGATATAGCACATCTTATATTTTCCTGGTTAGAGCCGGAACCCATACTACTAAGTGAAGTATCCCAAGAATGGAAAAATAAGCACCAGATATATTCTCCAGCAAATGGGTATTAACTGAGTAGCACCTAAGTGGACACATAGGTACTACAGTAATAGGATAATGGGCAAGGGGGAGGGGGGGCGGGTATATATATACATAAGGAGTGAGATGTGCACCATCTGGGGGATGGTCATGCTGGAAACTCAGACTTGTGGGGGGGGAGGGCATTTATTGAAACCTTAAAATCTGTACCCCATAATATGCCGAAAAAAAAACAAACAAAAAAAAACCTCATGATGGAAATACTTCATTTGGAAAGAAATATGACTGCAAAGCATTCTGTTTCCATACTCTTTTAGTAGGAAAAATGGAAAAGAATGGGGAAAGGAGTATAGCAACCATTGTTGGAATGGCATGTTCATATTTGGTATAGAAAGATTGAGGCTAGATGGTCAGGGAGTATAAAAAAGACCATATTCAAACAGTCATCCCTTTGGTTAGCTGAGCTAAAAATGCTGGTGAACACTGCTAGTGGTTGCAGTCTTCTGCCATTTTCTATAAAATTGGTGTGTCCTCTCTATTAAACTGTTCTCAATCTGGTGGTTAGAGCAAATCTTTGCGAGCCAAAAATGAATGAATGAATGAATGAATGAATAAAAAAATAAAAACTATTATCAGCATCAATATAGTGGCAGTCAACAATATAAGTAAAAATATGAAGGAATATGGGAAATATACATTTAAATATTGAAGAATTAAAGATAAGTGATTCTCTCCACTTCTGGTAAATACACATTTGGTAATAATAGAACATCACTTAAGATCCCAGTTTATCACTTCCTTTATTTGACTATCATAGCTGATGAATAATCGTTTATACACATTAGCTCTAAGAATCATGGCTAATGTTTTCAACAGCGAAGAAGGTCTCAAAAGGTCACAATTTCTTCTAAATAACTTCTTATTAACATTTCATATAATGCAATTAAAACGTAAAGTGCTAATGATTATAATAATGGAGAAAAGACTCAATAATAGAGTAACATTGCTGACACCATTTGGACTTTAGAGAGAATGACCCAGTGAACCAATGCTAATTTGAGATAGTTTTGCATTGTGTTGAATAAAATTTATAAGAGGCCATTGGTTTGGACTAAGCTGCCTGCTGTTCCACATCACCAAGCCAAAACTAAGTTGTCTATCTGACCTTCCAAGAAATCAGGAGAGAGAGAGAGAGAGATAATAAACGAACTCCCAGACAGGCTAGTTTTAATTGGCATGGTAAGGAAGTTCGCTCCACTTTAGCCTTTCTTTCCCAGGAAAGTAACTTTCAAAGAATCAATTTGCTTTTTGTTCTGTTTCTGCTTTCCTCAGCCCTTTCTTTTTTTTTTTTTTTTTTTTTTTTGAGACAGAGTCTCCCTTGTTGCCCAGGCTAGAGTGAGTGCCGTGGCGTCAGCCTAGCTCACAGCAACCTCAAACTCCTGGGCTCGAGCGATCCTTCTGCCTCAGCCTCCCGAGTAGCTGGGACTACAGGCATGCGCCACCATGCCCGGCTAATTTTTTATATATATATCAGTTGGCCAATTAATTTCTTTCTATTTATAGTAGAGACGGGGTCTCGCTCTTGCTCAGGCTGGTTTTGAACTCCTGACCTTGAGCAATCCGCCCGCCTCGGCCTCCCAAGAGCTAGGATTACAGGCGTGAGCCACCGCGCCTGGCCTCCTCAGCCCTTTCTGTCTAAAAGCCAAACTCCTCTGCTCAGCTTATTGGAGCACTCATTCTATTTTATAGAATAAGTTGTTGCTCAATTCTATAATTGCAAATAAAAGCCAATTAATATCTTTAAACTAAATTTATTGTAATGTTGTCCTTTAACAGTTCTAGTAGCCTAGGAAGGACACTGTTGATGTCTCATGAGACCCCTTTCAGAATGCAGGAGAGACACCTCTGATAACTTTTGGGGTCCCCTGCCTTCCTCACTAGGTCTCGAGCTCTACATTCCTTCCCATTCTGACGCTGCTCTTTTTGTATAGAGTCTCCTCACCCCCAAATTTTGGCTTTCAAATACAGGGTTATTTTGTGCTATGAAAGAGTGCATGATTTTGGGGTGGGTACCAAGGGTTAGCCTGTGTTCTGAAAGAGCATATGACAGCTGGGGACTTGCAGTAGTGGATAAGTCACTGGAAAGAACAGCAGTTTTAAAGATAATTGACAGTAGTTGCAGTACTGCAAGGAGTATGAACTATGCCTTTTGAAATTCACATGAATTTGGGTTCTATCTGTGAACTCAAATAAAATCTTAACCCCTCCAGCCAACTGAATGGGCCCTCCCTTGGCAAAAGGGATCCCAGAAAAACCTTAAATTTGAGTTGCTGGCGATAAAAAGGAAGGTCAGACATAATTTACCATATGCCCACCCACCTTTCTTGGAGATACTCTTTCTAATGCTAAGATGCTATATCATTAACTTATAGCAATAAGATGCTATATCATAAGGGTTATGGCGATATAAGACAAAGTTGAAACTACACCTGCAGACCATCAATTTATTGAGCAGATCATTTGAGTTTTGGTAAATATCCAGTGGATCATCTTTGATTAACAGACATCTTTATCTTAAGTTAAAGCATTCCAAGTCTTTAGACAAAGCTTCATTTCTTTAACTAATTACAAATCAAAGAATCTTCAAACCTACCTATAACCTGTAAGCTTCCACTTTGAGATGTCTCGTCTTTTTGGGCCAAACCAAGGTATGCCCTCCACGTATTGACTTAGTGTCTTACATTTAATTCCTTTCTCCATGAATGTATAAAACCAAACCGTAACCCAGCTAACATGGGCAAATTTCCTCGGGACCTTTTGAAGCCATATATTCTAGGCTGGTCATACACATTCATCTCCAAATAAAGATCTTTAAATTATTTTACAGAGTTTTTCGTTTTTTCTGCCATTAATAAGATGGTACCTAAATATAGGGCTCAGAGAAGACTCAGTACCTCCTGAAAAAGTTGTCTAAACTTGGCTGCAGGTACTGGCATAGGCCACCCTTGAGTCTGCCAACTCTCAGCTTATCCTTGGGTGAACTGGTTAAGTCCTCCTGAGCTGTGGAACTCATGATCTTGGTTGATGGTCCTGGTTTATTCTGAGCTGTTGGTTCTTTTCCTGGGAAGTTCTTGTTTGAGATCCTAATTTTGATTTGGAGGTGCATCCTAAAGGGTCTTCTTCATTGCCTCTTCCTCCCCAAATTAATCTCAATTGGCCTTTCTGTGCTTTAAAAAAAAAAAAAAAAGAAAGAAAGAAAGAAAAAAACAGAACTGCTCTTTTCATAGATAGATGAGAGACTGAGTTTTTCAGCTCTGAAGTTAAAGGGCAATTTTCTCCTCCCAGATGAAAGGCACCCCTGGGGCTTAAGTGGGAGTGGCTGGGATGAGTCCCTGAGAAACAAAGTGGCCCTAAAGGGAACTTCCCAAGAGAATTAATTAAAGGAGTGCTCATCCAGGATGCACATAATAGCTGATCACCAAGCATTTTGAACCCTCTCAGAGGTGGTAATCCCCTGAGGAGGGAAATTGAGACACATAAGAGGGTAGGAATGACTCAGTGGTGAAACATTGTGGAGTCTCATCCACAATCAGTACATTGTGATCCACTTCACTAAACCCTAGATTACAGCTCAGTTGCTTCTTTTAAAGAAAAATGGGAAACAATTCCTCTTAAAATGAGAAAAGACAAGGAGAGCAAGCTCCTTCTGGCACCCCAGATGGTTATGGCACCCCTACTTACAAGTATTAATATTTATGTAAATGGAAAGGTTTGAAGGCATACCAGGTTTTCTAGGACTCCAGCTGGTCATGACCAATTCTTGTGCACATGTTTTAACTGAAGGGAAAATTACTTCAAGAAAAATTCAGAGCTCCAGTGGTCAACGTGCCACTGCAAAATTAAAACACCAAGTCTCTTAGGTTCTCTATCTCTATTTTCTTTTCTTTCTACTCTGAACTTGCTAACTTTTTAAATTGATGTTGAGATAAATTAAATGTTTATGGTATTACTAGTTCAAAGGTACTTGGAGATCTTGCAGCCAGTTTTAGCTAAAGTGTAAACATTGATAACTCATTTGAAACAAGCAAAAAGGGTAAAAGAGGCTTTTTATAATCAGGCTGCCATGGAAACAGCTTTACCTAAAACTTTGGTCCACAGGCTTTATTAAGATTACCTGTCAGAGCAATTAAAGTTTAGGCATATAAACAAGTTCCAGTCTTGTCAGAAGTAATTTGGATCCAATTGTCTTTTGTAAATTGGTGAGTTTGTGTTAACTATCCCATGGTCAGATTTCTGAGGTAAAAGCTATTAAAATTTTGTGTGCAAGTGTTTGTGTGTGTATATGTTTAAATGTATCTTGTGTATGTACATGTATTATATGTTGTATCTACATGGTACAAGACTGGCTTATAAATAAGGGAGCAATCATAAATTAATTAAATAAACCCAAATGCTTTTCTAGTTCACATGAATGTAGTAATCTTTAGTAAATAAACTGGGTTATTAAAAAAGTATCATTGATGAAGTAAAAAAAAATTTTCAAATTGTCATCATATATTTTTTTCCTGTGTTACTGGACACGTTTTGTGCTCTTAATATGTCAGTGTTTGAAACAAAGGTTATAAAACTATAAACCCAGTCAGAAAGGAAATTACCTATGTTTTTGATAAGTAAGGCTAACTTAATATTTTTGGTTTATTAACATCAGCTACATCTCCTGAGTTACTGGCAAAAATACAAATATGCTTAACTTTAAGGTTCTTACTTACGTAAAAATGCAGACAAAAATAGACAAAAATAAATATAAATAAATTGGAATAAGTAAAACATCAATTAAACAGGAGCACAAAAACAGAAACTTACTGCCAATGTCAATGTTTTATGAGGATATTTTGGTTTTGGTCTCTTAATCCTAGATGTAGATGCAGTTTCCTACACTGACTTCAATATCTGTGGAAAGGTACAAATAGAATCTGCTTCTAACTGACTCTATCATCTAATATTAACAGCACTGCTAGGGATTTAAACCTGTCCTAGGACCTCTTCTTATAAGAGCTTAAACTAGAGGCTTCAGTTTTCCCTTTATTTTTACTCACTCTTGATTTGTCCTGCTCTTGACAAGCTAGCTGGCAATGTATACATTATGTTGTCATATCAAAATTTTTGCCTAGAGGAAAAAATCCCTAAACGGTTAATTTTTGTATAGTAATTTATTTGAAGATGAACAAGGTCTTTGTTCTTAGCATCCAAGGAAAATTTCAGAATAACTTTACACTTCTAGAAGTATTACATGTACTCATATTTATACTCAAGTTGGAAAAAAGTTTTGATACCATTTAGATGGCTTTAAAAATAATCTAATTTTGATCCTCATGCAATAAAAAAGTGTTATAATTTTGTGTCATTATTTGTGGTGTTAAGGATTCATTTTGAAGGTTTCTTTAGTCTATAATCAGAAATAGCATATCAATACATTTTATTCTGGAACATTGATATTTTGGAAAGATCTAATTACTTAACATCTTTAAACAAGATGTATTCTAAAACTTCTATTCATAAAACTTAAAGATCTTACATTGTTTAGAATAGTGAATATTATGAAAATATTTATGTTCATCTGCCCAGTGAGTTTTTTATATTAAAAGTAATAATTAAATCAATGTTTTGATTGTTTCTTGCTCTGTGTTATATGTCTAACATTCACAGGCTGTAAAAACCATTAATAGAAAACAGTAACTGTGATATAAGAAATAAATTAGGTAAATGTAGATGGGAAAATGCTTATCAATAAAACTTTTATATAACTTGGGATCTTAAAGTTGTTAAAAATTAAATAATAGACATTCATTAAATGTCTGGATCATTTCCAGTTAAGAAAAAAATATGGGGAAACACATGCTTAACACGTATAAATGGTTTTCATCTATGAGATATTGATATATGACAAAAAATTTAAGATTTCTTGCTTCCTAAGTTTTCACTAAGGTTTGGAGTTACAGGCAATTGAAATTTCTGGTTAACATATGATATTGTTGGGCCTCAAATACCAACACCCCAAAATGTGGCAGTTTGAAACATGCTGGACTGACTAAAGAATCCTCAAGTTCTCTCTGACATTCCCCTACCACAGGTTCTTCCAAAAAAAATTAAAGTTTTCTTATCTGCCCACCATCCAGACACAGAACAATTGTTCTTATCTTCCCCTCCCTATAAGACAAGGAATTTGACCACACCTGAATAGATACTTTAAAAATATAATATCCTATCTCTACCAGTTAATCTTTTTTCCCTATCCATTCATACTTCCTAGTAATCTTTTATTGCTCCTCAATAAATTCCCTCCCCCACCCCCAGCCAATTTTATAAGAAAGGCGTTTTGTGGCCTAATGACTAAAATTCTGTACTTCACCCCAGAAACCAGAGTCCAGATTCCCAGCCGTGGAATTAATTAATGTTTGTGTGAAGCATTTACTTTCACTTTTCCTTACTCCTTCATCTTTGCCAACTTTGGTACCCCATAAAAAGTACCTAAAATTGTAATGATTGAAACCCTTTAAAAAACTCAGAAGAAGACACTACTCACACCACCTCCCCAATCTTTTTTTTTTTTTTTTGAGGTCTTCTGTTTTCTTGTCTTCTTCATTGAGTCTATCTTTAGAATCTGTCATAGACAAATTCCTCTCAGTTTTAAAACTCTGCACTCTTTTTGTTGTAAGGGTGAGGGGGAACTTGTCCTTTCCCCTAAAAGTTCACTGAAAGATCAAGGCACAATTAAGGCAGATTAATAAGAAAGGTTTATTTATCATGCAAATGGCGAGAATCATGTAGTGATTACCCAATGTTAGGTAACTAGCAAAGAACCTCCAATTTCCCTACGGAAAAAAAACAGGTGTGGCTTC
This sequence comes from Microcebus murinus, assembly GCF_040939455.1. Classification (NCBI taxonomy): domain Eukaryota; kingdom Metazoa; phylum Chordata; class Mammalia; order Primates; family Cheirogaleidae; genus Microcebus; species Microcebus murinus. The sequence goes on from NC_134114.1 coordinate 62,333,047, forward strand.
AAGCAATTGCTACACCCAGGGAAGAAGGACAAAGGCTGCCCCCATCTTGGTGCTGCCCCACCTTAATCCTGACCCAGCAACTCTCACACCATGGAAGAAGGAGGAACACCCTGCCAATCTGCAAAAGAATGCAGGGGATTCTACAGCCCCCACACCAGTCAGTACAAGCACAACAGAATCTGGAAAGTTACCTAATGTAACATAAGGCTAATTATCATGTCATTTATTATCTATCAAAGTGATTCAGTGGTCATGTCTGAACCATAAGGAAGGCCCAATCCAGAAACTATAAAACAAGACCCCAGACCATTACCAGAGACCTTTTGTTATAACATGGGGGCCTGTGGTGGTTCTGTGGTGAATGTATCTCGCTCTTGCTCTGTAAACCTGTATCTTGCTCATGCTCTACAAACCTACCTCGCCGTTCCTCAATAAACTTTGTTTTATACTTGACTTGCTTTTGGTGTGTCTTGTCATTCTTCAGTTCTTTTGCCAAGAGCATACCCACACCAAGAACAAAGAACAGACAACTGCTGACCTGACACCAATGGGATCCAGATATTTTCATGCACACCTTTTAGAGTGGATGGGGGAAAATGAGGATCATAGGTAATTTTGTTTAGGAGTGACAAATGGTGCTAGGGAGTACAAATGGATGGGGAAAAATTGACTCGTAAATAATTATCTTTGCAAATTAAATTAACCTAAGGGAGAGATAGTATAGTTAAATGATCTGGGCCAGGTGTGACTGCATTCTTGATCCTCTTTTCTGCAACATATTGAGATAAAGGACAGAAAGGGAAGTCAATTTTCCCCTTTGTGTTTTGATTAGTCAGTCCAGTTTATATAGATAGAGGGAAAACCCCACCCAGTGCTTTGTTGATCTCAAAAGGCCTGCAATTCAAAATACTCTTTCCACCAAGGAGTCATATTTTGGGGTGAGATTTCCCGAGTTCCTTCATTGTATTGTGTTACCTCTTTGGCTTTAGGTGATAAGATAAATTAATTGCTTTGTGATTTTTTTTTTAATTTGTATAATGGCTATGCAAAATTGACAATGTTAGGGGTGGCTGAATGCAGTATTTTTTAATACTTATTACTACAGGGGTTTCTTCTTTTTAGTGCACGTAATGAAAGCATGGTTTGGGCACCTATAGGCTTGCCACAGAGGGATGCCAGAGTGGAATGATTAGCATTGGTTGCCCAATCAGCCTTGGGAAAATGTCCTCACAGTAAGGTGCACTATGGAAACATTGCACTGTCCAGTCCTGTAGCATTTCCCCATTTAGGGGGACTGAGGACTCAGTGTAGAAATTAAATCCTTGATTTTGAGGGATCTAAGTATTCTGTCTTCCAACTATACCACTGCTAAAATTGTAGATGTTCATTACTCTGCAACTTTCAGTGGCTCTATCCTAAAGCCAATAATCTAATTAAGAAGCAAGCCAAATTGGAAAGGCCATATATCAGACTAAATCAGTCTACCATTAGCTGGCTATTTTAAATTTTAAAATTCTTTGTAAAAGAAATTTTGCCTCCAAAAAAAACCTCCCTTTGTAATAGCATCTCCCTTTCTTTATGTAAAGTACTATACACTTTTAGGATAAAAAGGACAATGTTTCAAAGGTTGCATAACAAAATTTACTTGTGTTTAGGTCTAAGTTCTGTACCTTGAGAAGTAAATTTTCAGGTTTCAGACAGGTTTTATGTCTTTGGAAATTCCAAATTTGGAATTACCTAATAACACTTCTCTAGGTCAATGAAATAAGTAATCAAGAGATCACTAATGTAAAGTGGTGAGAGAAACTGAAAACTGGCAAATGAAAAATCCTATGAATCTATAAGATCTGCTTCTGACTCTGTCTGTATGTCATACTTTCAAGATTCTTTTCAGTAATGAACATTCACTAGCTGTCCAAGGGTAAGCTTTTCAGCTTCTTACAAAATATCACAAATAGCAGAAACCGCTCGGAAACAAATAGGCCATCCTTTCACCACTGTAGCTAATCGCTTAGAGAAATAGGCTAGAGATTGCTTATGATCTCCCAAAGTTTGTGTCAATGATCAGAACCCAACTCTTTCTCTTTCTTAGATGAACAAATCAAAAGCTTTAAGTAAGTCTGGGAGGCCCCATGCAGAGGGCAGTCATCATCTTTAATCATCAAGAAAGCCTTGTGGCATTCCCCAGTCCAAGTAAGGGATTCTTTTTACCATTTTAAGGTTTCATGGAGGAACTTTGCTATTAGCCCAATTTTAGGAATTCAAATCCAACAAAACCCAGACATCCTCCAAAATCCCCACAACTACTTGCAGATGGCAGGCGCTATTACCCAGTTTATAACCTCTCTCTGGTTTGGGAGGAGGTTCTGAGTTCCCTGAGACAAACCCCATGTATTTGACAGTGAGCAGTGAGATTTGAGCCTTTTTCTGAGATGCTTTATATTCTTTCTCCACCAAGAAATTTAATACAGAAACAATAACCAAACAGTGAGAAAAACTTAAAGCTAGAGGCAAATTCACAAAATCAATTTGGAATGTCATAAAGGACAGTTTGTGCCTTTGGAGACTTCCTTGAGAGTGTTAGTTTCCTCCAGAGATTTGGTGAGATTTGCAAATAGTGCACTGGGTAATAATTCAGTCAGAGATATTGTAAATTTCAGGGCAGTACCAACTATAAAAATGTATATATTTTTAATTATCCCCAAATTTGCATATATACTCCATGTGATGAGAGATAAGCACAAATCAAAAAGCTAAAAGAAAAGGGGCCACAGGGATCCTTTTGGCCCAAAATACACTTCATTGGCAATAGAAGTGCCAGCAGAAGTTAAGAAACCATGAGATTTCTAAATCGTGCCAACTATAGGGCAGACTCTAAAGGCATATTTGGATTCTGTGTAAATAATGGCAGCTTTTCCTTTTGCCAATGTGCAAGCTCCAGCAAGGTCTGTGACAAAATTGACTCAAGGCATTTTGGGGTGAGCTTGAATGCCCTCAGATATTTTATGTAAAGTAAATAACAGTTGCTGTACCCACTGGAGTCTAGACTTAGAGGATTTATGGCCTCATTCAGCTATAGTCTTTAACAGAATGAGAGAGAATAAGAGAGCACTCTGATTACAAAGTAAAAGATTATCAATGTACTGAACAAGTATTGAACAAGTGTTGATCTGAGGGTAAAGGCTATAGAGTCTAAATCAGCTTAGAAAATTTGAGAGAATATTGAAGGAGACTCACAGTGTCTCTGAGATAATTGAGTCCATGTTAACCATCTTCCTCTTAAGGTTGATGCAAAGAGAAATTGTGAATCAGAGTGTAACAGAATCAAAATGAAAGTTGAACAGAGGTCAATTACTGTGTTCTTAAAGTCACATGAACTAAACAGCTTTTAAGTTAGTTTCTATTTTCTTGATAAAATATTTGATTTAAGCACTTATTTAGTTTTTAAAGCTAATTAATTAGAGCTCTTTTATATATTCTGGTAGTGAAATATCACATATGAATGACATATCTAGACACATAGACATATAGACATACAGACAGAAGCAGTTCTAATAGCTCTTATAAAGAATTTTGATTTGCCAGCTCTTAAATATTACTTTTTTTATTCAGACTATCAATCTTTTAATTAACTACTTTATTGTTTTAAGCAATCAGTAGCTAGGCAAAATTTCACCTTTAGAAAGATTTTGTCATTTCTGTGTTTGAGGTTTGTAAGGCCTAATACTTATACATGCATAGGTAGGCATAAATGAAAAATAGAGTATTCGGTTCTTCAGAAATTAAGGGTCCTATTATTACCTTAAATGTAGGCTTTAGCTCACAGATCTCCATGATCATAGGCAATGATTTTATTTTTTAACCCAAGACACACAAAAAAAAAAAAATAAAAAGGGGGGGGCGGGGGAACAACGGGATAAAACACAGAAATTCCTGTGAATTCCTGAAAGCTGGAGTTAGCATTGCTGTGTACTGTTAGTTTCTGCCTGACCCAGTCAGATATTTGAGGCCTCTAAATGGATCTAAGCTAATTAATTATCAGATCCAATCTGATCTCAGACCTACTTTAGTTTCTGTGGCAATGTTTGAACCAAATTATGCTCAAAAATTTGCTCAAACTCAGAACTTAAAACATGTGGCATTTTGGAATCTAAAAGAGAACTTACCCACAAGCCTCAGTTGTAGTGAGATAGCAATAGACAACAGGTCTCACAGTTATCTTGCTTGGACTCTGAGTACTCCTGGGGGTCTCTGGGAGCTTTGTTTTGGAACCCACTTTTGAAAAAAATTAAATTGAACAGAGTTTAATTGAGTAAAGAGCAAGTCAAAAATTAGTAGAGCTTGAGTAGAGCTTGAGTAGCTTGAGTAGAACATGTTCAGAGAAACTCTAATGCTGTAGCATGGTTGAAGAAGATTCATGGACAGAAAGAGAAAGTGATGCCCAGAAAATAGAATTCGCTGGATTGATTACAGCTCAGCATTTGCCTTACTTAAATATAGTTTGAACAGTTGCCTTTGATTGGCCAAAACTCTACGATTGGCAAAGAGGAAGAAATAGAAAGGGGTGAAGATGGATGGAGCAAACTGTAGCTGGGACAAACAGCTGACATTTTTGCTTTTGAACATTTAAACTAAAGTATCCTTTCAAGCACAACCAATAACCCTTAACCAATGTTATAACTTAAGGAAGCAAGAGGTGTTTTTAAAGAGGTGAAGAACAGTTTTTACAAGATCCAGAAAAGCCACAAAAACAACTCAAGGAAAGAAAAGACTTGATAATCATAAATGAGGTGTAACCCCCACAATTTTTTATATCCGTATTTTCTAGGATACCGGTTCTTCAGCTGACTATTCATACATAAATATCTAAAAGCCCCACATGCCTTCACAGAATACAGGAAAGCAAAAGTAGTGCACGGAAGAGAAGAGGATCAATGAATGGCAAAAGTCATACAAATATCAAACCAGAACAGGCTCATTCCCTGCTTGGGAATCAAACTTACGCTGCTGAGGTGAAAGCAGAGAACTTTAATTATTAGGCTACAAGGTAAACTGGCCTGTGCCATTATTGCCACCGGGGAACTGTTCAAATGATTTTTATCTTTTGTTTTAGATCAGATATTTGCTTTTCAATTTTGCCAAGAGAATTTTTAATGCTAGTCACAACATTACATGTCTTTCTTTTAATCTAGTTTCTCCATTAATACAAATAAGGTAATTGCTTCAAATAAGAGATCTTGACAATTTATTAAAAATAAAAATTTAGAAGTCTTTTAATTTAAAGGATCCATCTGTTGGCCATTAATCTCAATGGTATATTTATTCCAAAAGTGACTCAATCTAATGCTTCTTCATAGAATATCCAGGTGGTAATTTTCCAGGTTTAGCCTAGAGAGGGCACAGAGAAGGCAGTTTCCAAGATTCCCAAATATTCACTCTCAAAAATAGACAGGACAACAAAGAAGGTAGGACATTTTAAAGCGAAGACTTCCCCTAGAGTTTACAGGTTTGGTAAAAAGAGTGTGCTGCTTAGAATCTTACATGTCTTGGACACCAAATCTTTTCAGATTGGCTGCCTGACATATTCCCAAAATCATGCCTCCCAGACAGTGAAGGCTGAGAAGAGAAATCCCCTTCAATCACAGGATAAGCTCAGGGACAAATAGGATGAAAGGGAAAGCTCATACTATTTTGGGGGGCCAGGGAGGACTTGCAGCAAAGTTTTTCTTAATAGATGCCTGTCTGGTCAGAACCTTGTAACTGGCTAGCTTTCAGGGCTGGCTCAAACATTGGGCTCATGGGGTGCTAGGCCTGAATTCCACCCTATAGTTTCAACATGCCCCCAATATACATCTTCCCTGTAACTTTCTTATTCTTTGGATTCCCAGGCCTATAACACTCAAGGACCAGAACATTATAGTCTTTCTTTTTAACCAACTTTTTTACCTTTTCAGTTGTTTCCCACAAACAGTAGACTCTTTGCAGGATAACAAACCAAAGACTCACCATCCATCAATAACCTGTGATTTCTGAATTAAACATCCTGCACATATTGCTTTCAACACAACCTGCTCCAATACACATACAAACAAACAAAAGCTAAAGGAAATAATCACTACTAGGCCTGTCTTACAGAAATTGCTAAAGGGAGTTCTTAAAGCTGAAACAAAAAGCTGCTAATTAGGAACACAAAAGGTACAATAGTACATAATTTAAAGGTGTAAGTAATACAGAGTCATATTCAGAATACTCTATAACTGTAATGGTGTTATATAAAGCAATTTTATCTATAGTATGGTGATTAGAAAACAGAACTATTAATAAGATATAGCTAAAATAAATTGTCAAGGGATATGTATTATAAAATGATGCAAATTCTAGCATCAAACACACAAGATATGGGGGCTGGGATAAAAGTACAATGTTGTATGCAATCAAAGTTAAGTTGTTATCAGGTTGAAATAGACTATTATAAATATAAGATGTTCTATGTAAGCCTTATGGTAAACACAAACCAAAGATCTATAGTAGACATAGTATGCAAAAATAGAAAGGATTCAAAGCATACCACCAGACCAAACTGTCAAATCACAAAAGACAGATAGCAGGAGAGAAAGAAACAGAGTTCCCCCCCAAAAAAGCAGAAGAGAAAAAAAAACTACTTATAAAAACAAAATGTCAGTAGTAAATTCTTATTATCAATAATTACCTTGAATGTAAGGAAATTAAATTAGCCAATAAAAAGTCAGAGTGAATGCATAATGGAAACTATAAGATTCAACTTCAGGGGTCCTCAACCTTTTTAAACAGGGGGCCAGTTCACTGTCCCTCAGACTGTTGGAAAGTGCGCACTGTGGGTCCAGGATGAGTTGGCTGCTAAGCAGGACAGGCAGCAGAGGCAAAAACACCCAGAGGGCCAGATAAAAGTTCTAGGCAGCCCACATGTGGCTCGCCGGCCGTAGTTTGAGGACACCTGAACTATATGATGCTTACAAGAGACTCACTTAATCTTTAAAGACAAATATACTTCCATGAAGGAGGTGAAAAGATATTTCATGCAATTAGAAACCAAAAGAGAATAGGGGTAGAATAGGGTACATTAGACAAAATATACTTCAAGTCAAAAACAGTAAAAAGAGTAAAAAAATGGACATTATATAATGATAAAGGAGTAAATCTTTTAAGAGAATATAACAATTGTAAATATACATGCAATATTACATATTATATTCATAATCATAACATTATTTTGTATTATACCTCATGAATAGATACAATTATAACATCAATTTACTACTTAAATTTTTTAAAAAATTAAATTAAGTTTATAAAGTTTTAAGGCTATTCAATCAAAAATGGTTTCTATCTTTTTAAATCATATCTTCGATTAACATTACTATGTATACTACTTTTCAAAAAAAATGAAACATGGTAATATTTTAAAACTACTAACTAATATGTAAAAATAATCCACCCAAAATATCAGCAGTCTAGAAATAATTACCTTAACTTGATAAAGAACATCTGTAATAGTCCTCAATATCACATCACATTTAATAGTGAAAGACTGAGTGCTTTCTTCCAAGCTAATTCAGCCTGTTTAATCATCCTTATTCAACAGTAAGGAGAGTTATAATTTCTCTAAGGCAAGGGAAAAAAAGTCTATTTATTGGAAATGCAGAAATAAAACTATTCTTATTTACAGATGCTATGGTTGTCTATATAGTGACTTATAGGAAATTTACAGATTAAAAACACCTCCTAGAACTAAGTAAGGTCAACAGTGTCACAGGATGCAAAATCAACCCAGAAAAATTAATTACATTTCTATAAACTAACATTTAACATGTGGAAATCAATAATTTAAATTGTGATTCTTATGTATACACTAAACAAAACATGTAGATGATTTGTATTCTGAAAATGATAGTATGCAGATTAAAAATCAAAGACCAAAATAAGTATAGAGATCTATAATTTTCATAGATTAGAATCATCAGCACAATAAATATATCAAATACATCATATTGATCTAGATTGGTCATAGGTATTGATCTAGGTATTGGTCATACCTCATATAAAAACTATCCCAAAAACCATACCCTTAAATTAAAATAAAAACTATTAAACTTTTTGGGGAAAATGAGAAAGACTTCAGGATATAGGGCTAGGCACAGAGTTCTTACACTTGATTTCAAAAGCATAATGTATGAGAGGAAAAACTGATGACAAATCAGATCTCTTCAAAATTAAAAGCATTTTTTCTTTGAAAGTTCAAATGAATAGGATGAAAAGACAAGTTACAGACTAGTAGAAAATATTTCCAATCGATATATATGACAAATGACCAGTATATAGACTATACTAGGAACTCTCAAAGCTCAACAGTAAAAAAAAAACCAAACAAATGAATTAAGAAATGAACAAAAAATATAACAGATATTTCACCAAAGATTATATACAGGAAAATGCAATTTAAATAAAATTTGGTACCATCTAACACCCATGATAAAGGCTAAATTTTAAAAAATCATGACAAACAAAATTCTGTGAGGACTTGAAGAAACTGATTCACTCATACATTGCTAATAAGAATATGAAATGATGCAGGCACTATGAAAACAGTTTGGCAGTTTCTACAATAGTAAAGGTGCAATTACCCATGATAGCATTTGCACTTTGGGGTATTTCTCAAAAAGAAATTGAAACTTAAGTTCACATAAAACTCTGCCTGTGAATGTTCAGATCAGCATTATTTGTAATATTCCAAAACTGGAACAAGGCAATATATCCTTTGAAAGTGAAAAGTTACAAACTTTGACACACATACACCATGGAATAATATTCAGTTAGAAAAAAGAATGAATTATTGATACATGCAAAAACTTGGATGACTCTCCTGGGAATTATGCTGAGTGAGGAAAACCAATTCCAAAAAGCACATATTAATAATATATGATTCTATGTTTACAGTATTTTTGAAATACCAGCATTTGAGAAATGAAAGGACAGATTAGTGGTTGCCAGGATTATGAATGAGGCCTTGGAATGAAGTGCGTATGGTTATAAAATGGCAAAAAGAGGGATCCTTGTGGTGCTTAAACTTTTCAGTATCTTGATTGTGGTGGTGTGTACATGAGCCTACTTAAGTGATAAAATTGTTCAGAACATACACACACACATATACTCACATGAGCACAAGTAAAACTTGAAAATTTTAAATAAGATTGATGAATCCTATTTAATAAGTGATGGATCTTATTTAATAATTGATTAATCTTATTTAATAAGTCAATATACTGATTGTGATATTACACTAAAATTTTGAAAAAATGCTATTACAATTCAAATTTGGGCAAAGTCCAAAAGAAAAGATCTCTCTACGTTGGTTCTTCCTTTTTTAAATTTTGAGATGAGATTTTACAGTGTTGCTCAGGTTATACTCACATTCTGGGCTCAATCAATCCTGCCATTTTCGACTCCTGAGTAGTTGGGAATACAGTCATGTGCCACTGCACTCACCTTCTCTCTGTATTATTTTTTTAACAGTATGTGAATTTACAAATATCTTAATAAATATTTCAACTACTAACATTTATAGACAAATAGGGTAAACAGTGTAGAGTTTCTTTTCCTGCCATATATCAAACAACTCTGTTCCCCAGAAAAATAATCAGTTATTTTTATACTTCCAAGGGTAGGTCAAAAAAACAAAGTTGTATTTATATGTGTGTATGTGTAAAAACTTTGTACTACACTTAGCACTAGTAACAGAATGCATTTTATATCTTAAAATTTTTATTTAAATCTTTCGTAATGATATCCCTCTATTAATACATGAGGAATTTTCTTATCCCATGTCTGTACAATATTCTACTTTATGTCTACCCCATAATTTATTTATCCATCTCTGTTTTAATATTTTTTTCTTTTAAAGAATACTGCTGCAATAAATGACCTTGTATAATTTATTTTATGTCTATAGCTGCAGCGAGTATGTCTGCAAATTACATTTTTAGAAATAGAATGGTTTCATACAAAGATATCTGCTTATATAATTTGTTAAGTATAGCCATAGTATCCTTGGAGGTTAGATCAGTTTGTACTATCACCAAATATATACGAATACTTTTATTTTTTCTAATGTTTTTGCCAGAACAACATGAAATTAAACTTTCTTAATAATTGCAAATCTAGTAGGAAAAAATGAGGTCTAGGTACAGAAGTAAGAATATGACTTGTTGGATGGTGAGTCGCAGCTGGTTTTTTTGGTTTGTTTTTAATTTAGTGGACTTTTTAATGATTCTTCCAACTAACACTGAGTAAGTCATTCAAGAATCATTATGAAAACTCTTATGAGTTGCTTAAATATAAGAGTAATGAGTTTATAGAATATTTTCATAAGAAGATCAAGAATTTGCAGTCTGTAAATCAATAGTAGGATAATAGACCATAGTTATAAATATAAATAGAGATCCAACTTTGAAAAAGCATATTTCTTTCTCTGGACATAGCTTAATTATTAATATGAATCTTGATTTGCTATTATTATTATTATTATATGTTTATATATTTTTCAAAACTGTAGGCTAGACTCCAACTATTTTTATAGTTTAGTCTTTAGAGCACATCATTTCCAGTAAATTTCTTTACCAGAAACTCAGAATAGAGAGCAATCTGACACATACATAAATAATTTGGGTTGTGTATAAATCTGGGGATTTTGCATTTTTAAATTATTATAAATTTTAATAAGGTACAAAAAAAAGTACTTGGAGTCAGTGCTCATGTTTAGAAATGAAGAAACTAGCATTAATAACTAAGGGTTGAAAGCCAACACATTGAAATGATTGATAATCATAGTAAGAGCCATATTTGAAACTATAATCTAAAGAAATCATTTGATTTTCACAATGTATCATCCTATAAACTGCCATAACATGGCAGTCAATATTCTATTGGCTTATGAGTATTACTGAGCAGCATCACATCACTATGAGATGCTGTGTATAAGATACATTGGAAATCTAATTGGCTATGTCACTAACATACATCTGTTCTACTTGTTTACAGGGAATTTATTTGTGTCTGTCTTTACCTGATAGATAGTCTGTTTACTCACAAAATAAACATGTTTTTAAAAAGCAAATGTCACAAAGTGTTGGAAATGTATCATGTACTCCACTCCTATCTGCATGTGAGTTAGAAAATGTCTATATACTTGACAAAAATTTGCAAGTAAGATGGAAAAAAAAATCTTTCAGTCAGATGACAAGTTTACTATATTTTTTCTCTTTCTATATGACAACTAAACTAGGTTACAGCACCACATGAAGACATTCTTTCTCTGACAGTGAGCACTGATTTAACATAGAATTCATTTTTATTGGCCTAATATCATTTTTCTTTGTAACATTTCAGTAACAACTTAGAAAACTTGTACTCCTAATGCAAGTAACTGAGAATAAATAAGCTAAATAGAAAAATAGTTATAAAAACACATCTTATTTTTTTGTAATGAGAATATACTTTGATACATATTAAAATATTTTCATAACTTCGTCTTTACTGGGACACTTTAATGTAGTATTATTAAGCAAGAAAATTTAGCACCAAATTTAAAAAATTATTTTAGATGCATGTGAACTTCATGTTGAGAAATGAATTAACTTACATGAGAGAATTTAGGTTTTAAATTTATTTCCACTAATGAATATAGGGATCTATTATAGATAAGTGATAGATGATATTAGATGTATAGATAGATAGGTAGATGATAGAAATCTACCTATTTCCATGCATGCATCTATACATACGTGTGTGTGTGTATATATATATACACACACACACATACACATTTACAGAACTAATGTAATTAAAATAAATATTAGCTTTTGAGGACATGGCAAATCATAAATAAAATAGTCCAAAATTTAATATTGAGAATTTATTCAGTAGTAGTAGAAATGAAGTATACAATTGAAAAATGACTATCAGTTAATCGTTCAAAGTTCAAATATTACCATTTGAAAAGTATGTTTAAAATTTGACTATTTTAATTATTTGAATGACAGTTCCTTAAGCACTTGACTGATATCATGCACCTCTTTAGTTTCAAAACCTCACTTAATGCCAGATGCCAGAAGTCAGAAGAAAAAGTCTGTAAATTTTTGAGCTAGAAGTCTGGGAAAAGACAACATGTAAATGGTACACAAGGAATATATTTCACATATTTATGTGAATTGTCTACCAATCTTTCTCATACATTTTTTCCTTCCTCAGCACCTCTCCCCTAAATCATAAAAACCTGGTCCTCTCTTAAATTCAGAGGAGTAATCGGGGGATGCCCAATTATGAAATCCCACTGAGACCATCAACAACCCAGATGCATTCCCTGCCCCCTTCTTTTTAAGTTACCATAAAATAACTCTCAATTGCAAAAGTTGCAGATACAAAATCACCTTTTGTCAGATCCAAACAAACTAGAGTTGAGAGAGCATGAAGAGAGAGGGCTCATGATTACATGTCTGAGTTAAAGACTGCCTCAAGGACTTTCTAAAATAACCCCACAAAAAGCTTTTATTTTTATTTATTTATTTTTTTAAGACTGCAGCAATCCCTTTTAGAACTTTAGCTGGAGAGTCCCTCCAGTTATAGATCCCTGACATGGAAGAAATTTCTGTAGTTCTGGGTAAATAAATGTCAAGATGTATACATCAAAGGTGTGGTGCCTAGAATGCTACTAAAGAACCATTTGGGAGAGACGTCTTCAATTTCTTATGGTATGAAAAGTGTTACTCAGTATCAGATAAGATGCTCTTCAAAGAATACCTGCTCAGTAATATCATCTCCACTAATGATCTGATGCCTTCATGGCTTTGAGTCTATAAAATCGATGACTGTTTCCAAGCAGCTTATGTGAACTTCTCCTGCCAGTAAAAGCTTCCCTTTATCCTCTTCTCTTCAGATGTGTATATAGGCTGGCCATGGCTGTGCATCTAGGTTTTATAATCCATATTTATAATTCCAACTAAATTCAACATATTCTGGAGATATTTGTACTGTGTTTTTGCTATTGTTGTTGTTAACACACTTAGGGATAAATGACTTGGGACTATCTCTGATTTCCCTAATTGTTCTACACCATGAATATGAATAGTTAAATAAAAGTTGTCCATATGCTGTAGAGAATAAGGTGTCCATATGTTGCAGGATAGAGAAGAACTTAGATTTCCCATTCTACAAGACAGTATCCTTTTGCATATAAAGTGTATTGTCCAAATAAAAATCTGGCCTACATTCAAAGCTAAATATAGTTCTCTAAAACAAAATCTGTGTTTCTTAAACATGGATTACCACTGACAGAAGAAAAACCTTGTGGAATGTTTGGTAAAAATGCAGACCCCTGAGGCTTAATTCAGGACTAAAGAATTGGAATCTGAGACTGGCTAATAGATATACATTATTAACAAACAATCCTGGTGATTTATTTGAAGATCACTGATTTGAAGTAGAGTTTCCAAAAATGCAGAAACTCGAGTCCAAAATAATTAGGTTATACAGGACAAGTATTTATTTTATTAGTTTTGAATAATAACCCATTATACGAAAGAATGAAGTTCTGCTTTTTATGTGGAAGTTTTCTAAACGTTCTACATGTGTTGCAGCAATGAAAATGTATTCTTGGATTTCTGATTGTGAGTATAATTAACTCATGGTCTCAGATGCTGCATTCTGTAATTCATCATAGCACATATGTAAAAGCTACACTTCTATAGGCTTCTCTCAGACAATGACTAAATGTGGCAAGAATACTAAATAGGCCTGGAAAGACACAGGACACTGTGGATGAGTGAATTTTCCTTTAGGACTTCCCATTTACTTTGCCAAAACAATCATAGGACTGCACCATAGTATTCATAGTAGTGCACCATAGTCTAAGACTATTCCTACCTGTACTTTCCTCTACACCTTCCTCAATACCTTCCCTCTCTCCTTTTGAAGAGTTAGACCTGAATTATAGTCTGACAACATTCCTAGGATTCTCTGGCTATCTCCCCATTTATCCTTGGATATGTAATACTCTTTTGGCATTAGTTTCTTGGGGGAACCAGTTAATTTAATCCTAAAATAAACTGATAATAGAGTGCTATAATTATCTCTATTTCATAGAATAGGTGAATGTTATTTTAAAAAACTTACTCAATGTCAAAGATTTAGTAAATGATAAAGAAGATAGTCAAAGTTAAACTATCTGGCTTTGGAGTTTATGCCCTTAACGAATATACACATTACAATTATTATTTGTCAATTAAAAAGAAATATTATCCTGGATGGAGCTGGAGCCCATTCTTCTAAGTGAAGTATCACAAGAATGGAAAAACAAATGCCACATCTACTCACCATTAAATTGATACTAATTGATCAACACTAATATGTACATATGGAAATAACATTCATAGGGTGTCAGGCAGGAGGGAGGAGGAGGGAATGGATAAATTTACACATAACAAACGTGGTACGCGCTGCCAGGGAGATGGGCACGTTCATCGGGTGATACAAAGGCAATTTATGTAACCAAAGCATTTGTTCCCCCATAATATTCTGAACTAAAAAAAAAGAATAAAAATAAGTAAGTATATACATAAATATAAAAAATATTCTATATTATTTTGTTTTTGTGATTATAAAAAATGAATGAACTATGCAATATGACTTAAATTACTATAATTTCTGGTAGTGACATAATACTTCCTTTTAAAATAATTTATTTAAGTAAATTAATAAATTTAAAGAAAAATAGCAAGTGTATGATTTAGAGGATACTAATTTAGATGGATATGAGAATGGAGCCTTATTGAAGAGAAGAGGAAAGACATCATTAAACACCAAATGAATGTGCTTGCACCTTGATCTTGGACTTCCCAGCATCCAGAACTGTTAAAAATAAATTTCTGTTCTTTATAATTACTCAGTCTGTGGTATTTTGTTACAGCAGCACAAAATGGATTAGGATAGTAGACTATGTTTTACAGTTTGCCAATTTCCAGATTTCATTTTGAACTAAATTAAGTAAGTTAAAACTAAAACTTAAATGCTGCACCCCCTTGTCCTAAACATGCACACTTTAGCATGCTATGTTTTTATTTGTTGTTTTTGTTGTGGTAGCTTTCACTTTTTTCCCTACCTCTTGCCATATAAATATGATCAAAAATTTATCTCTATGTGATAGAGATATACTCTTTTACAAACTGTTCTTGCTTTACACATTTATTTACTCTATTTACTCACCATTATTTTCTATATTCTATAGAGTGTTTTGCAATGATTTGTTTTTTTCTGAAATACTTCTTTTAAGATAGTTTCCCAAACGACATTCTGAAAATCTCTATACCTAAGATTATATTAATATTTATTGTGCTTTCACATTAACTGATAGTTTAGCTGGCTATAAAATCTAAGTTTAATATTTTTTCTTTTTAAATATTAAATATACTATGTAATCTTCTGTGTGTTATTTCTAAGAAATATGCCATAAATAGGATTTTTTTTTTTTACTGTGCATGTGTTGTCCTTTCCTTATGTAGTAAGCAGAATTGTGTCCTCCCCAATGTTCCTACTCTAATTTCTGGAACTCATGAATTTATATTAAATAGCCAAAGGTAATTAACACTGTAGATGTAATAAAGGTTGTTAACCAGCTGAGATGAAAAATTATCCTGAGTTATACAGGCAGGGTCAAGATAGCCTCCAGAGTACTTGAAAGTGGAAGAAGGAAGCAGAAGAGCAAGTCAGAGTGATTAGTATGGGAAAGACCCAGGCTCTCATTACTAGCACTGAAGAAGGAAGAAAAGGGTCATGTGTCAAGGAATGTAAATAGATTCTGGAAAGGCAAGGAAATGGATTATTACGAAGAGACACTAGAAGAAATACAACTCTACCAATATCTTGATTGATTTTAGCCCAGGGAGACTTTTTGTCAGACTTCTGAACTCCAGAATTATGAGGTAAAGAATATGTGTTGTTTTATGACACTATTTTGGCAAATTGTTAAAGTAGCTATGGAAAACTAATGTACCATCCAATGCTTTACCAGTTTCTCTGTCATGTCACTATTGTTTGAGAATTTTACTATAATATTTCTGTGCATTTTCTCTTACCTATCAAGTTTGACAGTATGTGATCACTTTTATATCAATATTTTTGACCATATATGCTCAAATATGTATGTGTCATGAAGGAGGCAGGTAAAAAAAATAGTAGTGATTGGCTACATTGTCCAAATCTATCCACTATTCTCTAGAGCTGGGCTTTTATTACACCATGATATAGCTCAACTGATCGTGAGCATACTAGGATGGAACTGTTATTTTTCTGTATTTCACTACAATCTCACTGATATTCCATTGGCATAATAGAGGAAGAAAAAAGGCCGAAGGAAAGTATAAAGCAAAATCATAGGAAACTCCTTTCCTATGTAAATATAAAGAAGGAAGAATGGGTAAGAAAAGAGCAGCCCACGTTTGAAGCATGTTTGAGGAGGACAAGCCTAATGAATAGGCTAGAAGAGATCATTTTACCTAAGCCCTTTTCTTCTTAATCCAAGAACATACTTTTTTTCCATTAACATATAAATAATTTAAGAAACATAAAATGATATTTTAGAATTATCCTTTTAGAAAAATAAAGAGTGCCAGCCTACTTTACCAATGTCTTTAGAGTCAAGTTAATGGTGAATATATTAATATAGAGCATGCATCCAGTAAGAATGCATTGGCATTTAAGCATAACTAATTATTTTTGTTTTTGTTAGCATTTATTTATATACACTTTGTTTATGTATGACTGCAAAGAGCTCTTGTGTTACTTTTTAATGGACTACTTGAACAAACTGGGGACACCATTATTGTGATAAAATCTGTGGAAGAATGTTTGTGTCACATTTTGTCATCTACAGTGATATAATCTAATGTGAAATTGATGGAGAGCCTCATGATCCTGTCAGCTAGATGCAGTTGCAATTTAATTCGTTCAGTCTTTTATCAGTTATAATCCATTTACAACAAGAAAGTTGAAATTTAAACAAGCTGACCTTTGAAAATATTCCATGTTTGACTTCAATATTTTTTCACTACTACGATTGAATTTTATTATAGAAACAAAAATTATAAAGATACTATGCACTTTAAAATATATTGTGAAGCAGGTTTACTGTAACAATAGTAGAAATATATTACAAGTAATATTCTCTTTCCATTAATTGTGCTTCATAATGAAAGTTGATAGTGATATATATTACTCAAAACAATGAACTGCAATGTGACGAGAAACGGATATCCACTAGCAAAAGTGGTATAAAATATAACCTAATCTGAAGTTAGAAATTATGGGTTTGTTCTTAAAGGCTAGGCACTTTGATACTTCTGTCTTTTGAATTCAATAGATATATGAGGCTGTTATGACAACTGGATAACACATCTGATTTTGCAAAAAAAGTGATACTTTGATTACAAGAAAGTTATTGCAATATACACAAAGAACTAAATAGTCAACAAAACTTTAGAGGTCTGTTTTTCAAAGTGAGTGCTGCAACCCATTAAGGAGACATAAAACTAATTTACAAGGATGATATTAACATTGAAAAAATAAAATAGAAATATTAAAATATATCATGCACCATGAGATATTTTTGAATGAAACTTTTATTATATGTGTCTGTGTGTATGCTTGCTGTTTCACCATGTAAACTGCATTGCCTATTAGAGGTTGCAGTAAAAAAAAAAAAAAAAAGTTTGAAGTCACAAATCAGAGGGCTCAGAATGATGTTATTTAGATCTAATTATTTATATGTAGGGCTTTGCTATAAGTTTATTTGAAATCCTTATAATAATAATTAACATGTATTGAGCTCCTATTGTATTACAAGGACACTGTTGTAGGCTAAACACCTACACATGCAATTTATTCTCATAAAATTCTATGTGATAGATGACATTATCTCCAATAATGAAGACAACTTAAGCTAGTTGTCCAAATTCACATAACTAGGCTTGTATTATCATTAAATGTTTAAGAAAGATGTAGGTATAGTATAGGTTAATATCACTCAACCTTTATTGACAATTATATGTGATGTATAATGAGAAAAATTTAAGAAATTATTGAGAGTATATATTAAGACATCTATGAAAATATATTAGAAATTTTGCAAATGACAGAACTCAATTTTAAGTAGATTTATGAAAATAAATGTTATTACTTTATGCAATCAAGAGGGCACATTTATTGTTAGGAACAATGGTCACCAAACTTGAATCTCTAGACCTTTTGTCTTTGTTTCATTAGGCAGATCTCGATCATTTTCTCTTACAGATTCTATGTTTTACAGCTTTATTCAACAGCTTCTGCCTTTGACCAGGGAACACTGGGAAAGCTGGTGAGGAAGGCTAACCTGCTCTCTGCTGTCATATTGTGTCCCAGTGGATCGCAGTTGATCACCATAGTTTTCAATAGCAGAGATTAACTCTGTCAAGCAAGGGACACAAAATTAGAGCTGTTTAGTTCAATCTTGGGGCAATCATCTTTCCTAATTTCTCTCCCTCTTTATGCATATTTCATTTTTAGGCAGTTCACCAACTTTAGCATGGAGCAGTGAATACAGTTTTTGCAACTGGGTAATTTATATTTATAGGATTGCTAGTCCTTAATAGTCTTGGATTACCAGAATCAGGAAGAATAGATCTTTCTTAACAAAAGTGTTCTTCACTGAATATGCTGAATGATAATAAGAGTAGCCAGAACATTTCAGTACTGTGCTTTTATACACACACACACACACACACACACACACACAATGCACAATGTTCCAAAGTCTCAGAAATAGTTGATATGTGCTTGCAGTTCAAAGTAATTACTTAGCTAACTGATTCGTAACCATATTGCAAAATGACAAAGCAAATTCTATGTTGTGAGCAGTCCTAAAACTCTTCCTACAATGTGTTAAGCATGTTTAAAGAAGTACCAGATCTCATCTTTTAATGCTCCAACCATATTTTCCATGAAAAATTCAAGGTATACACAAGAAAAACCTTCCATAGGCAATAGTCTGGAAAGACGTCTTAAAATTTACATGAAGGAGATATAAAAATAAGTGAGATTTGTAGGCTTTTCCCAGAGGGTAAACTAAAGGCCAGATTAATTAATGGACTGTTTTGGTCAGATTGGGCCGCTGTAACAAAATACCATGAACTGGGTGGCTGTTGTTTACAGAAGCTATTTCTTTACAGTACTGGACGCTAGATATCCAATATCTAGATGCCAGCTTGGTAAAGTTTAGGCGAGGGCTCTCTTGCTTGGTTTATAGACAGCTGTCTTCTTGGTATTTCTTTTAAGTACAAGGGAAGAGAGAGAACAAGCTCTCTGGTGTCTCTTCTTATTAAGATACTAATCCCATCATGAGGACTTCAAACTTATGACTTCATCTAAATCTAATTATCACCCAAAGGCCTCATCTTCAAACTTATGACTTCATCTAAATCTAATTATCACCCAAAGGCCTCATCTTCAAATACCTTCATATTGGGGGCAATTAGACTTCAACATGAACTTTTCTGGGGAGGCACAATTTAGTCTGCTATTTAGCACAAAATAGCAGAAACAGTGTCTAAGCATTGGTTTAGGGGGACATCTGGTTAGCTGATGCTGATTAATATAAACAGAATCTTAGATACCTCTTTTTAGATATACCCCATTACAGTACCTCTCACAATGTCTGACATACAGAAAGCCCTTAAAAATATTGAATTTGTAGGCCAGGCGAGGTGGCTCACGCCTGTAATCCTAGCACTCTGGAAGGCCTAGGCGGGCGGATCGCCCAAGGTCAGGAGTTCAAAACCAGCCTGCACAAGAGTGAGACCCCATCTCTATTAAAAACAGAAGCAAATTAATTGGTCAACAAAAAAATTTATTGAAAAAATTAGCCAGGCATGGTGGTGCATGCCTGTAATCCCAGCTACTCAGGAGGCTGAGGCAGAAGGATCCCTTAAGCCCAGGAGTTTGAGGTTGCTGTGAGCAAGGCTTACGCCATGGCACTCTAGCCTGGGCAACAGAGTGAGACTCTATCTCAAAAAAATAAACCAAATATTGAATTCGTGATGAAAGAACTCTTCAAACCCAACATAATAAAGGCAATATGATACAGTGGCTATGAATTCATATTCTAAAGTGGACTGCCAAAAATTGAACTTGACTTTGACACTTATTTGCTATATAATCATTGAAAAGTACTGAGCTCTCTGCTTCAACTTTCTCAACTATAAAAATGAGGATAACAATAGTCCCTATAAAAAAGTATTGTTGTAAGAATGAAATATGTTAGTATAAAGTGATTAAAACAGTTCCCAGTACATTATAATTGCTACATGAGCTTTAGTTTATTAATATTTTTTTCAAAATTCAGTTTATTACATTTATAATCTTTGAAGTCATTCCCTTCTCCTTCAATATTCATGGCAGTTCATGATGCAGTCATCCACTCAGTGGCTCAAACCAGAAATCTGACCCATTTCTCTTTCCCTCTCTTTCATCTTTTTTTTTTTTTAATACAGCATTTGTTTATGCTTTAAGGTAAAGCTAAGAAGCTCTTCTGTTTCCTTCCGTTAAATTATCTCTTGAGAAACTGTCACATCCTTGGATTTAGCCTCTTATAATAGGCATTTCAACAAGAATTTGAATTCTTCTTAGTAACTTTTATTTTTTGTTTGTCTCTCACATGATAATAAAATAAGTAATATAATGAATGCTTCATAAATATTTGTTGAAATAATTGAACACTGTGGAAGAAAAATGAATGTGGCATATAAGGTCACTTTATATGGCAGTATAACATTTTTAAATGTGGGGTGAGGAGGTGGAGAACTTTTCCTAAAAGGAGATGAGTCCTGATAGAAATTTTTATGTGTTTTAGGGAAGTCTGTTGTGGTTAATGATCTATTTAGTTTTATGTTTATAATGGCCATAATGCTCTCCTAAAAATACGTATCAAAGACTGAAATTTGTCAATAAAGAGATCCACAAGCAACTCATGAGCCTCTTTGTCACTTTGATTTCTAGTAAGTGGCAAAATGACACTTTCTTTGCTTCGGTTAGTTGTTTCTCTCAGCAACTCTCTAGGAGGTTAGTGAGTTCTGAAATGCTCAATTGGTCAGAAAAAGAAAAAGAAATAAGGAAAAAATCTGAAACCCATACAAGAAGATTAATATTTGAATGAATTAAACCATATTTAATAACTGAAAATTTTATTAATTAAAATAATTTTTATAAAGTATTTGTAAGAGATGGGAAATATACACACACAATTTTTTTTTCCTGCAACTTAGTGGAAACTGTATGGGATCTATCTCTTACAAGCTGGATGATAAAAGCAAAATTGGGAGTTTTGGGCCATAGTTTCCTCATTGGTAAGATAGATTTATATAACTACTTGACTATAAAGTTTAAATGAAGCAATAACTAAAGCCCCTTGTAAGTGAGTTAAGTGAGTTAGTTGAGTGATGATTTTTTAAGCAGCAAAATTCTTAATTTTGTGAAATTAGTCAAACTATTATAAAGTACTAATTAATTTAATTCCTTATATGTATTTTTGTTTTAAATATATTAAATTTATTATATAAAATATATTTATATATACTTGATGTATATATGTATTTCATGTATACACACATGAAATATTTTATACTACTGTTTTGCAAAAAGTTGCAGAAGCTAATAAATACTAGCTGTTTGTTGTCAACCTCAACATGCCTTCATTTTCTGACCTCTAACTTAGATATCAGGTTCAAAATCATTTGTTGTTACTGTTGATGTTGTTTTATACAATGATATAGCTAGTAATCTCAGATGAAGGATTTGGTTCTGGCCACAAATAACTTCACCTGGTTACAACATTAAACAATTACTACTGGTCTTAAATGCCAGAATAGTTTATGTCGGCAAAACATTTTGTTGAAAAATACTTAAATTAGTTTCCTTTGTTCTATCTTCATGTTCCTTTCCCAGTTGGAAGTAATTCTGTTGAGAAAGCTCAAGGTGTAATGCAAATGTTTATTACGTGTGTATTCAAACCCTGAAGTGATAGGACAGGTGAACTATTGCAGTTCTCACATATTGCAGCTTGGCTAGTGGTGCCTTTGTATTAGAAACTATTTTTCCCAGGAAATGACTGTAATGAAGAAGTCAATGACCTGTAAATTACAACTAAAATGTTCAAGTTGGTTTTGTAGACAAATGTTTTTGATTATAGGTCACAATGTCTAGAGTTCAATTTCTGTTTAAGCAATTACCTTATATTTTGTTGTTCTTGTTCTTGTTGCTGTTGTACTGTTGTTAAGGGTTTTACATGAACTTTAAAAAAGGTGGAATAAAGAATAGAAAAAAGATTGAGCTTTTTTATTTCTAACTTCAACAATCACAGAAATCAACCAACTAAGAAAAAAGGAATAGGGACAAATATAGACAGGAGAAGAAAAAAACTCCCATTTATGTTCTTTTTATGCTAATTAATTTTATTAGTTAGATCATGATCAATGGCCACAATGGGGTAGCTGTAGAAAGAAATAAACCCAAATCAACTTCTTAAGCCTATTTATGGATTATATTTTTCTATTTTCCACATTAAAATATTGTGATTAATTTATCTTATTTTTTGTATTAGATTATTTTGTTGCCATCTGACAGCCATGGATTAGGGAGACATAACTTACCAAAACATGAGCAGAATTACTCTAAGGACTCAAAGAGATTCATAAAACTAGTGCCCATTTGTCTAATAATCAAAATATATCATTTGTTTGTGGACTCTTCCTTTTCAAAAATCATCAGAAAATGACAGCAAAAAAAGTGATTACTCAACATTTAAGAAACATAAGTCACTATTGAATAATTATTTTCCTTTTCTTTTTTCAGATATTTTAGAGTCGTATAGACAAAGAACATAAACACATTAAGCTAAGCAATCTTATACTGAGTGTCTAAGCTTCATTAAGTTAATGTTACAAAGTATCTGTCCAGCCATGAAAGGTATGCTAATTGATGTCATTTCAAAAGTAGAACATTCACAGAATTTATAATATTTTTTCTCATGCAGTCTGTCTTCACCTTTGGCATGAATAATTCAAAATAACAGATATTTCAAAGGTGACTTATGAATGAGATTGGAAAATCTTAAGAATTCACTTCTGTACCAAATTTTTATTTCCTGGTAGCTTTCCAGCTTAATTTTAATAAGAAAATTAGAAACAGGTTTTAAATATAGTCTTGTAGACAACCTGGGATATGAGGATGTATCTATGAGTAAGGCAAAATTGGAACAAAGGGAATTTTTTGTTTTTAATAGCTCTTTTCCATTGTTCCAACTTTCTTTTCTCCCTAATCCCTCTCCCATCAACTCTTGTCAAAACACAACTGAGTGCTATCAGATTGTGTAGGTCATCTCTCTGTATTAGTCAATAAAATCACCTTGTCCTACAAAATGCCTTTCTATTGTCAAAATTCTCTGGGAGCCTAAGATCTGCTACCTAATGTGATCTGCTATTTTCTCCTAAGGTGTTTATAGGTCCTATTGTATTGACACATATTTTAGCATTATCCATTTTAGATGAAACTTTATCACAAAAATAATACTAACTATAGAAATTTCTGTTTTTTTAGTAAGCATGTAAAAGAGAGATTTAGAACAGATTAGAAGGATGCTCCTAATTCTGTTTACTTATTTTAGGAAATATTAATACTTTGGTATAGGGTGGCAAGGAAAAATCCCATCTATGAAACTGACAAGTGGCACAGATTATCTAGAAATCTTAGATAATAGCGTACAAATTTAGATATTTAGGAATTCAAGTGACCTTTTCATGACTTGAATGGCCAAGGAAGTAAAAATTTATGTATAGCTCTAAAATTCAATCTATCAAATACATTGCTTTTTTAAATACTCAGCCAAAGACTAAGTTTTCATGTATTTTTTTACCTATAAGATTGCGAAGTGGAAAAATGAAATAGGACCAATTTCAACATTAAGTTTACATGTAATACATTAGAATCAGATTTATTCTGACTACTTAAAAATGCTAATAATGCTAAAATGTCTGTCGCTGGAGCTATCTTTTTCAAATCAATATTAATACACAGTGAGAAATGTAGAAAAGGACAATACAAATTATTGAACAGTTGGAAGATTTAACTCTTGGAAGAATGTCTATTGTACTCTTGACGAGTATATAATTCACAAGTGCAAATTCATAAAAGGGACACAAACAACTAAGAAGAGAATAAATCACCTAAGATTTAATTCACAAGAATTTACTAATACGAATTCATTTATATATAAACATAATAATGAATAAAGAAGTATTATAATATGTAGCCTAATTATAGATGCTGTCACAATTTAAAAATTACAAGTGGTTTTCCTTAAATATTCTAGAGTATCTGCAACAGTGGATTTACTATTAAAGAATGTAAGATATTTCTGATTCAGAACACATTTTATTACCTGATATTTTTCCCATAAACTTAATCTGTTAATCAAACCAACAGCTGGTATATATCACTTGGATATTAGGAAACATTATTGTTTATCTGTTAGAGTTTATATTATCAATTCAAAAGGCTTTGCCCTTTGAATCAATTGAGGGCTTAAATCAGAACATATGAAAATGTTCTCTTTTACATTATTTATTTTTAAGACAATATTATATAACCTAGAATCATTTAAATTCCTATTGTAATGTACTTAGATGTAAATAATTGTATATTGAGACAACTTTTGAAGTTTCATGTTGCTTTATCATTTCTTATAGCTTTTCAAATATAACAAATTTGTTTATATAATTGCAGTAAAATTAAGGGTAGACACATTATATACAATGACATTTACATCAAAAATAGCTGAAATAGCATTGTGAAGATGCTGTATAAACATACAAAAGTTACATAATTTTGAAGGAAAACTAGAGCAAAGAAATATGTGGGTTAGAGACAGATTTCAATTATTGGGATAAGGTTTTCTTATATAATTAATATAAGTAAACTTTTATTTTTCCCAAATATAAATGGATAAAAGGTAAATTGTCATGCTACATTCTACAAAGAAACCTAAATTTTATAACTGAGACCTAACAGAGTTCTAAAATACAATTATCATCCAAGTATGCTTTATTTATACAACTGAAAATGAATTTGTGACTTCCACCAGCAATTTTTGGACTATTCAACACAGAGTTGCCACATATTAGCTGACTTAGGGGTGAATCATTTTTTTATTATTTTAAATGGAAATTGATACAAAAACATAAGGATGCATAAATTTAATAAAGAAAATATGACTATAAATAACTAATAATTATGTTTAGTATATTATATATAATGTGTTTGTATACACACACACATATACATACACACACTCTCTCTCTCACTCTTGAATGCCCTGACTTTATGTAGTGTTTATCTATTATTTATCTTTTATTCAGCTTTGTAGAGAAATGTAATTAATAGTTATTTCCTGACTTGTATAAACTTATACATATCCAGAGTCAAAGAAATAGGGGCAAACATATATTTAAATGATGTATGTCCAATAACTTCATTTTTCTACCATTAATTCCTACATCTTCTTCCATGCAAAAACTATGCCCATCTTTATTTTATTACAAGAATTTTGACTTCTACAAAATTAAATAGAAGCAATGTTTCCACTGATGTTGATAAAATGAGACTTGAATGAAAATTGCAAACAATATTTGATGAAATGTGGAATTTTTATTAAGGGAGAATGGGTTAATAAGTGATTCCTTCAGTTCAGAAGACATTACTTAGTATGTATTCTCTCTTGAGGTAGATTTCTTTCAGTGTGATCCTCTCTATTAACTAATACAAATAGTTATTTATTTGATAATAGTTTTTCTAAGATTATACTTTTATCATTCTATAACATCACACTGGTAAATTATATTTATTTATCTTTTATTAATTAAAAAGAAAGGACTTGACCTGTGTATTAGATAGAATTCTTTAGAGGGATGGAACCTAATAGTGCATATTATGAAGGCTGACGAGTTCAAAATGTGCAGAGCTAATGTTCCAGTTAGAATCGCAAGCTGCTGTAGGACCACAAAGACCTCATGTTCCAGTTCAAAGACAGGAGCACTCTCTTACATGGGAGAAGGTCAGTTGTTTGTTTTATTCAGGCCTTCAAATGACTGGATGAGGTTCACTTACCTCATGGAGGGCAATATGTTTTGTTCAAGCTACCAACGTAAACATTAATATTACCAAAAACATCCCCCAGAAATACCCAGAATAGTGTTTGACAAAGTATCTGGAACACTCATGGGCCAGTTGACATATAGAATTAATGACCTCAGTTTTTATCCATATTTCTTTTACTTAAATGTCCTCAAAAAGCAAAGTCCAAAGAATGACAAACACAGGTGACAACTTCCATTTGAAATTTGGCAAAGCTTTTTAAAATAATTATACAGTTCCTTTTTTTTCAGAAAAATAGAGTATTCTGATCTCATAATACAGTTCATAACTTCTTATAACTTTTAAAAGCAATAGATATTTTGGTTACTGCCATTTTCATCGTCAAGCAAATTGAAGTCTAAGATGACACTGTCTGGCATTATACAAGAACTACAGGCATTTTTGTTTTTCCCAGTTTCCATTATCAATTAAATTTCTATGAAAATTTTCATCAAAATGGTTCTATGTGCATATGTTTTTGTTCCTCTTAGGTAAATACTTAGAAGTTGAATGGCTATTTCTTGATTATTTGTGAGAACCAGTCACTCAATATTCCCATGGTGTTATTGGTATTTTTTGTTTTAGAAATTTTAGGTGACTGTATGTTGGTTTCTTATAATGTTTTAAATAGCATATAATTTTAATGACTGATGATGTTAGAAATATTTCATTTTTATTGGCCATTTGAATATTTTTCTTTATGAAGTATCAGTTCAAATTTTTTTAGCTCATCATTTTTAATTGAGTGGATCATCTCTTTACTATTTAAATATAGAAACCGCATATATTTTGGATACAAGCATTTTGCCAAACATATATTCTACAATATTTTCTCCCTTTTATTTATTTGCCTTTTAATTTTTTAATCAGTGTTTTCCCCAAAACTTATTATGAAATATTTTCAACTCATAGCAAAATCCAAATGATTTTACAGTGATTATTTCTATGTCTACCCCTAGATCCTGACTGTAATGTGTACCTACACTTGATTTGCCTATCAATCCATTACAATGCAAAGTAAATATCAGTCTTAAGCACAACTGCTCTTAAGCATACATATTATTAGAGTTCAGCATTTTTGATAGTTCATATTTTCTCATGAGAAAAATGTTTTATAATTGATATAAAATTTACCAACTGTTATTTTCTTTACTTAAAACATTCAGTGTCCTCTCGAAATTCACAAAGATCTAATCATGTGTTTTACTCTAGAAGCTTTATAGTTCCAGAAGCTTATAACATCTATATCTTAAGGTAAGTCTGGAAATTTCATAAGATCATAATCCATGTTAAGTTAATTTTAGTAAATAGTGCAAGATGAGCATTGAGATTTATTTTTTTTCATATTTGGATATCCAGTTCTTTCAAGACAATTTGTTAAAATAGATTTCCCTTCCCAAAATATATTTCTCTGGCACTCAAGTTGAACAACTGAAAGTAGAGCTGTAGGGTCATTTTTGAAAACTGTCAATGTACTTCTGTATTTATACATATGTAATCTTGCAATCATCTAATGTATGATGACAAATTCTATTCTTCAAGATTTTACCATGAATATTCTAGATTTTTTCTATTTTCCACATAGATTTTAGATCAGCTTTTCAACTTTTATTATACTCCTGTTGAAATTTGAATGAGATGGTGCTAAATTTACTAAATTTCAAAACCAATATGCCAATATCATCTTAAAAATACTGAGCTTCCTAATCAGTGGGTATGGTATATAATTCCATTTGCTTAGATGTTATTTAATATCTCTTGATAATATTTTGCAAATTTCTGTATAGTGATTTTTCTAACTTTTAAAAAAATTATCTTTAATATTTGTTTTAATGTTATTATAATATGTCATTTTAATTTTAATTTCCTATTAATAATTTATAGAAATAAAATTACTTTCTGTATTATCTAAGTACTATGCTAAATTCACTTATTATGTCTATTTTTTGTAGAGTCCTTAGAAATTTTCATATACATGTCTATGTCTGAAGAAAACAGCATTTTCTATCTTCTGTTCCTATCTATATACTTTTTATTTATCTTTTTTGTTTTATTGTACTGGCTAGCATTATTGAATATAAATGGTGAGAACAGATATCACTTCCTTATTCACAATCTTAATGGGAAAATATTCAATGGGAAAATGTGTATGATGTTGGTTTTAAGATTTTGACGATGTATTTTGTAATGTTGAGAATATTTCCTTTAATTCTTTGTGTTGTAGAAGATTTTCTTATGAACCGATACTGATTTTTGTCAAATACATTTCTGCATCCATTGAGTTGAGTAGATGCATGCATATATACATGTGTATGCATGAATGTTTTTATTTGTATATGTCCTTCTTGGTTTTGCCATTAGAGTTAGGCTGACACAATAAAAATCTTCAAAAAGTTCCTTCTTTTATTATTGAAAAGAGTTTAAGATTAATATTGTTCATCTTTAAATATTTGAGAAAATTCGCCACTAAAGCCTAAAGGGTCTGGTGTGTTTTTAAGGGAAGGTTATAATCACACTTTCAATTTCCCATACTGTAAGTCTTGTCTGGTTATTACTGTACCAGTTTTGATAATCTGTGTCTTTAAATGAAATTGATCATTTCATTTAAGATGTAGAATTTGTTGAAAAAAAATTTCATAATATGACTTTATTCTTTTGATATCTGTTAGATTTCCAGTGACATGCCTTTCTTCATTTCTGATATTGGTAATTTTTTCTCTATTTTTAATAGATCATTCATATATACACACACACATTTAGATATATGCAGACATATATATCCACACATATATATGTACATATGTATCCACACACACAGAGTCATGTTTCACATAACATTTCACTCAATTCCACCTACATGACAGTAGTTCCAAAAGATTATATCATATTTTTAGTTATATTTTCTATATTATATATGTTTAGACATATAAATACTTATCATTGTGCTACAATTGCCTACAGTATTCAGTACAGTAACATACTGTGCAGATTTATAGCCTAGGAACAATAGGCTATACCATGTAGGCTAGGCATGTAGTGGGCTATAGTATCTAGGTTTGTCTAAGTAGACTCTATGATGTTTTTACAATAACAAAATAATCTAATGACTCATTTCCCAGAATACATCCTTGTCTTTAAGCAATATATGATATATATATGCAGACATATTTTATAAATGTAGACATACATACACATATATAACCTTTTGAAATATACCCATCTAGTTTATTTTCTCCATTATTTGTTTATTTTCTATTTCAATGATTTCTAGTTTTATACGTTTTATTATTTACTTCCTTCTACTTACTCTGTGTTTAACTTTTGTCACTTGTTAAGGTCCAAGGCTGAATTGTTATTGTGATCCTTTCTTCTTTACTAATATAAGAATGTATATATATATAAATATGTATCCACACGCGGCTTTATTGACACCCCCAACATTGGAATATGTGTTTAGTTTTATTAAAATTACAACCTAATTGTCTATATGATTTCTTTGGCACTGTTAGAAGACATTTTGTCATGGTTGTCTCCTGTATTTCTGAATGTTCAATAATGAAAAGCACTGATGGCTCTTTCTTCCAGATTATTTTATAAGAATATTTATATACCAACATGTTTTTGGAACATAGAGCTGTTGATTACATTTAGAGAAGAAAGCAAACATACTTATTGCTCACTATGAAATTTTCAAACACCCTAAACTTCAGATGTTTTCCCTGCAATATGACCTATGTTATCAGGTGGCCATATCTGCATTGCTCTGTGGGAATTAGTGCTCAGGAAACTACAAAAAAATGTAGAGACTCTAACCTTTGACTGAAGAGTATTCAAATTTCTGTCAACATCCTTAGAATTCTGGTAGGCTAACTTATTAACTTCAAAGTGGGGCAAAATATGAAACTTTTCACATGCTTCACTGACTCGTGGGTTGTAAGAGTAGGCTATTTCAGTTTCAAATATTTGGACATTTTAAAAGATATCTTATTTTATTGATTTATAATTTAATCTGTGTTGTAAAATGGCACATTTTGTATTATTTCAATTCTTTGAAATACCTTAAAACATACCTTACAGCTCAATATATGGCCTATGTTGGCACATTTTCCATGGGTGCTTTAATGTGTACCCATCTGTTGTTGGGTCCAGTGTTTTATACATAAAAAGTAAGTTAGGCTGATTAATAGCATTATTCAAATTTTTCTATACCCTTATTGAATTTTTTTATTTTGTTTTATAAATTTCTAAGAAATGAATGTTCAAACCTGTAACTGCAATGGTAGATATATATGCTTTTTGGTCTTGATAGATTTTGCTTCACGTGATTTTAAACTGATTGTAGATATATTTCACATCTGTATATATCTATAAGATCGTTATACTTTCTTGATAAATTGCTCCTTCCTTTTATGAAATATATCTATTTCTGATAATACTCTTTGCTTTTCTATGATATCTATATACATATTCTAATTTTTATGTTAATATTTCCACAATATTAATTTTTCATCATTTTAGATTTAACCTTTTTATATTTAAAGTCTATCTCTTATAAGTAATATATCATTTGATCTTTTAAAAATTAATTTTGATAATATTTTAATTTTATTGGAGAATTTAGTCCATTTATATTTAGATGTTAATATGATTTTGTACAAATTCTTCCTCTTGCTAATTGTTTTCTATCAGATTTTTTATATTCATTTTCCCTTCTTTTTTGTTTTCTTGTTTTGTACTAATCTCATGTATTTCTATTCAATATTATCATCCCTATTATCTTTTAAGATAATTTTTGTAGCTTTGTAGCTTTTTAGTGTTTCCTGTCAGAATTACACTATGTATCTTTACCTTATCCCATTTACTATTATGCCACTTCACATAAGATATTAAAAACTTATAAGAATATTCTATAATATGTCATATTTTTGACCTCTACACATGTATAAATTCCAAAGTCCACTTTTGCTACTCTTTTTTTAAGCAACTATATTTGAAAATTTGTATAAAATTACAAAATTATTATATATTTTTCAACATATATATCATCTTTAACATACTGTAATCATTTGTATATATTTGAGTTTTCATCAAGTATCCTATTACTTGGTTTGACTAACTTTCTTCAAAGTTTCATATAGTGAATGTTACATGTTTACTAATGACAAATTTTCTAAATTTTTGCTTACCTAATAATTTCCTAATTTGCTTTCATTTTGAAAGGCTATAATCCTTATTGTAGTGTTTTAGGTTGTTATTTTTTTCTTGCAACATTTTAAAGATGTCATTCCTTGACTTAATACTTACATTATTCTGGAAAAAAGTCAAAGGTAATCATTTTCTTTGTTCCTTTTTATGTTTCTTTTTAAAAGATTCGTTATCATTAGTTTTCAGCAATTTGACTAAGATACGATCATGTGGCATTTTCCTTAGATTTTTTTCCCTTTGATATTCTTTTAGCTTCTTATATCTGTCAAATGCTATTTTTAAATAAAATATGAACAATGTTCAATCATTATTTTTTTTTCTTCCTTGATATCTCTAGCCTTTTCTTCTTATATTCCAATTATATTTATTTTGACCAACTAGATCACTACATCACTAATTTTCATCAGCAATAGTCACTAAGGTCACTAAGGTACTGATCTTTTTTTCAGTCTTTCTTTTCCCATCTCTTCACTAAGGCTGTGTTTATCACTTTCAGGCTTTTACAATTTTCATCTATTAATAAATAGATACTCTATGGTTAATTTATATTGCATTGTCTAAATTCTGTTGCATTGAAACCAAATACAACTCTTCTTTGATGGTATATACTCTGCTGTTAATACCATTTAGTTTGTCTTTAATTTCAAATATTGAATATTTTATGCCTTTTCATAAACTTTTACTTTTTAACCACTGTTCACTATCTCTTCACTTTTCATGTTTTTGTTTGTTTGTTTGTGTTTTTTTTTTTTTTTTTTTACAGAGTCTCGCTCTCTTGCCTGGGCTAAAGTGCTATGGCATCAACCTAGCTCACAGCAACCTTAAATTCCTGGGCTCAAGAGATCCTCCTTCCTCAGCCTCCGAGGTAGCTGGGACTACAGGCATGAGCCACCATGCGTGGCTAATTTTTTCTGTATAGTTTTAGTTGTCCAGTTAATTTCTTTCTATTTTTAGTAGAGACAGAGTCTCACTCTTGCTCAGGGTGGTCTTGAACTCCTAAACTCAAGCAATCCTCCTGTCTCAGTCTACCAGAGTGCTAGGATTACAGGCATGAGCCACCGCGCCTGGCCTTACTTTTCATGTTTATTTCCTTTAAACTTTCCAAACAAACCTTAACATTTCCATTATCCAATTTAATATTTTGTTTTTCCTATTTTGTCACAGTCTGAATTCCATTATAGAAGCCCTACAGCTCCTAAATATGAATTTTTGAGCTTATAGGCATTAATGTTCACTCTGTGATATAAAGTTTTATAGGTTTGACAAGTTCATCATGTTATGTATATACTATCACAGCATCATATGGAATAACTTCAAAACCACCCAAAATCTTAGAGGCTGGAGCTAGTCCATGCACTCCCCCACAAACCCCTGGCAATCACTGATCATTTTACTATCTCTATACTTTTGGCCCTTCCAGAGTATGCTCAAAATGGAATTATAAAGTATATAGTTTTTCCAATATGGTTTATCTTGTTTATCAATATGTATATATAATTCTTACAAGTTTTCACCTGGTTTGATAGTGCATCCCTTTTTATTGCTAAGTAGTAGTCCAATGTCTGAATTTAGCATAATTTGTTTACCTTTTCATTTATTGAAAGATACTTTATTTCTTTCCAGTTTTTGGTCACTATAAATTAAGCTGCTATACATAGCTATGTCAGGTTTTTGCATGTGGTTCAATATGGAAATCTTTACCAAATTAATCTTTCAAATTAATTTGGTAAAGATCTAAGATCATGATTGCTGGATCATATGGTAAGACTGTGTTTAACTTTGTGAGAAATTGCCAAATTGTCTTCCAATGTGGTTTTGCCATTTTGCATTTTCACTAGACATAAATAAAAGTTCCTGTTGTTTCACATCCTCACTGTGACTGAGTAATACCTGTACAGATTTTTAAATTCGTTTTTAAATTGAATTCACATGTCTGTGGAAAATAACAATGATTCTTTCCAGAGTGTAACTGGGGGTCCAATGTAAAAGGGAGATTTCATAAAATCTTAGGGTTAAAAATGAATCTTCAGTATCATTTTTCATTAAAGCATATATTCATCTCATTTTATTCATAAAAAATGTATGTCTTTAAGATGGGCTTATTGTCACAACCCTCAACAATCTTTCCTGATCTATGCTCTACAATATCAAAGAAATATTTCATATCTGCCAAAGACCTTAGAAATCAAATATCATTTCAACTGTCACAATATTTATGATTTCCTTATGTTTATTCAGTATTCTTCATACGCATATTTACATATCAATTAGATTACCCAGTATAATTTATTTTAATATTTGACCACTAAATATCCATTTTATATATTCCTTAATTCATCAAACCATGTTTTGTTCATGGTAGATTTATTGATAAGCATTTCAAATGTGTCTTCTACTCACTGAGTGAAGGTAATATAAATATATACTTGTTTTTTGGTGACAAAGGTAGTAGACTTAGCTCAAAGATAGCATTTATTTTAAATAAAGTTTAATTTCATTTTAATTGTTATTCTTTAAGACATTTTAGTCAGTATATTCGTGTAAAACATAAAATTTTCTAAAACTTTTTACATTTTTAAAGTATAACTCACCATTATATTTTTGGAAATTCTCTCATATAAGAATATTGATTCATAATATTATAGGGAAATTAAATAGTTAAAGGGGATTCAAAAGTTTATTAATTTAGTGGGACTGAAAACTAGTTCAACTTCTGTGGAAAGCAATATGGAGATACCTTAAAGCGATACAAGTGAATCTACCATTTGATCCAGCAATCCCATTGCTGGGCATCTACCCAAATGATCCAATGACACTCTACAAAAAAGACACCTGCACTCAAATGTTTATAGCAGCACAATTCATAATCGCAAGGCTGTGGAAACAGCCCAAGTGCCCATCAATCCAAGAATGGATTAATAAAATGTGGTATATGTATACCATGGAGTACTATTCAGCTCTAAGAAACAATGGTGATATAGCACATCTTATATTTTCCTGGTTAGAGCTGGAACCCATACTACTAAGTGAAGTATCCCAAGAATGGAAAATCAAGCACCAGATATATTCTCCAGCAAACTGGTATTAACTGAGTAGCACCTAAGTGGACACATAGGTACTACAGTAATAGGGTATTGGGGAGGTGGGAGGGGGGAGGGGGGCGGGTATATACATACATAATGAGTGAGATGTGCACCATCTGGGGGATGGTCATGATGGAGCCTCAGACTTTTGGGGGGAGGGGGGGAAATGGGCATTTATTGAGACTTTAAAATCTGTACCCCCATAATATGCCGAAATAAAAAAAAAAGAAAAAAAAAAACACTAACAAAAAAAAAAAATCTCAAAAAAAGAAAAAAATACTAAAATTTAAAACAACTAAGCCATTATGTAAAACCCTACATTGACTCCTTAGGAGTTTACAAGATACCTAATATAAAGTGATCATTCTGCTAAATACTCAATGAATAAAAATCAGGAAGAAAATAAAGCTTTACACTCAAGGAAGAAAATAAGGGGAAAAAAGGAAGAAAATAATTTAACAAGTTCTTTTTCTATTTGTTGCTATTAAAAACAATTTTGAAAAGAAAAAAAAAGTTTATCAATTTAGTATAAAATCAGTTCTTAGTAGTCCTTAAGAGAATTAGGTAATATAGAAATCACTGTGCATTACTGTCTTCTTTAAATATGATTTATACCCAATTCAAACCACATCTGAATTCAGGTGTGGTTCCATATAGGAATCTGTTCCACGTGTGCACGCGCGCGCACACACATGTATGTAAACCACTCACCTATGATGGACTACTATTGAAAATATGCAACAACTGGTAGATTTGAACATTTTTACTATATAACTCAATATAGCCTTGCCTACTTATGTAATTCCTATGCTAACTTTGAAATTTAATAGTCAAAATCAAAGCCCAAAATTGTGGAGTAAAACAAATAGCAATTACACCAGAAATGACTTAACAGCTGTCAGCTTATACAAGGAATGGCAGTGCACCAATTCCCTTGGCATCCATGAAACTGTTACTACTGCTGTGATGCCTCTGTCTTTGCTGAGGTTAACAGCAAACATAAGACACTTTTTTTGGTTCATTTACTCAGGCTGTTGATTAACACCAACTCAATGCCAAGACAGTGTTACAATCAGCTGAACTGCCATCTAGACATTAACATTATCAATAATGCTCTTCTGGCAGTATTTTTTTCAAAATATATTTTAAAACACTATATATGCCTCAAGGTAATTATTTAAAAGAACCTCTGTGTGTGTGTGTGTGTACATATGGTTTTCATATCAGTAAGCAGTTCTATATTTAGTGTTCAGATCTCAAAGATTATACTCCCTGTCAACAATAAAGTTTATTGGTCTAATTATTCTATGAATGGGTTTGGAAATACTGAGCATACACTCCATTCATTTACATAATTTTGTCAGTTTTTAAAAGCCCATCCATATTCATTATTTTGCTTGATAATTGCTTCAATACATCCCAGTGACAAACAAGGTAGACACTATTATAATGATTTTAGAGGTAGGAAATTGAAAATCTAGAGGTTAAGTGATTTTCCAGTGTGATGTTTAGATCAGGCACAAAATATCAGATCTGCATATCCATAGTACCTCTTTTTTTTTGTTGGTTTTCTCCATAGAGTCAGGTAAACATTACTTTTCAGGTCTGAAAAGCCATATAGCATGCCAAGAGAGAATATGAAAGCATTTCCTCTATTTCTACACTGAGTATTCCATTTTGGATAGGTATCACTGGGATTAAAATTTAAGAAATCAAACAATCTTTAGGTCATAGTCTGGTTTCCCAAGGATAGAAACAGCACCTCACATTTGAATGCTATTAGTTTTTGCCTAAAATAGGTATCATATCCTTTCAGATGGTTATTTTGATAGAATCAAAAAATTTCAATAGTACTTTTCGATCTCTATAACTGGATTCTTTAATTTTTGGTAGTTCTTATTCTCTCAGACATCATTTCTATAATAATGCTTCTTTCCAAATGTTGTTGCCATCTTGTTTCATCAACACCTGGCAGGAGAGATGGTATTATACCTATAAAGTTGAAAATAAGATTCTGAGTAGTCAAAGAATAGTGATCATTGGATGATAAAAATCTGAATAACCCATGAACTAGAAATTCCACTTCTACATTAAAAAAAAAAAATTATTGCACATGAGCACATGAAGACATATTCATAGTTTTTCATCAATATTTGCTATAATAGCACAAAACAGAAAAAGCCCAAAATGCCACTCTTGATAAAAGAAATAAATACTTGCCTATTCTTATTGATAGTTATAATCTTGGAATCATATTGTTGAATAAATGTTAATATAACATGCTTGATAATCTTACATATAGAATTAAATCATTTATGGAACTTAAAATGTCAAAAATACTATTTCTATATGACATTAGTTAGTATTAAGGTATGAGACCAAGGACACCAACTTCATGAGAGCAGTTGCCTTTGTGGAGAACGAAAAGAAGACAGTGAGGACTTCAACTTTCATCTGTCTTTATGTCTTGAATAAAAAATAACAAAGAACTATAATAACGACAATTATGTTTTCCAATTTGGGTGCTTGGTACACAAGCATTTATTTTGTTAAATCATTATACTTTTCTTAAACTGTATATTTAGATCACCTCTTCATGAAATTTTCTTTTTACTTGCTTCCTACTCATCCATTATAATAAATTCGTTTCCTCTATTTTTTTAATGTAGGAATTTGGGGTTTTTCTGAAAAAATTATTTATAAAATGAATGCAATTTTTTTCTTGTAAGCTTCTACATCACTGTGATCTTTATAAAAATCATATTCCTTAATGTTATCTTATTTAATCCTGTAGCAGCTTGGCATTTTTAGATAATTGTACGATTTCACAGGTAATGTTGTAGAGAATTAAGCTCACTGCAAGACTTCTATTACTTTAATGATGCATAAGAAATCAATCCTTCCTATTGGTGAGTGTATCAGTTAAGGTTTTTGGATTAAATCTGCTTTACATAAATCTTATTGACATAAACAACTAGAACTACCATTCAAATTACTTTGTGAAGGATTTTTTAGATATAGAAGTTTGAAAATACATTCAAATATTTCTAGATACAAATACAATTTTCCTATAAAATAATAAAACCAGTGAACTTGTAAACACAGTCATAATATATTATACTATTTGCCATACTTAAGCTATTAATTAGTTGACTTGTCAAACAATTTGTTTTATAAAAAATGATTTTTAGTATTAAAGAATTAAATGTGACAGAAGAAATTATTCAAGTATCTGGTAATATAATAATGGCATTGACCATATACTATGTGTGTAAAGGCTGCATGAATCAAGTAAGCATTGTGAGTTGTGTCAAGTCAGTGGTGAGCTATGGGGCTTGATGTGGCAGGGACATAACCAAGAAAGGAATTTGGTCTGTGAGATCACAGAGGCACTTTTGAGACCAGGCAGAGAGCACAGAAGAAATGGGAATTCCTATTAAGGAAAAAGAAATTGTTCCTGTTGGTGATTCAGCACAGACAAAGAGTGGGTGGTGCTAAGTAAGCTGCAGAGGTCAAGGTGGGACAGTAACTGCTCTTATTGCTTATCAGGTGCAAGTTGAGGCAATATAAAAAAAACATCAGTTCATCAGTAATGGGATCACATGAACTAAAGTAAAAAGATGTTATCCCTGGTCTTTGGTATTTATATTGTTTGAAATAATATGGTGATAGGATGTTTGAAGTTTTATATAAAAAATATGACCATCCCCGTATTGTATTATCTCCATGAAGTCTATTACATAGTTAAAATAAGATTTAGATTAATCTAAAATCAGACTTAGATTAATGCATCTCAATACATAAAATCAGGTGTTTGAATTATCAATGTAGAACAAACCTTTGAGTATATGAATGGTACTAGTGGCCAAGGTGAATCAAAGATTAAAGTCTATATGTAGATACTTCTCTCCCCAATCATTACTTGTATTGTAATTTGTAGCATCATAAATTAATTTACTTTATTAATTTTTGAACATTATATATAGTATGTCATATATGGGCTTTTTATACTGGTTTCTTTCATTTAATATTATATTGGTGAGATGCATACATATGGTTGTATGTGATTATAGCTTATTTGTATTCATTATCATATGGCATTAATTTGTTGTCTAAATATAATACAATTTATTTATCCATCTACTTTTTTTTTTTTAAAGGAGATCATTTATTGAGAATGTCTTCATAGTATTTCAGAGAGGGAAGGGAAAAAGTTGGGCTGTTTATGAGGTTTTGGGGGTAAAATTTAAAGCATGAATTTTAATTCAAGGGCTTGATTAGTATTAGGTCATGATATAATTGCTTATAATTGTTAGAGCAAGTTTAAGGATTTAAGAAAAAGATTCCGTGTGAGTGCTATCTATTGAAAATGTAGCAGTCTGATGTTCATCTACATGAGTGTTATTATTTTTTTTTATTTTGGCATATTATGGGGGTACAGATTTTAAGGTTTGAATAAATGCCCATTTCCCCCCTCCCCCGAAAAGTCTGAGTCTCCATCGTGACCATCCCCCAGATGGTGCACATCTCACTCATTATGTATGTATATACCCACTTCCCTCCCCCCTCCCACCTGCCCAATACCCTATTACTGTAGTACCTATGTGTCCACTTAGGTGCTACTCAGTTATTACCAGTTGCTGGAGAATATATCCATCTACTTTTGATGGCATTTTTGTTGGTTTCCATTTGAGCAAGTATAATTAGTGTTACTTTGAATATCCTATACATATTTTGTGAATAGATGTACATATTTACTTGAAAGTATATCTGGGAGTAAAGTTATAGAGTTACAGTATATTTATAGATATTTTTATAATATTATGCCTATGAGTTTTGCATTTCTATCAGGCACATATAAGAGTTTGAATTGCTCCACATCCATGACAATATTGTTATTTTCCTCATTTTTATGTTAGCAATTATAATTGCTGTGCCATAGTAAGCTATATTAGGCTTCCCCCTCCAAGCTTTCTTGAAATAAATTTAACAAACAAAAGGTGTATATATTTAAGGCATACAATGTGATGTTTTGGTATATGTATACATTGTGACTGATTACCACAATCAAGCTAATTAACATGTCAGCTTACATAGTTATCTTTTTAAGGAGGGGATGAAAACATTTAAGATCTGCTCTTTTAGCAAATTTCCACTATACATAACAGTATTATTAACTATAGTCACTATGCTCTACATTAGATCTCCAAGGGTATTGTAGGATATTATAGTTTTAATTTGCATTTTTTATGAGCAGTAAAATGATCACATTTTATATGTTCACTTTCCAGTTGAATATTCTATTTTATAAAAGAACTATTAAATTTATTTGCTCATATATCTATTGTATTGCCTGACTTTTTCTATTGATTTGTAAGATTATGTATAATTATGGGTCACCTTTTAAAATTAATATTAATCCTATAATGCTTATTCAGATTAAACACATTTTTTATTCAAATGAAGATTACAGTGTATTCCTAGCATTTACTTGGACTTATGTGTTTCCTGATTATTCTTTAAGCAAGTTTGGTTCTCAGAGACTCTTTTTCTTTTAGTTCTATGATTTAAACTAAAATATCTACAGAACAACCATCTTCTTTCCTTCTTTTCTTTGTGTCAAAGCACAGTTTCTATTTAGTTTAAAAGCCTGGATGAAAGGACGATCAAGGAGTAGATACTTCCTTCACAGTCAAATAAAGATTTTTAGCCTATTTCATCATATTCAGCAGCAGAAATAGAGAGCTTGAACAGAAATATTCTAAGAACAAAATCATTTAAAATCAAACCAAAGAGGATGGGTGTTTTATTGAAACTATATAACATTTAACCACTTTTGTCTTTTTACTGAATGTATATATTGATCCTAGAGATATATATTTAGGTAAGTATTATACTTTTTTAAAAATCATTTCGAGTTCTTGGTTACAAGCAACAGACTCCAACTCTGGCTAATACATCACTCTCTTCTCACTCAAAATATCATGAAGATATAAGGTAGCTCATTGGCTCATAGGCATGGGAAGGAAGAAAAAACAAAACCAAAAAAAAGGAGCTCCAATATATTTGGCAGCGTATTTCTCTGTAGATACCTTATAGGTGAGGAGAGAGTGGCATGAAGTACTCAACGTGCTGAAGGAAAAAGAATTTAATCCTAGAATATTATATCTTGCAAAAATATATTTCAAATATGAGAGTGAAATAAAGTATTTCCAAGACAAACAAAAGCTGAGGGATTTCATCAACACCAGACTTGTCCAACAAGAAATGCTAAAAGGATTTCTCAAATCTGAAATAAACTGATGTTAATAACAAAATACTCTATTCCTGCAATTGTGGTGTACAAACCACTCATGTTGAGTAGGATGATATTAAAAAAGACCTAAGAAAAATAACCACTGCAACTCTTTGGGAGATAGGTAGTATAAAAAATGGATGAAAATAACATAAAGTAACAAGGCAGAGATGAAACTAAAGGATAAAATTGCTGTTAGATTTCTCTTTGCTTGTTTATAAGCAGGGTTGTCATATGTTTAAAATATCCCAGAACAACAGATGGTGGCGTGGATGTAGAGAGAAAGCAACACTTAAACAGTGTTGGAGGGACTGCAAACTAGTACACTCTCTATGGAAAGCAGTATGGATATACTTAAAGAACTAAAAGTAGACCTACCATTGTATCTAACAATCCCACTACTGGGTATTTACCTAAAGGGGAAAAAAAAGACATTTTATTAAAAAAAAACACCTTCACTTGAATGTTCATAGCAGCACAATTCACAATGGCAAAGATGTGGAAATAGCCCAGGTGCCCATCAATACATGAGTGGATTAAGAAAATGTGATATAGGTATAACATGGAGTAGTACTTAGCTATAAAAGAAAAAATCATGAGCTCATACCTTTTGTAACAACTGGGATGGAATTGGAGCCCATCCTTCTAAATGATGTATCACAAGAATGGAAAAATAAAAACTACATGTACTCACTATTAAATTGGAACTAATTGATCAACACTCATTCGCACATATGGTAGTAAAATTCAATGGAATTCAAGCAACTGGGAGGGGTGAGGAGGGGATGGATAAATTCACTCCTAGCAGATACAATGCTCACTATCTGAGTGATGGACACACTTATAACTTTGACTCAAACTGTACAAATGCAATTCATGTAACCAAAACATTTGTATCATCATGATATTCTGAAAATTTAAAAAGCAAGAAATTAAAACATTACCAAAGAAAATCTCTTTTAGCAATAGAAGACAAGTAGGAAGGAAGACAGAAAGAAAAAGAGGAGCACAAAACAACCAGAAATCAAATAATAGCATGGCAGGAATAAGTCCTTACCTATCAATAATAATTTCGAATGTAAATGGAGGAAATTTTCCAATAAAAAACCATAGAGTGGCTGAATGAATAAAAGATAAAGAGATAACTATATGTTATCTGCAAGAAACCAACTTCACCTATAAAGATACACATTGACTGAAAATAAAGAAATAGACAAAGATATTCCATGTAAGGGGACACCTAAAGAAAAAAAAAAAGAAAAAGAAGAAGAAAAGAAAAAGAAAACATGAGTAACTATACTTCTATCAGATAAAAAAGATTCCAAGACAAAAAATGTAAAATGAAACAAAGAAGGTCATTATATAATGATATATAGGTCAATTCAGCAAGAGGATATAACATTTCTGAATAAGTATGAACCATATGGATTTAATAGATATTTACAGGATGTTTCATCCACTGGCTACAGAATACATGTTCTTTCCCATAGCTCATGGATCATTGTCAAAATGATCATATTTTAGGCCAAAAAAATCCTAAAAAATTTCAAATTATACAAAGTATTTCCTCAAACCAAAATGGATGAAAACTAGATATCAATAACAAGAGGGACATTTGAAAATTATACAAACACATAGAAATTAAACAGTATGCACCATAATGACAAGTGGGTCAATGAAGAGATTAAGAGAGAAATTTAAAAATTTTCCAAAACAAATGAAAATGAAAACACAGCATATTGAAACATATGGGATACAGCAAAAGCAGTAACAAGAGAAAAGTTTTAGGAATAAATGCCTGCATCAAAACAGTAGAAAAGCCTCAAATAAATAACATAATGATGTATCTTGAACAGCAAGAAAATGAACAAATTAAACCCAAAAGTATTAGAAGAAAATAAATAATAAAGTTCACAACAGAAATAGATTAAATTAAAAGCAAAAACTTTACCAAAGATCAATGAAATAAAAAGTTGTTTTTTAAAAGGTAAACAAAATTTACACATATTTAGCCCAGATAAACTAATAACAATGACACAAGATTTAAATAAAGGAAATCACAGAATAATAGATTATCACTTATCATCATATTTGTTTTTATCTAAACTTTTACAAATTATGTGAATTTTTTTAAAAAGTCTTTGATAGTTGCTACCTTTTTACTATATCATGATATTTGACAGAGTAGTAGAGAAATACTGATATTCTTCCAGTGGTTAAATCAGAAAACATCCCCACCTCTCATCAAAATGATGTTTTCTGGTTGTCAATAAATGAATTTTTCCAAAATGACTAGAATAAAAGCATAATTTAAATTACGTCAAAAGAAAGCAAAAGAGAAAATATAAAGTCATGCACATCTTACGTTAAAAGAATGTAAAGGGACTTAAAAGAACAAAACAGACTCAAAATAAGAAAAGGGAAGAAAAATAAAAGGATAGAATGATTAAAGAAAGAGAAAGAAGTCTCAATGTGGAAAACAGGACAGAGGCTGAGAAAAAACAAAATGATCAAAATATTATTACATAAGGCCGGGCGCGGTGGCTCACGCCTGTAATCCTAGCTCTCTGGGAGGCCGAGGCGGGCGGATTGCTCAAGGTCAGGAGTTCAAAACCAGCCTGAGCAAGAGCGAGACCCCGTCTCTACTATAAATAGAAAGAAATTAATTGGCCAACTGATATGTATGTAAAAAAAAATTAGCCGGGCATGGTGGCACATGCCTGTAGTCCCAGCTACTCGGGAGGCTGAGGCAGAAGGATCGCTCGAGCCCAGGAGTGTGAGGTTGCTGTGAGCTAGGCTGACGCCACGGCACTCACTCTAGCCTGGACAATAAAGCGAGACTTTGTCTCAAAAAAAAAAAAAAAAAAAATATTATTACATAATAAGGAAACCCTAGAGCTGGCCAAGTTCTAATGCTAACAGCTTGACACTGAAATATTAGCAAAGGAATACATAATCCACAGTACAGCCTAAAAGAAAAAGAAGAGACCTACCAAATCAACAGGAGAGATCAATGGTGATATACTGGGACATATTAGAGAAGGACAACTCAGAGAGTGAAAATGAGGCACGGTAAATTTAGCTAACTCTGGTGACTGAACTGTTGCTAAAACCTATGGGAGATGGGAATAGCTATCTCAAAAAAAAAAATAGAAAAGAAAAAGAAATCAATTTTTATATAGCTGACTTAGAGACACCATGGTGTAAAATTTTTTTAAAAAAATTGTTCTTAATATGTCTACTTTAAATACACAGTCAAGTTCAATTATTCTCATTTTGAATTATTGCCTTAAAGATAAAATAAGACACCTAAGGAAAATATTATAGTAGAAATTAAAAGACTATGATGTTAAAAAAGCATATCAATACAAAATGTTTGTAAGATCTAGAGTTAAACTTTATAAAACTGTTTAGCATTTTCAAGTTATTGCAATCATCTTATAATTTATGGAATAGGAAAAGAAAGTTATGTAGGAAAATTAGGCTGAGAAGAAAATAAAATACTCAGAGAAGAAAAGAATGATAGATGAATTTAAAAATTTACAACAAATATGCAATGTAGACATAATACTAAACTAGAGATAAAATAAATCAGAATCATACTAAGGAATCATAAATAAATATTAATAACATGCATAAAATAATGAGAAATTTTTCTATGTGGGAAACCTCTGATTTATATCACCTTAACATTGCATATTATATGTATTTAGAAATCTTGCCAACCTATAACTTTCCTCTGTTGGAATAAAATGATAGAATTTTTGTTTCTGATATCTTTTGCAATTTGAAAG
The DNA here is from genome assembly GCF_040939455.1 of Microcebus murinus. Classification (NCBI taxonomy): domain Eukaryota; kingdom Metazoa; phylum Chordata; class Mammalia; order Primates; family Cheirogaleidae; genus Microcebus; species Microcebus murinus. Next base: position 62,377,722 of record NC_134114.1, read on the forward strand.
CAAGGTTTCCAAAATCTATGATCAAAACTAAATTGATGAGGAGGTAGAGCAAGATGGTTTAACAGAACCTTCCAGTGATCATCTCCCTGAAAGAATATCGAATTGAACAACTTTCCAACCCAAGAAAGGACCTTCACCAGAACTTAAAAATCAGGTGAGAGATCACAATATCTGGTTTTAGTATAATATCAAGAAAGACACATTGAAGAGGTTAGGAAGGACAGCCTTGCATTGCCTACATCTTTCCTCCCCAAGTCAATGCTGAGCAGTGAGGAGAGAGGATTTATGTACTTTTTGGAAGGAGAGGGAAATGAGAGTGGGACTTCATATTTGAACTCAGTGTGGCCCTGCCAAAATGGCACACAGCACTGGGCATGATTCTGTGGCTCTTGATTTCAGGGTTGTGCCTATGGAGGGAGTATTTAAATCTTCCCCAGGCTAGAGGAGAATCTGCTTCACCATCCAGTGGGAAGATACTGAGTCTCAACCTGCTTCACCGTCAGCTGAATTAAGTTCTCTCAGGCCCTCAATAAATTTTAGTGGCAGCCAGCCTGTTGTGACCATGGTCCTTGGGCAAGTTCTAATGCTGCACTAGTCTGTGAGGCTATGGGCTGAGAGTGCGCCCCAAGATAACACCTACAGCAGTGTCCACAGCAGTGTCCACATCACCCCTTCTCTCACTTCAGGCAGTGCATCATGCAGAAACTCTTTCTGCTTGTGGTAAGAAGAGGGAAGAACACAAGGTACTTTACCTTGGAACCTAGTACCTGCATTGACAGAGTAAGAAAAAGCCCTAAGTGAAGCCCAAACTCCCTAATTCTAGGCAATTCATCCAGAAGAGTGTTTCTAGACCCACCCCGGCCCAGACAGGAATCTGTCATTCAGGCTGATTCACCACTGACTGACTAAAGTGGCCTCAGGCATTGAATAAAAATCAGTGGCAGACAGAGATGGTGGTCATGGGCCTTGAGTGAGTACTGATACTGTGCTGGTCTGGGAAGCTTTGGGCATTGAGTACAACCCAGCATGGTGCCAGCTACAATAGCTACAGGAGTACCCACATCACCCCTCTCTCAACTTAAAGGCATTACGGCACAAAGTGGGACTCTGTTTTTCACTTAGAGGAAAAAGATGGAAGTCAGTGAGGGACTTTGCCTGGGTATCTGGAAATTCTGCCTGATTTGTCCCAAGAACATTAGGGCTAAGGGGTCTGCAAGAGAATCATAGCATAAATGGGCTTAGTGTTTTCTCTAGTACTGAGGCAGCTACAGTGACCACAGGCTTAGGGCACTCACTCATCAGTCTGTCCCCTTTGGATTCTTGGAAGGCTCTGTGAAAAGGACAGGTACAAAAAGACCAGACTGTGAAGAATAGAATAAATACCCAACCCTTCAATGCCCAGATGGCAACAAATATCCACAAGAATTAAGAGCGTTCAGGGAAATATATCCTCATCAAAAGAACTAAATAAGTCACTAGTTACTGATCCTGCATTGAGGAAGCTGTGTGATCTCTTAGACAGGGAATTTAAAATAGTTATTTTGAGGAAGCTCAATAAACTTCAAAGAATGACCAAAAAATTCAGAAATTCATCAGAGGAATTTAATAAAGAAATTTAAAAAGTAAACAATCAAATAGAAATCTTGGAGCTGAAACATACAATTTATAAATTAAAATTGCATCAAGAGTGTCTCAACAGCAGAAGTGATCAAGCAGAAAAAAGAATTACGGAGTCCAACTATGTGAAAAGACAAGGTTGGAAGAGAAAACTAAAAATGAATGAAACAGAATGAAAAACACTTATATGATGTAGAAAATAGCCTCAAAAAGGGAAAATATAAGAGTCATTGACCTTATAAATGGAATAGAGAAAGATAGGGATAAAAAATGTATTCAAACAAATACTAACAGAGAAATTTCCAAACCTATAGGAAAAATATGAATATCTGGATACAAGAAAATCAAAGATCACCAAGCAGATTCAATGTAAATAAGATTACATCAACTCATATAATAATCAAACTCTCATAGGTCAAGAAAAAAGAAAGGAGTCTGAAAGTAGCAGGAAAAAACAAGTAAATAACATATAAAGGAGCTCAGATACATCTGGCTACAGACTTCTCAGCAGAAACTTTGCAGGCCAGGAGGGAGTATAATTACATATTCAAAGTGCTGAAGGATGAAAGAAAAAAAAAAACTTACAATGGAGAATACTATACCTAGAAAAAATATCCTTTAAACATGAAGGAGAAATAAAGACTTTCCCATACAAAGAAAAGCTGAGAGTATTCATAAACATTAGCCCCTGTCTTATGGAAACATAATAAACAGAGTTTTTCAATCTAAAAGAAAAGGATTCTAACATGCAACAAGAAATTAACTGAAAGTATAAAACACATCCCTACAATACTTTGAAATAAAACAAATATATCTGCATACAATGTGAATTAATCAAATCAGGGTAATTGTAAGCCTATATCAAAACATCACATGTACCCTATAAAGATATACAACTATTATGTACCTATGATTCAAAGTGAAAAAAAAAACAAAAAACCTCACTGGTAAATGATAGTACACAAATACAGAATACTCTTAACATTGTAATTGCAATATGTAAACCATTCATATGTTTAGTAGGAAAACTAAAATACAAACCTCTAAAAATAGTAATAACTATAACAATTTGTTAAGACATATACAATATTAAAAGATATAGAGCCCACAAAAAGTCAATCAAACTCTGGGGTGGGTATAGTTAAAGAGTAGAGATTTTCTGTTTTTTCTTTGCTCATTTTCTTAGCTTGACAATCAAAGTTAAGTTGTCATTACTTGAAAACAATTTGTTATAACTATGAAATGATTTTTATAAACATCATGGTAACCAAAAGAAAAAAATTTATAATAGATACACTAGAAATAAAAAGCAAGGAAATAAAATATACCTACAGAAAATGTCATTTAATCACAAAAGAAGACAATATGAAAGGAAGAATGGAAGAGAGGATTTACAAAACAAGAAACAAAATGGCAGTAGTAAGTCCTTATGTATCAATAATAACATTGAATGTCAATGAAATAAGTTATTCAATTCTAAGGCAGAGTGGCTGAAAGTTAAAAAAAGAAGACTCAACTATATGGTGTCTACAAGAATTTTACTTCCTCTATAAAAACACATATAGATTGAAAGTGAAGGGGCAGAAAAAAGATATTTCATGCAAATGGAAACCAGAAAAAGCAAGAGCACCTGTACTTATACTAGATAAAATAGACTGTAAGTAAAAACTGTAAAAAGAGACAAAGAAAGACATCATATAATGATAAGGAGTCAATTTAGCAAGAGAATATACAAATTGAAAATATATAAGCACCTAATATTGAAGGTGCCTACATATACAAATTAAATATTAATAGATCTAAAGGATCTATTAGTACAATAATAGTAGGGAAATTCAATACATTATTTTCAGCAGTAGACAGATCCCAAATAGAAAATCAACAAAGGAACATCAGAATCATATTTTGACATATGTTTCTTCTATGCATTGTTTGTTGAGGGTTTTGATGATGAAGGACTGCTGGATTTTATTGAATGCTTTCTCTGCATTTACTGAAATCAAAATGTTTTTTTGTTGTTGTTGTTTTTAATTGTATTTATGCAGTGAGTCATATTTATGACAAACCCATAACCAACATCGTATGAAATGATATCCTTTTTTTGTCATACTTGACAATAAATTTCATGAAGAGAATAGCTACTATTATTTTGTTTACTGTTTGAACCTAGAACAATATATCCAGCATAGACATTGACACACTATTAAGTATATAATTGGTTGTTAAATAAATAACTCTCCTTTTCTATCCTACACTGCACAACCACTCAAACCTAAAAATATAAGATCTATCATGCATAGTTTTGTAATATACAGTCTATGTCAGGGGTCATTGAAGATTGTGTCTCATGAACTAAGAAATTTTCACTTTTAGAAATTATAATAAAAAAGCAAAGAATATGTGATGGAGACAATATGAAGTATGAAAAACCTAAAATATTTATAATCTGGTTCTTAATAGAAAAATTGCATTGATTTCAAGTCTATGTGCATGTTGCTCCCAGGTGTTGTGCAGTACACAATCTGTGAAGCTATACATGGCTATTTTGAGAGAAACAATTCTTCCTGGCTTCCTAAAACTTCAAAACTATTTCATGAGTCATTCATGACTGGCTACTAGGATGATTCTTTGCCTACATGATTTGGCCTTATCTTTAGATAAAACACATAAACAAATAAAAATTCCCCACAGAAATGAAAATAAAAACATTGCCTTTATTGGTGCCAATGTTCTCACTGCTTTATTTTATTAGTCTGTGACCGTGGGTAAATCTAGTGTTCTACAAAACTAGAAAAAAATTCTTCACTTGCCATTCAATGAAAGCACAGTATGATGTCGTTATCTTACTTTTGTTTGTCTACTGGCCATGATTCTTCCAGAGAAAACTAACCAAAAATAACATTACAAAAATAAGATCCATATTTTCTTGCAAATTCTGCTATTGTGTATGTGCAGTCATTTTTGTAGGTCATTGAAGGTTAGAAATAACAGGTATTAAATGCAAATATCAACTTTCAAAAGCCCTATGGTCAACTGTTCCCATGAAATATAAGCCAACTATAAACTGAATATATCGAAATCACATTCTGTTTCTACATAGAAAGACAACGCGAACTCCCTAGAAGCCACATAGCACAACTTTCATTTTTAAGAAGAAACTAGAATAATGAGAAAATCCCTGGGAAAGAAACAAAAGAGAAAAAACAATCCAGTCAATCTTCTATTCCATCAATATGAAAAGTCAAATGCTGAAAGCTCTGTGCTTTCCCTTTTAAATAAGAATCCAAAAAGAGAAAAATGGAAAGAACAAAAACAATGTCAATCTCAATTATTGTCATCTGTCTGGGTAGACATACAAGTTCTATGTGTGTGTTTTTTAGATTGCTCTGGTGAGATTTTATCAAAATGATTTACAAACAAGTTTACTTACTTGAGCAAACTTTTATTTATGCTGCTTAAATCAAATATAGAAATAGACCACAGCAAACAGTTATTATACTTTTCCAGCAGTCTTAGTGTATATATATATATATATTAGGGCATATGTATTTATATTTAATCTCTAGAAGTAGAACATAGAAAAGAGTTATTATACTTTTCCATCAGTCTTAGAATAAGAATATGTGTGTAAACATTTAAGCTCTGAATTAGATATCATGAAGCTTGGTCTTATTGCATATTGAAGATAAAAGGGTAAGATTCTACAATAATAAAAGTGTTTATAAGGAATATACAATTATAAGATCTTTATAGCAAAATAAGAACAATAAAACAGGGATTTTAGTTATAATACCCACTATATATTTGTGTAAATCAAGTAAGTAAATAACAATTACTAGAATCTAGTAAACTATAGCAGTGTAATTTTTTCTGTAATAAAGTTTATTTTGAAAGACATAAAAGGGAAGAGTGAGTTGTGATATAAATATTTACTTATTTTTTAAAAAATTGAACACATTAGATGCTTAAATCAAAGGAAACAATCACCAAACTGGACATTAAGAGACCTAATTTCTTTGTTTACTGCCAACTAGCTACGTGACTTAAGAGAGTTACCTAAAGAATCTACCATTAATGGAGCATTTATGATGTGTAAGATACTTTATAACTGCCATGAATTTTTATAGTAGCTTCATGAAATAGAAATCATCCTAATGTTGCAGATGAAAAACTGAGATCCATTAACTATCCAAGGTCACACCATAAGTAAGTGGTATAGACATTTGTTGAACTGGAATCAGTCTGACTCATAAATCTATATGCTCTTCATAGGACTTGCTGCCTAAATTTCTCTAAATCTTATTTTCTAATAAATAAGAGTGCTGAGCCACAGGATCTCTTTCATTCCTTCCAACTCTTTCAATCATTGTATCTTTTCCTTACTACTGTGTATATTTCCTTTCTTAAATTTACTCCCACCTCTCCAATCACTTCTTTTTGTCTCTTCAGCTTATTACTTTTCTGCCATTTATTCATGTGCATATATAAATTGGCATTTCATTGCCATTTCTCAATGTTATTCTCTTGGCTTTTGAAAATTCTAATTCTACATATCCTATTTCTGAATTTCATTTAGGAAATGCTTTTTTTTATTTTAAAAATAATCTATGCAAATGAAAATAATCACATTATAGGATATTAAAATGAGCACCATCTCTCCATGATATTGCCTAAAGGCAAGAAAAAATTAAAGTTGCTATTACTGTAAAATATGTATTATTCTATAGATTTTTCAATGTTTTTAATATTTTAAACTCAAATATCATAATTTTTAAATAAACTTTTGTTGCCAAAGATCACAATAACCTGAAATTACATACACAAATTACATACATGTGTGTGTGTGTGTGTGTGTGTTTGTTCTTGAGAATAATATTTATTTTTTCTGGCTAGTATATTATTTTTAATCATGTCTAATTTTCATTAGAATTAATTTTATTCCTGTAACAGTACGTTCTTAGTATTTTCCAGAGAGTTTTATTTATATTGACAAATTTCCCAAATAATGTCACCTTATCAGATTCTGTTTTGAGTCATAAATACAAATGTTTCAAGAAGTTAAAATACTACATCAGTCTTTGAGCATAAAGTTTTAATGAAATTACCCAGTTACAAATTATACAAGAAAACTAACACCAGACATGTTATTGTTGAAACTTCTATTTAGATTTAAGAATGCCTAAGTAGACCAAATCTTACAAAAAGAACAATTCAGCAATCTAACATCTGCCAATATACCTTCTAGAATATATTACCCTGACAGGTAATGACAACATCTTAGCTTTCAATTTCTTACACATGTACTATTTTTTCAAACAATAGTCAAATCTAATATCAATTTGCTGGATTCATGGCATGTAGTGCAGTAGAAAAACAAACAAGCAAATAAACAATTAAGCTAGGAACTCTTCACTATAGAAATAAATTGACATGTTTTCACCACAAAAGTGAAGGTGTAGCTTACATCTCTTTAATAGAAGTAGTCAATAGATTTAAAGAGCTACACAGCCTTGCAAAATGTTTTTCTGTTTTATTTTTAATGTTATTGAAATATATTTTACAAAGCAAAATATTTACTCATTTCAGTTATTTTTAGTGACTTTACTAATGGTACAATCATCACCATAAATCCATTTTAGAATATTTTCATCCCACCAGTAAGATCCCTCCTAATCATTTTGAGCCAATCCCCTTTCTTACTTCCAGCCCCAGGCAAATACCAACCTGCTTCTGTTCTCTGTACATTTGTCTTTTCTGAACATTTCTAATAAATGGAATTGTGTGGGCTTTTATGGCCTAGCTTCTCCTACTTAGCATAATGTTTTTGGTAGGCAAAATAATGGTTCCACAGATGTCCACAACTTCATTCCAGGAATCTGTGAATAGCCTATTTTACACATGAAAAGAAAATCTGCAGACAAGATTAAGGATCTTGAGATGAGGAGACTATCCCGGATTATCCAGATGAACCCAATCTAAGCACCTGGGCCTTTAAAAGAACCTTTCCATGAGGGGGGGATGTAACTACTTAGGAGTGGTCAGAGAAATATAGTGTGGCTGGCTTTGAAAATGGACAATGGGACCATAAGCGAAAGAACACAAGCTAGTTAGAAAAGTCAAAGAAATGGATTTTCCAGTAGAGCCTACAGAGGGACCGGCCATGCCTGTACCTTGATTTTAGCACAGTGAGACATGAATTGAAATTCTGTTTTAAGCCACTAAATTTGTGGTAATTTGTTAATGCAGCAATAGAAAAGTAATACAATGCTTTGGATGAAATCTTTTGCTCATTTTTTGATTGGGTTATTTGTTCCTTATTCTTGAGTTGCTGGAGTTTTTTATAAATTTTGGACGTAAGTCTTTCACTAGGTGTTTTTCTGTTGCTTTTTTGCTAGATTGTGCTTTTTGAAGTACAAAAATTTTAAATTTTGATCATGTTCAATTTATCATTTTTCTTTTATGGACCATGTTTTTGATGTTCCATTGGAGAAGTCTTTGCCTAAATATTTCACCATTAAATATAACATTAGCTATAGGTTTTAATAGATGCCTTTCATCAGATTAAGGAAGTTCTATTTCAAGTTTCTTAAGAGATTTTATGAATGACTGAAATTTTTCAAATGCTTATTTTTTTAATGTTTAATTATAGATCATAACAGTTGTACATATTTATGGAGTACATATGATATTTTGATACAAGCATATAATGGGGAATAAGCAAATCAAGGTAATAAGAATATCCATCACTTCAAGCATTTATCATTTATTTGTGTTAGGAAGATTCCAATTCCACTCTTTTAGTTATTCTGAAACATACAATAATTAATTGTTACCTATAATTCCCTTATTGTGCTACCAAAGACTAGAACTTATTGTTCTATCTAACTGCATTTGTATGTCCTTAACCATCTCATATTTTATTATGTTTGTTAAAATGAAATTTTTTTCTCCTTTTGTCTATTAATACATATATTACATGAACTGATTTTTAGATAATAAACCAATCTTACATTCAATAAGTCCATTCCACTTAGGCATGATGTTTAATCCTTTTTATGATATTGCATTTCATTTGCTAATATTTTCCAGGATTTATGCACTTATATTCATAGGGAATATTGTTCTAAAATTTTTATTTCTTGGCATGCATTTCTCTAGCTTTGGTATTAGGATGATATTGACCTTATAGAGTGAATTTAAAGTTGTTTCATGTTCCTCTGTTTTCTGGAAGCATTTGTGAAAACCTGGCATTATTTCTTCTTTAAAGTTTGATAAAATTCAATAGTAAAGACATCTGGGTCTGAGCTTTTTTTACATATATAATATTTGTAATTACTAATTCAATTTCTTTACTCCATAGATTTATGCAGATTTTTGACTTTTTCTTAAGTCTTTCAGTTTTCTTAGTTGATGACATTCTAGGAACTTGTCCCATTTTATGTAATTTGAATAATTTGTTAGCATAAATTTATTCATAGTATTCCTTTATACTTTTATTTCTAGAGGCCAGTGATAATATTCTCTCTTGTACACATATTTTCAGATTGTGTATTATCTATTTTTATTTGTAATCTAGCTAAGATTCTTTCATCCTTGTCACTCTTGTTAAACAACCAACTTTTCATTTCATTTCTCTGTAATTATTCTATTTTCTATTTCACTAATTCCCATTCTAAACTTCATTTTTCCATTTCTTCTTCTTGACTTCTGTTTGGTTTGCTCTTTGTTTGTTACCAATGATAGCTGAGTACACACTATGTTTCTAGCCAGGTCAGTCTTGCAAATGGGAAGACTATTATTAAAATAGGTTATAATTCCCTGTTATTAAAATAGGTTATAATTCCCATTCCTGTGACTGTGGCCACATTTCTCACAAATCCATTAGTGTAGCTGGATAAGGAAGGTGAATTAGAAAAGAAGGTGAATTATATCCCCAAAATAAGTCATTTTGTACATCTAATTATTAGCCCAGCCTATTAATAGAGAGTGGCATTTAATGAGCAATCACAAAACCAAATACAGTCTATCATTCTTGGACTACACTTGACAAATTCATTCATGCATTTCTTTTCCAGGTGTGTTATTGGCTAGTGTGCAATTGTGATAATTGTGATAAAATTAGCTGTTAAAATATTAAAATATTTTCATGAAAGTTTATGTAGAAAAATCTTTATGTCTTGAATCCATGTTATTTACTAATGTTACCTAGAGGTAGAGGCAAACTGAATGCAGGTGGCCTTGGGCAAATATTAAACAGATCAAGAAAATATAGGATATTTGAGAGGCAGAGGGGAGGTGAATGGTTGTGTTGCTCTAGACTGGCCTAGGTATGTGAAGGTCAAATATTGACTTGAAGGTCTACGCTTTTCATAGGGAAGTTGTGTTGAAAACAGTAATATCAGTCCAGACTTCTCTGTCACTTGGTCTGCTGCATTTACAAAATCTCTTTAATATTAACAGCTAATATTACCACAAGCTAAAGTAAGGATTCTTCTAGTTGATAAAAATACTTTTTCCAATGATATATTCAGTATATAATCACAAAGTGGGTTCTGAGTATTACTGATTCTAACATAAAACAGACTTAAGTCATTTATTACCTAATCTTTCCATGAACACTAATGGATCACGTTGGTATTTCAGGTCCTCAGAATTAATATTGGCAAATGTAACCTATAATTTCTGATAAGTTTACCAATATTTTAGTTTATTTTAAATGAAATTTAGTTAGGTTAAGATTGGCATTTTTTCTCCTTTATCTAATTGGTTTAAATCCATTTATAAAATATATTACATAGCTATTTATGTTTATAAAATATGAGTCTTTCCAACTTTTCAATACACATTTTTCCCTTTTAGATTCTACTTTACAATTATTACTTGGAACACAGTGGGCTCTGATTTTAGGGGTCTGGAGACAGTATGATATGATGAAGATAAAGCAATAAAATAACTTATTTCCTTTTTCGAGATAATGCTCAAATGAAAGAATAATACAGTCTTCATGCAAAGCAAGGACCCATTTCAACAAGCAATTGAAGAGAGGATGCTTTTCTGGCAAAGAAAGCTTTTGAGAACTATGGATTTGATGTGATCATATATGACTGTCTTTTTATATTTCCATTTAAATTCTTCAGTTGCTACTAATTCCAGAACAATGACCAAACTTTCACATAAAAAACTTCTTGATGAAGACCAGAAATTTAGCAAACTGAAGACTCTAACTATTTGAATTTTGGATTCAAGTGATCAGGACATAAAGATAGAAAATATTTGTTCATATCCTAGAATGTTTCTATTCTAGGCCTCAAGTCAAAAAAATAGGCTTTTAATCTTTTCATTCTGTTTCTTTAATCAGTGATATTAGAAGAAATATCTGCCTTCCCACAGTTTTGGAATTACACATGTCACACATACTAATCTAGAACATAAACTTCTTGTCCCTTAAGACATTAACATTTAGGGGCTTTTCATTTCAGTAGTTCATAGATGATAATTTAATTCATAATTTCTTTAAGGTATCTCCATATTTCTTTTCACAGAGGTTGTTCTAGTTTGTAATCCCACCAGCAGAAGTAAAACTACCATTTGATCCAGAAATCCCATTGCTAGGCATCTACCCAAATGAACAAAAGACATTCTATAAAAAAGATATCTGCACTAGAATGTTTACAGCAGGTTGTTGGGAAAATAGAATTGAGGAATTAATGAGATGTGGCTCATAAGATCATTATTTTATTGTATAATCCTATATTACTATATTGAAGACAGAAACAAGTGTTTGTAGGGTTTTGCCCTGAAGGATTGTATGAAAACATGGTTCACTTATTACAGGCTGATATCATGGGAGAGCCCTCAAATCTCCGGTAGGAATGTTTTCCAGGAAGGCTGCCCAGTATCTCAAAATCTGTGAGCTTCCCTCTGTCTTGAAAAACAAGACAAGACAAATATGACCCACAGGATGGGAGCTGGAGACAATGAGTGCACTTTGCCCAGAGATGCACGCTGGTGGTTATAAACAACCTATTTATTAGAGATTGGTTCCCTTTTCTCTCCTGTCTGTCTGCCTTTAAGTCCATCATAAGTATCAAAGAAATACAGAGTCACTATATCTCTTTTGTTATACCTTAGTTAATTAACAAGTATCTCTTAAAACTTAGAAGTTAGCTGCTGAAAGACTTTGTACCTGTTTGTTCACCTAGATAGATTAGAAGCACCTTGAGAGGACTTTTGACCCCAACCCACTACCTGTATCCCCTAGCAACTGCATTCCCTGATATGCGAATATGTTACCCTGACAACTGGTAATTGATGTCTGTGATTATAAAAACCTGTATGAATCTAACTATATTGCTGGCATTCATGAGGATATGCCAGTCTCCTCAGTACCCAGCTGTGTTATGTCTGATCTTTTTACATAAAACTATAAACTATACCTTAGTCTCTGTGTATTCTTTTATTTCTCTCTATTTCTTATCAGGTTCCTTATCCTCTGTGGCGACCTCTATCTTAGAGATTTGGCTCCATGGGGAGAAGCAGCTGATCTCCTCGTGGGCCTGCCTAGACCACTCCCCCACAGCAGCACACTTCACAATTGCAAGGATATAGAAACAACCCAAGTGCCCATCAATACCTGAGTGGATTAATAAAATGCACTATATGTATACCATGGAATTCTACTCAGCCACAAAGACAGTGGTGATCTAGCACCTCTTGTATTATCCTGGATAGAGCTGGAGCCCATTCTACTAAGTGAAGTATTGCAAGAATGGAAAAACAACCAGCACATGTAGTCACCATCAAATTGGTATTAACTGATCAACCCTTAAGCACACATATAGTAGTAACATTCATCGAATGTCAGGCAGATGGGAAGGGTGGAGGAGGGGAGGGGTTTATACACACCTAATGGGTGTGGTATACACCATCTAGAGGATGAACACTTGAAACTCTGACTCAGGTGAGTCAAATGCAATATATGTAACATAAACATTTGTACCCCCATAATATGCTGAAATTAAAAAATACAAAAAGTAATAATTTATAATTTCTTTCTGATATCCATGTACTAGTTTTCCTTTCTTTATTGTAAGTTTAGTTTTTACCTCTTTCACTTCCACATAAGCCACATAGCCAATTCTAGATTTCATCTATTTCTCTGAGATTCCATTGGCTTTAAACTCCTCTGGTACAAAAATTTCTAGGGTTCTTTGTTGTGAGGAATGGATACTGTCAATTAAACTCAACAAGAGATTTACTTATTGAATGTAAAAAGAAGACAGGAGAAATTGTTTAGAGTAAGAGAGAATGATACAAGATTTGCTCAAATTGTCCCCATGAGAATGGCAAGCTTGAGGCACTGTTTCTGGTGCAATCAACAGCAGATACTTATTGTGCTACGGTGCAGTCTCACAATTGCCACAGCCCTTTTAAACATTCCGGAACTTAGTTTTGCACTTTTTTTGATACTTCCTGCTGACTCAAATAGTTAAGTAGAATCATTTGAGTTTGAATTCCCGTTAAGTCACATGATCTTGGTAGAATATCTACTGCAATTTAGCCACTATCTAGTTTGGGTCCTCCTTCCCTCTATCTTGGCATTCTAGACAGGGTGTTGAATTCTGTCCAGCCAAGAACATGATAAATGTATAATAGATGGATATATACTTCAGCCTACATTTGTCAATTCATGTCATTTTCTGTATCAATGTGAGATCAAGGATGTCTTATTGTGTCCCAGACATACTTGATCTTATAGGCATTGTAGGGAGTAACTAAGTTGTCTGGAATTTATCTTCCCCATGCAACAAGTGAATGAGAATAAATATCAAAGTTGTTCTCCCTTCAGAAGTAAATATTAACTGTCTGTTATGATAACCTCATTTAAAGCACAGAGAGTATAATTCAGGAATAGTACTTCATATATCCCAAAATAATCTCTCTACAGATTAGTTAATAATCTTGAAACTTTTGAAATTTTTCTTAGATGTGCTATATTCAGCAAATATCTGTTCCTAAAGTCTGTAGAATTAGGCTACTTAATCTTTTTTCCCCAAACAATACACTCACATTGACCATGATCTGGTTGTTTCCAAATTTATTTTATTGCCCATTAGGAACAAAGAGAGGGAGAGAATCGTGATTAGAGTGATTAGTCGTGATTAGAGATGAGTCATAACTGGAGGAGGAAAAGAAGCCTGTCACCAATCCTTCTTAATGGGGTAGTTTTCATGTTTCAGAATGAATAATTTGGCTTATGTGTCATGAATGCTATAAAAATGAGTCTTTTATAAAGACAAGTAATGTTCATTGTAAAGGTCTTTTAAAAATATTTAATCTAACTGGATTATTTTGAGTATCTCATTTTTAACAGGAGCTAATAAGTGAGGCAAATCTTTTTAAAATGATCTGAACTTTCAATGGTATGATTATTAATCTAATAATCAGACATCTTTAACATTCATTGTTATATGCTGCATCTATTTAATCATCTCATTCATCTTAACTTTTGTAAGTATTGATGTATACAAAAAGGTTAAATATTAAATGTGATCTGAATTTCTACTACTACATGCTAGAATTTTCCTAATCTAGCTGGAATGTTTTCAATTTCTCTTTGACAGGTATTACTTATCATGGCAACCAAACACCGAAAAGAGGAGAATATCATCAGATGAGGTCACTGAGGTAAATACCAGTGAAGGTAAATCATAGGTTTACCTATGAAGGTAAATATCATAGGTTTTTCTCTTAATTCCTCTTTAGATATCATTCACTACTTTTGTGTAATGGGATATGTGTTGGTACATCAATAATATTGAACATTAGCAAAACTGGAAGGGAACAGGGAATATTGCTGCCACGTATAGTGAAAGTTGTAGGTAGTACATTTCCTGGAAAATTAGTCCTCAGGAGTAGATTTAAGGTACATTTCTTACTCCCATGAAATTGGTGTATGTGCCTGAACCAATAAAGCCCACCCAATTTTCTAAGTAAAAATGATCTCTCTTCAAAACCATATTACCCCAGTGACATTATGATTGTCACCATTACTGGTCAGGGCTCCTGTACTGGTAGCAATGAGTGGACAATACTTAATAATATTCTTATTTCATGTGGTTAAATAGAAATCTACAATCTTACTAATTGTTTTTAGATAGCTTATAAAGTGCATATCATACAATTTTTTGTGGTTCCTTTGTTTTATTTTTTCTCTTTTCTCCATTCTAGTTCATTTCTTATAACTTTAAAATTTAAAAAGGAGAGTAATTTTCTATTATGAATTAACATATAGTACAACAAAATCTTTTAATATGGTTGAATTTAGAGCATTAGTCCTGTTACCCTTTTATTGAAATTGGAATAAAATCTACACTGGCCAGTGAAAGTAAATGGACTATGAATGCTAAGGATCATTTGACTCAAATATATTTCCATAACATGCCCTGTGAAATACTTTGGATGTGAGAAGTGTAATATCTGGTTGTGAGTGTCCAGAGATGTAACTCAGACAGCCATAACGTGAAATTATGCTTTAGGGTCCAATACAGTATAGTGAAAAATAGACGCACATCTTCTATTTGTTGCTATCTGCCTGTTTGATCTAGAAAAAGACCTTATGACTGTATCAAAGTATACATGTCTCAAAGGGAGACTTTTACTAGCCGTTTTTTTCAAGATATTATATATGTCAGACTAGTTTTTCCTTTTTCCTTCAGTTTCATAAAGTTTCCATGTGAAATAACTTGAGTTATATTTATCTCAAAAATATGCTCTCTTAACATAAGCTGAATATCATAATTAATCATAGGATTTATATAAACACATCTTTGATACATCACCTTAAAATCTCATACATGGTTTTCTTTTTCTATACTTAACTTATGTGGCTACATCCTTGTAGACAATTCTCTAACTTTTGAAAACAACAGTAACAAAATCCATGTGCTTTCCATAACACCAAGGGAAGAAAAATGCTATTTCATACTTCTTTGGGAATCTTCCTTTGAATTAAGCTTCTATATCTAAGTAAATTTACCAACACCTATGAGCACATATAATAGTAACATTCATTGGGTGTCGAGGGGAGGAGGAAGGAAGGGATGGATATATTTACACATACTTGGTGCAGTGTACAGTGTCTGGGCCATAGACATGCTTGAAGTTCTGACTCAGGTGGGGCAAAGGCAATATATATATAATCTAAACATTTGTACCCCCATAATATGCTGAAATAAAAAAAAAAGAAATATCCAAGATGGCTCTAAAATAGGCTTTAACTGTTACTCAGTAAGGACAAAACAAGCCTGTAATGTGGCATCATATTTGTTAGATCTTTCCTGATGCTCTAGTTGATTTTCAGCTGCCAATACTGACATCTCTGTATATGATAATTTTTTTTTCTCCATTACTGGGAAAAGCCATTCTTCCCTATTAAGTACACATTTGACAAGTCCAGCATGTCAAAGAATGAACTTTACCCCAGGAACATTACTGCTATGATTGGAATGCATCCCCTTAAAGTTTATATGTTAAAGACTCAATCTCCATTGGAACAGTATCTTCAGCAAGAATATCTTCTAAAGATATTCCTTTAGAAGCATGTTCCAGATGCTCCTTTAACAACTTCATCAGTGAGGTTGGTTTCTAAATATCTTACATTTATCTTCATCCTCTAATAATCATAAATTGCTGTTCATCAAGTCTCATTAACTTGATGTCATCAATATAGTGGACCAGTGTGATATTCCGGAGAATGTCATCATAGTTCACTTGCTACATACTATATTATGACAGATAGTAGTTATGGCAGTCAGATTTGTCGACATAATACTGAATAACAAAACTCAGTGACAGGAACTGATAATCATTTATTTTTCACTTATGCCTCTGTGAGTCATGTAATATTTGAAATATCTATGCTGTATGCAGCTTGGCATGACTACCAAGTATGGAATCAGTTCCAGACTGTTCCGTGTTTCTCTCTTCCTTTTGAAGCCAGTTGGGATTCTAGGATATGTTCCTTCATGGCAATGGCAGGAGTCCACAGAGCCAAATCCACTGTTAAAACACATTTCA
This sequence comes from Microcebus murinus, assembly GCF_040939455.1. Classification (NCBI taxonomy): domain Eukaryota; kingdom Metazoa; phylum Chordata; class Mammalia; order Primates; family Cheirogaleidae; genus Microcebus; species Microcebus murinus. The sequence goes on from NC_134114.1 coordinate 62,394,417, forward strand.
AGCCTCAGTTCACACGATTGCTGGCATCCTATGGACAAAATAAGTCACATGACAAGCCTTATATAAAAAGAAAAGAAAGATCTCCTTTCATAGATGTGAGATATAAAAAGAGAATAATTGCTAAATAATGATCCAATCTATCAGAGTCCATTATATTATACATTAATATCCATGTGCCTCATGTATAAAACATATTTTTAGTAACATAGAAAAGACTCCTAAAGTTTTCATCCATTTATGGTCAAAATATTCAAGGTCCATTATGTTAAGAGTGACATCAGGTCCAGATGTCCTTAAAATACTAGGAAGTAAAAGACAAATTATCTCTCCTCTACATACCAACATATGAGGATGAACAGACAACTATTAACCACAATATGCTCTTATTTGTAAAGGGAGAGAAAGAGGATACAAGGAACAATTACTGATCTATAGCAAAGAGGATTTGTGTACAATAAAAAATAAAGTTTTTCTCTCTCTCTCTCTGTTCCACTGGGGGAGGATCATATGTACAAGTCACTATATATAAGCTCTCAGTATCAAAATTTTAGATTTCCTTCACTATGATACAAATCCTGCTACACATGCAGGCATATTTGCTCTTCACTGTGTCACCCCTTGGGGAACTCAGGTGTAGGGAACTTGTACTTCTGAGATGCTCTGTTAGTAAATAAAGGTATATTCTGTGATCCAGAGATTTTATGTTTCCTGTCAGAAAATATATGCATGCATATATATATATATATATATATATATATATATATGTGTGTATGTGTGTGTATGTATGTATAATTATTTACATTATTAATTTGAAGTTTTCCATCTCCAAGGAATACCTTTATTTCTCTCCTCCTCAGTACAATTATACATTAAAAGGTATTCTATAAATATTTTTCTAACATTTTTAAAAGGCCTGTACTGAAGAAGTTTCTCTGCATATTTTGTATCCTATGTTTTACCAGAAATTATAGCCTCACTTTCTAGATAGATAGTATGAGAAACTTTGACTCTGCTCTTCAGCTGGAGAAATTGTTTACATTTCTATTGTTTTCAACAATTTTCTCTCTCTGGATACACGATCTATATTACTAATTTTTATGATTTTTCTGGTAAATAATTGCTCATGGGAAAATGTTTTCTGTTTTCATATTACTCTATGTTAGCCATATGAAATTCAGAGTTCTTAAAGATTCTGACACCTAGATGGAAGCTTTATTTTCAGTTTGGCATGTATTCATGATTTTCTCTTCATTTACAAAACACATTGTTCTATTGATTTGACAAGAGGAGCTCAGTGCTCCAATTTTAACCATACACTGCCCAAATGCACCTTTTAATCTTCATTTTCTCATTCATAGTTACATTTAATACCTTTTAAACTTGATTAACAAGTTGGAGATATAGGTTATTAAGTATGAAATATATGCTTTCCTTAAGTACTAAGATTGACAGTTGATATCTAATATTTCACATTGACACTTCATTTTAAATTTTTAGTGTGAAGATACATCCTCAGTCTTTCAAATGCACATTTTGGCTTGTCATTTTGTATCTAATTTTTTAGAGCCATTTTGTGAAATTTCCATGGTTTCACAAAACCATGGAAAAATTTCGAGTTAAAAAAAGTAAAAATTTCGAGTTATTTTCAAGCATGAGTTTTGTTGTGGAAGCAAAGTAGCACAGACAGCTCAAAATATCAACAAAATATTTAGGAAGGATGTGACTAACAAACACACAGTATGGTTTGAGAAATTCTGTTCTGGTGATTTTAACATGAAAATGAGCCACATGGGTGACCTGAAACCAAGGTGGATAGTGATGAGCTGAAAGCTGTAGTGGAAAAGAATATATCTCAACCTACGTGTGAATTAGCAGCAAGGTTTGATATTACTATTTCAACAATATTGGACCATTTGAAACAAATAGGCAAGGTAAAGAAGCTTGACAGATGGGTTCCACATGAATTAAGCGTCAGAAGAGAAATCGTTTTGAAAGTTTGGCTTTCTTTGCTGTCATGACATAAAGGCGAACCATTTCTATACCATATTGTTATGTGTGATGACAAATTTGACAATTGCAAGCATTCAGGACAATGATTGGATAAAGATGAAGTGTCAAAACATAGTCCAACACTGAATATTAATAAAAAAAAAAAAGCTAATGATATCTGCTTGGTGGTCCAGCGTTGGAATTATCCACTATAGCTTCATGAAACCTGGTCAATTATAGAGGATGTCTACTGAAATCAACTGGACAAAATGATGAGGATGCTTGCACTTAAGCAGCCGAGATTGGTCAATAGAGACAACTCAATCCTCAACACTCGAACACGTGTAGCTCAAACAATGCTGCTCAAACTACAGAAGCTGGACTTGGAAACTCTCTGTTATCCACTGTATTCACCAAACCTCACATCAATTGATTACCAATTCTTCCAGGCTTTGGACCCCCTCTTGCAAGGAAAAATATTCAATGATAAACAAGCTGTGAAATATGTCTTTGTTGATTTCATCAACACTTTCTCTCCAGGCTTCTTTGCTGCTGGCATGAACAAGCTACTGTTAACATGCCAAAACTCGTTGATAGTTTAGGTGAATACTTTGATTAATTGTACTGCTTCTTGCTAGAGATATAATAAACTATACTTTTGATTTAAAATTGAACATTTCATATTTAGTGACCTAAGATTTAGTTCCTGCATAGAACACTAGCCTGATCCTATTAGTGCAGAGAATAATCTCTAAATTTCCATAATTTTGAAGGTACAATAATTTGGTATTCATTTCCTGGTCACACACTGTCTAGTAATCATTTTTGTTAAGATGTTATTGAATGTTGTACTATTATTAAGATTTCCTTTCCCCATAGGCTATCGCCTCCACTAAATGTTAAGTCTCCTAAGATAAAATGTAAATATTTCACAGAGAATTAAAGTAGGCATTCAAATATTTGTTAAATAAATAAAAAAAAAACTAATAGGGAATGAATGCAGTGACTTTTTCCACTTCCCTATAGTTATGAAAAATACAAATTATGTTAATCACATATCAACATGTTTTAATAGCATATTTAGTAAATGAGGTATAACAAAAATAAAATATAAAGTAAACATTATACTTAAATACTTTGGGTTTTATTTTCTAATATTATTTTTTACAACTATATTACATATTGATTTTCACCTATTTACTAAGTCACTTTGCAAACTGATGGGGAGAATTTTGCTGCCTACTTCAATGAAAGTCACAATTAACCTGAGATGAATTTTTTCTCTTGCCAATTGATTATATATTGATCACTAAGCTTGTAAAAGCCACATAGTTTTGAGAAGTGCAAGGGCATAGTTTAAGAAGAACCAGTACCTTCCATAACTCCAATAGTCCTTAGGTCAACTAAGTACCTCATAACTACCTATTTAATATAGTGAGTTTCCAACTTCCACGTCATTAATAATTACTTAGGGAGAGTACTTGAGGTGGCAGTGCATTCATAGGGTTAGGGGTGCATATGGAATTTCTTTTGGGTTTAGAGATAGGGTCAAGTTTAGCCTCTTGAAATCCCTATAAAAATGAAATAGATTTTCTGTAGAAGCCTTGTCTCTACATGAACTAGTCTGGTTCCCAGATGAATAATACTTTGTGTCTTCCCATCCTTATTAATACCCATGAAGTAAGGTATATTTATACAAGTGAACATATTTTTCTTCAGGGCAAAGAATGTTTTGTTTTTTGCAAAGGCTTATTTTTATTTAGTGAGTTGTATTTTATAGAGAAAGACTGCATTACAAATGCATCATTTTCTATACCCACTTGTATTAACTCAGTTAAATAAAACCACCAAATTTGAGAGTGTCAGATGTATACTCTTAGTAACCCTTATTATTACTTATGCAATATGTTCTGCCTAAGAACATATGATAAAGTTCAGCTAATGCTGTATTTTTGTTATACAGAATCTGTGCACATTTCACTACTCATCCTTAAGTGATCAAAAGTTAAATTTATGAAAGTTCTCTATTTAATTTTAAACTGTAATACATATGTATATCAAATCTGTGAAATGGACACTCCTAGCAGGTGTACTTTAATTATATTGAACATTTTTTAAATGCTTGCCCTTTTGGCAACCCTTAACATTTACTCATCTCATATCCTTCTTTATAAGACCCTGAATTAAAATCACTTTATCTTAAGGAAATAGTTTTGGAGTAAGATTATCTAGGATTAAAACCTATCTCTGCCCTTTATTAGCTGTCATGTCACCACACTAAGACATAATTTTCCCATCTGTAAAATGAAGATAATAACGTAACTTGAATTATATGATTGTTTTAAAGATTAAATGGTATGATATATATAGCATATATATCATTTTGATAGGCATCTTGTCATCTTTCTAGTTTTTTTATTCATTATACACATAATATACAAATTCTCACTTTCTTCCTTTTTATTTATGTAAGTTATGAGTGATTTGGCTAGCAGTATAATTAGGGTTTGGTTTAGTAGTATATACCAAAAGCATAAATTTCAGGCTAAATAAGACATAGAAGTATGTCTTTCCTATGTAAAGACAATCTGAGGACAAGGAGGTAAGCTGCATGTTAACCAGCTGCATGCTAATCAGTCATTACACTAGACATTAACACCTAAATTCAAGGTACTGTATTGCAGTCAAGAATTGTGTCAGTCAACTTCCTCTTTAAGGCTTACAAGCATCTACTAATTTAAGGAGAATAAAGTGATTAGTTGGGGGACAACAAATTTTGCCTCCCCCCCAACATTTTGATTTATGGCACATTGGCCAACTGTAACAGCTAAAGAAGCTGTAAAAAATAATTTTAATATATTATTAGGGTACATTGCTACCATGAGTAAAATCAAAGTTTTGTTATTAAGGATGAAGAGAATAATGAACATTGGCTATACAGCTAAAATATCCACTATGAGCTTAAATTATTTTATGTATACTTAAACATTAATTTTTTTTTTTTTTTTTGAGACAGAGTCTCAGTCTGTTGCCCTGAGCAGAATGCCATGGTGTCAGGCTAGCTCACAGCAACCTCAAACTCCTGGACTCAAGTGATCTTCCTGCCTTAGCCTCCTGGGTTGCTGGGACTACAGTCATGTGCCAAGACCCCTGGCTAATTTTTCTATATTTAGTAGAGACGGGATCTTGCTCTTCCTCAGGCTGGTCTCAAACTCCTGACCTCAAGCAATCCTCCTGCCTCGGCCTCCCAGAGTGCTAGGATTATAGATGTGAGCCACTGTGTTTGGCCAAACATAAACTTTTAACATATTTGAAAATAGTTAATTTTTATTTTGTAACCTAAGATTTTTTTTATTTATTTTTGTTCAAAACTACCTAGATTAATTCTATGCATAACTGAAATTCACTTTATATAATGATTTGAGACAGTGGTCACCCAAGTTCTCTTTTTATGGTTGCTAGTGGAGTCTTGACAAAATGCTTCTATTGTGTGGTAGGAAGAGTCCTTGATTTGAATTCAGAAGAACATGTATTGGCTAGATGTTTGATTTTAAACGTTTATGACAATGTCAGTCAGCCACAGTGACTCTATAAAATGAGATAATGATGCTTTCTTTAGGATGATTTTTGAGGTAAATAAAAAACACATAAAAAGTTGATTCTTAACTGAGAAATCGTAATTGGTATGGTATAATCAGATTGGACATGTTGTAATATGCTGGACAATCCCCAACTAGGCTTTAGAATCCCCCCCAAAATACCACATATAGCAAAATGTCTTTGAATAATCACCTGATTCTTCCTAAATTAGTTGATGCTTCTAGGCTTTAAATGGAAAGTTGAATGACAAGATTTGACTGCAATACAGTAACTTGAATTTTGGTGTTAATGTCATGACCAGAGCTTAAGAATGTCATTTGCTTTTAGCTATATATTGCGAAAGGATGATTTGGATGCCACCTCTTTCTGGAATTCCTTTATAGTCTTGATGATGACAAAGATGAGGATGATAGTGATGACATATAAAATATAATAATAGGAAACTTTAAATGCTTACTATGTGAAAGGCAGTATTCTGTGCACTTTTTATATTTCGATACCTTCAACAAACACAGTTATAAGCATTAGTCAAAATTAAAACTTGTTCTATGTATTTTCTGTTGATAACTGTAAGAAGATTGTCAAACAGGGAATTTATATTATCCTTGCCTTGGATTAGCTTAACAGTCATATAAACCAAAGATAGTAGATTTACTTCTGCTCCATGACATGGCATATAGCAAGATAATGAAATAAACCAAGGCTGGAAATGAATGAAATAGCACAGCAAATTGAAGAGGCATTCTAAATCCAGACAGTCCTCCAAGTTAGGGGTCCATAGAGTATCAATTCAATGTCAGAGTGAACTAAAAGACATACATCAAGATGAAGTAACAGGTTGAAGTCAGCCAAGACAACAGGGGTTTGAAAGAAATAATATGCCTAGAGATGGCAAACCTCAAGTCAGAGAGGAGCCCTACCTTACAATTGCAGTTTATTTTTATTTATTTTTTTTGTTTTAGCATATTATGGGGGTACAAGTGTTAAGATTACGTATGTTGCCCATGCCCCACCTCCTCCCTCAAGCCAGAGCTTCAAGTGTGTCCATCCCCCAAGACAAAAAGTCTGTCATTAGCTCTCTGGCATTTAGGCAGCAAAAGTGAGTATCTGTTCTCAATTCTCTATGGTAGGTTGTGGAAACCAGGAATTGGTGTGAATGAAATTAAAATGTTCTCAATTCTCTATGGTAGGTTGTGGAAACCAGGAATTGGTGTGAATGAAATTAAAATTGAATTAATGGGTTGTCAAAGGGCATCAAAAAATGAAAGAAGTCCATGCCCAAATCATGGAGTCAGTAAATCCCTTAGCAGTCAAGGGTATTAGTAGTCAAAACAAGCTTATGTTCAGGACTCTCCTCAAGGCTTCTCCCCAAGTATTAAAGTTTTTAACTGCTCATTCCCACCTTTTCCCAACATCCAATTCTACCAGGGGGCCTTTAAAATGATTTACTCTTAAGCAGCCATACTGGGTTGTGATATAAGGGAACAATGCTAGAATTAGGACTTTTAGATTTTATCACCAATTGATTTAGAATCTGTCATGAACAAATTCTGAGTCCTTTCCAGACAAGTGGAAATGACAACACTAGAAGAATATAGAACAATTTGACTACATATAAAAATGTGGCACTAAAATGATTGGAGATAATTATGAGACTATCACTAAAATAAAAAGGTAATTGCTTTTTATTAAATTATCATGCTCAATCTATTTTAAAATGTGGAAATATTTACATATTTAAGTAATAAATGATCACGGCTCATGTCAAGCTCAAAGCTTGACAACTTTTGTCAACCTCTATTAATATAATTACAATATGACATTTTAAATTCAATCTCCAGAAGTTACTCACTTTTTAAATTTTGTAAATAAAGATGTTATTTTCCACCAGGATGTGTAAATTTTGTAAATAAAGATGTTATTTTCCACCAGGATGTCCCCTTGCAATATTTTTATGTTACTACAATTGGGCACACATAGAAAATCATTTCTTCTCCTTTCTCCTATCTCATAACTGAATACAAAAAAAATATTATAATAATGAAATAAATACATAATTGAATTAAAGTAAAATATTCAAGACTTACTTATATTGTTAATACCATTTTACTAAAAATAGTGAATTCACAAAATTAGCACTTTTCAAGTAGAGTATGTAGCTTATTGAAAGAAGTTTTTGTCTTGATATGTCTATGCGTATTCAGTGTCACAATTTTGTCTAAATTGCATAATCAGTTAAGAAAATTTCCTGTGCAATTAAATACATTTTTTGAAAAGAAACTAAATCAGCAATAGTTTTAAAGTATTGAATCAATTGTTTTATTTCAATTTTCAATTTAGTTGTTGTTACGAGCTAACAATATTATCAGTAATGGGCCTTTAAAACATGACTCACTGTGATGATTAATTTTATATGTCAACTGGACTAAGCTAAGGGATGTTGAAATAGCTGGTAAAACATGATTTCTGAGAGATTAGCTATTCACATTTGAATCTGTAGATGGAACAAAGATTTGCTCTCACTGACATGGGCTGGCATCATCCAATCCATTGAGGGCCCAAATAGAACAGAAAGGCAGAAAAAAATAAAATCAATAACATTTCTATGCTTTAATTACAACACTATTTAAGAATAATTGTCAATAGAGAAGTGTACCGATTTTGAAATTTGTTGCAAAGCTTCCTGATATAACAGCAAGCTTTTCCCAAAAACTCCAATCTAAAAATCACTTCTGTAACATCCTATTCTCTATGCTGTTTTTTTCATTGGTAGCACTTACACTATCTTACATTTCTCTTTTATTTACTGTCTATTACTACTAGAACATAAACTACAGAAAAAACTCCTTATGTGTTTTGCTTAACATTGTTCTCTAAAACTAGAATAGTATTTGAAATGTAGCTCCCACTTAATTAAAATTTTCTGAATGAATTAATGCAAGAATGAATGAGTGAATAAATAAATGAAAGATTCCTGGTTGCTACTCACTCTAGAGCATGCTCCGTAGAGTTTTGCATGTGAAATTTAGCTTGATCTTAAATTAAGTATTTTTGGGGGGGCATATTATGGGGGTACAGATTTTAAGGTTTCAATAAATGCCCTTCCCCCCTTCCCCCCACAAGGCTGAGTTTCCAGCATGACCATCCCCCAGATGGTGCACATCTCACTCATTATGTATGTATATACCCACCCCCTCCCCCCTGCCCAATACCCTATTACTGTAGTACCTATGTGTCCACTTAGGTGGTGCTCAGTTAATACCAGTTTGCTGGTGAGTACATGTGGTGCTTGTTTTTCCATTCTTGGGATACTTCACTTAGTAGTATGGGTTCCAGCTCTAACCAGGAAAATATAAGATGTGCTATATCACCATTGTTTCTTAGAGCTGAATAGTACTCCATGGTATACATATACCACATTTTATTAATCATTCTCGTCTTGAAATTCAGATTTTTTTCTTTCAATACACTAATAGAGCTCCCTTATATTTGGAAACAAAGGAATAGGGAAAATTCTGATTTTTTTTTTCTTTTGCTGTACCTCCTTGATATATGTAATTGCTAGTTTATTAAAGATGTCCAAATGCCAGATATTGATACATTGATAAATATATAAGTGGTTACAAATGGAATGCTATATGTATTCTGGCTCACTTTTCCACAACAGGGATCAGAAGTACAGATTCATTATATATTTTAACTAATAGCAAAATTCTTAGTATAGGTAATTTGGGATGGATATTTGAAATCTCTGCCCTCTCTCCTCTTTCTTCCATCCATCTCATCTTAGAAGAAGGACCCCTCACACTGAACTCTGCTCTGTAAGGCCAAAAATATATGTCTTTGTTCCCACCTGTGATCACCAGAACACCTTGTAGCTCTGGTGATGTTTGCCCAACCTCTAGATAATGGTAAATTATTAGGTTTGCTTTTCAGGAGAGAGGATGCCTCTCCTTCATGGCCAACATACATTCAGTGTTCTATTGTTAGTTTTATATGTTCTTGAATGATTCTGTCATTCCAATTTTATTTTTATATTGTTGTCCTTCTAGGACTTTCTCATTAATTTTATTAAATAATCAAACAAAACCCCTCTGATTTGACATATTTGATAATGATATTTTGTCCAGAATAAATTTTTACTGTATATATTTAAAGGATACATGTGATGTTATGATACAGGTATACGATGTGAATTAATGAAATCAGGGTAATTGTTTTTATTGAATAATATTTCATTGTGTATATGTACCACATTTTCTTTACCCATTCATCTGTTAACGGACACTTAGATGGATATCAAATCTTGGCTATTTTGAGTAGTGTTGCATTAATTGTGGGAGTGTAGATATCTTTCTGATATACTGATTTCCTTTCTTTTGGATATATACCTAGCAATAAGATTGGTGGGTCATATGGTAGTTCTATTTTTAGTTTTTTGAGGAATCTCCATAATATTCTCCATAATTTTTTGAGGAATCACCATAGTGGTTGCACTAATTTACATTCCCACTAACAGTCTACAAGGGTTTCCTATGCCCCACATCCTCATTAGCATTTATTATTCTCTGTTTCTTTGATAAAAGCCATTTTAACTGGAGTGAGATGAACTCTAATGACTTATGCTGTTGAGCATTTTTTAATACACCTATTGGCCATTTGTTTGTCTTCTTTTGAGAAACATCTATTTAGATCTTTTCCCATTTTTTAATTAGTTTATTTGATTTTTCCTACTGAGTTGTTTGAGCCCTTTATGCATTCTAATTATTAATCCTTTATCAGATAGGTAGTTTGAAAATTTTTCTCCCATTCTGTAGGTTATCTCTTCACATTGTTGATTGTTTCCTGTGCTGTGCAGAAGCTTTTAAGCTTGCCGTGATCCCCTTTGTCCAATTTTGCTTTAATTGATTGTGCTATTGGGGTATTACTCAAGATATCATTGCCAGAACAATGTCCTGGAACATTTCCCCAATGTTTTCTTTTAGTAGTTTCATAGTTTCAGGTCTCAGTCTTAAGTCTTTACTGCATTTGAATTTAATTTTAGTATATGGCAAGAGAGAAGGGTCTAGTTTCATTCTTCTGCATATAGATATCCAATTTTCCCAGCACCATTTATTAAAGAGTCTATCTTTTCTCCACATATGTTCTTGGTAACTTTGTCTATCTTCTTTTGAGAAAAATATGCTCACATTTGTTTTCCACTTTTTGATGGGGTTGTTTTATTATTGCTGATTTGTTTGAGTTCTTTGTAGATTCTTGATATTAGCTCTTTTTTGGATGTGTAGTTGTGTGTGTAGTTGTGTAGTTGTGAATATTTTCTCCCAATTGTGTAGGTTATCTATTTATTATCTTGATTATTCCTTTGCTATGCAGAAACTTTTAAGTTTAATTAAGTCCAATTTATTTATTTTTATTGTCACTGTATTTGTTTTGGGGGTCTTCCTCATAAATTCTTTATCTAGAACAATGTTGGGAAATTTTTCCTATGTTTTTTCTAGAATTTTTATGGCTTCAGATCTTACCTTTAAGTGTTTAATACATTTGAGTTAATTTTTGTATATAGTGAGAATTAAGTTTCATTCTTCTGCATGTGGCTATCCAATTTTCCCAGCAACATTTACTTAATAGGGAATCCTTTCTCTAGTATATGTGTCTACCTTTATACCAGTAACATGCTGTTTTGGTTACTATAGCATTGTAGTGTAATTTGAAGTCAGATAATGTAATGCTTCCAGACTTGCTATTTTTGCTATAATAGCTTTGGTTATTCAGGGTCTTTTGGGGTTTCATATAAAGTTTTGAGTCTTTCTAGGTCTGTGAAAAATGATGTTGGAATTTTGATGGGAATTGCATTGAATTTGCAAATAACTGGTCAGTATGGACATTTTAACAATGTTGATCCTTCCAATCCATGGGCATGGGATGCTTCTCCAATTGTTTGTGTCATCTGTGATTTCTTTAATCACAGTTTTGTAGTTCTCCTTGTGGAGATCTTTCACTTCTTTGGTTAAGTATATTCCTAGATACTTAATTTTTTCTGTGGCTATTGTAAATTTTGTGGAGTCGTTGATTTAATTCTCAGTTTGACTATAATTGGTATACAGAAATGCTACTGATTTGTGTACATTAATTTTGTATCCTTAGATTGTACTGAATATCAATTCTAGGAGGTTTTTGGTGGAGTTTGGGGTTTTCTGCGTACAAAATCATATATTTGGTAAAGAGAGTAGTTTTGATTCCTCTCTTGATTTTGGATGTCCTTCAGTTTTTTCTCTAGCCTGGTTGCTCTGTCTAGGGCATCCACAACTATATTGAAGATAAGTGCTGAAAATGGGCATCCTTGTCTTATTCTAGTTCTTAGAGGAAATGATTTCTCTTCTGTTTCAACTTGTTCACATTCAGTATGATGTTAGCTGTCAGTTTGTCATATATAGTTTTTCTTATTTTCAGGTATGTTCATTCTATGCCTACTTTTTAGTGGGTTTCTATTATGAAGGGTGCTGGGTTTTATTGAATGATTTCTCTGATTCTGTTGAGATGAGATTGTCTTAGTTTTTAATTCTGTTTATGTGATGAATAATATTTATTATTTTGTGTATGTTAAAAAATAGTTACATCACTGGAATGAACCCCACTTTGTCATGATGTTTAGGATTTTTTACATCTCTGCTCATAAAGGATATTGGTCTGTAATTTTCTTTTTTGGCTGTGTTCTTTCCTGGCTTTGGTACCAGGGTGATACTGGCTTAATAGAATGAGTTAAGAAGGATTCCTTCCTTCTCAATGTTATGGAACAATATCAGTAGAATGGGTGCCATTTTTTGTATGTCTAGTATAATTTGGTTGTGAATCTGTCTGGCCAGAGGATTATTTTTGTTGCAGTATTCTTTATTACTGTTTCAATCTCACTACCCATTATTGGTTTATTCAAGGTATCTATTTCCTCCTGATTTAAGCTATGACATTTCATGTTTCCAATAATTTATTCATTTTCTTTATATATTCTTCTTCATGTACATAAAGATTTTCATAGTTGTCACAATTGATAAATTGTATTTCTGTAGTATCATTGGTAATTCTCCTTTCTCATTTCTGATTGAACTTACTGAGTCCTTTATTTTCTTTTTCTGGTTAATCTTGCTAGTGGTCTATCAATTTTGATTATATTTTCAAAAAGCCAATGTTTTCTGTCAGTGATCTTTTGTATCCTTTTTTGGTTTCTATTTCATTGAATTCTATTCTGAGCTTTCCTATTTCTTTTTTCTGCTAGTTTTAGGTTTGGTTTGTTCTTCTTTCTCTAGTTCCTTGAGGTGAAACATTAGATTGTTAATTTGTGATCTTTTTGTCTTTTTGATGCAAACATTTTAGGCTATGAATTCCCCCTCCCCCATAACACTGCTTTTCCTGTATCCTATAGATTTTGGATGCATGTGTCATGTTTGTGGATTAGTTCAAAAAATCTTTTTATTTCCATCTTAATATTGTCATTGGCCAAAAAAAAAAAATTATTCAGCAGCAGGTGGTTTAATTTCCATTATGCTGGTAGGATATGAGAGTTCCTCTTGGAATTGATTTCTAGTTTTATTCCACTGTGGGCTGAGAAGATACACAAAATGATTTTGATTTTTCTAAATTTTGCTGAGACTTATTTTGTGAGCCAACATATGATCTATCTTGGAAAATGTCCCATGTGCTGATGAGAAGAATGTATATTCTGCAGTTTGGGGGTAAAATGTTCTATAGATGATTTTTAAGTTCTTGTGTTCTATAGTCCTGTTTAAGTCCAGTGTTTCTTTATTGATCATCTGCCTCAATGGTTTGTCTAGTTCTATCAGTGGAGTGTTAATATCCCTGGCAATTACACTGTTACTGTTTATTTCTTTTCTTGGTCCTAGTAGAATCTGTTTTGTATATTTAGCATTGTTATATCTCCTTGCTGAATTCCTCCCTTTATCATTGTATAATGATCATTTTTGTCTTTTTTATCATTGTTTTTCAAAGTCTGTTTTATCTGATATGAGAATATTTATTCCTGTTTGCTTTTGGTTTCCATTCCCATGGCATATTTATTTTCCATTCCTTTGCCTTGAGTCTATTAGAATCCTTTTGAGTTAGATGGGTTTCTTGGAGACAGTATATATTTGGGTTATGTTTTTCATGTATACAGCCAGATTATATCTTTTAAGTGGATAATTATGACCTTTTATTTTCAATATTAGTATTGATATATAAGATAACATTATGTTCACCATATGAACTTTTTGAATGATACTTTCTTGCTTTGTTTTCCCCTTTTTGTTATTCTTTTATAAGATTATGAGATTTAACTTTTAAGTGTTTTGTCACTGATGGGTATCAATTGTTCTTTTCCATATACAGGGCACTTTTAAACATTTCTTTTATAGCTGGGTCTAGTGGTGACAAATTCCCTTAGTGTTTGCTTGTCTGGGAAAGACTATTCCTACTACATTTATGAAACTTACTTGGCTGGCAATTTTGGCTGGCTGTGAAATTCTTGGCTGGCAGTTATTCTGTAAGTCTTCTTAAGAAGACTTATAATGAGAACCTAATCTCTTCTGGCTTGAAAGGTTGCTGCTTGGAGGTCTGCTGTTATTTGGATAGTTTTTCATTTGGAAGTTACTTGTTGCTTTTTTTTTTTTTTTTTTTTTTCACAACTTACAGGATTTTCTCCTTCATTTTGACTTTGGCCAGGCTGATGACCATATGTCTGATAATGTCCTATTTCCTATAGATCTTCGAGGAGTTCAATGATGGTATTATAACTAGATATGTAAATCCCTGGTGATACCAGGGAAGTTTTCCTCTATTATTCTCTCAAATAAATTTTTCATAATTTTTACTTTTTCTTCTTCTCCCTCATGGGTACTTATCATTCTTATATTAGCTTGCTTTGCATGACCTCATATTTCTTGCAGTGATTGCTCATTCTTCTTTGTTCTTTTTTCTACATTTTTTTACTGACTGTGTAATTTTGAAATATTTTTCTTCAGTGTAGTAAACTCTTTCTTCTGCTTGATCTAGTCTGTTGTTAAAGCTTTGTATTGTATTTTGATATTCCCTAGAGGATGCTTCATTTCTTTAAGATCTGTTATTATGTTATCTTTCTCTTTGGTAAATTTTTCATTAATGTCCTAAATTTTGTTTGTTTGTTTGTTTATTTGTGATTGTTTTTTACCATCTCCTCAATCCCATTCATCTTGCTTTCCATTCATAATCTGAATTTTATATCTGTCATTTCAACAATGTCCTTTTGGTTGGTGTTTATTATGAAGAGTTATTATGACACTTTAAGGGTGTTGAGACAACCTGTTTGTTCATGCTGCTAGAATTTTTATGATGGTTTCTTCTCATCTGGGGCCTTTTCCCTCAGTTCAAAACAAATATTAGATATGTACACCTGTTATCCTCTGCTGGGACCTCTGTTATCCTGTGAGGATAATGATGGGTCCCAGGATGGTATACTTAAGCCCTACTCTGGAAGCTTGAAAAGGCATGAGAAGGGTGAATGCTCTGTAAGCCTTTCCCACTGAGGCTCTGTTGCATCTCACCCATTCCTCTGTGGTTGTCAGAGGGCTGCTGCATCAGGGTTGGCCCATGGTACAACATGCACACACAAGGCAGAGCTAGCACACAGGATGGGGTACATGCACAGAAAAAAGCAGGTCTGTCAGTTATGAGACACATGCATGCAGGCCTGGGCAGCCATGGTCCCAGGTGCACAGGTATGTTGGGAGCACATTTGGGGCATATCAAAGGCCCTCATAATGGAGTTGGCCCACAAGGTGGAGTGGGCCCTCATGATAGAGCAGGCTGGTGCACAGAGCACTTGCACAGTATGGAGCAGGTCCATAGAGTGCAGCACACATGCACACAGGCCAGGGTGGCTGCACTGACAAGTATGCAGATTACAAAGGGCCTACATGGGGCATGGCTCATGAGGGACCTGCATGGGACATTGCAGGATGGGAAGTGTATTCTCACCTTGGCCACAGCAGTGGGTGCCAAGTCCATGGTCTCCTGTTCTGCTCATATTCTCTGATGGTGGTGACGGGGTTGCACTTTACTCACCCATGGGGCACACCTAAGTGCCAGGACTCCTTGCTCTCTCTATACGTCAGAGGCAAGGAGGAGGCAGCAGTTACAGATCTGGCCTCTGGGCAGAAGAAGCACTCCGGCTGGGAGGTGACAATGTCACCAGCTACAGTATCTAGGGCTTCCAAGTCAGCTGTGCCTTCTCTCTGGAACAATGCAGCTGTGCAGCCTCCAGTCAGGTCCCTGTATCAGTCTAAAGGTGTGCTGCCATGGAGGGGCTTCCCCCCTGCTCCAGTTGCAATATCTTTGGGGAAGCATAGATGCCAGTTTTCTCCTCTGTCCCTTCCCAGTGTGGATGCCTTCCCCAAGTACCTCCAATCCTGTTGAGCAGTTGTCCCAATTCTCTCTTCTGCACTTTACACCCACTTCCTCTTCATTGGTATTCAGTGTCTTATCTCAATTGATCCAAAGGTGTATATCTATTCACCACTTTTGATCTTCTCCACAAGAATGGCATTGTGCAAGCTGCTTCTAGTCCACCATCTTGCCTCCCCCCTCAATGTCTCCTTTAAACTAGTATCTTAAGGTTATCAAATTTCACAAAATCATGAGTATCTCTTAGGCCATTGGTTAAAGTTCAACATTTTTCTTTTGAAATCTTGTTTTATAACAAGTACCTACAGATTCTGGAAGTAGATTAGACACATTTCTCTCCATCAGGGTTTCTACAAAACTAATTCTATTGCTGTTTTTTCAGCTTAGTGAATTATTATAATGTCAATAGAAAAATGGGTTGGTCTGTTAGGGGTTCACTGAATCTGCTGAGTAATTGCTAATATTCTGTATTTCCTAAGGCATTGCAAATTTATTTTTTTACCATTTTTTCCTCAGGTATAGTTAATATAGGGATAGCCTTCAAATAAGAAAGATGAAGATGGGATGGAGCCTTGCCAGGTATTTTCTGCTTAGGTAAACTAAAGCAACAGAATTTTTAATAATTCTTTTAAGAGCTCTTTCTGTTCATGTGAAAATGTCTCATGAGGCCCTCTTCAGGAGTGATACAGTCTTCGAAAATAGTTGAGTAATGAATGAGATTTCGTGAAAGAAAATTTCTCTCTTTTGTTCTTCCACTCTGTACCCGTATCTGAACTTAGAATATTCCTATGTTCTGTTCTCGTAACACTTTACCCTTAACAAATATGTATCAGTTGGGAAAACACATACACCCTCCCATGGGTTTAATGCAGCTTGGTTAAAACAAACTTCCTTAAACTCATGTTTCAAATGTCTTTGTGTGTGTGTGTGTGTGCATGCACTGAGGTGTTAAGATTAAGAGGAGATACTATATGATTTGGAGTAGAGAAAGTGTATGTGTTTTCAGCATTAGACAACAGTTGTGGAAATGGGAAATCTAACACAACCCTTGAGAGTATGTAATTCTTCAGCTTATTGCAAGAACAATCTGCCAGTAACTACCAAAATGTAAAAAGAAAAATACGTAGTAATCTAATTTACAGAAATATTCTTACTCTATAGCAAGATATTTGTATAGGGATTATTATAGTAGCAACTTTGGTAATTATAATGAAAGCATTATAAATAACCTGAATATTCATCATAAGAGTAATGATTAAATAAATTATGTGAAGTAAATGCTCTAGAATACTAAGGAGCCATTAAAAAATCAATTAGATCTCTCTGTACTGATATGGATAAATTAATAACATGATCACTATTAATTAAATACAAATTGTGTTGTAATTATTTTATTTAATAAACATTTATAGTGCATTCTAAGCATCAGATACTGTTGTAAGTGCTTTACAAATATCAATATTTGCTTTTTGTCATAACAGCCTTGTGAGGTGGTACTGGTATTATTCCTCTATTTTTTAGAGGAAGAAACTGAGGGATAGAGGTTAAGTGATTTTGCCAATACTACATTACTAACAAGCATAAAAACAGATTTTAACCTAGGCAGTTCTGCTCCAGAATCTATTTTTTTTTACTAATGTATGTGCTACATCTCAAAATAAAATATTTAAGAATTTTGTTTTCATAAAATTGTGACCTATTTGTGTATATGTATTTATATGGATGCAATACAATTAAATATGTAGCTTAGAAAACAAATATAAACAAATCTTTCTTCTAAAAGATTGTTGGATGTAGGGATAAAAAAATAAAAATAAAAAGGAGACTTTTGTTTTTTAACTTCTGCATTGTTTTACTTTAAAAAAAAAACTGCTCTTGTTAACACACAGTACTTTCTTAGGTTATTATTAATTCATTATTTTGCTGCTGCAAATAATCCCTTCCAGGAAGACTATTAACATACATCAAGTGACTATTTTTGCTCCTGTCATGTCTCCTTGGTTTGGAAAAGATCAAAAGCAGGTAGCTTAAATGCTGAATGGGACCACATTGTTGGCTTCTGGGTCATGAGGGGAAGAGATGGTATTATTTTTTTTGTTATAAAGCTCCCTCAGAAAAAATTGTTGAAATAAGAATGACAAAACATTTTCTGTCTACATTTTCCAATGTTAGGATATTTTGAAACACAGTGCATAGATTTAAATTCCAAGTTTTGTTTGCAATTAAAATATCACAACACTATCAAATGTGCCTATAATTAATAATTTGCTACTATTAGTCTTTTCTTATTTTATTTCTACTGGCAGATATGATGTGTACTCTCAATTAATTATAAATACATTTCTCCAGAACTATATATGAATGTGACCACTTGACAAAGGTTGCTAATCTTTATCAGATAGCCAACTACATTGTTCTAATAGATAAAAGGCTGCTTAAAGTCTTTTCGTGTACTAATTTAAATTCCACCTTAGTTATTCCATTTATAAATTAAAAAGTAATTATGACTTTACTTTCTTAATTCCTGCTTGATGATTTATAGATGAACATTAAAATAATGGTTATTTACAAGCTATTGCCTCACTAAAGCATATACATTGCTATTCTTGGCATGAGAGCTGCAAACTTAGCAAATAAAATGCCAATGCCTAGTCAGATTTGAAGTTCAGATAAACAGATATTTTTGTTAATATAATTATTTCCATGCAACATTTTGGACATACTTATAATAATTCTTTTTTTGTTTATCCGAACTTCATATTTAACTCAGTGTTCCATATTTGTGTAGGGTTTTATGAAATATGTATTTATATAAATATATAAATAATTTTTAAAATTTTTCCTTCTATGCAGATTCAAATGTAGATATAATAGAGAGGTGTGTGTGTGTGTACATGCATTTTGTCACTCACTTTCTGTCTGTGTATGTATGCAGACATATAGACATATGGAATTTGCCACCTCATCTAGAAATTAGGGGAGAAGCAATAGCACAGGAAGACATACATTTGGGAGTTAGGTCATGGCGTCCTATATTGCGGTTGACAACAAGAAGACTTGACTTATCTTTACTTATCTTTATATGCAGACATCAATTGTATCAAATGTCCCAGTCTTCTTTAACTCTGTACTCATATTTCAATTAATTAAAAAGGTATGCTAAAATTTAATGGATTAGAATGAGTTCCAGTCTAGAGAGTTGTTCAAGGATACATTATTTTCATGCAAATATCTGAAGTCTCATGAACTCTATAGGAATAGTTTTATCCAGTTGATCCCATTTGACATTCTATCCAAGATTTTAGAATCTTCCAGATAATAAGCATTATGGATTATTTAAATAAAATGTAAGCTATTTTTATCATTCATAAAAATCTAAAGACTTAAGACTTAAATTCTCAGACCAAAATTCAAATGACATAGAAATAAAATTTACAATGTAGTCATTGATAATTGCGTATACTTGGTAGTTTCAAGTGTACCACCGGCTTTTACAAAGTGTTACTGAGTTAATAGTAAGGGAAATATAAAGTTGATTGGTAAATTAGTGTTCTGGTTTTTTTTTTTTTTTTTTTTTTTTTTTTTTTTTTTTTTTTGAGACAGAATCTCACTTTGTTGCCCAGGCTAGAGTGAGTGCCGTGGCGTCAGCCTAGCTCACAGCAACCTCACACTCCTGAGCTCAAGCCATCCTCCTGCCTCAGCCTCCCAAGTAGCTGGGACTACAGGCATGCACCACCATGCCCGGCTAGTTTTTTCTATATATGTTAGTTGGCCAATTAATTTCTTTCTATTTATAGTAGAGACGGGGTCTCACTCTTGCTCAGGCTGGTTTCAAACTCCTGACCTCGAGCAATCCACCCGCCTCAGCCTCCCAGAGTGCTGGGATTATAGGCGTGAGCCACCACGCCCAGCCGGTAAATTAGTGTTCTTCAATGAGCTATATAGGAACTAGTTCTTGGATCCCTGCTTCCTCACTCACATTTCTTTAGATGAATAGCATGCTGCACCTTCTCCTATCTAGGCACAGAAAACACTAAAATAAATTTATTTACATGTGTATTTTATTATGATTTTACTGTCAAAAGTAGCAGAGAACTGGCTGCGCTAAATGAGAGTATGATTTCAAATAGGCTCCTCCAAATCTTTCCTTACATTTTTTTGGCAGATAATTTTTCAACTTTGTGTTGATATATAGCTAAAAAATTTACACATAAAATCAACTCAATGAGTATGTTGAGTTTTATACACAAATACAGAAAATAATATAACCTGAGGGTAAACATTACACAAGTACTTTCCTGAGGCAATACAATGGATGAGACAAACATTTGGTTACATACAATAAAAAACATAAAATCTTTGCAAAAATTAATTCAGTTTATAATGGAACCCCTACATTTTTGAAATTAAAAAAAATCTGTATCATAGACCTAAATGTAAATTTCAAAAGCATAAAACTCCTAAAATATAACAGGAGATAATCTAGATGACCTTGGTTTTGGGGATAACTTTTTAGATGTAATACTGAAGGTATAATCAATGAAATATTGATAAGCCTAACTTTATTAAAGTTAAAAATTTCTGGTATGCAAAATACATCTTCAAGAGAATAAAAAGATAAGCCATAGATAGGGGGAAATATTTAAAAAGACATATCTGATAAAGGTCAGCTATAAAAAGTATGCAAAGAACACTTAAAACTCGATGATAAGAAAATAAACCACTCTATTGAAAAATGAGCTAAAAGTGTTAAAAGATACATCATCAAAGAAGTTATCTACATAATGAAATCAACATCATATGTCATCAGGAAAACACAAATTAAAACTGTAACAGTGAGAATGGCCTGAAAAAAATGGCTAAAAGGTTTTCTGTCTCTTTAAAACCTCACCTACTGTTTTGGGGAACTAAACCTGCATTCCTATCTCAAGCTAGTGATCCTAGTGGTCAGGAGGGGTTGGAAAATGTCCTTTGTGCTACAGGAGATGGCCAGAATTCATAACACCAACAGTATCAAATACTGCCAGCAATGTGGAACAACAGGAACTCTCATTCATCGCTGGTTGCGATACAAGTACAGTCACCTTGGAAGACAGTTTAGTGGTTTATTACCAAACTAAACATCCTATTACCATGTAACCCAGAAATGATATTTCTTAGAATTTACCCAAAGGAGTTGAAAACTAATGTCAACACAAAACCCTGCACACAGATGTTTATAACCGTTTTATTCATAATTACCAAAACTTGGCAGCATTCAAGATGTCCTTCAGTAGGTGAATGGGTAAATAAATGGCTATACCTCTGAATGATAGGATATTCAGCACTAAAAAGAAATGAGTTATCAAGTCATGAAAATACATGGAGGAAAATAAAATTTATATTTTATTTAAATTTATAAAATTTATAATATCTATAAATTTAACAAAATTTATATTTTATTTATTTATATTTTATATAAGTAAAAGAGGTCAGTCTGAAATGGCTACATATTGTGTTATTACAAATATATGACATCTTGGAAAAGATAAAACTATGGAGACAATAAAAAATCAATGTTTGCCAGAGATGATAGGAGAGAGAGATTATCGAACAGGAGGACCACAGGAAATTTGAGGGGCAGTGAAAATACTGTTTTTGATACTATAATGGTAGATACACGTCATTATAAATTTATACATACCAATAGAATGTACAACACCAAGAGTGAGCCCTAATGTAAACTATGAACTTTGAGTGATAGCGATGTGTCAATGTAGAGTCATCAACTATAATACATGTACACTGTATTAGTATATGTTGAGAATGGGGGAGGTTTAACATGTGTAGGGGCAAGGATGTATATGCAAAATCTCTGTACCTTCTGCTCAATATCGCTGTGAACCTAAACCACTCTTAAAGGTAAAGTCTATTAAAAACAACAAAAAAAGAACACACACAAGATCTTCCAGGCTAGAATTGATGTACCTATGTTCTAAAAAGCAGAATTAGGGACTTCCAGTGAAAGGCCAATGTCTCTAGAACTACCATAATTTCCTTCCTTCCATCCTTCCCTCCTGCCTACCTCCTTTTCATCATCAAGAACAAAGTTATATCTGGTAATTGGTGCTATCTCTCTGGCCACCTCAACTGGCAACTGAGTATAATATTCTATTCAAGCATTTTTTTTTCATGGGCTATTTCATTATTATTTTAGGAAGTCAATGACAATTGGATCACACTTAAATGGCATCAGAGATTATCTGCATTCCAAATACTTGTCAGGAAATAAAACTTTGGATGCACTTTTTCTCTACTATTATCAGAAATAGTGAAAAGATTGATAATAACCCAGGAGATTATTTAAATATTATGTGACCCATTCATTCTTCTAGGTTGTCTGTAAGTCCCTGGATTAATCCAGATCATAATATGTACCTTTTCTCTTATATGTTGTTTTGGGCCCTCTTATTGAACCATCCTTTAGTATTTTGCCAGCATTCTATAATGAAGGATGCTATTTTATTTTTTTAAGAAAATGAATTATAACTTTAAGATAATTATCAATTTATTACATTTTAAAAACTTTTAGATATTACCGCTAGATGAAATCACATGATAAATATTTGCATGATGATAATAGAATTGTCTTCATATTAATGAAAAAGTAGAAAACCATAACCATTGCTTTGGCTAGCCTCAAAATAAAATAAAAATAAAGCTGCCTACATGACATGTGTTGGCATTCTTCTTGAAAATCTCTTATAAACAACATGGTAATGTATTAAAATGAAGTGATATGATATGCCAAATGGTTATCACTGAAAAAATGAAGTCTGTTTCCAATTAAACATAAGTACCCCCAGAATCCTATTCAAAGATACTATGTTTGTCTTAATGATGAAATGCAGATGTTACTTTTCTGTAGAAGAAAAGATTGAAAATTAAATCACTATTTCTAATGCTGTTTTCTCCTTTCCTGATTATATTTTAAGATCTATATTGTCTCTAAAATTGTTTCTAAAACTGCCACAATTCAAATTGCCTTTGTAAAAAAAAAAACTTCTACTTTTGAATATCTAAGTGAATAGAGAGCCATGACTAGGATGCAGAGAGAACTATTACTTACAGAAAACAAACCATAATAACTGTGGAAAGCTACTGAGGAAATTAGCATGGACGTCGATGAGAAATATCTTGTTCCTTAGTTTATAATGATAATTTTAGTGTATTTTATTTTGCGAAATGAATGTTTTACCAAAAACATAAAATCCCAGTAATTGTAAGCAGCAATAGCTTATATTGCTAATTTTATATTTTAGTTCCTTAATTTATACTTCAATATAATTTAAAATTTCTGACATTGATATCAATATCTGAATTAGAGATAGTAACAACTAGTCTTTATTTGAACACATTTTATATCTCTACTTCTTTCATCTTTCTCTTCTTGGCTTTTGCCCTCCGTCTTTTCTTTCTCCTTTATACACACTTAAAACTATTGTCTAAATCTCAATTTATAAACATCCTTGGATGTATCTTAACAATAAAAAAATGTTAAAATAACTTTTCTCTTAAATTTTTAGAAAGAGGAGGGAGGAGAAGGAAAAAAAATACATTTTTATAAATTAAAATTATTTTTCAGAATTAACATGTTTATTTAAAACTACTTATAGATTCATATTACCTTTATAAATATTTTCTTTAATGCCTAATTTTAATAGCCTTTTGCTCCACAAATATATTTCATTAAATAGAAAAGCCTTTTTTTTAACTATCTGAACTAAATTTTATAGTCATTGCATATTTTGATGTTGTTCAACCTGCCTGCTGAACACCTCAAAATAAATGTTATTCAGACAAGTACATTTCTATGTATTCACAAACAGAATTCTGTAGCAAACTTGCGTCTCTTTTGTAATTTTTTTGCTTTAATTTTCATACCAGCCTGTTAGGAAGAGACTTTTAATCTCGATATGAATAGTAAAGAAATTCTAAAAAAATTAGCATATCTGCAAACACACAAAAATCCAGACTTTGAAAAGTGGGCATATTATGTTATTCATGGAATGTCCTAAGTGATTGATATTATCAAAAATATAAAAACATGAAATCTACTCCTTTAGGTAATTCTAGCTCTAATAGGTGGTTAACCCTCTTTCAAGAAGTCCAAACAAATTGATCAGAAGTTTAGACAAATCATAGGAAACACAGAGACTTTGTGTCCACTGTGCATTTGGACCACAGGGCTGGTACATGATATAACAGAGATTAGAGGTGCACAACCATCCACTCGATTTCTTAACAATCATTGATCAAATTTCCTTTTTAAAATTGAAATAAGCTCTGCAAATTGCAAAATAGCATAGCCTAACATGATCATTTTTAGACCAGAAATGATACTCCATTAAAATATGCTTATTAAAGTACCTGTGTAAAATAAATAAATAGATACAAATAAAGTATGTGTGTGAGATTTACCTAATTTCTAATCACATTGGGTCATATACTTGGTTTTTAAAAAATCTAATAAACACAGAAGGAAATATAATCAAAAAGGAAGGAACCTGAAAAGCAAATAATACTTGCTGTTGTTCCTCCTTCTGGAGTCACATTTAGCACAAGACCCATTTAGGTCGACCTGTGCATATGGGTCATCAAAGGTTATAATAGTTATTTAGGAAATAGCTTTTATAGTAATCTGATGTTTTGGGAAATTTAAAGAACACCATTACTTTACTGAGGACCTATTTTGGAGACAGTCATTTTCATTTTATTACTTGCCATTCCACAGAATTTTCATTAGGATGTAGAGTAATTCTTCCTGTACCATTCAGAAAACAGAAAACAACTCTTGAAATCACTCCTATATGATGTCTTCATATACTAATGTCATGATTTTTTAATATGTCCAGGCATGTACCAAGGACTAGAGATACCAAGGTAGTTTTAATAAAAGTTAAAGCTGCAATTTGATTGATAACCTATTTTGCTTCCTAACAGTATGAAAGGGGCAGTTACACTTAGCACATTAAAAAGGCAGTTGCATCTTACCAAGAAAGAACAAGACATTCAGTTCTCATCATCATATTGTCATGGAAAATTGCCATTGGAACTAGTGGTGGTCTGTAATTAGGTAAATTAACTCCAGTTTTAAATGCGAAAATGCCAAAATAGACAAATGTATTATCCATAGCACTAAAACAAAATTATAAAAAAATGAGTAGCTTCATACATTTCAGAATTAAAATTGAAATATAATATTTCAGTAAAGAGAGATAAAGCTGCCCTTTATTGATCTTGGAAAGTTCGTTGTGTAGGGAAGTTATGTAACATTATTACTTTTCTTTATATAAATAAGAGTAATATTATACTTGCAATACATCCTTTCTTATTATTTGAGAAATAGCTAATGCTATTTAAGATGTGACAATAATGCATGACATTTTTCTGTTTCTGTTTTAGTAAATGCCTATGGAAAGTAAATGGGAACATAGATGAAAATTTTTATCAATATATTTCAATATAATTTTCTTCTAAATATTAGGTGACTCACATTATTATGTACATGTTTTGAAGAATTCTTTCACATTTATGATGATATGGACAAAGAAAGAAAAGATATAAAAAGTAAGAAGAAAATTGGGCAAATTAAAGATTTTTCTACATTTAGAAGATAAAGAAAGACATATCAGATTTTATAATAATTTCTGGGGTAAAATTATTCTCAGCTTTAGACAAAAAGCTGATACGATATATTTCAATTAAAAATGTGACATGATATTCCTTTAAACTTTAAACTATAATATTAGTGAGAATAACTAAACAGTTATTTTTGTAGATGAAATAGAGAATTAAGCATCCTTTGCCTAGATGTTCAAGCTCACACACACACACACACACACACACACACAAACTATTAAACCTACCAAAAATAAAAATAAAAACAAATCTGTTATTGAAAGAGTAAAAATTACATTGAAAGTAAACATCTAGAGGTGCTGAAAGATTGAAACATCATAACTATAAAATTTTATCTCTGATAGAAAGCACTGAAGATTTGTATGAAGTCAACACTTGGCATTATTTGTGGCTTTTAAAATGGGATGCTACACTTTGTACAGAGAATGTTGGGATTACTGTCTTGATTGTGGTGATTAATTGATAGTTGATTATATGTTGAAACTCATCAAATTGTGCAGATTATATCACATCATTTATAACTCAATAAAGTTGTACAAATTTAAAAAAATACTTGAATTTATGGTAGCATATGGGTTAAAAAGAAAATGTAGGGGACAATGTTTCTTTCAGATGAGTCTGCCATCTTTCTCATTTGTCAGCAAATTAATAAACTTCTTTTTCCTCAAACCACTTGTCCTCATTCCTTTTTTGGCTTAGAGGACAAGTACTGAACTTTTGGTAATAAATTTGGCATCTCTGGATGGGTGTATCAGCACCCCAGTGGAATGGCACCCCATGATTGTTGGAAGAGGTGAGGAACAGCCCTGGGTCAAGCCATAGATCTTCTCCTGTAGGAGCATTGATCTTTTCAGGATGAAAGAGGGAGGGACTGTCCCCAGAAGCTACCAGAGCCTATTTAGCTCCAGGGAACACCCATCTCTCCCTCCCTGAATTAGACACAACTCCTCACAACCTGAACCTCCTTGAAGAAAAGTAAATCAATTTGGGAAGAGTTGTGATGCCTTGGCTTTTTTAGTTTCTCAGTGTACACACCAAGACCCTTGATTCCACCCATTTGGGGAATGTTGTGAAACTTCCAGCTCCTTAGTAGGGCATTTGTATGTGGCATGGGGGTGGGAATCATAATGAGTGGAACTAGGGAACCTGTGGAATACATTCCTTTTTGGATTAGGAGAAGTCAGTTCATGTTATTAGGAAAATTTTGTTCTCATTTGTACAGTTCCCTTTTGTTTAGTAAGGCCTTGGCATTTGAGATTGTGTTGGGAATTCCCTGTATTGTATAATTGTCAACTTGTATTTGTTGTTTGTGAGTTTTTCTTCAATTGTCAACTTGTGTTTGTTGTTATTGTTTGTGAATTTTGTTTCAGCATGGTAGGCTCCATTTCTATTTCATCTGAAAGCCCCTTGGTGAGAATCTTGGATGAATGGTTAATTTATAGCTATAAATCTAAGTCTAAAAAGAGAATCATGTTTTATTATATTACTGCTTGACCAGTGTAAGTGCTGGAGTATGAGGAGAAATGGCCACTAAATGGAACCTTAAATTATTATATCTTACAATTGGAATTATTTTGTCAAAGGTCAGGTAAATGGAGTGAGATCCCATATGTACAATCTTTTGTGCAATTGTATAAAAAAGAGGCTGAAAGGCTTGGGACAAAGTTAATAGTAATAATAGTCAGCCCCAGTTGATGAAATTAAGGAGGAATTAAACAGGTTGGCAATCCAAACCTCAGAGAACATGCTCCCCAGCCATCAGTTCTCCATTCCTGAGGGAAGGAGCCACAGGCCTGGCCATGTTTGAGCTTGTGCTGCCTGGGCCCCACTCCCCCATCTGCTGCAGCCCCTGCTCCTTCCAGAGTCCCTCAGCCACCCTGGGAAGTAGCCCCACACAGAGCCAGGCCCTGGGGCAACTTCCATCACCCACTGCAGCACTCTGAGGGAAGGATCAAGGAAAGGATGACTGGAACTAATTCTTTAGTCCCATACCCACTGGGTCACGATTTGGGAATGGGAATGGTCTTTCCTTTCAAAATCCAGCAGGGAACCCAATTTGGCCATAGGGGACTCATAGCCAGGGCAAGGCAATTTCCATTATGGAATACCAGATAGGGTGCTTGAATGCACAAGGACAGCTGGCAGGGTATTACTGGATTTACACAAATTGAGATCCTAATATGGATGCAGATGGTGTGAGAATAAATCATTACTGAAAGTGTATTCTGGAAGGCCTCTGTAAGGGAGTGCCTACACAGAAGAGTTTAAACAAGGTCTAAGAATTACGACAAAAATCTAATGAAGATCCATCTAAATTTTTGGAATATATCTATAAGGCATATGAGAAATACATAGATGTAGATCCAAAGGCCACTGAAAATATGTGCATGGTGGATAATGACTTTTATAGGGCAGAGTGCTCCAGTCATATGGAGGAGACTACAGAGTGTGGAAAGGGCAATTGGCATAAATCCCTTACAGCTTGTTGATATCACCTTTAAAGTATTAATATATAGCACTAGAGAAGAACAGAGAATCCAAGACTCAGATGACAAAGAAGGAAGCTTGGGGCTCCATACCTTACTAATGGCTCTAATCCAAATATCCCCACAGGAGCCCCAAGTATGACCGACAGTGGGGACTTTCATTAGTGGACTTTTAATTGACACAGGAGTGCTGTCACTGCAAAGCCACGTGGGCAGAAGTGGTGTGGAGCCCCCATAGCTGCCTCCCTGACCCCTTGGCATGAGCCACTCATGATAAGCCTTGAGCTAGGCAAGGGGTGGGGGCCAGGTAACAGTGGGGCAGCAATCAGCAAAGTGGTGGCTGAGGAACTCATTGCCATGAGCCCAGAAGGCAGGCCCTGGGGAGCTTTCCACTGAAGCTGGTGCTTCCACCTCTGCCACCGGCTCCAGCAACCCTGACATACTCAGCAGCCATACTGGATGGCATGACAGTGAAAACACTGGGAGCTGTTCCAGAAGCAGCAGAAGCTCTCCTCCAAGGGTGCTGCCATGCTCCTGTGGGCTTTGAATACCAGGGCCTGGTGAAGCTTACAGGAGGCTGCGACTGTGGAGCAGTTGTTTTGAAATTTGGGCCACAGCAGACTTGCACATCATTGACTGCAATAGCATTTGCAAGAATAAGCAATTTTTATTCCTCCCAATGTCTACCAAAAAGTAAGTAAGGCTGTATAGGCCAATGGGCTCCCAGGATGTGCAGAAAGAATTTACATTCCCTGTACCAATAAGTATAGATTTGTGCCGGCTCTATGTACCGTTAATCACATAGTCAGTTGTATTTGAATGGCAGAATCCTAAGACTAGAATTACTTCACAGGTACTGCTGGACCTTGTTGCCTCAGGTGTTTAAAAACCCTCCTATCCTGTTTAGTGAGAGCTTAGAAAGGGAACCTGTGGACAACCCTGCAGGTTCTTAGGGTTAAAGATGCTGGAAGACATCCCATGGTCAGTGGCATACTTGTTAACGCAACTGGGCAATAAATATTGTGAAAGGATGACCTCCACGTCTCTGGCAGCAGCAGCTACTTATGGCTTGTTATAAGAGGCTGACATCTTCACCTTAGCACAACCTGTTGTTGTATATGCCCCCACCAGGTTCTGACTTTATTAAAACAAAAGAAGGAAGTTATTGGTGGTTACTGTCAATCCTGCCACCCTGTTACCAGCTAAAAAGAGAATGAGCCTTTTCAGTATGACTGTTTAGAGGTTCAGGAGGCCATCTCCTCTAGCAGGATGGATCTATAAGATCAGCTGATGCCAGAGTCAGATTGGGATCTTTTCACAGGAGCAACTTTATGGACAATGGACAATGAAGAGCTGGATATGTGGTGGTCACAGAATGACGGGTACCGGAAGCAATGGCACTGCCACCTGCAACTTCAGCCCACAAAGCTGAGCTGATTGTTTTAACCAGAAATCTTCAATTATCCAGAGCATATAAAAGATGTAAACATCTATACAGACTCTAAATATGCTTTTATAATTGTGCATGCTCATGGTGCCATTTGTAAGAAAAGGAGGTTCCTGATGGCAGGAAATAATAGCTCTGATACAGGCCATGGCTGGGCCCAAGCAGGTAGCAATCATGCACTGTCCTGGTCACCAAAAGAGGAGGACACTAAAGATGATCTGTTCTTTGAGGCTTTTATACCTTTGCTAGATTTAGATCAATATAAACACCACTACACTAATGAGGATGGAAGAAAGAGCTAAAAACTGGGGCTTTGAAACCTGTGATGACACAGCTAAGTGGAGACAGAATTCTCATTAACTCATTCTTCCACCCGACTCCTTGGTCTAGCCCAGGGGTCCTCAAACTTTTTAAATAAGGGGCCAGTTCATTGTCTCTCAGACCGTTGGAGGGCCAGTATATAGTTTAAAAAAAGCTATGAACAAATTCCTATGCATATTGCACATATCTTATATTGAATTAAAAAAATCAAACAGGCAAAAACACCCACATGTGGCCTGTGGGCAGTAGTTTGAGAACACCTGGTCTAGCCCCTTATGTGGCACCTACATGAATGTACACATTATGGGTGTGATGCCTTTACAGATTTGGTAAGACTTCATTGAAGAAGACCCTGTGTGACTAATAACTCAGAGCTGTTGTCATTCATGAGCTTGAATCAATCCAAAGAAAGAAAAAGGACCTGCTGCACAGGGAACCCAACATGTGGGGACCCATCTTTTGGATGGTTGGCAAATAGATTTCACTCAGATGCCTAAAATGACTAGAAACCACAAATACTTGATTGTATTAGTAGATACATTTTCAGGTTGTGTAGCGGCTTACTGTACCCAAAAGAAGAGAGCATCTGAAACTACCAGAATTCTTCTGAAGGAACTCATTCCAAGTTGTGGGTTCCTTTCCTTCTTACAGAGTGATAATGGACCCTCATTTATATTGGAGTTAACTCAGCAAGTAAGCAAAGCCCTATCTAGAAGGGAAATTGCATGCATCCTGAAGACCTCATCTATGGGAAAAATGAAGAAAGTGAATCATACTCTATAGAAAACTTAGCAAAATTGATTCAGGAAACCCATCTAAAGTGGGATAAGGTGTTGCTACTTGCCTTCCTCCAGATAAGGGTAGTCCCTAGAAGCAGGCTTAAGTTAAGCCCCAATGAAATAGTTTATGGGAGACCCTTCCTAGCACCCTGAGGTAAGTATGATAATATTAATATAACCATAAGTGAAAGAAACATAGTAAAATAATATATTAAATACTAACCACTATGCATGAGTTTGCCTCTTTCAGTTGTCTGCCCCAGTTGAAAGCAGAGAAGTGGAAGGAACTCTATGAAGTGTCTCTAACAACTCACATATCATTGAAATTGTCAGGTTTTATAAAACCTTGGGTCCATAATATCAGAGTAAAGAGGTGTCCCATGGAAGAAGAGGACCCTAGCTCCCAGTGGATAGGCCAGTCTTTATTTTTGCTAACCTTTATTTGGTTAATTTGTTCTGTCTGTAGAATGGAGAGACCACTCCTTAGTGAGGATTTCCCAAACTATTTCCTCTTTTGCTGAACTGTCTCACTGCTGGGATTGGCATCCTAAACCTTGTTTGGTGCAAGTATTCCTATATATAATTTAATTTGCAGAAGCCAGTCAGTCTCTCAGATCACCTACAGGGAATGACTAATAGCTCCATATTCAGAGGTCCCATGTTTCTTTCTTGTCCAGTCCTGTATCAGACATTATGTACAAAGTAAGGACCCACAGTCCTACTGATATCTTAGATACCAGGTGGGGTAAAATCTCTCTTATCAGGTATCCTCCATTTCTCCTTGTCAGTCCTCACAGTTGTAGTTGTTGCTTATTCCCCTTTTCACTTGGTAATCTGCAATATTCTTTACAAACCAAAAATAGCAATGGCATAAATAAATACAAACCTTCCATCTAAAACATTGCCCCAATTCGGTGGGAAGTAGCTCAATGACTATGTCATCCTTCCTCCTATATATATGGAAGGGTAAAATTGGCAGTGGAGAATATGTAACAGAGGTAAAGGCCTGAAAATGAACAAAATGTATTACAAGTTGTCTCTTTAATTCACCTCCAGTCATTTTGGGAATTAAAACCTGCATTCCTGCCCAAGGCCAGTAATCAGAGGGGCAGAAGAGTATTCTTTGTTCTTTGTTTTTTATATTTCAAACCACAGGAGATGGCTCAATGGAATTATCTGGACAAAAAAAAAAAAAAAACATCTTCACTGGAGATAAGGCCAACCAGCACCACCAACCATAGTTAACAACAATAGCCCCAATTGGAAAATCCTCTTTAAAAGCTTATATTTCTGCTAAAAGTGGGGACATATGATGGTTCTTTAAGATGACAGTCTGCCATCCTCCTCAGCAAATTATTGCACTTCTCTTTCCTTTTCCAAAAAAATAAAAGGAAAAGGAAAAAAAAAAGTAAAGAAAAGAAAATGTGATGAAGGGATTCTAGCTAGGATACTATTGCAATTGTCCATGTAATTGATGAAGATCACATACCCAAGGTGTTACCTTGAATACCAGAAGCAAATAATTTGATAATGTATTTTATTTGAGGGAATTAAAGTAAAAGAAAATGTCAAGTATGACTTCTATGTTCCTTGAGTACAAATGGTGGACAGCCATTCATTGCTGACTTAGCATAGATATGAGAAAAGGAGATTTGAAGTGATGAGGGGGAGATCAAGTCAAGAAATCAGTTTGGGCATTGTTTATGATGTCTACTCGATATAAAAAAAAGCAGCTAAATATGTGAGCTTGGAGTCCAGAAGACTCATCTTATGAGAAATTTGCACTTGGAAATTCTTGTCATAGTGATGAAATTAAAATATTTCATATTAGAAGAAAATATATACTACAAAAAAAAAAAGAGCACACTAAAAGAAGAAAAAGGAAGAGTATTTCCCCCAAATAAATTAAAAGTGACTAGCAAATGATGTAGGCAATTAGAAAATTATGATGGTATATAATGACATTACAAAGTGAACAGTTTACAGAGAACTGCAATGTCAAATATTCATGATGAATGAAAAGTGACTAATATTGCGACATCTGGGTCAGAGATTAAGAATAAATCCCTGAATTATTTTTTTAATGTAAGATACTCAAGGAAAATAACTAATCAAATATTGCATTCTATAAACTAGCTGAAGTTATTTTTTATTCTTTTATTTTTTATTTTGTATTCAAAATAATACCCTAATTCCAGGCACTGTTCTTCAAATGTTCTATCCTCAAGGCATCCCTTGAGAGTGCCACTGTAATAATACAGTGGGATCCTATTCCTTTTTCATAACTGGTGGGTCTAGATGACGAGTCCTGATCCCAGCTGAGCCAATAACAATTTCCCAAGGTTTGGGGAACTGTAACTGTGTAAGTGAAATCAGCTTCTCTTAAGGAATCTGAAGTTGAGGACTAATTGATAGTACCACTCTTGGCAGAATAATTAGTTAACAAGAAGACAGATGATTGAAGTAAACCTAGGAAAGTATTTAAAAAACTACTTCTCATATATTTTCATCATTCATCCATTTATGAATAAAATATTTAGTTAATGCTTGTTATTTAATAGTCACTATAGGCTGGGCATGGTGGTTCATGCCTGTAATCCTAGCACTCTGGGAGGCTCAGGCAGGAGAATTGCTTGAGGCCAGGAGTTTGAGACCAGCTTGAGCAAGAGTGAAATTCAGTCTCTACTAATAATAGAAAAATTAGCCAGTTGTGCTGTCATGGACCTGTAGTCCCAGCTACTTGGAAGGCTGAGGCAGGAGGATTGCTGGAGCCCAGGAATTTGAGGTTATAGTGAGCTAATGATGCCATTGCACTCAAGCTGGGGCAACAGAGCAAAAGTGTATCTCAAAAAGAAAAGTTACTATAATAATTAACTAGAATTTGGCAGTGAACAAAGCCAACATATATGATGATGTTAATTGCAATATTTCTTATAATAGCAAATAGTTATAAACAATCATCAATCAATAATAAATAAATAATTTTAATATAAGGAAATGAAATCTACCTGGAGGAAGGAAGATAACAGAATCAAATCTATTGTTTATCAATATGTATTGATTTTAACTATGTTGATAAAAACAGGAAATAGAAAAGGATATAATGCATAAATACATTTTATGTAAGCTTATTGTATAACAGTTGATTAAGGAATATTAAGATGTCATTTTAGTGATTGAGGATGAAAGAGATGAAAAAGCCAAAGAACCATGTATGGATCAATGCAAATTTGTTCATTTGTGGCATAACCACAACTATCTAAGTTTTCCTTACTTATGTATCAGGAATCACTCTTTGAGGCAAATTTTTGAAGTTCTTTGGAATTCTTATTATCATGATTTTCTTTTCATATTCTGGATGATTCCTGAAATTCTGACATACATCTTATAAATTTGATTCTTATTAGAAGGCAAATAACTCTGTGAGAAGTCATCACCTAAAATGTCAGGATAGATCAATATTAATTTGTTTCCATTTCTTTATGGAAAGTTAATTTAAAAGCAGAATAAAGGAAGACACTAGGTACCCAAAAGACTGGGAAGAGGATATTACAAACACTAGATTGTGATCTTCTGGGTTGAGGCAAGCAAACTCATTGTCTTTTTTGGTGTCTCTTATATAGTACTTTGAACACAGGTGCTCATTTAGTCTTTTCTGTAGTATTAACAAATAAAAAAAAAAAGTCCAGAATAAAAAAAGTGAAGATAAAATAGCTTTGAACAAAGTATATTTAATATTGATTAAAGGTAGCCATAAATATTTCTTATTACTTACTATGGATCAGCATTCAGCAAAACCTAAAAAATCAGCTTCCTAAATATGAATTACTAAAGAAAAATTTCACATATCATTAGGTTGATTAATTTTGCATTAAACATAAACTGTTTGGTTATGACTTCATCATATATTACTTCAAATGTTCTTTGAAAAATGGTCTCAATGAAGAAGCACAGAATAACAATAATGCTTAGTGTAGAGTCCTGGGAGCGAGATTACTTTGTTTTACAATCATAACCCCCTACTCACCAACTGTGTGACTTTGGGCAGGGACTCTCGTCTTTAAAATGGAAACAATAGTATATATCTAATAGGATTATTTTTGAGGGGAGAAGTTTAAACAAGTTGATATTTACAAAAATCTTGGAAAAGTGTCAAGTATGTAATAAATATTTTGTGAGTATTTGCATTTATGACTATTTTGCTTTTGCATAGAATACC
The DNA here is from genome assembly GCF_040939455.1 of Microcebus murinus. NCBI lineage: Eukaryota > Metazoa > Chordata > Mammalia > Primates > Cheirogaleidae > Microcebus > Microcebus murinus. Next base: position 62,429,367 of record NC_134114.1, read on the forward strand.
TGCTGAAATGATTTACAATATATTAATCAGGCTAAACATAGCACACATTGACTCATTAAACTGGAACTAGCTTTTTATAATTCTACCTCCATTTGTGCATATAACTCCATGTCATCCTCTTATTCCCATTTATATATTCTTTTAGACCTACTATCTATATTCTTTGCAAACTATATTCAGTTACCAGATATTATAATCCAATTAAAAAGAATGTTCATATTCTCCACTTTTTGTGTTTTCTTCACAGTTCCTTTATGGTGTTAATAGAGTAGATACATAATTAGACTGGTTGATTAATTTTAGCTAAAGTGTTTCAGATGCTAGGGACATTTCTGTTTTTGATCATTTGTTTTAATAGATTAACTGTGTGGAAAGTTTTGTAATAGTGTTGACTCAATTATTTAATATCCAATAGTATCTTATGCAAAAATTTAGTTTCTTTAAACTAAATTAGTATAGAGCTGGTATTTATAAAATTGTATGAATTCATTAGATCTAGCACATATATATTCTCACATTAAGAGAATTCTCTGGAAATAGTGACAACTACTCCCAAGAAAAAAGAATGTTATTATATAATCCACAATCATGCAACATAAGATTGCACAGTAATATTGAAAAAGTAACATATTTCTTGGTGTATATGACACAAATGTTTCTATAAATCCATTTGCATCATTGACTGAAAGAATCTAATGCTGAGTAATGCTTTGAATAACCATTAACATGATTCAAAGAATTGTATGCTTGGGATGCATTGTAAGAACCATTATTACTTATGCTGGAAAAGCTCAGCATACCTTATGGAGATGTTTGAATATTTGCTTTAAAATATTACAACAAAGAAATTTCATAGTGACATTTCTTTGGCAGTGCCGACTGATAGCATCACATACTACATCTTATGAAGTGCTTAGTAATCAGATCTTCAAAGGCATTCAGCTCTAGTCAACAGAAGGAAGGGTGATTTCAATGACAGTATTCATAATAAACGTTCTCCTGGGGAACATTTACATAATCATGGGAATGGAAATGTTCATCACTTGTCATTTATTATTTTACTATGTCCCCTTGAAAAATACTATAGATGAATCCATCCATCCATCCATCCATCCTCCTCTATAGATTACACTAATAGAGCTCATCTATACAAACCACTTTGTAATCTCCATAATGAGAGCAGTTTAGACTCTGAAAGAAACTTTCATTTATGTAATCATTAAGCACATTTTAATGATATCAATAAAAAAATGATTCAAGAAAAGTTTTTAACAAAGTATGTGTCCTTACGTGTATTCCCTTTTTTAAAGTCAAATTCTCTTAGGGAAGGTTCTACTTTGAATTGCAAAATGCCATGTGTCCTTGGTTTATGAATATCTTATGTTGCTAGTCAAATTCCTTGAAATGCTTTATTTGAAATAAATATTTTTTCTAAATATATATTAAAATATAAAATATAAATGTGTTCATGTGAAATATGTAAGTATGACTAAAAAATCAAAAGTTAAAAATTAACAGTATTTAGTCAATGTAGTGTTAAATATTTTAATATGGTTGTAATATTCCCTAAACTACTTTTTGTTTAACTTCTTCTAGTTCTTTCTGTTGATGCTTTATTTGCTTCTATATAGACCTTTAAGGAAATATGAACTTGAATTCATTTATATATATATGTATAAAAAACAGGGGGATTGGAGGATCAAGATGGTGGACGAGAAACACCGCCAGACAGAGTGTCTCTGCAGAAAAGACAGATTCTAGCAGAAATTAGAAAAAAGAAGCAAGAAGACGAGCATACAGCAGACGAGGGCCGGAAGGAGGGGTACCTGAGACCCCGGGAGACTCCACGTGAGGAGGCTGCGGAGGAGAACTGGAGGCTGAGACCACCGGAGCAGCCCGGAGACCAGCGGCAAGGGTAGGTGGATTTGCTGTTTGTGCTCCCATGCATTTGGGACTGCTGGTGGGCTCCCCAGTGGATGGAGAGACCTGTGGACACCAGCCCAGAGACAGATGCCACCAGCCAGCGGTGAGCCTGTAGCGGACATGGCACCAGGTTCCCAACTCCCTCCCAGCACATCCGTGTGCACAGACCCCATCCGCTCGGCAGGCGCCATATTGCCTCCTCCTCCCCTCTGCCGAACCTACCCGCGGCTGCCCAGAGAGACAAAACAGCCACCAGCTGGAGGCACCTCAAGGGAAAAGAACCTTCCCTTTTGGGACCCTACAGCTGACTCAGGGGAACTCAGACTGTGAGCTCCCTTCCCCGCCAGCCCTCCCAGGTGCTGCTGGCATGGTGTTCCCAGGAGAACGGTGCTGACTCAGAGGCTGAGAGAGATAGACCCAGCTTGGGCTCCCTGTGGGTGAATTGGGACCAGAACACCTCTCCCTGGTGGGGATACAGTTTGAACTCTGGGACCCAGAGGTCAGACCTGCAGACCAGATCCCCTGCACCGAGGGCTAGCATTGCCCAGGGCACAGAAGGGTTATACGTGAATAGCCTACTAAGGCGTGTGAGCCTTCAGGGGCAGATCAGCATCCTAGAGGGCAACCCTCCTCCCAAAAGGAGGCCATACGCCCAGCCCAGGTGGCGTTCCTGTGCAGGGAACCTCCCTGCTGGCATCACAGTCCAGGGAGGCCTGGTGGCGTGTGGTCTGGCCTGCTGGCAGAGACCCAGGAGTAGCTGCGGAGTTGCGGAGGGTGGAAAGAAGGGAGGCCCACTCCAACTGCAGGTCTCAGAGAGCCCCACCCCCACACCTAGACTTTCTGGCTGAGAGGGACCATTCCAGCTCTGCCTGACAGCTTTTAAAGGAAACAGAGAACAGAACTTTGACCCCTGCTAACAACATTGGTGGTGCCTGAGGGCAGACTTAACCAACCTAGCTCCCCACAGAACAAGAGCTGATAACAGGACACAAAATCAACAGCATAGCCTGTTCCTCCAAGCAAGCGCCACCTACTGACAGGGACGGCATCATGCACAGCCTTTTCACGGCACCCACTGACTCAATATACAGGGAGTGGTCGAATCTCACCCACAGGCACCACCTAACGGATCAGAAACTAAACAAGGTGTGTGAATACCCAAACAAAAACCTAAAGGAAAGAAAACACAACGGATCAACAAGGAAAGAAATCAGCGAAAGAACTCAGGAAATATGAAGAACCAAATGGAAAACACACCCCCAAAGAGGAACACCAGCCCCCTAGAAACGGACACCAACCAAAATCAGGCAACCAATATGACAGAAGAGGAATTTCCTTTGTGGATCACAAGAACACTCACCGACCTGCAACAACAACTCAATAACCAACACAAAGAAACCACAGAAAGCCTCCAGGATATGGAACAAAGGTTCACTAAAGACATCGACACAGTGAAGAAAACTTTAACCGAAGTCCTGGAGATGAAGAATCAACTCAGGGAATTACAAAATACTGTGGAAAGTCTCAAGAACAGGGTAGATCAAACAGAAGAAAGAATCTCAGATATTGAAGATAACACCTTCCAATTAAATAAATCAGTCACAGAGATAGAGCAGAGAAACAAGAGAAAAGAGCAAAGCCTACAAGTGCTGTGGGATTATGTGAAAAAACCTAACGTGAGGGTCATAGGGTTACAAGAAGGGGAAGAAGACAACACTCAAGGGCTGGACAAGCTTTTTGAAGATATAATAGAGGAAAATATCCCAGGCCTTGCTCAAAATCTCGATATACAAGTTCAAGAAGTCCAGAGAACCCCCGAGAGATTCAATGCAAACAGGAAGACGTCACGACATGCAATCATCAGACTGACCAAAATATCAACTAAAGAGTCCCTTCTAAGAGCTGTAAGAAGAAAAAAGCAAGTAACCTACAAGGGAAAGCCAATATGAATAACACAAGACTTCTCTAATGAGACTTTACAAGCAAGGAGAGACTGGGGCCCCATTCTCACTCTTCTGAAACAAAACAATGCCCAGCCTAGAATCTTATTCCCTGCAAAACTAAGCTTCATATATGAAGGAGAAATAAAGACATTCTCAGACAAGCAAAGTCTCAGAGAATTCACCAAGACAAGACCAGCCCTACAATAACTACTCAAAACAGTGTTACGCACGGAGCACCATAATAAAAACTCGCGAATATAAAAAAAAACAAAACCCAAATATTAAAGGCCAGATAATACAATGGCTCAAGAGAGAAATCAAAGCAACAACATCCAACCCAACAGAATGAACAGTAATCTACCTTACCTATCAGTTCTCTCAATAAATGTGAATGGCTTAAACTCTCCACTCAAGAGACACAGGCTGGCTGAATGGATAAGAAAATACAGGCCAAGTATATGCTGTCTTCAGGAAACACATCTTACCTGCAAGGATGCATATAGACTAAAAGTAAAAGGGTGGAGATCAGTATTCCAGGCAAGTGGAAGCCAAAAGAACGCTGGTGTGGCAGTTCTAATTTCAGACGATTTAGTTTTTAAACCAACAAAAGTAGTGAAGGACAAAGAGGATCATTATATAATGGTGAAGGGCACACTTCAACAAGAAGAGATAACAATTTTAAATATATACGCACCCAACTTAGGTGCACCCAGTTTCATAAAGCAAACCTTACTGGATCTAAGCAAATGGATTAATAGCAACTCCATAATCACCGGAGATTTCAACACCCCACTGATGGCACAAGACAGATCCTTCAAACAGAAAATTAATAAAGAAATAATGAATTTAAACAAAACCCTGGAACAATTGGGTCTGACTGACATCTATAGGACATTCTACCCAAAATCCACTTAATATGCGTTCTTCTCATCAGCTCACGGGACATTCTCTAAGATTGACCATAACCTAGGACAAGAAGTAAATTTCAAGAAATTAAAAAAAATAGAAATCATACCATGTACCTTCTCAGATCACAGTGGAATAAAAGTAGAAATCAACCTAACAGAAACTCACATTCCTACACAAAAAGGTGGAAATTAAACAACCTCCTACTAAATGAATACTTAATAAATGAAGAAATCAAGATGGAAATAAAAAAATTCTATGAAGAAAATGACAATGGAGAGACAACTTATCAACTCCTCTGGGACACAGCTAAAGCAGTTCTGAGAGGAAAGTTTATCTCCATAAACGCCTATAACCATAAGACAAAAAGATCACAAATAGATATTCTAATGAAACGACTCAAAGAGCTGGAAAAAGAAGAACAGACCAACCCCAAACCCAGCAGAAGAAGTAAAATCAACAAGATCAAATCAGAACTAAATGAAATTGAAAACAGGAAAGCTATTCAGGAGATTAATAAAACAAAAAGTTGGTTCTTTGAAAAAATAAACAAAATTGACACACCATTGGCTAAGCTAACGAAAAGCAGAAAAGAGAAATCTCTAATAAGCTCCATCGGGAATAAAAAAGGAGATATCACAACTGATCCCAAAGAGATACAAGATACAATTTATGAATACTACAAAAATCTTTATGCACACAAACTGGAAAATGTGGAGGAAATGGACAAATTTCTAGAAACACACAGCCTCCCTAGGCTCAACCAGGAAGAAATAGATTCCCTGAACAGACCAATCTCAACAGCTGAAATAGAAACAGCAATTAAAAATCTCCCTAAAAAGAAAAGTCCCGGTCCAGATGGCTTCACACCCGAATTTTACCACACTTACAAAGAAGAACTAGTACCTATCTTGCAGAAACTATTCCACAACATCGAGAAGAACAGAAACCCCCCTGACACCTTTTATGAAGCGAATATTACTCTGATACCAAAACCAGGAAAGGATGCAACAAAAAAAGAAAACTACAGACCAATATCCCTAATGAATATAGATGCAAAAATTTTCAACAAAATCTTAGCTAACCAAATCCAGACGCTTATCAAAAAAAATAATCCATCACGACCAAGTGGGCTTCATCCCAGGGATGCAGGGATGGTTCAACATACGTAAATCTATAAATGCAATTCACCATATAAACAGAAGCAAAAACAAAGAGTACATGATTCTTTCAATAGATGCAGAAAAAGCTTTTGACAAAATTCAACACCCTTTCATTATACGAACACTTATGAAAATAGGCATAAAAGGGACATACCTAAAAATCACACAAGCCATATATGACAGACCCATAGCCAACATCATACTGAATGGGGAAAAATTGAAATCATTCCCACTTAGAACTGGAACCAGACAAGGCTGCCCACTATCTCCACTTCTATTCAACATAGTGCTGGAAGTCTTGGCTACAGCAATCAGACAGGAAAATGGAATCAAAGGTATCCAAATAGGGGCAGAAGAAATCAAACTTTCACTGTTTGCTGATGATATGATATTATATCTAGAAAACATCAAAGATTCAACCAAGAAAGTCCTGGAACTGATAAATGAATTTAGTAAAGTCTCAGGATACAAAATCAATACACAGAAATCAGAGGCATTCATATACGCCAACAACAATCTAATTGAGAACCAAATCAAAGACCCAATTCCCTTCACAATAGCAACAAAGAAATTAAAGTACCTAAGAATATACGTAACCAAGGAGGTAAAAGACCTCTACAGGGACAACTATGAAACACTGAGGAAGGAAATAGCAGAGGATGTATACAGATGGAAATCCATACCATGCTCATGAATCGGCAGACTCAACATCATCAAAATGTCTATACTACCCAAACTGATCTACAGATTCAATGCAATACCTATTAAAATCCCATCAGCATTCTTCACAGATATAGAAAAAATAATTTTATGCTTCATATGGAACCAAAGAAGACCCCGAATATCAAGAGCAATTCTAAGCAACAAAAACAAAATGGGAGGCATTAATATGCCAGATATCAAACGATACTACAAAGCTGTAGTAATTAAAACAATATGGTATTGGCACAAAAATAGGAATATTGACCTGTGGAACAGATGTGAGAATCCTGATATAAAACCATCCTCATATAGCCATCTAATCTTTGACAAAGCAGACAAAAACATACGTTGGGGAAAAGAATCCCTCTTCAATAAATGGTGCTGGGAAAACTGGATAGCCACCTGAAGAAGGCTAAAACAGGACTCACACCTTTCACCTCTCACAAAAATCAACTCACGCTGGATAACAGACTTAAACCTAAGGTATGAAACTATTAGAACTCTAGAGGAAAAAGTTGGAAACACTCTCCTAGACATTGGGCTGGGCAAAGAGTTTATGAAGAAGTCCCCAAAGGCAATCACAGCAGCAACAAAAATAAATAAATGGAACATGATCAAACTACAAAGATTCTGCACAGCCAAAGAAATAGTCATGAAAGTAAACAGACAACCTACAGAATGGGAGAAAATTTTTGCATCCTATGCATCTGATAAGGGACTGATAACTAGAATATACTTAGAACTCATGAAAATCAGGAAGAAAAAATCAAATAACCCCATTAAAAAGTGGGCAAAGTATTTGAACAGAAACTTTTCTAAAGAAGACAGAAGAATGGCCAACAAACATATGAAAAATGCTCAACATCTCTAATCATCAGGGAAATGCAAATCAAAACCACAATGAGATATCACTTAACTCCAGTGAGAATGGCCTTTATCAAAAAGTCTCCAAACAATACATGCTGGCGTGGATGCAGAGAGAGAGGAACACTCCTACACTGCTGGTGGGACTGCAAACTAGTTCAACCTCTGTGGAAAGCAATATGGAGATACCTTAAAGCGATACAAGTGAATCTACCATTTGATCCAGCAATCCCATTGCTGGGCATCTACCCAAATGATCCAATGACACTCTACAAAAAAGACACCTGCACTCGAATGTTTATAGCAGCACAATTCATAATCGCAAGGCTGTGGAAACAGCCCAAGTGCCCATCAATCCAAGAATGGATTAATAAAATGTGGTATATGTATACCATGGAGTACTATTCAGCTCCAAGAAACAATGATGACATAGCACATCTTATATTTTCCTGGTTAGAGCTGGAACCCATACTATTAAGTGAAGTTTCCCAAGAATTAAAAAACAAGCACCACATATACTCACCAGCAAATTGGTATTAACTGAACAGCATCTAAGTGGTCACATAGGTACTACAGTAATAGGGTATTGGGCAGGTGGGAGGGGGGAGGAGGGCGGGTATATACATATATAATGAGTGATATGTGCACCATCTAGGGAATGGTCATGATGGAGACTCAGACTTGTGGCTGGAGGGGGGAAATGGGCATTAATTGAAACCTTAAAATCTGTACCCCCATAATATGCTGAAATAAAAAAAAATAATAAAAAACATATACATTAGCATATATTTTTATATACATAAAAGATACATATATACATATATATATATATATATACACATATGATAGTCTCTATCAACAGAGGCTTGTGAGAAAAACCAAACAAAAAATAAAGGTGAGATAAAATAAAATATAGAATAGAGGCCTGAAATGAAGAAAACTATAAAACATATCCTCAAAGTACATAATATTAATTTCATGCACTTGCAAAAAATAAAGTAAAAATATATCTTAAAGGTTTTAATCTTATGCCTAAAAGTGTTTCTATTAAATAAGCTTAAATATATAAAAGAAAATTGAAATTTTAAGATAAAAGACCATACCTGATCTTACAGGGAAAAAAAACTCTTCATCTTTAAAAGGATAATAGTGTGAACAAAGGTATGATTAACTCTACAATAAATTTATATAATCTATAATAAATAATACATTCAACTACTTCTTTCCTACCATGTTATTGAATATATGCTGATAACATTTCACCAAAATATACTTTATAGAGACATACCTAGTTCTTTATATTTGGCCCTTTGATAATATACTATAATCATTCCATAAATTTTTGCTTATCATTCATGTATGGCCTTTAACTACTGTTTCTTACAAACAAACCTGCTTTGTAGTGAATTCAAGTTTATACTCTCTGATAAGAATCAGGAATGTGGTTATTGCTTAGAACAGAAATTCAGGTTTATTGGCAATTATCACTTCAGTCTTAAACCTATCTGGATTTTGATGAAAAATTACATGTTCCTCCTCCAGTCCACTTGGATATTCCATAGCAAACTATCAGAATTCATACCTGTAAAACTAAAGGTCAAAAGATTTCAGTCATATCAAGGCTTTAGGAAAAGTGTACAGTACAAATAAAAATAAGTAGAGTATTGAATTCTATTAAAATTCATATCCAAGTTAATGAAAATATTTATGCATTTAACTAATGTTTTGTGTTGCCATTCTGTCTCTTGGGACAAGGAGAGAAGAGAGATAACCAATCTTTCTTTTCCAAGTTCAGAACTCATACCATTCACATCTGTGTTTCTCTCATAAAACATAAAAACAAAAATTTATCATGACTAGCCATAATTTCAACCACACGGGTAGACAGGTTATTTGGCTTAATGATAGAACTATGGACCACACAACAGTAGGTAAGAGCACAAACTCTAGATAGATGCAAACAATATTGATCTTATTCTTCACTACTTACTGCCTTAGACTTTAGGCAAGTAACTTGATCTGTCTGATCCACAATTGCTTCAGTTATAAAAATGGAAATAATTATAAAACATTACCCATGGAATTGTTGTGAGGCCTAAATGAGATACTGATATAAGATATGACTAGGACAGGGAACCAAAAAATGTAGACAAAAGAGTAAATTTTTTTAAGTAAGTTTTACCTGAAACATCATGACCAAATAGACTAAAATTTCAAAGTGAAGAAAATGGAAATACATTAATAAGAAGTGGTTTTGTAACAGAGGGAATGGTTAAAAAAAATGGAATGAAAAAAAATGGCTTTTTAAAACTTTCCCAGTCTTTATGGGAACTGCAGCCTGGCCTGCAACTCTGAAGCAGGGAGAAGGGAATTTGTTCTTTGTGTTATAGGAGATAGCTGAGCCATCACAGGCCTGCACCAATTACCCTCCTCAGGTGGGCTAACGTGGGCCTTTGTCTTTGGCACAGATAGAACAATTGGAATCATTAACACAATAGCCTAGAACTGAGGCCACTCTCCTCTAAAGCTCTGTATTTCTGAGAGGGTCTATCATTTTTCCTTCTTTGCTGGCAAAGTAATAAACTTTTCTTTTCTTCTCCTCAAACCAGTTGTTCTCATTCTTCCAATGTGGATTCAAGGACAAGTGCTGAGGTTTTGGTAACAGTTTCATAACTCCTCATTCTTTCATTCATATTCAAGATGGCAGAATCATAAACATGAAGGTAGACAGAAATTCTATTAATGTATTTCTTAGGACAACATTGTGGTATGAGTCCTACCTCCTCAATCCTCCAGGGAACAGGTTTCCAAGTATGTAACCCTCTTAAGCTTTGTTGGTACCATTGATACAACTTGATATAGGTTCCTAGCATCTGGTGAATATGACCTGGATCTGACTTCAATTTCAGGGAATTTGAAGGGCTGAGGAGATGGTCTGGCAAGCTGCCTGAAAGGCAAAGCTAAGATGAAGTGCTACAATATCCAGAAAGTAGCTATACTCCCATCTGAAGAAAACTAGGATAACAGACTGGTAATTCCCAAGGACCAAATGTGACCACATATGAGAGAAAGTTATCTTCGTGTTGTTTCAAGTCTTGCCTATGAAAACCTACTGTAAGGGATGAAGGAACTCTAAAGAGTAGTGTTTATGTGGAATGGAAGTGTCAGAACCTAGATCTGAGAGAGGAGTGGTACAACAAAGACCATTTGAGTTTCAGTTGGAGAGTACTAATAGAAGACACCTACGTGAGAAAGTCAGCATGTCTGCAAACCTCTGTAGAAATACCTTCTGTGAGTAAGACTATGTGTTCTCCCTTTAATCATCACTTTCCTGGGGGCCATCCCAGGAAGCTTCTTCAATGCAAATTAGCAACTAAGGAGAAAAGAAATGCTACATGGGGAACATAAGTAAAAAAGACTATGTCACCTAATATACATAGCAAGAAACCAGATTTTAGTATGCCTCAACTGGAGGTAAAGAGCTCTCACCAAGTGAAAAAAATGCTGGGGTTTTGTGTTTAAAGAATGCAATTTTTGAATTGAAGTTGTAATTCTGAAATTAAATTGCTTCATGGTTCTGCCTAATATTTAACTGTGAACTAAGAAAGTTATTTTCAAGTTTTTATCATGTTAGGGGAACTACCATTACTGAACAAATTTATAGCAACAGGGGAAATACCAATAAAATTTTGTTTAAAACATCATTTTCTTTGTGCTTGCTCAATGAATGTACCAGTTATTTTGGTTCAAGGAACTAGCACCTTTATTTATATATTTTCATTGAATGTAAATTTTATGTTTGAAAACTCAGAGCCTGAGGTTTACATCTAAAATCTTTATTGAGGGTCCTGAAAAATGAAAATTAATAAAATCATATATTCTTTGGCTCAAAAAATCATAAACTATTTTCATTACTTTAATGCAAATTTATATAAAGCTTTCATTATAATTTACCAGACTTCAAATTATACTACAAGGCTATAGTAATTAAAACAGCTTTGAATTGGCACAAGAATAGGGACATTGACCAGTGGAACAGAACAGAGAACCCAGATATAAAACCATCCTCATATAGCTAACTAATCATCGACAAAGCAGACAAAAACATACACTGGGGAAAAGAATCCTTATTCAATAAATGATGCAGAGAAAACTGGATAGCCACATGTAGAAGACTGAAATAAGACTCACACCTTTCACCTCTCACAAAAATCAACTCATGCTGGGTAACAGACTTGAACCTTAGGTGTGAAACTATTAGAATTCTAGAGGAAAACATTGGAAATACTCTTCTAGACATTGGCCTAGGCAAAGAATTTATGAAGAAGACCACGAAGGCAATCACAGCAGCAACAAAAATAAATAAATAGGACCTGATCAAATTACAAAGCTTCTACACAGCCAAAGAAACTGTCAAGAGAGCAAATAGACAACCCACAGAATGGGAGAAAATTTTCGCAAGCTACACATCTGATAAACTGCTGATAACTAGAATCTATTTAGAACTCAGGAAAATCAGCAAGAAAAAAATCAAACAACCCTATCAAAAAATGGGCAAATGACATGAACAGAAACTTCTCAAAAGAAGACAGAATAATGGCCAACAAACATGTGAAAAAATGCTCAATATCTTTAATCATCAGGGAAATGCAAATCAAAACCACAATGAGATATCACTTAACTCCAGTGAGAATGGCTTTTATCAAAAAGTTCCCAAACAATGTTGGCGTGGATGCAGAGAGAAACACTCTTACACTGCTGATGGGACTGCCAACTAGTTCAACCTCTGTGGAAAGCAATATGGAGATACCTTAAACCGATACAAGAAGATCTACCATTTGATCCAGCAATCCCACTACTGGGGATCTACCCAAAAGATCAAAAGTCACTTTATGAAAAAGACACATGCACTCGAATGTTTATAGCAGCACAATTCACAATTGCAAAATTGTGGAAACAACCCAAGTGCCCATCAATTCATGAGTGGATTAATAAAATGTGGTATATGTATACTATTCAGCTTTAAGAAACAATGGTGATATAGCACCTCTTGTATTTTCCTGGATAGAGGTGGAACCCAATCTACTGAATGAAGTAGCTCAAGAATGGAAAAACAAGCACCACATGTACTCACCAGCAAGTTGGTATTAACGGATCAACACCTCAGTGGACATATAGGAATAACATTTATTGGGTGGCGGGCAGGTGGGAGGGGGGAGGATGAGATGAGTATATACAAATACAATATACAAACACAATGAGTGAGATGTGCAACTTTTGGGGGATGGTCATGCTTGAGGCTCTGACTCGAACGGGGAAGGGGGGCATGGGCAATATACATAACCTTAACTCTTGTACCCCCTTAATACACTAAAATAAAAAATAAAAATAAAAGCTTTCGTTATATACTATGATGCCCCACACAGGAATGTAATATCATTTGCTTTTTAAAAATAAAGATATAATATTTATTCTTCATTTGAATATATTGCATAAACTGATCTTTGAATTTCCAACCACTAACAGCCTTGGAGGGTTTATTCTATACTGCTATACATTAGTTCAATAAAGGCAATAAAGACATGTGAGTGTTTTATTGCCTTGAGGAATATCAGTGTCAAGCTCCCTGACTTCTAAGAAAGCCAACCCATAAAAATCAGTATCCAATTTAACATAAATTCAGGACACTTTAGAGTTTTGGGTATGCCTTTTAGAAAATTTAGCTCAGCACCTTATACTCTTGTTTTTATGTTAAGGACAATTTTCCATAATGGAACTACATTTTTAAAAATAAGAGTTGTAGCATAATGATATTAAAGAAGTGGCAAGATTGAAATTCATGCTAGAAATATATATAAGATCTAATACAAGTTCTTTATAGTTATCACAATTCGTACAATTATCTCATTGATATATTGACCAATAATATATCTTTGAAAATGAAATTAAAAATAGATCCTGAGAAAGATCACTCTATAATTCAAAGTGAAAATGAAATTTTGTTCTTAATTTTAATACTTATTGTCAGAATAAATAAAAACTATTTTTATTTGATCCAAGAATATTCTAACTGTGCCCATTTTTTTTTTTATCTTACTCTGAGGAGTTATATCCTAAACTATTTTCTAAGAAATGGCTCGGTATTTTACCCATCTGAGATATTTATGTAAATGACACATGCTTTCAAACATAAACTATAGTTTTTTCATGTTCTTTACCTTGTTTGATATAGAAATTCTCCCTTCCTTTACTTTTTTTTTTTTAAAAAGAAATATACTTTATTTTTAGAATAGTTTAGGTTTTAGAAAATTGGGGGAAAAGAGCACAGTATTTGCATATTTCCTTCCCTCCCAATTTCCCCTATCAATATCTTACATTAATGTGATACATACTTTTTTACAAATGATAAGCTTTTATTGATACATTTTTAAACTAAAGTCCATAGTGTATACTGGAAATTATTCTTTGTGTTTTACATACTATGGATTTTGACAAATATATAACATATATCCATCATTATAGTATCATACAAAATACTTTCATTGTCCTAAAAATATTTGGATTCCACCTATTCCTTCCCTCTCACCCCCACCCGAATCCCTGGCAACTACTGATTCTTTAGTTTTGACTTTTTCAGAATGTCCATATAATTGGAATTATATGTTTTTAAGACTTTTCAGATTGGTTACTTTTACTTAGAATAGGCCCTTAAGGTTTTCCCACATATTTTTATGGTTTAACAGCTCATTTCTATTTATCACTGCATAATATTCCATTGTATGGATGTATCATAGTTTGTGTATTATCCTAGCCTTAAATTGCTTTCCTTTCTCTAGATTCCTTTGGAATAAGTTTATATTATTGATACCTCATATTTCTTCTTTCCTAATAAATGCATTTGATTTTAAAAGTTTCATTACAAGTGTTGCTTTCCCTTGTACCCACAAATATTGCTAATTAAGTTGCAACATTCGTTTTTATTTCACAATGTATTTTTATTTTTAAATTTTTAATTATTATGGGAACATAATAGCTTTATATATTTATAAGGTACATGCAATGTTTTCATACAGGCACACAATGTATAATAAATAAATCAGTGTAATTGGTTGAGGTACCCGTCACCTCAAGCATTTATCATTCCTTTGTGTTAGAACATTCCAATTCTTTGCTTTTAGGTCTTTTAAACCATACTATAATTTATTGTTGTCTATAGTCACTTTGCTGTTCTATCCAATATTCATTCTATCTAATTACATACACACTCACACTTATATATATATATATATATATTTTTTTTTTTTTTGAGACTAGATATCTCTCTCTGACACCCAGGCTGAAGTGTAGTTATATGATCATAACTCACTACAGCCTCAAACTCCTGGGCATAAGTGATTCTCCTGACTCAGACTCTTGAGTAGCTGGGACTACAGGTATGTGCCACCATGCCCAGATAATTTTTAAATTTTTGTAAATGGTGTCTCACTGTGTTTGCTTGGGCTGGTCTGAAACTCCTGGCCTCATGAGATCCTCCCAACTCAACCTTCCAAAGCACTAGGATCACAGTCCTGAGCCACTGCACCCAGTTCTAACTATATTTTTGCACCCATCAACAATCCCCACTTATGCCCCCAAACCTTCCCAGCCTCTGGTAACCATCATTCTATTTGCTTCCATGAGATCAATAGTTTTAATATTTAGCTCTAAAATATGAGTGAGAACATTCAAGATTTGTCCTTCTGTGATAGGCTTATTGTAACACAATGTTCTCCAGTTCAATCCATATTGTTGCTAATGACAGGACTTTGTTTGTTTTTATGGCTGAATATATGTCCATGTACAGTGAATTATCTATCCATCCATCTGTTGTGGGGCACTTGGTTGATTCCAAATCTTGACTGTTGTGAATAGTGCTGCAATGAATTTGGGAGTGCAGATATCTTTTTGACATATTGATTTCCTTTCATTTGGATATATACCTAGCAGTGTGATTGCTGTGTCAAACAGTAGTCCTATTTTTAGTTTTTGAGGACCCCCCCCACCATAATATTCTCCATAGAGGTTGCACTAAGTTACATTTACACAAAACGGTATAATGATTTCTCTTCTTCCAAGTCTTCACCAGCATTTGTTATTGCCTGTCTTTTGATAAAAGCCATTTTAACTGGAGTGAGATGATATCTCATTGTAGTTTTGATTTGCATTTCTCTAATGACTAATAATGTTGAACATTTTTATATACTTTTTGGCCATTTGTATGTCTTCTTTTGGGAAATGTCTATTCAGATCTTTTGCCCATGTATTCATTGGATTATTCGATTTTTAACTATTGAGTTGTTGGAGCTTCTTATATATTCTGGTTGTTAATCCCACTTCACATGAGTAGTTTGCAAATATTTTCTCCCATTCTTTGGGCTGTCGCTTCATTTGTTGATTGTTCGCCTTGCTGTACAGAAGCATTTTAGTTTGACATGAGTCCATTTGTCCAATTTTGCTTTGGTTGCCTGTACTTT
This sequence comes from Microcebus murinus, assembly GCF_040939455.1. Taxonomy (NCBI): domain Eukaryota; kingdom Metazoa; phylum Chordata; class Mammalia; order Primates; family Cheirogaleidae; genus Microcebus; species Microcebus murinus. Next base: position 62,445,381 of record NC_134114.1, read on the forward strand.
TGGAGTGTTACTCAAGAAATTATTGTTCATACCAATGTCCTAGAACATTTCCCAAATGTTTTTTTTTTGGTACTCTCATAATTTCAGACCTTATATTTAAATATTTAATCATTTTGATTTGATTTTTGCTCATGGTGAGAGATAGGGGTCTAGTTTTTATTATTCTGCATATGGATATCCATTTGTCAGTGCCATGTTTTGAAAAGAATGTCCTTTTCCCAATGTATGTTCTTGACATCATTGTTGAAAATGAGGTCACTACAGATATGTAGATTTATTTCTGGGTTCTGTCTTCTATTCCATTGGTCTATGTGTCTGTTTTTATGTCAATACCATGCTATTTAGATTACTACAGTTCTGTAGTGTAATTTAAACAGATAATGTGATTCCTTTTGTTATTTTTGCTCATAATGGCTTTGGTTATTCTAGGTCTTTTGTGGTTCTATATAAATTTTATAATTTTTTTCTATTTCTATGAATAATGACATTGATATTTTGATAGGGATTGCATTGAATATGTATATTGCTTTGGGTAATGGACATTTTTAAAATCTTGATTCTTCCAATCAATGTGTATGCAATATCTTTCCATTTATTTGTGTCCTTTTCAATTTCTTTCATCAATGTTTTATAATTTTGATTGTAGAAATCTCTTTTGCTTAAGTTTGTTTCTAAGCATTTTATTTTATTTGTAGCTATTATTAGTGGAATTACATTCTTGGTTTCTTTTTTAGATTGTTCTCTGTTGGCATACAAAAATGCTACTAATTTTTTATGCTGATTTTGTACTCCACAACTTTACTGAATTTGTTTTTCAGTTCTAATTTTCTGTGAAGTTTTTTGGTTACTCTAAGTATAAGATTATATCATATGTAAACAAAGATAATTTTCTTCTTCCTTCTGTAGGAATTTTTGAGGGCTTTTATTATGAAAGGGTGTTGAATTTTATCAAATGATTTTTCAGCATCAGTTGAAATGATGCTGTCTTTTATTTGTCCTTTATTCTATTGATATAATGTATCACATTGATTGATTTGTGTATGTTGAACCATCCTTGTATCTTTGAAGTGAATCCCACTTGATCATGATGAATAATCATTTTAACATTCATTGAATTTTTTTATTTGTCATTTTTTTTAATTTCAGCATATTATGGGGGTACAAACGTTTAGGTTATGTGTATTGCCCCCCCATGTCAGAGCTTCAAGTGTGTCCATCCCCCAGATAGTGTGCATTGCACTCATTATGTATGTATATACCCATCCCCTCCTCCCTCTCCCATCTGCCCAATGCCTTGAATTTAATTTACTATTTTCTTGAGGATTTTTGCATCTATGTTCATTAGAGATATTGTCCTATAGTTTTCTTTTTTTATTGTGCCTCTGGTTTTGGTATTGGGTGATACTGGCCTTTTGGATGAGTTTGAAAGTATTCCCTACTTCTCAGTTTCTTGGAATAGTTTGACTAGGATTGGCTTTAGTTCTTCTATGAAAGGTTGGTCGAATTGAGCAGTGAAGCCAGCATGTCCTGAACTTTTCTTTGATGGGAGACTTTTTTTATTTTTTTACTGCTTCTATCTTGCTATTTATTATTGGTCTATTCAGGTTTGGGTTTATTCTTTGTTATATCTTGGCAGGATGCATATGTCTAGAAATTTATCCTTCTCTCTTGGGTTTTCTAACTTATTGGCATATAGTTGCTCATAGTAGTATTCTGTATTTGCGTACATATTATTACCAGTAAGTTTTATACCTCCAGATAATTTCTTATCATTTGTTATGTTGTTGGTTTAGATTAAAGAAATCCCTTTAGCATTTCTTATAAGGTGGGGCTGATGTTAACAAAGTCTCTCAGCTTGTGTTTGACTAGGAAAGCCTTTATTTCACCCTCATGTTTGAAGGATATTTTTGCAGAATAAAATTAATATTCTAGGATTAAGGTTTTTTTTCTTTAGCAATTTGGATATTTTATACCAATCCCTCCTAGCCTGTAAGGTTTTCACTGTGAAGTCTTCTGCCAGATGTATTAGAGTTTATATATATATATATATATATATATATATATATATATATATATATAAATTTTTTTTTTCTCTTGATTCCCTCAGGATCCAGTCTTTATCTATGACCTTAGGGAGCTTGATTTTTAGTTGTTTTAAAGTAGTCTTGTTTGAGTAATATCTGCTGCTTGGTGTTCTATGACCATCTTTTTATGAATTTTAATATCTTTTTCTAGGTTTGAAAAATTATCTGTTATTATTTCTCTGAATGAGCTTGCTCCCCCAATCTCTCTCTCTACTTCCTCTTTAAGGTCAATAATTTTAAGATTTGCTCTTTTGAAGCTTTTTTCTAGATGTTGTAGGCATGTTTCATTCTTTTTTCCCCTTTTTCCTTCTCACTGTTTATTTTCAAATAGCTTGTCTTTAAACTCATTACTTCTTTTATCTGCTTGATTACTTGTGCTTTTTAGAGACTTTGATGCATCTTTCAATTCAACAATTGAAATTTTCACCACCAGAATTTGTGTTTGATTTTTTATTATTATTTCAATCTCTTTGTTATATTTCTCTGATAGACTTCTGAATTTCTTCTCTGTGTTGTCTTGAAGTTCACTGAGCTTCTTCTGAATAGCCCTTTTGAATTCTCTGCCTGAAAGGTCACATATCTTCACTATTCTGGCATTGGAAATTGGTGCCTTATTTAGTTTGTTTGTTGAGATCTTATTTCTCTGAATATTCCTGATGCTTGTGGATGTTCATCAATGTCTTTGCATTGATAACTTTGATATTTATTACAATCCTCAGAGTTGGTTCTTGTTTGAATATTTCCTTCTTGAAACAGCTTTCCAGGTATTCAAAGGGAATTGAAGTTATGAACTAAGCATTTGGCCACTGTAGCTGATTCACAATTGGGATACCCCCTAAGCCCAAACATGCTGTGACTCATGCAGACCCCTGATCACCAAGTGCCTTGGTGGACTTGGGTAAGATTCCCTGGACTACCAGACAAAGTCTCTAACTCTCTTCCCTCACTTTCCACCAAACAAAATAAGTCTCATTCTTCATTCTGGGCTGCCTGGGGTTGGGGTAGGAGACATGTGAGTACTTCTTTATGGCCACCTCATCTGGAACTGTTCTGAGTCACACCTGAAGTTAGCCCAGTCTCACCCATGATACATGGTGACTGCTACCTGCCTATCTCTGATGTTTATTCAAGGATCAAGGGATTTATATTCAGCAGGTGGTAAATTTTGTGAGAACTAGTTCTTTCTTTTGGGCATCAGGTTCCCTTGTGGCCCAGGGTGGGTCTAGAAATCTTATCCAGAATCTAAGACCTGGATGCAGGGAATTTAGTAATATGCTTTGTATTTTATTTTACTGTGGCTGAGCTGGTGTGCACGTTGGAAGACAAAGTCTTCTATGCTCTTCTCATCAGCAGAAGATGACTTTTCCTGAGCTTCACTGCGTGGATTTGGGGGAGAGATAACACAGGTACTTGTTTGGTCATCATCACCACTAGTGTCTTACTGGGTCACATACACCTCCCAAGACTACTGTTCTGAGCCCTGCATCTGCTACAGGTATTGCCCAAGGACTGCAGTCTTTGTAACCTGTCTTTCTTACATTTTTTTTTTCTAGATCCCAAGTCACTTGCATCAGCCTGTGGTGGAGTTAGCCAGAACTCTACTGCTAGGGTGGAAGACTGCTCTCTGGCTGGGGCTAGTCTAAATTCTACCTCTATGGGTGCTTGTAGAATTCTACCCTGGTTGTGTTCCTCTGTGACAGAGCAGCCCTGAATTCCAGTGCAACGTCCCACAATCACTTCGCTCTTCTTGCCCCAAGCACACAGATTCTCTCTCCACCTGGCACTGGCACAGTGTTGATGGGGAACAGGGAAGGAGTGGTATAGGCAATACAAGATTCTCTTTCCTGCCCTCTTCAGTGCCTCTTTCCTTTGTATATTCTTAAAACTACATACTGTGATAAATTATCTGATTTTTGGTTCTTATGGAGGTGCTTCCTTGCATTGATATTTGTGCAGTTTGGTGTTCCTGTGGGGGACAATTGCTGCAGGTTCTTATTTGACCATCTTGCTATGCCCCAAATCTCAAAATATTTTTAAATATTTCTCTTGAGACTTTATTTTCCACTTATGTATTATTTAGAAGTGTGATGTGTAATCCCCAAGTATTGGGGAATTTTCTATATTTCTGTTACTGATTTCTAGTTTAAGTCCATTCTGTGTAGTAATATATTTTGTATAATTTTTTTTTGTAAATTTATTAGGGTATGTTTTATAAGCCAGAACTTTTAGTGAATGGTCCATATGAGCTTGAATAAAATATATATTGTGCTGTTTTGATAAAATATTTCATAAAAATTAATTAGATGATTTAGATGATGTGTGCTGATATTTTTCTTCAGTCCAAATCTATACCTAGCAATTTTCTTCCTTAAATAATTACCAAAAGAGAGGTGTTGAAGTCTCAAATTATAATACTGGTTTCTCTATTTTTCCTTGCAGTTCTAGCCATTTCAAAAATGCATTTCAATACTCTTTTCTTAAAATGTAGCTATCTGAGTATTGACTGTAGTGGACTGGCCTCTATTCCTAATAATTTTTCTTGTTCAAAAGGGTGCTTTGTATGAGTTTAAAATAGCCACACCAGGTTTCTGATTAGGGTTATCATGATATATCTTCCTCTATCACTTTGCTGTTGTTATAAAATCTTTTATCAGATATGTCACTATGACTTTAGTCTTGAATCTTTATATTTAAAGTGGCTTTCTCGTAGGCTATCTAAAATTGAGTCTTTTTTATAACTATGAAAATATCTGTCTTTTAGTTGGCTTATTTGACCATTCACATTTAAAGTGATTATTGATTTATTTGGGTTAATATCTAATATGTTTATAACTGTTTTCTGTTTATTATACTTATTGTTTTTCCCTCTTTTTTGTGTTCTCTGATTTTAATTGAGCATTTTATAAATTAAAGTAAATTCACTTTCATATGAGTAAAACTCTACCTTTTAGTTGTTTTAATTGTTGTCTTAGAGTGAAATATGAATTTTTAACTAATCCACACATGCCTTCAAATAACACTATAACATTTAATTTGTAATGTGGGTACCTTATAGCAGAGTGTTTCTAATCCCTCCTCCCATCCTTGTTGGCATTGTTGTAATTAATATCATTTATCCATATCTGTAATCACCTAGTAGATAAATGTTTAAACATTGAAAAAGTTAATAATATGCTTATCTTTTCCTACTGTTAATTCATTAAATTAAAAATAACATTAAATCAACTTATACAACAACTCAGTGCAGATACACAAAAATCTTTTGGAAGTTAGGCAGCTTTACAGTATTTTATCTTTTTATCATAAAAGGCTAAAGTAAACCTTCTTTAAGCATTTAATTTATTTTTTGCTTTCCAGATGTACCTTCTTGGTGTTGTTTTTTTTTCTGTGGCTTTTCCTTCTTTTCTATGCTTCTTCTTCTTCTTTTTTTAATCTAATTGACTTTTCTCTTGACACTCTGATGGGAAAACCAAGAATTCTTCAGGCAATGTGTTCTTATTGTAAAGTTTAAATGAAAAAAATATCCAGTAGCTGCATTTTTTTTCTCACTTTCAGTTCTCATGAAACTGCTACAAAAAAGGGTACCTATAAGTCTGTCTAGGTTAAATATGTGATTTCAGTTTTTACAGCCATGTTAAATATGATAATTTTATGATTTTGTGGAGTCTATACACTTTCTCCTGTGGGAGTATATTTGACATCTGTGATGGTATAATGGAAGTCAGCATGGAAGTATATTAGATTTAGACAGTTATGAATTCTGCTTCTACACAAAGTGCAGTAAATCTGTGTAAACTTAATGAATACTCTACACCACTGCCTTCATGATATTAATATTTGTCTGCCAGTATATTATCTTTTAAAGTATAATATTACAAAAAATGAAATGAATCAAGACAAGCATGTGTGTACTATCCAAATTGTCCAAATTTGCTGTGATTTTATTCATTTTTAAATGTATCTTTTTAGTTTATCTGGCTGTTTCATTCATATATAATTTATGTATAATTTTGCATTCATACATAATACCATATAAAAACACTCTGGGTTTTAAAAAACTATATTGAAAAGAGTTATGATAATAATGAAAGCTAAGATTTACTAAGTGCTAGCAGTGTTTTTAGAACTATCTTTCATGATTAACAAGTATTCCATTTAATCCTTTTAACAAATCTATATTGTGGATTTTTTTATAATTTCCATTTACAATTTTGGAAAATAAGGTTTAGAAAAGTTAGGTCTTGTGTGGGGAACCTGCAGCCTTACAGCCACATGTGGCCTTCTAGGTCCTTAAGTGTGACCTTTTGTCTCAATCAAAATTTTACAGAACAAATCCTTTTATTTTTATTACTACTTTTTGGTTCACCTTTTATATATTTTTAAAATGAGTGTATTTAAAATGCCAAAGAATAAAGTAAGTTTCAATGAAATAATCTTCCAATATTGCCCAGCAATTAGAACCTTAGTAAGCCCATAAGGGCTAAATTGATGGCTGTCGTACTCATGATTTAGTTTTACCTTTCCCTGCCTGACTGGTGCCATGACTGCCACTATTGCACAAAGCTGATTGGTGAGAGTTTATGGAAGTCAAGTATGCTAGTCTGTTATCAGCTTTTGATAATGGGATGCTGTGTTTTTCTTTCAAGTGGAATTTGTGACTAGTTGTAGAACTCAACAGCATTTTTCAATTCTGTCTGTTTAACAGTCCATCATGTCAAAGAAGACCAAGAAAATGCTAAACGAAAGAAACAGATTTTTTAATGAGGATTGGAGATTGCAATGTTATTTTGTTTCTGTTACAGATGAGATGATTTGCTTGCTTTGTGATACTGCAATATTAACATTAAAAACATTCAATGCTCATCAGCATTATAACACTCATAAGGACCACAAATATTTAAAATTCGAGGCGGAGACATGAAAGGTTGTATTGCAGAAGATAAAAAATGAAAAGCAAAAGCAAAGACAATTCTTTCAAGGGCAATAATACCTGGAAATAATGCCACTGAAGCAACTTATAAGGTATAAGTATATACTCGGGAAAAAGGGAAGCCATTCAGTAATGTAGAAATTATGAAAGAATATATTGTCAAAGTTGTAGGGACTCCAATAACATTTCACAACTGCCCCTTTCTAGCAGAACCGTAACTGACTGGCAGCATGAATTAGCCTTCAGCTTAACAGAAAAACTTCATTCAATACTTCTAAAAGAAAATATATCAATCACTTTGGATGAATCAATTGATACTACTCACTCAGTACAGATTTTATACTTCATTTGGGTAATAACAGAAGATTTTCTTTGCTATGAATAGTTACTTGCTTTAGGCACTCTTGCAAACAGAACATGAAGAATAGATATCTTTAACGAATAGATATCTTTAACAAATTTTAAGTTAAATGTCATGAAATTGGACTGAATTTGGGTAAATTTAGTGAGTGTATGTACAGTGTAACTTCCATGACAGGAAACATAAAGGGTTTCTAGCACAGATTTAAAAAAAAAAAAGTATTGACAGATCCAGGTGCTTTCATTTCTATTGATTGTGTTTTGCATCAGCAAAATCTATGTGCTAAAACTACTATTTTAAGTGACATTTTGCAACAAGTTATAAGTACTGATAACTATGTTCATGCAAATGCAACACAGAATCATCAGTTTTGTCACATGCTCAAGTTGAACAATGAGGTGTTCAATGTAGATTTGCTGTATCATTCTAAAGTGCATTGGCTATGGCAGGAACAGGTGCTGGTTAAAATTTTATCTCCTCAAGAACAGATAGTTAAATTTTATGAAGAACAGAGTCAGCAATGTGAATTATTGAAAAAAGATTTCTATAGGAATGCCACATTTCTGTATATATCATACAGAAATATATATTATGCCAAATATACATATCATGCCAAATCAAAATGACTTGAATATCTCTTTGCAAGGTAAAACTAAATCTATATATGATATGTGACAAAAAAATCCAAGCATTTAAAAAAAAAAAGCTATGTTTTTTTCAAAACACTTCTTTTTCAAAAGGAAATTTTGGATGAACATTTTTCCCAGTTAGCAAAGGTCATTGATGAGCAGGATATCTATGAGAATCATTTGAAGACTACACGGCTGTTATAGACATAATAATCGGAGAAAACAATGAAAGGTTCACTGATTGAAAATCATGACATCACACTCAAATTAGCATTTCAGCCTCACCTAGTTGATATCACCAAGAAAAGCACCTAAAGAAATACAGATGGAATTGATTGAGCTCTTAGTAGATGACATTTTAAAGCCATTGTTTGATGATAACAAAGATCCAGTTGAAATATGGAAAAATGCCATGCCTAAAATATACTCTCTTGCTTTTTAACCACATATTGCCAGGGATCTACATTCTTGTACCTAACCCAAATCAAGACACCCTTCAGGTCACAAATGACTGATATCCATCTAAAGGATCAACTGAAACTGGCTGCCAATCTCTGTGCTGAAACCAAATAATCAAATGTTTTCCAACAAAAAACAGAGACAACAAAGTCATTAAAAGGTTAGTTAACTTTAAAATTAACAAATTATTTTCATTTTTTGAAATTGTTAAGTACATAATAGTTAGATTTTTACAAAATAATATATATTTTTAATTATGTCTATTTTAAGTTTCTTGAATGCAACCTTATTTGATCACAGCAAAATTAATGTAGCTTTCCAACATGAAAAGCTTTTCCACCCCTGGTTTGGATAAACTTCCAAAGAGTTCCCAGAGTTCACATGAAGAGGATAATCTTTAACTCAGGCAGAACTTTAAATCCAAAGCTGAGTTTCTTGACAACTGAATAACTTTTTATTTTATCATAAGAAGGAAGTAGGCATTTTTATTCATAAAATGAAATAAATATATATGTGTGTGTGTATGGAGGAGGGTTTGTTTTCAAGTCACGTATAAAATATGAAATATTTTTTAATCAGAATAGTAAATCCTACTCATTTATCTGCCTGATTTCTGTCAGTATCCATTTATAAATGCTCCACCACATAGAGATATAGTGTTTTAAAACAGAAATAGTAATAAAACAATTCAATTTAAAAATGATATTTTTAATTATTTTTGATTCTGTGAAAAATGTATGTGTACTCTAATAATTGTTAATTTCCTAATAGGAATAAACAGATAATTCAGATGAAATGCTTGTAAAAATATGTCTAGACTAAAAATATAAATATATACTTGGAATAAAATTATAAACAGTGTTTAATAATGGTAGTTTTTCTTAGACATCTATTTCAATTTCTGCAGAATATTTGATATGTGTCAATAATAAATTTGAACATTATTATTTTTTTTGTTTTGAGACAGAGTCTCGCTTTGTTGTTCAGGCTAGAGTGAGTGCCGTGGCGTCAGCCTAGCTCACAGCAACCTCACACTCCTGGGCTCGAGCGATCCTTCTGCCTCAGCCTCCCGAGTAGCTGGGACTACAGGCATGCGCCACCATGCTCGGCTAATTTTTTATATATATATCAGTTGGCCAATTAATTTCTTTCTATTTATAGTAGAGACGGGGTCTCGCTCTTGCTCAGGCTGGTTTTGAACTCCTGACCTTGAGCAATCCGCCCGCCTCGGCCTCCCAAGAGCTAGGATTACAGGCGTGAGCCACCGCGCCCGGCCTTGAACATTATTTTTTAAATGCTGTCAATTAACATTTAACTTTCTGTGCTATTCATGAGTCTGAAAAAGAAAAAAAAAATTAATATTTAACTGAATGACAGAATTATCTTCTGAATTTATCTTTTATTCTCAAAGTATTTTTCTAAAGTGTTTGCATAATAACAATTGAATCATTAATTGGAGAAGATATTTGGTAAAATAACTTTAAATAAGTCCAAAATTTGGATTCATAAAAACTCAGAGAACAAAGCTTTCACATACTTTCCCCATTCTTCTTTCATATAGGTTAAAATATATCTGTGTCTACTATTCATTTTCTAGGGAATTTAGTGACAAAGTGGACAAAGTAATGAGAATGGATAGAGAGCAAGCAAACAAATATAGCTCTACCTAGGCTGTGACATCTCATTTCTTCATGCTAATTTAAACTTTCCAGCAAAACAAATCCTGGCCAAGTACCCAGAGTTCCTAGTCATCTTTTCCATTCAAGTTAGCTTTTTATTGTATCAATATTTCAAGGCAGTATAAGAAAGCCAGTCTGGTTACTAGGTTAATAAAACTCTCCTTCATTTAAAACAGAAATGGGCCATTGTGGTAACCTGAGGATGCACTTCTCAGATCTGCAATATTAGGGAGCATAGTTGGCTGAGGATCCTGATTGCTGTACTCTAAAATCCATTGTTGCATTTCACTTTTTACAGGCTGCTGCCTTTCAACAATTGCATTTGGGTAGGATACTAAAGCTTGCCTCTTTCTGAGAGATGAGGGATTCCTCTGTTCGAAGACATGTTCTTCTGTGTTTTGAGGACTACATGATGAACTTACTGAACTTTCCTTGGAAATGTACTGCAGCATAAAATGCTTACACCTAACTTTCCTTCTTCCTGTCTTCCTTTGTGTCTTCTCCCTTTCCTTCACTTAGGATCAGTCTAGTATCCTGATTTTGATGGCTCTCCGAACCCTTCTGTTCCCTCCTCATTTCTCCCAGTGATGTTCCTCAGGGGACCCAGACCAACAAACCCAAAAAGTTTTATATATTCATATATATATATGAATTATATATATAATATTATATATTCATATATGTATTCATATTATATATTCATATATATTCATATATATCAATTATATATTCGTATATGATATATTCATATATATTATATATTCATATATATATACTCTTTTAATAAAATAAATTAAAAATGAATTATGTTATATATTGCTACAAAATACATTTAAAAATTATTTTAGATATATATAACAATTTATTTTTTAGCACATGAAACTATAAAAATATTTGAGTTTGTTACTTTTGGTAGTTATTCTTGTACATTTTCTCTCTGGTATTTAGTTGCATTTTTTAAAAAACAGTTGATCGAAGTAAATTTTCATCCCATAAGCTATACCCTTGTAAAAGTATATAATTAAATAATTTTTAGTAAATTTATAGACTTGCAAGCCATTACATAATTCTGTCATAAAACCTTTCCATCACTACAAAAGTTCTTTTGTGTATGTTTCCAGTCAATGCATGCTCCAATTTCCTAGTCCCTGGCAAAACCGGTTCATTTGTGTTCTTATCATTCTGTCTACTAATTTGGTTGGTGAGGGAGGGATCTCACACCCTAAATAGCATGAGTTTGTTAGGTCTGCCTCCATGTTCCCTGGTACTTGATTCCTAGGGTCAGGAATGAGTACTGGTACCCAATTGAACCAATGATGGAGTGATCACAAATACAAGCAATCCCACACAAGCAGCATTTACTGCAAAGGCAAAGCAGATCTCAAAGGGAGAGACAGGTCATTCTCCATGAGTAGAGAAGACCCTGAAGTCTTCGCACACACTCTTTTTTATATACTCTGTAGTTTGGTGGAATTTGCTGCTGTATCCCGCCTTTGAGTGATTAACAGGCTGGGGTTGCATAACAGGTTACATAATAGGATGGGGTTTATAACAATTTCCTTTCTATGTATATGGTCTTCCCAGAATCTTTCACAAAAAGCCTACAGGGAGAGTCAAACCCATAATGCTAATTAGATGGTAATGAGGCCCGAGTCAGTTAAGGTCACTAGGAGCTTCTCATTGTGCATGCTCTGCCCTAGAAAAAGTCTCTAGTCACAAATATCTGATATTGCAGTTTCTTTTCTGTATTCTGATTGGTTCCTGCTCTCCACCTTTAACCGCTTCCTCTACTTACCTTGCCACCTGTTTGCCCTCCACCCAGACATAACAAGATAGCTGAACATACAACACCTGATACTAGAGAGAGAAGACTGGCAGTTCCTTAGTTGTATATACTCACAGTGCAGGGAAGGGTGACACTGGGGTCACATGGAGATGCACTCTGGAGCAGAGTGAACCAGCAGGGGCTCTGGGAGGCAGGTTTGTAGTAATTGTAGGGCAAGATGTCCCCTGATTCTCAAGGGAGGATGTGACTGATTGTTTTGAATAATTTTTTTGCTGGTAGGGAAGTGCAACCAGTTAAGTTAAGGACCAGGTGCAGTTTAATTGTTCTGGATGATAGGGAACTAGCTGGGTCTGAACCTTTTCCTTTTGGGTGGGGACATACATAGCAAGGGCAGGGGACTTACAGTTAAGCCCTCAAGGCCTTCTGAGACTCAAAGATACCAAGGCAGCACTTGAAATTTTAGACCTTACAAAGTAATTTGTATCTGGCTTCTTTCCCTCAGCCTGATGGTTTTGATGTTCACTTGTGCTATAACATATGCACCATGTAGCACATATAGCACACATTGTTGAATAGTATTACATCTTATATATTTAGCATATTCTGTTACCCTGTACCAGTGGAAGAATCTTTTGATTGTTTCCAGCTTTGGCTGATAAAGAACAAAGCTACTAAACCATTTCTAAGAAGGTATTATTTTGTGAGAGTATGTGTAGGTACATAGTTTTCAATTCTCTTGAAAATATCCAGGAGTGAAATCGCTGGGTCATTTGTCAAGTTTATGTTTGACTTTTTAAGAAACTACCAAACTGTGTTCCAAAGTGGCAATATGATTTTACATTCCCACCAGCAATGTTTGAGCATTTCGATTTCTTTACTTCCTCACCAAAAACTTGGTACCATCAATTTATTTATTTTTTTTATTATAGGCATTGAATGGGTGTGTAGCTATATTACTTTGTGGTTTTAATTTGCATTTTCCTAATGCAATAAAACTAATAAAAATAGAATAAGTAAATAAGTGAAACAAAAATGGGGCTCTAATGAAGGGTATATGAGTATTCTTAAAACAAGAAAAAATGTAAAGATTTTCAAAGCCCTAGGCAGAGCAAAAAGCTCTATTGAGAACTTTTGTTTCACTTGTGAATCAAGCTTTTATGGCACAAATTGACCAATTGAGGAAATTTTAGAGAACAGTGGCTTCGAGGTAGTAGAGTCCTTGTATATGAAAAGAAGAAATTCCTTGACAGATTGCTTTTCTCTGTTGTGAAAATTGTTTGCATGCTCATACTTGTTAATTTGTTTTTAGCTTTAGAATCATCCTTACAACAAAACATTTAGGACTTAATTATGGTTATAAAACCAAATGTAAATGCTATCATCATTGTCAATGGATGAATTGAAGCACTGTTCCTTTTTTCCATAAACCATTTGAAACTATTTAGTTCTTGCTAAAAATGAAGCAAAATCAAATAAAATTAAAGGGAGATGAATATTTAATGGGAATATGGGTATACTTACCTTTTGCAAAGATTTAATACTAAAATGTTCATTTGTTATAATAATAAAAAGTTATATTTTACTCTACTGCTTGTTCCTTGGCAAGAAACAACTTTTCCTTGTTCTCTGGTCCGTAAGCCATTTCCCCCTGATGAGAAGGGGAAGGAGAAAGAGAACTAAAATATCCTGAGAGATTGCCAACTATAGACAGACATTGCATTAGAGTTTCTTTTTTTTTTTTTATTTTAGCATATTATGGGGGTACAAATTTTAAGGTTTCAAAAAATGCCCTTTTCCCCCGTCCTCCCACAAGTCTGAGTTTCCAGCATGACCATCCCCCAGATGGTGCACATCTCACTCATTATGTATGTATACACCCACCCCCTCCCCCCTGCCCAATACCCAATTACTGTAGTTCCTATGTGGCCACTTAGGTGCTGCTCAGTTAATACCAGTTTGCTGGTGAGTATATGTGGTGTTTGTTTTTCCATTCTTGGGATGCTTCACTTAGTAGTATGGGTTCCAGCTCTAACCAGGAAAATATAAGATGTGCTATATCACCATTGTTTCTTAGAGCTGAATAGTACTCCATGGTATATATATACCACATTTTATTAATCCATTCTTGGATTGATGGGCACTTGGGCTGTTTCCACAGCCTTGCAATTATGAATTGTGTTGCTATAAACATTCGAGTGCAGGTGTCTTTTTTGTAGAGTGTCATTGGATCTTTTGGGTAGATGCCCAGTAATGGGATTGCTGGGTCAAATGGTAGGTCCACTTTTAATGCTTTAAGGTATCTCCATATTGCTTTCCACAGAGGCTGAACTAGTTTGCAGTCCCACCAGCAGTGTAGGAGTGTTCCTCTCTCTCCGCATTAATGCCAGCATTTGTTATTTGGGGACTTTTTGATAAAGGCCATTCTCACTGGAGTTAAGTGATATCTCATTGTGGTTTTGATTTGCATTTCCCTGATGATTAGAGATGTTGAGCATTTTTTCATATGTTTGTTGGCCATTCTTCTGTCTTCTTTAGAAAAGTTTCTGTTCAAGTCTTTGCCCACTTTTTAATGGGGTTATTTGATTTTTTCTTGCTGATTTTCGTGAGTTCTAAGTATATTCTAGTTATCAGCCCCTTATCAGATGAGTAGGATGCAAAAAATTTCTCCCATTCTGTAGGTTGTCTGTTTACTTTCATGACTATTTCTTTGGCTGTGCTAAAGCTTTTCAGTTTGATCATGTCCCATTTATTTATTTCTGTTGCTGCTGTGATTGCCTTTGGGGACTTCTTCATAAACGCTTTGCTTAGGCCGATGTCTAGGAGAGTGTTTCCAACTTTTTCCTCTAGAATTCTAATAGTTTCATACGTTAGGTTTAAGTCTGTTATCCAGTGTGAGTTGATTTTTGTGAGAGATGAAAGGCGTGGATCCTGCTTCAGCCTTCTACAAATGGCTATCCAGTTTTCCCAGCACCATTTATTGAAGAGGGATTCTTTTCCCCAGTGTATGTTTTTGTCTGCTTTGTCAAAGATTAGATGGCTATCTGAGGATGGTTTTATATTAGGATTCTCACATCTGTTCCACTGGTCAATATTCCTATTTTAGTGCCAATACCAGATTGTTTTAATTACTGCAGCTCTGTAGTATAGTTTGATATCTGGCATATTAATGCCTCCCATTTTGTTTTTGTTGCCTAGGATTGCTTTTGATATTAAGGGTTTTCTCTGATTCCATATGAGACGGAAAATTATTTTTTCTATATCTGTGAAGAATGCTGATGGGATTTTAATAGGTATTGCATTGAATCTGTAGATCAGTTTGGGTAGTATAGACATTTTAATGATGTCATTAAAATGACATCATTTAACGATGACATTAAATGATGTCATGCTGTCGACCCACGAGCATGATATGGATTTCCATCTGTTTACATCCTCTGCTATTTCCTTCTTCAGTGTTTCATAGTTCTCCCTGTAGAGGTCTTTTACCTCCTTGGTCAAGTATATTCCTAGGTATTTTAATTTCTTTGTTGCTATTGTGAAGGGAATTGAGTCTTTGATTTGGTTCTCAATTTCATTGTTGTTGGTGTATATGAATGCCTCTGATTTTGCATTAGAGTTTCTAAATATCTTATCTTATTAATCCTCACAATAAACCTACTAGGAAGAGATTTATCTCTTTATAGTAGACCAGAATAGTTTTTAGTTTACCAGGTATTAGACTAAGCTAGGCTCTACCTAAGGAAATATGCTTATAAGAGAGTCATCTTTTTCATTTAAGCATTAGAAAAATAAGATTAAATCTAACTTTAATACAAGATATTTTTACACAGATGACAAAACTTACTTTTTTTTAGTTACCTTGTTAATTCAAAGAAATAATTTATCATCTCTAAGGGATTGTATTAATTCAGCTGAATTGCTATAAAGAAAATTCCTGAGGCTGGGTAATTTATAAAGAAAAGAGGCTAATTTGACTCACAATTCTGCAGACTGTACAAGAAGCATGGCACCAGCATCTGCTTCTGGTGAGTGTGTCAGGGAGCTTCCATCAAAGTGGGAGCCAATGGGGGAGCAGGCGTGTCACACTGTAACAGCAGGAGCAAGAGAGTAAGGAGGTGGTGCTGGGCTCTTTTAAACAACCAGCTCTCATGTGAACTAATAAAATGAAAACCCACTCATTATCAAGGGTAGAGCATCAAGCCATTCTTGAGGGATCTTCCCCCACGACCAAAATACTTTCCACCAGTCCCCACATTAAACACTGGGAATAAAATTTCAATGAGAGATTTGGAGAGGACAAACATCCAAACCATATCATTTCATCCCTGGTCCCCAAAATCTCATATCCTTCTTACATTGCAAAATACAATCACTCCTTTTCAAGAATTCCCCAAAGTCTTAACATTTTTGCAGCATCAACTCAAAAGTCAGTGAAGCCCATGATAGGTAACAAACAAACAAAAAACAAAAGAACAATAACTACCTATTTACCTTTATAGGAATGAGCATTCAACCAAGGAAGTATGCCCCTACAGAATAACATCTCTTTGGTTCAAATGATTTAGCATACTTTTCTATCATAAATGTACCTCTGTATCTGTTTAACTTTAACTGAAATGTAAGGATATATTTAGATGTGAAATATGTATTGAAGAAATAAAGTAGTAGTTTTTCATAAACAATTGCAATTCTACCATCCTCTAGCCACATGATAAAACCCAGTGCATGTTTAAAAACAAAAAGGAAAAATACTGAGGGAAATTATGAAATAATCAGTAGCTTATATATATATAGCCTGCATATTGAAACTGAGTAGAAAAATGTGTAATCACCTCTACTAATATACACTCATCTTACTGTATATTAATCAAGCATACATTTAATTGTATTTTAATATATATTGAATCAGAATATACTTAATGGCCCAAGAACAAGTTTACTCAAGTTACTACTTAATATGTAATTAATCCTTGGCATTTAAGTAAGTGTATTTCTTTCTTAAATTATATATCTCAAAAGTTATTTACAAATAATACTCATGAAGCATGATGAGATTTATCAATAGGGTTAAGAATGAATATTTTGAGAAATATCTCTTCTGTATAGATACCCAATGCATTGTTTCAAAAATATGAAAATGACTTTTAAATGAATTATTTATGTAGGACTAATGAAAAAATAAAAAATGAGGAAAAACTATAAGATAGCATCCTCCTATTGAAACATTACCATTTTAGTTCATTAATAATAATTCTTTATTAAACAATATCATACATATCCTTATTAAAAGTAAATAGTATTTGAATATAATAAAAGACTAAATATAAACACTGCTTTTTTCATTCTTGGTTCAGAAAAATAATAATTAAATTTAATTGGCAGAAAAATAAATGTTAGATCCCAATATTTCAGATAATTAAAACACATTTATATGTGTTTATTTCTCTAGTTGTCCAATTTATTTTATATGATTGCTGTTACTTAGCATCCTTGAGCCTGCCCCGTTTTTCTGAATTATTTTACTTTACCACATTGTTTGGATAGGATATATATTTGATAGCAATTTGATACTTTATTTCTACTCTTCTCTTATAGATGTAATGAATTCCAAAAATCAATTTCACTTTAACATTATTTTTAATCATTTTTTAAGCAGGCATATCTCTTTATGCATTAAGTGCTTGTATTAATTATTTTAATGTTCATATTTTCAAGCTGTCTCTGGCTTTTCCTTCCACTAAGATTAAAATTGAAGGATTTATTCTTGGTCAAGATAAAAGTAATATGACCACCTTGTATTATGCCATGGGGAGGATAAGTGAAAGACATTTCACTCCAAAGCCAAATAATGACTTCCATTGTGTATTGTGCGTTCATGGTATCTTCAAAAGATAAACATATACAATATCTCATTTAATTTAACTCTGCTAGAATGTTTTTCATCTCTTGGTTTTTCTACTTATCCTCTATGACATTCACTGCCATCAAAAATGTTAAAAATTAAAAACTCAAGCTATGTATGTCTCAAAAATCTGGAACATGAACTGTTGGTGTTCTAGCATTAAGCACTTCATCGACATGACAGCTGATATAAAGGAAAATACGTATTTGATATTTAAGAAGAATAACATTCACCCACACTTAGTATTTATGAATTCTTCCTAGTATTTTTCAAAAACCTATTTTAGTAACTAAACAATTGAAAATTTATGCACGGTCAAGTAACTATTATTTTGGTAGATAGTTTAATATAAGTTACCTAGGTATAAATTTGTTAACTAGATATCTGAAAGGGAAAGAGAGAGAGAGAGAGAGACAGAGAGAGAGAAATTATATGGGAGAGAGCCTTTTAAAATATCTCCTATGTTGCAACTGCAAAAGGTAATTTCCACCCCACAAAGAGAAGAAGTTAGAATTATTAAATCTTAAACAATGGGATGAATGTCCCTGTAGAGATCAACCTGAGACATCTGAAAGTGATGGTTCAACTACAAATAGAAGAATATGCTCTTGCCAAGGTAAAGAGGTGGTTTTCGGTAACTCTTAGAGGAACTGCAAACAGAAAGGATACAGACAGGAAAGAAAGGAAGACCACACGGGAAACAACATAGGAAAAAGTAGTTCCTTCTTTCTGCTCCAACCTTGCAAACTTCTGGTAGTACCCCTTCTTGGTAGAGTCTAACAAGAAGCCAACTGACAAAGCAGAAATATGGCTTACAAAATCATTTTCTGTGAATTACCAAGCAGAATATGGGAGGATACTTTCATAGATGAAAGGGAATAGATTAGTAAGTAGCCAGTCCACCACATCAGCTCATCAGCATCCACTTGCACATTTCGACACATATTTGTTTTGAAATAATCTGAAACTTGGATCAAATTTACTAATAAAGTATAAGTTTTCCCCTTGAAAATACTTTAACATAATGGAAGAGTTACACAATGCTCCATCACCTCTGAATTTGGGCATTTTCTACAAAGATATTTTCTAATGTAATATAATAATCAGAATCAGAATATTGACATTATTGCCATCGAATCCTCAGACCTCATTCAACTTTCAACTATTGTGTTAATAATGTACTTCAGAGCAAAAGGATACATTTCAGAATGAATTATATGTTCCTTTTAGTTGTCATATGTCTTGTTTTCTTTAGTTTGGGATGTTTCCTGGTAATTTCTTTGACTTCATGACCTGGACAATTTATAAAACTATAGAACCTTTTTTTGTAGAATGTTTCTCAGTTTGGGAAACAGCTTAGGTATGCACTTTTTTTTCCCCCTAGATTTTCTCATGATTAGATTCTGGCCATGCATCTTTGATAATGACATAACAAAGGTGTTGCTATGTTTTTCTCATTGCACCTTACCCATGGTTAGGATTTCAGTGTACCCCAATACTGGTGAAGTTTACTTTGTTCTCTTAGTTAAGGGTGTACCTGCCACTTCTCCCATGTAAAGTTACTCTATTTTCCTTTGTAATGAATGGAATTTCCTTTGTAATGTACTTGTGGGAAGACAACTTAAAACTGTATAAATGTCCAATTTTTCAGTAAACCCTTTTTATTGATATAAGTATGGATTCAAGGGTTTCTATAATATTTTATCCTATCCTATGACATATAATCTATTGTAATCATTGTCTTAGTTCCTTTTCTGTGTCTTATAACAAAATACATAAAACTGGGTAATTTATAAAGAAAATAAATTTATCTCTTATAGTTATGGAGGCTGGGAAGTCTAAAGTCGGAAGGCATATCTGCTGAGAGCCTTCTCTGGGGACTCTTTCATCCTGAGGGGACGCAGGGCATCACATGGCGAGGAGGCTAAGCATTTCTTCTGAGACCATATCTCAGGTCTCTCTATCTCTTTTACAAAGCTACTTAGTTCCCCTCCAAGATAACTCATTAATCCATTAATCCTTGAATCAATTAATCCATTCATACGTGCTCTACCCTCATGATTTAATCACCTCTTCAAGGCCCTTCTCCTTAATATTGCACATAAGGGATTAAGTTTCAATGTGTGTTTTGTAAGGAACAAATATTTGAACCATAGCATACTGTTTGATTTTAAGTTAAAATACTCCAATGTTAAAACAGGCATCTTTTTTTTTTTTTTTTAACACGCATCCATCAACTCTGAGTACTTCCGTATTTTCTCATACATTGAGATATTCCAGGCCCATCTCTTACTTTTCCAGTTTATTTTGGTGAAAAGTCTAAAAGAAGTCAATCAGAAATGCTACAATTAAAACTCATATTATCACAGGGGCATAATCCCTTTCATAGGCTCAAAAAAATACCTAAACTGAAATATTGAGAAGAAAGACAGGAAATATGAAGAGGCAAAGCAGAATTGAATATCCATGAGCAGTGGAATAATAGCACAGTGTCTAAGATTTATATATAACCAGAATCCCAGAAAGAGAAGATTAAGATTGAAAAAAATGTTTAAAAGAAAGAAAATGTTATAGAAGAAAAAAATAAACTTTAATATCATTTCATTCCCAACTCCATTTATAACGCTAAGGTAACTTTTGTACTTTTGCAAGAACTCCAAATAAGGCCAGTATGAAAAATAAAAATAAATAACAGTGAGACCTTTCAGCAAGCACATATGTAAAAATATCTTGAACTCTATAGAAAATTGAAAAGATGGACAGATACAGATACAGATATCACTGAATACTAACAACCTATCTATAAATATATGAAGACATTGAATCACGACTTATAAGGATTTATCCAGAAATGCAAAACTGATTTAACTCTATAAAATTAATCAATGTAATTTTCCATATTAACAGATTGAAGGGGAACAATTACATGAAGATATTGATTATATTTATAGAAAAGCACTTCATAATGATTACTACCTATTCATGATGAAATCTATAGCCAAAAAAATTATCTGGCTGATGTTACCTACAATTAAAACTTACAGCCGGGCGCGGTGGCTCACGCCTGTAATCCTAGCTCTCTGGGAGGCCGAGGCGGGCGGATTGCTCAAGGTCAGGAGTTCAAAACCAGCCTGAGCAAGAGCGAGACCCCGTCTCTACTATAAATAGAAATAAATTAATTGGCCAACTGATATGTATATAAAAAATTAGCCGGGCATGGTGGCGCATGCCTGTAGTCCCAGCTACTTGGGAGGCTGAGGCAGAAGGATCGCTCGAGCCCAGGAGTGTGAGGTTGCTGTGAGCTAGGCTGACGCCACGGCACTCACTCTAGCCTGGACAACAAAGTGAGACTCTGTCTCAAAAAAAAAAAAAAAAAAAAAAAACTTACATAAAACATTCTTTTTAAAAGTGAAACCTAGGCTACTTTTTTTTTTAATTAGAAAAGATAAAAAAAAAAAAAAGATCATGATCCCCACTTATATGCAATCTTGAAATGAATTGCTAGATGGTGGAATAAAAGGAAAATGAGATAAAAACCTATAAGATTGAAAAGGAAAGAAACCGTAGTCATTATGTTGTTTTGAAAAATAAAAGGAAAAAAACCCGTTATTTTCAGGCAATAGCTGTGTATATAGAAAATCCAAAAGAACTTAGAGAGATAAATTTAGAGAATTACTAAGGTTAGATATAAAAATCAATGTAAAAAAATCACTTGTATTTCACTTAGACACAACAATCGAGAAAGAACTTCTTTTAAAAAAGCAAAGTAGTATTAAAATATACAGTACTGAAAAATAAATAGAAAGCAATAAAACTTTACCAAGAAGTATAAGGGAAAGCTAAATAAATGAGGAGACATACAACACATACATTTTCATGAATTGTTAGACTCAATATTGTCAGGTTGTCAATCTTCAAGTCGTGCTGAATAATAAATGTATTCCAATTAACACTTTGTATGTGTGAAAATTAATGGGGTTAGCTGTTTTACATACTAACAATACTTCATAAAATCTTAATAACTAGGATAATGTATTTTTGGTGTACATCTAGACAAATACACATATGTTCAGATTAAAGAGCCCAGGGACAGACTTATGCTTACATGGAAACTTGATTCATAACAAAGTTGCCATAGTTAAAAAGAAGAGTGAGGAACACCTTTTTAATCGTACTAGGAAATTGTTATATAAATGGAATAAAAGTATTTTAATTGAATCCCTTTCTCTGATGTAAACTTCAATTCCAATTGTATTATAAGGGATAAGCAAAACAATAGAAAAGACAAGATAATATCTTTGCAGACCCAGAGGAGAGATGTATTTTTTAAACAAGAAATTAACCATCAAGGGGAAAAAGAACATATTTGACCTTATTAACATAAAAATATTTCCTCATGAAAGGTCTGTGTTAGGAAAATATATTTTTACTACATAATAAAGAAGAAAATGATATTTGTAGCACATATTCTCAAAAATGGACTTATTCCAAATACTCATGAAAACTGCAAGTAGTTAAGTGTCAGATAAGAAAATTGGCAGCATCCTACAAGAAATGTTTCACAAATGCACATATTTCTTCTCACAAGGCAAACAGCTAAGATGAAAATGTTTGATAATATAAAGTTTTATCAAGGATGTAGAATAACTGGATCTCTCAAACAATGCAGAACACCAGTAGGGATAAATAACTACATTGTAAAATAGTTTGACATTGCCTAGCAAAGTTGAAAATATGCATTTTCTGTGACTCAGAAATCCCATTTCTAGGTGCATACTCTAGAGAAAACTGATTTTTTTTTCTACCAGGAGACATGTTTAATAATGTTCATGGCAGCGTTCTTCCTAAATGCAAATATAACAAACAACCCACATATTCAATTATCATAGAAATTAGTATTATAGAATAGGAATAAAATTTAATAATCTGACACAACTAAAAAAATTCAAACTGCAGCCTCATACAAAAATTTGATTGATGCTCATAAAATAAAATTATGTAATAGATTAGAATATATAATAAATATCTGATTCTATTTATCTATAAGTAGGCAACACAAAAATATAATGTCTATGAGTTACATACTTAAATGACAAAATTTTAAACCAAAACAAGTGATTGATGTAAAATTCAGGACATTCTTACTTCTCACAGAGGTAGAGGTTTGTGACCAGGAAGAGATAATGGTGTGTGTATTGAAAATTTTCTACCCTTTGATCTGTATGTTTGCTTATAATTACTTAGGCAGTATTATAAATATTCTTGCTGTTTTGTGAATGTGTTATATTTCATAATAAAAAGTGAAATATACAGATCTTAATTTGTAGTAGTTAATTTCCTTTTTAGTCCATAAGGATTTTAAGAAACTTGGCTTTGATTACTATTAATATTTCTTTAACCAATTGAAGATGTTTTTTAGTTTTATTTTCTTATGATATACTCAATTTGCTTTATTTTTAGAGCAGAATATCTACTTAAGAGACATGAAAAAGGTGATGGTGTGTCATTAAAAATTGACTTATTAAATTTGAGCTCCTGAAATGGAAAGTAGCCTAGTGGGTATTGGAGGCTGGAAAGAAGGGTGGGGGAAGGAGAATTGGAGACAGGCTGATTAATGGATTCAAAATTACAGCTAGATTGGAGGAATGAGTTCTTCTGTTCTGTAGAGTAAATATGGTTAACTTCAATTTATTGTATATTCTCAAAAACTAGAAGAGAGAATTTTGAATATTCACAACACAAATAAATGATTAATGTTTGAGGTGATGGGTATACTAATTACCATGACTTGATCATTACACATTGTAAACAGGTATTAAAATATGACTCTATAGACCACAAATATATATTATTCCATGTCAATTAAAAATTTTTAAAAAGATTTAAATTGACTTGGTGTCATACACAATACACTATTTTTGAATGAGTATTCTCTCACTTTCTTGTATTTAATTGGAGGAAATTTTTAAAAGTTGTTTTAACAATATAGGCAAGCTGCTTCTGTAGTCATACATTTTGTGTATAATTATGTTTTTTCATAATCATGAAACATATCACCAGTCAATCAAACATATAATCATGTTCTTTCATTTGTTGGAGAGGCTTCATATTGATTAAAATTTCTACATACAAAAACTACTGTCAATGTAGCAATACAGTTTATATCTTCAAAATAGACTACTGGTTCCTTAATTTTATGAATTGCCTGCTAAATATTTTATTTATATTATAAAGCATTGTCAATAAAGTTATAATTAAAAATACATGCATAACTTCTAAATGTGTTTAGAATTTAGATTGCTGACTTGGAAAGTATAAACTTATTAAAGTAGTAAGCAGTCCTTTCAAACACAAAACTAATGAAAGTTTTAAGTACAAATGATTGGCTCAGCTGTCTGGTAAGATAATAAATTACAGTTAATATCAAAGTCATGTCAAAAGTCAATTCACTGTAGATAAGTCTTTGAAATCGTTTTTGGGAATATTTAACAAACAAAATCCAGTCAAGTTGATGCTATATTATATATTAATGGATTGTTAATGAAACTCAAGAAAGTTGAGAAGAGGTTTATTGATGTCTTTATCATTTTTATGTGTCTACATTTTCTTTCAGCTTTGTCAAAAGTCAATAGGCAACATGTTTGAAGATAGTCAAGATGTAGATAAGCACTTATGTTTATTGCCAATATATATGAAAAATTGATTTTTAAATACATACATAGTATGTATTTTTAAATACATACATACATAAATACATTTTTAAATACATACATATTTTTAAATACATACCTAGTAACTTCATACTGTTAACTATGTATAAAACTGCATATTAGTGTAAACAAAAACTGTACAGCAAAATTTCACAGTAATCACCACCAAATGGAGGGAATCTAAAAGATTTTTCTTTTCTTCTATGTTTTCTTCACATTATCTTATTTTCTTATTTTTCTAAATAATTATTTATTTTTGTAGAAATAGATATTTATTTATCAATAAATAAATATTATTTTTATAGAAATAAATGACAAAATCAATAAAATATTGTTATTCATCTGAAAATATGGTGAATCTATGTTTCCTTCTTATTTATAAAAGTTCTTCAGTTGTATGTAATACATGGCTATAAGTTCTGAACACACTAAGAAAAAAATTACTTTCTTTTGTTTTGTTTGGACTCTCAATTCTATTCCCTTTATTTTATTTAGTTATTTTTATTTGAATAGATTTAGGAGTACAAGTGGTTTTTGGTTACATGGATGAATTATGTATTGATGATCTCTTTTGGGGCCAGATATAGGGACTTTAAAAGACATTGCAACTGATCTTTACACACTGTTTCCTAAGAATAGAAATAATATTATCAATAGCACTTATTCCCATATAGAGGGGACAGATAATCTCATGATAATTCAGAATAGATTTTAGGATTCTCTAGTACTGCTGATAATCAATTGTCATTTCAGTACTAGAAACACTGACTTTTTTTCAAAAAAAATAGAGTTTATGATACTAAAATGTGGATAAGCATAATGAACTACTGACAAAATTCAAATTTCCATATTTTATTATCCAAATTGCTATAAATAAGTATAGTATAATTTTTGGGTAAGTGAAAATATATCTGTGAGTAAAGTTAGACAAGCATAAAATGGAATATAAGCTTTGTATGACATTTTAAGTTTTAAAAGAATAGCTTGCACACATACAACTTTGAAAGGAAACAATTGAAATAATGTTTTAATTGCTTGCATAGTTGATAAAAGATACCTCAATTTGTAAGCCACTACATCTCTTTGCTCTCTGATCTCCTCATGCTTAAAATCAGGCCATGATTGTTACAGGGGTATCTAAAGTTTGTATCAGTTTTTATTATTAATGATTTTATTATTGAATCAACACTTAACTTTTGCCCTTCCCTCTTTAAGACTCCCATAACTTTCTGAAAATTTCCCTGCTTTGTGTAGCTAACTTATTAGTCTTTTATATTGAGAACTAGAGTTATGTTTGGTATTGCTAGCATTTCTCTTCTCTTAGAGATGTTCATAACAATTCTTGCTGGAAATGCTCAATAATTTTGACCCTTTTGATAAATGCAGATCATTGAAATGTCTACATTTTTACTATATTTATGATAAAACAAGTGACATATGTTAACTTTTATGTATGGTAAATATATGAATTTAAGCCAGGTAGTTAATCTCAGATCATTAGTCATCAAGTCTTCATATTAGAGTGTCATGTGTCTCTATTGCCTGCTTTAGGGCATTCGGTTTCTGAAAGAATGTTTTTGCAACTGAAGAGACTTAGGCTTAAAGATTTACTTTTAAAAAGGTTTATTTTTTTAAAACATTATGTTTTTATGCTCAAGGGTATCCTCATCTTCTTTCAGAGGCCAAATTAGTAGTTTCAGCATCTCGTTGAAGGCATCTTTCAAAATTGTTACACAGGTAGAATCTCGACTCACAAGAATAGGCATTTAGCAAAGCAAGCATCAAAAGCCATGCCTCACAGAGAAAGCCAAGGAGCTTGACAGACCCAAAGAAGGTATGGGGAAGAAAATAAACACTAACAATCAGTCCAACTGGATGTAGCTGTAATGTTTGTTCTTTCTAAAAGTAAGTGTTTTTGTTAAAGGATTTATTCTACCTGCATTTAAACATTGTTCATTTTTTTCACAACACATTTGTACAGAAAGCCTTATTAGTTTTTCCCATAACAGTGAAATGTAATGCCACATTTTATAAATGATTTATAAGCCCCAATATTATACAGTATTTTTAAAAGCCAGTGCTGTATATTAGTTGTCATTTTGAAAAGAGTATGGTAAAAATCTGATTTATAATGCTGTGTGAAATTTAATCTGATGTGTGAAATTATATAGAAACCACATAAAATCTAAACATAAATAGATTTTGAATGTTTCTTTTCCCAAGTAACCTTTTTATAAGCCTATCAGTCTCTGCAATCATCATGAAAGCTGTTTTAAAATTTCATTTATGTATGCTATATAACATGCAAATGTATGTATGATATGTTATTATCAGTTTTATTAAAATTGATAATATTGTTTATCAATGTGTAGCTAACAGTCCTTTTGGACAGAGTAATTGGGAATCCCATTTTATAGGAAGTGAGTTTGAGTTGTACTGGTACGTTGCCTTCTTGACTTTTCATGTGGAAACATACTACCTGAGATGATGCATACCAGTGTGATTTTCCAGATAACTCTACAGTACAGTAATTTGGGAATTATGAATTGATATTCCCTCTCTTTTCATTTTTCTTGACTAATGTGAAGCATCTTCTCTGTGAGTCATTTATTGTAGTCTTTCTAGAGTCTTGGGCATTTAGTTGTCTACCTCCATCTCTGTCTGTTGAGGTCACTTGCACAGGTGGCCCTCTTAGACAAGATCCAGGAGGATCCCACATCTGTACTGTCTCTTACACGTCCCAAAGTGGCTGTAAAGGAAAAACATGTGATCCTCTTATCTCTACAAACTCTGAGATTGGAATTAAGTAGGGAAATCTCTTTAGTCTTCTTAGGGCTTCTTAGCATCAGGTACCACCCTCCAAAATATAGGAAAACACTTCTAAAATCCTCCCAGTGGTTCTTTCTTAAGTGACCCTCAAAGGTCTTATGGGGGGTGTGGCTAAAAGGTAGTATCATTTGCCTTGAATACATTTGTTTTTAGACCAGCTACAAACAAGTGGAAATGTTGGGTTCTACAGTGTGTATATTTTAAATTTTGATATAATTCAGTAAATTGTTTCCCTACCTGGTTTTATTAATTTATACTGGACATATTCGAGAGTGTTGATTTCCTCACATTTTTCATTTATTTGTATATTTATTTTACTGTCCATTTTCCATTTTTATTGGTACAGCAATTCCTACGTCCTGCTTTACACTTAAAAAGAACCTGGTCTCAATGGAAAATACAAAACCCATTAATAGTTTTTCAGTATTTTCCTATTAAATGATGATTTTCTCTATGCATTTTTCATGATACATTACTCACTTTAAAATGTTTTCTATCAGTTTTACAGCCATTTAAAAATAACTTTTAGGCCAGGCGCGGTGTCTCACACCTGTAATCCTAGCACTTTGGGAGGCTGAGGCAGGCGGATTGCTCGAGGTCAGGAGTTCAAAACCAGCCTGAGCAAGAGCGAGACCCCATCTCTACTATAAATAGAAAGAAATTAATTGGCCAACTAACATATATATAGAGAAAAAAAATTAGCCGGGCATGGTGGCGCATGCCTGTAGTCCCAACTACTTAGAGGCTGAGGCAGGAGGATTGCTTGAGCCCAGGAGTTTGAGGTTGCTGTGAGCTAGGCTGACTCCACAGCACTCACTCTAGCATGGGCAACAAAGTGAGATTCTGTCTCAAAAAAAAAAATTAAAAATAAATAAAAATAACTTTTAGATTATTGAAGCAATTGGACACTATGACGACTCTGATTTTTTTTTTTTTTTTTTTTTTACCTTTCTTCCTTTCTTAATTCCATTCTCTCTCCATCCTCTTTTCTGCTTGGCAACAATAGTAAAGGAAAGCAAAATTTAGGAAAATCACTTTATATTTACTTCCCTGATTTATCAATGAATTAGAAATGTTTAAGTTCTAATGTGCATGTGTGAACAAGACTGAGAATGAGAGAGCTTGCACATGGGAGAGAGAAAAGGGGACACAGGGATTCCAAAAGTAGAAGGAAAAGGAAAAGTATTAGAAAGATGATTTCTCTATGTGAAATATAAAATGTTTGTTTTGCTATAGGAAAATATAATTGAGTTTTTTACTAGAGATATTCTATAGTAATGGATAATTCATTTTTATTAGAATATATTCATTTTTGTATAACTTAGTTATATTTGAGGCATACACATTCTAAACCAGATCTCTTCTTTATTGCTTTATGCTCCAGCTTGCATTAATGCCTTTAGAAATTTTTCTTAACAACATCTATGAACGTGCTATGAGAGGAGATCATCTAAGTCTTGAATCGTGCACCTTTAAATTAAACAAAACATAATGTACAAATTATGAAAGGGATAATATACAATTATTTAATGTATCAGAAATCCAATTTCTTGCTTTTTTCCTCCTTTTTCTTCTGACAAGCTTCAAGAACACTCTTTTCTATTGGTACATGATTTGCACATTGGTAGCTTCCAAATTACATTCTCTCCCCCCTGTTTGTTTTTCTTTTTTGCCTCTTATCATATCATTTGTTCACTATTCAAAATATATTTGATAATATTTAAGCAAAGAAATATTAGCATACGTGATGTTCCCTGTCCTACATTACCCTTTCTTCTTTCTTTGACAATTTGTTCCTTTCAAGTGCTATGGTTTTTAAAAGGGGAGGCTTCACTAAAGTGTACCCTGGTGTGCAACCAGTCAATGTGAATGTAGGAGAGCACTGGTGTGGTGTCAGAAATGTAGAAAAGGGAAGCAAGGGAATAGAGTGCACACTGCAAATATGCAGAATGGTAAGATGCAAGATTATCTTCTTTAAGTTGAAAATCATTTATGGCAAGCCATACTTTATGCAGCAATCATGTTTGATTGGGAAAACAGCTTCTGACTTATGCTACACTGTGATTTTTCTGTATTTTTTTTCCATATGTGGATGGGAATTGCTCACAGAAAACATGTAGTTAACAGGAGGAAGTTTCTCATTCAGTTAATGTTTTAAAAAAATCTTTTCTCTAATTTTCATCTTGACTTATTGACAATATGAAAACAAAACATGTATTCTTTCTTTATATCACATCAGAATAAAAACAATAAGAAACATCTTTATAATTTTAATACAAGCAAAGAGAATTGTAGTTGTTATATATCTGCTTTCCCTTAAAATATAGTCTAAATGCAAGAATGACATATTTCTCATTCCTTTCCTAAAATATATTTCAGTTACCAGTTGATATTGAATGCCCTTCCTTTGTGTATATGTTTTTGTATGTGTACAAACACATACATGTATTACAGGCATATGGGTGGATAAAAGAAATAATTAAAATAAATTCTCAAATCTAGCCTCAGAATATAATAGTTTTGATATCATGAAAGGCTTCCAAATACTATTTAATTATACACTATATATATATATAATACTTCCACCAAATTCCATACCACCTAAGTATATTAAGCTCTGTGTAATGGCTTGAAAATAAGAATATCATTCATTAAAACTTTACTCCCTAGAATGATTTATATTCACTTTTCATTACAAAGTTATAAGACATACATAGAAGAAATGCTATTTTATTTGCCTTAGACAATACTTGAGATCTGTTTTATCAGTGGAAAAAATTCATTTGGTTATCCTTCATAGTAAATTTTGTTATGAGAAAAATTATGTTAAGCTTTTAAAAGTTGCCCAGGTATTTATGTGCTTGGATAACCACAAAAGTACTTTTGTTTAAGATCTCCTACATGACATGCAAATGGTCTTCATAAAGCAATGCTTGATTTACCCTATTTTAAATTAAATTCCTATGACTTTTTGTCAGTCCACTGGATAGGAACATGGAAACTGACATATTGAATCAGTCCATTGTTCCATCAAGCAGACTATTTTGCTTCCAATAATAGTCTATAAAATGGGACTTTAGAGAAAAATAAAGTATATTGCACACTGTGAATTATGAAAGATCTTACCTAATGTTCCTGATTTAGTGCCATGTAGGCATTTCATTGTGAACTCTAAGGTCAGAACATTGCAAAATTTTTACATTTTCTTTACCATGGAAGTACTTCAAGTGCATTTCTTATTTTCAGCTAAAAGCAGTTTATGTGATAGTTTAAGGTTTTTCACTGTTATTAGATTTTATATTTATTATGTTATAAAAATGGTACATTTCCATACTGAATTTAATTTTATATATTCTGTAAAAGTCTGCTTTCATTGTTTTTAATTGTGACTATTTCTTGGAAATGTTTATATGGCTCTGAGTAGCTTTGACTACTCTGAATTGAGCAGTATCCATTTCAGTTCATCTTGCCTATGACTAAAAGGTTGGCTGCTACTTCAATCAACATAATCGAAGAACATCTGCCTATGTTAATTGTAAGACAGGCTTAAAATATAGGTGGAAAATTGAGGAATATATGTCTCGGGCCATCTCAATATATTTGCCTCTGAGATTTTGTCAATACATGTTTATTTTAATAGCAAGAAATGACATTAAGCAAAAGTTGAAAGTTTTCATAACTTACACTAACATTGACCTAGGCTGCGCTTCACCAATTACACACCATTCAGCTCAAGCAGCACTCAATTTTAGATCCTGGAAACAGAAGCTAAGTGACTTCACTTCTCATATTCTAGTCACACACACACACACAAAAATGGTTTTCTACAGTCTTATATTGAGAGCTACTTGAAAGAATAATGGATACTTACATGAGAGATACTTATATGGAAAAAGTAGATGTAATGCATTTTATTTCTGGACCTGAATTCAGGTGCAGAAAATAACTCTTATGAATACAGAGTTAACTTTTCTCACAGAATTACTGGAATAAAAATATGCAGATATTTTTTCCTAGAAATTACATCATACTGTCATGCTCTGTTCATACCATAATTAAGGTCAAGGAATCTGAAAATATATGATTGTTTTAATCTTACTACCTTTGGGTGAGGTCTGGTAAGACTAGATACATGTCAAGAAAGAGACCTAGAAAGTTTAAAAGTTTTATTTCACTCACAGCTCCTTGGGGAGAACCCAGTACACCAGGCAAGGACACTCAAGGGTCAAAAGGCAGAGAGAAATAGGGGAACTGTCAGTGCACCTTTTAAAGTGTATAATTTAAAAATATATAAGTACTCCAGTTGTCTATAGGTGAGTCACAATTTGCTTACGCATGGTTAATAGGCTAAGTGTATGTTAAGCATCAATTTACAGAAAATATAAGTATGGTTGATACAATTATATACCTGTCCTTAAACATCATTATTGTTTTAATGATGAACATGAATATAATTCATATATAAATTAGAATTTGAATTTATCATGAATTTTTAAATTAGCTTTCATTAGCTTCAAGCATTGTCCCAGTAAAAGTTCCTTTCTATTTTTACCGTTACCTTCTCAATTTGACTCAGAAAAATGTACATATAATTAATGCCTACAATTAAGAACATATAGAGGCTACATTAGATAATTGGTGAAAATGCCCCAATGTTTTCAATTATAATATTTATGTCAATTATAAGATTTATTAGCAGATTCTTCCTGGGTCCTGAGTGCACCATAATAATTTTTTCAATATATAAACATATGATATCTTAACTTGTTCGGCAGAGGCTGAGTTGAGCTAATTCTTAACATATTAAAAAGTCACAAAAAAGTGATACAATTGCATTAATATAATAAATACTGTATGAAAATCTCAGGTTAAACTTTAAAAGAATTAGTATACATTTAGCCTTCTAAAATAGAAAACCAAAGTTAAGTAGTGACCGATAGGGAACCCAGAGGTTTTGTTTTCTTTTCCTTTCTTGTATCTTATTTTATTATTCTTAAAAAAATATTATTGGGAAATTGATTTAAATTGAGATTTTCAGCATAGGAAGGAAATAAAAATGTAGTACTTTAAGTACCTAAGAAGGCAATTCCTTCCAACCTTATTCATTTATTTTATTTATGCTCTACAGTGACTATAGACTGAGTTCACTATAGAGTTCCAGACTATACTATATGGAATAGTTACCATAATACTGAATTAAAGACTATCTTCATAGCATTTAAATTTTAACAGTCCATGTGCTTTGTGCCCTTATGCAACTTTTAAGCAGGATGAGTCTGATAAATTTGTAAAACCTATTATGATGGTTCCTGTGCCTGCTTCTCCACCCTCATCTTTTGCCTCTTTCCTTTTTGATCAACAAATTCAAGCTGTGCCCTCTTCTTTGCCTTCATAGGCACTGTCTCTGCCCTCAGACTCTACCCTACTTCCCACTCCCCACTCTTTTTTCCTACTCTGGCTGGTTGATGATCCTTCAGATCTACCTAAAATGTCCGTTCTTCAGAATTGCCCTCAAACTATCTTTTCTGTAGAAGATTCTTTCTCTTTTCTATCATGGTACTCCATTAGATTTTTTGGTGACATCATTATTTTAAATATTGTTCATACATTATTTTTTGCTTGATGTTGTCTTCCTTACAACATGATAAATTCCATCAGGGCAAGGAGTGTTTATGACACTGTAAATTTGGGGCTTTGCAAAGTGCTTGGCAAACAGTACACTTATTGTGAACCAATGAGTGAAAGTTACTAAAAGAGAAAGTGTGGGGAAAAAATTAAGTAAGTAACTCATTCTTTGAGATATGCAGCTATTAGTCTGTTTATTGAAAGGGGGGACAAGTCTATTAAAATATTCTATTTAAAGGGATTTCTTCCTTCCCTCACACAAGGGGCAGGGTAGCATTCTAAGTGAGTGAGTTCCTCCACTGATCTAGGCTTTCCCTTGAGTTGGCTTCCCAAGGTCCAGACTAGCATGCTGATGGTGACAATGCAGAGCGAACAGAGCCAGAACATCAGTAAATCTATTTTGTCTCATTTGCAATTATGTTCTCCAATTTCTTTCATACATAGGCATTATTTTTTGCTCTCCATTTTTCTGATTCCTCTATCCAACTATTAACTCATTCTGTACAATTAGCAGTATTGAAAGAAAACTATATGCATAATATAGTGTTAATATACACAAAAAGAAAACAATTAAAGTAAATGGTATTGACTCGATGGTCTTATGATGCGTGAGTAAGTGAAGTACTTAGATTTGATAAGATTCAGAAGATTCAAAAAGCTCCTAGAAATCTGGTTTAAATTTGTCTTAAATGAAATGCCCTGTGCATATCTAACTGTGAAGTTCTTTCTGTGATTAGTATACATTCTTTTTTAAAACTTTCAAAAATTTGTGATCCCCTGTTAGTCAAAGATCCTGTATGCTGCATAGCAGCTCCTGGACTAGCCATATCTTGTATAATTAATTTCAAGATAATAACTGATAAAGCCTTTCTAACAGACTACCAGTGTGGAAAAACATAAAAATGTCTTCTAAGAATGTTCCAAACATAAAAATGTGTGCCTTTCTAACTATAAATTGAAATACAAATAAATCTAGACAAAAAACAATACATGAACTTCCTTATATCCTTGGAGAAGTTCAGGAAAGTACAGCTGCAGAGTGCCCACCTTAATGACCAACTACTAATTGGGATACAATCTTGTACATAGTCTGAGGATGATCTTTGGAAGTTAGAATTGTTTATCACAAAGATAAGAGTCTAAGAAAAATTCCAACAAAACATCATGAAACAAAGACATGTTAAACGAGTACTAAAAAAATTTAAAATTTAAAAATATCTAGAGAAACATGACACTGGAAGACTCAATATTGTTAAAATTTCTATTCTTCCCAATGAGGTATATAAACAACACAATTCCAATGAAAATTCCAGCAGTATTTTATGAAATTGATGAGATCATTTTGTAATTTTTATGACAATGCAAAGAGGTAGAATTGTAAAAAACATTCTTCAACAACAACAACAAATATTTGGAAAACAAACTACCTCACTAAAGACTTACTATAACACTCCAATAATCTTTAGTGGTGTCAGCATAAGAATAAGCAAACATAACAATGGAGTGGAAGAGTCTAGATAGACTGATTCATACACAGGAAATTGAATTAAAACAAAGGTGCTACATCAACCTAATGTAGAAAGGACACTCATTAAAACAAATAATGATAAATGCAGTTGATATCTGTATAGAAAAAAGGGCCTCAAACCTACCTTATATTACACAAATAGTAATTCACTATGAGTCATAAACATAAACATATAAAGAAAAACCATAATGATTCTAGAAGAAAATACAAAGCAATATATTTATAATCTTTGGATAGTCAAAGATTTTATTGATCAGAGAGAAACACTCACTAGTGGATAGGATAAAAACACATATGAAATTAATTAACAAAATTAATAATATCAGCTTATCAGATAAATTAATAGGCAATGATAGACTAGCAAATATTGCTTTACTTATATCTGTCAATGTATTCAAATTGACAATATATAAAAAAATAATTATAAGTTATCAGTAAAAAGACAACTGAATAAAAGGGACCAAATAGTGAAGGGACACTTCATAGAGGAAAATATACACATAGTTAATAAACACATGAAATGATACTGCACATAATGTCACCTGAAAATGTCCATTAAAAACACAATTAGCCGGGCGCGGTGGCTCACGCCTATAATCCTAGCTCTCTGGGAGGCCGAGGCGGGCGGATTGCTGGAGGTCGGGAGTTCAAAACCAGCCTGAGCAAGAGCGAGACCCCATCTCTACTATAAATAGAAAGAAACTAACTGGCCAACTAATATATATAGAAAAAATTAGCCAGGCATGGTGGCTCATGCCTGTAGTCCCAGCTACTTGGGAGGCTGAGACAGAAGGATCGCTTGAGCCCAGGAGTTTGAGGTTGCTGTGAGCTAGGCTGACGCCACGGCACTCACTCTAGCCTAGGCAACAAAGCGAGACTCTGTCTCAAAAAAAAAAAAAAAAAACACAATGAGATATGAAACCCACTAGTGTTACTAGAATCCAAAAAACTAGCTGATGAGGAAGATACAAAATTACTGGAATTCTTATAAATTACAACTAATAGCATAAAATGATAAAATTATTTTGGAAAAACTATTTGACAATCCCTTGTAAAGTTAAACATTTACATATTCTGTGACTAAACTGTTTCATAACTAGGTTTTTTATGTAAGATAAATAAAAACATATGTCTTCAAAAGAGTTTTGTTAAATGTTCATAGCACCTTTAAAAGTCAAAACTGGAAACAACACAAATGTCCAACAATGGAACAAAGGATAAGTAAGTTGTGGTTTGTCTATAAAATGGATTACTACTCAACTTGCCAAAGAAAAATAACTACTTATACAAAACAGTATACATCATGCTTGCATTGTGTTTGTCGTGGCCCGATTGCAGGATGGGGATGACACACAGAACACATATATAAAACACAGATAGACAAAATTGGCCGCAGTCCCAGAGAAGTAAGGACACAGAGACAAGAGACGGTTGGAGACTTCAGCACTGTAAGTGCCAGTCGTTTTATTTTTATACTGTTTTATTTTTATACTTATTTTATACTTAATTGGGCAAACATTCCGAAGCTATTTTCTCATACCGGCTACTTTCCCAGCCACTTTTTGGTATGTGACTTCCCACAGCCAACAACACCTGCTTCTCCAGTCAAAGCATCAAAAGATGGCCTTCCACAAGACATGGCCTTTGATGTCTGACACTGCTTGCAGATAACAATCTCCGCTCGAGTGTGAGACCACAAGTCCTTGGCCGTTTTGCAGCACCTGGCTCCACGTGCAGGATACCAGACAACCTTGGCTCGCATGCGAGACCACAGGTCCTTGGCCATTTGCCCAGGGAAACAGTTCCTTCGGCGGATCAACAAGCCACGTCCTACCAATTGTGGGAACGAGCAATGGGTCTCGGCCAATCTGACCCAGGGACAGCTCGCCTCAGCTCGCTTCAGTGTTTATTAAAAGAAGCCAGACCCAGAAGACTATGTAAGAAATGATTCTATATAATAGGAAAAACTTGTATGTTGTTATAGAAATTATAAAGTACTTATTCAGGTAAGGAGGGAATCAAATGTTTTATATGTTCATTTGTGTGATGTTATATGACAATTTAAAATAAAACTCATCAAATTTAACATTTCATATCTGTGAATTTTATTATAGGTTAGTTATACCTCAAAAATATAAAACATAATTAAGAACCTTTTTCATATATTAATATGGAAATATTTTTAAATGTACAATGTGCAAGCAAAGGGATAGAAAATGGTACTTTATACCCACTGCTTTGTATAATGAAATGGGAAAATAAACATATATTCCTATTTGCTTAATTTGCTTGCTTATTTAATAAAGAAAAACTCTGGAAGTTTATAAAGAAGCCAGTTAGAAGTTGTTACCTCTGAAGAGACAGGTAATGAAGTATGTAATGAAGTGGATGGGGCAAAAGGCTTAACAATGTTATTTATTTTAAGATTTTTACTGTATACACTTCTGTTGTTATTATTTTTGGAATCATGTGAATGCATTAATCAATTAGAAAAATAAAAAGAGGGAATACGTGGTAAACAGCATTTTATGAGACATTCCTTAACATTTTAACAGCTTTGAAAAAAATGATTTTATAGTTAGATTGGTCCATTAGTTTGATGTTGCTCAAGGAAATATCTTTGATAAAAGAAGATAAGATCAGAAATATCATATTGCTCCCTTAAGAAATTGTAGACCCCTTTATATATCACAAGTAATATATATGATTGAAAGGCTGAGATTTAGTTAGCTATAATGATTACAAAGTAGGGATAAATATTAATAAAGCATGATCATTTTCAGCCTTTGTTTTCTTGTTGTTTATTTTAATCAATAGCATATGAACTGTGATTATAATATTTATGTTTAAGTATTCTAATTAAAATTCTGCTGAATGTTGTAGGAAAAATACAAAATGCTAATGCTGTAAGAACTAATTTGCACTGATTATAGCTGCATGAAGAAATCATAAAAGAAAAATAATTTTTAGAAAGCATTTGAAATTATCCCTACTGTTCCCCTTTAACCATCATCAAACAATAAAGTGTACACAATGAGAAAATTAACAAGACTACTTTTGTAGCAGCAATTCAATTTAATCATGACTATTTGTCACCCAAATGTAACAAGATATTTATTTGTCATCACTACATATATCTCTATGCTGATGCTTTAATTTTTAAATATGCTTAATATTTAATCAATATTATATGTTTGGGAAATCTATGAACAGGATAAAATTTAATATATTTCATTATATAATTAAAATATATAATAGATCATATGCTTTCAATAAACAGTAACAAAAGAACATTAATATACATTGTTTAGTATCCCATATTAAATAGTCTGACTATATCTGAGCTATTCACATTGGCAAAATATGTTATTCAATATTTCATTAAAACAAATCTCTCTTTCTCTCTCTCTTTTTTTGAAAGTGTACTACTCTTGATGTAGGGCAACCAATGAATAAAGATGAAGAGGGAATTATTTTCTCTTCTTGGTCAGTAATTCTTTACATAATATATATTATATCATTCTCTAGTCCAGGTATATCAAGTATTATTTTTATAGAAGTTATGTTTTTGCTTATTTCATATTTTCCATGTAGCTAATAGTAATATTCAGTCACCCAAAAGTTTATAACTCCCTAAACACTTGCTGGATTTATCAATGTTTTTAAGCCATTCAATTTTAGTATATTTTCCACTTTAAGTTTTTCACTGTCAGTCCTCTGCTTTCTTTCATCTTTTAGCCTTTTTGCATCCTGCAATTTTTTTAGTCCATGAAATTTCATGAACAGTATTGTGTGAAATTTTTCAAGACCCAAGTTTAGAGAGTTCTAATATAAATAGTGAGCAATAATTTTTATATCTCTCTTCTTACACATTGTTTACTAGTATATGACAAAATAGCAATGCATAACTCTTTTAAGTTTCTCTCTCCCCTTCATTATTCACCATGATCTTGATTTTTCTTTAGAAAAGCATGCTTTTCTTACTTTCAATCGAATTTTTGCCAGGGTGTCTTCACCTGCTTGTCTTCCTTACCTTCTCCATAAGAAGCAGCTACTGCAAACCTGGACAGAGAGTACAACTCTGAGATTTCCTTGAAACCACTGATAGAAATTTAATTCTTCCAATGAAGTTGTTACACTGGTCAGATAAACCCAAAGTTGCCAGTGTTCCTGGCAGAGACAATGCTTGCCTGCATGGGAACAACACTCAGTTCATCCCCCACATATAAAAAATATCCACAGGATTTTTTAAATTCAGGATTTAGTGAAGGAAAAGTTTAATACAGAATAACCTAACCCACACTATGTAAACATAACTAACAGTTTAATATACAAAAGTTCTAAAGGACAAACGCTGACTGGGTCCTGATATCCTACTCTAGTTAGTCTTTGCAAAAGAACTAGGGAATATCTTAACTGGTGTGGTGAAGAGATAATTTTTGTATTGATCTGAGCTTATCTCTCTTTCATGAATTATTGTTGTTCTAATTTTACTTCATCTTGTCAAAGTTAGAAATTCTGGAATGTTCATCTAATTACTATTTCAGTGTTATGATGATAAAGATTTAACTTCTGCTTATGAACTTGCTGAAATGACTTGCTTGAGCCTTGATACTTGTTAACCTCAGTAATGGTTGGGTAAAGATGAAACATTGTTTTTCTAAACTAAGCTTATTTGGATAATTTCTCATATTTGGAGTTCAAATTTTTCTGCTTTGACACCTGAATTATTTATAACTTTCTTTGTATCCTTTATTCCAGAGAGTTAAGAGAGAAATAAAAGCCCTTTTGGCATAAAAGTCTCTTCCTTGGAGTAATACCTGCCTACCTCCACCTTCCCATTAGAGCAGTACTGAAACCTTTCTACACAATATAATCAAAAACACTCTTGTACATTTTAGCCAGGATTTGCTTTGGGGCCAAATTTGCTTAATCTGTTTGCACCAAACACCAAATGTGTTATATGTTACCATTATATAGAATATGGAATGATCTAATTTAGCTGAAGTACTCTTCCCTTAGACCCTTCAATCCACTAGCAAGGGACAGAATCTCATTTACTGTACAAAGATTTGCCCAAGATGAAAATCTAATTAACTAGCTAAGAAGGAATAAGTCCCTACTAAATATTGACTAAGTGTAATATTGATGAGATTGGTAGGTTCCTTTCTACTTTTACTTAGGCTTATCCTTTTAAAGAGGCAAAAGGACAAAGCAAATCTGTGGGGCAGGAAAAGTTGTTAAAATTATACAGAATCAACAAGGAGCTGGAGTAGTACTAAGGCATTCACTTCTTCATCTGAAGTCAATAAGATGTATTAATAGTTGAAACAATGTCTGGGATGAATGCGAGTTTATTTTGTAATGTTCAAAATAGAGATGATAAAAGTCAATTTGCAAACATTGGGTCATGATGGTACATAGAGTAGATAGGGATATTGCTGAGAAGAGGGGAAATGGTTAGTTACATTCAGAACAGTTGGGTAGGCCAAACCCTCTGTATCATACCATGTAAGCTCTATCCTTAGTGAGCTCAAACTTCTGCAGTAGGTCATTCCTCCTGTCATATAGAGTATCAATGCAGAATGATGAGTCTTATATACCTGAGCTGACTGATTTGCATATATTGCTTACTTCCTTTTCTTCTCCATTAATTAATATTAATTTTAACAAATCCTTGCATTCTGTCTTTTCTTCAATATTCTTTAAAGTATCTCCTAGTATTAGAAATGTTCTGTTAACATACTATTCTAGGATTTTTATATTTCATCACATCACAAAAGTAAAATTTTAGAAATTGGAAAAGACCTTAAGGATATGATATTTTTTTTCACTTTTGCATTGAGATACAATCACATGTCATAAAATCTACCTCTTTAAAGTGTAAAAGTCTGTATTTTTTAGTATATTTACATAGGTGTATAACAATCACCATGATCTAATTTAAGAACATTTTTCTCATCACAAAAATAAACCTCATAGCTATTAGCACAAATTTCCCATACTATTACACCATTCTAGTAAATTTCAATTGGTATCTCATTGTGGCTTTGATTTGAATTTTCCTAACACCTAGTGATGTTGAGTATATTTCTGTGTGCATATTGGAAAGCTATCTATCTTCTTTGGGGAAACATCATTTAAGTAATTTTCCCATATTTTAAATTCAGTTATGTTTCTTTATTTGTCTGAGTTGTAAATGGCCTTTGTATTTTCAGGATATTAGACCCTTACTAGATATATGATTTGCCTATATTTTCTCCTAATTTGTGGGTTGTCTTTTTTTCATTTTTAAGTTTTTAAGAAAATTTAGTTTTTATGGATACCTAATATTTAATATTAACTATTATTAACTTACTGTGCTACCAAACACTATATTGTCTTATTCCTTCTACTGTATTTTTGTACCCATTAAGCATTTCCTTTACCCCTCTTAAACCCCCCATCTTTTTTGCCTGGCTTATTTCAATTAACATAATGCCCTCTAGTTCCACCCATGTTGTTGCAAATGGCAGGTTTTCATTTTTATGGCTATATAATATTCCATTGTATATAGGTACCACATTTTCTTTACCCATTCATCCATTGATGAACACAAGGGTTGATTCCATATCCTTGCTATTGTGAATAGTGCTGCAATAAGCATGGGATTGTATGTATTTCTTTGTTATATACTGATTCCTTTCTTTTGGATATATACCCAGCAGTGGGATTGCTGGATTACATGGTAGGTCTATCATTTCCTTGATAGTATCTTTTGAATCACACAAGTTTACAATCTTGGTGACATTTATTAAAATTAGATAAATTTTATTTAATTTTCTCTGGACCAGGCTGGCTTGGGTGAGCATGGCCTCAGACTCCACAAAAGCTGGTAAGGTATCTGTCTTGGCAGGGGTCAAATGTCCTCTCCCAAGTTTCTGTATAAAGCCATCATAGAGGAGATGGAGCGGTTGAAAGGGCCCAACCTAGCTAAGAAGTCTGCTTGTGCAGAAGGGGCCATCTGAGATTCACAATCTGGCTGTCAGGAGCAGATTTTGCTCTTCTCCCCTGCTCTGCAGTCTCCATTCCGAATCTTCCAGCAGACAGAACATGAGCTTCCCCATGATGGAACTTTGGACCGGGAGCTTCCCTGTCCAGGATCCTGCCCCGGGTTAAAGCCCAGCCTTCTTGTAGGGGGAGAGGTGCTCCATGAGTGAGCTATGACTGGGATCCATGATGCACTCTTTTCAGTTCTGCCCATGTGGGCTCTGTCAGACTCTGAGACCGGTTCACAAATATCCCCTCTGTTCCCCTGAGCAACATCATTGAGTCCTGGGGATACGGGATCTGGCCTGAAGGCCTGTCCCAGGTCCCTAAAGATCAACTCCTGACTGTAGCAAGGAGATGTGTGCTGTTCCTGAGTTGCCTATGTGGTGCTTGATCGGGTTTGATGTCCCTCTGCTTTGGGATGTGCTCTGCTCTGATGCAGCAGCCAAGAAAACAGCACCGGGGAAGGCCACTGAGCAGGGAGCTCACAGACTAAGCACCCTTTAGTCTGCTGAAGGTCTTTAAGAAGGAAAGTTTGAGCTCCATTCTCTGTGAAAGCCCCAGTGTGGTGGATGCACCAACAGAGAGGGAGCAGCTCTTCCTGAGAGCCCCAGCTCAATTATCTCTCTACGCAGCCACGGGAGGGGAAGAGAAAGATGAGAAAAAAGTCTGGATGGAGGAAAGCTCCACTCTGGTCATCTCTGTCCCTCTCTCTGGAAGGCAGCCCACCTGGAATGTGCAGGCTCTGTTGTCATGAAGAAGCCTTGAGACCCATCAGCTCCTGTGGCTCCTGCAGCCTGGGCCCAAGGTGGGAAATGTTTCTGTGGGAACAATGAGTTGAAAACTGAGGGGCTGAAGCCCCTGGGGATGACAAAAGCACAAGATGAGTGGAGAAGCAATATGGTGCCTGATATCTTGGCTCGAGTCTGCAGTAAACAGGAAGTGACTCCAAGGGGCCTGGCAGTCTGGTGCTTTGTCCTCAAGAAGCTTCCAGTTCACTGGTGGCAGCAGCTTTTGGGCTCATGAGGGTAGAAAGGCTCTCCAGCAACTCAGGAGCCTGCCGACTTCCAGAGATGTAAGGGAGGGAGAAAGAAACCACCCCACCTACCCTTTTTGCTAGACTCCAAGCCTCTCAGGGGTTGATCTCTGATGGTGCTCCTTGTTCTGCTCCACAACTTCTTCCTGTGGAATCTCTGGTAGGTTCTGGCACTTTTCCCTCAGAATTACACCTGATCTATGTTTGTTTTTATTTCATTTTCATCTAAAACTTTTTGTTCTTTCTGAGATGAGCTGGCAGCTGATGTCAACCATCTTATCTATGCTTCCCTCAGTTTCTCTATTTATTTATTGATTGATCGATTGATGGATTAACTGAGACATGGTGTCACTTTGTTGCCCAGGCTGAAGTGCAGTGATCATAGCTCACTGGATCTTGAACTCCTGGGCTGAAGCCCAGCTTTATCTTTTTTTTTCCTAAATGTTCACTACCTGCTGTAAGCCTTTGATTAATTTTCAGAGTTTGAAAAAATAATCTGATTTAACCATCTTTGCCCCTTTTATGTGGACCAAAGTTTCAGATGCCCTCTTTCTAGCATTTTTACTGATGTTATCCAATTACCTTCATTTGTAAATTGCAATATCATTAGCCAAAGGCTTAAATAAGTTGTCCAAAACAGATAGGTAATATCATCTAATCAAATCCCATCCACAAAATGTGTGTGACACACAAAATTCTAAAATTATGTACTACTATTGGCCTTCTGGAGGAAACTGCCCATGATTATAAAGAACCATACTCCACATACTGTGTCAATCCAAATTCTATACCTTTGACATACTTTGGGGGAAAAAATAACTTGCACTTTTTTTTTTTTTTTTTTTTTTTTTTTTTTTTTTTTTTTTGAGACAGAGTCTCGCTTTGTTGTCCAGGCTAGAGTGAGTGCCGTGGCGTCAGCCTGGCTCACAGCAACCTCAAACTCTTGGGCTCCAGCGATCCTTCTGCCTCAGCCTCCCAAGTAGCTGGGACTACAGGCATGCGCCACCATGCCCGGCTAATTTTTTATATACATATCAGTTGGCCAATTAATTTCTTTCTATTTATAGTAGAGACGGGGTCTCGCTCTTGCTCAGGCTGGTTTTGAACTCCTGACCTTGAGCAATCCGCCCGCCTCGGCCTCCCAGAGAGCTAGGATTACAGGCGTGAGCCACCGCGCCCGGCCATGCACTTTTAAACAATATCAACTTGATTACAGTTTTCCAGAAAGTCAGTAAGTATGATGAATTGTGCTATATGGACTTTAATAGTATATGTCCATTCTGTAATTCTTTGAGAATAATGTTATAGAATAAAAGGTAAAATCTTTCTTTTAGTTTTCTTACTTTCCACAAATGATAT
Organism: Microcebus murinus; assembly: GCF_040939455.1. Lineage (NCBI taxonomy): Eukaryota > Metazoa > Chordata > Mammalia > Primates > Cheirogaleidae > Microcebus > Microcebus murinus. The sequence goes on from NC_134114.1 coordinate 62,489,327, forward strand.
ATAGACTCTTTTCTGAATTGCTTGGCCTTTCCATTAAGTGTGATAGGTAACAAAGGTGTGTGGTTTCCATTTTCTAAAAGAGGGACTTGGAGTATGAATAGATGCTGGTCTAATTGCATTCCTCTTTGATTGCATTGGAGTGGCAGGCATTCTTTATTTCACAATGTGGAAAGCATATGTGATGATTGAGATTGGACTGACAAGAAGGAAAAATTCGAGTTGTGATTTCTCTATTAAGCAAAGATCTCTTCAGAAAGCAGAAGAGATTAACAGATCATAACATTAGTGCTCTATTTTTCAAGGCTCTAGACAATTTCTAGATATTCTGGTTCAAAACTGCAAACTCTTTTCTATCATTTCATAATATCAACAAAAGGCCACAAAATATTTCTATCATTGCTAGTTAATCTATCTATAGAGACAATGGTTGCCAAATTAATATATTTAAAAAGTAGAATAATGAAAAAGATACATTTTTATAGTCATATAATTTTTATGAGTATAAAATATTCTTCTCACATTAACTTTATTGAAAACATTGATTATAATTTGCATATTTAAGGATATATCTCTAACATTATGCTAGTACTATCGAGTCACACAACCTCTCTTGTCCTCTCTTCTTAATTTTCCACACATATTTTGAACTTTTTCGTTGCTGCAAGTACTGTTGATAAAAGGTGAATAAACTATATACTTTGGATTCAAGAAATTTACCTTCGAGCATAGGAGATATGGAAAATAACATATTCAACTTTAAATCCTCCCTGTATCTCTCTGGTTTCCCTATTTCAAATCCCTGTGGATATTTATTTCACATTCATTAAATACCATACATACATAAAAGCATTCATTAAGTACTCTTTCCTCTCCATTGTCCATTTTCTAAAGTTAGCTAGTTTACTTCTTTTAAATAATATTAAGATTATATGACATGCCACACACTGAACTAAGTAGGCTAATTTTTATAAGTGCACCTTTATACAAGTGCACCTATATAAAGGTGCACTTTTAACAATTTTATTGATGAACAATTGACTTTTAAAGAATTTAAGTAATGCATATGATAGGAATACTTTTAGCTTTAGCCAACAGAAAATTCAAGTAGTAAAGATTGATATATATTTTCTTAATAAGGAATGTCTCCAAATAAATAGTGGCTGGAATTATTTTAGCGATTCAATCATGTTAGTGTTAGAATCTATGCAATTATACTGGCCCTTTCCTCTGTTTCAATATAGCAGTCCTAGCTCAATTTATCAATTCTCATTCAGGCTCAAGGGCAAAAGAGGTCAAAGTAGCAATGCCTATCCCTTTCATTAAGAAAATAAAACTTTCTTACAAAAACCTCAATAGAGTTCTACTTTACTACTCTTTACCAGAATGGTGTCACAGTGCTACCCTTTGTTGCTCTTAATTCCACTAAAGTTTAGGAAAGTAAGTATCAGTTTCATCCATACAAAGTTTCTTTTTTCATAGGCAAAAAAACATCGTATATCATCAATTTTAAATCACTTAACCTGATAAGTATCCATTCTCCTTTTGACAGGCATTTAGTTTGCATCCAAACAGGTTAGCTATAAATATTTTCATGCAAGTTTTCTTACAAAAAATTTAAGATTCACTTTATACAGTGCCGTAAAAATGTATTTCTTATCATTGTGCACACAGAAAATAAGTTTATTTAAACATTACATCTGAGAAAACTGAGAACCTGCTCACAGGTGTTGGTGACTGGCCCTGCAGTGCTGGCTACCACAGGCACCACATCTGGCCTCTTTTCTGACTTATCAGGATATAATTTGCAGCACACCTGTTTGAAGTTTTGCCCCAGATAATATTCTGCACCTCCATTATAGTATTATTTTATTGCTAACTATTGGTCTACTATTATAGAAAAACTAAATTGTATCTTCTTTTTGGTTTTACTTTGTTTCTGTTCTTATGATAATAGAAAGCATTCACGTATTACTGATTCTGACCTAGGCACTTAGTAAGTTTTTTCCATGTATTTATTCATGTAATCATCACAACCCTACCATGACTTTATCCCTATTGATACAAGAGGGAACCAAAGTATATTGAAGTGAAGAAATGTACCCAATGTTTCTCAACTAGTAGAGCATGGATCCTGGATTTAAACTAAGACAGTCTGGCTTCCAACTCTCAGTTCTTAACCATTATGCACTATAGCTCTTTATTATTTTCTTTCATCTACTCCGCTTGAGTGGTGTTTGTTATGTCACATCTCCATTGTATACCCTAGAGGGATTAACAGCTTCCATTTTCCTAATTTCATAAGAGGACTATGTTTCTCACTGATTTCAACTCTTCTTCCTTCCTGCATAAGGTTTTGAGAAAGACAGAAATAGCCTCTCACCTCAAGAAGCTGGCTTGATAGTCACAGCTTGACTGTGTTATTCTCCTGTTAAACAACAATTTCATAAAACACTAACATTAGAAAAGACCACACCACCAATTCGATGCAACCAGACCACAGACCACTTCTGTAACCATGTCTGAACACACATGAAATATCATTGTTCAAGCACTCATGTGTGAAAACATACATACATGCACACACACACACACACACACGATAGGCATCCCCCATCCAGGCTAATATGAGTGACAATTGGTTATTTACTAGGCACAGATATAGCCTCTCTTCATTCTTCTTGCCTTCTAGATAAAATTATTAACATAACCAGTCATAGAATTTTCCTCACTCCCTTAGAACATCCAATCTATAACAAAAGCCTACTTTCTTGAACTCTCTTAAAAAGTATTTAGCACAAATCCAAATCCTACAATAAGCCCATTTTCATATTCTATTATTGAGACTTCCCAAGATTCTCCACTGCATGAGGTTTCCCTTACTGCAACCAGTCAATAAGGCCAACTGTAGGTGAATTCCTTCTGATCTTTGGCAAGAGAACATTGACAACATAAAGCCATAAATCAAATTTTAAATATTGCTTTGCTTATCCAATTACTCTTAAGTTCAAAATATTTTCATTGTGATTTAATATCATTTTTAAAATTTCTAATAGTATTTTTTCATTGAATCTTTTAGATATATGTTTTAAATATTTTTTTTTTATAAAGAACAAACAACTTTTTAAAATCTAATCTGACAATCTGTCTTTTAACTTGTGAATTTAGTCTGGTCATATTGAGTTTGACTGATATTTTAGAACTTTTTTCTTTATCACTATTTGTGATTTATACAATATTTACTAATTATTTTATGCTTCTTGATTTCTTTTTCCTTTCCTTTTATGGGGGGATAATACTTTATTCTAATTTTTCCTGTTCTCACTTGAAATGCAGAATTTCTGTATTTCTTTTATGTTGTACTCAACATTTGCTTTTTAAAATTAACAATAATTCTATAGTGCACTGTATAATGCAGTGGCCTTAGCATCCTTTACCATATTTTTCTTTAGTTAGGTGTGATATTATCCATAATTGCAGTTTTATTTCAAGTAATTAGAACTGTAGAATTCCAATTACCTTTCTCCTATCGTATCTATATTTTTGCCATGTATTTCAATCATGTCTCATTTCTTGTCTCCAAGTAAGACCTGATATAATGTTTTGAACTATCATTATTATATTTGATTTATCCATTGAATACCACTTTGTTTTATCACTACTATTTTTTGTGCTTTAGAAGACTTTGAGGGGATGACTTTCTGTCTACTTTCTATATAACCTTTGACAGTCTGTTTTATAAATGTCTCTTAGTGTCAAACTCACTCAATGCTTTCTTTATGCAGCATGGTGATGGGCTTAAGAGAATAGCCTCTGGCCCAGAATGCATCTGCATAGCCATAGCTCAGCCACATGTATAAGCTGAGTGGGCTTAGTCAAGTTATTTAATATCTCTTTCCCTAATTTTTCGTATTTGTAATGTTGGCTGTATCATCCTCATGATGATGATAATCATTATCCACTCCATGGAATTGTAGGAAGAGGATTAAACGTAAGTGCAAACTACATACAAATGCTGATAATATTTAAAACAAAGTCTTCCCTTGGCCTTCATGCTCAAATGATGGTTTATCAAGCTATGCAATTGAAGATTAATAGTTTTCTTCAACAGTTTTAAAGATACCCCCACATTATCCAGCTTTCTCCATTGTAGTGAAGCTTGCTATCAACCTAAGCATCATTTTTCTGAAGGCAATCTCTCTTTTCCCTCTGGATTTCTTTTAAGATTATCTTTTATTCATGACATTTGGTAGTTTTACTAAATTCTTTCTAGTTATGGCTTTCTCTTTATTAATGTACTTGAAAATTTGCTTTAAATACTTCATCTTTTCCAGTTCCCTCTATTATGTTAGTCAGGAATTATAATTATTAGTATGTCATTTTTCTTATTCTATCCATTCTATCTCTCAATCATCCTTTCATAGAAATTGCAATGCAGAATTTAGCTCATTTAGCCTCATTTTATGATAAAATGAAGTGATTTGTGAACTTTATAAAGCTGAATATTACATTTCACTATTACAGTATAATAATTATATTATAACCACAAATGCATCAAATAAAGTGTCAGAAACTTTCAAAAAGCAGAACTTCCAAAGAAAAATAGAAACACAATAATTATATGACACTTAAATCTCAATACATTTTAATTAAGAGGGGCAAAAACAGAAATTATATTAAAAACTCATTAGTTAGGCAGATTTAAGGGATATCTAACAAACTGTACCATAAAAAATGTTAAAAGATCTACTCTTCAGTGAAAAGTGACCATGTATTAGGACACAGAAAAATCTTGATAAATTCAAAGGAAATAATAGTAATAATGATTACAGATAATCTTTGATCACAATGATACAGAATTTTAAAAAAAATTTAAAAAAGAGACTACCATGTAGAAACCAAGAAATTAATAAGAATTAATATAAATTTCAGAAATAATTATGGACTATTGGAAAAATATATAATTTTTTTTTAAAATGGTGTTAAATTTTATGTCAAAACCTATGGGGCATAACTAAGGTACAAATTTGAAAAAAGTACTATTCCAGGGAAGAAGGAGAGATGAAAAAAAAGTCATATAAAAAAGGAGAAAAATAAGGGAATGTGTTAAGGGGTTGCCTGCCACTTGTTATCAACAACTGTTTATTGGATATTGTGACAGCTTTTTCTGGGAGGCTCTTTTAACTATAACTCAGAAAAGTCTTTTGGGGAGGAAGTGATAGTACCTATTCGCAGGCACAAAGCAGGACCCTGGTGTTTCAGGTCTCAGCAATCAGAAAATCTTAGGGTGATTGCTGAGAAAATAGAGGCACAGATATGAAAGTCAGCACAGATGGGTTTGAACTACAAGTGAAGTAAATTACTCTAGTGCTGAGCAAATGAGTGATCCATGTCCCTCGATATAGATGAGCCAAAGGAGTGGTGTCTGATTTACAGAGAAAATAAACAAATAAACAAACAAACCACTTTTCACAACTCTATGCCAACATATTTAAAAACTGGAAGAAATAGAAATTACTAAAATCTGAGAACGTTGAGAATATCTACTCTAAACAGATCAATTTCAAAAGAAGTCATTGAGAAAGTTATAAAAGTGCTCTTTGTACCCTCCAAGCTATCTCCATAAAGCTATCCCATAAAAAATGCTAGATCCAGAACTCTTGTCCTGTTTACTTCTGTTGTTAATCTTTTATTGGATACCAATCATTGTAAATTTGCCTTTGGGTACTGTTTATTTTGTATCCCTACATACTATCTAGGGACTACATACTTCTATTTAAGCAGAAGAAAATTCTACTTGGATTTTCTGGGAAATGTTATATCATTAAAAATAGTTTGAGCTTTTTGGCTCTCACTTTTCAGATTTGTTGGGTAGAATCGGAGCGAATTTTATTCAGTAGTAGAAAGTTAACCATCGAAAAAGAAAGTCTAGGGTTAATTTTCTACTACTGAAACAAGACATTCCTGTGTACTCCATCCATTGCCCCTTGAATTATGAGTTTGATACTTTAGATTTTTTAACCATTTTAGCAAGCATGAAATTGGTGTATCTCACTGAAAATTCAATTTAAATTTTCTTACCACTAACATTGCTGAGAACCTTTTTATGTTTATTGTCCATCAGTATATCTTCCATGTGAAAAATCAATTAAATATTTTGACCAATTTTAATGAGTTCTATTTTTTTATTATTGATTTGTAAAAGTTCTTCATATATTCAAGAAATAATTTCTTCATCATATATGTGTGGTGCAAATATTTTTCCTACTCCATTGTTTGCCTATTCATATTTGTATTGGTGTCTTATATTTTCATTGTTTTTTTAAAAAATTGATAAGGCTCAATTTGTGAATATGATTTGTGATTTTGTTTCATATATATTCTACTATCAAGATAATGAAATTATTTCCTATATTTTTTTCTAAATGCTTCATTTAAAAAATGTATAAAGACTACAATATTTCTATCTGGTAACATTTTCCTCTACTATAAAGAATTTAGGAATCAAATCTATAATCCATCTCTAGTAAGTTATATAACATCTAATGACATATACTTTGTGTACTGAATTTATCCCTCACTTTATACTTAAACTGTTTTCCCTAGACCTTATTTTTCTTAACCTTTTCGAAATCCTTCTCAATCAAAATACAAATATTTAAAAACATATTAAGCCATAAAAACCTTTTTAGATGGAATATACAGTGATAAATAATCATAATAGGTAAAGATTGATCAAACATTTAATTTAGTATATTTATAGAAAATTGATTCTCAAATTAAACCTAGACTGTGTTTTCCAGGCAAAAAATATATAACAACTTAGGGATATGAAGTACATTCATGCTATATGTATGCTTCTATTAGTATAAACAATCAAAGAGGATAAATCATGATATGATTAGAGTGGCTTATTATATGGGTGGATATTGAGTAGTTTTTTAATAGTAGTCAGAGACATATATAATTTTCATGGTATGGCTATTTTACACAATTAATTGTATAGTATGCATGTATTACCTGCTTAAAATATTTTATATTTAGAATATAAGTGCAAAATATATTGGGAAAAGTTGTTCTTCCAAATACTCCTAACTTTGAAAAAAATGAACTCTATAGAATTTGCTGCCTTGGGAGTTTAATCAGGTCTTAGTAAATGGGACTATTCATTATTTACCTACGATCCAGAACTAATTAACACTTCAAAGGAAAGCTAATACAGAAATTTTTTAAAATGATAAATGAAATCACTTGTCTCTGGGAACAATACTTATATGCTTCTCAGCCATTTTTATTCATATACTCATAACTTTACATAGAATCAAATGTTACTTTTATTTTCTCAATTTGTCAATAGTAGAAAAATAAGCCATAATGTTTTAAGTGCCCAGTATAAACTACCAAAATGATGTATTACTCTCATTTATGATGTGACTCAAAGCATTATAAATATGGAAAAACAGAGAAGTAAAAGAAAGCATAATATCCTTCCTTTTTTTAAACATTTTTTTTACTGTTAACCTTTGATATGTCAATTCAGTGGGCTGAAAATATCCATTAATGAGCAAATGTTAGCTTGTTTATAACTTCTATAGTACAAAGAAGTATGCAGTTTTAATTAATATATCAAAATTGACCACCTACTATGTGCCTGGTATTGATTAGAAAGCACCATATAGCATGTAAGTTTAGTAAACAATTTATATGCATTAAAGGCTTAACTCCTAATTAGAAGGGGTGAAAAAAATAGGAATAACAGAAAAGTACTAAGGAAATGCCATCAGTGGAGAAACAAATTCTGGCTGGGTCCGGGACAAACTTCACAGAGAAAATAACATTATCTGCATTCCAGAAAATAATTAACATTTTTTGAGATGTAGAAATAGAAGAAAGGGCAATCTGGCCTGGCACAAGTAAAATCAAGAAAAAAGTACATGAGGATAGGAAAGTCAAAATTATAGTGAGTGAGTGTAAATATTTCTGGTTTGTAATTGTGGTAGATGGTAACAAACTAAGAAGGAAGGATGTATAATACTGAACCCAACACAACACAACAAAAAAGACAGAGACAAAAGTATTTGAAAAATTCAAACAGATCAAATGCACACGTGTGTGCACACATGTGTGTTTGAGAAAGATCACCCTGTTCAAACAATATCAGCAATTATTCACTGAGTTCCAAAAACGACTACTATAGTAGTACTCATTTCACAAGCATCAATATTTTCAGTAGAGGAATCAAAGGAAACTTCAAGTAATTGGCTGCTATTTAACCACCTAGCAAATGAGGGAGCCAGGATTCAAATCAGGAAATACAACCACATGTGAACTTTCAACCACAAATTTATATAGTCTTCATGTGTGGGACGGGGTGGGTTTCAAGATTTTGTGAAGGCAAACTGGAGGTTACCAGGTCAGTTAAAAAGCTAATTTTAGAGTTAAGTCAATTGATATATTTGAAACAGGATAAAAGGCTGGAGATTCTAAAAGAAGAAATATATCCAATGTGGAAACAGGGAGAGCAGGACTTGGTGATCACAGGCATATGGGGCGAGAGGAGAGTTAAAAAAAGTTTGCATCAAATAATACAAAATGCTGCAAGAAATTTGAGTATAATGGTGAATAAGAAGACCATTGAAATTGCAATAAAGTTGTCACTGTCATTTGCTACTCTGAAAGGGTTTTCCAGTACACAAAGTCAAAACCAAATTTGAAGAAACTTTAAAATGGGGAAGAGGTAGTAAAAGCAAAAATATTTTATGTTTCAAATTATTGGACAGTGATAGAAAGGAAGATGGAATTTATAAAGTTAAATGATTGAAATCTTAGGGCTTAGGAGAATTGTATTTGCATGTTTGTGTCTGTGTTTTTCAGTTAGTATTACAGAGTTTTCATCCAGTGGAACAAATCTACCCTATGAGAGAGAGTGTATGCCAATACTTACAACTGATAATAGGATTAGTAGTAAAATTGTATGACTAAGTAATTCACAGTTCTGATAATTAATAATGCTAATTTAAATGCTTTTCTTAACTATTTTTGAAAAAATCAGCACATGCTATCAGTTGTCTGCTAGGACATGAGGGTGATTTACTATAAGAAAAAATGTTCAAGAAAATCCTAAAGTAATTGGTCATGTTTAATTGATATCTTTTAAAGACTTATTTTCACTTTTATTTGCTTACATAAAGAATTCAATTTTCTTTAAGTAAAACATTTTCAAATTTGAAAGATGAAATTAAAATGACAATAAATAGATTGTAATGAATTGTAAATGTATTGTGATCTTCTGTCACATGAACAGATATAAGCATCATGAATGTGGAGAATGAATAATGAAATCAAGAAAATAAAGACTTGAGAGTGTCCATAGTAGGACAAGATTATGGAGATGTCAAAAACACAGGTGAGAGACTTCAGTCCTAGAATAATGGTACTGAATTCTCTTCAATTGGTACAGGAAAGAGGGAAGAGGAAAAAGGTACTGACTTAGAAATTATTCCTAATGTTTAAATGACTCTACTCTTATTATTGTATTAAGCAATCTTCTTTATTTCACTACTCCAAGCAAGAGCTGTTTTTAACTGCCTATGACCAGTGCCATTCTTGCTATATTAGTATAGGATAAGTAGTGGTTGACTTAATATGAAATATGAAATAATTCTTGCCAAATAATATGTGTGATCTCATTGTATCTGCAATTTCTCACCCTCATGTTGCCATTTCATTGCTTGCTAAATAGAATCTGTAACACTTAACCTCTCTGTGTGAATCTGTTCCTTTATGTGTCAAATAGGTATAATAATACTCATCCTTCTCACAAGGATGTTTTAAAGAATAATTAGCTAAGTGCTTGGAAAATAGAAAGGCTATATAAATGCTAAATATTCATATTCATTAACAGTCTGTCTTAAAATAATACAATCAAAGTAATTCCAGAGTAATGGAAAACATGGGTAAGCTCTTTGCTCTTTATGGCATAAGATGTCCTTGTGCTGATACCTTTGTATTTTCTCCAATTGTATTTTCATTCTCTCTCTCTCTCTCTCTCCCTCCCTCAACACCCTCCTCTGCCTGCTTCTGTTTAAAGACATAAATAAATAGCAGAACTAGAACTCTTACTGTAAACTTCATCAAAGTGTCTTTGTTCTGCAGGTTTAAGTCAAATAATTAATGTTACCTTAGGGTATTTAAGTTAGCTGAATAATGCTATATTAAACACTTCAAGAACTCTACAATATAGAATCATATCATATTAAATATAATTGAAAGTGATTAAGGTACCTGTCACTGATGGCAAATAGTAGCAGCAACATGTGAAACTATGACAACGATAGGGGGAACAAATGAGGGAAGAGATATTTTTCAACACACTGGGGGATGAAACAAATGAAAATGACTCAATGTCAAAATCTTATGAAAATTAATAAGAACTACAAAAAATCAATAGATTTGTTGATACAGACTGTGTTTCACAGAATGTTGATAAAATACAATCTGGCAATCTTAAGTAATTACTAGGATTCTTTGTATCATGGCATTTTAGTAGTCTGCCACAAAAGTAATGGGATTTAAATTGCATTTTCAAAATTGAGAAGGCTCTGATATCTTGTCTAGATTGATTTAGTTTTATTGAAGCAAAATAAAGAGTAAAATTTTGAAGGAGAAAAACAGAGAGGACAGAGTTAGCAAAGAGATTGATGCCACAAATTACAACTGAAAATTAACTTACGCATTGACAATATTATCTGTTTCTCCAATTACCTCTCTGGGATACTTCAGTTTTTGTTATGTAGTTATTATGTTTTTTTTGTTTTAGTAAGACATAAAAGAATAAAAAAGTGTTCAAATATATACTACTAAGAGAGCATATTGCACATCTACGTATAACATATGCCACTTGTTTAAAAATTAGAGACAAAATAAAGAATATGTACACATAGTCTCTAAGGTTTGGAGAATCAGATGTTGTATAATGTTCAAGATCAGATTTTTCTATTACTTGTGTTTAGTTAGGCTATGTGTATGTCTATTTAGTCACAATAAGATATAGAAAATCTATCATTCCAGAAGACTGTTCAGTCTAAAGGAAATAAAAGGTCAATTCTGCTGTTAACATATATTAATAGAACATTATACACATTTGCTATGTGTTGTTTGATTATAATAATTTATCAATCACTTTTATTGTGGGCACTATTGACAAATATATTTTATGCTATTTTTCCTTTATCTTAAATCTCACTCACTCCCTTTATATGATTTTCAAATCCATATTTCCACACAAAATGCATTTCCTGGGTCCTGTTTCCATCTGTATTTTAAGTATTTCCACAAAGACACACAATTGATACTTTGTAACAGTTCTAATCTTTGTCAATAAGCCACAGAAACTGAATTTGACAAAATATATCAAAAGTAAAAGAAAGAAAAAAGAATTGGAGCAAAATCTAAAGAAACAGACTTTTGAAAGTGCAAAAGTCAAAGCAATTTTAGGCAGTTGATAGCAGGAATTAATGGATAATATCTTAAGAGTTTCTGCATTGCAGTGGATCAGCTGCAACTCTTTTTTGGTTCTTGCCTCTCCAACATGAGAGTAAAATTCCCAAACCAGAGTGGTTCATTAGTTATCTTAGCTCACAGACACACCCTTTGATTTATAAGTGGAAGGCAGAGCAAGGCAACACAAAATTTCAACAAAATGAGCAAGGAATAATATCTCAAATTTGTTACCCAAAAGTGGAGGCACAATACTGGTCAGTTTAGAACAATAGATTTTCATTATGGAGACAATATCAATGTTTCAAAATGAAATCCCACTCTCATGTCTCAGAAATTGTACCTGTGACTGTGTCCCTTAGCTTAGATATAGCTTCAGCATTTACCAGTAACACTGGATTTTAGCTTCAGAGCCATGCCCATTTTCTTCATAGTTATTAATAGTGAACAGTTACAGGTATTTATTCCAAATTTATTTTTATTTTATTTATTTATTTACTTACTGTTTTTGAAGCAGGGTCTCATTCTGTCACTGGATATGGAATACAGAGGTGTCATCATAGCTCACTATAACCTAAAATTCCTGGGCTTAAGTGAGTTTCCTGCCTCAGCCTTCAAAGTACCTGCGACTATAGGTGCCAGTCAGCATTCCTGACAAGTTTTTCTTTTTTTTTTCTTTTTTTTTTTTTTTGTAGAGACAGGGTCTCTTGCTCAAGCTGGTCTCAAACTCCTGGCCTCAAGCAGTCCTCCCATCTTGATCTCCCAAAGTGCTAGAATTACAGGCGTGAGCCACTGCACAGAGTCCCAAATTGACTTTTTAAAAAATTTTATTAGAGATACTTTTAGACTCCCATGGTAGGTACAAAAATTGTATTAAAATTGTAACATTGTACAAAGAGTTCTGTGCATCCTTCACTAGGGATAGTACATATTTTTTCCGACCATTTTTTCTGCCCCTGTGGGAAGGGTAGGGGTATGGCTCCTTTTGTGGTTTGTCTCTGGATTAGAGGAGGTATAGTCAAAGGCTTCTATTCTTCAAGGGACCCTTTTGCTGGTATTTAAATAGAGAGATCAAGATTTTCTTCAGGATTTTATTTTACTATTATATTTAGAAGGTCTGCACCTAATTGCAGCTCTCGGTTGTTGTCACTCTACTACACAGTCTGGCACATATAGGAGAAAAAATAACAATAACAGGATTAAAAAACCACCTCCAGGCAATCGGCTAAATTGTCCTCAATGAGTCTAGCAAGTTTTTTTCTTATATCCACCTTTGAGAATATTCTTATAGTACCATATTTTTTATTATATATATATTTTTTGTATTTAGTGGGAGGAATAGGGTAGAATGTATTACTCTATCATGTCTGGGAATAGAAGTCTTAAAAATATCTTAAGTGATACGATAAAAAGGACAATACAATAGTATAATAATTTAGAAAGACCTTAAGAAGAAAAAAATTAATCGTGAAATAGATGGGAATGTTTAAATCAGAAAAATTAAAGGAAAGTTACTGTGTTTCCTAGCATTAAAGCAAATAGAAAAGCTCTCATTACTAAATAAAAGTCAATACATTATTTATTAAAATGAATATACTTTTTCTATTTCAGAGCTCTGAAATGCATTTATTATTTGCATTTCTCAGAGTTAACTGGAAAAATATTGTTGGCTTATAATTTCAATTTGTAGCAGCAAATCAACTTCACATTATTCATGAAACATCTACTCCTCATGAGACCAGAATGTGAAATTTGTAAAGGATGTACCTGTGGTTTTCAACAACATATTGGTCATTCATGTCTGTAGCAGCTTAAAAACAAAATCTAAAGTTCTATACATGACTTAGGTATTTGGCTTTGGTTCCTGCTGAAATATATGAATAATATGAAAATTTACTATTTGAAGAGAAAGCCAACATTAAATATAAAATACATATAACTGTAATATAGCTGCATCTTATCCTAGGATTCATTTATAAAATAGACACATGAAACAACAATTATCTTAAAAATATGTTTTAAGTTTCTTAAGAGTAGATAGATAGATTGAGCAACTCCAGAAGTGGCATTCTCAAGTGTGCACAATAGGAGGAGGTTATTTATCAAATGTAAAGAAATAAAGATTGACCTAAACAGGTAGGCAGACGTTTCAGCTAAGTAAGAGGAAGGAAGGAAGAATATTAGTAGAGAAAAGAAGAGATAAAATAATTATGTATGAGAATGTGAGATTAGACTGACACAGAAAAAATAGCAGGATTGCAGATCGGTGGATTAATGATCCACTAATTTAAGTGTTCATGAATTTAAGGTGAAAACAGTCATTACATTTGTATATGTGTATGTGTGTGTGTGTGTTTCTAACCTCTTTGAGATCCTCAGATGTATATATGGGAAGACAGATGGATCTAACAAGTGTTGACAATTTCCTGGGCTAATAAGATAAAACAACAACAAGAGAGTTAACTATTTTTGCAACTCCGTAATTATAATGATGGAGCATAGAATTCAAGACACAGTAGGAGAAAGAAGAGTAAAATAGGGGTATCAAGGGAAGTGTAAGTGTCACTGAGTCAATATGTTAGAGGCTTTAGTATGGCCAAAAAATGCAGTATCAAGGAAACTAGAGAGTAAGCAGGAAAAATTGAAAATGTTGATCATACACTTGGAAGTAAGATCATAATGGGGGCTTCTTGATAGCAACAACATGTAGAGCTCTACCATCCAATAAAACTTTCTGTGATGAAGGAAATGTCTTATATCTAATCATACAATTCAATTGGCTAATGGGCATGGATATATAGCACTATGAATAAGAAATAGAATATTTTTACAATCCCTTTTATGTAACAGATTTATGGAGGTATAATTGACAGACAATAAACTGCAGGTGTTTGGAGTGCACAATTTATTAAGTTTTGATGGATGTATGTATCCCTGAAGCCACCACCACCACAATTAAGATAACTAACATAAACATCAACTCCAAAAGTGTCTTATGGCATTCATAGTCCCACCTTCCAAACTCTCCCTGTATCTACCCATTTCCAGATAACCACTTACCTGCTTTTTGTCATTCTAGAATAATTCGCATGATCTGAATTTTTATACTAATGGAATACCACTTATGTTCTTTGTTTTGTTATCATTGTTCTGATATCCTTCAATCAGCATTAGCATGTTGAGATTCGTCCATGTTGCATGTATCAAAAGGTATTCCTTTTAGTTGATAATTAGCATTACATTATATGGTTATATCATTTTACAAAAATCACTGATGAACATCTGGGTTGTTTCTGCTCCTAATAGTTCAATCTCTGAGGGAGAGTGAGAGTTAGTTGTCCCCTTTTCCTGTTGGCACTGACGTGCCTTCTCTAGATCACACAGCAGTTGGGAATATACAAAGTAGCACTTTTGTCTTTTTCAATAAGGATTTAGCATTTCTTCATGAAAAATTGGGGCATTCATGAAATGAAGCTCAGGTTAATTTTTACTTAATGTCACTCCATTTTCGTCTAATGGAATGATATGCTTCCCTCACAGCTGCTATTTACTTCTTTTTTTTTTTTTTTTTTTTTTTTTTTTTTTTTTTTTTTTTTTTGAGACAGAGTCTCACTTTGTTGTCCAGGCTAGAGTGAGTGCCGTGGCGTCAGCCTAGCTCACAGCAACCTCAAACTCCTGGGCTTGAGTGATCCTTCTGCCTCAGCCTCCCGGGTAGCTGGGACTACAGGCATGCGCCACCATGCCCGGCTAATTTTTTTTTTTATATATATATCAGTTGGCCAATTAATTTCTTTCTATTTATAGTAGAGACGGGGTCTCGCTCTTGCTCAGGCTGGTTTCGAACTCCTGACCTTGAGCAATCCGCCCGCCTCGGCCTCCCAAGAGCTAGGATTACAGGCGTGAGCCACAGCGCCCGGCCTTGCTATTTACTTCTAAATACCATTTAGGTACCATCTCTAAACAAACATGTCCTGTTTGTGGAATCATTAGCATTAGAAGGGTCTCTGAAGAATTTATAAAATCCTGTCATGTCCACAAAAATCTAGTTCTGCCTAACCTAGTGAGAGAGCTTTTATATTCTTTTTGAGTTTTATTTTTAGTTACTTTAAAACCATATCTCTTAAGTTTCAATATTATGCTATTATGATTTTTTTCCTATAGCATATCAATTACATAGGTAGAGGGTTTACATTTTCTCTACATTGCAATTTCCTAATTTGTAAAATGAAGGATTTAAGAAATGACTTCTAAGGACACTTAGAGTTCTAATATAATATGATCTTAATTAGGAAAAATGGTATGCTCGCCATATATAATCTTAAAAAGAAAAAAAAAATTCTGAAAGATTCTTTCAAATGTATTAAGACCAAAACATGTTTTTATCAATAAATAATGTTTTATGTTCATTTTTCTCTATTAGTTCAACCACATTTAAAGCATGTTTTAAAATTTAATGTATGACTTAAAAATAGATTGCTATAGAAATTGGATTAATCTCATGGGCCTCATTAGGAAAAATCTTCAATTGAAAGTTAATATTTTATAACATTAATACACATGTATCATTTAAGGCAGAGTGACAAAGTGGTTTGTTTTTACTTATAAAATATCTCATTAACTGATATATATCAAAATATGGTTTATAAAATTATTAGTGTACTGAGTCCTTAATCCAAAGGGGAAAAATTTCAATTTGTTATCTTAGAAGTGCTCAAGGTATGAAAAATTTACATATTAGCCTAACATACTCATCTTTTATGAAGTTTCATTTCTTTTTTTCCTTATGCAAACAGATTTTATTTACTTGCCTTCTTATAATTATAAAACAATTACAATAAACTGTGCCTATGCAGATGTAAAGAGAATTTTAAAGGAGAAAGCCTCATGTGGATGTATGCCAGTTCATTTCTTAATTCAAATATGATCAGATTGTTATAGCTAATTTATTTAAAACATTGATTTCAACTTTGATGCTTCAGTGCATATCTACTGTATTAGTTTCCTACAGCTATTGTAAAAAAATTACCAAAAACTTGGCAGCTTAAAGCAACAGAGATTTGCTCTGTCAAAAGGCCAGAAGCCAAAAATAAATCTTGTGAAGCTAAAATCAAGGTGTTAGCAGGACTGTACTGCCTTCAGAGTCTCTGAGGGAGAATTCATTCATTGCTTCCCTCTTCCAGCTTCTGGTCACTGCAGGCATTCTTATTCAGCCTAATCTCTGCTTCTGTGGTCACATGGCCTTCTTTTCTGTCTCAAATGTAGAATTTTTTTTAAAAAAGTAAAAAAAATACAAAAAGAGAGCAGAACAGTGGTTACCAGAGACACGGCTATAATGGGAAGCTATAAGTTAAAGAGTACAAAGTTGCAGTTATGTAGAATGAATGAATAAGGCTAGATATCCATTGTACAGCATGAGGACTACAGTTAACACAATCAGCTATCTGTATTCGTGGATTCCACAACCATTGATTCAACTAATTGTGGATCAAAAATCTTCAGGGAAAAAAAATCCACAAAGTTCCAAAAAGCAAAACTTAAATTTGCTGTTGCATTGAATACTACATTGAATCCACGCAAATGAAGTCATGTTTAGGGATTTTTATTAGGTATAATAAGTAATCTGAAGATAAATTAAAGTATAATGGGAGGATGTGTGTATGTTATATGCAAATACTGCACCACTTTAGAGAAGGGACTTGAGCATCAGAAGATTTTGGAATCTGAGGCATGTCCCACAGGCAGCCCCCTGCAGATATCAATGGATTACTGTAATATTCTATAGTACACTGGAAATTTGCTAAGACAGTAGATTTTAGGGGCTCTTATCAGACACACACAAAAGTAACAATGTAAGATGATTAATATGTTAATTACTTGTTTATAGTAATCATTTTCTTGTGTATGTGTGTATCAAACCATCATGCTGTATATGTTAAATTTATACAATAATAATAAATAAATAAAAAAAAAACTCCTCTATGATTTCCTCTATGAGAACAACTGTGATTACATTTAGAAACCACCTGGGTAATCCAGGCAATAATCACATCTGCAAAATCATTTTTTTCCACATTAGGTAACACTCACAGATTAGAACATAAACAAATTTTTCAGGGGAAGGTTGAATTTTCATCCAACCACATTTATTTTACTAGAAATTAGAGTTTATTTTAATCAAATACAACACTAATTCCTAATCCACATACTGACTCTGGACCTCCCAGGCAATCATCCACATCACACATAAGCCTGAGCTTCCTGGAAACTGAGTGAGTGTTGACAGCTTGGCATTTTTTTGTCCCTGTATTTTATGTAGTGCACATCCTTTATATAAAGTTTGAGCTTAGTTCTCCCTTGTGGCTTGAAGAATTGTTTTAGATCATAAGCTTCTAACAGGAAGAAACAGAATATAGTGCTTTTCAGGGAGTGAATACTTCAGTATGAGGTACAGTGTGACACACCATAAATATATTTTTATTATGATTTCATGGATAATGAACCACTCATGCCTCTTTGCAAATAAATAGGTATAATATACAACAAGGCTGTCAGATCAGGAATTGCTCATCCACACTGTTGTAAATTGCTTAGAGGGTAAACTGTTTTCAGATTCTAACACAGTGAGAAAATGACAGAGACTATCTCAATTGAGTATGGAAAAAATAAGTAAGAAGTATTAGATTTAAAATTATAAGCAACAAAAAATAATGTTGAAATTTTCATCTAGTGGTATCATAAAAAGCCATATGAATTGTTGCTATAATAATGTAACAATGAATTTTTGCAATTCATGGTTGAGAGAAAGGTGGGACCATACCTAGAATTATACTTTAATAGAACTAGTATAACTCTTCTGAAATGTTGAGAAGAGAGAGAGAGAGATGGGGGGAGAGAGACAGAGAAGGGAGGAGAGAGGGAGAGGAGGGAGGAGAAATCGATGGAAGGGGAGAAAAAGAAACAGGGAGATGAGAAATCAAAGTGGAGTTTCACTTATCTCAGATTTATGCACTTCTAGCAAGTCAACTGTCTGCTTAGGGTCAGTGACTGGTAATATTACAAATGCGGGATCTCTGACCAGATACAGAAAGGTAAGGAGTGGATCTTTTCCATATCGTGTACTCTCAGAGAGGAACTTCTTTTCCTGACTGCCTTATCAAAATTACCAACCCCATTTCTCAATGTTTTAAACTTCTATTTTCTAACTTATTTTTTATCGTTAGTAACAAGAATCACTATGTAACATTCAACATATTTAACTAACTTGTTTATTACTGTCTTCCACAGTAGAATGCTAACTCCACAAGGGTAGTATTAAGCCTCCTGAGTAGTTGGGACTACAGGTGTGTTCCACCACGCCTGGCTATTTTTTCTAACTTCCATATTTTTTAATCATATGCCAATACAATTTGTAGTGAAAATATTATACGGTTAATTTATTTATCCAAATCCCAATATAAAATGCTGTGCATTAGGATTCACACTATAATGGACAAAAATCTACGTGCATTCATCTTCATATCAATTTAACGAATCTTAAAAATAGAATTGCAAGATCAGATACAGTGAAATTTTTTTAAAGTATACAATATCATACTGATCACCAAAGATTATGTTAATTAAGAATATTAAATATGTAAAATATAAAATAAAGTTATCACAATAAGCAGTAACATTCTGATTTTCTTCTCTAAAGGGGAATTTTTTTTTTCAGTATGCTACCTTTGTGATACTCACAATCCATAGCTAGATTACAATAGCAGCCTACCTGGTGAGCTGAAATGCTAGATCATAGGTCTTCAGGACACTGTTTCTCCCCAGTAATTTATTTCATGATATTATATATAAAAGGTCACACACTAATATAAAAACAATCTTAGGACAAATTTAATGTATAATCTGTTTCTAATTAAAATCCATTAAAATTTCTTCTTTGATTGACTAGCATAAATATGAAGAACTTAGATAATATTTTATAATTGTATATGTTAAAAACCATAGCAAACTAATATAGGTATTTCTCTTTAATATTCCTCTCATATAATTATAATATATTAATATTAAGATGCATGTCCTATTTATTTTAAATATTATGAATATGTAAACTAAGATATCTGATATGAATTACCTCCTGGCCAGATATAAATGCCATTACATATTTCATATCTGCCTTTAAATAAGTATATCAGTTATATACTTTTTGTTATCAAATTACTAGTTATAAATACATTAAAATCTCAATTATAATCTTCACAACAGTGTATGGAATAATTTATTTCTCTGAATGCTTAGTACATTGAGTATGTTTTGCCTATTACTCTATTTATTTTATTAGTAAGCTGTCAGAATTTTTTTATAGATTTGAGAGTTGTTGATATTTTAAGTATATTACTTAGACTATTATATTTCTTAATATGTTTAACTGGCTTTTCTATATTTATGAATTAAAGTCTATTACATAGTAAGTATTTTTAAATGCACTTGTAAAAATGTTTCAATATTTGTCTTTCACTTATATCTTTTTCCAGTACTGTATTATTTTCTTTATTTAACATTTAACACCTTTAGAATATATGTTGCTGTGTGCTATGAATTATTTTAAAAATGTTATTCAGTTGACATAATACCAATATTTGAATTTTCTTGAAATATTAATATAGAGGCATGTATCATAATAAATTATATGCTTTGTATCTGGAGTTGTACCAGATATTCTATTCTGTTCTATAAACTTGCTTCTTCCATTTCAAATCAGAAAAGCAATTTTGTTGTTGTTGTTGCTGCATGAGTTGTTAAATTAATAATATAAATACAATTTAATGCTCCTGACCATGATAAAATAGTTTGTATTTTACTAACCATCTTACAGTGAACAATTAAAGCTGGAAGACACTGGAGACAAATCAATGAGTTTTTAAGGACTCTAGTTCTTAAAAGAAGGGAAGCACAGAGGTGTATTTTTCCCTAAAGGAATTTCTCAAATCATCCTTTCTGTAAGTAAACTTTCCAAATTCACTTAGAGGTAAAATCTATGCAAGAAGCAGTGGTCATACTGGGCTCAACAGGCAGAGATCAGAGTTGGATCGGTCTAAGTGGCTTGGATGCAAAAAGTAAAATCCCAGAGAGAAGGACTTCATAGAAGGAACTCAAAACTTTGAATATAAATTCTGCTCAAATATTGGTCAGCTTCTATGTTCACAAGACCAGAGGAAAATGAGGAAGTTCGGCAGCAGTCAAAAAGAGGATGGATATGAGAAAACACCTCAAAATTTCAGTTGAGTTCCCAGAAGGTCCATGCCCTTGGGAAAAATGTCACTTAACAGTTCTTCAATCTAGCTCAACATATGTCATCAGTCCATTTATTAAGGCTCAGTTTGGTTTTCTGGAAGTGCTTCTCTATGGCTCTTTACTCTTCCCAGTGGGGCCTTGATTCCTCCTTCATCCTGTCTTTTCCAAGGTAATAGCTCATGTTTACAACAGAGATATCTATTGTCTTTTTTGATGTCTTAAAAACAAAAACAATGTTTCTTTCAGAGGTTATTTTTCTGGAAGGAACTGGGAAGGCAAAAGAGACTTGTTTTTGGACCTAGCCAGACTTGACATTTATATTTTCTCTAAATTTTTGGCCTGACCCCTGTCCATAAAAGTTTTCCTTTCATTTTTTATTGTCCCTCTTTTAGTCTAAAGTGGTGGTGCTTATATAAACATAATTACTTAAAAAGTTAGCCGGGCGCGGTGGCTCACGCCTGTAATCCTAGCTCTCTGGGAGGCTGAGGCGGGGGGATTGCTCAAGGTCAGGAGTTCAAAACCAGCCTGAGCAAGAGCGAGACCCCGTCTCTACTTTAAAATAGAAACAAATTAATTGGCCAACTGATATATATATAAAAAAAAATTAGCCGGGCATGGTGGCGCATGCCTGTAGTCCCAGCTACTCGGGAGGCTGAGGCAGGAGGATTGCTAGAGCCCAGGAGTTTGAGGTTGCTGTGAGCTAGGCTGACGCTACGGCACTCACTCTAGCCTGGACAACAAAGCAAGACTCTGTCTCAAAAAAAAAAAAAAAAAAAAAAGTGCTATGGGTTTCTTGTGAATTATTTCAGGGTTTAATTACTTAGAGAAAAGCCACAACCACAAATCTTTTTAAGATGACCCTTCTTTCTACTGATTCTTTGGGAAAACTCCTATTCAACCACATCCTTAAGTTTCTTAGAAGCCTGGAGGGCATGAGGCTCACTCTTGAAATCCATAAAGGTTTATTTTCTAGCTAAAGAGTAGGAAAACTTTTTCTTAAAGGCTCAGATAATAAAAACTTTAGGCTTGTAAGCCATATGGTCTCTGATACAGCTATCCAATTTGACTGTAGTAGCACAACAGCAGCCAAAGTAATATGTAAACAAATGGACATGGCTATGTCCTATTAAAATTATTTACAAAAGTTCATGGCCATACCATGAAGCATAGTTTGCCAACTTCTGGTACAGCTACAGGTTCTATCATCTCTTTGATGTCTTAAAAAAGGATGTTTCTCCACATGATTATTTTGCTGGGAGAAATATACTTTGTAAGAGTTTTATTTTTAAGCATAGCAAGTCTTGGCTCATTTATATTTTCTAAATTCTTTAAAAATCTGAGTTATGTTTCATTAGTTAATCTCCTTATTCACATATCTTATCACAGGCAGCTATAAGAAGCCAGTTGGCACATTATGCATTTTATTTGAGAATCCTCCCAGGCCAGACTCATGAGTCTATTAAATATCGTTCAGTGTTCCACACTACAGGTGACAGTGGTGCTAGACTACACTATTGCATATATAGGGTCCTTTTTTTCTACAGTTACTAATAGTAGCTTTTTCATTGTCAATTAAGCCCTTACCAACAATATCTTCTAGACTCTTCCATTTTTCCTAATTTCCTACTCAAGTTTTTCCAGCATTTACTAACAGTCTCCTTGAGAATCTTCTACCTTTTCCCTGCTATTGTCCTGAAGATAGTGTCACATCGCTTAGCTTTTTCTTATGACAATACACCACTTTTGTTAGCAGATTCTCTGTTAGTTATGCCTAAATGTCAAACTACCTTGAAATTTGGTGCCTTAAAACCATCAAGCAATTTAACATAGCTCATGGTTTTTGTTAGTCAGAAAAGAGGGCAGGCCTCTGCTTAGTGATTTTTCAGTTCCAATTGGTGTCAACTGCTGTCACTGGATGTTATTCAGCTGGCAACTAGATTGCTCTGGATAATATAAAATGGTTTTGCTTACATGCCTTGCAACTTGGCAGAGGGTTAGCTAAACCACTTTATCTTTCTCTACTTAGTCTCAGAAACGTTTTACATGACCTCTTGGCAGAAAATTCAGACTTCTTCCTCAAAACTTAAGGCTCCAAGTGAGTTAGACAGAAACTAATAGTCCTTCTAAATGCTAGATATGAATCTAGCTTATTATCATTCATGCTATTCTCTATTTGTCAAAGTTGTCATGGGCAAGCCCACATTCAAGAGGGAGGGGATATAAACGCCATCTCTCAATGGGAAGGTTGTCAAAAAACTTGTGGCCACTTTCACCCACAATGGATATTAGGACTGATATATTTAGAAAATAAAAGTTCAAAATATTTAGATTACATTTAAAACTTTGCATGTCACTTTTAAAAATTCTATCACTCTTTATCTGACATGTGGATCTCTGATATCTCATAACTCATTTTAAATAATTGCATTAATATTTATTCTGTTTAATATAGAGAAAATATTCATAAACTATTTCACTGTAACTATGTGTTCATGGTAGGTAGTTATAAAAGAATTTGGATTTCATGAAATTAAATCTATATTCATTTTTATTTACATCATAAAATCTGGAAGGGGAAGAAAACAAATAATTAATAAGACATTAAAACTATTATTCTTTATAAACCTCCACATGTAGGACATAGAGAACATGGGCTATTTTCCAGTCTAATGAATTAATGAATCAGTGTACATTCAGGCCTGGAGAATAGAAAGAATGTGAGTGTTGAGAGTTAAATCACTTTGAATAGTAGACTGTATTTTACTGAATTTCTGAAGAAAGAATGAGTTATAGTCTTTGAAAAATGAAATTGTAGATTCTAGGAAGATGAATCTTAACTATTTTACTATATAACTAAGAACTTTCAATAAAAGTTATTTATAATATTCAATTTTTGATTTATTTGTACCTGAAATATTACCCCCCTTTAATTTCCCTATACCTCCAGTAAAATATGTCACAATATATTTACAGGCTGGCCAGAACTATTATAGAATCATTTCTGGGTTCAAAATTATCCTCCCTTTGCATCTCTGAGGAAGACCTATTTAGCCATCCTGATTCTCTTTATTAGAGGATGTCGCTACCCAATTTTTAAAAGTTAAAGTTTTTTTAAAACTGATTTACAAAAAATTTCTATTTGTGCAATTATTAGCCAATGAATATAATGTATGACAAGAATTTATTTAGGGATATTGTTGTCCATATAGAAGCAAAAATCAAGTCAAATAAAACTTACAACTTTTTAAAATATGAAATTCTAAGATAATGAAAATGCTTAAAATACAATAATTAGTTTATTCCACAAGATATAATTAAATTAAAATAAATATCATCTTTATATAGCCATAGAAGGTAATATGCTGTGATTTATAAGGGCTTACATTTGGTGTCCAACACTCAAAATTCATCAATATTTCATTTGTTTTACATAATGAAGAGAATAGACAGTTTTAGAATAGGCTTAGCTATTTGTCACCTTGTGGAGGTTCAGCAAAAGCTTAGTGATTAATACATCTGTAGAGCAGTCAATAGGTGGCCTCTGATAAATCTGATTATTACCATATCAAATAAATGGCTCATTTATCAGCCTTTGTATGCCCTGGCTGTGTCTGCGCACATGTTGGAGAAAGATAATCACACAGTGCTTGGAACAAACAAATTGGTTCGTTTGTGCAAGGTTTGTAATTAGGAAAAAAAGCCAAAATGTGTAAGACAGATCAAAGGTACTCAGCTAAAAGGAATTTCATTTTCAAATCCACTAAGAAAAGAGCTTAAGAAACAGAGTCCATAAAGCTTAATATTACATTTTTGAAAACCAACCAGTAGATAATAAATATATACTTTAAAATTAAATTGCACCAACATGCTTTCAATTAATTTCTGGATTTTTTAAGTTCATATGGTGAATATATTAACACCTTAATGGTATTTTATTTCTCCAAAGATAGACAATCTAAGTTGGAAGTCTTTATAATAAATGTACTATGTTTTAAAACCAATGATTACTATCTTTTGCACCAATTAACAGACTCTAAATGTGAGCCAATTTTTTAAAAAAGGTTAGATATCTATATTAATATTAGTAAATCAATCTAGCTATGATTTGAAAGTTATATTAAAAGGATGGTATTTTTCCTCTTTATTCACATATGTGACAATGCAGTATATTGTGCTAACTATTTTTAAAGCAAGTGTGAGGATATTTAGTATTCAAATATCACATGTGTAATTAAAGTAACATACATATTCATACAAAGGATTTAATATTGAGTGACAATGATTTGAATCTGTCAAGTTAATGCTTCCAAATTTGAAATTAACTTCTATGTTCATTTCTCTCAATAAGCTCTTGTCCAGTGGCTTTCAAATGATAAAATAAAATACTAGAGGCGATATTGGTATAACATGAGATAGTAGATAATATGGAGAATAAAAAAATTGAATATAAAACAGATATGATAAATTCCAAATGACATAGTGAAAAATACAACATAACTGTAACCCAGGGAATTGAATCTAATAACACTTGTCTACACCCGCCCTTTTTCAGTCAAAATCATTTTCAAAATTGTGACATCCAAATTGCTAGTACATACAGTACTTCGCAAAGCATAATTCAAAGTAATCACTTTATGAAAAGGGCTTATATTAAATAATAAAAATTTGCCCTAACTTTGGAGGAAGTGTGCAATTTTTTTCATACATAAATCTTCATTTAACTTTGAAATTATGTTTTATTTAAATCACTAGTAAATGTCTGTTATTTTGACATATGCAATACTTCACATAGGTTAATGTCTCCTTCAGGTTTTTTATATGCCCTTAGTATTCCTCATTTTTATCTGAACCAAACTTATATCCAGACTTTGCAGGAGTTATGCTTATTGCCTAGAACACAAGTCTGTTCATGGTAGACATCTATATCAGAAAAGAAAACATACTGGAGCCAATAATCCAGAAATTAACTCTAAATTAATTCATTTTCTATAATTATTTATATCCAATATGCCACAGAAAGTTTCCAAAAACTATTATTCTAAAATAAACCAGGAGGAAAGTGTGCTTTCTGTTTGATGGTGCATTCTTCATTATCTTTATCTTGGCAGTTATTCTTCTTTTAATGCCTTAGTTATTTGATATTTGGCCCCATTTTAGTTCTTTTTTCTCTTAAAGCTTTCCTTTGGTCTCTGAATATAGTCAAAATTCTTTTTATGTTCTACTACGCAGAATGTGAGTGGTACATATTGTATATGCCAGCTATATGTAAGACTAGCAATTATGTATATTTTGGGCAACTGGCTTTTAATGAAATTGATTCCTCTTTTATTCATAGAATATAATCTCTGAAACACAAAAACAAACTAATAAACAAACAAGATATACCAGAATGCACTCTCCAACTATAATCTTATCCAGCATTATGAAAGATAGCATGCATCCATTATCTCAGTATGTCTTCATAACAGATCTTGGACATGAGTGTTATTATATACAATTTAGAGAAGAGAAAATGATGGCCCATTAAGTAACTTGCTCAAGTTTATAAGGTAGAGATATTTTTCAACACTACTTCTGTGCAACAACAAAGGCAGTTTGTCATCATTAGATTAAACTCTGTCTCTTACAAAATTCAGTTCATTTAGTGTAAGATATTTAATTAAAAATGAGTTATTAGCATTTCAATAAATAAGTTAGCTTGTTTTGAGGTTTAATATGCCTTGATATTAATTTCATTTCATATATATTTTATATGTATAACTACAGCATTCAAGAAACTAAATGAAATGATATTCTTTTCACACTGCAATTGCCTGTGTTAAATCTGGAATTATTCCCTTTGAATATCCATTAGTAGACTTATATGCTAGGGACAAAGTGAAGAACATCTGAACTCCACACACGAACTGCAGTGATTTAAGTGGAATATATCAGTAGAATTACTACTTAGATGCATAATATTCCAAGCTAATATCTACTAAAGCTGAAGATTAATCATTACTGGTGTTTTCCAAGTGTTCATGATAGTGAGAAAAAGTGATTCTCAAGATGAATTAGGAAAAGTTGGGAAGAATTGAGCTTTCACTTAAAGAAATGACATAAAACTACATATTATTTTAGCATATAATGAGATTCAAAAATGCACATGTACACATATTATTTGATTTATATACTAAATTTCATCAGCATATATACCAATATTTTATCTTCCTCTCCTACTTTTTTTAACCTGCTCACTGATGCCTTTTAAACAAGGTTTTAAAATTCTCTAATGGCTTGAATAAGAAATATTCTTTGGATCTGCATCAGTCAGATACCATGTATAGACTGAATTGGGTTCTCCCAAAATTCATATGTTGAAGCCCTAATCCACTATATGACTATGTTTGGAGATAGGTTCTATACAGAGGTAATAAAGGTTTAATAAGGGCATACGGGTGTAGCCTCAATCTACAGGGCACACTTATAACATTGATCCAAACTGTACAAAAGCAATACATGTAACCAAAACTTTTGTACCCCCATAGTATTCTGAAATAAATAAATAAATATATTTTTTCTTTCTTTTTTTTTAATTGCGGCATATTATGGGGGTACAGATTTTAAGGTTTCAATAAATGCCCTTTTCCCCCCTCCCCCCACAAGTCTGAGTTTCCAGCATGACCATCCCCCAGATGGTGCTCATCTCACTCATTATGTATGTATATACTCGCCTGCCCTCCCCTGCCCAATACCCTATTATGTGCACCAAAGGAAAAAATTAAAAAAAAAAAAAAGTTACCAGAGATCTCTATCTTTCCACATGCATATATAGAAGAGGCCACATGGACATGGCAAGAAGAAAGACAACCATTATAGAAATTTGACAGCACTTTCATCTTGAACTTCTATCCTCCATAATTGTGAGAAAATAATTGTTTTTTTAAGCCACCTAGTCTATGTTATTTTGATACATCGGCCCATGATGACTAATACATACTTATACGAAGAATAGCACTAACAGAATTTATTCTATAATTCACAGAGTTTATATATCCTCCTGCAGAATCAATATTGTTGTTTTGCTGAAATAATCACCCATAAACCTTTCCATTAAAAAAAAAGTCACCTGCTTTCAAGTTCACAGAAGTGTACATATGCTGATAGATTCATTAAATCATAGGTTTCCGAAAACAAGAGCACAGTCTTAATCAACATACAGCTGATTAAGCTGCTTTCTCAACTGTGGACATAAACTCTTCCAAATTTCTAAGGTGTATATTGATATTTATGTCACTGATTATGAAGAAGAACAATAATGTGTTAATTCATTCAAGTAATCACTTCCTAAATACCAATTATTTACAAGGCATTAAGGAGACAGTAAAGATACATGCTGCAAAGTATCACACAATCTGATATAAGATTAAAGAGCAGGATTAAAAGATAATAGTAAAGCCGAGCATTTCTAAATACTTGTACTACTGATAAAGAGATATTAGTATTATCATTGTGATTTTTTAAAGTTATTTTTAGTCATTGGTTACCACATGCCACATTACCAATGCCATATTTAAAAAACATGAGTACTTGTCTTACTTAAACAATAAATGGTGTCAACTCTACGATAATGTTTGATTTATTTATTAGCTCTGGAAATATGTGTCTTTACTCAAAGTGAAAGAAATAGCTGAGAGATTTTTCTTATGTGCTTTAGATGAAAAATAATTGATGATGAAATATTTCGATTAGCATAATCTTGGCTTATTTTTATTTCATAATTACAATGTTATGTTATAGAAAGAAGTAAGCCTCCATTAAGGAGAAAAACGTTTGTGTTCTTATTTAATTTTAAAATTATATTAGTATACCAGATTATGTAAAATCCTGGAATCCATATTTTCTACTTTATTCATTTATTCATGTTATATATTTGTTTTACTGTCATACATATAATAATAATGGTTGATTTGGATAATTTTGTAATCATTGAGAGCACATTTTTAGCACATGTACCTAACATCTTTTCATTTGGCAGCAATAATATAAAATAATATGAAATTCAAAGGATAAAAATCCCTCATTACAACCTGGTCATACTCTCCTCAACTCCATTTTGTGGCTTGCCATGTCACTCTATTTGGTGGAAGAAGAAAAAAACACTAATATCCTTTGCAACATTTTCTAAATTATATCCATTTTCAAGGATTTCAAGAGGGGGCATAATTTCTCTTTTGTTAATTGATCTATCTTCTAAGTGTCCATAAGCAAAAAGTAAATATTAGCTCAGAAGAATTTTAAGAGAAAAAAAACATGTTCAGGCTCTTAATATCCAAATTGACTTTATATATTAATAAATACATTTGGCTTTTAAGACGGTGAATTTTATACATTTTATTACAAAGCAAATATCTCCTGATTCCACTTGAACGAGTAGAAATGAAAACAGGAAAATTGAGAGGCTAGTGCTGATTAAAATTGTGTCTTTATTACAAGATAATTTAATGATCATGATCTTAGTTTCCAAGAGAAAAATCAGGCACTGAAAAGATAAAGACATTGACTCTTGGGATCCGAATGCCCAGTGTACAAATGTCCTTATTACATTACGCTTGAAAATATCAACAAAATGAAACAAAGAGAAGAGAAAATCTATGAACAGTTTAGACATTCATTGAACATGTAGTAGGTTTACTATTTCACAAACACCATGCCAGGCACTGGGCTTCCAACTATGAGTAAAGTAGATATTGTATCAAAGAATCAAACATTTCAGAAACACATAGATAGCTATGGCCTCTCATGCACATTTACAACTAAGGATACACTAATATCTGAGAGAAAAGTAGAATTTGGCAGAAAAAAGAAAGAAGCAAGAAGGTATTTCTATCAATAGAGTGAGAAGAACATATGCAAAATCCCAGATTCAAAACAAGGATCCCATGTTGGAAGGATTAAACACAATAATAACTCAGAAGGCTAGAAGAAATAATAAGAGAACTTGTGCCTAAAGTCAATCTGTAGAAGCAAGCAGAGAAAAGCTTTGCAATTCCTGTGTTAAATTTTGGATTTTATCCTAAGAATAAGAGCATATCATGGAATTATTTTAGGTATGGAATTATACATTATAATTTAAAATTAGCACCCTTGCCATGATGGTTGATATATGATATCAAGATTGGGTTAGAGAAAGAATACAGGCAGTGAAAAGATATGGCAAGGTCATACAGAAATTTTTGTAAGTGTTATTTTTATGATCTAAGACAAAATGTGAAGAGGGATCAGATTTGAGAGACTTATAGGTTGTTAGGTTCAAAAAGATTTGGTAGGTTGCTGTAAATGGACTAAGAGAGTGGAATATATTCTCAGGTCTGGGAAAGGAAAGCATCCTTCTAGAGGAAAGCATCATAGAAAAAGCAAAGAATGAGATTTGTATTAATAGAATGATTTTCACAAAACTGCAAGGGATATATTTTTTTATAATAACATGAGACTAAGACAGTTAACTCAGAAGGGAGTCTGTAGAAAAGCAGTAAAAAGTATTGATGGTAGTGGCATTCTTGAAAGAATGTGTGAGAGCATGGAGTCCAAAAAAGGACATTTTGAAAAAGCAATGATTTATAGAACCAAATGCTGCTAAAAGTTAATATTTAAATTGAGGATTATTCTTATTATTATAGCATTAGGAATTTTTTTCTATTTCAAAATGTTAAGGGGGTACAAATGTTTTATTTTATTTTATGGATCATTTTTGTAATGTTTTAGTCCTAGTGATAGGTGTGTCCATAACCCAAGTAGTGTTCATAGTACTCATTAAGTTACTTTATTTCCCTTCCCTTCTCCTCCTGCCCCTGGTTGATTTCCACTGACTTTTACTTCCCTCTGTGCACATGTGTGCTCATCAGCTAGTTCCAAATTAACAGTGAGTATATGTGGTGTTTGTTTTTCTATTCTTGAGATTGTTCATTAGGAGAATAATCTCCAGTTTCATCCAGATTGTTGCAAAAGGTATTAATCCACCTATTTTATGGCTGAGTAGTACCATATACATACATATGTATGTATACATCCATGGTATACATATGCCACATTTCATTAATCTAATGATGAATAGATGGACACTTGAGGTGACTCCACATCTTTGCAATTGTGAATCATGCATCAGTGAACATTCAAGTATAGGTGTCGTTTTGATAAAAAGTATTCTTTTCTTTGGGGTAAATAATAATGAGATTGCTAGATCGAATGGTAGGGCTACGTTTAGTTCTTCAAAGAATCTCCAAACTATTTTCCATAGAGGTTATACTAATTTGCAGTCCCACCAACAATGTGTAAGTGTTCCTTTCTTTCTACATCCATGCCAGCATCTATTGTTTTGGACATTATAATAAAAGCCATTCTAACTGGGGTAACGTGATATCTCATTGTTGTTTTAATTTGCATTTCCCTAATAATTAGTGATATTAAGCATTTTTTCGTATGTTTATTAGTCATTTGTCCTCCTTCTTTTGAGAAGCTTCTGTTCACACCTTTTTACCACTTTTTAATAGGTTATTTGTTTTATTCTTGCTGATTTGGTTGAGTTCTTTGTGAATTCTTGTTACTAGCCCTTTATTGGATGTGTAGCTTGTGAATATTGTCTTCCATTCTGTAGGTTGTTTATTTGCTCTACTGATTGTTTCCTTAGCTGTGCAGAAACTTTTGTTTAATCAAATCCCATTTATTTATTTTTATTTTTGATATAATTGCCATTGGGATCTTAGTCATAAATTCTTTGCCCAGGCCAATATCTAGAAGGATTTTTCTTACATTTTCCTCTAGAATTGTTATAGTTTTCATGCCTTAGGTCTAAGTCTTTATTCATCTTGAATTAATTTTTATGAGTGGTGAGCGGTAGAGATCCTGTTTCATTCTTCTGTATGTTGCTATCAAATTTTCCCAGCACTGTTTGTTGAATAGGGATAGGCTGCAATTCTCCAACAGCCCAGGTGCCTGAACATCCCCTTCTTGGTTGCAATGGTGCTGCAAGCTGGGATCTTCCTCTCTGGAAGACTCACCCTAGTCTGACAGCACAGCTTTCCTTGGAGGGTGATCACTCAGGTTTACCACATCTCCGATCCCCACAGTATTCTCCCATCAGTTTGGCCCAAGTGGCTTCCTGGCCTCCTGTGTTCAGCTCCCAAACCTCACCCTGGTGTCTCCCAGCAACCTGCTTGAGTCCTGGGAGCATGCAATCCAGCCTGTGTCTGACCGGCTGGAGTGCATCTCCCAGAAATGTCAGCGGGCAGAAAGCTCTCAGATAGAGCACCCTGGGTGCAGTGCACGTCCTCAACGGGAAAGGTGTGGGCCTAACTCTCTGTCAAAACCTCAGGCTGGAGGGCGTGGCAGCTGGGGAGAGATGCCCATTCCCAACTTCTTGGCTCAAACTGCTCTCCTGATTGCAGTGGGTGGGAGAGGGGCCGAGAAGGATGAGACACTGACTGGGAGAATGGTGGCTCTCTGGTCTCTTGGGTCACTCTCGTTGGAGGGGTACCCCACACAGAATGTCCAGTCTCTCTGATCACACAAGTTCTCTCCATAATTCTGTGTTTGCCGCAGTGCTTGGGCTCATAGGGGTGGTAAAACTTCCAGGTAACTTGGTAGCCTGCTGATCACTGAAGGAGTGGGGAAAGAAAAAAGGAATTCCCCTTACCTTTTTACTGGGCTCTGAGCCTCTCTGTTTGACCATCATGGATGTCTCCCCCCACCCCCTTTATCAACTTCCTTCTCTGCTTTGCAGTTTTCCTCTGTGGGACCCCTGGCAGGCTCTGGAACATCTCTCTATGACCTGCTCCTGAACTGCATC
This sequence comes from Microcebus murinus, assembly GCF_040939455.1. Lineage (NCBI taxonomy): Eukaryota > Metazoa > Chordata > Mammalia > Primates > Cheirogaleidae > Microcebus > Microcebus murinus. Next base: position 62,521,932 of record NC_134114.1, read on the forward strand.
CTCTCTCCCCTCTCCTTTATCTGAAACCCTCCCTTCCCTTCAGGACAGTCCAGCAAGCAATGTCTCCAGTTTGCCATCTTCTTTTCATTCCTCAGGAAAATGTTTTAATACAGAGAGAAACCTGAGGAGTAAGTGATGGTAAGGGGATAGAAATACAAGTGTAAAAAACTCTTTGAAAAGTTTGTCTATGAAGGGAAAATGAGAAATGGGGTACAGGGGAGTTTAAAACTAGTATTTGTTTAGTGAGAGAAAAGCAACTCAATTTATTAACTTAGAATAATACATCTTGCATTTCCAATATTTTCTTTATATTTAAAATTAATTTCTAAATTATCCAAATTTTCAAAATATCATCTCTTCATTGTTTAATTTCATATATATAATACATGAATTTAGGTCAATACTTTCTAAATTGGAATTCTTGGGACCATTCCAACATATATTTGATGATAGTCTTTGTTACATAATATCTATTTACCACTTAAAACATGCTGTGAGACATTTTTATTAGGCAATTGAAAATAATAAATTACATTTTCTTTAAATTTCATTAGTTTATTGATCCTTTACATTTCTGATAATGTGATTCACCTCTTCATAATGTTTGGCCAAATTTAGAATTATATTATTATTGTTTATTTGTGGCTATTCTGTTCATATCCCTGATATATTTCTTTATAATTTGTATATGAGGGAAAAACATTTCTTTCCCAAGCCATTGTTGATTTTTAAATCTTTATGTTGCCTTTTGTAGTACACAGAATTTTAAATTTGCAAAACTTAAATGTGTAATTTTGCTTTATTTCTCATGCTTTTTTTCTGTCTACTCAAAGGCATTTTTCTGTTTTCATATGCTTTCCAACTATCAATTAATTATCTACTTCAATATTTGAGACCTAAAAAGGACATGAAATAAGATGCTTCCAACTTTAATAAGGAATATCTATAAGGTTGGAAGTTAAAAGAAGAAACCAAGAAAAATTTGAGTTTTTCTTTTTTATAGCTCCCAATTTCTGTGACTCTACTAATCTGTTGATTAGTTTCTTGTCACTTTGTTTTTATATGCTCTGACTCCTCATTCCTGACATTTAAGACATTTATCTTAAATTTTCATTGCTTATTTTTATAAACCTTGTTATCTGTTGGGTCCTTTAATCTATAAATAAGATTATGATCAACTACTTTGCCTTGAGCCATTGCTTCAATTTAGAACCTTTTATGTGATTTCTGGCTGTGGAATCCACTTTTTCCACTAAAATCATAAGTACCTCTGCCTATGCCACATCCCAGAGTTCCCCATTCTAGCATTTTACATTGTATCTATATACTCTCATTTGAAATCAAAGGAGAATGTAGACATAGTCCTTTAATTGACAAATGTTTTTAAAACTTTGTTTATGTGTGTGCAAAATACTGTGTTGTACATTCTCTATTGGCAATCTTCTGGGGAGAGGGATGTATATATATATATATGTGTGTGTGTGTGTGTGTGTGTGTGTGTGTGTGCGTGTGTGTGTGTGTGTGTGTGTGATAGATAAGTTCCTGCCATCAATAAGCTCAATAAATTTATGAGACATGAGATATATGCAAGAATAGACACAATGCAAGGTATGTTGGGATAAAGCTTTGAAAATTCATAGAAAGTAAAAAATTGTCTAGCCACAAAAACAAAAAGAGATTCATTTCGATCAAAGACCAACATGGTTCAATCGAAAGCAGGGAGAAGAAAGAAGAGTTTTAGGAATGTACTGAAGCACAGCTATAGACAAATGTGCAATAGCAGCAGCTGATAGACCAGTATGACAAACATTTACAAGGGTAAAAACTTTAGGACAACTCTAAATCTAAGAAAATAGCAGAGAACAACAGATTCTGAAAATAGTGACTGCAGTTTTATATCTGAGCAAATCTTAATGTCCTTATAGAGGGGAAAAGGCTGTTGTGTTTATTTCTGTCATACATACAGAGTTATTAATCTCTCTCAATAATTTGATATTTAAATATGGATAATATATATGAAGGGCTATAGACATGTACACATTCATCTATTCTGTAAAAGCAATATAGTAATATGCACATTTACAGATAGAATATGCACTCAGAAAGATCGTTCAATCTTTCAGTGTGGTCTCAATTTAGCATTTTAGTGAAATTTAAAAACTCTAACTTAATTAGATCAGCAAATCAATAAGTCATCGTTGGATGCTATCGTGATTCATCTCTTGAACCTTATCAGTGAGCCAGCAAGAAAAAATGTCTGTTGACCTTGATTCTTAACTGATTTTCAACATCATTACTTATTTTGTAGAAAGAATTCACTAAGGGTCTGGATTGAAGACAAAAAAAAAGGTAAGTTATGACTGAACAAATTATGTTGGACTGAAGACATTTCACATGTTTCTTTCTTTTTTTTATTTTAGCATATTTTGGATGTACAAAAGTTTATGTTACGTATATTGCCCTTGCACCGCCCCAATCAGAGCTTCAAGCATGTCCATCCTTTAGATGGTGCACATCATACTCATTGTGTATGAATATAACCATACCCTCCTCCTCCTCCCATCTGCCTGACACCAAATAAATGTTATTTCTATATGCACACATAGGTGTTGATCAGTGAAACCAATTTGCTGGCGAGTACATGTGGTGCTTATTTTTCCATTCTTGGAATACTTCACTTAGTAGAATGGGTTCAAGCTCTATCCAGGAAAATACAAGAGGTGCTATACCACAATTGTTTATTATAGCTGAATAGTACTCCATGGTATACATATACCATATTTTATTAATCCACTCATGTATTAACGGCACTTGGGTTGTTTCCACATCTTTGCAATTGTGAATTATGCTGCTATAAACATTCAAGTGCAGATGTCTTTTTTATAGAATGTCTTTTGTTCTTTTGGGTAGATGCCCAGTAATGGGACTGCTGGATCAAAGGGTATATCTACTTGTATCGCTTTAAGGTATCTCCACATTGCTTTCCACAGAGGTTGCACTAGTTGGCAGTCCCACCAGCAGTGTAGGAGTGTTCCTATCACTCCACATTCACGCCAACATTTATTGTTTTGGAACTTTTTGATAAAGGCCATTCTCACTGGAGATAAGTGATATCTCATTGTGGTTTTGATTTGCATTTCCCTGATGATTAGAGATGTTGAGCATTTTTTCATATGTTTGTTGGCCATTATTCTGTCTTCTTTTGAAAAGTTTCTGTTCATGTCTTTAGCCCACTTTTTTGATAGGGTTGTTTGATTTTTTTCTTGCTGATTTTCCTGAGTTCTAAATAGATTCTAGTTATCAGCCCTTTACTGGATGTGTAGCTTGCGAAAATTTTTTCCCATTCTGTAGGTTGTCTGTTTGCTCTTGTGACAGTTTCCTGCAGTACATTGCTAGATATATAATATATATAATAGGATATATACGTATATTATTGTCTAGGCTTGGACAAGGTTCATCCTGATAGAACTAAGATAGGAAAGAAATGATAACCACAAAACAACATTATTTTATTATATAATAGTTATTAAGTAATAATTATTATTATTTATTAAAATTGATGGACAAAATACTGTACCAATTGCTTTATATGGAACCATTGGTTGAATCTTGATAATGGCTTTATAAGGAAGATGCTATTATTTTACTATTTAGTAGATGCTGAAACTAAGTCTTAGTAAGTGAGAATCACCGATCTCCAAAAGGTCACACAGCTTGTAAGAGTGGTCATAGGTCTTATCTTTGGATTTATATGGTTTCTATGGCCAAAAGACTGGAAAAAGGAAAGCCCAACAGAGACCTAGTAGGGAATTCCAAACTTTCACTCCAAACTCGGGCATGATCTGATCCACCATCAGCAATGGTGGCAAGGAAGCCCTTAATCATCTCAGCTTCTGTTCCCTAACTGGGCCCTGGCAGGTTATCTAACCTGCCTGCAGCAGCAGCAGCAAAACCCCAAGCCACTGCAACCTCTATTTGACAACTTGATCCAGAGGTCTGATGACTTGTGGTAGCAACTAGCTAGCAGCAAAGCTCTAGTCATCCCAGCACCTGCTGCTTCACAACTAGGTCACTGGCAGGTGGTCTGATTTTGACTCAGCAGCAACAGCAACAATAGCAGCAGCAGCAAAAGCCTCTAGCCATTCCAGCCCCTGTTCCTCAACGAGGAATGAGGGTAGGAGATTTGGAGGTAGGGATGTGAAGAGTGGTGTCTCACAGCTACAGCGGCAGCAAAGCTCCATGTCTCTCTAATCTCCACACAGTGGCTTAAGGAGACACAAGCCCAGTGGTTTCTGTCTCATCTACCACAAGAAGGTCACCCAGCAACAACAACAACAAAATATCCCAGGGAAGCAATTTCTATCCTCACAGATGACACTAGCAGGAATCTAATGAGAATTCAGCAACACCAGAAGAATGAAGCAGACTAGAATATCATTGTAAAGGCTCCAAAAACTAAACTGTCATTGGAGTTAAAGTTCACAAAAGTAGGCCAGAACCTATAGGGTAAACTTAAACAGGATTGCTTGTTAAAGAGATTTAACTAGATTTAAGATTTAAATAGAAGCAAGAGTCTCCTTCCAAAGTTACCAGAATGTTCAGGATATAATTGAAAATCATCTGCTCATACAAGAACCAGCAAGACCATAATTTAAATCCGAAGACAATCAACAGATGCCAATACCAAGATGTATCAGATGTTGGAATTATCTAACAAGAATTTTAAGCAGCTGGCATTAAAATGCTTCAACAATCAATTATAAATTCCTTTGAAACACATTTAAAATATAAAAAATGTCAGCAAAGAATTAGAAGTTATATATATATATAGATGTGTGTGTGTACACACACACACATATACACATACACTAAATGGCTAAGTGAAATAAACCAGGCACAGAAAAATAAATACTGTATGATCTCATTTATATATGAAATCTATAATAGTGAAACTCATAGAAGTTGAGAGTAAAATGGTGATTATCAGTGGCTAGAATGGCAGAGAAGGGAGAGATGTTTGTCAAAAGGTACAATATTCCTGTTAGACAAGAGAAAAATTTTTGAGATCTATTGTACAGAAAACAATAAGTATGTGAGGTAATATGTGTGTTAATTAACTTGATTTAGTCACTCCACATTGTGTGCACATATGTATCAAAACATCACATTAAACTCCATAAATATATACAATTTTTGTCAATTAAAAATAAATAAAACAAGAACTATTAAATAAATGCAAGTGGAAGAACTGAATACAATAACTGAATTTTAAAATTCACTATACAAATACATAAATTCATTAATGTCACAGGATACAAGATCAAGAAACAAAAATTAGCTGCATTTCTATATAATGAAAATAAACAAGTAAAAATCTAAATTAAAAAAAAAGTGTGATGCCATTTATAATTACTCCAAAGAAAAGGAAATACTCATATAGAATTCTAACTGAACATGGACAGTATCTGTATGATGAAAATTACAAAATGCAATAAACAAAATTAATGAAGACCTGCAATGGAGAGAAATACCATGTTCATTGATTAGAAGAATCAACAGCATAGAAATTAATTTTCTCAAAATGATTGATAGGTTTAATGTAATTCCTATCAAATTCTCAGAAAAGTTTTTTTTGTAGACATAGGCAAACTTATTCTATAATTTCTATAAGTGCAAAAGTAATTGTGAAAGAGATGTATAAAGTGGGAACAGTTGTACTTCCCACGGTTATGAATTTCCATATAGCTACATAATCACAATAATTTTGTACTTTCAGAAGAAAAGAGTGATGAAACAGAATAGACAACCCAGAAATGTACACACACAAATATGCCCAATTAAATTTTGACAAGCAAAAGCAATCTAATGGAAAATGTATCAAAAAGAACTTTTTGATAGATGATGCTGACATAATTTGACACAAACTAAACCTTTATATAACCGGACATCTAATAAAAAAACGTTAACTCAAATTAGATCCCTAGCTTATTTGTAAAACACAAATATATAAAACATCCAGGAAAAAGATACAGGAAAATCTCCTTCACTTAGGACTATTTAAAGAGCTCTTATAATTGATGCCAAAACAAGGTTTATAAAAGAACAAATTGATCATTTAGATATCAAAAAAATTCAAAACTTTTTCTCTACAAAATATGTGTTGTAGTGTTAAAAATATAAAAAGACAAATTGAAGATTGGAAGATAATATTTTCAAACCACATATCAGACATAATACTTGTACCTGAAATAGATGAACAACTCAAATCTCAATAATAAAAAACAAGCAATCCAATAGGAAATGAGACCATAGACATACACAGACATTTCAGCAAAGAGGATACACAGTTGCAGTTGGCAAGTAAACATATAATAATATGTTCAACAGTATTCATGATTATGGAAATAGAAATTAATACCACAATGAGATATCACTGTACACCTACCAGAAAGACTAAATTAAATTAAATTTAAAATGATGATTACAAATGCTGGTGAGGATGTGGAAAAACAGGATCACTATATTTCTGAAGGGAAAGTAAAATGGTAAAGACACTCTGGCAGTTCTTTTAAAACCACACAAAAACTGCCATATTTATTAGTCAGAGTTCTCTAGAGAAACAGAACCAATAGGCTATACTGGCAGGAGTTGACATTGCAGTATTGATATATAATTTCTTTATCTCTGAAAACCTCAGAGTTTAGATTTAAGGCTTTCAACTAATTTAATGAGGCAATCTACATTAATTGAGCTCAATCTCCTTTACTTAAAATCAGTTGATTGCAGATGTTAACAACCTTCACAGCAACACCTAGATCAGTGTTCAATTAAATAACTGGGTACCATGGCTAGCCAAATTTATACATAAAGCTAATCATCAGACCATATTACTCAGCAATTGCATTTTTAGACAACATATGTCAGAGAAACTAAAGCTTATTTTCACCACAACACTTGTGCAGTAATGTTCATGTTAGCTGGATTTCTCATAGCTAAAATCTGGAAACTATCCAAATATCCTTCAATGGTTAAATGGTAAAATAAACTGTGTAATATATATATACCATAAAATGCTACTCATCAAAAAAGGGGAAAAAACATTAATATAAGCATGAATTTGGATAAATCTCAAGGAAAGAATGCTGAGTGAAAAAAAGCCACTCTCAAGAAGATGCATACTGTATTGACTCTATTTGTATAACATTCATGAAATAAAATAGAGATGCAGAACAGATGATTGGTTTGTAGGGGTTAGGAAATTAGAGAATGATGTATGTGACTATTAAAAGAATACTCCAAGGGATATCGTGGCAATGGTATCTTGACTATGGTGATGGTTACATAAAGCTACACATGAAAAAATTGTATAGATACACCCACACACAAGTTCATGTATAACTGGTGAAATGTGCATTAAACCGTGTGGATTGTACCCATGTAAATTTCCTGTGTTCGATATTTTGCCAGATTAATGTAAGATGTTAACACTGAGAAGCCTGGGTAAAGGGTACACAGGACCTCTCTGCACATTTCTTTCTACCTTTCTGTTGATCAATAACTATTTCAAAATAATTTTTTAAATGACAGATCTATAAGCATTAATTAGCATGCACAAAGGCTCTATAGATATTCTTTGCCAAGTTGCTTCATCTGCATTTTTCACTTACATGAGACAGACACAGGCTCTCAAACTTTCTGTTTAAAGTAAGACATCTGGCATTCTGTGGTAGATATAAAAATTTCCTTTAAGAAGAGATGTGATACTCATAAGTGGGGAGTGACATTAGCGGACAGCTTCTAACTGTGATTTTTTTTTTTTTTTTCAGGATAGGCATCAGCGCCAAAGAATTGCTTTGTTGAAGGGAGGTCTCACTTATTCCAAGGAAGCCCTCATCCACTAACTGAGTGAGGGAGGAGTATAAAGGCTGGCCATTTGAATATGATTCTCCACAGTGCTCCCTGCAGGTTGATTGAGGGTTTGTTGGACCTATATCACAGTTCAAACTTTTTTGCCTGCTTGCTTTTCCTTTTCAGATGTATAGATATGTAATAAGCATCTTATCTTCCCTGCCCATAAGGAAATATGTGAACACTGGGATAAGAATACTTAAATAAGGGCAAGGACAGCTGATGAAAAATTGTGCAACTACCTAAAGTTATGTTTTTGAAAAGTAATTACTTGGGTAATATTTATTTTATAATATTAAATAAAATCACTACAGATATTGTGAGATGATTACTAACATTAAATGCATTTGAACCAAAAAGGCAAATACTCAATATATAAATATCACCTATTTCTGAGTAGCAGGGTTATAGATTATTTGCATTCTAGTTTTTATGCTTTATAGAATTTTATTCATCTTTTATAATTATGGATTGTTGTTATAATTAGAAAAAAAGAGTAAATACTAAATAACCCAAAAATGTCTATGAATGTCAAACTAAGGGGAAAAATTAGTTTTCACTGAAACTAAAATTTAACTTCTTTGGAATTTAACTTTCTTTTGTGAATTGAGTTGATTTAATTTTATTTCTATTCTTTCCTTTGTATTCACTATTTAAAAATATCCTCATAGACAAGTTTATCTGTTGGACTCATAGTGCTTGGAACTAACTTGAGTAAAGATCACATCTAAAAGTAAAGATTATCTCCATTTTAGGGCTGTAATTTGCTACTTTTGAAATAGAAATATTTTATCCATAATTGCAGGAAGGATGAAGAGATGCTTTAAGTATCAATTTTAGAAAAATTTAGAAGGTAACTTTTGGGTCAACTACTCTAAATGGTGTATTATCACCTTTAATGATAGCTTGAAATGAAATTCAATGGTAATTGTAATACATGATTGCCTCATTTGGATTTGCAATGAAAGTTTAGAATTAAAACTGATTAGATAACACAACTGCTTTACCAGTCTAGCTTTATTCCAATTTCTAAACTTTTCATTCCAAATTTGCCTAAATAACAATGAAAAACAAAACATGTAAGTACAAAATGATAATATGCCTGATTATTATTTTTCTATATTTTTCAAACAAATGACTTTCCTCATAAAAACTTTCACTCTGTTCTAAAATGATACATACTTGGAAGCATTTACTGTAGATTAAAACTAAAAGGTGAGTGAATAACTCCATATATTGAAATGTTAAATGTCATTTCAAAATGGGACTGGTATTTTTCATTTAATATGCAAATTAATGAAAAACATTCTTGAAGAAGATCTCCACCTTATATGAGCACACAACACATACGTACTTCCATATATTTTTATAGTCTTTATGATGTTCAAACATTTCATACATCTACTTCTTGCTTTCACAGATTATACAAATATATAGGAGAAAAACACAATTACATGAAAATCTTTGTCTTTAAGCCTACATTGAATAGAATCTAGTTATCTCTCTTTCTAGAAAAGCCCCAATACATCCTTTTTCTCTACCAATTATTCCTTATGAAGCCGTGATTCTCTTTCCTTTGCCTGCTGGATATATATGAAACTTCAGCCACTGTTTTTTTTGCTCTTAGCATTGGAAAAGTTTACTTTCATGGCAGAAAAAGAAAAGAGAACTTGATTCCCAAAGCTCTTTTTATTGGATACATAAAAGGTGGCTATTTCCATTTCGTTTGGGTCCAGATAGATATTTCTACCAGATTGGGTCAAAGGACATTCAAGGGGTAATACTTTGTTCTGCATTTAAAAGAATCTCTCCCTGCTGATCATAGAACTGTTTCTATGACCATGTATGAGACACTATCATTCATTTCTCACTTGGCAATGTTTCTTCTTTTGTAGTGTTATTTCAGATACTAGGAGAAAATATTATTCTAAATTCTTGATCTAGTGTTCTAAAGACAATGGTTAACAAAAGCTACTTTAAATAGTTATCACAGAAGATATCTTCTGATGGTATGATATGGCAAACAGATATTCTGAGAAGACCTAAAAACAGATTATATCCCAACTCTGAGCAGGCACATACTAATTTGACCAATAATAGATTAATAGGTATTGATAGTTTTTATACAAGAGTAAAAACTAACCTTCAGATATTAAATATATCATATCTAATCTAGTTAACCCTTTAAAAAATCTTGTTAATTTGCTAATACTATTCACATTTGCATAATGTGAAAGCATATTGAAATGCTAAGATATAGTCATTTTCATTATATAATTATAATAATATAACTATATAATTATATATAATATAACTATAATAATAAGGGTTAGAAGGGATTTTTACCTTAAGAGAAATGTTTCTGAAATTGCTGCCAGTGGACTTTCTCTAAGAAACATTAATGGAAATGATGATGATAAATCCATGTTACTAAATTATTAGATTTTACCCTTTGATGACAATAATCAGATATGCTGAGATTAGAAATTCAGATATTTGCATTTCTAACAAGTTCACATGATTCTGAAAGATAGAAAAACTTGAGAAATTTTGTCCTAGGCTTTTTGTCAACCTCCCCTCTCAAAAATATATGTAATAATTTTATCTGGATGGACACATAATCTAAAAATCTTCAAACATCCATCCCTATTCTAATACATACATTTCAAGGTACAAATCAATCTTATGAAATTTTTAATGAATTACATTTCTTAGTTTAAAGATGCAAAACTGAAGTCAAATTTGGAAGATTGGCAATATCTATCTGAAATATTAAATTGAGAAAAAGAGTAAGGCCGTGTCTAGATAAAAGGAAAAGATGCTATAATCTATTAAGCTGGAATGCTATACACAAAGGATAGGTAAAAGGGACTGTACTTGCCAGTGTTTACTAGTCCTGAAATAGCCTGTTATTATCATTATCATATTTACCTTAAAGTAGTGTATTGTGGAACTCTTTTTTTTAATTTTTTCAGTTTATATTCAGTTTTATTAAAACTGCTTTTTCCCTAAACTTGATTGCTTAAGTTTTATGTTATTTTAATTGACATGTAATAATTGTACAAATTTATGGAGTTCAGTGTGATATTTTGATAGATATTTTAAATGTATAATCATCAAATTAGGATAATTAGTATATATTAATATATGATCTCAAATATTTATGATTTCCATGTGGTGAAACATTCAAACTATAATCTTTGAAAGTGTGCATGTGTGTCTTCAGGCAAGGTTTGATGTATGTTATGTATCGATGTGCCTGTTTTTCAGCATCTTCCCTTTTTCCTCACATGGTGGAATAGGCAATTTTTCATGTTCATGTATAAACATATTTTCTATTTAACTAATTCCTACTTTTTCACACTAAATATCTCACAATTTATTCACTATACTCTTATTATTAGACATGTAGGTCATTTCCATAACTATTATACAGTAAAGACACAGTGACTAATGCCATTAACTATTCCTTTACCTTTATGTTCAAATAGCTCAAATTCACAAGTATAATTGCCATTTTGGAAAATATGTACCTCGAAACAATCTAGACAGAAAACCTTTCCCTTTCAGAAAAAGTATAAACTTTTCCACATCTACAAAGAATTTGTGAAAATACTGTTTTCTCTATAACTTGGCTAACACCAACTGTTAAATTCCTTTTTTAACTACTTGACAAATTAATGGATCACTTTCTCATTCCTATTATAAGTTGCAATTCCTTGTTACAGGATAACTGGAATATTTTTCTCATGAGATTGTTTGTATGTCTCTTCCAAATTCCTTATGATAATGAATGTCAAATTATTTCCTTTTATTATTAAATTTAAATTTCTTTATATATACTTTCATTCAGAAAATATTAAATGAGTATCTACTATTGGCCCAGCACCATTCTAGTTACTGCTTGGTGCAGATTTCTGGTTATATCTTTTATCAAGTTTAGCAATCCTTGATAGTTATCTTAGCAGTTTGTAAATGGTGATCTTATATCATTATTTCTATATGTGATGACAATTTTTAATTATAATTTTAATCATTAAATTATTAAGATGATATTCCATATAATATAATAAATGATATGCTGGAATAATATATTAAAATAAATTATAAGTATGCTTTGTACAACTAAATTTTGACAGCATCACTTCTCTAAACACTTTTCTTCTTCAAATTCATACTTTTATTAGGCATTCTTTAGTTTTTACATCTACACATTTGAGATCATTGTGAGTTATAACTATATTTAATTATTGAATATTTTATTAATATTTTGATTCTAATCACTAAAATCTCTAATAGCATTTAAAATATAATTATATAAATATTTTTCATTGTAGAATCATTTATTGTGCTGTGATATCATTTCCTTCTTTTTTTGGTGATCCTATATAATGATCTCTGTACAATTTATAGCAGAATATAACTTCTATCGAAATTAAATTTATTTTTTCCTGTAATAATCAATTTCTTAGTCCAATGTCAAGTTTTAACATGACTTTCATTTGGATAACATATTATCTCATACATTTTCTCTGGTTTTTATTTACCTTTATTTTCCTCCATTAAGTGGATTTGTTTTTCATACCATGTTATCAATATTATCTATCTCCCTTATCATCTAGTATTTAACTACAAACTTTTTCCTTCAACTTATTTCTTAGAAATCACAACTTCTGTAGTTGTGAAAACTTTTGCTTTTTATATGTGCTTTTTGCTGTTTTTAGAATTTACCTCCAGTGGGTACCTGAGTTTGTTTTATAATATTGTATTTCTCACATATTTTCTTATCCTTTTCTTTAACATTTATTTATAGGAGTTCATATTTTTAAAACATCTTTTTTGCAGAAAGTATAAAAGATATAAAATGTCTGTGTTCTTGCATATCTAATGATATTTTTGTTTTGTCCTCTCAACTGACAGTTATTCTTTTAGTTTATAACTTAAAATCATTTTTGCTAAGATATTTAAAACCATAACTCAATTGTCTCCCAGAATTCCATAGGCAACTTTTAGTCTTTTTGTTTATTTGAGCATACAAAGAAACATATCTGTTTTATTTTTGCACATGTTTGTGTGTGGGGATGGGATATGTGTGTGAGGAGGTGTGTGTGGTGTTGGCCACTTAAGATCAGTCTACACTTACTTTTCAGAGAACTCTCATTGTGTGTAGTGTTACATGTGATCTGGGCTCACTCAATTAGATGCACCTGCCCAAGACTTTGAAACTTGAGAAAACAAGGGAGAAGTTCAAGGACAATTATAAATGCTTAGTGGTATTATCAGTGTGCATGGCTTCACAGTGGCAGAGAATTTCCAAAGATGACAACCACCCAGCAGTGACGATATATGTACCAGAACACTGATCTTACCTGGGTGTTACTCTGCTTCCTTTGACATATCCTTCCTCTATCTAAATCTTGTTTTTCACCATCTTTCCATCAATGAAGTCAACTATTTGATATTATATAAAATCTACTCATAAAAATTTGGATTTATATTTTATAATAAAAAAGATACGGTAGGATAGTGTATTCAGACATTGAATAAATGATTTTTTTTTTACTTCCAAACTTTCAATGGATAAGCTTTTTGCTTATAAGTTAATTACAGATCTAGTAAGAATTCTGAACAATGATTAAAATAATTGACCCATCAATCAGAAGTTTTAAAATAAGGATGCAACATGAACATTATGAGGTTATATTTTAAAAAGAGAAAAAAGATAAATTCAAAGATCCATAATTTTGTGAAGAGTGAAATAAATACACATCTTTTAAGTAATTTCTTAAATATTTTTGAAGCAAGAATATGCACTATTAATATAGTTTGAATTATGAACAATGTGTTACACCAAAATTTCAGTGTTGGCACCGTTTCCCTGAAAATAAGACCTACCCATAAAATAAGCCCTAGCAGGATTTCTAAGCATTTGCACAATTTAAGCCCTACCCTGAAAATAAGACCTAGTGATGGGCATGGCCACACAACTAATCTGCACAACTCATGCATTTCCTCGCAGAGCAGTAAAGAAGAAGAGCAGCCCTTTTCATCTGCCCCATGAGAGCTCTATTGCTCGACATGAGAGATTGGGGGCTATGGTTCTAAAGGAAATAGAGTCGCAAGAAATTCAGGATAGAATTCGGGGTTTGGAGAGTTATGATGATGTTCCAGAAGAAGACGACTTAGCTATATTTGAATAAATGTAGATTGTTGTACCGTACTTAAAAAAAAAAATCCCCAGAAAATAAGCCCTGGGGTGTCTTCTTGAGGAAAAATAAATATAAGACTCTGTCTTATTTTGAAGGAAACACGGTATGTAAGCATTTTATAGAAATGAACTGTCACTTTGTAATAATGTTCTATACAACTCTTGTGATATTTTCATGTTTTTACATGTTTATCCCTGATGTGGGTAATGCATGTTTTAAAAGTTAATTATTTGTGCCCAATGCCCAAAATACCTTAAAAACACTACAAAACAGTGGGTTTGTGTGTGTGTGTGTATGTATGTGTATCTTGTTAAATAAATCGCTATCACAACAGAAAGCTAAGTGTGTCCTGGTGGCTTTCAGGTTCTTACATATTTGCAGACTTATGCAGAAGATATTGTGTGGGGAATTCTAGAGGTGTCATTTCAAATGCTATGACATTGTCAAACACAGTGAAAACACTATTCCAATTGGAATGATATTGTCGAACACAGTGAAAGCACTAAAATAAATAGAACCAGATAGAAATTTTATCCTGCCAGCAATTGTTAAAAAATTCAATTCCTTACAAATTCTTAGTGGGATTATAAAAAAAAAACACCGCTGAAATAAAAATGAAAGCACTTTCATTGAACTGGGATATTTTCTCTTGTTACTGTTTATCCAGTGTTCAAATCAATGCCATCCTGAGATTTTGTGGTAAAGATCCCCAATTAAAAGCAGGATAAATCAAATAGGTAGTTTTTACTGAAAGAGTTTTCTGGGAAATTTAATTTTCTAGGTAGTAGCTAGAGCAAAGTCCTGCCACTCTGAGTATTTGAGTAGACCTAATGATTCAGTAAGAAATAAAAAATGGAAACGCCTAACATTAGAGAAGTAAAAATTCCTTTTCTTTCTTTTTTTTTTTTTCATAATAAAGCACACCCTTGAGTATTCACATGCCCCAAATCTGCTCTGATTTGACTGGTACATTCCTCCTCTTTTTCTTTTCTTTCCTGAGCTTTTGTGATCACTGAGATTCTGAGGCTTTTCACTGAAAAATGAATCAAACAATGGGGAACCCTGCCCTCTTCCGGTGTCCCTGAGTTTGTAATATCCCCTTATTTGCTGGCTTTGAGCTAACAAGTTAAATTGATTTTAATCAAGAGACAATCTTCATGTGTGATAATATCTGAATTTAGAACATATCTCGTGGTCAAGTTTAACCAATTGGCACTTGGGTTTATTGGATGAAATGAAATAAGGATTAGGGAAGGACCTGGATAATTGTGAGACTCACTGGTTACACCTAATTTAAACCCATCAAATTTAGTAGAAATAGAACTATGTATCTTAAAAGAAAGAAAATCCTTTTATATATGTGTTAGGAAATTTAGAGAGTGGGCACATATGACTGAGGCCCCTCAATAATAGGATTTCTTTCTCTGAGAGCCATCTACTCTCTGTGTACAGAGAGGCTAAGTATAAGAGATGAGTGTTCTAATTAGCCACAAAATAGAATCCTGGGAATAGGCTAAATTACAGGTAGATGTTGCTACTCTAAAATATTTAATTATCAAGTATATTCATTAGGGGATTGATACGGAGTTTATAAAGGGAGACCTGGTACTTTCTCTGATGGAAAAAATAGATTCTCTCTTAATATCTAACAGGAAAGAGTATTGGGCAAATCCTACACCAGCCCTTGAGTATGCTGAGGTTTGATGTAGTCCCAACGCCAGGAAAAGTTAATCTCCCTCATACCTGGAAATAGGCAGAGTGCCATGACTCCTCCAAAGTACAGAATAAAGCAAAATTTCTGCCCAAATTTCTGCATCTAGAACTGCCAGTGAACTGGAGGGAATACAGCTAGGTATGGAGTAAATGTCCTTCAAAGTTGATGGTCTTGGTGGCCTCACTGAAAAGTATTTAGTATGGCTATCTGGACTTATGGGAATGAAGGGAATAGGAAATTAGTAAATGGTATTAATTTACTGCTTCAACTTAGAATCTCAGAGAGAGACATTGTGTTTTCTCATTTTGGATGGCATAAAAGCATATTCATTTAAACAAAGTATGGTATATCTTGGAAGAAAACATAGAATTGTTTTGTTCTTGTTTACAAATTCAAATATAAGCACATGGTACATATGGATGCTGACTAGTCAAAAGGACAGACTATACCAATTGCTAAGGTGTTTACTGTAAGTTTCAAACTAATGTTCTATACTTCATTTTGTAATGCTGGGGCAGGGATGCCACAACCTGTATTTCTGCTTTAGTCATTGGTTTCCCCTAAGGCTTTGACAATAATGAGCAGTAGAGGGAAAAATGATATTTGGAGGAGAAAAAAATGGGCTTGGTACTTTCTGTTTCATGTTTCTGTTTTACTTCCTGTTCCTGTCAGCTTCACCATAGCAGCATTTCTTCATTTAAGTACTTGCCATTTTGTACAGAAACCACAGTTTAATCCATTATGCAGCTTCTCCCCACCAAGAATCTCAGAACTAGCTTTGTCACACTCCACTCAAGATATATCACCACTAGATTTTCTGTATCCCCTCTTCAGAGGTGCGAATACCAGTCCAGTCCTATAGAGCCCTTATTTTGTTTTCATGTTTATACCAGTGTCAAGACATATGCAAAAATTGAACTGTTATCCTACCTATAAGCTAATAAATCAGCATGTGACAGTTTCTTGTACAAGAGGAAAAGACATGAAATTTCCAAGTAGAAACAAAAGACAGTTTATTACTCACAACAATAGCAATAAAGTATCATATTTTGCACCAGTTCTCTGAGGCCAGGGAAATGTGAAAAGAATGCTAGGTTATGGGAGAGAAACTTCAAACTTTGGGACCAGAATATTTTATAATTAGACATGAGAAAACATGACTGGCCTTTGCTCCAGAAGCAAACATTTTTTTAAATTATTATTATATTAAACAGAAAACAATCAAATCCTCTGTTCCAGAAAAAAACTCCATCTTCTGTGGCTGTTCAGTATAAAAAAATCCTAGACAGGACAGAAAAACATCAGTGATGCATCTGCTTTCAAGAAGTATAGAAATAAAAAATACTTATGGTTGATTGTCTCCCTAAAATATCCACCCCTCATTCCTATATAATTTTGCCAAATTTTCCCAATCCAATACCACACTACAGACCACTCTGATTAGTCTGATAATAAAAGGCCTAGGACTAAATCTATTCACTTTGTCCCATACAATATTTACCTAAGGCAGGCATCCTCAAACTACGGCCCACAGGCCACATGCGGGTGTTTTTGCCTGTTTTTTGTTTTGTTTTGTTTTGTTTTGTTTTTACTTCAAAATAAGATATGTGCAGTGTGCATAGGAATTTGTTCATAGTTTTTTTTTAAACTATAGTCTGGCCCTCCAATGGTCTGAGGGACAGTGAACTGACCCCCTGTTTAAAAAGTTTGAGGACCCCTGAGTCCTAAGGTTTCTAAGAATGGGATTCCAAGAAACAGGATGAAGCCAACTGTAGACTTGAATTCACTCATGCTCTCAGTTTTTAAGACTCAAGTAGCTGAAAAAAGTCCCATAAACCAGTAGGATCTACCTTAGAAAGTCAAATGACTTTCTCTAAGTTTCTATACTTGCTTTTTCACTTGACATGAGGCATTAATCCAGGTGTAATGGGATAAGATAGGGTAATTTCACCACACATAACAACCCTGCCCAATGACATAGGTTGTCTTAAATGCCTCCTAGGGCTGAGGTCATATCATTGGACATTTCAGCTAAAGTCAGGGAAAAGTTTTTTAAGACAGTTTCTTACTGGATAACCCCCACTGGAAGGAGAACTCTCCACCTGGTATGCATAAATAATGAGTTAGTTATTCCCTTGGGAAGATCTCCTGAGAAATCAAAGGTAACCTCTTTTGGGAGATATTTTCAGAAGGCAACATGATCTACTTGTGTATTTCCTTAAACATTCAAATATTTCTTATGGCTACCACTAAGATGCAAATCACTGAGAGATTTCCCTCCCTTAGGAGGGAGCCAAATTAGTGATGATCTCCCACACAAGAAATATGGGTCCAGGAGTATACATAGTGCTCTAGAAAGAAATCATTGTATGCAATTGATGGAGATCACTATATGGGACATACATCACTTGGAGACATAGGTGAAAAATGCTTCTACCTAGCCTCCCATACAGCTGGTAGATCTTATGGTTCCTAAATTCAAATATTTCAGTCAATTCTTTTTTTTTTTATAGTAAAAGTGTTACCTAAGGGTATTCCATACCAACTTACCAGTTTATACATATCACTAATTGGAAGGCATTTATCCATACCATGAAGCATGAAACAGCAGTTATGATAATGTTGGTAGGAAATACATCCAAAATTACTGACAGGTCTTTTTCCTGGAAGGTGATGGAGTTGGAGTCTGATAGACTTCTTGGTAAGGTTAAAGAGAATCACATGTTGATTAGAACCATGTGGCAAGGGATGGCAAATCAGCAGTCAGTTAAATTTAAGGTGTTTTAAACAGTTTGTGAGACCAGCAACAATGGATTTTCCTTTAGGACGAAGGCTCTAGGGAGGGATCCTAAAAGACAAACACCATTAATACCTCTCCCACCTCCATACCTCCCACAGTTTATGCTAGCAGCATTTTTGCTATCTTCCCACTTCCAAAATATTGGTGCATTCTATTCCACTAGCTATAATTTCACCCTTTTTCCCCAGTCAGTCATTCACTGCTCTTCCCCAGCCCTTTCATCTGAAAGAGTCATATGCAAGAGGGGGAGAATATCTTTATAAATAACTTATAGAGACATATCATGGGACAAAATTTGGCCAACATAGGTCACTGTAGAACTACTGAAAGCAGCATATTCAAAAAAGTGGATATTAAATTTGAATCTTCAAGAATTTCTTCTGGCTAGGCTGGGGTGTGTAGGGAAAAGGCTGGCTTAGAATTGCTATTAAAGAAAATAATAATGTATTATGTCCAGTAATGGTCAAGATTGAATCTTAAATTTTTAAAATGAGTCTATATAACCTCTACAGTCTTTTGTCCAAATCATTACCTAGAAACATCCAAGAGTGGATAATCTTTTTTAAGACAGCCATATTTGATGACCAAATAGTCTTACTAAAGTATGTGACTCAGGAGGAGGTTAAAGGCTGTCAAGTGTCTGATATATATTTGACCATGATCAGGCAAAGAGAGCAAAGACAATACTTTTCCCACTGCAAGATAATGAGCCAACATTTCTCGGCAGTCACCGGCTGGTATGCTGCAACTGTCTTTGCATCAAAAGCATAATATTGTATACTTTGTGTGGACTCAAGGATCGTAGATGGGTCATCATCTCTGGTATGAAGATCAATCTAGACAGCAAGGCTAGCAATATGAGAGCTTCAAACTCAATCAGCAGCTTGATTCCATTTGCCCTCATCATATAATGATGCCTTTATCATGAGTGTACACAAGAGTGATCCAGTTAATTCAACCAGCAGACACAAATTCTTTCCACAGTTTATGTCCCCCCCAAATTTAATCTCCACTCTATAGTTTTCCAAGATACAGATCAAACCACTAAGTCATTAGCAAGATCGTAAAAGTCAGAAAATATAACAAAGTTCATAAAATTGACCAAAGCTCTGTGACCACCTTCATTTCCTCCCACTGAGATAATTTTACCCATTTTTCTGTTTTGCATAGCTGGAGCTGAGTTTGAAAGCCACAGAAGCACAATGGAAAACATTGTGTTTCAGCACTGAGGAGAGACTCTTTGAATAATGAACCCCACTGAGCCAATGACTTGGCTTCAAATGACATAGCAAGTGACAGATTTTTTCCCCCAAAGAGATAACTGCCACTTTTTCATGTAATCCATTAGATGCTGCTAGGGTTTGGCCAGTCGCATTATTGAATATTACCACCATATCTGGTGGCCTCTGTAGAATATCAGAAATAATTTCCAGCTTAAGAACATTCACTAGTAATCATTTAAAAAAATATATTTTTGCACTTAATTTCTAGTGTTTGTAGGTTTTTAAAAGCATAATCCAAAAGCCAATTACCATAAAGGAAAGCTTCTAGGAGTATGTAAAAATAGTAATAATAAGTTTCTATAAAGTATAACACAAAAATCATTTAAAAGAATATTCCTCATTTCTACTTAATTTCTTAATATAAAAATTTTCTCTTATAAAATTAATGTGTAAAAGAGAGCAGTAGAGAATAATGAAAAGATTAAAATGTAGAAATATATAATATATTTTTAAAAATATATAAAACTCACTATCAATATAATGAGAACAAATACAGTTAGCCCAAAAAGTCACAAAAAGGTGATGAATATTCACTGTTTTTGAAGATGTTAAAAAATGTGCAATCAGAAACATGGGAAAATGTATGAATTGATTTGAGTTTTGGAATGTCCATTTGCAAAATGAATCAAAATTTGAATAAGAATAATATGTCCACATATTTTATCTTTTTAGAGATTTATTCCGTGTTGAAAAAGTGAACTGATTAAAAACAGAGGTATGAGAATGCTTATTAAAACCTTATAATAATGTAAAGTGGGAAATAATATAAATATCCATCTGAAGGGTATTTTATAAGCATTATAGTTTTGCTATGCGATGGAATATGTTTTTATACACAAATAAATACTGTATATTAAAATTAATATATAACTCCCATATTTGGCAACAGAATATGATTGCAATATGTATCAAAAAGAATGTGTTCAGAATGTGATGTGAATAGGGGCTTAAGAGGACAAAAAAGTGGTATTTTTAGGCACAATTCTCTATGAGACTCAAAGCTCACTGGACAATAAAACATTTATTTGTATTTCTAATTTCCACCTCATATATATCTCTCTCAGTAACCTCTTAGGGATGGTTAGTTATGATCTGGACATTATCCAGGAGTACAGGGACAAACTGCAACTAACTACGTACTTTCAAATCTTACAAATCCATTTATATATCCATTTATATATCTATCAATCATCTATGTGTGTGCATGCAAACTGATAACAACAAAGTCTATGAAAATCTTAAAGCAAGTATCTATGAATAATGGGATTGTTTTCTAAATTGTTAACATTGAGCATACAGGTTTTATGATAAAAAGAAAACAATAATTTCTAAACCATAATTTCTTATAATTTAAAGTTATTATGTCTCAAGATTCTTGTAGGTTAGTAATCCTCCAACATTGTCTTCATTATCAAACAGGTAAAAATGTACATTTGACAGATGTGCTTATATGAATTGATAAATGAACAAATACTTTCATAGGACATAGCAGTGTGGTCACAGATTGGTACAGACGATGTGATTATATCAAAGGAATACAACTTGTTCTTTCCATCCAGGAAAATTCTATAAGGTAAGTGGGAATTCAAGGCAATTATGAATATTCACATAACTGATATTGAACAGAATAAACTACAAAAATGTGTGGTACAAAGGATTACACTACATAATATATGTGCACCTTACTTCCTGAGTTGGTGATTCCTGGAGAGTCAATTTGAGTTATAGCTTATTTCCTATTTTCAATTTTTTCTTTGACTCATTGATTTCACACTTAGCTTCCAAACTTCTACTTTAAGTTCTCTCATTCTCTCTCTCTCCTTCTCTCTCTCTTTCCCCTTTGTCAAACTACTCTGATCTCTAGCTTTGACTCAATGTCCAAAGCACACATCTTTCATAAATAGTATAGTTCATTGGTACAAGCTGCCTGGTTCTATTACCTTGAAAACTTTTTACAGTGTTTTCTTGTCTCCCAGGACCAATTATTTCCATGCCTTTTTAGTTTGATGTAACCCTTCAATTCTGGGTAGAATTAGCTATACTGTCTGAATTTAGTGGTGGAAAGTAGAAATCAAATGGGGGGATAACAAGAGTTAAGCTTTGAAGAATGGAAAGAATGCAGAGGGTGGTACATCCTTTAAGTAGATTTCTTTTCTCTATAACTCACCATTTTTTACATTGAATTTAGCAAATATTAAATAATGACTTTTGTATTTTAGAGGACTTATGGTTCTTTATTCCATTCTTATCAGGTATTTGAATTGCAATACAAACTCATCCCTTTTTGATACCATTTCAAGTTAAATTTCAATTCAGTATTCTTAACAATGACAATTTATAATCATCATATTTGCCTATCACTTGGCATAACAAAAGGGCTGAAGTTAGTAGCAGATTGAAATTTTCTTTTAAGTACAGGCAAGTCATCATATGCTTTTATCACTCTTAGGTTGAAAAATATTGCTTTTCCAGAATATTTACCATGTTCACTGTCTTAGTTTTGTGTTGTTATAAAGGAACACCTGAGGCTGAGTACTTTATAATGAAAAATGGTTTATTTGGCTCATGGTTCTGCAGGCTGTACAAGAAGCAAGGTGCCAGCAGTTGTGTCTTGTGAGGCCTTCAGAGAGCTCCCAACAAAGACAGAAGGCAAAGGGTAAACAGGCCTGTCATATGGAAAGAGAGAGAAGAGGGCATGCCAGGCTTTTTAGAACAACTAGCTTTCCCACGAATTAACAGAGTGAGAACTCACTCACTACCTGGGGAGGGCACTAAGCCATTCTTCCCCCAGGACCCAAACACCTCACACTCAGCCTCAGCTCCAACATTGGAGATCAAACTTCAACATGAGATTTGGAGCGGACAAATATCCAAACTCTATCATTTACACTGATGACATTAAATGATAAGCAAGCGAACTCCAAGATTCTAACAAATCACATTCATTATCTTTAGTCAGATAATCACTATTTCCTCACATGATTAGTGCTTTTGTAAGTTTTTTGAAAATCCGTGTTGCTTTAAAAATGTATATTTAAATTAGTTAACTGATTTGGGAAAGAGTTGAATTATTCTAGGGTTTGGAAAGAGAAAGCAAAGGGAAGTGAAATGAGTAGTACAGAAATAACAGGACTCTCTGTAAGCATCTATGAGCAAAGATAAAAGAAGCATATATATATATATATTTATAGAGAGATAGGAATCACACTATATATGAGGACAAATAGAGGGCTAATGCCATCAGCACAGAGTATTCAATTGAACTCTCATTCAAAGTTATTTAGGGTGAAGCTGTGGTGAATCTAATGTTAATTACTCTCATGAGCATGGATGAGAATAATATTGCTGTGTTACATTCACACACAGGTAAACAGGTTCTTCTTAATGATGCTGCATCAAAAGGGAAAGCAACAAAAATAATTTGGGAAGGATATCTAATCCCTGAATGTACAATATTTTGTTTTTGCCCAAAGACCAAGATAATAATTTGTGAGGAGAAATGTTATCTCAACCAAAAGGAATTTTGTTGTTTATTTTACCTTTTCTTTTGTTAAAGAAAGAGCTGTTGATTAGTTTTCTTGCTTGCTATCTTAATTTTTTAAAAATTCCCATGGATTTACATATTCTTGTTTGGCATTTTTAGCATGATAATCCTTTGTTTGCTAAAGAATATAAAAATAAAAGAAAATAATCGTAATTCTAAATCATTTAAGAAAAACAAACCTTTTACACTTATTAGTATTTTTACTCATGTTGGTAATAAGAGTTTTTGATTAATAAGGTAAAAAAAAATTTCAGAAAATATAAAAAAATACAACTCCTAGAGATCAATATGAAAAAATCAAAGCATCATAACTATAAAATATTAAAAGAAAAAGAAAAAATGTTAGAATGCAGTTCTATAGTAAGTCCTATATAGTAAATATTTAAAGCTTTGGTTTGTTTTGTGGTTTTATGTTGGTTTTATGTTAGTTAGTTTTTTTATTCCAGTGTCTATATCATCTTTTACGGCAACAATACCTATATCTCATGTACCTATATTTTAGAATATTGGTTCCAAAAAAGCACAGGGATATAGCAAGTGTATTATAGACCAATCAACTTACTATATCACTGTCACAGAGACTAGAATAGGAATGTGGAGATGATTAAAAACAGAGGACAAAGAAGACTAAATTATGAGATTTTTGTTTCTCTTATTGACTACCTGTAAATTGTTGGGAACACCACACAGAGCTTAAGAGTGGAGGCCACCTAATGGAAGGAAAGCCACCTGGTGAAATGCACCTGGAAACACTGATTGGGCTCTGCTCTGTACCATGTCAGCAATCAAGATTACTGCTTGACTGTTTATGCAAGCCAACATATTGTATTTTTGCTTAAGCCATTGAATTGAAATGTCTATACTTACAACAAAAAGAGTTCTGACTGAGACTCTTTGTGAGACAAAAGATCATGATTAATATGATCAGTAATATACTTCTAATTAGTCAAAAATCACCATTTCAAAGTTATTTTAATGCTAATCAAGATCCAAATAATAAAATAGCTGGGCTTCAAAACAAAAGCTATATAACAAAAAAGAAAAAAAAAAGTCTCAAAATCAAGCATTTAAGCTAATTAAAATGAAATGCACTAAAAAGTTATACCATTAGATTGGTTACACCAACCATAATGCTATTTTTTAAATGTCATATATTTAGCTTCTATATTTTCCATATGCTGTGTATTTTTAAAATAGTGTTTTTATTATGAAATTTTATGATTTTTGACCTCCATAAACAGTGAAAAACATTTATCCTCCAATGAATCTCACAGTATAGAGCACTAACTTCAAATTTAGTTGCTGATATGATGCACTTAAAGATCCCCAAATTTAGTAGTTATACATGAGTTGCAATGGGACCACAGATGTTTTAGTTATGAGAATTTTAGAAAAAAATTGCAGACATCAGTATGGGAAAGAATACTTGTCTATTGAGTTTTATAAAGCTTGCTATTAAAATCGTAGTTAGGAAGATGCAATGTGAGCAGAGTTTGGGGAGAAGATGCATAGGAAGGGAAAGGTCAATGAGAGAAGAGCAATATATGCTAAAATCTAAGTAAAGTAAATTTGAAAATCAAAACAATGATTACATCCATTGATTTGAGATGACAGATTTCATTTTCCTAGAAAGATGCTCAAAGGAATATGAGCTCAATGTAGTACAGTTAAACAAATCTGTATTTAAAGTCTCAGTCTACTGCTTACTGATTCCATTAGTTAACATATAACTTAATCTTTTAAGCCATCTTATTCACATAAAAATGGGAATAAGAGTGCCTACTTCACAATGTACCTAGACTTTGTCTTTCATATCAATTATCATTTAAAAAGCAAGTTTTGCTGTTCTGACGATTGATATAGTATACAGCAAATTTTCTTAACCGAAATTCCTGTAGATCTTTTGGAGACTACTATAACTCCTCTAGGAAATAATATTTCTGGATTGGAGAATGCTCAGCTTTATAGGCAGTAGATAAAGTGGAATTCTTACTTTATATAAAATCAGGTATTCTAGAAAAACAATGAATTACTTAATAGCTATTCAATGTTGGCTTATAAATAGATGAAAACAGTTTGGGTATTAATATGTAGTTGTTGAGAAGAGGGCAGTTTATTATTGCCTTGGAGAGTTTGGTTATGAAATATCCAGAACTGATAAACAAATTGAAGATTACAATAAAATATTAGATGCCTAGAAAACTAGAGGACATAGACTATATATTGGATGGCTAGAATAGCAATGGCTAAAACAGATTGAGATCATTTAGTAGATGAAATGAGATATTGTATGACTATTGTCTATCTCTACCAAAGTGGTGTTTTGGCTCTGGATTGGCAATAATGCCATAATAAAAGCTGTGATAATGTGACTCTGGGGTATTTGAAACATGGCAATACCTGTAATAGTACTTAGTGTGGTTTGAGCTTGTTTTTGGTCTAATCACACAAATCATAGCTATTTGGTGTGTTTGAGATCATTATTATGAAGACAGACCATTAAAAGCCATTTGCTCATAAACAGTAATGGTTATAAAAACAGGTATTCCATATGAACTTAAAAACTTGAATATCTATGTTGGATTTATTTTGAAGAGAGGGTCTTGCTATGTTGCCCAGGCTAAAGTGCAGCGGCAATTCACAGATTTGATTCATAGCACATGACAGCCTTGAACTCCTGGGCTCAAGTGATCCTCCTGACTCTGCCACCCCAGTAGCTGGGACTAGAGATGCACACCAGCATTCCCAGCTCAGATGGTTTTATCTAAATATTAAGTATTTTTTAATAGGTCATGTCTGAAATTTTCTGATTTGGAACAGGAGGTATAATATAGCTACTGTATTTTGGGTTTGAAGGCGGCTTGAAGAAATAAATAGAAGCCAGCTTATAAATAAAGGCCCTTCTTTTAGTTTAATGAGCTTCAACTATATCTTAAATGGAGGAAGGAGCCATTTTAATGTTTATGGTAAGGATAAAGTCAAGTTTTGATTTTAGAAAGGTGGTTTTGAAGTGATGTGATAGTCTACTGGAGAAGAAATTGACTACAGAGCTCTGCATTTCTGCTGTTAGTAAGAGGAAATGTAGAATGTTTATAGCTTTATCTCTGTTGCCAAGGAAGCAAGAAGTAGTACCTGGAACTGATGGTTTGAAGTAAAATATTTTACTTTCTCATAATGGGCCTGTAAGTGAAAATTACGGTCTCACAATGCATTGGCTTTGCGGACAGGAATTGGGAACTATTGACATGTGGTGGAATGTCAATAGCTGGGGGTGAGGGAGAGTATGGCCCTTCTTTATAGAATACAGAAATGTCAATTGTGTAAGTGGAAGGCAAGCCAGAACTAATGGAGGAATCTGTGTCTAAATATCACCGTTGAACATGAAGAACACTAAGATTAACGGGATACAAGTAAAGATCTAGATCAATTTCATGAGAAAATATTTTCAGAGATGAATTGAGTTGGTAGTGGAGCAAAATCAATTTGAAAGCAAACAAGGAAATTGCATGTGGGAAAAAGGGCGGAAAAATATCTTTAGAAATAGGCTCAGACATAAACTGACATTTCTGCTCTATTTGGGGGTAGAAAATGCTATGTGAATCTGTTGATTATACTGGGTACAAAGACTAGAAATTGGATGTAAAATTGACAGAAAATATAAATCCAAAATTTCATTTTTATATCATATGCATTAACTATAAAATAAAAATGAGCACAAGTTAAAAATATATTTTTCTTATGAGAAAAAATTCACGATTTGCAGAGTAATAGGCCTCATTTACTTTCTTACATTTAATAACATCATTTGCCTAATAAATATAAATTGATATTTGATAGTTCCTTCTGGTTTTAATTCTTTTCCATCTTTACAGATTTAAAAATTAATTTAAAAAATCATAGGTTGTATAAAGTATTAGAGTATAATATAGTAGTAAGCTGTGGTACTTAGAACAGAGTGTTACTGATGCTTAAATGGTACGGGGTAAATGTAATTGAATGGAAGGAGCAGAAATAGTCACAAGGGCACAAAGGAATGCTTGTGATCAAGACAGAGATGAGGCTGGGAAGAACTTAAAGAGCAGTTATCTAGGCCCAGTGCAGTGGCTCACGCCTGTAATCCTAGCACTCTGGGAGGCTGAGGCGGGTGGATTGCTCAAGATCAGGAGTTCGAAACCAGCCAGAGCAAGAGTGAGACCCTGTCTCTACTAAAAATAGAAAGAAATTAATTGGCCAACTAAAAATATATAGAAAAAATTAGCCGAGCATGGTGGTGCATGCCTGTAGTACCAGCTACTTAGGAGACTGAGGCAGGAGGATTGCTTGAGCCCAGGAGTTTGAGGTTGCTGTTAGCTAAGCTGACACCACGGCACTCTAGTTCTGGCAACAGAGTGGGACTCTGTCTCAAAAAAAAAAAAAATCACTTATCTCTAGGTTAAAAGTTTGTGAATACATTTTATCTGTTTGTATATTTATATTTTTTATTCACTTTTCAAAAATGAGTATGTATTCATAAGAAAAAAGGTATAATTCATCATGCCTATATAATTTTATTAAAAAAGAGTAAATTAAAAAATAGTTATTTTTTCTAATTCATTCTATATAAATATATAAATTAATTCAATTTACATCAGCTTTGACAATTTCCGTGTTTGTTAATTTTCCCATTTATGAATTAATACATTTATAAGTAAAAGCAATTTATTATTATCAAGAACATAATTTAAACCAAATTTTTATTTTTTGAGGTAAATATCTAGAGTCTCAGAAATATGTTAGAACACTTTTTATAAAAATTGCATTTCTGTTGCAATTTATACTGTTTTTTATTTTAAATTTTATATTCTTGCTTTTCTTTTGCATCTTTCAAACTTCTCTTTATCCTTACCTATCTGGACTATAACTTACTTTAAGAACAAGCTATCATTTTAAAGAACAATTTACTAAAAATGAGTTTACCTATGCTGTTGCTCAGACCTTGTGCATTTCTAGTGAATTTGTAGTTGATACTTTTGTTTTATAAGCTGTTACTGCAGAAGGATAACTTTCCCTTCAAGAAGGCTATAATTGCTGCATATCCAGAAAAAGGGTTAATGAAGTATTATATAAAAATCCTAGATTCAAATTCTTCAAAATAACTGTCCAAATAAATATATGGTATCAGAGATGAGGATAAACTTAATGAGAACATATTTTTTCAAAGCAGATTTATTTTAACACTATTAGAAAATACTTCTTGATATGCAAATAAATGAAAATGTGAACTTTCTATAAAAAATTGAGAAAAACTGGGCACTACATAATGTTACATAATATTTGGTATATGAAGTTGAAAATTTTGTGTGTTTCTGAAATTGATTCAAAATTACATTTCACATTACTCATTTATTTTTCACTTGATATGCAGTATTCTGTTGCAATCTGCTGATTCAGAAATGAAAACTGTTAAAGGTTTAGCATATTTGATATAAAATTTTAAAGAATAAATAATTTAATGTGAAATTTAGAGGTATCATTGATCAGATTTTATGAAAGGTTTACTCAACATGTTTAAAAACAAATAGCCATGCCCTTTGATTGCAGTGTTTTCAAAATTATGGAATAAAACAGAAATGTCTTTTTAGCTTTCTATCAATTACTTTTTATTTTCTTTCCTTGTCAGCACACTCTTTGAAAGTGTTTTATTGTTTTTTTTATTTACTCAAATATTTTCCAAAATCAAACCTTTAAGCTAGGTCAATAGATAAGCTAATCTATGGCATCATAATGAATTTGACTATTTTTAACATCTGTCTAAGGCTTCATGGACTAAGGTGAGGTTAAAAGGTTGACAAACTCTTACCTTTTTTGCCCTACATGACATTGCAATATTTAATTTGGGGAAGAAAAATTAAGATCATATTAGCGTATATAACAATAAATAGAAAAATGTGGGGGCAGGTATTCTAATTTTACTGGAAATATCTCTAATATTTCGTATTCAAATAGCATTGTGACCATGGCATGGAGGTAGAAATTTACTATCTTTTAAAGGAATAAAAGAGATAGCAGTTGTTTGAAAACTCTCTAAGTGTAAAACTATCTTAAATTTGCAAATCATTGAACTTAGAAGGAAGTTTAGAAATAAGTTTTATTAGATTATTCAATAGGTAAATATACCCAGCACATGGTAGAAGATTCCTAGTTTACTGGGTTGACATTTTTTGCAGTCAAAAGTTGGTTTTACATTAATAATTAATAAAAAATAAAATTTGAAATATCCAATACATTTAGTTTGTTATTTTTCTGTCCAACCTGAAGCTGATAAATATGTTGCCTATCTTCTGGCAATACACACAGTGAACATTTCTCAACATGAGATGGATTCATCGGCATCATGTGCCTTTTAATCAGTGATGTTATTTAGTTAGAAAGTTCTCAGAACATCTCAATGGCTTTCTTTGTAGTGAAGAAATGTCTATAACTACAAACACAAAGATCTGTTCTTTCAAGTTCTATCTCAATATTTCTGGGAAAATCAAGTGTCTATGCTCTATGAGAGGCAAAGCAAAATAAGAAAAACATATGTTTTGTTTTTAATTTCAGCATATTATGGGGCTACAAACGTTAAGGTTACATACATTGCCCTTGTCTCCCCTCCCCCCTAGAGTCAGAGCTTCAAGTGTGTCCATCCCACAGACAGTGTGCATCACACTCACTATGTATGTATATACCCACCTCCTTCTCCCCCCTCCCACCTACCCCACACCTGACAAATGTTTGTTTTTCTTTTTTTCTTAACATTTTGGTTACATTTTATATCTTTGCCTCTCCCTAGCAAGGGTTAGAAGTATGCCCTTCCCCTCCACACTGCTTGCCACATCCCTCAAATATGGGTCTATCTCCCTACCCTCGGAATCTCTGGTGAACACCACACTCTTTGAACACCATAGTGTTAATCAGTCAGTACCAATTTGATGGCGAGTATATATGAAGCCCATTATTCTGATCTTTTGTCACCTCACTTTGGATAATGGGCTTAAGCTTAATCCAGGAGCTCAATAAGCAGTGCTAGCTCACTGTTGTTCCTTAGAATATTCCATTGTAAACACATACTAAATTTTAATAATTCACTCATGAACTGACGAACACTTGGGTTGTTTCCACATCCTTGCAATAGTAAATTGTGCTGCCATAAACATTCAGGTGCAGATGTCTTTATAATAGAATGTCTTATGCTCTTTTGGGTAGATACCTAATAATGCTATCGCTGGGTCCAATGGTGTTTCTATTTTTAGCTCTTTGAGCTATCTCTAAATTCTTTTCCACAAAGGCAGCACTAATTTGCAGTCCCACCAGCAGTGGAAGAGTATTCCTGTCTCTCCGCATCCTCGCCAGCATTTGTTGTTTTGGGATTTCTTGATACAGATCGATCTCACTGGGGTTAGATGATATCTCATTGTGGTTTTAATTTGCATTTCTCTAATGATAGAGATGTCAAGCATTTTTTTATATGTTTGCTGGCCATTACTCTGTCATCTCTGGAAAAGTTTCTGTTCATTTCCATTGCCTATTTCTTGATGAGGTTGTTTGATTTTTTCTTGTTAAATCTTTTGAGTTCTAGATAGAGTCTTGTTATCAGACCTTTATTGGAAGTGTAGAGAGCAAATATTTTCACCTATTCTGTAGGTTGTATTTGCTCTAATGATAGTATCTTTGGCTGTGCAGAAGCTTTTGAATTTGATCAGGTCCCATTTGTTTATTTTTGTTGCTGCAGTGATTGCTTTTGAGGTCTTCTTCAAGAATTCTTTGCCTAGGCCAATGTCTGAGAGGGTCTTCCCAACCTCTTCTTCTAGGATTCTTAGGGTTTCATGCCTTAGGTTTAATTCTGTTATCCATCTTGAATGAAATTATGTTTCATCTATGGCGAACAATACATATTTAATAATTTTCCATACAACCTTAAGTTTTTATGTGCTGGATTGTCTGTAAAAAGTAAAAATTATCAACTAAAGACTTTTATTTGAACAGATCTTTACTTTTTCTTCTTGGCTACCTTGTAGTGTGGTTGGTCTAATTTCTATTTCACATGAACTGTGGCTCACAATTTAGAGACAGAAAAATTCTTTGGGGTCTTAAGTATTACAATTATGATTATATATATATATATATATATATATATATATATATAAGAATTTATGTATGAACACATTCATTTTCCCCAAGGTACATCCAAATTTTCAGAGTCATTAAATTAATAGAAGTTATAGTATTAGTTCCATAATCTGCAAAGAATCAATCCTGCCCTACAGTATCAGTGAATAATATAATTCTCTTTCTCTCCAAAAAGACAGAGATAATTTTGTTCATTCTCTCCTTTGCCCCTACCAGGCTAGATCTCAAAACTATATTTTGGTGTGTATTTTTGGGAATATATACACACTACAACTATTGGGTTTTTTTTTTCATTTTGATAGATAATGAGCCTTTCATAATATCATGGAAGACCATATATATTAGCATAGTTATTTAAATATATATCTCATACAATTAAATATAGTTAATAAAATGAAGTAGACTAGAAGATCCTTTAGACCCTTTCTAGCTATCTCCATTGTGATTTTTTACATTCCCTATTATTTAAGAACATTGTTTAGACTCATATGTCAGATTATTAATTATTATATTCATTAGAATATAATGTTTGTTAATAGTTATCTTAAATAATAGGCATATACTGGATATTAAATAGAGAATAGTGACAGAAATATCACTCATATTTCCTTGAATGAGAATGAGATGATACAATACTATTACTCCTGTAAATTTTGTTATTTACAGGATAATTTAATTATTATTCCCTCAAATACCAGTTTAAAAATATATCCCATAGCATTTCACTAACAATTTTAGTAAGTGATATTAAAGCATATTCAACTTCCCTGAAACAAATAATGAGAAGACTTTTCATGAAAATAATAAAAACAGATTTCTACAGTGATTATTAATGTCAAAATTTTAAAATAATTTAGTTGCAAACTTTTTGTCTTGAGAATGATGCTTAATTTCTCTACAAATGTTTTCCAGTCTTTTTCATACGTTAACCTCATTTTTCCTACATATTATTTTTTTCTTTCTCTTTTTCTCATTTGTAAGTTGATTTTTACTTTGGGGAAAACTTAGTGTAAATTATATTCAAGCTATTTCATCAATCTTCAAGATTATATAAAATATACTGCTTAATAAAACTGCTGAAAAGTCACGTTTGTGAGACTACTTCGTAGAATTATGTCGAGAACAACTTGTTCAAATACACACAAGCATATTTAATTAGAACTGTACTCAGGCAGGATTAAAGTTTTTATTTAATTTCATTTAGAATCATAAAAATGTTTGAGGAAATGTAGTCCTATATTCTCTTCTTAAGGATCTTAATCCCAGAGAATTGAACCAGATTATCAGAGGCTATAGATTAGCAAATAACAGAGCTGAAATTATCAGCTTTCCAACATAGTACACAAATCTTCAGTCCTTTGTCAGTACAGTATAAAACATACATTTAAGCTGAGCACCTACTACTTATTGTTTAATGGGAATAATAGAGACAAAATTACTGGAATTTGATATTAAATTTATTTCAGTAATTTTAACTATATTGTATCTAAAATTCTTCTAAAGAGATTTATAAACTACCTTTAAAATTATGCAACTAATAATTATTTTCTAATATACATACATTTTGCACAGAGAACTATATAAATAATCCATGTATAAACTGCTTGAAAATATTTTACTATATAAAATATGCTGTAAGCTTTAATTTAAATTAAAATACTTTAAAAATATTAATATTTCCCTAGATTAAGTTTTCCTCTAGCTGTGAGAGATAAAGGAGAAGAAATATATTAATATTATAAATGAGTGTACAGTGATCTATTTAGTCACTAAAGATGTTCAAATAAGTTGTTTTTATTTTGGATAATTAATTCTTCATAATTAATATTAATATTAATAATTCAGAAGAAATATATTAATATTTCTGTAGATTAAGTTTTCCTCTGGCCATGGGAGATAAAGAAGAGAATTTATTCAGGTTTTTTTCACTTGCTAATAAGCCTTCACATATAATTAAAATATATTTCTAATAAAACATATATTTAAAAAATCAACACTAAAAGAGTTTCCATTACCATTCATAAACATATATTTGAAAATTCTTTTAGTAGAATTATGATATAATTAATGTCTTTGTTTCAGAAATGTAATAATTTCTGCTAAAGATCAGGGCATCAAATATTCTAAGATATCAGCTAAAATAAATGAATTAGTCTTTTTGGTTTTGAAAGCAGACTGTACATAAAAATGGCCTATAAAATGGCCCACACTGGTGTTCTGGATAAATTCTAATAGTTTTAAAAAATATTAGTACTTATGTTTGTGTATACAGTTAGAAAATTAAGAGTAAAGATATGAAATGTATTATAAAATTTTTATTCCAAATTTTTACTCCCTTCAAATGTAAAGCTAGTAAAACATCCTTGACTTCTTAAATGATAAATATCTTTTTTGTATGTCTATGCATGTGCACTTTTCCATATGTCTTTCTACATGTAAATGCTAGTTTTACTTATAAAAAATAGAATCATAAACAGTATTGTAAATAGGAAGGGAGGTCTCCAGAGACTACAGGAATTCAACCAGCTTGAGCAATTAGCTTGTTTTGCAGTCTTTTTGTTTTCCAGCATGTAAAACAAAGCTACACAGCCAGCTAAAACTAGCCCCTAACAGACTTGGCAGCTTATAGATGAACTCAAGTGAACTTTTCTTATTACTATGCTAAACTCTCCACCCACAGAGGAACTACAGTACATTACCATAACATGTGACCTATGTCCTAGCATGACCAATCCACTGTATCTGTGCAAACAGAACCTCTTCTCTACATGTGATGACACATATTTTTCTGTGTCTATTGCCTCTTCAAAACCCTGCACCACTTTCCCTTGGGGAGACATTGCTTTGAAGACTATTCCCAGTGCTTTTCTTACTTGCTATAAGCAACAAAATTCCTACTGATCAAGACCTATTCTCATGGAGAGTCGTTTATTACTCACCAGGCAAATGAACTCCAAACTTTCTGGTAACAGTATCAAGGTCCTTGATTTTCTAATTTAACATAAAATATTATATAAATTTATAGGTCAGAATGTATAGCTTTACCTATTAAAATATTTCCTGGTCGAATGTATCACTCTACCTGCAAAATCCACTGACAGGCCGGGCGCTGTGGCTCACGCCTGTAATCCTAGCTCTTGGGAGGCCGAGGCGGGCGGATTGCTCAAGGTCAGGAGTTCAAAACCAGCCTGAGCAAGAGCGAGACCCCGTCTCTACTATAAATAGAAAGAAATTAATTGGCCAATTGATATATATATATAAAATTAGCCGGGCATGGTGGCGCATGCCTGTAGTCCCAGCTACTCGGGAGGCTGAGGCAGAAGGATCACTCGAGCCCAGGAGTTTGAGGTTGCTGTGAGCTAGGCTGACGCCACGGCACTCACTCTAGCCTGGGCAACAAAGCGAGACTCTGTCTCAAAAAAAAAAAAAAAAAAAATCCACTGACAGATGAGTGCACAATGATCTATTTAGTCACCAAAGATGGTCAAGTAAGTTGTTTTTATTTTGGAGCCCCAATACCCTGAGATGGAGAAACCTGAGTTACCATCTGCGGAAACTTTCCTAAAGTTTGGTGTGTGGAAGAGTGTCCTATATTACAGTATTGCCCATGTCCACTGGAATTTCAAATATATATATATGTGTGTATATATAATTATGTATATATACACACATATATATATATTGATAGCAATGCATAAATGAATTTCAAACAAGGACTTTTGTGGGTGGTTTGCTGGGGTGGGAGAGTGTTAAAATCTACTAGCACAATCTGAAAGCCAATATAAAAGCAAATAATTTATGCCTATTTTAGTGACATTAAAATGGTAGAATATGAAGAGGAGGGTGGTGTAAAATAGCTTTCTTAATTAAATCAAAGTTCAGTAGTAAACACCTTTTTATGCCAAGAAAATGGAAACCTTTCTTGAACATGTGCCAGGCACATCAATAGCCTAGCTTGAAAAAAATCTCAATCCTACTCTACCATAGAAAAGAGGATCAAGCAGTAATACTTTACAGTTAATTTTAAGTTAAATTATGTATAAGGTTTGGGGGTTTTTTTGATCATTTATAAATCAACATTACAGAAAGAAGCAGAGATAATACTTGTTTTTGAACTTCTAAACATGATTTTTACAACACATTTTACATTTAACATCTCTCATATTATTTAAGTAGGCTACAACTATTCAATAATTATTCAATAATTTGAGGTTCATATCATTACATATTACTAGGGTAAAAATAAAGAGTTATTTTTAACTTTAAATGTCAGAAGTAGGGTTAAACAAAGACATCTTGAAAGGCAGAACAGAATAAATGACAACATAGTAGCTGGAAAGGAATAGAAATAGTTTGGTTCAGAAGTGTTTATATTTTTGTTTTTTCTTTCTCCTCTTTTATGTCAGGGAATAGAAAGTGTAAAGGATGCAGTGAAAGATACAACAACATTGGTACAGAAGAAATGAAAACAAAACACTTAATCATAATAATATAGCATAATTCTGCATCATGGGAAATTTGAAGCTGGAAACTTGGCAGAGACTCCAAGGTAATGGAACAATTTTCTATAGCTTCAGTGGTCTTGAAAATGCAGTTAGACATTTATAAGTGTATGTTTTGCCAGGAAAGGGTCTCAGTTTTCAACAAATATTCTTAAATATAAACAAGCAATGTGGCCAAGCGAGGTGGCTCACGCCTGGAATCCTAGCTCTCTGGGAGGCCGAGGCAGGCAGATCGTTTGAGCTCAGGAGTTCTAAACCAGCCTGAGCAAGAGCGAGACCCCCTCTCTACTATAAATAGAAAGAAATCAATTGGCCAACTAATATATATAGAAAACATTAGCCGGGCATGGTGGCGCATGCCTGTAGTCCCAACCACTTGAGAGGCTGACACAGGAGGATTGCTTGAGCCCAGCAGTTTGAGGTTGCTGTGAGCTAGGCTGACGCCAAGGCACTCACTCTAGCCTGGGCAACAAAGTGAGACTTTGTCTCAGAATAAAAAACAAAAACAAAAACAAAAAAAACAAGCAATGAAAGTGCTAACCATTTTCTCAGATTTTCTCACTCACCTTTCCTCCACAGAGAGTTCTGACTCAACCGATCTAATTCTTTCCAGTTCCCAGTTGCTCAAGAAGAGTTATTCCATTTCTTAGTCACTTACTGAACTTTTTTGATGTTCAGGCAGTTAATCAAGAAGTTAATTTGAGGCCGTGCAGTAAGGGTGTCACAGATTGCGTCAGGCGACGGACAGTGGTCACTGGTCGGGCACCGGCATGGGCACCGGGCGTCTCCCAGGAGGCCCCTCCCTGGCTTGGGCCCCGCAGGAGCCACAACAGACGGGTCCCAGGTGGCGTCTTCCCAGGCGTCTTGCCAGTGCACCTGGCCCGGTCGCTACCACCGCAGACAGCGCAGACTCAGTCCCAAGGCCAGTCAGTGCAAGGTACGCCCAGAAGGAGCGCTCTGGGCTGCTTAAACTCCCGGGCCCTCCTGACAGCCACTCACCTGCGTGAAAGCTGTGGGGGGCACCCGCGGCCTTCCTGTCAGGTGCCTCGTGCAGTCGGCTCCCGTGAGCAAATGGAGTAACTGAGTCATGGGGACGGCCAGGGGTTCTGCAGAAGCTGCGACGCTGAGTCAGGCCCAAACGCCAGGAGCTTGCATGCCTCAGGTGAGTTCTACACCTGGGACCAGCTGTGGGTCCCCCAGAGCTCATGGAAGGTCCAGGAAGAGCTTGTCAGAACGCTTGCCACGGCAGGCCCAGGCCATTGCTTAGGCGGTGGTGGCCGCACCTGTAGGGAAAGGCTATGAAGATAGGAAATCCAAGCCAGTTTGCCCCTGAGGCGATGGGTTTAGTTCTTCCCTGACAGGAGATTTTGTAGCAATGGTAAAACCCTTAGGCACCGAGGTTCCGGGAGCTGCTAGCAAGGAGGACCCTGTGGAGGCTGTGAGCAGCCACCGGCCTTCTCCCTTGGCTTCTGGCCTCCCAGCGGAGTGGGCCCACTGAGCAGCAAAAAGGTCCTGCGCCCCGGAGTGTCTCTGACTGGAAAAGGGAAACAGGCAGCTCAGGGCCTGCCGCTCCCGGAAGTGGCTCCGGGAAAGGGCTGACAGGGCTGGGGATTTGGTTTCTCATTCGAGTCTAATTAGATATGTAAACTAAAAATTGTCTGCACTCTTCACATACTCATTCAAAAGGCGTCTAAGATATATTTCCCAGTGGGAACGCTGCACAATGGTGGGTATAGTATGACGCTAATTTTTTTTTTAAGAACAAGTTATACATTGGTATTTGTGTGTGTGAAATAGTCGGAAAGAATGTTCCTAAGTTGTTAGAGGCTGTCACCCAAGGTTTAATACATTTATGAAAAGGATTGGATGCTTTCAAGGAACATGAATTACTTCTCCAATTGGAAAAAAAAAAAAGTACAGGCAAAAATGGTCATTTCTGGTTATTTTTTCCTCTTTCTCTTTTTTTTCCATTTCCCATGTTCACTCTCCTCTCTTCTCTCTCTCCTCTCTTAAGTTCATGTGAGCACCTCCTTAGCTGCTAGTTTCTTAGAATAACCTCTTCTCCACTCACCACCGTTGAATAGTAGTAGGGTGGGGGTGGAAAACAAACAAACAAAACAAAACAAAAAGAAGTGAATTTGAGAGGTAGGAGTGTCATTAAGGAAAGAACATAAAGAGAATTGATTTTGAGAATGTTTTATAAAGTTACAGGAGGAGCTGTATGTAAAGTAGATGGCAGAGAAATTATTGTGGCAGATTATGTATTTTTCTTATCATTATCTAAACAAAGAACTCATATTTTTTCCTAAATTGCCTTTTGTTGGTAAATGGGATGTATTTTTAATCAACCACCGCTTTGACACAGAAAAAGAAAAGTAATATCCTATTTTCAATATATACATATGTGCAGTATGCACATATATTTGTGTATATGTGTTCTTTCAATAACAATGTTTATCTTCATTATTCACATCCTTATATCTACATTTTATATCTCTAGCATAGCTTTGAAAGTAAAGTTTACAGAAGGTGTAGTTAATGGATTTTAACTATAAAACAACTATTTCCAGGTTTACAGGATGATAATCAAAAATGGAACATATGTTTATAAATATCTACTATAAATTAGGTCCTCATGTTACTTTTAATTTTATAGTAATAACTAAGAATATTATCCCCATTTAACTTGCTCAGAATGAAACAAATAGTAAGTGGCTGAATTCCCATCCAGCCACTGAATGGGAATTCAGTTTGAAATAATATATTTTCTATTCTAAGGTTATTTCTACAACATAAGACTTCCTTGAGCAATACAGAATATAACTAAAGACAGCATTTTTTCTTTAAGAATTATGGTTTCTGTGCAGGTATAAATATCTTAATGACCCAAATAAAATATTTCCTTGAAAAAAGATAACCAATTAAATATATTCTTATTATCAGCAACATCTAAGCAAATAAAAAGGATGAGTAATTGATTAGGTAATGAACTGTTGGAATTCCTAAGAAAAATATTGTTCAGGCATGCTAGTAATGCTTTATTATTCAGAGATTCTTGATTCACAGCCAGTACAACTTTGAATCTTATTTATAAGGAGATAGATTAGAAACTTTTAGTATGTTGTATGTATACTTTTACAATCAATTCCTTCTACTTTACTTTTCCTCCAAAATATCTTTGATTTGCAAAACTTAAGTAATAAGTAATCACCATTTATTTGCTGCTATGAAAAATAACTAAAAAGATGATATTTTTGACCTTTTAAAATATCAAATCATTTATTCTAACCTTTCAAAAATCAAATTTGTCACACTATATTTGAAAAATAACATAGAAGTATAATTTCAGTTACATTTATTTTACACTCTGAATCTCATTTCAAGAGAAAATTAACTAATGTGGGAGTAAATACTGCCTACTACCACCCTAAGTTTAACCTTTCTTGATATATTCATCAATCTGTTAATTATTATTCATTAAAAGTTCCACATGATTAGAGATGAGAAATACAGGCTAGAAGACCCACTATAATAGCAATAGAGACAATGGCAGTAAGATCACAAGCTATTACTATCCCTGCCATAATTGATATTTCTGATTCTGAAAATAGCAGAAAAGCTTACAAAAAACAAAGAGGTATAACTGTAATGGGTTTATTTTTCAGGAAAGGATTTTTGGTCTTTGAAGAGAATGGGTTTTACTTAGATGGAAGGATAAAAATAGAAGTGAAAAATGGGGAAAATATGGATGCAGTAGGAAAAGAGAGGGAACAAGTTCTTAAAGTGAACCAATTCCATCTTAACTTAAAGATCTTTATTAGGATTGTTTGGCTGTATCACTACAGAACCAAGTTCTAATGACCATCAACCAAAAAATATTATTATTTTCTAAAAATTATAACAAAATCTCTTATTTTATCTATTTAATACACATCATTTTGTATGCTGTTTATGGATCAGCTTGCTCTTTTCCATGCTTATATTTAATCTTGTGGTTCAGTGGGTCTAGAATAGTCTTTAGAATAAGTTTAGTCCCTCTAATAGGATGGAACCCTTTGGAAATATTTACTAATTGCTACAAAGTTGCAACAGCATTTCTCTACTCTGGGTGGTAAAAAAAATAAAATAATTGATAGCCCTGAGGATATTCAGGAAACTTTCCTGCTTACTACTTCCCAGTAATTGTTCTTCTCATTGTAGCTGTCCTTTGCCTGGCCTCCCAAACTTCCACTTAGTACCTGTAGAAATAGATACAAAAGACTTTTAAGCATATTCTTGGAGTTCTTTTCTTGTATTGACCCCTCTCTTCAGTACTTTGCCCTGTAAATTCTAGCTGCCACACTCTCTCTTAATTGAAATTTAGGTCTCTACCTCAACAAGATTACTGGACTCCTCCCTTGGCTTTTCCTCCTTTTGCCATGACCACACAATTATCTCCAGGCAGAAAGCCACAGTGATGGTGCCGCTTGTCTCAAGGCCATTCCACTCTCAGAGATCAATCCTGTACTGACTGTTGCCAAATATGTAAAAGCAATGGTTTTATATGTTTTTTCCCAGTTTTCTAGTTGTTTAATATGGGAGGTCAAGTTCTATATAATTATTCTTTCATAGATGAAAATTATATAGATTTTTACTTCATTATCTTATCCACCACAGAATCTAGTAATTGTTCTTGAGAAGAAATTTGGCCTTGGCCTGGATACCCCAAGTATCCACATGGGGCTCCTTGGTTTCATTATTCTTAGCAGCTGTTCTTCATGAGCCCTACTCGTGGAGAGTCAAAGGCCCTTCAGAAGTTAGTTGACCTCTTGGATGTTTCCTTTGTCTAGTGTCTCAATACTTACGTTCCATTCGTTTCATACCTCTCCAGTTTCAAATATGTAAATTTTATGAAACAATTCTAGGTTTTTTGTTTTTTTTTTAACTCTGACAACTGGTCCTTCTCTAGCTACTCTATCTCACTTAAAAGCAGTTCTTATCTGCATTTTAAAATTAGTTTCTCTTTCTCTAGAACTGTTACATCAAATCTATCTTCCATAAACTGTAAAAGCTATGACAACATTGTTTATATTTGAATGGACACTAAAAATATATGAAGAGGGAGGGGAAAGATGGCCGACTAGAGACATCAGTTGCCAGATCATAGCAAATTAAAGAAAAAATTTCAGGTGAAAAAGCGTAGTCCAGGTGAAATATGGAAGGAAAGGTGCCAAAACCTACCTTTACTGGAGATCACATAGGAAGAAGTTGTGGAGCAGAACAATTGGGAGCAAAATTTTGGCAAAGACTGACCCCCAAGGAAATTGGAGTCCAGTGTAAAGGATAGGTGGGAGTGTTTACTTTTCCTTCCCTCACACCTGTATTAGTCTGCCAGCTCCCAATCTGTTGGAGAGCCCTTCTATGCTGATGATTACAGGCACTGCTGCCCTTCCATCAGGGAACTCAGAGCTTCTTGGTAGGTAGCAGAGCACCAGGCTGTAAGCTTGTGTGGAATTCCTGCCATTGACCTGAGCTGGGACAGCAGGCACCATATTGCCAGTGCAAAGGCTAGGATCCTCTCTCCTGCCAGAGAAGTCATATCCTCTAAGTCTCCTCATCATTGGATCCCACACGAACAGAACATTTCCCAGCACCTGCTTGGACTGTGACAACCACAAAGGAATAGGGAAACACAGGAGAGCAGCAGTGTTCCTGAGTTCTGATCTATAGAGCGGGATGCCCCAAGAGAACTGGGACATGCAGCAAACACTTTTTAGGACAGGTGAAGGCAAAACATGCATTGTCCTGCACCAGAGAGCCACTGGCTTGTGGCCTGAAGTTGTCTGCAACACTCCCAGTGGAGATGCAAGTACAGAGAGGAGTCCATAGGGTAAGAGACAACTTCAGACCACAAGCATCCCGCTCTATGATTCAGAATTTCAGGAAGTATAATTTTTGTGCGCCTTTAAATGTGGTGATCTAGTGGATCAATGAAGGCAGTATACTTTATTTGAAAATTAGGCAATTAGATTTTGTAAAATATAAACACGAAGTAAAACTAAAAAGAAAATACATAGGTAGAAGGAGAGAAAACTAGCTA
Source organism: Microcebus murinus (assembly GCF_040939455.1). Taxonomy (NCBI): domain Eukaryota; kingdom Metazoa; phylum Chordata; class Mammalia; order Primates; family Cheirogaleidae; genus Microcebus; species Microcebus murinus. The sequence goes on from NC_134114.1 coordinate 62,564,122, forward strand.
AAACACGATAATTTTAAAATACAGATTAGGTATTTGCTTTTGAAATGTGTAAGCAAATTCTTGCCACAGTGACTTCTGTTTTTCACATACGACTTTCTATTTTCTGAAACACTCTTTTATAGATCTTTTAATATTTCATTCCTTCATATCATGCAAGTCTTTCCTGAGCAATTAGCTCTCCTAACCAGCCTATGTTCAAAATTTCTCTGCCCCTTTTCCAAAACCTTTCTTTCTCTGTTTCAAATGTTATTTTAAAATCTTCCTAACAACAACTATTTAATACATATACATGAATATATACATATATATACAAAAATGCTAATTAGTCTAGAAGGTATGTTCTAATTTTCTCATTTTTCAATTCTATAATTTTATAATTGTAATAAGTTGTATCTTTTTTATGTTAGCATAAAATGTTTATTTTTATTGTTTATTTTTCTTCACAAAATGAAGAAATTAAGTTATTTTCCCAATATTAATAGATTTTGACCATTTTAAATAAATACAATTTTAAAAAATAACTATATATTTTTATTTTCTTCATGATCCTGATAGATTTCTAAAGTAGGATGTATTAAAAATCATTTTTAAAAAATGCCTCTCATTGCAACAAATTTGATCATTTATTAGTATAAATCACAGATTTTTAAAATTTCAAATGTTCTGGAATAATAGGCAGTTGATATGATCAAAGCCCTTGGCAGTGGCTAGAACTAGGTATTTTCTAAACTAAACCCTTATCTAGGCGAAAAAGTTAATTACACCACAGTTTATTTAAAATTGCATAATGTGATTACATTAGGGGACTATATAGACACTGTTGATGACAGGCACTGCCTTCAAAATATGTAAATAATACCTGTTCTGTACAAACTATTAGTCTATTCAGAAAATAAATACAGCATCTAAATAATTGTTTCATAGACTGTGTATTTTCTCAAATGTTATGTGACTGTGTTCAGAGTAGTTATGTTAGTCTAATTACTTTTTCAACTTTCTAATTCATAAAATTATATTTGATTGCTATTTTTAAGAAGTGCATAGTTCCACAATGCCTGCTTAATAGACTCTAGAAACCATATTCTTCACAGTACCTAAATCAAGTCTTGGAAGGAAATTGGGAATTTAAGAAAATTACCACATATCAATATCATTTTATATATCAGAGGTTGTTCTTCAGGCAAGTGTGAGAGTTGAGACTATTCTTCATTTTAATGCTTAATTTTTTTTTCTGTATATGACTGTATCTTTCATCACCAGAATTGAGTATTATTTACATGGAATTACTAGGATTTTGAGTATTGTAAATTAAATCTACACAATGGAATAATGTCTTTTGCAGCAACTTGGATGGAATTAGAAGCCATTATCCAAAGTGAAGTATTGAATTATTTCAGGAATGGAAAAACAAATACCACATGTACTTACTTATAAATGGGAACTAAATGATGGGTATACATTGCCATACAGAGTGGTACAATGGACTTTGGAGACTCAGGAGTGAGGAGGGTGGGGGGGTGAGGGATCAAAAATTAGCCATCAGGTACAATGTACACTATATGTGTAAACGGTACACTAAAATTCCTGGGTTCACCACTATACAATTCATCCATATAACACCAACCACTTGTACTGGCTAAATCTATTGAGATAAAAATAAATGGTATGATGAATAAACTATATTAATTATTATAGTTATGTGAAAATTTAAAAGGAGAGTAATTAGTTAATATGTACATGGAGTTTTTACTATTTAACCCTTACAAGAAGAAAATTATTTTATTAAATGTGTTTTTTAAATGCAATAAAATAAATTAAATTGCAAGTAATAATTGGCACCTTATTACCCATAGGTGAATTTTAAGCTTCTTAAGGTATCATCCAATTACTACTTGATGTTGCTGGTTGTAACTTTTCTAAACTACAGTCTCACCTTTGACTACACTCTGTTTCCAACTTTGAACTCCAGAAACATGAAAATGATTCTAATGTCTTGCATGTGGCATGTGAATTACCTCTATTGCTTATGTTCTCCTCTAAGTCTCTAATATACATTCAAATACCATTCCTGCTCAGACTAAATTTTCTCTCCCATAACACTAAGTCTGGGCTACTTTTAGAAAATTTATCACTAACTAAACTCTCAGATTAATTTTTTCCAGCGTGTGTTTAAGCTACCCTATGTGAATAATGGTGGATATCCTTTCATTTTCATCTTTGGAAATCATTGTGCCTTGTCTCATCCCTTGCAAATTAGTTTTGCAGTACTTGTGGTGTCAACATATGGAGTTCTCATTTGTATTTTCTGAGATAAATAGAATGTGATGATCAGCTGGGAACAAGGTTGTAAAAGAAATATTGGAAGTTTAAGGAAAGAAGTGGTGAAAAACTCATCAAGGATTGTAGAAAAGTGAATGGATTAAGGAATATAGTGTGATTTGGGGGTAACATTAAAATCTCATTGAGGATTACAATCATAAACTTAATATGAGACCTGCCAGGAGAGATCTGTGTTTTTCTTAAGGTACATTGCTCTATGTGAGTATTGGCATGTAGGCAGAAGGGAAATGGGTATTGTTAGGATTTTAGATATCTATAATTTGTGCTGCTGCCTAAAAATGTAATAATAATAGCTAAAACTAAACTAACTGTACTTACCAAATGACTTTATCCAAACTTTTTACCTATATTGTTATTGTTTTTAATTTTCAGAGAAACCCATTATCAATAGATTAATAACATTATTTCCCTCCATTTTAGATGAGTGACATAGAGAAGTTAAAAAAAAACAACATATTTACAAGTCACACAGCTAACAGAAGCAGAGTATAATTTTTAAATTATAAGTTATACTACCCTATTGTCATATTGTTTTATTCTTTTCTCTTTTGTCAATTGCGTCTTAAAGAATTAGCTCTCTGGGGGTAATAATTCTGCTATGTCAGCCTTGTCTAAAACTTATACTATTAATTCATTATTATATATGACAAACAATAGGCCTTCTACTTTTGGTAATGATCTTTTGTTAAATTCAGTGACTTCTCTATAACTATTTTTTGTCAGAAGATGGGAAAGAATAATAAAATTTCAATAACAATTATTATTTTATAAAAAAATCACTGATTTTGATAAAACCTCAGTAGGCAAAGGAAAATAATATAGCTTCATGGTCTGTATCAGTATTTATTGATTTTGTAGTTTCCTTTGTCTCAACTGGTTGCCAAGCTGTTTTACCTTAGTCTTGTTTGCTAATTTACCCTTATCTTTCTATCAGCTTAACATTAGAGTGTCTCAGAATTCAGTACTTGAACCTGTTCTATTTCTATCTTTACTTAATCTGTAGGTGGTCTCATCAAATTTATCAAATTTATCAAATTTAAATGCCATCTGTATTAGTCAATCAAATGTAATAAGGCCCAATTCTAATCTTCTAATAAAACAAACTCTTATTTTCTTTCTCATCTAACACATGCAATACAAGTTAATAAATTATCTCTGATTATTGCAGATACTCTCCTTATTATACATTTCTTCATTATCTCAAGATCTACCAACTCAGAATGAAGCTTTCAGGGTGTGGGAAGATAACATGGGGAAGATAACATGGAGAATCATGTTCTGACATGGAATGTTTTTAACCAAAGATGACACATACAACCTCTATTCACATACTGTTGGCTAACAGAAGTTATGTGGACATACTTAACTTGAAGTCAGCAAGGAGCCATGAAATAGTTATCATTAGGGAGGATAAGAGGACTGGAAATATTATTGAACATTAGTAATATTTACTATACCCAGAGAAATAATAATTTATAAATTTTTTCTTTGCCTTAACTTCTACTGTAACTCTTATATCCAACAACCTATACAACATTTTCACTTATGTGTCTAATAGGCAACTAGACTTAACATACCCAAAACCAAACTGCTGATTTATCCTATTACATCTGCTTACCATATAATCTTCTAAGTCTCTTATTTATGCCAAAAAGATCTTGGAGTACTCCTTTTCTTTCACTTTTTTTCTTACATTTTATATCCAATTCATCATGAAATACTGTTGATTCTACTTTCAAAATATGTAAAAAATTTGATTACTTATCAGCACCTCAACTACTGGTCTACCTAGTCTATACAACCTTCATCTTAATTGTTGCCAAAGCGATCCTTAGAAAACATAGTAATATTTCCACATTACACTCAAAGTAAAAGCTAAAGATCTTAAAATTTCTCATAAGACATGCTCATGAGCTATAACTCTATTCCTTGTCCTTTTAAAAACCTCCCTGTAATTCTTTCCCTCGTTTTTTTTTCTAGCCACACTGGACTTCTTGCAATTTGTTTTATACCTGTAACATTTATCTTGGATCCTATGAATAATTTTGTTATCTTTGCCTGTAATAATCTTTACAGTGGATAACTTAGTACTCACTGCCTTAACCCAATGATGAAGGTTAACACCACCAGTAATAAGTTGTGTTGATATCAAGTATTCCTTGATAAAAACAATGAGAATAATATTTCACCTCTGTGGTTTTCTTCCTCCTAAGTCCATAATCCCATACAATCATGAGAAAATATCAAACTAAGTCAAACTGAAGGACATTTTAGAAAATACCTATATAGTGCTTTTCAAAAGTGTCAAGGTCATTGAAGTCTCAATGACAAAAAAAAATCATCAGTGTTATTCAGAAACAGTATCTTTCTTCATTTTTACATAATCTGCAATTATTTAAATCAATACTGACATTTATGCCTCATAAATGCATTACATGAACTACACTAAACCATTTACTTTATAAACATATTTCTACATAAATGTACAACATTGAAGCACTTTGTATGAGATTGACCTACAGTAAGAAAATAATTGTATATTATTAATCTAAAGAAATTAAACAGGTTACTTTAATTTAAACTTCAGCATTTTTCAAGTGTTTTTCTATCATTTTCTTCACTTTTTTCAGGAATGATCTATTCCTATGCTCTAACAGAAATCCCTTGTTGTACACAGGAGACACACACACACACATATACATATATATCTCACATGTATATATACACATATGTTACTTAATTGGTCTCCTTTATTTTTTCCCATGTATAGTACAGTAGTTGTGTAGACTCTTGTACACTGTAACTCAATTTTGACAGTTGAAGGTCAAACAATATTGATAATATTTATGATATTGTTGCTTAGTGAATACAGGAGCCATAAAATAGTTTTATTTTATGGTGTGTGAAGAATGCCTAAGAACAAGAGGGATACCCGCCCTGAACAAAATACTATCTATTATTTAGTGAAGTACATTTAACAAAGTGCCAACATTATATTACCAATAAGCAAGCAGGATTAACTTCCAGTGATTACATATTTTATCGGTAGCAGGGTATTTCTGTCCTCTGTGCAAAGACATGATTCTCAAAATAGTGACCCTCCAGGTAAAAAGTAAATAAATTTAGATATATTGAGTTATATTCTCTATTTTTGGTTAAGAATCACTCAACTTCTGTGATAATATGTATTATGAAACTGAAATATACAACAATTAATTTTTTATGCTATTATAAGTAATTGCATTAAGATTATTTCTCTTATGTGGAGAATCAGAAGAAGTCACATGTTACTTATGTCAGACAAATTGTTTAGAATTACACAATAGAAATTAAAGGGAAGAATAACTCATCTTTTGTTGAAGGCTACTTTACCTACATCAGAGAAGCCTTAAGACTGATAATTCACCTCCTCAACAGTGCAAGAGCCTGTGAGTAAAAAGTTATAAAATCATGGTTTCTAACTTTAATCAGCTTATGTTATTTTAGAGCCACAGATGATATGAACAATTATAATAGAAATATATCACTTTAATATTTAATACTTTGAGAATTAAATATAACCATCAAAGAAATTACTGATGTTGTAAGAAGAAAGCCAAAAGAATATGTGTACAGAATTTCAAGGGAAGTAAAGAAAATAAAAAAAAGAAAAATTTCAAAGACCAAAGTCTGATTTGGCAAAAAAATTAACCATTTGGAGGATTTACCAATATGGAGCTCATTGTTGACCTTGCCAGGGGCTCTTCTGGTGGAGTGATAAAGAACCACTTAAGTGGGTTCAAAACAAAATGGAAGGAGAGGAACTGGTAAAAAAAAAAATAGTATGCTGGTGTGAATGATTCAGCAGAAAGGGAAAAGAACTGATAGTGTTAGCAAGTATAAGAACAATGCTGGAACAGCCACTTTGCACATATAATAGTGTATGGGGTCTAGGAGTTAGTAATTGGAGAAGTTTACCTAGCAGGAAGGGGTCTTCATCTTTAAAAGTATAGATGCAAGTAAGTGGGTTGATGTAATGGTAGGGATATGTGTGTAGTGTTGTGTGATTATTTCTCAGTAAAATAGCAAGCATTGAAATAATACATAAAATTTCAAAATTGTCATCTGTGAGAGTGGGGTAAATATTGGTGAATGAACCAGGGTAGTTTTGTAGAACTACTGGACACCATTAAGGACTGATTGAAAGTTAAGTCAAGAATACCAGTTGGCAAGAGATTGTTTCTCCCTTTAGCAACACCAAGTTAGGTGAGTTAGTCCTAAATTGAATTTATCCAGAGTTTGGATTTTGCTTGGAATGTATAAAAAGTAATGGTCATAGTCATAATAATTTAGAGGGAAGTGAAGACAGAGGAAAATAAAGATCAGTGTAGTGGTGGTAAGATCGCTTCCCTTTTGATGGGGAAGGGCTATTGCAGGAGGCAGGGATTTGTAAGACCGAGGCATAAGGGATACGAGACAGGGCACATTTAAAGTGATTGTTCTTCAGGACCTCATAGCACAATGGCAAGATATCCAACACTAGAGTGATTGTACTTTGATAAGAGGAGAAATACAGGTTTCATTATAATAGGACACATGTAGTAGATATGTCATATATGTTTGATTAAATGGTATTTTAAAAGATATTAAATGTGTATTATATAAATATTTAGATACAGTAGTCCCCTCATCTATATTTTCACTTTCTATGGTTTCAGTTACCTGTGGTCAACTCTGGTCCAAAAATATTAAATGGAAAATTATAGAAATAAACATTCACGTAACTTTTATTATAGTATATTGTTATAATTGCTCAATTTATTATTAGTTGTTATTGTTGATTTTTTACTGTGCCTAATGCATAAATTAAACTTTATCACATGTACATATGTATAAGAAAAAACAGCATATACTGGGTTCGGTACTATCTGTGGTTTTAGGCATCAATTGAGGGTCTTGGAACCTATCCACAGTGAATAAGGGGAGACTACTATACAAACACTAATTAAGTCCTGTGTTAAAAGCACTACAATTCAAGTTCCATTGGAGGGATTTTATTCAGGAAAAGGAAATATCCTAAGAGACACACTAGGTTGACTTAGAAGCCTGTTTGTCTGGGTTCTCTCATTCCTGTGTTCTCTTGAGGCAGGAAAAAGGAGTTATTAACACATAAAGAGGAAAGAAAGTCAGGGGCAAGGGGGCAGGACTGTGTGGGCTCAGCTCCCAACATCATCCCTGAATCCATTCTCTAAATTTCCATACTTCCCTCTCTATGATCGCCTACTCAAATAATATTAAATGATATATCTAACCAATATTTTTTTTAATTCAAACTTTAACTTTCTCATCCATCATTATCTTCTGTATATAACAAATTTATTGTCTCAAAACTCAAATTCTCTTTCAGAATAGAGTAGGAGAAAAAACTCAAACTCTCTCTGCCCTCATTTTTATTCTATTTCTTCCTCAGAAAATATACTGCGGCATAGAATGGCAAAGACAGGATAATTTTTCACCACTAACTTTTATTAAAGGCAGCTATCAATGTTAATCTAACTTCCCATGTCTTTGCTTCAGTGATTCTTAATAAGGAATTAATGTAGAAAATAGGAAGAAAATGGGTCTTATGTGACACATTTCATGTTAAACCTTTCTTTTTAAAACCATGCAATAAATATGCTTAAAGTGGTAAATGTAAACACGGAAAATGTCTATTATATACCTAATATTATTTTTTGCTAGTTTGTACTATTTAGATTATAAATGAAAAAAGCAGGGAAAAAAGTCAACTTAATGTAAACTGCTTATAAGAGACCTTCAAGAAACAGGTAATATTTGACAAAACACCTATGACTATTGAATGAATATGTCGCCCTTTCCTTTAAAGGAAAAAGTTGTTTCTGACCACTTCAGAATTCCCATGTTTAGTCTCAAGTAATCTATCTTGTGCTACACTGTGAGATTCAGGTTTTAAATCCGTGGCTCAGAGAACAGCAGGCTAGCAATTAACCTATTGTTAAACTGATTTTTAACATTCAGGTAATTTTATTATATATTCTTCAAGGATGTAAAGAGTAATTTTACCGTAGCAAAGTAACTGACTATATTTATACACTTGTACATGAGTCACATCTTCAAGAATTGTTTGTAGTGATAGTTTAAATTGAATAAAATGACAAATTAATGATATTTTCATCAGGATTTGTTATTCTCTGTATTGCAGATGAGAGTGATTTTAATGCAGTAAAGACTGCTTTCTGTAGCAATTTGATTCTATAAGTAGCTGATAACAATTAGGATTTGTACTAAGGTAGACATTCTCAAAGCATGTTCCTCAGGATGTTAATGCAAGTAGCCTTAAAAAAGGAAATCTGCAGTCACATAAATTTAGGGAATTGGTTTAAAAAAGGTAACATAGTTTGGACATTTGAGACTCTGATATTTTATGGCATTTTGTAAATTTACAAAAGAGAAACATTAGTGCATATTTCTGAAACCCATTTGAGCACAGAAAACCATTTTGTCCTATGGAACATAGCTCCACTATTATACAATTTTGAGGATGCAAGAATGTGATATTTGTTTTCCATTTTTCTTTTCATTACAACAGGTGTAGTTGAGAAAAAGAAGTGGTGGTTAATGTGAATGGCCTAAAAAAGAGTTCCAAGGTCAGATACATTTAGGAAACATTGATTTTAAACAAGGTTTGAACAGGCATTTGGAACCAGAGCATTTGTTTTGGAATTTCTGCACTGTTTTATATTATCCCTTTGAGCCCTAGAAGGTCACTTAACTTCCTTTGCTTTTCGAATATTTATGTGTGAAACAGGATGTTTAAACTAACAACCTTGAAGGACAATTCTAACTCCTGATGAAACTGGATTTGAGTCAACTGACCCTAGGGCTCTTTCTTCCCAAGTATAATTATTTCAGGAAATAGAGAAAGGATGGGTAAACCAAGAGAGAGTTAATAAAGAGAGTCCTTGAAACACTGAGGAGTGCTATTGGGTGAACTGTAGTCCCCCCAAATTTATACATTAAAGTCCTAACCCCTGGTGTGATCACTTTACTTAGAAATATGGGTGTTACAGAATGTAATTAGTTAAAATGAGGGTACTGGATCACACTTCTGTATGAGAGATGTCCTTATAAAAAAAAGGAAAATTTGGACACAAACACACACCCATAGGAAGCATGCCATGTGAAGATGAAGACAGAGAAGAGGTGATGCTTTCACAAGCCCAGGAATGGCAATGCCAGCAAACCACCAGAAGTTAGGGGAAGTGGCATGAGGCAGAATATACCTCACAACCTCGAAAGGAGTAAACTCTGTCAAAACCTTGATCTAAGATTTTTGGCCTCCAGAACTCTGAGACAATCACTTTATTTTGTTTAAGCCACCCAGTTTTTGGTGCTTTGTTATGGCAGCCCTAGAAAACTAATACCAGAAACGAGACAGACAATGAACATCGTAACAGTACGTAGGAGTTAGCATGTGTCTGTGCACAGAACACATTGCGATTTCCACCCACACAGAGAATTCAAAAACATCACACAATCATTTTTCAAGTTGAAATAATTTTTAAAGTAACAGTATTTTGAAATATTACATGAAAGCGGTAAAAGTAGAGCTGAAACACGAGTGTAGAAGCAATGAGTTGCTTGATTGTGAGGCACCTGTTTTAGGGCTTCAGACAGCAGCTAAAAGGGTTTCTGACCAGCAGGGAAACCCAGTTTCTCTCATTTCTCCTTCTAAAACTTACCACCACCAGCATCTTTCTTTGAGTTCCTTTACTTATTCCCATTATTTAACCATCTTCTCAGTATCATCCATATGACTCTATATCATTTTAATAATATCAATGATAATAAAAACAGCTCTATGAGATACTGAAAATCAATACTAGACCAATGATTTACAATACTATAAAACAATGTGTAATAATTCCTTTGCAATGTAAGTTTAAATATATATATATATGTTGTCAATTATATATGATTTTTTTGGTGTATACTAAAATTTCCTATTGGTCATTGTCTATTAGTTTGCAATTTCTTTCCAATTTTTGTGTGTCTTACTACAACATCAAATACTTGGAAACACACTGTATAAAATAAATAATATCAACAGAATTTTATGATTCAAATATTAAATTGTGGTGAGATTGCCTGTTTTTTTGAGAGACTGGAGCCCAAACCCAGACCTTAGACCCCTAGGCCACATTTCCTCCCTAAGATTGCCTGTTTTTTAATATAAATATCTTCTATGTTTAAAGAAAGCATGTTTATTACAGAAAAACAGCATTCTTCTGAATACCATTAATAGTAACATAAGTGAATTATAAATTATTCCTCTGTGTAAACTGTCAATGCTATGTAAAAAATACAATATTTAGAACTCAAACTACAGAAACAAATTGACTTGGTAATTACATGTAGCAAAGCTACATTATATAGCTCTGATAATGACATTTTAATTCTCTGGCCTCTGTAGTGAATTAGTCAATGAAAGTAACAATAGAAACTTAGGTTATATTATCACACAAATTTACTACTTTTTCAGCTGTATAACCTTGGCTAGTCACAAACTTTCAGAAGCTCATTTTACCCAGAGTAAACTAAGAGGTTGATTAGGTAATTTGTGAAATTATTTTTAACTCTAAAATATAAGGTAATATAATGTATTATATGTAGCCTTCTTAATTTTAGCTGTTATTTATTATTAAAACCTTAATTTACTATTAGTTTGCTAGTTCTGAATGGCAAAAGAATGTGAACTTTTGGTTTTTAAATCATAATTCTCAGATCTATCTGTAAATATAAATGTAAATAGAGAAGAGAAATAACATCAATTTTACATGTTTAACTATTAAGATATAAGTATAAATCTCAAAATTAATATGTATTTTATATTACTATTTTCATACATAGTCAAAATTAAGAATATCCCATTTTCCAATTGAGTACTGATTTTTCTTTCTTTAGGCCTGTTTTTTTATAGGCAATACTGGTTGATAAGATTATATTAACTAAAAATAACTTAGTTTTATATAATATATTTATTCCTCAAAAAGATGTGGTCATATACATTGAAAATAATTATTTTAAAATCATATGCTTAACTCTTTTTAATATTCTTAAACATTTAAAAATTTTTTCTTGACTTCTCCAAATTAAGCATTTGAATTGGGCTAATTTATTAGCCAGTCATTTGTTCAGGAACAAAATACAGATAAATTAATTTCTGAGATCTTAACTATCTGATAATACCATTTTGTTTTGTGCATTTATTGGCATATATTTTATTTATTAGTAATTATAGAGTATATAAATTATTATGTGAAAACTATAAATATTACTTCAAAATTTCTGGCATTTTATTTCTGAGATATTTTTAAGTTGTGAAAGTATTTTCAAGTAAATATGTTAATGTGAATATACAGTATTAAAGAAATACTGTATTAAATAAGACATCATAAAAAACTTGTATGCAATATACAACTTAAGAAATAGAAAATTACTACTACAAAAGAAAAATTACCAGAGTACACCTTCAGCACGACATTTTTCTTTCTTTACCCTAACCCCAGAATTATCAATAATATGAATTTCCTTTTAATAAATCACTGAATTTTCATATAAGTTATTTGTAATCATACTCAATGTATAGATATTTTATGCTTATTTTAGCATTTATTTCATGCATCTTCTTATACATGTTTATTCTCTTATAGATGCCTTTATTTCCCATGAGAAGTTATTTTTTTATAGATAATAGCATAACCTCCCAACAATTATAATATACATTAACATATCAGTATTTATACTTTTACTAATATAGATTTTGTCTTCTTTTTATTTATTTTGTTTGTAATGACTGAGATTTGGGAACTGAGTTTAGTTTTCTTTCAATAATTATGGAAAAATTATAGGCATTATATTTTCAAATATCACTTTTTCATCATAGTATTATTTTGTTCTGAACCTCTGATTAAACATGTAGGAGCTATTTCTCAAATTCTTTTCATGTTTCTTAAATTCTTGTTTATATTACTAATCTACCTATCTTTGATTTCAATCTAGGTAAATTGTTTGGAGCATTAAATTTCACTAATTCTTTCTTTAGTTGATCATAAATTCTGATTTAATACACTTTGTGGTAGGCAAAATTCCCCTGCACCCTCTTAGGCATTCCTGCTGGGCCTAAGAATTAAACTGACATAAGACAAATTAATAAGAGAAAAGCATATGGATTTTATTGTTATTTTTATATGTACATGAGAGCCCTCAAAAGAAAAGTGATGACCCAAACAAGCAGTCAGGGATGAAAGCTTATATACTTGGTTGAACAAACAGTAGTAAATTGTGAAAATGTGACAAGACAAATAGGTTTGGGTTAGGACAGTTAAATGTGGAAAGTGACTAGGAAGATAAGGATTAGTTTAACAAGGTTTATTTGTACAGATTTCTCCCAGTATTGACTCCTGGTCTCTGGTGATAAGATTGTCTTCCTTCCTCCTTGTTCAAGAAAGGCATCTTTTATGTGGGAGTTTTATCTCCTGTTTTCAGGGAAAAAAGGTCAGAGTGCCCTTCTTGTATCTGCTCTTTTCAATTGCCTTTCACTCAAAATAATCAATATTCCAAAGTGCTATATTATGGAGGTGGCCTGTTCTGAACCCCATCAACACCAAATAAATATTTGCCTTTCCATTATTTTTAAACTTTGTTTTTAACTGATTTTTGCTCATAGTTTTGTTAGGTTTCAATCTGAAACCTCGGTTCTTGGTGTCCCCATGGTTGAAGAATGACCATACAAGCTAAAGTTAGGCAAGTATGAAAATGAGATTTATTAAGGAGAGAAAGACAGGCTTATAGGGCAAGAACAAGATGTAGGTTTACAGAGCATGGTGCATACTACCATGGATGATGACTGGATCCATTGTCACAGCAGGGCAGGCAAAAGGAAGGGCAAAGACAGATTGGCTACGATCTGTGTCTTATTTTATAGTGTCCGGATAGGTAATTCCCTTGTGATTCAGAGGTCACCATGGAACTTCTTTGATTAGTCAGTTGGGAGTCACATGGCCTTAGCCTTAACTATGCATGTGGATTCTGGGTCATGTTCCAGACTTTATGGTTCCGATGAGGCTTGGCCCATAGACTAGAGAATACTCTGCATTGTTCTGTAGCTGGCATGCCACATTCTGATTGGCAGATTCATAGGGTATTCCCTCCTTCCCCAGCTATGGAGAATTAGGGTTGGGCAGGACCAAGATGAGGGCAACAACACCCACTTTTGTCCCTAGGAGAAGGGGAATCCCTCACTAACAGTTTTAAAACTCTTATTCCTTGAAACATATTAAACGTATTTATTTAAAACTATTTTCTAATAGTTCCATTTATACTCCTTTTGATGCTTCCAGTATCTGAAAATGTGTAGATCAAATACTGTTTCCTATTATTTATGTTCACTCTCTTTTCTGTTATCTTATTTCCTTGTAAGTTTGTGATTTTTAAAAGAAGACTTTAGAATGTTATTGGTGAGCATCTCCAATGGCATGAATTGGAATCAAATTCTTCCAAAGAAGATCTCATGATCACTATTATTTAAATTATTTTTTTTTTCACATAAGGTTTTTTTATTGGAATCATATAGGTACTGAGAGTTCAGGTTGCAAGCTAATGAGAGGGCTGGCTGGGGATTACCTATTCTCAGAGTAGAATTTTACTTTCCACTCATCCCTAAAGTGAAGAAAGAACAAACTCTTTGCTGGTTGTTCATGTTTATTTGCTTGTTTGTTTAGTGCAGATAAAGTTTATTCTAATCTGTTTTTTAATACAGTTAAAAATATATATAAAATTTGCCATTTGTAAGTGTACAGTTCAGTGGCACTAATTAATTCACAATGTTGTACAACCATCACCACTGTTTGATTCCAAAAATTTAAGATCCCAAACAGAAACTACATACCAATTAAACAAGTTGCCATTGCCACCTTCCCCAGTTCTGATAAAATTTCATTTTTTTTTTCTCTGAAACAGCCTATTTTAGATACATAACACAAATGGAATCATACAGTATTTGTCCTTTGTTTGGCTTATTTCACTTAGTGCTGTATTCCCAAGATTCATTCATATTGTAGCATGTTCAAGAACTTTATTTTGGTTTTGGCTGAATAATATTACATTGAATGCATATACTATGTTTTGTTTATCCATTTATCAATGGATGAACATTTTTTCCTCTAAATTTTAACTGTTGTGAATATTATGACCATTCATGTGTGGGTATTGGTTTGAGTTCCTTTTTTTAAAGTAGTCATGTATATAAATAAATAGGAGTGGAATTGTTGTGTTATATGGCAATTTTATATGCAACTTTGTAAGAAACTGCCAAACTGTTTTCTACAGAGGCTGGGCTAATTTCCATTCTCACCAACAATGTAGGAGGGTTCCAGTTTCTCTACTAACACTTCATTATTATTTACCATTTTTTAAATTGCAGCCATTCTATTTAGCATGAAGCCATATTTCTCTGTGATTTTCATTTGCACTTCCTTAATGACTAATGATGTTGAGCCTCTTCTCATGTGTTTATTGGCCATTTGTGTATCATTTTGGTGAAACATGTATTCAAATCCTTTGCCCATTTTTAAATGGAGTGTTTATCTTTTTGTTGTTAAGTTGTGGGAGTTCTTTATATATTCTGGAAATTAGAACATCATAATATATGTGATTTACAAACATTTCCAATTCCTATGTTTTATTATTTTTTGATAATGTTCTTTAATATACAATTTTTTAAATATTTTGATGAAGTGCAGTTTATGTTAAACATTTTTCTGCGTATATTGAGATGATCATGTTTTGTTTTGGTTTTTCACTCTCCTAATGTGGCGTATTTCATTAATTGATTTGCTTATGTTGCAACACCTTTGCCTGAGAAAAATCTTACTTGCTTATGATGTATAATTCTTGTCATATGCTATTGGATTAGATTTGATAATATTTTATTAAGGATTTTCACATCTATATTCTAAAGAGATATTTGTTTTTTATCTTGTGATGTCTTCATAAATAAATAATGTGTTTCTTTTCCTCTTGTAACAGTTTTTGACTTATAATTTATTTTGTCTGATATTAATATTACAATTCCTTTTTGTTACTATTATAACAAATAGCTCTCTTTTTGTTACTAGTTATATGAAATATCTTTTCCATGCTTTCACTTTCAAGTTATTGGGGTCTTTAGATCTAAAGAGATTTGAGTCTCTTGAAAACAGCATAGTCTGAGCCTGTTTGGGCTGTTATAACAAAATACCTTAGAAAGGATAATTTAGAAGCAGCATGATTTTATTGCTTTGAGTTCTAGAGGCTGGGAAGCCCAAGTTCAAGACACCAGTAGATTTAGTGTTCAGTGAAGACCTTTTCCTCATAGATGGCACCTTCTCTATATCTCACATGGTGCAAAAGGCAAAGCAGCTCCCTTCAATCTATTTTATAAATGTACTAATCTCATTCATGAAGATGAAGCCTTCATGACTTAATCACTTCCCAAAATGCCCCACTGCTTAATACTATCATATTGGGTACAGGTTGAGTATCCCTTATTCGAAATGCTTGGGACCAGATGTGTTTTGATTGATTGATTGATTGATTGATTTTTGGAATATTCACATTATACTTACTGATTGAGAATTCCTAATCCAAATATCTGAAATTCAAAATGCTCCAATGAGCATTTCTTTTGAGTTTCAATGTCAGCACTCAAAAAGTTTCAGATTTTGGGTTTAGGATTTTCTGATTAGGAATACTCAACCTGCATTAGGTATCAGCATGCAAATTAGAGTAGGGGAGCACCTAAATTCAGACTATAGCAAGCATATAATAAAATCATGGGGGTTTTGTTGTTGTTCATTATGTTAATCTCTATTTGTTTATTGGAGATTTAATCCATTTACATTTGAAGTAATTACTGGTAAGGAAGCACTTACTTCTGCCATTTTGCTATTCGTTTTCTGTACGTCTTATATCTTTTAACCCTCAATCCTCCATTACTTCCTTCTTTTGTAATTGGCTGACCCTTTTATATTATAACACTGTGATTGTCTTCTCATTTCCTTTTGTGTATATTTTGTAGATACTCTCTTTTCGAGTACCATGAGGATTGCGTTTAATTCTTAAATCTATAACAGTTTAGTTTTAATTCTTACCAACTTCCTTTAAATAGCATGCACAAACTCAGCTCTAATACAACTTCAGTGGTCTCACCCCATTACATTGTTTGCACAAATTACACCTTTATTCATTGTATGCCCAGTAACATAGATTTATATTTATTATTTTATGCATTTGTCTTTTAAATTTTATAAAAAAACAAAATAAAGTCACAAACACAAAACACACCAGACATATTTATTTCTTCATATGGCTTTATGTTATTGTATAATACTCTCATTTCCCTTTATTATTTCTTGTTAGGGAGTTCTAGTGGGTATGAACTTCTTCAACTTTTGTTTAAATGAATATGTCTTAATTTCCCTTTCAACTATGAAGGACAGTTTTGCTGGATATAGATTTCTTGGTTGATATTTTTTTCTTTAATAATTTAGATATGTTATCCTATTGCCTTTTGTTCTGTGAATTCTGATGAGAAATTGGTTGTTGATCATATTGAGTATCACTTGTACATGAGGAGTCACTTATCTGTTGCTTCTTTCAAGATTCTTTTTCTTAGACTTTTAATGCTTTAATTATAATTTGTTTCAGTGTTGATTTTTTGAGTTTATCCTGGGAGTTCTCTGGGAGAACTCATTGACTCTTTCAATAATTAATGTCTTTCACTAAGTTTGGGAAACTTAAAGCCATTATTTCTTTCAAAGTTTTTTTTCCCCCTCTTCCCTTACTCTCTCTACTTCTGAGACTCCCAAAATTTGCACATAATTTTGCATGATGGTTTTCTTTTATTTTATTTTCTTTCTGCTACTCAAATCGGGTAACTTCAATTGTTCTACTTTCATATTCACTGATTATTTCTTCTGTCTGCTGAAATCTGCTTTTGAATCTGATGAGTTTTTAATTGTATTCATTATACTTTTTAGCTCCAGCATTTCTGTTTGGGTTTAATAATTTCTATCCCTTATTGATATTATTATTGTGTCCATACAATTTATGATTTTTTTTAGTTATTTTAATCAGGTTTTTTTTTTTAGCTCTTTAAGTATTTTGAAATGAATTGCTTTAAAGTCTTTTCTAGTAATTCCAATGTCTGGTCTTACACAGAAATTTTCTATAAATTTATTTGTCCCTGTGAATGGGCTATACTTTCCTACTTTTTGTAAGCCTTGTGATCATTGAAACTGGAAATTAGAAAAATATACTGTGGAAACTCTACAAATAAGAATTTACTTGTTCTGCAAAGTTTGTGGATTTCTTGTTTTAGAAGATATAGCCATTCATAAATGGTTCTTGTCATATATGGCCACGTGCATGGTCATCTTTGTTTCTTTAACTTATGTTAAGATGGCGTTTTTTCATTAATTTCCTTCAATGCCAGAAGCTAAAAGTTTAAAAAAAAAATAAACAAAAACTACAACAACAACAAAACCAAAACCCTCTCTGACTCTTTACAGATTGGCTGTTTGCTTAGCCACTGAGCCTAGGGATCAGTCAAAGGTGAAGGCTCAGGGTGTTTTCATGTCTCTTTGAACATACAACCTGCCAGGCGTATGCACATGCCTTACACAATTTCCTTGTATACACGGCTGTTTTTAAAAGCCTTAATTTTCAAATAAATTCTCTCCCATTTTGTTTTTCTCTTTCTGTTTAGGCAGACTATTTTCTTTCTCAACCATAATCTTTTACCCCAGGCAGCTGAAGATTTTTTTTTTTTATTTACTTTACAATGTTTTCAAACAATGCTCACTAATTTTCTGCTCTTAGTGAGTTATAAGATAGAAGCAACTGTCATAGGTGCCTTGCCTCAGTCCTTCAGGTAGTTCTTCAAGACCAGTAAGTATAGACATTCACAGTACTTTGTGAATAAGATGAATAAGGTCTAGTCTTCTCTCTCCAGAACCGGGATGAGGGGTCCACAGTGGCAACATGGGTTGCTATCATCAACACTGCCAATAAATTGGGAAAC
Organism: Microcebus murinus; assembly: GCF_040939455.1. Classification (NCBI taxonomy): domain Eukaryota; kingdom Metazoa; phylum Chordata; class Mammalia; order Primates; family Cheirogaleidae; genus Microcebus; species Microcebus murinus. The sequence goes on from NC_134114.1 coordinate 62,582,585, forward strand.
TGGTTGAGCAAGGGCAAGAAGCTTTTCTGTTATTTTTAATATATATATTTTTATTAACACATCTTTTGCTTGGTTGCTGCAAATATGTTATTAAAACTGCAAGGGGCTTTTGACCTAGGTCCAGTTGCTTATCTCACAAAGATCTAATTATTGAAACAACAAGTATTACAAAGAAGAAAGAAATTTTTAATAAGAAAAATGTCTTGATGGGAGGGAGAACAGGAGAAAGCTGCCTTAAATCCATCTCTCCAATTAACAGAGATTATGGGCTTTTTAAGGAGAAGCCAAGTGCCCTGTAGCAGGTTGAGGGGGTTGGTGAGTCTTGGAATGAGGAAATCTGCCCTGGGGACTTCAGAATATCAATTCCTTTGTTATGCAGAAAATCTATCATTTCTGGGAAACAACAGAAAATGTCACGTTGTTAGTCTAGGGAGAGGATTATAAAAAAATATATAAGGGTCATGGAAATTTGTGCATTGAGCTGTTTACAAATATTTCTTTCTCAGAGTCCTGACAAAATTGATTCTGACAGTCTCTGTTTGTTTTCTGGTGTTTTTGTAGAAGGATAGGAATTTGGAGCTTTCTAGTCCACCATTTTGTTTTATTCTAATCACTTCATACACTGAAGTTTTACCATTTTATGGTCCTGGTTTGTGCACTATTCTTTTAGATTAGGGTGTGTAGGTAGGTAGGTAAACCCACCTTTATACCCAAGAATCGAAGTTGATATTGATAACTATTATCACAAAACCTACTGTGAATCAGACATTCAAGCATTGTTGCCAACTGGAACAAAGTAGGTACTCTCAATACTTTCTCTCTCTCTCTCTCTCTCTCTCTCTCTCTCCATCTCATTTCCCTGCCTCTCACTGCCTCTCTTTGTTTCTATACTTATCTCTGTATATCTGTGTCACCTTAGTTTGTGGTTGATAATTAGCCTTTTTCTTAATACATCACATCTAGCTGTTTTCCTTGGTCTGTTGCTGAAACTAAATTAATTGACAAATTGACCATGTTTTTTTAGAAGAGAATGGAAAAGACTCTGCAAAAATGTCTGGACTTGTAATAGCATTGTTTTATGATGTTATAGACTTTTGATTTAAATTATGGACTATAACTTCCTCCATTTTTTTAAGTGAAGGAATTTCTCTGTTTCTCTGAGGTTAAATATGGTTAAGTCGTGATTGTTTTTCATAATTTATAGCTTATGAATTATCTACCTAGATTCTTACAGTAGAATTTACATCTTCCCATGTCCTTTTGATTCTTTGTCTTTCTTGTGTATTCATACATGTTCTTTGGATATTAATTCTTCTTTAAAATGCTGAAAAGAAATTAACTTAACTATAAAATACTTAATCATTATAAAATGTAGATATTTAGAAAGTGCTAGAAATGAAAAAAAGAAATCCAGAAATATTTTTAGATGTTATGATAAGCAATTAGTACAATACATTAAGAGTGTGTATTTTAAAAAATAGATTGAGCATTTATTTATCAAGTAAGGAAGTTTACCTGATAATTAAAATGTTTCCTTTTAAAAATAATTAAATAAATTTAAGCAAAGAGTAGAAATGACTCTAATATGTTCTGTTTTCTGTGACTCAGTAGTTCTGGATTGAAAAAACCATCATTTGAAAACTTTTGAGCAATTGATTTATACATGTGGAGATTATTTGTTAACTAATGTCATGTGATCCATGATTGCCTGCACATAGAAGTATAGTATTATTGAGATATTTTCTTTTGGCTTCTGTATTTTCATAATTGATGTATTTTGCTCTGAAATGTTTATAAATATACTTCTTTAATACTAATGTCAGAAAATACTGTTAATAAATCACATTTATGCACAGAAATAAGGTGACAATTTTAAAAACTATTTACTTGCACTTATTACATCAAAGGAGACAAATAGCAATATTATGTAATCATATATATGTTTATTATTATATCACAGTAATAAGGTTAAAATATACAGTACAGAAAATGATTATCATAACATATATAATCTTTATGCATAACAAAGCCTTGGTTAACTATATGTATTTTTGTGTATGTGCAATCACACATGTGTATGCAAGAATGCAAGCATGTATAAGTAAATAGAGTTTAATTTCCTAGGGAGAAACAATATCATCTTTGAGGTACAGGTTTCAGATGCAATTCTTATTCTCTAAATGTTTCCCTTCAAACTTACTTCAACATTATATTAGTCAGCTATTACTGTAAAGCAAACCAACAAAAACCTTAGTGGCATACAACAATAAGCATTTTTTTTTTCTTCTTATACTTCTGAACTTCAGGGGGATTAGCTCATCTACACAGGGCTCTATAGGCATTTCTGCTTTAAGCTACAGATCTGTCTGGACTGGGCTCACTGTTACAGGTTTTTATCTGGTCTGCTTTCTGTGTACTAATTTGGGACCCAGGCTAAAGGGGCAACACCTATATGGGGACATTTGCTTTATGGTGAGGGCAGAGGTTAACTAAAAAAGAAGAAAACATAGAATACCCCTAAATACCTATGCATGGGACTGTCACATTTTGAGTTTAGCCTACATGAATTTAGCCAAAGGAAAGTGCATGGCTAAATCCCAATCTGACTTTAGTAGTTGAAGTAGCAAAATCATATGGCAAATGACATGGATAAAATAAGAGATATGTAATTGAGCCATATAATTCAATTCATCACAGTTAACATGCTTTACGTTCTTTTCCTATGTTACTCCTATAATTCTAGTATATTTCAGTGGGCTCATTCTTCAATCTTTGCGATGTTATTTAATATATAGAGATATTTAGTAAAAGATTCAAAAATATTTCAACTTAGTTTTTATATATTGTGTAAAACAATCTATTAATGTCAACATCCAGTTTATCCAAGATGATTTTAATATGCAAGACATTTTATACCTTTAAAATGCAGTTTATTTATTAATGTTGCTTCATTAACAATAAAAATATGTAAGGAAAAGTAGAAATGTTTCACCAGGAGATCTGGTGAAATCTTCAGATTTACCAGAGGCACTTATCTTTCTGGGAAATATTTGTCAGTTTAAAATTAAAACTGCTGCCTGGTTACTTCTCTTTCTCTTTTTTTTTTTTTTTAGGTGAATAAATAGTGACATTTTCTACTGGTATGCTATCTGCATTAATAAATTGTTATTTGATTTCTCAAAAGCCATAGTTTTTCTTTTTTATTGATAACAGTGATGTGTTTATTTCTTAAAACTGGCAAATCAAATATCTTGTTAATAGGAAATATGTGCATAATTCTACACTATTATGAAAACTGATTAGTCTACAAGATACAATCCTGGCATGGTATTTGTGTTTTTTTCATTTCCTTTTTTTCATTTTGTATTGCTTTGTAGATAAGAATCAAAATATAATTTCCTTTCCTCTCATGCCTCAACACACTTTATTCTTGTTCTGTCGCTTATTTGACCATAAGATTTCTGAATACTCCTCAAAAGTTATAAAAGCAATAAAAAAGCTTGACAGATATAGGAATTAGATAAAGATATTAAAATCTTATTTAAAGTCTCTTACTGTAGAAACCAGACAGCCTGTGGCTCATGCCTGTGTGAAATGATCACCATCTATATTGTCTTAAACAGTGTTTCCTAGTAACAGACATGAAACATTTGGCCAACAAGGCTTATATTAACAATGTGTTACTTGCCCAAATCCCTAGGGTTTCCACTTTCTTGGTCTTGCCACTTGGTCATTGATTACTAGTCTGAGTGTTACAGTACCCGCAGAAATATCTTAACTTTTTTTTTGAGTCAGGGTCTTACTCTGTCACCAGGTGTAGACTGTGGTGGCATCATCATAGCTCACTGCAACCTCAAACTCCTGGGCTTAAGTGATCCTCCTACTTCAGCCTCCCTAATATCTGGGACTACATGCACGTGTGGCCATACCTGGCTAATTTTTCTATTTTTTGTGGAGATGGGTCTCTCTCTTGCTTAGTCTGGTCTTGAACTCCTGGCTTCAAGGAATCCTCCCACCTTGACCTCCCAAAGTGCTAGGATGACAGGTTGAGCCACTGCACCCTGCCTACATTTTTTTTAATGGAAAATATATTTGCTTGTAATCTTATTGAGAAGTGCATACTATTTATTTATACTTTAAGACAATAATAGAAAAATATACTTAGAGGGAAAAAAGTTGTGTTTCAGAAAGTAATGCCCACAATAATTAAGGAAATCAATAAAATATGAACAAGAAGCAATGATAGAAGCAAAAAAAAAAAAAAAGAAAAAATCTACAGAAAAAGATAAATACTGGCTTCAAATATTTCAGTTTTATTATACTAGAAATTATAGCACAACCACGTGAGATTCTTTTTCCAGTCATGGTGGATCAACAGAGTCCCAGCATCCTTCCTACTGAGAGCAACTGGAAATGCTGGACAATAAAGAATAAGAATAATTATGTATTAGTACAAATTTTCAGACCCCAGAAATAAGAGAAGAAAGGAAAGTATATATGGTACCACTTCCCCTCTTCATATGGATAGGAAGGAAGTAATCATCACTTCTTGGCCTTTTGGCTAAGATCAAGTGCACAAGGCCGTAATCATGAGGCTAAGAAGCTAAACTGATCTTGCAGCCCCTTCATGGGTAAGAGAAACATAGCTTGGAGTTCATAGTCCTCTAAAGTAGATGGACTCTGGGAAATGACACAGGATTTCAGTTGGAACTCCAATTTCCACACCCTAAAAGCAATTGTGATCCAAAAATCAGCCAACTCTCACAGTCTTAGCTTATTATTAGCTCAATCCCTGATAGGAATAAGGTCCTCTATCCTAACTCAGCTGGCTGACCAAATCAAAGTAAGTATTCTTTGGAAGATGACACTATCATACAATTTATCTCTAAAAGTTTAATCTATAATATCTGATATGTAACAATATAACTGAGTAGAGAGAGAAATAATCTGTGACTAAAAATCAAAGGGAAAGCTATATAATAAAAAGAAAACAAAATTAAGTTATCTTAAAATGTTGAAGGAATCATATGACAAAACAGACATTTAAACTGACGTATATCAGTAAGAAGGATAAATGTAAAGGTACTAAATGTCCCCATTAAACACATAAAACAGTAGCTTACAAAAAAATGGCAATCATATACTGCATATAAAAGATACACTATCGGTACAAGGATGAAGAAATGTTGAAAGTTTGACGGAGAAAAAAATATATAGTATAAACTAATTCAGTGACTCTCAAACTTTTTCAACTCAGAAGATCTTTACAGTCTTAAAGATAATTGATTATTCCAAAGAAATGTTTTATGTGAGATATACCACCAATAGTTACTATGTTAAAAAATAAAATAAAATGGAAAACATTAAATATGCATTAATTTAGTTTAAAAGAAAAAATCTATCACATGTTAATATAAATAATATATTTAATAAAAATATAATATATTTTCCAGTACAAAATATTTAGTGAGAATATTGGCATAGCTGTACACTTTTTATAAATATATAGTATTTGCACATATATAATAAAGATACACAAAGTATGATATATCTCTACTTATCTAGAGAGAGAGAGAGACTATTAGAAATTGTATAAGTTCATGTTCCACTTAAAAAAGGAGAGGAAACTTTATATGCTTTAATTTTACTATTTATTTTGCCAGATAAAATATTTGTTATTTTGTTGGGAGTAGGCAAAGACACAGGTCCAAGAAAACTGTGCTACAGATTTTGTGCCTGGCTGTCTTTCCTGTTTTACTTATAACTGCTCAACCTACTGAGGCAATAATTTGTTTTCTTCACTAGGAACTACCATCTACCTTGACCCCATTTATTTTAATAGCATTCTCACATAAAAATATGGTCAGTGAACAATAGATTGGATCATATCTCTCTATGCATTCCAGCAAAATGTGTAGTTCTTATGGGTATTCAAAATTTTTAGATTTGTGTTTACTTGTCCACGTTTCTTATTAAAATATAGATACTGTGATATAGAGTTGGAAAGTATTGTGAGATTCCACTAAGGGTCCCTTATACTTGTTGTGAAGTGGGTTTAAACTTCACATGTGGCAGATTACACTTTGTTTCTTTAGTGCTTTCCTCTAGCTGGTCTTCCTGGACCATATATTTTTAATAGTAATATGAAGGATATAATACTTAATATAATATGTGATATTTAATGTACTATACAACTATGCCTTATGGGTTCAAAATATGGTACTCTACTTGTAACTATATTGGGCTTAATACTTGAGTGCCAAGTTTGGGCAAGTCTGTGTCTCTGTTTCTTTTTTTTTTTTTTTTTTTTGAGACAAAGTGTCGCTTTGTTGCCCAGGCTAGAGTGAGTGCCATGGCGTCAGCCTAGCTCACAGCAACCTCAAACTCCTGGCTCAAGCAATCCTCCTGCCTCAGCCTCCCAAGTAGCTGGGACTACAGGCATTTGCCACTATGCCCGGCTAATTTTTTGTATATATATTAGTTGGCCAATTAATTTCTTTCTATTTATAATAGAGACGGGGTCTCGCTCTTGCTCAGGCTGGTTTCGAACTCCTGACCTCGAGCAATCTGCCCGCCTCGGTCTCCCAGAGAGCTAGGATTACAGGTGTGAGCCACCGCGCCCGGCTATTTCTTTATTCATAAAGTAGAAAGGATAAGAACATCAACCTTGTAATGCTGATCTGATGAACATGTGACTTAATGCAAGTGAAATCCTTGGAATAGTGCCTAACACATAGAAAATCCTAAATAAGCATTAGATATTATACTTATTAATGTTGCTCAAGTGTTCCAATCATAACATTGTTACTTCTAACAATGGATACAGATAATTCCCTAATGTCACACTATGGTGTTCTCTAATGACATACTATTTTGTTTACTTTAGTGATGATTATTCAGAGGAAGGTTCTTAAAATATGGGTTAAGTGAGCCACCTGAATTTATCAATATAAGATACATTTATGTTCTGATCTTGAAATCATTTGCTTGTTATGTGTACATATCAGAGAGTAGGTCTAATAATTTCAGACTGGGTTAAAAATTCTAGGATTAATTTTAAATGAAAATGAAAAATAATTGGTAGTGGCTGCCTATAATCCTTTGTAAAGAAGTGTTTGGAGACTCATGCTGATTCAGTCAGAATTATTATCATGAGTCCTTAGTAATATCTGCAATGAACAAAGAATCTGGGTGTTTGGCACATGGGGATTTTTCAACCCTCTTTTAGCAGTTCAACATTGCATGTTGCCTTTATCACAAAAGAAAAATCTACAATCATTTTGCTCTTTCTAATCATACCTTTAAAAGCAACTACAATATATACACTGGGGAAGATTAAAATTGAAACATAATCCTTCCTACAATGTAGAGCTGCAATCAAAACATGATAAATTGATTAACTTACATTAACCTCTCCTCCTAAGTTCTTTAGCAGCAGATTGACAGAAAGTATTTAATTTATGCTGTTGATTTTCCTGTTGTATATTGAATGTATTAGAAGATAATTTGATATAATTTTCCTCATTATTATTACTTTTAAAAATTGAAGATGATTTGTTGTACAATATAAAGGGAAAACCAGTAAAAATGTTTTCAGTGAAGTATATATTATATATAGGACAAGAGAAAAATGGAGAGTAAAATGTAAATACCTTTACCCTAAGCAAAACAGTTGCATTTTATGTACAACCATACCATGGAGATATTGTGGGTTTGGTTTCAAATCACCACAATAAAGTGACTATCTCACTGAAGCAAGTCACAGAATATATTTTTTTATTTTTCAGTTCATATAAAAGTTATATTTATAATATACTGTTGTCTATTAAGAGTGCAATAGTATTATGTCTTTAAAAATTACCTACTTTGATTAAAAAATACATTATTATAAAAACTGTGAATCATCATCTGAGCATTCAGTAAGTTGCAATGTTTTTGTTGGTGAAGGATCTTGTCTAGATGTTGATGGCTGCTGACTGATCAGGGTGGTGGCTGCAAAAGGTTGAGATGGGTGTGACAATTTCCTAAAATAAAACAACAGTGAACTTTGCTGCATTGATTGACTCTTCCTTTCACAAGAGATTTCTCTGCAGCATGCAATTTTGTTTGAAAGCGTTTTGTTGACAATAGATCTTTCCAAATTGGAGTCAATCTTCTCAAAACCTGCCACTACTTTACCAAATAAGTTTATGTAATATTCTAGATTTTTTGCTGTCATTATGTAATATTGTAAACTTTTTGTTGTCAGCAGTAGATTCCATCTCAAAACAAACAAACAAACAAAAACCACTTTCTTTGCTCATCCATAAGAAGCAATTTCTTATCTGTTAAAGTTTTATCATGAAACCTCAGTAATTTATTCACATCTTTCAGGCTCCACTTCTAGTTCTCTTACTGTTTCTATCCTATCTGCAGTGATTTTCTCCATTGAAGTCCTGAAACCCTCAAAGTCATTCATGAGAGTTGAAATCAGTTTCTTCCAAATTCTTCTTAATGTAGATATTTTGACCTCCTCCCATGGATCACAAATGTTCCTCATGGCATCTATAATGGTAAATCATTTCCAGAAGGTTTTCAATTTACTTTGCCAAGATCTATCAGAGGAATTGCTGTCTATGGTGGTTATAGCCTTATGAAATGTATTTCTTAATTAATAAGACTTGAAAGTCAAAATTACTCCTTGATCCATGGGATGGAAATTGTATGTTTTATTCTCAGGCAGGCAAACATTAATCCTGGACATCTTCATCACAGCTCTTCAGTGACGAGGTGCATTGTCAGTGAGCAGTAATATTTTGAAAAAATTCTCTTTATCTGAGAAGTAGGTCTCAATAGTGGACTTAAAGTATTCAGTAAACCATATCATAAACAGATGTGCTGTCATCCAGACTGTGTTGTTTATTTTATAGAGCACAGGTGGAGAATATCTAGTATAATTCTTAAGGGCCCTAGGATTTTGGAAATGGTAAATGAACATTGGATTCAACTTAAAGTCACCAGCTGCATTTGTCCCTAAAAATAATGTCAGCCTGTCCTTTGATGCTTCAAACCCTCTCGTTAACTTCTCATCTCTAGCTATGAAAGTCCTAGATGGAATCTTCTTCCAAGATAAGGCTGTTTCTTCTATATTGAAAATCTGTTGTTTAATGTATCCGAACCTTCATCAGTGATTTTAGCTAGTTCTGGAATACCTGCTACAGCTTCTAATTTAGCACTTGCGGCTTCACCTTCCTCTTTGATTTTATGAACATGACTTATTTCCCTAAATCTCATGAAGCAAACTTTGCTAGCTTCAATTTCTTTTATTCTGCAACATCCTCACTTTCTCCATTGTTATAGAGGTGAAGAGAGTTAGAGACTTGCTCTAAATTAGGTTTTGGCTTAAAGTACTGTTGTGGCTAGTTTGATCTTTTTAGGCTACTAAAACATTCTCCATATCAGCAATAAGGCCCTTTTATTTTCTTGTCATTTGTGTGTTCACTGGAGTAGCACTTATAATTTTCTTCAAGAACTTTTCCTTTGTATTAGCATCCTGGCTAACTATTTGGTGCATAAGTCCCAGCTTTTACCCTATCTGGGTTTTCAACATACCTTCCACACTAAGCTTAACCATTTCTAGCTTTTGATTTAAAGTAAATGACAACTCTTCCTTTTACTTCATTATTTACTGCCCTAATTTTAATGTTGTTGTTTCTCAGGGAATAGGGAGGCCTGAGGAGTAGGAGAGATATGGGGAAATGGATGGTTGGTGAAGCAGTCAGAACACACACAACATTTATTGATTAAATTCACTGTCTTATATGGGTGACAATTACAATAGTAACATCAAAGATCACTGATAACAGATCACTATAATAGAAATAAAATAATAATAAAGTCTGAAATATGGCTGTTGGAAAAATGGTACCGATAGACTTACTCAATGTAGAGTTGCCAAAAACATTCAATTTGTTAAAAAACAAAAAACACAGCATCTGTGGAGTGCAATAAAGCAAAGCATAATAAAATGAGATATGTTTGTATAGGAATTTCCATTTGTAGAAACACAAATATTTATGCTGTACTTCAGCATGACCATAATGAGCATTTGAAAACATAAATAATAAATAAATAAGTGGCATCTTATATGTGCATATGAATATGTGCACATAGGTACATATATGTAAATGTGTTCACATATGTGTAATGGCAATTAGAGTATCTATCTATTGGTTCTATTGTTTTTTTCATCTATAGGATAGGAATAGTAATAACACCTACCAGCATCATAGTAAAAATTATAATTAATCCATATTTTATTTGTTATTTTTTTATCTTGTTCTAAAATGATTTCCAGTTGCCTCTAAATATTCACAGCCTTCTATACTTGGCTATCCAATTTTCCCAACACCATTTATTGAATAGGGATTCTTTTCCCCAATGTATGTTTTTGTCTGCTTTGCAAAAGATCAGATGACAATATGCGGATGGTTTTATATCTGGATTCTCAGTCCTGTTCCATTGGTCTATGTCTTTGTTCTTATGCCAGTACAATGCTGCTCTGGATACAATAGCTTTGTAGTATAGCTTGAAATCTGGTAGATTGAGGCCTCCCAATTTGTTCTTTTCACTTAAGAATGCTTTGGCTGTATGGGGTCTTCTCTGGTTCCAGACAAAGCATATAATTATTTTTTCTAGATCTGCAAAAAATGATGCTGGTATTTTAATAGGGATTGCATTGAATCTATAGATCACTTCGGGTAGTATAGACATTTTAGCATTATTGATTCTGCCAATCCATGTGCATGGTATGATTTTCCATGTTTACATCCTCCGCAATGTCTTTCTCAGTATTTTGCAATTTTCCCTATATAGATATTTTACTTCTTTAGTTAAATATATTCCTAAATGTTTTCTTTACTTTGATGCTATGGTGAAAGATACTGCGTCTTTGATGTGATTCTCAGCTTGACTGTTATTGGTGTATATGAAAGCTCCAGATTTGTGTGCATTAATTTTGTATCTGGAGACTTTGCTGAATCCTTTAACAATTCCAAAAGTCTCTTGGGTGCCCATCAATACATGAGTGGACTAATAAAATGTGGCATATGTTTACCATGGAGTAATACTCAGCCATAAAAAACAAAGGTGATCTAATACCTCTTTTATTATCCTGGATGGAGCTAGAGTTCATTCTTCTAAGTGAAGTATCACAAGAATAGAAAAACAAGCAACACATGTACTCACCATTAAATTGGCACTAATTAATCAACTTATGTGCACATATCTAATGTGCACATAAGTGCACATTGGATATTCATTGGATGATGGGCAGGTGGGAAGGGAAGGAAGGGATGGGAAATTCACACCTAATGGGTGTGATATGTACTTTCTGAGGAATGGGCATGCTTATAGCTCTGATGGGCAGTGCAAAGGCAATATATGTAACCAAAGTGTTTGTACCCCTGTAATATTCTGAAATTAAAATAAAACAAAAAACATTAGAACTAACTCTTCCTGAGCACTAATTTAAAAAAATATTCACAGCCTAATTAACAGAATTAATTGCAAAAACGTGAAAATGAGTGTAAACTATAGAAAAAAGTAAAATTCAATAGAAAATGTAATAGTCAAACATAAACATATATGTCTATAGGTGCACAATTATAACACATATACACAAATGTGCACATACATATTTTATATACATATGTGTATGTATATTCTATAGAAAAACTTTTCTCTAAATCTTTTTTTTAAAGGTGGTACATGTTATCTAAATTGCATAAAACACATTATCTCCCCTCTGATCTAAAGAAAATTTCTTAGATTGATCCATTTTGTACATGAAGTCATCATACATCAGATTATCTATGTTCATGGTATTTTGTACACAATAATTGAAACTTTAAAGCAATCCCATCTGTTATTGCTTTGGTGTGTAATAGTGTTTATGAACAATTATAAATACATTTGTATAAGGAATCAGTGGCATTCATATATGCCAAGAACCATCAAGCCGAAGCTCAAATCAAAAACTCAATTCCTTTTACTATAGCCTCAAAGAAAATTAAATATCTAGGAATATATCTAATGAAAGATACGAAGGACTTACACAAGGAGAACTATGAAACGCTAAGAAAAGAAATTGTAGAAGATGGAAACAGATGGAAAAATATACCTTGTTCATGGATTGGTAGAATCAATATCATTTAAATGTCAGTAGTACCTAAAGTCATCTACAGAATTAATGCAATCCCCATCAAAATACCACGATCATTCTTCACAGATCTAGAAAAAATAATTCTCCGCTTTGTATGGAACCAGAAAAAACCACGTATAGCCAAAGCAATCTTAAGAAAAAACAACAAACTGGAAGGCATCAATCTTCCTGACTTCAAGCTGTACTATAAAGCAATAACAATTAAATCAGCCCGCTACTGGCATAAGAACAGAAGCTTCGATCTTTGAAATAGGAATGAGATTCCAGAGATGAAACCATCTGCATATGGTAACCTAATCTTCAATAAAGCAGACAAAAATACACATTGGGGAAAAGAATCTATCTTCAATAAATGGTGCTGGGAAAACTGGATAGCTATATGTGGAAGAATAAATCAGGATCCCTATCTCTCACCTCTCACAAAAATCCACTCAAAATGGATAACAGACTTAAACCTAAGGCATGAAACCCTAAGAATCCTAGAAGAAGATGTTGAGAAAACCCTTTCTGACATTGGCCTAGGCAAATAGTTTTTGAAGAAGACCCCTGAAGCAATCACCAGAGCAACAAAAATAAACAAATGGGAACTGATCAAACTAAAAAGCTTCTGCTCAGCCAAATAAACTATCATTAGAGCAAATACACAACCTACAGAATGGAAGAAAATATTTGCTCTCTACACTTCCCATAAAGGTCTGATAACAAGACTCTGTCTAGAACTCAAAAGATTTAACAAGAAAAAAATCAAACAACCCCATCAAGAAATGGGCAGTGGAAATGAACAGAAACTTTTCCAAAGATGACAGAGTAATGGTCAGCAAACATATAAAAAAAAATGCTCAACATCTCTAATCATTAGAGAAATGCAAATTAAAACCACAATGAGATATCATCTAACCCCAGTGAGATCGGTCTGTATCAAGAAATCCCAAAGCAACAAATGCTGGCGAGGATGTGGAGAGAGAGGAACACTCTTACACTGCTGGTGAGACTGCAAATTAGTGCAACGTTTGTGGAAAAGAATTTGGAGATACCTCAAATAGCTAAAGATAGAAATACTATTGAACGCAGCAATAACATTATTAGGCATCTACTCCAAAGAGCATAAGACATTCTATCATAAAGACATCTGCACCTGAATGTTTAAGGCAGGACAATTCACTATTGCAAGGATGGGGAAACAACCCAAGTGCCTGTCAATTCATGACTAGATAATTAAAATTTGGTATATGTTTACAATGGAATATTACTCAATTCTAAGAAATGACAGTGAGCTAACACCACTTATATTATCCTGGATTAAGCTTAAGCCCATTATCCAAAGTGAGGTGACACAAGATCAGAAAAATGGATTCCACATGTACTTGCTGACACATTGGTACTGACTGATTATCAATATGGTGCTCAAAGGGTGGTGGTGTTCACCAGAGATTCAGAGAGTAGGGGGATAGACCCACATCTGAGGGACGCAGCAAACAGTGTGGAGGGGAAGGGCATACCTCTAACCTTTGCTAAGTAAAGGCAAAGTTATAAAATCTATCCAAAATGTTATAAAAACAAAACAAAAATCATTTATCGGATGTCAGGCAGGTGGGGGGGAGGGATGAGTTTATATATATATACAAAAGTGCATTGTGCATTGTTGGGGGAATGGACATGCTTGAAACTCTGACTCGATGGGGGAGGGTAGGCAATAGCAATGTATGTAACTTTAACATTTGTACTCCCAAATTATGCTGAAATAGAAAAGAAATAGAAAAAAAAAATTTGTGTAAGGGAGGATTAAATTTGACTAACTATTGAATCAAGAAAAATCAAGTTTTAGGCAAATTGAATTTATTATAATTTGAAGACATCTAATTGATTATGGCTTTGATTGATAAATGGATAAAAATGAGTTGCATGATAACAATGCTATAGTCTCTACTCTTCTGGTTAGCCAAAGACTATAAAGTAATGTTTCAATTGTTTTCCTAATATGCAGGTTGGAGATTTTCTCTATGACATAAAGAGTTTAATTTGTATTTCCATGACAGTTATCTGTGTATTATGCTCAGACATAATGTTACAATCGTAATTTACATGCTACTTCATACATATATAAAATTATAAACACGGTTGACTCTTGAACAACATGGCTTTGAAATACATGAGACTACCTATACACAAATAGTTTTCTTCCTGTGCCACTGTAAGACAGCATGACCAGTGCCTCCTATTCCTCCTCCTTCTTATCCTACTCAACAGGAAAACAACCAAGATGAAGACTTCTATGATTATTCACTTTCACTTATAAAGAGTAAATATATTTTCCTTAAGATTTCCCTAATAACATTTTCTTTTTTCTAAGTTATGTTATTGTAAGAATACAGCATATAATATATAATATAAAAAATATGTGTTCATCAACTGTTTATGTTACTGGTAGAGATTCCAAATCTTAGGGAAAGAATATTTATTTAAGGCTTTCTTTTATTTATTTATAGGTTTTTTAAAAAATAAACTATCAGTTATATTTTATTTATATTTTAATATATTATTAAACTTATCAGGCAAACTTTACAATTTTGTATTAATTTTCTTATCTACCTGGGCCTCAGTACTGCTCTACAACCTGTTGACAACTATCTGAATTGGATTACTACTGTGAGGCCACAAATAAATAAATTATAAATCCTCAAATATCTGTAGCTACTCATTCTTCTCAATGTGTAAATGGGGAAAATATACTGAAGTATAACCAAAATTATGCCTAAAAATCATTATACTTTTCTTGAAAATAATTTCTAAACAAATACATTACATTAAAAAGTTCCAAAATTTTCAAATGAAAAGCTTGTATTTACCTCAGGACCTTCTCTTTTAGTTTACATTTCAACTAATGTATTAATATTCAATAGTAAAATTATAAATATTTAAATGAACAAACATAAAAACAAACACTAAAAATTGGCAATGACCTCAAGGAAAACAAATTAGTGGAAATGTAAGTATTTTCAGTCTATCACAAATACTGTTTATAGTATTAAATCACTAGGTTATCTGGGAATATACTTTGTTAAGTAGGTAAGACTCTAAAGGAATTGGAGTAAAAAAGACAAAGATAGAACTAAGGACATTTAGATTTCAGAATAGACACTGGTGGTAGGTAGACCATGACAGTGAGGAAGAGGATAGGTGAACACATTTGAGAATCATAAAAGAGTCCCATTTTACTGTGTTTGTATATGAGTGTAATATAGAAGAGAGGGATAAATCATAGTGACTCTTTGTATTCTGGCTTGAGCCAGTGGATAGATATTGCTTCGCTAAAATACACATAGATAGGTTAGGTCATGATGAATTTAGTTTGGGGCATGTTGATTTTTAAAATGCTTATGAGATACCCAAGTATGAGACATTCAATAGTCCCAAGTATGAGACATTCAAGTCCCAAGTATGAGACATTCAATAAGCATAGACAAAGTAATTTTGAATTCAAAGCAAAGTTCAGGCCTTGAAACAAAAATATGAGTTATTATTACCCTTATCCTAAAACTAGTTGCTCCAATTTCTTCTAATCTCTTTTTACTTGTTTAACAGTTAAAAATGTACAGAAATTTGATTTGCAGTCTGGCATATAAGGAGCCTAGAAATTGCCACTTCCTACTAACAACAAGTACAAAGGTGAACACACTGAAAAACCAACAGCTCTTCTTAGATCCATCAGAGAAATGGAGTCACAGGGCAAACCACTGCCACCAAAACTGGGGAGACAGGCAAATACAAAGAAATCATATCTCATTGGATCATAAACCTCTGCAGGAATCAGTGACAGGGTAAGAAAACATAAATTGTAATTGTTGAAATACCAGAGACTCAGTGTGGACAACTCTGAGATTCAAAAACTCCAGGGGGACCAGTTATAAGGGTGGCCTTGCACTTTTGTAAGTTTTACCTTCAGGAACTCTACATTACCCTAGTTGGTTTTCCTTAACTCTGTACTCATATAAATGGTCTTTCATTAAATTTCTTTAATAATCCCATTGAGTAAGCCATGTTGTTTCCTGTCAGGATTTATGAGATTGTTAGAAATAAGAATGACTGCAGGAAATATATTTTTAAAATGGGAACTGAAATTGGTTTGCTAACATATTTTTAAAGTATACAAAAACATCATTGCTGGAAGGAGATTACTTATGGGTAAACTGTGGCCTACAGTAACTCCTTTCACTCTGTTAATTACTGATGAAATGGGCTGCAGATGGAGGGCAAGGCAGTGGGAGACACAGCTGGGGCACTTAGTTACAATGGCAGCAATCATGATTACAAACACTGTATCGTGGCTTGAGGAATCTAGGTTTAAGGCTTTTAGAGTGTACCCAGTGCAAGGATGAAAAATCAGAATGCCTCAATGGCAGTTCTAAAGGAATATCTTATCTCCTATACTTTCAGGGAAGATATGCCTTAGAATCAAGCCCAGAGCCTAACTGTAAAAATTGAAGTTACAGTGCCAATATGCAATCCAATCACTATTCTTATGCTAAGGTAAATACTGATGGAGGAAAGGAGTGAAACTCTGAAACAGACAATGAAAAAGTTTGAGCAAGCATAGACCAGATGAGGCTGAGAATATTTATGGTGAAATTTCACCTTCTGAATCTTTCTTGATAGCAAAAGCAATTTATTTCTCCTTCTATGAAGAAATCATCTTTCTGCTTAAATAAATGTATTTCATGTGAGGCAGGTGCTTCACAACTACATGATGATTCTCCTTAGTAAATTCTTAATTTAAATCATTGGCTCAAGTGCCTTTGAGTGGCATTAGCATTTTCTAAGTTCAGCTGAAGCATAGACTCAATGGTGGTATGCAGCCAGTAAGACTGAGAGACAGAGCTACTCAGGTATACTTAGGAGGAAGTCATCTGAAAGCCTAGAGAAATGGGATTCTTGTAGTGACTATATTATATGCAACCTGCTCAGCCACTTCTAACTATATCCTCCAGGAGAATACTCCTGGGCATGCAAAATGATTTGATGAGGCACTCACCAGGATTATCAAATAGGTCTTTGGTGACTTCTTCATAAATTGGAAGTGACAGTGGAAAATGCTTTGGTGGGATGTGGCATTAAGAATAACACATTTTGAAAGGTTAAAGGCCATATATTAGAGTTTAACCTGAGAAACAATTTGAATGCCAATAATAAGCTTCAGGGACCAAGTTTTACTCAACTTGAATATTTTGGAAATTTTTTGGCAATATTTAATTTATTATGAGGTCCTTGTGAATGAAACAGATGACATCCTACAAAGGTGCTACTTAATATAATTAAATGGAAAACTTCTAGGTATGGAAAGTAGAGACCTAACCTCAGCAGCATTGACAGTAATCTAGAACCTCTCATGCAGTTCCCAAGTCTAAGCCAATCCATGACCAATCATCATTGATAGGACAACCAGTTTTCTTGAGGGAGAACTATGCTGTCTGCCCACAACAGAATAATGTGACTCTTTTCCCTGTTATTTTGAAAAGTGATTTGCAGACACATTTCAGAGTGAAATTGCATTTGGGAAAGAAAAATTATGCTTTGGTTATCAAAAAGGATTTCTGAAATACAATACTAACTCTTAGGGACACATAACTCTGCAGTGATCTGACAAATAAGCGTTCATGAAGGAAAGGTACCTGATAAGGTCTTTCTCAAATCATCCTCACAGTAGTGCCTGTGATATCACAGATCCATATGGTGTTTGTTTTACTATTCTAGAGTACATGATATAAATTTATACAAAGTATAAATACAAGTATTAATACCTGGCAAAATTCTCATACTCTTTTCTGACCCTTGGAGTTTAGGTTACTCTGGTAGGAACTACCAAACAGAACCCTTCTAATGGTCCTTGAAAAAATGAAAACTTACCATAGATTATTGCAAATTAGTTGATAATAATAATGGCACATGCACTTCTGCCATTTGTGATATCTATATTGAAACAAACACAACTCCTGGCAGCTGATATGTAGCTATTGGCCTATCAATTTGTTTCTTTGAAATTTCTATCAATCAAAATAAGCAGGTATAATTTGTCTTTACTTGGTAGAAATAACATTGCTCCTTTTCTGTCTTTTATCAGGACTATATCTAGTATCTCAGTCAATGCCATTATGTAGTCTGGAGTGATTGCCATCATCTTGTTATCTCACAGAACATATAACACATTAGATTGATGGATTGGGTAGTATGCAATTATGGGAGCAGATTTAATCAGTCTATTATAAGCTGTTGCTTCTGCATTTGGTGGGGAGCCTGAAGTTGCCTTAGGTCTACAGGGAAGACAGGTGATAACAAATACTGATCTTGATGCAAGGAAAGCTATGACAATGTAGGCATCCATAAGGAAAAACTAGTACCTATGAATACAACTCCTGTCTTTTTATTATTGCTGCCAACCTTGACAATACATATAAACTTCAAAAGATGCTACATCCTCCATCACGAAGGAGCACATGCACCCAGCTAAAAGCTCAGTGAAGCTGAAGAAAAATATCTGACAGGAACTGAAGAAGCTGTGGACTTGGCTGCCATCCTATACCAACAATATGTATCAGCAAATTAGTGACAATGTACATGAGCTACAATGGTGCCTGGCATACTATACCAACATTCAGAGAATTATTGCTGCAGCTTAATTTCTATATTCCAAATATCATGAAAATTTCTGTCTGGGCCAAATCTAACTAAAAACCATACAAGAAAAGAACTGCTGGAAAACATAGCTTCAGTATAGCTATGTTGACACAATGTGAAACCACCACGAGCTTTATAATCTTGTAGACCACATGGTATTGGAAGTGCCTGTGGCACATAGGAATTATCTATGAAATATTTGGAAAACCCCAGTAGAACAGTCACAGTGCAGAGTTCTAATGTTTTATAGTAGAGCCATGAATTCCTTTGCTAATAACTATTGTCCATTTGAAAAGAGTCTTTCTCTTGTTAACAAATCATGATAGTTGTTGGATGCCTGTCTGTAGTATACCATGTGACCAGACCTATGCAGCATGAATGGAGACAATCAAAATCAGACCTGTGTAGAAACATTCTAGTGTAAATGGAAATTGTATATCTGAGGTGGTGTCTGAATAGGTTCAGAGGCAATAGCAAATATATAATACAGCAAATATATATACAGCAAATATATAATACAGCAAATATATAATACAGATATCTATGAAGATATCAGGGTGTCTGCTTCTATTGCTTTGTTGCCCACTCTTAAACCAACACTGATAATCTTATGGAGAATTTCTTTTGACCAGTTAATATGGGAAGAAAAAACATGGATGTGGTTGATAACTGGGTTTGTGTGATATGCTGAAATCCATTTGAAGTACTTAACTATTGCATTATAGCCCAGTTCAGGAGTAACTATGAAAGACAGTAGCTATGGAGGACAGAATTTTCTTCATTTCATCTAGTTTCCTACTTCATGTGAAAGGAGAGACAGTTTGAGGACTGGACTGTGGAAGAACAATTTATGTGTACCTTTCAGAATGGTCACAAAATATAAGATATTTGTGTGCCATGTAAATGCCCATAAAAGGGCAACTCAAGAGGAGTAGACTGTCAATTATAGGGTGGAAAAGATGACTTCTCCTGTGGATATTGATAATTAAATTCTATATCCATCCTACTATTTACCTCATGGGCTTATTTACACACTTTTCATGGTAGTAAGAATGGAAACTGTACATTCACTCAATAACATGCATATCTCTTAATTAAGGCTGATCTGACTGACCACCTATTACTACTGCTAGCAAAAGTAGAGGCCAACATCTAGCCAGCCACTGGTGATAGGTTGATTATATTAGAGACCCTTTTCATCATGGAGAAGGCCACAGTTTGTCCTGTGGGGATAGATACATGTTCTACATAAGGATTTCCCTTTTCTATTAAAAAAATCTGCAAGACTACCATTCGAAGACTTTAAAAATTCCTTTTCCATTTTCAGGCTTCCCACAAAATATAAACTTTGACTAGAGACTGCATTTTATGGTGAAGGTAATTATCTGTTGTGCTGCTATAATAGAATGCCAAAAACCAAGTATTTGTAAATAACATTTATTTATTTCTCATAGTTCTGGAAGCTGAGAAGGCCAAGGTCAAGGAACTGGCAGGATCAGGGACTGGTAAAGACCTGGTATCTGCTTCTAAGACAGTGCCTTGAATACTGTATCCTATGAAGAGGATAAAGGCTGTGTCCTCACATAGCAGAAAGGACAGAAAGGAAAAACAGGTGAAAAGGGGCAAATGCTGTGTGAAGCTTCTTTATTAAGAGGAGTAATCTCTTTCATGAGGGCGGAGCCCTTATGACCTAATTGCCTCCTAAAAGCTCCATCTCTTAATGCTATTGCATTGGAGATTAAGTTTCAACATGAATCTTAGAGAGACAGAAATATTTAAGTCATAGCAGAAAAATAGGAATACACTCATATCTACAGAATTCACTGTGGTGGTTTAATAGAACAGTGAATTGCTTTGCTGAGGGCTCAATTGAAGTGTCTGCTAGGAATCAATATCCAGCGATTATGGAGTTCAATACTACTGGATATGGTATATACCTCAAATTGGCTGCCAATATGTTGTTTTCTGTTTATACACAGTGTACTATGGTTGAGTAACCAATGGTTGGAGCTGAGAGTAGACTTTTCACAGCCATAAGTAATTCAGTGACGCCTATAATGTGATTGGTTATACTTGAGTAGAGTAACCAAAGGCTGGGGTTCAGAGTTGACCTTTCACAATCATAATTTTATAGTACCTATAATGTGATTTGTTGCTTGATTACCAGAAATTCCTCCCATCTATGTAAATTAACATATTTTCAGCATGAATTTGTATTGATCCCATCCAGAAGTAAACCTACTTCTCCATCCCCTTAAATATGGCCTGAGTTTGTATATCTACTTTTTATTCAGTCCATATTTATAATCTACTAGAGCTTCTGATATGTACCCAAATACTTAATATATGTTTTTCTAATTAAGAATATTTTTGTAGAATTATTCTATATATGATAGAATCTTATATTTTATAGAACCTCAAATGACTTGGACTTGAACTTATGAGGAAAGAAGAAGGAATGAATTATAGATAAGCTATTAGTTTGGGGACTACTCCAAGATTATTTTGGAGGCAAGTTTGAACAATATAAATCAGATTATATAAGAAAAACAGACTAAAGAAATAAGAAAAAAGAGACATTTTGAAATGCCAGAATAAGAAGCAAATTTTAATTGAAGGTTAGCAAAAAGTGATGTTTAGTAGAACTTAAAACTGTAAATTCATATGGCAGTATTTTTGAGCATTTAATATTATCTGTGGTAGGGAAAAAACAAAATGATACATAGAATTTGAGATGGTGGTGTTGGGCAGGAAATGGGAAAAGTGATGTGCTTCCTTGTGAATGAGCTGATCTTGAGGAAATACCTTTTCATAGGAAATGACAAGGTGGCAAATGAAAATATGGATCTAGTGTTGAGGGGAAAGGGGGACAGAAGTACATATTTCAGAGTTATAGACCTGTTGGATACAGGGAAGGAATTGTAATGACTGAGATTTCTCAAACAAAGAGTACAAACTACGGGAAAAATTTGGTCATGAAATCACCATTTCAAGTAGAGATTGAGGAAAAGAGCATCAATGAACATGATAGAGAATGAGTGGTCTTAATGTGGAAGGAAAATAAAAAGAATCCAAGGCAGTAGAGGGCTGTCTTACTTGTTGGTAGTGTTAGTTGTTATTAGTTGTTAGTTGCTATTATTTAAGAATTTAGGAGGATAGAAAAAGGAGACCTAACAAAATAATCACAGGTCTTTTTTTTTTTTTCTGATTATACTTTGTTAAATGGGTTACAAACAATATAATAATTATATAAGAATAGTTTAGCAGCACTTCATCCATTGCTAGTAAGTTTAGAATTTGTTTTAATAAATTTATATTTTAGATACATGAAGACAAATCCAGGCTCAAACAACTTTTAATTAAATTTAGCTATGCCTAAATTTGGCTCTATTCTCAATCTTTCCAATAATTATACATGAGAAATTGAAATGTTAGCAGGTTATACAGAGAAACTTTATAGCAGGTAATTCATTTAAGTGTTCTTTAAATGTAATTTCCTTCTCTCCAAAATTAAAATTAATTTTAACATACGTCTGTGATCAAAGATATTGATTTTTCTTTATTTCTATTCTTTTCTATCTTTCATGTACATATCATTGCTACAACAAGAAGGAAATTGCTTACTACCTAGGAAGAATGGTGTCCTATAAACTAAGAGCATGATTTGAAGCCATGGAACATCACTTAGTTCTTTCAAGATTTCTAGCTTTTTATGCCTTGATGAAGAGTGTCGTGTCTTATAGTGGAAGACTGTCTATCATATTAGATTATATGCAGATCAAAGTTCCAACCTGTATAAATATGTTTGATTAAAATTACTCAGTACTACTTTTCAGGTTGCAACTACTTTCATATTTACAGCATGCCATGCTTTTAATATTAATAATTAACTGAAAAACACAAAGTTACGCATTTACTCAGCGTGTTAATTCTAAACCATTTGAATTCAGAAGAATCATTGCTCTTGATATCTTTCTAATATTCTTATACTAAAATGTATAAGTAAATAATAGTAAAATGAATTGCTAACTCTTTGAAAAGTCTCATTCAAAATATAATTTTTCCCAGGATTTATATTCAAGGCAGACTATTATCACTGATCCATTTAAATTCTGTTCTTTCTTTGAGGGGAAAAAATAAATTTTGCATTTTAATGTAGTTATTTTTCCTGTAGTCATCCTTCAGAACCAAATTAGGCATGTATGTGGAATTTATTGATTCTGTAAAAAAGATACACAATTTCATTACCTCAAGAGATAATGGTAGTATATACTACAATTCAAAGTAGAATAACTCTGGTTGCTGGTTGATCAAATTATTTCATAATATGGGCTCTATAGTGATAAATATGTATGTTTTTAAAAATCTCCCTCCAGTTACATTCCAACACCAACTATCATTTTTCTACAGGTGGTCTTACAAATTCTACTTAG
The DNA here is from genome assembly GCF_040939455.1 of Microcebus murinus. Classification (NCBI taxonomy): domain Eukaryota; kingdom Metazoa; phylum Chordata; class Mammalia; order Primates; family Cheirogaleidae; genus Microcebus; species Microcebus murinus. The sequence goes on from NC_134114.1 coordinate 62,605,889, forward strand.
AGTATAGCAGATAAGCAAGGAATTTTCAAGGAAGAACTATCCCAGCTGAATGCATACAAAATGTGCAAAATAGATCCTGTTTAAATTATGATTTCCTAAGGTGAAAGTTTTGCAATTGGAGTTGAACTTGAAAGAGAAAATGGTAGAAGAGAGAAAATATTTAGTTTCCACGACAATGATAAATTTAAATACTTTACTACCCACAAAGACCTTCATAATTTTTCACATGCTGGAAAACAAGTCTCAAAGTCTTGAACAAAATTTTAAGAAAAAAGCATTGATCTTACAGGCCTTCAGTGACCTTTGTATGGAAATCACTTTGATCTGAATTACATATATTAATTTTTTCTCTCAGTTTCATTTTTGGAGTATCAGGAGCTGGTTTTGTGCTGTTAATCAGTGGTTAGATCTTACAGTCTCCCAAAAAAACCAATATATCATATACTATCATCTTATGTGAAAACAAACATTTTTGCATGCTCCTACTATACAACATATGGTACACAAAGAAAACAAAAGACATAATATATGAATTAATCTCTCCCTTCTCTATACTCATATCCCCTTGTTTGTACTGATGATAGCTTTCCTGTTTTGCTATACATTATAGTTACATGAGTATGTGTCTGTCTTCTCCAATATATTATAGTTAAGCTTCTGAAGTACAGGGACTAAGTTTGATTCATTTTTTATCTTTCAAATTCCTAACATTCCACCTGACATATATTATGTATCTAATTATGACTTGTTAAATTGACAAACCTCATAAAACATACTTATAGTTACAAGTATCTGATTTTATACATCTATTTTGTAGTGATATAAAATATTCCATTACCACCAAACTCTAGGAAAATGACACTTTTAAAAGCAGGTAAAAAATAAAATACCAAAGGCAGAACTTTTCAAATAGTGTCAACTGATGATAATTGTTTGCATATACAGTTTTTTCTCTAAATAATAGTTTGTAACTTTATGTACTATAAAAGTAATAAGCAATTATTTCATCATAACAATTCTATCCATTTAGCTTCAATAAAAGTTTTGATATTTATCACCATCATATTATCAAATATGCATTATAAAATTGCCAAGAACTTTAAATGAATCCTTGTCACTGAATTCACTTTTTCAAAATTAGCAGTTGGAGGAGAAATTAAATATGAAGAAAGTGCATGCACTACATTCAGCATACAAATTTATATGGAACCATTCATTTAAGTTCTACAAGGAATGACTTCAAATAAATTAGATTTTACTATTAGAATTAATTAGCTGAATTTTAACTCTTTCATTTTCTCCTTTTTTATTATTTATTATTTTTCCTGTCCTTATCTTTTACTCATCCATAAGCTCATTTATTAATATTAGAGAGATTTCACCTAAGTGAAAGATCTTCACATTAATAAAACTATGGTACTAGCAAAAAGAAATTTGACCTTGATGGAAATTACTGCACTTTTAATTGTGCAGCAGTTACAGAAAAAGATAGATATTATTGTCACAAGAACTGAGAGGTAGCAATATTCAAGAAGTAACACTAGTTCATGGTAATATGTAAAGTTAAGCTATATAATTGTGAAGGCTAATCATCTAGGCCTATAAGAAAAAAATAGTCATATTTCTTTTACATTTCTGCTGGTATGACCTTCATTGAAGGGTTCCGTATGTCTTCGAGTAAGAGAGAAAGGAACATGGAAAAAACACACAGTGATGATTACTTTCATAGCATCAGTGAAAATGGAAATGCTAAGTTAGTGTGCAGGTTCTGAAATTTCAAAATAGGATTTTTATAGGTCTTCAAGACAAGCCTAGGAAGAGAAAATAATCTTAAAGAGGATTCCTTTGTGATCTCATTTAACTTATCATGAAACAGGTATAATGGATTAGATTATAGGGTACTACTTAAAGAGAAGAAGAGAGAAAGCTTATTTTTTTTCTAAACTTGAGTAAATGAGAGTATGAGAAAGGTGACAGAGGAAACCTTAAGAAAATTGTTATTTTCTACCCCTATGCCTCTGCATTGAGGTTGAGCCTAGAAAAGGGTATGGCTTTAGAGAAACGAAATAATTTGTGAGACGTAAAAAAATGTGGACGTTTTCAACACGCTCTTTATTTGAGCTCCAATCACAGTAAAATGAACCTAATGCCATCAGTGATTAGGAAGAAAGAAAATAAAGTTTATCTTTCTGGAGTGGCACTTGTAGTTGTGGCATGCATAGATATCAGAAACTCTTATGAGAGACTAGTTGAGGGAGTTTTCAGGAGACACCATAGTGGAGTCTCAAAGGGCAGAAGGAGCACTTGTCTAATTTAGGAACAAATGGAGATCAGAATCACAAGTGTGCTTTAGGTGTCAAGAATGTTCTACATATATGCCAGAGGAGTTGGGGGAAAAGGCAAAGCAGATAAGCAGATCTGCTGCATACTGGCAAGTAGAAGGAGAAATATCCCAGGTTACACAAACCTGTCTTTAGCCCAAATGCCAGCTGGTGTGATTGTGAACAAGCAGACAATGGATGTTGATCTGAAAACATAAGAGGCAACTAGAGAATCTGAGAACTCATTGTTTCCAATGCTATAAGATATTATTTCTTCTTTTTTCCCTCCTTCCTTATCATTGACTGTGTATCCTGGAAAGGGAGACAAGTTTAAGAACTCACAGTTTTTTATCTGAAAACCTACTTTCAGAGTTCAGCCCCCAGAAGTGATTTCTGATCTTGTCATAGTCTGAGTTATTTCTGTTATTTGATTCATACTCACAAGAGTGTATGACATCCTATTCAGACCCTGGGAAATATTTTTTTTCATTCTTTAAAAATATCTAAAATACTTATGATTAAATATTGGCATTATAATTTATATTATTTTAAAAAGCTATTTTTTAAATGTTTGCTATTATTATTTTTTCAAAGGATACAAAAGAGAGAAATTTGAGGGAGCCTGGTTATAATGGTTAATTTTAGGTGTTGACTTGACTAGATTAAAGAATAACTAGAGAAATGGTAAAGCATTATTTCTGTGTCTGTGTAGGTGTTTCCAGAGGATGTCCATCTATCTATCTATCTATCTATCTATCTATCTATCTATCTATCTATCTATCTATCTATTCATCCATCCTATTGGTTTTGTTTCTCTTGAGAACCCAGACTAGTACACTGGTTTAATAGTAAAATTTCTAGTATTGTTATACATAAAATAGAAATATATATTTAGAGACTTTGAGATCTCTTTAACATCCCAACTCTCCATACTTATCAATATTTGTCCTTTTTATGGTCACAAGAGGCTTGATTGCTCTAACACAAATATTGGCTTTTTTATTACTTCAACTTTTATAATTAATTTTGAAATTAGACTTTTTTGTCAGACTTTTCAGATGGTAAAACATATGGCACTGTTGTTGTTTATATGAAGTAAAAGATAATGTGCTATTATATGGTTATTATGTAAATAGAGTTATTTGAGTCCCAGTGGGAGATTATCTAGGTCTATGTAATACTTAATCAGTAATTTTAAATATAAGAACGCCTTTGAGTAACAAAACAGTAGTTATCTTGAAAATTGATGATACCTTTATTTTGTTGAAACCTGAAGGTTGAATACTACAGCAATCAAGAAAGAATTATGTCCAAGTTTAAATCTTAATTTCTACTATGATAAAAGTTGTTTACATTAAGAGAATATGTATATTTTCTGAAGTTAATGTTTTTGCTAGACATACCCCAAAGGCCCACTCAGATATAATTTGAGAGAATAGTACTGTTTGTTACTTTTGTAAACACCTATATTTTTGTACCATATTTTGTGCATAATATTGGCTAACATTATAATTCTTATACAGTATGTATTATGAGTCTTTTGATTCCCTCACTGCAGTAGCAATGCACCTAATGGCTTATAAGAATTGATGTTTTTTATCACATTCCTTGGTTTTAAATAATTATACAAGCAGGAAAAGGTGAGTTCAGTATTTTCTATTTCATAGCTTAAAATTACTGGCAATTGTTATATTTTTGTAACAACAAATGATAATATTTGAATGTGCAGTACAAATGATAATTGCACTTTTCAAAGAATGTTTTTGATGAAGGGGCATGAGAGAGAGAAGGAAATAAGAGGAAGAGAGTGTCTAAAAAATTCCTTAAATTACAATGATAAGCTGTGTTAACATGTGCTTGAAGCACTGAGGATCAAGGAATTGTGAATACAGTAGTCCTCACTTATCAGCAGGGGATAAGTTCCAAGAACCCCACTAAATGCCTGAAACCACAGGTAGTACCAAATTCTATTTCTAAACATACATAACTATGATAAGGTTTACTTTTTAAATTAGGTATGGTAAGACATTAACAACAATAACTGGTAATAAAATAGTATAATTATAGTAATATACTTTAATAAAAGTTAAGTGAATGTGTCCTTTCTCTCTCTCAAAATATCTTTGTATATTTGGACTGCAATTGACTGCTGGTAACTGAAACTGTGGAAAATAAAATCATGGATAAAGAGGGACTACTATATATCTAATTTGGTAATTGAAGTATAGGGGACCTACTGTTTAATATTATTATGAAAGGGAGAGCAGAAGAATTTAAGCTGTAGGATAGAAATTTGAGACTGGTAGTGATGATAACAGAAGGCGGGTAAGGAATAGGCAATAGATTAATATCTGAATAGACAAAAGATATCAGCAAGCAGAATATTGCTTTCCTGATTTAGAGGCATGATGAAACTTACACACAGAAAAAAATTTCTAATGCCTTTAATAGGCTGCAATAGGGCTATGATATTCAAGGACATAAGTTGAAAATAAATCCATGGACTAAGAAATTTGTCTTTGGTTCACTCCAGCCTTTCTTTATTCAATTATCCAAATTTTGAAGTAGTAAATACCATGTGCCTGGTCTTATTCAAGGTGATAGAGATTAATCTGACACCAACAGATATTCTGTAATTCAATTCTGGTGCTGTCTTAGTATGTTCCTGCTGCTATAGCAAAGTATCTGAGGCTGGGTAATGTATAAAGAACAAATTTATTTCTCACAGTTTTGAATGCTAGGAATCCAAGATCAAGAGGTGGGCAGATTTAATGGCTGGTGAGACCCTATTCTCTGATTCCAAGACAGCACTTTTTTAGTGCATCTTCCAGAGGAGAGTAATGCTGTATCGGTGAAAGAATAGAAAAAGTGAAAGGAGCTGAATGCTGCATGAAGCCTCTTTTATAAGGCCCTTAATACAATTCATAAGGGAGCCACTTTCATGAACTTCTTAAAGTCTCTACCTCTTAATATTATTGCTTTGCCTATTTTCAGTACATAACATTTGAAAAGGACACATTCAAACTCTAGCAGATACTAACAACCCAGAGTTAGCATACATCCCACAAATTAAGGGCCTGGTTCTTCACCAGAATGCCCTTATTTTAGATCCCAGTCACCAATGAAATCCTCAAGTCACCTGCACTTCTCACCAAATGGCTAAAAATATGGAAGCAATTGTGAGTAATAACTACATAAAGATGAAAGTCTTTTGAAAGGGTCAGTTTCTGTTTAATCCTTAGAAAAGAATGTTTAATGGCAGTTTGGGAGCGAGGGGGTATAACAAGGCATGTCCAACCTCCTGTACCATCATGGCAGGTATGGTTTTAAGGTTTCTCTTGGGTCCAGTTGGCCAAGAAGGGGTCCATTCATTTGGTTTTCAGGCTTAGAATTTTATTTTTATTTCTCACCATACTTTATATTAAAACTAATGGACACTCAATGCAATGCTTAGAGAAAATTAATAAAATTATATCTTTATTATTATGGGATAAAGAATACATTAAGTGAGTCAGTATTCATCTGTGATGTACCTTATTATTTTACTGCCCTTAAACAGATTTCCAATCCCTTTTTTGCTTGCCCACATTGACTCCAGAAGCTAGAATTACAACATACTAGCTCCTCCTATCTTTCTTGCGTGTAAGCGTCTCCAGGTGCACAAATTCTTACTAGTGACATTAATACATAAGCAGACATGTCTTTGATGGATGCTGAAAAGTATTTGGCTGTCCTGATGAAAATAAACAGACGTTTCTCTGATGATTCCTTTTGTAACTTATTCCAGTCTTGAATGCAGACTGTTGCCAAAATCACAGACACAACTATCATGTGAACACATGAACATGTGGCACAGAAAACAGTGAGTAAATACATAGCCTACTATATTTTGGGATGTACCCAAGATAAGTGTTAACTAAAGCTGTAGAGTTAAGACAAAATAGGAACACTGAGAATTTTAGTGTACAGTAGTTATCTCTATCTGCTTTCAGCCAAGTTTCCAAAAGGAGGTATGAACTCGAAGTTCTGTAAGCAGTCTAAAACACAGAGGAAGAAAATAATGCTTTGCTAAGAGATATGCTCTCTACATGTGGCCTGCAATCTAAGTGATTTAAAGTCCCATAATTTGTGGGCCTGCTGGGTTTGAAAAGACAATGTGTGTACCCCAAATTGCAACTATTCCAAGAAGCAGGGAAATAGCTGTCTCAGTAGGAGATAAGATTGATAAAATTAGGCAGCAGGTGTCCAAGGGAGGATTCAGGATGGTGCCTGTCCACCTAAGGCTGTCATTTCAAACTGCCTTGGGTCAACATCCATTATAGGAAGGGGAAAGGAAAGAGGTGTATATAGAACAAAAACACCACAAGTAAAAAACACAGGAATCGTTAAAGACTATGTTTAAGCAAAATCTTTGGCAATGGTTACTTGTACAGCAACTGACTGTAAAAAATATCCTTAAAGCATAATTGTTTTAAAAGAAATGTTTTGCAAAAGTAATTTCAATCATGGACTGGAACAGTCTATAACTCTTCATCACCTACTACAAAAGCTGAACATTCACCAGAAAAGGCATTCTTCTCAAAATTTATTTCATATGGCCAAGGGAGAAAAAGGGTAAAAAAGATCATCCCAATGTCCCAAGTAGCAGTCAATAACAATGAATAATAGAGATTCCTTGATGTCAAAATTTGGGTTATAGTTTTAGGGGGTGGAGAGATGTGTGGGAGTTATCTACGTGAAGAAGATACCTGGAAAGAGCAATCTCATTTTTCCTCACCATTATGAGTTGGTAAGAGCGAGGCATCACTGACTACCATATATTTCTCATTTTTCCCTTTCTTTAATGAGATTTTCCCCATTAACTAAAATGGAGTAACGATGCAAAAATATGTTACACTACACTGAAGAGGATTTACTCCAAAACATAGAAGCTGATTCATTAGCAGGTATAGACTTAACATAATTCATTACAACAGCAAAGTAAGGAGAAATTTCTTAAGATTTTACCAATAACTATTTAAATGTGACTTCATCATAAAACTTCAGGTAAACTGGATTATAAGGAAACTAATAAAAGATTGATTTCAACATAATTTGCAACTATTATTCTAAATGCTATAATTTTAAAAGTAATTTGATTAAACCACTAGTTGTATAAGGAACTTAATTTCCCCGATAGTGTTCGCTCTTGTCTTGAAGATTAGTTACTATGTGTCAATTATAAATTTAAAAAATTTAAAAAACTTGTTATAAACACTGGATTACAGAGTTCACAGTTTGGTAAATCAGCTCAATTCACTGTAATAAAATAGGTCACAATGCAAAAAATAATAACAAATTTAAAATGTAAAATGTGACAAAAAGACTAGAAAATTAAATAACTTATATGAACATTGAAAAAGCAAGGTCTAAAATATCTTGTTTTCATGATGATATAAACATATTCCTAGAAAAATGAAGAAAAGTATTATCTATAAAAAATAAAAAAAATGAATTAACAAAAATGTATAAAACATAATTAGCTTTTTTATTCAAGTAAAAGAGTACCAGAAAAAATATTAAAAATACTCAATTTGAATAGTTAATACAAAAGCAAAAACATATAAAATATTGGTGAATAGTTTGAACAAGAAAGACATAGTAACTACCAAGAAAAATATTTTTACTGGAAGACATAAAATATGATCTTTATAAATGGAAAAAGCAAATCAATGTACCTGAATGGAAAAATTCAAAAACAAAATATGTTGATGCATTCAGTGCTCATATATAAAATATATTCAATTTCAATTAGGAACTTCTCAGAGAAATTCTTGAATTGGATACAATTGAATGTGTTATCATTCCTAAAGGGAGCATTATAAATCTTCAATAATCCTTAAATACAAATAAAAATATAATAAACCCTTCAATTGAAATTTGAAGCAGTAAATAAATTGAGCAGTAAGTAAAAAATAAATAGAAAAAGAAGGAAAGCCTCAAGCAAAATTGCAACTATAAACACAGAAATAAAAAAAATAACCATGAGACATGTGGTATAACACAGGAGATGACACTTCTACATTTAAACCAGGAACCCTGAAAGGAGACTAAAGTTGTCCTGCATTGCCCTAGGCATCCTAGCAGAATCAAGTAAACTTCTCTCTGTAAGAGATTATTCCTCAGTATAGACCTCTATAATCCTTATAGATTAACATCCACCAAATATGAACTCACAATAAAAGATGATAAATCATGAGAAGAAACAGGGTACAATAAAAGAACATTAACAGAGGACTTAAGTGCTAAGCTTTGGGAAGTTTATAAGATAGAATATAAAATAAATCAATATAAAATTGTTGAAGAAGTAAAATATGAATCACAAAAGTGAAGACGAAAAAATAACTATTACAACAACGATGATGACGGACTTCAGGATCCAGTCACAACAGAATGACTTTTATATAATCCACTTCTTAAAGCAACTGTAAAAGCTAGAAAAAAGTATGGAAGAACTGAATCAAGACAATAAAGAACAACCAACATGGGCAGGGCTAGATATGCTTCAGTGGCTGAGAAAAGTCATTGCTTATTGTTCTTGGATATTTGATTTATTGTGGCTTTCCAAAAGCAGTATTTCAATGGCTATTCTAGTCTGTATAAAAAAATGCATATATCCCTGACTTGGCAATCCTTTTTCAGGATCTTTCCCATTAAAAAAACAAACAAACAAACAAAAAACCCAGAGTATCTAAATATTGTTATGCAGTATAATCAAGAATATTTAGTTCTGCATTTCCATAAAGTAAAAAATGGACTTAATATGATTGCCTAATAAAAGGAGTCTGGCTAGATAAACCAGTATGCATCTCCATATTAAATAAAGATTGAAACAATTTTGAAAAATTAGCTAAGCTAGGTTATTTGGAGGGATTACCACGTATTGCGATGAGTGAATAAAAGATTCAGAAAATTGTGTATAATATTTTGTCATTTGTGTAAAATAAATACAATTGCTGTAAATGCATTTGTGCACATATTGCCACATATGATTAAATGAGATTTAGAATATATCTATAAGGATATATAATTGATTTAAAATTAGCTGACTTGTTTACAGAAGGGTTCTGGCATCAGGTGAAGGGAAAGAAGGATTAAATAATCACATTTAGGCAGTTTTGTAAAATTGTAAATTTATATTAATTACTCAGTAATTCCTAATTACTGTTTAGAAATGTTATGTTCTATATAAAATAAACTAAATATATATGAATTGTTTCTATTTCTATTCCAGTATAAGTTAATTAGGATTATTATATTAAAGAATACATAATAAATTATTAATATGTAATGCTATCTATCAATGTTTTCTAGCATTTTCCTAAACTGTGTGATGTCTCCCTTTTGCCCGAAGGGAAATATTCACAGGCATTCTTCAAATTAGCAGTTCTCACTTTTAGGTACATATGATAAGCTGTGTATATTACCTCTAGAAGATTCACAATGCTCATTCATTTATTTAAGGTTCTGAAAAGTCCTGTAATGAAAAATCTATTTAACTTTGATTAACTGAATGTTTCTCAGCCTAGTCCTACCATCAGTGTTCTCTTTAAACTTTGGCATAGTTTATAACTTCTCATAGACTATACTTTCATTCTAAAATGTAGGCAGGATTTTATTCTCTCTGATGGTCTTTCTAGTTCTGAAGTTCTACATGTCTAATAAATTTTCAGGACCAACGTGGCAAAAACCAAGTCTTAGGTAAATCCCTGAAGATATATTATTAATCAGAATTGGGTGAGTAATTGTATTTACTAGCATTTTGTTGTTGTTGTTGTTGTTCTTGTTCTTGTGAATACTCACTCATCGGAATAGTAAGTTTTTATCTTGCTGAGATAAAGAGGTATTCATTGTTCACTGCTTTAAATGGCACACTTTTATCTATTATCCATTAACCTTTTTACTGCTAAACCTTAAAAACTGATTCTATCCAAGGTTAATATCATAATGGGTGCTGGTGTTGGTATTTCATCACTCAGTTTGGCTTAGTAAGATTATGGTAATTCAGTCCAGTATTTATGACTTATTTTAAAATTCCTCACGTAGAAGAAATCCTGGATCTCTCTAGATCTGTGTTTGGCGTTTTTTTTTTTTTCAAGGGACAAACTGTATACAAACAGTATTGTATTGTAAAGCAGACTCTTTAGGTGAGATATATGTCTCAAGAGTTAGCCTTGCAGAAGAACACTAAGGATAACAGTTTTTGCTATTTGCCGCAGTATTGCTAAGAGGCACATCATAAATCCTTGACTTCTGCCAAACACAGAGAATTTTCCTATGGCAGCTCTCAAGAAATCTGCCAAGGCCAGGAAAAGGAAAAGGAAATAATGAACATTATAATATTGAATAGTCTACCCAATATTTTGCTGGCTACTTGAATAAAATATAAACAGACTTTTTGGTTAGTTGAATTGCTAACTCAAAGATAATTTTTTCCCATTTACTGTAAAAAAAAAAACACAAAAAAACATAGCAGTGGCAAAGCACTATAAATCTCCACATATCCTTTGGCTTTAATGCTCTTTAAATGATGATTGGAAAGAAATTAAAATAAACCTCTCTAATAGAGCCCTAATGGAGCTATATTCTCAAATCATTATAGGAAACTTTAAAAAATTGTTTGGAAAAACCAAATGTAATTCATTTCGATTAAAATGAGTCAAATCATTGAGAGTAGGCATATTATATTTTTAACCACTTAATAGAAGGTTGCTGGATACTGTCAGATTCACATTTTACAAAGACATTTACTTCTTAGCAATAGCACACATCAGATCCAACTTCCTGGTTCACTTAAATAGAAATTTGTCTTCAGTAAGAAAGCTCTCATTAAAATTAATGTGTATCAGCTGACTGCAATGTGCCATGTACAATTAAAGATAAATTTTCTCCTAATATCTTTTATCAGATAACCCTAACTGAAAATATTTATCAGTGGCACTTCAATCCTATAAAATAAAAATCTCACATTTCTTTTTTTTTTAATTTTTTTTATACTTGAGTTTGGCTGTTGCAGAAAATCTCAAATTTCTTAATCTACAATTCCATGTCATCCTTTAAGTAGCAACATTTTTTTTCTTTCCTATATAATGTTCCCTCTTCAATATGTGCTTATTTGTCCACTATTCTGACTATGACCCAACAGTTAATATATTAGAAGTCTACTCTCTGTGCTAACCTTTCTTGATTGTACTGGGACATTGTGAACTATTAACTATTAAAATTAACTATTAAATGCCAAATAATTAACTATTAAAACGCCAAAGAAACCAATTATTGAATTTTGAATATACCACCTAAACCTATACAAGTATCACTGTATCTATGTGAGAGACTAAGAATGATTGTTAACATGCTTGGTTGTAATTTGGTACCGAATTGCTTTAATTAATGGCATTAATATATATTTTAACATGGGCAAACTGAAAGCATATATGAACTAAGATATCTATACATTATGTGAAAATATGCATTTATAAAATATGATGCAACTGTAGACTAAAAACCAAACTTTTAGAAGCCTGGATATAATTAATAATTTATTTTTCCACTATTTTACTAAAACTGTTCTTGGCAAGGTAACTAATGACCTCTGCTTTACAAAGTCAATCATCATTTTTCAATTCTTACCTGATTTGTCTCTCAACAGAGATTGGTGTCATCGGCAGTTGACCCTCTTTTCATTTTTTAAGCTCTCTTCTCCTTTGGTCTCTGTCACACTGCAGTCCTGGCTTTACTCCTACCTCAGTAATCACCCGTTTGGGGGCTCCTCTGTTATTTTTTCTCTTATTCTGAATACTGAATGGTGTCATAGCCTCATCCTGGATCTAAGCTTCTTTTCTCTGTACTCTTTTCCAAGGTAGATCTCATTTAATCATATTTTAAACTGCAAAACCACAGGATGACTAACCAATGCAAATCTTTAATGGGATGGCTATTGTGCATTTTGAACCTACCAAATCCAAAGCAGTTATTTTCCTCACCCCACACTTTTTCCCTTTATAATCTTCCTAAGTAAAAGTACAAACCCATCATTTATTCTCTTCAGATAAATAGAATAAATAAGAGCACAACATAAAATCTTTGTTAATTGATTTCATACCTCTGGCTTGCAGATTGAATTGCTATTGAATAAAGAACAGTATAAATTTTGGAAATGAATATAAGTTTAATAAATGCAATCTATTATTATTAATAGTTAATATATTAATTTTATTGATTAATTAATAATATATTAATGAATATATTAATTTTATTAATTACTGAGAGAGGATAAGTTTGTGTCATGTTGAGCCATTAAGTTTGTGCTAATTTATTATAGCAACAATAGAAATTAATATGGGGGTTTTAAGAAAAGCTTCTCAAGATAGCAAAGAACATACCATTAAAATATATTCTGCCTCTCTGATCCACCTAATTTTTATACATTTATATGAATATTCATCCAATAATCACCAGACACAAGCAAAATATGAAAGAGAGTCTTTAGGAAAAACAAACTGGTTATCTAAATTTACAGAAAATAGAATAGGGTTATTGAAGAAAACAGAAAACAAATGAAAAATATGTGTTCTAATTGATCAATTAAAGATACCTGAGAATCTATTAAATCCATAAAATAAAAATAATAATAAAAGGAGCAGTTGGAAAAAGAAGAAAACATATCCAATATTATAGTAATGCTTATGAAATTAAAAATAAGAAATGCTCAATACAAGTACTTGTCTTGGCCATGTGGGTTGCTAAAGCAAAATACTATGAACTTATTGACTTATAAACAACAGAAATGTATTTCTCATAGTTCTAGGGATTGAGATATCTATGATCAAGATCCATGATCAATATACAGATTCAGTGTCAGGTGAGGGTTCGATGCCATCCTCACATGGTGAAAGAGACAAGGCAGCTGTCTGGAGCCTCTTTGAAAAAGGTACTAATCCTGTTCATGAGGGTTTCACCCTCATCATTTGATCATGTCTCAAAGACTCCCACCTCCTAATATCATCACATCAGTAATTAGAGATCAACATATAAATTTCTGGGGTGAACACAAACATTCAGACCATAGCTGTTAGAATTGTTAGAATGAGTACAAATGAAAATTGAAGAATGACACATTGATGAAAAAAATTTAGAAACTTTCTAGAATGAATGATTAAATCACAGTGAACTCTGACATCAAATTGTCAGGATACAATAATGGCTCCAACACCCACCACCTATGTGAATTTGGACAAGTATTAAACATTTATAATTCTGTTTCCTTATATGTAAGATGAGGATACCAATGGTAACACAAAGAGTCATTTTTAGAATTTAAAAAGCTATTGAATAAAGAACAGTATAAATCTTGGAAATGAATATAAGTTTAATAAATGCAATATATTATTATTAATAGTTAATATATTAATTTTATTGATATAATCTATTAATAATAAATGGAAAATATTAAAAAATAATGGAAATGAATGTGGGTGGCAGCCTACAACTTAGCATTTTAGATATTCTTGCAGAGAATGTCACTATTCAGAGATTAAACTTAATAAAGAAATACATTTATTGCTGCTAGGATTGCAGCAGAAACTCTCATAATTTTAAGTGTAGTGCATTCCTAAATTTGAATGAATAACCAGTGATTGCTAAACTATTGAGAAAAATAGGAAAGTAGATACCATAAGTATCAAAATGAGCTAACAGACAACTGACTCAAAAGAAAGGAAAAATAATAGCCTACATTTTCAAATAAAAATTTCTGAGAATAGAAGCTATATTGAATCAATTACAATAAAAAATGTAGTAAAAAACATCATACTGAAAACAAAAGAATATTTTTGGGATGTTAAAATATCATTACCTACATAACATATCCAGAAAACCATAAGAATAAAATGTAGAGAAATTTTGAGGCACATATGACATGAAAAAATACAAAATTCCTGAGATACACATGATTTCTAAAAAGTAAAACAATCATTTGAAAGGTGTTTGACAAAGGAAAACAGATAGAACAAAGGCAAAAATAATTATGAAAATACCACTTTTGAAATTTCAGAGCCAAGCCAACTTATATCAAATTGCCTACATAACATGATATATAATTTCGCTAAAAGACTGTAAAGGCTTCTGAGTCTTAACAATAAACTTCTGTTTCAAGACAAAATATTCAATAATGCTATATAAACATTTTTATGTTGTATAAACTGGAAGCTAAGAAGAATAAATGGTGCTATCTTCCTTTTCTAGATATAGAGCAAAAACTAATTTACACTGTAAAGTTCAGGTATCAAGAAAATATGTTTAAAGTTGTAAAAGTGACAAATGGAAGAACTAAAAATACTCCAAAAATTGTGAGAGGACAGTGGAGAGAAACACTCTGAGTGAAATAAATTTCTCATTTCTGTGGTGAATAATCAATAGATTCAGTTTAAAGTTGGTAAATCCTGGGAGAGGTTATAAGCAGAGTATTTAAAGTTGTCAAACAAGGCATATTTTTAAGCTTCATTGATGAGGCTTTAGTTTTTCTAAACTCAATGTGCCTCCTTCTAGGAATCTTGTTATTTCTGCTCTAATTTTTTTTTATCATTTCCTCAACAACACAGAGTCCTATTTTCTTCTCAAAGTATTCATGCAAAATCTTTTTTTGAATGATGTAGTCTCTAGTGAGATAGTTTCTTTTTGCCAAGTTATGATGGCATATACAAACATTAACACATAAACATAAAATGGACATTTATGGGTCCATAAAATTATTTCCTGAATTGCAGAGGAGTCCTTTTATGAGTCATAATTAGTCTTCACTCAATCAAAAATTATTGAATTCCTACTATATGCCTGGCACCCTCCTAAGCAATGGAAGTGAAAAAAGACAGCTGTAACATGTTATGGATACTTATTTTCAAACAGGAGATAGAAAATAAAGACATACCCAGTAAGCAGTGCATATGTGCTCTGAAGGTTATAGTAAACAGTTAGAAGAGTTATTAGGAAGAAGCTTGAGCAACAAGCTTATCCTTAAATAGGTGTTAGTATGGTAACAACAGAACCAAAATCTAAATGATGAGACAGAATCATTCATTCACAGAGCTGTAAGAAGAGGATTAAATATAGAGAGAACAGTAGATGCAAAAAATGTGAGACGATAGAGAGCTTTTGTGGCTGATAAAAGAAAAGAAAGTAAAGATGACTAGAGTTTAGCAAATGAAAGTTTACTAGCATGAGATTAGGTCATATAAAGTGGGCAGCCTAGATGATAGTTGAAAATGGAAGGCAGCGAGGCAACAATGAATTATAACTGATAAAATAAGCTCGTTTGGATTTTCAAAAGACCATTTTGTCTACACTGTGAAGAGTGCATTGGAAAGTATAATAGAAGAGCCAGACAACTAGAGGAGTATACTTGAGGTGAGAGATAACAGTGCTTTGGGCTACTAAAGTAATATTAGTGGCATTAGGGAAAAGTAGTCAGTGATAAAATTGGAGGTTAGGCAAGAAGATATATATTTCATTATTCTTAATGAGTTATTATTCTCAGATTCTTATGCCAATAAAATTATAAAATTGTCAAGTAAAATACATGCACAGGGCAGAAACTTTTAAAACACTATAAGTCAAGGGGCTTATCCTGACTCAATTTATGTGTGTGTGTTTGTGTGTTACATGCAATGGCTTACATATTAAAATGTAAAATTAAGTCATAGATGCTAAACACTTTTTAGCTATGAAGACTTTCAACCTCAAATATGCATGTGTTTTATTCTTTATTTAATATATTAAGTTATTTTCCCCCAATTTAAACTTTTTGGAATTAAAAAAATGAAAACAGTATCAATAAAAACAGAGAGTTGCAAACAGATTTTGGAAAATTATCTTTAATTAGTAAGGGTAAATACATTAACAAAATCCCATAGGTTTATTGATATGTATTATCCACTGATAAATCAAATAGAAAAACTAAAATTATTTTTGCTACAGGCAGGTATCAACTTATAGATTGTTTTCTAATTTGTGAGTGCGATATATCCCTTTTTAGGGAGAGGCAAAGAAACACACTGTAACCAAAATGTCTTAAAAAAAAAAAATTGTAAATCGGAGGTGAACAGGTGGAAGAGGGGAGAAGGGGAAGGGTACACAGGTTCATGGTGGGTGCAGGGCACACCACTTGGAGACTGGACACGCTTGAAGCTCTGGCAGAGCGGGGTGGGAAGGGGGGACAGGGGCAAGATATGTAACCCTAACAATATTTGTACCCACAGAATTTGAGATAAAAAACATAATTAAAAAAAAAAAGAAATGGCTTCATTTCATTTGAGGCAATTGATATCTGTCTCTCAAATGAACCAACAATAAGAACTGTGAGGTGAAAAGTAGTTATTCTATGATAAAATAAGAACCTTAAAAGGCCTACTATTGACTAGGCAAAGCATTGTCTCAAAACAAACAAACAAACAAACAAAAATAAACAAACAAATAAACCAAAGGGGTACAAGGAAACTTTTGCAGATGATGGATATATTTATTACCTTGATTGTGGTAATGGTTTCATTGTCTGTGAGTATGCCCAAACTTATCAAATTATATATATTAAATATGTGCAGTTTTTTTGTATATCAATCACACCTTAATAAAGCTGTTTAAAAAAAAAAAGAATCTAGAACATATTTTTTCCTATGATATAACCCAAATCAGCATGTCAAATTTTTTTAAAAAATAATGACTATATTTTAAATGCAGTATTAATAGAACTCATATAGCTATCTAGAATATCCTGTAACCTTGCGGTCCCCAACCCCCGGGCCACTGATTGGCACTGATCTGTGGCCCACCAAGGACCAGGTCACACAGCAGGAGGGGAATGATTGGCAAGCAAGTGAAGCCCACCTGCACCCACATGCACTCCCCATCACTCACATCACCGCCCCAACTCCGCCCCCCATCAGAACAGTGGGGACATCAGTCACTCACAGGAGCTAGACCCCCATACACACTTCAAACTGCGCATGCGCGGGATCCAGTTTTCGTGCTCTCCGTGAGAATCCAATACCTGATGATCTGCGGTGGAACTGAGACGATGGCGACCCACCCACCCCTGTCTGTGGAAAAACTATCTTCCATGAAACCAGTCCCTGGTGTCAAAAAGGTCGGGGACCACCCTGATGTGGGCAGGGCCTGTGTTTTATTCTGTGTTGTATCAGCTGGGCTGAGGGCACCTGCCGCAGTGTAAACACTGGAGGTGGTGTCTGTTGAAAGGTAATGAATTGAACTATATATAGTCATTGTATATAACATTGTTGCTATTGGTAAATATACCCCAAGTTTTAACTAATTACATAAGGACAAAGCCACCTGTCAGTCTCTACTTTCTTGGTTTTACTTAGCTACAGGAAATGAAGCTTGTCAATGCAATGTAACCTCTTTGACCAGATTAGAACAAACCTGGCAACGTGTTAAAAACCTTAGATTCTCAAGAGCAATTTAAGCATATCCTTCATGTATATCCCCTATTTAGTTTACCTAAAGGATCTCCTGAGAATTTTTGCTGTCGTTAAGGAACAGATTTTTCATTATCTTTTGGAATTAGCTTTATTCACGTAATATTGTATTCTCAGTTTTGAAATGCTGTAACAATATGCCCTATTTCATTACACCTTCTATAACCCTAGGACTGGAACTCTGCCCTGGGTCATGTTTCATTTGTTAGTGTTCCATGTCACCCTAGATCTGACTGTGTAGATTTCCATACCAGATACAGAACTGTGGCATTCAATTCTGAGCATGGGCAACTCTCTTTGAGATATTTGAATATTGATGTTGGTCCTACTGATCTATATTACACTTCACTGGATACTGGAAATCTGGCAGTTGATAGGCCCCACTACTTATGGTCCCCTTATTCTTAAATTCTTGATTTACCACAAAATTTTGACATTTTAAAAATATATGCCTTAAAGTATATGACATTCCACAAATCAATGGCAGGGATTTCAGAAGAGAGATGTGTTCAAAAAAAAAATAATAATAATAAAAAAATAAAAAATAAAAAATAAAAAAAGATCCTAGTGACACAGAATTGACATCAGCATGAAGTAAATTAATATTCTATATACAGAGTGAAAATACTAAATATTTAAGTGAATACTTGTCAAATTTTAATGTGCATAAGATTCAACTGGGGTAGTTAATTGAAATGTATTATCAGACACCACTCCCAGAGATACTGATTGGGTAGAACTGTCCAATCTTACAGTCTACATGTTCTACTACTGCAAAATATTATGATGCAGGTGACCATGAGCCATATATAAAGATACACTACTCAATTTGTATGTGTTAATAGGGAAGGAGAAATATTTCTCTCACTACTACTTGGGAAGTTGATATCTGAATTCAGACTACCCCAGTGACTTACCTAAAGTCAGGCCCATCAAGTTTGAAATGTATTTCTTATCTAATAACATCTTTCCACTGAACCAGACTTAAACTAAACAAGAGTGTCCAAAATTTAAGAAAAATATATTTTTAAAAATGCAATTTTTTTTTCTGGCTTCAAAAGTGTTTCACTATTTCTAAATTGTTAGATGCCTTGTGTGTTTATAATAAATTATGATAACTTAGAAGAAACTAAACAAACTAGGAATTCAAAGCAATGGATATTATCTGGACAATTGATAAATTAACCTATGTATACTTCACATTTCCTTCTCAAATGTGATTCATAATTTTTCACCAGGAAATAGAATACCTTTCTTCAGAGTGAACAAGTAGCTTTTATCTAGGGTATCACTAGAAATGTGAGCCATTAGTTAGTCACATGAACATAGAGCCACTTGCATAAAATAAAGCCCAACAGCAGCACCAATTTAAAAAAAAACCTGTTTCTTTTAATTTGCTTGATATCTATTAAGATATATTTTTTTCAAATACATATTACAATGGTATCAGTGGATTCAAGAAGTTTAGATAAAATGTCTGAATATTCCAAATAATTTGAATAAACCTACTTCAAATTTGTGAGTGATGTTTTGGTAGTCATTTACATTGAACGATAGTTCTTTGTGTCTTCAATTTTATGTCACTATAATTCTGCCCAGAGTCTTACAAAACACCAACTGTGGCATAATTTGTGAGTAGTACTTGAAGACTTCCACCTTTAAGATCTACTTGCTCCTCATTATTGGCTTATTAGAGCCTGGATATATTGTAATAGATAGAATTGAACTGTCAGAAGAACACTCTATAGAACATTAATGCCTGCTGTGTTTTGTAAGCATCATTACATTGATAGTCAATTCACATATTACAATTGAAAGCAATGGGTTTTTAGAGTTAATAATCAAAAAATGTGATTCTGTAAGTTTCTAAGTTTTCCTTAGTTCCTTAATATTGAACCAGTAGTAAAACTCATTATTGCTTAAAAGGAAGAAAATATAAACCACATCTGTGAATAACATTTTTACTGTTCCACAATTTCTATTATTTCAATTTCCTTTAAGTCTGTTGGCTTTGCATTTGAACTTAGATACTGTCATAAACACAGTTATTTTTAAATACACAACTGGAAATTAATAACTTAGAAAATAGGTATGACATTTGAACTATTTTCCCTTGGAATTTCAAATTGATACTTCTTTAGTACCTAATTTAGTGTATGTATGCTTTACCTAGAGACACGCTGACAATGCTGAAAGTTATGAACCAGATGTCAGCTTGCTGGCAACAAGATATCTAATGTGTCTCATGGGATATGCTCTGCAATATGGTGCTACATGGATGCCAATACAATGTTGTCAACAGGAGAACAATTTTTACAGACTTTTTACTATAAAATATCACTCAAGTATTTTTTAATGTACTTAAAGATCACTGAAGTCCATTGAAAACACTTGTGATGGAAGATTATCTTATTCTTTCAACACATTAAGAGTACTGAGAATAATATAAAATTTATCCAAAATCAAGTAGAAGAATATGCATTTGAATAAGCATATACTTTTATTATCATACTCTCAACTATGCAAAATCTTCTAAGGAAAGCTCAAGAAAATATTAACAACAAAAAAATAACACACATGTAAATTGTTTCTGAATGGTAAATAGCAAGACTCAATGAATGACTTTAAAATATTAAAAAATTTTTCCTCAAAATTCAGGAAGATCAACTGTCTCAATTGGTCATTCACTACTTATATTTTCTAGGAGATCTGAATGTACATAAAGGAAAAAAAATAGAGAAACTATGAATAAATTACCATGAACATATTTGTAGAAATCTTGGTTGCAAGTAATAGAAATCTGTTCCAGCTAACATGAGCGTGACTAGACATGTATGTTCATACACACATATACCGACACCCTCTACACAGACCTACAATTTACTACAATTTTACTGAAGAATTTTGGAAACTCACAGATTTGAATGGAGGAAGTAGCATCAAATTTGGAAAAATATCATGAATTATTGCAATTTTCAAAGCAAAGATTGGAATAGAAACATCGTTATTGTTTCCCTGGAACATTTTTACCTAGATGTTGATCCCACTACTATAGCACACCAACATTCATTGATCCTGCCATCAATTAACTGAATCCTAACAGTCCTTTTACCTTAGTTTTACTAGTCCATATTTACACTTCATGGTAGACCCACCTAATTGGCTGGATATAAGTAATGTGCATAATCCCATACTACTGGAAATCTGGGGAAGGAAGGTTCTTCCCACTTTAACATCCTGGTAGCAGGCAGGGTACTACTCCTTATCAATCACACAGACAGTAGAACTGTGCCCTAAATACAGTTGGAAGTAGATTACGGACAGCCAAAGAAAACACCAAAATGCTTATATTTACTTTAATGTAGACTAGTTATGGAGAGAAAAGAAAAGGGGAAAAAAAGACAAAATAAATGTTTTTTAATTGAAGTGACATTCATATAACACAAAACTATTTTTTTATTATGGTAAGAACGCCTGCAGGGAAGTGTTTGAGGCAGACCCATGAGGAGATTAGCTACTTCTACCCTCGAAGCCAGGTCTCTTAGATAGGGGTTGCCACAGAGGATAAGAAAATTGATAGGAAATAGAGAGAATAAAAGAATACACGGAAACTATGGTATAGTTTATAGTTTTATATAAAAAGATCAGATGTAACAACGGGGTTACTCAGGAGACTGGACATATCCCCTTGAATGTCTGGCAATATCGTTAGATTCACACAGGTTTTTATAATCACAGATATCAATTACCAGTTGTCAGGGTAACACATTTACATATCAGGGAATGCAGTTGCTAGGGGAGACAGGTAGTGGTTTAGGGTCAAAAGTCCTCTCAAAGGGCTTCTAAGCTATCTAAGTGAACAAACAGGTACAAAGTTTTTCAATCTTTTCAGAACTTCTAAGTTCCAAGAGGTAGTTTTCAATTAACAGAGATACAACAAAACAGGTAGAGTGACTATATTTCTTTGATTAGTTATTGTGCACTTAAAGGTAGACAGACAGGAGAGAGCAGGAAAGCCATCTCTATAAAACAGGTTGTTTATAACCACTGGGGCGCATCTCTGGGCAAAGGGCACTCATTGTCTCCGGCTCCCATCCTGTGGGCCATATTTGCCTTGCCTTGTCTTTCAACACACAGGGAAGCTCACAGATTTTGAGATACTGGGAAGCCTTCCTGGAAAACATCCCTACCGGAGATCTGAGAGCTCTCTCATAATAGCCTCCAATAAATAAACCATTGAGTTCACACATTCCTTCAGGGCAAAACCCTGCAAACTCCTGTTTCTTTCTTTAATATAGTAATATAGGGTGATATAATAAAATAATGGTCTTATAAGCTACATCTCATTAATTCCTCAATCATATGTTCCCAACAAACACCTAACATAGATCTACCTCTACCCTCTTAACAAATTTTTAAGTGCACAGTAAAGTATTATTAACCATAGGTACAATGTTGGACAGCAGATCTCTAGAACTCATTACCATTTTAAACCATTTAAAATCGTACTCTCTGCTGTGTGTGAAGTGGAAAATAAAAGAAAAGGAAAAGTACTATTTTGCAGCATTTAGTATATTTACATTTTGTGTAATAACCACCTTTCCCTGTGCCAAAATATTTTCATCACCTCAAAATAAGACTTTATGCTCATTAATCAGTCATATTCCACTTTCCATTCCCCAGTTCTTGATAACAACCAATGTTTTCTGTCTCTGTGGATTTACCTATTCTGGAAAAATTCATATAAGTGGAATCATAGAATATGTAACCTTTATATCTGGCTTCTTTCACTTAAAATGATGTCTCCAAGGTTTATCCATGATGTGCCTAGTGTTAGTATATCTTCTCTTTTTATGACTGAATAATATTGCATTGTATGTATATACAACAATTTGTTTATCCATTTATCCTTTGATAAATATTTGGATTGTTTCCACGTTTTGGATATTTTGAATATTGCCTCTATGAGCATTCACGTACATGCATTTGTATTCATAGAAGTATACATAGCATAGAAATTGCTAAGGCATATGATAATTCTATGTTTATCTTTTAGAGGAACTGACAAAACTTTTCCATAGAGGTTGAACCATTTAATATTATCACCACCAATGTATTAGGAGGTTTCCAGTTTCTCCTCATCTTTGCCAACATTTTGTATTTTTTCTTTTGTTTTGTCTGTATGTTTTATTATTATTACCTTGATCCTAGTAAGTGAATTTGCATTCCTTAATGACTAGTGATGATGAACATATTTTTAAGGGTTTGTTGGCAATTTTATGTCTTCTTTGGAGACATCTCAATTTATGAACTTCACCCATTTTTAAAACCGAATTGTTGTTGTTGAGTTGTAACAATTCTTCATATATTCTGGATACTAGACTCTTATCAGATATATAATGTGCAGATACATAATTTGCACATTATTTCCATCATGAAGGTTGTCTTTTTACTTTCTTGATAATGTTCTTTGATACATGAAGTTTAAAATATGATGAAGTCCAATTTTTCAGTTGTCTGTGCTTTTGGTATTATATACAAGAAATCATTGTCAAATTTAACATCATTAAGATTTTTTCCTATTTTTTATGTAAGAGTTTTATAATTTTTGCTTTCACATTTAAGTCTCGATCTATTTTAAGTTTGATGTTTGCTATAACATCAAAGATCCAACCTTTATTTTTGTCTACGTGTGGATATCCAATTTTCCCAGTACTATTTGTTGAAGAGACTATTCTCTATCAAATGGTCTTATTAATAGCACCCTTGTCTAAATCAATTCACCACTTATTCTTGAGTTTGTTTCTGGAATTCCAATTCTATTTTAATGTTCCGTGTGTCTAACCTTTTGATTGTATGAAATTGTATTGATTACTGTAGCTTTAAAAGTTTTGAAACCAGGAAGTTGAGTCCTCCAGCATTGTGTTTTTCACTTTCAATATTGTTTTAGCTATTGGAGACTTCTCGAAATTATAAATCTGTGTACTTCCATACAAATTTACAGATGAGCTTTTCCATTTTTGAAAAAAGTTATTGTAAATTTCATAGGCATTGCAATGCAATTGTAGATTGCTTTTGTAGTACTACCATCTTAACAATATTAAGTCTTCCAATCATGGACATGGGATTTCTTTCCCTTTACGTAGGTCTTCTTTCATTTCTTTCAGTGATACTTTGTAGTTTCAGTATATAAGTCTTTTATCACCTTGGTTTAACTTATTCCTAATAAAAGTGATTACTGCAAGTTGATCTTGTACACTGCAACTTTACTGAATTTATTTATTGAATCTAGTTTTTAATTTTTTTTAGATTCATTGGGATTTTCTTTATATAGGATTATGCAATCTGTGAATAAAGATAGCTTTACTTCTTTGTTACCAATTGGATTTATTATTCTGCTGTCTCTCTGTCTCTGTCTCTCTCTCATCCTTCCTGCCTCCCCTAATTGTTCTGACTTTTGGATGGCAATGGAAAAAGTACCCATCTTTGTCTTATTTCTGATCTTAGGGGGACATTTCAGTATTTCCCTATTGAGTATAATGTTAGCTGTGGGTTTTTCATAAATTCCCATTATCACCTTGAGGAAATCTTTTTCTAATTCTAGTTTGTTCAGTGTTTGGGGTTTTTTATTCGTTTTGTTTTGTTTTTTGTTATCATGACAGGATGTTGTATTTTGAGTAATGTTTTCTGCTTTGAGATGATCATATGTGTGTGTGCGTGTTTTATTTCCTTGTTCTATTATTAATGTAGTGTATTACATTTACTGATTTTCTTATGTAGAAACGCTCTTGGATTCCTATGATAAATCTCACTCAGAAATAATATATAATTCTTTAAATATTCTGTTGGATTTGGTTGCTAGTATTTTGTTTAGGATTTCTGCATCTATTCTCATAGGAAATACTGGGTTGTAATTTTTTTTTTCCTTTTGGTAACTTGTCTGTCTTTTTTTATCAGGATAACGTTGGCCTTGTGGAATGAGGAAGTGTTCTAGCTTCTAATTTTTGGAGAAGTTTGAGAAGAATTGGTGTTAATTCTTTAAATTTTGGTAGAGTTCATGAGTGAAGTATGGTGCTCATGACCTTTTTTTTCTTGGAAGGTTTTGATTACAAATACAATGTTTACCTTTTATAAATCTGTTAAGATATTCTACTTCTTCTTAAGTCCCCATTTAATTTTTGTTTCATTTTCTCTATGTTATTTAATTTGTTGGCATACAATTGTTCATAGCATTTTCTTATAATATTTTTATTTCTGTCTGATCAATATTAATATCCCCTCATTTCTTCTAGTTTTAGTTATGAGCATCATCTGTATATTTTTCTTAGTCACCCTAGCCAAATTTTGTCAGTTTTGTTTATCTTTTCAAGGAAACATCTGTTGTTGTTTTTTTTTAGTATTTCAAATTTGTAAACAGTTTTTGTTTTAATTTTTTTTATTTCAGCATATTATGGGGGTATAAATGTTTAGGTTACTCGGGGGTCCTCAAACTTTTTAACAAGGGGCCAGTTCACTGTCTCTCAGACAGTTGGAGAGTGCACACTGTGGGCCCGGGACGAGTCAGCTGCTAAGCAGGACAGGCAGCTGTGGCAAAAACACCCAACAGGCTGGATAAATGTCCTAGGAGGGCATCATGTGGCCCGCGGGCTGTAGTTTGAGGACGCCTGGGTTACATGTATTGCCTTTGCCCCACCCAAGTCAGAGTTTCAAATGTGTCCATCCCCCAGAGGATGCCCACTATACTCATTAAGTGTGTATATTCCCATCCCTACTTCTGGCCTTCCATCTGCCCGACATCTGATGAATGTTATTACTATATGTGCACTCAGTCAGTTAATACCAATTTGCTGGTGAGTACATGTGGTGCTGGTTTTTCCATTCTTGGGATACTTCACTTAGTAGAATGGGTTCCAGCTCTATCCAGGATAATACAAGAGGTGCTAGATCAACCCTGGTTTTTGTGGCTGAGTAGAACTTCTTGGTATACATATACCACATTTTATTAATCCACTCATGTATTGATGGGCACTTGGGTTGTTTCCACATCTTTGCAATTGTGAATTGTGCTGCTATAAACACTCTAGTGCAGATGTCTTTTATTCCTTTGGGTAATGCCCAGTAATGGGATTGCTGGATTAAAAGGTAGTTTTACTTGTAGTTTTTTTAGGTATCTTCATATTACTTTCCACAGAGGTTGTACTACTGTGCAGTCCCACCAGCAGTGTATGAGTGTTCTTATCTCTCCACATCCATGCCAACATTTATTGTTTTGGGACTTTTTGGTAAAGGCCATTCTCACTGGAGATAAGTGATATCTCATTGTGCTGTTGATTTGCACTTTCCTGATGATTAGAAATGTTGAGCATTTTTTCATATGGTTTTCTGATATTCTTTGTTGTTTTTCTATTTTCTGTTTCATTTACCTGTGCTCTTTTTTATTCTAACTCTAACCTTAATCCTTTTATTATTTTCTTCCTCCTTCTAGGTTTGGGTTTAATTTGCTCTTATTTTACTAGTTTCTCAGGTTATTGGTTTGAAATTTTTCTTCATTTTAAATTTAGGCATTCACAGCTATACTTTTGTTTCTGAGCATCGTGTATGCTACACCCAACAAGTATTGGCATGTTGTACTTTTGTTTTCATCCATTCAATATATTTTCAGATGTTGTGAAATTAGAAGCTTCCTTTTTGACTTATTGACCGTTTAAGGGTATGATGTTTAATTTCCAAATATTTGTAATGTTTCCATTTTTTGTTCTGTTAATTGATTTCTAATTTTATTCCTTGGAGTCAGAGAAGATGTTTTGTATGATTTGAGATTTTTTAAATTTTTCGACACTTGTTTTGTGGCTTTATATATGTTTATCTGGAGAGTGTACCATGTGCACTTGAGAAGAACGTTTATTCTGCTATTTTGAGTGGGGTGTTGTATATGTGTCTGGTATATCTAGTTGATTTAAAATGTTTTTCAAGTTCTCTATTTCCTTATTAACATTTTATCTAGATATTCTATTCATTGTTGAAAGTGGATTGTTGAAGTCTCCAACTTCAATATTTCTCCAACTTTTGTAGAACATTATTTCTTCTCCCTTCAATTCTGTCCATTTTTGCTTCTAAGCATATGGGTTACAATCTGGATTTGCTATTACATGACACATCCTTCTAAGCTCTTCTCCTGATTATCTTCATTTTTAATATTCTTTTCTAGAATTTTCAGTCTGTTTTTCCCTTGCTATGTCCATCCTCTTTTGTCCCAGGTGACTAGAGATAGTATATGTTTTCAAATGCTTTCAGGAGGTTCAGTTCAGGAAGGTACTACAGACTGAAGGGGGAAAAACAAAGACAAGCCTCTGTATTAGGCCCTTCTAAAACTACTAGATAGGTGAAAATGCAAAACCTAAATTGTTTTAGAACAAAATTTGTGTTGGACCTCCCACTCCCCACCCCAAAGCACCAGCAGGCTACACTAGAAACATAGACTACTGTCTCAACCAGTGATGCTAAGGTGGGTAATAAGGGTTGGTAAGTGGATGAGCAAAAAGTCACATGCTCTTTTATTGAAACTATAGCAGCCTCTTTCTTCATTAGCCACTCCCTGGTTGCTGTGTTTGATTATATTCCAGAATTTTAAAAGAATTAAATCTTTGCCAGTTGCTTCTGTTGGGTGGAGGAACAGTATTAATCTTTGGAATTTCCTAGTTTGCCATTTTCACTGTAGAAAAAAATTAAGTCCAAATTTTTCTTCCACTAGTGCATACATTCAGCATATATAAAAATCCACATTTCAATATCAAAAACAAGCTCAGCTTCATATAGCCATGCTACCCAGAGCCCTTTCCTTACTCTTATAACCATTGCTTATTTGTCTTTCCTTTGAATGGGGCATAGCACACTCTGTTATATATAAAATAAATATTTTTAATGATCCAGACACAGTGGCACACGTCTTTAGTCTGAATTATTCAGGAGGCTGAGGCAGGAGGATTGCTGGAGCCCAGGAGTTCAAGTCCAGCCTGGGCAAAATAGAGAGATCCTGTCTCTAAACAAATAAATAAAACAATTTAAGCATATGCTGCATACTAGCTAATGTTCTAAATACCACTAAAATTTCATCCGTTTTATCAATGAACTCACACTCTAGTGTTGAGGAAAAACAATACTTCTTAAATCACTAGGGACAGTTTGGAGAATGAATTTAGCTAAGGAAAGACTGGCAAAAAGACCAGAACAGAAGATTAGTATATATCATTTGATCTACAATGGTTTTGAAACAAATGAAAGAGACCACACTATTTTCTATTCATTTTAATAATTACTTAACATGGATATTAAGCTAACACCCCAAAGTTTCCTATTGTATAATTACAAGCATTAAATATATGCTAGTTTAGACACAGTGGACTAATACTGAAGGTCGCTTTTCTTCCTCTTTTAGGATTAAGACATATAATCATTAATAATGTAATTTTGTAAGTTATTAATAGCGGGAGCATTTCAACTGTTTTTAAGGATTTGTTCCATAACAAGTCAATTAAGTCAAATTTCTACAAATAGAATATTACATTTTATAACCTTTAAAAAGGTCAGCTTTGACCACTGTAACAAACTTTGTGCATAGAAATGTGATACTTCCAAGTCAGTTTATATATTTAAAAAATTGTGAATATCGAAGTAGAGAACTATTTTAATTAAAATTAAATATTTATTATTTAAAAGCTATGTCAAATCCACAAATTTTATTTTCAGGACATATGCATTTAACTTTTATCATATACTGTAATTGATGAATAAGTGATTAAGAGAAGGCCAAGACTAAAAAAAAAAAAATTTGTAGAGTTCTGTCATTTATCTGTCTATTACCAGTAAAGAACTCTATTTGTGAGTGAAGAAATATATAATATGACGTGCTGAAATAGCTAGCATAAATATAGCTCCCATTGTATTTAGATGTCATATGTTCTGGAATTTTCAATTTATCTTGACAGTTACTGTGGATGATATGAACAAACAGTCTTGAGGGGAATAACGGTACAAGAGTCTATCTATGTAAAAAGTAATAGAGGCTACACTTTGGGAATAGTGGTAGTGAACTATATCTCTCATTTTTAGTTCAAGGACAGAGCTGCTTTTTCTTTCTTTTTTACTTTTTTCATCCTTAGCCAATTAAGATATTTGACTCATGTTCAGTGATCCACACAAATGAATTGTTTTGAGTAACTTCCTGACAATAGATGTTCATATCTTAAAACATATTTCTCTAACAGAAAGGAATTGAATTCTTTTTCACAATTTTGGTGAAGCTTGTGTTCACATTCAGTGTAACCAGACTTTTATTCCTAGTGTTCCTTTACAGATGAGGAATAATTTGAGCATCGGTCTACGTTGACAAATTTCTGTTAGTCATAGTTCACAACTTATCAGCATTTTACAAAAAGAATTTTAACTTGAAAATTATTTGCTTTCCTGTGGTTATGTTACTTGCACATTATAAATTTATAAATGCACACTGTAGACATAAAAAATGCATATTATCTCAGCAGTATTGTTTTATTTTATAAATTTAATGCATTTTATTCTGGCAGTATTATGTAGTGTCACAAAATCATAGAAGAACTAGAGGTCAAGGACTTCAAGTTTGTTTTCTGTATCAAAGGAAATACCTTAATTAATACTGAAAGGTATCTGAACCTCATTGAGTATGTGAAAATTCATTTTTTGGTCAAATTTAATTATAAAATCCATTATCTACCAGTTAAGAAAAAAAGTAATCTTATTTTACACTCATAGAATAAAAACCAGTTCAGAAATATATGCAATTATAATACTAATTTATGATGCTTTGTGCAACCATAATGTACAGAAGTTTTGCAGATTTTACACACATTTAATAGAAAGAAGCACATGATTATATATGTATAATTTAAATCCATTTGTTTGTATTCTTTATTTGTTGTTAATATGTAATAAATTATAAATAAGATGCTATACAGTGATAAATTTAGGTAATGTTAAATTAATTGTTTAATGCAGTTATCAAATTTCTATTATCTTGAAGAATAGTCAACAAGAATTCTAGTTCTTTATTCTCAAAAGAACATTTCATATTACATATAAACACATACATTTGTTCGGTATATATATGTAATATGAAATGTATGTATATGTCATAATACATGTATGACTATATATATAATGCTATTTATTTGAAATAATTTGCTTTGGTTAGATCATTGAATATTTTATATAATAGCTTAAATATTAGCTCAAAGGAAAAGTTACTTCATATTAAATATTCAAAACAATATTTTAAAAGTTATGAAAAAATATTTGAGTAGTCATTTGAAATCAAATGAACTAGTTAAAATGTATTATTTATTTTTGATGAATGGTAAAAAGAATTATTTATAACAACTCTGATTATAATTTTTCCAATTTTATTGGGAAAAACATATTTTGTATTGGTGTTGTTTATGAGTTAATAGTAAAATTAGGAATATGAATTGGTAGAATAGAGGCCAAACATTTGATCAGATAAGAAATCTTATTGTCACACATAGGAGGACTAAACTGAAATTTATGATGGTGATTATAAGTTCAAAAATGATATGAATGAAAATCTGCCAAAGCAAAAGTAAAGATAATCATATAAATTATATGTTTATTAAACTAATGTATATCTTTAAAATAATGTCAATATATATTGACATATATAAGGCATAGCAATATAATTTTATAGCACTCAAATACATTCTTCTATTAGATTTTAGTTTTATAAAGTTTTGTTTCCTGAGATACATCTTACTAGATATTATACTGTCTCTTTTTTTCCTGAATAAAATCTTTTGAGATAAGTGTTCCTATTATCCCCACTTGGTAGATAATACATCCTAGATGCTTAGAGTCTCAGTAACCTCTCTAAGTTTATACAACATGTAAGTACTAAAACTGAAACATCATAAAGTTAGGATTTTAATTCCAAAGTTTATTTCTTTCTCATATTACTATGTGAACTATTAATATTTATTTGAATCTTTCCACATTTTTTATCAAAGCAATGCATCTAAACAGTGGTTTGCTAAATTTCTGTATTATTTTTGGTTTTATATTATTTTTATATTATTTTTGTTCTATATCAAGTAGTAATAAAAGACTCTACAAATAGCAGAAATTCATTTCCTACTGCCACCAGGAGCAATCATTTTCAGTAATTTTAGTTGTCTTTCTCTTATTTATTATCATACTTTTTGGTGTGTCAATTTTAGAAAATATTGACTGACTTCTTACTACTCTAAAGGCTTATTTACTTCCAATTTCACTTTCTCACACCTCTCTCTTATCCATACTTCTGATAAGGTTATTGCACTAATTTTATATAAATGAATACAGAATGTTTACATTATTATGATTATTTAAATTTGGTTCTCTGGATACAAAATTATATTATTCTTATAGTTTTTCCCATGTCTGTTTTTTTCTTCATCATAATTTTTAAAAACCTTATTTTTTGTCAAAAATTAAATAATATTAGGCCATCTAGTAAATGTGCATTTTTTTTCTTGTACCTTTTCATCCCCATTATGTGCTGAGGTCCCTTACTTCATAGGCACATGAAGGACATATACTTCATGAAGTGCATCTCTCTTTCTGATGTCTCGCTTTACTGACATCCTGGATTAGAGTCACTATTTTATACAGCATAATTTCTTCTCTTTTTGATTGATTCAGTTTTATTGCTGAAAACTTTTCTCACATTACTTCTAAGGAAAACATAGGGAGATAAATTATCATAATTCTACTATCTGAATTCTAGTGTCTGAAATTATCTTTGTTATTTGGCTGATTATTTGGTTAGATATGAAATTCTACATTAAAAATAATTTCTCTCAAAACATGGACAGTAAATTGTGAAATAATATCAGGTATTGTTGTTGAAAAGTGTAGTGCATTTCAAATTATTGTTTGTTATAGAAAAGATTTTTTTCTTTCTTTCCTCCCTCCCTCTTTTTCTCTTTCCCTCCTTCCCTCTTTTCTTCATTTCTTCCTTTTATTCTTGTCTATTTTTTGCCTTCTCAATGTCTTTAAGTTCTCCTTTATATTTCTAATGCTCTAAAATTTCACAATTATGTCCGTTGGTGTGGTTTGTATTATATTTGTCATGGCAGGCGCTTGTTAAGGTCTATTACATACTTTCAACCTGCTAATTAATGATCTTCATTCTAATGGCATTGTGAAATGGCTCAATTCCAGTTTGAAAGAATATCTGGCTAGTGGTCTCTAATGTATTCTCCAAGTGTCTTCCTAAATACCAGTCAAGACAGAAGAAAGATCATATCTTCAAATAAAACTAAGGTTGACAGGGTGCTTAGTGCCAGAGTTGAGGATGAATGACCAGTCTCCCAAGATTGTGTTATGCTATATGGCACAGTTGACCTTAAGATAGGGAAATTATCCAACTGAGCCTAAAATAGTAACATAATCCCTTAAAAGTAGAGAGCTTTTATTGGCTGTTAGCAGAAGAAGTCAAAAAGATTTGAAGAGTGAGAAGACTTTTCACACTGTTGCTGTTGTTAAGATGAGGAAAGATACATGAGAAGGAATATGGATGACCTTAAAGCAGAGTGGTACCCCAGGTGTCAGTAAGGAAAGAGGAATCTCTGCCCTATAACTATGGGGAACTGAATTCTGCTAACAACATGAATGTGCTTAGAAGTGAATTATTTTCCAGAGCTATCAAATAAGAAAGAGTTCAGCTGATTTCATCCCAACACCCAGATTTCATCCTGGGAGACCCTGATCATAGAACTCAATTGAGTTTATCTGGGTGTCTAAACTACAGAACCATGGGACAATATATAGGTTTTGTTTCATACCACTAAATTTGTGGCAATATTTTTATGCAGCAAAGAAACCTAATACAGTGTATAATCTCAACCCCAGTTCTATGTACTGACTTTACCACCCATTTACTATAGAATAGTGAGAGTGTTAGTTAACCTATCTGAAACTCAGACTTATCTTTGACAAATGAAGATAATTATATCATATTTATGTTATATATGTAAGATACATGTAAGACTCTTAATAACAGTTCAATCACACAGTATGTACTCAGTAAGCATTGAATATCATTTCAATGCAATAATTAGGGAGCTTGGTAGAGGCACAATATATTCTGTCCAGATATATTTTGATTAAACATATATTTTGATTAAACATAAACAATATATTATTTCAATGTATAATTTCAAGAATATATTGTGCCAGGTAATAAAAAGCACTTTAGTTTGCCCTCTAAATAAAAAGTCCCCAGTAACAATGTTTTTGGGAATTAAGAGTTTTCTTGGATGATATCATTTCTATGTAGACTAAAACCAAGATGCAAGTTCAGGGAAGAAGATGAAGCATTATAGTGTTTTACTATAAAAGAAGTGCATTAAGTAAAAGTGTGTTAGGAACTAAAAGTTAAAGTAGGTGTAGTACGCATAGACCTATTGTTTGGTTCAGATTTTATTTTTAAATGTATGTACATTTACAATTATTATGTCTTTTTAATAAACTGACTCCTTTATGATTAGAAAATTGTCTTTGTCCCTAGTAGTATTTATTTATTTGTTCATTATTTTATTTATTTATTTATTTATTTATATTTTTATTTTCTTTATTTTTATTTTTTATAGAGGTGAGATCTCACCATGTTGCCCAGGATGATCTCGAACTCCTGGGTTCATGTGAGTCCCAGCTACTGTAGTCCCAAGTAGCTGGGAATACAGATGTGCACCACTATGCTTGACTAATTTTATTTTGTATAGACCAGGATCTAACTATGTTGCCCTGTTGGTTACAAACTCCTGGCATCAAGCAATGTTCCCTGCTCAAACTCCCGAAGTGCTGGGATTACAGTTGTGAGACACCATGTCCAGCTCCCTAGTAATATTTAGTGTTTTAAAATCTATTTTGTCTGATATTAGGATAGCCACTCTATCTCATAGAATTGGTTACTGTTTCATGATATCCTTTTTTCATCTTTTAACTAGCAACTGGTTTGTGACTTTGAAACTAAAATGGGCTTGTTGTTTTTTGTCTGGTCTGCAAGTTTTTGACTTTTGATTGGAGTGTTTAGTATTCAACTGTATATCTGTTTGATCATGTGCTTTTTGGGGAAAATGATTGAAGAAGAAAATGAAACATCTACATTTGTGTATAGTGTAATGCATGTGATAGGCAGTTTATAAGTTTATAAAGATTATAGTTTCTAAGCCCTGAGGCTTTGTTATTCTCTAGGAAAGTTAACTTGATAATGCCAATTCTCTGGCCTAGACTATGGATTGTTTGCTTTGTGCCTCTTGTTCACACTTAATAGGAATATATATATTGCTGGGGTTTAATTGTCAAAAACTATGTGGCTTCTCATATACTATGAAAGAATAAATCATCTAGCCTTTTCTAATTCTACCTTTGGATAATGGCCTTATTTCACCAGCAATACCTAACAGTGAGGTATCCTAAGTCAACATCAGAAATCCTATTTAAAAGGAAATCAACCAATCTTTTTATTCTCTACAGGTTTTATCTGTTTGTCTCACACAAATATTAAAGGAGTGTGTTCTAGAACTTAAATACTTTTTAATATCTTCATTCCATTTTTGTATCCTGTACCTCCTGTGGCAAAACATTTTTAACTGAGTAATTGACCACACATATAAAAACTACATTTTCCTGCCTCCCTCTGTCTAGGTTTTGTGATATAGTTCTGGTTAGTTAGACATAATTTTTAAAAAATCAATGTGGAAGCTTCTGGGAAATTTTCTCATAAAATGGCTTCTATGAATTTTTTTGCCCCTCCCTCCATCATTGTCCCAGGAATTTATATGTTATAGCTACCATATATTTTAGATATAATTTGAGAATGAGAGGTATACCCTTGAGATTTAAGAGCAGAATCCTGGAACCTGAAACCCTTAGAACTTTGTATAACAGAACTTTCACCTGGCCTATGAATATGGCTTCCAGATTTTTTATAAGAAAGGACAAGTAATCTTGTTTAAGTCATAAATATCTAAAGTTTCTGTTACTTACAATTAAACCTAATACTAACTTTTGAATCTTCTCTGGTTATACCAGTACAAAATTATCTGCCCTCCTTGTTTTATTTCCTATCATTTTAACTCTACCTGGTATGGCACAATTTAGTATTTGCAAAGATCTAAATTTGCATTTAACTAGAAAGATAATATGTGTCTAAAGTTAGAAAACATAGTTATAATGAATATATAATGAGGGGTAAAGTTATTTTTTATAGGTAAAGTGAGTATATTTTACCACTATCAATAAGAACAGTCAATACCTTATGCTCACTGCTTCAGTGAATTGCATATATGAAGATGAATGAGAATGGTACCTCCACCAAATACTGTATGTCAAGAAATCCACAGGGCAAAAAAACTGCGCTTTAAATAATGAGAAGCTTGTGCACATAATGGCCTTAGCTGCCATTTTTACTGAGGTTAGATTTATATTTGGTATAGGCAAGAGTTTCTGGTCATGCATCTGCAAACTCATTTGCAAAGCAAAATGTCTATAGGTCCAAAGGTTATATTGAAGTGAAATCTGTGAACTTAGTTCCTATAAGGCATTCCAAGGGGTAAAAAGAAAAATAACCTGTATACAAAATCAGAACCATTTATTTCTAAGAGATAGAGAATGTTTCTATTAAATAAAGCAAATTTTAAAATAAACTGGAAAAATTTCTCACTAATATAAACACCTTATTTTTACTGGGCTAGAATTTTAAGAGTAGGATTAGTAATTTTTCTTGCTCAAGTCTTGAAGATCCATCATGTAATTGAATAATGTCTAGATTATATTTAATAATGTATCATTTCTTTAAAGATTCCTTGGTGTCACATGGCTGAAGCCTTGCTTTCTTTAAAGTGTGCTTTATTATATCTTAACTATTTTTCATTAAATATATATGATAGTTTCTTTTAATTAAATATGGTATATATTTCATGACTAATGACGTGTTTACAATAATTCTCACTCACTTTTTATATTGTTATTGATTTCTGAAACCTATTTTCAGCAAAAATCTTATTACACATTTTACAAAAAAGCTATTATTCCAAAACCAGTACAAGTAAGTTTCAATATCAGCATGTTTAAGAAATGAAAATATATTTGATTAATTTTCAACTTCCAACTAATAAACATTTTATTCACACATAATTTCAGTGAAAAACACCTAATTCTTATTGTAGACATTGCCTAATATGTAGACAGTAACATTCGAATTTTAAATTTGAAGTTATGTTACATTTTTCAGTTACATGTTTTGTTAGAATTTATTAATTTTGTAACATAGCAATACCTACCAATGGCAATGCCCCAGGCTTTTAAAAAAATTGATAAGATAAATCGATAAACTTACATTAATCTACTCATGAAATCTAAGTAAGTAAATTATTTACATATATATTTATTTATGATGTATGACATTTGTTAGGCTATGCGTATGCAATGGGTATACAAAGATAAATAAGGTATAGTCACTTAAAATGTTTACTTATTTTGCAATTGCCGTAAAATAAGCAAGATTATTGACTGAGAGTAAGAAGCATGAGCCTCCTATTTGGAGGGATTTGAATGAAGAATTAATCTGAAGGTTAATGCTGAAAGTCTCTACCACTCATTCTGTATAAATAAATGCCTGAGAAATATGGCAGTGAAACAAGAAAAAAGTGAACTCTTACTAGTAGCCTCCAATATCTGACAAGATGTGAGAGCTATGATGCATACATGCCTAGTGAGCTTCCAAAAAGACCTTTGGGTATATAGTAGAAGGTACTTAGGAACTGTTGTCCTCTAAGATCTTTTTTTTTTAATTTTTTTTATTTCAGCATATTATGGGGGTACAAATGTTAAGGTTATATTGCTCATGTCCCTCCTCCTCCCTTGAGTCAGAGTTTCAAGTGTAACCATCCCCTAAACGTTGCACATCTCACTCATTATGTTTGTATATACCCATCCTCTCCTCCCCCCTCCCACCCGTCCAAAACCTAACAAATGTTTTTCCTATATGTCCACTTAGGTGTTGATCCATTAATACTAATTTGCTGGTGAGTACATGTGGTGCTGGTTTTTCCATTCTTGAGATATTTCACTTAATAGAATGAGTTCCAGCTCTATCCAAGAAACAAGAGGTGCTATATCACCATTGTTTCTTAAAGCTGAATAGTACTCCATGGTATACATATACCACATTTTATTAATCCACTCATGAATTGATGGGCACTTGGGTTGTTTCCACAGCTTTGCAATTGTGAATTGTGCTGCTATAAAGATTTGAGTGCAGGTGTCCTTTTCATATCTCAAAGAGCTTAATTCAAGAGTTAAAGAGACTAATTGTGGGCACAGCACTGTTCTGTTTTCTATAATGTAAGAAATCACTGGAGATTTGGGCCAGTCCCTCCTTTCCTTGAGATCATTTCCTTGCTTAATAGTTTCTCCCCTTACAATTCAAATGACTCCTAGATTCCTACTCCTGAACTTACCCCTCACCTCAGCGACATATGCCAAGGTAAACTTAGAACTGGAAAGATTTATATTCACCATAAACCTAACTCTAGCTTTTTAGAGGACACTCAGGATTAAATATTTTCCTATAACTTTATGATTCAGACAGCTAAATCACTCTCTGGTACCTTGGAAGATATATAAGAGGAATTCTATACATGCGGCAAAGGCTATCATGAAAACATAGCTGTTGAAATATTGACAGGGACTTTAGAGCTCATCTCACTTAAAACCACAAGATGAGAAAACTGAAGACCACAGAAATTGTGTGACTAACCTAACTAGAAAATAAAGTGACACAGTAGGGCATGTAAAGGAAATCAATAGGACCCTGTCCTACAACAATATCCTTACATAAAAATTTTATTTGTCTGGTTGCTGTCAACATTTCTCAATAGAATTCTTATATGCTTAGTCCTTGGCCAATCAGTTTTAAATCCCAATATTTGATTTTTGCTACACTAGATGAAGATTTCATTTGCTTATTCCATCTCTCAGGTAACCCCCATAAATAGGTTACCTTTGTAAATATATATGGCATAGTTAAATGCCTATTTGTTAATAGTTCTCCTGTAACCAGTATCACTTGATTCTCCTTTATCCTATTCTCCCTCTTCCAATTTTATGTTTATATTTAATTGTCAAAGTTATTTTAATTCTGTATTATTCACATGTAAAGGGTGTTCAGTGCAGAAACAATTTGTGTATTTTTTAAATTATTTTCTCTAAATTTAGAATGTTACAACCTTTTGTTTCATTAAAAAGGTAGTACTTTTAGTGAAAACATAGTGTAGGTTTTCCATCTTCCATTTCCTGGATATTAACACAGTATCTATCACCATGGAGCTGCATAGTAGGGGAAAGAACACTTGCAGTTTGGGGAGGAAGAAAAACAGAGTTGTTATTCTGCAAATGTGTTATTTTGTGTAAATTATATTTTTGTTACTGTTTTCACACTTCCAAAAGGAGAGGTTCAGTTAAGAGAATCTCCAGTTGTTTCCAGTTCTAAAATTATATGACTTTAAATCAAATTAAACGAAGTCTAATTTTATATTATTCTAATTATCTTCTAGCTAATTTACCACATTAAGAGTTCAATCACCCAGAATTCAAAATATATACAGAAAATAAATTGTATGTGAAATCTATTTATTGTTTTTAATCCTTTTTTGTTGAACTATAAATGATCTATAATAAAATGCCCAGAATTGTATTAACTTATTAACTATTAATAATATACCTGCTTCTCAATATTCCTTACCCCAGGCCATTCAGCATATCATCTAGAAATTAATATCTCTACTATTAATTTTATTATCTTTCTTGCTTAAATATATAAAGTAGATACTCTCTTACTACCATAAAACTCTGAGCCCTAAAAATACAAAGTTAAACATTTCCCTACTTATCCAAACAAATCTTTCAATACTCACAAATGGACTCTCTTAATTTTAACCAACGTATAACCATCTTTTTTCCCTTGACCATAAGCTTTATGCTATTGATGCCTTGTCCATATGCCTTGGAGATGATGGCTTTTTCTGGCTATGGGAATTTCCTCAGACTGCAAGCAGTGCAGGCCTAATTTTGTGGGGGAATTAATATATGCAAAAACAGTTCTAGGGAAGTTCCAGAATGAGCAGTTTGATAAATAACCCAGCTTCCTCAATCTC
Organism: Microcebus murinus; assembly: GCF_040939455.1. Taxonomy (NCBI): domain Eukaryota; kingdom Metazoa; phylum Chordata; class Mammalia; order Primates; family Cheirogaleidae; genus Microcebus; species Microcebus murinus. The sequence goes on from NC_134114.1 coordinate 62,644,982, forward strand.
TGAGGCATGTTCCAAATATTTTCCATAATTCCCTAGCAGAATTGAAATCCAGTCATCTGTATCAGTAATCTCAATAAAGCATCCTTTGTTGGAGTTCCTCTGTCTCTGCTTTGTACTCTTCCTTCCCCCATCACCTCCTGAATAAACCAATTACATTCAAATTCTGTCTCATTGTTTGTGGGAGAACAAAACTTAAGGCAGAATTCATGCCCTTCTTTGGATGACATCAATATAATGCTAATTATATTTCAAGGTTCCTCTTGGGATCATTTCCCTTCAATAAATTTTGCCTTAATCCACCCAGCCTAGAGCAATATTGCTACATTTTGAGTACTTATGGTAGTAATTTGGGTACATATTTTGACCTTTCATCAACAAATACTTTTAGTTATGCATTTTTTGTTTGCTTAAAGTTTTACTCTCTTGTCTCTCCGGGATTTTATCCCTTCATAGTGTTATCTACACACAATCAGTGCTAAAAAAAATCTTGCTGAAATATTATCAAATCTTGGAGTCTTTGTTGGATCTTTAAAGAGTGAGGATCTCTCCCTTATGAATGCATCAGTATTAGCTCATACTCTTAATGTGATGAACTGAAGCTCTAAGCAGTTGATAAGTTCTAAGGCTAGTGAGGTCTTACAGGGGAACAGCCAAAAGACTACATCTCTGTTTTCTCTTCCTTGTTTGATGGGTTTGTGAATAGTTTCTCCTATAATGTTCCACTCAGATATTGATAGAAATTCGTAGGTTCTGGAAAATTCAGCTCCCAAGTATTAGCTCCTGTGATAATGGTCAATACTGATCTTATACTTTGAAGCCAAAGAATCAATGTGATTATTGTATGGTTTCTGTCTTCCTATTATAATAGGAAACAGTTTCCTGTTGCTGATGTAACAAATTTCTATAAATTCAGAATCATAAAATAACACAACTTATTATCTTACAGTTTTGAAGATACAGCATCAAATATGTGTCTTAATGGGCTAAAATCAAGGTGTCAGTAGGACTGCATTCCTTCTGGAGGCACTAGGGGAAAAATCACTTCTTTTGTTTTTTCCAGCTTTTAGAGACCACCTGCTTTCCTTGGCTTGCAGCCCCTGCTTCCATCTTCAACGGCAGCATCTTTAAACCTCTCTCTAACTCATACACTTCTTCTTCTGCTTCCTTCTTTCACTTGGACTCTTTTAATTACATTGGGCCTCACCCAATGATACAGAATAATCTGTTTGTAAGGTTAGGTGATTAGCAACCTTATTTCCATCTGCAACTTTAATTCCCTCCTTGTCATGTAACATAACATATTCCTAGGTTCTGGGAATTAAGACATTGACACCTTTGGGGGTTTTATTACTTCATTTCTCCATGATGCTGATGTTCGAAGAACTAATTGAAAGCCTGCATGATTATGTTAAGTGATCATGTAATTTATCTACCATTTGACATTTTGCTACTCTGAATTCATGTACTTGAAGAACATTTCACTGTTGATTGATGGGTGATGTGTCTTATTTTTAAGAAGGTAGTTGGACATACTATGTTCCAAATATACTCTTCACAGGCTAATTAAACAATTATATTTGCATTTACATAGCTGATTCCAAAATTTCTTCATTTTTTTCAAGTAAGCTGTATAAGTGCTATGGAGAATACAGACAGAAATCAAACATAAATCTTGCCTATAGCAGGTAAACAATATAATAGAAGAGATAAGATGAGAAGTTTTAAAATGAATAAAAATCACACTTAAAGCATAGAAAGTTTTAAAGCCTTTAAACAGATATATATAAAACATTCTGAAAGTTCAGACAAGAGAAGCATTATACATTATGATGATAATGCAATTATATAGAAGATGAAAGTACTTGACTTGAATGAAGTTTGAGATTTTAAAAATAACTGAACCTAGGTTAAACCTCATAAAATATCAGGTTTATATCCTAAATGGTATTGTATTCTTGTAAAACAATTTAAATTTATTTTTTTCATAATGCCCTCCCTCCCTCTTTTTTCCTTCTTTCCTTGTTTCCATTCTTCCCTTCCCTCCCTCCTTCCTTCCCCTTTTCCTTATTTTGCCTTTTCTTACTATTTTTGTTCTACTCCTTCTCTTTCCCTTTGCTCTCCTCCCCTTTCACATTTTTCTTCTCTTTTCCCTTCTCCTTGTTTTGGTTAAATAATCAGTACTGTAAATTTGATATGTTTATATTTAAAGAAGTTTATTAAAAATATCTAAGATTAAAAGTCTAGTTCTCAAGATAGAAGAAACTGACATTGGATAGTAGTAATATCTGAACATCGGTAAAATAATCTTGGCCCATATTACCCTTGTGTTAGTTTTCTATTGCTGCTATGATGAATTGTCACATACCTAGCACCTTAAAACAATAAAATATACTTCTGAGATCAGAGGTTTGGTACAGATCTCACAAGACTAAAATCAAAAGTGTTGGTAAATTGTGTTCCTTTCTGGACCATGTAGTGCAAAAACACTTTCCTGCTTATTTTGTTGGCAGAATTCAGTTTCTTGTGCTTGTAGGACTGAGGTCCCTGCTTCCTTGCTAATTATAAGCTGAGGGTCATCTTCCTCCACCTTCAAAAGTGGCAATGGCAAATTGAATGCTCATATCAAATCTTCCTGACGTACTCTTCTGCTGTCCTCTCCCTTCTACATACTCATCCTATTAGATTGGAATTCCCAATATAATCACAGATTATCTCCCTGCCCCAGGGTCCTTAATCTTCATCACATCTGTAAAGTCCTTCTGCCCTGTAAAGAAACACATTCACAGATTCTAGGGATTAGGATACAGAAAACTGTGGAGAAGCCATGAGTCTGCCTACCACACCCCTAACATTAATAGACTATCCAGAACAATGCTGATTAATAGAAATAAAATGTGACACCTTAATTTGAGCCACATATATTATTTTAAACTTTTTTAGAAGCCACATTAAAAATATAAGAATAAACCATTGAAATTAATTTAAATAATAATCTGTACTACACAATGTTAAAATATTTCAACATGTATTCGAAAAATACCAATGAGATATTTTACATTCTTTCTTTGTTCACATGATATATTTGAAATCTAGTATGGATTTTCACTTATAGCAAATCTCAATTCGACTAGTCATATTTCAAGTGCCAGACATGCCTAATAACTACTATATTAGACAGTACAATGTAAAATTTAAAAAAAAATACTCAGGGTAACTTTTAAGAGTTGAGACCTTTTAATTTTATTAACTAAATAAAAGTGAATTAGAAATATTTTAGTTTGATGAAAGTGAGCATTAGATTAGGTTGTTAAGTATGAAATGTCTCATTTCCTTAAGTACTAAGTTTGGCAGTTGGTATCTCCGACATATCACTTTGACACTTCTTGGTTTTATGTTATTGTGAAGGTATATCCTCAGTCTTTCAAACCCACATTTTGGCCTGTGATTATCTTTCAATTTTTCTTAGAGAAATTTTTGTGAAACCGTGGATTAAGTAAAAAAATGTGTGTTATTTTCAAATATGAATTCCACTGTGGAGCCAATACAGCACAGACAGCTTGACATATTAATGCAGTGTTTGGGAAGGATGTGGCTAATGAACGCACAGTACATGGATGGCTTGAGAAGTTCCACTTTGGTGATTTTAATCCTGAAAATGAGCCACGTGGGCGACCTGAGACCAAGGTGGATAATAATGAGCTGAAAGCTGCAGTGGAGGTGAATCCATCCCAACCTACTTGGTGTTTGTTTGTTTGTTTGTTTTTTTAGACAGAGTCTCACTCTGCCATGGCATCAGCCTAGCTCACAGCAACCTCAAAATCCTGGCCTAAGCAATCCTCCTGCCTCAGCCTTCCGAGCAGCTGGGACTACAGGCATGTGCCATCACGCTCAGCTAATTTTCTTTTTTTCTATTTTTAGTGAAGACGGGATCTCGCTCTTGTTCAGGGTGATCTTGAGCTCCTGACCTCAAGTGATCCTCCCACCTTGGCCTCCCAGAATGCTAGGATTACAGGCATGAGCCACCACTCCAGTCCAACCTATTCATGAATTAGTAGCAGGTTTTTACTTACTATTCCAACAATATTGGACCATTTGAAACAAATTGGCAAGGTGAAAAGTTGGATAGATGGGTTCTGCATGAATTAAATGCACGTCAGAAGAGAAATCATCTTCAAGCTTGCCTTCCTTTGCTGTCAGGACATGAAAGCAAACCATTTATACACCATTTTATTACATTTGATGAAAAATGGATTCTTTTTGACAATTCCAAGCATTCAGCACAATGGTTGGATAAAGGGAAAATGCTGAAACAGTCTAAAACCAAATATTTATCAAAAAAAGCTAATGTTGTATGTTTGGTGGTCCGGTGCTGGTGTTACCCACTACAGCTTCATGAAACCTAGTCAATCATTACAGCAGATGTCTGCTGAAACCAACTGGATGAAATGATAAGGTTGCTTGAGATTAAGCAGCCAGAATTTGTCAACAGAGACAGGCCAATCCTCTTGCAAGACCACATGTCACACAAATAATGCTGCTCAAACTGCAGAGGCTGGACTTGGAAACTCTGTCATCCACTGTATTCACCTGACCTTGCACCAACTGACTACCATTTCTTCCAGGTTTTAGACCACTTCTTGCAAGAAAAAATATTCAATTCTCAATAAGCTTTGGAAAATGCCTTTCACAATTTCATCGCCACTTATTCTCCAGCCTTGACTGCTGACATAAGCAAGCTACCGTTAGATGGCAAAACTGTGTCGATAGCTTAGGCACATACTTGGGTAAACTGTAGTGCTTTTTGTTTGAAATGCAATAAACTACAGTTTTTATTTGAAATTGGACATTTTATATTTAATGACCTAATAGTTTGTTTAAAATTCACAATTGTTGACTCCTTTTTTACTGAGTTGTGGGGTAAACAAAATGTACAGATTTTTTTTTTCTGTATAATGGCAATGCATCTATAACTTTGTTTTCTCTATACAACAATATGAGTGTATATACATATGTGTATATATATCATATAGAGAAAATGATATAATGACATATATGTATACATATATACACACATAAACATATATGTGAGATGACTAATACCAATATTATTTATGTGATCTCTATCTCAATAATGTTTATTTTATGAATCAAAACTGAGGAGTAATAGTTTATGTGAAGTTTAGAGTGATTTACATATATATTACACACAGCAGCAGAAACACACACACACATATACACTATTCACCAGCATTAGCATAATTTTGCCAATCTACAACAAAAATAATTAGCTTAAATTATATCATAAGATTTTCTGAGTCAAGAGGACTTCAGGTTCTTGTGTTAACTAGTAATTCCTCCAAGATAGTCATTAAATCTAAGAGAATGATTGACCTAAGATCCTGATTACTTAATTATTTTAAATATGCTGCCCTTCTCTTGATTAGTTTATATTGCTAAGGTAATTATCAGCTTTGAGTTTCTCACTAGATTTTTAAATATTTGACTCCCATCCTTTTATCCGCCATCACTTCTCTTAAACAACCAACTTAAATATAATTACATTTAGTTTCCAGAATAAAATTAAATGGCAATATGGAGAATTTATTACTGTGTTATTGGGATATTATCTATAACATGGATCATTTGTCAAGGTTAAGATGCAAGGAGATTTAATATACATAAACTTTGAATTTGTTTTCAAATGTCTCCACTTCTAAGCTAAAAACACACATGTGCATCTATTGCTTTAAAATCATATTTGTAAGCATATTGTAAACCAAGTGTTAAAGCAGTTATGCAAAATCCAGTTTTTATTGCATACTCTGAATATTAATGAAACAATATTATTTTGATATATTATTATAGATATATTCAGTGAATAGAATGCCATGTGCATGTTCTATTTTTTCTCTTACTTTACATGACAATGTTTCTGTACCCCAAAAAACTGAAAAAATGTGAAAAAGTTGAAAAACTAAGAGTATATATTCTATTGATGTTCTATTTCCCTAGGAATACAAAGTGGATTCACCTTGGATATATTTCTTGCAATGCAATTTGAGCTCTTATCTGTTCTTTATAACAGACATCTATAGAAGCAATGTTCTGATCTTACAAAATACTATGAGAGATATAAGGAGTACATATTTTGTTTACTTTACCATAATGAGTGACTTTGGAAAAGATTTTAAAAATTTTCTCCACAGTAGAACATTAACAAAATCATGTTTTCTACTAATTAGTTTACATTTGAATTCCTAAAAGTCCAAGTTATATAATCCTTTGATTTTCATCTGTATGAAAAGGATGCAGATATCTTCTATTAATATTTATTTTATATACTGCATGCATATATGTTTTCCACTCCATGGTAAGTGCTTTTATAGTGCTTACTTATCTAGCTGCACACATATTTTATACATATATAATGCATGTATATATTATATGTACAAAGCTATAATTTTATGTGTACTTCTTGGAATAGTCAAATTCCATGTCATTTTTGGTGAAATGAATTTGTTATACAAATAATCTTCACTATCCTTCCATACTTGCATTTTCACTGATCAATTTTTTCCAATGTTATGTTCTCCAAATAAGTGAAAATTCTGTTGTTGATCCAATTAGCATGAAAGATATGTGTCTATAAACCAAAAGGAGAGAGATTACAGATTGGTTATTTAGAAATATTATATTATCAAAGATCCAAGTTCTTTGTATGTTTTGTGCATCTCTATCAGGTCATTGGACTCATCCTTATTGAAACAGCCCTTATTTTCAAAAGAGCTTTCAGGAGCTCTAGGTGTCATATTCTCATGTTTTAATTTTTTCTTGATATATTTAACTTGATCAAGGATTGGGAAGCATATTGTGACCACAACTAAGATTTCTTTATAGTGTATTATCTTTTTTATGGTTAAGGAAAGGATTTTAGGGATGCCTAAGTACCAACTCTACTTCATATCTCATAACCATAAATGTGCCAATTGTCTCTACTTAATGAAGTCACCGACAAAGGAAAAGAAACAACTAAGATTAGCTTGGACACATGATTCACTCCAGAGGCTGGGAATAGAGCCCAACCTCTTTACTTCATGGCAGCACAATGATAATTGAATAGACAGACAAATAGAGTCATAATTCTACCTAGATACATGACAATTAATTTTACTATCTTCAGAGAGATAAAAACTATTAGCAAAATCAGTTAAATTTTTATCAGGTATTTTCTCTTTAGGAAAATAGACTTGCAAAAGATCTAGTTTATCATTCTCTACCCTATTAAGTCTTGTCTCTGGTTTTATGTATGAAAATTGTCATTCTTATCTTTTGTCTAACTATTCTGTAATCTTTTCTGTACATATATCAAAATTCAATTTTTCTTCATGAATTTGAAAACAATTCTGCCCTCATTTTATGAGTTTTCATATAGGGGACTATTTCCATAATTTTAGCATTAGATCTCATTACAATATAGTAAAATCTATTTGTGTGTTTACTTTAAACATGTAATTTTATTCCTATTGATTTTTTTTTCAGTTGTATCTGGTTTCATAATGCCAGAAACACGACCTGATCTTGAGAAGGTATGTCGCATGTGTTCAAATTTTACATTTGTTTTATTACTCATTGAATTTATTTCTATGGTAAAATTGCATGTATATTTTCCAACATGTTTATATTATTTATTTTTCCTTAGGTAGGGACTCTTCATCCACTATAATGGAACTAATAATTAATTAATTCCATTCAATGGAATCAAATATATAGTCTTTTTTTCTTCCTGTGACAGATAAAAATGAAAATCTCCCTTGAATAATATTCCCCTGCTAAACATATTACTTTTTGAAAAATCCTTTCTTTTTTGTTAGGAAACTATTATTTTGGATTTTAATTTATTATCTAGAAAGTAAAATTCTACCATTGATGCTGCAGGGTTTTTTTTTTAATAAATTCATTTACCAATATTAGTTTTTAAAACCAGCCATCCGGACAGCATTTTAAGATTTGCTGGGAATGCATTAGTAATTAGAGCAGATGTACAGGCTTCTCAGATATCTGAAACTAAAGACTCAGTAGGGAAAAAAAAGGGCAAGGGTGTTGCAATGCATAATACAACAAAAACAAACAAGAAATAAATAGCAATGATAGAAAAATTAATATCATTCAATATTTTAATAAATTTATACCATATATAAAAATATAATTGCAGTGTCAAAAAGTTGGGATATATTGTGAAATGTGTACATAGTATACTTAGAATATTTGATACTTTTTAAGAAGAAGGGCCACCTCTTGAAGAAATGTATCCTTATTAATGAGCATTGCATTGAATTTATTTTTAAGGCCCTGGGTTAGATAACATTCAGTAGTGATATTAGATTTTTAAGGTAGAAAGAAAATTTTAAGAAGTATATGATTGGAATGTGTGTAAGATGTGTGTAAAAAAGTGGTTCCAAACCTTGGTGACAGAATGAGACTCTGTTTCAGAAACAAAAAAAAAAAGAAAAGATATATTCAGTCTACTATTGCTATTTAGTAAGCTGAGAGGGGCAGGCGCCATCTGTTGCAGAGAACCTCATATTTGTCTATCTATGCAAGTAATTAGGTGAATAAATTTGTCTTCTTATAACAACAATGGTCAGCCCACTTGGCCAGCCCATTTGGCCATTGACATAAAGCCACATCCTTTAACTAGCTTTATTAGTAATACAGTGACATTTGATCTTTACTTGTCTGGTATGTCTCACTAAATTCTGAATTCTGGAAGATAAAAAGTAATGATATTTACTACACCACCTAAAAAATATACCATAATCCAGTACTGTACAGCTGGTAAGACAGTGCCTTCCAAAAGGTAAGCAATAAATATATAAATATTTTAATTTAACTAAAAGCAATAAATATATTAATATTTTAATTTAACTTATATATAAGTATGCAACTAAGAAATAAGATCTATTATTGATAAGCATTGATAAAAATTTATGTTTATATCAATTACACATATAACTTTTAAAAGATTCTTAAGTGTAAAGCTAATTTTAGGTTCATGATAAAGCCAGATATTTGAATTTTTTTAGATCTGAAAATTTACTGTGTTTGATCCAAATACCAGTGTGCAATATTTGACCCAAATACTAATGTGCAAATGTGGTCAAAACACTTTGTACTTGGAAGTTTCTTTATACATTTAACAAAAATGATTGAGAAGAAATAACCAAACATACCAAATTTTTAGACTCCTAGATGAATTTTGTCATATGCTTTTTCTGCATCTATTGAGAGGATCATATGGTCTTCGTTTTTGCTTCTATTTAGGTAGCAAATTACATTTATAGATTTGTGTATGTTGAACCATTCCTGCATCTCAGGGATGAAGCCCACTTGATCATGATGGATTATTTTTTTGACAAGCAGCTAAATTTGATTTGCTAGGATTTATTAAGAATTTTAGCATGTATATTCATAAGGAATATTGGTCTGTAGTTTTTGTTTGTTTGTTTGTTTGTTTGTTTTTCTTGAATATTGTCCTGGCTTTGGTATCAGGAGGATGTTAAATGAATTGGGGAGGATTCCTTCCTTCACAGTGTTGTGAAATAATTTCTGCAAGATAGGTGTCAGTTCTTTATTAGAAGTCCGGTAAAACTCAGATGTGAAACCATGTGGTCCAGGACTTTTTTTTTGGGGGGTGGGGGGCAAGATTTTGTATTGGTGCTTCAATTTTGGTTCTTGATACTGATCTGTTCAGGAAATCTATTTCTTTCTTATTGAGCCTAGGGAAACTGTGTATTTCTAAGAATTTGTCAATTTTCTCCATGTTTTTAAGTTTATATGCATAGAAATTTTTATAGTATTCAAAGATGACATTTTGTATTTCTGTGGTATCATTTGTAATTTCTCCTTTTTTATTCCTGACTGAGCTTATTAGAGTCCTTTCTTTTCTGCTTCTGGTTAATCTAGTGTGAGACCTGTCAATTTTGTTTATCTTTACAAAGAACTTTTTTTTTATTTTTTTATTTTTATTTTTTTTATTTTAGTGTATTATGGGGGTACAAGTGTTAAGGTTACATATATTGCCCATGCCCTCTCTCCCCCCTCAAGTAAGAGCTTCAAGCATGTCCATCCCCCAAACATTGCACCTCTTACTCATTGTGGTTGTATATACCCATCCCCTCCTCCCCCCTCCCATCCTCCCGTCACCCGATAAATGTTACTCCTATATGTCCACTTAGGTGTTGATCTGTTAATACCAATTTGCTGGTGAGTACATATTGTGCTTGTTTTTTCATTCTTGAGATACTCCATTTAGTAGAATGGGTTCCAGCTCTATCCAGGAATATACAAGAGGTGCTATATCACCATTGTTTCTTAAAGCTGAGTAGTACTCCATGGCATACGTATACCACATTTTATTAATCCACTCATGAATTGATGGGCACTTGGGTTGTTTCCATAGCTTTGCAATTGTGAATTGTGCTGCTATAAACATTCGAGTGCAGGTGTCTTTTCCATAAAGTCACTTTTGATCTTTTGGGTAGATGCCCAGTAGTGGAATTGCTGGATCAAATGGTAGATCCACTTGTATCGCTTTGAGGTATCTCTGTATTGCTTTCCAAGGAGGTTGAACTAGTTTGCAGTCCCACCAACAGTGTAGGAGTGTTCCTCTCTCTCTGCATCCATGCTAGCGCTTATTGTTTTGGGACTTTTTGATAAAGGCCATTCTCACTGGAGTTAAGTGATATCTCATTGTGGTTTTGATTTGCATTTCCCTGATGATTAGAGATGTTGAACATTTTTCCATGTTTGTTGGCCATTATTCTGTCTTCTTTTGAGAAGTTTCTGTTCATTTCCTTTGCCTATTTTTTGATAGGGTTGTTTGATTTTTTTCTTGCTGATTTTCCTGAGTTCTAAGTGGAACAGAACAGAGAACCCAGATATAAAACCATCCTCATATAGCCAACTAATCTTCGACAAAGCAGACAAAAACATACACTGGGGAAAAGAATCCTTATTCAATAAAAGGTGCTGGGAAAACTGGATAGCCACATGTAGAAGACTGAAACAAGACCCACACCTTTCACCTCTCATAAAAATCAACTCACACTGGGTAACAGACTTGAACCTTAGGTGTGAAACTATTAGAATTCTGAGGAAAATGTTGGAAACACTCTTCTAGACAACGGCCTAGGCAAAGAATTTATGAAGTAGACCCCAAAGGCAATTACAACAGCAACAAAAATAAACAAATGGGACTTGATCAAATTAAAAAGCTTCTGTACAGCCAAAGAAACTGTCAAGAGAGCAAACAACAACCCACAGAATGGGAGAAAATTTTAACTTTTTGTTTCATTAATCTTCTGTATAGTTTTTTTTTTAATTATTATTATTGATTTTATTTAGTTCTACTTTGATCTTGGTCATTTCTTTTTTTCTGCCAGGTTTGAGATTTCTTTGCTCATCTTTTCCAGTTAATTGAGACAATTGATTAGATTGTTGACTTTTGATCTTTCTGTCTTTTGGATGTAGGCATTTATGGCTCAAACATTTTGAAACCCACTCTTATGTCAATTATGTTTCTCTACTCTTCTGTACTATCCACCCAGACTACTACTATTTCTCCTTTTCTCTCTACTGACATCCTAAATGACTTCATCTCTACTCAGAGTTTTATTTTTTTAAGAAAAGAATAACCATTTTTTGTTGTTCTTGTTAAAAATAACACATTTTATATCAATCTAGGCACCATACCCATGCCTGCCGTCCCAGCTACTCTGGAGCCTGAGCCCAACCTGGGCAACATAGTGAGACTTTGTATCTTAAAAAAAAAAAAAAAAAAAGTGTTATACCACAAATGCTTATTTTATATATATAATATATCTATGTACAGATAAACATAGATGTAGATATAAAATATGTCTATATATAATAGATAGATAGATGAATCAATATATTATGGAACTTGGTTCATATGATTATAGAGGCCAAGAAGTACCATACTATACTGTCTGCGAGTTGGAGAAACAGGAAATATGATCGTGTAATTCAGCCTGAGCTAGAAGCCCTGAGAACCAGGGGACCAGTCGTGTAACTAACTCCCAGTCCAAGGCCAAAGGCCTGAGAGCTGGGTGGATAGGTGGCAGCTGGTATAAGTCCAGCATTCTAAAGGCCCAAGAACTAGAAGCTCCAAGATCTGAGTGAAAAAGATGGATGTCTCTGGTTATAAACTGCCTTACTATCTTCTTTTTGTCCTATTAGGGTTTTCCTCAGATTGGATGGTGCCTGCCCACATCAGTAAGGATGGATCTTGTTTACTCAGTATATTGATTCAAATGCTAATGTTTTCTCAAAACCTCCTCAGAGACATGTCTAGAAATAGTGTTTTGCCAGTTATCTGGACACCCCTTAGCTCAGTCAAATTGACACCTAAAATTGACCATGACAGATATTTATTTTTCTTGAGTGCCAGATTCTCAAACCATACATACAAGCTAATGAACATACATGCTTCTTCCTGTGATTATCAGAGTAATATTAATTCTAACTGCTTGTAACCACTGATACTTTTCTTTAAACATTCTGTTCTTTATGCTTTTAGGGAAATTTTCCTCTTGTTTAAAGTTATGCATTTATGACATCTTATCAAGTTGCCTAACTTGCCTAGCTTACCTAACTTGCCTAAGTCTAGATATCATGACAGACCATTAAAATGTTAGTTCTATAATTCTGCTCTTTCATGCTATTAATCCTGCAGACAAATTATAGAAAAGCATAACTGGTTATTATATACTATTCTAAGCAATGATACTATTTGTAGACAATACAAACAGGAAGAAACACATCCTTCATCTAGAAAAGGGCAATACAGATATTTGGGGGGATGTAACATTGACTTATTATTGTGGCCACACCTATACACCCACAGATCCATTAAGATTGGTTACATTTCTTATGCCCACCAAAATATTTTTTTCTTGCTTTTCTTTTTTAGATCACATATGATAGTCATGTTCATTTTCAAATCATGGCCCTGGCTAATTGCTATGCAAAGAAATTAATTTGACCATTGCAGGTGTGTGGCTCCCAATGTTTTCAGTGGACTCTTCTCTTATAGGAAGTACAAAGAAATATATGTGTTTCCAGGGGTAATAACAAGTAGAAAGAGAAACCCAAGAACAATGGTCCTATCTGAAGGACTTGAATAACTTCTGAGTGTCCTCAACATTTTCTTCATTTTGGCTGACATCATAAATAAAGAGTTTTTGCCCTAGGGGCATAATTAAGTAGCTTACATTCTTTATTTTGGATAACTAAATAGCTTTGGATTTTGTTTTGGCTAACCAGATAAAAGTTGACACCGTTTCTAGCACTTCATGCTCAATCTTGGTTAACAATAAATGCGAGGTGGAACAATCTAAGCTCAAAGAAAAAACATTCTGCTTATTTCAGATAGATTTACGGAGTGGTTGGGACATTTTTTTGCTCAAGTTTTCTTGTTCAGGTTTGAGAAATACTAGGTTATCATTTTGGAGTTTCTGGCAGTCTTATAATAGTTTAGTTAAACTTTTTTTGGCACCATTTTTTTTAGTGTTCTAAGAGCTACTACACAGCCACTGTCCTTACAAGTGATTCAACAAATAAATCAAAGACAAACACAGGATGAAATCATGTTGATCAACATGTGCACTGAAAATTTTGTGAAATAACACTTCATCTTCCAGAAGAATAGACAGTTCAAGATATCTATTGTATATTATGGTGACTATAGCTAATAACAATATATGGTATACAGGCAGTGTCTGAGTTATGGACTAACCACCTGACTTACAAACAGGTTCCCAAGGCTCTCCATAGGCTAATTTATAATGAAATAATTAAATTAACAAATTGGGAACTAGTTTCTTCGGCATATGTAAACAAACCCATGGTTTATTGGCACCGTATCTTTACACTAGTGGCTAATCTCATTGTTTATACAGTTGCTTATGCAGAGCATCACTTTTGTCTTAACTTTTTTATTCCATTTTGTGTGTCTGTTTACCCTTATGACCATGTCACCAAAGCGAAAGTTCACTGTAAATCCAGGAGAGCCTGCAGTGAAGAGAAAAGTGATTACAATGGAAACAAAAATAGAAATAAGTAAGCATTCGGAAGGAGGCCAGATGCCATCATTCCTTGAGAAAGCATTAGGCTTCAGTTGCTTGACTTTCAGAACAATTATAAAGTGAGAATAATGGAACACGTGAAAGGCAGTATTCCAATGAGAGCATCAACCATTACTAAGAAGCATAATGGATTACTTATTGAAATGGACAGGTTATTATTGATTACATTAGAGGATCAAAATAAGTATAACACTCCTATTAGCCTAGCATTGATGTGACATTAGGGTGAGAGTTTACAACCTTCAATATCTTTTTTTGGTAATTTCTCCTGTCTTCTATCTAAATGTTTTTTATGCATTTGTTTTTATGTTCTGTTTGTTTAAATTAAAAGAAAGAGCACAATAGTTTCTATAACTTTTTATTACAGTATAGGGGGATTATTATTATTACAGTATTATACTATATTATTATTACCATACATGAGCCACTATAGTATTGTTATTGTTATTATTATTAATACTATATATGCTCTGTTCATCAGGGATCTGAGTCACATACAAATCCTATCGAAATATGTTCTCAGGAATGTGTATCATCTGTAATCTGGGGATCATTTTCCTTGAAAATTGCTAAAAGAGTAAATTTTAAGACCTCTCACCACATAAAAAATGATAAGTATGTGAGGTAATACACATGCTAAATAGCTTGATGTAGCTATTTCATAATATGTACATATATCAAAACATTGCATTGTACACCATAAGTATTTTACTTGTCAAATACTTGTCAATTTAAAGAAAGAGGAATGAACAATAGTGATGAAGATCTGAATAAATGTTGTTGCTCTCTCCTGAAGATTTGGCTGAAGGAGGACCAACAGGGGCATTGAGAATATTAAAAAGTCCCAACACACTTAGAAAAAGACTGATTATTTTATAGCCATCTTAACAAATAACCTTCAAAACTGGTTTTAAATCTGTCTAATAAATCTATTTTATTTCCATAATCAGAATAATATTTAAACACAAGAACTAGTTTTAAACTTCTCTAATTAATCAACAGCTCAATTTAGGGAGCATAATTTTAAGAGCAGACAATCAGTGACAGCCTTATACTTTGAAAGTTAACTATTCAGCATTAGACTTACTCCTCTGAACACATCTTTAAGCCAATGTCGACCCACTCTTGCCTCTGTAACCAAGATAAAACATGCTTCCAAGGCTATCATAAACACATCTCATCCTCTCTGATCTATACAATCTGCCACAGCTTTTCCCTAAAACTTGATATAAGATCAGTCTTTGCTTTATATAGTGAGACTATGTCTATCATCATAGATATCCTTAAATATTACATTCCAAATCACATTAATAGCATTATCAGTTAATAGTTACTAAACTTCAGAAAATTTGCAAAAATTATGATTTGAATGTCTGAAAGCAAAGATCACTGATTTTTTATTTTAAAAAATCATTTTTATGGTTTATAACACAAAACATTATTTCCTATTTCTATAAGAGGATGTGTCATATTCAGATATTATTGAAGTAATCATTATGAAACATGTAAATTATTATTATCACCTTGGTCATGTAGATAAGTTCTCTTTTTCTCTTTTTCCCTCCTAGTCTTGCATTTTTTCCATTACTTAAAATACACTTTCTGTTATGAAGGAGTATTTCTCTTAAATATCTGTACATGAATAGATATCATTTTATTATATTTAATTAAATGTATCATATAATTTAATTATATAATAAATATAATTTATTATATTTAATTAAATAATATATTTAATTAAAATATTTTAACATGATTTCAGATAAAGTTGACCTATGACCACACATTCTTACAGAGGGAAGTAAAACACAGTGAAAATCAACCAGGGCAGAGAGAGTAGGAGGGTAGGGGAAAAATCCTACCTACTGGGTATTATGAACACTGTTTGGGTGATGGGTACACTGTAGCCAGACTCAAGCATTACAAAAGCAAAACATGTAACCTAAAACATTTGTACCCCCTTAATATTTTGAAATTTAAAAGCATATATATTAAATAAAACCAGAAAAATTCTGAAATAAAGAAATACCAAAGTAAGGTATATAAATTACTGTTAAAAAAATAGAGGCTTAGATTATTGCTTGATAAATCTCAGAGTAAAATTATCTTATTCCAGAACCAAAGTGTCTGCATTTATACCTGTTTATATTTAATAATTCTGTAACTAGAGCAACATTTAAACACATTTAATAATTAGTAAATTTATTCATTCAACAAACTCTATGTCTTGTAAAGTTTATGTATAATTTCCAGCATGCGAAAATCTTATATGAACAAGCCAGATTCTGGTTTCCAGAGCATTGCATTACTAGTGAAAAAATTTAGGTTTAGCTTTCTTGATGGTTGAGTAGGATTGTATACTTATGGCCTAGGGGTTTATGCGACGAAATCATAGCATTTGTGAAATTACAAGAATAATAAATTACTCAGTTTCGGTAATATAATAATAGCTGCTTAAAGCATTCTGAAAAAAATTATCAATATGTACTAAAATGTTTAGGAAAAGATCTTAAGCAGTTAGAACTTGAAATGGTTCTAGAAATGCACTTGGATTTGAACTGGTGAAGAAATACAGGTGAGTGTGCAAGCAAGAAACCCCATCCAGCAGGAGCTGTCATACTGCTCATGAAGGCTTGTTCTAAAATTGCACCATGTGAGATTCCCAAGCAGACAAACAGGACAGATCTCAAAGAGTCACTGCATCTTTGATGTTTCAGTGGCTCATTTCCATATGAACACGGTCACATCTTCTTTAAAGGTGAATTCCACTGTTGGATCACCTTTGTTAAGAGGAGCATTTTAAAAATACTTTAGTTCCTCCACAATGTCCCAGTCACCTTCATCCACTATTTTTTCAATAACATAGATTTTGAGGGAGCCAGAAAGGTGAGCAGCAAAAGGAAATATGTATCTCCCTGACTAGGAATGTGAAGCAGTGGCTTGATCCTCTAGCTCCTTCTTATGACATCAAACAATATATTATACATTTTACCCAAATTCTATTTTTACCTTATTTTCTCCTTCAACCAAAATTCTTCAAAGCAGATTTAATGTCATTTTCCTTTTTCTCATTCTGGACATAATTTTGATCTAACCAATTTATGATCTACTTTTATTCCTTCAAGTTACATAACATATCAGGCTGTATGAGTCATGACAAGACTGTTCAAGGCTTCCTGCCATTGCTTCTTTTGCTTTTACTTGATTCTATATTTTTCTATAAATATTTTGTAAGTTCCATTGGATTTCAAACATCAACTCTTTACAGAGTGGGGAATTCCTGTGAGAGGGAGATTGTCTGCCAACGGTGCTTGCTTGTATCTAACACCCCTGGGCTAGCCAGACAACAATGACTGCTTCTGCTATTTAAAATGCAAGTCACCTCTCCACCCCTCACCACCCTTCAGTACTTCAGTAGGAAGTATCCCCAGATTGCCTCTGTCCTTACCCGGAGGAACTGACCTATATATATGCTTTGAAAAACATATTCAGGGTTCATATATTATTAAAAAGTAAACATAATAAATCATTTAACCATGCAATTTCTAAGCTACTGATTGTTCATAGAGTTTATTTGTATACAAGCCTCTAAAAATTGAGAAGAAGAAAAAGATAAAACTCTTCACTGTAAAAGTTGCAGAAGGTAAATTATATTAATAACTTTGGAATAAAAATGTGTGTAATTTTTTTCTACCATGATTGCTACCATGATTGCTACTATGAATTTCAATTGCAATATAGCCTATGAATAATATTAAGGTAATACCTCATAGATTTCATTATTAGGCCTCTGATACTAGGTAAATCTTAAAGATATTTAGTATTGATGTTCACACTTTTGCAGTATTGGTTAAACAATACTTCGAATGCCTTAGTAACTTATGGAACCCTCTTTCCTTTATTTCTCTTTTAACTGTCATGGAATCTGCGTGTGCATGTGTGTGTGTGTTGATAATTTAACTTTTTTAAAAAGAGGGACTACATTCACTGAATTTTAGTGAGAACACAGCTTGTAAATAGCAAAACTGAGAATAATTCATATTCTGCCATTAGTCCCAATGCTCAGCCACATAGGTCTTTTTATCAGAAATAGTAACTATAAAAAATAAGAGTTCTGGATGGTTTCCTTAAGAGATCATGAATTTTAAAAAAAAATGTATTTCCCGAAGGAAAGAAAGGAACATATCGATGGCAAGAAACAAGTAAAGAAAATTGTTCACCAAACAATTTAACATGAGGAAAAAAATCAGCAACAATACAATTTATAAAAATTAAGTGAGGAAAAAAACAATTAGAAAACTATTTGTATCCATGAATTAGAAAGCTAGTTTTTTTTTCTTTCTTCAATTGGATGTTGTGAAATGAAACATCCATTTGTAATAATGATAAAAAACCTATAAAATCCTTAGAAATGCATTTATCAGAAAGGCACAATAACCAACACCTAGAAAATAATATTTGGGCAGATCATGAAGGATGATAAGAATAAATAGAAATATAGAAAATGTCCCTAAAAGCAATGATCAAATATAGCAATAAAGAAAGGAAGCATAACATATATCTAAAATTACCTTAAAGAAAAATTAAGACAACAATGGAAATTATCACTATAGCACATGTGTTCAGAAAAACTAGAGAGAGTTTCAGATTGGAGAGATTTTTGAAAGCTGGGGGTATTTGAAGAAGTATGAATTTTTTTGAAAATGATTCATTTCTAGTTGTACATTAGTCCAGTGTATCATATATTGCTTTGAAAACAATAATATTTAACAATTATTTAAACATAAAGGAAAAAAAGTGATTTTGTCTATGGTATATTTCCATCCCTGTGTCTTCTTTTATTGTTCATTTGCTTATTTTGTTGTTTGATTCTTCTCTTCTTTTAAATATTCAGTACACCCCAGGTTCTAAACTCATTTATATTACTGAGTTTAAGCTTAAGAGTTTCCCCCATATAGCAGTTATTTAAATTTTAAAAGAAGGCAATTATAGTATATAGTACTTTAAAAATAGAAATTTTGTATCTTAGTGTTGGTATAACAATATTTCTAAGATCAAAGAATCCTTATTGGCACCCCCCAAATGAATCACTAGATTACTGGACCTCTCTACAGTAATCCAATCCTTGATATCTGAATCACAATCCCCTTGACATTCTTGTGACAAACAACTTTAGATTTGATTTGTAGCGTTATTTCAGTCACCATGCAAAAATAAACTTGTTAATGTTAACGGTTGAGGTTAAGGTTAGAGCTGAATCTGCAGTCTCAGCCAACCCCTTGAAACTGTGAATAATTTTGCCTCAACGTTGAGTGCTATAATACCCTATTGTTTTTTTGAAGGAAGGAAAAAAATGTAAGAGGTTGTTCTGCTTTGCTATACAAACCTTACTTCTGTGGAACACAGCTGGTGGTCTCTGAAGGAGTGAGTGCTTTCATGGGGCTTGCTTAGTGGGATATTGGCATTGTGCTGCCAGGCTGAACTCAGCTGAGGTCTAGAAAAGATCAACAGGAAGTTTAATACTGCTGTACTTGAAAGGTGTTACCTTATGGCTCCAGGAACATTTGTCAAGAGAAACATTCTATCAAAAATTAACTTAGAGGCTTATTTATTGGAAAGACTACCAGCATTTATGTCTTAAATGGTTTAGATTGAGAAAATCTGAGAAAAGTACATACGTTGCCAGCTTTTCTTATTTTGAAACTATTCTGGTGAACTCATCATTAACTTTGAATATAATTTTTTTGGCTTTACATCTACTAAATTAAAATAAATATAAAAAGAAAATAAAGCTTTTAAATGGAAATAAGTATGTACATATACATATACATATATATATATAACCTAAATTTAAAAAACACACATACTCATTAACCTTAGCCTGACTTCCTTTTGTTATATAACCATCTTACTTAATTTTTATGTATATATCACTTGATTATTTCATTTTTCACTGAGATGTGACTCACATAAAATCAGCCATTTCATATAGAATAATTCAGTGAAATTTAGTACATTCAATAAATAATTATATCACCTCTATCTAATACCTAAGTATTTTCATTACTGCAAAAGTAAACCCTGTACTCATTAACCAGTTACCACCCATTCTATTTTCCCTCAAGCCCTGGCAATCACCAGTCTGTTTCCTGTCTCTTTACGTTTACCTATGTTGGATATTAGTATAAATTAAATCATTTGGTATGAACTTTTATGTCTAGCTTCTTAGCATTATGTTTTCAGGCTTCATTTGTGTTTTAACATGTATCAGTGCTTCATTCCTTTTATGGCTGCATATGTATTCCCATTTGTTTATCCATTCAGCTGTTGATGGACATCTCAGTTTTTTCCACTTTTTGGCTATTGTGAATAAAACTGCTATGAATATTGGTATACAAATATCTGTTTTTGTCTCTTATGATTAGAATTGCTTGTTCATATGATAATTTTATGTGTAATTTTTTTAGGAACCTCTGAACTGTTTTCCATAGCAATTGAACCGTTTTACATATTTACAAACAAAGCTTAATTATTCCAATTTCTCTACATGCTTGCCAACACTTGTTATTTTCCATTTTTTTATTATTACTATTCTACTGGAAATGAAATGGTATCTTATTGTGGTTTTGATTTGTATTTCTCTAATGACTAGTAATGTTGACCACCTTTTCATGTGCTTGTTGGCAATATGTATATTTTCTTTAAAGAAATATCCGGTCAAGTCTTTTGCCCATCTTTATATTGGGTGGTTTGTCTTTTTGCTGTTGAATTGCAAGCATATGTTATACATTCTATATACTAGGAACATATTAATATTTTCATTAATATTCAATTTTTTAGCTGATCGCTTCAATTGCAAACCTATCATTTGTATTTTAGTTATTTTGATATTGTATTTTCTGTTTCTCTTATGTGAATTATTTCATTATACATATATTATTAATATAAGTCTACATGCTTTGGTATGGAATTTGACATAATTTGTATGGGACTTAACTTACATAAGAATCTCCCAACTATGAAGAGATTATGTTTGCTATTCCCAGTTTAAAAGAACATACTAATAATCTCCTAGGCATTTTTTTTCAGCTATTGTACCACGAAGATTTTCTTTACAGTGGCTGTTAACTCATGCAGTGCCTCTGCAACATGCTTTGTAATAGCAAATTGTCTATATATAATTTTTTGTAAATTATACGAGATCAAATTTTCCCTATTATTTCTCAATCAAATTGTGTTAAATATTATTATTATATAATACATGGTTTATCATTATAAACAGACAATTTACTTACTCGCTCTTTAGTAAAATCATTATATGCAAAATTAACCCTTAATTAATGATTTATTTATAATCTCAATATTTATAATCTCAAATTTATAATTTCTTTTTTTGTGTGTGTATGTGCTTTATTTGAAAGGTTACATTTTATTTATTTATTTATTTATTTTATTTCATCATATTATGGATGTACAAATATTGTTAGGGTTACAAATATTGCCCCTGCCCCCCTATCCTCCCCCGATGTGTCCAATCCCCTGGTGGTGTGCATCACACACTTTATGGGAGCATACACCCCTTTCCTCCTCCCCCCTACCACCTGCCCACCACTCAATAAAAAGTGTTTTTTTTTTGACATTTTGGTTACATTGTACATCTTTGCCTCTCCCTAAGAAGGGTTAGAGTTAATGCCTTTCCCCTCCAAAATACTTGCCACCTCCCTAAGATTGGGTCCCCCCCCCCGAATCCCTGGTGAGCATTGCCACCATTTGAAAACCATAGTTTTAATCAGTCAGTACCAATTTGATGGCGAGTAGATGTGTAGCTCATTTTCCATGTCTTGTGTCGCCTCACTTTGGATAACGGGCTTAAGCTTAATCCAGGATAGCATAAATGGTGCTAGCTCACCATCATTTCTTAGGATTGAGTAATATTCCATTGTGAGGATATACCACATTTTAATTATCCAGTCATGAATTGATGGGCTCTTGGGTTGTTTCCATGACCGTGCAATAGTGAATTGTGCTTCTATAAACATTCGTGTGCGGATGTCTTTATAATAGAATGTCTTATGCTCTTTTGGTGCCCAAACAATGCTATTGCAGGGTCAAATGGTATTTCTATTTCTAGCTGCTTGAGATATCTCCAAATTCTTTTCCACAAAGGTTGCACTAATTTGCAGTCCCACTAGCAGTGTAGTAATGTTCCTGTCTCTCCGCATCCTCGCCAGCATTTGTTGTTTTGGGATTTCTTGATATAGGCCATTCTTACTGGGGTTAGGTGGTATCTCATTGTTGTTTTGATTTGCATTTCTCTAATAATTAGAGAAGTTGAGCATTTCTTTATATGTTTGCATGCCATTATTCTGTCTTCTTTGGAGAAGTTTCTTTTCATTTCTGTAGCCCATTTCTTGATGGGATTGTTTGATTTTTTTCTTGTTAATTCTTTTAAGTTCTAGATAGATTCTTGTTATTAGACCTTTATCAGAGGTGTAGATAGCAAATATTTTCTCCCACTCTATGGGTTGTCTATTTGCTCTAATGATGGTTTCCTTGGCTGTGCAGAAACTTTTTAATTTGATCAGATCCCATTTGTTTATTTTTGATGCTGCAGTGATTGCCTTGGGGGTCTTCCTCCAAAATTCTTTGCCTAGGCCAATGTCTGATAGGGTTTTGCCAACAATACCAGAGATGAAACCATCAGTATATGGTAATCTAATCTTTGATAAAGCTGACAAAAATATACATTGGAGAAAAGAATCTCTCTTCAATAAATGGTTCTGGGAAAACTCAAATTTATAATTTCAATATTAATCTCAATATCTACACATGTATATCAGAAATATTCCCAGAAAGCGATTTTCTCCAACACACATCTCCTATAGAGTGTTACTTAATTTTACCTCCTCTTTCTGCATTTTTATTGACATTCCTGGTGAAAGAAATCTAAATTTTTGTATAGGTCTTATTTTAACAAAATATAATTTGGAGAATTTCCAAAGTACAGAAAGGCTGTCAGGTCAACCACATTATAGTTATACTTTATTTTATATATTTTTAAAGGATGCACAAATTTGATTTTATTTACTAGATTACCTGCCCATTTACTAGATGGGCAGGTAAATATAATATTTTACCAAATCAATTAATCATGAAATGTGAAAGCTGTGTTTACTTCACTTATATTAAATATCCTGGTATGCATTTCTCCAACAATCTTTTTATTTTAACTCCTGCTTCAATTTTTTAGATAATTAATGACATTTTTCTCTAAGATTTCCCATAAGGATGTATAACTATTACTACTACTATAAAGTTTGTTGAATTTTATTATAAAAATTATATGACACTTCCAAGACTGTGAATTGTGAAAAATTAGAAAAATAATCAGTTACTTCTTTAATTTGAGTCATTATAGATGTTTTTAAAAGAACTTTAACAATTTTGTCTCTTGTTATTTATCTTTGTATAAATATATCAAGTCATAGTTGATATAGATTTGCAGTAACAGTAGGTTGATTGTTCTAAAATGTCCAGGGCTAATAACTTTGGGAATAAATCTATAAGTCTGATAGAATAAAAAAGACATTTGTAGAACTTCTCAAAGACTTGCATAATATATTTGACAGATATTTTATTATTCATTTCACTCTTCTATTCATTCAGCTATCCATCCAACAATCATTATTTTGCTACAAACATGTATTATATTTTCACTGATAAAAAATTAAATAGATAATGGAAAACCTAATTCCTAAACAGAAGAACAAATATGGACACATCATATTACCCTACTTCAAATTTTACTACAAGACAATAGTAACAAAAACATGGTACTGGTATAAAACTGGAAATATATATCTAAGAAAAATAATAGCAAACCCAGAAATAAATCCAAATACCTACAACCAACTGATTTTCAAAAAAGCACACAAAAACATTCACTGGGGAAAGTACACCCTATTCAACAAATGGTGCTGGAAAAATTGGATAGAAGCATGCTTCAGAATGAAACTGGATTCCTATTTCTCACCATATACAAAAAATTAACTCAAAATGGATCAAAGACTTAAATGCAATACCTAAAACCAAAAAATTCTAGAATAAAACCTAAAAAAAACAAAACAAAAAAAAACTCTTCTGGATATTGGCTTAGGCAAAAAATTTATGACAAAGACCTCAAAAGCAAATGTAACAAAAACAAAAATAGACAAATGGGACTTAATTAAACTAAAGTGCTTCTGCATAGCAAAAGAAATAATCAATGGCATAAATAAGCAACCTACATATTGGAAAAAATATTTACAAACTATGCATCCAACAGAGGACTAATATCCAGAATCTATAAGGAATTCAAACAAATCAGCAAGAAAAAAAATAAACCATCCCATTAAACAGTGGGCAAATAACAATAACAGATAATTTCAAAAGAAGATATCCAAATGCCAACAAAAATATGAAAAAATGCTCAGCATTGCTAATCATCAGGAAAATGCATATTAACATCATAATAAGATATCAACTTACCCCTGTCAGAATGGCCATAACTAAAAAGTCAAAAACTATAAATGTTGGCATGGATGTGGTTAAAAGGGGATGCTTACACTCTGTTGGTGAGAATGTCAATTAATACAACCTCTATGGAAAACAGTATGGAGATTTCTCAAAGAACTAAAAGTAGATCTACCATGTTTCCAGCAATCCCAATAGTGGGCATCTAACCCAAAGAAAAAGAAATCATTATATCAAAAAGACATTTGAAATCATCTGTTTATTGTAGCACATTCACAATTGCAGCGATATGGAATCAAGCTAAGTGCCCAATAATCAAGGAGTGGATAAAAAATGTGGTATACATACAGCATGAAATACTACTCAGCCATAAAATGAATGAAATAATATCTTTTACAACAATTTTGATGGAACTAGAGGTCATTATCTTAAGTGAAGTACCTCAATAGCAGAAAACCAAACACTGCATGTTCTCACTTATAAGTAGAAGCTAAGCTAAGGGTTTCAGGGGCATACAGAGTGGTACAATGGACACTGGAATCTCAGAGGAAGAATGTGTGGGAGGGGACAAGGGAACAAATTCATCTATCGGGTGCAATGTACATTATTCAGGTGATGGGTACACTAAAAACCTGAACATCACTACTATACAATTAATCCATTTAACAACAACAAAAAAAAATGTATCTCTAAATCTAGCAAATTAAAAAAAAAAAGTATTCTCATGCTTATAGAAATAAAAAAAGTTTATGATCAGGTTCAGACTCAGACATGTTTGAAAAAAACAAAATATATAAACTGAATTGTACAGGAGAATCAAATACATAATAGGCCACATCAGTGGACATGACTTCATGTGATTACCACAATCCTGCTACTTGCTGTTCTATCCAACATTCTCAACATAATTCTAAGGCCCAGATACCCAATACGCAGAGAAAAGTAAGTGTGTGAGATCCCAATTAATGAGTACAGAAAAATGAAGTTTTATAGACTCATTCAGGGTGGTGGTGAAGGTTTTCTGAAACTGAACAATCAAGAGTGAGAATGGTATTGGATAAAGAAAGCTTTTGAAGAAGAGATTCATCAGGGTTGAAAAAGATATAATGCATGTTAGCCATTAATAAATATTAAACCTAGAGTTTTATCCAATAAATAGTTATATTGCCATTCACTTCTGAATAAGTAAAAGTTATTTGAAAGTTATAGCATTCATGTTATTATTATTCATAGTACTCTTTTTACTTATATTTTTAGGTTAAATGGAAATTCAAGGAACTTTCCAAGAACTTTTCTGGATAAACAGGTTCTGTGTTTGTGTGCTCAATATATGGCTTTTACAATTCACTCTCAAACACAGAGGCAAAAGGCAATTGCCTTCAGTGTGCCTTTTCTTTGAGCACAGTTTTGATTTGCACACTGTCCATGCATTTTTGCTTCACCAGGTGTAGTCTCCTGATAAGTATGTTCTGTTCTTTGCAGAAATTCACATCGCTGACCTTGCAGTCTTCTGCTATGGAAGGGCTGCCACTGGCAGCTGCAGATTAATACCAGCTCAAATCTTGTTGTTTTTGATTAAGGTCTTGAGGTTAGAAAAATGTAATTTGTACCCCACAAGGTAGTATAAAAAGAACATGACAGCAATTAATCCTTGTTTTTTCTGATGACAATGATAAAACACTCCGGATTGCCTCCAATATCTTTGTTAATATTCCAAAAATCAAATTTACTCTCTCTTGTGTTTATTTATAGGTAAGTATTTTTCATAACCTTAAAGTGTTTAATGTAAAACTTTATTAAGCATTTTTAAAAATTAGGAACATGTCAATATTATTATCAGAGGAATAATTTGTAAAACCTTAAATAATGATTTGAAATATATTTTTAATAAATTATAAACCTCCTATACATATACATAAAAAATGATAAATATATTTTGCTGATCCATTATGTATTACACATTTGGTAGCTTCAAACATTTCTAATGAAGAGTACATCAATCTCATAGAGTAAAGCAATTAGTATCCCTAATTTAGACTTAATCATTTTACCTAAAATTCAAACTTATTATGTTTATATTTTTTACACCTCATTTACCTATATTGATCTCATGTCTCGCCAGGTTAGTTTGAATGTACATTATCTAAACTTCATTAATTTATCTAAAAGGCACTGAATGCTTTTCTATGGCCTCTGCATGAATTATGGGTATTAAAAGAATGAAATATCTCAATTTTCTCTAAACTACCTATGTGGTCTAATCAAACTCAATAACACATGCATTGAAAAAATTAGTACAAGTATTGGGGAAAAAAGGCCAAAGAAGTAAGCAGCACCAAGGGTAACATCCACTAATAATCATACTCTTGGCAAGATATGAATATTCTTGTGACATGATGAGGGAATTCCCTTTGGATACATGTGCCTGATGAAATCTCTAGTAATTGGGTTGTTGGGAAAATATGATTGAGGAATTAATGAAATGTGGCTCATAAGATCATTATTCTATTGTATAACCCGATATTAAAGACAGAAACAGGAGTTTGCAGGGTTTTACCCTGAAGGAAACTGTGGACTCATGGTTCACTTATTAGAGGCTGCTATCATGGGAGAGCTCTCAAATCTCCTGTAGGGATGTTTTCCAGGAAGGCTTCCCAATATCTCAAAATCTGTGAGCTTCCCTGTGTCTTGACAGACAAGACAAGGCAAATATGGCCCACAGGATGGGAGCTGGAGACAATGAGTGCACTTTGCCCAGAGGTGCGCCCCACTGGTTATAAACAACCTGTTTTATAGGGATGTCTTTCCTGCTCTCTTCTGTCTGTCTACCTTTAAGTCTGCCATAACTAATCAAAGAAATATAGAGTCACTATACCTCTTTTGTTATACATTTGTTAATTGACAACTACCTCTTAGAATTTAGAAGTTAGCCCCTGAAAGACTTTGTACCTATTTGTTCACCTAGATAGATTAGAAGCCCCTTGAGAGGACTTTTGACCCTAACCCACTACCTGTATCCACTAGCAACTGCATTACCTGATATGCAAATATGATACCCTGACAACTGGTAATTGATGTCTATGATTATAAAAACCTATATGAATCTAACCATATTGTCGGCATTTATGGAGATATGCCATTCTCCTAGGTACCCCTGCTGTGTTCTATCTGATCTTTATATATATATATATATATATATATAAAACTATAACCTATACCTTAGTCTCTGTGTATTCTTTTATTTCTCTCTGTTGCCTATCAATTTCCTTATCCTCTGTGGCGACCCCTATCTTAGGCACTTGGCCCTGTGGGGAGAAGCAGCTGATCTCCTCTCTGGCCTGCCTCAACTCTCACTCCTCAGTTGGTCATAAATTTCTTGTGGTGGTTGACCATCAAAGTTCTTGTACTAAAGAAAGTGAAAGAGTTCATTTTGAATGTCAGAGTGCTTGACAGAAAGGAAGGATTTCACTAACGACAATAGTTCCAACACATGACAGGAGCCCTGTCATTTTATTACTTTTGTGTTTTTTAATTTTTTTTAATTTTAGCATATTATGGGGGTACACGTGTTAAGGTTATATATATTGCCAATGCCCCCCTCCCCCCTCAAGTAAGAGCTTCAAGCATGTCCATCCCCCAAACATTGCACCTCTTACTCATTGTGGTTGTATATACCCATCCCCTCCTCCCCCCTCCCACCCTCCCGACACCTGATAAATGTT
Source organism: Microcebus murinus (assembly GCF_040939455.1). Taxonomy (NCBI): domain Eukaryota; kingdom Metazoa; phylum Chordata; class Mammalia; order Primates; family Cheirogaleidae; genus Microcebus; species Microcebus murinus. Next base: position 62,673,381 of record NC_134114.1, read on the forward strand.
ACTCCTATATGTCCACTTAGGTGTTGATCTGTTAATACTAATTTGCTGGTGAGTACATGTGGTGCTGGTTTTTCCATTCTTGAGATACTTCACTTAGTAGAATGGGTTCCAGCTGTATCCAGGAATATACAAGAGGTGCTATATCACCATTGTTTCTTAAAGCTGAGTAGTATTCCATGGTATACATATACCACATTTCATTAAGCCACTCTTGAATTGATGGGCACTTGGGTTGTTTCCATAGCTTTGCAATTGTGAATTGTGCTGCTATAAACATTCGAGTGCAGGTGTCTTTTTCATAAAGTGACTTTTGATCTTTTGGGTAAATACCCAGTAGTGGAATTGCTGGATCAAATGGTAGAACTATTTGTATTGCTTTGAGGTATCTCCATATTGCTTTCCACAGAGGTTGAACTAGTTTGCAGTCCCACCAGCAGTGTAGGAGTGTTCCTCTCTCTCTGCATCCAGGCCAGCATTTGTTGTTTGGGGACTTTTTGATAAAGGCCATTCTCACTGGCGTTAAGTGATATCTCATTGTGGTTTTGATTTGCATTTCCCTGATGATTAGAGATGTTGAACATTTTTTCATGTTTGTTGGCCATTATTCTGTCTTCTTTTGAGAAGTTTCTGTTCATGTCCTTTGCCCATTTTTGATAGCGTTTTATTACCTTTGAATCACATTATTTGCATTCTTCCATTTCCCCCACAATTACTGCATCATAAGTGAAATATAATCACCACTAACTTATTAAGGTCTAAGACCTGCTTAGAAAAATTAAAGATTATTATTAGTTGAACATATTTAACTTGCTTTGAGAACTATGATTTAAAACATAGAAGAAAACCTCAGATATGAAGGAGGATCCAGTCTTAGCTAAAACTAGGAATTAAAATATCCTTGTAGCCTAGTGTTCTTGATAAACATATGAGTATTTCTTCTCTTATGTCATAATATTTTCAATTCATAAACTAATTACTATAAACCGGATTGTGCCTCTGCAAAATTAATATGTTGAAACTCTAATCCCAAATGTGATAGTATTTGGTGTTGGGGTCCTTAGGAGGTAATTAGGGGTAGATGAGGTCATGGAGTAGTGCCTTCATGGTGGAATTCGTGGTTTTATAAGATGAGGAAGGGAAAGATCACTCTCTTGCTCTTTCTGTCATGTGAGAACACAACAAGAAGGCAGCCATCTGAAAGCCAGGAAGAGAGCCCTCACCAAGAATAAATTGGGAGGCACCTTGATCTTGGACTTCTAGTGTCCAGAACTGTGAGAAATAAATACGTATTATTTAAGCTATCTAGTATTTTGTTCTAATAGCCAGAGCAGAATAACACATTAATCAATATTGCTCCCCTTCCTTATATTCTAAAAGGAAATAACCACAAACAAAACTTGTAGTAAATATTGCCAAACATGGCTATGGGTGTCATCTTAAGTAGGAGTCTTGAGTAGGAGAGATAAAAAAAAGTAGATATTTAAATATGGACATAATTTTTCTTGGGAATTTCTGAATTTAGAAGAGTTAACTCCATTAGTGTTAGAGAAAGTATCCATTCCCTTCCCTTTACAATCCTAAAGATTATTATTTTAATTATCTCTAATGCATATCAATGTAGACTAATGAAAAATTACTAGTGGTTGGCTTCATCAAAACTAATATCAAATAAATAATGTTATAATATAGGATATAAAAATTAAGTTTATTAATATAGGACCAACCAATGGGTGACAAATTTACAATCATACTTTTTAGTTGACTAGAAGCACTACCTTTGACTTTTCTGAAAATTTAGCAGTCACATCTCTGCTTTATCTTTAGGTCATGATATTCTGAGAGTAGCCTAGATTTGATTGTTAATCAAGAATCTTTCTTTTTAACTTTAGCTTCATTTGCCCTCTTGAGAGCCTGGAATCTTCAAAAACAGCAAATCATGGCTCTTTCATTTTAGCAGTACTTGCTTTACATTATCTCTTTTCTGTAATAATTTATTCTAAACAGCAAGTAGAAATCAAGGCAAAGGAAATCTTTTGAGTTAATTACTCAGTTCAATTAAGCATTTTCTACCTTGTACATGACTTCAGTCAATAGTAGCAATAAAATAAATAACAAATACATAATTCTACAGTAATAGTAATAGATCTTAATTGCTGTATACCTTACATACAGAGAAATATTATGATACTAGTATGTCATTCACTGAGTTTTGGATAGCATATTTCAAGAGCAGAACATTTCCATAATTCTAAAAAATTTTTCATGCCCTCTCTTCCCAGCCAATATCCTCCACCTCTGCCCTTCTCCATGACAAATATGATTTCTAAGATCACAAGCTAGTTATGTTCATTCCAGTATTTTATATAAATGTAATCATAATGTATTTACTTTTCTATATGATCACTTTTTTCAACTAGCATAATATTTTTGAGAGTTGTCTATGTTGTTACATGTATCACTAGTTTTTTTTTCCATTTTATTGCTGAGTAATATCAGATTACATGACTATACAGTAGCTTGTTATTTCTCTTGTTGATGGGCAATTGATGGATTTTTTTCTACTTTTTGAGACCACGATTAAAGCCTCCATAAATATTCTTTTTCTAGAAGTATATTTTAATTTTTCTTCAATCAATATCTAAGAGAAGAAATGTAGAGTTATAAGGTTTATGTATGCCTAACTTAAAAAGAAAACCTGCCGAGTTTTCCAAATGGTTATATCATTTTACATTCCCACCAGCAATGTGTAAGAGTCCTGTTTGTTTCTCTCAATTGCTAGTACTTGATATTAACAGTCTTAATTTTAGCCATTCTAATACTTATGTATTAGTATTTCACTGTGGTTTGATTTCTCATTTGCTTAATGATTAATGATGTTTGAATATTTCTCCATTTATTTGACATTCACATATTTTCCTTTTTAAGTCTGTAAATCTATTACCTATTTATTTTGTTTGCCTTTTATAATGTGTTGCAGGAATTCTTTATAAATTTTATAAAGAAGTTTTTTTCTTAGATATGTGTTGGAAGTATTTTATTCAAGTCTATGAATTACCCATTTATTTTCTTAATGATGATTCCTAAAGAACAAAAATTTTAAATTTTTAATAATTCTTTTTAAATTCACATCTGATAAGGGGCTGATAACTAGAATCTACTTAGAACTCATGAAAAACAGCAAGAAAAAATCAAACAACCCTATCAAGAAGTGGGAAAAGGACATGAACAGAAATTTATCAAAAGAAAACAGTAGAATGGCCAACAAACATATGAAAAAATGCTCAACATCTCTAATCATCAGGGAAATGCAAATCAAAACCACAATGAGATATCACTTAACCCTAGTGAGAATGGCCTTTATCAAAAAATCTCCAAACAATAAATGCTGGCGTGGTTGCGGAGAGAGAGGAACACTCCTACACTGCTGGTGGGACTGCAAACTAGTTCAACCTCTGTGGAAAGCAATATGGAGATACCTTAAAGCGATACAACTGAATCTACCATTTGATCCAGCAATCCCATTGCTGGGCATCTACCCAAATGATCCAGTGACACTCTACAAAAAAGACACCTGCACTCGAATGTTTATAGCAGCACAATTCATAATTGCAAGGCTGTGGAAACAGCCCAAGTGCCCATCAATCCAAGAATGGATTAATAAAATGTGGTATATGTATACCATGGAGTACTATTCAGCTCTAAGAAACAATGGTGACATAGCACATCTTATATTTTCCTGGTTAGAGCTGGAACCCATACTACTAAGTGAAGTATCCCAAGAATGGAAAAACAAGCACCAGATATATTCTCCAGCAAACTGGTATTAACTGAGTAGCACCTAAGTGGACACATAGATGCTACAGTAATAGGGTATTGGGCAGGTGGGAGGGGGGAGGGGGGCGGGTATATACATGCATAATGAGTGAGATGTGCACCATCTGGGGGATGGTCATGATGGAGACTCAGACTTTTGGGGGGAGGGGGGGAAATGGGCATTTATTGAAACCTTAAAATCTGTACCCCCATAATATGCCAAAATAAAAAAAATAATTAAAAAAAAAAAAAGTCCCCAAACAATAAATGCTGGCATGGATGCGGAGAGATAGGAACACTCCTACACTGCTGGTGGGACTGCAAACTAGTTCAACCTCTTTGGAAAGCAATATGGAGATACCATAAAGCGATACAAGTGGATCTACCATTTGATCCAGCAATCCCATTACTGGGCATCTACCCAAAAGATCCAATGACACTCTACAAAAAGACACCTGCACTCAAATGTTCATAGCGGTACAATTTATAATTGCAAAGCTGTGGAAACAAGTGCCTATCAATCCATGAGTGGATTAATAAAATGTGGTATATGTATACCATGGAGTACTATTCAGCTCTAAGAAACAACGATGATATAGCACACCTTGTATTTTCCTGGTTAGAGCTGGAACCCATACTACTAAGTGAAGTATCCCAAGAATGGAAAAACAAGCACCACATATACTCACCAGCAAACCGGTATTAACTGAGCAGCACCTAAGTGGACACATAGGAACTACAGTAATTGGGTATTGGGCAGGTGGGAGGGAGGCGGGTATATACATACATAATGAGTGAGATGTGCACCGTCTGGGGGATGGTCACACTGGAAGGCCAGACTTGTGGAGGGAGGGGGAAAAAGGGCATTTTTTGAAACCTTAAAATTTGTAACCCATAATATGCTGAAATAAAAAAAAAAAGAAATTCACATGCTCCCTCTCTAATCTAAGAAAGTTTTGCCTGAACCAAGATTGCAAAGATATTCTATATTTTCTTCTAATGATATCTTTTGTTCTTTATTTTATATTTTAAATGTATGTCTGTTATCAATCTTATTCAATTTTTTATTGATACTTAATAATTATACATAGTTATAAGGTACATGTGATATTTTGATATATGCATACAATGCATAATGATCAAATCAGGGTAATAGGGCTGTCCATTACCTCAAGCATTCATCATTTCTTATGCTGGGAAAATTCCAAATATTTTCTTCTGACTATTTTAAAGTCTAAAATAAATTCTTGTGGGGTTTTTTTATGTAGTGTGACATAGGGCTAATTTTTGTCCCCTATATATACATACAGTTATTCCAGCATAATTATTTGAAAATATAATTATTTTCTCATTGAACAAATGACATATTATATACATATCATATTAGTGGGCTCTTAATTCAGTTGTATTGATTTATTTTTACATTCTTTTGCAAATATCACACTGTCTAGATTACTGTAGCCTTAGAGTAAGAATTAAAATCTGGTAGATTAAGCCTACACTTTGTTCTTTTCATTCGAGAATATTTGAGCTATTATTAGCTTTTTGCCTTTACAAATAAGTATTTTAATCTTGTGATTTTTTTCTATATGTAGACTGATAATATTTTCATTAGGATTGCATTGTACATATAGATCAGTTTGGGGAAAGAATTATATCTTAACAATATTGAGTCTTTAATTCTGCAAATTTTCTCAATGTTTTGTTTACAAGAAAAAAATTTTGCATATATTTTACTGCATTTGGCCTTAAGTGATGATTTTGGTTATATGTAAATCATTTTTTAATTTTTGAAAATTTTGTGAATAATATTTGTAATTATATGACTGCAGTATTCATAATAACCACAAACATAATGCAAATAACATTTGATCAACAGTTGAATGAGTAAACAAATCACATTATTGAATGCTATAGCAGAAACAAAAATTTAACTATACCTTTATGAATCAGAATACTGATTAATCTAAGACAAAGGGATAGAAATGGGGGGAAAAAGGTGGGTTCTGGCACTCAATGTTCACTTTATTAATTTGAGTGTTGGTTACATGGATGTGCACGGTTGATAAAAATTTATTGGGAGCTCTCTGTATAGTCATAATATATAGACTCATTTGTATGTGTATTATACTTAAATAATTTGTACATAATAGGCTCTTGATTTATTTATATCAGTCCCTCCTCTTTATGTTTTCATGTCTATGTGCAAACAAATACGCTAGATTTTTTTCATATTAAAGAATTTTTTTTTTAATTTTTCTTCTCCCTTCTTTGAACAAAGAGTTGTCTTTATTTGTTATCTTTACCATTAGTAAGTCTTTAACCTACAGAAATCTGGTTTACAGCCATACCGTCGCAATGAAACTGCACCTGTTAAAGATTTCTAATATTTACTGTTTCAAAAATCCATGGTCACTTTCACTTCCCTACTTTCAGTTTAATTAATCTAAATATAGGAGAATTCCTATATTGGCTTCTATGACATCACTGGAAGCACCTGCTTAATCTCTTTTGCTGAGTTCTCATACTCAAACTTCAAAATGCTTGAGTAAAACCAGGTCCTCTTCTGTCTACTTTCTCTCTCTAGATAATTTCATGTGGATGTAACTATTATCCATAGGCAAATGAACTTTTTAATGCCTATCTCCAGTACAGTCTTCTGTTTTGAATTTCAGGCTGATATTATCAATGTCTTACTTGATATTTCTAATTTGTGTTCACATATATATACACATACAGACATGAACACACACATACTACACACACACATACACATACATATAAACATTTATATTCACACACATACATATGTATATTAATATATGTATGTATTTTTAAACTGGATTCAGCTACTCCAATCTATTACATTTACAATATTTTCTGTCTCATTAAATGGCATAATAACCATCATCAGTTTATTTAGCCAATATTCTAAAAAGCATAATGGTTTCCTCTTTTGTCTTAATTCTTGCAGATAACAATGGCATAGGTGATGATACAGAGTAAATTGTGTTGATACATTCTGTTATATCCTTTGAATGACCAATTAGCACTTTGTCAGTGATGACATTTATTTTGTTGATCCACCGTGACTCATTCAAAACTGATGCTAATATCACTCATGAATATTAGCATATTTATTTTAGCCTTTCACCTATGTTGTTCAATAATAATGAGTGAATAACAAAGAAAGGAGCAGAAGGGCAGAAAAACAATCATATTATTTTGTTCTCTTCCTTGGAACAAATGTCCAGATTCAGCATCACTCTTTCATAGCAACAAAATGATCTGAGATGATATCTTTTGCTGCTTTGTTCCATATAACCTTGAATTTACGGTAAACTAAATTGTATACATGTACACCACATGATCCAAGTATTTCTATGATATTCTGAATATTAAAACTATTGGTGAGATGTTTTAAGTCTTTTGTAATACCTTCAAAAGCACAATAGCTTAATGTATTACAATAATCAAGTCCTATATGTGCAGTCATATATATATATATATATATATATATATATATATATATAAAACTTATGCCATGAGAATGATAGTGTAGACATTTTTCTAAATCAAGACATGAACATTATATATCAGAAAGTCAGGCTAATAAAGACCAATCAAATCAACCAAGAACTAACGCAGAGGAATGTAAGACAATAATAGATGTTACTGAAGCACACAATAGCTGAGAACAACTTCATCAACAACAAAAAGCTCTTTTTGCCGTGGAATTCCATATTGACCCATTGCATATTGAGCCATTGCAGTGGGTCAATATTATGAGCATAAAAATAAATAACAAATACTTATTTATAGTTTAAGTTATAAAACATTCTCAAATATTTAATAGCAAAGAATATATATACACACATACATATTATGTGTTAAAATAATTTTTCACATTTTTTAAGATCATCTCAAGAATAGCATTATATTAAGGAAAAGTTTATTAATATGATAATATATCTTTTTTAATAAAAACAAGTATATGTTATTTTTGAAATTTAAAGGAAAGATACTTCTATGTAAAAACAGAAAATGACTGGAAGTACTCAGAAACAGATGTTAATTGGTATGAGCTGTGACTGAATTGGCAACAAGATGGGAAACATGAAGAGTTGATAAATAAAGACTGCTAGCAGATAAATAATGTGGTTCAGTAGGGGAGAAAATTAAATTAACCACTGAGAAGAAAAAGAAAGAAGTTTCTTCTTCATAGCTTTAAGCCTTATTGAAAAATCAATGAAAGCAGTATGTTGAACCTAGTGATTACATCCAAGCCCAATATGCATTAATTATTGTCTATCAAGGGATACAGAAATGGTGTGCTTGTGTGCCTTACTATGTTATCCTGGATGCTTAAAAAGTATATTACACTTTAGGATAGGGAAACAGTTTTTTAAATAAGAAATAAAGAGAAAGTCTAATTAATTTAGTTGCATAAAAAAAGAAAGCAACTTCTCTTTATGAGTAGATTTAGATTTAATTAAGTAAACCAGCAAATACAAGCCACAAATGTAGAAAGATGTTTGAAGTACAGATATGCAAGAAAGAATTACATCCAAAAAATATAAGGAAATTCTGCCAATCACTAAAAATGGCAAAGAAAAAAGTGGCACAGGATATAAACAAAAAAATTACAAAACAGGAAAGAAAAATGGCCAATAAATATATATTTCAAAATGTTAACCAATCTAGTATTTGAAAATCAAAATTAAAGCATTAATAAGACATTTATGATCCTTTGTATTTTATGTCCAAATCCGACATTACCTTATTTTGGTAAGAATGTGAAACAATAACACATACACATTGATGATAGAAGTTTAATTAGTGCAACCACCTTAAAAAGCAAGTAATTTGAAAATTTGTCTCTTCTACAGTCAAAAAATCTATTTATAAGCAAATACCATATAGATCCTTATCTCTAGAATATTAAGAATGTTTATAACACCCTGGTTTGTAATTAAAAACATATATAACATAATAACCCATAGTGACTAAAGTAACAGTGGTATATTCATATAAGAGAATATTAAATAGCAGTTAAAATGAATGCTCTAGGCATACACATACAAACATCAATAAATTTCTCAGATATAAAAATGTTTAAGCACTTGCAAAAGTACTCATATAACTTAGGGATAAATACATATGTAACAAATAGACAGAAATATATCATTAACATCAAATTGAGAATGTTGGTTTAAGTTTTATGTTTTACAAAGGGTTATATTAGATGGGTATATACTTATTATTTTTGACAAATGCCTTTGTTACTGAAACATTTCATAATACATTCAAAAATAAACTAACAAATTTCTGACACCTTATCAGAAAGAAACCAGTAATTCATCCATCTACTTGAACCATATAAGGTTCTTCCCACAGTGCTATTTATATAAACCTATTTTTTTAAAAAAATTTGTTGCATACAGATGAGAATATTGGAGTTTTGTCTTTTAACATTAACCATGATGTAGCTGCAGGTTCTTCATAAATCATATTTATCTGTGTGAGGACATTGTTTTATATTGTTTTTGTATACTTTATTTCATTTATTTCCATTCCAATCATTATTATTTCCTTTTTATTATTTGGGTTTGTTATGTTCTTCTTTTTTTAGTTTCGTATGTTGAAAGTTGAGGTTATTGATTCGAGATCTTACTTCCTTCAAGATATATGAATTTACAACTATATATTTCTCTCTATAAGACACTGTGCCATCTAGCTAAATTTACAGTTGTAAATTCACACATTGTGAAAGGGGTAAGATCTCAAATCAATAACTTAAATATTGTGTTTTGTTTATAATCATTTGAAAGTATTTTTAATATTTTCTTCTGATTTATTTTTGACTCATTTTAACTTTTTTAATTTTAATGAATTTCTACAGTTCTGAAAATTCATATTGCCAGGTTTTTTGCCAATGTTCTCATTAATTTTAAAGATTCGATTTTCAAAAGTTTGGAAATCAGTTTAGAAGTCTTTAGGATGATATAGTCTAAAAAAAACAAAGCATACTTTTGGAGGGGCATTCATTATAAATCATTATTTTTTCCTGAAAAGTTTGTGGCAGATTATTCAAAAGTTTTCAAGCTTTTGGGAGAGTTTTGTTTTGTATTGTTTTTGTAGTATTACTTCTCAAAACAGAATTATCCCTGTTTCATTTATCACCTTGTGCATCTGCTAAAAATATGAATATTTTACTTGAATGTCAGTTGATGTTATTAGTTCAATAGAGAAAGATAAAATTGTAGGAAAAAACTGAGCACGTTTATCATTTTCATATACTATGATAATATTACAATTTTTGAAAATATTAAGGTAATTTTAAGTCAAAAAGGCAAAAATGTTATTGATACATTTCATTTTAGAATTTAAAAACATTAAAACTAAAATACTACTCTTTACTCTTATCTATTGCTATCAGAAGAAAATTGTTTTGAGAATTACAAAGTTATTATCCATTTAATTACTACTTGAAAAATTAATAGTTCTAGTTGTTGCAAGTAAGAAGAGTCAAAACTGATATTAGTATTTGAAAATATATAAATATACATATGGTCTTAACTTTGATTTTACTGAGAAGTATATACTTTCAAGATCTAGTTAGTTTTAGTATTTAATATTAATTATTTTAAACATGATACTGCACACTTTACCAAAATACTTCCTAACATAGATTGACTGATTGATTCTGATTTTCTGGGTATTTTTTCTTATTTTACCAGATGGATTATATTGATGGTATTATATATTTTTGAGATATTTCAATTATGGACTATTCCACATCTATGAGACCTTGGAAATTACTTTTTCTCTGCCTTTATTTCTTTATCTGTAAAATCAGAAAAAATAATCACTGCTTTATGGGCTTATTCAGAGGATTAAAAATTATACCTAAATTGCTTATGAAAGTACATTAAGTGTAGAAAAATATAATAATTATTATTACCACTGGCAATCAACTACTTTCTAGCCTCTAATACATCTTCTTATGAAGATAGAACAGGACAAATCTTATTTCAGCACACAATTTGGTTTTCATAAGTTCAGAGTTATAAAAATTAGAATATTTCATATTAATCATTAAAAAATCCATAAACAGCAAACATGGTTTATCCATTCTAATATTCTTTTCTTGATTTTTTTTTTCAATCAGAAATCCATGTAACACTAAGTTGGACCCTGTTTACAGGGTTTTAAGTAATCCTACAAAGGCCAATGATTACTATGAAATGAAACCAGTGTACATATTCTGGAATAAATATTTATTCTGTATTAAAAATGAATCAATAACAAAATATATTTAATAATTAGTGAATTTTTTTATTTTAAATGTCATCAGCTTTAAACACCAAAGCAATTATAGGAAGAACTAGGATTGAGGTGAAAGGTGTTTGTCATGCCATCTTTGAAGAATATGTTGATAAATTTCAAAACTCATCTCTCTTACTACACAAACACTGATGAAAGTAACTCAGATTCAACATTGAGACATTGGTTCTGAGACCAACTATGCTTATATTGTATGCCTGGTTTTCATAAAAAAAATAAATTGTATTTGTTATCACTTTAAAATATCTATAAGATATATGCAACATAAGTAAAACTACTTAAAAACATAACAAATGATAGTAATTGCAGATTAGGTAATTCTGCACTTTCTATTGCTAACAATTAGATAAAATGTACAATATTTTTAAAATTTCTTTGAAGGCACAGAGAGCTAAAAATGTGGAGAAGGAAATGAGAGAGATAAGCCTTATGTTTAAGGCCACTTTTATCCTGAGAGATTACAGTAATTTCAAAGGAGGTGTCTGAGTGTCTAAGAAAGTGAATATAGCTATTAAAAGAATCTCTGCACTAAGGGAACAAAATATTGAGTTCAGGGTCCATAAAGGAGGGAATGATTTCATAATTTTCTCTGTATTTGTTTGATACCCCAACGGTAGCAGACAAAAATAAATAAGTTAGTAAGGGTGTAGGAGATTTTCATGAGCCAATTAAAAAATTGTTTTCATGGAATCTATAGGAAATGTATTTGTTTGAGTTTTTTGTAAATTCCAGTTATTTTAGCCCTTTATCAACGTACTATTAAACTGGAACTAATTGATCAACACTCATGAGCACGTATGGTAGTAAAACAGTAGAAACCAAGCAGGTGGTTGGGAGGGAGGAGGGGATGGGAAAATTCACACTTTATGGGTAAAATGTACACTATGTTGCTGATGGACACACTTATAGCTTTGATCAAAAAGACACTGGCATTCCAATATTTATTGCAGCACAATTCACAATTGCAAAGATGTGGAATCAACCCAATTACCCATCAATTTATGAGTGGCTTAACAACATGTGACATATATATATATATATATATATATATATATATATATATATATATATATATATACACACACACACACACACACCATGGAGTACTACTCAGCCATTACTAAGGATAATTAAGGCCTTTTGTAACAATTTGGATGGAACTGGAGACCATTATCCTAAGAGAAAGTTCTAAAAAATGGAAAAACATATACCAATGTACTCACAATTAAACTGGAACTAACCAATGAGCATATATGTGCACAGAGGGAAATAAAACTCAGTGTAAGTCAAGTGGTGAGGGGAGAGGGTTGTGGGGATGGAAGAAAGCCTACCTAATGGGTACAATAAACAGTATCTGGGTGATGGGCACACTTGTAACCCTGACTCAAGTATAACAAAATTGATACATGTAACCAAAAGCATTTGTACCCCCATAATATTTTGAAATTAAAAAAAAATTGTTTAAACAAATAACATATAGGAATAGTTTGTATGCTACTCCTGAAATTTTCTAGGAATTACTATGTATGTAAATTTTAGAATTTATTGATATGGACTGAATCTACAATAACTATTACAGTCACCCCCCCAAAAAAAAAATAAAAAAGAAAGGACAACACTTATGAGAATTTACTTGACAGAACGTCAGATATGGTATGAGAAAGGTCAACAAGAATATTATAAAGACAAGTGGAATGTGTAGCTGAAAATATAATGAGAGTGAATTTTTTTAGAAGCATCTGTTCTTTAACAGGCATTCTAAAAATTATTTTGTATGTTAGAAAACCTTCAAGGGGCACTATAATAGACTGGGAGTTTTGTGTTTTTTTGTTCTTAGCTCTCCATTCTTCCATGCTCAAAACTTTGTGAAGCTCTCAATTCTTTATTCCCAAGTAAAGAATCAAATGTTAACTACATACAGGAATCTTCCACACAGCAGAAATTAAGATGTCTCCAGTTATCCTGTTAGATTTTTATCCAACTGATTTTCTAAATGTGTGTAAATATGAACTTAAAGTGCTCACTTCAGAATACAAATAGTAGAAGCAAAGACTTTTTAAATGTCTTCTATATATAAAATAATAAATTTTATAGTGTACATTATAATTCAAAATTAAATGAAGTATATTTAAAAATAACAAAAGAGATACATGGCAATTTCTAGTACCTAAGAATCATTTAGGCTTGAATAATATTAGTAAATTGCTTATGATTCCATCATCTGTACTTATACTAAACTAGCTCCAATGATATTTATATTTTGTGTAGTGATAAAAATCATTTGCAATCTTCCAACACAGAGAAAACAATAGTTGACATTTCTGTAACATGCTGATCAATTTAGATCAACAAAGTGAAATTTTAACAACACTATCTTTAAATGTAACAATATATTTGAATACTACTATGTCATTATATAGTTTCTTTAACATGGTTTTAATGATTGATGTATTAATATAAGAATGTATTATATTCTGTACTAGGATAACTAAAATTTTCTAATCCTTATAATCATAAACAATGCAGCAATAAATATAATTATTATATATATGTTTGCAGAATAGACACAATTTTAAAGGAAATAATTGTATTTAGATAATGACCACCACATTGTATAATACATGTGAAATTCCATGGTAGAGCTCTACCATATGACCTTTAATAAGTATCAGTAAGTGCTTGATTCCTCCCTAAGTTATATTTAATGTCAACATGAGAGTTTCAAATAATCAGTCTCATCTTTTGAATTTTAAGAGAAAACATATTTAGTTCTTAATCAAAATTAAATACTTTTAAATAGATATAATTCAGTGCTGTATCATAAATACAGCTATTTATCTTATAATACATTTAATATAATGTGAACTGGATCAATGTAATTACAGTTGTGGAATTATTAATACTATTGAAGTGGGATCTGCTTAATTACTATTAAAAACTATATAAAGCCATTTCTGTTAACATATGCATAATTACAAATGACCAGAGGCTATAAATACTGAATCCCAATCATGAAGTTCTTCTTATTATTACAAAGTTTCATTTCTTACCCCCCCAACAAACATTATATTCAGTACATTTAGCAAAAATATATAGAAATATATACTTAGAATGTCATTTTATTCTGATAGGTTTTAATTTATTTATTAGTAACATTTACACTGATACTATAATCTGATTTTCAATGTGAACATATTTTTATGTTAGTTATCTGAGCCTAACTCATTAATTTTTTTATTATGATGATGATTCTTTAATTACTTAAACATGGAACAATACACTTTCTTCTATTTCTAAAGGTTTCTAAGAATTTGCTACTTAAAGAAAATACATGATGGTGGTAATGGTATTTGATTAGCTTCATTTCATGTGAGCATGTCTATAATAGTGAATCCCTAGAAATGTGTTGTAAGTGATATATATTTTACATGTATTAACTCAGACATTACAAAACTCTATGAGTAAGCTATTATTTAGTAACTAGATGAGTAAACTGAGGAAGATTAACTTACTTGTACAAGGCCTAACACTATAAAGCATCACTATAATTATTTGAGGACAGTCAGTCTGTTTTTAGAATCATATGTTCTTTCTTTAAAATTAATATATTGCTTATAATATTTAGGACTGTTTCTAGTTAATACATTTTTATTATGCATATACCTCTTTTTACTTTACATTCTATTTTTATTTAATAGCCATGGCAACATTTATCAGATTGCTAACAAACAAATCTTTCATCTATATGTCAGTGTATGACTTTCTTAATTTCCTCCCAACTAAATTTCAAGTAGAATTATTAATTTATAATGTAAGAGTAGAACACAATGTCTGAGAACTTTGTCAGATTTCAGATTTAATTGCTGCCCTGAAGAAGAATAATTTGGATTTACTATGACTGGCAGTGCCAATGAAATATTAATACATCTGTTGTTTGTTCTTCTTCGATGATAGATTTTTGTAACCTGTAGGAAGAAAAATGAAAATAAATAGGCCATAAGACCATCACAGATGACACGTCTGTTTTGAAGAACAATTGGCACAGCAGTGAAATGGAAAAAACGTTACATCAGTCTCTTCCTCCACCTAGCTTTACTTGAAGGTGCCATGTAGCCTCTGGCTATGGGGTTAATGTCAGGATCTTTAGTGCCCCTCATTGTAACAAAGAGGGTAAAAATTCAAAGGATTCATACATTTTAACTTTACATGATTAGACAGGGAATCCTCAAAGATTTGGACAATGAATAACTTGCTTCCAGCAATAGACAGAATGGCAAGAATGTGGAGACATTAATTTGCTCTGGAAATAGAAGTTAGAATTAACAGTTCCCTCATGTGTAATGGCACAATATGTACATGATGAACTTTAAAAACAAATCAGCTCTTTTTAACAAAGTGCTCCTAGCAACATTTACTCAGATTATATTGATGTTAATTTTTTTCTTTCCATAAGAGAGCTCTCTGAAAGCTTATACTGCTGGAGAAATCTGTGTGGACTTCTTGGGAAATAGTTGTCAGTCCTTTATTATCAATTGTTCAGCCCAGCCTCCCAGGTCAAAGATGTTCAATTTTATAGCCCAGAGACTGTTGATGTACTTTTTTAGGAAAGAGGCAGCCAGTCAAATATACCTGGTTCTCTTCTCCCAATACTTATCACCCTCACTTCCCCAGAATATGGGCAGATTCCTCTCTAAACCTGAGAAAAAAAAGAACTTTCTTTATCTCCATTCTCAGAAGAAAATTTCTTTCTGGTAAATGTTCTACCAATAAACATAAAGAAATAAAATGATGAGTCTATATAGATTAAAAGATTTATTTTCCACAGAAGAGGGTTATGTACTGTCTGACACAGAAGGTCTTGAATGAGAGTTTTAATGTGGTTATTTATAGAGGGTTAGATCTCATCAGTAGGTTTAATGTCCTGGGAGAATGTTTTTGCCAATGAAGGTGAAGCTATCTGTATAAAGTGTGATATTTTATTAAAAGTACATAAGTATTTCAAGTGGCAGATATTATTGTTTTATTTGTGCTAGATCCATCTTTTGAAACACCACATATGCACTTTTTATATATTTTTCCACTTGAGCTCCTCTTCATGAAATTTCCAGGACACATTTGTTTATTTAATAATGAACTAATGGGCTTAAACTTGAGCAATGATGTGTTAATTTTGACTGTCATCTTATCTCCAGTAAAATTCAACATATTTATTTTTCATCCTAGTTGTCCACTCATAAAGAGCAAGATATATGAGTGGTTGTTACAGAAAGAGCAACAAACACAAGATTTCATAGGTTGAGATTGTTCTAATAAATGGGAGAAAAACTAAATTCCTATTAAATTAATATTAGATACAATTTATGTCTTTATTAATGAGGCAATTTTATTTATTCTATTTTATTAATAGAGTAATATGAACTACAAAAATGAATACGTTTTGAAGAAAAGACCATTTTTTTCTTATCCAGCTACATCAAACCTATGTATTTTTATTTCATAAGCTGTCTATATAGCTTTCCATCTGCGTCTTCCTGAATTAGAGAATAGTGCTACATCCAAAATGGCCTTACCACACAGCTCTCTTGTGAGATCAGGCCAGGATTCTTCTTCTTAAGCTCATATCTTATGTATAGTATTTCCTGTAGTAGAGCCCATTCTACTAAGTGAAGTATCACAAGAGTGGAAAAACAAGCACCACATGTACTCACCATCAAATTGATATTAACTCATCAACATTAAGTACACATATAGTAATAACAATCATCAGGTGTCGGGCAGATGGGAGGGGGGAGAAGAGGATGGGTATATACACATGTAACGGGTGCCATGTGCACCATCTGGGGGATGAACACACTTGAAGCTCTAACTTGGGTGGGGCAAAGGCAGTATGTGTCACCTAAACATTGTACCCCCGTAATATGCTGAAATAAAAAAAAATTTTAAAATGAGTGCTTTAAATTTTACATAATATTTGTTGTATATCTTACATCTTGTAAAGTTCCTGGCATAAACATCTAAAGACAAACAAACAAAAAATGGTAGCTGAATGAGCTGCTATTTACCTTTAAATGATTGTTTATCCATATAAAAGATTCTTATTATACTCCACACAGCAATTATTTCAGATATTTATTCAATCACATATTTTTCTTCCTTGAATATTAAGAGTTTATATGTACTCTGGGTGAAACAGGCAACTACTGAAAGGTTTTACACAAAAAGACATGATTTAATTTTCTGTTTTAAAAGCGTCGCAGGTTGGCTGTTGAGAAGAGGCTCCGAGGGCCACAGCTGGGAGACCAGATAAGAGGTTATTGCAGTGGTTCTGTTAAGAGATTAGGATGGCATGAAAGAAGGTAATAGCAGTGTAAGTAGGAGGAAAGTGTCAAATTCTGGATAAGTATTTTAAGGTATATTTTTGTATGAAGTTAGTAGGGGATATGAAAAAAAAAAACACAGAGGTCTTTTGGATTATATTAAGTTTATTGGCTTGATAAATGATAAAATAGAATTGCCATTAAGAGGGAAAGAATGTAGGCTAAAAAATTGAAGGATTAGAAAACCGAGAATTCAGTTTAGGGCATATTAAGTTAGTGACACTGACTGTACACCAAATTGGGTGTGGGGACCATTTCTTTTATTCTGTTCTTTATAATCAGTTTAAAACTATTTCCTAAAGATTTCTGCTGAGAGTTTCTTCCTTTTAGATTTAAACAAAATAGAGGCTTAAAATTTCAGGTCATTAATGAGTGAGTGGATCCCTGCTTATGCTAAAGTTATGAAAAGACTTTGAAATTTTATTAATTACTTGCATAGAGTTCTGGGCAGTATTAGGTCATCACAGGTTTCTAGGACCATTCTATACGTAATTAAACTTGAGCTAATTAGAACCTCATTAAAACACTAATGAAATGGCCTTCGATAGAACTTTCTAAGAAATAAATATAAAAATGCTCTTATTAAAAGTAAATATATAGACATATATGTGTATGTGTATATATCTTTGTATGTATGTAAACATTTCTAATAGTAGATGCCATTTTTATCTACCAAACTAATAGTAAAACACTCATAGTATCCAGCTCTTCACAGAAAGGAAAACATTTCTTTCACACATTGGAAAGGAATGTGTCAATGTATCATACATTATTTTTTAAAATAATACATTTGACTCACTAATCAAATATTTAATGCTTCTGAAAAAATATATATACACACACTAAGATGTTTATTAAATTATTATGGTAAAAATTGGAATCAACCTACATATTGAATGAAAAAAATGTTCAAATTATCATCCACATTATGGAATAATATGTGTACCCTAATGAATATGTTTCTAAGGTTTTAATGGCAGAATAATGTTTTTCAATATAGTTTAATATAAAATATAAATACAGAATAATCTCAGTTTTTTAAAAAATTGCCCATTTGGGCTACTTTCACAATTCATATGTAAATGGATATGGATTTATTATACAATATGTATATGAATGGGCCTTGAAGTGTAGGGAGTATTTGTGTGTGTGCATGTGTGTGTAAAGACTGGGAGGTAATAACATCAAAATGTGTCATTAATTATGGTTACATATGGTGGGTGATATCATGGAAGATTATTGTTTTCTAATTTACAAATCTTTGTCTATGATTTATAATGAGCATATCTAAGTTTAATAATCAGAAAAAGCTAGTTAACTTAGTTTTGTAAAGGTCAAAATAGAAGTCCAAAATAATTCATAGCAAACCAGTCTTCTGAAGGTGTTAAAAATCATGTGGATTCTTAAAACTGACTAATAGAAACAAAAATCCTGAATTGGCTTCAGCCATCCTAACATTATTTCTTGCTAATAAATTCAAAAAGTTTTAAGGCCTGAAAGTTTATTATCCACTATCCTTCAACATCACAACCATCTTCTCTACCCTTTAGCAGATAATTTGAGCCACAATCTGCTTCAAATGGTAAGCCACTGTATATAAAAATGTGTTGTAGCTAAAATAAAGAAAGGAATAAAGAAAATGTAAATATTTAATTTTATAATCCTTAATGGCATGTTTTGTAATTCTTTTCAATTTGAAAAAGACAGCAATACTAAGCAAACATCAGTGAAAATTGCTATCTTCCAGTTTGCACATAAATATATATTTTAGAATATTAAATATAAATACAAACTCTAAAATACTAGCACAAATATGAATGCAAATTATTGTATGCATTACCTACTCTTTACAAAATAACAAATTACAATGATCATTATACATAAAAAATAGTTTTCAACTTCACAGTAAAGCAGTTTCTCACCATGAAAAATACCTCAGTAAAAATGGAATAATTACTCTTCAGGAAAATTACATGTTTTTGTGCTTGATCTATACCACTGTGTGTGTTATATCTTCCATTGCATAATATAAAATCTAAAAATACATTTTGAAAAAAAGGACATAATTTATTAAAAACTATGTATATAAAATGTATTATAATTTATTTTTAAAATATCCATGTATGAATTTCATCTAGTAGAACACTGTGTTCTTTAAATGAAAATTTAAAATACTTAAATGTTTAATATTTTTAAAAAGTAACAAATTATTTCTGAATAATTAAACCCCAAACCAACTATATACCCCTATCATTTTGAGATGAAGGAGGCTATTATCCTGCTTACTTTACATTGAATGTGAAGACACTAGTCTCAATTGATTGCAATAACATTTAATTTAGTACAGTCTATGAGTCTTACATATCTCCTTTTCTCCTTTTATCTCTTTTTTCTTTACAGGATATGACCACTCTGTTCTTTTATTTTTTAATTTTCACCTTTAGTAATCAGGTTTTCCCTCCCTGATAAATAGCATACCTCTCATTTTGTATATTTTTCCACTAGAATTTGTTTGTTTTCAGCAATTATTAATTAGATGTTTCATTATGACATGTATCTCAGTTATCATATGCTGTCCTCATTAATTTGCTATTTACCTACCACTGATTAAATTTGAAGACTTTCCAAAATGTTTTGCCCCATACCTTAATTTTTATAGATGGTGTATATTTGAAGACAAAGAGAATAATTTTAGCTATTAGTTTCCTGTATATATGACATCATTATCAAGAATACTAACAATGTGATTCCAAGCAGGCCAAATAGCATTGGTAGAAGGTGAAGATAATGTTGTAAGACTATAAATATATTGTCTGTTTTGGAATAAAATGGCATAAAATGATGAATATATATTTTTTAGATTTAAAGAAATGTTCTTTATAAGCATTAAACAACAGAAAAGCAAATTAGAAGAAATAGTTTTACACAAAAACTATGTTCTTAAGATTATCCTTTCTTTATTTTTGTCAGTGTTCAAAGGCCTATACTGACTTTAGTTAGGACAACATTGAAATGAAGACTATAGCAGAAAATCTATCCATGTACTTACTTGTTAATGATAGAAGTAAACTTTGCCCCCATAATGATTAATTAGTTGATGAAATGAGTTTAAACAAGCAATCAATCTTTTCAGAAAATAAAATAAGATTGTATAAATATATTCTTGGTGTGAACTGCATATTTAGTTTAGTGATGGTATTGATTCAGGTATTCCATTTTAAAAAAGACTTAGAGGTTTGTTTGCCTATTTTACTTAAGAAAGTTTGTTACGTCTATAAATTTTTCTAAATCTTAATCTTTTACATTCACTGACAAAAATATCCTTTGTTTCTTCATAGGACTTTTATAGTATTATTTTTAAATAATAAAAAGTAAAAGTTGAGAATTTCAAAAACAAAATGTTGCTCACTAATGCTATTCATTATTACTCTAAATATAGTGAACAATATTTTCCTAAAACACTGAAATCTTCCTGATCTGTAACTTATCACTGCAAAATAAAATAGTTGATCTCTTTTTGCACAGTCTTTGTGGTTTGATCATAAACCAACAGAATGGCTACTGTTTTCATTGAAAAAGAGGTAAGTTTGAAAATAGCTCATTTAATTGCCTAGCTTGAAACTCACCCTAAAAATGTGGGTATATAATCCATAATTATAAAAACACATTTCATAAAGAAAATACAAAATAAATTTTTGTTAAATGATATTTTATTGTTGACTGGGCTTTATTCTTTTGTCAGTTTATGCACTTTAAGTGGTGATTAACAAAAGTAGGATCTCTTTATAATAATGAATTTTAAAAACTGAAAAGATTCTGTCCTTTTTAATTCCTACCCTATCAAAGCTGTTCTATTTTTTATTTCTTAAGGCACCTCCATACTCTTTTCCATAATGACTGCACCATTTTGCATTTCCACCAACTGCATAAGAGTTCTAAAATTTTTCACTTAAAATCCTGATTCCTATCTCTTCTTCCACCAAATTAATTTAGTCACTTGCCATTTTAAATGGAGCATCAAATAAAATAAACATAACAATAATCAATCAAAACAATTGCCCTTGTGGATTATTTTTCTAGAGTTTTGTGTAAATTATTAAAAATGACATGCAAAAAGATAATAGCTGGTATATTAGTACATTCACTAGCATTTGCTACAAAGATATTTGCAAATAAAAAGCTTTTATATTTTTACTTCGTATTGTTATATGTGCAATTTAACACTCTTATAGCTAAGTCAGTGTGAAATATACATATGTATTAGTTTCAGTTACAAACCCTGTATGGTCAATTACCCTAATTATTTATCCTATTTAAGATTTCCCACTCTAAGGGTGGTCAGCTAGCATCGGCTGCATTTCAAAGGAGCTATACAGCATTTCATTGTATTTCTCTTCTATCCAATGACTTAACTATTCCCATTCTTCTGAGGTTTTATAATGTAGAGTAAAAACCACAGTCCTTTGTTAATTCTACAATGTCTTTTGAAATAGCCTACTCCAACCCACCTCTCCTGTCCCTTCTGCTCTGCTCTAGGCTGAACAGGCCCTATTGCTCCTCTAACACACCTGAAGCAGGTGCCTACTTCAGGGACTTTCACTTATTGTTTCTTCTGCTTCAAATATTTTATGCCAAATGTCTGCAAGACCTTGCCCTCTTAAAGTCTTCATTAAGATGTCACCTTAAAGAGGATTCCTTGTTCCTTATTTTAAATATTTCAATGTATCCTCCTTTTCCTATTCCCCTTTCCTGATGTTTGTTCTTAATAGGTATCACTTTTAACATAGTATTTAATGTATCATTCAGATTTTTTAAATTGTTAGTATTTCTCAGTAGAACATAATTTCTATAAGAAAATATTTTTCTGTTTTACTAACAACTATATTTCCAATGTCTAGGACAGAGCCTGATTCATAGTAAGTGCTTAATTAATACATATTGTGTGAGTAGATGACCCACAATATAGGTTTTGCTGAATGCCATAATGAATGTTAGAAATAGGTATAGGGTTGCCAGATAAAATACAAGACAACGAATTACATTTGAATTTGAGCTAAAACAGGGAATACATTTTTTTAGCATAAGTATGTCCCAAGTATTGCACAAGACATATTTATATTGAAAACTTTGTTTATTTGAAATTCAAATTTAATTGAATGATTTGTATTTAAGTTTTCTAAATATGAGAACTCTAAATAAGTATCATCGGTAAAATGAGTAGCTTGTTTTTCTGCATTAGGATTCTTATGGGTGAAATTGGTAATATTCAAGATATATGAATTGCATCAAATATAATATTCTTTATTTTTGCATAACAGAGTATGAGGATCTATTTGACCAAATAACCTGATTTTAATTTTTTTTTCTTTTTTTGTGCAGATGACATCCTAGATTTAATCCCTAATAGACCTTATTCCAATAGTTGGACATTTTATACAAATTTAAATCAGAAAACTGAAAATAGCAGGCAGCTGAGACTTAGTGAAGTCCTACAAGAAAAGTTGTAGGACTATGTTTGCAGTTTGTTCATGCCCCAGTAATGTACATAAAGATTTGCATATGTGTATGTTGCAAAATTGTTAGAGAATTGCTCTGTGTATTGGAAACAAGATTGTAGAAATGCAATAATCTTTACCTGCACTAATTTCTGTGTCAGTCTTATCAACCAGAAAAATCTAATGGCTATGTCTGACTTAATTATCTTGGGTCATTTTACAATGAAAAATAATCACTAATCATCACTATCAAGGTGATTGAGGGAAATGCATTAAATTACATTATGTAATATATAAAATGACCTCAGTAAAGTTCAAGATTTGTTTTACCACTTTTGGAAGAAATACTATATTGGTCAGATAAACAGTAAATGAAGTACATAGATTTGCCTATATTCTTCTTTTTAATTCAAGAAACATGTGTTTCTTTCTGTCAGTAATCAAATTTTCCATTTCACTGTGTGTAGCAAAAGCAAAACAGTAATTTCTATACAACTGCACACACTCATATAGACCTTATAAATTGAGAGTGGAACCAAGATGGAATGTGCTTCTGGGTACTATTTTAATTTAATTTTTGAAATGTACTTCTGCTTGTTGTCAGATGGAAAAATGCATTAAAAATGACTTTTCATCTACCTAGTTTTTTTTCCGTTCCTGAATAGAAGCCCCAAAGCAAAAATATTTGTAAAACACGAGAAGTTAAGTAGCTATATACTTTCAACCTCATCAACTGTTTGGCTCTAGGTGTAAAGGTAAGACATTTTATTCTCTTAAACTAAATCACCACGTTTGAATATTCAGGACTATCCTAAGGCTAAATTTTGAATTTGGAGTATATTTTGTCATCCATTTTTAACACTAGGAGTATCTTGGATTTGGCCTATGCCTATACTTTACTTTCAAATGCACAAAGCACCTAAATTCTGTACTTTATCTATGTATCATGTTCCATTATTAAGTATTCTCCCAATAAAACAGCCATGTGGACAAACATTTCCCAATGTATGGCGTCATATTTGTAGTGGTTTACAAAATGGTTTGGGGTGGCATATATATGGATACAGTTATGTCAATATGTAAATATGTTAATTATGACAATACAAAACTGTAGCATAGACTAGTCTCTTAGACATGGAACTGCCTACTGAGGTTGCCTACAAAGTGAAAGCATTCTCTATCAAAATACTTCATTGCTGCAAATCCTAGAATGAGAATTCGCTGAGTCTTACAAAATGTAAACCTCTTGAAATAGTTTAGTGGCACTGCTTTGGTGTAGGTTTAGCGTATTTGTATTTATATCAATTTAACTAAACTCTGTCTATATAAATATTTCTCAAGCAGACTTCCAAATATCATTTGAGCAATTTTTCCTTTTCTATGTAGCATCCGTACTTTTAATTATTTTTACATGTAGACATTTAATGCATAAATAAGAATATGTCAAGTACATCAATCCAGTAATTTCAAGGGTAGTATTGGTTAGTATGAGGCAAATTAAAAAAACAGATTGACAAATTGATTAAAATTCTATCAATATGTTACATAATTAAGAGTACAGATGGTACCTTAAAGAAAGTTAACCATAATTACCATACAGCATGAAAATTCTTGTCTATATAAAATTATTAGCTTTAGCTGACTTACAACAAATTATTGATTTTAAATTCTTATGTAGTCTTCATCTATAGAGTTATCCGGTCCATAGTATTTATTATGAATGAGCAATCTTCTAAAAATATACCCGATCATTTATTTGTTGTTCACTTGAAAAGTAAATTATCAAAATCATACAATATTACATCAACTAAACAAATTATGAATCTAGACAAATGAAACTAAAAGAATATCAATATAAAAAGGTCAGATTGAACTTATCAAAATATTAATAAGTGTCATAATTAATTAGGTACCAAGAACATGCTAATTTAACCATAGTTACATTAAAAAGCAGCTAGTAAAATAAAGGAAAACAATGTATTACAAACAGAAATGTCATAATGAAAAAAGATGACATTGAATTTGTCCTTAGGAAATGCTCATTTTAAAAAGAACATATTGCTATATAGTGTAGTCTTTTGTTTACTCTAATGCTGTAATTTTGTGCTGTAACTCCCATAGAGGTAATTACAAATCAGTTTAGTATTATTAGATATTTATAATCCCTCAGTAATATTTTCTAATCTCTTGCTTTTTCTATCCCCAGATAACCGCTTCAAAGCTCAGCAGAATTTTTAATCACTTCCTTATGAAAAAGAAACAATTTGAACACACAAGCTAATATTGTCTGTAGAGAGAAACCTGGAGTTGCAAATAATAAAAATATAATATTAATCTGCTAAGTGATTGTGCTTAGTTCATCCTGCTTAGTCTAGCTTCATTAAATCCAGTTTTCTTACTTCACTTTTCATTTTTAAAGAGGCACTCAAACTTAAAAATCATATTATATACCGTAATTTATTTCTTTAGACATTCTAAAGCAAATATTCAAAATAAGCTTACTATTGACTATTTTAGAAGGTGAGATAGGAGTACACAAAAGAAAGAATATATGAAGTTGATCCTTAAACAATGCAGGGGTTAGGAGTGCAGACTCATCATTCAGTTAGAAATCTACGTGTAACTGTTGACTCCTCCAAAACTTAACTACGAGTAGCCTTCTTTTGACTAGGAACCTTATCAATAACATAAAAAGTCAATTAATACCTATTTTGTATGTGACATGTAATATGTACTATATTCTTATAATAAATTAACCTGGAAAAAATGTTATTGAGAAAATAATAAGGAAGAAAAAATATGTTTACTATTCATTAAGTGGAAGTGGATGATCATAAAGGTAGTCATATCCTTATCATATTCACATTGAGTAGGCTAAGGAGGAGGAAGAGAAGTAGTTGACCTTGCTGTCTCAAAGGTGGCAGAGATAGAAGAAAAGCCATGTATAAATAAACCTACCCAGTTCAAACTCATGTTGTTCAAGAGTCAGTTGTAACTTCAATGAGTTTATATTTTACTGTACAACCTAAAACCATGAAATAACTTAAGAACACACTCTCTCTTTCTCTTAATCTCTCTCTCTCTGATATTATTCACAAAGTACATTTTCAGTGGGAGCATAAATTGATACAATCATTCAAAAAGCATTTCTCATGATATTTAAACAAAGTTATGTTATTTGACCTATATGATTGTCCTTCTATTCAAAGCCACATTTGTAGCAAAAATGTATGAACAAAAATATTTATCACAGCCTTGTTTAATAAAGCAAAACGAAAAAGAAAAGAACTAACCTATAAAAACATGCAAAAAATGCAATGAATGTAATAACTCTATTCAAAGGAAAAAAATCAATCACGAAGATAATAAACAGACAAAAATAATCTGTAGTAAAAGAAGTCAGAATAGTGGTTATTATTTGTAGAGAAGGTGGTTGACTGGGACAAGACAGTAAATAGCTTTTGAGTGCTGCAACTGTTCTATTAATAAATCTTGATGTTTGGGGGTTACCCAAGAATACAATGGGAATTTCCAGGGGATTGGGGTGGAATAAATGGGGTGTTTCTCACCAATGCATATAGAATTTCAGTTGTGCACAATAAGTTCTAGAAATCTGCTTTACACATTGTGACCAAAGATAAAAGTACAGTATTACAAACTTAAAAAATACATTAAGAGAATATATATATGTAAAATTTCCCCTTCACTCTAGAAGGTTCACTGAAAGATCAACTCACAATAAAGCACATACATAAGAGAAAGATATATTTACCATGTCATGGGGAGAATCACAGAGTAATTACCCAATTTCCCAGTGGGTTCAGAGGTTTGTATACTCTCATTTTAGAGGAATGAGGGAGGTGAGGAATATAGGTAATTCTGTTGAGTGGCAATAACTGGTTATGAGGGAGGATGAATCGATAGTGGGGGAAATGAATGAATGGGGGAAACAAATAGATTTGTATAACAAATGATTCTCTTTGGAAACTAAATAAACCTGAGAGACAGGTATTATCTTAAAATGGTTTGGGCCAGGTCTGGCTGCATTCTTCATTTTCTTGCCTGCACTATATGGAGATAACAGGGAGGAGAAGGGAAGTCAAGGGTTCTTTTTAATGGGTCTGGTTTTATGAAGAGGGAAAGTGCCTTCCAACACCTGTTGATCCCTAAGGGCCTTTAATTCAAAATACTCTTTATACCAAGAATTCATATTTTAGAGTGAACTTTCCTGAGCTCCTTCAATGCCATGTTAAGTGTTCTTACCACAATACAATTAATCCATATGTGCATTTTAGTGCAGGAATGTGAAAGCATTTTTGGCTAGACTCATTTTTCATATTGGCATTTTATTTCCTAATACAATAATATCACTAAAGCATAGATTGATAAAATGTACTTGATGTATGGTTAATTCTATAAATTGAATAATTTTTATTTAAATACAGCATGGATATTAAATATCATATTGAATTATATATTTACAAAAGTAAAAATAAAGACACTTGACATTCGAAAAAAATAAATTACACTCATTCTAAATGCCCAACAGACATAGGAAAAAATCAAAATGGTTTTGAAAGCTAATGAGTCTTCTTTAGAGGATAGATTTTAAATTGCACCCAAAGGAAGTGAGATGTACTATTTGGGGGATTAAAAGACATCAGCATGGAGACAGGGAAGAAATCTGTGTGAAACGTGGTAGAAAAACTAATACAGAAAGCTGTTTAACATAGGGGTTTGAAGTTATTTATCTTTATTGGTAACTTTCGCAAAAGGCCATTCTAAACTGCTGCTGAGTCTAACAGAGACATAGCACATTTATCTCATTTTTGAGCATACACAGTGACTACTCATGAACTATTTGCGCTGAAATATAACTTTATTGTTTTTCCTCTTAAAAATAGCTACTAAACTGTATTACTAATTTTGGTATTTCAAAGCCACATAGCCTTTTAAAATTCTTTGAATAGTATTGTTTATCAAACACTTTGCTTTAACTGAAATACCTCATTAGCTAGTAATATTATGTATTTTCATTATATTATTCCTTTAATAGTTCATTCTCTCAAGGACATGTATTGTTCATAGCTTTATAATTATTTACTTGCAAATGTTCTTTATAAAAAATAAATACTGGTTTTGAATACATTTAAATCTTCTAGTTATTTATTCACCAGAGGTGTTATATATATTCAATACATGGAAACATATCACTATTATTATACCTTTGTAGTTATCACTATAAATTTATGTAAAATTCAATGATTTTAAATATATGCTACCCAATGCACAGTGTTGAACATTACTAAAAACCGAACAGTTACTAGGCAACAAGGTCTATTTTAATAGTAAAAACTCTATATTAGGTGGATCTATTTCTTCTGTAAAAAGAGTGACATAGATTCAAAGAAAGTAGCCAACTAGCAAAGATTCCACTAAATTCTGAATATTTTTAGTATATCAAAAGTTAATGTAGAATATAACATAGATACCAATTAAAATGTTTTAATTAAAAATTTCCTTCTTAAAGAGAACCATTCATGATTTGATTTCTCAAATATTCTCATAACTTTTGACTTTCTAGTTTTTTTTCTAAAGTTTTCTATGTCTTTATTGCCTGCAATTGAGCAGAAGATTTTAATCCATGCTAATTTTACTGGTGATTTCTATGGAAATCTCTTTCGTTACAACAGATAGGATATGTCAGAGCAAAAAGGTAGGGAGAGCAGATCTGAAGAGCATAAATTCAAGTTTCATTGGATCTGGGGGTTTAAGGGTAGGTGAAGGTACATAAAGGGAAAAATTATCTTGAAAACATGCTTTCAAACATCTCTAAAAGGACTTTTGGATTCCTTTTCTGTAATTTGACTCAAACTTGACTCTAGACATATGGGCTAATTTTTTTCACATTTACTTTTCAGAATATTGCTCCTGGTTTTTCAATAATAAGATAATCAGGATTATCAAGATCATTATGTTCCATTCATTGCCCTATAAACTATTATATAGAGATTTTTTTATTATTCTACATATTTTGTTCAGTTAGAACTGTAATCATGTACAATACGTGCCCTAAAAATTGCTCAGATTGATCTAACACTTCCTTTAGTTGGAGGAGCAAGGAATTGCCCAAATGTCTGCAAACCTAGGTCTCAGCACTCTTAGCCACAGTGTCTGCTATATTCTTCTACAAAGAAGCACCTTCAACTCCAGGTGATTTGGAATTTAATATAAAAATGTTGGGTTGTCAGTCTGTTCTTGGTGCGCTCTTGTCTGAAGAATGACCATACACACTGACAGTAAGGCAAGCACAAAACGAAATTTATTGAGAAAGAGCAAGATAGCTTTATCAGGCAAGAGCAAGACACATTTGCCAGAGACGACAAACGGCTCCCTGACATAACAAGGGGCCCTGTTTATAGTCTGGGGTCCTGTTTTATATTGTCTGAATTGAGCCTTCCTCATAGTTCAAACGTCACCATTGAACCACTTTGATGGACAGTTAATGACATGATAATTAGCCTTATGTTACTCTTGGTCATTTTCCAGACTCTATTGTGCCTGGGTTGTCAGGCCTGTGGTCTGGGAAATTTTCCTGCATTCTTTTGCTGATTGGCAGGGCTTTCCTCCTTTCCCCAGGTGTGGCAAACACTTGGGGCAGGAACAAGGTGGGGTAGAACCAAGGCAGTCCCCAGTGTCCTTCTTCCCAAATGTGACAATTGTTTGAGGCAGCACCTGATCTTGTCCCTAGGAGAGCCGGAGGTTCTTCACTATATACCTAACAGAAATAGGTAAGAAAATAAGTATCTATATTATCAAAACCACAAGAGGGTTTCAACCTAGGTCTAGTTGCTCATCATACAAAGATCCAATTATTGAGACAAGAAGGATTGCCAAGGAATGAAGGAATTTTTATAGAGAAAGAGGTCTGTCTGATCGGGAGAGCCAGAGAAGTTACCTGAAATCCCTCTCTCGAATAAGGTAGATCATGGGCTTTTTGAGGAGGGGCCATGTGTCTAGGGCAGCTTCAAGGGGTGGTGAGTCTTGGCAACAGGAAGTCTGCCCTGGAACATTCAGAACCTTACTTCTTCTGTCTCACAGAAAATACCCCATTTCTGGGAAACAACTCAAAAGATCAAGTAGTTACTTAAGGGAGAGGATTATAAAAAAACTTATAGGGGTCACTGAAATTTGTTCATAGGATGGCTACACCTGTTATTAGGTTATAGAAAGTAATTTTTTGTGTTTGAGGATATTTATGGATATTTTGTCTTTTCATGCACTTGTAATTTTTCAGAGAATTTGAGCTAGGTGACAGCTTCATCACTTCAATATAAAATGTGTAATTGAGTCACTACTTTAAACATACTACTCTGCATTATAAGAGTACCAAGTTTGTGTTCAGCATTAAAACATTTAAGAGACTAATGTTCATTTTTATATATACATTTAATTTTTAAAAATTTTACTTAAATGGAAAACTATGCTTTGTCTAGAGTGTACCCTAAGGATGTCTAAATCTAGCCTTTCGTTGTCTTTGTGTAAGTTTCTAATTCTGTGTATTGTGTATAACTGGTTGACATTTAAATTCTGCTCTATCCACTAAAAATTTAATTGATTTCTTCTGAAATCAAAATCTTCTGAAGTACAAAAATCAGTTTGCCTCCATTTAAACATTCACCTCAATATTCTTGATTTATTTAATATAAATACATCTGTTCTTTAGATTCTTTTTGAATCATTTATAACAACTGCCTGGTGTCCTCATTAATTAATGAGTAGAATACAACCTTCAATGTACATTCATTTTCATATCTATGTGAAAGCCATGATTTTACCTTGTCCTAAATTTATATTTAACAAATTATTCAATTTATAAATTAATTACTATTAATATTTAGCAAAATTTTTTGCTAATGTACCTAACAAAAGTACATGAAAAGAAAACCAAACTTGTTAAATTTATAAGAGCAATTTAAAATGCAGTTTAAAATGTTTGAAAGTATTTATGTTTTTAAGTGTAAACAAACATTATCAAAGGCTTTTTGAAGTTTTCTAGACTTAGAATAAAATATATAGTATAGAGTGGAAGTTTACATTATATGATTAATTAGATTTGAAAATTTAATATTAGGTCATTAAATATGAAATGTCCAATTTCAAATCAAAAGTTTAGTTTATCATATCTCAAACAGGAAGCAGGACAATTAAAGTATGTGCCTAAGCTGTTGACACAGTTTTGCCATCTTAATGGTAGTGTACTTTTGCCAGCAGCGAAGGCTGGAGAGCAAGAGACGATGAAATTGTGAAAGGCATTTTCCGAAGCTTATTAAGAATTGAATATTTTTTCTTGCAAGAAGTAGTCCAAAGCCTGGAAAAGGCGGTAGTCAGTTGGTGCAAGTTCTGGTGAAT
Source organism: Microcebus murinus (assembly GCF_040939455.1). Classification (NCBI taxonomy): domain Eukaryota; kingdom Metazoa; phylum Chordata; class Mammalia; order Primates; family Cheirogaleidae; genus Microcebus; species Microcebus murinus. Next base: position 62,704,825 of record NC_134114.1, read on the forward strand.
ATAGTAAGAGACAGATAGTTTCCAAGTCCAGCAGTGTTGTTTTTTGCAATCTGTGGTCTTGCAAGAGATTTGGCCTATCTCTGTTGACAAATCTTGGCTTCTTAATCACGAGCAACCTTATCATTTCATCCAATGGGTTGCAGTAGACATCCGCTGTAATCGATTGCCCAGGTTTCATGAAGCTGTAGTGGATAATACCAGCACTGGACCACTGAACAGACAACATTAGATATTTTTGATGACTATTCCCTTTTGGACTGTTTTTCAACACTTCACCTTTATCTAACCATTGTGCTGAACCCTTGTGATTGTCAGAAAGAATCCATTTCTTCATCACATGTAACAATATGGTATAGAAATGGTTTGCCTTTATGTCGTGACAACAAAGAAAGGCAAGTTTCCAGACAATTTCTCTTCTGATGCTCATTTAATTCATGCAGTACTCACCTATGCGACTTCTTTACCTTGCTGATTTGTTTGAAATAGTCCGATATTGTTGGAATAGTAATGTCAAACCTTGCTGCTAATTAACATGTAGACTGAGATGGATTCACTTCCAGTACAGTTTTCAACTCATCATTATTCACCCTGGTCTCAGGTCAACCATATGGCTCATTTTCAAGATTAAAATCACCAGAATAGAACTTCTCAAGGCATCGAGGTACTGTGTGTTCATTAGCCACATCCTTCCAAAACACATTATTGATATTTCCAGCTGTCTGTGCTGCATTTTTTCCATGATGAAACTCATATTCAAAAATAATTTTTGATGTATCCATGGTTTCACAAACATTGCTCTAAAAACAATTTCAGAGATAATCGCAAGCCAAAACATGCATTTGAAAGAATGAGGATGTACCTTCGCACGCACACACACACAAAGACAAAAACAAAAACAAACAAACAAACAAACAAAAAAACCACAAGAAATGTCAAGTGAAATGTCAGAGATATCAACTGTCAAACTTAGTACTTAAGGAAATCAGTCCATACTTAATAACCTTAATAAAATAAATTTCAAAAAAGATTAGATATCTGAAATCCATAGATCGTGGGCAAAGTGAGTATTAATTCATGGTTGATTTTAAACATAATACTCCCAGTTTCCAATCAGCATTGAAACAAGAAAAAGACTCACCTTCCACCTTCAATCTCCATCCAGTTTCCTGTCTAGCAAAGTAAGATAGGTTACCCACTTGATATTTCACACATAAATTGCTCTACTTTCCTTTCTTCCTTTTCTCATCCCTCCCTCTTTTACTCCTCTTTTCCTTTCATCCTTCTTTCCTGCCTGCCTGCCTGCCTGCTGCCTTCCTGCCTTCCTTCTTCTCCTCCTCCTTCTTCTTGTTTCTCTCTTTCTTTCTCTCTCTCAATGCCAGGCAAGGAAATAGAAGCATCTAATTGTTTCTGCCCCAGCAAACTATGTTTACTCATATACAGTATTATGTTCATTACATATGAATTATGTTGGATTGGTGCTGCATTTTGATTCCAAACACATCATCTGAACCCACAGTATAAAATTTGATTCAATAATTATGTCTAGTGGAAAAATCAATAAAAACTGTCTGCAGAAAAGTTATAAATGTATTTTAAAACATTTGTTTTATTACTCACATTTCTAGAAAAGTTAAGTAATCACAAACATAACTTATAGAAACGTATTAGAGTATTTAGTTTGAACACCTACTAATACAACTAAGGTTGACCTCACTCAAAGAAATGTGAATCATTTTTTGTTTCTGTGAATATGTATAGCCAAATCTATATGTGCATCTATAATATATATTTGGATACATTTATATAAATATGACAGAAGAAAAATGAATTAATCTTCTTGATATGCAGGTGGTCCTCAGCTTTCAGACATTTTCCTCAGAATGTCTTTGGATTGGATTTGTATGTACTTCAGATCCCTGATGAAAAGCACCTATGCAATATTATAATAATAATAGTAACAATACTATATCGGCTCATGTGTGGTAATAATAATAATACAGTGTAATACTATAATAATAATACCCTGTCCTGCAATAATAAGTTACAGGAAATACTGTGCTCTTTTAATTCAAACAAACAAACCATAAAAACAAACTCAAACAAAAAGTTTAGGTAGAAGATAGAAGAAATTTCAAAAGAGGATATTAAAGGTTAACACTCACCTAATGTTGCATAGACACTAGGCTAATAGGAATGTTATGCTTATTTTTATTATGAACCAAATCAACAACTTTTCCATTTCAGTAATTAACCCAATATGCTGCTTAGTAAAATAATAATTGATGCTTTCATTGGAGCACTGCCTTTCACATGTTTCATTACTCTCACTTTATCTTTATCTTTCATTACTCTCACTTATAATTGTTACAGTAGTTGAGAGACTGGAGCCCATGAATGATGGCATCTGAGCTTTCTCTGAATGCTTAATTATTCCTACTTTTGCGTCCAGTGTAGTCACCTTTTTCTTCACTGCAGGCTCATCTGGACTTGCAGTGGACTTTTGCTTTGGAGGCACAGTCATAAGAGTAAACACAGACATACAAAATTGAATAAAAAAGTTAAGACAAAAGTGATGCTATGTGTAAGCTACCATTAAACGATGAGACAAGCCACCAACATAAGGATGCTGTGGCAAGGAACCGCTTATGCAATGCAGATTTATTTACATGCATGAAAGAAACTAGTTCTACAATTATTAATTTAACCATTTAGTTATAAATTATCCTTATGGGGAGCCTTGGGAGCCCGTTTGTAAGTACAGAACATAGTTAAGTCAGGTCATCTGTAACACACGGACTGCTAGTAATAAGGTTATATCAGAATGGGTGCAACCAGAGATACAAAGGGAATAATATCCTCTTTTTAAAAAAATAAATATGTATGTTTGATATCTAAAAAGATGACTATATTATATATTCAATGAAAACTTTAATAAACTATAAATAATGAAAATATTCATATCTATTCTATTAATAATAAATATATTATAAAACAGTTTTTCAATTTAATTTAAAATATCATTTCAAATAATATTAAATTTTCACATTTGACAGTCTTCATTTTTAAGTTTATTTTTATTCCAAAACATTAAAAATTGGACTTATATGTATATGTTATTTCAAATCATTATTTAGTCACAAATTTTTTCTCCAAATAACAATGCCTCTTTTGTTTATGCCCCAGAAAGTCAAAATGGAGTCTGTTTTCCTTGTGACCATTCCCCAAGACCTTACCCTAGGCCTTATACATATTGCTCATCAATGACTTGTTGAATTAATGAATGGAAAACTAAATGTATGAAGGCTTGTCTTCAAAGAGCAACACTGAAAACCAATAATTACATAATTTCATGGTTCTGAAACACATAAGAAAACTTACATAATATAACTTATTTATTTTTGTTATTTTAATAGTTGCATTAGATGCATTTGAATTTTTTATGTCCATCATAACATTGTCTGTAAAGACAGTTTTACTTCTTACTTTCGAAACTTAATATATTTTATTTATTATCTCCAATATAATCATATTAAGGAGCTGTGAGAGCAGACATCCTTGCCCTGCTCTTGATATTAGAGATATACATTCAATTGTTCACCATTAAGCGTGTTAAGTGCAGGTTTATTTTTGGTAGATGCCCTTTGTCATGTTGAAGGCATTTCTTTTCACTTCAAGTGTGCTGAGTATTTTTATCATAAATAGATGATGATCTATTGAAATGATAATGTAATTTTTATTATAATAATATATTTGTACTCAATGATTTTCAAATGTTAAAGCAACATTGCATTCGGTGACAACCAGACTTTCATAAATATTATCATTTTACATATTGATATATTTTATATTCTACTAGTTTGTTAAGAATTTTTCATCTGTGTTCATGAGAAATATTAGTCAGTCATTGCCTTTGCATGCAATGCTCTTGTCAGGTTTTGGTATCATTGTTTAACATCTTTGCAAAATATAAATAATGTTTAAGTACTGGAAGCTGATGTTATTGGCTGTTAATCTCAGCAACTATAATATTTGTGAATTCTCAGAATCATTAAGGTAGAAAGTATCATAAAAAACAATTTGGCTCAATATTTTTTGTTCATGTTAATCAAGAATTGTTGACAATTTAATGTTTCAAACATATTTAAAAAATCCTAAAAGTTGGAACTCTACTTTGTTGCAAAGACTTCAAGGAAAGATAATTGAACACTACTTCTTTCCCTATCCTATTTCATTTTTTAATGATTTTTACTTGAATTCAATGAACACACTTGTGAAATTCCTTTACCCAGGGTGCTACAGAATTATTCGATTGAGCACATCTCAATTTAAGAAAGCTAAAAATAATTTCCTTTTAAACGTTTTGGTAGGGAAGGGTGTTCTGACAAACTGAGAATAGAAATGCAAATGGAAATCTTAAGCATGTTTTTCCTCGCAAGTTCCTAATAGACAGACTGGCATGCTCAGAGAGCTCCCAAATGTGCCAGGGGCTCCTTATTATGGCTTTATTTCCATTATACTTGTGTATTTTATTTCATTGAGTAGCTGAATTTTATAACTAGAAAAGTTGAGTTTCAGCATTATACAAATAAGGCAAAACCATTGATACTACTATTGAGTTAATAGATAAAACATTTTTATACCTCCTTCTAAAAATATATTCATTTGTGAGAATTTTAGGCATAAATATATTATCTTTAAGAACGGGAGCTTTATGTAAACATTTTAACTAATGATACTGTTATATTCAAAAAAGGAATTAAATTACAAGAACAATAGCAGGAAGGATATATAGTTGCATGTCTTTAACCATCTTATTTGATTTAAGATAAGGATGTTTCTGTATTAATAAATTCAAAGTTAGATATAATTTATGTTGTATACCATGTGATACCATTACCATAAAGCATACTTACACATGAAAATAAAGTCAAAGAAAAGACTTCAGGTATGCAACTGAGGAGTCACTTTGAGTCACAGTGAATTGGTAAAAGATCTATAATAATAAAATTAACTTTCTGGAACTCAGGTAGCCTTGGGTTATGCAATCTGCAGAACACATTAAAAGAAACTGTTGTTTTGACACAGAGTTCTTTAAATAAAGAAAGTAAAAGTGAATTTTCCCATGCATTTAATACTACCTCTGACATTTGAAAGCATATTTATGTCACTTTTTCAGAATGCTTTTTTCCTTGAATTAAATATATGTAACTGAAATGTTTATGATCCCTCCATCACCATTTGGAGAGGAGCACCCTTTATTCAGCAATGGCGATACACTGCACAGACCAAGATCTTTATGCTCACCAAGCCTGGGCCATTGAGGAGATGAAGTTGTTCCTACTTAAGAAGAGATGAATCTGAAGTCTTCAGAGTTCTCTTCCTTCCAGACTCTAAATATCCTAGCAAATGGGCACTTCAGCTGTCTCATTATGATCTAGCAGTAAAGAGGAGGCAAATGCAAGTGAGAGACACATAAATCATTAATATCTCCTCTTTTGATATAAAATATGGTATAATGGGGAAATTGTATAAGCCTAGAAAAATCAGATGGAAGTAAATCATCTAAATAATAACAGAGGAAAATGAATGTTCCGGGTCACAGTGTCAATATTAGGAAAAACTTCTCCTGGTCTAGTTTTCAGGGAATATTTCAACCATTTTGAGAATAATAACGTTATGGGTCTTCAAAGTCTATCACATTAAATGCAAGCTACCCTGCTAAAAATGAATAATCATTTTCAAGAATAGTATAGGAAGCTCATTTTGAGAAAGGAAACTTTCCTTCAATTGCAGTGTCTCCATTATTATGTAGTAAATGTAGCATCTCTTTCTTTCCTGATCCACATAGAATGGGAGGAGTAGAAGTAACTAGGTTATTATGCCAATTTAAGAGGCTGCATAATCTCTTGGGTGGCTTCCTTGGTTACTCAAGGGAAGGCTTCTGACTTGATTAAAATCTTCAAAATCAGCTGTCTTTCCCTAGAGAGGGAATTTTACTAATTCTTCCTACTTATCCATATAATTGACTAGAGATGAGAGGCAAGCAAAGAAAAAAAGTTTCTCTCACTTTACCTTTTTTCCCAGAGTGTTTGCCATATATTCAACAAAAGAGAAAAATGAAAATTCAAAGTCACCCTTCCACTGTAATTTCACTCTGCCTTAACCCAAAAGATCCAAGCCTCTGAAAGACAGCAAGCACTTGTGATAAACAACCAAAAGTCTATCTGCTTGGATCTTGGGCACATCAAAGAGAAATGTCGACTGCTATCATCTCTGCTAATTCTGTTACCAGAAAAAAAGTTATGGGGTAAAATACCTGGTATTAGAGTACATTTAGAATACAGGTTAATGTTAAATGTTCCATGTGAAATAATTTGGTCCAAGATTCATATTCTTGGCAAGAACAATAGTGGATGTAGTATAAGTGTCATCCAATGAACTATTTACCTTTATAGAAATTTTGTGGATCAGTAATGTGTAATTTTCTGAGGATAGTTTATCAAAGCAAATGGGCTTCTCAGGTAGAAGAACATGATCTGTTGCCAAACTGATGATCTTTTAAGACTTTATTATAATGTATTTCCAACTGATTTCAACTTTTTGTAGGAGTCTAAATTACAGATTACAGAAGAAAGCAATGATTAATAGTCATAGACCAGGTATATGAAAACAATAAAGACATTAGAATCTTTTTCTACAGTTTAATGATGATTGGATAAAAGATCATATGCACTGTCATCTCCCATAGTACAGTATATTCTAAATAGGTGTAAGAGCCTAAGAGATTCAAAAGAAGGAAGAGGAAAGTTGGTATATCTCTGAAATCCACTTAATTCCTTTAAGAAACATCTTAGGAGACTGATAGATAGTGATTAGTTAGAATGTCTAGGTAGGTGGAATGGCAGCCTTAAGTGGATATGAGGTGGATACCAGGGACAGGGCATGGGGATTTCTGGTTGTACTATTTTCTTTCCATTACATTTTCCCAGGAAGAACATTTCCAGTCCAAGTGCACCACAATGCAAGAACAAAAACAAAAAGATCTAGCATCCATAGCTCAGAATCAATCCTTACAGGAAACAGAAGTAACATAAGACAGAACAAAAGTCAGGGTGCAGTGGAAAAGAAAAAACAAGAGTTGAGGGGGAATAAGCAAGTCTCTTGTCACTTCTTTCTTTTTTATTCTGTGGAATAAATGATTACAACCTTAGAGAATAAGATTTACAGAAATAACATTGCTCTGAGTGGTGATACTGAGAGATTCCTTGAAGGCTAGTATTATAGGGTTATGTGAAACAAATGAGTTTTTCAGCCCAGAATGCCACACCAGGCTTTTTGTTTTGAGAATATCTCCATCTCTCAATACAGACGTAAATATCCACCAATCAGGAGAAAAGGAGGACATGGGATTTCATCTGCCTACCCGAGTGAAAATTATTAAGCAATGTAGCTGATTCTGCCAAGGGTATATGAGCCCACTCAAAAAATAATAAAATAGCAAGTAATGTGAGCACAATAAAGAAAGACATTATAATTTAGAATAATCAGAATGAAAGAAAACAAAAGAATTAATAAGGTCATCAGAACAAGAAATTAAGCATCATAAATATTAATATTTTCAAAGAAATAATAGAGGATGATTAATATAGAAAGAAAGACTTGACAGTTATAAAAAGGAGCTAGTTTATATTTGCATACACTAGATTTTTAAAACTGCAATAATTGAAAATTAAATAAATAGGTGAATTGAAGTGCAGAATGAATACAGCAAAGTTTCAGTAGTCAGGCAGATATGGTCAAGGAAATATCCCAAATTGAATAAGAACAATATAAGGAATTTATAAAGAAACCATGGAATATATAGATATCAGAAGGATCAATGCCAGTTCTGCATTATAATAGCCTCTAAAAAAAGAAAAAAAAAATGAGGGGAGGACATATTGAAAAAAACAAGAATTGTTTAAAATAAATTAAAGAGACTGATTTGGTTTGTAAAGAAATTAACATACTAATACAAAAAAGTGAATTTTTCATGGTTACTTTGAAAATTTTAGGATTTTTAAGAACTCTGATTTTTAATCGCATGCACTCTGACTCCTACCTCATTTTTTTCATTATTTTGCCAAATGTCTCTGCTTTTAAACCTCAGGGTTCTCTTTTAAAGCCTAGTCAGGAAGTTTGGGAGTGGAGGTTAATTCAACCAGAGTGGGCTCTCATCCAATGGGGGGATAACTGCGTGTGAAGAACTGCCCAGCTTTACCTCTGAGGGATGCATAATTCTTCAAGACGGTTCTCTGTCTTGATTCAAAAGCCCTCTGACTTCAGCAGTGAATTCAATGCTGCAACATGTTATTGGCTTTTCCTCCTTCCTTGCCTCAGTCTCCCTGTCACCTCACTAATGCTTTCTGGAATCATATCTCGGGAAGACTAGCACCCCCAAGCTTTTGTCTCCGGCTTTGGTTTCAAGTGGACATCAAAGACATATTTCTTTTCAAGACCTCAATCACAGGACACATAGTGCTACTTTTTTTTTTTTCTTTCTGAATTGTCTACACCTTAACTTTTGTCTTTCATTCTCTCTCTTTACCCTTGCTCCATCCCAAAGGAATAAGGTATTGACACTTTTCAGGTCACTACCATTGATTGAGCTTGCATAAATTATCAAGAGGGTTTCATGGTATTTTAGGATATCTGTGCACCATGTAATTGGCTCCCTATCTTAAAGATATGCTCTCAAATGGAGCCATGAAATTTAGCTCTGATCTAGATTCTGTGACAAATTCTCTCTTTAGTTTCTAGAAATAGGAGGAATAAAGAGATAAAATATTGAATTGACTCACAATGAGTAAGGGGCCTCAAAGAAGGCCATTCTTGAAGAACCAAGGCAGCAAATCTGGTGTGAGGATAACTAGCAGGGGTGCAGTACCTAGACTTATAATACAAGATGCAATAGTTGTCCATGAGGAATAATTTTGATGAATAATTATTAGGGGAAAAAGAGTAGGACAACATGAGTGGGCCTGCAGTGATTTTTTGTTGTTGTTGTCCTAGTCTTTGCCCTACTGAAAACCATTTTTATGAGCCATTCTTTTCTGGTTGGTAATAGTCACTACCTTAACCAGCTTCCTAAATGACATGACTGGCTGCCCTGAAGCTCATTTGTACTGGTCCTTATCCTCATTTGTCTTCCAGGCCAGAGTATGTCAAGATCTCTACAACCATAGATAAACGTCTCCCTGGTGGTGGTCCTATAGCACAACAATTTCCTCTGAGATTATGACCACACCTACCATGAAATTCCCAAAATTGCCTTCAAGTGGCCATGTATGGGAACCGCTGCCTCTGCAGCACACAGCTCTGTATTTTTACTCTCTCTGCTGATAACAGAACTGTCTGTGGTTGCTCTTTCTTGACACCTGCTCTCTACTTGCTTCATGAACTTTTTCTAACCACAGTTTATAAAGGCCAAATTGAAGTATCAGCTCTCTTTCTGTGGATTAATTTTTCTCTAACAATAACAATTTAGAGATTTTTTTTGCTCTTTATATTTATAATGATATGTATTTTATAAATAGCTTAATGTAGCCCCAAATGAGTCTAGGGAGATGTATGAAGCACTAATCATGTTGGAATGTGTAGCTTCTTAGAACAGGATGAAATGGACTTTACAAATTCCTTAGTACAAAATCATTTAAGGAAAAAAAATAAATGTGAAAGAAAGAAAAACTTTAACTGAAAATATAGGACCTAGACTAGGTAAGAATAAGTTACCTATCACAAAAATCAACCTAGTAGCAGACCAGGAAATTAAATAAACTGATAAACATATATACAGTATTATAGTCTTCAATTTTGATCTTAACATAGAGGATAAATTGAAATAAAATAAAACTTTCCAAGAAATGCATAAATCTATTCCTTCTTATTGATTTGAGTAAGATTATAAAATATAATAAAATGGCAGAATGAATTTGGGAAATGGGTTATTCATCTCTGACATTATTTAAGAATAGAACATTGCCTGTAAGAAAATGAATAAAAATAAACTTAATAATAAGGAAGATAATTGCCTCTTAGAAAAATAATATATCACATATGGTATTATGGTTCACATATGGTATTATGGTTCATAATACCATGTGTGTTTTATGAACACACATGGTATTAGCTAATACACATATTAATTAGCTAATATGTGTACTACATTATACACATAGCTAATATGTGTACATATATATCACCTTATATATTGAGATTACCTTCTACCACAACATGCATTATCAATTGATATTGATTATAAATTGTGATGAACAGGAATGATTCATATGGATAGAATAATGCCAGGAATTGTGCTTAATGTTATTCTCCTAAATTAAACCACAGATGTTTGAAAGCTCTTTTCCTTAAAGTAATTCTCTTTCTAGTAGAAGTAGTTAAATCAGTTATTTACTTCATTTTGGCATTCATCAGCTATTCTTAGGTGTCATTTTTCTTTTTTACATTGCATAGTGTAGCCATGAATGTGTAGTTATATAATACTATGTCACAAATAATTTTTCTGTGGATGGTAAATCAGACACACTTGAGCCACTTTCTTCTGTCTAAAACAGGTCATACAGTCTTACTTTTAATTTTACTTCATGATCAATTGCCATAAAATATTTGTGAAATTATTCTTAATTAATGACATGAAACATAATTGTTTATACACTGTATCTAAAAGTGATGATGTTTATAGTTTTATATATAACTCTATTAGGAAACAGTGACAACACAGAAGGTAAGCATGGGAAAGGGGCTCTTTGGTTAAATATTTTAATGTTCTTTTTGGTAAAAAATAGTTCAACCTTTCCTTTAGTTCAAAGATACTAATTGTTATTACCTCAGTTGTTTAAGAAAAAATGTTGTGTACAAAATACATTTAATCATGTTCACTGCATTTGAATTTTAAGAATTTAGATATTTTCCTAAAATATATCTTTACCTTTGTAATTCCTAAAAAGCACTACAACACAAGATCTGGGTGAAGGTTTTTCTTACTCTACTCTGACATTTCGAGCAGAAAATTCATTAATAACTAAATACATAATCACAGTACACTGCCTTAAAATACTCATAATTTATATATACAACTTTTCTCCAGGGATAATGAATGAAAGAATCACTCTCATAAAAATGCTATTAGTTAACAATTTTATCTGTCAGGGTGCAGATGATAACATCCAGATTAATTTTAGGTTACTATAATATTTTAGAAAAAAATAAGTAATTCTAGATTATTTCCTCAGTCATACTAATAGATATAAAACAATTATTACCTTCTAAAAATATTTTACCATGTGGAATTTGCGGAGGTAGAAGATTTTGAAATAGCTTCTTATATTATCTTTCTGTTTTCATGCCCTTCCACTATCTATTACTTTCCTATGTCAATAAGGTTCCATCTAAAAAGTTTTACCCTGCCATTCCCACGCTATAAACTTTTTGTACCACAACATATTTTTATTTTGTAGTCATTTCTTCTTGTAGAATTCTCTCCAATAGCCATGGCACCATAATTGGCCACACCACTGTTATCAACACCATCAGAATCATCTTTATTATTTGTAATCCAAAAGAAATACCTCTTCTAATTTATAACTCTCCTTGAAATCTCCCTATCTCTATCATTGCAAAACTAATGCATTGCTCATTTTGTGTTTGTATTGCACTTTATGCACAGTGTACATAGATACTAAATAATTTATCATTATCAACTACCACTTGTTCTAGTGTTTATCCCTCTCAGATTTCATAGAAAAAGCAATAAATGTGATGGCCATATTTGAATAACATTTTATTTCATCAAGAACATTTAACATTCTGCATCTACAAAATAAGTACTTAATGGATGTTGTAATAGGGAATTGAATTGAATATAACATAGAGAAAGGTACCTACTTAATCATTTTCTCTTTCCATATAAATATAAATTTACTTTTTCTCTCCCTTTCTGACATCAAAACTAAATTTGCCTCTGAACTGAGATTCAAATTCCCTTTTTAAATACTGGGTAATATTATCAGTAATTTAATGAATTTTAGAGACTTATTTTAAGGTTTGTTAGGTAGAATTTGAGTAGTTGTTTCTCATTAGTTTAATACTTTGAACATGATTGTTGGAAATATCTTTAGTCCTCTGGCAATCTATTATATTTCATTTAATGAACCTGAGAATCCAGGAAATTAATTATTGTCAAAATGGAGTAGTACTCATGAGCACAAAAACTATGAATAATATACTTGCTATATAATACTTATTCTATCAAATAATAAAATATATAAGGCTAAGGTGTTAATGCGGCAGTTATTGAAAAACTTATTGGTAGACTATCAATATGTAAGCTCTCAAGATGCACAGCTTGGGTGTGTCTAAATTAAATTAGAAAAGAAGACAATATGACTATCCCAAGCAAACAATACATTTCAAGGGGAAAAGTATTCTTGTTAACTGTGTTCATATAGAAAGAAATAAAGAAAATTAGTAAAGACTATAAAAAGGAAAAATGTGTTTTGTAAAGTATTAAAATATATTTAGAAATATAGTGTAAGTAGGTATGTTATAGATTCATAATCTGTAAGATAGTAGATAGTAAAATTATGATAGCTAAAATTTGATATCTTTTTATTCATGTACATTAATATGAATATATTAATACATATATTCACTCACACATCACATTTCTAAATTGAATAGAATAATTTGACTATATCATATAGTTTACACACAAAGTAGGGTATTACTTTTGTAAATTTAAATGACAAACAAAGATGTTTGCTTAACACCAATACACACACACACATACACACCCCACATACACATTTTTTAAAATAAACAAGTAATAGAAATAAAAAAGACTTTTTATTTTCTATCTCTATTTAAAATAAATCAATTTTCTATATTACTTTGTAAATAAATATAGAGTGTAATTCATAGTCTCTGGTAAGGAAGTAAATGACTGAAAATATAAATTTAGAAGACCTGAAAAATATCACAGCTAAGCAAATATCTTATTTTCCCTCCTCTCTGCTTTCAGGATCACATTCCCAGGAGAACTGATGCTAATCTCTCACGAGGAAGAAATAAATCTTAAACTCTCAAATAATGTCTCACTGCTTTACCCCTCAATTACCATAAAATGCATTCGAATACATTTTTATATATCAATAATTAGAATTTACTTTTATTAATTCTTACTTTTATATAAAATAGCCTAAAATAATGCTTGAAGCTCTTACTCAATGGGTGGGGGGACATGGGCAATATATGTAACCTTAACACTTGTATGTACCCCCATAATACGCTAAAATAAAAAAATAAAATAAAATAGCCTAAAATAATAAAATAATAACGTAAAGTGAAATTATATAATTGATAGTTAATTGGAGTTTTTCCTTCAATTATCTTCTGCTCACTCTTAAAGTTAACTGAAATCTTTCAAAAGGGAAGAAACAAAAATCCATTCCCATTAAAGCAAATAGTCTGCAGTAATGCTGATGCTCCTACTAAAGCAATAAATTAGGTTTGTGTCAACATATTCTTACTGAAATCCAGTCTAAAACTGATAAACTTTGGCATATTTGTTGACTTCTTCTGCGGAGAGAATCTTTAACTTAGAAGGAAGTTGTTCTCAACTTTAACAATTAAATTCATGCAAAAATTAAATCTAACAAAATTATTTTGCAATAATGTTAAGTATTTACAAGGACCTCCTACACTACATAAGAGTTTTCAAAGGCATGGGTCACTCTTACCATTCTTATTCAATTTTAATGGAGAAAAATCCTTTTCTTTGTTGCAAGTAAATTGAAGAATAACATATTTACAGAAGCTGGTAAGTTATTTTTCAAGCGATACTGCATTTGCCTGGTAACTGAGATAACTCGTAGTAATTAAAAGATAAATTGGTATTTATATTTAATTATAAAGTAATCTATACCTCATTTAGTATTTAATTACAACTTGCTAAAAGCAATCTAACTTGTCCATGTATTTTCAGATTTATAATATTATACAATAAATAAGATTTTTATGTTTATTAGTTTATTAATTCTGATGGCTTCAAGACTAAATAATTATTTCATAGCAAGTTAGGTTTTTATTACTTTGTATCTAGTAAAAACAACTTGTAAAGTCTATTTTCCAATATTAAAATGGTTTTCCTTTTCAATTTTCAATCTTTTGCTGGTATATTGGAATATATTTCAGCATCAATGGCAAATTCCAAATACTTTATCATATTTAAGTATATAGGGCTTCTTGTCTGATAAAATGCATAGGTTCACTTTGGAGTTCTCTCACCCTTGAAGGAATAGCCAAGGTGACATCCATGGCTACTCAAGGGATAGACAACATAGACATTTTTATAATATAAAAACTTCTTTAGAAGTCACCGTCTTAAAGATTTTTTTTCTACTTTCCAGTGAAATTGGTTACCTATGAAAAAGAAGCAAAATCCCTATAAAAATGTAATAGACATTTGCCAAATTTTTTTCATATCCTATTTTTCTGTTGTTTCAGGATTTTTACATTCTTTGTACTTTATTTCAAAACAGATGTACTTAAAATATACAATTAAAAAAACTGTCCAATTTTTCAATCATAGAAACTTATTTTCTAATTTATATATTATTCTTTCTTGGTAACTATAAACTTATGACAAAATAAATTACTATTCATCAGAAACTGAAACAGATTTACATACTAACAAAAATACAGTAATGTGGAGAATTATTTAAAGTGAAAAATTATATTTGATATCAGAAAATATAAAATAAAAATAAGCAATATTAATAGCTGTTTTAGTTCAAAAATTAAATATAAATTGTTTATATTGATTTTTATTCATCAAGAAAAATATAAATGTAATTTAAAAATTAATCTGCTTAATAATTAACATGATATACAAGGGAATATATTTTTCCTGAATAATAATAACAATGTATGCTAAACACTTACTCTATGCCAGATGCTGTATTATGATTTTTTAAAACTTAGTCCTTATAAGTACTTTTCACATTAGGTAACTTTTTATCTTACTCCACAATTGCAGAGATATTGAATAATTAATCCAAGTTCCCCAGTAGTAAGTGGTGAGCCAAGATGAGAACCCAGGCAATGCAGCTCAGACAGCATGCCCATAAACACTGGGTTAGATTTTTCAGTAAACTGAATGCCTCTCTTAAACAAGAAGAAACAGGAAAAATGGCAGATTAGTGGTGACCTTCTGGCTCTCTGCTCCCAGAGTAGGTGGTAAAGAACACTGACAGCTACACACGAGTGGATCACTCTCCCACAGGAACAGCATCATGAATCTGCAGAGAAGCAGCATGGGGGAAAAAGGTGAATTGGAGAATCAACCACAAAGCCTGGAGAGTATGAGATATGCAATAGGGAATAGGCCAGCAGCTCCCATCTGTTGGCTGGGGCAGTGTGATCTGACCCACAGGAGGATGACTCTTCTTCCACTGACCTCCTCATCCATTCAGGCAGAGAAGCACCTGAAGTCAGTGCCAAGTTGTGGCATGGGATGACAGACTGAGTGGAGAAGAGACAAAAGTGGGAAACATTTTGAAGTCTCCAGTGTTCTGTGCTAGGTCCACACTAGGTGGGGGAGGGACTGGTCTGAGTGGACACTTTCTGGGTCCAGGTCTGCAGGAGGGAGTTTGGAGATAGGCACGTTGCCTCTGGCAGTTGCTGGGACCAGAACAAGGGAGGTGAATGAAGAAAGGGAGGCTCTGCCCTTGGAAACCACCAAAGATTTGGCTGGCTCAAGGTGGGACAGAGAGTAGAGAACCCCCTACCAGACTGATATGAGACAGTACATCAAGGAAGTAGGGATAGCTGGCTGCTCACTGAGATAGCCTGCCAAAATCAGCACCTGCTGTCCCCCCACCCCAGCAGTCGCCTCCATGGCAGGCTCTCCATGGGTGGGCAGCTGCCATTTTGGGGGTCCATAGCTTAAGAACACGGTGGCATATTGCTGAACTGGGCACTGCGCCTTCTCCAACCCAGCAGGGCAAGCTCAGGCAATGGTCTCAAGTGGTGCCACTGCCCCTGCCTGGCAGAGCAGGCTCCAACTTTGGAAGAGGGGAGTAACAAGAGAAGCAGCTTTCTGTGCTGTGTTGCCCAGCAGCCTCAGGCAGTGCTTCTCCCCTGGCCTGGCTGCTTGTATTTCATTCTGACAGGACAAACCCAGCCATTGGAGGGGGGTAGTAACAAAAGAAGTCACTTTTTGGGCTGAGACTCACAGTGGCCCCAGGCGGCCCTCCTCCCCCAGTCTGGTGGCTTGACTTCCCCTGTGCCAGGGAAGACCTTGCCCTTGGAGGAGGGGAAAAATGAGAGAAGACATTTTCTGGGCTGAGATATGCAGTGGTCTAAGGCAACGCCCCTCCCCTAGCCTGTCAGGGTAGACTCCACTCTTGGAGGCAGGGAGAAAGGTGGAAAGTTGCTTTCTCTGTGTTACTGGAATGAATCTGTGGGACGTTTGAACTAATCAAAAGGGGGCAGACTATTGATTTGGTCCAAGAGGAAGGTTTTGATCATCTGATAAGAACATAACACTAGGGTTTTCCCTTGGTGCTTAAGCCACTGCCAGCTTTAGGGCTTGTTGTCTGGGAAGGAAAATCCTAGCCGAAGTCCATAGCAATTGCACCAATTGACACCCCCAACCTGGAGCTGCCTTGCAAGTGTGGTGAAAGAGTCCTGAATAACATATTAGCAGCTCTCCCCAAGCAACAGATCAAGCAACCACAGAAGTATACACTCTCAGGCTCACAGGCACCTGTTGTTCTTCTTTCCCCACCTAAAGTGGCAACAGGGTTCAAGTAACCCTTGGACATGACAAGCCATTTCCAAAAGACCAGGGCACATGTATACCCCATTCGGGGGTTTAGAGCTCAATACAAAGGCATTGGAATACCTTGATAATCGATGCCTCCACACAAACTAAAAGCAACAAAAGAGAGGGTAATCCCATAGTCCAACACAGTGCCTTACATCTCAAACTAGTGGAGGGCAATGGAGTAACACACACAAGAATAACTCACCACCTGGGAGATTAAGCAGGCGTCCAATCTCACTAATCTCCTTTGGCAAGAAGTGAAGACAACAGATCAGAGATAACCCAACAGGGTAAAACAACTCTAAGGCAATACAGGACCAGAGCACATTCTCCCAGCATTGTCAAGGAACATCCTTTTGGGGACTTAGAGATAAGGCCATAAACCAGCCCCAGCACCCCCAGTTCTTGACAAAGTAGCCTGATGAGATTTAATCAGTGAACAAACATAGGAAACATGAAAGATAAGAGAGAAAAGTCATCCCCAAAAGAAAACAATCTCCTTCAATAGATACCAATTTACATGATCTGATTAAACTGACACAGGAAGAATTTCAAATATGGATTGTAAGAAAATTCAATGGAATTGAAGAGAAAATGGAAACCCAACATAAGAAGCTATGAGAACAATACAGGAAATGAATGAAAAATTCTATAAATAAATTGAAATACTATGGAAAAACCAAACAGAAATCTTGGAAATGAAGGAGGCATTTAAGGAACTTCAAAACACAGTGGAAAGCCTCAAGAACACAATGGATCATGCAGAGGAAAGAATCTCAGAGCTTGAAGATAACACCTACGTGCTAAACAAATCAGATGAAGAAAAAAGAACACAGAAACAAGAGACAAGACCAAAACGTCCGAGAAATGTGGGATTATGTAAAGTTGCTAAATATAACAATCATAGGCACAACTTTAGGATAAAAACTCTTAACAAAATAAGTATAGATGGGACATACCTTAAACTTATCAGGCTTTATATGATAAACCTGCAGCCAATATCGTACTCAATGGGGAAAAATTTAAACTTTTCCCACTTAGTACTGGAATCAGACAAGGTTGCCGACTATCTCCACTTCTATTCAATATAATGTTGAAAGTTCTTGCTAGAGCAATTAGACAAGAGAGAGGAATTAAGGGTATCCAAATGGGGGAAGAGGAGATCAAACTATCACTCTTTGCTGATGATATGATATTATATCTCGAAAATCCCAAGGATTCAACCAAGAGACTTGATAAATAAATTTGGTAAAGTCTCAAGATACAAAATCAATACACACAAATCAGAGGCATTCTGATACACCAATAACAGTCAAGCCAAAAATCAAATAAAAAATGCAGTACCTTTTACAAAAGCCTAAAAAAATATTAAATATCTAGGAATATATTTAAGAAAGAGGTGAGAGACATATACAGGGAGAACTATGAAACACTAGGAAAAGAAATTGTAGAAGATGTAAACAGATGGAAAAATCTACCTTGCTCATCGATTGGAAGAATCAACTTTCTTAAAATGTCCATACTACCCAAAATGAGTTATAGAATTAATGCAAGCCCTATTAAAGTACCATCACCATTCTTTGCAGATCTAGAAAAAATAATTCTATGCTTTGTATGGAACCAGAGAAGACTTCATTTAGCCAAAGTAATCTTAAGCAAACAGAACAAACTGTGAGGTATCAGTCTACCAGATTTCAAGCTGTACTTCAAGACTATAGTACCTGAATCAGCATGGGACTGACACAATGACAGAGATACAGACCTTTGGAACAGGTCTGAGAATCCAAAGATGAAACCATCCACATATTGTCATCTAATATTTGACAAAGCAGAAAAAAATATACACTGGGGAAAAGAATATCTTTTCAATAAAAGGTGCTGGGAAAACTAGATAACTACATGAAAAAGATTGAAACAGGTTCTCCACCTCTCACCTGACATAAATCAATTCATGATGGATAACAAACTTAAACCTAAGGCATAAAACCTTAAGAATCCTAGAAGAAAATGTAAGGAAGACTCTTTCAGACATCAGTGTAGGCAAAGAATTTATGAACAACCCCCCCCCACCCAAGCAATTACAACAGCAATAAAAATAAATTAATGGGACCTGATCAAATTAAAAAGCTTTTGCAGAGCCAAGGAAACTGTCATTAGAGCAAATAGACAGCCTGCAGAATGGAAGAAAACATTTGCTTTCTACACATCTGATAAAGGGCTGATAACAAGAATCTATCTAGAACTCAAAAAAAATCAACAAGAAAAAAATCAAACAACCCCATCAATAAATAGGCAAAGGACATGAACAGAAACTTTTCAGAAGAAGACAGAATAATGGCCAGCAAACATATATTTTAAAAAAGCCCAACTTCTCTAATCATTAGGAAAATGCAAATCAAAACCACAATGAGATATCACCTAACCCCAGTGAGATTGGCCTCTATCAAAAAATCCCAGAACAACAAATGCTGGGGTAGATGTGGAGAGACAGGAATACTCTTACACTGCTGGTGGGACAGTAAATTAATACAACCTCTGTGGAAAAGCATTTGGAAATACCTCAAAGAGCTAAAAATTGAAATACCATTTGATCTAGCTATCTTACTACTAGGCATCT
This sequence comes from Microcebus murinus, assembly GCF_040939455.1. NCBI lineage: Eukaryota > Metazoa > Chordata > Mammalia > Primates > Cheirogaleidae > Microcebus > Microcebus murinus. Next base: position 62,724,324 of record NC_134114.1, read on the forward strand.
ACCCAAATAACAAAAGACATTCTATAATAAAGACATCTGCACCCAAATGTTTATGGCAGCACAATTCACTATTGCAAGGATGTGTAAACAACCCAAGGGCCCATCAATCCAAGAGTAGATTAATAAAATATGATATATGTATACAATGGAGTACTACTCAATTACAAAAAAATGATGGTGATCTAGCACGTCTTATATTTTCCTGGTTAGAGCTTGAGCCCATCCTTAAAAGTGAGATATCACATGAATGGAAGAATAAGCACCACATGTACTCACCATCAAATTGGCACTTAACTGATCAACATTAAGGTGCTTACACAATAGTAATATTCTTTGAGGAAATGGGGTTGGGAGTTGGTAACCTCACAACTAATGGACATAGTGAGCATTGTAGGGGAGAAAGGACATGCCTCAAATCATGGTTTGAGTGTGGCAAAGTCATAACATGTAACCGAAATGTTTGTACCCCCATAATATCCTGAAATGAAATTTAAAAAGATTCATATTGTCTTCTCAAGACAATCCCGATGATGAACACTTGCAGAAGTTCTTAAAGTTTTCTATATACAAAATTAAAATTTCTATTTGTGGACAGAAAGTGCACTTTAAACTGTTTTTTATTGCACTCTCCTTCCTGCACCCTCCTAAATTTTTATTGCACTCTCCTTCCTGCACCCTCCTAAATTTTCTACATTTGCCTGGCACATATAACAAAATATTTGTGTGTGTGTGACAGTTGGATTTACAGGTATGTAATTGAGCTTGCTTTGTTAAACCCAGAAGGTAAGAGAATATCTGCTAATTTGGCTTATTGGATTCAGGTTCTTATTTGAATTTGTTTGAGAAAAAGTTATTAACAGGTTACCACATCTAGTTGGAATAGTTAGAAAGCCAAGTGAAATATCTAATTCAGTATATTGGGAGCTAACAAACCTTGTAATATCTTGAATGTTGTCTTAAAACTCATTTAGAATAAGCTATCTCTGATATGTCTGAATGACAATAAAACAATGCATAGGAAATGGAAATGAGAGAAAGAAAATACAGATATAAAGGACAGGAGAAAAAGATTGTGTAAGAGATTCACATACAGACACGAACAATGAATAGAGGCCTCGTAAATTTTTATTATTACCAAATGGCCTCTGTGAATCAATTCTGAACAATCACATGATTTTATATTCATCATTTATTCAAAAACACACACTCATGGGAATAATGGAAGTCAGGCATTAGATATAAAAGAAGAAAAAAACCATCTTTTAGGTTTTTTTATCCTTTAAAGAATAGTTCTCATGGAGTAACATGTCCAAGACATGGAATCTACTATGTACCAGACTCTATTTTAAGTAATCTGAACATAAAACATAGTTTAAATCCTGTCAGCAAAAGATAGATCGATGATAACACTGACACTGAAAATTAAGTAGTTCACCCAATTGAAATTTTAACTAAACAAGTTCCAACCAGAATTCAGGCTCAGTTTTATCTGATTTTAAACCTTGAGCTTTTCTTACCACTTTATGTTGCCTACATATCAGATATTGTAATGCCAGAATATTCTAATGAGGAGACATATACAATAATTATAAGAGTTCACACCAGTAATTACAGGAGTTGAGTATCTCCATTTATTTCAAGGAGTAAAATGACATTCTAAAATTCAAATTATTTAATTCACTTTCATCATGTTCTAAATGCCATACAACCTTTGAGAGTGGGAAGGAAGAGAACAGGGAACATACAAAAAATTTAAAAAGATAAGATTTTACTACTTTTAAAATAATGACAATCATTTTCTTTCCAAAGCCAAATATAATTATATGATTTTTAAGTTCAGATATTACAAACATGTGGATATATAAATATATTATAAAATATAAAAATATAGTCTATGTTCTTGTTTTCTAGTATGAATTTGCTCCAGATTTATTAATATTGCTACAACCAACTTGGCTCTACTGCAGGAAAGTAAAGACCAAAGAAGTTTTATTTCTTCCTTTTATTTTTTTTTTGCCCCCCACCCAAGTATTATTTAAATGCATAAATACATTATCAAAAAATAAGTACTATTTGGGTAAGAAAATTTGTTAAAATATTGAATAATTTATTTATATAGAGTTTCCCCTTTCCCTAATGCAATTAAATAATGTCAGTTAAATAGGCAGTCTTTCTCCCCTCCTTTTTTTTTTTTACTGTTTTTTGTTTGTTTCTTCTGTTTTGGTTTTTTCTTGCTTCGAGAAAGTTTCTGATTCAAGTTAATGAGTTGACATTAGCCTTTCTGTTTTTATAAATTCCTTCATCTCTTCAGAAGAGTTTTTTAGACAACCCAGAATTTGAAAAAATAGTATAGAATGGCTTTGAAAGTCAGCAAGGTTCTTAGGAAGAATTTACTGACACTGAAGAGGCATTAGAGTGTTCTGTTGCTGAAAGCAGGAGGAAAGGACCACTTTTTAATTAATTAACTTATTTATTTCAGAATATTACAGGGATACAAACACTTTGGTTACATATATTGCTTTTGCATTGCCTAAGTTAGAGCTACAAGCAGGCCCATCCCCCAGACGGTACACACAGCACCCATTGAGTGTGAATCACCCAGACCTTGCACCCCCCACCTGTCCGACACCAGCTGAATATTACTTCCATATGTGCACATAAGTGTTGATCAATTAATACCAGTTTAATGGTTATTACACATGGTGCTTGTTTTTCTATTTTTGTGATCCTTCACTTTGAAGAATGGGCTCCAGCTCTATTCAGTATAATACAAGAGGTATTAGTTCACCATTGTTTTTTATGGCTGAGTAGTACTGTCGTACACACATACCACATTTTATCAATCCACTCATGGATTGATGGCCACTTGGGTTGTTTCTACATCTTTGCAATTGTGAATTGTAATGCTATCAACATTCAAGTGCAGATGTCTTTATTACAGAATGTCTTTTTTTTCCTTTGGGCAAATACCCAGTAGTGGGATGACTGGATCAAATGATAGTTCTACTTTTAGTTCTTTGAGGTATTTCCCTATTACTTTCCATAGAGGTTGTACTAGTTTGCAGTCCCACCAGCAGTGTATGAGTATTGCTCTCTCTCCACTTCCACATCAACATTTGTTGTTTTGGGACTTTTTAATAAAAGCCAATCTCACTGGAGTTAAGTGACATCTCATTTTGGTTTTGATTTGCATTTCCCTGATGATTAGAGATGCTGAGCATTTTTTTTTAATATATGTTTGTTGGTCATTAGTTTGTCTTCTTTTGAAAAGTTTCTCTTCCTGTCCTTTGCCCATTTTTTAATGGGGTTGATTTTTTCTTCTTGATGCTTTCTATCAGGACCCCACTATGATTCAACAGCTAGTGGGGAGGGGTGATTGCTATGGTTTGGATGTTTATCCTCTCCCAATCTCAAGTTTTAACCCCAATGTGACAATGCTACCAGATAGGGTCTGGTGGGAGGTATTTGGGTTACAGGGGCAGATCACTCATTAATAGATTAATACTGTTCTTGGGGGAAGTAGTGAATAAGTTATCATTCTTTTAGTTCCTACAAGATCTGGTTGTTAAAAAGTGTCTGTCACCATTCTCTCCACCTTTGCTTCTTTGTCATGTGATCTCTTTGCAAACACTGGATCTTCCTTTTAGTGATGAGTCAAAGCAGCCTGAAGCTCTCACCAAATGCAGATGCAAATCTTGAACTTTCCATCTGCCAGAATCATGAGCCAAATAAACATTTTTTTTATAAATTTCCAAGTCTCAGGTATTCTGTTACAGCAACACTAAAATAACTTAAATGGTAATGCATGTCAAAGGCCAGACTTCAATACCAAAATCTCCTGGACTGCTAGAGTAGTGCTTATGCAGCAGAAATGCTAAGCCTGAAAGAATTATATAGCCTGGTACCAAAGGAGTCTCACAGGTAAGGAGGGTGAACAGATAATCCATAACAAGAGAAATATCCTTTAATTTTTCACTATATGTAAGAGCAATAACCTTAGCATACCTTGACAAATGCTGTCTAAAAGTGTGAGGCTTAGTGATTCAGGGTTATTAGATATAAGAATAGATAATATGCATCTACATTTGTAGACTGAGACTCATAGTTCTGCAATAGTTTAGAAAGCATAGATAGAATATGTAGCATTATAAAATTGATGATATTCCAGGTAAACATTAATATTACATAGTGATTGTATATTAGTAGGACCTTAATATATTAATAAAAAGTTATATTTGAGAATGGTTGGAAGTTAAAAAATAGAGAAACTCTTATGTGACATCTGCTCTTTGAGCACTCCCCCATTGACAAAAATACTTGGATTTAACTGATTATATCTCAAATCCTTTTTATTTTTAATTTTTTTTAATTTCAGAATATTATGAGGGTACAAATGTTTTGGTTACATAGATTGCTTTTGTACTGCTTGAGTCAAGGTTGCTAATACATCAGTGATATAAAAGGTGCCAAAGACAATTTAAACATATTATGGTGTGTTTCTTTCTTTAAACTTTGAGACATTCAGTCCCTTAGCTAATTCTTAAAACTATATATAAAAAAAAAAAAAAAAACTCAAGGTACTTCATCTATAGCATTTTTTTACCAGTATGTAAAGTCAGTTTCCTTCAAGAATAATTTAATTATTTTCAGAAAAATATTTTTAAGAAACAAATAAATTAGTTCAAAAGAGAATAAAATGGTGATATTACCTTTTTGTTAAATTAGTTATTATCAAGGAAATACATAATAGTAGCATTGTTTTCATATGTGCAATGTAGGTAATATTTGGCAGATATCCTGAGCATCCTCACCTTACCCTTTTGTGGTAAATATGAATAGGATTGCCTCAGACTTGAACATTTCAGCACTTACAAAAAGTTAAAAATTGAAAGCCTGAGAACTTAAAAGTTTTATTATCATCTTTTGAAAAACATGCAAGAAATTAGAATATTCTATAAACATAATTATGTCATGTAAAAATGATTTTTTGCTTTCAATGTATGCACTTAAAAGCCATATGAAAACTAGAATAATATATAACAATTTTAATTGAAAAAGCACATACAAAAGGGAGAACACATTTTGAGGAAGACAAAATCTATTAAATGAATACTCTTTAACAAATAATTTCACTGGATCCTGAATTTGGTTTTATAGAAAATTTTTGTATTCATATCTTTTAATTTCACTTGCAATATATCTTACAAACATATCAGAAATAGGATAGATTAAGGTTTTCAAATTTAAGCATTAATAAATGGATTTATGTCATAGTGGATACCTTAAAGTTTACATATTATAAAACAACTGAAAAAGTCAAAACTTGTATTCTGTTGTTATTGAGACCTCAATTCAGTTTAAATAAATCTTTTTCTCTCTACAAAGAAAAGGAGCACACATGTATGAATGATAATCATGATTAGAGTAAGCTGGTTATCTTACATAAATGATTAGCCACCTCAAAACATTTTTAACATAAGTATTTTTTCTCCTACAAAGCACTTTGCTAAATACTACTTTAATATTTAAAAGTCATGTCTGTTCTTTATAAATTTTAATTTTAAATATAAGCTAGTTGATCAATTATATTGCAAAATGTATTCAACTAACGAATGAGTTGTGTTAGAAAAGTTCATAAGTCTGATGTTTAGAAAATGTTAATATGTTTTCTATCAAGATTATGTGGTAAAAAATATGTAGGTTCTGAAATCATCTAATATAATCAAAATATTTGTTTCAAAAATAAGCTCTAAAAATTATTTATAACAGCTCCTTTTGAAAGACATATTCTGCAATTAGACATGTCTAAAAGATTTCTTCTAGTGGCAGAAACAGGATCTTTTTCATGTCCACCTCCCATAGATTTGAGATAAAGGAAGTAGGTTGGAACCCATGGCAGGGGACAGGGCTTCTCAGGATAAGTTATGAGAGATGGCAACATCTACCCAGTGTGAGGATTTTAAATGGATGGTGAGAAGCATGTGTATGAGGAGGGGGGGAGAGAGAGAGAGAGAGAGAGAGAGAGAGAGAGAGAGAGAGAGAGAGAGGAGAGAGAGGAGAGACTACAAGTTGAATGGGCCTGGGTGAAAACAGAAGGGCACTGACATGCTGGGCATGAAGGAAGGAAGAGAGGTCTTTCCAAGAGGCCCCTGTGATGTGTACTTGGTTCTCCACTTCTCCTAGTTCTTCTTTCCACCTCTGTGTAAAATAAAAAAGCTCTTAGATAATAGCAGAGCTTGCATTAATTACACCTGCTGGGTCCCTGGGTGTTGCTTCTGTGTCTGTTTGCTCCTGTGTAATTTTATAGTCAGCATGAAATAAAAATCAGTTTAGGGTAAACACAATAAATGTTTGAATATCATACCATATCACACAAAAACCTCATTTTTGATGTTCAATTAAATACAAAAATATCTTGCCTTGGAGGATATCAAACAGCTACCATAATTTTTATCTAGCCAACTGATAGCTTGTGATTTTTTTGCACCAATACATTTTAAGTGATTTATTTTTATTATGCAAGTTCAGTAAGAGGAAAGGCACTACATAAAGTGCATACAAAAATATTTTTAAATAAATATCATAAAGATACATTTTGAACTGTAATAATGAAACAGAAAGAATCCTTCTCTCTTTATGCACTCTAAAAATAATGTGAACATAGTAAAGTTTTAGAATAAAAAAGGTAACATTAAGAAAAATCTAAGCTTGACTACCTCATTACTGATAGTGATAGTAATAACATTATGGTCATTTGCTAAATGTTTGTCATGTACCAATTATTGTGCTAGATTTTGTATTTCATTTAATCCTCAAAACAACTTTAAGATAAGTGCTATTATTTTCTCTATTAAATTAACAGAGAAACTGAGATTATGAATGTTAGAGTATTTGCCATGGCCACATATCTTTAATAAAGCCAGGATTCAAGCCAGGATGTTCATATCCAGAGTTGAGGCTATTACTCACTACATTGCTTTTACTCTGAGATCCGCTTTAGGTCATGCCCTCAACTATTTTGGTGTCCTACTGTCTCTCTCCTCCATGCAGTTTCTTCCATACAGGTTCTGAAATCCTCTGAATCTGTGTATCTTTAGCCTCCTCAGTCTTCTTTGAGAGCATATATAAATCTCATTCTTAATATTTTTATCTTTTCCAAAGTGGTGATTTGATATGCTCTTTTGTTTTTTGAATCTTAAGAAACTTGAGTAATAAATATTGTGAACACAGTTTTCATTAATGATGGCATATAATATAATAGATATTATCATAGTTTCTGGCAATTGAATATAACAGCCTGGTACCATTTCAATATCTTAGTCTCTAAATTAGTTAGATAAATTATAGAACACCTGGACACATTGGTCTCTTTATATAACTATAATAAAACCAAAGAATTATTTACTGTAGGATTTTCCCTCTTGGCAGATAATGAAAACTTGTAACCATTTTCCAAACTTTTCTACACATCATTTACTTTCTTAGATTCAATGTTGGCATCACTATTAAACATCTGTACAGCAGAGCAATATGTTCTGAATTACTTACATATCTGTTAGAAGCTTGGATCTTTTTTCTCATCATTTATAGTAACTGTGTGTACAAAGTAACCAGATATCTTGGGCACGCAAGCCGAATAGTCAAAATAAATGTATTTGATTATTCCACCAACTGATTTGGTCATTATATCTCATTCTTAAGAGATTCCCTATAAAACATTATATTCGTGAAGTACAGAGACATTTGAAAATTCTTAATTGAACATTAGGAAACCTTTTGTTGAAAAAAGAGAGACAAAGCATTTTACATAGTTACTATTTCAAAGCCTTTTATATGGAAAATTCCAAGACTAGCTTGCTGGTATTTTTCAAAAGATTAAAAACACAAAACTATACATTGTTGATAAAATGTGATTAGTTTAAAACATGAAAACTCTTTTTCTTTCCAAAAAATTGTTTTATTTGATTTTGTAATGCCAAATAATTGATAAAATGACTGATACAGCCAATATCCCTTTTGGTAGGACAACATATCAGATATGCAACCTGTGAACACAAATGTCCAAATGACCCAAATAATAAGGGTTCCAGGTTTAATAAATGCTCCACAGCATAGTACATACAAGATATTATAATTTGAATATAAAGGACAAATTAATTTTAAAATAATTGACAATATTTATGGACTGGGGGTAGAAAGTAGAGGGAGGTTTTGTGTACCAAGTTTCTTAAAAATAATTTGAATGTTTTATGAATATATGTGTTATGTTACAATATGTACTTTAATTTCTCTAAATATATTTTAGATAATAAAATTATTGAAATATACATTTTTATCAGGAATTAAAAGATTTTAATTTCCTAGAAACATTAGCAATGTGATTGGGAAAAGATCTATACATTCTAAGACTGATTTGAATCATTTCACGTTTGACCATATATACACAAAGAAAAATGTAAGTGTTAATAATCAGCCACGTAAATGTCAAGCTAGCATATTTACTTCCTTACATAATGGAATTTTTCATTTAACTAATCTATATGTTTGCATAAAATTATAGGACTTTATTTTATATACGAGAATATTTAAAATACCACATATCAAAAGGATATTTATAAAAAGTATACATATTTGATTATTGAAAATTATAAAAACACAATGAATTTTTTAAGAATTTTATTGACATATAAAGGAGTTTTGGTAATAAAGACAACCACAATTATAACATAATCAATCGCATGTCTTGATCTCCTCTTATTATGGCCCTGGTGGCATAGTAGGTGAGATCATAGTTTTCTTTATTTTTCTGTTTATAGTTGCAGTGAGCTACATGAATTGAAATATTTAATGCATCAATTATTCGCACACTATAGAATGGTTTCCATTTGTAATCAGTTTTGAATATTAGATTTTTAATGAGGAACTGCTGGGTAGAACTACACTAATTGCATCTTATTTATGTCTGCTGAAGTTAAAAATAGCTTTATCCTCATAAAACTGTACCACTTGTCTGGTGCTCTGTTCTGGAAATGTTTATATGTCTATTAACCACATTTTTCTGACTGTATTCCTGCTGATATTCAAATAGTGCTATTATCTTAGCTTAACTTTGCCCTCCTATTGCTATCTACCGATTTATTCTGTTTGCTTTGCACAACAAAAGTTGCTATATCACTATATTATTTTTCAAACAAATCAGAAGTTTAGAACTACAAATAAGGACTAAGTAATTATAGCTACTGAAACGTGAGGAAATTTAAATGGTTCAGTATCTATTTTGCTTGGTGTTCAGGGAGCTACAAATATTACTGGGTTCTTAAGGGGTAAATATAGGAAAATTTAGGAATAACATTAACATGTAATAGAAAACGTAGTGAAGGAATAAATGGACAATAAAAATAACTAAATATTTAAAAAATGCTGCTGTTTCTATTGCTCATGAAAAGGAATAAATGTAAAGCAACAAACAGTTGGAATACCAAGATAAAGAAGATGAAGGATAACACATATTGGTACTGTAACTATGGAGATAGAATTTCTTCCCCTTGAATTCTAAAGCAAGTACACGAACGACTTCTAACCTGTTGTTATAATTTTTATTTTATATTTTTCATAATATTTAGAAAAACATTGGACATTAGAAGATGAATTTGATAATTAAAATTAATTTAATAAAATATCAGGTATAAAAGTTAATTTATATATATTTCTAGATATTTCACATCTCCTCCACATTTAAATCAATTTTTCAAAATTTTTTTAATGAATGAAGCTATTCACTGCTTGAATCTTTATGTTTATAACCTTGCTGTGAGGTTTAGTTTTCTACATGTTACTTATTTTTCTCACTTTTCAAAATATGTATATGCAACATATTTTGTACTTGTATAAGAGGTGAAATAATAAATTTTGTGTATAGTGTAGTCAGTTTCCACTTCCTAAAAGCCTACTAAAGTTAGTTAAACCTTATAAACAAAACACAACCAAAATAAAAATTTTGCTTCTCAATTCTTTCATCTGATTTTTTTTTTTTTTTTTTTTTTTTTTTTTGAGACAGACTCTCACTCTGTTGCCCAGGCTAGAGTGCCATGGTGTCAGCCTAGCTCACAGAAAGCTCAAACTCCTGGGCTCAAGTGATCTTCTGCTTTAGCCTCCCGAGTAGCTGGAACTACAGGCATGAGCCACCATGGCCGACTAATTTTTCTATATATTTTTAGTTGGGCAATCAATTTCTTTCTATTTTTAGTAGAGATGGGGTCTCACTCTTGCACAGGCTGGTTTCCAACTCCTAACCTTGAGCAATCCACCCACGTCGGCCTCCCAGAGTGCTAGGATTACAGGCGCGAGCCACCGCGCCTGGCCCTGATTTTTAAAACATGATAGCTAAAACAGGATTTAATAATAGTTATCCATGTAATTTGGTATCTTTATTTTCAAAATATATACAAAATTCAATAGAGTTGCAGTTAACTGGAAAATTTATATAAACTGAGAATCCTGGAAATGTATTAATTTTATTTCACTTGTAAAATAAGAATGGACAAACACTAACTCAAGTCATATTGCAATAATACTACTTTAAATGTTACTTTTGAACTTATGCTTCTGGAAAAGATGCTTCTGAAAAAAAAATTTGCAGGTTTGCACTCATATGTGGGAGTAAAAATTAAAGCCATTTATCTCATGGAGTTAGACAGTAGAATGATGGTTACCAGAGGTTGGGAAGGGTAGTGGTGAGGTGGGAATAAAGGGGGATAATTAATGGGTGCAAAAATATATTAATAGTTAGAATGAACAATATTTGATAGCACAACAAAGTGACTATGATAAGTTACTGTGTACTTTAAATAAAAAGGGTGGTGTTGGAATGTTCCTAACACAAAGTAATGGTAAATGCTTGAGGTGATCAATACTCACATTGCCCTGATTTGATTGTTACATGTTGTATGCCTGTATCAAAACATCACATGTTCCCCATAAATATATACAACTATTATGAACCCATAATAATTAAAATAATAAATAAACCCCAATGAGATATCATCATACCTTAGTTAGAAGGGCTATTACTAAAAAGACGAAAAATAACATGCTATCGACGATACACAGAGAAAAGAATTCTTACACATTATTGGTAGAAGTGTAAACTAGTACAACTACTATGAAAACTGTATGGCAATTTCTCAAAACTAAAAACAGAACAACCATATAATCCAGCAATTCCACTACTGGGTATTTATCCAAAGAAAAGGAAATCAGCCTATCACAAGGATACCTGTACCGCATGTTTATTGCAGCACTATTCCCAATAGCAAAAATATTGAAGCAACCTAACTGTCCATCAACAAATTAATGATAAAGAAAATGTGGTGTATATACACAATGAAAAATATTCAGCCATAAAAATGAATAAAATCATGCCATTTGCAATTATATGGATGGAACTGAAGCAACATAAGTCAGACACAGTAAAACAAATATTGCATATACTCATTTATGTGTGAGAGCTAAAAAACTTGATCTCATTAAGGTAGATAGTAGAATAGATACCCAGAGGCTTAGAAAGGTATGTATTTGGGGGTATGTGTGTGTGTGTTGGGCGAGGGAGTGAGTCTGAAGAGAACTTGTTTAATTGGTACAAACATACAGTTAGATAGAAGAAATAAGTTCTAGTGTTCCATAACAGAGTAGGATACCTATAGTTAACAAGAATGTATTGCGTATTTCAAAATACATAGAAATTATAAATATTATACTTGAGGTTATGGTTACCATAAATATCCTGACTTATTACACATTCTATAAATGTAAGAAAATATCACATGTACCATATAGACAAGTACAAATATTATGCATTAATAAAAAATAAAAAATAATTTTAAAAAAGGGCATGTTCTTAAATCACACAGCTTAGACAGGTTTACCACTTTCTCAGTGTAAAATCCTGGGCAAATTGCTAAACTCTCATTGTTTAGGTGTAATTTTTAAATAAGGATAATTATAATATGCCTCCTTCACAGATTTGTTGAATAGAATAATGAGATATGGTGGAAAATGTTCAGAACTATTTCTGGAATATAATAATAGCTCAAAACTTGTGTTCAAAAGTTGTTACTGTTAGCTAACCTAACATCATTAGTGTTATATGTTTCTATTATTTAACCTATAACATACAAAATTATTAAGAAAGAATCTAGAACAACTGAGGGAAAAGTTCTCATTTAGAAAAGACTACAAACTGGGACATGATAATACTCATTGATTCAATAAATATTTGAGTATCTAACTGTAACAGATGCATTCTATGGGTGAAAAGATGAAAGACAAAAAAATAGGAAATGATTATTGTATGTTAGACATGACAAAGGCTAGCTAAATCAGAATATAAATCACAAAAGAGGAATGATGTGGAATTTCATATAAGTTTGTAAGGAAAACATTGCTGAGAGTTACTTTAGATCAAGACCTGTGGAAGTAAGGGTAACCATGTGAATATCTATAAAAAGAGCATTTCAGGAAAAGAGAATGGCAAGTGGAAGTATCCTTAGGTAGGAACAAGGCAGTTTGTTTAGAAAGAGCAAGGAAGACAGAGTGACTGGAACAGAATCACATGGCAGGATATCAAAGGCAGGAGGTAAATTCAGAGAACTCATATGTGGCCAGACCTTGTGGAGCCTATTAAGGCATTTGGACTTCTCCCTGTCCTGAGTGTGATGGGAAGCCACCACAAAGCACAACAAATAGTGAAATGATCTAACTTCATTTCATTCACAAATAGAAAGAATACTCAATAAATATAATGTAAGGCAATACCTATAACCAAACAAAACATACAGCAGAAATTAGGACAGGTAGAAGATGATGTTTTGTTTCTGGGGTTCAGCTTGGTGCTCCTAGCCTGCCTTTGCTAGAGTTCTGCTTTAAAAGTTCTTATTCATTCAAGCATCTGTTAATAAATGGAACTTTGCTCCTAATTTTTATTGGTATCATAAATGCTTCACTGGCAAAAAAAAAAAATGCTGTTTAATGATGTGTTTAGGTAGATGAATTAAAAAAGAACTTGTTAAAGACTAGGATGCTCACTTTTATCACTTTTATTAAACATAGTACTGGAAGGCCCTGCCAGAGCAACCAGGCAAGAGAAAGATAAAGGGCATCCAAAATGGAAAGAAGGAGGTCAAAGTACCCCTCTTTGCCAATGATATGATTTTATATATGGAAAACTCTAAAGCAGGGGTCCTCAAACTTTTTAAACAGGGGGCCAGTTCACTGTCCCTCAGACCATCGGAGGGCCGTTGGAGAGTGCAGCACACATTCCACACATGCGCACCATGGGCCCGGGGTGAGTCGGCTGCTAAGCAGGACAGGCAGTGGTGGCAAAAACACCCTGTGGACCGGATAAATGTCCTTGGTGGGCCACATGAGGACCCCTGCAAGACTCCTCCAAAAGACTCCTAGAATTGATAAATAAATTCAATAAAGGCTCAGGTGACAAAATTAATGTACATAAATCAGTAGCATTTCTATGCACTAATAACAGGCAAGCTCAGAATCAAATCAAGAACTTGATACCATTTAAAATAGTTGAAAAAAATACTTAGGAATATACTTAACCAAGGAGATAAAAGATCTCTAAAAGAAGAACTACAAAACACTGATGAAAGAAATAATGGATGACACATATAAATATAGAATAGAAAATAAATATAGAACATTCCATGCTCATGGATTGGAAGATTCAATATTGTTAAAATGTTCATACTATCCAAAGTGATATATAAATTCAATGTAATTTTTATCAAAATATCAATGTCATTTTTCACAGTATTAGAATAATGATCATAAACTTCATATGATTCAATAAAGAGCCTGAATAGCCAAAGCAATCCTAGGCAAAAAGAGCAAATCTAGAGGCATCACATTACCCAACTTCAAATTATACCACAAGGCTTTAGTAACATATAATCATTTCTTTTCTTTTTTTTATTGAGGGGAAGGACATAAAAGAATTTTCTAAATAAATGAAACAAACAAAAAATTGAAATTAGTCACAAATAAAATAATTTTTGGTGTCACCAGATAAAAATACTTCTGTATATTAAAAATCTAATAATAACATAATTGCAAAGTTAAACTTGGAAAAATATGTTAAATATGATGAAAATAGAAATGCCTAACAAATACATGAAAAATAATTTCACAAAAGAAAAATTAACAAAACTTGTATGAGTTCAACTTACCCAGTAAGCAAGGAAGTGCAGTTTATAACAGCAATGAGATTTAAATTTATATCAATTCTCAATACTAAAAAATAACATCATCTTTCAATACAGAAAGATGATAACCTATGCGACTTGTGAGAATGTAAATTAAAACTTTTTATGATGGTGCATAGCTATTATAAATCAGAAACTTCAAAAATTAAAAAGACTTTGACTCTATAGTTCCACTTTTAATAATATTTAAAAAGAAAACTCAGGGATATGAATAAAATTTTGAAAATACATGCTCATGACATCACAGTGAAAAGAATAGAAACAATGTAAGTTCCTGATAAGAATGATTATGAGGTGAGGTTATTTAATGCAAGTGTTTTAAAATCAGTTTATCCATCATAAATTAATACTTAGGGATATTTAATCATCTGTCTGCATTATAGATTTTTTACACATTAAAAATTTCAAACAAATGTTTGCCTCCACCCATATGAACACATACATATGCTATTATTATTCTTTTATGATAAAAAAGGGTTTATTACAATTTTCTCTCTGGATTTTTAGCATTTTTCTACAAATAATAAGTATGAAGTAAAGACATTAAAGAAAATTAAAATGTTAGAAAAGAAAATAATGAAAAATATCACAAAATTAGCATGCTGTAGTAAATTTGGTTTTCTGACATTAGGCTTTTCCTAAACATCTAAAAAGAGAAAATTTTCCCTAAGTGTGATCATCAGTATTGCAGATCAGATTATAGTTGGTCAAAAAGTTGGATCTTGCCTTATGTGTTTATAAATGAATGTGCCTCTCTCATTTTCCTGAAAATAAATAAGATAAAAATGCTAAACAACTGATAATACATGTATTATATATAGGCCAAATTGATCCTAATGTTCACATTTGTAAGTTATATATAGCTCCACTTATTTTTCTTCTGTGAAGGTCGGTCTTTTGTTTTCAAAGTGAAAATGGTATTGGAGATATGGAGTTGCACTTTTGCATAAAGACTTTTAACACAATTTATCAAATCAGAAACATACTACTCACAAATTCTAGATAGAGATATTTTAGTCCAAACTGAATATTATTAGAGTAATATTGAGAATGGAATTGTCCATAAGAACCCAATGGATTTGCTAGTTGACATGTATGAGAGGTGTACAGAAAGTATCCAGCCCCGTAATATGAAAAACAGAGACATTTATGGCTGGATACTTTCCAGGCAACCTCATGTATCTTTTGGGCAGATACCAGCATATCTTCTATTTAGTCATCAAATAAAACCTTGGGTAATAATACGCTACTAAGTATATCATATTTGAACACCTTCCCATCCAAAATTTTTCAAAATAAATATAAAGATTCATTGACATAACAGAGAGTTTTTAAGCTTGTAGATGTTCTATTAGTTCCTTATAAAACTTAAACTCTGTAACTGGTTTAGTGAGAAGTCTCAGCTTATTTGGGTGAAAGTTTGAAATGGCACCAATAATAGGTCAAGCTCTATTTCTCTAAATGGTCATTGCTTCTTTGAAAACTCACTTACCCTGGGTGTACCAAATCGTAAGGAAATAGAGGAAATAAAGACTGTCCACTGGCCAACCATCTCAGCTACTCTCTATACCCAGTCTCTGACTTAGTGGAGGGTGAGAGACAAATTCAGGCATTGCCACACTTTTAAAAAGTTATTCTCTTGGTGCCTTCCTCCTTTCACTTTCGGAAAGGAAATTGTTGCTTTCTCCTCAGAGGTGAAAAAGAAAAGGACAGTCTTTTTATGAATACTGCATTCCTTTAAAGGAAACTTCTTTTCAATTGCCTCTTTAACTTAGGTGATGAGAAAGAAAATAATCCTCCCTTCCTTTTCTGAATAGTGTACTCTTCATTATCTGTTCCTGTTCTGCTATCTAACAGAACAGTTTATACAGTGCCTGCATTGAACTAGTGGATGCACAGGTCAAAAATACCTGGAGAGACATGAACTTAGATACTGACTTTACCACAGAAGGCCTTCTGTCTCCCCAACACAAAGGTCATATATGATGACAGCATGGCATTATCTGTATTTCTAAAAAATAAACACTCATCATTCTAGAAAATGGACAAGCTGCCTTTATCATCATCAAGAGGAGGCAACAGATTTCACCTGGTAGGATGTGAATATGCCCAACACTGGTAGATGGATGAGGAGCAGAGTGAATCATTATCTTTTACAGATTTGATCAACCATCCAAATATCCTTCCACACTATGCTACTCCCAGACACCACTATGGAATTCACTCTTACCTGTAATTAATCAGAACTGATCAAGGTATTTATGATTAATGAGCCCTCAATGGCCAGGAGATGGGACTAATAAGATAGAAATCTGAATGGCCCTAGAAGATATGTGATGTGGGGGTGGTTTTTTCTTTTCATAGTGTATACTTTTGGTTTTATGTTCAGCCTGCTGGCTTTGGTAGTCCCCTTCCTCCTGGCATTTCAGCCATGGTGTGCTCAGAACATCTGTGTGCAGCCTGTGTTATGATATGACAAAAGTTTGAGAAACAGCAAGAACTCTGCTTATAAGTGCCCCCCACCACATAAATTCTATGCTATATATATATGCTGTGTGGTATACTTATCTGATATATGCTAAATCACTGGACTGGCAGAGTACCTCATGTACCAGATGTGACTCTAGAGGTGTATGTCTGTGAGCCTTTTCACAACTAGTGTTGAAGTTTGAGGAAGAGGTGATAGCATTTCCAAGTACTCTTTTGAGGTGGCTGGCCAATATTAGCAGACACCAAAACTACCAATAGCAAATATTTAACATCTGTTTGCAGTGGTAGCTTTCTTCATCAATCCTTTCATTCTGCAATTCACATGGACCTATATAAGTCCACTTAACCAAGAGATGTTTACTAGCTGTGCAACCTTCTTTTAAATTTTTTTTTAAGTTTCAGCATATTACCAGTGTACAAATGTGTAGATTATGTGTATTGCCCTTGCCCCACCCAAGTGAGAGTTTCAATCATGTCCATCCCTCAGACGGCACGCACTGCACCCATTAGGTATATATATACCCATCACCTCTCCCCGCCTCCCACTTGCCGGAAACACTATGAATGCTACTACTATATGCGCCCTTAAGTGTTAGTCAGCTAAATCAGTTAATACTAATTTGATGGTGAGTACACGTGGTGTTTGTTTTTCCATTCTTGTGATACTTCACTTAGTAGAATGGTCTCTATCCAGGATAATACAAGAGTTGCTAGATCGCCATTGTTTTTTGTGGCTGAGTAGAACTCCATAGTATACATATATCATATTTTATTAATCCACTAATGTATTGATGGACACTCGGGTTGTTTCCACACCTTTGCAATTGTAAATTATGCTGCTATAAATATTCTAGTGCAGATGTCTTTTTTTATAGAATGTCTTTTCCTTTGGGTAGATATCCAGTAACAGGATTGCTGGATCAAATGGTGGTTCTACTTGTAGTTCTTTTGAGGTAACTCCATATTACTTTACACAGAGGTTGTACTAGTTTGCAGTCCCACCAGCAGTGTATGAGTTTTCTTATCTCTCTGCATCCACGCCAACATTTATGGTTTTGGGACTTTATGGTAAAGGCCATTCTCACTGCAGATAAGTGATACCTCATTGTAGTTTTGATTTGCATTTCCCTGATGGTTAGAGATGTTGAGCATTTTTTCATACGTTTGTTGACCATTTATCTTCTTTTGAAAAGTTTTGTTCATGTCCTTTGCCCACATTTTGATAGCATTGTTTGATTTTTTTCTTGCTGATTTTCCTGAATTCTATATAGATTTGAGCTACCAGTCCTTTATCAGATGTGTACCATGTGAATATTTTCTCCCATTCTGTAGGTTGTCTGTTTGCTCTCATGATAGTTTCCTTGGCTGTGCAGAAGCTTTTTGCTTAAGATTGCTTTTGCTATTCGGGGTCTTTTCTGGTTCCATATGAAATGTAGAATTATTTTTTCTAGATCTGCAAAAAGTGATGTTGGTATTTTAATAGGATTGCATTGAATCTGTAGATCACTTTTGGTAGTATAGACATTTTAACAATGTTGACTCTGCTCACCTGTGGGCATGGTATGGTTTTCCACCCATTTCCTTCTTCTGTTATTGCTTCCTCAGTGTTTCATAGTTTTCCCTATAGAGATCTTTTACCTCCTTAGTTAAATATATTCTTAGGTATTTTATTTTTTTTGTTGCTATTGTGAATCACTCTTTAAATTTGCATATAGTTTAGGTGACATTTTGTTCTTAAATGAGAATAAACTGCCAACCCTTAACCATAATTATCAAATACTTTATTATAAAACTAAAGGAAAAAATAATAACTAAAAAGAAAACATCATTAAGTCCAGACTACAAGATTCCTTGAAATAAATCCTTGGAAACTTTGATTACATAATCCCAAGAATATACATTCGTTAAAATTCACAACCATAATGGTTATGAATTATGTGAAAAAGTAATAATAACGTTTGCATAGGTCATACATTTTTAAACTCAAAAATTCAACTAAATTTATGAAAAGAAAAACTTTTTTCTGAAACCATATGTTTAATAAATAATGCCTTCTGACAATGTTTGAAAGAGGACATTATATTTGGTCTCTTTCTCCCTCTTTAAATTAGTTGAGCAAATTCTACCACTAACAAATCTATCATCAGCTCATTAAATTTACTGCAGTTTTTGGTAAGGTATTCTATTCCCATGCTTTTAATTAACTTTGATGTCACTTGTTGATTTAGAAAGGTTTATTCCACATAATCTCATCTGATTTTCTAATTCATGGCAGGACCACCCACACAGGTTTCTGTTTAACAGGATTATAAAAATATTTTAAAATACAGGAACAAGAAAAGGTCACTTGCCTTATTAATTCTCAGCTTTGATAACATTTTCTAAGCACAGGGTTTAAATAACACCACTGAAATTACCTAACACCTTTGCCATTTGGGAATTTTTTTCAAATCACTGCCAAGTTTCGCATGAAATGTACTTTAGATTTTCTAGCATGAACTTGGAAGAGGTTTGCTTTTCATGACTCTTCCACAATTTTACAATGTGACTTTTGCCCCTTGTTTGATTTGTCAGTGGAATTTCTGACCTAATGATATTTGTTTTCTATTTTTTTTTTTTTTTTTTGTCTACCTTCTTCCCTGTGGCATCCATACTTCAAAACGACAAGAACAGTTTTGAAACCTGCTTTCACCTTTGGGCCATAATAATATAAAACAGCTAAAACCTATTTTTCAATCTACCTTGCACTTAAATCTAACAGCCTTTGTAAGAGTCAGTTACCCTCATGGGTAAGCAAAGCTAATGGGCATGGAGGTCAGCAACATTTCTGTGATGGATTTTGTTTTACTATGGTTTCTTTGGCCTCAGATATGCTTGTTCTTTATAAGATTTCTGTACTGAGCTTGTAAATTAATTTCTGGCCATGGGGAAACTCTCTCACTTTATATTAAATCTCATCATCTTCCTAAAAGAAAATGCCTAGAGTAAATTTTCTAAATGTGTTATACATTTTGTTAGGGTCCATTATTATTTCTATCAAGGAAACATATTTTTATAGTGAATTATACCTGTGTCAAATTGTTCCTTAAATAGTTTGACAGGCCCTGTGAATGGGGCAGAGCATAAAAAGCTGTTGGAAACTTTGACTGTTGGAATGATTATTCAGATGTATATTTAATTGCTAAACAATTTTTGTTTGGTATTTCTGTAAATAATAAATAATAATTTTAAAATTCTAAAATACAGGGATTATATATGCAAATGAGAATGTTTTGATGAAGTTTTTAAATTAACTTCTAAGAAAAGCATACCAATTAATAGGCATCATCTTCATGCTCATGGCTCAAAATATATATTTTCAGATTTGCTTGTGAATATAAATGTATACTATAAGTTTTGTTATATCCACTGCCTGATTTTATTTAGGGCTAAAATCTCTGATTTCTTATAAGGTTTTTAGAAATAGTATTTCAAAATGTGTTTGAGATAGAGAAAATATATTTTGCATTCTTCAAATATTTTTCTTGGAAGCTTCCAGTGTTCCTATAGAGCTCATATGTAGCTGCCATAATTAAAGTTTAACATTAATGGTAGTGGATGATGTTTTTATCTTATTTGAATTAATATATAGTTCAAAATATTTTAAATTCTTTATAGAGAAACAATTAAAACTATATAACCAAAGGGGGTATAAACAGTTAAATAAATGCAGGGGGGGAAAAGAGAAAACATTTTTGTCATATATTTTTTAACAATAAGTACTAATTTTGTCACAAAATACTTTTTGTACCTACATGTAATGTGGACATATTAAACAATTATCACCTTTGGTATGCAATCTAGAAAATAAGAGTTTTTTTGCTGATCTTCACATAACATGGAAACTTGTAAAAATATATAATGCAAACTAGAAATACTGTTTGTTTGGCATGAGTCAGGTTTAACACAAAAGACTTTTTATAAAGCTAGATACTTACTTTAAGATTCAATATTCTAAAGTTGATGCAGTATTGGGCAGAACATATAAATCTGCTTCATATATCAATAAAATGAAACACTGCATCATTTTACAAGAGTTAAACATCAGATGATGACCCCGTATTAAAAGATTGATCACTTCATAAGCCATAAAATGGATACAATTGATTATTGACGATGATTTCACTTCTCTTTGAAAACAGACTCAAGTTTATTACCCTATGTTAATGTGCCAGGGTAAAGCAGCTTAGGTAATTACACTGTGAGTATTTTATCTCTGAGTTATTAAACTTGTTTCTGCCTCCCTACACACTAATGTTAGAGGTTAATAGCAATGTTCTATTTTATCCAGTGCTTTACTTCACTTAATGCAATGATGCATGGCTTTCATTAAAGCATGAAGCAAAGAAAGGGAAGAACAAATTAACATCTAAATCTGGGGCAAAATAACCTTACAAAAAAGAATACGATGGTGGTAACAATCTCTGTCAAGTTTAGCTAGGTATACAATGTAGTTGTAAAATATATGGTGAATTTTAACACAAGAGGACAATAAATCACATTACAATATTTCTAAAGTGGCATCTCTAGGGTTGCTTTTTATACATAAATATCTGTTAAATATATCCACCAGATAAAACACATTCTACTGCCATTCAGTCTACTCTGTAGTTGTGCTTTTCCCATTCTAATCAGGTGCATTGCTCAAATAAGTGGTTACTGGTAATGATGCTGAAATTTTAAAAAAATGGTGTAATTAGCTATGTATATTTTTAAAATCTCATTTTAAAGTATCAGTCCCTATCTTGACTCTATTCTTATACATGCCAAATTTAAAAAAAAAACAGTTATCATTTGATTCTGTTGTTTTTTTTTAATTATACACTGTATTTTTAATGTTCAACAATAGTTCTTTTATCTGGCATATTTGTGCACTGCAATTTCCTTGTAGATCGAAATGCAAAATGTAATTTTCCAGCTAAGGCAGAATCTACTATTCTGGCTTCAATCCTGAACTTTATTTGTGTTATATATCTCCTCACAACTTTCTGATGGTGTATTATCATGGCTTTCATAATTTTATTAGTTGTGAGATGTTCCTTTTAAGTGAAATCTTATGTAAATGGTGAGCAAATGAAACAGGCAAAAGTAGGACACTGAAGGTAGTTGTCCTCTCATAGGAATCTACTGTTGTTTCTTTCACTCTACATTAGTTTTGCTTATTTTTGAACTTCGTGTAAATGAAATTCTATATATTTACTATGTTGCTTTTGAAACTTGATTTTTTGAATCCATCAAAAGTGTACTTTATTTTATTACCATGTACAGTATTGTATTACTGAGTAGTAGTAATGAGTATATGACTATACCAAAGTATAGTTTCTTAATGATGCACAAATATAGTGCTTAAAGTTTTAATGATTATGAACAAAGCGGTATAAACATTCTTGAGGAAGGCTTTCTATTAAAGTTTGTACTTATTCCTCTCAGGGGAAAATCTATAAATGTTTTTGCTATGTCATAGTATATATATCATATCATATATATAATATCATATATATAATCATATATTTACTTTTATAACAAACTTCCAAACAGTATTTTTAAGTAGTTGTACTATTCTATATTACTGCCAGGAAAATGTGTTTCAGTTACTCTTATCATTGTTCACAGTTGGTGTGGTGATGATTTATAGTGTTTGCCAATTGCTGTGGTGCAAATTCCCTCACCGTGGCTGATTTCAAGTTACCAAGGTCATGTTTGTGAACAGAAAGCAAGAGATCTGTACAATCTGCCCTTGGGAGCTAGTACATACTGTCTTCAATACACTACCACAACTGCTGTAAAAAAGTGCATACTTAAGTACTGAAGTGTGTTACAAGACTTTACGTATACTTATCATTTTGACACAAAGAATAATAAAAGGCCATAGAATTAGGGTCAAGATATAATAAAATTAGTATTTTTATTGCTTCCTCAAGATCATTGTTAAAACTTGCATTTTGTTTTAGATTTTGTGTGAAAGTGAACAGTACAAAAACTACTAGTAGAGTTTTCTGCCACTGTAGTGATCCATGTTAAAAGGACAACAGTTTTACCCATCCTTGCATTTTCAGTATCCGTGTAAATGCCAACAAAGGAAAAAAGGCAGACATCTTAGTATCATTACAAAAATATATTTGATCTCACAGTTTCCTTAAAAAGGTCTCCAGGACTCCTGTTTTTCCATGGACCACACTTTGCCAGCCATTTCTCTAATTATATTGGAAATACTGAAAAATTTATATTAATTATCCTGGATGTATCCTATGGTATCCTGCAACTGAATTATTGCAGCTTCTTAAAGTTCATCTCTTGGAAAATTACTGAAACATTTGTGAAAGAAAAGAAGGAAAAAAATGGTTGATGTAAAAATGAAGTCAACATAATTATGGTCTATATTTCACTTTCCTCTAACTTTTATAAAGTTAACACAGCACATTGTTTATAGAAGTATTATTAGTAAAAGTAAATATTTACAAAGAAAAGCTAATGAATTATTAGTACAGGCCAAACAGCTCTTAAATTTAAATATAGTTTCATGTGGAGTTCATAGTTTGCTAACGAATCATTGTACATATCACTGTAAAAACATTAAATCTGCAATCTAAATGCAAAATGGAATTAATGAGGAAAAAAATGGACCTTTACTGACTATAGAAATGTAGAAGTCCTTTATAAGGAAAATGACAAACTGAAAAGTAGGACTATAAAGTTAAAAAATGTTTTTAAAGAAATATTTATTTCCATAAAAAATACAAGCAACATATAAAATCAACAACAAATAGAGAAAATACAAATATTAATGATTTATAAGAATGAAGCATTTTCAAAAGAAACTTCCTCAGCTACATTTTTATACTACATTATATTTTTCTATAGAAATTTCTCATATTAGAAATAGAAATAAAATTACCACCTACATATAAAAATATGATGAAATAACCTTTTGTACAGGACTAACTTATGAATCAAAAAGTAGCAAACACTTGCAGGCAAAAAGAGGAATAAAGACTCAGAAATCATTAGCTTATACCATGGAGCACTTACTCAGCCATAAAACAAAAAATGATCTAGTATCTTTTATAACAACCTGGATGGAACTAGAGACCAATCTTCTAAGTGAAGGATTGCAAGAATGGAAAAACAACCACCACATGTACCTAATACTAAATTGAAACTAAACTAATTGATCAATACTTAAGTGTACATCTAAAACTAAAACTGAAGGAAAATCAAGTAGGTGACAGAGGGATGGATAAATTCACACCTACTAGGTACAATACACACTAACTGGGTGAAAGGCACACTTATAACTTTGGCTCAAAATATACAAAAACAAATTATGTAACCAAAATGTATGTACCCCCATAATATTTTGAAATTAAAAAAAAAAGAAATTAGGTAAGAAAAATCATCACATACTGGGCAAAATATGAAACTTTGTTTAAAGTTTTCTGCTCCAGCAAAATCCATATGCTATAGTATACTACTATACTACTATAGAACTTTTTGGGTTATGAAATAAAGCAGATAATTATCAGGATATAGAACTCAGTATTTCAGAAAGGGAAATACTAAAGCTCATCAGGTTAAAACCAGATAATCCAAAGACAAATTATTCAATTAGATCTAAAATAGACTTTGACATTAAAAATAAGATATCTCAAATGTGACTCTTATGAGGTAAATTATCATCATAAAAATTATCTAAAATAAAGTAATACAACAATGTAGTGTCCAGAGATCTTCAATAGAGGTAATATAAATTAAAACAACATAACTACAAGCCCCACAAGATCATCTCTGTATATACATATTTAGAGAGCTGTCCTCTAGAACCAAATAATTAAAATTATATTCCATACATAATTATATTATCCTTAAAAATAAAACCTTGATGCCAATGCAAATAATAGGGATCAGCTACCTACAGCCTGCGTGTCAAATGTAGCTCACCACCCCTTTTGTATGATCTGAAGTCTAACAATGTTTTCTACCTTTGTCGATAGTTGAAAAGACAAAAAAGAAAAATATTTTATGACGAGAATTGTATAAAATTCAAATTTTATGGTCCATAATTAAAGTTCTATTTGAACACATGCCCATTCATTCATTGTTACCTATGGCTCTTTTTGCACTGCAACAGCAGAGTTGAGCAGAGGAAAGATAGGCTGTATAACTGAAAATATTTACTATCTGGCCCTTTACAGAAAAAGCTTTGCAACCCCTCCTGAAAAATAAGAGATTATATTAGCAAGTTAATATTTTTTAAAACAGTGAGTCAGTCTTTTATTACAAAGCTAAAATAATTCTCATAAATCCTCTCTGTAGCTGCTTGACTTCTTAATAATATTAAGGCTGAAGGATCATTTAAGGTGCTTCTATTCCCCAAAGTAGAATTGATTTAATATTAAACACAATATTTCAGAGGTAGAAGTAAAAACTAGTGTCTCTTTAGCACTGAAAATTATTATATATTCAGGCACTGAAGAGAAATTATTCCATTTAAACTTTAGAACAATTCTAAGTCAAATCTCTGGCCCTAGTGTTTAGATGAGGAAACTAAGGCTCATAGGAATCAGGCAAATAAATGGTGACTGTTGAAGATGAATCCAATTTTAATTCTGCAGCTGATGCTCTGCTTATTGTATAGACTGCTCAAGTGTGATTAGAGGGGAGTTCCTAAATACTCCTTTATTTATTGTCTGTCCCTAAAATTTTAATGATAGAGAGGAAGTTCTCTCCATAAAAAATATAGTAAAATATTTTAGCAATATAATAGAATAAAGAGCAATTGTCTATTATTTTATCAAATCTTTAAATATTTGCATTTGTTTATATTTGCATTATACCACTGAGATCTTGTGACCTGCTCAGTGCCCATCTGAAACAATATCTTCATTCCCCAGTGTTTGTAATTTCCAATTTTTTACAAAATGTATTATATATTTATATATCTAAAATATCATGTATTATCTTATAAATATTTTAATTTATATAAATTGACTGTTTTGTTACATGCAGTTGCACTATCAAAAATAGGAAGTAAAGGAGAAAGGGGTGGAGGAAGAGCTATATAATCCTCTTTCAGGGAAAGAAAGAACTGAAAACACTAATGTAGTCTAACAGACTGCCATATGATATATATCACTTCACATTTTCAGGTATAATACCACATGTTTTAGTTATGCTCATGTTTATCATTCATTCATTTGATCTATCTGCCATAAAGAATTCCACTGTGTAAAGGACAATTCATTGTTTTAATTTATTGCTGTTAAAAATAATCACAGCTATGTACATTATTTCACATATCTGCCTTTGTACATATGCAAGAGTATCTTTTTGATACATATCTAAAAGTGATCCTTAGGATGAAAATTTGATTCTTAAAATGTGAACATCTTAAATATAACCAAATTACTCTCCTGATTTTTTAAAATGATGTATCCCATTTTCCATATTTCCTAAATTATTTCTATAGACATTTTAATTTTTACCTATATGATAGGAATGATATGATGTCTATCTAATCAGACTGTTTCCTGTTGTGTGAATTGCTTATTTCTATCCCTTCCCCATTATTATTTTGTGTTATTATTTTTGACTTGTAGGATTGCTCAACATATTCTGGATAATATTTCATTATCAGTGTGGAGTGTTGTCAATAATTGATATTTTTATTGTCATTTTGTGTTGTTATGGTTTCATTAGTTATGCAGAATTTTAAATTATTAATTTGGTGAAATTTACCAATGTTTTCTCTTTGGAATTTGTTTATGAGATCTTTTTGAAGGAGTACTTTGCATTCTCTCTTCAAAAAATAATATTCTATATTTTCTTCTGAAAATTCTACAGTTACACTTTTTTTAGTTTTCAGATTTTAATCCATCTAGAATTAATCAGTGTGTATGTTTTAGTCAAAATCTAATTTTCTCTTGTTTATGAAGAAATGATTATGAAGAAATAATTATGAAGAAATAATTGCCAAACTACATTTATTAAATAACCAGTCCTGTTTAGAGATAACATGGTTGTATCATTAGCATGAAGTGAGTTCTATAGAACTACATTTTTATTCTCTTTGTTGAAGTAGTTTCTGTACAAGGGCTTATTTGATCCTTTAAATTTTGATAAATATTTTTTAAATCACTTTAATTTGCTAAACAAACTTTAAGTTCCAATTCATTTTAATTAATTGTTTGTAATTCAATCACATTTTCTATTTCTTCTTGAGTCAAGTTTGACAATTTACATATTTCTAGAGAAAAAAACATTGCTTCCACATTTTCAAATTCAGTTTAGCTTAAGGTTGATCATGGGCTTTTAAAAATGCATCTTCTTCCTTTGGCTAGGCCACATTTTTTGTTCTTAATGTTGAAATTAACGTCTTTTTTTTTCATTTTTTATGAATTTTGGTAAATATTTATCTACTTTATGAAGTTTTTTTGAATAAACCAACTTCTGGTTTTGCTTATTTTGTAATTTTCTATTTATTATTTTCTTTCTTTTGATTAAGATTTATTTTCCTAACTTCTTGAGTTGAATATTTACTTTTTAAATTTTTATTAGGATTTCTACATTTATGTATCAAAAATTTAGAAGTGTATTTTTAAATTTGTAAACATTATTTGTATTTTTTTTACTTCCTTAGTATAACTATTTTCTATATATAAAAAATGCATAGAAGAATACACGGACATAGTAAGTATTCAGTGAATGTTGGCCAGGGAGAAACAGTTTAATATAATAGCTCATGAAAGCAAATTTGGGAGCAGACTCAATAAATACTAATATTTAGGGTATGTCTATGCCTATTTCATTCCTTTAATTTTTAATATTTTATTATGGTTTTCCTTAAGTTTTATTTTTAAGCAGCACATGGTTAGAATTTTTAAAATCTAGCATGATCTTTCCAATAATTGGTGAATTTATCGTAGTTGTGTCTATTCTCTAGAGTCTGAAGAATCTTGACAAATTTTGTTCCATTTCCCTTCAGTGGTATAGAAGAAGGGAGAAAAAAAATGCAATATATAAACTTTACAACTGATGAATCTTAGTACTGTAGTACTTAGTACTAAAGACTTAGTACTGAAGACTGTTTAGTTGAAGGAACCAAGATGGGTGTCCAAACATTGAACCCTAGTACTGTGTAAAATTACTCATCTGGCATGACAGTGTTGCTCTCGGGTGGCCTAATCTTAATAGCTAGGATAGCCCTCAAAAAAAAAAAAAAAAAAAAAAAAAAAAAAAACCAAGGAAAAATTGAGTCAAGCATGTCCAATTTATTCTTTGCGAATAATTAAAGAAGAATGAGTAGAGTACAAATGAGTACAAAGAAGAGAGATATGTTTATAAATGAGCTCTATTCCTAGTAATCACAAAACATGGAAAGGAAACATTCTCCTGAAATACTGTTACACTGTTTTGAAAAAGATTATATCATCTCACTTTAAATTTTATCATTTTTCATTGTTTGTTAGTTTTTGTCACTATCCTCTGTCTTTTCTTATATTTAACTTTCTATATTCTCTGTATTTTCTATATTATCTATTATTTCTTCTGGTTGGTCAGAGCCTGCTGATAGTTTTGGTCAATTCCTGTATAGACAATGAGTCTATGTGCTCCCATCTTCCTAGGTCTGTAGATTTTCTGGCAACTATAAAATCAGCAAAGATTGGTAGCATTGGTTTATGTTCAATGGCTTGTTTTTTTGTTTGTTTTTTCTTTTCTTTTTTTTTTTTTTTTAATGTGAGGGGATACCATAGTCCTTTAATTTAAACAGCCTGACTCAAAATTTTTTATGCCAATTACATAGCTCCTTTTTCCTCATTTACCCTGCAAGAGATGAACTCACAGTCCCCATTGTTTACCCCCAGAGGCAGAACTCAGCCACAGTTTCAGCTTCAGCTACGGGGGAAGGTGCTGCTTTTGATTTTAGTATTGTCCATGATTTACAAAAATGTTTATGATCTGTGATCTCAGACAGGGTTTTTTAAAAATATACATTATTGTTATATGTCTTAAGGAAAATTAACCACTGGGACATAAACTCACCATTATCATCATGGCCTGGATATCAGCATGAAAATGATTGCTAATGCATAATTTTTTGAGGATTCAGAGTTAGCAAAAGTCAATTTGTTCATGAAGTGAGCAGCAAAAAGTTGTGGCCATTGCCTCAGCATGAGCTACAGGCTGATGCTATGATACAGTGCAATTATGGCCATGGAAGGAAATAGATTTTTTGGGTCCCACTAATCCAAGCTAATATAAGATAAGTAGTATCTTATATTGCCTTGTCCATAATCTGATATTGGAAACGTGAATAAATATTCTCTAGAAATAAAATGTTTGAAAGAAATACACCTTTTAGAGTAGTATTTGAAGTTGGAGAAGAGCTAATTTACCAGATGGCACCCATTATATTCACAAAGAGTTCATTTTCCTCAAATGGATAATTTCTTTAAAACTGGTTATTTCCACTCATTCTCATTAACAATACAATTGAGACCTTTCTGCTTGGCTGACCCATCTGAAAAAGAACCTTTGCTAAATTTCCCAGTGACTTTCATCATGAAGACCAGAGAAAGTGGCAGTGGCTGAATAACATAGAACTATACCTAAAATGATTGCTACATTGGCATTTCTCTCTATTCTTCTTTGTAGACATTTTTAATCCCCTAAGAAAGTTTTTCCTTTGGGCCCTGAGGTTATATGTTCATAAATTTGCTGTAGAGCAATTTCTGTTAAAGACTAAGAAAATTAGTGTGCTGTACCTTAAAAGTCAGGCTTCTAGTGAAGCTTCTAGCAGTGCAGTATGTAGCTTTGAAAGTAGAGCTTTTAGAATACGTTGACAATCTCAGAGTAAATGATAAAATGTCTTTGCATCAAAGCCAAGTACTTTAATTTTCATGTTCTTTTTTAGCATTTTATTGAGTCTTATGTAAACTATAATTCTTAATATGTTTATTTATTTATTTCCAGCATATTGTGGG
Source organism: Microcebus murinus (assembly GCF_040939455.1). Lineage (NCBI taxonomy): Eukaryota > Metazoa > Chordata > Mammalia > Primates > Cheirogaleidae > Microcebus > Microcebus murinus. Next base: position 62,754,109 of record NC_134114.1, read on the forward strand.
GGTACAAATGTTAAGGTGACATATATTGAACTTGCCCCCCAACCCCCTTTAAGTCTTAATATGTTTAATTATTTATCTACCAATAGCAAATAAGACAAAAAATGATAAGAGAACAAGACATGTGCTAAAGAGAAGGACAAGAGAAAAAAATATTACAGGAAGCTGCCAAAAAAGCCATAACAATGTATGTGCATAATGAAAAGTATTCAACTTGAAATTTTCCCACAGAAATGGAAAATATTAAGAAAAAAACTTCAGAATGTAACGGGGTGGCCATTAATGCATCCCAGAAGTTGTGCTGTGGCACATGGGTGTGATATCAATATGTTAAAGAACATTGACATTTTGACTGCTTGAGGTCTTTAGGTACACAGAGAGAAGTGAGGCAACTCCAAAGATGATTTTCTAATTCTAAGGCATCCTTAGCCATTTATTCCCTTTACTTTAAAATTAAAATATTGGGAAGTACAATTCTGGAAATTTTACAACAGATAGAGACAAAAAATGCTCCAACAGAAAAAGCCATTAAGATTTTCTAAACTGTAAACTCATTTTTGACAGAAATTATGGAGTTTCCCTCATCATTATGTCCCAAATGTAGCAGGTGCCTGACATACAGAAGATGTTTAGTAAATATCTGTGAATGAATGGTGATAAAGCATAAAGATAGTAAATGTGAAACAAACTGACTTTTTATGTATTTATTTTTATTTCTGCATATTATGGGGGTACAAATGTTAAGGTTTTGCCTTTCCCCCCTTCTCCCTGGAGTCCCCCCACTGGTGCATATAGCACTCATTATGTATGTATATACCCATCCCCTCCCCCACTCCCATCTGCCTGATGCCCAATAAATGTTATTCCTATATGTCCACTTAGGTGTTGATCACTTAATACCAATTTTCTGGTGAGTACATGTGGTGCTTATTTTTCCATTCTTGGGATACTTCACTTAGTAGAATGGGTTCCAGCTCTATCCAGGAAAATATAAGAGATGCTATATCACCATTGTTTTTTATAGCTGAATAGTACTTCATGGTATACATATACCACATTTTATTAATCCACTCACGTATTGATGGGTTTCCACATCTTTGCAATTGTGAATTGTGCTGCTATAAACATGCTAGTGCAGATATCTTTTTTACAGAGTGTCTTTTGTTCTTTTGGGTAGATGCCCAGTAATGGGGTTGTTGGATCAAATTGTAGATCTATTTGTATTGCTTAAGGTATCTCCATATTGCTTTCCACAGGGGTTGCACTAGTTTGCAGTTCCACTAGCAGTGTATAAGTGTTCCTATCTCTCCATATCCATGCCAATATTTATTGTTTTGGGACTTTTGATAAAGGTTATCCTCACTGGAGATAAGTGATATCTCATTGTGGTTTTGATTTGCATTTCTCTGATGATTAGAGATGTTGAGAATTTTTTCATATGTTTGTTGGCCATTATTTTGTCTTCTTTTGAAAAGTTTCTGTTCATATCCTTTGCCCACTTTTTGATAGAGTTGTTTGATTTTTCCTTGCTGATTTGCCTGAATTCTAAATAGATTCTATTTATCTTCCCTTAAACAAATGTGTAGCTTGTGAAATTTTTCTCCCATTCTGTAGGTTGTCTGCTCTTGTAAAAGTTTCTTTCGCTATGCAGAAGCTTTTTAATATGATCAGATCCCATTTATTTATTTTTATTGTTGTTGTGATTGCCTTTGGGGTCTTCTTCATAAATTCTTTGCCTAGGCCAATGTCTAGAAGAGTATTTCCAATGTTTTCCTCTAGAATTCTAATAGTTTCACACCTTAGGTTTAAGTCTGTTACCCAGAGTGAGTTGATTTTTGTGAGAGGTGAAAGGTGTGGATTCTGTTTCAGTCTTCTACATGTGGTTATCCAGTTTTCTCAGCACCATTTATTGAATAAGGATTATTTTCCCCAGTGTATGTTTTTATCTGCTTTGTCAAAGATTAGATGGGTATATGAGGATGGTTTTATATCTGGGTTCTCTGTTCTGTTCCTGCGGGGTTATATTTGAGGCAGGCCCATGAGGAGATCAGCCGCTTCTCCCCACGGAGTCATGTCCCTTAGATAGGTGTCACCACAGAGGATAAGGAAATTGATAGGACATACAGAGAATAAAAGAATACACAGAGACTAAGGTATAGGTTATAGTTTTATATATATATAAAAAAAGATCAGATAGAACACAGCAGGGGGTACCTAGGAGACTGGCATATCTCCATAAATGCCGGCAATATGGTTAGATTCATACAGGTTTTTATAATCACAGACATCAATTACCAGTTGTCAGGGTAACATATTTGCATATCAGGGAATGCAGTTGCTAGGGGAGACAGGTAGTGAGTTGGGGTCAAAAGTCCTTTCAAAGGAGCTTCTAATCTATCTAGGTGAACAAATAAGTACAAAGTCTTTCAGGGGCTAACTTGTAAGTTCTAAGAGATAGTAATCAATTAACAAAGGTATAACCAAAGAGGTATAGTGACTCTATATTTCTTTGATTAGTTATTGTGGACTTAAAGGTAGACAGACAGGAGAGAGCAGAAAAACCGATCTTTAATAAAACAGGTTGTTTATAACCACTGGGGTGCATCTCTGGGCAAAGGGCACTCATTGTATCCAGCTCCCATCCTGTGGGCCATATTTGCCTTGCCTTGTCTTTCAAGACACAGGCAAGCTCACAGATTTTGAGATACCAGGAAGCTTTCCTAGAAAACATCCTTACCAGAGATTTGAGAGCTCTCTCATGAGAGCAGCCTCTAATAAGTGAACCATTGAGTTCACACATTCCTTCATGGCAAAACCCTGCAAACTCCTATTTCTGTCTTTAATATAGCAATATTGGATTTTAAAATAAAATAACGATGTTATGAGCTATATCTCATTAATTCCTCAATCTTATTTTCCCAACAGTTCCACTGCAATGTCCCTGTGCTTATGCCAGTAAGAAGCTGTTTTAATTATGATAGCCCAATATAGTTTGAAGTCTGGTAAATTGATACCTCCCATTTTGTTTTTATTGCTTTTGTTATACGGGGTCTTCTCTGGTTCCATATGAAGTGTAAAATTATTTTTTCATATCTGTGAAAACTGATAGTATTTTAATAGGTATTGCATTGAGTTTGTAGATCACTTTGGGTAGTATAGACATTTTAACAATGTTGATTCTGCTGACCCATTAGCATAGTATGGCTTTCCACCTGTTTATATCCTCTGCTATTTTCTTCCTTCAAACTGACTTTTAAAGTATGGTAATGCGTTATTCAGAAGAGAGAGAAAGAGAGATTGAAAACAATAGGCAGTAACCCAAGAATTTCATGGAGGGGGCAAATGAGTAACTGATACATATATATGTATACATATACTTGTATGTATAACCATAACTGAAGAGAGTAACAAGTAACATATGGAAAAATACTGGAATTAAATTATAGTGGTGTGTATCTTAGTTAAAATGATATATTAGTATAATGCATCACTTGATGATTAATAGGGAAAAAAGTCAAATGTGGAGCAAGGCACAGTAGAGTACCCTAACACTGGGGTTCCCAATTCCAAGGCATGGGCAAGCACTGGTCTACGGCTTGGTAGGAACTGGACTGCAGCAGGAGGTGAGTGGTGGGCCAATGAAGCATCATCTATATTTATAGCTGCTCCACACGCTTATATCATCACGTAAGTTCAGCCTCCTGTCAGATCAGTGGCAGCATTAGATTCTCATAGGAGTGCGGACCCTACCGTAAACTGTGCATGTGAGGGAGCTAGGTGGAGCTGAGGCAGTGATGCTAGCACTGGGTGGCAGCTGCAAATACAGATTATCATTAGCTGAGAGGTTTGACTGCACAATAAATGTAATGTGCTTGAATCATACTGAAACCATCCTCTCCTCCTCCACTCCCCAGTCCATGGAAAAACTGTTTTCCATGAAACTGGTCCCTGGTGTCAAAAAGGTTGGGGACCACTGCTCTAACTGATATAAGAATAATATTTTTGCCTTCATACAAACTTATTAAATTTTATTTAAAAAAATCAATATTCCACATAACTTTATTAATTCAAGCAATGAAACAATTCTAGAGGGAAAAAGTTAATGAAATTATATCTTAAACTGTACATAACTGGAAAAAGAAAACCCAGAAGAGTTAGATTTTTTTAATGCCATGTTTAATAAACTTGACCAGAATCAGCTATTGCCATTTTTTAAAAAGTATAGATTCCTAGGTCTCACTCTTTGGGAATACGATTGCTGGTTAGGCCCTAGTAATTGGAATATCTAACCAGGACTTCTGATGATTAGTTACTTTTGGAAAATGGACATAATAAATAACTTCACAGACACGAAGGCGAAGATGAGTTCTGCCAGCAAGTAATATTTATTGTAAATAGCATTCTTGAGAGTTGCTCTTGAAAAACATAAGTCAAAGTTTGAAGATAATCTAGGTCAAGACAACTCTCATTTTATTTTTTACAGTCAGTATTATGTGAGTGAATTTTATATTAGTCATTAACTAAAGACAAATGCAAAATTCTAAGAACTTGCCCTCCTGGGCAACAACTTATTGAAACAGACAATACAAAACCTAATATCTGAAAGGCCTTTAGTTCATGTATTGTAAATAATCTTATATTTATGTTTTATAGATTTCTTTATCTGTCATGTTGCTGTAGAAGAGCCCTGACTTAGACTTCATGTGTGTTTATACTATGAATTTTTATTTCAGTAGAAACGGATCAACCTCTCTGTTGGATTCGTTAACTTGAAATTCGAAACTAAGCTGGCCTATCCAAATAATATATTGTTGATTTTCCTTACTGTGAGTTATTTTGGTTTAATTATGAAGTTATTTTTGCTAGAATGATATGCCTTCAAATCACTGAATCAAGAACCTTTCAAAAGTGAAAGGAAAATTAATTACCTATATGAAACTATGAGTTTGAATTATTTAAACAAAATTGGAATATTGTGTGTAGATACACAATGAGAAATGATTTTAATAATTATGTAGAATTTTAAAAATTATTTGGTTTTAAAGGCTAATTACCTATAAGCAGTCCAAAATTTAAAGAAGAATATTTCCCATTCATTACAAAATAGTGACACTTTGAGTATTATTCACTGAATGATTACTTCTGATGTTTTTAAGAGATCATGTACACCATGGTTATGGCTTTCTTCCTCAGTGTAGTGACCTTAGCCATATAGTTATCAACTTTTATGGGGTCACGCCTTAAAGTTATATTCTTTATGTTTCTTGAGTATTTATATTGTGTAATTATAGGGATTAGTAATGGTCTTTTCAGTATGATGGATCTAAGTTCTCAGACTTTAAAACTTTAAACCTTTAATTTCACATTTTATTTCTATTATCTGACATTGGTGAAAGAAAAATTAGGCTTTGGAAAGAAATTCATTATAAATATCTGTTCTTGTTACAGTTATTCCACTTAACTGTTTCAGCTATATCAAAGGACAAGCAAGAATTATCATTTGTAGGATTTTGAAAACCATAAAATATATTCTGAGAAACTTGATCATTTTTCAGTAACTGAACTAGAACCACCACAGACATTTAATATATCCAATAAAAGTGCAGATAAAATGAAAGCACTACCATAGTAATATATAACTAGAAACTAACATTTCAACGACTTCTTCAAGTACTGAATATAACATCAATTGCAGAAAAACGATCTTAACAGCTCATCAGGCAGCTAGAAAAGGGAAATTTCCAAAATAATCTTGTACATCATTCTCAGGTATTAGGCTATTAATACAATGACAAACCCTTCTCAGGGCATAAGAGATTTAGAGAATGATTTATAAAAGTAGGGTTATTTAGGTTTCAATGACTTAGAATCACCTTTTAGATTCTCTTTTCTGAAAGCATTCTATAAAACTCACTGTTTTAAAAGCTAGCTATCCTTACAAGTTTTAGACTTTTAGGAATACTTGTATATAAATTTAATTATATATTTGATAACATTTTAGAAATTTAAGTAATTCAAATGGTGAGGATTAATTTAACAAAAATTAAGATATCATCTATATTGTGGTAAAATACATTTTTATAAACCGTTAGAATTCAATTTTATATACTTAAAGCTGAGTCATTATGATCGTTTTTTGTAGTCTATTATTGCGACTCTTCATATTTTATTCTAATAAATTTGTAGAATTTCAATTAATAGGGTTTCTCAGTCATATCTTATGCAGAGTTTTAGAAATACTCTGAATCCTTAAATATTACATGCACACATTCAACTTTCTAAACTTTACAGAAACTGCCAAGGGAATAATTCAAAGCCAAGTACATACTTTTTCATTTGGATTGAGGGCACACAAAATAAATGAAGCAAATAAAAGAAATTTTCAGAGCTTTGTCACAATACCATGAGCCCTAATTTTTAATGTTTTCTTTATCCCAAAAAAGTAAAAAAACTAAAAAGTAGAAGCAGAGCTCTCACATTTAAGGAGTTTAAAGATTGTTGAGGAAAAGATAGTTGAGTGACAAAGTTTATATCTATGTTTGTATTAATAAATTCATTTAAATATCTAGAATCCTCTAAAATAAAAAGTTTTATCATAAAGGAATTGCTGAAAAGACAAAATCAGTGACAATTTGCATGTTTTAAATTATTAGGGATGGTTACTTTACAAAAATTCCCATTCATATCCCTTGTTATTAGAAGGTTTTTTTGTGCTCTATAACTTTCTGTTTGGCTTCATTCCAACTTGCATTCATTCAGAGTTGCATCTATGAGCCTGTTTCTTCCTGCAATGCCATTCTGATTTTGTGTCTTGGAAGGACTGATGCATAACCTCAAGTTTTTCTGTGATCCCAGAGGTTGACAGTAATGTGGCTATCACATGAGAAAGGCATTTCCATACATTCTTAGTGGGTTTAGAAACAGGTCCATCTCCTTTGAAGGATAACTTGCAACTTTTATCAAAAATAAATTCCTCCAAATATTATAATTGTACATGGATGAAAACATGCAACTGTGAGAATTTTTCATTGTATTACATTATAATAGCAAAAGATAAATGGCAACCTAAAAGTAAAAATGTAATAAATATAATTAATGTATTAAATAAGTTATAGTTATTAATATAATAAAATAGCATATAAAATTTTTTTTAAATTACCTTTAAAAAAATTTTTATATGCTATTTTATTATATTAATAACTATAACTTATTTAATACATTAATAAAAATATACTTTGAAATATGAGTAGTGTTTGGCACAACCTATTAAGTGAAAAAGCAAATTTTGTCAAAAGGATGGTTTTGGTGAAAAATATACATTTAATCATAGGATTAAATAAAATTTCTGAAATGATATATAAGTTAGTCCTATCATTAATAAAGGGGCTTCAGATAACATGGGCAAGTTGTTGGAAGGGAAAATTTTACTTTTTGCCATTTTATATTTTTCAAATAATATGTTTTACTTTGAAAATTTTTTATCTGAAAGTTCACTTAAAATCTTTAGATAAAAATCTTCAATCAACCTTTACCTGTTTGACAAAAATGAGCACTTATCTTTCAAACAACCCACCTCAAAAGACATTAGTAACTTTATTCTTGGTACTGAAGTCTATAATGCTATTTTAAGGATGATTTAATGTCCCTAAACAAGCCCATTGTTTTCAATGGCATAGGAAAAATTCTTGTATTCTGGCTACCACTTTATCTTCTTTTTCCATTCTAAGCTGTCAGTGCTTCCATTTCTAATTCAGATTTGTATACCCTGGATAAAAAATTCTCGCCATTAGTACCCCCTTTCCAAAAAAAGAGAAAATACAGGCAGATTTATGACCAAAGGGTAGTCCAAATTCTCATTGCCTCATTACATTTGCATGCATTTTAATCTTCCAATTGGAAGCTTTTCTAAACATTTATCAGGTAAAACAAATTACTGTATCTGAACAACAATTTAAGATGTCATTCCCATGATTTTTATTTTCAACAAGAAAATTAGATAAAAATTTAGAAATTTATTGGCGATCCTTACATACTCTTTGGAGACACAGCGTCTAAAAAATAGTAATTTGAAATTTACAAATCACATTGATACCGTGGAAAATATATCACCATTCGATTTCTAACTACACATCTTAGATGATCAAACTTTCTCTGTATCATGAAGTCTCTGGTGAAGTCTAGAACTGTGGCCAATCAGGCTAGGGCCTTTTTTCTTGCCTCAGCCCTACAAACTCTTTACAAGGTAGACTGTTGCTTTGTTTTCCTGTACTTTGAATTGAGCAAACATTCTTACGGTTTATGTGAACTTCAATGTTTATTCTGAATCTTGGATTGTTTTTCCCCTTTTGGGCTCAATGTATGTCTAAAATGGGACTGATCATTAGAACTTTGATGTTTGACTCATCCTGAGCTTACAGTTTCATCCGTCAGTTAACATCCCCTACTCCAAAGGGATTGGTCCTTTTCAAACTTCATTATTTACATGCTCTGTCACTTCATTCTTAACTTTAAAAGACATGCTGTTGTGGTGTCTCCTACAAAAAAATACTGTGAGAGAGGGCATGGAAAGAATAAGTAATTAGTAAGTATACTCAATTAATTCATTGTTATAACTTCAAACATTTACATAGTCATCTTTAAATACAAAAGTGATTCTTTTTTTGTTCTGAAAGTTTTCCTAATGAGTAGGTGAGAATTACCTTCCTAGAAGTTATTTTTAAGAGTATATTGCTAAGCTTAGGCAAAACTATAAATAAATTTCTCTATATCTCCGTTGAAAATAGTTTTTTGTATTCATGGGGTAATACGTCATAAAAACAAACTAATTTGAAAAAGTCTAGTGATTGATCTTAAGATTTGAAAAATAAATGGCAATATCACCTACTCAATTGTACGAGAAAAAAAGAACAGCATACACACACATTGTTCATGCAAACAAATACATATATATATTTTTTATACATATATATTTTACATATTTTTTTCATTGAAGGTAAGGTTGGTGCTGAACAAAATAAAATATGAAGTAGAAATTTACCCTTTTTCTTTTTTTGCTTCTGTTATCACCGGTCAATACTTCCCAACCTGTCCTCTTTCATTCCTAACCTGTCACACCATTAGAAGTAAATTGATTAAGGACTACACGATTGAAAGGGCTGCTAGAGAAAATAATCTCAAATGAAAAACAATCATTTCACCTCTCACAAACATCCATTCAGACAAATGATTTTTAAAATAAGGGTTATTTCAAAGGTTTTAGTACCTACTTCTTGGAAATATCCAGTTAGCTGGACCTAAACATAGATTTGTCTACCAAAACTATTTTAGCCTCTGAGCTTAAAAAAAAAAATGGTAAAAATGCTGCAGTTCTTAAAATAATGGTGAAGTAATGGTGAAAATAATGGTGAAATAATTCTTAAAATAATGGTTATTCCAAAGGTTTTAATGCCTATATCTAGGAAATATACCTTTAGCTGGGCCTAAACATAGATTTGTCTGCCAAAACCATTTTGGATTCTGAACTGATGAAACAAATGATTTTAAGATAATGATAAAAAGTTTTGGTCTTCTAAATATGAAACAGGATGCACTCTTTTCACCTCAGAAAAATCTGCACTTCTCACCTCTTCCAAAAGTCAACTCCAATAAATGATTCATACTATGATGGGTATTTCAAAGGTTCTAGGACCTACAACTTGGAAATATACAGTTACCTTGGCCTAAACATAGATTTGTTTGCCAAAAGCATTTTAAGTTCTGAGCTGATGAAACAAATGAATCTTAAATAATGATGAAAACTGCTACAATTCTTAAAATAATGTGAAAATGATAATGATACTTAAAATAATGGTGAAAACTGCTGCAGTTCTTAAAATAATGGTGGCAAAATGGTAAAATCATACTTAAAATATGGTTATTTCAAAGGTTGTAGTACCTACTTCTTCGAAATATCAAGTTAGCTGGGCCTAAACATAGATTTGTCTGCCAAAACCATTTTAGGCTCTAAGCTTATGAAACAAATGATTATTAAAATAACGTTGAAAAATGAGGGTCCTGTTTCAGTCTTGCTGGGTCCACACTTTTCATTAGAAGTCTGAAACAGAAATTGCACTTTTCACCTCTCACACGAATCCACATTTCTCATCTCTCACAAAACTCAACTCAAACTAATGATTCTTTTTTTTTGTTTTATTTCAGCATATTATGGGGGTACAGATTTTAAGGTTTCAATAAATGCCCTTTCCCCCCTCCCTCCACAAGTCTGAGTCTCCAGCATGACCATCCCCCAGATGGTGCACATCTGACTCATTATGTATGTATATACCCGCCCCCCCACCTGTCCAATACCCTATTACTGTAGTACCTATGTGTCCACTTAGGTGCTGATCAGTTAATACCAGTTTGCTGGTGAGTATATGTGGTACTTCTTAAAATAGTGGTTACTTCAAAGATTCTAATATCTACTTATTGGAAATAATCCAGTTCGCTGTGCCTAAACAGATTTGTCAGACAAAACCATTTTACTCTCTGAGCTTATAAAACAAATAATTCTTAAAATAATGGTTAACAGTGTGGATCCTGTTCAGTTTTCTAAGACTGAAAACCAAAGACCGAAACAGTATCCCACTTTTCACCTCTTGCAAAAATCTGCACTTCTCACCTATCGCAAATATCAACTCACAAATGATTGCTAAAATAATGGTCATTTCAAAGGATCTACTACCTACTTCCAGGAAATAGCCAGTTAGCTGGGCCTATACATTGATTTGCCTGCCATAACCATTTCAGGTTCTGAGGTGATGAAACAAACAATTCTTACTATAATGGTAAAATTGCTACAGTTCTTAAAATAATGTTCAAATAATGGTGAAAATATTAGTGAAAAAATTATAAAGAAATAATAGTGAAAATTGCTATACTTCTTAAAATAATAATGAGATAATGTTGAAATAATGGTAAAATTAATGGTGAAATAATTCTTATATTCAGTTTTAGTAGACACCTGAAGCAGGATCCACACTCCTCACCTCTCACAAAACTCAATCAAACAAATGATTAAATAATGGTTACTTCAAAGGTTTAGTACCTAGTTCTTGGAAATATCCAGTTAGCTGGGCCTAAACATAGATATCTCTGCCAGAATCACTGTAGGCTCTGAGCTGATGGAATAAATGATTATGAAAATAATGATGAAAATGCTATAGTTAATAATGGTGAAATAATGGTAAAAGTAATGATGAAATAATTATTAAAATAATGGTTATTTCAAAGGTTGTAATGCGTACTTCTAGGAAATATCCTTTTAGTCGTTCCTAAACATAGATTTGTCTGCCAAAACCATTTTAGGCTCTGAGCTGATGAAACTAATGAGTCTTAAAATAATGGTGAAAAGTGGTACACTTCTTAAGAAATGGTGAAATAATGGTAAGAATAATGGTGTAATAATTCTTAAAATAATGGTTATTTCCACGGTTAGTACTTACATCTAGAAAATAACCATCTACCTGTGCCTAAACATAGATTTGTTCTCCAAAACTCTTGCAGGCTCTGAGCTGATGAAACTAATGATTCTTAAAATAATGGTTATTTTCAGTCTTCTGAAATAATGGTTATGTTTCAGTCTTCTAAGAATGAAACAAGATGCACACTCTTCACCTCTCACAAAAATCAGCTCAAACAAATGATTCTTAAAATAATGATTATTTCAGGGATTCTAGTTCCTACTTCTAGGAAATATCCAGTTGAGTGGGCCTAAACTTAGATTTGTCTGCCAAAACTATTTTAAGCTTTGAGCTGATGAAACAAATGATTCTTAAAATAATGGTGAAAAGTTTGGATCCTGTTTTAGTCTTCTACAAAGTGCAGATTATTTGAGTTGTTTGAGTTGATTTTTGTAAGAGGTGAAAAGAAGACTGAAACAGGATCCACACTTTTCACCTCTCACAGAAATCAACTGAGGGTGGACAACAGACTTAAACCTAAGGAGTGAAACTGTAAGAATTTGAGAAGAAAATGTTGGAAAATCTCTTGTAGACATTGGCCTAGGCAGGGAATTAATGAAGAAGACCCCAAAGGCAATCATAGCAACAACAAATAAATAAATAAATGGGACCTTATCAAATTAACAAACTTCTGCATAGCCATGGAAACTATCATGAGAGCAAACAGATAATCTACAGAATGGGAGAAAATATTCACATGATACAGATCCAATAAAGGGCTGAGAACTAGAATATATATAGAACTCAAAAAAATGAGCAAGAAAAAAATCAAACAACTCTCTCAAAAAGTGAGCAAAGGACATGAACAGAAACTTTTCAAAAAAGGACTAATGATCAAGAAACATATGAAAAAATGGTCAACATCTCTGATCATCAGAGAAATGCAAATCAAAATCACAATGAGATATCACTTATCTCCAGTGAGAATGGCCTTTATCAAAAAGTTCCTAAACAATAAATGTTGGCATGGAAGCAGAGAGATAGGAACACTCCTATGCTGCTGGTGGGACTGCGAACTAGTACAACCTCTGTGGAAGGTAATCTGGAGGTACCTCAAAGAGCTACAAGTAGAACTACCATTTGATCCAGCAATCCCATTACTGGTCATCTACCCAAAAGAACAAAAGACATTCTATTAAAAAAGACATCTGCACTGGAATGTTTATAGCAGCACAATTCACAATTGCAAAAATGTGGAAACAACCCATCAATACATGAGTGGATTAACAAAATGTGTTACATGTATACCATGGAGTTCTACTCAGCCACAAAAAACAATGGTGATATAGCACCTCATGTATTATTTGGATAGAGCTGGAACCTATTCTACTTAATGAAGTATTCCAAGAATGGTAAAACAAGCACCACATGTACTCACCATCAAATTGGTATTAACTGATCAACAATTAAGTGCACATATAGCAATAACATTCATCACATGTCAGAAAAATGGGATGGGGTAGGAGAGGATAGTTATATACACACATAATGGTGCGATGAGCACCTTCTGAGGAATGAACGTGCTTAAAACTCTGACTCAGGTGGGACAAAGGCAATATGTGTAACCTAAACATTTGTACCCATGTAATATGCTGAAATAAAAAAAATAACTAAAAAAATAAAATAATGGTGAAAAGTATAGGGACACTAGATGTTATTTAATTTAGTTTATCAAAAAATAATTGATATCAATGAAAAATAGAACTTTAGTGTCTGGGTAAATAAAATATATGACATTGAACGCAAAACAGAAGTTTTAGAAATTGAAGTAAATGAACTCAAATTGCTGCTGGAAAATTTTACTTTCAGCGACAGAATCTCTAGTGAATGTATAAATGTAGTTGACTCTTATGATATTATTTCTAGGTACCTAATTATCTGGCAATACTCTTGAAGAGATTAAATGAAATAGTGTACATGAATGTGTTCATAGATAAGCCTTTGATAGTAGTAATTATTGTTTCTTCTTAGTAAAACATTATAATTGTTATATTTGCATGCTAATTTATTATTTTTCAAAGCAATTCCAAATTCTCACTTGAGCCATATAATCATGTGAGATAGAAATTACATATTTTATTTTTTCAAGGCTCAAATAGATTAAATAGATCAACTGATCAGAATTCATATGTGCTGAGTACAAATCCTTTCCCTGAACCAGCCTCTCTTTCTGTGGTTTGATAGTCACTTATGAAAATCTTCTGAAGAGGAATACAAGCATCCAGACAATGAAAAGTACTGAAATCTTATATATTCAGGTTTAACATGTCTTTGTTTTTCTTATAAACTTAAATGTCATAATAGAGAGTAAAGTGCTCATTAGAAATTTAAAAACAAAGAGAACTCTTGGTCAGTTAGGTCACACATCACCTGGATTGCTCTCTTCATTCATTTTTCCCTCACTCTCACTATATTGGGATCAGGTCTAACAAATAATCAGCACCTACCCCATGCCCAGGGTTCTATTTTCTAGGGAATCTTGACCAAGAGGAAACAACCTGAGAAATTAATATTTTTAAACATCTCTTTTGTGGTAGGTACTTTGTTAAACAGCATACAATAATAAAACAAGAAATGTGGCATTAATATAGTCTTTGATATAGGAAGTTGATACTACTAATATCTCTATGAGCTTATTTCTGTAGCCATTGTAATGGAGTTTATTTTATTCAGCCATATTTTTCTAACAAAGGTCTCACTGTGACCAAGGGTACCTTGCCACTAGAGGCGGTGAGTGCACCATTCAGGTAAATTATGAAATTATAAAATTTTACCTAGATTACCATGGTGTTTTGAGAAGTTTTTACATTGGATTCTAGTAAACTCCTCCAGGGGTTGTGAATTTCATTGTTAGGGTAAATTGTGATTTTAGATATACAATTTTCTTAAGTATTCAGGTAAGCAGCTGAGGTTCATTATGTAAAAGCTTTCTTGTTATAAAAATAAAAATGTCTTAGTTACTAAGCTACAATAATAATTTGCTCAAGTACTATAAAGTTTTGATATATGCAGTAGAAAATTGTTCTTTATAAGTATTCACAATTGTTTTATTTATTTGATTGTTTATCTTAGTGTTCACTAGCTTCATTCTTTCAAAGTTGAATAACACCATATAAAATTTATTTTGAGTAACTGTAGAAAGTAATTGCAGAGACTAGTTGAATATTGTTGCCTTTATTTCAAGAGCAGCCACCAAAAGTTTTCCCAAAAGACAAATTCTACAGTCTATGCAAATCACAAAGTTGTGCCTTGCTTATTTTAGCAAACTTTATTTAGAGATTAACAGTTATTTTGATTATTAACTATTTAGGCACAATTATAGTTAAGTACATTTAAGTAAATTTGTAAAATATAAGGCGTTTTATTTGTTTTGTATGAATTTTATGTACTTTAGATATTCCTTTGTTAGAGTACATTTTATAGAATATAAGGAATAAATTCAATATTATGTAATGATGTTCTTAGTTTTATTTAATGTTTTTAAATTTTTTTGATCACTTTTATGGTAGATATTATTTATATCTATCATTAACTTTATGTTTTAGTATTTGATATAAGCCAATAATACCAAGGCTGATTTTTTTTTTCGGCTCTATTCTTTTTTCGTAACTCTCAACCTCATTTATTTCCAAGACTTTCCATCTTAGAAAATAGCACGCATATACAAAAAGTTACAGAAATCAATAGATATCACACTTTATTCCTCACTTTCACTCAGTCTTCACATCTAATACACCAATAAATAATGTTAACGCTACTTCAAAAATAAATCCTAAATCAGTCTAATTATTTTCACTTACAGTTCCCAAATTATTTCACCTGAAGCATAGCAACAGCTTCCTAAATCATTACCCTTTACTAAATTTTGATCTCCCCAAATCAATTTCCCACACCATCCAGTGATCTTTTAAAACTGTAAATCAGATTATGTCACTCACTGTCTTTAAAGTCTCCAATTGTTTCCCCTTGAAGTTAAAGACAACGACAACTTATTAGCACACTCTGTCCTCATTCACTCTGCTGCTACAACAGAGGCCTTCTTTTTGTCTGCTCTTAAAAATATTCCTTTTATCCAAAACCATGTGATTTCTAGAAGAAAAGCTAGGGGAAAAACTTTGTGACATTATATTTGGCTATTATTTCTTTGATGTGACACCAAAGTACAGGCAATAAAAGCAAAAATAGGCAAATGGAACTACCTCAAACTTAAAAACTTTTGTTCACCAAAGGACAGAATCAACATTGTGAAATGACAACCTACAGAAAATATTTGCAATCATGTTTCTAATGAGGAGTTAATATGGAGAGTATATAAAGAACACCTACATCTCAACAACAAAAATGCAAATAACACAATTTTAAAAAATGGGCAGAAAGCTTGAATAGATATTTCTCTAAGATGTTACAATAACCAAGTTACCTATAAAATGATGATTAACATTACTAATCATCAAAGATATGCAAACCAAAACCACAATGAGATGTCACATCACACTCATCAGTATGGCTACTATTAAAAATATACAACACACACACACATACAAAAAAAATAAATAACGTTGGCAGGGATTTGGTGAAGTTGGAATCCTTGTGCAATACTGATGGTATTGTAAATGGTGCAACTGCTATGGAAAACAGTATGACAGTTATTCAAAAAATTAAAAATAGAACTATCATATGATCCAACAATAAAATTTCTGAGTATATATCCAAAAGAATTGAAAGCAGGACCTCTAAGAGGTATATAAACATTCATATTAATAGCACCTCTACCCATGATAGCCAAGAGGTAGAAACAACCCAAATACTCATCAGTGGATAAATGGTTAAACAAAATGTAGTATATACATACAGTGAAACACTATACACCCTTTTAAAAGGAAAGAAATGTTGTCACATGATATAACATGGATAAACCTTGAGGTATTATTCTAAGTGAAATAAGCCAATTACAAAAGGACAAAAGCTTTATGATTCACTTATATGAGGTATCTGAAGTATCAAATACATAGATAAAGAAAATAGAATGTTGGCTATCAAGAACTGTGGGTAGGAGACAAAAGGAAGTTGTATAATGTCTATAGGGTTTCAGCTTTGCAAGATGAAAATTTTCTAGATATCTGTTGCAGAACAATGTGAATATACTTAATACTACAGAACTTAACACTTAAAATGGTTAAGATGATAAATTTTATGCTATTTGTTTTACCACAATAACAAAAAAGACTTTTAAAAAAGTTTTGCAGAAGGGATTTTTCCATTTCTGATCCCTTCATGGCTGTGGTCTGCAACCTGTGGGCCACAGACCAGTACCAGTCCCTGGCCTGTTAGGAACCAGGCCACACAGCAGGGGTAAGCCGTGGGGGGAGCAAGCAAAACGTTATCTGTATTTACAGCCACTCCCCATTGCTTACATCACCCCCGGAGCTCCACCTTCCATCAGATCAACAGCAGCATTAGATTCTCAGAGGAGCACAAACCCTACTCTAAACTGCACAAGTGAGGGCTCCGGGTTGCGCACTTATGAGAATCTAGTGCCTGATGATCTGAGGTGGAGCTGAGACAATATGCTCAACCTCTCACCCCAGTCAGTGGAAAAATTGTCTTCTATGAACTCTCCCTGCTGCCAAAAAGTTTGGGGATCACTCCTTCATGGTATTCACCTCTTAGCCCATGCCTTCTCTCTGCAAAGGAGATCTCACTTTTTTTTTTTTTTTGAGACAAGAGTCTCACTCTGTCACCTCGAGTAAAGTGCAGTAGCATCATCATAGCTCATTGCAACCTCAAACTCCTAAGCTCAAACAATCCTCCTGCCTCAGCCTCCCAAGTAGCTGGGACTCGAGGTGTGTGCCACCATGCCTGGCTATTTTTTTCTATTTTTAGTAGAGACCAGGTCTCGCTCTTGGCTCAGGCTGGTCTCGAACTCCCTAACTCAAGCTACCCTCCCACCTTGGCTTCCCAGATTGCTAGGATTATAGACGTGAGTCACCATGCCTGGCCAGGAGATCTCTTTTATACCTGATGTGAAGTAGCCTGCTAGAGTCACCCTCACATATAATCTCACTAATGTGTTTTCCTAATGGCATTTATCATCATCTGAGTTCATCTTATTCACATTTATAATATTTTCTGTTACATCCCTATCAACAGGATAAATTTCTATGTCTCATACACTGCTATTCAATATATAGAACTTTGAATGAATAATAGATTATTCTCAATAAATACTTATATGTTCAGGAATGGAATATTTTAATAAGAACTGTACAATTCATTGATTGCCACTAACATCTGCAAAAATAAATCGTACTCATTTCAGCAAGATGTGAAAGTTGTGTCCTGTCACAGAATTGGTTTTGTAAACAAATTATTTGACTAATGTGGGCAAAGAAGAATGAGGGCATATTAAGTGGAAAGTGAATGATAGATAGGCAAAGGGCTAGATATAAACAGATAAAAGACCTGGCAAAATGGAAAAGCAGGACAATTACTTGGGATAGGACAAAGTTACATTTAGATGGGCTCATTTGTCATGAGTGTGAAAGGGAACAGAGAACCAAAACAAACAGATGAGAACATAGGTATTGAGAGGAAAGGGCAGAATACAGAGACAGAATGGTGAAGTATAAATTTTAGAACATAAACTAACATATAAGCAGAAGTTTGCTTAAGGCACATGTATACCTGAACCATTTTGATCAAAGGGAACGTGCCATCTCTATCTTCAGCTATGCGACACATTCAAAACATGGATTTGATGAGATGTTACAAAATGGTAATGAAAGAAATTTTAAATTCAAGAATTCAATTTATGGAAATGTTATGAAATAAACTTATAAGTGGTAATAATAATAATGATGATGATGATATAAATTTAGACGTAGAGAACTTTAAAATTTACTAACTATCCACTGAGGACAATCACTGACAGAAACCCAGTTCAATTATTGGAGAATTTATTCTTATTGAAAATTGTTCATTGTATTGAGTGAAAATGTAGGCACTTTTATTTTATTTTTTGATCATATCATTGCCCACTAGGCTAATAGAGAATGCTTGCTTCTTTCATATGGCAAATGTCCAACTATCTGATAATGATAATCTTAATTGATAATGAATAAGGTTATTTCTAGGATAAACATCTGGTAACCCCACTCATCCCATTCCTCTTATATATGTAGTGCAGAACACTCAGCATTCTAGTTATTATACTTTGTGATTTTACTTTTCAATATTACCTTAAAACATAAGTTATGCCAAAATGTATATAATATTCTAGATGCAGTCCTATAACTAAGGTAAGATATCCCTTAATCTGAATATTATATTTTTATTATTTTGTTAGTTTGTCATGATATCCTAATATGAGCACAGCCCAGAGCTATTTCACTTGAACCTTTTCCAGTCTTCCACTAATATGAGTGAATTGTTATTAATAAAATAAAATCAATATTTTAAATTTAATCTCACAAATTGTCATAGTGCTTCTAATGCAATATGATATCACCAATGTGCAATTCTACACTCACTTTTATATCTTTAAAAGAATACTTACCTAAATATAATAGGTAACTATAAGAAGTATTCTTCAGTATGGACATTAGGAGTATAAGGAAGTAAAGCAACACTCCAGTAGACTGCAGGTTACCACACTAGACAAGGACCACTGGAATCAGAGAGCAGTTTCCTGTCCAATTAAATAAAATAGCACATTTACTCAATTCATTCCCACTTAATGCAAAGAGAGATTTTATCCTCAAAATCTATATTCGTTGACAAGGAAAGAAAAAACTCTTTAAACAGAACAGAGGAAACATACTAGAGTTACAAATATTGATCAATTCAGACATTCATTTATAAATATGTATGGACAACTAATATTTACAAAAATTTGCAGAAGATTTAATATAGAATAAAGATGGAATACACAAATATTCATTTATCTAATAAATGGTTATTGATTACTGCTCTCTGCTGGGAAGTCATCATTCAGAGCCCTAGGGATAGAGGTGCGAACCAACTAGCAAGGTTCTAGCTATCACAGAGCAAACATAGAAATAAACTTAGTGGAAATGGATGAAAAGTTTAGTTAAAATTTGTATCAACTGAACCCATTAAGAACATTTTTTTATTCAGTCTGCTTTAACATGCATAATTAAAAATGTGATTGATAACACATACGTTAAAGAAAGTGCTTGATAAATAATGTGTACAGTAAACAACTAAAGGGCTGAATAGCTATGTAGATATCATTAAAGACAAAAATGGAAGACCAAACACCAGGACAAGTGATTCTAATGCAGGCTAAAAAGACACAAAGGCAAATGCTACCATTATGAGGTTTTCTTTTCTATTGTTCTTAAAGTAGCTTTAAGGCATAGGAAAGAATACAAAGAAGTAACTGTGGTTTTAAAAATAATATTTGATTGTTACAATTGCCAGTTCAAAACCCTGATTATTTCTAGATTAAATTTATAACTTATTTTCTATAAAATATCTAAGAAATTTGAAGGAGTATTTTACAAATTTATTAATAATAAGATTTCCACTTTCAACTTTAAGCTGCATCTAAAATATGTTTTATTTCTTCTTTAGTCACTTCATTTTGCTAATTAATACAGGCTATCTCTAATTCATGATACTACAATTGTAAAATTTGACACTTGACCTCCTGTGACAAGTCATAGTCAAACACAGGCTCACAACACAGTTTATTCACTGTCTCCAGGGGAAAAAAAAAGACCCTCCCATCCCCTTCAGCTGCAATATGTGACAACCATACAGGCCCAGATACCCTCACACAAACATGCTCACAAAGGGTAAGAAAATAGCATGTGTGCAGGCTGGACACACCAATGGCAGGTTCCCACATTGTCCCACATGAGGCTAGGACCAATGTGCACTCCAGACTTTTTTTTGCTTATTTTCTACTCTCTGGTGTAAAGATATTGTTGAAGATATGGAAAAGGCATGTGGATACTTCTATGGGTAACAGTGATAAGGAAAGAAGGAAGCATTTATGTTTGTCCTATAGGACAGAAAGTCAAGCTGTTGGAGAAACTGGACGGCAGTGTAAGTGCGAAGCATCTTATGGAAGAGTGTAGTGTTGGAATGACCATCACATATGACTTGAAAAAAAACAGGAAAATAAACTGTTGAAGTTCTATGCTGAAAAAGATGAGCAGAAGTCATTTCTTTTTTATAAATAGGCAGATTCAAATACATGTTTACACAATTAATCAATTTAATGAATGTTTCACTGAATTATACTGATAGGGCATCAAAAGGATCACGATGCAACAACCTTTTAGAATGTAGTCAACCTGCCACAGACTCATCTACTCTATACAAACTGAAGGTTTCAACTCTATAAAATAAATGGTGTTATTCTAAGTTCTGTTGTACATACTTTTGTTTTTATGCACCCATAGACACATTTCAATGGCCAAGAAGCATTTTATTTCATAGTACTTATTATGATATATTAAGATTGCATAATTTTAATCCCAAATTAATATAGTAGCCCCATGTAGTTATTGCTTTTGCTATTTTTCAGTTAATATAAGACTGTCATAATTTGTATTAATAGAAATATTTTTCTGTTATAAGTTTGCTTTTGTGCCACTAATATTAAGGAAAAATAGAGTTTTATTGTATTTTTCTTGTTTACAGATTGGACCTTATAAAAATATGATAGAGAATAAAACCTATAAGCTCAGAGAAGGGGTACAAATATTTTTGAGAGCTATTAAGTTGTATTTTCTAATATTTTCCAAATAATGATTCAAATTATAATCATGCACATGTAAAATATTTTGTGGTTATCAATATACTAATTTTTCTGCTAAATAACAGCAATTATAAAATAATATATATATTTGTTATATATTATGATATTAAATATTGCCTGCTCAAAAATTAGTTATGAGAAATATAATTTATTACTGGATGCTAAAAGTAAAATATTGTAACACAATTTGATAGCATAGAATATTGTGATTTACTTAAATCAGTGTCAATCATATATTAAGCCATTGAATTGTTGCTAAGGAACATCCACTTAAGAAAAATATGAAGAACCACAACCACCAGATCCACATCAAGTAGTGTCATGGAATTATAACTGTTTGCATGAGTAAACTATCCAGAAAATATTCATGTACTTATCAGGCTGTTGTTCCCTTAGAAAGCTCATTAAAATTGAGGAACAACTAGAACAATTCCTAGAAAATATGCTTGCAATGGAAGTTTGTACCTGCTTGGTTTCCTTATTATATGTGCAATTTAAAGTGCCTATGTATTATCTATATTTCTGGTTTGTCCTACATCTTGTGAAATCATTACATGTGCAAAAAATGTGCAATATATGAAGTTTAAAAGTGATGGAAATGACTCTACAACACTGTATAAAACTAAAAATTTTAACAAAGTGATATTCCTAATGTTATAACCAACTACTAATTAGGCCACATGATGGACATTTCTTCTTTTTCTTTATTTGCTTGCATTTATTGCCGAAGTAATCTTTTATAATTAATCTAATTGTTCACTAATGTCCTTGAATAAATATAATCTGCATAAAAATGGTTTATTAATGGAAAGAAATAACTGTATTAAGGGACACTTGAACCTCATTAAAACATTAATTTGCTAAATCAAGAGCTAAAGTATATTTAAGCCAATCTTGTGAGAACTGAAATCTTGTCTTGAAAAGGGATGCCAAATGTGGCATGACTATTAGCTTGGGTCCTGATACCTGATACAGGTAGTTCTTGTGTATTTTCAAGTATTTCCATGTAGAATAGTCATTTATATGAAGGTTGTATATATGTCTAATTATTGAGGATGAAATAACTGAAATAGAATAAAAAATATATAAAATAAAATAAAAATCTGTCAGTAACCTATGTACAAAACACCTCTGTGAATCCATTTGCCTTTATTTGAGATAAAATTATAGCAATTGGTTAGTAAATACCTACAGTAGAATAGAATCATCATGTTGAGGAAAATACTAGAGGTAGAACCCTCAACATATGATTCAATCTATGATGTCTTTAAAACTTTGCAAAAAGAATTGCTCAAATTATAATTTGATGTTTTCAAAAAAGTTTCAGATTTTGGCTATGCCTACAAAAGCACAGAAAAGGAAAAGAGAGATCTGTATGAGGATAGTTTTATATCTGGGTTCTCAGTTCTGTTCCATTGGTCTATGTCTCTGTTTTTGTGCCAATGCCATGCTGTTTTAGTTGCCATAGCCTTGTAGTATAGCTTGAAGTCTGGTAAATTGATGCCTACCAATTTGTTCTTTTTTGCTTAAGATTGCTTTTGCTATATGGGGGCTTCTCTGGTTCCACATGAAGAGTAGAATTATTTTTTCTAGATCTTACATAAGAATGGATGTTCTCACCATTAAATTGGCATTAACTGATCAACACTTAAACATGCACATATAGTAATAACATTCATCAGGTGTCGGGCAGATGGGAGGGGGGAGCAGGGCATGGGTACATACACACCTAATGGGTGCAGTGCACATCATCGGGGGATAGACACACTTGAAGCTCTGACTCAGGTGGGGCAAGGTAATATATGTAACCTAAACAGTTTTACCCCTGTAATATGCTAAAATGAAAAAAATAAAATAAAATAAAATGAAGGCTAAAAAAAGAGAAGATCTGAATACATTATCAGAACAATTCAAATAGAGAGATACCAAATGTTAAGAAAAATATTTTCGCTATTGATTTTAATGGAAAATTTACTTGATATTCTGAAGTCTGTAGAATTTTCCTGACATCATTAGACTGTGATGGTCTCCCACAGACTCAACAAAATGATTCTTTATCTGATTGTCTGTCAATGTTAAATTGTCTTAACTTGTGGAAATCTGTCACTAACCAGACATCTGGAAGGTAGTCTTCCTATTCCTCTTAAACTAAAGAGCCAGGGTGGGGGGGGGGTGGTGAGCATTAATCTTTTAGATCACCTTTCCCTGGTTCTATAATGTCCTTGGTTATCATCATGCACTATCCTTCTTTAAAGGTATACCTTACAGCAAAGAACTATCAATTTCTGTTTATTCAATCATAATTTAAACACTTATTATGAGCTTTGGCCATGGAATTTCTTTGCTCATAGTGCATTATCAATTATAAAAGAAATGAAGCTCTGAGGATTTGAGGTTTTGATCATGCATCAAAAAAGCTTAAATTATTTAAATACATTCAATTTCAAAATTAAGAGCCACAAAAATTTGTGGGGAGAAGAAACACAAAGATTAAGAAAAATCTTCATTCTCTCATCTCTGTCTTTCTCTCCCCACTTTCTGTATATGTATGTGTGTGTACATATGTGTACATGCATATATATATATACACACACACATATATGGAAATATTTTGTCAGAAATGTCTACATACTATGTAAAACTTAAAAAGGTACAACATTATGTTATGATTTTTATACCTAGTACCCTGCTATGCTGCATAACTGGAGATTGAAGGGGGAAAAATGGATAAAGAGTATAGAAAGTAAAAAACATAAGAAAGAAAACTGAGGGAAGGGATGAGAAAATGAACAAATAGATAAGATAAAGGAAACACTTCATGAAAAATATTCATCCCTTGGTTTATCAAAAGTGTTGTAATAATATATATGTACACACACACACACACACGTAGTATATAGGACTTTCAAAGCCTTTTAACGTGCTATCCAACTCAATACATAAAGGATTTAGTAGAGGGGAAGGGCATGCCTCTAATCCTCGCTTGGGTGAGGCAAAGTCATGAAAGGTAACCAAAATGTCTGTACCCTCATAATATCCTGAAATAAATTTAAAAAATTTAATCAGGAAAACCAAATAGAATTATTTACTATGTGTGGATTTGTTTGGTATGATAAGCTTTGGAAGACGAAAAAAAAAAAAAAAAAACCATACAAGAATGTGAAATATCCTTAAAGGGATACTCTAGTTGAGTGAAAAAAAGTGATTCTTTAATTAATTCTAATCATCAGTAGGGCCCTTGTTTTCCCTGAATAAGGATGTTATAATGACATATTTGTTTAATTAAAGGTACATGAGTTTTCCATTTTTAACACACACAAAAAAATCAGCTAATGACTTTGCAAAGGGGATAAATGACTTTTATTGAAACATTTCCATGCTATGAAATTAAAATGGTATAACCAGCTTAATGCCAAATAGAAACTGATCATAAAATCAAATTTGTTTTAGTCCACCCTTCTTGAAGCAACTAGTTATTTTTCTGTCTCATTATCTAATGAGGTTCCAATTGCAAATGTAAATTTTGTTTTAATTAAAAAACAATGAACTTATCATTCAAAAATGCACTATACTACAAACTTATGTAGTATCGCAATATAAAGGACCAAAGATACATATGCCAAGAAAACTTTATTCAATCAATTCCAGTTAAATAAAAAGAAAAATGTTTCTAAATTTATACTCTTATTATCAATTTAAGATGATGTATTTTCTAGCTATAAATTTAAGTGTTCTTAAACAGTTCAAAGTATTTTGGTTTTCTTTATCAATAGAAAGCAAAAACTAAAAATGGAAATAAAATTGTAATAAATGTTCAAAAGTGTTGCTTAACAATTGCATAGATTAAGAAACAAAATATTTTGTAAAATGTCAAATTTTAATCAGGCAAGAGGGAGAACAATTATCCTAGCTAGTAGCATCATTCTAATTTTGCATTGTATTCTGCATAATTAGATGCCTGAGTATTCATCACTCTTTATGTGAAGCACTCTCTAGTGACCTTGCTAGAAGAGATAAGCCATATATATTGATGGCTTTTCTGGACATAAACTGCAATAGCCTTTCCTCCTGAAAAAAATGCTTTAAGGCCTATGTTGTGAATATATTGAGAGCTCATATTATCATTATTTTATATGAATATAAATGTAAATTTAGCCCTAAAGATATAAAATAGCAATCTCCCAAGTTATGAGAAATGAACTGATACTTCAATGACTGACTAAATTATGAAATGTTATAAAAATTTGCATGCTCAAAGGCAAAAGCAGCCTAACTTTTGTAATTTTCAAATTCATAATTTTATTGGCTAATAGTAGTCATTTACCAAGGAGTAAACTAGAAAAATATAAGTAGGTGATACACTATCCATGCACAATTATATGCTTTGCATTATGAAATTAAAATGGTCCTCTGATAAAACCTGTGGTACTCAATTCATTTTAATCTTTAAAAAAAATTCATTTTAATCTTTAAAAAAAAGTCTACAAGCCAACAAACATATGAATAACTGCTCAACATCTCTAATCATCAGAGAAATGCAAATCAAAACCACAATGAGATATCACTTAACTCCAGGGAGAATGGCTTGATTCAAAAAGTCCCCAAACTATAAATGTTGGCATGGATGCGGAAAGACAGAAACACTCATACGCTGCTCATGGGACTGCAAACTAGTACAACCTATGTGGAAGGTAATCTGGAGATACCTTAAGGAGCTAAAAGTAGAACTACCATTTGATCCAGCAATCCCATTACTGAGCATCTACCCAAAGGAAAAAAAACCAAAGACATTCTATAAAAAAGATATCTGCACTAGAATCTTTATAGCAGCACAATTCACAGTTGCGAAGATGTGGAAACAGCCTAAGTACCCATCAATATATGAGTGGATTAATAAAAGGTTTTATATGTATACCATGGAGTACTACTCAGCCACAAAAAACAATGGTGATCTTCTACTTCTTATATTATCCTGGTTGGAGCTGGAGCCCATGCTACTAAGTGCAGTATCACAAGAATAGAAAAACAAGCACCACCTGCACTCACCATCAAATTGGCATGAATTGATCAATGCTTATGTGCACATATGGTATTAACATTCATTGGGTGCCGGGAAGGTGGGAAGGAGGAGGTATATTCACACTTAATGGGTGCAGACTGGTCTCAAACTCCTGGCCTAAGACAGTCATTCCTCTTGCCTAAACCTCCTAAAGTGCTCGCATTACAAAAGTAAGCCACTGTACTCCGCCTGTTACTTGAAAATGTTCAAAATTTCCCCTTATAAAGATGTAGTACTGAAAAATAAATATAATAATAATGAAAACTTAACTGCAATCTAACTAAATGAAAGAAAATATCTAGAGAGTTTTAATCATTTGCTAGGTGAAAAGCTGGTGATTCTATGGAAAACCAGTCCCCCCAAAAAATGTTGATAGTCCCCATTCTCTCAGCTTTCTAATTAAGTGTGGCTCATTTAACAGACCTCAAATAACCTAACCTCATTGTTAAGATGAGTTTTATCATGAAGAAACATAGACATTTATTAACATGGAGGATTTGGGGGTCTAATTATTAACACCATTCATGCAGTAAGATGGATAAATCAAGCCTTTTTAGCATGCTGTCTTTTATATGATTTTTCTAACTCTGTTTTTTTAATATCATTCTCAAAATTTCCTGATTATTACATAGCTCAGATAACACATTTTCCATAGGCGAAGTATTTATCTGTCATCTCTTATGTAGACCTGTATGCTTGTTATTTGGCAGTCTTTTCTCATTTTAAGTTAATAAATTATTTGATGATTCTCTGATTTTCTCATATTTCTTTATGGAAAGAAAATGATCAAACAAGGAGTTAGTACTAGTACCAAGTCTGTGGAATATATACATTTCATTATTAATCTTACAAAGAAATTTCATAACATTGGGTAATGTGAGTTTGCCTCCGATAAATAGGTTTGGTTTATAGGTACTGAGAAATCAAGGTTCTGAGCCTACAATGGTAAGAGGCAGCCCTTCTATTGAGAAATAGGTTTTCCCAGGCATATTTGACATTATCACAATTTTCATTTTAAACCACAACTAGGACATCTGGAACTGAAGCCATATGATAGAGAAAATAAGAATCAAAATTCCTTGTGATTAGTAGCATATACTATCACTTTGGCTTCTTGTTGTTTGATAATTTTTGTTTCTTTCAGAAAGACTTCATCAGCAGTGGCTTTTTAATCTGATGATCCAAAGAAGAAACAAAATAAAACAAAGCAGCAATAGCCTTTGCGGGGCAAATAGCACCTGATGGCAATATGACATACTGCCTCTCTGTCTTCTCTGCACATTGTCACTGTGCTAGATAGAACTGGCATAGGCTTATATATATATATTAGGGTGTCTACATACACTGGTACACAGGAATATTCATCCTACTCTGCCTCCCTTAATGATACCTTCTCAAATAGGTTTTAACATTTTAACACCTATTTTTAAATCTCTATTGTTATTTTTAAATGTGTGTTATATAATTGACATTAAAATCAGACAGACTTGGTTTCCAATATTTTTTTGCCATTATTCAGTGTGTAACCAGAGGAAGGTTAAGGACTCTAATAGCCTTCACTCTGCTGAATGAGGACAGTATCTGCCATCCCAGTGAAGAATCACCAGGATTATTTTAAGCTTCTCTGTGGTTACCACTACATATAGAAAAGGAACATTTTCCTAGACAGAGAAGATATGTAATCAAGTCCAAAAGTATAGATTACAATGGACATTATATTTTAAGGAGAAAAAATATTTAAAATTAATGTATGAATGAAGGCTTTTAAAGTTGAGGAAATGCTTTCCCTAACTGAACAATTTCTAGTTCAAAGTAGTTATTTTAAATAATGTAAGTTCTCTTATATCCATGTGCTTAATAGGATACATGGATTTCTGTCATACAGACAAGCAAGTTTTCTGGGCATAGTTAGGGAAGTTCTTATTTTTGTTTTGTTTTTTTGCAATCCTTTTAAATGAGCAAATTGAAAATTTTCCTTTAGACTCTCCATAACATCTGATAAATATCAGTAGTATTTATTCAGTTCCTCATAAGTTACAGACATCATTACTCAAAAAAAGTATAATTAATAATTTTATTTTGTTGACTGCGATATGTGGATATAAATTGTCAACTTTTTTGGAAATAGTACTATAAAATATAGCTCTGGAGTTTACATTCACCTCTTATATCCTATGGATTACTTTAGTAAACAGCTCTTTTCCTAGAGTTGATTTCAAAATGTTATTTGCTCACTCTATTAAGGACTGTATTGATATACTACTAGCTGGACGTGGTATTGGGAAAGTCAACCGTGATATAAGTGACTAAAGACAGAGCTTAAGAATATGACATGCACAAATTGGAGTACAGATTGATGCTGTTTTTAGTCTGCAAATCAATTCTATATAATCAGTTGTCTAAGAAAATATGTGATTTGACTAAATTTGCAGACATATATTTAACCCAGCTCTTCTCAAAGATGCAGCTTATGAGGCCTAAAGAATTGTCAGCAATATAGCTCATAAAAAAATCCTCAACAGTAAAGTGACAGTCAGAGGAGAAGGTCAATTGGAATGGAATGAGAAGTGTCTGTCCACTCGACATTGGCAGTCTTTTATCTCCATCTATTGCACATAGGCTTAAAGATTTTACAAGATCAGACTTCTGAAAGTGATCAATCTTTAAGATGTAGAGCCATTAAACAGTGTAAAGATGGCAAGATCAAAGCCAAAGCAAGCACAGATATATTTCCTACTACCTAATACCTTGAACTCTGAATGGGACTGCTTAAAAAAAATGTTCTTTTTTAAAAAAAATTTTGAGGAACATCATTCTGTTCTCCATAGTGATTGCACTAATTTAAATTCCCACCAATAGTGTACAAGGTTCCCCTTTTTCCACATCCTCACCAGCATTTGCTATTACCTGTCATTTTGGTAAAAGGCCATTTTAACTTCAGTAAGATGCTATTTCATTATAGTTTTGATTTGCATTTCTCTGATGACTAATCATATCTAGCATATTTTCTTATACCTGTTATCCATTTGTATGTCTTCTTTTGATAAATATCTATGACCCAGCAATCCCACTGTTAGGTATATATCCAAAAGAAGAGAAAAAGGTATATACACTCCCATGTTTACTGCAGCATTGTTCACAATAGCCAAGATTTGAAGTCAACCTAAATGTTCATCAGTGAGTGAATGGATAAAAAAAGTTGTGGTATATGTACATGATGGAATATCACATAGCCATAAAAAAAGAATGAAATCTTGCCATTTGCAACAACATGGATGAAACCAGAGAACGTTTTGTTTAAGTGAAATAAGTCAGGCATAAAAAGACAACTCTCACTTGGTCTCACTCATATGTGGGAACTAAATATTAAAAACAATTGATCTCATGGAGACAGAAGAAGAATGATGGTTACCAGAGGCTGGCAAGGGTAGTGGGGAAGGGGGATAAAGTGAGGATGGTTAATGGGTAAAAAAGTGTAGTTAGTTAAATAGAATGAACAATATTTGATAGTACAACAAAGTTACTATAATCAATGATAAGTTAGAGTATACTTTAAAATAACTAAAACAGTGGAATTGGAATGTTCCTAACACAAAGAAATGCTAAATGCCTGAGGTGATGGATACCCCCATTACCCTGATTTGATTAATTGTATACCTGTATCAAAACATCACATGCACCCTATATGTATATACAACTATTACATACCCATAATAAAAATAAAAAATTTCAAAAGAAGGATTTAAAAAATCAGGTCTTTGAAAACAGATCCACAATTAAGTAGCTCTCAGTGTTAAATTCTGAACATTGTCTTAGCATGTTTGCTAAAAATAATAAAATAATAAGTATCAGTAGCTTAAATCTCCAGATGCTTTAAAAAATGGAGCTTTTTTATGGACACAAAAGGTATGCTATTTTAATAAAGGAGAATACTTGAGATTGTGACTTTCTTGGTTTCTTTTATTTCTTTGTTTGCACTGCTGCTCCTGATAGCAAATTTCAAGATAGCATCATGTAACAGCAATTCTATAAAACTGGAATTTCCCAAATGATTTCAGTGGCAAACTTGAACCAAAAGAAGTTTAAAAAGAAAACTTGAACAAATTTCTTCAAAACTCATGACAAAGAAAATTCTCCTCTCGAGATTTACAATATAAACATATTTAGTCTCAGAGTATCTTATTTAGTTTTTTTTAATTTCTCAAATATGTTTTATTATATAACCATTATTTCCATGAACATATACTGGTATCCATTGGCATTATGATTTGTAGCAACCTTAAGCTACAGTGACAAGCATCTAATGTAATAATACCCCAAAGCCAGGGGAAGTGATTGCTCAGGTGTCCTCCTTGACACCTTCACTTTGAATCCCTCTCTCACTCCCTAAAGAATACATAGCAACATGGTATATTGCAACTGAGGATATTTAGGCAATATATAAGAAATTGCAATGTAACTAATCTATACTAAATGCAAACTAATCAAAAGTAGTAAAAAGCCCTAGATCAAAGAGAATTACAATTATTTTAAAAATGTAAAATGTATATCCAATATATGTTTCATCATGAGATATGATCAAGATATGATTAAAATTTTAGTACTTCATTATATTTTATGTTTAATATCACTAGAACACATAACTAAAATCATCTATATTATAAAGGTTAATTCTGCTATTTGAACTATTTGCCAAGACTCTACTTGATTTTATATTCAGAGAAAGAAACAGATGACAGGCATTATATTTAATTATTTCCATACTACTGTGCTCTGGAGGAAAAATCAAATGCATTAGCCTTGTAATATCTCACAAGGACAAGGGAAGGAAAGAAAGACCTGTTTTTATACGCATATTTCATTATTTCTGGAATTTGAAATTTACTTTTTGAAATATGTACAAAGAAAGGAGTGGGAAATGCATTTTTAAAGGGCACAGTCAGCATTTAATGTCTTAAAACCATTACAGCCCAAAGATTTAATATTGTTCCCGAAATCAGCCTAGATAAGAAGTATCACTTTTTATTTATGTATAAAGAAGAGATATTTAAATGATACCACTGACCCAAGATGAAACAAAAATATTTTTCTATAACATATTAAATAATAAAAAGCACACAGGGCTACCAACTTATTGTATTTCAGGGATCATTTTTCATCTAAAGAAACCTTGAAGAAACTATCAAGTTATACTGGGTGATAGTACCAAAGTTGAATTTAGTAAGAAACAAGAAACTATTGTCATAGTCTATTTCTGCTAAGCCTGTTAAAGAACAAATCAGTCTTGTCTATACTGCATTCATATTCATTTTATTTTATATAAAAAATCTTAATTTAAAGAGGTGTTTCAAGAGATGACCACCAATAATCAATGAACAATAGTTCTATGAAAGATACTAAACAGGACCTAGGTTTTCAGCATTTCTGTCAAACGCCTGAATTAAATGAAATAGAATATATTTCATCAACTTGATTGATATCTGTATAAAAAACCACCTATAGAAGAAAAAGATATATAGTAAATTTGAAATAAATCATTTTAAAATATAGAATACCAAAAAACCACTTATTAGAACAAGTTAATGAAAACTATCAACTTGCAGCTTCACCAAATGTGAGGTAGTCTCAATACCTAGATAAATGGTATGAATGAGTTACAAAGATACACATCCCATAATGAAGGTAGACAATTTCTTCTCATGGAAAGAAAAGAAGGATTTCCTTGTGTGAGAGATTCACCATACAGGTAAGTGAATGAGGCCAAAGCTTAGCTCTTTGGAGAATAAATTAGTAAGAAGAGTAGTTTAATGCATAAGTCCAGTTAATATTAAGTATTGTCAGTATTTGGGACATTGTGAATGGATGATAACTTTAAACTTACCTAGTTCTATAAGAAATCACATTTAAAGAATCAATCTTGATGTAATTACATGGGTTATCAACATCAATAGTTTGTTCTTATTCAAATAATTAAATGTTAGTATACAGTTAATGCCTTTTATATTTCATAGCATTGGCTTAAGGAAAAATCAATATTATAAAAGAGTTTTATGTATCTGACTTAAACTTGTGGCTCTTTGCCCACTTAGAGAACATAATAATATTTCTATATCATTTTGCAGATAAAACCTGACTTACTAAATATAATTGCATCAATTATTCCCTTTTTCACCTTTCTTGAAGGACCACTGCCTCATCTGGCTTTTTCAATTTTCTGATAGCTCTTTGTAACTCTTGAAAAGCAATTGCAATTGAGTAATGCCAGAACTAATCATATACAAGATCATGAATAGAGAATATATTTAAACAGGAAAACCCACTGAATAGTTTTAGAAAATATGAAAAATAAGACACACAATTATATACCTGATTTTATTTCCATGCCTATCTCATTCAAGTGGTTCAATGGATGCATTGAGTACTACTGATTTGGTAAATTTTTTCAAATGATCATCATCCATTCATCTACTTACAGATTTTTCAGACTTATTTTATTCATTCAAGAAAGGTGATAGGTTAAGACTGATGCTTACTAACTAGGGGGTTGACATTTCAGTATCTTAAAATTGAGACATTCTCTGATAGTCTTTCCATTTCAATTATTCAGCATGATAGAGATGTTTCCAGAGGATCAGCTTGATGAAGTATTCATAATTTTCAGAACTTTTCAAATTCTATCCATGCTTTGTATATTCCCTCAATAGTTAAAGAATTGTTAAGCAATCAGCTATGGAAAAAAATGTCGATGTCCATGCTTTCATAAATACTAACAATTAGCAAATTAAAGGATTCTCTTGCTAGTATCTTATAATTATAGTTATCCTAAAATAAAATATCTGGTTAGTTAATATATTCAGTTTATTTTTAAAATTTTAAAAAACTTTCATTTTAACATTCATTGTTAATGCATGTATTTACCTCATACCCCCAAAGTCCCTCTGGATGATCAGAACTAAAAAGTTTTGCTCTAAAATGATAGCATTAGGAAAAATAGAAAAACTAGCCACATATTGGGGAAAAAATGCAATATTATCTGATAAAGGTCTTTTATTAAGAATATATAACTCTTAAAACTCAAAGAATAAAATTAATCCAATTTGCAATGGACAAAATATTTGAATAAACAAAGAAGATATGCAAATGCCTAATAAGCACATGAAAAATTGCTCAATATCATTAGTCATTAGGAAGTGCAAATTAAAACCACAATGATATACTACACATCCCCTGGAATAGCCAAAATAAAAAATAAGAATGATCATGCTAAGTATTGATGAGTATATGAAGAAACTGGAAGCCTCATACATTGTTGATAAATGTGGGCACTTTAGAAAACAGTTTTACAGTTTCTTAAACAGTTACAAAAGGTAATATATACCCCAGTAATGTGACCTTTAGGTAGGGATTTGCAATAAGAAATGAAAATATATAACTACACAGATATTTGATCAAATGTTCATAGAATCATTATTCATAATAGTTTAAAAATGAAAATAATGTGCCTTTTAAATTGTGAATGGATAAAAAAGTGGAATACATGTATAATATATCTCGATAAAAAATAAAATGTTAAAAACTTAAACTTTTTAAAAACTTTTTTAAACAGCTTCATTGAGATATAATTCACATATCAGACAATTCACCCATTTAAAGTGGGTACAACACAATGGTTTTTAGTATATTCACAGATATATTGGCACAGTTAATTTTAAAATATTCATTACTTCAAAAAAAAAAAAACTGGTATCCTTAGCTATCACTCCATTATCATCTCCAATTTCCACCTCCCATTTCATTTCTAAACAACCACTAATCTACTATTTCTGTAAGTTTTCCTATTCTGAACTTTTCTATGAATGAAATCATAGTGTGCCAGCTATCAATCTTTTTGAAGTTCCATTGTAAGGAAGGAGTCATTTATCTTATTATTTTCAAAATTTTTTCTTTGTCTTTGACCTTCAACAAATGTTTCCTTACAAGCCTCTTGGTATTTATTCCATATGGAATCTATTGATCTTGCTGGATATGAAGGTTATTGCTGCTCAACAAATTTTATAATTTTTAAGCTACTATTTTTTACAAATATTTGTTTCTTCTTTTTCTCTCTTCTGGTACCTCCAACACATGCATGTATTACATGCATATTATTGTGCTTAATGATGTCCCACATTTCTCTGAGGCTTTATTTTTCTTTGCTCTAATTTATCTCTGTTTTCTAATCTATCTTTGAGATCATTAATTCTTTCTTTTGCCAGCTCACATCTACTGTAGAGCCCCTATAGTAATTTTTAAAAAATATTTGTTATTGTGCTTTTCAAATTCAGAATTTCCATTTGATTTTATTTTATATCTATTGCTATCTCAACTTGATATGAATTTTCACACCTTTCTTTAATCATGTTTTCCTTTAATTCAGTGAACATACTTCTAACGGTTATTTTAAAATGTTTTTCCATTTACTCCAACATCTGGTTACTCTCACAGGAAGTTTCTTTTGCCTGCATTTTATTCTAGTGTGTGTGTTACAATTTACTAGGGGCTTTTTTGTTTTTGTTTTTGTTTTATTTTTTTTTTGCATGCTGCATAAATTTTTGTTGGAAACTAGACTGCTAAGGTAAGCTATTATAGAAACTCTGGGTTCTGCCTATCCCCCAGTCTTCTTATTGATATTTGCTTGTTTTTTCAGTGACTGATGGGTGGTTTTAGTGAAACCAATCCTCCCTATCCCCACAGTGTTAAGCTTTTTATGTGTGTTGCTCCTCAGGGTATGCTCACAATGTCCCTGAGCCCTGAGTTGACAGTGGTGTTGTAAGGGCTTCTTCCCTTCTTGACCCGGCCACACACAGGTGCTAAACTCCACTAAGTACAGGCCAATTTTTCTATTGGTCTGTAAACTAATCCAATAAAAGTATGGCTCCCTGATGGAGTCGTTTCTGTAATCATCATTGGATTTTTGTTCTCACCCTAGGAGTTCTCCTTCCAGCTGTCTTATTCCCCTGTTTTCTCTTGAAAACTAGTTGGCCTACAGTTTAGGATATATCTTCATAAGAACCAAGAAAATCTTCTCAATAGCCTTGTGCCCAAACCTCCTGTTCTTGAGAGTGCCCATAGTTTAAACTTCTCCATGCTCTGTTGCAAGTGAAGTCATTTGCTTTGGGAAATTATTAGAAGCTATTTTATGGGCATGCTTCTCCCAAGAAAAATCTCTGAATGAGAGCACTAAAGTTTAGAATTGGATGATGACAAACTTCTTTCTAAGCAATACATCCACTGTAGGGATTGAGCACTGGGAATATGGGGAGCAGCAGCCTGAGATTCTCTCAGCTTGCCTCTCCTTCCATGGATCCACATCATGAGCTAGAGAAAAATCTATCAGTTTACCAGTATTTTCAGAGCATCAAACCTAAATTAGAGGTTCTTTTTCACAATTAGTCATTGACTAGAAAGGGGAGAAATCTAGAATTTTAATGGTTTCATGACTGGAAAAACTCTTCTAGATATCAACCTAGGCAATGAATTTATCAAGAAGATCTCAATGACAATCTCAGCAACAGCAAAAATAAATAAAAGAGGCTTGATTAAATTAAAAAGCTTCTACACTGCCAAAGAAATAATCAAGAGAGCAAATAGAAAACATTCAGAACAGGAGAAAATATTCACAAGTTATAGATCCAATAAAGGGACAAAAACCAGAATCTGTAAGAACTCCAGCAAATAAGCAAGGAAAAGATCAAACAACTCCATGGAAAAGTAGACAAAAGACATGAACAGGAGCTTCTCAAAAACAAAAAAAGGTAGATAAATGGTCGATAAACTTCTGAAAAATGCTCAGCATCACTAATCATCAGGGAAATGCAAATTAAAACCACAATGAGATATCACATTACCCCTATTAGAATGGCTTTTATTTAAAAGTCTAAAAATAAGAGATGATAGTCTGGATGTAAAGAGAAAGGAACACTTCTACACTCTTGGTGGGACTTCAAATTAGTATAACCTCCATAGAAAACAGTATGGAGATACCTCAAAAAACTACAAGTAGATATATTTGATCCAGCAATCTCATTACTGGGTATTTACCTAAAGGAAAGAAAATCATTGCATCAAAAAGACAACTCCATTTGAATGTTTATTCACAAATGTTTATTGCAAAGATACGGAATCAACCCAAGTGCCCGCCAATTCATTAGTGGATTAACAAAATATGGTATATTTATACCAAGGAACATTACTCAGCCATGAAGAAGAATGACTTAATGCCTTTTGCAACAATCTGTATGGAACTGAAGACCATTATCCTAAGTAAAATATCTAAAGAATGGAAGAACAAACACCACATGTATTCACTATTAAATTGGAAATAACTGATGAGCATACGTGTGCTTAAAGGACAAGAAAACTTAATTGAAATCAAGTAGGAGGAAGGAGGGAGGAAGAGATGGCAGAAAACCTACCTAATGTGTACAATGAACACTATTTGGGTGACAGGCACATTTATAACCATGACTGAAGCATTACAAAAGGGATTCATGTAATCAAAAATATTTGTGCCCCCAAAATACTTTGAAATAAAAAAATATATATAAAACGATGTGAAATATTTTTTATAAAAGAAAGAAAGAAAGAAAAGAGAGCAATCACATGTTGACTACATTTGCTCAGAGTTTAACCTCAGCAGTAGGCAGCTGGGGACAGGAGGAGAAGTACTGAAGTTCTTCTACCTCTGGGAAGAAAGCCCTCTGGCTGGGAGGTGAAGAAAGAGGAATAACTATGCTCTTGGCTGCAGCAGTCCAGAGTAGAGTGTCTGCCTCACTGACCTGGGAGGAGAGAGAGATAATAATAATTCATTCAAATAAAATAAGCTCTTATCTTTCTATCAAATTTTCAGAGATTTTCATGAATAAATGTTTCTTCATTTGCTATTTTTCCCTTAGAACCATAATTTTCACCAGTTACACTGAGAAGTAGGTCAGTGAAGCTACTTATGCTACCTTACTGAAGTTGATTTCTGCAACAAAACATTATTAAGTGTAATAAAATAGAAACACTTCAAAAATATAATGTTAAGTGAAAAAAATATAATTCAAAAGACTAAGTATTATATAATTTTATTAAATATATTGAATAAGAAAAACTATATAGACAGAAAGTAGATCAGTAGTTGACTTAGAAACAGGGGTTAGGGAAAGATACACTGAAAATGCCATGAGGGACATTGTTTGCATGAGAGAAATGCTCTAAAATTGGATTTCATGCTTGATTGTCCAACTATATAAATTTACTAAAACGTAACAAACTGCACACATAAAATGAGTGAATTTTATAACACATAAATTATACCCCATTAAAATTTATTTATTTTAAAGTCTCATTGAAAAAATGTAACAATATTAGTATAATTCAATATAACACTTTCCTGAATAAGATCAAAGGAAAGATCAACATTTTAATTATATTTTAGTTGGAAAGGAAAATGTGAACCAATGTGGTATAATGATTAAAAACATAAATTCTATAGCCTACTTGGCAGATTTTATATAAAAATTGTGTATCCCTAACTTAAAAATATGAAACCATAAATGTTTCAAAATCTAAAATTTTTTAAGCACCAACATGATATCGCAAGTAGAAAATTTCATATCTGACTTTTTGTGTGGCATTGCAGTCAAAACACAGTGAAAATTTTGTTTCATATATAAAAATATTATAGAAACTTGCATTCAGGCTATATCTATAAGGCATGTTTGAAACAAATTTTATTTATAAACTTGATTTCATTGTTAAGATATCTCATTATGTATATGCAAATATTTCAGAATATGAAAAAAGAGATTTGAAACACTTGTAGTCCCAAATATTTCAGATAAGGTATGTTCAACCTGTACCAGGTCTGCCTTTCACTAGACATGAGATCTTGACAAAGTTACTATGCCTCAGCTTATTCATCTGAAAAATGAAGATGATACTTCTACCCTTTTCATCAGGCTGTTTTGAAAATTATATGAGTTAATAAATTTAAAGAAGTGTTCCAAAAATGAATATAAACATTCTGATTCAAAAAGAGAAAAAGTGAATGTATAAAAGAAATAACTGGTCCATGACAATTCTAACATTAAACTGGGTAAAAATGGAAAGACTTTGTAATGATAACAGAAGAAAAGATGAAGAATCTACCACACCACTCTTATTTGAATAAATACATTAAATTAGCAAATAATTCTTTAGAGAATGATTATTGCCTTGCAGGAGACATCAAAATGAACAACCATATACATTCTCTACACTCAGAAAACTCAAATATTGTTTGAGGAAGTATTAAAGATAAGAAAATGTAGTAAAATATAATAATAATAGGAATGAAAATAAAAATATCATTATTTTCCAATAATTTCATCCTTTTTAGAAAAAAAAGGAAAAAATATATGTGAGTCTATTAGTGAGGTTTGGAGACAGGAGCTTAATATACATAATAAGAGCATTTATTTAGTAATATGGTAGTAGGCTATAAGGAAGACATAAAAATGCTATACCATATTAGAGTAAAACACATTTAGAAAATTAATTTAAAAGATATGTCCTTTTCATATAAAGAATGAAACTTAACATGTTAAGAAAATAGAAAGTATAATATTTGTATTGATTGGGATACAAAATAAATATGCTAACTAAAATGTGGTATAATTTTGAATATATCTAGTTCAAAGAAGTATAACTCATCTAAAGTTTATAGTAGGAAAATTCTTGTCAAGTGACACAAACATTCTGATATTGGTCTTTTAGAGAAGAAAAAAATGTAACCTTAAGACACTATTGGATATTGCTTTTTATGCATTAATAAGCTATTTCCAACTATCAGAATCAACCTATTGACAAAGTACAAAGTACATCTTGTCATATATAATGGCACCTTCATAAGACTATTATCAAATTTCTTAACACAAACCTCACAGACAAGGAGTGAATTAATATATTCAAAATGCTGAAAGAAAAGAAATGCCAGCAAATAATATTATGTACAAAATTACTCTTTAAAAATTAAGGAGACTTAAAATTTTTCCAAGATGAATAAAAACTGAGAGAACTCATCACTAATAGAGTCATCTTAAAAAAATGCTTGTTCTTCAAATTGAAATAAAACCTCACTACATATCAATGCAAAGCATATGAAAGCATAAATCTCAAGAAAAAATTAAACATATAAATATACACAGATTAACCTAACACTATAAAGGTGACACCTAAATTACTTTCAACTCTACTATGAAATTTAATAGATAAAATATTAGTAATCTGTACAAAATAGGAAAAAAGCAATTGTAACTATAAGGACACAAAGTGTGTTCATGGAGGGGAACAAAAATACAGTGCTATTTTATGCAATTAAAATTAAGTTGTTATCAATTTAAAATAGAAGGTTCTAACCACAATATATTTTAAGGAAGACTTAAGCAAACAACAAGGAGGGAAAGAAAAACAACTAGAATATATGCATGAAGGATAAATAGAAAATAATGCAAATCACTTCTAAAATCATCAAATAACAAAAGAAGACAGCAAGAGGAGAAGAGAAAAATTATCTCAAGATAAAAAAAAACAATTAACGAAGTGACAATAGTAAGTCCTCAATTATCAATAATTATCTTAAATATAAATGGATAAATGGATTAAACTTCCCCACCAAAGGCCATGGAGCTCTAAATGGATTAAAAAATATATTCAATGATATACTCTCTACAAGATATTCACTTTAGAATTAAAGACACACACAGACTACAAGTAAAGAGATGGAAAAAAGATGTTTCATCCAAATTTTAACCAAAAGAAAGCAGAAATGGATATACTTATATCACACACAATAGACTTTAAGACTAAAACTGTTTCTAGAGACAAAGACAAAGGTCATTATATAATGATCAAAAGGAAGATATAATAATTATTAGTATACACACAACAAATATCAGAAGGTTTAAATATATAAAGCAAATTTGGACATATCTGAATGCAGAAATCAACAGCAATAAAATAAGAGGACTTCAATATCTTATTTTCAAAAATGGGTAGATCATCAAAACATAATATCAATAAGGAAACAATGGAATTAAATAATGCTATAAACTTAATGGACCTAACTGGCATATACAGAACTTTCCAACTATTAGCAGAAGAATACATATTCTCAAGTACACATGGAACATTCTACAGGAGAGATCACATGTTAGATCCCAAAACAAGACTTAACAAATTTAAGACAATAAATATTCACTCCAAATATCTTTTCTGATCATAATAGAAAGAGATTGCAAATCAATAAGTAATAAAATTGGAAAATCCACAGATACATGGAAACTTAGCAACCCACTCTTTAAAAACCATTGGATCAAAGAGGAAGTCAAAATGAATTTGAAGAGTATCTCACGACAAACATAAAAACAGCAAACCAAAATCTATCAGATCCTGAAAAAGCAGTGATAAAAGGGAAGTTTGTAGCAGTAAATTCCTATGTTTAAAAGAAAGAAAGATTCCAGTAAACAACTGAATTAACTTGAAGAAACTAGAAAAAGACAAATAAACTAAGTCCAAACTTAGTAGAAGAAAACAAATTAAAGGTCAAAACAAAAATAAATCAAATACAGAACAAAAAAATAGAAAAAATTAATTAAACTTGGAGTAGCTTTTCTGGAAAGATAAACAAAATCAAAAACACTTAGCTAGATAAGAGAGACAGCTATGACTAAAATAAATTGAATCAAAAATGAAAGAAGATATCATAGTACACATCTAAGAAATAAAAAAGTATCATATGGGACTATTATGAATAATTTTATGCCAACGAATGTGATACCCTAGAATAAATGGACAAATTTCTATAAATGTAGAAAATATAAAACTGAATCAGGAAGAAATACAAGCCTGAACAGAAAAAAGAGCAAATATGGATACTGATTCAGTATTCAGAAATATTCCAATTAAAAAGTAGCCTAATATCTAATGGCTTCACATCAAACATTCAAAGAATACCAATTTCTCTTAAATTCTTCCAGGCAATAGAATAAGAGGTAATACTTCCAAACTCATTTTATGAGGTAAATATCATTACTCTAATACCAAAATCAGATAAAGAAACTACAAGAAAAGAACACTACAGTCCAATATGCACACTGAAAATGACTGCAAAAATTCTTAAATAAAATTAAGCACATTAAAAGGGTCATACACCATGATCAAGTGAGATTTATCCTTGGGATGTAAGAATGGTTAAAATTCTATGGAAAACCACATGGAGATCTCTCAAAGATCTAAAAGCCAACCTTCCATTTGATCCAACAATCCCATTTCTGGGTATTTACCCAAAGCAAAAGAAGTTATTTTATCAAAAAGACACTCATACTCAAATGTTTATGGCAGCACAATTGACGATTGCAAAGATATGGAATCAACCCAAGTGCCCATCAATCATGAGTGAATTAATAAAATATGGTCTATGTACACAATGGAATACTACTCAGCAATGAAGAAGCATGACTTAATGCATTTTGCAACAATATGGATGGAACTAGAGACCATTATCTTAAGTGAAGTATCTAAAGAATGGAAAAACAAATATACACCACATGTACTCACTATTAAATTGGAACTAGTTGATGAGCACACATGTGCATAGAGGGACGTAAAACTCAATGGAAATCAAGCAGATGGGAGGGGAGAGAATGGGATAGGTGAACATCTCCTCAGTGTGTACAATGAACACTACCTGAGTGACAGGCACTTATAACCATGACTCAAACATTATAAATGTGATCCATGTAAGCAAAAAGATTTGTACCCCCATAATACTTTGAAATAAAAAAGAATGGAGAAATAAGAGGGAAGGCGGGGGGGCGGGGATGGCAGATTAGGGCTCACCTCTTGACTCTCGGCTCTCGGGGTGAGGGGTGAAGAGGACAGACGACCACATGTGGGCCATCTGCACCTACCCTGGAGCAGATTTGCAGGACTGCAAAGAGACACTGGGATATGGAAATCGTGGACAACAATTAAAGGTGAACCGAAATTCTTTCACAAAACCCAGGGACTCATTAGTGGGAGAGAGACCACCCGTGTGCCAGCTGCCCCACGGGCTGGCCGGAGGAGGCATCACCTCTCCCCCACACAGGGAGACGATCCCTTACCCACTGGTCCCCACACCCACACAGGCAGGGAACTGCCTGAAGTTGATGGGAGGTGGCAGCGTGGGCAGACGAGCAGTTTGGAGAGGAGTCTAAATCAGGTAGCATTTAGAATTCTACACAGCGCCCCGTCGAAGCAGTGGGGAGTGCAGGAAGGGTCTGAACCCAGCACCCGCTCCTTAGCCCCGCTGCCCAGCCCCCGCGGTTTGGAGACTCCACGCAGAGCCATGCTGGAGACATTCTCCATGCTTTCCCACTAACCCAAACCAGCTGAATTATTCCTGCTTCAGGAGAGGACAGTCTGCCGAGCCACAGTGCAGCTGAAGCAGTAGTGGGTGGGGAGAAGGGCCCAGCTCTGTGTCCACTCCCCCGCTTCCCGCTGCCCAACCCCTGCGGCTTGGAGACTGCGGAGCCGCCCAGGAGATGTTCTCCCAGCTTCCTTGGGGCCCAAGGCCAACTGAACTGTTCCTGCTTCAAGAGTCGGCAGCCTGTTGCACCCACAGACTCGTTGAAGTAGTAGTGGGTGGGGAGAAGGGCCCAGCTTTATGCCTGCTCTCCCGCTCTGCCGCCCAACCCCCATGACGCAGAGCTGTGCAGGAGACGTCTCCCAGCTTCCTCAGGGCCCCAAACCAGTTGAACTGTTCCTGCTTCAGGAGAGGACAGCCTGTCGAGCCCATAGCACCGCTGAAGTGGTATTGGGTGGGGAGAAGGGCCCAGCTCTGTGCCCGCTCCCCTGCACAGCCCCTGCGGCTTGGAGACTCTGTGCAGAGCCATGGGGAGACGTTCTCCCTCAGGGCCCCAAACCAGCTGAACTGTTCCTGCTTCAGGAGAGGACAATCTGTTGAGCCCACAGCACCACTGAGGCGGTAGCAGGTAGGGAGAAGGGGCCAGCTCTGTGCCTGCTCCCCTGCTCCACTGCCCAGCCCCTGAGGCTTGGAGTCGGCACACAGATCAGCTCGGGAGGCATTTTCTGGGCTTCCCCAGGACCCCAAACCAGCTGATCTGTTCCTGCTTCAGGAGAGGGCAGCCTATCAAGCCCACAGCGCCTCTGAAGCGGTAGTGGATAGGGAAAAGGGCCCAGCTCTGCGCCCGCTCCCCCGCACCGCTACTCTACCCCCCCTTAGAGAAGTTGTGGAGGACTGTGCTGGAGAAGTTTTCCAGGCATCCCTACTACCCTAAACCAGACAAACTCTTTGAGCAGCTGGAGAAGGCACCTCTCTTAACCGCCAGAACCCCACTGAACCAATAGCAGGAGAAGAAAGAGTCCAAACCCTGCAGCCACCTCCTAGCACTGCCACACTGCCCTGAAGCTTGGAGAAGCTGCTGTGGGCAGCGCTCAAGCATTTCCCTGGCACCTCTTCTACCCTAAACTGGCTGATCTGTTCAGGCATCTGGAGAAAGCAACTTGTTGAGCTCCCAGCGCTCCACTGAAGCAGAAGCAAGTGGGAGAGGGTCCGAACTCAGCAGCTGCTTCCCCGCTCCACCGAGCCGCTCCCGAGCATGAAAACACTGCAGAGGGTGGCTTTGGTAGTAAATTCAGTCTTCCCCCCTGCCCTAACTGGGAAGGTGGCCTTGAAAGCTGAATTTATAAGGGTGGAAAGTCGAGAGTGGTACTTTGTTCGGCAGCTATCTCACAAGTTTGAACCTGAATGGTATCTTGCTGCACTCAGTGGTTGGCACTCTGTGCCCAGAGAGTAGAACCTGTCATAGCAAGGCAGAGAAGCGAAGGAGGCTGCTAGTCCTGAGGACTCAAAGAACCCTTGGGAAAGGTGATACATGACCAGAACACATCCTCCCCAGGTCTTCCAAGGATCATTCCTTTGGAACCCAAGTACACAGTTTATAATTGACTTCCAGCACCTCTGGTCCTCAACAACGTATCCAGATGAGGAAGAACCAGCGAAAAACATCAGGAACCATGAAATATCAGAGAAAAAAGTCACCTCCAAAAGAAAATAATCATTCTCCACCAATAGACACCAACTTATATGATATGATTAAAATAACAGAGGAAGAATTCCGAATATGGACTGTTAGAAAGCTCAACGGAATCGAAGAGAAAATAGAATCTCAACATAGAGAAACCACAAGAACAATACAGGAAATGGATGAAAAATTCTCCAAAGATATAGAAGTAATTCAGGGAAACCAAGCAGAAATTCTAGCAATGAAGGAAACATTCAAGGAACTCCACAACACAATGGAAAGCCTTAAAAACAGGATAGATCATGCTGAGGAAAGAATCTCAGAGTGTGAAGATTATACTTACACACTAAACAAA
Organism: Microcebus murinus; assembly: GCF_040939455.1. NCBI lineage: Eukaryota > Metazoa > Chordata > Mammalia > Primates > Cheirogaleidae > Microcebus > Microcebus murinus. The sequence goes on from NC_134114.1 coordinate 62,798,903, forward strand.
TCAGAGGAAGAAAGGGTGCACAGAAACAAGAGACAAGATCAAAGCTTACAGGAAGTATGGGATTATGTTAAAAAGTCAAACCTCAGAATGATTGGCATTCCAGAAGGGGAAGAGGAACATTCACAAGGGTTGGAAAACTTATTCTACAGCATACTGGAGGAAAATATGCCAGGCCTAGCTAGAAATCTGGATATCCAAATTCAAGAAGCAGACAGAACTCCTGGGAGACACAATGCGAATAGGCAATCGCCTCATCATGTGGTTATTAAGCTGATCAAAGTAAATGTGAAAGAAGCAATCCTCCGTACAGCAAGGCATAAACAACAAATAACCTATGAAGGAAAGCCTATCAGACTAACAGCAGACTTCTCATCTGAAACCTTTTCTAAAACAGAACAAAGCCCAACCTAGAATACTTTATCTGGCAAAATTAAGTTTCATCTATGAGGGTGAAATAAAATCCTTCTCAGACAAGCAATCGCTGAAGGAATATGCAAAGACCAGACCAGCACTACAGGAAATTCTCAGACCTGCCTTCCACAGTGAACAGGGCAATAGACACTAATCAAAATGAAATCCACAAAGAATTAAAGTCTAGATCTCAAGCTTCCTTATGACTCAATCTCTAAGTCAAAGCAACAGGACTTCATCCATCAATATGAATGGAAATCTTCCTCTAATTTCAATCCTCGCAATAAACATAAATGGTTTAAAATGTCCTCTGAAGAGACATAGGCTGGCAGAGTGGATAAAATTCCACAAGCCTAGTATTTGCTGTCTATAGGAAACACACCTAAACCATAAAGATGCCTCCAAGCTGAAAATCAAGGGATGGAAAACTATCATCCAAGCAAACAGAAGTCAAAAGAAAGCAGGGGTTGCTATATTATTCGCCAACAACATTAGTTTTAAATTAACAAAAGTTAAAAAGGATGAAGAAGGCCACTTCATAATGGTGAAAGGGAAGATCCAACAAGAAGACCTAACAATTCTTAATATTTATGCTCCCAATGCAGGAGCACCCAATTACATAAAGCAAATCTTGTCGGAGCTAAATATCACCCTAAAAAATACTGCCATAGTCGCAGTGGACTTCAATATACCACTAAATGAACTGGATAGATCCTCCAAACAGAATATAAGTAAAGAAATAAGGGACCTAAACAAAGATATTGAACAAAAAGTTCTGACAGATCTATACAGAACATTTCACCCAAATAAAGTTGAATTTACATTCTTCTCAGCAGCCCATGGATACTTCTCAAAAATTGATCACATGCTAGGCCACAAAGCAGATCTCAAAAAATTCAAGAAAATAAAAATAATACCTTGTGTCTTCTCTGACCATAGTGGTATATAATTAGAGTTCAACTCTAACAGAAATACACACCACATCACTAAGTCATGGAAACTAAACAACCTACTGTTGAATGACTATTGGGTAAAGGAAGAAATTCAGAGGGAAATGAAGAATTTCTTTGAACAAAACAACAATGGAGCCACATCTTACCAAAACCTTTGGGACACAGGAAAAGCATATCTGAGAGGAAAACTAATAGCGATAATTGCTCACATCCAAAAAACAGAAAGATTAGACACCATAACCTAATGAATAGACTCAAGGAATTGGAAAAAGAAGAGTAAACCAATTCCAATCCTGGCAAAAGAAAAGAAATATCTAAGATCAAAGCTCAACTAAATGAAATGGAGAATAAGAGAACTATATGGAAGATCAACAAAACCAGAAGCTGGTTTTTCAAAAAGATCAACAAAATTGACAGCCCTCTGGCTAGGCTGACAAGAACTCAAAGGGAAAGAACTCTAATAACCTCAATAAGAAATGAAAAAGGAAAGATCACAACAGACTCCACAGAAATACAAAACATTATGTTTGACTACCATAGAAATCTATATGCCCAAAAACTACAGAATGAAGACGAAATGGACAGATTCCTGGAATCACACAACCTCCCTAAGTTCACCCAGGAGGAAAATGAGTTCCTGAACAGACCAATCACAAGCTCAGAAAATGAAAAATTAAAAACCTCCCCAAACGGAAAAGTCCCAGGCCAGATGGCTACACCCCAGAGTTCTACTAAACATTCAAGGATGAACTCATACCTATACTACAGAAACTATTCCACACCACTGAGAAGGATGGTACCCTTCCTAACTCATTTTACGAAGCCAATATCACCTTGATACCAAAGCCAGGAAAGGATGTAACAAAAAAAAGAAAATTATAGACCAATATCCCTCATGAATATAGATGCAAAAATCCTAAACAAAATTTTAGCAAATAGAATTCAGCAGCACATCAAAAAAATAATTCACCATGACCAAATGGGGTTTATTCCTGGCATGCAAGGCTGGTTCAACATATGCAAGTCTATAAATGCAATCCACTTTATAAATAAAGCCAAGAACAAAGACCATATGATTCTGTCAATAGATGCAGAAGAAGCATTTGATAAAGTCCAACATACCTTTATGATAAAAACCCTTAACAAAATAGGCATAGATGGCCCATATCTTAAATTTATCAAATCCATCTATGACAAACCAATGGCTAATATCATTCTAAATGGGGAAAAATTGAAATCATTCCCTCTTTGAACTGGAACTAGACAAGGATGCCCATTTTCTCCCCTCCTATTTAACATAGTGCTTGAAGTCTTAGTTATAGCAATCAGGCATGAGAGGGGTATTAAGGGCATCCAAGTTGGGTCAGAAGAGATCAAACTCTCACTCTTTGCTGATAATATGATATTATATCTAGAAAATCCCATGGACTCATCCAAGAGACTCCTAGATCTGATAAGTGAATTTAGTAAAGTTTCAGAGTATAAAATCAATATACACAAATAAGAAGCATTCATATATGCCAAAAAACATCAAGCAGAAACTCAAATCAAAAACGCAATACCCTTTACTATAGCTCCAAAGAAAATTAAATATCTAGGAGTATATCTAACAAGAGATATGAAATATTTATATGAGAACTATGAAACACTAAAAGAGGAAAGTGCAGATGATTTAAACAGATAGAAAAATCTACCATACTCATGGCTAGGAAGAATCGATATTGTTAAAATGTCAATATTACCTAAGGTGATCTACAGAATCAATGCAATTCCCATCAAAATACCACCAGCTTTCTTTACAGATCTAGAAAAAATAATCCTTTGCTTTGTATGGAACCAGAGAAAACCACGCATAGCCAAAGCAGTCTTAAGTAAGAAGAACAAACTGGGAGAGGTCAGTCTTCCTGACTTTAAGCTGTACTATAAGGCAATAATAGTAAAATCTGCCTGGTACTAGCACAAGAACAGAAACATCGATATCTGGAATAGATCTGAGATTCCAGAGATCAAACCATCTGTATACTGTAACCTAATCTTTGATAAAGCAGACAAAAATATACTATGGGGAAAAGATTCTTTCTTCAATAAATGGTACTGGGAAAACTGGTTAGCAATATGCAGAAGAGCAAATCAGGACCCCAATCTCTCATCCCTCACAAAAATTCACTCAAGATGGATAACAGACCTAAACCTAAGACATGAAACTTTAAGAATCCTAGAAGATGATGTTGGGAAAACCCTATCAGATATTGGTCTAGGCAAAGAGTTTATGAGGAAGACCCCCAAGGCAATCACCGCCACAGCTAAAATAAACAAATGGGATCTGATCAAATTAAAATTTTCTACACTGTCAAGGAAACGATCATTAGAGCAAATAGACAACCCACAGAATGGGAGAAAATATTTGCACTCTATACTTCCGATAAAGGTCTAATAACAAGAATCTATCTAGAACTTAAAAGAATAAACAAGAAAACAATCAAACAACCCCATCAAGAAATGGGGAATGGAAATGAACAGAAACTTCTCCAAAGAAGACAGAATAATGGCATGCAAACATATAAAAAAATGTTCAACATCTCTAATCATTAGAGAAATGCAAATCAAAACCACAATGAGATATCACCTAACCCCAGTGAGATTGGCCTGTATCAAGAAATCCCAAAACAACAAATGCTGGCGAGGATGCGGAGAGACAGGAACACTCTTACACTGCTGGTGGGACTGCAAATTAGTGCAACCTTTGAGGGAAAGAATTTGGAGATATCTCAAACAACTAGAAATAGAAATACCATTTGACCCAGCAATAGTATTGTTGGACATCTATCCAAAAGAACATAAGTCACTCTGTTATAAAGACATCTGCACCTGAATGTTTATAGTAGCACAATTCAGTATTGCACGGTCATGGAAACTACCCAAGTGCCCGTCAATTTATGAATGGATAACTAAAATGTGGTATATATTCACAATGGAATATTACTCAATCCTAAGAAACGATAGTGAACTAACACCGTTTATGCTATCTTGGATTAAACTTAAGCCTGTAATACAAAGCGAGACGTCACAAGACCTGGAAAATGGGTTACACATCTTCTCGCCATCAAATTGGTACTGACAGCCTAAAACTATGGTGTTCAAATAATTGTAGTGTTCAACAGGGATCTGGGTTGGGAGGAGACCCACATCTTAAGGATGTGATGAGCATTGTAGGGGGGAAAGGATTACCTCTATCCCTTTTTAGGGAGAGCCAAAGAAACACACTGTAACCAAAATGTCTAAAAAAAATTTTTTTGTTAAACAGGTGGAAGGGGGGAAAAGGGGAAGGGTACACACTTTCATGGTGGGTGCAGGGCACACCACTTGAAGACTGGACACGCTTGAAGCTCTGGCAGAGCGGGGTGGGGGGGACAAGGGCAAGATATGTAACTCTAACAATATTTGTACCCACAGAATTTGAGAAAAAAATAAATAAAATTATAAAAAAAAGAAATAAAAAAGAATGGTTAAACACATGCAAAGCCATCAACATGATACAGCAAAATGAAAGAAAAGTCACATTATCATCTCAACAGATGCAGAGAAAAGAATTTGACAAATTTCAGCACCCATTCTGATTAAAAATATCAACAAAATGAATGAAAATGGATCTTACATCAACACAATTAAAGGCCACATAAGAAAAGTCCATAGCTAACATTATAATCAATAAGGTAATACTGAAATCTTTACCTCTAATATTGGTATAAGGCAACATTGCCCACTTTAACAATTTCTTTTAATTACAATATTGCAAATCCCAGCCAAAGCAATTAGGAAAGGAAAAGAAATAAAGGCATCCAAGTCAGAAAGGAAGATATAAAAATGTCTCTGTTTGAAGACTAAAAGATCATGGACAATGAAAGACATAAGGACTCAAAAAAAAATTGTTAGAACTAAAATTTAGTAAAATTTCAACATACAAAATCAACACATAAAAATCAGCAGTGTTTCTATTAGAAACAACAAAATCTCCAAAAAGGAAATTAAGAAAATAATCCAATTCAAAATAGTGACAAAAACAATAAAGTACTTGGAAATAAACTTAACCAAAGAGACAAAAGATTAGTACACTGAGAAATATAAGACATTGATGAAGGATATAAAAGACACAGATACATGGAAAGACATCCTATGTTTACAGACTGGAAGAATTAATATCATTGAAATGTCTAAAACCCAAATGACATTACTTACAGAAATTTTTTAAAAATACTAAAATTTATATGGAAACACAAAATACCCCAGAGATTCAAGCAATCTCAAACAAGAATTATATGCTGGAGACAGTACATTTCCTGATTTCAAGCTACATTGCAAAACTATAGCAATTAAGACAGTATGGTACTATCATAAAAATGGACAAATAGACCAATGTAACAGAATGGAGACCCCAAGTATAAGCTCAAACATACATAGTCAAATCTTTGATAAGGGTGCCAAGAGCACACAATAGGGAAAGGAGAGTCTATTCGATAAACAATGTTAGAAAACAAAATCCACATGCAGAAGAGTGAAATCGGACCCTTCTGTTTCACCTTATACAAAAATCATCTCAAAATGGATTGAAGACTTAAACATAAGACCTGAAATTCTAAAACTACTAGAAGAAAACAGCAGCAAAACTCCATGACATTTGCCTGCACAATGATTTTTTGAGTGTGATCCCCAAAGTGCAGGCAACATAAGCAAAAATAGACAAATAAGATTATAACAAACTACAAAGCTTCTGCATAGCAAAGGAAACACTCAAAAACATGAAGATACACCCCACAGAATGGGAGAATATGTTTGCAAACCATATATCTAATAAGGGATTAATATCCCAATAGATAAGGAACTCAAAGAACTCATTGGCAAGAAAAAAAAAAACAGTTAAAGAATGGGCAAAGAACCTGAATAGACATTTCTTAAAAGAAGACATAAATTGGCCAACAGGTATATGAAAAAATGGTCAGCATCACAATCACTAGGAAAATGAAAATTAAAGCCACATGAAATATCCCCTCAAACTTGTTATAATGTCTATTATTAAAAAGATGAAAGATAATAACTACTGGAGAGAATGTGAATGTTGGTGGGAATGTAAATTAGTGCAGTCATTATGAAAATTAGTATGGAGATTCCTCAAAAATTAAAAGGAGAATTACCATATTATCCAGCAACCCACTACTAGGTATGTATTCAGAGGAAATGAAATCGGTATGTCAAAGATATCTCTGCACTCACATGTTCATTATAACATTATTCATAATAGTCAAGATATGTGACTATATGACAACTTACGTGTCTGTCAACAAATGAATAGATAAAAATAATATGGTATATATACAAAATGACATACTATTCAGCCTTAAAAAAAGAAGACTGAATCATTTGAAACAACATGGATGAACCTAGAAGCTACTATGTTAAGTGAAATAAGCCAAGCACAGAAAAACAGATACCACATGCTCTCACACATGTGGAACCTGAAAAGTTAAACTCATAAAAACACAGCATAGAATGGTGGTTACCAGAGACTGTGGTCATGGGGGTAGGGGGTGACGCTCGGGAGATGTTGGATCACGGATTCAAAATTTGTGTTAGATAGGAGGAAAAAGTTCAAACGTTCTATCGTAAAACATTGTAACTATTGTTAATAAAGTATTGTGTTCTTGAAAATTGATGAGAGTAGATTTTAAGTGTTCTCATCACAAAAAATGACAAATATGTTATATAATGCATATGTTAATCTGATCAACTGAGCCATTCCACAGTGTATATGTATTTCAATAATCATGTTTTACATGATAGATACATTTTTAATTTGTCAATATAAAAATTTAAAAAACAAAATAAGTAAAATTATATTTTTGTGCACAACCCCCATGCATATAAACATATAAAAGATCAAAGTTGTAACATTGGCTATCTCCAGGTATAATATTTTTCCTCATATGTATTTTCTATTTTTTTGCAAATATTATGTACCTGTAAAGATTGTGAAGGGTTTGAATTCTCTCTAGTAAAAACTGCATAAACTCTTTTCTTCCATTATTTAAACATGCTAATTTCTCAACAAATTAACAATTTCTAAGTCATGTCTGCTGCTAAAAATTGCAATTGAATTCAAATGTGTTTTGAGATATATGTGTCTTATTTATTAATCAAGAAGAAAATATTGCAAATCATTGCTTGACTGTTTTATGCATTTCTGAAATACTCACAAATATCATTTCTCCTGTTCTTTTTTAGTGTCAGGAACTATACTTTTTAAAGAATGTATTATACACATTACCATTCATTCCTCAAATCCATTCAGTCAACCAGAGGAAAAATACATTAAACAAATCATTACTTTCGCTGTGGGGGAAAGGAGCGGTTCCTCAGTTCCATCAACTATGGTTAAATCAGAAATGGCAAAATATATTTCTCCGTTTGCAAGACGGAGAACTGTGGGGTTGAAAAACTAAATTCTGGCTGGCAGTATATCCTCTTCCCTGTCACATTTGTAACCAATAGAACTATAGTTACTTGCTCTGAGTTTGAACTTTATAACATTTTTCTTATTTCCTGTATATGCGACATGCATTTTATAGTCTGTTTCATTCCATACACTATAAATTTAAAGTTGAAATTCCAAACTCAGAAGTTTAATTGTACACTTCCCCAAGGTTTTATTTAGGATATTTACAAAATATATAATTCCCTTACTACATACGAGATTGACATTACTATAAATTCCACTGCTTACACAAAAAATAGAAGGCAAAGAAAGCCCCATCCCGTTGTCTGTCATTTGTTTTTCAAACTAAAACATTGGTTCATAAAGACAGGAGAGGCTGTTCTATGTCTCAAAAAATAATTAATATTTGCCTCTATGAGAAAGCAGAAATAATTATTTTTATTTCCTTTTCTCAAAGGCAATTTGTGCATGTGTGTGTACAAGAAAAATTAAGCTCACCCAGAAACAGGGCTGGCCTTTATCCTCAGCTCTGGGAACTCACCTTTAGAATGCCCTGCTTGATAGAGTGTTTTTCTTTACCTGGAAGCTTTGGGCCACACCTGATAGTCTAACAATATGACTTATGATATGACTTTGGTCTATTTTGTATCTGATCTTCCTCCAGATGGGCTGAAAGCTAAGGGTCAATCACATAGTCACTACATCTATGTGCTTGAGCCTGAATAAAAGCCTGGACACCAAGGCTTCAGTAAGCTTCTCTGGTTGCAAATATTTCATGCAAATTGTTACATTTTATTGTTAGGAAAGTTAACATTGTCCCCAAGCCCATGAGAATAGGACAACTAAAAGCAGAACTTTTAAGGACTCTGCTCCATACATCTCTCACCTTGGCTGGTTTTAATCTATATTATTTCCCTGTAATAAACTGTAACCACAAATATAACAACTTTTAGTGAGTTCTGTGAACACTTCTTGTGAATTATTACAATTGAAGGTGGTCCTGGGTTGTAGGTCCAAGTTTGTAGGTGGTATCAGAAATCAGAGTGGTCTTGTAGACTTCTCACTAACTTCACAGTGTGATAAGACTAAATTTGTGTACATACCATCCAATGAAATAATTGTATAATTTATTTTAATCTACAAAGAACTAGTTTATCAACTTTGAGAATTGTACTCTCTGCAGTTTCTTTCTCCTATATATTTACACTTGAAATTGTATGATATAATAAATAGTTTCCAAATATGCATGTTCCTACCTATTGAGGAATGAATGGTAGCCAATTTTCTAGATATGTTTCAGAATGCTTAGACAAAGAATTAGGTATGTGTATAATTAACACCCAATATCAGGGAAACTTAAAAAAGGAAAAAATAGTGATACAAATCTATCTATATTAATATCTCTATTAATCTATAACAAAAATTATAATTAAATAAAATATTGAAGTTTTTGAATTCTGTATTTTGAAAATGTCAATAGCAAAGAAAAAAGGCTATGTTTAAAAAGATGATGTTTAAATCAACAAAGAGCTGCAGAAAACTGATTTGAGGAGAAAATAGCATAGTTTTTGATCCAGCTCAATAGTCATTTAGACACTGAAGTTACATCCAGGATAAAAGCTTGAAATGTCAATAGGAAAACAAAGATAAAAGGAGATGCGGTACTGATAATTTTGTAGAATCACCATGCCAGACCTGCTCTACTTACTTGTGATTTTAATTCAAAGAATTATGTGTTTAATTCCATATTATTTTAATTATTACCTAATTTATTTACTTACTTGTATATATAACTGCTATGGGTTCAGTATGTCCCCCCAAATTTCATGTGTTGGAAGCTTGATTCCCAAATTAATATGTAGTATTTGGAGGCCATACCTTTGGGAAGTAATTAAGGTTAGATAATGTCAGGGTAGAGTCACCATGATGGGAATGGTGGCTTTATAAGAAGAAAAGAGATCTGAACTGACATGTGATGCCTTCCACAGCAAGAAGGCCCTCACCAGCTGAAGCCCCTCAACCTCTGACTTCCCAGCCTCTTGAACTGTAAGAAATAAGCTTTTGTTGTTTGTTTGTTGATATTTTGGTTACATTGTATATCTTTCCCTCTCCCTAAGAAGGGTTAGAGTTATGCCCTTCCCCTGCAAAGGATGTGCTCGCCACATCCTTAAGATTGGGTTTCCCCCGCCCCCCGAATCCCTGGTGAACATTACTACCATTTGAGAACCATAGTTTTAATCAGTCAGTACCAATTTGATGGCGAGGAGATGTGGGGCCCATTTTCCATGTCTTGTGTCGCCTCACTTTGGATAACGGGCTTAAGCTTAATCCATTATAGCTACAGAAAACAAACTAAGACAAAAATTGGGAATTAAGAAGTGGGGCTGATGATAATAACAAATACCTGAAAGTATGGAAGCAGATTTAGAACTGGATAATGAGTAGAGACTGCAAGAATTTGAAGAAAGAGGCTAGATACAATTTAATAGCAAGCACATATGGTGTTTGTTTTTCCATTCTTTAGATACTTCTCTCAGTATAATGGTCTCCAGTTCCAACCAAAAACATTTGTACTCCTGTAATATTTGGAATCATAATAAAAAGAAGAAATAAAAAATAGAAATAAATAGGCTAGAAAATGTCTATATTGCCATGAATGGAGTGTTAAGGGTGATTCAGGTGAGAACTCAGAAGAAAAGAAGAGAAAGTCTGGAACTTCTTAGAAATTTCTTACATGGCTGTGATCAGAATGATGGTAGAAATAACGATGGTAAAGTCCATTCTGATGTTGTCTCAGATGGAACTGAGGAAAAAGTATTGGACCCTGGACTAAAGGCCATCCTTACTGCAAAAGCAAAGAACTTGACTGGATTGTGCCCATACCTGATGGCTTTATGGAATGAAGACTTTAAGAGCAATGAATTAGTATACCTGATGGAAGAAATATCTAAGCAGCAAAGTATTCAGGCTGCTTCATGGCTACTTTTAATTGTTTACATTAAACTGTCAGAGGGGAAAAATGACTTAAAGACAGAATTTATAATCAAATGGAATCAGAGCAGAAATATTTAGAAAACTCTCAGCCTGGCCATATAAAGAGTGAAAAAGCATGCTTGGGAGAAAAATATAAAAAGCAAGTGTGGTCCAGCAACCATTTACTAAGGAGGTTAGTATTTTTAGAAGGAGTCATCAAGACAGAAAAAGATCCCAAAGACATTTCAGGGATCTTTGAGGATTCCCTTACCATCACAGGCCCAGAGCCTTAGGAGGACAGATTGGTTTTAGGGGACAGACCCAGAATGTCCTCTAGGGACTTGCTGCCCAGGGCTGCCTCAGGCCTTTTCTCCCACATTCCAACAGAGCACTCCTTGGCTGCCTGAGCCATGGTTCAAGTGGGCCCCAGTGTGGCTCATGCTGCAGTTAAGGAAGATGAAAGTGGCAAATCTTGGCAGCTTCAGTGTGCTATTAAGTCTTCAGGCACACAGAATGCAAGAGCTGTGGGGCATGGCTGTATTCCTCCACCACGATTTCAAAGGATGTTGCAAGCCACCTGGCAGCTCCCAGAAGCCTTGTCTCAGGGGCAGAGCCATCACAGACAGCCCTCACCAGGGCAATGCCTAGTGAAGCTGCAGAGGTGGGGCCACACCCAAGGCCCCAGAACTACAGAGTTATGAGCTTACACCACCGGTTTGGGAGAACTATAGGCTAACCCTCTAACCTGTGAGAACTGCTGCATGGGCTGAGCTGAGCAAACCTATAAGTGTGAGGCTGCCCAAAGCTTTTAGGGTCCAATCTACCCTAGTGTGTCCAGGAGATAGTATTTGAAGAGAAAGATCATTCTGAAGATTTTTTATACTTAACATTTTTTCCTTATTGGATGTATTTGCCCCGCCTCCCCCTACCTTCTTTTTCTTTGAGACAAAGTCTCTGTCACCCAGGCCAGAGTGCTGTGGCATCAGCCTACCTCACAGCAACCTCAAACCCCTGGACTCAACGGATCCTCCTGCCCTAGCCTCCTGAGTAGCTGGGACTACAGGCGCATACCACCAAACCCGGTTCATTTTTCTATTTTTAGTAGAGACAGGGTCTTGCTCTTGCTCAGGCTGGTCTCAAACTCCTGACCTCAAGGAATCCTCCTGCCTCAGCCTCCCAGAGTGCTAGGATTACAGGTGTGAGCCACCATGCCCGGCCTACCCCACACCCCTTTTTGTCTTGCCTCTTTCCTCCTTTTGGAATTGGAATTTCTATGCTATGTCTGTCCAATCATTGTATTTGGGAAGTGCAGGCACATATCATTTTATTGTGCTTGACTTTATTATGCTTTGCAGATATTGCATTTTTTATAACTTGAAGGTTTAGGGCAACCCTACATCAAGCAAGCTATCTGTATTATTTTTACAATAGCATATGCTCACTTTGTATTTCTGTGTTATCATTTTTTAGCAATAAAGTATTTTTAATTAAGGTATTTATTTTTAGGACATGATGCTATTGCACATTCAATAAACTATATAGTGTAAACATAATTTTTATATGCACTGGGAAACCAAAAAGTCTGTGTAATTTGCTTTATTGCAGCGTTCACTTTATTGTGATGGTCCTGAATTGAACCTGCATTATCTCAAAGATATGCCTGTAGATATACTGTTTGATTTCACAGGCCCATAGCTGTGGGAATTTGCAGCAAGGTGAATGGTGCCTTGAGTCTTAAGACTCTAGACTTTGGACTTTTGAGTTGATCATGGAAAGAGTTAAGATTTTGGGCTTTTGGGATTGAATGAATATAAAAGGACATGAATTTGGGGGACCAGGGATGGAGTGCTACAATTTGAATGTGTCCCCCAAATTTCATGTATTGTAAATTCATTCCCAAATTCATATACTTATGGCACTTGGAGGTAGGGTTTGGGGGAAGTAATTAGGATTAGATAATGTCATCAGCATGGGGCTTCCACGATGGGACTGGTGGCTTTATAAGAAGAGGAAGAAAGACCTCAGCTAACATGCTCTTGTTTTCTTGCCATGTGATGCCCTTTGCCATGTTATGACATAGCAAGAAGGCCCTCACCAGTTGCAGCACCTTAACCTCAGACTTCCAAGAAACTGTAAGAAATAATTTTTTTCTTTATATAATAAATCACCCCGTCTTGAGTATTCTGTTATAGCAACAAAAAAAATTAAGACAATAACCAATCCAAATCCTAGTATTCATAAACATTATCTTATTACTCAATGTTATTAAAGTATATAAGTAATAAGCATGGATATAACAAATATTATTATTAAATTAATATTGTCCAAATAGAATATAATATTGGGGTAATGGATATTTTTGCCAGTACATTTTTAGACACATACATGAATCAAAACAGACCATTTATTATTAAATAGGAAGTTTACAAGTGCCTGGTGACTGCCCCCAGGCCAGTTCTATACATCACACTAGCTCTTGACTGAAGTAGTAGGCTGGGCCCAGACCCTCAGGGCCTTTGTGGCATCACAGCTTTCATATGCACAGTACACATCCATCTTGAGCAAAATGTTTACTTCCCTGACTAGCCCCTCTCTCCTATACAGACATCAGTCAGTCTGCTGTGGGATTCAGGTTCCAACATCCAGTACCTGATTTTTCTTATTTAGCAGAAAAAAGATTCATTTATGATGATTCATTTATCTTTTTTTACATAATACAATTAAGGGCTTATTTTCTAGTAAGCATTTGATTGAGTTTATGATGTTTCTTTGTATTCCCTGGGCATCTATAGTAGTCTGTTTTCTGCTGCTATAACAGAATACCATAAACTAGGTAATTTACAAATATTAATAATAGAAGTTGATCTGGCTCATGGTTCTGGAGTTGGGAAGTCCAAGAGCATCACATTGGCATCTGGCAAAGGTCATAGAAACTTAGCACATGCAGCTGATTCCTCATGAATTGTGTATGTTTTGTTGTGATGCACACGGCTCCATCTCAGCCTATTTATAGTTTTTATAGATAAGGTAAATATATATCACATATTGCTTGAGATAGTGATGTGACACCACAGTTTTACTGATATTAAGTTATATATAAAATATTTATAATACTTTTACTGTTATGCAGAAATCATATTAAATCATTTATTATTCTAAAGTTACATTCAATATTTTCTCTGTGTCAGTGCTAAAGGAATATTCTTGAAATCTATCATCCATAAAAAAAATTAAATATGGAACTTTCTCATAAAAGTGTAGGAATAGCAATGTTCTTCTACAATCTAATAACCCTGGTCATGGAAACAACATATCCTCTAATTTGTTAGAATCCTCTACTCACTATTGGTCTGTTTTGGAATATACACCAGATATCTGCAGTTAGGGGCTGCTGGTTAACTTAAATAAATTAATTCATAAATCAATGAGAAATATTCCAAGACATGGTTAGTAAGTGTTTTCTTTGTATTATTCTCCTCTTATACACACCATAAACAAAGTGGAAGCAAACACTAAATTTATTGTTTTAAATATTAATGGTCAATTGAAAATATTTATAGAGTAGCAATGTTATCATGAAGTACATACCACCTAATTTATATGTCAATTACTCAAAGAGTTACTTCAAAATTAAATGTTTCAGATAAGAAAACTGCCATTTATTCAAGAGAAATCTGATGAAAGAAACCCTAAACTCAATTAGTTTTCAATGTAACAACTTTTGAATAAACTACCTTGTTCTATTTTATTATAGCATAAATTTAAAAATCATTATAACCTTGAATTTTCTTTATTTTGGTAATGATATTCCATCATGTAAACTCACAAGATTAGTTATTTATATTGTATATTATTAAAAAACAGTTGGACATATAAATAGCCTAATAGAAAAAAGGTTGTTCATTTGATATTTTCAAAGCAATTTTTTTCATTTCAAACTACTTCATTGTCAATCTATTGAAAGGTAAGTAACAGTACAACTTTAGCCTTGCTATTTAATACTTCACAATATAATGATTTTACATCACTATTCCAGGAGTACAAGTATACATTATTTATGAAGGATAATTTGATTCTTAAAAGAGTTGATAAGTACACCTTATATATAAAGTGATGCTTATATCTCATCTTGATAAAGTTTTTTTTTATTGGAAATGCTTATGTTTAACAGTAAATAGATTTTTCTATCATTTGACAGATTATTTACCTTCCCTTAACAAGTACTTTTTTAAAACAAAATTACATTCTTTATAGTGACAAGAAGATATTTCTACTTTTAAGTGGAAAATCTTTATTCCATTGCATTGTAGCATTTTAACTCAGAGTAAAATTTTAGTGACTCAAAATAGTGATGACTTGCCCATACAGACACATAGGCTCTATTATGTTAAATCTACTATTATTTTTTTTTAAGTTTCAATGTTTAAAGACCCCAAATATCACTCAAAACATATGTCAAAATTTTCTTTTGTAGCAGATCATTATATTATCCCTTCAAGTTAGTTGTTATTGGTGTACAGAATGCTATTGATGCTTACATTTTATTGTATTTATCTACTTGCTAAATTCTTAATAATATTAGCATGTTTTCATTGGCTATTTGCAACAAAACATTATTATTGTATTTTATCCTTTGCTCTGATATCTGTAAGGTTTTTTTGTTTGTTTCATGCTTATTATTTTTGAAAGGTAACCCAATTTTTTTTTATTATTATTATCATAGGCATTGACAAGAAGTAATCTAAGAAACTAGATTAAGTTTCACATATGTGGCCTAACCAATATGTCTGCTCAGGGAACTCTTTAGCCTGGCCTCCATTTAATTTAACACACTTAAAGAATAGATTATATACACTGAGGGTTCAATCATTGAAAAATATTTCAAAGTGAGAGAAAAATAACAAAAATCTGGATAAGTAAAAAGCACACAAAAAGATGGCAGGAGGAAAAACAAAAGAGTAGACTCAAACATTTAAAGGTACTAAATTCCTATGCTTAGAGATAGATAATTTAAGACTAGATAAAAAGCAAAAATAAAGGTAACATTCAAATATTTAAAAATAGATCATTGTTGGTGAGGTTGTAGAATCCTTATTTGTTGTGGTAGAAATGCAAAATAACTCAGTCAATTTGGAGGACAGTTGCCAATTTCTTACAAATCTAAACATAGTTTTACCATAAACCCCAGCAATCATGCCCCTACATCTTTACCTAAATGATTTAAATACTTATATCCACACAGAATTCAGGACACAAACATTCATAATCACTAAAAATTTAAAGTGACCAAGATGGCCTTTAATAGGTAAATAAATTAACAAACTATACATAGTACATCCACACAGTAGAATACTACTAAGCGATAAAAAAGAATGGACTATCAAGTCATGTGGGACATAGATAAATCATAGATCATATTGACAAGTGAAAAAAACTAATCTTAAAATGACACATATCATAGGATTCTATTAATATACTAATTGTTTTAGTTAATTTGTGCTGTTGTAACAAAGTACCATAGACTTGGTGGCTTATAAACAAAAGAAACTTATTTCTTACAGTTCTGGAAGCTGAAAGTCTGCAATCACAGTGCCAGTATGGTTGGGTGCCAGCAAGAGGTTAAGGCCTTCTTCCAGTTTGCAAACTGTCCATTTCTTGTTGTATTGTCTTATGGCAGAAAGCATGCTAGCTAGCCCTCTGGCCTCTTCTTATTAAGGGCCCTAATCCCATTCACTAGGGCTCCACCATCATGAACTAATCACTCCCTAAAGGCTCAGTTACAACCACATTTGGATTAGGGTTTCAACACATGATTGGTTTTTTTGTGTGCAGGGGGGTAGTAGTGCACAAACATTCAACCTATAGTATATAAATTCTAAGAAAGGCAAAATATACAGAGATACTGAACGAATCAATAGTTGTCAGAGTTTCAAGGGGAGAGATGATAGAATAAGTAAAATGCACTGGATTTTTTTTTAGGACATTCATATGTAAGATGCTGTAATGATGTATACATAAAACTATGCATTTATCAAAATCTACACAACTTTACAACACAAAGGCTGAATATTAATATATGCAATTAAAACAAAAACAAAACCCTAGGAGGTGAATAGAATAGAATGCAGAATGTGAAAAAAGAATCCAGTAATATTAACAATGCACAAGACAATTTCTCTAAAAGGGAAGGGGGTTAACTTTGGAAATGAGTAGAATGTGTAAGACTACAGGCAAAAGAAACTGTGTGTAAGAACTGTGCTCTAGGCAAAAAAGTTTTTCACATGGGATATTGGTAAACAATTCTGAAAGTGCTGGAATTGGACAATTAAATAAATGAATGATAGATGCTAAAAAAAAAAAGGATTTTTACTATTGAAGTAGGACTTTACAGACCAGCAAGGGAAGAAGTCTAGAATAATCCATATGGTAATAAGCTAGAGTTGGAGACATAAATATGAGTTCATATGTAGCTTTTTAAATGCAGATGATCTATAAAATATTTATAGACATGTCTGTGTGTGTATATATATATATCTAATATATAAAGTTATAATGAATACATATAGGTCCTTGTTCTGTCAGCTGAGAGATTCTAGAAAAAATGATTCTGCAGAGCAGAGTGTATCTAAAATCCAAATCTAATAATTAATGAAGCTAGATTTTCTTAGAGAAGTGGAGGATTCTAGAACTAAGGTAGCAAATATAAAAAATGAAACTTCAACATCTTGTAGTGATAGAAAGTATGGAAATGCCCCCAAAATAGAAACCTACAATGATGAAGTTATGTCAAAGGAATATGGGATCAAATTAAAATAGCTCCTGATGAAACATGCTGCAAGAATTTGAGCAAAAAATTAAGTAAATTGGTATTGCATTATAACCCAAAGCATAAAATAAATGTCCATGAGCCCATACTAATATTACTAATATAAATGATTGAATAAATAAATAATTGGGGAAGAATAGACAAATCTCCCTTGCAGGAGAATTCCAAATAATTTTACATAGATACTCTGCCCTCAAAGACAGGGAGAGTAAGTCATTACTCCTTAAGTATGGTCTGCTTATAGTAACTTCTTTTCAAAGAGAATAGTATGAAATGGGACGGGGTAGAAGACTAACTTTATAATTGAGAAACCCAACAAACACTATCTCAGTTGGATGATCAAGGATAATATCAGCAATAAATCACTGGTACGTAACCTTATTGTTATATGATGAAAATGACATTTTGCTTCTAGGGTCTTCCTACTAAAATCCCATAACCCCATTCTAATCATAAGAAAACCATCATATAATTCTGATGGGAAGATATCTTATATAATACTTGACTCCTCAAAACCATCAAAATCATCAACAACAAGGAAAGTCTGCAAAACTATCAGAACCAGAAGAGCCTAAGGAGATATAGATGTTATGATGAAATGTAATGTGGTATTCTGGATGGGATCCTGGAATAGAAAAAAAAGTACATTAGGAAAAAACTAAGAAAATATTTAAAAAGTGTACATTTCAGTTAAAAATAATGTGTCCATATTGGTTCATTAAGTGTGACGTTTTTACCATAATAATGTTAATAACAAGGGAAGCTTGGTGCAGGGTATATTTTAAGTCTTAATGCTATATTCTTATATTTTTCCTCAAAAATAACATTGTTCTAAAAATAAAGTCTGTTTTTTTAAAATATTCAGGAATATTACAAATAGTATACTGTTGAGGTTAAGAACAAAATTTCTGATTCAAACTGAGTTTACACCTTACAGTGCATGTGACAATGGGCAATGTGCTTCATTTCCCTACACCTCCTTTGTCATTCACAAAATGGGAAAACAGTATCTACCTCATAGATTGTACTAGTATGAATTTGAGCATAGTAGATGGTTACTATTGCTATTTATATCAAAAAATGTTTGATATGTTATAAAGACAGATGCATAAATATATATACATGAACATACAAACATGCATTCAATAGAAAATAACTGAAATATATGATACATTAAGAATTATATTGAGACTGGAAAGATATTACAATTAGATATGAATCGTACTGAAGGAAAAGAGAAATAGAACGGTTCTCTACCTTGTAAAAAATTTATCTTAAATAAATTTGAAACTATGTAAATTTAAATTTTAGACTAGAGTAAGATGTCACTCAAACTGAGCACAGAAAAAGTTTATGTGCTTTATGTAAAGGTTAGTTGTAATTTATTTAAATAGTATATCCTGAAGTATATTAAAAACATTATATATCTTGCTAAAAGTTTTTGCATACAAGGTTTCACAAACTTTTATTTATCAGTAAATAACCCAGTAATATTATCAGCTGTAAAAATCCTATGTTCTTAGACTACAGATATGTTAAGAACATCTCTAGACCTTTTGTATCATAGCATGTGTCTCTCTTTCTTATTTCTAAAATATTATTTCTTTACCTTGATTTCAAGGAATTACTAAATTGAAAATATAGATTCATTGAATTCTTTTATTTGCACATTTAAGAAGCTAGAATACTATTGTATGCCTTTGAGGAAGATTTTTATAAAATATAAGGCTGATAAAATATTCATATATAATGTTTATGTAAAAGCAATTACCTACCTGAAGCTTACAAGTATTGATTTTTGGAAAATAATTTATAAAATATCTTTTAAATATCTGAAATATTTTATATTACAGAAAATTCTGGGTTTTTTTATTACTAAACTTGAAAACATTCCACACTAAAAAAAGAAAAATAATTGTAGTAAAATGTTTCCATTGAATGATAGCAATATCGAGTAATTTCATTTGATTTTCTCGTATTTAATGTATGCTGCTTCTTTCCAGTAAATAGTAAGATTGACATGTTCATGTTGTTAATGACGCAAGTTTGGACTTTATCCCAGGAGTACTCCATGTCTAGTGTCTCTATTTATGTGCTGATCATAATCTCCAGCCATTGGCCATTAAGCTCAAATCAGATTTTTCACAATTATTATGAAACTCAGATTCCAAAAACTTTTGCTAAGGGAAACCAAAGGGAAAATAATACTGAATCTTTTAGAAGAATGGATAAGCATTTTCAAATAAACACTCTTTAAAGATTTTAAGGCAAAAACAATTTCTAAGAGCATTAAATTATTGATTATAAAATATGTTCAAATTTGACATTCTGATAGGAAAAATTATTGAAAACCCCCCAATCCCATGAACAGTAATCAAAAGCAAAATAAAATGCAAGCCTAAATTGAGAACTATATGAGGGTCCAGGAAGATAAAGTGATTCAGTAGTTTTTGTAGAATTTCTGAAGGATGACGCAGTGTCACCTACCCTGGCTACTCCTTGACCCTTACTTGTGTCTCTCTGTTTTGTCACCCAAATCACGCTGATGCACTGCCCATTGATACAAAGCTATTTAGTGGAAGAGACATATATGATTAGAGTCTCTACACTCAATGAATGATAATTAAATGGTTAAATTTGGTATAAGACTTCAGACAGGACTCTGCCCCTACTTCACACTGAGATCCTAAACATGTTATTGAACATCCTTAAACTAAATTTCTTCATTTGTTAATAGGAAGTAACAATTAAATTTGATTCTGCCCCAAGGCTGTAAAGTTAGAATTAAATAATATACCAAAAATAAGTAAATGATGGAAGCAAACATGCCTTAAACACAATTAATAATAAAACACTTGAGCTTAATGTGATGTAAATGCCACAGCCAGTTAGAGATCTGCCACTTCTGTACTCCACTTTAAGTCTCCCTGGAGGCGTAGCAAGCATACGCTGCCTCCCCCTCCTACTTGGCATTCTTCACACTGCAAGGTCCTTGTCAGAGAACATCCCTTTCACAAACTTGGCTTTAAATATATGGCAGAAATTATCGCATAATATATTAGGTAATCAGGAATATAATATTTTGATGTCTTTCTTATATAAGACATACATTATTGATATCCTTCTTATATAAGATTAACTATAATTGTATCCCATACTTCAGATATGCATGTGTGTTATAAATCTATATGCTTATGTATATATATGTACATATATTTCTACATATGTGTCTATCCACATCTGTATATGTGTTTATAGATATATGTATATCGATCATCAGTCTGTGTGTGTGTGTGTGTGTGTGTGTGTGTGTGTGTGTGTGTAGAAAGACTTAGATACTGCAGAAAACACCCGTAGGGCAATAGGACATGCACATTATATATTTTTTCTTTTTAAAAGTTTATTTACATTTTTATTTCAGCATATTATGGGGGTCCAAATGTTTAGGTTATGTATATTGCTCTTGCGCCACCTGAGTCAGAGCTTCAAGTGTGTGCTTGACAGTGTGTGAAGCACCCATTAGGCATCTATATACCCATCCCCTCATCACCCTAACCATCTGCCCAACACCCCATGAATGTTATTACTATATGTGCATTTAAGTATTGATCAGTTAATACCAATTTGATGGTGAGTACATATGGTGCTTGTTTTTCCACTCTTGGGATACTTCACTTAGTAGAATGAGTTCCGGCTCTATCAAGGATAGTACAAGAGGTGCTATATCACCATTGTTTTTCGTGGCTAAGTAGAACTCCATGGTTTACATAGGCCTCATTTTATTAATCCACTCATGGATTAATCCACTCATGGGCACTTGGGTTGTTTCCACATCTTTGCAATTGTGAATGGTGTTGCTATAAACATTCTAGTGAAGATGTCTTTTTTTATAGAATGACTTTTTCTCCTTTGGGTAGATGCCCAGTAATGAGACTGCTGGATGGAATAGTAGTTCTACTTGTAGCTGTTTGAGGTATCTCTATATTACTTTCCTCAGAGGTTGTACTAGCTTGTAGTCCCACAAACACTGTATGAGTGTTCTTATCTCTCCACATACACACCAACATTTATTGTTTTGGGACTTTTTTTTTTTTTTTCTTTTTGAGACAGAGTCTCGCTTGTTGCCCAGGCTAGAGTGCCGTGGCGTCAGCCTAGCTCACAGCAATCTCAGACTCCTGGGCTCAAGCAATCCTCCTGCCTCAGCCTCCCGAGTAGCTGGGACTACAGGATGCGCCACCATGCCCGGCTATTTTTTTTTTTAATATATATATTAGTTGGCCAATTAATTTCTTTCTATTTATAGTAGAGACGGGGTCTCGCTCTTGCTCAGGCTGGTTTCGAACTCCTGACCTCGAGCAATCCTCCCGCCTCAGCCTCCCGGAGTGCTAGGATTACAGGCATGAGCCACCGCGCACGGCTTGGGACTTTTTTATAAAGGCCATTCTCACTGGAGATAAGTGATATCTCATTGTGGTTTTGATTTGCATTTCCCTGAGGATTAGAGATGTTAATCATTTTTTCATATGTTTTTTGGTCATTAGTCTATCTTTATTTAAAAAAGTTTCTGTCCATGTCCTTTGCCCACATTTTGCTGATGATATGATCTTATATCTACAAAACCCCAAAGATTCTGCCATGAGACTACTGAAATTGATAAATTCAGCAAAGTCTCAGGTTACAAAATCAATGTACAGAAATCAGTAGCATTCCTACACCAGCAACAATCAAACTGAGAACCAAATGATAGACTCAATACCCTTCACAATAGCAACAAAGAAAAGAAAATACTCAGGAATATATTTAACTAGAGAAGCAAAAGTCCTCTATAGGAAGAACTGCAAAACACTCAGGAAGAAAATAGCAGAGGATGTAAACAGGTGGAAAACCATACCATGCTCATGGGTCGGCAGAATCAACATTGTTAAAATGTCTATACTACCCAAAGTGATCCACAGACTCAATGGAATCCCTATTAAAATACCATCATTATTTTTCACAGACCTATAAAAATAATTCTATGCTTCATATGGAACCAGAGAAGATCTTGTATAGCAAAAGCAATCTTAACCAAAAAGAACAAATTGGGAGCCATCAACTTACCAGACTTCAAGCTATACTACATGG
This sequence comes from Microcebus murinus, assembly GCF_040939455.1. Lineage (NCBI taxonomy): Eukaryota > Metazoa > Chordata > Mammalia > Primates > Cheirogaleidae > Microcebus > Microcebus murinus. The sequence continues at coordinate 62,821,677 of NC_134114.1, forward strand.
CCATAGTAACAAAAGAGCATGATATTGGCACAAACACAGAGACGTAGACCAATGGAACAGAACTAAGAAAGATATAAAACAATTCTCATATAGCCATCTAATCTTTAACAAACCAGGCAAAAATATACACTGGGGAAAATAATCCTTATTCAATAAATGGTGCTGGGAAAATTGGATAGCCACATGTAGAAAACTGAAACAGGATCCACACCTTTCACCTCTCACAAAAATCAAGTCACAGTGGACAACAGACTTGAACTAAAGGCATGAAACTGAATTCTAAAATTCAGTTTTAAAACTAAATTCTAAAAAGAATTCTAGAAGAAAATGTTGGAAAAACTCTTACAAACATTTGCCTAGGCAAAGAATACCCTAAAGGCAATCACAGTAACAACAAAAATAAATAAATGGGACCTGATCAAATTAAGAAGCTTCTGCACAGCCAAGGAAACTATAATGAGAGCAAACAACCTACAGAACGGCAGAAAATATTTGCATGTTACACATCCAATAAAGGGCTGATAACTAGAATCTGTATAGAACTCAGGAAAATCAACAAGAAAAAAATTAAACAACCCTATCAAAATGCACATTCAATTTCATTTATTTTTTTCTTTACAGGAATGGTTGGCACTGATTCAGACATACTCTCTCACCTAGAAGACTTACTAGATATTATTGACTGGTGAAAGGTATAACAAACTGAGAACTAGAATAAACTTAAAAATAATCAAGTAAAAATTAAGACGCTTATAAATAAGCTAAATTGTGGGAAAGAAGAAAAAAATTTCATTTATTTTATGAATCAACCACTATAATAGGAATTTTATGCCATAGCTCTATATATTCATTGTTAACTCCTGTTATTAATGCAAATAAAGAATATGAGGTTTAGGTTAATTATCCTGTCCCAGTTTACCCAGGTGTTAAATGGCAGAGCTATATTTGAATTACACATGTGTGTGACTCTAAAGTTTATATGTTCCCATATAAGCCATGCAATGTGAAGACATTCTTTAATGATTCATTGTAGATCATGATAACAGTGAAATGCAGAGCTGAGTCTAGAACTCAGTGCTTTTTCTATGACACCATGTAATTCTTAGTCCCAAAATATGACAATAACAATATTTAATTCCTAAAGATTTTTATTTTAATAGCTAGAAAAAGTTACAAAGATGTGTGGTAAATATCAAATGGAGTTTTTGAGTAACAGAAATCATTTAGAAGTTATTTATTGTTTTGTAGTTTTTTGAAACTGATGAGTTAAAAATTTCAGAGATATTACTTTCAGTTGCAGGTCACATGATTTTCTGTTCACATTTTATATTTATGTATGGGTATATTTTACTTTTCAATAATAATTTTTTTTACTTTGAGGTAGTTATAAAAGAAACTTTGATTTTCAATTAAGAATACATAAATCAGAATGAACATAATATGCAAGAAATAAATTTGTATGAGGATTCAGAGTACTTGCAAAACAAAAAGCCTCTTTGTTGTAGTACATTTAAATATAAGCTTATTCATTTTGAACTTTGCCTGCTTTATCACTAAGTTTTGTTAGAAGTACTAGACACATATATATTGTAAAGAACTATCTGGGATGAATAAAAGTGTTACTTTTCAAAATTTCAATAACAAACATTTGTTTTATATTTTATTAAAAGAATATGGCTGGTATTATTCTAATACATAACATATTTCTCTTCTTGTTTTTGAGCAATGGCTTCTTAAAGGAAATAACTTTTACCAAGAATTCTAGATTAGTTTCATTTCTTGCCCACAACTGACATGGACAGAATTAAGTTAATCTCTCTCCTTTCAGTGTCTCAACTGATCCAAAATATACAGATGCTAAAGAAATGTTATCAAAACCAATTCTAACTACACAGTCTCAAAGATGTACACGTTTTCAACACACAAATTATGAAAGGAAAAACTGTAACATGCTATAAAAAGGAAAGTAGAACCAAAGTCCTGGTGGATTTCATAAGTTTAGTATCATTTATTTGAATGAGACTCTCTCTGACCCTTGTTCAGAAGGAACAACAACTCACACCACAGGAAAAACAAACACACAAGTATTGGAAATTAAGGAGGATAAAAAGTTAAAATGATTATTACCACCAGCCCTCTTATCCAGTTGGAAAATGCACCATCCCTCCATAAGAATGGACCCAGAGGTCTACACTGAGGTCTCATACCTTATTGATATAGGCCTTCAAAGAGTCAGTCTTACTGGATCTCAGTGACACGGAGAAGGCAGCTGAGTATGGAAGATAGAAGCTTATTGAGCTATATGCGACTAGAACACAGGCCACTAATATAACATGAAGAAGAGTACATGGGTCAGCAATGCCTTTGTCCTACAGTTAGTAGAACTATATACCCCCAACAGAACTCTGTTTTTTCTCTTCTCTTTCTTTAAAAATGAATTTTAATTTTACTCATATAGTCCCATTATCAATGATTTATGAAGACAGTTCACAATTGAAAGATAAAAGTTGATTTTTCACTTAAGTTAGGGGGAAAAACATAAAAGAAACAAAACTAAAATTCTGTGAAGTGAAAACAATGAGAGAACAGTACACATCTATTATTATAGAATGGCCAAACTCCAGAACCCCGACAATGCCAATTGCTGATGAGGAAGCAGAGCAACAGGAACTCTCATTTATTGCTGGGGGGAATGCAAAATGGTACAACCACTTTGGAAGACAATTTGGCAGTTTCTTACAAAACCAAACCTACTCTTACCATACAATCCAGCAACCACATTTCCTGGTATTTAACTCAAAGGAGTATAATTATGTTCACACAAAAATGTGCATATGGGTGTTTATAGTAGCTTTATTCATAATTGCCAAAACTCGAAAGCAACCAAGATGTCCTTCTGTAGGTGAATGGATAAAATCTTATGCATGGAATATAATAGTATCCCAGATGATGGAATATTATTTGGCACTAAAAAGAAATAAGCTATCAATCTACAAAAAGACGTGGAGGAACCTAAATGACTATTACTAAATGAAATAAGCCAATATGAAAAGGAAATACACTGTGTGATTTAACTTATATAAGATTTTGGAAAAGGCAGTTATGAAGAAAGTAAGAAAAATCAGTGGTTACCAGGGAATAGGGGTAAGGGAGGGATAAAAAGGTGGAGCACAGAGGATTCTTACAGCAGTGAAACTACTCTGTATTATCTCATAATGGTGGATACAGGTCATTATATATTTGTCTAAACCCATACTATGTACAACACCAAAAGTAAACTCTAATGTAAACTATGCACTCCAGATGGTGATAATAATGTGTCAGTGTAGGCTCATCAGCTGTAACAAATGTACTTCTCTGGTGTGGATATTGACAATGGGGGAGGCAATGCATGTATGAAGATAGAGAGTATATAAGAAAATTTCTCTGCATACCACTCAATTTTGTTGTGAACCTAACAGTGCTCTAAAAAATAAAGTCTATTACACAAAACAACTATAAAATAAAATTATTTTCTGATCCCAAAGCAGGATATAACAATAATTGTTTCTATATTAGTGACTATAATTATATGAAAGCTATTACAAAGCTCCAAAATTTAGGTTGCATCTGATAGTACTTTAATCACATGTACTGAAGAAAATTAAATTAAATTAAGAGATCCCAGAAAACACAGTCTTTTTTTTTTTGTTTTTTTGTTCTGTGCCTTACTTTTTGGAATTTCTTTTATATTGGCCCATCTCTATGATAAAAATCAAGGAAATTAATTCACATCTCTTAAAGTCAAGAATTTGAAATAATTTTTTTTGTGAGTAAAACTGTCTTCTCAACTTTATTCTCAAGTCATTCAATCTGAAAAGATATTAGATGCTATTGAGATTATTCTTAGAAAGACTTTAGAAGAATTATAACATCCCTGTCTTTCAAAAGACAAGCTCCAATTCATTCTCCATCAGAAGGGCTCCAGCTCTTCAGAAAATGATTCTTTGTAACTTGGATGCTGAATGAGGCACTCTACTGCCTTCTTCACATATCTATCCAGTGAAAAACAGAGTGCTGCTGTGAGCACTTTGCAAAGGAGGCCAACTATTATGCAGACGAAGGCTGAGACATGAACTCACCGTATTTTAACTTTCGTAGGTGATTTTTTTCAGTCAGCTTCCTTTCTAAAAATAAAATACAAATGTCTACTTCAGGAGATTCTGGATTTAGTCCAACTAGGTTTTTTGTTATTTGAAAATACTATTGACCTTCAAAATCCTCTCTTTGCAAATATTCAAACCCAATAGTGCAGCACTCATTAAATATCATTTTCCAGTTTATTTCAATTATTTCTCTCTTTTCTGCTAGAATTTTAACTCCTTGAGAATAGAGAACCTGATGCACATGCACACAGACACACACTCTCTCACATACACCTCTCCCCAGATGCTAGCATAAATCCTGGTACATAGTGATGATTGTTTAATTGAATTGATTTTGTACTTAATCCAGCTGTCCAGATGTAGATTAGCTGGATAAAACATTTATATGATAATGCTGCACCTGAATTTATAGAGCTTTAATTATACCAACACTGAGCCTGTAGAAGTTTTATTCATTTTTATAACTGTTAAGTAATTTCCAATATTCCTGTCAATTTAGCACATCTCTTTTGAATCAGAAAAGATTTGGTCAACTTCCTCTGATCTGTTTGCCATTAGGGACCCTCTTGGTTGTATTCTGCTATCTCTGGTGGAAATTTTTCCTTATCCTCCTCCACTTTCTGATTAAATTTTCATTTCTTAAGCTGTCCCTACTTCTTTTCTTTACTGCATCCAAGATTGGGTATAGGACACAACTAGAAGTAACAATAGGAGCTCATTTATTCACCAAACCTTTATAAAATACTTTAGAACATAGAGTCATATGTCACATCAGGTGAATTCACTTAACACACATTTATTATCTATTCTGTGCCAAGGTTGTGTGCTGGCTGCTGGGAATGAAGTATTAAAGTTAAAATTCTGCTCTGTATGGAGGTTCCTAATGTAATGGGCTCTATTGCACATATCCAATTATACTTTTTAACAGGAAATTCCCTATTTATTTCTCTTTGTATTGTTTTCAATGGTTGTTCTGCAGTTATTTGAAAGTTCCAAATTGAATTTAATTAATTTATGATTACACTCACTAGGCTTGTTACCTCCCTTCCTAGTCTAGGCATTAACACATTCTACCATACATAATAATAATAGCAATAATAATGTTTATTGACTGTGTATTATGCCACAGTATTAAACACTTCATAAAAATATTCCATTTATAGTTCTCAATAAGAACTATTAATATAATCCTAAATCTATAGAAGCTAAATGACTTGGGAAAATTTACACAGCTAGTAACACAGCTAGCAACAGAAATCCAAACTCATATTTCTGACTCTGGGCATGTTAAACTGCCATCTTACTAAATTAAACAACACACAAGTTGGTAAATTTTCTTTCCACCCACTAAAAAACTTTTCTTTTTGACTATTTTTGAAAGTGACTTTTACTTATCTTCTGTGCTTTCTACTTCCTGATTGGCAGTCCATTTAAAGAACAGAAAATCACCAAAACAAAACAAAAAGGCCAGAAATGTGTGTGTGTGTGTGTGTGTGTGTGTGTGTGTGTGTGTGTGTATGTAGAACCTCATGTGTCAGCCAAGTTTTGTTATAATTGTTTTTGATAATTGAAGATTTCAATCAGCTTCTTACATATATACTTTAAAACTCTGGTTACCCTTAGGAGAGTAAGACCCAATGACCACTATCCAAGAACCTGTCAAAAATATCTCCTTTGGTATGTGGCATGCTACTATGCCAGAATGCTCTAGTTTCTCTCTAAAATAGATAAAAGTAGTTATGTATGTCTTAAGAGAAATTTAGCGATTCATCATTTCATGTTCAATGCTTGGAGAAATTTGGGTGAACAATGATAAGTAAATGAAAATTTAAATAATAGAAAAATGAGGAAATGTGGTATAATTTTGAATAGCTTATTCATTCAATCACTTTTTGAAGTAATACAATTTCTCATTATCAAGAGTTTGTTTGGATTAATTTAGTAGTTGTATTTATTGTGTATATCTATATTGAGTATAGTATACTTTATATCATTATGGTATATGTTTATATATATATACACACATATACATGTTTATATATATACACACACACATATATAGTTTTATAACAGCCTCTAGTTTCACGTTCCATAAGTTAAAATTCTATTAACAATTTTCCACCTCATCTAAACATTGTTTTTTTTTTAAAAAATCAACATATTCCAAAAATGTCAATTTTAAAATATGATAATGAATGTTTTGACCAAATAAAAATACAATGTCAATAGGCAATGCACTGGACTATAATTGTAACTGCATTAAATAAGGCAAAACTGTTCAGCACAAAGAAATACTTTACTAGATTCAGAACACTTTGAATATTAACATAGTTTTCTTGAATACAATATCCTTTAAAATAATATTAAGAGAAAGAGAAAATACCATGACATTTAAAAAGTGTCAATGATGATTTAATATAGTGCATGAATGCAGAGGGAATAGATAGCCTCTGCAAACATCAGCTTATCGTTTTCTCCATATTTCAAACAATGCACATTCCGTAGAATACTTGGTTAATGCATATAAATTCGATACGTGCATAAGTGCATCAAGGAAATCTTACCACCTCTGTGAATACATTCGACATGAAGTATCAATAAGACCACATATAACCATCTCCAAAAGAAAATGAGAGAAAATGAAACCACAAAAGCAATAGGTCAGGAGAGAAGCAGAGTTGGAAGAAGAAAAGGAGGACATTATGAGTATCAGTAAGTCTGACTAAATATATCTAAACCTACAAGCTGCTCAAAGCAGACATTTGAAATCACAAAAATCAAACAGAAATCATTTCCCCGTCAATTCCTATACCAGAGAGTATTCTCAAAGCTCTATTTTCCTCTTTCCCTTGGCACACAATGTCTTTCTTACCCATATCTTCCTGCAGAAGGATTCAAGATTAATTTTCTGTACACATGTCAACAGAAACATTAAATATTAATGTTAGACTTTCATTATGACTACATCGTAACCAGGGGCTAGTGAAATAACTCTTATGGGAAAAAAAAAAACAATGTTTAACCTACATAGATTATTTATAAGAGATAAGCATGGAAAAGAGAACATGGTGTTACCACTTTGCATATCTTGAAAATGCACAGTCTAAGAAGAGCAATCAAAGGAAATCCAGATGACTGTATTAAAGTTAAGAGGGAAGAATCAATAGGAAATGGTGATATTGTAGGAAATGTAATCAACACATCTAAAACAGTTGGAGAAAGTAGATTTTTTTTTTTCAGTTAGTTTACCAGAGCAGCTTTATGTTGGATCAGATACTGGCTAGATGCCTTAATTACACAAAAATATTGGTTGAGCAGAAGGCCAATCACCAGCATGGTATAATATTTAAGGTACTCACAGTATGCTATGACTGTGGTACTTTTTATATAAATAGAGAAATAAACTGCTATGACTGTGGTACTTTTTATATAAATAGAGAAATAAGCTAGGACCCATTGATCTTCTTGATTATAATGTTACTAGTCACGAAAACTTGATTGATGATAAATCACTACAAAGAAACAAATTTTAGAGGGGGAGAGTAATAGGTTAAGCTGCTAAGAAAAAGTCCAAAGAAATATTATTTGTTATTCAAGTGAAAAAATCAAGCAATTTAAAGAAATAAATTACAATTACAATAACTCTGTAAGAAAAACATTATGTAATAATAATCACTTTTATTGATGTGATTATCTATTCTATAGATATTAGAGCCAGAACCTCAGACATGAATCTTTTATCCTAGGCGGACTAAGAAATTGATTAAACATGTTACAGCAGCCTTCTGCTCTCACCCTTCATACCTAAAGAAGAAAGAAAGGAAACCAACCTTGTGGACCATCCACAGGATAGCATGAGAAGGAAGGGCTCAACCACTGCTTCAAAAATATTAACAGTTTCTTTTTATTTTGTTTTATTTCAGCATATTACATGGGTACAAATGTTTACCTTATATATATTGCCTTTGCCCCAACTGAGTCAGAACTTCAAGCATACCCCCAGAGGGTGCACCCTGCACCCATTAGGTGTGAATATATCCATCCCCTCCTTTCCCTCCCACCTAACAGCCAATTAATGTTACTACTATATGTGCACCTAAGTGTTGGTCAGTTAATACCAATTTGGTGGTGAGTACCTATGGTGCTTGTTTTTCCATTCTACTGATACTTTACTTAGTAGAATGGGCACCAGCTCTATCCAGGGAAAATACAAGAGGTGCTATATCCCCATTGTTTTTTGTGGCTGAGTAGAACTCTATGATATACATGTACCACATTTTATTAATCCACTCATGTATTGATGGACATTTAGGTTGTTTCTACATCTTTGCAATTGTGAATTGTGCTGCTATAAACACCTGTGCATGCAGGTGCCTTTTTTATAAAATGTTTTTTTTTTTCTTTTTTTCTTTTGAGTAGATGCCCAGTAATGGGATTGCTGGATCAAATTATAGTTCTACTTGTTGCTCTTTGAAGTATCTCCATATTACTTTCCATAAAGGTTGTACTAGGTTTTCAGTTCCACCAGCAGTCTTTCTTTAAATTTTAGGCTGATTTGTTCTGTGACCCCAGCTCTCTGTGGTATTAAAGAAAAATATAATTGTATAGATTATGTGACTTTCTCTCTTTGCTATAGTAGGGACAACACTCTTTCCAGCTTTCTACATATTTGGAAGTATCCTGAAGCCTGAAATCAATTATTGTATAGATGCAAAGAATACTTATGTGTTTGGATAGATAGATCCATGAAAACAAGGACCATGTCTTACCTACTTATATGTCCTTTCTCACATGTTGTCTTTGTCCCGAGACCACCTCCTCTCGAGATCACAAGATGGCTTCCAGAAGCAATAGGGAATCAAACTTCATTATCATATCTTATATGAATGATGTTCCTTAATATCATCTCTAGAATAGGCAAATTTAAGGAAAATAAAAAGTGGGAATTTTTATTTCAATAGAGACACGAGGCAAAGGTTTAATCTCATGATAATTTGAGGATTATTGAAAATTCTGAGGAAGTGAAAATGCCTTTTCTAAAATTATGTGTATTTGCAAAAGGAAAAGTCTGGTAGGATAAAAACAAAAATATTAAACAGTTTGATTCTGTAGGTTTGGATTTTAAATAATTATACACTATCTTTTTATAATGCTTCTATAGATATATTATTAAACTCTTCAAAAATGAAGGGCAAAGCAGTTTTAATGAACTAAAGCAAGTTATTCCTTATTTTAAAAAAGAAAAAGATAAAAATTTATCACAGATTTCTAACATAAATATTCTTAGTATTCAAAAGTTGTTTTTATAGGGGGAGGTTGTTTTTGGTTTTTTTTAGTTTGTTTGGTTTGGTTTGATTTTTTGGCCTCTTTAATCCATAGGGTTTACCTAAGCAGCATCAGCAAATATCCTGACCCATGTAACTAAACTCATGTGGATCACTTCAAATGTGTACATTTAGTTCCCATCTTCCAGCAGGAAATCCACCTTTATCCTCTGAAAGAACTTCATTCGTTGTATGCTCAAACCAGAAATGCTTATCTTTCTTTCTTAATATGCTCTTCCTTTGAAGTTATTCTTTACTACTCCTCCTTCATCCCAGTTTTTACAATCAATCACTTATCATGCTACAAAAAATTCTCTCTCTAGAAGATCCCTTCTGTCTAAGCCACATGTTCTACCCCACTGCAACTGCTCATAGTTCATAATTTCATTTTCCCTACCTGAGTCATTGCAGTTTCAGCCCCATTGACCTTAATGGTTCTTCAATTATCACTTCTTTAAATCACTCATCACATAAGATCTTTTTATTTATTTTTTTTGAGGATCTCTTTTTAAACATAAGTGAAATCATAGCATTCCATATTTTTAACAAATGTACAAAAGTGTTTTATATCTTTCTGAATTAATTGGGACTCTGATGTAGAGACTCTCATTCTTTTTCTATTTATAGGTCTTAAGTTATTTTAGTCATGGATCAAATGTCTCCATGAAGACTACCTTGAACTAAATCCTACTCTAAAAAAATTCTAGGTTAAATGCTATTTCTCACCATCTCCAGCCTTTACTGTTACCATGAGAGTCATCTCTGATTTCATTTCTGGTGATACATCTTAAAGTGTTTAAAATATGCCAGATATTGTACTGAATGTTTTATATATTTTATTTCATTAATTCTCACAAATAACCTATGAGACAAGGTTTAAGTACTATTGTCCCAATTTAATAGATGAAATACTTATTCACAGAGAGATTAAGTAACCTATAGTCACATACCTAGGAGATGATGGAGCAGCCAATATTAACATCCAGCCTGTCTGCCCTTCATCACAAAACTCCTCTTGTGATTTAATTAATGTCTAGAGCACCAAAGCAAACATTTAACAATTATTATTATTATTTATTCCTCTATGGTTTATTTTAGAATGTTTAATTTGCCTTTCAGTGGATTTCAAGATTTGAAACAACAATTTTTATTGTATTAATTCTGTAGTGCTTAACAGCAAGCACTTTGTAAATAGTTGGTATTAAATAAATGTTGGATGAGTCAATAGTTTGTTTGCTTACAGGGTTTCCTAATCTTAACTCATAGCTTGCTGATGGATTAATCATATTAATTCTAATTATGTCACTGTTTTGCTCATAAATTTTCAAAATTATTCACTTTCTTTTACATAAAAGCCCCAAATTCTCATATTGGCCTTGGGTAATTCCATTGTCTAAATCCAACATTCCTTTTAAAAGTCATTTTCCACTACCCTTCTTTACAATGCCTCTGTTTGTTCAAAACTTGCTGTCTTTAAATATATATTTACTTTTTTCCATCTTCTTTGCTTTGTCTCAATAGGTATCTTACACCTAAAATGATGTTCTTTTTTTCACCTCCAAATGATCAAATTGAGAACTAGACTTATATGGTTCCCCTAAGTCAGCCCTCTAAACAGCTACATTATTTTATTTGTACCATTTCAATGGTCCAATGTCTAATTTATCACTATTTCTTCAACATACTATGCCACAGTACTTTGCAAATAGTAGGATATTAAATAAATGTTAAATAAAGTCATGAGGGAGTAAAGTTAGTATAATTTGCATATATCCAAAACTTAAGCAACATGTGTAGATTTTTTAAAATTATTTTACATGAGATAGCAAAACATATCATAAAAATAAGGACAATGTGTTGAGAAAAATTTAATGGACATAGAATATTAAACCTAGAAAAAGTAGTAATCCTAATATCTTTTGTCGTGTGAATTATAATAAGTGGATTCTGAAAAAAGAACATTTAAAAGTTATGTCTTTAGACCAAAGGTTAGCATAAAGTTTTTACTTCAGTGAAGAATGGAATGATTAATCATTGTATGGGACTATATACAGACTCCATTGCCACTCTTATAAATACTTCTGATTAGAGAGAAATGTCCTTCAAGATATACAGAAGGATGTGCTATTGTTTGACAATTTATACCATAAAACAAAGGCAATATTAAAATCAGAATTGAATTCACTTAACTTACAAATAAGATTTCTACTTCAAAAGTTAATGAGAAACTATACAGACAAGAATTATATAGGTATATTAGGAGAAACCAATTAGTTTAATGTGCTGGATGGGTTGTTGGATTTGAATTAAGGAAATAAGTTAAATGCAAAAAGCACATACTAAAACTCATTTTAAGATCTTCTATGTGTAATCTTATAATTCTAAATTTTTTAGTAGCAGCTTGACTTTGTAGGTAATTCTTCTATGCAAAGAAGTAAATTTCAGAGGTCAGTTTTGGCTTCAGCTTTCCAAACTGATACATAGCTTTTTGCTTTCCAGTGATTTAAGCAGGAGAAAGAAAAGATTATACTCATTCATCTTCCTAATGATATCAGCTTTCCACACCATACTCTGCATCTCTAAGTTTAATTTTTCAAATAGCAAATAATTCAATAGGAAAGTGCCCTTTCTAAGGGAATATTTTGTGGTAAGATAAATTTTTGAGATATCCATTTATGATTTTTCTTCATATTTTTGCTGTTCCTTTTTTTTTTTAGCAGACTCTGCTCTGCTTGCCTTGTGGAAGATTTGTGCAGGGTCTTCAGGCTTTTGTTTCTAAACAAAATTTACTGAGACCAATTGAGAACAGATTTTTAAGGTAAGGCAAAATTCACTAAGAAGAGAAAAATAGGAGAAAAATGATTGATGGAAAGTATTTCTTCCAATATCAGAAAAAAATAATCACTCTTAAACATAGCCATACCTCAAGCTTTGGAAGACAGAGAAAAGGGAAGATTTTTGGTAATCCTCAATGACAGAGTAAGCACTGAATGGTGTGTATAGATAGAATAATAATGGAGAATGTCTCACCAAAGTCTGCCATGAGGATCACTGCTCCAGCACCATGGAGTCATATGCAAGATGAGACATCATTTGAAAACTGAGTGCGCTTCTTCTATTGACTGGGCTGAGGGATTAGTGTGTGTTTGTGTGTGTGCATGTGCATGTGTATGTTTAAAAGTGAATTTATTTATCTCCATCAGCAGCCATTTATTTACTGGCTCTCATCCTCTGTTGGCTGAGAATGCCTCAACTTGCATTAATATCCTCCTAGTTTTTAAATAGTTGCTCTCTACACATCTGATAAAGGGATAACAAGAATCTATCTAGAACTCAAAAAAAAAAAAAAAAAAAAAACAAGAAAAAAATCAAACAACCCCATCAATAAATGGGCAAAGCAAATGAACAGAAATTTGTCAAAAGAAGACAAAATAATGGCCAGCAAACATATAAAAAATGCTCAACATCTCTAATCATTAGAGAAATGCAAATCAAAACCTACAGTGAGATACCTAACTCAGTGAGATTGGCCTCTATCAAAAAATTCCAAAACAACAAATGCTGGCAAGGACATGGAAAGACAGGAACACTTTTACACTGCTGGCCAGACTGCAAATAGTGCAACATCTGTGGAAAAGAATTTGGAGATACCTCAAAGAGCTAAAAATAGAAATACCATCCAATCCAGAAATAGCATTATTAGGCATCTACCCAAAAGAGCAAAAGACATTCTGAAATAAAGACATCTGCTCCTGAATGTTTATGGCAGCACAATTCACTATTGCAAGAATGTGGAAACAACCTGAGTGCTTGTCATTTATGAGTGTATTAAAATTTGGCATATGTATACGATGGAATATTACTCAATTATAAGAAATGACAGTGACCTAGCATCTCTTATATTTTTCTTGATAGAGCTTGAGCGCATCCTCCAAAGTGAGATATCACAAGAATGGAAGAATGGGCTCCACATGTACTTGCCATCAAATTGGCACTAATTGATCAACACTATGGTGCTCACCAGGTAGTAATATTCTCGAGGGATTAGGGGGTTGGAGGGCAAACTCACAACTAATGGATGTGGTGAGCATTGTAGAAGGGAAGGGCATGCCTGTAATCCTTGCTTGGCTGAGGCAAAGTCATAAAATATCACCAAAATGTTTGTACCCTCATAATATCCAAATAAATAAATAAAATATCCTCCTAGTTTTTTATTATATACATAGGATCATTCACTGACATTCCCAAAAATATTGCTAGAAAAATCTCAAAGCAGGAAACAAAATACTTTCATAGAGCACAGTATTGTAGAGGCACTGTCACCACCAAAGGGTGGAAGGTAGTTGCCTGCATGCAAGTACCCATCACAACTGTGTCCAAGATGAGAAATAAAGCCTGGAGGACAAGAGTGTTAATACAACCAGATTTGTAGTTTAAAAGAGCACTACATGAGTGGATTAATAAAATGTGGTATATATATATATATATATACACCATGGAGTTCTACTCAGCCACAAAAAACAATGGTGGTCTAGCACGTCTTGTATTATCCTAAATAGAGCTGAAGCCCATTCTACTAAGTGAAGTATCCCAAGAATGATAAAACAAGTACCACAGGTATTCACCTTCAAATTGGTATTAACTGATCAATACTTAAGTACGCATATAGTAATAACATTCATCAGGTGTCAGGAAGATGGGAGGGAGGATGAGGGGATGAGTAAATATATACCTAATAGGTATGGTGTGCACCACCTGGGGGATGGACACACTTGAAGCTCTGACTTGGATGGGGCAAGGCCAATATATGTAACCTAAACATTTGTACTCCTGTAATATGCTGAAATAAAAAAATAAATTTAAAGAAAACCCTTCAGCCACAGAAAAACTTGTAAACAAATGTTCATAGCAACATTATTCGGAATAGCAAAAAAGTAGGAACAACCCAAATATCCATCAACTGATGAATGGATAAATAAAATTTGGAATATTCATACAATGGAATATTATTTGGCCATAAAAAGACACAAGTTCTGATACATACTGTAACATAGATAGTCCTTAAAAACATTATGCTAAGTGAATTTATATGAAATATCCAGAATAGGAAATTATATAATGACAGAACCTATATTAGCATTTGCTTCGGGTTGGTGGAGGGCCTAACAAGGGAATGGAGATTACTGCAAAGGGGCAATGGGTTTCTTTTAGCAGAGACAAAAATGTTCTAAAATTAGATTATGATGATTATTGCAAAATCTTGTGATTACACTAAAATATTTAAGTGGGTGAATTATGTGATATGTGAATTATATTTCAATAAAGCTGTTAAAACATTAAAAAAAGAGCTCTGGTAGCAGTGTTGTAGGGGATGGATTTGAAATTTTATTGATGTTGTAGGAGAAAATTGCTAAGATATGAGTAGCTCAGAATTAAATACATAGCAGCAGGAAAGAGATAATCAGATGGGTTGAAGTAATATTACAGAAATACACAGGGCAGGCCTGAGAAACAAATAGATATGAGTAATAAGGAAAGAGAGTATTCATGGTTGAAAGCCAGATCTTTAAGAATCTGGTAGATAGTTAAGACATTCTCTGAGAGGGGTGAAACAGATTTGAAAGAAGTTTGTTAAATTCCATATTGGACATATTATGATGGGAAATTCATGAGATGTGCAAATTTAAAATTTCAGAGTTAAGAGAATTCTGAGCTAGATATACTAATATTTAAGATATTTTTTACATTTTTGAGAAAGAAATGCCTTAGTATAAATAATTATCAGGACTCACAATTAAAGGAACACAAATGGCATTGAATCTATTTTACATAATGTTTAATGAATTCAGTTGCTGAAGCAGGAATAATTAAATAATACAATATCTGAAAAATGAAATGCTTGTGTAGAAGAGCAGCATGTATAAAGATATTTCCTTATATTGGTACATGCTTTTACATGTTCAAGCAATTTAGCAAATATGACCTTATTTACTATTCAAATCAACTTGTTAAAGGCACACAGGAAGATATTATGTTTATTTGAAGGATAGAGAAACTGTAGCCCAGAGAGAGCAAAAACCCAGTCCAGTTTCTGTCACAACTTCTGAAACCAGTTTGGATCAAAAATATGCTCAAACAAGCTCTTATAGCTCAAAACACAAATGTGGTGCTTTGTAATCCAAGAGAAAATTTACTCATAATCTCTAGTTGGCTGGAAGACAGCAGTGAATACAATGGGCCCAGTGGGTATCTCATTTGGTCACTCAATGTTCCACGAGGGCCAATGGAAGCTCTACTTCCATTCCACTTCTGATATCATATGTTAAAAGAAAAAATTTAGACAAATTAAACAGATTTTAATTGAGTAAAGAATAATTCACAAATTGGGCAGCCCCTATAATCAGAATAGGCTCAACGGGATTCTAAGGCTGCTGCATGGTCAGATAAATCAGCAGCTGGATTGGTTAATAGCTCAGCATTTGCTTTATTTAAACAGTTGGCTACGGTAATTGGCTGAGACTCAGCTACTTGTAAAAAGAGCAGGTTAAAGTCTGTCTACGTATGAAGTTGGCTTACAATTCACTATGTTCAGAGAAACTTTTAGCCCAAACTTAAAATATATACAGAGATAGCATTAGGCAAAACTTAATTCAATTTAGCAGAATGAATTGTTTGGGATATTTAAGGGGGTTTAAGAGGTCGGATAATGGAAGACAAGGAAGGTGAGGCAGCTGGAAGAAAAGCAGTATATGAGGAAAAAACTGAGATGGTTAGATGGAAGATTAGGTTATAGGCTATGGTATGCAAAATAATTTTTCTTTTCTGACTACACACAAAAGCTATTGGGAGTCTGGTGATCTCTTTTTTAAATATGATAAAATGCTGAGTTCTGCTTCAAAGTGTGTCCTTAGTGAGACCAGAAGTTGCCCATGAAGATCTGATTAAATATCTAACATATAAAATAATTGTTGTTTGTCATAAGAAATTGTAATTCACTTTATTGAGGGCAAGTTGGGAGAGTAAGAGATTAAAGATCAAATTAAATTTTATGTTGGTTGTTTATTTTCAAGGCTGTAACAAAGGATGTGATAGATTTCAGTGTAACTAGCTAATTTGAAAACAATTGGTTTAATTCCAGTTATGATTTTGTTAGACCAGTCTGCTCATAATACATATGAGGATTTCTTCTGTTAATATTTCTATTAGCAGTAAAAGGTATGTCTATTAAAGTACAGAATCTTACCTTTAAATTGTCCAAGATATTAAAAGTAAGCCTTTTTGCCTAAATTATGATCAGAATTAACCTTTGTAGCTGATAAGTCATGGGAATTATATTGCATAAAAACCAATTTAATAGAAAAGTGTAAATATATGAGAAAAAATAAAAGATCAATAATGTTTCTTTATATTTTATAATTGATACATCTTTAAATCATCTCACATTAAAAATATAAGAAGATTTAAGATTACTTACAGCCTTTCAGTAAAATAGAAAAATACAGAAGAAGAGTCAAATACTCTTAGTTAGGATTAACATTTCCTGCCTAAGATTTACTATTATGTAAAGATGCAGTGGAAGAGAATGCATGGGTGGTGAAGTGATCAGAAAGCAACTCACTTGTGCAGAGTTGAATTCAATTGCATAGTCTTTGTCAATATCCGTTTTTCAGAGGGATTAGCAAAAATTTGCCTCTGACAACTAAAGAGCCTTTTGACTAGGACTAAGTGACCACAATCCAAGATCTTACTCTGCCACTCCATCCTTACAAAACCTTACCCTTAGAGAAAGAGTAGGAAAATTTAAAAAGGAAAGAAAAGAAAATTTGGAACAAAAAAAAAATGAAAGGGGAAAAATGTAGCTTTAAGGACATTATTGACTCAGTACATAGATTAGTAAAACAAAATAAAATGGAAAAATGTAAATTAAGTGAAATAATTTTAAGAATCAAGAATAAAATAAATCTCTTAGGCTGATTTTAATCCACTATGTTGGATGTGTTATGATTTATATCCACCTTGATTTTAATTATCAGACCTCTTACTACAGGTAGCATTATCGACCAAAAACTCTAACCGCTATACTTCAAATTTCATCTTTGTCTTTACTGACATCAATGCTTCTAGAATGACCATTCCTGGGAAATATGAGTCTCTTTTTCAGGCTGAATTTCACGTAATGACTGCTCCCTGGTCTTGCCAAACCTTTTTATACTGCAAGTCCATCTAGGACACTTCTATCCAACATTCTCTCTCTCATCTCTTGACTCAAGATCAGACTTGCTGGTCTCACAGCTTTTCCAACCTTTCTAGGCTACCTACCTGATCCTTTCACTCAGCCATTTTCCCTAATATAATGTTTGCATGTTTAATCCTGTCTTGATATTTGTTTTTCAAAGGACACAGACTAACACAATGTGTGTTTAATTTAATTACTATATTATCTATGTATTATTTAAAAATTTGTCATTCCAAATGAGGAATGAAATATGTCAGCATAGATGGCATTGTCTTGCAGCCATTCTATTTTTCACATGTAGGAAGTCAGATACCTTGTTACTCACAAACTACACAAAATTTTTTCCAGCACCTATAACAGTGAGAATTCTTTGCCTAGAACTCTTACCTTTAAAGGTAGTACAATCAATCTCTAGAGAGTTGACTACTTATACCTCAAAACACTTCTCTCAACAGTGTATGGAATATCATATCAATATCTCTAGTCTTTTCACACCAAAAGAAAAAAAATCTGGGGAAATTTTATTTTATAGAAAACGCACTATAAAAAGGTTTAGATCTTATTTCTAGGAAAATTCAATCTCTGAAAATAAAAAAAGTCAGGCAACAAACAGTATCTATGCTTTCCAATGTAAGTAACTTTCTCCTTGGCCTCTCAGTCTATATTATAAATTAATAAATAAAAGTATGAATAATTGTAATTATTATTTAAAAATTATATTGGCTATATTCTTTATTTAAATCACTAGACAAAAGCAGACATTTAAAAATGGTCCCCAAATCTTACTCTAAACAGCTTTCAATCCAATTAGGGAAGCACAAACATATCACATTATATTCTATAGGTTTATAGCATTAGCAAAGAGTTGTGGGAAGATAATGAAATTAATCATTATTTCAGACATGAGGAACTAAATATGGTTCCATAAGAGTCTATATTTTAGCTTAGCCTTAAATGAATGTGAGGGGTTTATTAGATCAAAAATGATTTATTAAAATTTTCATTAAAAAGTTTAATGGTAAAAAAGACAACCTATAAAATCAACAACTGATTAGAAATTCATTTCTTTAAATAAAATTATATGACATTTTAGCCAACTTTTATATATATTACATATATGAGGTTAAAAACAAATTTAAAAATTACTCATAAATTATGAAGCTAATATAAATAAATAAGAAAAGCATTTATAAACCTTAAAAAATAATATATTCACTTAATTTAAATAAGTATAAAATATGCAAGAATTTTAGGGTAAGCTAGAAGTTGTCAAAGAGAATATTAGTGAATTGGAGACTGCACTAAGGAATTCACTTAGAACACAAAACAAAAAGACAAAAAGTTGATGTGTGTATTATATATATATGAGAAGTTACAAAACAGCAGAAAAGTATGAATAAAATGTAAAGAAAAAAAAAAAGAAAAACAAAATTTGAAGAGAATTTTCCAGAACAACTTGGAGATGTTTTGAAATTGAAGAAAGGAATGTGATTCTCACATTAAAAGTAAATTCTGAATTTAGTTCAAATAAAGTAACATTTACGTGCAACCCCCACCTTACTCCTGAGAACAACCAGAAAAGGAGATTTAAAAATAAGAATGAAAACTTACAAAACAAAGCAAAATAAAGCAAACATTGGTCTGAAGATTTGGAGAGCTGCCAAGAGCTAGAACTGAGGGATCAAGAAGCCAAAGAGAAGGGAAACTCCCTAAGATGAACCTGCAATTCTATGAGGTATTAAAAAGGGCATTTGAGGGTTTCTAACTAATGCGAACTGAGAGAAAAGCAGGCTGAGTTGAGCCCTTGGGCACTTGGGCCCTACCTCTAGTCTCTTCATGAGGAAGGGACAAAAATTAGAACTCAAAATCCACCAAAAAAGGAGGTCTTTAGCAAACAATTCGGAATTTCTATTGAGAATTCTAAAGGACTGCTTTCTAAGACTGAAGTAAATCAAAAATAAGGAGGCAATAAAGAATGAAACCAAGCCTTGAAACAGCCCAATTCTTGGTTAGATTGAGGTAATGTCTTCTTATTCTAAATACTTGATAGAAGGTAAACCCTCATTTGGAGGAAGATAAGATCTTATGGAGTTTCTGCAGTGTATTAAACACAATGTCCACCATCAATAAAAAAATTTCCAGGAACACCAGAAGGCAGCAACAGGAGAGAAAAAAGATCAAATGATAGATCAGACTCTTAGGTTATACAGATATTAGTGTTACAAGGCAGGCCTCTAAAAATAATAATTACTATATTCAAGAAAAAGAGTGATTACTAAATTAAAGAAACAATGAAAAAATATATATATAAGTAAAATGGAAATATTAGAAGTAAAAATATATAGTAACTAAAATTAAAACTCAATAAATGCACTTAATTGCAGCTAAAGAAAAGATTTATGAGCTAAAATACTAATAGAAAATATCAAGACTGAAATAAATATGAAAAAAGCTGAAAAACATAGAAAACAGAATAAGGGAAAAATAGGGACTATTGAAATGTTTTTAAATATTAAAATTTAGTTCCAAGATGGTGAAAGAAAAGGAATGAGACAGATAGTATTTAAAGGTATAATAGAAAATAATACATAGTAATTTTCCAAAACCAATAGAAGATATTTTTTCCATATATTTATGAAGCTCTATAAAATAAAATGAAGATAAATGGAAAGAAAACAATATTAAGGATCTGAAAACCAAGACCAAAGAGAAAAAATCTTTAAAAGTAGTCAAAAAAATTTTAAAAAGTAGCTATAAGACTGAAAGGCATAATGGAAGCATGTGGATAATTAAATTTGGCCAAGCTATCTTTCTAAACATGCCATCTTCCAGTAAAGGCAGGGATACTACTCACCCTTTCTTTCCTAAACCATACTCCGGCTTTGGTTGCTATTTCCTGGGTACTGCACATATTTCTCAGGTATCTTTCTGAAAATTCTCACATTTTATTTAATAAAGCAAAACTACTAGCTCCCCAAGGACCACCAGAATTTAAATTCAATAAGTAATAAGTCCAATAAGTAATAGGAAATTGCTCTACAAAGCATATGAATCTCAGCCATATCCACCCACAGGTCTTTTGGTATTCTTCTTCCTAGTTCAATTGCTCTTTTTTCTTCATCATCTGTAATACATACTGATGGAAACATTGGTGTAAATTTTTAGACTTAATTTGTTTCTTTTTCTGGCCAACTGGTTTTCATAAGCATTACATCAATTAAACCTTCCAAATTAATTCCCAAAATAAGTTCTGATTCTGGAGTCAATGTCTCACATGAGGCAGATTTTTTTTTAATTCTCTTAATAAATTTAGAAAATGTTGGTTGCACCAAGCAGCTGTGGCAAAAAGATTAAAGTAATGTCTAACCACGGTTGAAATTAGAGCATCATGTTCCATTCTTACCCAATAAAAATGATATTTTCCCATTTACCACATATTTCCAGTGACTGTAGTGGTAACTAGAGACGATTAGTTAGTAAATGATTCCATCTGATTTGTGGAAGTAACTATGTTTCAGTTACTGTTCTCCAGGACAGGCATATATTCACTCTCCTATTGTAGGTTACATTTAAATCACACTCCTTATAATTATATTTGAATTACACCAGATTAGGATATATATCATTCATTCATTCATATACCTACAATAAATTTGTCTTGACACTTTAGAACCCAAGGCTTCAGGGCCAAGAGCTCTTGGAAGCTGTGTTGTTTCTCAGTGTTGTTAAGGGTCTTACATTAGTCTGGTTCTTCAGAGAAACAGATCTGTCACTGCCAGGGTGGCAGCCTGGAAATTCTGGCAAGAGCTGATTTTGTAATCTTAAATCCAAAGGCCTTCTGGAGGAAGAGTTCCATCCTGTTCAAGAATCCTCAATCTTTTCTCTTAAGGCCTTCAACTGATTGCATGAGGCCTACCGACATTATGGAGGATAATCTGCTTTACTCAAACTTTACTGATTTAAATGTTAATCACATCAAAAAACAAAAAATAAAAACAAACAAAAAATCAATTGTTAGGTTTGTGTTTGACCAAGAAACTGAGCATAATAGCCTAGCTAAGCTGACATATAGAATTAACCTCAGAGTGCTGTCAACTCCTTAGTGGAACTCTTGTTACTTTCCTCTGTACCTACCCCATTCTTCAAAAGCTATCAGAATAATTACAACCTGTTGTGCCTTTATCACAACTTCCATGCCCTAGCCTTTCATTTGTTCCTTTATACTACCTCTGTTTTTGGATGGTATAAATTTGTTTCCCTAATAAATTTAAAGGCTTATGTATAATAACTGGGGCAACAAATTTCTTACTATCTTCTGAATATTCTCTTGGTTTCCCATGAACAAGGTTAATAATGCTTTATGTATAATCAAGGTAGATTACACTGGGATAAAGAGAATCCCCAAATCTTAGAAAGGAAAATAACAAAGGCTTAAATGTTTTCAACCACACTTCTATTGGTGAACAGCCACAGCTCTGTTTCACCTTAAATTCATTCCAGAACTTATTATCATTCTAGAGCATTGCATGTCTTAAGAGGGAAGACAGAGATTATGAACTCTACACTGGCTCTGTCCTACAATGGTACACATCACTTCTGCCCACATCTATTTTGTTGGAAAAATCCTGAGTCTATATAATCTTCTATAGGACAAACCTATTTGCTCCTGGTAAATTACATGTATCCACAGCCAAAGATCTTGTCTAGTTATAATCTTTAAAGCTCAACTCCATTCTTTTTCTACTGTCATATGTATTCTGTCTCTCCCCTGGCCCTTAGCTTAATGACTACTGCTTTAAAGCAATTTTTTAAAATAGGGCTTTTTGTTGTGGGCTCCTGCTCTTGTTTAGTGGAGAACACTTAAAAGAAAATACTCTGCAAAAGGCTGCCACTCCATTATTATGCCCTGTTAAAATTACAGTTTCAAAACCACCATAATAAGCATTACAATTTGTAGTCTTTTTCAACCCTAGAAATTGCATTGTGGAACTCTTCAATTTTGACTGTAGATCACAAATACAAAGTGACTTTAAAAAAAAATTATTTTCTTCCATTTTTAGGTCTATTCTTTCTAACACTCTTCAGAAAAGAATAAGAAGTACCCAATATTCTAAATCTTTTATTCCATTTTCCCCATTTTTACAGTCTCAGTCATCACTTCCGTCTTCACTCCAATCAGAACAATTTGACCAGATGTTTCAGTGGTGCATATAAAGAGTCAATAGGTTTCCACCCCACAGTTAGTAGATTCTTTCTCCAAACCCCATCCCAATTGCATTCTGCATATTGTTTTGGATACTTGTAAAACTACACTTTGAGGAACCAAATCTTGCATCAATTAGGGATTGTGTTCATCCAAACATGACGGAAACCTAACCATCTAAAAATTTTCCCAGAACTAGCATCTTCCACGTCCATACAATAAGCCAGAACTAGAAGTCACAAGACTACCCCTAGCAATGAGAGAAGTTAGAAAATCTAGTTTTAAGCTGACCTCATTGCCCTTGTAAACACAAAGTTTTCTGTTAATAACGAGACAATGAATACTAGGTAGACAATTAGTAATCCTTGTTGTTGTAGCAATTACATTTCTTTGCTAAGAAAATCAAAATGAATGCAAATCTACATAATGATAATATGGTTTTAGAATCACAAAGTACACATGACAAAAATGAAATGGAGCTAATTCTCCTTTCTGAGCATCACCTCCATTATCCCACTGAGTCCTTACAGCAAACTTGCAAGCACATCTTTATACTAATTTGATTGATGGGAAAAGTGAGGGTCATTTAGCTGGTAAAAGGCAGAGCCTGAGATATAATCCATTCTAATACCACAGTCGATTCTTTTCACTATAAAACATTTCCTCTCTCTAAATCTTCTGACTGGAAAGATAAAAGTTTACCGACAACTATGTTAAAAATAACAGGATATTTTAAAGCAAACAATCTCCATGGAACTCATTTAATAAGTAAATAGAAACTATAGAACGTTAGCACTTCAAACACTTGTCAGAGAATTTAAGCATAAAAATGCTTTCAATTCAACATTAGCCAAAAATTCACTTCATATATTCGATATTTGAGGAAAAAGACTTAAGAGACATGTTAACTGTTAATTAATTTGAATTCTGTATAGTTAATTCTTCCATTAAGATAGGTCATCAAAAAGTAATATATCTGGAACATATTATCTTAGCTCCATGTACAAAGTCTGTCTCATTCGTAACTCAAAACTTCACTAAATTCAATTTAATTTTATAAGAAAAATCCATATGATGATTATTTCTCTATTTTAAAAATATATATTTTTAAAATAAAAATTCAAAACTGAGAAGAGTAAAAGGAAAAATCTTCTAGAGAGAAATACTGTTAATAATCAATTAGTAATTTATTACTTATATGAAATATATTAATTTGCTTAAGCAATCATATTATATGTGGTCTGTGTAACCAGCTTTTTAATAAACCAGTAATTTAATTGGATATCTTTTCATATAGATATTTACATTTTTTCATTATTTAAATAGGTGTGGTTCTCAGCATCTACCTTCAATTTTTTCTATAAATAATTAGACTGAGTTTAAACTATGATTTCAGCCGACATGCATATTTTCTGGTTTTGTTTTTTAGAAAAAAATTCATTCCGTTAATATGGTGGGGTAGTTTAATTTATTTCTGGAAGTCTTTTTAATCCAAAACTTTAATATCTAGGTTTCTTTGAAAGAAGCAGATGCAGATAGGTCAATTTGTACAACCTAGGTCTGATATAATCTGTCTCTCCATCAACCTATGCCTAAATTCACTGATAGTTCCTACCAAATGTGATGGTAATCTTCCAATTGTCCTTGTATTAGGCAAAGTCAAAATGTTAGTTTAATCAGAGAGCATTAGGTTCATAGGAATATTACCATTTATCATGAAAATCTGCTTTTAACAGGATTCTGAACACAATTAGCTCCTACTGTATTTTTTCTGGTGGGGAAAAAGAATGTTAATTATCCAATTATCATAGAGAAAAATTCCTCTAAGGTAAAATTTGGAAACATCATTTCTCTTTTCTTAAAGCTAACTCAGCCACAAGTATGGCATCACAGGCCTGGCACTTGTTTTGATACTCTGCTCTTGCTATCTTGGAATTCTTTTTTTTTTTTTTTTTTGGCAACTTCTCTTTTATTTTGAATTCAAAATATTAAGAGGTTACACATTTTTTTGCTACATGGATAGCTTTTATAATGTTTTAGTCAGGACTATAAGTGTTCCCATTACCTGAATAATGTTCATTGTACTTGTTAGGTAGGTTTTTACTGCTCCTCTTATCCCTCCCCACCTTTTTGATTTCTAATGATTTTTATATCTTGCTGTGCCCATGTATGTTCATCAATTAGTTCCAAAATATTAAAGAGTATATGTGGTGTTTGTTTTTCCTTTCTTGAGATACTTTACTTAGGATATTGGTCTCCAGTTGCATCCAAATTGCTGCAAAAGACATTAATTCATTTCCTTTTATGGCTGAATAGTACTCTGTGGTGTGCATACATATATATACATCATATTTTGTTAATCCACTCATGAATTGATGAGTACTTGGGTTGATTCCACATCTTTGCAATTATGAAATGCGCTATACATGTTCCTAATCATCAGGGAAATGCAAACTAAATCCACAATGAGATATCACTTTACCCCTGTTAGAGTGGTTTTCATTAAAAAGTCCAAAAACAAATAGATGCTGGCATGGATGCAGAGAGAAAGGAATTCTCATACACTGTTGGTGGGACTGCAAATTAGTACAATCTCTATGGAAAATAGTACAAATATTCCTTAAAGAACTAAATGTAGACCTACCATTCAATCCAGCAATCCCACTACTGGGTATCCACCCAAAGAAGTCATTTTATCAAAAAGACACTTGCACTAAATTTTTATTGCAGCTCCTACTTTAGCTGCTTCACCAGTAAGCACTACTTTTAGTTTTGAAGTTAGATTTGCAGATGTCAAGAAATCATAGACTCTATCTGTTTGCTACTGGAAATTCAGAATATCACAGGATAATTCATTCAATTTTCTGCATGATCAATAGTAATCACCATGGTCAAAAATTTCATATACCAATTTTTCTTGTTTGTTAATTTGACTGGAAAGAAATAGCCATAACATATTCCAAAAATTTTGCATTCTTATTCATTCAAATCCAAAGAAATTTCTATTGTAATGTTTGCATAATTTCACATAATTGAAAACTAATTATAATCCTTTAAATTAAATAGAAAATATCATTAAGATATTTAAACTCTATTACATATTAGAACACTGCTCAGTTTCATAGCTAAAATATCTTTCCAAATGATATCCCTAGGAAATTATCTAGAAACTGCTTTTCTGATAAATGTGCTTTAATTTTGACATTATAATATTTCAGATAAGTATTATCCACTTAACAAATTATATTCATAATGAATAAAGTACAAAATAATCAAGAGATTTGCATCTTGTGCAGTTGCAAAGGACAACTTTTAAAGATATTTCTTGGAAGCTAATTGATTTTCCAAAATAGGTTTCTCTACTTTTTTCAGAATAAGTCATAGATATTTAATAATTTCTGTAAATATAATATCTAATTGCTGTTGTATTATAGCTATCTGTTTATATATATTTGCATGTCAAAGATATCTTTATTTTACTTTTTAATATATAATACAAAATATATCTGCATGTCTTTTTATTTCTATATTGAAGGTATGTTTTCATAAAGTTTTTCCTCTTAACTCCACTGTATCTTTATGTAATATTTGACTTAATCTTCATTGAAAATGTTCAGAATCTCTCTAAAAATCCAAGGAATAAAAGAATTGACTCACTTTTAGGTATCTTTTTCTTCCTCAGTGCCTGAGAGTTTCATATAGTATGCACTCAGTAAATATTCATTGCATGAGAAAATGAGTAAATTAATTGTTGTTTTGGAAATTCATTCCAGTGACCTGTCTTTATGGTAAATTCTTCTTCTTAAGTCTATATTGAGAAAGACCATTATTTTTAATCATTATTTTGTGTCTATATAGAAAAGATGAGCACAAATTGTGTTTTAAATTTTCCTCAAAAATACAATTCTACTTGTTTTTTTTTGAAATATTTATAGAAATTCTATATTTTCACTTTTAAAATCCAAATTCTTTCAGCACATAGAGCAAATAAATTTTCTCATCATATCCCAATTTCTATCATTTAAGGACAGAAACTGTGAAATTTGTATATTCACATTTGTATAAATTTAAATAATATTACTTTACATTAAATAACATTACCAACAACTTGGAATATTACTTCTATTATCAGTTTATTTAAAATAGTTTGATATAATAATCGCATGTATTTTGCTTACTAAATTTCAAAAAGAATTTTTTGAGAATTTTTACTTTCTAATATAAAATTAAAATTATGACTTATCTTTAGTTTCAAAATATTTATTTTCAAATTATAATGTCAATTTTTCCAAAACGAAAAGAAATATACAATTTTTTTCACCTGATAAAGACATCATGTACACGTTCCATAATACTTCATTTTAAAATTAAGAATTTTCCTGCTGACATTAACACCAGCAACAAAACAGAAAATTAAGAAGTATGTCAAGCAACACAAGCATTTTATTATACATTATGTCAATTGGCACTATTGTGTGGGTGATATTTAAAAGCCTAAGATTACTGAAAGATCGAAGTAAAAAATTAATAGTCCAAGTTTTCCCACAAATGATACTTTATTATTCTGCTAGAGAAAACATTCCAGTGAAGGAACCAATGAGGTAGGGGCTTAAGACAATATAAAATATAATTTGAATTGACCAATTTTTAAATGAACACGTACATACAGTGCCTTATATATAAGTGCTGCTCAAAAAATGATATTTAAAAATGAATATTTTAATAGTTTGCTCATTTTTCCTAACATATATGTTTTTAAAATAAGAAAAATGAGCGCATTTAATCTTCATTTAGCTGACAACTTGGTTAGCTGATAACTTTGGCACAGGGTTCTTTGTTTTCTTATTTACTCTTAGTTTTATTGCCATTTTCGGCAAATTCTTTGCATAAAGCAATAACCTACTCAAGCACTAGCCCATTATTTTACACTATTTCCTTCTTACATATTTTTTTATTTCGGCATATTATGGGGGTACAAATTTTAAGGTTTCAAAAAATGCCTTGAGCACCACAATAGTCTTAAAAAAAAAATGCCCTTTCCCACCCTCCCCCCACAAGTCTGAGTTTCCAACGTGACCATCCCCCAGATGGTGCATATCTCACTCAAACATTTACCTCCATATTTCCATGACAAGATCTAGGACTATTTATTACCCTAAAATATTTTTCTGATATCATATATGCTGCTTACTGCTAATATATGAACTCGTTTCTAACTCTACTATTTTATCTATCTAGCCTTCATCTTCTTTCTTCCTTCCTCTCTTTCTGCAACCCAACTTCCTTCCTTCATGTATTTATTCAGAAAACAAAGGCATGAGGCAAACCTCAAGATGAAACTAAATATTTTGGAGATTTTGTTGTCAGTGTTCCGCCTGAGTTCCTTTTCATAAATTTAAATGTGACAGTGGCATACTCAGGAAAGCACAATGTTATTTAACTTTAATATTTTCATTTTTCCTATGTGTTCAACTCTTTATAAACTAACAAAATTTATTTTCTTGATTTTGTTTGAAGTTCAACAAAATCAAAAACACTTCCAAATAAAGAGTCAACTCTAATTAATCTACCCTAATTTTCACATTCATCTTGCCAAATATGATAGTTTTAGGTGCATGGAAACAAACTTTCAGTTAGGCCCTGACATGTGGTTCTTCTTAGTTTGAGAAATTGAAGACCAGTTTTGCCCTATTGCAAAGCATTCGCACAGAATGTGCTGTGCAAGGTCTTTACTTGCTCCCAATCGTATAATTGTTATAGACATGTGTATGAACATGAACATGTATATCCCCAGCGTGAATGCTCACTTATCCTAACAATCATCCCTACAGGTGCTTTATGCTTTGTTCATAATTTTAACATGCAGCAGACATAGCCATGGCTCTGCATTTAGCCAGGTGTATCCATAAGAAGAAAATAAGCATAGAGGAAAACCTAAGATTAGTTTCTCAGATGATCTGATAGAATTTTCACCCTAAGCATGGTATCCTCTGCAGCTGTATGACCTCTGAGGAAAATGCATAGACCAGGAAAGCCAAACTTTGAGTTGAAATGATGCTGCTCTGTTTTCTTCTCTAGGTGGAAGCTATCCTCCTGCACATGCTACTTTAAAGAATCTCCTCTTCTTTTGCCTGTGTCTTAATAACTGTCAATTTCTGTCATCCTGGTAACAATGTGTAAATGAAGTTATTTGGAACGTATTTGTGTATTTACTAAGAAAAGTAGACTTTCATGAAGTTAACCAAATGCATGTTATTTTTCACATGTTCCTTCCAAATGGAATGGCAAATGCTTAATTCTGTCATTGAAAATATGTGACACTATTCTCTTTTTTAGCATTTAGAATTTACTCTAGATTATTAGATGTTACTTACATTTTTAAATTATAGGATTCGACAAACTATAACAAATCAAAGTCCTACCACTTACAAACTGTGTAAGCTTGGCCTCACTACTCAGTTTCTCTGAACCTGTTTCTTCATCCAGAAACAGAATGGTACCAGTACCCACCTCCCAAATTGTTATGAAGTAAAAAGGGCATACAATGTGTTCAATTAATGCTAATTATCAACATAATTATTTTATTATTATTGCCATAATAAAGTAAATGAGAAGGAATATTCATCTCAATTGTTTAACAAATCCTTTAGCTTAATTCTAAAGTTTTCTAGTAAATCTGAGTATGAAGTTGATGTATTTATATAGGCATATTTAAATAAATAACTTCGTTTTTATTTGGTAAGCCTTTATTATTTGGAAAAATATTTGATTAACACAAATACTCAAATTGAGACAACATGAACCACACACAAATCACTGAAATTAATATGATTGTTGGCAAATCTCTATATCCTCCGAATGAATTATGCAAACAACTTAGAGATTGAACAAATAAAACAAACACTGGAAATATCCTCGGGGATTTTATGTTATCTATGGAAAGCATGCAAAACTAATTTTCTTCCATCTCCTATTTTCATGACCACTCTCTTTAGAAATGTCAGCAATGCAATTGGAAAATAAATCAACCTCACAAAATAGAGTAATTCAAAATGCACTGAAATATATTTTACTAGATTTATTTTTTCAAATATCTCTTTGAACTCTAAGTCTTTCTCAATCTTATGTATTATGATAGTTGAAATTTTGTTTTTGTAATGCAGCTATTTCAACTATATCAAATAACTTGGATCCAAAATATTTTCCTTTGGTCTTAACAGTATAACAAGGGAAAACCCCTTTACGAGAAAAAGTAGACATCATAGATTATGTTGTAGAATATACACAATGAAAAAGTTGCAATTATGTATAACCAGCATCATACCCCTGAGCATAACACACACTAGAGCAATTGTTCCCAAAGTGGAATCACTCACATCAGAATCACTGCAGTTGTTTTTAAGTATTCATCCCCAGGGCACAAATTGGACCCCCAAAGTCAAATCTCTGGATCCAAAGTCTTTGAACCTGCATTTTTAACAAACTCCTTGGGTGATTTTTATACACACAAAAATTGAGACCTACTCACCTTAGATTGATTCTCCTAATTGGTACTAAAAGTTTTCACAAAAATGATTAGAGTGAGGAGCCTACAGCAGCTGTACAAAAAATCAAATTTTGGTGCATATACTCTAGAGTGTCATTTTTGTGCAAAATAGTTGACTTATTCTATGAGCTATCATTAATAAGAGATTTACTAAATCTCATCTACTGTTTGATAAGTGCTTAGGATACTGTATCTCACAAATCTATAAGCTAATTAATACTATTCCTATTTTGCACATAAGAAAAAAATTATATCAGTGAGCTTAAGTACCTTACCCAAACCATTTTAGTGAGTAAAGGACAAAAAGTGTATTTTAACCCATGCTTGAACGATTTCAAAGTTCATGCTTCTATCTGCTATATAGTAATAGCTAATGCATCTCTATAGCACCAGTATCACCAGACAGGCTCCCATGAAAATACTAATCAATCTTTAACTTTTGTGGCAGTACTATCTTAAAGCAACACGGTCTTGTTATAAAATATTTTGTACCTATGATTAATTTACAATTTCTAGAATATGCTTACTTATACTATCTCCTTGAATTCTCAAAATAGCTCTGCTATGTGAGACAAAGCACATTATTATTGTCATCTGCAAGTGGAGAAATTAAGCCTTACTATATGTATCTTACCTTGTCCTAAAAACCAGATATGAAGTGGCATATTGATGGCCAGGATTGATGGGCAAGTTAGAGGACTAGAGACAAGAATCCACAGCTTTATCTCCTGATATATTTTCCTTTTCTCCTATTATACTAAATCCCTAGAAGGCAAGAATTTCCTTATATCCACTTGAACTCAACTGTTTGTCCAGAAAGAATATGTTAAAGACAAAATATGGCAAGAATCTGATTTACTAATAGCAAGTCGAGAGGTGACTTGAAATAATTACTTTCCAATGCATAAAATCTATACACATTTTCCAGTGCTATGAAAACAAAAGTTCATCTATCTTCCCCTCTACTCTCTTCATGTTGCCAGAAGCTACTATCTGACACCACTTCCTATAATTAAGGATGTATTTTATGAGCAAAGACTAGTTTGCTATAATACTTACCTAAATATTTAGTCCTAATCTTTTCTTTAGTCTTAAATCTCTTAATATTGTTTTCATTTATCAATGTAAATTTTATTTTTTATTTTTATTTTTAATTATAATCATTTTTTATTTCAGCATATTATGGGGGTATGATTGTTTAGGTTACATATATTGTCTTTGCCCTACCCATGTCAGAGCTTCAAGCATGTTCGTCACCCTAGACAGTGCGTGTACCACAACCATTAGGTGTGTATATATCCTCCTTTCCTCCCCGCTCCACCTGTTGGACACCCTGTGAATACTACCACCATATGTGCACATGAATGTTGATCAGTTAATACCAATTTGATGGTGAGTACATGTGGTGTTTGTTTTTCCATTCTTGGGATACTTCACTTAGTAGAATGGGCTCCAGCTCTACCCAGGATAATACATGAGGTGCTAGATCAACATTGTGTTTTGTAGCTGAGTAGAACTCCATGTTATACATATACCACTTTTTATTAATCCACTTATGCATTAATGGTCACTTGGGTTATTTCCACACCTTTGCAATTGTGAATTGTGCTGCTATAAACATGCTAGTGCAGATATCTTTTTTATAGAATGTTTTTTCTTTGGGTAGATGCCCAGTAATGGGATTGCTGGATCAAGTAGATCTACTTGTAGCTCTTTGAGATGTCTCCATATTACTTTCCACAGAGGTTGTACTAGTTTGCAGTCCCACCAGCAGCTTATGAGTGTTCCTATCTCTCTGCAGCCATGCCAACATTAATTGTTTTGGGACTTTTTGATTGAAGCCATTCTCACTGGAGTTAAGTGATAACTCATTGTGGCTTTGATTTGCATTTCCCTGATGATTAGAGATGATGAGCATTTAAATCTTTTAATATTGTACTTTATAAAGGGGAAATAAAATTCTAGCTAAATATAGGTGAATCACTCACCCATTCAACAAACTTTCATTGAATGCCCCAAATGCATAAGGACCCATGCTAGGTGCTAGGAGTACATAGAAGATGACGTCATTCCCTTGATTAGCATTTACTTTCTCTTAGGATTGAATTGAATCTTTACCTAATGTGCATTTTTTAGAGTGGAGATAATCAGAAGTGAATTACTTTTCAAGTTGACATATATTCTGCTTCAAACCTTCTAAGTCTGTAGAGGAATCATGCATAACTTACAATGGAAATTTAAAATTGTATGGGAATGACTTCTTCTCTGTCACATTCATGCATTAAATTTATTTATTTCAATGTGAAAATAAAATTGACTTGGAACTTGCCACTTTTATATTTTTAAAACTACCTTGTGGTGATTTACATTAGTTTATTTTCCTAGCTGTGTTACCTCTACTAATTAAATGCTTTTCAGTGCCCTATGTTTCAATGTCATAGCAAACAATGTTATTACATGGAAGTTGTATTATTCAATAAATGCTTGACTTGCTGGGTTCCTGAGCTACTACTCCATAGAAATTTTAGGCTTATACACAAGTATCTCTCAACCTTATACATGGAAGATGACATAAAGTATATATAACTTTTTTTTAAATCTCACAGAAGGTATAAAGTATACATAGCTTTTGTCATTACTGATTGTATTACTGAGGGCCCAAACAGGAGACAGGAACCACACAGTAATCTCAATGAGGAAAGCTTAATATAAGGAATTACTAACTACAACAGAGAATTAAAGAAACAGAAGATTGGCTAGTAGAAAGTTGTTGAGAAATATGATTGAGGAATTAATGAAATGTGGCTCATAAGGTCATTATTTTATTGTATAACCCTATATTACTATATTAAAGACAAAAGCAAGAGTTTACAGGGTTTTGCCCTGAAGGAATGTGTGGACTCAATGGTTCATTTATTAGAGGATGCTATCATGGGAGAGCTCTCTAATCTCCAGTAAAGATGTTTTCCAAAAAAGCTTCCCTCAAAATCTGTGTCTCAAAATCTGGAAACTTCCCTAAGTCTTGAAAGACAAGGCAAGGCAAATATGGCCCACAAGATGAGAGCCAAAGACAATAAGTACACTTTGCCCAGAGACATGCCCCGGTGGTTATAAACAAGCTGTTTATTAGAGATGGGCTTCCTGCTCTCTCCTGTCTGTCTACCTTTAAGTCCACTATAACTAATCAAAGAATTATGGAGTGACTATACCTCTTTTGTTTTACTTTTGTTAATTGACAACCACCTCTTAAAACTTAAAAGTCCGCCCCTAAAAAACTTTATACCTGTTTATTCACCTAAATAAATTAAAAGCCCCTTAAAAAAACTTTTGACCCTAACCCACTATCTATATCCCCTAATAACTACATTCCCTAATATACAAATATGTTACCCTAATAACTGGTAATTGATGTCTATGATTATAAAAACCTATATAAATCTAACCATATTACTAACATTTATAAAAGTACACCAGTCTCCTAAATACCCCCTCTATTATATCTAATTTTTATATATATATAAAACTATAAACTATTCTTTAGTTTCTATATATTCTTTTTCTTAATTATTTTTCATATTATGGGGGTAAAAATATTGTTAGGGTTACATATATTGCCCCTGCCATTCCTCCCCCCCACCCCCCCACCCCACTTTACCAAAACATCAAGAGTGTCCTACCCTCAGGTGGTGCGCATCACACCTATTTTGTAAGTGTAAATTCTTCCTCTCCTCCCCCCTCCCATTTGCCCACCACCCAATAAAAGTTTGTTTGTTTCCCTTTTTTTTTGACCTTTGGGTTACATTGTATATCTTAGCCTTTCCCTTGGAATGGTTAGAGGTATTCCCTCCCCCACGCCCCACAATGCTCACCACAACCCTAAGATGTGTATCTCCCCCTCCCCCAAACCCTAGTGGGCACTATCCCCATTTGAGCATCATAGTTTTAATCAGTCAGTACTCAAACAGCTAGATATAGAAATTCGACCCAGCAATAGCATTGTTGGGCATCTACCCAAAAGAGCATAAGACATTCTACTATAAAGACATCTGCACCCGAATGTTTATGGCAGCACAATTCACTATTGCAAGATCATGGAAACAACCCAAGTGTCCATCAATTCACGAGTGGATAACTAAAATGTGGTATATGCTCACAATGGAATACTATTCAATTCTAAGAAATGACAGTGAGCTAGCACCATTTATGCTATCCTGCATTAAGCTTAAACCCGTTATCCAAAGTGAGGTGACAGAAGATCAAGAAAACAGGCTCCACATTTATATATTCTTTTATTTCTCTCTGTTGCCTATCAATTTCCTTATTCTCTATAATGACCCCTGTCTTAAAGACTTAGCTCCATAAAAAAAAAAAAAAAAAAAAAAAAAAACAACTAATCTCTTCACAAGCCTGTCTCATCTCTAGCCCCGCAGAAAGTAAAAATAAAAATATTTCATTTAAAAAAGAACTCCAAAGAATATAAGAGTAGAAGATGTAAGGTCACCCCACATAATGGGCAGACTTAATGTCCCTAGGGTGAGATAGAGTGGGCAAGGAAAGGAACACAGAGAGAAGTGTTCCCCCTCCACCACCACCACCCCTCCCCGCACTGGGTCATTTCCAAGGGCTGAGATCCGGATCTCATCAGAAGTAAGAAGCCTAGACTCTGGACAGTGGAGACATTCACTGAGGCTACAAAGCTGCTTGAGTTGATGCAGGGGCAGGCCACTCAGGGGAGGCACCGGTTTACCTGGCTATTTAGTCAGGTGCTGCAGAAGCCTAGTAGGACATAACTTGGCTGTGTTGTAAGAGCTTAGTGTAGAAACCACAAGCCTTGTAGGATTCTAACTGCGGAAACTCAACTTGACTCTGGAAATGAAATCCCATCATTTTCTAGTGTCCCTCCAGCGCCTCCTACTGACCAAGTTTAGCCTCAAACATTAAAGAATTATTTACAGAGTCCAGCTCCAGATTCCAACAGCAGACAATATAATGTGGATTGGGGGCTAAAATTAAAACTGACACATTGATATAAGTAATATAATTTTTTATTTCTAAGTCAACTCAATTTTAATGTATTATTAAGACATGGAGAATCTTGATCATTGCTGCATGTAGAGGACCACTGGCATCTTTCAAAAAACTTTGTCTAGATAGTTTAATGTAAAAATTCACAGAAAGCATGCTTTTTCATGGCAGTCACTGATGCTTTCTGTTGGAATCTGGAGCTGGACTCTGTAAAGAAAGATTTAGATATTATATCACAATAATTTTCATAAAATAAGAATCCCAAAATTTACAACAGTAGAAATATATTACAAAATTTGATCACTTTTTAAAATCAAACACTGTCAGGGAAAAGATTTTTTAAACAATGGTCAGCTTTTTCAAAATAGTGAATCATAAAAGCCTAAATATTTATCACAAAAATTAGATAGAAATAAAATTTGTTTCTTAATATTTAAATAAAAAACTAATGAAAATTTGTCCTCTAAATAATAAGATTTTCCACTTTAACTGAATAAGATGATGAAGTTTTGATTTGCATTTCTCTGATGATTGTGATACTGAGCATGTTTTTTTACACCTGTTGGTCATTTGCATATCTTCTTTTGAGAAATGTCAATTCAGATACTTTGCTCATTTCTAAATGGAATTTTCTTTGTCTTTACTGAGTTGTTTGAGCTTACATATTCAGAGTATTAGTTCCTTGTCAGATGTGTAGTTTGAAAATATTTTTTCCATGCTATGAGTTGTCTTTTCACTTTGTCAATTGTTTCCTTTGCTGTGCAAAAGCTTTTTACCATGGTGCAATCCCATTTGTTCATTTTTGTTTTGGTTATATTCAAAAGAAAGAAAATCACTCTGTTGAAGAGATATAAGCACTCCATGTTCATTATAGCACTACTCCCAATAGCCAAGATATGGACTCAAGCTAAGTGTTGATCAATAAATGAATGGATAAAAACAAAAATGTGGTACATATATATAGAATATTATTCAGCCATAAAAAGAATGCAATCCTGTCATTTGCAACAACATGGATGGAAGTGTTGGAGAACATTAAGTGAAATAAGCCAGGCACAGAAAAACAAGTTTTGCATGTTCTCACTTATATGTGGGAGCTAAAACTTTTTTAAAAAACTGAACTTACAAACATAAGAAGTAGAATGATGATCACCAGAGACTGGGAAGGGCAGCGGTGAGGGGAATAAAGTGAGGATGGTTAATGGGTACAAAAATACAGTCAGATAAAATGAATAAGATCCAGTATTTGATAACAAAATAGGGTAACTATAGCTAAAATAATTTATTGTTAGTATTTAAAACATTTAAAAATAACTAAAAGAGTGGAATTGGAGTGTTCCTAACACAAAGAAATGATAAGTGCCTGAGGTAATGGAGATCCTAATTACTCTGATTTGATCATCACACATATGACTGAATCAAAACATCACATGTTCTCCATAAATATATACAACTATTATGTACCCATAATAATTAAAGTTTTAAAACAAAGATTTCTCCTCACAGAAAGCATTGATTAGAGATGTGCAAATACATTTATCTAGAGTCCTGAAAAATTATGATGATCAGGAAATATATCAAATCAACAATTAAACAAAAGCAATATACAGACAGCTTGGAAAAATAATGAAAGTGAACATACATGTGATCATAAAAAATGGCATGATGCGCTTCTGAGTCATATTTCATATGGGTGTATGGATGTTCTGTTCTGGGATGGAACAGCACAGTCCAGAGTGAAACCATGTTTGTCTGGAGTGTTTGGGTGTGTGTGTATATGCGTGTTTGTGCATACACACACATCCACACATATATTCTTTGGATGGTCATTGAGCAGAAGGAAATTTGAAGATCAGGTATATAACAAAAGATGTTTTGAAATCATCTACAAAGAAGCCAAGGGACTAGGGAGTTGGTCTTCAGGGGTAGTCCATTAAGTGAAGAGAGTTAAACTTATAAAAGAATATGAAGGTATAGAACAAACAGGACCCTCTCACTTTCAGATCATGACTCACCTTCTCAGTATCCACCTAAAAGAGATTAACTGGTTCACAACTACCATAACTAGTTGCTTTCTATTTCAATGTGTATATATGGCAGGAGTATACTTTAACTGTAATTTCAGAGTATACTGACTCATACTAACAGCAGCTTCACTTCCATTAGCTTGTTGCTTCCCCATAGCTTGTTGCTTCCCCATAGCTTGTTTGCTGTTACCAAAGTAGGTCTGAGGTATAAAATATTGAATTAGATATCAGTTGCAAACTCCTTCACTTCCCACCACGAAATGTAGGTACATAGCTATAAATGTATCCATATTCTCCTTTCCACGGATCCAAATAAATTCCTAATAGATGCCAATACCCAACATTACACCTCCCCTTTTTATCTTATCAAAGAATATATTATCCACATCCCCTACTGAATCATAATTCTGACTTTCTCTTTTTTATTCCCATAGCATGCATACATCAAGTACTAGCTACTGTCTTTAAAAAAAAAAATCCTCTTTTAACTCTCCAGGCATTGTCTCATCTTTCTGCTCATTTTGACATTCAAACTTATCCAATCATTTTTCTATAAACATCTCCTCTTTCTCTCTCTCCCCATTCATATTTTAACTCATAAAACTATGATATCCACATCTGTATTCCATGAAACTAGGCTTATAAATTGTTGAATTGCCATTTTCAACATAAATATTCTCTTCTTGTCTTATTCGATATCTCAGTAGCTCAGCGGTAGTCACTATTCTCTCATTAAACATTTTCTCTTGTCTTTCTGATACACGGTCCTGCTTTTTCTCCTACCTTCTCTGTTACTTTTGCTGAAGTTGAATGATTATGACAATATCCTCAATAAATTAGACTTAATTGTATTCTCCTGAATTTCTCTCTGCTAGTATTTCTCATCAAGTGTAAATTGTTGGAGTCATTCATTATCTGAGTAGTTTGAAGGTTGTTAAGGGAGATGAGAAGGCATAATTATTTTGCATTTTTGGAAGAAGAAAGATAAGATTCGCTTACACACACACACACACCACCACCACCACCACCACCACCACAATATATTTGGAAATTTGACCAGTGAGTTTTTGCTTATTTTTTTAATATATGTAGAAAAAAGCTTATGTTTTTAGTTGTTTACTGCTTTGTTTGTTTGATCAAATCTCCATAAGCAACTTTTATTTTACAAATAAATAACTACTTTAAAAAACATTTAAAAAAAAACTACACAAAATAATAGCCATCTCCAGGGAACAAATTTGATCTGGCCATCATGACTTTGATTCAACCCTGATTACCAGGCTTAAGGTTTTTCCTCTTTAGAATTTATTTATCAATAAAATAAATATTACAACAGAATAAAAGTATAGACTATAAACTTCTAAGGTTTAAAGACAGCTAAGTGATCATTTTCCCACATTTCCCAGAGTTATTAATTAGGGAATTCAAGTACAGACATTGCTTTAAATGAAGTTTCCAAGAAACAGTCTCTGCACAAGTGACTTGCCAAGGAAATGTTAGAAGAAGAGACCAGTAAGGGAATAGCTTACAGGGCATGACAGGAAAATGTCCAAGCAAGGGTGTAACTTCATGAATAGCCTTAGCTTTAGCATGATCCCCAGGGACAAGTTGGAGTGTGAATTATTCAGCAAAAGTTATTCTGCCTGCAGGAAAGGAAGCTGAGCTTTTTCTCTTCTGCCACATTCACTCTTTGGATACTTGCCACCCAGGAGATATAAACTCCCAGGTACTTCTGGCATTCTGTCTGAGCAAAACACACTGCAACAGTCCAAGGGTATTCCTCTGAGAATGACTGAAGATGTGAGTGGTCAGGAATGAAACACACAAAAACTGGGGGATATGTGCACCAAACCAGTACTTTCAGTAACAGATTGAAAAACAGATAAATATCAATAATATATAGAAAAATTAAACATAATAATTGACCAAATAAACATTACAAAACAGAAAGCAGCAGTTGAAGAATTCATGTTCTTTCCAAGTGCTTTTAGAATATTGACAGAAATCAAAATCAAAGAAAATATAGAAAATAATGTTATGAGGAGATATCACAATAGATAGAAAAAATCATTTAAAGAATTCAAGATTAATTATGAAAAATAGTAAGTGATGAATTTAATTGAACTATCTTCATCTAATATTGGCTATTTTCAAAAAAAGCCTTCAGTAAACCACCTACATAACACTGAAATGTTGAAATTTTCCTGGTAAGATCAGGCTCAAAATATGGAAGTCCACTATCACAACTATCATTCATCATTGTGCTGTAATTCTAGGTCACTGCAATAGAACAAAAAATTAAAAAAAAGAGAGAAATAAAATAAATAAATTATAAGGACCATGGGAAAAGGATAAATAAAACCGTCAACATAGATGATATGACTGTATACCTTGATAATCCGCAATGTATCTACAGATATTAATACATTTCTAGAATTATTAGCATTTAGGAAATATGTTGACTATAAGGTCAATAAATAAAAACCTATTTTAATTTTATATAAGTAACAAATTAAGAGAGATAATTTTAAAAATATATTATTAATATTAACCTAACAAAAATCAGATATTTAGGACTAGAACACAAAGTGTGTAAGATATCTAGAATTAAAGATTAAAAGAAATTAAAAACTAAAATAATTGAAAGGATATACCACATTCATAGAATTGAAAACTCAATACCATAGAGCTGTCAGTCTCCCCAAATTTTACATACACATACACACTCACACATACTCACACACACATATGTGAAGATTCAAAGAGCTAAGCAAAGACTATTTGGTGAAAAACATACTAGAATGATTTCAGGATATCAAGATTTATTGTGAAATCATAGTCTTAATAAAATGTAATATTGGGGCAAAAGTAAACATAAAAATGAGAAAAAAGAGGCAAAAATCATACTCATATATATATATGGATATTTCATCTATATAAATGAGCATTGTACCACATTGTAGAAGCATGATCTTTTCTAATAATGACACTAGCTCTAATGTATTTAACAGAACCCAAGCTTATATTGGAAACAAAAATCAATTCTAAGTGGACTGTAGATCTAAATATGAAAGGCAGTCTAATAATCTTCTAGAAAATATTATATTAGAATATCTTCATGACTTATGGTACCAAATATAAACAAATAAATATTTAACCAAACACCAAAGGCACTGACTAAATATAAAATGACTTGAAAACGGAGTCTATTTAAATTAATAACTTCTTTTCATCAAAAGACACCATTAAGACAATGAAAATACAATTCACACTGTTGCAAAAGCTATTTGCAGAACATATAGAGAAAAATGCACTTTATACAATAAAGAACTCTTACAAATTCATTTGTAAAATTCAGAAAACCCTCAACCTAAGTATCCATCAACAAATGAATAGACAAGAAAATGTAATATAATATAGGATGTAATATTATTTCAGCCATATAAAAGAATGAAATCCTGTCATTTGCAGCAACATGGATCAGTCTGAAGGACATTATGTTATGTAAAATAAGCCAGGCACAGAAAGACAAATATTGTATGATTCTCACTCAAACGTAGGAGTTAAAAAAGTTGATCTTACAGAAATAGAAAGTAGAATGGCAGTTACCAGAGGCAGAGGAGAGTAGGTAGAAGTGGGGAATGAAGAGAGATTGGTTAATAAATACAAAAATACACTTAGATAGAAGGGACATGTTCTTATGTTTAATAGCACAGTAGGGTGACTATAGTTGTCAATAATTTATTATACATTTCAAAATAGAAGATTTGGAATGTTCTCAACACATACAAAAATTGATAAATGTTTGAGATAATGAATATTCCTATTTCCTTGATTTTTTTTTTTCAGAAATAGCAGCTAGGGTGCAGTGGTGTGACCATAGCTCACCGCACCCTTGAATACCTTCCAGTTGCCCAGATTTAATCACTACATGTTGTATGTATGTATAAAACATCACATGTATCTCACAAATATGTGCAATTATATATCAATCTAATAATGTATTAAAAAGTCAAATAACCCAATTTATAAAAATGCAAGCAGGCACTTCACAAAAAGAGTCAATTCAAATGGCCAGTGTACATATAAAAAGGTATCTAATGTCATTAATTATCAAGGAAATGTTAACTAAAATTGGAGTGAAGTAATATTGCACATACAACACAATGGCTATATTTACAAGGTGAACGACAGTATATATTAGAAAGTCTGAAAATCCATGTGACATTACATACACTGCTAAAGGGAATATAAATTGATTCAAGCACTTTGGGAAACAGTATACTATTATCAACCAAAGTTGATTGTACACACACTCTATTCTACTTCAACATAAATGCCCAATAAAAATGCACCCACACCAAGAATAAATATTAAGCTAAAGAGGCCAAGAACAAAATAACATGTAAAATATTATTATATAAAATTTGAGATAGGCTAGCTCAAGCCAAGCGCTATAAATCTAGATAGTGATTATCTTCAAGGAGTGGCAAAAAGGGGATAATTGGTCATGCTGGCATTCTTCAATTTTTTAACTTTAGTTGGGATTACACAGATATTCATTCTATAATAATTTATTGACCTATATCTTCCTACATAGAACATATCTCTGCAATATAATAAAAGTTTTATAATATGCAGAGACACATGAATTTACAAAATTGTTAATTTAAAATTTGAGGCAGGAATCCACATTTAAACATGAACATTGTAGTTGTAATTAAGGTTCTCCAGAGAAGCAAAACCAATAGGATGCATAGCGAGGGGGTGTGTATGTGCATCTGTGTGTGTTTGTGTGCATATATATATACAGTTGATTCTGAAACAATGAAGCAGTTAAGGCACTGACTCCCCGCACAGTCAAAAATCTGCGTATAATTTTTTATTACCCCCAAATTTAATGACTAATAGCCTCCTGTTGATTGGAAGCCTTATCAATAACATAAGCAGTTGGTTAACAAATATTTTGTATGTTATATGTATTATATACTGTATTCTTACAATAAAGTAAGAAAAAATGTTATTAAGAAAATCACAAGGAAGAGAAAATATATTTACTATTCATTAAGTGAAAGTGGATCATCATAAAGATCTCCATCTTCACTGTCTTCACAATGAATAGTCTAAGGAAGAAGAGGAGTTGGTCTTGCTGATTCAGGGGTAGGAGAGGCATAAAAAAAATCTGTGTATAAATGGACCACCATGTTCAAAATCATGTTGTTCAAATGTCAACTATTTGGATATGTATATGCACACACACTTTATGTGTGTGTAAACATATATGTGTGTTTGTGTGTGTGTGTGTGTGTTCGTATGTATATATATATACATACGAACACGCACACACAGATTTAAGAAATTGGATCATATGTTTATGCTGCCTGGCAAGTCTAAAATGTATGGTTCAAGTCTGAATGCTGTCAGGCTGGAAACAGGAAAGAGCTATATTGTAGTCTACATCAGAATGCCATCTGCTGGCAGAATTACCCCCTGCTTGGGAGACGTCCCTCTTTTGTTCTAGTCACGCCTTCATCTAATTGACTAAGACCCACTCAGATTATGCAAGGCAATTTGCTTTACTAGAAGTCCACTAATTCAAATGTTAACCTCATTCAAAAAGACCCTTACAGAAACATACACAATAATGTTTGACCACATATCTGAGTACCATGACCTAGCCAAGTTGACATATAAAACTAACCATCGCAGTATTTAGTCCTGTTAAGGTTTGATTTACTTTAGTATTTTTGAGGGAGTGTTTTTGATATGTTTGCCCTTGGTTTGGCAGGAAGGAACCTGAAAGAACAAGAACAAAGTAATATAAGATTGAATTGGCATCTTATTATATAGATAACAGGTACCATAAATGCATGTCTAAGACCCTAAATCAAGGATTTCAGGGAAAAACTGTAGAAATTGACTTCACTCTCTGAAAATTAGTTCCATATTACTGTTTAGTGCCCAGATAATCAAGTAAAACATAAACGATAGGAAAGGCCATGCTCCCCATTTCGGAGGAAACTCAGCACAATTTCAAGATTTTGTTAGTTTCAAGAAATGTAGAGCATATGAGTCCAGAAACTCTGGAAATATTGGAGATATCGTGCTCTCATGGCCATTGGAATGGTCACCATAGGCCCTGGTAGTTGTAACAATCAACGTTAAAATATCTGAAATTACTTATGGGCAACATCTATCAAGAAGGTGACAGATACAAAGAATGTGGTAGAAAAATAACCTTTATGGAAATTTATGAGATCTACTGTCAAATTTTTGGTTGATACCTAGTGAGAATTCAAAAATTTGTGTAAAAGGCAGTGATCGATATCAATAAACTATTTGATCATATTTTTAGCCAAAAGCTGATTAGGCCAGGAAAATAATGAACAATCTCTTTCTCTCTCTCTCTCTCTCACTCACACACACACACACACACACACACACACACACACACACACACACACACACACACACACTCTGCTAGGGTGGCAGTCTGCTCTATATTCTTGGTGTGCTCTTGGTCGAAGAATGGCCAGATACACCGAAGTGTCAAGTTCAAACTATTATCCTGGTCCTGACTGCTTGCTTGGAAAAATCACCAGCAGGGCCAATGGGCAGGAAGCAGTTTCACTCCAGCAGCTCTTTATTGTAGAACAAAATGGGTTTGTCTTCCAGAGTGGAAACAGACAGAAGGACTCACTGACTCCCTCCCTCCCTGAATTCTAGGATTGTTTTCTTTTATTGACCCAGCTGGGGAAGGACTCTCAGGAGGAGTGAGATATTATGAAATGATCAACAGCTGTCCTCAAACTTCCATCTGCATATATATGAGCTATCTCTAAGAAAGCCCATCTGGGGTGGTGAACCACAATGTAGATTTAAGCTAATGACATATTTACCCTTATGTTACTCTAGATCACTGTCCAAATCCTACCATGCCTGGGCTGAGGAATTCCCAAGTTGATAAAGCATTCCCTCCATCCCCAAGTGTAGCAGTCGCTCAGGATGGGATTAAGGGTTGGGCAACACCAAAAATAGAGTGCCTGCCCTTATCCTTTTTACTAGGAGGTGTAAGTGCTCCAGACAGCAACAAAGCAGGGCACCCTTGTCCTTAGATGAGCCAGTGATCTTAACTATCTACCTAACAATTAGGACAGGAAAATCATGAATAATCTCCCCCCCCAAACACTCAAATATTTATGGATTTTAACTTTAATATTTATGAATTAAAAAATAAAACTCTGAATTTCATGTACAAATGTATGTCTATA
The DNA here is from genome assembly GCF_040939455.1 of Microcebus murinus. Lineage (NCBI taxonomy): Eukaryota > Metazoa > Chordata > Mammalia > Primates > Cheirogaleidae > Microcebus > Microcebus murinus. Next base: position 62,866,454 of record NC_134114.1, read on the forward strand.
GAAAAAGTTGAATTAAACTATCCTTACATATATAAAGTTTGACCTCAGTCATTGTAACTTTTCATGGAATAGTAAATGTGAACACCAAATTATCAGTTAACATCAAGTCATTTGTGTCTACTCTATATTTAAATATGAACATTCTTTTTAAAAGGAATTTATACCTACTCAAGTTTAAAAGCAAATACTTTCATAGTTCACTTTACTTCATTTTAAGTTTATGATATTATAATCCATGCCAATAGATCCTTGAAGATATGATGTGAAGTAATTTAAAAGTAGGTAACATTCTCCAAAATTACTTATCATTTGAGGAAAAAAAAACTCATACCCAAAAATTAGATATGCAAATTTATATATAGGGCTCTTAATCCTCATGAATAATGTAAATAATATGTTATATTCATAATTGTATTTACATTTTAAATAATTATGACTTACAGAAGTCATGTAGGAAGTTGCATTTGGTAACATCCTTAAATCTACTGTTATATTTCAGATTTAGGGCCAAATAAAGAGTTTTTATTTTTTGTTTTTAATAAAAAGTACATAGTAATACCCACTAATGATTTCACTGTGTCCTATTACAGGTCCAAGAAATATTTTGTGATTACAGTTTGTTATTCTCAACTCTAGTTCAATGTCAGCTTCAATTTTTAATCTCTTTATAATGTTAAAATACAGCATTCTCTGAAGACAGTTAAGTGTGCAGTTTCTCAAATAACACTTCCTAGACTTGACTCTGGATCATATTTAATGCTTCTAAGCTCATTTCTATTATATGTATGATACATATAATAACTACCCTATAGGGTCATTGCCTATATTACACGAGGTAGTATTAATACATATGTAAATATCTTGGTATACTATATGACATATATTTAGTATTTAATATATAATTAAAATTACCATAATAATTATGATGAAAATATAAAGCCTCCTTGAATGTAACTTGGAATTTAGAAGCAAATGATTGTATTTATTAAAAACAAACATATAATAATATCATATGGGCATCTAGTAATAAGGGGATTCATGCCAATAAATATTTTTCAGTAACATTGATTATAAAAAGAAGTGATACAAGTCACACTACCGTTTGGTTGGTTCACTTTATTGTTTAAAATTCAATCTATTTTTTAGGACCTAGAAATGAAAATATGGATACAATATATACTAATTATCTCCTCACCCCATTTTAAGGTATTTTAGATGAAAGAAAAAATAAAACAAAACCAACATGTTTCTGAGAATAATGAAGTCCTAAAAAAATTGATATCACATTTTCTTCTAACCTAGGGATCTTAAAAACCTTGAAACTTATATCCTAAAGGTTAAGTAAATTCCCAGTAAAAATATTAGAAAGAATCACATGCATGAAACCTCCTGTGCTTCATGTGATTGGAATAAAAGGTAATAAAAGGATATTTTTGGGAGGATAATCACTTAAAGCTAACCTAATAACAGAAAACATTTATAATCAGATAGATTATATGATAAAGATTTCCTCTGTGATATTTTTCACCATAGGAACTCATCATTACTTCCCTCCTCATGACACTGAAACTTCAATTAAATATTTTAAATCTATCTTTTATATATGATTATTCCAGACTTATCTATTTTGAAAATGAAATTCCATTTAACTTAGACCCCTTCTTCAACACTGCTAAAGAAATTATTAATAATTATTTCCTATAATAATTATTCTATTCTATTCTTTAATTTTTTTTTATTTCGGCATATTATGGGGGTACAAATTTTAAGGTTTCAATAAATGCCCATTCCCTCCCGCCCCCCACAAGTCTGAGTCTCCAGCATGACCATCCCCCAGATGGTGCACATCTCACTTATTATGTATGTATATACCCACCCCCTTCCCCCTCCCACCTGCCCAATACCCTATTACTGTAGTACCTATGTGTCCACTTAGGTGCTGCTCAGTTAATACCAATTTGCTGGTGAGTATATGTGGTGCTTGTTTTTCCATTCTTGGGAAACTTCACTTAATAGTATGGGTTCCAGCTCTAACCAGGAAAATATAAGATGTGCTATATCACTGTTGTTTCTTAGAGCTGAATAGTACTCCATGGTATACATATACCACATTTTATTAATCCATTCTTGGATTGATGGGCACTTGGGCTGTTTCCACAGCCTTGCAATTATGAATTGTGCTGCTATAAACATTCGAGTGCAGGTGTCTTTTTTGTAGAGTGTCATTGGATCTTTTGGGTAGATGCCCAGTAATGGGATTGCTGGATCAAATGGTAAATTCACTTGTATTGCTTAAAGGGATCTCCATATTGCTTTCCACAGAGGTTGAACTAGTTTGCAGTCCCACCCGCAGTGTAGGAGTGTTCCTCTCTCTCCGCATCCACGCCAGCATTTATTGTTCAGAGACTTTTTGATAAAGGCCATTCTCACTGGAGTTAAGTGATATCTCATTGTGGTTTTGATTTGCATTTCCCTGATGATTAGAGATGTTGAGCATTTTTTCATATGTTTGTTGGCCATTCTTCTGTCTTCTTTAGAAAAGTTTCTGTTCAAGTCCTTTGCCCACTTTTTCATAGGGTTATTTGATATTTTCTTGCTGATTTTCGTGAGTTCTAAGTATATTCTAGTTATCAGTCCCTTATCGGATACGTAGGATGCAAAAATTTTCTCCCATTCTGTAGGTTGTCTGTTTACTTTCATGACTATTTCTTTGGCTGTGCAGAAGCTTTGTAGTTTGATCATGTCCCATTTATTTATTTTTGTTGCTGCTGTGATTGCCTTTGGGGACTTCTTCATAAACTCTTTGCCTAGGCTGATGTCTAGGAGAGTGTTTCCAACTCAACACCCTTTCATGATACGAACGCTTAAGAAAATAGGCATAGAAGGGACATACCTAAAAATGATACAAGCCATATATGACAGACCCATAGCCAACATCATACTGAATGGGGAAAAATTGAAAGCATCCCCACTTAGAACTGGAACCAGACAAGGCTGCCCACTATCTCCACTTCTGTTCAACATAGTGCTGGAAGTCTTGGCTACAGCAATCAGACAGGAAAATGGAATCAAAGGTATCCAAATAGGGGCAGAAGAGATCAAACTTTCACTGTTTGCTGATGATATGATATTATATCTAGAAAACCCCAAAGATTCAACCAAAAAACTCCTGGAACTGATCAATGAATTTAGTAAAGTCTCAGGATACAAAATCAATACACAGAAATCAGAGGCATTCATATACGCCAACAACAATCTAATTGAGAACCAAATCAAAGACTCAATTCCCTTCACAATAGCAACAAAGAAATTAAAGTACCTAGGAATATACTTAACCAAGGACATAAAAGACCTCTACAGGGAGAACTATGAAACACCGAGGAAGGAAATAGCAGAGGATGTAAACAGATTGAAATCCATTCCATGCTCTTGGATTGGCAGACTCAACATCATTAAAATGTCTATACTACCCAAACTGATCTACAGATTCAATGCAATACCTATTAAAATCCTGTCAGCATTCTTCACAGATATAGAAAAAATAATTTTACGCTTCGTATGGAACCAAAGAAGACCTCACATATCAAAAGCAATTCTAGGCAACAAAAACAAAATGGGAGCCATTAATATGCCAGATATCAAACTATACTACAAAGCTGTAGTAATTAAATCAATATGGTATTGGCACAGAAATAGGAATATTGACCAGTGGAACAGATATGAGAATCCTGATATAAAACCATCCTCATATAGCCATCTAATCTTTGACAAAGCAGACAAAAACATATGTTGGGGAAAAGAATCCCTTTTCAATAAATGGTGCTGGGAGAACTGGATAGCCACCTGTAGAAGGCTAAAACAGGACCCACACCTTTCACCTCTCACAAAAATCAACTCACGCTGGATAACAGACTTAAACCTAAGGTACGAAACTATTAGAATCTAGAGGAAAAGCATTATTTAATTTTTAAATTTAGCAAACATCCAATTCTAACTCCTATATCAAGACATGGCTCCCTATGTCTTTGATGTTACGCAAATCGCAAATAGAAATGCTGTCTTTCCCACAGTTTCTCACCTCAGAATATGAAATTAACAATATTGTTTAAGAGTAGGAAAAAAGGACCAGGCTAGCTACATCTATTAAATGCATAGGACAAGTATCTAGAGATGATATTCCCTCATGTAATTACACTTGTGAAAACATACTTATAAACCTGTGGCAGCCATAGCCACCTGCACTATTATCACCAAATAATATGATCACAATGGTAAGAATATTAATTAAAATAATAAAATGATTATAATATTAATAATGAAGTTGTCATTTAGTGGCAGAGTGTTTTTTGAACAAGCTTATTAATCTCCTTATGTTTCTTCATTCACATAACATGGGTAATGATACCTGCTACATGAGGCAGATTAACATCTCACAAGTAGTTTCTAAATTATAAGAGCATTAAATATGTTTAGGTTACAATCACTGTGTTCTAAGACAGTTTTTAGAGAAAACAGATATTTTTGTCACTTTCCATTTCATTGTCAGTATGTATTTCTGTTACCCTATTGATCTCTAAGTGTGTCTCTTAGCAGTTTATGCAATTTGTGTATTGAATTTTCTATGCACAAGATTCTGTGACAAGTGTTAAAAGAGAAATAAGAATGAAAACAATATCACCAACACATGAAATTTCCTATCAAGACTTTACATTTAAATGAAAAACAATGCAATGTTTGTAGAAATGATATAAAAAACAATGACCTTACAAATTAAGATTATTGAGAATTTGTTATGGGCTTAGTTAATCATGATGTTTAAATCAATCAAGGATTTATGAAGTAGTGCCTATATACAGGCACTTTGCTGTATGCTGGGATACAAAATTAGCTCACAATCCACTGAAGGAATACTATATCAATGTTATAGAATATAATTTGCTCGTATGGTAGAGTCACATAATGAAACAAAACAAAACCATTCAAGTATTCTAAATTTAGATGGTAGGATAAGGTAAAATTCAGAAACAGAAATTTGTAAAGTGTGTTGTTAGGCAGCAGCTAGGCTGCTAACAATAGGTCTCAGAATATTTCTGTATTTCTTTCTCTCCTTTGTACACCTTTGACTTAAACCAAAGCAATGGGTGAAAAAACGTTACTCTCATGTATTTGGCTTCTACTTTTTCATTTACTTATCTGCAACTTTTATGTCATAACACAATACAAACAAAATATCAGACTGTACAATGGAAAAAACACAGTACTGAGCTACTGAAGATCAATGATCTTGCTCACTGCAGCCATAGGGTATAAATCTGATAAGACTAAACTTTAAGAATTTTCACCTCAAATTCAGTAGTTTTTACCTACATATTGCCTAAATTTGCCTGCATAATAGCTTTTAATTCTTGAATTGATGTTTAAAATAAATCATGTGATTAAAAATTTATGTTCTGATGTTATAAAAAGCAACTAAAGTATTATCTTACTTCCATAGATAATTTAAATTATATGCTAGAATCAATAGACTTTAATAGAAAACAAAATTGTATGACTTATTTATAAATATTGTTAAAGCATTAAATATGTCTCAGATGGAATTTCAGCTTTAAGATTCTTAGATATTAAAAATGCAAATCAAAATGAAAAAATATAACTAAAACTAGAATGAAAGCCATCAACTTTATCTTCAAAGAAATTGGTAGATATCTGTAATGCCAAACACAATATATAAAGAATGAGAAATTTAAAAGTGCAAACTGAATATACGAAATACATGAAAGTGAAGGAATATGTCAACAAGAAGCAAGCTCATCTGTTCTGAAAGTTCCCTCAAATCCCCATAATTGGAAGCACCAGCTGCCACAGGAATCAGCAGTAAAACATGAGCAGTAAAGAAAAAAATCTATAGGGAGCAATTAAAGCATCAGGTCCTCATTCCTGTCTTAACCAGGTAAATATCTTTTCTCTATCTTTGAAGGAAGTGAGAAAATCATTCTCTATAAAAATTAAATGAAGAAAGCTCTAAACTTGAGAACACCAGGCACAGAAAAAGAGAGAAAAAGCTGGTGAGTGACTGAAAATATCGGATAGGTTGAAAATCCAGTAGATGTATTTATAGCCTCAAGGCAAGAGATTAAAATTTTTTTTCCTGAGAATCCTGACCCAAACTAGAGAAAAGATTTATATAAACCAACATGTAAGTGTCTTCCACTGGAAAAACCGCTCTACCGTAAAGGGGATCTGTAAACAAGGCTGACCATGAACATAAAACTTCTAATTGTGTTTTAATTGCTCATTCTTAAATATGAATTAACTACCAACGATAGTGAGAAATTTCCTAAAATTTCCACCATTACAAACCACAATAAAAGACAGAGAGAAGAATCTTCCAAAAACAGAAACAATATAGGACCAGAAAAAGTATATACCCAAATCAATACAGACAATATATTCATCTTTAAAAAATATTAATCTTAAAAAAATTACTTTTCATGTAACCTTTCTCAGAAATCTACTAAACTATGTATTCCCCCAAAACTAAAGAGTAAACTGAGAAAATGAAGTCAGTAATTCAAGATTCGGAGACTCCAACACAAAAAAGGGACAAAAGGAATTCTCATAATAAGTAGTGGCCAGTAAGCCCACAGTGAAATTAGTCTGGATGGGAAGAGAAAGAAAAGTTTGCAGGTGGAGATCTCCAAGAAGAGAAAAGCAGATAATCTAATAGATTTGATCATTTAGAAAATGTGTGTGCACACATGCACAAATTTGTTTTAGAGAATAAAACATCCTCAAAGAAATAAAATATAACAGATTTCTTGGCTCTTCTTGGCTCAGCAATGAATTATTTACATATATCAATAATACCTCAATATTGATTATAGCAAAAATTGAACCATTAGTTTGGAGAATGAGGAAAGAGAGTGAGAGCTCAGTCCCCATGGTATTAGTGAGGAATTGGATCACAATATGAGCAACAAAGACCAGGAAAAAAATTATAATATGCACAATACAGGAATTTAATGCACTCTTATTCATTCTCCCTCTTGTACATGTGCTCACTCTCTCACATGTGTGCGTGCTCTCTCTCTCTCTCTCTCTCTCTCTCTCTCTCTCTCTCTCACACACACACACACACACACACACACAATGTTCAAATGTAGTCATCTAGGGCTTCATGGGGTCATCAGTGTCCCAGGTCCCTTCTGTATTTCTGCTCCCATATTGTGACAATTGGCTTCTGTATTAGTTTTCTATTACTAACCTAAAAAAATTACCTCAAACTAAGTAGCTTAACAAAATAAATATATTAACTTATAGTTCTGTAGATCAGATGTTCAACGTGAGTCATACTGACACAAAATCAAGGTGTCAGTAGGACTGCATTCCTTTCTGAGGCATTAGGAGAAACTCTGTTTCCTTGCCTGTCTCTGCTTCTAAAGACTACCTGCATTCCCTGCACCAAGGTCCCTTTCTCCATCTTCAGAGCCAGCAAAGCTAATTATTGGTAGAGTAAAAAGGGAATCAAGTTCTACCGGTCCGTTGTTAAACACTACTCTTCCGACTATTGATAGAAAGATGTTCTGAGATTTTATTAATTTCCTGAAGACACAGAGACAGCCAAGTTACTGCCTGAAGTTCAACAGCTATTTGTATTTTGGGGGAAAAAAAACTTTGTAGATAAAGCAGAGAAGAACCTAAAGAAGACTCCCCATAATGAAATAGTATTTTTTTTAAATGGTATCAATCTACATGTCTAAGATATTTTTAAGGGTGTTTGCTTTCTAGCTATCTCATCATACAAGACCTACATGGTTTCCATTAACTTTAGACTGTGTTTTAAAGTAGTCTCCAACAAGTCTCACTTATTGTCCTATGAGTGAAATCAGGCCAGGGTCTATGGTAGAATGTTCTGTGACTGATGTTTTCTATCATATGGGAAGAGAGGTCAATGGGCATTGGAGTCCCCCATAGAAACTCTGACCAGGTTCCTCTTTATTTTCAAACAGAGCCTCTCTGGGAAATAACACTGGGTGTATTTTGTTTTATTATTTCAAATATTCTCCCTAATACGCTGCAGAACACAGCCTCTAATTTTAGCAAGTTCAAAGACTGGGTGGGAACTGGGGAAAACACTCCTCAATATTCTTTCCCCAGTTTTAGTGAATGCTCCTATGTTGTGTACTATATGCTAATAACTGTTGACCTCACAATTTTATAAGCTTCCTATGAAATTAGTGCTATATTATATGCCTCAGCAGACTGGCCTTGTTATTGGAGTGTATTTTCTAAGGAATGATAATCTTGATCAAGAAGCATATTAGGGTTCTACAGAAAAGCAGAACAAATCAGATAGAGATAGAAATTTATTATAAAGAATTGGCTCACACTATTATGACAAGTTCCAAGATCTGCAGTCAGCAAGCTGAAGAGCTGAGGGTATAATTATAGTCCACGTCTAAAGGCCTGAGAACTAGATATGCCAATAGTGTAGTAACAGTCTGAACACCGACAGCCGAGAGACCCAGGAAGAGCTGATGTTTCAGTACGATTCAGAAGACAGGAAACAAAATTATATCCCAGCTCGAAGGCAGTCAGGTAAAAGGTGTCTCTTATTTAGGGGGAGTTCAGCCGTTTTTTCTATTCAGACCTTCAACTGATTGAGTGAGCACTACCTACCATTAGGAAGGGAAATCTTCTCTACTCCATTTAGCAATTTAAATGTTAAATGTTAAATTCATCCAAGAACCCCCTCATAAACTCATAATAATATTTGACCAAATACTTGAGCACCCCCTGGCCCAAATTGACATAGAAAATTAATGATCACAAGTAGCTTGCTAATTAAATGGCATTTCCTTCTGTGGAAAACTCCCTCTCTCCTGATTTTCAAGGAAGCGATAAGCCTATTACAGAGAACAGCTAAAACTAATGGCTTTACATTGAAAACCAACTAAAAACTGTTTCTTATTGGTATGGGTTTGTTTTTGTTATTAATATTTAAATATACTTTTTGAACACTAGAGTCAACATGTCTCTAGGATTATAATTGTAAAAAAAAAAAAAAAACTTGCTTTCAGCTTTAACAAAGTTAGAAATTTTCCCCAAATAAAGCTTGTTTTTGTTTTGTATTATAAAAAAGAGAGTTTCTTTCTGACTTTTCTATTATCACATCTCTTTCTGACCGTAGTTCAGAAAGGATCTCTGCTTTTAAGGAATCATGTGATTAGTTTGGACTCACCTGGATAATCCAGTACAATTTCCCTATCTCAAGGTCTATACATTTAATCACACCTACAAAGTCCTTTTTTTCCAAGTAAGGTTCTAGGGATTAGGGCTTGAACATTTGGGGGACTATTATGTACTATTATTCTGCCATCCACCTCTCCCTTCCTTGCTGGTTACTTCTTGCTCACAAGAAAGATGCTACAACATGAGTGGACTAATAAAATGTGGTATATGTATACCATGGAGTACTACTCAGCCATGAAAACAATGGTGATCTAGCACCTCTTGTATTATCCTGGATAGAGGTATAGCTCATTCTTCAAAGTGAAGTATCACAAGAATAGGAAAACAAGCAGCACATGTACTCACCATGAAATTGTTACTAATTGATCAACATTTATGTGCACATATAGCAGTAACATTCATTGGGTGTTGGGCAGATGGGAGGGGGAGGAGGGGATGAATATATTCACATCTAATGGGTGCAGTGCACACCATCTGGGGGATGGACACGCTTAAAGCTCTGATTCAGGTGGAGCAAAGGCCATATATATAACCTAAACATTTGTACTTGTAATATTCTGAAATAAAAAAAAAATAGTTGCTACAATTCCAGTCATGTGTACTTCCCAGAAAAAATAAGGATATAGAGGGAAATGTGAGCAGTGCCTAGCCAACTGACTCACCATCGTTTTAAGGATGCTTCATTAGAAACCTTCCCAGAAATTTCTACCTTCATCTAATTGAACTAATTGAGTGTCTAATAGAGTATCACATGAGACATAGCACACTCATCTCTCATAGCACGAAGTCAATAAACTATAACCAAAATCTATAAATTAAGAAATAGCAACAGGATAGCATATGGTAACATAAGGTTAAGTTTTAAAATAAATAGCTATATGAATTCCAAGTGGTTTTCTCTGGAGAATAAAATATATGGAAGGAAAATGAGAAAAGAGGAGAGACTGCTTTTGTCCTCATAAATTTTATACCACTACACAACTAATTTAAAATGTTTACATGCATGCTTTGATAAGAAATTAAAAATAATTTGATCTATTGATTATTACTTCTTTCATCCTCAGTTTTACTCAAGATTTTGTACAAGGCTAGACCCTATGCCTAGAATGTCATCGTTATACAAAGGCAAAAAGATTTTGTCCTCCAAACAGTTGTGGAAAAGCATCCTCTTCCTATAGTATTCATCTTCTTATTAATTTAAATGTTAAGGTATTTTTTTCTTTCTCCAACGATTCTATTACCACTTAAATTAGATATACACATTTAACTTTTTAGTATCTTAAATTAGAAGCTCTTGGAAAACACAAAAAGGTATTAAAGCAGCTTATTTTACCCGGAACCCCAGCAGAACCATATTTAATAGATACTAAAGAGGAGATTCTATTACATAATGGAATTAAAACTAGCATCTTTTGGCAATTGTAATATTGTACATTCTGATTGCCTGGATTTGGCAATTTCCAAAGGTTTCTCTTTAAAAAAGAAATCGTTTAAAATATTTTCCATGTGTTCCCGTATACATAAAAAGCAAAACTAGAAAAATGATTTTTTTCTACATCTGAGTATCTTGCATTTTATAATGTGATCGCTAAACTTAGTTTTCTTTAAAGCACAAGTGTGCATTTGCCATTCATTCAACATTCTCCCTTTTGCTCATAAAATAGGAAACTCAGTCTCTGTGATGGTCAATGAAATTTTTGACAGTTTAATGAAGAAACCTTGAGAGTCAAAGGGTAAGCAAAGAGATGTTTTTTCCTCATATCAGGAAGCAGCACTGATGTGGTAGACATACACTTTTATTTCTGTTCTTAGTATTGTGCCCTGGCCTGCCTGCTCCTAATTTTAAATTGGAAAGCATCTCAGAGAATTCTCTGAACAATCGCTATTCTTTCATTTTCTCATGATTTGCTACCTCTATTAGATAGGAGTAGGAGGCACTCGTAGCTAGTTCATATTGAAGCAAAACTGATGTTTCCTAACCTCCATTTTCTTGTGGTCTTCCTCTCCCCCTCCCCACCTCTGGCTAGCCAGGGAAATATATATATAACCTATAGACCTAGAAAGAAATTTCAAGCTGTATTCTGTAGAGCTGTGAAAACATGCACAAGACACATGACCCAGGATTGGCCAGGGTAGCAATACACTCTGGCCTCTGCCTTGCTATGATTCTATTTAAAATTCCATAAAGCATCTATTTCTCTGGTGGAGGAAAAGGTGATCTATACCACTCAGTTAAATACCCTATCCAGGCTCAATAGCCTAAGAAAATCCTGAATAGGATCAAGGATAGCACTTTTATTTGCTTAGAAGAATATATTGGTAGTTATCATACAGACAAAAAATAATGATGGTAATAATATTATGCCAAATGGCAAGAATAATTCTGATGCAATATCTGATAAAAAAAACATGAAAAATCAAGAGGACTTGAAAATATTGGGGTTAAACTAAATCAACAATTTTCAGCTGGGGTGATTTCCCCCCAGGCTACACTTGGTAATGTCTAGAGACATTTTTGCTTGTCACAATTGGGGGATTTTACTGGTAGAGAATAGGTAAAGGCCTAAGATGCTGCTAAATATCCTCCAACACACAAGACAGCCCCTACATCAAAGAATTTATGGATCAAAATTTAATAATGTTATGATTGAGAAATCCTGGGTTAGGTCTTAATTTTGAAGTTTTACCAAATGCAGCAGACAATGATAAAACTAAAACGTTACAAAAATATAGTGCCTTTAGATCATAAATGGGATCACTATGATGTGCTATCTTACACTTTTAAAGCACGCAGGAAATATACCAAGAGAAATATATCTTTCAAAATCTCTGAATATTTCATTTAAAGCAGATGCTACTCAGTTAAACAGAGTCAGCCCTTTCAGTAACTAACAAGTTCAGCCTCTATTGCAGCTATTTTGTATTTTTAAGTCATCCTAGGAATTTTATACACAAAGGGCAGATATATTCTGGTGGGATATATTCTCCCACTTACAACAGCAGTGCATCTACTGCCTCCAGCTGAAATGGATTTTTTCTAACATCTGTGCTTTAAGTACTTTCCCTGCTCAAAGATCACCTTCCCTCTAAAGCTTCCCAGGTCCCTTAGGAAAGAATTAGTCATTTTTCCCCGGGTTCTCCAAGAATACTTATTGCACATTGCAGTGACAACTCTTTTTACTTAGTAAATATTACCAAATCTAGCTTATCATTGAATCTTCTAAAGCTCCCAGTCTGTGAGCTCACCCAAGATAAAGGTCACATCTTTTCTTTCTTAAAACTAAGCACAGATCCTGGAACAGAGTAGATGCTCAATAAATGCCGATGGCATGAACAAATGAGAATGGTAATATAATTTAGTTGTATGATTAAGGAGGTCTTGATTTGAATCTGTAGACTCAGTGTTACTGAATCTAATCCATTCAGATCTTGTCTGAGTAATCCAAAATGGATCACAAATTATACCCTCTACAGAATTCGGTATCAAAGACCTGCACAGTGTACAGTGTTTGACTGGGCAAGATGTATAGCTTCAGAGACCATTAAATGTCAGTCAATATACATGCAGAGACAGGAAGGAAGAAAGGAGAAAAGGAAGGAAGGAATCAAGTGAGGGTGGAGGGTGAGGAAGGGAGGTTATTCTACCCTATACCCCCCCAGGTGCCATCTTAGTGAAGCAGGCTTCAGAAAGCAGAACAATTAGAGACTGAATATTTTTTACCCCCCCTAAAAGACTGGAAATTACCAATAAAACTGTTGAAATCAGTGAACCTCAAACCAAGATGCATGTGACCAAGAGATTCATGAAAACTTAACAGATCACTTTTTAAAAATCAGTTTCTAGATTCTCAAAATCTACGTCTTCTTTCTGAAAGTCAAGTGCCAAACCTTTAGCCTTTCCCTTGTTCAGATTTCTGACAGCCCCCTGCTCCTATGAAGAAAAGGCATATATCTCTAGCTCACTCAGAATGTTACTATGGTGTGAGTAAAGTGTATGAACTGAGGGTAGTCCGACCTAAAAGGGCCTAACAAAATGACGTCCACTATGAGGGTCTAACAAAATGACAACTTGAAATACTAGCCTCTTAACAGCTTCCTTGGATTAAGACACTAGTCCTATGATGTAGTTTCATGCCTTTCCCCAACTGACACGTATTTTGGTTAAGAGTATTTTAGTCTTGTTGGGATCTTTTGAGTTCAGATATATACTAGAATTATGTGAACACAACTGTTCTTTCATGTCACTGACTGTTCCATCCTCTATGACTGACAAAGACTGTATCCCTCCTGAGACTCTATGAGAGAAATGCAAAGGAAAATTCCATATGAAATATTGCAAGTGCCAGTATCTTATTTCATCTAGGCAAAATACTCATTGCACAAGCACATGACTTATTAACTATCTCTCTTATGATTAAGCTGTATACAAAGTAAACTATGAAATGCTGATCTATTGCAAAGTACATCCTCACAGCATTTTGACAATTCTCAATAATGAGGAAAAACTGGGTGATTATTCTCCTTTACCCTTGTGTAGATCTGTATCTCAGTTGCATATTTCACATGATTTTTATAAAGAGCAGGAAAAATATTCTACATTAATTTTCAAAACATTAATGTCACATAGTTAGGGGAAAAATAGATCTTAGATGTAAGTTAATATTTTGTATGCTCTGGTCTTTTCTTTAGACTCCCAGGGAGAATATTTCTTACTGAGTTTTTCCAAAAAAAATATATATATATTGAATACTAGAAATCCATATTTGGTTTTTATTATGTTACTCTGCACATTCTCTATGACATTGTAAAACATCTGTATTACTTAACAAGAACATGTTCTAAATTCTACTATAAATATATACTTAGCAATAATAATTAATATACATGTTTAGCCCTATTCTTCTAAATAGCCTAATACTTTCTCTCACCTCATCTCATAGGACAAAATGTTCCCCAAATGTACTCAAATGCACAATGTCCTAAACATTAGAACAGTGGTTTCATATAATTTAGATTAATTCCTCCCACAGAGGAATTCATGTGCTATTCCAAATCTTTTAAGTACTTATTCTTTTTCTCCCCAAACTACCACAACTCTAAAGACTGCTTATTTTTTCTATACTAAGGTTGACAACGAATCAAAATGGCACTCTACCTTTTATTTACATAAAAATGGAAGAGAAAAAAGGTTCTGAATGACAGTACTATTAAAAGTATCATTTAGACCTTACATAAAATATTAAAGATATTCAAGTTCTTTTGCTGAATGGAAAAACTCAGTAACATTTTTCCTCCTTGAAAACTAGAAAAGTAAAAAATGTCTGTTAATGGCCTAATAGAAAGCCACAATATAATCATCCTTTCTGCTAATATAGTAGTTAGTAAGATTCACACTTGAATACAATAAGGAAATTTTTTAAAAAAGAAATTTAGAAGAAATTCAGAAGAGGGCAACCCTTTAAAAAGAACACACAAACAATAAAAGAATAATGCACTCTATAATGAAAGGATAAAATACCCAAATCTTCTTAAAAATATAACAACAAAAGGCCTCTGAAGTATAAAACAGTGGATTTGAGAAGTGGCACAGAAGGAACTGCATTCACAAACAAGGTACAATGACAAAGAAAGACGTGAATGGAAGCCAGATATATTCAGGGGAGATATTATGGAGAGATTTCTTTTTTGCAACTGACTCACTAATGTTTCTTCAAAGATGATTTAAAAGTAAAGCAAACTACACATATGAGGGAAAACCAAAAGCTAATAAAAGTCAAAAAAAGAAATTTGTTTACAATTGTGCAATTTATTTTATTTGATGAGTAGAAATATGTTTATGTAATATATGAAGCATTTCATGATTTGAACACAATAAGATCTCTGCCTCTGTGGTCAAATCTAGGTTTATTAACATCATGAAGTCTTTTATTTCCTATTTTCAATGTGACACTGATAGATTTATTAAGAGAAATAATACCCAACACATAAAGAGCTTATCTTAATGTCTAATACAGATGAAGTCTTCTAAAGTTAGGAATGCTATAGACAGAAACATAAACTGTGGAGTCTTCCCTAAAAGGTGATTTTAAGTTTAGTAGATTACCTGAATATGTTCATATTTTAAGTGAGAGAAATATTAATACTTAGCATAATTCTTGGAAAGCATTTCTTCTAGCTGTACAACTGCATGCCATGTTTTCATGAATCAGAAGCTCTGTATGTGGAGGCTGAATAAATTATAAACTACTTAAAGTCAAGCATCATGATTTTCATTTTCCTTACACATTCCCCAGATCATTTTATACTGGTCTGTACTCAAGGAGCACATGATAAATTTTGACTCAATATATGGATCGATGCTCTCTACATATCTAAACACAGATAGTTATTTCCATTAATTCATCGCTCAGTTCTGCAGAAGATTTCTTTTCTACCTACCAGGATGCCAACTCCAGTCACGTCAAAGGCAGCATCTCAGTACAAAAGCCAGCACAAACACAGTAAGACATGCTGTGCATGGAAATCGTGCACTGCTAAGATGAAGACATTGTAATGAGAGCAAGGTAATGAGCAGAATAACAATTTGCCAACAAAAGACAAATTTTCCTCCCTTGAAAGCAGTGTCTGCAGATAATACCAACAAGAAAATCTCATACCTCAAACTGCTTGTCTGGGATATATTTTCTTATCAAGCAATGCATTTCTTATCATGATGAAAAGGAAATGGATCTATGGTTAATGCTGATAAGTTAACAGAAATAACGTAGCACAGTAAACGTTAATTTATCATTCTATTGCTAAGAAACAAAAGGAAATAAAAAAACAAAAGGAGGAAAGTATAAAAGCAAAACTATATACTCTACATATAAAATGCCTAAAACTGAGGATAATTGACAACCAGTTATAAAGTAAAATATTTAAAAAATTATCTGAAATTGAAAAAAAGGATGATATTACTAGATTAAGATTCTATTTCCTTCTTGAATTGAAATGCCTATAATTTAAGTAAAGCTTAGAAACAACTAATGACCACAAAAAAATAGTAAATGGGGCAATATTACATACAAGTGAGTATGTTATTGAAAACCTACATCATGGGTGGAAATTCTCATTATCCAAAAAAAATAAGTTTTTTTTTTCCTAAAAAACTTATTAATCTTCTATTAGCCAAGCCAATTACTATAGGAATTTTTGCTTATCCAGTTTTAAAAGGGAAGTAACTTGTCATTCTTTTGAAATGGAAATATGTTTTAAAAAATATTATCAATAGTGCTATAAAGTTATAGGCTACTTAATAAAAATTAAACAAAGGGACAAAATTAAAGTTCCAATATCTCTAAACTTGATTGCTCTATTATCAAATACCATAGGAGCAATAGGAATGCTTAACTGAAATGATCATAAATTAAGAAAATAGATCAGCCTTTACAGCCATGCCATCATGGAAATGAACACATCTCTCACCACCATTTTACTAATTTTATCACTATAATCAATATATAGTTCTCATTAACAGAGCAATTATGTGTATTATGTAATTTGTCAGTATCTGTTATTAAAATCATCACATATTTATCACATATATTCTTCATGATGGGCTTAAATAGCTTAAATTCTCACTCAAATGTTTTCATTCAAGTTTTGTAAAACATTACAGTTCTTCAATAGAATTTGCCTTATGTAAAAAAAAAAATGAATGTTTGTGGTTTATGCCAAATTAGCACAGTGAGATGTTACTGTAAGTGGGGAAAGACCACGTAGCACCTGGGGGATATGGTGTGATGTCTACCAAAGTAAGATGCAAGCTCTACAGACAGATGGCCTGAGTTCATGTACATATTCATTCTACCAAAATGTGTATGTTTTCCCAGGTACCATTCTTTAGGTCCTGCCATTTATCAGAGTTTTTTTGTTTGTTTTAATGTAATCATGTTATTTAAGTTCTCTAAGCCTCAGTTTCTTCAATTGTAAAACTGAAATACAAGTAGAATCCATATAACACATGTAATACATTTAGCATAAGTCCAGGCACATGGTAAGTTTACTTATTAGCCAGCAAGTCAAGAATAAATACTCTCTCTTCCATATTATATGGATTTCCCTATCCCTGAGGCTTTTACTTTTTAATGGGACTAGTATTTAACATGACTCCAGTTATTTATAAAATAACTCTTCCTTTATATGAGATCTTAAATACATTTCTTAGTTAATATTTTTACCTTTACTTATTTCAAAATATTAAGAGAATACAAATGTTTTAGGTTACATGGATCATTTTTGTAATCTTGAGTCCTGGCTATAGGTGTGCATGCCACCCAAATAGTGTTCATAGTACCCATTAGGTGGGTTTATTCCCCTATTCTCTTCCCTCCTCCCCCTAGTCCCTTTCCACTGAATTTTACTTTCCTCTGTGCACTTATGTGCTCATTGGTTTGTTATGGCTTAATAGTGAATACATGTGGTGTTTAGTTTTTCCATTCTTGTGATGCTTCACTTAGAAGAATGGTCTCCAGTTCCATCCAGATTGTGGCAAAAGTTACTAATTCATCTTTTTTATGGCTGAGTAGTACTCCATGGTATACATATAATAAAATATTTTGTTTTATATTAAGAGCATGTGACAACTATATTCACTTTTAATTCAATTCTTGCCTTTCCACACTATGTGTGAGGTATATTACAAAAAAGAAAACCTTACTAACACCATAAATAAAATCACCAATTAAAGTGCTTCACCCCCAAAGAATTCAGAAACAAATATATTTACGTGGTGGAAGGGTATGTGGAAAACCCTAGAATTGGTCATTTTAAACATTCTGTTTCACATGAACCTTCGACTTTAAAGTCACGTAATAAAATTCTTAGGAAAATCCTTGGATAGTTAATGACAAGATAAATAAAACTTGAGATTATTTTGGATGCCTTCTCATAATTTTTTCTATGTTTTCTATGTATATGTGTGTATACATTTTTATTATTAATTTACATATATTTATCATATATATTTTGTATATATTTTTAAATAAGTATAAATGAAGTACAAGAGAGAAAGATGTTTTTTTTAAAAAGGAGAGAGTGGTTTCAAAGGTGGGGCAAACTATCACAACAACCAAGATAGGAAAGTTTCCATAAGGAAGTGATTTCACATTTATTTTTTTTATGATTTCACATTTTAAAATAAAAGATTAGCTTGAATGGCATCAAAAACATTGGTTTAATTTTAAGAATGATTTTGCCTTATGAAATCAAAAATGATAATCACAACATGAATGTGGTGCTGACTGTATGGTACACATTCTCTGAGTTTGGCTTGCTTGTTCTAGCATGTATACTGTAAAGATCCAATTCTCCCACCACTTTCCTCTGTTTGAAAAACTCTGCAACCTAGTTGACTTTTACTTTCCCAAATATATATTTTTTTATACATCAAATCCTCCTCTTTTTATTTTTTCATTTACTTCTCATTATAAGGTTTCACAACATGATACCAATTAATGCAGGCAATAATAGTTTATTTTGCGGTACTCTAAAAAATCCAGAACATGGTAACATCAAATTTTATGTTATCATCAAAAATATTTTTGCTGTATCACTTTTTAAGATTGAGATGTGTTATACACATACCATAAAATTTACCTTTTTAAAAGTATACTAGGGCCGGGCGCAGTGGCTCACGCCTGTAATCCTAGCACTCTGGGAGGCCGAGGCGGGAGGATTGCTTGAGCTCAGGAGTTCAAGACCAGCCTGAGCAAGAGCGAGACCCCATCTCTACTATAAATAGAAAGAAATTAACCAAACAACTAAAAAGAGAAAAAAATTATCCGGGCATGGTGGCGTGTGCCCGTAGTCCCAGCTACCTGGGAGGCTGATGCATGAGGATCCCTTGAGCCCAGGAGTTCAAGGTTGCTGTGAGCTAGACTGACGCCACGGCACTCTAGCCCAGGCAACAGAGTGAGGCTCTGTCTCAAAAAAATAAAAAAATAAATAAAAAGTAAAGTATACTGGTATGAGTGGTTTTTGTAACAGTATATTCATAAGAATGTACAGTTATCACCACTATCTATTCCATAACATTTTCATTACCTCAAAAAGGAATCCCATTCTCGTTAGCAGTCTCACCCATTTTCCCTCTCCTCCAACCCCTTGTAACCACTAATCTATCTTCTGTCTCTATGTATTTTCTTAATCTGGACATTTCATATAAATTAAATCATATACTATGTTATCATCAAAATTTAATCATGATATTTAAAAACATAGAAAATCTGTAAACTCTTGAGAATAAAGCAGTCGAGCTCAATTAAAGAAATGTTAATATAGAATAATACTGAGAAATATGGAGAAAGTGTAAAAAAAAAGTATTGAAATGGAATGCTTATTAGCATCCTACTAAAGATTATTGAGTTCTTACCCCTTACTGAATCAAAAGCTATGAACAGAAAGTTGTATTTTTATAAACCTTTCCTAGAGATTATATTTATACAGGGTTGCTTTAGGTCATATTCTGATTCGTTTCCAATGGAGGTTATTCCTAGCAGTTGATTGGTTCAATGACCTATTTGCAAGTATCTAAGTCATTCAATTTTGCTGTTTTGAAAAATGAAGAATATGTATATTCTTAAATATAAAATTCAAGTAACAATCACACCCTATGCTAATATTGTCATAACTTTTAGCCTGTTTATGCAATAATTAACAATTGCTTAATTGTATTTCTTAGATATCTACAGATGTGCATAATTTAAAATTTTTGGAATAAAAATTAAATGCATATTTATTTAGATTTCTTTGTTCTTGCCTTCATTTGTTTTGCATAAGCAATTCTACACTCATGCAAATCAATACAAATAGAGAAATTATGCTCCTGTAATTTCATTTATACTTCTAAATAGACTCATAACTACCAGAATAAAATATTTACTTGATAGTCCAAATGTCATTAACACTTTATAAATAATTTATCATTTTATGTAAAATGTGGTAAATATTGAAATAACTATGATAAAGGATCAAAACAGTATCATGTCCATTGAATCATATGATACACCAGTAAGTATACTTTCTATTCTACATTTTCTTCACAAATAATTTGTCATTTCTACTTCCTTCAAACTTATCTTAGTAATTAAATGCTTTGACTTAAATTTTAATGTATATTTTCTTTTTAATCCATCACCTCATGTCCAACATCTCTGCTACAATATATGTCAAATTGAGTCACTGGAGGGTTATATATGACTAATAGCATCTATTGTTAAAATAGAAACACTAGCATGAAACTTGTTGAATGAATGTGGTAGAATCTCAGATGCTATTATCTTTTTAGGGCCACAAGCAAAAACAGGTTAAAATATAAGCCTCACAGTAGATTTTAAAGGGGAGAGCAAGAAAGAAAGCAAGGTAGTCAGGGGTTGCATCTAAGTGAGGAGTGAAGATGGGGAAGGAAAATCAAGAAATTTAGAACAACGAATCTAAAATTGAGCCTTCATCAACAATTTCTATCTCGGCACCTGGCCTTAATTATTCAAATATATATAAGGGCAAATATATACTCTCCATAAGTTTTCACAACCACTCCAGTACCTTTTGGGGGGAAAATATATACTGCCTCAGGCCAATTCTTTGTAAAATGTCTTGCTCTACCATTCGATAATATAGTGTACTAGTGTATGTTTTTCTACCTCCAAAACATTTTAAGTGTTCCGATTCTCCTCAGTTGGTTTCTATTTCCTCCTACAATTTTATGAATTCTTAATATCTCTACCTCTTGTTGATTCCTGGGCAATTTTTGTAACTGAGGTATGTAGGCAGATGCTACAATACTATCGGGAACTACAAAAAGATTTGGTCAGTGGTATTGCAACTCATTGAGGAAATCTTAAAGTTGAAGCCAAATTTGAGAATAGAAGATATTTTTTCACTCATATATATCTAGTTTCAGATTTACTTTGCTTTCTTCCTTTTTTTAATTTTTTCTGATTACCATTTCATTAGCTCTGGCCTCTTAAGCTCTTCATAGTTACAGGTTTCTTTTGTCCCAAGGGTCTGTTAAGTAGGTAATGTTTTGTAAAATACTTAAGACATTATTAACAGGTCCTTTAGGTTAATCCTTTTATAAGGTAAATATTTTCCATTAAAATTAAACACCAGCCCCCTGGTTAATAAGTTTTGTGATTTCATGTTTTCATATGCAGACTTTATTGCATCAATTACATTAACATTTATTATTTTTATTTTTTCTTCTCTCTGCCTGTCTCTTGCTCTCACCTAGCATTTTGTTTTTTCCAATAGCTTATATTTTTAAAATACTATTAAATAGCTGATTGGCCATTTTTGTTACTTCTAATCTTAATATATCCACAATAAATCTCTTCAACTTTTCCAAGGTTACAATTCCCATATGTACCTGTAGAATACACCAAATACTTCTGGCTTTTCATTGTCAAACATATTCATGTCTAAAAAAATAAAAATACCCACCTAAATTGTGGAGTAAGATTGTGCCAACACAATATTAGATTAACCACAAGAAAGCATATATTTGGGAGCTAGATTGCTGGGGTCTGTTAATAATCTTGTTCTTTTTATATCTAAATCCAATTATTATATGACTTAGATTTTGGTGGATTTTATCCTAAACCACACTAAGTCATACATGAGAACAATATTTGATTTGAAAAGGAAAAATGTGTACACTCAGATGATGAGGCCTGCATTTTAGTCATCAGGACAAAAGCAAATGTGAGCTCCAGCCATAAACATGGCTCTGGTGCTGGCTCCCATTTTTTTTTTTTCTTTGCCACTTGTTCTGACACATGCAAGTTTCCAGTTATCTCTCTTCTTCCCTAAGGAATTTAATCACTGGTTGCATAAAGCAGCTTATTCTTATTCTGACAGGCGCAAAGAATTAGTACTCTACCTAGTGATCTTTCCCACCCCCTCCCTCTAGCTGTTGCCTGCTTACGTTTTGCTATTAAACTACAGAAATAGAAAATGATTTAAGTTTAATTTTTCTCCTTTTGAAGTCATGATGCATAATCATAAGGATGAGTCAATACGTTTTAAAAATCCAAAGGATAATAACTCTGTTGTATTCATTTGCTAAAAACAGATGCCTCCTAGAAAGCATATTTCATTTTCAAAACTTTAAAAATATTACCCAGCATGGAATTGGAAAGATATATAATTTATAAGTCACAGCTGTTTAAAAATTATAATAAACTCAAAACTTACAAATTCAGAATAAACCGTTAATATTTATAAGATGCCATAGTGCCTTTTACCTAGATTAATATACACTGAAACTACATTTATTTCTGAAACTGACACATAATTTATTTTATAAAGGACTGAGAACAAAAAATAATAATTCCACAATAACAAGAACAATATGATTGCTTTGGATGTGTCATAAGTATATACATATCTATTAATATTGGGCATGGTAAAATATATTAACCATTTCATTTGCATAAAAATGAGATTAAAGTTAAAAAAGAAAGTTCGGCTTTACTTTTTATAAATTGTTAATTCATCAAAGAAATATTACTAAATATTATTTATTCTATAATTTTTTTTCACTTTTTGGAAAGAAGAGAACAAGAAAATTTTGATGTTTGTCATATGTCTCAAGGTACTTAAATTTCACTTAGAATAGGATGAATTACATCAATAAAAATTTCTCTATCGATAAAAATTTCTATATCAATAAGTAACATTCCACTTCTCTCTCAAATATTCATTTGGATTCTCTTCCTTTTGGAAAATCTATGTGGAGATAAGTTAGTTAAGTGAAGAAATCAAAAGTAAGAAGAACTGTAAATTAAGAGCTACATAGTACAAAGAATATAGAAATCAAAGAATAGCTCTAGATCCAATCCTCAGCTCTGTCACTTTCTATGTCACCTCAGGTAAGTCTAAGCCTGAGAATTAGACAAGTTTACTACCTATAAAATGGAACTTATCAGAGCTAACAAGGGTTTACTGTGAGGAATATATATAAAATAATCTTTATATAGTGATCATACGCTCAAGTTTATCCAAGATATTTCTGTTTTTA
Organism: Microcebus murinus; assembly: GCF_040939455.1. Taxonomy (NCBI): domain Eukaryota; kingdom Metazoa; phylum Chordata; class Mammalia; order Primates; family Cheirogaleidae; genus Microcebus; species Microcebus murinus. The sequence continues at coordinate 62,889,765 of NC_134114.1, forward strand.
CATCTCCTGTCTTCACATAGTATTAACAGTGCCTCCTTTCTGCCTCAAAATGTCCAGTTAAGATAATAAATTTAATATTCACTCTACTTATAAAAAATCTAGTAGGCAGTAAGTAAAATCTTACAATTCAGAAAATAACTTTTTAAATATTATAATGAATCAAACCAAGTGAAATATTCAGTTTATCTATATAGTATTATAGAAAAAAAACTTCACAGAGAATCTATTCTCCTATGTAGTCTAGGGACATCTTACTAATGAGTCATTATTAGAAATAATAAAAATAACTCAAAACATTAAGAAAGTTAAATGAAAACATAGTGATTATGCCTCATGAATGAAGTTGTAGAGTTCAAAGTTTAAAACCAAATTAAATCAATAGTATTATATCATAACTCTTAAAAATATTTGGCTCTCTAACATTTAGAGAGCTTTAAAATATAGGTTCAATAACAAAATGATAGGAGTATTTTAGTATAACTAGAAAAGTCATAAAAAGCTTTGTAGGCAGTCTTGAATTCTAAATTTTAACAATTCTCAGGACTGTGCACTCTTGTACAAAGGTAATAATACTGATGATAGCAACATTAATAAATATTAAGTTATTAAATACTTATAATATTCTAGCTGCTATAATTAATCTTTTATAAGTCTGAAATCATTTATTCCTCATAACCCATACGTTAAGTACTACTGCTAGCAAACCCATTTACAGAGGAAGAAACTGAAACAGAGATTAGATAACTTGCTCCAAATCATAAATTAGTAAGTGATGGATCCCAAGTTCTCAAATCTAGACAACAATGGCTCCACAGGCCCCATTCTTAATCACAATGCAATGCTTCTCTCTAGTTTGGTAGATAAGGGACTATAAGATTTGAGTTTTGAAAGTCTTTCTCTTTCAGTGTTCAATGTATATTTTGCAGTATGGAGAATGGATTAGAAAGTAACAAAATAGTCATTAAGAAGCTTTTGTAGTAATTCTAATAGTGTATAATATTATCACCAAATAGTATGATGGAGAGAGGCTGATAGATTACAAAATGTCAGGCATTTGAAGGCAGTAAAACCAGTAAGATAGTATGGTTTACTGATTATAGGCAGTGAAGGAGGGCAATATCAAGGTTGCTATCTGATTTTTTTCTGGAGATTTGGGTGAATGGTTGTGTGATGAGATATGAAATATATAAGTGGAAGAGATGAAGCTCAGTGTTGAACACATAGAGTTGCTCATTGGATATACAGGTGAAGTTGTCCATAAGGAAGCTGGGTATGTGGTTGGGCAGCATGGAAGGTACAGTCATAAGTATCATATGTAGATAATCAGTGTTGACACCACATGATGGGTAGGGTTACCCAAGAAGAGGTTTGAATAAGACCAGTGGGAAACTCATGAATTTCCCAATGTAACTTTATTCAATTGTTTAAATCACCACTATACCAAACATTTTCCCTCTTCCAGCTGTAAACAAAGATTAAAAGAATCTAGTTTGAATTTTTTTTTCAAGTGAAGATGGTAATGAATAGTAAAATGGTTCTGAAGAAGGAAGATAGAGGAAATAGGAATAGAAATTGGAAGCCTGGATAATCTACAGTCTAGAGAAACCAAACCCTACGGATTAAATATGAAATAGTGATTGAAACAGGCACATGATTGATTATTCCAATGTCCTCACATCTAAATCAATCAATAAACCACTCCCCACCCCCACCAACCAAGCAATACTGGGTGATATCATAGCATCTGACTTCTTCAAAGAGAAAAGGTTCTACAGCAAAGTAGATTCATATTTCCTACTTTTCTACCCAAAGTTAAAGATAATAGAGAACTTCCCATGGCATAAAATCTGCAAATAAAAAAGTGCCAAAAAGATAAAAAACAACCCCAAAATATCAATCTTATGATTTACTCCACTTTTCTCCAAATAACAAAGCTGTTTTTCACATACATTGTGAACTTTTCAGTAATTTACTGGGATGAAGATAAATCAGCCTTTATTTTTATATAATAAGAATGCTCTGCTGTCAGTCAGAAGTAGAGATGGCTGAACCTGCTTAAATAGTTTTTCATCTCCTTTTCTTACTGTTTGAGAAGATAGTACTCCCCTGTTCATATAAAATACTATTTGGTTTGCCATAATAAGAAAAAGTTTGGGAACAGACAAATACAATTCTGAAGTTGGAGTACTTTTAAAAATTTCCAATTTTAAAATTATGTTAATGCAGTCAAATTTTCTCTGTTTCTTTATTAAAAGAGAAATATTTTTTAATGCATCTTATTTGCAATATAAACATTTTAAGTAATATTTAATACACATTCCCCAAAGTTTAAATAGTTTAAGGTCTTTTTTCTTTAAATTTAAAAGTATATTTAATTAAAACATTGTCAGTAAATTTGAAATGTTCATATTTGAATCATCCCTAAATTAAGAGTTCTCGTTTTTCTCCATTTCTAAAATGTCTTTCTCCTCTACTTATCAAGACGCAGGATATCAAAACAGGAACTCAAAAAGGGCTTCATCTTTCTCTATACCTATCCGTTTTTGTTGATTTAGCTACTATCATTTACTTATGGTTGTAAGATAAAACAAATCACTGAATATCTGAATTTGAAAAGAAAATTTTCTTTTCCTTTTCTGATGCTTACTTTTTCTGTCATTATTATAGACCAAGCATCCTCAAACTACGGCCCACAGGCCACATCCGCCCGCCAGGGTGTTTCTGCCACCCGCTGCCTGTCCTGCTTAACAGCCGACTTGTCCCAGGCCCACAGTGCACATGTGTGGAATGTGCGCCGCACTCTCCAATGGCCTTCCAACGGCCTTCCAAAGGGACAGTGAACTGGACCCCTGTTTAAAAAGTTTGAGGACCCCTGTTATAGACTCACAGAGGAGATAACTTCAAGAAAGATTCAGAACATTCAATCATATAAGAATCTGTGCGTGTTCATATTGATATTGCTAACAAGGGACAAAAGGTATCCAGATGTTGGCCATAACAAAACAGAAGTTTGTTTTATCTGTCTAGGTAAGAAGAATTGTATTTAGCCACTAGTATTGTAAAGTAACTCAAACACTGTCTGCTTTTAAGTATTCTATCTCTTTGAGTGGTCCTATGTAAAATATTTAAGCAGATTCAACCTACTTGAATAAGCAAAGTGGGCAGAGGAGGCTGAATACCAGCATAATAATATGTCTGAATGTTCACACTTCCCACAAGTTCCTAAACTGTTTGTGTTTTTTAAAAATGTTCAAAATGGAACATTTTTAAGAACAAAAGACAGTATCTCCCTCAAGTTTAAATTCTCATTCTAAGTGAAATTTTTTTGTCAAATTTGTAAAATTAACCGTATTTTCTGAGAGTTACAGCACATTGCTTCTTATGCAGACAGCACACTATATACAATAAAATGCCACACAAACCTCCGGCCCTGATTTACCCTTTATAACTAATAAACACAAATTGATAATATCCCGAGCATTTAAAAAATATATTATGTTTCTTCCCTTTTCTCTAGTTATTGATTTAGGCTTCCGTGATGCTCCTCAATTTGACTCCCTAAGGTAGCCTGGTCCATGCTGGGCATCAATAACCAAGATCTGTCCTGCAGCTCATAAATTCAGAAAATCCTTAATAAGTTGTTATGTGGGTGTTGGACTGCCTGACATCTCTGATTCCAGTACAGTCCTTATTTATTTCTCTACACTAATACCTATGTTATCTTTTAAACTGAATGCAATTTCAAAATGAATAGGCCATTTTTATGCTTGAAATAGATTGATAACTCCATCACCTACAAGATAAAATACAAAATTGTTGGTCTAGTACTTTATTATTTGGCCCCCAAATTTCTTCCTGACTCTTCTTTGCAGTACTCTCTCCTAAGAACCCATCAGTGCATAATTGTGAAGTCCTTGAACATTTGCCTTATAGTTTCACAGATGTAACCTTGGCATGTGCGGTTTCCTCTGATAGGTTTGTTCTTTCCCATCCCTTTACCTATAGGATCCTAATTGTCCCTACAGCCTTAGCACTAATTTCTCTGAACCTTTAATTCTGGATCTGTGCTCATTCTCCCACTATTGGCTCCTAATCAAGCCACGCTGAGTCTCTCACTGAATCTTCAGCTCATATTTGTCAATCAGCAACTATGTGCCCACTCTCACCTAGGTTCTGAAGGTGGAGGGGTAAACACAGCAAGCCCCTTTTGTGAAACTTTTATTCTTGTGAAGAAGAACGAAAATAAATGAAAATGAAATGTAATCACTGGTAATAACAGTGCCATAAAGAGAAACAAAATAAAGTTAGAGAACACAGAGAGCTGAAGGACTACTTTAGCTATGATCATCTGCTAAGACCTGACTGAAGGTGTGGCATTTAACCAAAATTTAGGTAATGTGACCCTGTAGACACCTTCTCAGAACTTCTCATTATATTGGAATGAAAGTTAGAACTTGTTTATATACAAGTCATCCTCGAATTGGGTAGTTTGACAGTTAAACAACAACAAAACAATAACTTCAAAAGAAAGTAAGTGAAAAGTAATACATTCACATTAGAAGCATTTTAACCTACAACATATTAATCTACTTTCATTTGCCAATATCATAATATTGGGCCATGCATGGACTTTTAGTTTAGCATGCACCTGTTGATTAGAATTTTTCATTCTCTTTCCTACAAAAATCTTCCCACAATTAAAATTCGGTCTTTAAGTGGATTGAGAAATTAAAAATAAAATATTATTTTTTTAAGGAAGTTTCTAAGCATTTCCAGTGTGTTTATCTGTATAGATTTAGAGGTACAAGTGTCATTTTATTATGTGGATATATTGTGTAATGGTGAAGTCTGGCTGGGTTTTTCATGCATCCATCACCCAAATAATGTACATTGTACCCATTAAGGGGATTGAGTGATAAGAAATTGCTTGAAAATAAAATATTCTGAGGAAGGATACGTTTAATGATTTTTATGATTTTTTTCTCAACTTTTACATGATTTTTACCTATACTCTAAATTGATAATCATTCTAGTAACTAATATTTATCAAATTTTTCCAAAGCATTCTACACAGTTCTCACTTAAATGAAAAATTGTTTTCTTTTATATACATATTTTTTCCACACATATAATATTTACATTATATAATTATAAAAAGCAATTCACAGGGCAGGGTTGTGAAGTGTTAGTATTGTTCTATTTATTAAGCTAGCTGTGGGTTTCACTTATTTAATATTTAAGCTCTATCTCTCTGCTGTATTCATTATGTGTTTTTCTAAAAATTAAATAAGTTCAGTTGGCATAAACGTGATTGGAAAAAAATAGCCCATTCTCTTTGTAAACATTTAAGACCATTATTGGTAATAAAAGCAGAAAATATCCCCAAATTAACCTAACTTTCAGTGTACCATGAACATCCATCAATTATATATTATAGTAGGAATGGAGAGCATCAGTTAATGTGGTACAGTTCAATTAAGTAGAATTACTTTAAGGGAGCTTGTAGGCAGGTGTCTGTGTTTGTTTCTTCTATTCAGATGTGATCTTACATTTTGAACCTGGATTTTATTCAAACTTGTATAATTTTCAGGGCTTACAACAGTGTCAGCATTCTATACACTTAATAAATATTTGTTCAATGAATAAAAAGAATTGAATAACTATAACATATGCACATTCATGTACTTGTGCTTCACTGTATCACTTAAGAAATTAAGTAGTTGTCATTTCAATATTTTGTCATTTACATCTTGCTGCTGCACTTAATAACTAAGAATTACTTGGGAAATAGTAATTTCAGTCTCCAGGTTGTAGTCACATAATGAGTCATATGAAAATGAGTTTTAGGGTTCACATGATACTTGCTGTTTTCAGGCATAAAATGAAGTTGCATTTATAATGTCTCATTTAAAAAAAAAAAAAAAGCTTTGATGCTTTCTAAAGAATTCTGAAATTTCTGCCAGAATTATAGCAATTATTTAAAGACTTTCAAAAAGTTGTAATCACAGTTTATCTAGGAATTGATAAAGAAGTATTTTAAATCCTTCATTTTCTGAAATTAGAATAAGCCTTTAGAATCTTAAGAACTCTAATGTGTTTAGACAGATATTTTGTGATAAAATTAACTACCATGACTAACAGCACTGAATGCTTTTGACAGGATTTGGAACCAAATACGTTGTTGTATTACTATTTGTATTCAGGATTAAGGCTGTTCATGAGCAGATAAAAATGCTTATTGAATTGCATAGAACATAATACTCCTTTATAAACATAGAGCCATCCACAGTATCAGTTTATTAGCGTTAGAAGTTACAGAACTCTAGCTCCAGCTGTTCTTTGTGAAGTTCAGAGATGAAACAATTAAACAAGAATGCATTTACATTTCTAAGTGCTCAAGATAAGTGGTCTCTCTGGTCTTTTCTGTTGTGGAGAACTCCATAAATCTAATTCTTTAAGGCATATCTACTGAGGCAGTGTCTACATGACACTAAAGCAATCAGACAAAAAATGAAAAATTTAACTACCAAATGTCTTCCCAATATTTGGGGTCTTGGCATCATATAGATAAAACACTTGGAACACTGAAACTCTCCCTTTAGTGTATGTGTTCTGAATCACTTATATGCAACAACAAGAACATATTTCAGCAGCTTCCCCACTGAGCAATGTAATATTCACATCAAAGCATAATCCTGAGTATGAGCATCTGCCTAGAAACCTAAGGAATATCACTAAATAAATTAATACTTTCAGTTAGCCAAACCTAAATGAGGTAAATTTTATAAGATTTAAAACTATCTATGTGTATTTGTGTATATATATTAACATATGATATGTTTATCATATAAATACACATATATGATAGGTTTATCATATATACATATAGATAAAAAGGAGAGTCTAGAAGTATATATGCCAAATAATTTTTTAAATAATCCATTTATCTTATTTCTCCTTTGTTGACAAATTTATAATTCTCTTTCACTTTGCAGTGGTTTCTGAAGAGTTCTGGCCATAGAATTTATTGCTTAAATAAAATTTGACATAGAATCTCACTATGCAAAATATGTAAGAGCAGCTCTGCTCAGGTAAAAGCTTAAAAACCTGTTGAAATGGCCCCATAGATGGGTATCGTATAGCAAAGAATGAAAGCCAGTCATCTATGCAATAAATTCACAGCCCTGTCTGCCTTTCATGCCTTCTGTAAGTCTGTCCCATCTTACCTATATATTTCATTTGTTCATTTATTAATTAAAAAAATATTCACTGAGCAATACTTACATGTTAGACACTGTGTGAGGCACTGGAGGAACAAATGTAAGTAGGATTCTGACTCCACTCTCAAGGAATTTACCACCCAGAAGAGAAGATAGACATACAAAAATTAACTGTAATACAATGTCATTCATATAATGTCTGTAGACATGTCTTAAGTATCACAAAGGAAAGAATGACTAATCATATAGATTAGTAAAGAAAGACTTTACCAAAACACATGCTTGAATTGGATTTGGAAAGAAAGCATGGGGAAATAAAAGAATGCATAAAATTTTGATGAGAGAACAAAGGGAGTCACTTCATTTTTGCTAGAAAACACTGTGTGCAAAAACACAGACATGTCAGAGTGCGATCCCTTTGGATAACGAAATTCTGGGGTAGCTGAAATGTAGAATGGGAAGGGACCATAACTTACAGAGCAATTAAAATGGTACCTTTTCCCATAATCAATAGGAACCAATCTTTGAAACAGCCACACAGGTCCATATTAAGAAACAATAAAACCTACTTATTAAGAGCATGTCTTTGAGATCAGACAAACCTTAATTTGATTTCTGGTACTCTCGCTCACCATATGTTTTTAAGGCAAACATTAGGTTTCCATTTCTTCATGTGCTAACTGGGGTAATATCTATTTCACAAGGTTACTATAGAGATTAAATAAAGTCAGTGTACAGCAAGTTGTTATTACTCTCATTGCCATTGTTATCACTGTTTTTGGTCTTTTCTCATATCTATGTCTTTGTTCATATTGTGTTCCTAAAGCATGTGGAATAGATTCCTTCTACCATTTATTTAACTAAAATGGATGTATCCTTCAGATCTCAGGACAAGCTTTGTCTCCTATTCGTCTGATAACACTTCTCTTGTCTGTGAATATCAAGGATACTTAAAAGCAGTACCTCCCACTTAATTTGTAAATAATTACCATCATATATAAGATATGTAAAAATGCATATGTATGTATGTTTTGCATACCAAATCAGTTTGTAATTGCTATAAAGATTGTAACAATATTTTAAAAATTTTTTGCAAACCCTTATGCCATGATCAGACTTTATGGACTGTACACAAAATAACTGTCAATTCCTTCAACTATTTTTTTCTCAGAGCTAACTTAGAGCTCATCAAGACCTCATTATTTCACACACCTATATTTTTCCATTTATTATTGCCACATCATTTGGCTTTCCACCCAGCTTGGAAGGACATAGTAACTCCTTTCAACAATACTGTTATCTGCATCCTAGAATTATCTGTCCCTGTGACCATTTCCAGTACACCTGTCCTGCCAATTTTAACCCTATGATAAATTGCAGTATCGTTTATCCCCTACTGCTTCTACACAGGTGTTGCTATAGAAAATCATGAAAATTTGCTAATTGTTTTTACTACATATTCATGCACCCTAAACACAGGGAGGCTTTCAGTATCTTTTAATTTTTTTCCAGGTGAGTTTCAATCCAATTTCATTCACTACAGATCTGAGCACCTGACACCTGTTTTACTTTGCAGGCCCCTGTCCATTTCCCTTATTTTGAGTAGATAACTCTACTTTGCAAATGATTTTTTTAAAAATTAGTTCTTTGGGTAGTTGTTCTTTCCTTTTACCTCACAATTTTAAAATGTCCAAGATTCTTTTTCCATCCTCTAATTTTTTTTCATTTTAGAGAGAAGCATGTCCAGCTCCCAACTTGTATCCATATCCATTTCTCTTTACTTCCTCTAGATTCTTATTCTATCACCTTTCTCCTTTTATCATTTTTATTTTCTCCTGCTATATATTGGAGCATAGAAGTTTTTCAAGTGAGTAAAGAGAGAAATGTTTTATTTTTGACAGAGGAAACTGAAAAACACAGTCTACTACTAATAAACTGCTTATTAATAAACAACTTCTTATGTTAAGAAGCAATTTTGTTTCTCATAGAATTAATCTACTGAGTTATCAAATTAAGGTTCTAACATATGAGACAATATATCCACGTTGCCTTCATTTGCTCAACCTGCTCACTTCTCAAACTCTTGTCATTTGGCGTTCATTGCCACTACGTGAATAAAACTACTTTCTTGATAATTACAAATATCTCTATAATTTCCAAAGCAAATAATCTTGTCAATATTTCTTCTCATTCACTTCCCTGCATATGCTGTTGAAGACACTCCTTGCTTGACTTCTTTTTTGCCTCCTTCAATAATTGTTCTTCTCTTTACTTTCGAATATTAAATATTACAGATTCCTAGTAAAATACAGCTGCATAGGGCATATTTACTCTATTTTTCTTCCTGAAATGCATAACATTAACAAAAAATAGGAAAGGAAATTCCATCTTTAATGAACCTTAGAAAACTATAAATTAAGGACTATGGAATCTTACTCAAACTTAGAAAAGAGACATACAGGTAAGACATAACTCACCATATCTTAAGCACAGTACAGAATTTTCTAAGTAAAAGGATCTGGAGAAGACCAATAAATAGTAATTAATTTGTTGTTTTTTTTTTTTACAAAAGGATTGAAGATGTAAATCAGCCATGGAAGAAGCCATAAACATTTTCGTGGAAGCCCATTTTTATACTGGATACTTGTAGACAAAGGTGAGGGAAGAAGGAAATGTGCACATGACATTTTGTTAACTTGACCTAAACCATATATTGGTTGAAATTAGCTGGAAATAAAGTGAAATGTTAAAGAGAGAAAAAGCAGTAGCACATTTGTAAAAGGTGACCCCAATAAGCAGAACAAAGATAAATAAAAGACCAGTAAAATGCATACATTCCATTTAGACAATCAACTGATCCTGATTATCCAAAGTGGAGAATACAAAAAGAGAAACCTGCAAGTATATATGCCCGATTAAAGATGGAGAGCACCATATATTTCTGGAGAAAGTGCTCTGAAACAATTGGAGCAGCCAAATGACCTAAAATGTCACCACCACCTCTTACCAGGAGATGAGAAAGAGAAAATAAAAAGTAAAGAGATCCTATAAGAAACAAAAGAGATCAGAGGAGAGAGTACGTGACTTTTAAGGAAATATAAGGTGAATTCACAAAATACAGTTATATAAAATTAATACATTTACAGAAATAAAAGCCAGAAACAAGTTAAATATTAGAATAAGCACTGCTAAAAAGAGTCCAGTGTACAGAGGAGAAACCTGAGGAAATTATATAAAGTGGAATGGAGAAAAAAAAAAGAAAGAAAAAGAAAGGAAAACTAAATATAGAGATACAACATACGAATATTTAGTTTTTCTTAGAAATAAATATCTAAAAGCATTCTAGGAAATAATTTTTTAATATAGTATTAAAGACAAGGCAACTCAGGTAAGAACCTGGGTTGCAGAACATAATGTAAATACTATAAACCTTGACCTAAAAGCTACACAGTGTGAAAATATCAAGCATTTGGTTGTTGTGGAGAAAGTAGGTGAGAATAAATGGAAATATTCTCATCTTCCATATTGAAAGTACCATCTCAAATTAAAATAATATCAAAAAATAAAGTTTCATATATGAAGTTAATGTAACAACTAGTAAATAATTATAGAAATAGAAAAAACAACAAAATGAAGTAAGTATATTCAGAATGCACAAACTGTATAGCATATTATAGAGAAAAAAGTATTAAAAACAAAATAACACAAGGTAAAAATCATCAAATTAGATATATTCACTTTTTATAAAGAATGAAAGTATATCATACTAAAAAACACATGACTATATATATCATAACAAATAAAATGAAAATAAAAATGAAAAAATTAGAACCAATCCAGGTTTTCACCAATAGGATATTATTTAAATAATTTCCACTCCATCTATATCTTTATATTACATTTAAAAGGATGAGGTAAATATAAATGTTAAAATGAAAAGATGGCTCAGATAAATTTAATAATAAAAATTAAATATTACAGGAGTTTTAGTGTGATTTCAATTGAGTAAAAATTTTCAAAAGGGTGTAAGATGGTTATGTGGGTTTCTCTGTATATTTACAAAAATGTACACATAGAAAGAAAAAGTATGCACAAGTAACTGCTAATGCTCTCTTATAAATGGGTGGACAAAAGGGGATGTGTAGGGTCTCATACAGAAAATATATTCCTTGGGATAGACTAGATTATATATTGGTAACAGTCAAGTTTAAATGGTGGTTTATAATAGCACACATATATTTCTACTTAGTACTTTAACTCATGCGGTTTGTTTCTGATACTTTAGCAGAAACTTTGCCCATTTTAGTCATTCAGAAACCTAGACCAACCTAGCAGACAGCATTTCCCAGTATGGCAGAAAAGAGACCACTCTGAATGGTCTCACTTCCACTCACAACTCCTTAGCTAGAATCACCCCCATGGCACTATTTGCATTCAGTGAAGCAAGAGGTACAATCCTGCCATTGTCCCAGAAGGGAGCTGGAGTTGTTTGGCAACAGCACTGACTACTATAAAAAGGAACATCAAGACTTTGCATATTACTTGATTCCTTTACAATGAGCATATATTTTTGTACAAAAGAAATAAATATTATATATAAAAAATATTTGTTATAAGTTACAGAAAACATAAGCAATTTATTGGGCTCATATCATATGCTTAAAAATCTCAGAAGCAAAATACTTTTTAGATGTGGTTTGACCAGGGCTCTAACTCTGAGTCTCTGAATTTTTTTGAAATCTGATTTCCTTTAAGCTTCACTCTTAAGCTGGCTTCCCTCCTGGCAAAATAAATAAAAAGACTTCCTTAATTTGAGGCTTCACATTTCCCAAAAGCAAATATCTAATTTCCCTCTAACACTGAGAGTGTTGCTTCACTACAATTTAACAAACTTTGTCACATTACCAACCTTCAACCAATTGCTATGAAATGAGATTCAGGTAAGCCAGTGATTCTCAACCTTGCTGCACCCTGCACCTAGGAAACTTTTACAAATCCCAGTGTTGGGCCACAACTCACAGTAATTAAATAATATATCGGGATAAATCAACATTTTTAAAGATTTCTGGGTGATTGCAAATATACAGCCAAAGTTGATAACCAGTGAATTAGGTGAGATTCACTACCAAAGCTGGAGCTGGAATTATCCCGCCCAAACACATGACCTCTACATATTATAAATATGTCAGAGTGAATGGAAGAAAGATGGTTAACAAATAGCCACTGTGTATAAGAAATGTAAATATTCTTTAAAGTGCTTTTCTTAATTCTCTTCTGACATTTTTTTTATCTTTTTTCCCTATTACATTCATTTTTCTTTCTCCTTGGACATCAACTATAACTTTTATTGCTACCAAAGGTAGCGAGGGTTCTCCAAAGAGACAGAACCAATAGAGAACATGAGAGGGGGATTTATTAGGGGAAATGGGTTCACATGATTGCAGAGTGTAGAGAAGTCCAGTAGGCCCTCTACCAGTTTGTGAACCAGAGAAGCTGGTAGCCTGGCTTAGTCTGGAAGCTTCAAAACCAGAAAAGCCAAAGGTGAAGCCCCTTAGTCCAAGTTCAAACCCTAGAAAGCCCCCAGAAGGCTGCTGGTGCTAGACCCAGAGTCCAAAAGCCGAAGAATCTGGAGTCAGATGTCCAAGTACAGAAAGAGAAAAGGCTTCCCTCTCCAGAAGGGAGAAAGAGAGTAGAGAGAAAAATCTTCCTTCTTCACTTATTTGTCCCAGGCAGGCCCCCAGCAGATATAGTGCCTGCCCACCAAATTCTGCCATCCTCAAAGACCAACTTAAATGTCGTCCCTAGTTGACAAATTTACTAACTCTCCCAACCAAATCAAAACAATTCCTTGTTTACATTTTCATAATTGTCTGAAATATTTTTCTTATGGCATTTATAAGATTTTTATATATTCTTCATTTTATTTTATAGCTATGACTATTTGTAATACTTATGTTTATTTTAGTTTTTATTATTTGTTATCATTTTAGTGGCCACAAGACCTAGCACAGCACCTGTACACATAAATACTTAAAGTTGTATTTATTGTCTAAGAAGAGATATATATATGCCAATATTCCATGCTTTTATATTTTTATATTTTATAGCCTGTTAAATCTACCTAGTTGGTGAATTTTCTCCAGCCAGTATCAGATATAATCTCACCTCAGTTATAATAGCTTTTATCCAAAAGATAGGCAATCATAAATGCTGGTGATGATGTAGAGAAATGGGAACCTTCATGTACTGTTGGTGCAAATGTAAGTTAGCATAATCACTATGAAGAACAGTATGGAGGTTCCTCAAAACACTAAAAATAGAACTACCTTATGACCCAGCAATCCCACTACTAGGCATATATTCAGAAAAAAGGAATTCAGTATATCGGAAAAATATCTGCATTTCCATGTTTATTGGAGCACTATTCACAATAGCCAAGATTTGGGATCAACATAAGTGTCCATCAATGGATAAATGGATAAAAAAAATTGTGGTACATATATACAATGGAATATTATACAGCCGCCACCAAAAATAAAATGAAACACTCCCATGAGCAACAACATGGATGGAATTGAAGAACTTTATGTTAAATGAAATAAGCCAAACACAGTAAGACAAATCTTGCATGTTCTCACTAATGCACAGGAGCTAAATTTTTTTTTTAACTCCTGATAGGAGCTAAATATTAAAAACAGTTGATCTCATGGAGACAGAGTAGAATGATGGCTACCAGAGGCTGGGAAGGGTAGCAAGAAGCAGGGGATAAAATGGTGATGGTTAATGGGTACAAAAATATAGTTAGTTAGAATGAACAATATTTGATAGCCCCCCAAAATGGCTATAATCAATAAGTTAGGGTATGCTTTAAAATAACTAAAAGAGTGGAATTGAGATGTTCCTAACACAGAAAAATGATAAATGCCAGGGATGATGCATATCCCAATACTCGGATTTGATTGTTTTATACTGTATATTTATAAAAACATCACACATAACCTATGAAGATATGCAATTATTATATCCTCAAGATAATTAAAAGTAAAATATAATCAAAAATTAATAAAATTAAAAAAACAAGTTTTAACCTGCATTTTTCCACTTTTCATTTCTCTAATATAATTAAAATTGAATAAAATTAGAAATTTAGTTTCTCAGCTTTACTTACCACATTTCAAGTGCTCAGTAGCTCCATATGGCTAGTAGCTATTATACTGTACATTGTTGATATGGAACATGACTATTTTTGCAGAAAATTCTACTGGACATCACTGTTTTATAAGATATGTCTCTTGACTCCCTGGACAGAGGCAGGCAAATCTTATCCTTAAGGTCCAAAGGAGTTATTAAGAGAAAATAGTCCAGGCAGCCGCAGAACATCCCAAGTGTTGCCAATACAATAGGAAAGCAATTTATGAAGTTAATACATTTTAATATAGCAATTACCAGCTTCATTTTAGGCTTAGATTATACAGAAATAGCAGTAGATAAGAGATCAGAATATTAAGGAAAAAATAATCAAAATTATAAAAAAAAACAGAAAAAAATTAAGTCTAGTTCAATTTTGAATTAACCTTGAAATGTAATTCATTCAACATTCAATATATTAAGCTATTCTACTCTGCAGAAAAAAATACTAAACATTGATAATCATATTCTATAAACTTTACAATGTAAAGTTCCCAAAGTTATGAAAAAATTAAGCCATGCTTTGCATTGTTACTGGCACATGTGCAGATCACTAAAAATTCTCTAAACTGAAAATAGGGTGTCTCTTTTTCTAATATAATCTATGGCTTTAAAATAGATCCTTTGCATAGGTATTTTGTGCCCTTTGTTCAGTACTCACCACTCTCAAACAAAAACACCTGACTAAAACTAAGGTGATGCAGACAGTAATGCCCTTGTCTGTAACAAAAGAGCCTATTCCTGGAATGAGTTTTAATTCTACACAAAACACATTGCCATTGATTTACTGAAATTGAACTAAAACTAGTAAATGACCTAGTATTTCATTTTAAATATATTTAATAATATATTGCCCCTGTGATAAAAGCATTTATGTTTTTGTTATACAATGAACACTCCCCAAAGATAAATGAGAATAAGAGATAAGGACAAGAAAATGATGACAAGCAGAGCTAACTAAAGGCACAGAATATCCAATCTGAATCTTAGCAGTGTAAAGGGGAATGAGCTAGTGACATGTGCAGAGAACTCAACCTCTCAGGAAGAGAGAAATGAGTGGATTCCCTGGACTGGTACAAATAAGCAGAAAAGCATTCAGTATCAAACCAGTTAGCACCGTCACCCTCTGTAGGGCAAACAGCTGAGTTATGTGGCTCCTAAAAGAGAAAGATTGAGGGACTAGAGGTGGAGGAAATATGGAGATGTGGGTAAAATGGAACAAACTTTCAGTTATAAAAGATGAATAAGTTTATAAGTTCTGAGTTTCTAATGTACAGCATGGTGACTCCGGTTAATAATACTGTACTGCATACTTGAAATTTGCTAAAAAGGTACATCTGAAGCATTCTTATCAAAAGGCAACAGAAGTGTAACTATGAGCACTGTATACATATATAAAACTATCACATTGTGCACTTAAATATATACAATTTTATTTATGAATGATACTTCAATAAATTGGAATAAAAAAGAAAGAAGAAATGAGAGAGAAACAGGAAAGAGAAAGAAAATGAGAGAGAAATCACTCCCTGTTGGAAGGAATAGGATTACCAAACTACAGAGGCAAGGCCAGACCATCTCTGCACACTGGGCGTTAGTTAGTAGGGTGCAATGTGAGCCTGAAGAAATGCCACAAGGTGGATGAAAGTGGAGAAGAGAACAAAATACATTGCTTCTTTCCTCTTCTCAGGGATTGACTTTCCCTCCATAAACCGAGAAACAGGCTTATGAGATGTGATTACTGAAAATCAGCAACAAGGACGTCCAAAATACTTAACTTACTACCAAGGAAACATGGACTGTGTGTTTGAGTTTGTGTTTTCTGGGAAAATGTTTTGAACAACAAAAAAAATAAAGGAGTACCACATTTCTCTTCTAAGACAGACATTATTTGTTTAAATCTTACCCATGAAAGGAACCTTGAAATTCTCAGATATTTCTTCTCAAATTCTGTAAAGATCATGTTGCGATCTTTAAGAACAAGAACAATTTTCTTACATTTAAACTGCCCCAGAGATAGAGCCTTCTGTATCCACAGAATAGTTCTTTTAATGTTTCAGAATTCATGACATGTAAGTACACAGTAAAGAAATCCTTCCTCTCTATAAATAGTTCTCTCAGGGAGCTTAACCCCTTTTCCTTTTCTTCAGTGGAGACAAGCTGTTCATAGACAACTATCAAATCTGAGCCTCCACTACTTCATGCTTCAGATTTTTCTGTATATTTTAAAGTTTTGATTAACTGCTTATGCATTTTTCCATCACTTTAATGATTAAAAAAAACTCTGAAAAAATTACAATCATATAATTTGTTAGTTATCTATAACAAATTGACTCAAATTTGATTTCTTTATTTCAAATGTGACCAGGCAATTTGTTTCCATAATTACTAGATAAAAGAAAGTAAACATTTTCTTATTGGAAAGTCAATAAATATATTTTTCTTGAATACAGTTTAAAATACATCAAAGGACACAATTGCAAATAAGATGCTTAGCTACTCTTTTTATTAATTTTGCCATTTTGAGTTTGGCAAGCCAGTTTTTCAAAGCACTGGTGTGTGTAAAGAAGGGCTTATTTTTATGTTTTTTAATATAAGTTTCAACTGATGATTTATTTCATGCAAATAATTAAATACCAAATTACAATATGTGGTAAGTAGAAATTGCTAATAGAAAATGCCTATCAAACCTGGGGAATATTAGAGTGTGCATGTGGGTTCAGTTCAGTTAACAGAAAAATTGGATTCCTATCATTTACTCTTGATAGCAATTTCACCCTCTGTCCTTAGGTTCACCTGACATAACAGTACAAGGCAAGCTATATTTGCAAAATAACACCTGGGAACATGCCTTGCACAAAATTCATTATTTGCTTAACAGTTTTATGCATGTTATGTACATTATTTGAAAAGTCTTCAGGTGCAGAGTTGACATAGTACCAAGGGATTCTGCTTCTGCCACTTTTCAATAAAAAGTGGCACATCTATGTTTTGGTTACTAGAGCCTTGGTGAAAAAAAAAAAAAAAAAAAAAAGTGGCACATCTAAAAATCAGAACCTAGGAAAGTTTCTGTGGTACAGCATATCAAAGTAGCTAGATTAAAAATGGAATGACTTTTTCTCCTTCATAAATTTCTGCCTAATATCTATAGAAATTAAAGTATTAATTAGCAGCATAATTGCTTGATGACAGCTTAAGTTTTTTTCACATCAGTATCTATCATATTAAAAAGAAAAAAGTCTTTCCACAACCTGCTCTTAAGTCTATTATGAACTTTCATTAACTTCCTTTCTGGCCAGAAAGAAAGACTGTACATTTACTAATGGTAACATAGGACCTGAAAAGATTATTAATGCTATATAAATAGACATATATTGGGGAAAAAAAACATTTTAGGTACTGTTGTGCATTATAATGATACTTCCCATAAAAATGCCATTTGTATTTTCTGGTAAATTCTATCTTCATTATGTTTGCTTAGTTTCTATCCTAAATTGTAGAATCAGACTATCTTCCTAAACTATCTTCTAAAAATGCATATTATTTGATCATAAAGGGAATTGGATAGAAAGAAGTGAGAGATCAGAGCAATTTGATCACATTTATTGTAGAAGAAAATATCACTGTCTTCCCTATGGTGAATTAATGGTGTCACATTTGTAGACACATGCATTAAATGACATAATTACATAGGCTAATACTTACATAGGCACCGTTCTAAGAGGTTTATCAATACTATCCCTGTTTAATATCATAACACCCTTATAGTGTAAGTACTATGATCATTTACTTCCATTTCAAAAATAAAGAGACTAAAACAGATCTAGTGAATAGCAAAGCATAGATTTATCACACACAGGCTGGCTTCGGAGTTTGAACTTTGCTTTTATTACCCCAGTAGTTATGAGTGGCCGTGTATAAGGCTCATGCCAAACAGCAAATAGGGTTATGAAATATCAAAAGTCTAATCACAATAGTGGATGCTTTTTCTAACTAAACTCTCATTGCTTTTTCCCCTATAATCTATAAATGCTCCAGCTTTGGTTATGAGCCACCTCTATGAAAAATGAAGAATCCCTGTGGTTCTCTTTGAAGAATTGTCATGGGGCTCAAATTTTATAGTACAGCTACATTGTTATTGCAACACTGGCATTCACGAAAATCTCTCCAGCTAAAAGTCATAGCACTATTTGGCAGTTCAGCATACTTTTATATTTTCTTTTGGATTCACCAAATGTTTTAACCATAGTGCTCTGAAATTGCCAAGACATCAAAATAAGCAACTGGAAAGTTGGTATATTAGTTATCTATTGCTGCTAAAACAAAACAAAATAAAATTACATTTTAGAGGCTTAGAAGAACACTTATTATCTCACCATTTCCAGGGGTCATTTGCACAGATGTAGCTTAGTTGGGTTGTCTTTTCAGGGTCTTACTGGACTAAAGTCAAGGTGTGGGCCTGGGCTAAGTTCTCATCTAGTTGTCACCTGGAGTTTTCATCCAAGCTCATCCAGGTTGTTGGCAGAATTCAGTATCTTGTAGTTATAGAACTAAAGGCCCTGTTTCCTTCCCAGCTGTCTGCTGGAAGTCACTCTTAACCCTCAACCCTTAGGACTTAACCACAAAGCCCTCTTAAAACCTGACATCTTACTTCTTCAAATATACCAGGAGAATTTCTCTTAAAGTCCTAGTTCCTCTTTTAAGGGGCTACTTAATTAGGTCAGGTTCAAGAAGAAAAATCACCATTTTGATTAACTCAAAGTCACTGATTAGGAACCTGAATCACATCTGCAAAATACTTTTAACTTGCCATATTCTAGTGGTTAGAAACTAGCCACAGGTTTCACTTGCACTCAATGGAAGGGGAGTATATGAGATTCTATTACAATAGAGATCTGATGGAAATTACAAATTACATAAACTAGTCAATTTGATATAATTTTTCTGATCCTTTATATGTGAATCTTTCAATTCTCAAGAACTTTCCCTTTCTCCCTAAGACATTTCCTATAGAGAATATCAAATTTGAAGATGGTGTTAACTCATTCACTTTACTCATATGTATGGTCACCAGTTTGCATCCACCCAAAAACTTAACCAAAAATCACTTGTTGAAGCATAGAAAATGCATTTTAACTGTGTGTGTGTGTGTGTGTGTGTGTGTGTATGCAAGAGAGCGAGAGAGAGAGAAAGGAGAGAGAGGGGGGCTTTATCATTTTGTCACTTCATTTTCATATTCATGTATTTTAAAGGTACCAAAAGTTATATGAACATGGACCATTTCCTGAAGAACTATTCATGACATTTTGATGAACACGTCTTGTAGAAGATAACTAAAAATATTCATTATAAAACCAGTTTAGCATTTGACTATTAATATATATTTTCAGTTACACTGCATAGCTCTTTCCCACAATATATAGCTCTTTTTTTTCAGTAACGGTACTCCTGTTAGAAATCTCTTTATCAGTAACCCAATTAACAAAGAAAAATGTGTAAATTAAACACATGATTATAAATAAAATACTAGAAGCAAATACATTTTAATGCTAGAAAATTTCCTCATTTTATTTTTGTAAAATTTTATTCTCAGTATGAGGAATCTGAAGCATAAAGGAAGCAGAGTCTCTTGCCTGAAACCACACATCTAATATGGGGAAAGAAGCAGAAATTGAGCCCAAGCAGTCTGGCTTCACAGACTATTGGTACAAATGCTATGCCATGCCAGTTTTCCAAATGTAATAGTCAAGAAGTACTTGAAAAAGTTTCACTTTCTTTGAAACTTTTTGTGAAAATAAAACCTTAGGCCTTCTCCCCCACCGGCTGACTGAATGGACTCCCTCTTGGCCAAGGGGATACCTAAAACTGAGTTACTGGCCGTAAGATGAGCCAGTAACATGCCTTGTCATTCCTTCCACACCCCTTGTTGTAGATATCCTTTGTATCTAATTAACAGGCCTAAAGCTATTCAAGACAAACCTACCTATAGGTCCTCAATTTACATAACAAATCACTGAGTCTGGATATATGTCTGGTGGCTTCTCTGATTAACAGACTTCCTTATCTTAAAACAATCCAAGCCTTTAAACTCACCTATAACCTGTAAATCAACCCCTAACTTTGAGATGTTCCCCCTTTTTGGCCAAACCAATATATACCTTCCATGTATAGATTTATGATTTTACATGTAACTCTTGTCTCCCTGAAATGTATAAAATCAAACTGTAACCCAGCCACAGCAAGTCCACTTGCTCAAGGCTTCTTCATCATGGCTCTGAGCCATAGTCCTCAAATGTGGCTCAGAATAAACCTCTTTCAATTATTTCATACAGTTTGGCTTCTTTTCTATTGACAATTTTAAAAGAAAAAATAAAAACTAGTTTTGAAATTCTTATATTAATAAAGCATAGTATAGCATCTTATCCTTGGTGGGTGCTCGATAGCTAAGAATTTCTATGTCTTCCTAGAATGTTTCAGAGCAGTTGTTCTGAGCCATACTAAGAAGTATTACATTAAAATTACTGCACCATCCAATATGTTTGGAAAGCTCTAGTCAAAATTAAAAATTGTCCTTTTATGTAGGACTTCTTAGAACCTGAAATGTGACAATGTACTAAGAACAGGGTATGATTTGCTCTATTTTTCAAATTTATTAAATTATAGAATCTTCCTTTTTCAAGCCTTCCTCCTTGGAGAACTAATATTTGGCAAAACACATTTTCAAAATGTTGTTTTAAAACTGTGTACACTCTAAAGTCATTATTTATATGTTCTTGGAAGGTATTGGGCCTTGGGGAACATTATGTCATTTCAATCTGCAGTTTTGTGCCCGATTCTTTGTCCTACGAGGGAAGAAAATTTATTATAAAGCTACAGATTTACATAATAAATAGAAAATGTCTGCTGCTCATGTCTAATATTTGGTGTGCTACAGCCAGGGATTTTAGTTCCAAGCCATTGAAATAGATTCAGGTTGATTTCAGAAGAAAAGGAATGTGTTTAAAAGATATGGGTAACTCAAAGAAAGTAGAACTGGCAAACCTGGCTCAGAGGTGAATCTTAAAATCAAGCCATAGAACTGCTGCCACACAACCAATTCCAATATGCTGGCTCTGCTATAACCAGCATTACTGCTGCCTGACAGTAGGTGCTACAAATGGTACCACTTCTGCTCTCTTCTCTGAGACACAATCATGTTTTAACTTACTCTGCTATTACGAAAAAGTTTCTAATTTCCTCTTATTAGCTTTACTAGCTTCTGATTCCACCTCTGGGGTGGTCTGTTTTATTGGTGGATCCAAAGACATCTCTGCGACCTATCCAAAGAGAGGCTGGGAAAGCAAGTCACTTGACAATTTCAGATTTCAGCCTTCCATCCGGACTACAAGGTGATGAATTCCTCAAACTCTGGGAAGGGTTTCAGGTTCTAAATAGAAGACTGGAAATGTTCACCATGTGGTAGCACTAAATCTTTGGTATAAATTGAGTTCTGTGTCCTTTACAGTTGATGAGGCCTTTGTCCTTGAGCCATCAAGAAGTTATTTTTGAAAAATTTCTTAATGCCTGGCATATAGTAAGTGCAATAAAAGGGTTTGTAAACTAAAATAGCATAAAATAAAGTAGTATTCCTATTGATGCAGGTGCTCAAAGAACAGAGAGAGAGCCCTGAATGAATCAGCACTGGAGAAGCACAATTGTTTACAGACTATCTATTTGTTACATCTGTGTTTCTCACCTGGTAGAAGCATATATGAATGAATTTGAATAAGCAAAAGAGACAAGCCTCAATGCCAGGCTTCATTTCTCTGATGGCTATGGTTGCCCTCACCTCTATCCCTCCACCTACTATTTGATAAAGTTTATAGAATTCTGCAAAGATCTTGTCTATTTAATTCCAGACACATGCAGCATTTGTACATTTATCGGGAAAGTCTAAATCCTATAACAAGAGCATGAAGCTCCTAACATGGTATCTGTAGTCTCAACATATTATTGTAAACTACAACTATAATCAAGTGATAAGCCTCTGAAAATTTATCTTCTAGCTTATCTGTGCTTTGAGAAAACAGTACATTTTCTACCCTCATCTCCTACCCCAAAGTAGAGATCATGATTAATTGAAGCTTACGTCCAAACATCTCAAAGTGGGGAGTGCATCCAGTGGAGTAATTCTTGGCCTCATGAATTAGAAATTCCACATCCTAGATTTATTTCCTAATAGTCTGGACACAATAATTTTTATCTTCATTAGCTTTTGATATCAGAGTAGCAATTATAAAGCACATATCATAGAAATCCATTATCAAAATCTTTTATAATGAGAGATTTTTGACAGGGAATACAAATTTTGAAAAGCATTTTGCTCAAAGAATGAGTGACTACAGAGAACTGGTGACTGTTGATCTCTGCTGAGAGAAAACAAAGAAGTTAATCACTCCAAGAATATAGCCATGAACCCAGCCATCCAACTTCAATCTCTTCATGTACTTTCTAGCAGATTACCATTCTTGATAACTTTCAAACAGATGCTACCCCCCATGGATGATATGGTTGGTGGATTTACTGGGTATAGCATTTGGACTTATTTTCCATCATCTTGAGCAAGACAAAAAAAAATAGATCCATGAGAGTGTCATTAATTTTCTCTTTTAAAATATCTCAAGTGCCAGGCATAGCTCTCAGGAAAATAGGGTAGCACTCCATGGGCAATTACGTGTTGATCCATTCACAAAACACCGAAGTATCCAATATGGTACTCCATTATTTTGTGCCATACTTCTCAAAAGGAAAATTTCCTATAAAATAACACAAAGTCCCATAAACCTATCTTTTTAGACTCCTTGGGCCCTCATCATAGAAGAATTGTGTTTTGGCAGCATTATATGAACACAAACACACTCTCTCTCTCTCATGTGTGTCTACTTTTGATGGCTACCTTCTCTGTTGCCAGATTACAGCATCACCCACTATTAATTACTTTGACTCAGAGACTCCCTCTTCAGGGAGCTTCTTCCTTGCACACTCAGAAAATGGCCCTCAACATCACACGCACTTTTGCCAAATGTTACAACTGTGTTAGAGACTATACTTCCTAAAGTCTATAGGTAGATTATTACCTAATGCCTGAAACTACAGGAAAATGTCCTCTCATTAAAATCCAGCTTTTGCCCTGAGTTAGGAATAAAAATATAGAGATGGGACAGACTGTCCTTTCTATTTAAACTATCTTCCTCCATTCTCCATGACAGTAATACACTCGGAAGTATAATAATGCAAGAAATACTCAACTAAAGACAAAGGGAAATTTTTAAAGCCATTAAAGAATTGTTGCTCAACTAGGTTTGTCCACTGCCCAGGAGGAAGCCAGTCACTGAGACAGCAGAATTTACAGCAGAGAAAGTTTATTCAGCATAGCACTAAGTGAGGAGATGGAAGAAATTTCTCAAATTGCCTTTCTGAGAATTTGAGAGACAGGATTTTTGAAGACAGTTTGATGTAGTCAACTGAGTTTGCTATTTGGATGGGTTCAGGGCAGAACCATAGCGTTTTAGAAATTGTCTTCTTTGCTGACCAGGTTCTTGGGTGAGGGCCACAAGGCCAATTGAGTCAGTTCCTTGGTATGGGCCAGTGGTCTAGGTGGGTCAGCTATTCCACTGGAATTTGGGACCTGGAAGAAACTACCCTTAGGTTTCAAAAAGGTGATGTTATCTATTGAAAAGGCTAAGTATCTTTATGACTACCAGGTATGTGACTCCAGAGTGGTAATTATAGAAAAGCAAACAGAGGAGAGTAGCTAATTATTATTTTTAGCTAGCTCTGTGCCTTATTTTTAACTAGACCCTTCCCACAGTTCTTGCTTTGTACCTCTTTTTATTAATTTGTAAGGGTGGTTTCAGATAATTGGGGAAAATATAAAGCTGCTCTTAAGAGAAAACTTTTCTCAATCAAAAGGTCTATGCTCCCTCCCTGCGCACACAGAGATTGTCTCTCCACTGGGTGTGCTGGCTTGGCATTGCTGGGAGATGCCAGAGGGCTGGCAGTGGCCTCAACTATGCAAGATTGTCTTTTGTTCCCTCTTCAGTGCCTCTGTCTTTGATACAATGTTAAAACTGGGTAGCATGAATATTTGGTTCTTCTGAAGGTGTTTGCTTGCATGGATTGTTGTTGAGTTTGGTGTTTGTGCAGAGGGACAATTCCTAGAGGTTTCTATTGGTCATCTTGCTCTGTTATGGGGAAAAATATTTTTAACAATCACCTACTCTGAATTGCCCTTTGCTCTTCCATGAAATAACTTATACTCTTATGTAAAGTCCAGTTTAAATTATTTCCTCCTCCTTCCATAGACTGCCAGAATAAGAAGGAAATTATATAGGCCACTTAATTGGTCTTCACTTTGAAATTAACCAGAATTAGAGGATGTTATTTTTCTGCCCCTACTTTTTTGGAAATATAGGTGTAGTCAGTTTTTTGTTTTTTAATGAAGTTGAAAGTTGCTCATGCAATGCAAAAGACCATTGTAAAGACAATAAATTCAATGGAGAAGAAAGCAATGGTAATTTTTTGCAACAATGAAGAAAAATGACTGTGTCTATCTGTAATGATTTAATGAGTTTATCAAAATCTTCTATTAACTGGTTCTCAGAGAGAATTATTGAACATGTATTATCTCTATTTGTGTTCTAAATCATTAAAAAATCTCAAAAGATTATTTCTCAAATAGTTTCTTTATTTTACTGATAATTGACTAAGTAATTAGCTAAAATAAATAATTTCAAATCCACTTTCTCATGTCTTGTTTACATAAATTATTCCATTCCTTTTCTATTGTAAAGTTGCAAACTAAAGAATATGGTTAAAGCATGGGACAAATTTTCAAGTTTTTCTAAATTTAATAAAAGCAGAAAAATTCTAAAAACTCTAAAAAATTCTAAATCAATAAACTCATATTTATAAAATCCAAAGGAGAAGTATATTTTGCTTAAATAAAAAATAAAAATAATAAAGTAGTCACAAAAAGAAATTTGTTAATCAAATTAACAAAATTTATAATGTCATTTTATAAACATAGGACTGTATGCTATGTCAAAATGTGCTATAGAGCTAAATCACATTGAAATTTTTATGTAGTTATAAATACAGGCTCTAGAGACATGGTATGAGTTCAAATCCCAGGTCTGCCATTAGCTACTTGCCAGGCCTTGGCAAGTCAACTCTCCATGCCTGAGTTTTCTCTTCTATAAAATAGACTGTTGTGATAGTCATATGTTTATATATCATAAGGATTAGAACAGTACCTGGCAGATAGGAAGTACTCTATGTGTCTTGCTCTTATAGTTGTTACTGTTGTTTGCATTTGCAATACTATGATATAAGGGAACAAAAAATGATGCTAAATAAACTTTCACAGAGAAATATTCATGATTCATCTTTCTTTAAATTCTCAAAAAATACATTCTGTGAAAAAAACCATCAACAATGACAGATTTTTGGTCAGACTAGCTTTTGGAAATAACATTATTCATATTTAATTACAAGAATATAGTATCTCAAACATTTAGATAATAAGCTGTTCCGATCACACTAGAAGATATAACATCATGAATAGTAATAGTGGAAAACTTGCTTCATTCAGAGAGGAATGAAGATGGATGGGTTCAAATTCATCACAGAAGAATGCTGCTACATAATGCTTGGATTTAACATAACGGCAAAATTCAACGTATATACAAATGGAAGTTCTAGAGTATAATATACTCACACTGCATAGCACAGTTCCTCAAAAGGAGATGAAAAATACTTTAACATTTGGACAAAATGCTTAAATGCTGCACTGTTAATTACCAAGAAATAACAGCCATGTGCAGTGGCTCACATCTGTAATCCCAGCACTTTGGGAGGCCAATCGAAGAGTATTGCTTAAGCCTAAGAGTTCAAGACCAGCCTGGGTAACATCGCATGACCCTGTCTCTACAAAAAATAAAAAATTAGTTGAACATGAAGATGTCTGCCTGTAGTCCCAGGTACTCAGGTGGTTGAGGCAGGAGGATCGCCTGAGCCCAGGAATTTGAGGTTACAGTAAGCTCTGATGGGGCCACTGCACTTCAGTCTGAGCAACAGACGGAGACCGTCTCTAAAATAATCAAGAAAGATTCACCGTTATAACCAAAATGAGGAGTGTTCTTGTGCTGTTGAGTCAGCAAGATTATATTTTTCTGATCAATTACCCAAACACTTTATCCTTTTCAACTTCTCATTCCCTCTCACTTATACAATACTGTCTTCTTGAATGTCAGCCTCAAAGTCTGTCTTCCCAAGAAGACTTGAGTAATCGCTACCCCTCTCAGCAAAGAAAATCATACTACTCCTTATTTGAATTCATACTGCACCTTTTTTCTCTACTACCAATTTGTCCCTTACCCTGGGCAGCCTTTACTAATAGCTAACTTCTCATGCCTATTTGTAGTGTCACTAGATAAAATATGTTTCCTAAATTCAGAAATATACTTGAATAGGTCTTATTTTAATTTATTTAGCATATTATAACCAACCAATATGTATTACTTGATGAAAGAAAGGAAAAGAGCAATGAGAAGATTATCCCCTTACTTTTTTTGTGTTAAAAAATGCCTATAGTTGTCAATTTTAACTTAAATCACAATGTCACTGGAAATGACTTAATGTGTGCTAGGCAATCAATGGTAATGATGTGCTTGAAATGAAGATAGGTATCTTATAAACTACAGGGTGAGAGCAAATATAAAATGAGAAAAAATGAGCCAGTTATAATACTTATTTTTAATAAACAGACTTATTTTATTTTAAAATTATCGCAAAGAAATTCTAGTTGACTTTTCTTCAAATATTTCTATTGACTTATTTAACTGATGGAGAGATGGCAGCCTGCAAAATTATGCCTGCCTTGTAAGTAGTGTTCTGCCTTTCTGTCATTCAACCATTAAATGTCCCATACCCAGGTGACAGCCTCAGCAAAACACATCTAGCATTATATCAAAGCCTGTCATTCTCCTTGCCAAGGGCCTGACCATAAAAGGTGTCTGAATTTGAGCAAGCTACTGAAATTCAATCAAAATAGAAAGTATGTATTGCGAGACTGAGGATAGTAGGGATCAGAGTGACAAAGAGGGTGGAGTTTTAAGATCACTACACAGATTAGGGACAAGTTTCTCATAGATATCATGAAAGTAGTTCCCTTTTTAATTAAAAATAAATTTTTATAGTCTTATGATTGCATGTAAAATATAATATGTATCAATAAAGCATCATTCATTATTCAAAAAATTTAGGCTCACTTGGAACAGTGTGATGATAATGTATAAAAAAATAAAGAACAATTTGGAAAGTCCAAGACTGGACACCAAATGGAATTTCAATATGATAAAGGCACTGTTCTAATAAATGCAGTTTATTAAGTAAATATATTTAGAAAAATTTGGAGGAGTCAAAGAAAAATAAAAATTCCATCTATAAATCAAACATGACAAAACTGAAAATAGAATAAAAATTAAACACACAAAAAATAAAAATATGAAAGATTAGAAGAAAATGTGACAAAATTCCTTTATAAATTTAGAATGGGAACTAATTTCCAAAACCCTTAAAAGAAAATATGGATAATTTTGCATTTTAAAAAAACCTTCATGGCACAAAAAGAAAAAAGAGTAAAGTCCGTAGGTGAGTAACAACAAAAAAATTTGAGTAATGTCAGTTATAAAAGATGAGTGCAAATATATTAATATTAATACGTTATTTGGAAATAAAAACTGGTTTCAGAGGAATTTGTCAAGTCATCCAGTTTAAAATGTCTAATAAGTAGCTGAAAATACAGGACAAACTTCACAACAGAAGTGTTCCAGATACAGTTGAGTTTCATCTACATACGGATACAGTTTCATCTACATACGGATAATTCTGGAGGTAAGGGAATTATCAGACAGAGAAGAAGAGAGGTCATAGAAAGGAAAGAACTCATCCTGTGAAAAACAGTATTCTCCAACAAGAGTAGAAAGATAAAATAGTTTTATGAAAAAGACAATATTCAAAGGGATAGAAAGGAAGTAAATCAGTACATTCCAGTGCTACAGGCTCTAAAAAGTTAGTTTCTACAAGGAAGTAGAGGAAGAAGACTAGTATGTCAAAATCCATGGCTCAGGTATATTTCCATCATGGCATAAAAATTGTGTGCGTGCAGATTATATACCTGTGTATACATATATGTATATAATATACATGTCACTAAAGGAAAATATTAATCAATGAAGCTTGTTATTTACTGGCTACTCTAATAAACCATTTAATTCTATAATGTAATGTATTGAAGATGTATTGGAGAAATTTCTGTGGCCTTAATTTTTTCACCCTAAATTTTGCTGTGGAAAGTTAAGATTCAGTTGCTGTTGACTTTGACATCTCATTTGAGATATAATAAGGCTGGATCTCTTTGAGAACATTAAGAAAAATACCAAATTTATCACTAATGCATATAATGGGAAAACTGTCTTGCCAACTTTCTTGTACACTCATTTTCAGACCTTACAAGGTCATTATACTTTATTAGCAGTACTTTAAAGACAAAAGATGAAGCAGTCTATTTGTAGCACAAAGAGTCTACTATATTCGATGTGTTATTATTATTCCATTAGTTTAATGTGGGTTACAGGTTTCAAGCAGTAAAACAGGTGATTTTTTTCCCCATTGCCTTTTAAGTAGGTCATGTTAGAATCCCATCTCACTATTGTCTCTGCACTCAACAGTGGATAAGAACAACAATTTAGACAAGAATAATTTTAATTAAAAATAAATATCTCCAGCAATATTATTTACAGGATGTCAAAGATCTCACGTTTTAATTTTTTCTAATCTTTCCTTTGTACTGATTTCATAAAAGAAAACAATTCACATTTTAAAGTAGGTTTTTTATTCAGCCTTTTCAAAATGGAAAGGAAAACATAAGGATGTCTATGTCATGCATATCTAATCTGCTATTGTTTAGATTTTTAAAACCACTTTTAGTTTGAAATGAAACATCTTGATAGAAATATTTCAAGGTAGCTTTTTTAAAAAGTTCTGATTTTTTTAAATTTCCTACAGCAGAAAAGGACTCACTTTTTAATACATTTTATAGGCACTGAATAATCCTTTAGAGAGAGATGAGTAAATGACTTAGAGAATAGAGAATACATGCACAGACCTAATTTGCAAATTAGTACTTTAAAAAATATAAATGTGGGCAATTTAGAAAAATATATACATATCTTTTATTATTTTCTTTTCTTTTTCTTGCCATTCCTTTGTTTTACTCCTTTGCCTTCTCTAAATTTCTTATCAACATTCATTGTTCCTATGAATCATACCATCATTCTTCTGACTCATAAAGCTAGAAACTCAGATTAGCTAACACTACACGCTCCTCCTTCAGCTCGCATCCAATTAGTTACCATGCTCCAATGACTTGTTATTTGAAATATCCCTAGGATTGCATCCATCTTCTCTTTTTTGAGTCACCACTGAATTCACCACCTTAATCTCACTCTGGTGATGCACCTACTTCTTTTCTTCTTGCACAGGTGCCAAATTCATCTTCTAAAAATGTAATTTTCATCATATCTCTTTCTAGTTCAGAAATTAGGCTTTTCATGTGTGAACAAATAATAGCTTCTGTCATCCATATAATGCACCACATTTTTCAAAGTATTGCAATATATATATCATTTCACTTTATCTTTACTAGGGAAAATACACATTGTTGACCTTCTTTTACAAATGAGAAAGGCTTAGCTATAAAGAGACTAAGTAACTTGACCAAGGATAGAAAGAAAAGTAGCCACAAGTCTATAATTGGAACAGTTTCCTTGACTCTTACACTTAGTACTCCTGCCATCTTACCACACTAAACTCACCATGTAGGCTACTCATTCACCTAGCCCCATTTTATCTATTTAGCATCTCTAATTATTCTCAGTTATCCTATAAATAGTTGTTGGGGATCAAAAACAAGAGGAGTAGAGGAGGAAATAGATAATAAAGCAAAAAAATTTTTAAATGTTTCATTTGTAATCCCTTTTGTCATTGTGAATCTTTAAATTCAAAGCAACAATTGCAGCCAGCCTTACAAATAAATCCAGGTACCTGAAACTGTGACATCTCTGCAAAGTTGATTCTCAATACAGGGGCAGTTACCCGGAGAAACTTGGCCCAGAGGTTTGAACCACAGAGTCTTAGCACATCGTAGCAGTTACTATGGCTTGAATGTCACCTTCAAAACTCATGTTAAAATTTAATTGCCATTTAAACAATATTAATAGGTTGGACTTTTAAGAGATGATTAAGCTATGAGGTCTCTACCTGTATGAATGTATTAATGCCATTACCATAGGAGTCAGTTATTGTGGAAATGGATTCTTAATAAAAAGGATGAGTTTGTCTCTAGTTTCTCTATGCCTTACAAGCTCACTTACCTTTCCACCATGTTATGACACAGCATGAAGACCCTTGCCAAATGCTGGCACTATGCTCCTTGGACTACCTCACCTCCAGACCCAGGAGCCAAATGAATCTCTTTTTATATAAGTTACCCAGTCTGTGGTGTTAAGTTATAGCAGCAGAAAATGGACCAAGACAGTAATGTATCACCATGAGTGGGTAAACTGAAAAGATGAATTTCCAAGGTTATGCTGTGCTTTTATGAATTGAAGTCAGAGCTGGATATTTACCAAACATTAGCTGAAGAGTCAGAGATGTATCGATATAAGGAAAGAGGCCTAGCCAAATATGTGCCAGCATCTGACATGGTAGTTTCATCACACATACACACACACACACACACGTGCATGCACACATGTACACACACACACACACACACACAAACACACACACAGTGGGCTGAAATAACATATTTGCATGGCCCTTTCTCTGATCTTCTCAGATAACTATTTCAGTGAGTTAGAAACAAGAGGTTAAGCTCAAAATAGAAAATGAAAGGAGGATATCTAGGGGAGGATCTAGACTCTTTCTGATGGGCATTCCAGATCTTCATTAAAACTTTCTCTGACTAATAAAGAAAACATTATATCAAGACCCATGGACAGCTACAGTAAAGAGTTTGAGCCAACTATAAAGTCGAAGGGCACATTCCCCAATACTGCCCTCACTTCTGACATCAACTGAATGCTCATAGGGCCCCAGCCCTACCATCAGTTTTAATAATTCTGTAGAAGAACTCATAGAACTCACTGAAAGTGATTTATAGTTATGGTTTATTCCATGAAAAGGATAGAATTTGGCATAAGATAAAGGAAGTAACACATAGGGCAAAGTCTGGAAGAATTACCACATGCAGTGCTTCTATTGTCCTTGCTCCAAGTTAGGACACATTACTCTCCCAGAACTGATGCATGACAGTACATATGGAGCATTGCCAATCAGGAGATTCACTCAGCTTTGGTGTTCAGAGTTTCCTTACATAGGTATGATTGATTATTAACATGGTTGATATCTCAGTCTCCAAGTTAACTGATACCACAGACCAAGGGCTCAAACCCTACTTTTTACACTGTTAGTCTTTCTACTGTGGTTAGTCCCTGCCTTAACACTTTATGCCCAAACCATGCCCAAACCTAACTTACAGTATTAGGCTAAGCATCATGACCCAAGACCTCATACAAACAAGGACACTCTCATCAGGCATGACATTTCAAAGGTCCAGAAATTACCTCCCAGAAACTGAGGGCAAAGGCTAGACCTTTTTTGGCCAAATTCTTTACTATATACTATACTAGATAGTATAGTAGAATCCGAAAGAATATAACAAAAAGATGTAGAAGGAAAAATGTAAGGAAATATAATTTTTTCAGAAAAAAAAGATAAATGTCAGACACATCTATGTTTCCAAAAGCAAGAGATGAAATAGGAAAACATTTAGCTAAAACTGAAGCTAGCTGAGAGACAAAGCAGAAACATAAAGCTAAAATAGATTTAAAAGGACAGCTTTAAAATGAAAAGGACACTATGGAATATTTTTCATTTTCAATTCATCATTCATCAGAGAGTATCAGAGAAAGATATTCTTCATAAATAAATGCTCAAAAATACCACCATGAAAAGTCGTCAAGAAAATTAAGAGTTTGAGGTAACAGAAGATGTGGTATAGAGGTAGTGATCACTAATCCAATAATTAAAACTGAATAATGATTCTAAATAAAGTTGTAAATTATAATGTAAATTTTATCAGTGTTAGAATATACAAATTTAAGGTAATTTCCAAAAAGGGAGTGACCTAAAAATTAACTCATATTATTAAAACAGATAGTAGAGAAAAGAAATAACATGTAATTGTAATTAATTTAAAAGGATAATAGTTAAAATGACTGAATGTCCACCATATGCCATGATTGCCATGCATTTTTTCCTTTAATAACCTTAACAAATCTACAGGTGTTCCCAAAGTCACCATACATAGGGAATATGGGAAATTGTTCAATTTCCCATTGAACAATGATTTTGGGGATGCCATATATAATGAGCCACATTATTATCTCCATCTGTATTAGTTTCCTGGGGATGCTATAAATAAAATTGCCACAAACTGGAAACAAAATGTATTAACTCACAGTTCTGGATGATGGAAGCCCAAAATCATGTTACTGGCATGACTACATTCCCCCTGAGGGCTTTAAGGGAGAATCCCCTTCAGTGTCTCTTCCAGTTAGTGGTGGTGTCAGCATTCCATGGCTTCTTTGTCTTGTGGCCACCTCAATCTAATCTCTGCTCTGTCTTCCTATCACTTTCTGTGTGCCTGTCTTCTTCTTTTTGTCTTTTATAAGGACACTTGTCATTGGATTTAAAGTCCAGTCATGTAATTCAAAATGATTTTGTCCAAGGTCCTCAACTCACTTAAATTTGCAATTACCTTCTTTCCAAATAATGTAATTTTCACAGGTTCTGTCAATTAAGGTAGAACCTTTTTTTTTGGGGGGGGGGTGCTACCATTCAGTTCAACTTTGTCCCAAATCCCATAGTTTTGCAAACTCTGACCTTGAGTATAAGAGCAATATTTTTCTCCCAGATTTATCCTAATAGCACCTCCCACTTTATTAACATCCTAAGCACATTCTGCATCACTCTTACCTCTACCCTGGATCCTGCATTGATTTTTACCTTTTAGTCGGTCAGTCAAAAATTCTAAATACTGAAATCTATTACCACTGAACAATGAGCTCTTGGATTCCCTTTAATTTATAGAAATTCCCCTTTTGTTCAACATGTTAAAAAATTTTCTGCATAAAAGACTATAATCAATAATAACTGTACTTTAAAATAACCGAAAGAGTGGAATTGGAATGTTTCTGCAAATATTTTGCTTGCTAAATACCCTTTCAAATGACAATGTGGATTAACTGAATGAATATAAATCTTGTTATATTTGTTTGAATTATGGTTTGATTAACTGTTTAACTGCCATTAATATCACTTATGATTTTAGATAATTCACCTGTAAATTATAAGTCAATATTAAGCATTTTAACGTCTGTGTGAATCTGTTTGGAACAACAAAAATTTTAAGGCAAAGGCCAAATGTAACTATTAATAGTTTCCCTTTGCAGAATTATATTTTCCTCCTATTATTTTCATGGGAATTGGCTCTTCTGAAAGGTGTGCTTAGTCAAGGAGTAAATAACTCCCTCCAGAAACCACATAAATCTTATCTACACCACTTACATCCTTCAGTGCTCTGGGAACCAATATATTTAAGTTCTGACCCTCAGGTCTTTATGTACTTTGTACTATCTCTGGAATTTTCCCTTCCCACTTCATTTTCTCAATTTCATGTTGAAGACCTCTGATCTCTGGTTGGAATCACTGTAATGACATCTTGCACAGAACCTTTTCAAAAGAGATTTTGAAAGCACTAGAAAAAGCTAGTAGACAAAAAGTAATTTTAATTGATAAAAATGTTTTCAAAATATAAGTTTATAAAAAATTAAAAGAAAGTACAGCTCTTTTAAAATACAAGCACAAACAAGGGAATTTAGGTTCTGTTTCCTAAACAGATAAAAATCATACACACAAGAAGTTCAATATATTTTAACATAATGATTTCAAGAAATGAACTGCAGACCCACCATGAGGTTGGATGTACATTGCTTAAATACAACAAAAAGCTATAAACTAGAAGGTAATGCATATTAGGCATGTAAACATTCACCCCTATTGGAAAATAAATCTATACATGTAGTACAATCATGGTTTTTTAATATTTTTTTACAAATTTAAAAAATAAATATAAAATAAATAAAATGTAACAAATCAATTAGTTTCTTCTGCAGGAAGCTAGCTAGAAAATAATAAAGGACAAAGCAAAATAGTTAATTTCAGCCAAGATGGAAACAACAAAGACATACTTCAGATAAATCAGAAAAGCAGATTGGCATAGTAGTGATGGCCAAAATATCACTGACATTAAATGGACAAAAGATTAAAATTAAATTCTTCACTGGCTTTTAATACAGGACCATACTTATACCTGACCATACTTATACATTAAATAATACTGGCAGCTGGCACAGCATCTCATGATTATAATCCTAGCACCGTGGGAGGTCAAGACTGAAGGGTTACATGAGGCCAAGAGTTCAAGGCCAATCTGGTCAATAGAGAGAGACCTAATCTCTAAAAAAATTGAAAAACTTAGCCAGTGTAGTGGCATGTGCCCATGGTCCCAGCTGCTTGAGTGGCTGAAGTAGGATTGCCTGAGACCAGGAGTTGGAGGCTGTAGTGAGCTATGATTATGAAACTGCACTCCAGCCTAGGTGACAGAGCAAGACCATCTAAAACAAACAAACAAAAAAATGAATGGTAAGAAGCACATTAAGTAAAATGACCTTAGCCTCAGTTTTCATATACAAATTGTACTTTTAATAATATTTATATGTTTTTTGCAAGTCCTGTGGTAACCTCAAATGAAAAAACCTACAACATATATACAAAAAATAAAAGGGAGGTAGGGAGGGAGGACCACAAAACAACCAGAAATCAAATAACATAGTAATAAGTCATTACCTATCAATAACAACATTGAATGTGAATGTACTAAACTCTCCAATTAAAAGACAGAGTGGCTGAATGGATAATAAAACAAGAGCCAACTTTATGTTGTCTGCAAAAAAACCCTTTCACCTATAAAGATAGATATAGATGGAAAATAAAGGGATGGAAAAAGATATTCCATGCAAATAGAATCCAAAATAGAGCAGGAGTAGCTATATGTCTATCAGATAAAATAGATTTCAAGATAAAAACTGAAAACATGTCAGGAGTTAGCTAAGCTCCCAGCAAAAAAATCAGGTCCCCTAGGCAGGGGTCACCACAAATGATGAGAAAATAATAGAAAATATTAGAAATATTAAAAGAATACACAGAGACAAAGGTATAGTTTTATAGATTTATATTAAAAAAGAGGGGGTACTCAGGGGACCCCACAGCCTTCAGTGAACTGTGAGGCCCAGAGTAAAGTTCACATAGGTATTCACAGGTACAGAGATCAGTTGCGAGGAGTAACAGATTTACATAGTAACAGGTAGTTCATTTTAGGTTAGAAGTCTTCCAAAAGACTTCTATAGATCCCTTAATTAACTCTATCTACATGAACAAAGGGTTACAAAAGCTTTCAAAGACAAAATTCTAAGTTCTAAGATAAAACTATCACATAACAAAAGGGTTAAATAGAGATATAGTGGCTCCATATTTCTTTATCTAGTTATTGTGGATGGAGATGGGTAGTCAGGAGTCAAGCACAAACTGTCCCTTGGGCTAATTGCTTTTAGTCACAGGTGTCTGTCTCTGGCA
Organism: Microcebus murinus; assembly: GCF_040939455.1. Lineage (NCBI taxonomy): Eukaryota > Metazoa > Chordata > Mammalia > Primates > Cheirogaleidae > Microcebus > Microcebus murinus. Next base: position 62,926,034 of record NC_134114.1, read on the forward strand.
GGCACTCTTTGATCAACTCTCATCCCATGGCTCCATGCAAACCTGCTTTGTCATTCAAAGCAGGCAAAAACCACAGGTTTGAGACTGCAGTACCACCTTGAAAAGCAGCTGCTAATGACCTTTGAGATGCCCTCCTGAGGCAGGCAGCTTTTGATATGCAAACTAACAAGGTCACATATTCCTTCAGGGCAAAGCCCTGCAAAACTCTTGAGATCATTTCTGTCTCTAATATAGCAATATTAATCTTATGGAGCAACAAAAAGAGACAAAGAATGTCATTATATAATGATAAAGGGATCAATTGAGCAAGACAATATAACAATTCTCAATATATATGCACTCAACACTGGAGCACCCAGATATATAAAGCAAATTTTATCAGAGCTAAAGAGACATAGAAATCTCAATAATCACTAGACACCTCAACACTCCACTTTTCAGCATTGGACAGATAATCCAGGCAGAAAATCAACAATGAAACATTGGATTTAATCTGCACTGTATACCAAATGCCCAAATAGATATTTGCAGAATGTTTCATCCAATAGCTGCAGAATACATTTTTTCTCCTCAGTTTATAGATCATTCTGAAGGAAAGAACATATGTTAGGCCACAAAATAAGTCTCAAAAATTTCAAAAAAAATTGAAATCATACCAAGTATTTTCACTGACCACAATGGAATAAAACTAAAATTCAGTAACAACAAGAACATTAAGAAACATACAACCACATGGAAATTAAGCAATATGCCTCCAAATGGCCAATGAGTCAATGAAGAGTTTAAAAGGGAGACAAAAAAATTATCAAAACAAATAAAAATGAAAACACAACATTTCAAAATCTATGGGATACAGAAAAAGCAGTAATAAGAGCACAGTTTATGGCAACTAGTACCTACATGAAAAAAATAGAAAAATTTTAAATATATAACCTAACATTGCAACTCAAGAACTTAAAAAAAAAAAAAAGCAAACCAACCCCAAAATTAGTAGAAGAAAAGAAACAATAAAGATCACAAAGGAAATAAATGAAATTGAAACAAAAGTATACAAAAAAATGAATGGAATAAAAATGTTTTTTTAAAAGATAAACAAATAGACCTTTAGGCAAACTACCTAACAAAAAAAGAGAGATGACCCAAATAAATTAAATCAGATGGAAAAGGAGACATTGTACCTGATACTGCAGAAATCAAAAGGATCATTAGAGACTACTATGAGCAACTATATGATAATAAATTGTAAAACCTAAAAGAAATGGATAAATTCCTAGTCATATACAACCTACTAAGATTGAACCAGGAAGAAATCTGAAACCTGAATAAACCAATAAAATGTAATGAAATAAGCAGTAATAAAAAGTCTTCCATCAAAGAAAAGCCTAGGACCAGATGCCTTCACTGTTGAATTTTACCAAGCATTCAAAGAAGAACTAATACCAATCCTCCTTTATTCCAAAAAATCAAGCAGGAGGGGATACACTCCCAAACTCATTCTACAATGTTGTCTGTGTCACTCTGATACCCAAAACCAGACAAAGACAATAAAATAGAAAACTATAGACCAATATCTCTGATAAACAGAGATGCAAAAATCCTCAACAAAATAGTAAGCTGAATTTCACGATATATTAAAAATACTATTCATCATGATCAAGTGAGATTCATCCCAGAGATGCAAGGATGGTTCAACATATGTAAATCAATGTGATACACTGTATTAACAGAATGAAAGACAAAAACCATATGATCATTTCCATTAATAACGAAAAAGCATTTAATAAAATTCAATATCCCTTCATGATAAAAACTCTCAAAAATTGGTATAGCATTCAACTTGATAAAAGTTGTATATGACAGAACCAAAGCTAATATCATACTGAATGAGGAAAAACTGGAAGCTTTTCCTTTAAGATCTGGAAGAGGACAAGGATGTCCACTTTCACCACTCTTATTCAACATTAGTACTGGAAGTTCTAGCTAGAGCAGACAAGTGAAAGAAATAAAGAGCATTCAAACTGGAAAAGAAGAAGTCAAATTATCTTTGTTTTCAGACAATATGATCTTATATCTTGAGAAACCTACAGATTCCATCCAAAGACTATTAGAACTGATAAACAAATTCAGTAAATTTGCCAGATACAAAAATCAACATATAAAAATTATCTTGCTCATGGATTGGTAGAATTAACATTGTTAAAAATTAGTAGCATTTCTATATGCTTTTGCAATCTGAAAAAGAAACTGAGAAAGTAATCCCATTTATAATAGATATAAATAAAACAAAGTACCCAGAAATAAACTTAACTAAAGTAGTAAAAGATCTCCATAATGAAAGCAATACAACACTGATGAAAGAAATAGGACACCAAAAAAATGGAAAGATAGTCCATGTTCATGGATTGGAAGAATATTGTTAAAATGTTCATATTACCCAAAGTAATCTATAGATAAAATGTAATCTACATCAAAATACCAATGACATTTTTCACAAAAAACAATCCTAAAGAATATATGGAAGCACAAAAGATCCTCAATAGCCAAAGTCATCCTGAACAAAAAGAACAAAACTGGAAAAATCATATTAGCTGAATTCAAATCATACTACACAGCTAAAGTATCCAAGAAGGTATGATATTGGCATAAAAACATAAACCAATGGAAGAGAATAAAGAACCCAGAAATAAATCCACACATCTATAGTGCACTTATCTTTAACAAAGATGTCAAGAACATTGGGGAAAGAACAGTCTCTTCAATAAATGGTGCTGGGAAAACTGGATATTCATATGTAAACAATTGAAATTAGACACTTATCACTCACCATGCACAAAAATCAAAGCAAAATGGATTAAAAACTAAAATATAAGATCTGCAACTATGAAAATGTCAATAGAAAATATTGGGAAAATGCTTCATGACTTTTTATTTTAGCATTTTATGGGGGTACAAGTGTTAAGGTTACATATATTGCCCGTTCCCCCATCCCCCCTTGAGTAAGAGCTTCAAGCATGTCCATCTCCCAAACGTTGCAGGACTTCTTGAGTAACACTCCAAAGCACAGGCAACCAAAGCAAAATTGGATGAATGGGATTTCATCAAGCTAAAAAGCTTTCTGTGCGGTAAAGGAAACAATCGACAAAGTGAAGAGACAATCCACAGAGTGGGAGAAAATATTTGCAAACTACTTGCCTGACAAGGGATTAACAAGGGATAATAATATACAAGAAGCTCCAATAACTTGAAAAGCAAAGCAAAGCAAATAATCTTATTTTTAAAATGGGCAAAGGATCTGAATAGACGTTTCTCAAAATAAGACATACATATGCCAATGGGTATATGAAAAAAAATGCTTAACATCACTAGTCATTAGAGAAGTGCAAAGCAAAGCTACAATCATCTCACCTCAGTTAAAAATGGTTTTTATTAGAAAGACCGGCAATCACGAATGCTGCTAAGAAGGTACAGAAAGGGGAACCCTCAATGTTGGTGGGAATGTAAATTAGTACAATCATTATGGAAAACAGCATGGAGGTTCCTTAGAAGTCTAAAAATAGAACTACCATATGACCCAGCAATCCCACTGCTGGGTATACATCCTAAGAAAGGCAATTCAGTATATCAAAAAGATATCTGCACTCCATGTTTATTGCTGCACTATTCACAACAGCCAAGATTAGGAATCAATATAAGCATCCATCAACGAATGAATGGATAAACAAATTGTGGTACATATGCACAATGGAATATTGTATAGCCACAAAAAAGAAATTCTGCCACTTGCAACAACATAGATAGAACTGGAGAACACTATTTTAAGTGAAACAAGCCAAGCACAGATAGAAAAATCTCACTTGTTCTCACTCATATGTGGGAGTTATAGATTAAAATCAATTGATCTCATGGAGATAGAATGATGGTTACCAGAAGATAGGAAGGGTAGCTGGGAGGGGGAGAAAGTTGGGATGGTTAATGGGTACAAAAATATAGTTAGATAGAATGAAAAATATTTTGTAGTATAACAAATATACTATAATCAGTGAGGTGTGATAACTCATGCCTGTAATCCTAGCACTCTGAGAGGCTCAGGTGAGAGGATTGCTTGAACTCAGGAGTTCAAGACTAGCCTGAGCAAGAGCAAGACCCTGTTCCTCCACTAAAAATAGAAAAATGAGCTGGATGTCTTGGCACATGCTGCCTATAGTCCAAACTACTCAGGAGGCTGAGGCAAGAGGATCACTTGAGCCCAGGAGTTTGAGGTTGCAGTAAGCAAGATGATGCCACTGCACTCCACCCAGGGTGACAGAGCAAGACTCTGTCTCAAAAAATATATGTATTATTATCAACAATAAATTAGAGTGTACCTTAAAATAACTGAAAGAATGTAATCGGAATATTCCCAACACAAAGAAATGTTAAATACCTGAAGTGATGTGTACCCCAATTACCCTGATTTGATTAATTTACATTGTATGCCTGTATCAAACATCACATATATGCTATAATGCTACACAACTATTATGTATTCATGATTAAAAATTTTAAAAAGAATATTCCTATTAACTAGATCTCAGAATAGTCACTAATACTTTATTGTTCCCATTATAAAAAGATAATATTTAAAATTATTTTAAGATATTAATGAATTTTGCTTACAAAGTTCTGAGCATAGAGCCTAGAATATCATAGTATCTCAAATTTTTTAAATAATTTTTAGGAAATCCTAGCTACTTGAAAGCATCAGGTAAGTATACACATGGCTTTCCTACGAGTCAAAAAGTTGACAGGTCCAATTTAAATGAAAAACCTAAAAGTTTATAAGACTTCAGATGAAAAAGGAAGTGAAGACTCAAACATAGTCAAACATGGGGAATTTTATTTTATTATAACAGAACATCTTTGGTCATTACCAAGTGGTATAACTCTAGATCAGAGAAAGATATGGAGCTTTTTCTTCAAAGTTTATGTACTTTTTAAAAGTGGATCTAAGTATCAGAATTGTTTCCAGCAGGGCGAACTATATCAGCATCTTCCAAAACCTGTACTGGGTTAGATGTGGCATTCTTTGACAGATATACTCTCTATTTGAATAGTAGTTACCTTGATGATAATAGATAACTTATAATTAAATATTTCTCTTATATTTATCTTGCCTTCCTGAAAACTACTTTTCTTATTGCTATTCTGGAGAAAAGGCCCTACTGAGTGGTCAACCAGTGTACTACATTGACAGCCTAAGGACCTTGTCTCAAATCAGGACAAATTCTGAGGCATAAGTTTCACTTCAAAGTTCCCCCATGGATCAGACTGAAGGTGGACTTTTATGTGAAATTACACCCTTCTTTGGGCTTCCTCTGACCCTTTAAGAATTTCTCCTAGAATATTTTCCTAATAAATAATTTGCATTAAATCCTTGTGTCAGTGTCTTCTTTTGGAGAATCTGATTTCTAAAGGGAGAGATTATAAAAATTTGGATTGATTTCTAGTAACTCTGTATATTTCCTCATTTATTTTTATAATGCTCACCTTCCTTGTCCTGATCTGTTTTCCTCTGGTGAATATTAGTTTAAAAAATGAATAATAAGAACTAGATAGACAGAAAGTGGAGATGTTGGAAAAGATTATACCATACTTTGCGCTCAACTTGACCTGAGAATGGGGCAAGGGAGGGTATGAAATTTCAGAAAGGCAGTGTAGGGAGTTAACTAGAAAAAAGAAAAGCCATCCAGCTAAATTTGCCCAGCCTGCAAAGGAAAAGTAGCTTATTTGGGCTCATCCCAGGGTTGCAAAGAATGTTGCCAACAGTTTCATTGGTTGTATTAAAAAATACACAATCCTGTTGAAAAATAAATCAAGGAGAGGAGATCTGCAATGTGCCAAAAGTCAGGCATCTAGTGATTTGGCAATTTCTTGTAAAGATAATTATGTAGAGCTAGAAAGGACCTCAGGGATATGTACATTTGTTTAACTGAAATGCCCCCAAATGCCTCAATTGAATGGAATCATCCTTTCCAATCTCCACCATATCACTTCATCATATTTGAAATCCCTTATTTTCTCTTTAGTTCAGATTTCATGATATTTATGTAATTTGATTTCACTAACATTTTTTGGAGGCCCTTGAGTGTTGGAGGGATGGCTGCAAAGGACAGGATATGATAAATAACATGATTTTTATTGAACCCTGAATCTCCTTACTTTTCTAAAAAATTATCTGATAAGATTATGTAAATATAATTTTTATTTGTTAGAGACTGACAAAAAGTAGCTTGAGACAGATTAAAAATTACACAGGAAAGAACAAAGTCAACTCTGGCATTCCTGGGAGAAATCCATATTCTAAATGTTATCTATAGTAAATACACTCATGTGTAAATGGGTAGTACATCAGAGGTCAGAATCTTTCAATGCCCTACTATTTCTTCTAACTTGTCACCTTTGTTCTATAAATGTTTGGCAATCAATAATATGCCAGTGGTCAGTTGCACATGACACAGTGTAGTGTGTATGATGTATTCTTTTTGCTAAGGAATTTACAATCAGATTCTCAAATTCATTTTAATTGATTGCAGTGTTTAATTGGTAGTCTTCATGCCACACACATATAAAATTGTATTTGCTAAGAAACATACACCTTCAAAATATATTTAAGTTTTAGTTACTTTGAATGAGCCTTAGATATTTTCATACCCGATTATAGAATGTTTCATTTAAAAATATATTTGTTATGTAAGTCATAAAGTATAGGAGGAATATCTCTAGCACCTAAGAAATCATTTTCCTATGTAATTTATGAATACTATCAGGGAAGAATAATACATCCTTCCAAGACAGAGTTCACCAATAATTAAAAATTTCCTCCTCAGTTAAAAAATATATTTTTAAAAAGTAAATAATAATACAAGATCAATGACAGGATATTGAAATATATAATGGTATACAAAGTGAGAGATAAAAGATCCTTCCACCTATCAGAAACGAACCCTGATTGATAATTGGCTAACAGGATAATTTACCAAGTTCATGTGTGCATTATTTCAAACTGCCCATATTGTATTGTACAATTTAGTATTTTAAAAACAATATATTGTGATCATCAACCCGCAATTATGATACAAATTAAATTTCACTTTTAACAATTGCATGGTATCTCCTTCTATCAAAGAACTGTAGTTGTATAATCTTTTACTTATGGTCTTCTAAATTATTTCCAATATTCTTTATATATATAGTATATATATATAATAAGCATATATACATGTATAATGTTCTATATAATATGTAAAATATAAAGTTACATACTTTATATAATATATACATTTTTATATACATATTATATACACAATTCTATGTTTGTTCATTACAACATGCATGTGCACATTTATGTTTGATCTCTTAAAATGTCTTCTAAATACATTATAGAAAGCCTAATTGAATGTTATCAATAAAAATATATTTTGCTCCAGAACTGTATTATTTACCTACAGAAAGAAAACATTGCTTTTCACAGACATATAATCATTATAGTTAAATAAGGCAAAGAAGCAAATAATATCTAAAGAGCCTGTTCAAGGAGAGTAACAACAGATTCTCTGCAAGATCATAATCTTCTAAATATGTTTATTTCACTAAGTACCATGATTCACACATCTCTTGGGTAGTGCACTTACTTATAATGAAGAATAAATCAGGTTAAAATTACTGTAAATCAACTTTCTGCAGATGGATTTCTCTAGCTTTAGAAATGCTAATATGAGCACCTGCTTCATTTTATCAAGATGGTTTGAGTTAATCTACAGATGTTATTTTTCTACTGCATACTATTTGAGAAATGATTGTGATTGGGTGACTGTTACTTTGACATTGGAGAAGCCACGCCACCTGTTTGCTAGAGAAATGCACAAAAATATTTCCTTTTGAAGTAACAGCCATAGAATGCATTAAAAAATATCAATATGAGAGTAATAAGTCATATTTTATGCTAAATTAAAATACATAGGAGATTATGAAAGCCATCTTTTAAATTTTCTTTTACATAATTAGAAAAAAGAAAAGGATTAATGTTAAAAATAATAAGCCAGATTCCTGCTGAAAGCATTGATGGAGCTAGAGGGCAGGCTTACCCAACCCACCCCTGCTCAGCCTCACCCCCCCCCACCCGTCCTTGCTGTGGTAGAGAATAAAGACACACCTGGAAGTCCCAGGGCCCCACCCACCACCTGAGGCACTAGAGTACCTCTCCAGAGGAACAAGAGCTGTTTACAGGACCCAAAAGCAACATTGCAGCTTGCTCCTCCAGGCAAGTACCACCTACTGACAGGGAGGTCAATCTGCATGCCCTTTTACTAAATTTAGTGACACATCATACAGGATGTAGTGGAATCTCACCCATAAGCACCACCTACTATCTCACAGACTACACTGCACATGTCACTATCTAAATGAAAATCCAAAGGTAAGAAGCAACAGCTACTCCAGATGGGAAGAATCAGTGCAAAAACTCCAGAAGTATGAAGGATAAACTGAAAAGACACCCCAAAGGGTTTTTCCATTCTTGTGATTCTTCACTTAGTAGAATGGGTTTCAGCTCTATCCAGGATAATACAAGAGGTGCTAGTTTGCCATTGTTTTTTATGGTTGAGTAGTATTGCATGGTATACATATACCACATTTTATTAATCCACTCATGTAATGATGGGCACTTGGGTTGTTCCCATGTCTTTGTAATTGTGAATTATGCTGCCATGAACATTCAAGTGCAGATGTCTTTATTATAAAATGTCTTTTTTTTTCTTTTTGAGTAGATGCCTTGTAGTCACATTGCTGGGTTAAATGGTATTTCTATATTTAGTTCTTTGAGATATCTCCAAATTACTTTCCATAGAGGTTGCACTAATTTGCAGTCCCACCAGCAGTGCATGAGTGTTCCTATCTCTCCAAAGCCATGCCGGAATGTGTTGTTTTGGGACCTTCTGATAAAAGCCATTCTCACTGGGGAAAAGTGATCTCATTGTGATTTGATTTGCATTTCCCTGATGATTAGACATGTTGAGCACTTTTTGGTATGTTTGCTTACCATTATTCTATCTTTTTGCAGTTTCTCTTCATGTCCTTTGCCCACTTTTTAATGGGGTTGTTTGATTTTTTTCATGTTAATTTTCTTAAATTCTACATAGACTCTTGTTAACAGCCCTTCACTGGATAGGTAGCATGCAATATTTTCTCTCATCCTGTAAGTTGTCTATTCCCTATAATGATAGTTTCTTTGGCTGTTAAGCTTTTTCATTTGATCAGGTCCCAGCCTGATATTTTAAATATTATTATAAATGGTATCTTCCTTAAATTTCATTAAACATATTTTTATTTTATATAAGGTACAATTGTTTTTAAAAAATATACTTGAACTTAAATCCAAAAAACTTGTTAATTTTACTTGAGAACTCTAATATGTTGTCTGTAAGCTGTTTTGATTTTTCTATGCACACAATATCACCTGATTATAACAATCATTTTTTCTTTCTTCCTTGTCTCCCAATTCTTTTTCTTGCTTACTGTGCTTGCTAGGACATATTGTACAACATTAAGTAGAAGTGTCAATAACAAATATTCTTACCTCCTTTCAAATCTCATGGGACAGCATTTAATATTTTACTATTGGGTATATTTGCTGTAAGATTTTTGTAGATATTGTTTAATAAATTAGGGAAGAACCCTATTTTATCTAATTTTTTCATGGATGGGTATTGAATGATATTAAAAGCTTTTCCTGCATCCTTTGAGATGAAGATATAGCTTTTCTCATTTAGTCTGTTCATTTGGTAAATTATGCTAATTGACATTCAAATTTTAAATTAAACATGTATTTCTAAAATAACCTCTCCCCTGAGTTATATTATCCTTTGTGTATTTCATAGAAATTGATTTGTATTTGTTTAGGGTTTGGTTTTGTTAAAATTTTCTGCATACATATTAATCAGAAAGATTGGCTTATAAATGACCATTCCTGTAATAAACCTTTCTAGTTCCCACATCTTCTTAAAGATTGACTATTACAAATACATTAAAATTATCAGTGCCATGGCTACCGTAGTCATTCATTCATTCATTCATTCTAAAACTCTTTATGGAGAATCCATTATATGTCAGGCACTAAAAAGGGAACTTCACATTTACTAATACACTTACAGCTCATATGTCATGAGGTATTATTATTATAGTATTATTAGGGTTTCTTTAACAGCAACAAATAAAGTAAAACTGTCCCAAGACTGCACAATTGATAGTTGGTAGAGCCAGCATTTGAAAGAACACTTTCATTAGCTTAATACCCAGGACATACTAGATATAAAATAATGTGAACATGCATGGCAGGGAATGAGAAGGCAAAAGAAAGAAGAGATTCAAATAAATTATTAAGAATAGGTTATTATTTTCCAGGTAAAAGAAGCAAAATGTTCACAGTTAAATTGTAAACAAAATTTTACAAGTGACCTAAAATCTATGCACATAAAAAATGACTAAGTTTACCATCATTGCTGCTTTTTGTTTACCTGCCATTTATAGTCCTACAAAACTCATCATCTATTAGCTGCTGCTTACATTAATAGCTTGCTATTCCATACTTACTCAAATTGAAAAAGTTACCTGTTGAAATTTTATAGTATAGAAAGAACTCAGCAAATTCATCTTTCAGATACCCCCTGGGTGCTTCCAATTTTCTATCTCTTTCAAGTCCTTGCCTCATTTCACTAAATAGAAAGCACTTTTAGTTTAAGAATGAGGAGTTTGCCTTATTTAATACTATTCAGTATTTGACTCAAAGTAGTTCCCCTTAAAACATATACCACCTAAAATGTGAGATCCAGTGAATTCTCATTAAAATTATAATAGAGGTTATTGTACTGACCAGTTAGTATTTTCCAAAATTATATGTATGAAAATAATTTATTTTTGGTAATTGTCAAAACCGCAAGATTCTAGAATTAATTTTTTTGAAGATAGGTAATTGTGTGAAGGTTTCTGTCACTATGGTGTCGAAAGACAAAATTTCAACAAATTATGTTAAATAATCTAACTGGCTTTTATTTGTTATTTATAAATTGGGTAGCATCTTATCTAAAAATAGAGAAGTACTACTTTGGTCACAGAAAAATAGTCTGTTTTTAAAAGAAAGCTTGCAGAGGAACAAAGAAACAGCAAAAGGCGGATTGATTAGCATCAAGTAATATAACTTCAGTACAGTGATGCCTTATCAATATAAGAGTTGAGTCAAGATTCTAAAGTAATACTGTTTGGCTTCTTGCTCTTCATAGAATCTGGCAAATTGTCTTACCTCTGTATATGTCAGTACTTTTGTTCATAAAATGATGATAATAGTTACTATTAATAGTGATAAATATCTATTCATGATCTTCTATGAACAAGCACTTGGCATGTGACAATCAATGGAAAAGATATGGTATAATAAACTGTATGCCAGTTACTACAATGTCTTTCCAGCACTGTTGAAATGAGGCATGGCCATCTGACCTTCTTTGCCCAATGAAATATGAGTGGAAGTAAAATATGTTATTTCTTAGTAGAAGCTTTAAGCCCAACTGAGAAATTCATCACATTTGCTTTACCCAGCATTTGTAATTATGAAAGCATGTTTTGAAACGAAATCTCTATATTTATGGATTCCTGCATAATGTGTAGAATCTCCTACAGATTCATGCTGTAATTATTTAAGTAAAAAATAAATTCAATAGCGTTCAGTCATTGAGATTTTTTTTGTTGTTACTTCAGCATAAACTAACCTATTTTATTATAATGTAGATGTCTATTCTTAAAGAGAATTCACTCTAGTGAAAGAGACAACGAGAAAATAAAACAATTTGTAAGCATATAGTGGAATAGAGGGGAGTAAAAAAATAGAGGAATAAAAAAAGTAGAATATGTAAAGAGTATTAACACTAAAAGAGAAAAGTTTTTAAAGCAAGAAGGAACTAGATTGTAGAATTAGAAGGGCCAACTAATTAATGAACTTTGAGCACTTAGAGTAATGCCAGATATACAGTAAGCACTCAATACAAGTTATATTTTTATGTTATCTAGATTTAATACATTTGTTGACAATATAGTATTGTTGTTTAGCCCTTTCCCTCTGTTGCTTCTCTTAAATCTAAAGCAAAACTTCTATGGTATTTTAGAATTTAGAATGAATAGCATTACAGTCCCAGGGTTATGAAACTTCCTTATCTAGCTTCAGGGTATACAAATCTTGTTAATATTAGGTCTTAAGACACCAGTGCTACCATGCCTTTGCTATGGGAAGAATTATTTTTAATACCACTGAGAAAACCCAGGTGCAGCATGCTTGTTAATTCACACTACACATTTATCTGCTTGGCAGGTACAGCCTGTGAGGAAATTTGGCATGTTAATGGTGCTATAATGCACTTTTGCTCACCCAACTGTCAGTGGGACATGCATGCAAAGGCAGAAACAGTGAAAGAAAAAGGACATCACCTAAGTTAGGTTTGCTTTTCTTTGTTTCATCTAAGCTTAAATTGGAGGGTTTTGTAATAAACATATAATCATCTTCAAAGTGATATTATAAAGGGAAAATATATTTTGGTGAATTTATTAAAGAAATCATTTCTATTAAGAAAATGATAGTGGTAATAAATCACTTTTAGATACAGAAAATAAGATTTTTTAATTTGAAAAACTTCAAACTACAGCTCTCTTTTCCCCAATTTTACCAATGCTTAGCCCAATCATCTTTGAGAAGGTGTTAAACTATTCTTTTCTTCAACATCAAAATGTAAGACAATTTGTTTTTTGTTTTCCACATAGGTTGTACTAATTTACATTCTCACTAACAGTATGTAATCATTCCCTTTTCACCACATCTACACCAACATCTATTTTTTTTTTTGACTTTTTAATAATGGCCATTCTTACAGGCCTGAAATACAAAATACCTCCAAAGGTAAAGTAAAAACTTTTAACTTGTATTTCTATATATTTTCAATATTGGTTTTATTTATTGATAGGTTATACTTGTAAAAGGAACAATAAGGTACAAATCTATGTTTATCCATTACAAATAAAGAGGTTCCCCATAATTAATGCATAATCTATGAAATATTCATTCTCTTCCTATGTGAAAATATGTCATTTTTAACCAGTATTCTCCTCTCTATTTGATAAAAACACTAACATGGCTCATGTTTTGACTTTCTAAAGATAAAATATAACAGTGTCAGGAAAAATTAAACAAGCATGGCCATTTCAATTTTCCTTACTTCCCAGCAATCTCTTTTTGCTTAAATTTAACAAATCGAATAAATGAGTAAATTAATCAAATTGCAGGTCATGTTAGCTAACTAATAAATTTAACTCTTATAATGATTAAAGCCATATATTTAGAATTTTTCTAAGTAAATTTTTGTTATACGTAACTCTTTCATTCTAGAATATTTACTTGCATATCTACAATACACTTAAAGTTGAGTGAGGTGGTTTACATCATTTCTTCATTTACTCTAAGTCTTTACTGAAACTTGAAAATTTACCAGTCATTATAAGAGCTAAATTTTTTTTATTTCAGCATATTATGGGGGCACAAATGTTTGGGTTACATATATTGCCCTTGCCCCACTCAAGTCAGAGCTTCAAGCGTGTCCATCCCCCAGAGGGTGCGTCCACACTCATTAGTTGTGAATATACCCATCATTTTCTCTGCCCCCCCCATTTGCCCAACACCCGATGAATGTTGTTTACTATATCTGCACTTAAGTGTTGATCAGTGAATTACAATTTCATGGTAATACATGTGGTGCTTGTTTTTCCATTCTTGTGATACTTCACCTAGTAGAATTGGTTCCAGCTCTACCCAGGTTAATACAAGAGGTACTAGATCACCATTGTTTTTTGAGGCTGAGTAGAACTCCATGGCATAAGCAACCCAAGTGCCTATCAGTATATGAGTGGATTAAGATTTCTGTTCCTGTGGAGCTTTCCTCCTAGAGAGGAAGAAACAAAAATAAACAAGTGACCAAATACATGGCCAAAATTATTCCAGATAGAAATGTGCAAAATGAATAAAATATAATAGGATAATGTTATAGAGAGTAATTATTGGTTGGAGAAGACTGTGAGAAGAAAGTCAGGAAAAGCCTTCTCAGAAAAAAATATGGATAGGAGGCAGTCTGATCTGAAATCTAAATGCAAAAAATCAACAGGGCCCTACAAAGATCTGTGGACATAGCATTCCTAGTAAAAGGAATAACTAATACAAAGACCCTGGGTAAAATAAACTTGGTTCACTTGAAAAACAGAAAGGCCATCAGGCTGATAGAGTAGAATAGTAATCTGAGTAAAAGTCAGAGAAATAGAACAGATTGTGTTGCCTTGGCAGCTATGGTAAAATTTGAAAAGAAACCAGCGCAGATTTTTGTTAAATTAATTCTTTTGTTTTGCTTTGTTTTTAATTCAAGGAGTCACGTATCATGTGCATGTATCAAATCATTCTGATTATTACTGAGAGGGGGTTAATGGAAAAACAAAAATAGAATCAAGACGACCAGTTTGGAAATTACCAAGAGTGGAGGTTGTATGAACTAAAGCCAAATGTATGGAGGGCAGGAAGACATGGATAGATTCAGGATATGTTCATAGACAGAGCCGCGAGACTTGAAGGACTGGAGACTGATTTCATAAGAAAAAGGAAGATATCAAGTATGCAAGTGTAGGCTGGGAGCTGAACAACTAAGTAAAGTTGATGCCATTGCTAAAAAAGAAAAAAAATAATAGCTAACATGTATTAAGTACCTACTGTGAATCAAGCACTCTTCTAATCGCTTTGAATATTTGGCTCTTTAAAAATCATCATTCAGTCACTTTAAAGATATAACTCATTTACTCTTCTTAACAACTCTCTGAATTGAGTACTATTTGATTCCCATTTATGAATTAGGAAATTGAAACACAGAGAGTACTTGATACAAGTACTTTATACAAGTATCTTCTATCAAGCCATACAGCTAGTAAACGGTAGAACATAAGGAGCCTTACAATATAATTTATGATCGTAACCTATGTGAGGATACATACATGTCTACCAAAAGACATACTAGACTATTTGTAGCAGCAATATTAATAATAAATAAAAACTAGAAACTATCCAAGTATTTACTAGAGAAATATGGATAAATAAATTGTGCTATTTCCACACAATGGAACACTATATACAGCAATAATAATGAAGGACTATTATAACAGCATTGACTAAAAGAATCCACTCTAAACAAAAAATACAGTCACATACCACACAGTGATATTTTGGTCAATGAGAGACTACTTAGTGTGGCCCCATATGATTATAACATCGTATTTTTACTGTATCTTTTCTATGTCTAGATACACAAATACTTATCATTGTGCTACAACTGTCTACAATATTCACTACAGTAACATACTGTACAAGTTCCTAGCCCAGCCAGGGCTGGGAACTTGCCACCTTAAGGACACACATGGCTTTCTAGTTCCTTAAGGTGCAGCCTTTTGAGTGAATCCAACTTTTACAGAACAAATCCTTTTATTAACAGGGGTATATTGTTTGAACTCAGGAGTTCAAGACCAGCCTGAGCAAGAGTGAGACCCCCATCTCTACTAAAAAAATAGAAAGAAATTAGCTAGACAACTAAACACATATAGAAAAAATTAGCTGGGCACGGTGGTGCATGCCTGTAGTCCCAGCTACTTGGGAGACTGAAGCAAAAGGATTGCCTGAGCCCAGTAGTTTGAGGTTGCTGTGAGCTAGGGCTGATGTCATGGCACTACTCTAGCCTGTCTTAAAAAAAAAGGGGGAGGGGGTGGTATAGCAGAGAAATATGAAGCTTCTCTTGCCTCCTTTGGTGCTTCATAAAGGATAATCTTGAAATCAAAAGGCGTAGGTTTGTGTAAGTACACTGCATGTTTACACATGCTGAAATCACCTAATGACACATTTCTGAGAATGGATTCCAGGTGTCCCTGTTGTTAAATGATGCATGACTGTACATTGTGCTGTTCCATTATATGAAGTAGAGATACATACAAAACTTTGAGATGCTGCAGTAACTTAAAAAGGGATATGGGAATGGCTTCCATGTTGTTGGTAATATTTCATTTCTTGGTCTAGGTGCTTGTTTCAAAAATGAACTCAGTCTGAAAACCCTTAAAGCTGTGTACTGATGTATATTTCCTATAATTATAACATACTAAGATAAAAAATTGAAATAAGATAAAAATAAATTCAGTTCTAAAAAACATTGATAATAAAAGGGCATGCCCTGGCACTCCATAAGCCAGAGATGTACTATAGGAAGAAGAACCCACAAAACAAACTGAGAAGGTGCAACTGCAGCCCATAATATTTGAAGAATACTAAAAGGATTTGGGGTTGGCTTATCAAATGTGGCAATTGCTGTTGATAGGACAGAAAAGTAATCATAACATAGCATTGAATTCCCAAGCCTCTTTCCTTTTCTAAATTTAATATATCAAATCAATATGTCCTTTACTCTTACGCACTTTTATCTCTTATCACTCTATCATAATTTATTTGTGGTCTTGATATAAGAATAGAAAATAAATCTTAATTTCATGTTTGAAATTTTTTAATCTCAATACTTGAACAAAAATAAACATGGTTATTCTTGTGTTTCCAACGACGATTGCCACAAAATCAAAATGATGTTAAATGATGCCATAAAATATAAGCACTATTTATTAAAATGTAAGCACTATTAATAATTCCTTCAAAATAGATAATTTCAACTTTTGAGTGTAAGAGAACTTGAAGTACAGAAGCAAGTGACATGGGTCCCTAATTCCTGACCCAAAGAACTTGTGAGATAATATGTGTTCGTTTAAGCTGCCAAAGCTTAGGTATAATTTGTTATGGTAATAGGTAACTAACACATGAGAAGTAATTTTTAAAACATAAAAAATATGAATATAAGGAAAATTTATATCATAGAAGAGAGAATTTTCTTTTTTAAACCAGAAGTCATTTCTATTGGCAAGAATTAAAATAAGACTTTTTATGATGCCTGAAATGCATGCAACATTTTGGCATTCTTTTGGCTGTATAGTCCACCCTCTGTATACATAACGGATTAATTCCAGGCCACCTACTTGTACCAAACTCCATGCATACTCAAGTCCCAAAGTTGGCTATGCAGAGGTTGCCTGATACAAAAAGTCAGCTCTCTGTACGAGGATTTCACATCCCTCAAATACCATATTTTTAATTCAAGTTTAGCTGAAAAAAATTCACATATAAGTAAACAGGTACAATTCAAACCTGTGTTGTCCAAAGGTCATCAGTATATCTTTGCCCAATTGTGTAACTATTAACCTATAAACAAAACATTAACCAACAAAGTATTCCTACAGATTATTTTTAATTTGATAAAACAAAATTACAGCTATTTGTATATTTCCTCTTTTTTGGTGGTAATAGTGTGTGTTTACTAAAGCAGTGTCATCTGTCTATATGTATGGAACTCAAAAAAGATTGCCTATGTGTTAAAGATGTGAGTTTTTGGAAGGGAAAGAGAAGGTGATGATATGTAGCATAAATACTGAGAGGGTACAAATCACACACACACACACAATTATTTTGTCTGAAGTCATGTTTCCTCAGTCGAATATCCCAAATTTAGATGATTTTGCCATAGATCTGAAAATGGATTGTTATATTTAACTGACCTGGTAGATAAAGTGAATTTACTTGGATTAATAGGATTAAAAGGGAGCGTTCTATCCTTTGTAGCATGGCATATCCTGATCTTCTAAAGGAAAGTGCTTTAGCCCTTTAGCACCAAATTCAATTTCCTATCTTGAAAAGGAAAGACCACTTCAGAAGGCACAAATCCACTCCTACCTTGAAATTTAGACACTTTGCAGATTTCAAAATCCCTAGAACAAAAGTGTCATATCCCTGATAGAATCTCTAAGTTCTTACAAAGAGACATTTAGGAAAGTCAGTCACTTAAATGGTGTTTCAATTTTTACTTTATTCTGCATATTTATGTGTATTAACTGCATATAAATAAATGTTTTAACATAATATTATCTGCAATATGCCTACATTTTTAAATTCTTCAAGTACTTCAAATTTAAAATACCAGTGTATGGGGCGGGTATATACATACATAGTGAGTGAGATGTGCACCATCTGGGGGATGGTCATGATGGAGACTCAGACTTTTGGGGGGAGGGGGGGAATGGGCATTTATTGAAACCTTAAAATCTGTACCCCCATAATATGCCAAAAAAAAATAAATAAAATAAAAAAAATTAAAAAAAAAAAAAACGGAAAATAAAAAAAAATAAAAAATAAAAAAAATAAAATAAAATACCAGTGTATGAGTTCAAATTAAATTGTTTTTAGCTTCTTATAAACAAATTAATTTCAGATTAAAAATCTTTCTCAATATAGCCAAAACTATTTATCTTCTTCCTTTTTTAAGCTAAAGAAAACAAATATACTTACTGATTGAAATTTTAATGGACAAAGCATCACTTATTTGATAAACAGAATATATGGGCCAATCAGATATCATTATAAGAAGGGCCATCTCCTGTCAGTTCCCTCTTTCTATATATAGGTAGACCCTAGTTTGTTAATAAAAACAGGTTACTGGTTGTAATAGATTTTTAATAGCTAGGTTCACCCTTCCTAGAAAAGATTTATTCTACAGATTCAGATAGAATTCTTGATTCCCAAAACATGGAATTTGACTCTGGATCTCAGGCCAAAAAAAAAAAAAAAAAAAAAAAAGTGAAACAAAATGAAATGATAAGGAAAATAAATTTACTGGATGAATTTTAAGGATTCTGGGTATTGCCTGGAACTTATAGGGCCAAGTTTAGAGAATAGAGAGATATTGAGACAATTCTGAATGGTGATGAAGCTGGAAATGAGATCATTGTCATGCTTAGATGCTGTTTGTTCAGGACATTGCTACAAGTCATTATCCATGATCACAAGTACAACAAGTGAATTCTGACTATACCATGACATTCGCTTGGCCCGTTCAACATTGCAAATCCTGAGTTGGAGCACCTGATTAGCAGAACTTAAACGAGACATGCCAACACCCTACCTGCCAAGGGGTCAGAGAGTGTAGCGTCTGACTCTTCTGCTTTGAAGTCAGAAAAAGTGTACCAACTCTACACATACTGGGTCATTCCTTAGTATAGATAGTAGGAAATCTTCTGTGGGGCAAAGTAAAATCAACATATTATAAAAACAAACAAACAAAAAAACTAGCACATGCTCTCATCCTTTTTAATGATAATGCAGCATTATGAAGGGCTGCTCTAATATCTGTTTCTGTTAGAAAAGTTTTGCTGCAGGATTGATATGTGGCAATTGGTCTCATTAGGTATCTAATAGTGTTTCTCATGCCAAATGTAATTAAATGCTGCATAGGTCCTGCTTTTGAGTGGAGAACTGTGATTAAATTCTCAGTGTTAGGTGATCTCAGGAATATATTTCTTAAACTTCTCTATGTTCCTGTTAAATTGATTTTAATTGCTAAACACCTGACCATTTTGCTAATAGATTCACATATGCCACCTTTCCATATTCCCTTTTGGGGCTCCCATTTGTCCACTGTGTTCACATCCCTTCAGTTCTTTACCCTTCCAATATGCTGAAAGTAAAATTGTACATTGTTCAAGCATAACAGCATTTCTGCTCTTTGCTATCCACAGCATGATTTTGATCTATACCCATAAAAAGAAAATAGGGTATGACAGGAACTGGAAAAGAAATGTCGCAAAAGACAGAGAAAGGATTGTTAGTGGGAATAGGGAAGAGTATGGGAGAGGGAAAATAAAAAGAAAAAAGCCCTGTAGCAGCTTCTCTATTACTATTTTCATGCTGAGTTTATTATGTGTTAGTTCCACCTCAAGACAACTATATTCACAGGAAGCTACAGTCTGCCCTAAGACTTGTCAGAGTAGTACCAGTCATTCATTGATCACTGGAAAGCAAATATTTAATTTCAGAAAAAAATAATCAAAACTAAATTAAAGTCTAACCAACTTTATTCAGACCCTCCATCTGAAAAGCCATAGCAGCCTATAAACTGAAGATAGGATTCACACAACTCATTCAAATAACAGAGACCTTTTCCTCAGAGGCAATATTCTTTGAGAAGTCTGATAAATTTCCAGCAAAGTTGTGGTCTTTTAGAGATGCCTGCTGGGAAGTTTAGTTTTACTTAGAGAAGAAGAAATCTGCCAAATATGAGATAAAGTTTAAAATAAAGATTTCAGTCTGGCCTTAGAGTTTAAGACTCAAAACTAAAACAATAAAAAGTGCTGATATTCATATTTAATATCACTTCTAATTTCAAAAGAAGTAAATTATCCAACTTTGAGTTTAGCTACTACATTAAAAAAATTCTTAGTTTTCAGTAGTTGTGGAAGTTGATGTCTCATAATGTAGCAACTAGGGTCTAGTACTAAAAACTTTAGAGAAAAAATCTCACCCATCTTTTGAAAAGAAAAAATATAGGATTAAAGCACAGGGCTGAGGAGTCATTCTCTTAAAAAGACAATGAAGGGTAAGAAGGGGAATCTATGAAAGAGAAAACTACTTATATTCCATTATCTGAAAAATAAGTTAAAATGGGCCTGATATTGCATAATTCCATAAAGTTCAAAATAATATCTCTCCAGGTAAAATGTAGAATACTATTGGAGTCTGTCATGTGTTCGGGGTGCAGAATCCACGATCATCAAGAAAGATCTGTCTATAGAACTGGTTTGAATGCACCCCAAGTGAACTATCATCTGTTCTGAATGCACAGCCCTTGAAAAATAATCAAGACTTTAAAAAAAGATGTCTGTTTTCACATAAACACAGCAACAGACAGAACCCCAAAGGAGGTCAAAGAACATTTCTATAAAACACATCTATAAAAGGTTTTCATTTCAGCCTTTTCAAGGATTCTGCATACATAACCTGGAGGGGATAGGACGTGCTTACTTCCAAGCAGGTGTCTCAGAAAAGATATTTGGATGACAGCAAAGCAAAATTTCCTAGTCATCTCTGGAGAGGCAATACCAGACTGATAAAAAATAAAATACATAACATAAAATGTGTGAATGAGAAGAAAAGAAATGGATGTTCCCATTCACTCCCTTTTCATACCAAGACTAAAGAAAAACATTTGCCTTTACTCATAATCCAAAGACATTTATCTCAATGGTGCAGATGCCTATCTGTTACATTTCAGGGTCCACCACATGAACTCTTGAGAATTTAAACAGCATTCACAAAATAGATTTAGAAGTCTTATGAGAGCACTGGAGTTCTGCATGTGTTACTCTATATACACATTAACTTCAAAAGTCATTTGTATAAGTAGTTTCCATCCTTCCTCTGCTCCCTCACAAACTAGGGAGTCATATAAATGTGCACTTCAAAGAGTCAAATCAAATCTAATTTCAGGAATATGTGCCTCTGTAAAATGCAATGATGCCTCCTTGGATACGCTGCTTTCTGCAAATGTATCAGCTGTTTACCTTGTAATTCTAGGACTGCTTCTGTTGAAGCTGTAATCCTGAATGTGATACATTGAAATTATTAAATAGGAGGTGAGGCCTTTGGGAGGTAGTTAGGTTAAATGAGATCATGAGGGAGGAGCCCCCATCGTGGCATCAGTGGCATTATAAAAAAAGACCAGACACCTTGCCCTTTCCCTGTCTCCACCATATGAAGAAGACACAGCAGGAAAGTGTTACCTGCCGGCTAGGAAGAGAGTACTCATCAAGAACTGAATCTACTAGCACCTTGACTGTGGACTTTCCAGCCTCCAGAATTGTGACAAATAAATGTCTGGTGTTTCAGCTACCCAGCCTATGGTATTTTGTTATAGCAGCCCAAGCTGACTAGACAGTAATTGATTTGTCTTCAAGTTCACTGACTGCTCTATCATCTCTAATTTGTTAATGAATGTCATTTTTGTCCAGTCATTATATTTTTTATTTTTTTACATTTTTTTTCTTTATATCTTCTATTTTTTTGGCTGATACTATTGATATTTCATTCATTTTTAACATGTTCACAATTACTTTTTTTCTCTTTTTATTTCAGCATATTATGGGGGTACAAACATTAAGGTTACATACATTGCCCTTGTCTCCCCTCCCGCCTCAAGTCAGAGCTTCAGGTGTGTCCATCCCCCAATTACTTCTTTTTTTTTTTTTTTTTTTTTTTTTTTTTTTTTTTCTTTGTGGGCAAGTACAGGATTTATTTATTTTTTTTTTTTTTTTTTTTTTTTTTTATTTTGGCATATTATGGGGGTACAGATTTTAAGGTTTCAATAAATGCCCATTTCCCCCCCTCCCCCCAAAAGTCTGAGTCTCCATCATGACCATCCCCCAGATGGTGCACATCTCACTCACTATGTATGTATATACCCGCCCCCCTCCCCCCTCCCACCTGCCCAATACCCTATTACTGTAGTACCTATGTGTCCACTTAGGTGCTACTCAGTTAATACCAGTTTGCTGGAGAATATATCTGGTGCTTGTTTTTCCATTCTTGGGATACTTCACTTAGTAGTATGGGTTCCAGCTCTAACCAGGAAAATATAAGGTGTGCTATATCACCATTGTTTCTTAGAGCTGAATAGTACTCCATGGTGTACATATACCACATTTTATTAATCCATTCTTTGATTGATGGGCACTTGGGCTGTTTCCACAGCCTTGCGATTATGAATTGTGCTGCTATAAACATTCGAGTGCAGGTGTCTTTTTTGTAGAGTGTCACTGGATCATTTGGGTAGATGCCCAGCAATGGGATTGCTGGATCAAATGGTAGATTCACTTGTATCGCTTTAAGGTATCTCCATATTGCTTTCCACAGAGGTTGAACTAGTTTGCAGTCCCACCAGCAGTGTAGGAGTGTTCCTCTCTCTCCGCAACCACGCCAGCATTTATTGTTTGGAGATTTTTTGATAAAGGCCATTCTCACTGGGGTTAAGTGATATCTCATTGTGGTTTTGATTTGCATTTCCCTGATGATTAGAGATGTTGAGCATTTCTTCATATGTTTGTTGGCCATTCTTCTGTCTTCTTTAGAAAAATTTCTGTTCAAGTCCTTTGCCCACTTTTTAATGGGGTTATTTGATTTTTTCTTCCTAATTTTCGTGAGTTCTAAGTATATTCTAGTTATCAGTCCCTTATCGGATGCATAGGATGCAAAAATTTTCTCCCATTCTGTAGGTTGTCTGTTTACTTTCATGACTATTTCTTTGGCTGTGCAGAAGCTTTGTAGTTTGATCATGTCCCATTTATTTATTTTTGTTGCTGCTGTGATTGCCTTTGGGGACTTCTTCATAAACTCTTTGCCCAGGCCGATGTCTAGGAGAGTGTTTCCAACTTTTTCCTCTAGAGTTCTAATAGTTTCATATCTTAGGTTTAAGTCTGTTATCCAGCGTGAGTTGGTTTTTGTGAGAGGTGAAAGGTGTGGGTCCTGTTTTAGCCTTCTACAGGTGGCTATCCAGTTTTCCCAGCACCATTTATTGAAGAGGGATTCTTTTCCCCAGCGTATGTTTTTGTCTGCTTTGTCAAAGATTAGATGGCTATATGAGGATGGTTTTATATCAGGATTCTCACATCTGTTCCACTGGTCAATATTCCTGTTTTTGTGCCAATACCATATTGTTTTAATTACTACAGCTTTGTAGTATAGTTTAATATCTGGCATATTAATGCCTCCCATTTTGTTTTTGTTGCCTAGAATTGCTCTTGATATTCGGGGTCTTCTTTGGTTCCATACGAAGCGTAAAATTATTTTTTCTATATCTGTGAAGAATGCTGATGGGATTTTAATAGGTATTGCATTGAATCTGTAGATCAGTTTGGGTAGTATAGACATTTTGACGATATTGAGTCTGCCGATCCACGAGCATGGTATGGATTTCCATCTGTTTACATCCTCTGCTATTTCCTTCCTCAGTGTTTCATAGTTCTCCCTGTAGAGGTCTTTTACCTCTTTGGTTAAATATATTCCTAGGTACTTTAATTTCTTTGTTGCTATTGTGAAGGGAATTGAGTCTTTGATTTGGTTCTCAATTAGATTGTTGTTGGCGTATATGAATGCCTCTGATTTCTGTGTATTAATTTTGTATCCTGAGACTTTACTAAATTCATTGATCAGTTCCAGGAGTTTCTTGGTTGAATCCTTGGGGTTTTCTAGATACAATATCATATCATCAGCAAACAGTGAAAGTTTGATCTCTTCTGCCCCTATTTGGATACCTTTGATTCCATTTTCCTGTCTGATTGCTGTAGCCAAGACTTCCAGCACTATGTTGAATAGAAGTGGAGATAGTGGGCAGCCTTGTCTGGTTCCAGTTCTAAGTGGGAATGATTTCAGTCTTTCCCCATTCAGTATGATGTTGGCTACGGGTCTGTCATATATGGCTTGTATCATTTTTAGGTATGTCCCTTCTATGCCTATTTTCTTAAGTGTTCGTATCATGAAAGGGTGTTGAATTTTGTCAAAAGCTTTTTCTGCATCTATTGAAAGAATCATGTGGTCTTTGTTTTTGCTTCTGTTGATGTGGTGAATTGCATTTATAGATTTACGTATGTTGAACCATCCCTGCATCCCTGGGATGAAGCCCACTTGGTCGTGGTGGATTATTTTTTTGATAAGTGTCTGGATTCGGTTAGCTAAGATTTTGTTGAAAATTTTTGCATCTATATTCATTAGGGATATTGGTCTGTAGTTTTCTTTTTTTGTTGCATCCTTTCCTGGTTTTGGTATCAGAGTAATATTCGCTTCATAAAAGGTGTCGGGGAGGTTTCCGTTCTTCTCGATGTTGTGGAATAGTTTCTGCAAGATAGGTACTAGTTCTTCTTTGTAAGTATGGTAAAATTCAGGTGTGAAGCCATCTGGACCGGGACTTTTCTTTTTAGGGAGATTTTTAATTGCTGTTTCTATTTCAGCTGTTGAGATTGGTCTGTTCAGGGAATCTATTTCTTCCTGGTTGAGCCTAGGGAGGCTGTGTGTTTCTAGAAATTTGTCCATTTCCTCCACATTTTCCAGTTTGTGTGCATAAAGATTTTTGTAGTATTCATAAATTGTATCTTGTATCTCTTTGGGATCAGTTGTGATATCTCCTTTTTCATTCCTGATGGAGCTTATTAGAGATTTCTCTTTTCTGCTTTTCGTTAGCTTAGCCAATGGCGTGTCAATTTTGTTTATTTTTTCAAAGAACCAACTTTTTGTTTTATTAATCTCCTGAATAGCTTTCCTGTTTTCAATTTCGTTTAGTTCTGATTTGATCTTGTTGATTTCACTTCTTCTGCTGGGTTTGGGGTTGGTCTGTTCTTCTTTTTCCAGCTCTTTGAGTCGTTTCATTAGATTGTCTATTTGTGATCTTCTTGCCTTTTGGTTATAGGCATTTATGGAGATAAACTTTCCTCTCAGAACTGCTTTAGCTGTGTCCCAGAGGAGTTGATAACTTGTCTCTCCATTGTCGTTTTCTTCATAGAAGTTTTTTATTTCCGTCTTGATTTCTTCATTTACGAAGTAATCATTTAGTAGGAGGTTGTTTAATTTCCACGTTTTTGTGTAGAAATGTGAGTTTCTGTTAGGGTTGATTTCTAGTTTTATTCCACTGTGATCTGAGAAAGTACATGGTATGATTTCTATTTTTTTAAATTTCTTGAGATTTTCTTTGTGTCCTAGGATATGGTCAATCTTAGAGAATGTCCCGTGAGCTGATGAGAAGAACGTATATTCAGTGGATTTGGGGTAGAATGTTCTGTAGATGTCTGTCAGACCCAATTGTTCTAGAGTTTTGTTTAAGTCCATTATTTCTTTATTAATTTTCTGTTTGGAGGATCTGTCTCGTGCCGTCAGTGGGGTGTTGAAATCTCCGGCGATTATGGAGTTGCTATTAATCCATTTGCTTAGCTCCAGTAAGGTTTGCTTTATGAATCTGGGTGCACCTAAGTTGGGTGCATATATATTTAAAATTGTTATCTCCTCTTGTTGGACTGTGCCCTTCACCATTATATAATGACCCTCTTTGTCTTTTACTACTTTTGTTGGTTTAAAAACTAAATCGTCTGAAATTAGAACTGCCACACCAGCCTTCTTTTGGTTTCTATTTGCTTGGAATATTGATCTCCACCCTTTTATTTTTAGTCTATGTGCATCCTTGCAGGTTAAATGTGTTTCCTGAAGACAGCATATACTTGGCCTGTATTTTCTTATCCATTCAGCCAGCCTATGTCTCTTGAGTGGAGAGTTTAAGCCATTCACATTTATTGAGAGAACTGATAGGTAAGGTAGATTACTGATCATTCTGTTGGGTTGGATGTTGTTGCTATGATTTCTGTCTTGAGCCATTGTAATATCTGGCCTTTAATATCTTTGGGTTTTGGTTGTTTTTATATCCGTGGATTATTATTATGATGTTCCGTGCGTAACGCTGTTTTAAGTACTTCTTGTAGGGCTGGTCTTGTCTTGGTGAATTCTCTGAGCCTTTGCTTGTCTGAGAATGTTTTTATTTCTCCTTCATATATGAAGCTTAGTTTTGCAGGGAATAATATTCTAGGCTGGGCATTGTTTTGTTTCAAAAGAGTGAGAATGGGGCCCCAGTCTCTCCTTGCTTGTAAAGTCTCATTAGAGAAGTCTGATGTTATTCGAATTGGCTTTCCCTTGTATGTCACTTGCTTCTTTTGTCTTACAGCTCTTAGAAGGGCCTCTTTAGTTGATACTTTGGTCAGTCTGATGACTGCATGACGTGACGTCTTCCTGTTTGCATTGAATCTCCCAGGGGTCCTCTGGGCTTCTTGAACTTGTATATCGAGCTTTTGAGCAAGGCCTGGGAAATTTTCCTCTATTATATCTTCAAAAAGCTTGTCCAGCCCTTGAGTGTTGTCTTCCTCCCCTTCGGCTAAACCTATGACCCTCACGTTAGGTTTTTTCACATAATCCCACAGCTCTTGTAGGCTTTGGTCTTTTCTCTTGTTTCTCTGCTGTATTTCTGTGACTGATTTATTTAATTGGAAGGTGTTATCTTCAAGCTCTGAGATTCTTTCTTCTGCTTGATCTACCCTGTTCTTGAGACTTTCCACAGTATTTTGTAGTTCTCTGAGTTGATTCTTCATCTCCAGGACTTCGGTTAAAGTTTTCTTCACTGTGTCAATCTCTTTGTTGAACCTTTGTTCCATTTCTTGGAGGTTTTTTGTGTTTTCTTGGTGTTGGTTATTGAGTTGTTGTTGCAGCTGGGTGAGTGTTCTTATGATCCACATACGAAATTCCTTTTCTGTCATATTGGTTGCCTGATTTTGGTCGGTGTCCGTTTCTAGGGGGCTGGTGCTCCTCCTTGGGGGTGTGTTTTCCGTTTGGTTCTTCATATTTCCTGAGTTCTTTCGCTGACTTCTTCCCATGTCGATCAGTTGTTGTTTCTTTCCTTAGGTTATTGTTTGGGTATTCACACACCTTGTTTAGTTTCTGAGGTGTTAGGTGGTGCCTGTGGGTGTAATTGGACCACTCCCTGTATATTGAGTCAGTGGATGCCGTGGAAAGGCTGTGCAAGATGCCGCCCCTGTCAGTAGGTGGCGTTTGCTTGGAGGAACAGGCTATGGTGTTGATTTTGAGTCCTGTTATCAGCTCTCGTTCTGGGCGGAGCTGGGTTGGGTAAGCCTGCCCTCAGGCCGTTAGCAGGGGTCAAAGTTCTGTTCTCAGCTTACAGGGAAAGCTGTCAGGGCAGGGCTGGAATGGTCCTGCTCAGCCAGAAAGTCTGGAGGTGGGGGTGGGGCTGTCTGAGACCCGCAGTCTGCAGCAGGCCTCGCTTCTTTCCACCCTCCCCAACTCTGCAGCTACTCCTGGGCCTCTGCCAGCAGGCCAGACCACAAGCCACCAGGCCTCCCCGGACTGTGGTGCCGGCGGGGAGGTTCCCTGCACAGGAATGCCACCTGGGTTGGGCGCACGGCCACCTCCTGGGAGGAGGGTTGCCCTCTAGGACGCCGATCCGCCCCTGGAGGCACACAGCCCTCAGTAGGCTGTTCGCGTATAATCCTTCTGTGCCCGGGGCAATGCTAGCCCTCGGTGCAGGGGATCTGGTCTGCAGGTCCGACCTCTGGGTCCCAGAGTTCAAACTGTATTCCCACCAGGGAGAGGATTTCCGGTCCTAATTCACCCACAGGGAGCCCAAGCTGGATCTATGTCTCTCAGCCTCTGAGTCGGCAACGTTTTCCTGGGAACACGGTGACAGCAGCACCTGGGAGGGCGGGCGGGGTCCCAAACGGGAAGGTCCCGTTCCCTGGAGGTGCCTCCGGCTGGTGGCTGTATTGTCTCTCTGGGCAGCCGCGGGTAGGGTCGGCGGAGGGGAGGAGGAGGCAATATGGCGCCTGCCGCGCGGCTCGGGTCCGTGCACACGGAGGTGCCCGGAGGAAGTTGGGAACCTGGTGCCACGTCTGCTACAGGCTCACCGTTGGCAAGCGGCGGCAGTCTCTGGGCTGATGTCCGCAGGTCTCTCCACCCACTGGGGAGCCCACCAGCAGTCCCGAATGCAGGGGAGGGGGAACAGCAATTCCACCTACCCTTGCCGCTGGTCTCCGGGCTGCTCCGGTGGTCTCAGCCTCCAGTTCTCCTCCCCCAATTACTTCTTGAAGCATTTGTTTAATAGCTACTTAAAGTCTTTGTCGGATAATTCTACCACCTGTATCTTATAGGGACTGGTATCTGTTTATTGTCTTTTCCCATGTGAATTGAAATTTTCTTGATTCCTTGTAAAGTGAGTAAAATTAGATTTTATCTCGGACATCTTGAATGTCATATTTTTAACCTCAGTTTTATGTTTTGGAGACCTCAAATAACTATATCATGAATTCTGTCCAGGTTTTGTAATTGTGTTCGGTAAGAAAGACATGGTAGTGTATTTATTTTGTCTTATCCAGAATCAAAACCCTCCAGAGTATATTTTTTATGTCTTAATTACCCTATATGCTTCCTCTTCATAGCAATCACATTCAAATAACTGATTAAAGTAACAATTTTCAAGTTTGGGTTTCCTATTCTATTATAGGCATCCAGAAAATTTTGAGCACCCACAACCAATTCATATATAACAATTCTATCTTACATCAATGCAAAACTACAGACTATAAAAGAAATATTCCTTGGTACAAAATATGTATAGGTTTTTAATTATGTTATTATTTCTCTTAGCACATAACAAAGGGATTTTTTTATTCATGGCTTAAATAAGTGGTTGTGTAGTTTATGAGCAATATGACATGGCAAGTTTGGAATATATCAGTAGTAATAAGGCACTAAAGTAGACTACAATCCTGAAAATCAAAAAATTTATTAACTTTTACTCTTTCCTAGGTCATCCTCAATCAGTACTATGGGAGGTCCAACAAAAGTAAAGAGATTCTATAATATTACTCCCCACAAACTTCAAATTAAACAGCTAGAATCCTTGGATATGGAACACACCTTGGTTTTATCCAAATGGCTTGTATTGAATCTCTTTTGCCACCACAAGGATAATCTCAAATGAGTTCAACTGTTACTCTTATCAAGCTGCCAGCTACTGTCAGTATAGTTCTTTTCCTTTGAAAATAGCAAGATACAGTTTAACTTTGAACAATTGAAAGCCCTGCCCATGATAACTTCATAATACCATGTGTTCAATATGTTAAAAATGTTTCACAATCACAAATAATAAAAATAAACCCATGGCAGGTTTTTTGTTGGATTTTGTTTTGGTCCAAATTCATTTACAATTGTAAAAATGAATTTTGACTGAATGTTTTGACTACTAAAATGTAATACAATTACAAACTTGATTTGTAACTAGAGAACCCTCTAATCTTTTCCAATATACATGATCTTTTATACCATTTCTCCATTACATTTATTCATTGAGGAAAGATTTATTCTAAATCTCTAAATAATTCATAATAAAATAAGTCAGTTTGATGGGGCTCATATTTCTGGAACTGGAAAGGATTTTAGAAATCATATAATCAAACCATTCTCATTTTAGAGGTGAGAATTCTCAGACTAAGAGACTCAGCCTGCATTATGAAAAAGTCAGGATTCCCAGTTCCCTAAATCTGGTCGTGATATTCTTCCTATAAAACGGAAATTATTTTGTGGGTCTCCTGTCACTTTAAGAAAAATGTGCATAAATGCAAAATTTGCTGAAAGTTTAACAGTTCATTAGACACTGATGGATGCCTTGAATGTCTCCACATCAGGAAATGTTGCCTAGGGATAATTCACTAGCCATCTGGACAAAGAAAATGTAGGTCTATACCATACATGTTATGCAAAGGTAACTTCCAAGTGAATTAAAATTTTAAATTTGAAAATGAAAAAATAAATATTCTGGGAAAACACATGGCAGAATAATTCCATTTCCTTGCAATGAAGAACTTAGTCTAACTGTGACTCAAAAATCCAAACTCAAAAGAGTAATAAATTTGACTATGAAAAAAAATGAAACACAATTAAATATACCCAACTCTACACATATTAAGGGCTATGCTAGTGTAGTAGGTAGGCAGAATGGCACCCCAAAGTACCACCTGCCCTAAACTCTAGAATCTGTAAATATTATGTTATATAACATTTTGAGGAGACTTTTCAGATGTAATCAGTGTTGTTTTAAGCTGCTAAATTTGTGGTAATTTGTTATAACAGTGAAAGAAAATGCATACAACTAGTATTTAAGAGTGAAAATTTAGCCTACAGATACAGCAGCAAATGTATTAAATAATTTTTGCAAATTGTTGTTTATTACATCATCGTTCATACTGTTACCAACAAAAGACTGGAAAACCTCTAAATTTTCATAAATAGGAATTTGTTGAATAAATTTGTTACATCCATTTAAGAAATATTACTCAGCTATAAATAAGAATAAGAAAGCTTTTCATACTACTATAAAGATATCCAAGATATATGATACTATTAAATGAAAAATGCAAATACAGTACTAGATATGTAAAAAAGGAGGAAAAGTTAAAAATCCATTTTTCATATTTATATTTACTTGTGAATGCATAAAATTCTTTGGAAGGGTACAGAAGAAAGTAGCAACTATGGTGACCTATTTGTAGTGGAGAGAAAACTGGGTAGATGGAGTTCCAGAGAGGAGGCATATTTCTCTGTATACATAATATTTTTAACCACGCAAATGCATTTCCATTCTCGTATGTATTTAGATGATAGATAATGAAAGTAATACATTAAGAGTACTCCTATGATACCCTGTGTTTTCTTTGTATGTATAACTGCTTAATAGAATGATTCACCAATCAGGAGGAAACATTTCTTATCTAAAGAAGAAGAGCAAAGGGATGAAAAAAAGAAAAATAATTTTTAATTTGTCATTAATACTTCATGCTCTCTTATTGGGAAATAAAAATTTTGGTTTTCCCAGTTTCACTGGAGCTATAATACAAACTCACCTTGAAAAGGTAATATTTTCTGAATATCTCATATGAATAGATTTGACATACACAGGTTCATGACACATATTTTTACAGAGGAGGGGAAGACTAGAAAAGAAATTAGCATCAAATACTGAAAATATTTTGAGAAAAGACAAGCTACTTTCCTTACAGCTGGTCCCTTCCTTCCCCCATGTTTAGCATCTCAAACTTTTCTCTGATCACCACTCTAAGAAGGAACCTCTCTTTCTGCATCTCAGGGAGTTTATTCAGTAGTAGGGGTAACCAACGTCAAGGCAGATTTTGCCAATATGTGAAGAGTAAATCTGAGCCGAGGAAGTGGTAGAAATCCAGGTCTGCTAGTTTTTTGCTGGATCTTTAGACGATCCCTCCCTACTGCAGGCTTAGCTAGCCAGCAACAGTACAAGCAAAGACCCAGAAGGAAATAGTGCGTAGGTCTGGAGCCCTTTCAAAAAAATAGGGAAACATTTAGAATAGGATTGGACAGATGATAGCTATCAAAATTAGCAGGATTTTAAAGACTAAATAATGCTAACTAAGCAATCAGGTACCTTTGAAGGTTATTAATAAAAGAATGACAGCATCAGAGATATGCTTTGGAGATGACTCTGGCAGAATGTGCAATAAGAATGGGATGAAGAAGATGAGAGGCCAGAAAATGCGAAGGCAAGAGCATGAGAGAAAGCACTTTTAGATTCAAAATCTATTTTAGGCTTCTAAAAATTAGTGAGGCTGCTTGGCAGTTGCATTACTTACTGCTAAATCTGATTAAATCCCAAAAGCATTTTTTTTTAAAGGAGAGATTAAAGGAACTGGAGTCAGAAGTTAGGACCAAATGAAAGTATCTACAATTTTTCAAAAAATCATTTCCAAAAGGCCATCCAGTTAATTTAAGAAACACTCTGATGCATCCGTGGGTAAAACTCTGATATTTCTTATAAGAAGTGTCATTTCTAAAGTGTAATTGCATAACACATTGCTAAAACAGTAATGAAAGAATTTTAGAACATCCATCAAAGGACATCCAATGTGAAATAAACAGTATTAGTTTACAAGTGATGGGTCTGTCTCGCAGGACGTTAGGCAGCACTGCCCTCTGCAGGTAAATGTGTTCTACTGGGTGAGCCCTGTAACATTTGTTATAAACCCACACTTGAAAATACTCGGGTATTTTGACATTTCATTTACTCTAGCCAACAAAATTATAGCATTACCAAAGTCTCCAACCTGGATCCCTACAGAAATAATTACTTATAATTGAAGGTAGCATGAAAAGTAAAGACTGAGGAGGACAAATCTGGTTTCATTTGCTGACTACAAGAAAAACATTGTTCTTGGTGAGCAAAATTAGCAATATTCCTGAATTCTCGGCACTTCTATTGTATGGAAGGGTAGACAATAAAGACAATAAAGAAGTCATTAAATAATTAAATAAAATAGTTGTAAGGTGTGATAAGTGTCATAAAATAAACAAAAATAAAAGAGGTTAACATAGAATCGCAGGTAAATCTCATCAAAGGAGGTGCAATAGCAGTTGAAATCTGAAGGATAAGAAAGACCTAACTAAATATGTGAAGAGTAGGAAAGAGTAGATAAATGGCATGTGCAAATGTCCTGAGACAGGGAAAGAGAGAAGCCTGTTCCAAGAATAGAAGGAAGACAGTGTTACCAGAGAATATAGAACAAATGAGACTAACATAAGGCTGAAAAGCTAAGCAGAGACAGAGAATATAGATCCTACCTTTAGAACCCGGTAAAAAAAAATGGACTTTTATTTATACATGCAATGAGACCCTTTTCAATGCTTTTAAGTGGTCATGTTACAAGATCATTTTGGCTGCTCTGTGGTGAACAGATTTCAAATGGACAAGAGAAGAAAACAGGGATCTATTAAGATTGTTAAATGGCAGTCAAGGTCTGAAAACTAACTTATTCCAGTTTAACTATTTTGATTTATGGGGTTGGAGAGCTGTTAGCAAAGATGGAGAGTATATTCATTTATAGTAAGTCAATCCACAGCCTTGAACATATAAACATTTGTCCTGAAATTATATCATTGGCCTCAGCAAATGAAGATAGTTTAATTATAATCTTAAAAATAGGATTGTCATAAAATCATAGGTGAAATTTCAAACAAGAAGAGTTAACAATGAGTTATCACCATCTTCAAGATGGAAAGGCCATGTGCTAATAGTCTGTACCCTACAGATCTAACCTTAAATCTGAAATATTCCTAGATGGTAAATGGCTCTTCTATTATCTTTGTACAGTCAGGAGGTTGTTTTAACATGAACTATAAATCCGTCTCCTATGTTAACATAAGAAATGTTCAAAATCACACAAATCAGTAGGTTCCTCAACAAAAAAGCTCTTTCCTATCCATTTCCCAGGGTAAATGGCTTTTGTTCATTTCTGATCCAGAACAAGAGGATAGAAATAAAACTACTAGTTTTTTTCCCAGGAAATTGAATTGTTAATTTACTCATTTTAAGCCGATTATCATCCTTTCTCCTTTAAGTGGAAGAAAGAGACAGAGAATTTTGCTCACCATAACTTATTCAGTACCTCTTTTTGATGATCTTTTTGTTCTTGAAACAATTCAGCAGTACTAGCCATAGTACAGTTCCACAGAGAGAGAAATTTATTTTCCATGAAAAGTAATACATTAAGTATTCCAGTTTTTGGCCACAGCATTAATGAACAGCTTAAGGACTTTTGGAATTGAATTAACTGCCTCAGTATTCTGAAGTTATTCAGATTTCTTAGTTTAGGCTTTCATAGCTTTCAAGTACTTGTATGAAAATGAAATCGTAAAGGGAATATTAACACATTGATTAAGAGCCTTCCAACTGGTGACAGAATCCACTGATACAAATAACTAAATGAGATTAATACTATTGATAATTTTCTCTATACTTCAATGCACACCATTATCTATTTCAATCTCTAACAAATCTGTCATGATTTACTTTTATTTTTAAATTAACATAAATTGCAGAAAATTGGCATTCATGTAATACTACTATCTTTTATGCAGAAATAAGATAAAAATTGGCTCCATGAATATTAAGTTCAATTATCAAATGTCAGTATGTATGTTTTAGGTTAATAATTCCACAATTTCAATAGTTAATGCTTAGTATTTAAAGGATATTCGAAGCCTAACACACTTATCAATATTTGTACAAATTTGCTTTCCAGAAATTGGAAATATAGCAATTATTTATTCCTAGTTTTTAATTAGGTATCATTAAGACTGGAAGATTATCTAATGCATTGTGAGAATACATTTTTACCACAATGAGATGGGTAAACCATGAAAATTCTGTTCAGTACCCCAAATACTGCATCAGGATAGGCTGAAGTCAAGTTTCAGAGACTATTCTGGCTAAATTAGCACTATAATATTAAAAATAAAAAGACTTCCCCCTTCATGGCTTCTGCAGTTAGAAACTAAATACCAAGGACATGGTTTTTGTAAAGCCACATTTCTTTATTCTTATATTTTTTTCCTCTCTCCCCCATCTAAAGGACAGCATCTTCTTCCTGTCTTCGTAGATAAGTCTTTTCAACATAAATGATCTCACAAATGCAAATGTCTCCCTTTTATTTTACTAGTAGATATCACAAAACATACCTCAAGACAAACAAGTACATCTGAATTAGATCCCATTCACGTTTACCAGGAAAAACATAAATTACACAAAGCCATGAATCAGTAGCCCATTGCTCAATGAGGAGCTAAAGTGAAGTCATGAGGTTGGGGAATTTCAACAAGCATTTTATTTATATCATGCACAGTTATAAATATTGGAAGTCCAGTGAAGTGACAAAAGTATGTGTATCTTTACTGGAGTCTATTAATTATTAACTTTTAATAAGTACTTTATATATGGAAGTCTCAAGATCCAGCACATCTCTTATGTGGCTTCACTTAATCATACAAGAACCCAATTACATTTCTATGTCTAACATCCTCATTTGATAAATGAAAAAACACAGGTTTAGAGAGTTTTAATGGCTTGTTTAAGGTCTCAGAACTAAGTGTTAGATGAAGGATTTGAATAGAAGCTGTCCCACTCTTGCTACTTCCTATTTTCTAAAAATATTTTTAGCACCTATTATGGTTTCCTATATTCACATCTGGTGACTTGTTATTATCCTTACATAATTGAGAAACTGAGGTTCCAAGAGAAAAGAAACATACTTAAAATTGCACAGTAGATAAGTGCGGAGCTGAACTTTCAAGCCAGGAACCCATGTCCTTTTAGATTAAAACCACAAAAGGACTATAAATATATCCTTAAAATAGTTCATATTAACTTTACTTGATTTTCTGTGATGTTTCTCTAGATTTATTTGCAATATTTAATAGAGAAACTGCAGATCTTGACTTATATGACTTTTTCCACATATACATCTATGTGTCTTTCTTGTAAATCAGAAACCAGAATTATTCCAGGAGAAGAAAAGAATAACCTGTGAGGAAAGTGGCTTTTTCTTTCTTTCCCTCCTTCCCTCTTTCCTATCTATCTATCTATCTATCTATCTATCTATCTATCTATCTATCTATCTATCTATCTATAATACAACCAGGAAAAGGAGAATCAAAAACCTGTGTGCGGGTTTTTAGAGGGAGCAGGGGCTATATGGGAAATCTCTGTATCTTTCAGTTTTGCTGTGAACCTAAAATTGGTTATTGAAATACTCAGAAGATGACAAGTTTTTGCATATTGTGTCACCTGCCTAAGTTTCATCAATTGTTCTTGCATCAAACAAAATTTAGAACCATTTGTAATTGTGGCTCATTTGTTAGCATAGAGTTTGTCCTTTGCTTCTGAACAGTGCTATATCTTGGCCTCAGTCTCAGGCTCAGCTTATCCATACAATATTATCCCTGGCATGCACTGCAGATACATTCACTCATGTCCCTTGTGGCTTTATGGAAATCAAGAGATTGGAAAGCTGAAGAGTACACATTACACTGTCAAAATAAAATCAGGTCAAGTTAACAAAAATTCTAAAAGTTGCATATCGTACAATAAAAGAAAGTAAGATTGCAACCCAGGCAATTCAAATTAAAAGTGCTGAGAAGTTCATCTCACAGCAGTTATAGGTATGGATTATAAATTGAAAATGAAGAAGTTCTTCAACCTTTTTTTTCATGATTGATTATAATGGAGGTCTCCATATGGTAGGGAATTAGTTAAAAGTAATTATCTTATATAATTTTTAGAAGGCAATTTAAGCCTTATGATTACCAGAGGCATTTATAAGAAATATCCTAAGTTTCACTTACATTCAAAAACAAGCTAAGTTGAGTTTTGCTCATGTGCCCTAACTGGTTTTGTCTGCTTGGGGAATTCTCCAGCCTGGTCTCCATTTATTTTATTTTAATGTTCCACAAGTAGTCAAGCTTTCACCAAGTGGACTAACCTCTGCAATAATTAAAATGAGGTACATTTGGGTCCCACCTCTGCCGTTTCTGTGCTTTTATTCTCTGCAGTATCAGAAGTCCCAAAGTCTGCACCTTGGTTTCATGAGACATAGGACATTCACTTAGCTGGCATGGATAGGGTTGAAATAGTATAATTGCCAGTTTGGACAGCAACTTTCTAATTTTCTAAATTCTTGATTTCAGAAATATAGTCACTAATGCTAGGTCAGTACCTGGAAAGGCAGGAGAGCACAGTGGTTGGGAATATGAATTTAGAAGCTACGTTGCCTGGGTTCAAATGACAGCTCTGCCACTTGCTAGTTGTATGACGGTGGGTAAGTGACTAGGTAAAAATGTCTAGTGAGAATTAAAGTAGTAGGTAATATGTATATAAAATATAGAATGATTCCTGGACCAGAGAAAGTACTATCTCTTTTGGGAATAATACCTTTAAGCTCAACCTAGAGACTACACCTCCACCCCTTTCAACAATTGTGTAAGCATCCAATTTCCTGTATTAAATCTCCTTGGGCTCCAACTAAATAAAATGATTTGTGTTGTCTTCTACTGAACCTTGACTGAAACGCTGGCTATTCTATTTCCTCTTGAGTACTAGTTATTAAATTATAAACATTTGTAAAATTAGATGATGTGAGACAGTTTAAAAGCTAAAGGAATATTCTGAAATTTTGTTATAAAGGCAGATATAAATCCAGGATTTGGATCCACAGAAGGTAAATTATTTCTAAAAATATTTGCTTGAAGCTTTGAGAGTATTTCCACCCATGTGACTCCAGGTAAAATTCTTTAAAACTCTTGTCTTTAATAGCTTACTCCTCTAGCTCTAGAGGTTTCTTCTTGTTAAATTGGCAAAAGGCACCATCCAAAAAATCTTTCTCAAGGCCAGGCACAGTGGCTCATGCCTGTACTCCTAACAGTCTGGGAGGCCAAGGCAGAAGGATTGCTTGAGTGCAGGAGTTCAAGATTGGCCTCAACAAAAGCAAGATTCTGTCTCTACTAAAAAAATTAGCCAGGCATGGTGGTACGCACCTGTAGTCCCAGCTACTCAGGGAGGCTAAGACAGGATTGCTTGAGCCCAGGAGTTTGAGTTGTGAGCTAGGCTGATGTTATGGCACTCTAGCCTGGGCAACACAGCAAGACTCTGTCTCAAAATAAATTGAATGAATGAATGAATAAATAAATAAATAAATCTTGCTGAAAATCAGAACACTGCAATGAAACCTTTTTTTTTTTTTTTAAGCTATAGAAAG
Organism: Microcebus murinus; assembly: GCF_040939455.1. NCBI lineage: Eukaryota > Metazoa > Chordata > Mammalia > Primates > Cheirogaleidae > Microcebus > Microcebus murinus. Next base: position 62,964,257 of record NC_134114.1, read on the forward strand.
AATCTGGGAAAGCCAAGGAAACTTTCTATATTTCATAAATTTATGTGTCTAAGTTATTTACTTAATAACTTTTTATTCATTTATCCATTTCATTTATCCTTAAAAGATTAAAAATTTAAGAGGCTCCAAAAGTCATCAGTGAACTACAGACCCATATATTTTATTGTCTGCTTTACCTCTTCATTTGGATTAAAAATTAGCATCTTAAACTTAACAGGTTTAAGATGCTTGCTTACTCAGCATCTAGTAAACTGTGATATTATTGACCCAGTTGCTAAAATCAAAAACCTGAGTCATCCTTTAGTTCCTCTTTCCCTCACATCCCAGATACAACCCATCAGACTTTGTGATGACTCTCACCATGTATTCCAAATCAGATCTTTTATCACCACACTCACAGTAAAGCAGTGAGATTCAGTGAAGAAAAAAGATGCACTATACATTTCAAGTATGTATATGACTATCATGAGTACTGCATGTTCTTTAAACAATGCAGACATCTCATGTGGGGACTTAGAAATTTCTGATGCCTTGGTCTTCAACACTCTTTCCAGGTCTCACATGGCTATCTCCCTCACTTCCCCATGAATGGTTTTCAGCTGGCACATTCCCCAAGAGTCCTTCCTGAGAGCTCCATCTAAAACAGCGCCCCAATCTCCTGCCCTCTGAAGTCTCTAACCTCTTCCCTTGCCTTTTTGTTTCAAGAACACTTGACATAGTACTATGTATTAATTAAGAGCTCCCTGGTGTTCACCACTGAATTCCCAGCACCTAGAATAATAAAGGACATTGGTAAGAGCTCAAAATACATTTGTAAAAAGTCAGAATCTTCATACTGTCGCCTATTTGAGTGCCTTAAGGGTTATTATCCCAACCAAGATTACTCAATTTTAGATTGCTCCACCTACAGCATTACAGCATAAATCAGACAATTGACCTGGGCCATATTTGATATTCTTTATGGCTATTCCATACATTCTATATGACAGCCACCACTGCATTCAAGATAAAAGATCAGAAAAAGCTCAATAAGGAATGCTTAAAGTGAAGCATTTATCATTTCTGAAAAATTTTCTAACACACACTTATAGCAGTAGAGAATCATCCTAAAAGAAGGGTATTAATCATTTCACTAGAGTTCAAAGAAAAAGCTCAGAAAATTTTTCTACTATATACTCCATATAAAGGCTTGATAGCTGTGGACATTGTCTTGTAACTTCAAGGTAATTACTACCATTCTTTGGTATTACTACAGTTATGAATAATTTGTATATAGCAACCATGTAAATGTCTCAAATAGCTAAAAACTTAGGCTCCAATATTTTCTTTAGCATTTGCTTAATCCTTAAAGTTGCAATATAATCTTGAATATTGGGCTCCTTCCTTTTATTCAACATTCTTAAAATATTTATTTTCCATTCTTGATAACTATTACAATATTAATTATTAACTGTTGCAATACTTTAAATTTTATACAAATATATATATATAAATTTTGAAGTCTATTTGTAAATATTGTATTTTTAATTCCTTTACATGACATAGGTGTTGTTTCCATTTTATAGACCAAAAAAAGACCGAAAAGATCAGCTGTTTTAATAAGGAAAATAATATTAGACTATCTGATAACAGTTTTAGTATTCTTCACATTGTAAGAATAAACCTGAGCAGAGACACAAAAGATAGAGTCCCTATATTGGAGGTACTATTATTAACAAGACAGTTATAAAAATAAGATATACACATAGCAGTAATTGAAGTAGATAATAACATAAATTGTTATGTTATTTAAGCAGCAGCTACCATTGATGCAGGCTACTCTCGCAAACATTGTGGTAGATACTTGACATTAACCTCATTTAATCCTAAAAACAAAGACTTGAGGTGAATGCTCTTACCCCCAATTCACAAAGGAGGAGAATTTGGCTCAGAGTCCAAGTTTACACAGATGATAAATCTCAGAGCCAAGATTCAAATCCACATTTGTATGATTCCAAAGCCCATGCTCTAATACTGTGCTTTACTCTTTAATAAAAAGAAACACACACACACATAATTTTCCCAGATTTCAGAGAATGAGTTATAATATCCTTGGATGGAGATTTAAACTGTTATCTGAACAAAGAGTGGGATTGGAGGAACCCAGAAAAACAATTTAAGTAAGGTAGATGGTAGGAACTTGGAAATGAGCATGGCATCTTCTGGTGTGAGTGAGATTAGTGAGATTAGTATAAAAATAGGAAATATTAAGTTAAAGAGTAGGGAGTGACAAGTATAAAGTCAGATGATAGAGGCCTAAAAAACCTAAATAGAGAAAAATTGACCTTTTCCTATTAAGAATGGAGATGACTTCAATGACATTTGCATTTAAAATCAGTCCAATTAAGGTCTATGAGTGAAAAGAATAGGGAAAGACCAGGTGTGGATACTCATCAAGAGACATACTACAATGGACAGGGGAATGTATAAAAACCTTGAAACCCAACGAAACAATAAAATATCATGAGAAATCCTAAGGACGATAGGTTTAGGAAAAGCTTTGTTTTGTGTTAGTATGGTGTGGATGGTAAGAAAGTAAATTTAAGAAAATAAGATTTTATTTAGTTCTTGAGAGAAAAAGGAATTTCAGGCTTGGATAGTGGATAAGCCATTGTAAAGAGAACAAAGACATCCTCCTCCTCCCCAAATAAGCTTTGTGATTAGCTGACTAATAAACAAATAGTGATTTGGAAGGACAAAAATCCTAAGCAGAATCCAAGCAAGCTAATTATTCTAGCCAAAGACTTTTATCCTATTTCCATTTCTTCCACTTACACAACTTTAGAAAGCAAACTCTCACCATTTGGTAAAATGAATTGTTCAGGACAAATCATTTCCAAGATTCTTCCACCTATTAAAAAAGCTGAATCATACTTTTTGCCATCATAGGAACACAGGAGAGCATGATTTATGTGGGTATACTCAGCACCATCAATTCTTTACACAAACTATGTTTACCATCTCAGCTCATATCACAACACCTGGGAAAGGTATACAGCAAAGAATCATCAAGGTAAATGAAGAAGATGAAAAATATGTATGAAAGATTTTACTAAGACTGAGTTATGTCTAGAATCTTTGAGTGTGAGAGAATTTTGCCAGCCAATTATGGTTTGTTGATATCATTTGAAAAAACAGAAATCTATTTTTTACAGAGAGTAAATAGGTTTTACTCCTTGTTCCAATAATGATCCATAATATAATAGTAATGCTGTTTTGAGGATGAATCTGGACCTAAATCCTGCTTAGCATGAAAGAATAACATGTCTGCCATGTCTACAGGTGGAAAATCTATGTCAACATTCTGGCATTTTATATATCTGATTTTTGAGCTGTTATCTGTTCTGACTAAAAATACTTTTAAAACTCTATATGTCCTAATTTAAGGAGTCAAATCTTTTTTATTTCATAATTTATTGTTGAGTTTTAGCATTCTAAAAGATCTACATTTTTCATTTTTTTAATAGCCACCTTTACTGCCTTAAATAGTAATATTAATACTTTCTCAGTATGGGACACTAGATTAGAACTCTGAAAGCAATTGCAACTTTGAGGCCATTTTGTTTGAGATCATCTGTTAACTTCATTTACTTGTTCTACAGTGTTTTCCATTAGTGTGGAAGGAAAAAACAATTTTTCAATCAGCAATATTTCTTTGTAATCTTTTAAAGTTATTGCCTTTAATAGATTTTCCTTTCTAAGATTTATCTACATACTGTAAGTTACAATAATATAGTAAGTTTGGGTATCAACATAATAAAAATCTAGCTATATGAAAACTATGTCCAGTAGTAAGAAACATTCTTAGGTAAAAGTTTAATTCTTTTAGTAGCCAAGGAATCTACCTTTTTAAGCTAAACACAGAACAGAAAATTTATTATATAAAGTACAATCTAATTGGGTATTCAGTGTGAATAATTTCATTAAGACTTCAAGGATAAAGATTATTTTCAAGCAGGGGCAGAGAAATAAATTAGGTAACAAAAAAGTGATTAACTGTAAGTCATCCTCTTCACTTACTTTAATCATAACTATTGGTAATAAAACCACCCAATCAATCAACAGGATTAATATCTCATAACCAATTAGGCTAGAAAAGAAAGTTTTCTTTAGGAGATCAGGCATCTAAACAAGGACAATTCTTAAATGATGCAACAAATATTTATTCAGTACTGACTATATGTAAGGTATTGTGGAGAATACAAAGACTGATAAAACAAACAACCTATCATCAAGAGACTTTAAGATTATGGCAGACGCCATAAGATTTGTAAAATAATATCTTTTATGACTTTCTACTTTGGTGAATAGTGTCAAAAGATTGGTACAGCTATGGGAAATCATAATGTGTTTCACGGAGGAGGTAGCTCTTGAAAAGTCCTGGAAACATGAATAGAAATTACTTGTGGAAAAATGAGGGAAAGGGGCCTCCACGTAGAAGTAAAATTATTTACAAGGATGTAGAAGCAGGAAAATATGAAGAAGATAAGGTTGATTTGGCTTCCTAATTAATGAAGGTGTATAGCAGAAAGCAATGACAGTTTTGATGCAGATTATGATAGACATTTTATACATCTAAGTGGCATCTTAGTTAAGAGACACTTAGGGAACCAATAAAAGATTGAGTAATAGAACTACAATGATCATAACTGTGCTTTAAATTATTGGCACACTCAAGTGGTAGAGATAGAAGAAGCAGGGACTTCTATTGAGAGGCTTTTATAAGAGACCAAAGGGGAGAAAAGGAGGGTTTGAATTATGAAAATGACATGCAAAAACTGAAAACAAAGTAGTTCTCACCGTATATCATTATTGCTAACAGAAAATTTTTGTTTTTAGCACTCTTGTGGGCAGAACTGGAAGATGGCCCCCAAGATTCTTGCTCCGTGGTATACAGGCTCTGTATAACCCCTGGTTAATATAATGGGATAGTCTAGTCCTCTTGTGATTAGTTATTATATATGGCAGCATTTACTATAAGAATGGGGAATTATTTTTGGTGGACTTGACCTAATCAATTGAGCCCTCAGAAGAGATAGGACTATTCCTAATGAAAGAAATTCAAAGTCAGAGTGATTTGATACTGAGAATATTCTTCTTTGCTGTACAAAAAAAAATGGGAAGGGCAATGTAGCCATGAATACGGGTGACTCTAGGAGCTGAGAGTAACCTCTGGCTACAGCCAAAAGGAAATGTCCTACAACCACAAGGAATTGAATTCCGCCAACAGGCTGAATGAGCTTGCAAGTTGACTTTTATCGAGAGCCAAAACTCTGATTTTCATCTGAACAAAGAATTTAGCCACATCATGCCTAGATTACTGAAATAATAAATAATTGTTTAAGTCACTAAATGTTTGGCAGTTTTTAATGCATTAGAAAACTAATATCCCCTCAGAAATAATAAAAATATCCTACAATGTCAAACAGAAAATATTTTATTTCAAAGGAAGCCATAAAATAATAAATCCCAGTGGATTAATATTGAACTATTGGAATTATAGTAGACAATGTGGACATCCTCACCTCTTTATAATGTGCTACAAAATAAAAAGATAGCTGTTTGCTTTGAAAATACTTTGCCCTCCTTGCCTTAGAAACAAAACTTGTTTGGTTTTTAAGTTTATGTGATTGTTCCTACATACTTCTTTGGATTTGTTGTAGGCTTACAGGGTCAAATGTAAATAAAAGTGTAAAGTAGGCTGTATTGTCTTTGTGTACTCTTCTCATTTTTACTTATATCTCCTTCCCTAAAATTCCCTGAGCATCACAATGTGGTATCTGTGCCAGTGCCCCAGCCCAGAATCTTTTCCTGAAATTTCCCCTAGTAGGTTTTGCCTGTGCTTTGCTCTATTTCCAAGATCCACAACCTCTCTGGTAATCATATCTAATCTGTGCTAAAATGTAAATGTGTTATTCTTCGAAGACATATTTTCAGTTAATGAGAGCTGTAGAAAGCTATCACTTTGCAGAAAGAATGACTTTATGTAAATGATTTTAATGGTGGAGACCAAAAGCACTGGACAGTAGAAAAAAATATGGATTTGATAACTTTGTATCTGAACTTAGTCTTTGAATAGAATCAATTCTTCATGACTATTCCATTTGTCAGTAGTTAGAATTAGTAGTGTATTTTTTCTACAATCTATGAAATAACTAAACAATAAATAGGCCTTCTGGTGTGTGAATGGAAAAATGTTTTTCTTAATGGTGGGATAATCATGGGCAAATTATAAAGAAACTGGCTTTTTAAAGCTATTTAACGGGAAAAGTCCTTGTAAAAACTACAAATCATCATAAAAATAGTGAAAATGTAATTTCTATTTCCAGAGGAACAACAATTTGCTTTAGGAAACTGGAAAAAAAAAAAAGCCAGAAATGTATATTTAAACACCAGGGACAGTTATTAGCATATATATCAAGCAATTGCTGATCCAGAATATACATAAAGTATTTCATTCCTTCATATGTATGTGAGTGTCTACTAGGTAGCCACATACAATGTATTAGTTTGCTTAGGCTCCTGTAAAAAAAATACCACAACCTGGGTGGCTTAAATGACAAAAATGTTTTGTCTCATAGTTTTGGAGGCTGGAAGTTCAAGATCAAGGTATCAGCAGGTTTAGTTCCTTAGGTGGACTTTGAAAGAGAATCTGTTCCATGCCTTTTAGCGAGATTTTAGTAATTTAATGGCAATGTTTGAGCTTCTTTGGCTCCTAATAACATCATCCTGATCTCTGCCTTCATCTTCACATGTCATTCTCCGTGTGTGTATGTGTGTGTGTGTGTGTGTGTGTAAAATTTCCCTTTCTTGTAAGGACCCAGTAATATTGGATTAGGGGCCCACTCTACTCCAGTATGACTTCATTTTAATTGATTGCATCTGCAATTATCCTATGTCTTAATATGATCACATTCTGAGGTACTGGGGCTTAAGACTTTGACGTAAGAATTTGCAGAGGACATAATTCAACCCATAATATACAGAAGACACAAACATAAATGATATGGTTTCTGCTCTTTCTAAATGATCTACCAATCAAGAGGAGAAGACAAAAGCATCTGTGCATAAATGCAAAATATTGAGAGAAGTGTCATTAAGAACTGAATGAAATATTTATGCCAGCATGTAAAAAGAGGTGCCAATGTGGAAGGATTAGTATGAACAAAGAAGACTACAGAGGAGATATATCATTTAAACTTCTTATGGGACATAATTTTCACAAAAAGCAAAAGCATAAAGTGCATTTCAAACACAAGGAAAACACATGCAACTGAAGTGATGTATTTATCTCTAAGTATTACAGAGCTGGGTCTATGGGGTATATGCAGGCAAGTGGCAGAAGATGAGACTAGAAGAAAGTTGGGATTAGTTTGTGGAGGGATCTTGAGAGACACTCTAAAAAACCTTTAATGTATTCAGTACAACAACAATCCTGATGTTGATGGGAGCCTATCAAATATTTTTTCAATGAGAGAATTATAACTTCTCAGTAGTATTTTATAAAGAAATTTCAGGAAATGAGGGACAAAGGACATAAAGAGTTTGGAGAGGTAGTTTTACTCAAATTACAAGAGTTAGGGGATACCAGCCTAGATTTTTCCACTTTTTATTTTGGTTTACATGACATGATTATTGATATCTATATTTCTAGGGAATTAAGTACATTAGTTATGTCCCCCAAAATTACTTGTTTATAATAAAGTGTAAAATACTCACTTTACAGTGGAGAAACTGGCAGATTTGACTTTGACAAAGTGATCAAAGTTAATATCATATATCAACTGTCACCATGTGTCTCCTAAGCTGTTCACTGAGAACACATCACTTTTGAAATATTCCTATCAAGACCTGTCTAATCAAGAGGAAACATCAGACAAGCCCAAATTGAAGGATATTCTACAAAATAATTAACCTATATTTTAAAAGTAAAGCCAGTATCTTAAAAAGCAGAGGCTAAGGAATTATTCCAAAATAAAGGAGCTAAAAGAGGCAATGAGAGTCAAACACATGTGATCTTGGATTGAATGTTTGATCAGAAAAAAATTATAAAGGAAATTTTTGAGACAGTTTCCAAGTTTGAATATAGAGTGCATATCAGAAAATAATATTGCATTCATGTTAAATTTTATGACTTTGATAATTGTAAAATAATGACCTATTTTTAGAAAATATAGCCTGAAATGCAAGGACATGATGTCATTAACTCTCAAATGAGTCAGAAAAAAATAAATATACTATATGAAATATATAATATAATGCATCTATACATGTAGAATATGTATATATTCTATGTATAAGCACATGTAGTCATAAATATATATACATTATATATACACACATGCACACATATAGACACAGAGAAAGAAAAACAGTGAGATAGTGAATAATAAAATAAATATGGAAAAAAAATAACTGAGAAATCTATAAAGAGATTATTTGTTCTACTCTTGCAACTTTCCATTAGGTTTTAAATTATTTAAAAACAAATCTTTTTAAGAAGCAATATAGAATTTCAAAGTCAATAGATAAATATTTTATTCTTCCTCATTATATTTTCCATTTCCACATTTAGAATGTATATGTATTATCTAAATTTGACTGTATTATTAATCAAAACGAGAACTATTAAATTCTACCTTTTTGTAATATTTAGAATTGTGAAATATATTAAATTTTGATTTTGAAGGATCTAAAACAATATAGTATACTTTTCTACTCTAAATTTTTAAATTAATATACAGTTAAGGCATTGTCTTTAGTCCTGTTACATAGCTTAAATATATTAATCAAAAGTTGATGATTTTCTGAACTATTATTCTGAATTAAAAATATGACTTTTTTAATATCAATAACCAAAGTCTTAATTAAACTTTGATACTCTCAGTAATATAACTCAGTATCTGAAATATTAATTTGGCAAAAATATATAAACACATCTTTTAAAAAAGTCTAAGGTAATTAAAGTAGGGTGCCACCGACCTTTTGGAAATAAGCACATATTTTTTATTTTCTTGAAGACTAAAATTTAAATTTGGATTTGTAGAAATTTGTGGAGAGAGAGTTAAAGCATAAGGGAGAGAGAATAGGAGGGGAGATGGAGGGGAAGGGGTGAGGGGAGGAAAGTAAAGAGACAATAAGGAAAAAGATATCTTTATTTTTCTTTTTCTGCCAACTAGGAATATTGTAAGCCACAGAAAGAGAATCATAATACCCTACTTGGAAACTTAGTACAAAATGTTTTAAGATCTACTAATCTAATAAACCATAAAATGTATTTATTATTTAATCATCAATCCTTTTTAAGAATGCTGCATAGATACCATGTGATCATTACAAATATGTTGCCATTATCCATCAGCTATTCTTGGTAGACAATGTTGAACCGTCATAGTACTCTTTCTTTTGAGATTTGGCCTTAAAATTCTCTCCATAGCACTTCCAGGGGCCCCTGCTGGACAATTAAAGCAGGTACAAGGAATACACTAATTTGCTATCAAACACTTAACAACTGATAATACATATAAAGCATTTAGCCTTTGGTTTTGGAATCATATTGACTTACTGCTAACATTGTTTTGTGACTAAATACTTACTAGCTGTGTGGATCCTGACAATTTTACTTAACTTCTAAAATAGTTTTATCACATGTAAAATGGGAATAACTTTACCTATGTTTCAGGTTAGTGGTAATGAAAAATTTGAGAAGGCAAATAAAACACTAAGCATAATGACTTAAATATATAATAAATATGGTCTCTATAGTAGGCATTGTGTATAAAATGAACAAGATAAATTAACTATATAGCACCTCTGCTGTATTTTTTTTTTTTTTTTTTTTTTTTTTTTTTTTTTTTTGAGACCGAGTCTCACTCTGTTGTCTGGGCTAGAGTGCTATGGCTTCAGCCTAGCTCACAGCAACCTCAAACTCCTGGGATCAAGCAATCCTCCTGCCTCAGCCTTCCAAGTAGCTGGGACTACAGGCATGCGCCACCATGCCCGGCTAATTTTTTCTATATATTTTTAGTTGGCCAATTAATTTCTTTCTATTTTTGGTAGAGACAGGGTCTCGCTCTTGCTCAGGCTGGTTTTGAACTCCTGACCTTGAGCGATCCACCTAACTCAGCCTCACTGAGTGCTAGGATTACAGGTGTGAGCCACCGCACCCAGCCAAATAATTTTTATTAGAGTATGGAGAAGTAGATATAAATAAATGAGTTTAATCAAGTGTTAAAACTGCTATGATAGAGGGATGCTTACACACTAAAATGTATTATTAGTTCCATAGAGATTTTTCAGAAAAAGTTTGATATCTAGTAGAGTATTGACTATAAGGGTACAGATCTTAGGAGAGAGATCAAAGAAGGTAACTTAAAAAAAAAAAAAAAAAAAGGAAAACAGTATTGAACAGGCGGGTAGAAATTTCAAGGAGAATGAGAACTAGACTGACAGGAAGGAACCAGGACAGAGTAATAACACCAATGCCAAGATGAAATTTGGGGTTTTCAAATGCTGTACTGCACTAGCGAGAGAAAGACTAAAAATTGTTCATCACTTACATAGAGCAAGATGTTCTCACCAAGAATTATTTCAATAGATAGATGAGGATATAAGTCAGTTTGCCAAACATTAAGTAGTAAATGGAGGGTGAAATCTTAGAGACAGTGATTTTAACTGAGATTTTGAGGATTTTAGTCGTGAAGAAATAATAGAGCTGTAGTTGTTGGGAGAGAGGGATAAGCAGGCAGTGTTTGAGACAGAGGTATCAGGAGGAAGTGTTTTGAGTCTGGTAGACATTTACACACATTATCAAAGGATCAAAAAGTTTATAAGTTTAATAACAAAATAGTGCTTCCTCAAGTACTTTATCTGCGAAACATGAATATTCAAAAGCTGACCAGCTTTATCTACCTTGTGCCACCTTGGATAACGTCAATTATAGACCTGCCATCAGGTTTCCAATTCCTAGGTACTGACCACAAGCTAGTCATAGCAAGCCTGTCCAATCCCTTGGGAAGGGAGCGTTTTAACATCCATTTCCATGGTAGTCTTTAAAAAAATGTTTTAAATTAATGAATTTTTAAACAAGTAAGTAAAATAACATTACTTGCCTGCTATCTGAGTCTGTTTTTTGCTGCTCTAACAGAATAGCTAAGACTGGGTAGTTTATAAAGAACAGAAATATATTCTCTCACAGTACTGGAGCTGGGAAGTTCAAGATCAAGATGCTGACATGAAGGTTTCTCTCATCTACCCAACCTCTCTCCTGAATAATTCATAACTAACCCCTTTTGCCCATTATTATATCCTATATATAAAATGGTGTGCTGATCATGTTTCACAGTATGTAGTTGCACATACATTTCATCTTCTAGACTAGGATCTCCTTTAAAATGGATTCCACATTTTACGTAACTTTGTATCTCCACTACCTAAAATAAGCCTGGAATATAGCCAATACTAGCTTTTGAAATGGATTAATGGATGAGTAAAGCTATTTATGATTTTAGTAAATATAATTGAAATTCTTGTTCCAATACGTTTTTAGACATGCATACTACTCTTCATTCCAAAACAGTTAAAAATATAAAATTGAGAGTAGATGCTCTATATTTTTATTATTCTACCTTTGATAAGTAAATATATTTAAAGTCTTTCATTCCTAAAATAACTTATCTTCATTGAGTATCATCCTATCAAATAAAAGAGATCCAATATCTTTAAAACCATCCAAGGATTGTTTTATAACATGAGAAAGGCTGTATTTCTAAAGAAATGACCTGACTCCAGGTGATCAAATATGGGCTGTTACTTTTTCACCTAGAATGAATAAGAAAATCTACATGCACCTAGAATATGTTCTCAGTTGTTCTCTTGAAAATCTGATCAAAAGATTATCAAAGTCCCTGAATTAGAGCTTTCTCTCTTGACATGAGCCCTCAATTTCCTCAAAACTGGAATGATGGCATGTAATTATTCTGTTTTGCTACTCTGACAAAGAATGTGTTCAATCATCAATTAGGAATTAGCACACATATGGTTTCAATTATATTGATTAATCACCAGCAACTTTTTAATACAGAATTTAGTTACAATCTATCATACCTTGATAATTAAAATGCACTTTGGTTTATTGTTTCTTACTGACTTGTGGGAAAACAAAGTTATAAAATCTTCTTGCATTGTCTGTTTATTCATTTCTGCTAATCATGAGTCAGAGTTTGCCTGTATGTAGATTATAAAGTCCAAATATTATCACTACCATTACCACCTCTACCTCCATTTATCATTTCTCCATGATAGCATAATTATGAGCAATACTTTCCTAAACTACCTCATGGACAGAAAAACATAACTCTTGCAAAAATTTTGTTTGCTTTTAGGGTAAGAAGTATAGCTTGGGAAAAAATTGGACACTAGCAAAGTCAATCTTCAAGAGTTTCCAGTTTACTGTTTTTCACCTGTTCTCCTCTCTTTGATAGTATCTACCATGCATACCATGCACCCAATTCGGAGAGAATATAGGGCTGCTCTGCTTTTTGATATCTTGCCACCAGTAAAGATGATAAAAGGCCTAGATTCACTCACTATGTCTGCTGTTTACCTAATGTACTTAAGCATGAGTGAGTTTCATGTGTTGTCAATCCTGGTCATCTTCATGCCATGCTTGAGCATAGAAATGTAACAGAGCAAAAATTTTCTCCCCTCCAAAGCAATAAGTACATAGCAGTAATTAAAAGAGGATGTTTTCTTGCCATCCTTGAAATATTATGACCACCCTCTATGGCTTATTTGAAGTATAAGCCTAATTCTTTCTTTTAGAGGGGCAACTTGGGTAGTAATAATTTTGGAAATGACCTGGATGCAGTTACTATGAGGTAACTTCAAGTAGTTGTTGGAAGATGGAATACAGTCATCCATATGTTTGCCTACAGTTTCTGGATTCCTGTAACTGAATCTAACCAGCCTTTCTCATTTCATTGGCAACATCTCATTTTAGAACTGCCACCCAGTCTCTTCCTTCATCAGCCTTCTCCCTTATGTAAACAATTCTCTTCTCTCCCTTGTAATTTTCCTCAGCCTCACCTCCAAGCACCAGACCACATTCTGAGAGTACCTGGATTGCCATAAACTTTAGGTCTACTCAGCCAGGCAAGCTGGCTATCTGAACATCAGATTTATAGAGTCTCCAGCTCTCCAGCACCTGGGATAGCTAAAGATGATGGCATGAGGTGAGGCAAGGATAACAACAGCAGTTGCACATTATCAAGTAGTAACTATGTGGCAAGGTCTGGGTCAGACATTTTTACATGTGTTGATTATTTATGAAAAAAAAAAAAAACACTTTCAAGTAGGTATCAGCCTATTTGATACCTACACCTCGTGTTTTGCAGATAAAGAAACAGATCCAAGAGATCAGATATATTGTTCAATTTCACCCGACTAGGAAGTAACAGATTAAACTCAAGGCCAAATCTGCCTTATTCCATAGCCCATTCTTTGCAAAATTATGTTTTATTAGCGTTTTAGGTGGGAGAGGATTGCATAAAGGAAAAGCATGCCATCAGTCCAGGATGTGGGTGCATAAATACAGGAAGAGAAGAGAGACTTGTACTAGTAGGATTCTAACAGTGAAGGAGTCAAATTCAGAATTTGGAGGATGTGGGCAATAGCTACAGGGTTAGATCTGTTGTGACTAATGAAGATTAAATTTTACGTGATATCAGATAAAATTTTCAGTACCACCAGCCATGAAAGTATTGAAGAAACAACAAGGAAAAAAGAAGAGCTATAAAATTTTAGCTTGGCTATGTAAAATTATAAGCATCTGTTGTCCATTCAGGCTTAATTACCATGTAGCACAATAGCAATTATGCATAGCATTAAATACATGCTAGATTAACTTATGTACATTTTATTGGATCAAAACAGTATAGTTTGCAGTATGTTCAGGCTTTACAGTTTGTATCTCATGTAACAACATAATAATCTTCTCAAAGTTAAAAAAAATACTAGGAGATTTGTTGATCATGAAGCTTTACAGTATCATATTAGCTAATCAATTTTATAATCATGCATAAACCATGGAAATGCAGCTGTTAATCTGGCTATAAATTACCTACTCTGATAAAATATCTCATAGAAGGAAAATATCTTCCTTAATGGCAGAAGTGAGGTCTGAAAATTATCTTTGAACTTCAGCTTCTAACACCATTACCATTTTCTAACAGCACTCAAAATTTAGAATTTATTTTATCTAGCAAAATAGCCTAGAAAAATATAACTAAATTAATTTTGGTTAATGCTATCTAGAAGGTGGAGATCATTTTAGCTATATATATTCTGTATCTAAAATGTTTAAGTTTTTAATTGTTTTAACCTTATAATGAAATATTGAAGAACTGACACTTCTCTGCTACTATCAATTGAAATGAGGCATTGCAGTGTAGTGTTTTAAACTTGTGAATAAATCTTGATTCTCAGTTTAAACTGCATGCCCCTGATATGTCTAGGTTTTAGTTTCCTCATCTGTAAAACAGCCATTATTAATGGTACTGAATGGTACTTATTGCATAAAGTTGCTGGGAAGACTGCATGAGATAGTCCATTTAATGCACTCAACTATGTTCCTGACACATTTTAAGTATTCAATATATGTGACCAACTATTAATTGAATGGCTCTATTTTTATAATTTGTCTTACTGAATCTCTTGTAGGTCTGCCATTTTACAAATTCAAAACTGACCAATTGGCAGATGTTCATATAAAAATACTCAATATACCACTATTTGAAAGATTAAAAAAAAAAACTTTTGGATGAAATCTGGCCGTTTCAAAACTAGCATAAATTCTATCTGCTGCTCAAGCCCCAACCAGAGCCTGGTGACAGATTTCTGGCATCACACTAACAAAGGACCTAGAGAAGAGCAATTAGGAGCAGAGGTTGGCAGAGAATCATCTGGAGAACATGCTTTCATGTGTGGTTAAAGGCACACAGGGCATCCTGGTAAGATACTGTTGAGAGAAGTAATACATGTCTTTATTCATTATTTTTGTCCTCAATTTTATCTATCATTTGTAAACTGAATGATTTATAAGGCCCATTATCCCTCTCTAATGTTCTAAGAGGCAGAAAAACCAAAAGGTCTGTGATCTAAAAGAGTAAAGAGTTTGTTCTAGGTTATTCCAGACAACAGCTTCAGGAATAATTGATGGAAGTTAGAGAGAAGCAGGTTTTATTATGTTACACAGTAGAAATTTCAGACAGTCAAAGCAGTAAAAGAGAGATCATCAACTATTAGGAATTTTTAAACACATGAGCAATGACTTAAGTAGGTAAGTGGAAAAGTGAGCTCTACCATTCCTTCTATCGTTCACATTTATTCATCTTAAATAAAGGATTGCTAGCATTACCTATAAATTTACTTGAAACCAGAGCTTTCCTACCTGAGATCCATGGGTTTCAGGAATACTTCAGAGGCTAAACTTTTGAAAAATTATATAAAAAATTCTATGTATGTATATCTTTTCTCAGTGAGAAATGCTTTATATTTTTATCAACTTTTCAAACAAATATTACAGTCAAAGAGTCATTGATTTAAATAATATCTTCAATGTACAGGAATGCTAGAAATAAAGCCAGTGCATAAAGTGAGATACCTCTCAAAATTTTTATTAAAAACATTTATCTCTAGGCCTTTTTTTTTTACTAAATGCTTTTTACAAAGCCTACTTTAAAATTAATTTATAGATTAGACTTGGAAAATATCTAGGTAAATGTAGTAATTAAATATCTCATAATTCTTTAAATCATATCTGATAAATCAAAGACATATAGATAGAAAGATTCTGACATCACCTAGTTGTCTGTGTTTGACTTTTCTTGTTTGGAAATGCACTATAAAAAATATTTATGTAATTATTCCTGAATCCTTATATTCAATTCTGAGAGTTATGAAGTATTTTAACCTCCATGTAATATACTTAGAAAAATTCTCATTTTAACTAATGCCAAAAGAAAACAAAATATCAATATTCTTTCTTCCAACATATGTACATGTATATATAATATCAGATATAAAGATTCCCCACCCATTTGTTAAATTACCTGGGAGCATGTAATTGTCCACATATTTAAGAAAGCATGATTGGGCCCAAAGGAATGTTAGGCAGAGAGGCCAACTTTCCCTTATATTCCACCCAATCTGAATAACATCATCGACAATGCAAAGTACAGTACTGCCAAAGTCAATATCCTAGATCTCTATGTCTATGCAACAGCTTTCTCTGTGCTAATAGTGTTTATGCCATCTGTCTGTTTCCAATTAAAGTCCATTTTTGATTCAGTGACCAGATGTTCCATATTGTGGGGCTCTTTTGTTACCCTCTCCCTCTGCCTCAAAATTAGTGTATTTATTCCAATGTTGATACTGTTTTCCTTTTTCTTCTCTTTTGTTTTGTATTTCTGATATCATAATGTCTTGCATTTTTTAAGCTCATAGAGTGGATTTTTTCCATTTCTTTCTTCAGATTTATTGCCCACAAAGTCAGCTTTCTGTATGTGTTTGTATTTCTATTTATAATTAATGCTTGTTCATTCATTCTGCCTGTTTATATAACTCTTCATATATTAAGTATACAAATAAAATTTTCAAGTGTAAACAACCTACATAAATAATAAATGTTAAATTAAGATACTAAATATATGGTTCCTCAGGGAAGGGCAAAGTACTGTGTCGACCACCTTTATTTTTTTTTTCCTGTGCTTTGTTATTATATTTTAAAGCATTTTCTGAATTCTATACATAAACCTTACATACTTCCAATCTTAACTCCAGGCAAAGTCAGCTTTGTTCATTTTTAGCTGAGAAGATAAAAACTAAACTTTAAAATATTAGATTTTAATCTCATAATCTCCTCAGGTTTTATCAATTATCTTAATCCTGGAGGAAAATATTCAAAACTTCTCTTGATGATTTTGAGGTGTTATTACTGTAATAACCTCAGCATGCTACCATTGCACGAAAGATAGATGAACAACATACGCAGTTTTTAATCTTCTATTTTGTCATTGGCATTGGTGAACAGGTTGAAAACATCTTTGGCAATGTCCTCATACTTGCTACGTTATCACGGACAACTTGAATAACCTTTTTGGCATAAACACCAGGTTCTAATTGTTTCTGATGTCTATAGAAATCAGGCTCTACAAAGGGCATGATTTCCATAAAGAAGCAAAACTAGTAACATTTTGGGACATGCAACAAGAGACAATATTAATCTTTAAAGGCCCCCTGAATGCATGCCTGCCTGTTAAGATAGTGGTTGCCTAAGTTCAGTCACTTCATGGTAACGCCTTTGATTAGATCAGGACTATAGATTTCTATTTTATTATTAAGAAATGAGGTCACATAACATAGTCAGTAGCATGCATTTGAATTCTTTTTTTTTTTTTGAGACAGTCTCACTCTGTTGCCCAAGCTAGAGTGCCATGGCGTCAGCCTAGCTCACAGCAACCTCAAACTCCTGGGCTCAAGCGATCCTCCTGCCTCACTCAGCCTCCTGAGTAGCTGGGACTACAGACAATGTACCACCATGCCTGGATAATTTTTTCTATATATGTTTGGCCAATATAATGGCCAATTTAGTTGGCCAATTAATTTCTTTCTATTTTTTAGTAGAGATGGGGTCTCACTCTTGCTCAGGCTGGTTTCGAACTCCTGACCTTGAGCCATCTGCCTACCTTGGCCTCCCAGAGTGCTAGGATTACAGGTGTGAGCCACCACACCTGGCCTGAATTCTTTAATCTTCAATAAGAACAGTACGTCTGTATTTAGTCTAGAATTTCACATTTTTGTGCATATTTTGACATTTGGTAAGGTCTAACAGGTGTTCTCAAACTATGGCGTGCGGGCCACATGCAGTCCACCGAGGACATTTATGCCGCCTGCCAGGTGTTTTTGCCGTCGCTGCCTGTCCTGCTTAGCACAGTCCTTGTCCTGGACCCACAGTGTGCATGTGTGGAATGTGCGCCACTCTCTCCAACGGCCCTCCAACGGTCTGAGAGACAGTGGACTGGGGCCCCTGTTTAAAAGTTTGAGGACTCCTGGTCTACAACAATGCAGTATTTTTATCTGTATATGTTTACGCATAAACAAAATGCTTGAAATGAAGAAAAAAATCTGCATTATGTTATCAGTGTTCATTCTATTCCTTACTCTGGGCTTTTGCTCTCTTAGTGGACACTTAGCTTCTCTAACATCTATGACCAGGAGTATCAGGGTCTCCCTAGAGTTTTCACATATCCAAATTCTATCTACTTCAAAAGTCAATATTATATGTTAAGTCCTCCAGTAAACCTTGTAAGCTGCTTTTCCCCACCTTCAGAATCACTCACTGCCTCCTTTGTATTCTTCATGTATTTATTGTGGCAGTATATATTTAGTATAACAGAATATTTGGGTATATATATTACCTTTTTCATGTATTTTAAATTACATGATGGAAGATAATAGGGCTTATTTCTGTGCTTTTTTCTAACATCTACCACAATTACCGAGAATCATTTCTGACTTGAATTAGTTACTCAGCCTGTGCTAAGCCAAGTTTCCTTGTGCTCAGAATCCTCTCCATAAATAAAACTCAACTATTTCTCCTCAATCATTCAGATCCTGCTATGTTCCAGAAATCAGTCTAATGAAAGAATTCATGGCAAAATTTTAATAGCTGTAAATTATTTCTTAAATAGACATTTTAACCTGATCCTGATTTTATTAAGCCTGAAAGACTGATAATAAAAGACTTCCAAGTTTGAAGATAGGGTTAAGAGGAGAGCCTTCAGGGTTAAGAGATGGCAGGCACCCTGTCACATAATGTTGCCTACTGTCTTTCAGGTAAATTCGCTCCTATTCATATTTAATCAAACTATACTTTAAACACTGTAGGGCTATTTACATGAAGACCATTAAAGTCTGTTTTGAATGATTCCATTAAACTTCATTACAAACACTGATTATTGATTCTCAAACTTGAGTACATAAACTAAATCACCTTGAGCTTCTTTTAATGCAGATTTCTGTGTTCCACCCCCAGAGATTTACTTTGATGGGTGTGAGTTTTAGGAATCTCCAATTTCATAAAATACCAGTTGATTCTGATGCCAGTAGTCAGAGGACAAGACAGGAAGAAACGGTGCTTTGCATGGCCTAAAGATGACTGCCCCAAAGTTAAAATTTATTGCCCAAGAACAATAATTAAGACATTTTTATATCCTTCAGTGGCCCTATTTTTTTATTTTATCCCTTTCCATAAAATATGAATATAGTATGCTATAAAATTTTTATGCAAAAGTGATAGAA
This sequence comes from Microcebus murinus, assembly GCF_040939455.1. Lineage (NCBI taxonomy): Eukaryota > Metazoa > Chordata > Mammalia > Primates > Cheirogaleidae > Microcebus > Microcebus murinus. Next base: position 62,983,655 of record NC_134114.1, read on the forward strand.
AAGAGCAGCTGAAACTTTAAGAATGGAAACATTGAAAGAAGAAAAATTATGCATTTTACTCAACCTCATATTAATTTTATGCCATAATTAAGAGTAAAATATTGAAAAGGTATTAAGAATATTGAGAATATATATGGTATTAACAGCCTAAGTCTAAACTTTAAATTTATTTTTCTGTTAAGTATAAATTATGTTTTATGAAATTAAATATGAAATAATGAGTTTTATCTTTGAAGACTATTTACTTTATATTTCCTCCATATGATGTTAAATTATAGATATGAAAATAACTCAGTGAGGATAGTTTTCAACAATGTTATGGTGAATCTTAGGAGCATTTTCTTTTTTATTTGCAACAGAAAACTAGCACATTGCCTCATGACTTAGGAAATTGAATAAATAAAAAACTCTCATTTTAGTTATATTGACTATTTTTACTTCCTCTCATCTTAAGTAGGGAAATTGAAAGTTCTTACTCTTGCCAACAAATTATTTTAATTTCAGAGATCATACATAAAATTATGAGAGATGGAAGTACTTTGAGAGTCAAAATTCTCTTTCATTTCACACCATTTCATATCACTTTAATTCAATAGAAAATACATATTAATCCTGGACTATGTGTCAGGCACTCTTTGAACCTGAAGAAGATAAATATTATTTTGGTGCTCATGGAGATTACTTCTACCTAGTGGAGTAGGTGAATAAATAAATAGCATATAAGCAAAAAGGAAATTAACAACAAAACTATGGAGATAAATAATTAAGAGGAGCTACATGGGCCCAGCTCTAGAAAAGGGTCCAGATACTAGGCTTGATTTGATCATTGAGGGGAGTAGTTCTAAGCTGAAATAAAAATGTAGGGTGTCCTCTTATTCCTTGAACAAAACACATGACTTTGATAGATCAGATAAGACCTCAGATACATGGTGAGGAAAACACAGGTTTAAACTATACAAATGAGTTCTGTCTTATAAAATTTCCACAATTATGGAATGCTCAATATCTGAGCTGTCTAATATGGTAGCCACTTGCTGTATGTGGCTACCATATTAGATTTAAAATGTGACTAGGGTGACTAAGAAACTGAATGTTAAATTATACTTAATTTTAATTCATAATGAATTTAAATAACCACATGGAATTGATGGCTACCTATTGGACAACACAGCTTCAGAAGCTTGGCTCCAGCAAATGCATGGGTGGTAGTGCCATTTATCAGAGTGGGCACAAGTAAGGCAAAGCAGATCTGGAATGCAAATTAGGAGTTCTGTGTGGATCGTGTGAAGTTTGAGATGCATATCTGTTATCCAGATAATGAAGATATCAAGTACTATGCAGAATATGTGAATCTGAAGTTCCTGGGGGATATCAGGGATAGAGCTATAGATTTGAGAATTATTAGCACAGAGATCATATTAATACCTCATGAAACTCAATGGGGTCAAGTAGAGAGAGTGTATAGAAATAAGAGGGCCCAATTGACAGACCTGTAGCATTCTAACATATAATAATCAAATGAAAGACAATCCAGAAGAAAAAAAAGTTAGTTTTAAAACATAAATGTTGAAAATGGGGCAAGTCGAACTAGGCAAGGGACATGACTCTTCATGAAGGGTCATCTCTTCCCTTCTTCCGTATCAATTTTGGAAAGCATTCTGTCCCTTGAAATGCCAGGCAGGACCAGAACGGGGCCCAGGGTAAAGAAAGCTTAGCTTGACAGCCTTTAAGATAGATGAGGGAGGGGATGGATTTGGGTAGGAATTTGGATCTGAGGCTGAGTCACTGAGTCAAAAAATAAAATGCGTAATGTTCATTGTATATATTAATATCATTCTAGAACTATAATGTAAATGAATTCATGGTTCCAGAAGCAAGAAGCAAGCAACTGGAAGACAATTTAAAACTGGCACTATTTCTCTTTTGGAAATATTTACTATAAATTCCTAAGAATAAAATTTATAAAATCATATTATTATTTATTTCATTTATAAGATTTATGTTTTTTAACAAAATGTTTGTATTATTGTTTCAAGAGCAAATCTCTTAGAGGTAAACATCACCTCTGAGTTTGTATTATGCTTTAATGTTTTAGGAGGGCCAACCACATACACCAAGAAATATATCAGATATAAAGAAGATATGAGACCCTTTGAAAATAATTTATAAAGAGATTGAAAACAATTTAAGCAATAAAAAAAAAATTTTATCTTTCATAGATAGAATTCTAATAAAATTCTAAGAAAAACCTCTTTCAAGTAATTCAATCTAAGTTTAACCCAAGGTTATTTAGAGACTCGTGATTGTGTGATTGTGTTTGAGCTTGATAGACAAGAGGGATTTTTTTCAATCTGAGGACTTATGTATCTCTCTCTAGGAAAAAAATGCACACACACACACACATGTGTGTACATATATACACACAGACACACATCAGTAGCAAAGGAAGAAAGGAAGACAGGCTGAAAACTTCCACCACAAATTAATGAACCACATAAATATCGCAATATTTTGATAAACTACCATTTGCACACATACGGAATTATTTTCCCCAGGATTGTAATGAGGGTCATAGTACATTAAGAAGCCATTGCTCATTTTTGTGCCTCTATAAAGTAACAAATTCAGACCATCTTTAGAGGAAGAATACATATTACCCTTTTGTTAAACCACTGATTTTGTTTTCTATGAGACGTGCTCAATTAGTTATATCTCTTCCATGCCTCATGGGATATATATATACACACATATACTTTTTACATAATATTACTAATATACAGAGGGATATAAATGTACATGATTAGATAGATGAAATTTAAATTTATAAGTATATAAGCTTACCAGATCCTGACAGGATCTGGTAAATGTGAAAATGTGAGAGAGAGTGTTTGTATGGTCTCCACGAGTGAGCATAAAAAGATTAAACAGCAAAACTCCAAGATGCTACAGCCAGAGGTTATGTTTAATTCTACAATGCAGGACATATTTTTCTATGACTTTGTCTAATAAAATCATTTTATACATATGATTCAAATTAGAAGTCCTTTCTTACCCACAAAATAGGTAAAATGAAAAACTCCTGACCATTGTAGAACAACAGAACCTATTGATCAGACAACGAACAGAAAGATCAAAAGGAGTCAATGCGAGACAGGACTGCAACAGGCTTTTGTCGAAATGCAGGTCAGGGCACTATTGAGAGAGAGAGACTTTTGGCACTTTTGGAAGAAGCAAAACTCGATAAAAGTGCTATTGAGATTCAAATTTAAAATTTGAACTGCAAGTGCAGACGAGGAAGCTCAGCTTCTTTTACTGTTATATTATAAGAATGCTGATATAAAAATAGTGTCCAATCAGTCTGGTGGTCTGTTGTAGCAAGAGATGCTAAATAGTATCCCTAGAACCTTTTGCTTGTCCACATCTGGTTAAGGGCATTTTCATACATATATCTCATTTTGCTAATTCACTCATGAATAAATGGGCATTTGGATTGATTCCATGTCTTTGTAATTATGAATTGTGCTGCAATAAACATTTGAGTAAAGGTGTCTTTTTGCTAAAATGACTTCTTTTCCTTTGGGTAAATACCCAGTAGTGGGATTGCTGGATAAAATGGTAGGTCTACTTTGGAATACTATACCATGGAATACTACACAACCACGAAGAATGATGACTTAATGCCTTTTGCAACAATATGGATGGAACTATTATCCTAAGTGAAGTATTGAAAGAATGGAAAAACAACCACCACATATACTCACTATTAAATTACAACTAACCAAAGAACACACACGTGCATGGAAGGAAGTCTAACCCAATGGAAATCAATCAGGAGGAAGGGCGGTGGAGGGGATGGGCAAATATCTACCTAATGGGTACAATGAACATTATTTGCGTTATGGACACACTTATAACACTGACTCAAGCATTACAAAAGTGATCCTTGTAACCAAAAACATTTGCACCCCTGTAGTACTTTGAAATCAAAAAAAAAAAAAAAAAAAGAGAGAAAAATTGGAATTCTAGAATTAAAAGTCAGTGAATATTATTTGGAGTTCCATATTTATATAATCATTTTTAAATTGTATAATAAATCAAATATATTACCATTATAATGTGACATAATTAGACATTACCCTGATAATGACTTTGATCAAACATCTTCAACTCTACATGAAAGAATACCATTCTATGAACAGATAGATACATTAGAAGTACTCTTACTGTAAAGAGCCAGAGTCACAGTGTGTCTATCAAAAGTTAGTTTTAGTGACAAGTCATAAAAATTTGGACCTGGCTACATAAAATTAACAAACATATGAACTACCATAAACATTATATTTTGATTTAAAACATAAACAACCATTCACCAATTTGAAATTGCCCAAAGCTGAATTGAAACACTGACCAGTCTTATTGCATAAACTATCTCTAATGCATCATCTCCAATTTCCACTTTCAGTTTCTTTAAAGTGAAAGCAGAGTTTAGGCCAGGAACAATAATCCCAGCACTTTGGGAGGCCAAGGCGAGAAGATCACTTGAGGTAAGGTGATCAAGACTAGCCTGGACAACAAAGTGGGACCTTGTCCCTACAAAAGATATATATAAAAAAATTAGCTGGGGTTGGTGAAGTGTACCTGTAGTCATAGCTACTCAGGAGGCTGAGGCAAGAGGAGTGCTTGAATCCAGGAATTTAAGGCTGCAGTAAGCTATGACTGCACCACTGTACACCACTGGATGTGCACCACTACACCCAGCCTGTATGACACAGTGAGATCCTCTCCCCGGCCCAAAAAGAAAAAGAAACCAGAAAAAAATAGAATTTGAAGTTGTTTATAGTTCATAAAATTGTATGAAATAAAAATGTAGAAAAGGGAGAAAATGGTCTTATTTCTACCCTATCAGACATTGGTCTAGGCAAAGAATTTCTGAGAAAGACACCCAAGGCAATCACCGCTGCATCAAAAATAAACAAATGGGATCTCATCAAATTAAAAAGTTTCTGCACAGCTAAGGAAACCATCATTAGAGCAAATAGACAACCCACAGGGTGGGAGAAAATATTTGCTCTCTACACTTCTGATAAAGGTCTAATAACAAGAATCTATCTAGAACTTAAAAGAATTAACAAGAAAAAAAATCAAACAAGCCCATCAAGAAATGGGCAACAGATATGAACAGAAACTTCTCCAGAGAAGACAGAATAATGGCCTGTAAACATATGAAAACATGCTCAACATTTCTAATCATCAGAGAAATGCAAATCAAATGAGATACCATCTAACACCAGTGAGAATGGCCCGTATCAAGAAATCCCAAAACGACAAATGCTGGCTAGGATGTGGAGAGACAGGAACACTCTTACACTGCTGGTGAGATGGCAAATTAGTGCAACTTCTGTGGAAAAGAATTTGGAGATACCTCAAACAGCTATAGATAGAAATACCATTCAACCCAGCAATAGCATTGTTGGGCATCTACCCAAAAGAACATAAGACATTCTATTATAAAGACATCTGCACCTGTATGTTTATGGCAGCACAATTTGCTATTTCAAGATCATGGAAACAACCCAAGTGTCCGTCAATTCATGAGCGGATAATTAAAATTTGGTATCTGCTCACAATGGAATACTACTCAATTATAAGAAATGACAGTGAGCTAGCACCATTTATACTATCCTCGATTAAGCTTAAGCCCGTCATCCAAAGTGAGGCGACACAAGATCAAGAAAATGGGCTCTACATCTACTCACCATCAAATTGGTACTGATTAAAACTATGGTGCTCAAATGGTGGTAATGTTCACCAGGGTTTGGGGGAGGGGGAGATACACACCTTAGGGTTGTTGAGAGCATGGTGGAGGGGAAGGGAATACCTCTAACCCTTCATAGGGAAAGGCAAAGATATATGATGTAACCAAAAGGTCAAAAAAGAAAAAAAACTTATCTGCAGTGGGCAGATGGGAGGGGGAGGAGGGGGAGGAGGGGAAGGATATATGTTTACAAAATAGGTGCAAAGCGTACCTAGGGGTTGAACACACTTGATGTTTTGGCAAGGTAGGGGGCGGGGGGGTGGGGGAAATGGCAGGGGCAATATATGTAACTCTAACAATATTTTTACCCCCATAATATGATAAAAGGAAAAAAAAAAGAAAAGAAAATGGTCTTATTCCTAAATGAACAACTCCACATGTATCTCACTTCATAATATTAATTCATGCTAATCTGAAAAACAAATTATTGATATCTGTGTAGTATAATTACTACTTAGAATTTGTAGATTTAATGTGGTTGTTCTTTAGTTCTAAGCAAAGTACTAGAAGGAAAAAAGCCACCCATCTGTGGTTGGTTTAGCCTCTTCAAGTTTAATTAGGGCAATGTTCACTTGTCTTACATGGAGATCATTTTCTCTGGACTGAAGAGACCTCATAGAGCAAGTTTATCCATCTGATAAAAAACCTACTAATTAGACAAGTTCAGCTCCGACATCTCATCTGCAGTTGGCACACAGAAGCAAACCAGGGAATATTAGATAAAGATAAGTTAATAAACTGCTACTACTTAAAATAACAAATGATAGGATAGACAGTAAAAGTGATAATTAATTTATTAATAAGCATTGCCAAGCCTGTCCCAATTTCAATTAACATGTCTGCTTTTCTTTCCCACATTGCTTACTCATGGGAGTGAGAGAAGTGAGAGTAATTATTTCCATCTTTAAAGCATCTAATTTACAAATGGCAAGTTTAAAGCTTTTATTCTGGCCCTGAGGTGATGGGCACTGGAGTAAAGAAAACATGCTAAATATATGGTTAATATTCACTTCAATTTTGGCAGCATAACTTAATTCAAGTTGGACAGGACCAGAATAAAAAAAAGTCAAAGTTTGGTTATTTCTAACCCATAAATTTCAGATAGGTCTCTCTTCTTTATTCGTATATCTACCCCTTCAATCTCTTCATGTAAAAATCCAAGATAAGGTGCTACAGACTGAAGCAAGGACAGTGCACTTGCCTCAGCATCGTGAGTATGAAAATGAGAACAGCAACACGAAGTCTAGTTAAGTCCAAGGTCTATCAACACCCTACCCCAAATCGTCACGTATCTAAAGGTGTTGTCTCACATTTGCCACAGACTAGCCAGACAGTAGACACAAATCTTGGAAGGAACCCTCCCCCCTTCCCAAACGATTAATGTATTTCTGTCATAAAAGGAAACAAACCTTAAAAATCTGGAGTGCATCCTAAGACCAAGAATAAAGGTTGAGCTATCTCAAAGGCAAAGAAAATCTTTATAAACCTGCCTGCTCTAGGCTAGGGCTAAATCCATTTATGTCCATCACGAACTCTCAAATTTCTCATGATTACCAAGAGGGTTATGGCCCCTGGGCTCACTTAGATCTGCTGTCTACCTCTCATCTTAAGTCTGCCCCCCTGGCTGTGCCTTTTACACATTAATGTCTGTTAGACATTTGAGTCCCACATCACTAGTTATTGTCATATTTTCAGTTTTCATGTGAATGTTAAAGCAGGCATAATCATGAAAAAGGAGCCCTAAGATTAAAAAACATTGAGAAACTTAAGCTGCTAAATATAGTTAATCTTATGTTTTATCCTATAAATTATAACAGCAGATAATATCCACACCATAATTAATTTTCATACATATGAAATATTCAAGGTCCTGAACTAGTGCAAAACGAGATCATTCAAAATAGAGGGTGCAACAAACTGGATGAAACTGGAGACCATCCTCCTAAGTATTGCAAGAACGAAAAACAAACACCACATGAACTCACTATTAAATTGGAACTAACTGATCAGTACCCACGTGCACAGATGGAAGTAAAACTCAGCTAAAATCAAGCAGTTGAGAGGAGGAAGGAGGGGATGGGTAAAATCATACCTAATGGATACCATGTACACTAACTAGGTGATGGGAACACTTACAACTTTTACTCAAGCAATACAAAAGCAATCCATGTAACCAAAACATTTGTACCTCTGTAAAATTCTGAAATTAAAAAAAAAAAAGAGGGTGGAATCTGAGGACATTGCCAGTATACAACAGCTAGTGCCATGAAAGAAAATACTCTAAGATCCTATATAATGTGTGTATATATGTGTATATACATACACACACGTGAGGACTGAGCCTAGAAGAAAGAATGGACTGATGGAAAGAACATGAGCAGGTGAATGAAGGGACAGGCAAAAACACCTGCCCAAAGCTGCTTGTTTGCTGTGTGCAAAGGTCAGTTGATAATAGCTAACCTGTATGGATGTCAATAAACAAATGGGCAAATGATCCTGACCTTTTGCATGTGTCCTGGTTAATAAATATAGGAAGAAACTGAGCTGGGGAGGCCAATTTCTCCTTCAGACTTTGGTCTCTCCCCTTTTCTCCAAACACTATGTGTTTCGAGTAATTGTTTCTTCGCTACTGAGCACCAGAGTGAGAAACAACTGCTACAAGTGGTAACCAGACATGATTCAGGAATTCACAAGTCCATTGAGCTTTCTCGTAGTCCAGACTACAGGGGGATCATCTCAGTAAGGGACAGTCCCCATCCCCGGCTGATTTGGGAAAGGGACTGAAGCGAGTAGATTAGAAGGGGATTCCCAGTATGAGGCAGCACCTGACAAAAGATCAGAGAATTTATCTGCGCACTTTGCAACAACTTTTACAGGCTTTCCAGTGTTCTGTCAAATCAAAAGCTTTACAACAACTCTTATGCACAGTTAAGACAGCATTTCCCCTGGTTCCCAGATGAGGGCACCTTAAATTTAGAGCTCTGGGAAGAAGTAGGGAAAGTTTTCAAGAAAAATTTCAGACAGGGAATTCGGGTGTCCCTTGCTGTACTCACCACATAAGGAGCCTGATGTGAACAGCGTTGACTCCTCTGCATGTTCCTATGGACTGTAATCCATTAGAACCTGCTCTTCCTCCTCCTCTCAAAGGGAATCTCTATTTCTCCCCTGGTAAACCATCTGCTTTTCAACATTGCCTACCAGAGAGCCAATCTTCATGGAATCTTCTATCCAGCCTTTTCAATAGGGGCCACTGCTCAGGTGCATCCAATACAACCCACACCTTTACAATGGACTACTAATTGGCCCACCTGGATAGAGCAGTGTCTCATTAGGCAGGATAAATTAAAACATCTTAAATCTCTTGTCCTGTACTAACTTAAAGCAGGACACAGGGAACCTTCCCTGAGCCCATGGAACACTCTTGTATTTGTCATACCTAAAAAGAACAATAAATGGCATTTACTACAGAACCTAAGAGCTCTTCATGCTATTATAGTCTCTATGGGACCTCTATAACCCAATCTTCCTCAGCTGTTGTTAATTCCAAGAGATTGGCCTTTGATTGTAATTGATTTAAAAGATTGTTTTTTCCACAATTCTCTAGCAAAATAAGACCAGGAAAGATTTCCATTTTCTGTTTCCACTTATAATAGCATCCTTCCAGTCGACAGGTATCACTGGAAAGTCCTTCCGGAAGAAATGTTAAATAGTCCCACTGTTTGTCCATATTACAACAAAGAGTAGCAAAAGTAGTGTACACTCTTAGTTTTTTGACTTTATCCAGTCTCCAGCCGCCTTCCACCGTGGTCCTTCATCATTACACCTCCCTTTCAGGATCCCAACCCAAGCCCCAGCAGAAAGTGTGGGTGCAGCGATGGGACCCCACAGGAACCTGGGACGGCCTTTTCCGTGTGTTAACATGGGGAAGAGGATATGTTTGTGTTCTAAACTCTACAGGTCCCGAGTGGTTCCTGTCCAGATGAGTTCGCCTATTTGTAGTTGGTAAACAGCTGCACATTTTAATAGAGACCAGTTTGTATTATACCATTAACTCTCCAGCCTGGTATGTAAATTATTTTCTAACACAATGCTACAACCCTTGATTTGACCTATGTGCTGCCATTAGGAGGGCAGGCCCAAATATGGCTTCTGGTTAATCTTATCCGACCCCACAGGAGTCTTCTGCTGTTCACTGGGAGAACTCCCACCTCTGTGTAACTCCATTACCTTACAATCAGTCTCAACATTCTTAGGAGGGAAAAAAAAAAGCTACACCTACTTGGTGTTTTCAATGCCTCTTTGGAAAAGAGTGTTACTGGCTTGGCTTCTGAATTACAAAGACAATTACCATTCAAAAGGAAACTTAAGTATCATATCTTCAGGATCTACAGAAGGATTTTTTCCTGGCTAAACCCTAATAGTTGGTTTCCAGGCTTCAACTTACATATGTGGTTTATTGTCCTGCTTGGTCTTGTCACTTTCTGTCTCTTTTACTTTCTAGGACTAGGGGTCTGCCAACTGATGACCTCCCAACGCCATTATGAAAAGACACTGGGTGAAGCTCATATCTCTCTTTCTCTTACTCACACTCTGTCTCTAATTTTAAATAAACAAAAAGGAGGACATTGAGGGGTGGGCCTAGAAGAAAGGATGGATGGATGGATGGAAAAAAAACGTGAGCAGGGTGAAGGAAGGAATAGACAAAAACCCTGCCCAAAGCTGCTTGTTTGCTGTGTGCAAAGGTCAGCTGAAAACAGCTAACCTGTATGGATGTCATTAAAGAAATTAGCAAACAGCCCTAACCTTTTGCACATGTCCTTGGAAATAATACGGAAAGAACTTAGCTGGGGAGGCCATTTTCTCCTTCAGACTTTGGTCTCTCCTCTTCCTTCTAAACACTATGCTTTTCAAGTAATTATTCCTTCACTACCAAACACTGGAGTGAAAAGCTGCCACTACACACACACACACACACACACACACACACACACACACACGGAATGAGTTGGTATTACTGGCCCATGAAAAAGGATAAAAGAACTTTTTGCAAAATAGTTACTGAACAAACAGCCTCTCGAGAAAAGACTTGGAAACTGCATAAGACTCCTTTCTCTAAAGGAAACTTCTTTCACTAAAATATACAACCTATTTCTTAGAATGGCTATGTGGGCCATGACATGTTTTGTTAAAAGTCATACCTTCAACCTATTAAACTGATTTTCAAAATCAGCTTATACTGATTACAAAAAGGAAGCAAAACAAGGTCCAATTTGAGAGATTGTCCTGAGGTCTTACCATAACAATTGCATTATTCAAATTTTTCTCTGCCCTTAAATTCGTTTTTAATGACTTGGTCTGTCAAAGTTGTCAAAGCAGGGTTGAAGTTTCCTGTCACAATTGTGTTCAATTTCTCCCATAATTCTTAGGATCAATGAGTTATGACATAACAGAAAAAGCTACAGAAAAACTCAGAACTTACTTTGAAACTCTGTTTGTTTTTTTTAAAATTTTTATTTCAGCATATTATATAGGTACAAATGTTTAGGTTATGTTTATTGCCTTTGCCCCATCCAATTCAGAGCTTTAAGTGTTTGCATCCCCTAGATAGTGCACACAGCTCCCATTAGATGTATACACTTATCTCCTCGTCCCCCTCCCATCTGCCCGACACCAGATGAATGTTATTACTATATGTGCACTTTGGTGTTGATCAGTTAATACCGATTTGATCATAAGTACATGTGGTGCTTGTTTTTCCATTCTTGTGATACTTCACTTAGTAGAATGGGCTCCAGGTCTATCCATGATAACACAAGAGGTGCTAGATCACCATTGATTCAGCAATCCCATTACTGGGAATCTACTCAGAACTTACTTTGTACTGAAGTACCATCCTTTGTGATCTGCATGACTAGGGTCCTCATTCCTTAATCGGTGAAAGGGCTTTGGTAATGAAGATTTTATAAAAATTAAATGAAATAGTGCCTTTACCATAATGCCTGACATATGTTAAACATTCAGATTAAGTTATTACCACTACATATGTTAATTATACACTTTGCACATAAAGGTTTATGAATTTTCTGAATTTTATTGTACATTTCATTTTATCAATATAAAATTAACCTTTGGTTACTAATTTGATTATCTTGATTTTTATTTAAAATTAATATTCCCACTTTGGTTCTTTTTTGTTATGTTTGCCCTTAATTTTATTGTTAATCTTTCCATGTCATTCTGATTGGATAATATTCTAAGTGCAATGGAGAGGAATTGAAAGTGTTTAGGTACATGATTTGATTTGTATTGTTAGAAAATTGCTCTGGCTGGTGGTTAGTTAGCAAATAGGTTATCAATTAAGGACAATAAGAAGCTGGCATATATTTAAAGAGGCAAAAATGACAGTGACTTGGATTAGGATGGGAGTGATGTTTTGGATGAGCAGGGGAGAAGGCCGGTAAAGGAAAGGAAAGAGTCAACATAAATTGCAGGTTTCTTGTATTGAGCAATTGGGAGGCTTGGTGGTAACATTTATTAAAATGAGAAAGTTTCAAAGAGAAATATATGTGAAGAAATATGGAACCTTTTTTTGTCACGTTAAGTTTTTTGGACATGAGAGTTTATTTCACTTCCCAGTCAAATTAAGAGTCAGATCAACAATAACAAATGAAAATCTGAGATGAAGTCTTAAATTTGTCAGTCTAAATTATATGTCGGTATGTACACACACACACACATACATACACTCATAGGACTAAATATTCTAATATTTAGTGGTTGAGCAAAAGTGGAGACATCAAATGACACTGAGAAAAAGCAGCCAGAAAAGTAGAGTATTCAGCAGTGTGGTATCAAGGAAGCCAAGAGAAGGAAGTATTTCAAGAAGAAAGGAGTAGTAAACTGTGTCAAGTGATGCAAGTAGGCTTAGATGAGGTCAACAAAGCGATGGCTGAATTTATCCTGAAGAAATAGATAAGGTCTTAATTCTAGTAAATTCAGAGAAATGATAGTGACCAAGTCTATATAGTATAGGTTAAGTAGAGAACAGCAGGTTGATCAGAATGAAGTGAAAACATAAGAAAAAAAAATGAATAGATACTGTTTACAGTTGTTTCCTTTCTTAGCTCACTTAACCATCTTAGGTTTTCTCTTAGTCTCTTTCTTTGATATCCATCATCTTTTTATCCCTTTTGTCTTTGTAGTTTACATTCTAGGAAAGTTCATTCCCCTCATGACTGATTAGATATTAACACTGTTTTGCTATATGTTTACACAGGACACATTTAAATTCTATAATTGAAAATCAAATGTCTCACTAGTGTTTTTTAAACCTTAACCAGATCCCTTTCAGCCTCAAATAATAGTCTGTAAAACTCACCTGGCTATATTGTCATCTTGGCCTGTTCTCTCTTTATTGTTTTAGCTTCTGTATCATAATTAGCATGTCCTATTTCCAAAATATTTTTCCAGTTGCTATAAGAAATCATTTTAGAGATTTATATTTCCTCAGGATATCTTCAGAATAATTTCCTCTTTCCTTCTACCTATGGTAATTTTCCTGTAGATCTCATGTGACATCTAGCAAAATCTTATGTTTGACAAGATACAATGGGCATGGCTAGCCCTGGATCCTACTTATTTGTCCGTGTTGGGGCTAGTCGAAACCCCATCTTAAATCTACAGCTTGTGGATTGATGTATGTGAATTTTAATCCAACTTTTAGTGCTCTCTAATAATTCTTACAAATTTGCTTTATGTTATTAATTCACTTTATTCTGAACAATCTCAAAGTCATGGCATTCTGAGTTTTAAAGTGGTATTGAGCTGTTTTCCAATTTACGCTTAAGCTGATGTTGACTTTGTCAGAAATATTTTGCTGTTAACTGTATATTTGTATGACTTTAAAGCTCCCTGCTGGTCATTGTCATAATCAGTAGCTACCCCTTCTTTTCAAATGGGAACTGTTCTCAATCTTCTGTAATGAGATTCTTATTGAAGGGAAATTTTGTTTACCATTGGCTGTCAAACAGCCCTGCTCAGGATGAGTGCTATCTGTGAATTTTAAAATTATACATACCTCCCCAAATCACTGGCATAGTCTACTAATCACTGGGACAAAGTTCTGGTTTATAAAAACAATTCCATAGTGCATACCTTTGGATCCATGTTGACAAGAGAATGCTCATCAGCTTAAATAGTGTATATGTATTACAATATATTTACTGGAGACTAACAAAAAAAAAAAAAGAAAAAAATGATAATTGGCATGGAAAATACAAACTGTGTCAAATGATTCTTCTAAATTTTGAGGGAAGGAGGTTAAACATAATTCTGTACTTTACAATAATGAAAATGTCCAGTATATTCCTTTCCCAGAGCAAAATAACATGTTAATGACTCTGCTCTATGTCATTTTTGTTAATGTGACATCCAAGGAAGCACTCCTCCTGGAGCCATAAACTGTGTTCAAGGACAAAGATCCAAGCTGCTTATCTTCTGCCTGTAAGTGAAGCCCTGAGTCAGAATGGCCATCATCACTGCAAGTGGCAGATTAGCCTTTTAGAATTAGGGCCACAGCCTATGCTCATTGTTTCTTCCCCGGAGGAATAGCAAACAATGTGTATATATTTGCTAAAAATTTTCAGTACAGCATTCCAGGACTTACAAAAGGGAAGACTCCTCTCATTTAACCTGAAACCTCCTGAATATTTAATTCCTACTTATTCTTCAGGGTTCAACTCAAATGTCACGTTTTCACAAAAGCTTTTTGTGCAGTGAGAGAAGGGCATTTCAGAATCAACGTAGACAGAGGTGGAACAAATTAGGACAAAAATGAGATCAAAGGAATAGTGAGTTGAGCATGGGGTTGAGGGAACAGAGATGAAAGTGGAGTTATAGAAATCTTCATCTTAATGTCTTTGGCTGATGATATGGGTCAAAGAATCACTTACACTTACACAATTACCACAATAATACTAGATTGTGGACCTGATGCTAAGCCATGAGGACTGTGTCAGACTGTCCTGAATTTATGTGCTCCTCAGCGGGGCCAGACATTGCAACATTGCCCACGAGGGGCAGCAATTGATCATCCTGCTTTACTCAGGGTTTTGGTATTCCTTAAAAGCCTTTTGATAGAGCCTGCCTCTTAGCTTACTGTCTCATTTTTCAAGCTGGGTGCTGAATGTTCCTTAGTGTACCCTCTTAAGATTTTTGCTATTTAAGACATAAGTTAAAATATATGTATTTCTCAGTTTGTGCTAAAAACATTAGATATGAAGTATTGATTGATTTACTTTTCATAACAACTCCCTGAGGCATGATTATTTCCCCCATTTTAAAGGTAAGGGCACCGAGTAGTACAGATAAGTAATGTGTTTAATCTAGTAAGAAATAGAGACAAGACTGACAATCAAGTCAATTTTGCAATAAAGCCAGTTCTACCATTATGCAAGCAGCCCCATCTGCTTCATTTGTCCAAGAGAGAATATCTCTCAAATGTTTAATAGCTTTGCCCAGTAGAAAAGAAGGTGCTATTCTTCCATGGTCAGAGAAGCAAAGCAGCTACAGATGTGTGTGTGCATATATCTGTGTTTAAAACTCGAGATCCAACATTTCAACCTAAAATATAATATGTTCCCACATAGTGATAAAATGTAATAGAAATTTCATCCCTGTTGCACTATTTTCAATATTAATTTCAACCCATAATTTCCATTTTTAGAGCTTTGCTAAAATGTATTACTCTTTAAAATTTGAAATACATAGAATGTCATGTATGGTACATATTTTATAGATACTGGTTTTGAAAAAATGGCTCGTGTATAATAACAGTAGGACAATGGGCTAAAAATAATTTATGTATATACCATGTTTCTGATTTGGGTGAGGTAAATATAATAAAAATTTCTGTTTATGAGGAAATAACTATATTTAGACAAATGATGCATATTTTTTATTCTAATACACAATGGAGCAGAACCAGTGTTAATATTTAAACCAAACAGAAGTTTTATGAGTCAGTGAAATTCTTGAAATTATTTCAAGCATGCTTTAAGACTGTGGACACTCAAATGTTAGTAAATATCATTCATGAAAATCAATTAGTAATAAAAATAATAGCAATTTTTAATTTTGATGACATCCTTATTTTGAGGCAATAATAGCAGATCTCAAGTTGATAGCATTAAGTGGGTTAGTTTTTCTTTAGTGATCCCACTTGCTCAAAGATTTACCCTTTTTAGTAACCTGAATTATTCTATCCTCTAATTCTCTCCCCAGACACATAGTGAGTTTCAACTCAAATGCTCCTATCCAAAACTTATATCCATGGAATCAGATGCATACCGAAGAATAAAAAACTTAATAGTACAAAATTGCCCTCATAGAAGTTTTAATTATAATAATTACAAGTACAAGGAAATCCAGGTAACTATTATGTCATTGTTATTATATTCCCATCATTAAATATTGCTACAACTTTGAGTGGCAGGTACTGTTATCTCCATTTTACAAATGAGGAAGCTAAAGACATCAAGTGAATCATTCAAGATCACACAGTTAGTAAGTGTAGAAGTCTATATGGTTAACTATTTCTTTGTATGTGTGTGTGTGCAAAATATGTGGAATTTTTAAGGAAGATGGAATTGAAAAAAACTATATCATTTTGCCTACATATACACAACCTCAATCCAAATATAGAGACACTTTCATTACATTTACAATTGTATCACTTTTTTCCTACTTTAATGTCATAAATTTTCTACACAGCCTCTGGTCATACCATCCTATTTGGAATTTAAGCAATATTGCTTTAATTACATTAATGCATCTGTATGTTTTTCTAAGTGTTATAATAACAAATATATATATGAGAGGCATATCATCATTTTAAAAAGTATCTGGTGATCCACAGCAATAAATGAAGGTATTAAATATAGCATTTAAAGATTTTTGAGTTAAGATCATTAGTTTGGTTTGTCTAGATTGGAAGTGACTAAAAAAATCATTACCTTATAGCTTCCTTATCACAGTTCTATTTGAAATGAGTAGGTGAGACATTCCATTTCTTTAAAAATAATACCCTGTCAAAATTACAAAACTTTGCTATGACAACTGACACTAATTGGCATCCTTGTTAGCATTCTCAACAGAGAGGTCAAAACTGAAGGTTTGTAGAAGCTGAATTGCCCCTTCTTATAGGTGGTTTCTCTGGGGTAAAGAGCAGAGATGTGGAAGTCCTATGAAGAGTTTGGCATGTACCTTTATTATAAGAAAAAGAAGACCTGCCGATCTTGATCTGTGAGTATCAATTGTTTGACATCGTGGTAGAGCATTATGCATGAAACTTACAGACAGATGTCTAAAATTACTAAAATGGTCAGATAACAGTAATGCAATTCTCCAATCTCTTACACAAAACCTTTTAGGCTAGATGTCGATTTATATAGAATTTCAGAGGGGTGTGTTGGAGAGGGATTTATTATAAGGGGATGTTATGTTATGTAACATCCCAATAGAGTAAGAGGCAGCATTATATTCATATTTCTACAACAAAATATGTTAATATGCACACCAAATGCAGTAAAGAAAGGCTATAAACTTCTCATGTCAATTCAAATCAAAGTTTATCACCAAAACTATGAACTCATATGAGGTTAAAATTTGCTGCCAAATATGAAAACAAAAATTTGTTGTAAGAGATTTTGAAACTTCTGAATTGCAAATGTGGTACTGTGGACTTGGACAAAAATTGGAATTATTTGGCTAGAAGGAAAAGTGATTGAAAAGTAACTAAATATAGACTTTCTTTATTAATTTATATTTCAACAAATATTTATCAAGTACCTACTACATACCAGTTACTATGACAGGTGAGATAGTAAGGACAAGACAAATGTAGCCCTACATTTGAATGGTATTTTGTGACCAGCTTTATTCATCTCCAATGAAGTCAGAAAAAGAAGAAAATATTTTATGAAAACTAAATAAATTAAATAAATAAATAAAATTAATAAAATAAGAAATAATACTTCCCATTTCCAGGGTTATTAAATACATTTTATCAAAGAGCTCTATGGAACCCATGGTCTTCTGGAAATCTTAAAAGATGAATCATCTCTCCTAAATGATTTGGAGTCAATTGAATCAACAGTGTTTCTTCTTAAAGTCCCATATCAACAAAGATTCTATAATTCAGTATTAATTTTCTAAGAGCTGATTCTGATGAACTGTCATAATTTAACAGTTTTTTGATGGTACCAGCATCTATATGTTTGTAAAAATAATTATTTTGCACAAACACACACAAAAAGTCTAAACCACATGTTAAGAGATTTGATATATATAAATCAACAAAATTCCAATTAGATTCTAGTTAGATAAACTGACTAAAAGTAAAAATGATTAAAAAAAATAAACTGGTACATGAAAAAGTCAATGTATTAATTCTAAATGCTCTTACTTTCAATTAAGAATTTTACAACAAATGAAAATAAAGCACTATCATTGTCATTTGAAACACAATACCAAAGACTTTATTGTTGGTATTTTGATATTGACAAACTGTAGTTCAGGAAGCCAACAATGTAAACACCTATACTACTGTTAGTTATATAGAAAAGACATTTTCTATTCTGCATCCTTCTTCTAAAAGCACCATTGTGCTCTCATTAAGATTTCCAATATGTGCCATTCATTAAGTAATAGTGTATGTAGTAGTTATTCTAGTTTTCCTAAAGATTTTTCTTCCTTAACATTTAGTAAAGATCATTTTCTGCAACTATGCATACACAAATGATTAAATCCAATGGGCCAGTTGAGTAGCTGTTTTTCATACATAAGCACTTTTGCAAGCATATTTGTACATATCATCTATATATGATGGACAAAAAAAATTGAATTTTATTTGCTGAAACTTAATGACCAAAGCTTTAATGTTACCATCATGTAACCCCTTGCTAGGGAAGGCTGAAACACCAGGAGGCATCTTTACAAGAGACATCCCCTAATATGCTAGAATATAAGTTATTATTGTAGAAAAATAATAATTATTATCTCTAGAGCAAAATAGAACTTTTTTGAATGGGTCAGGTTCAAGGTCATTCCATTAAAAAAGATGTTTCCACATAAGTGGAAATTGAAACATTTCTTAGACTGTATTTCCCAGCATGGAAAAATTTGAGGTTGTTTATGTTTCCACTGACATATGTATTCTAAACCACCTAGGAAAATTAAACAATTCTAAAATTCTATTAGGCCTTTAATCTAATCTTTCTCACTGGTAGGAGAGGTATAACCAGTAGAACAAAATTTTGACAGGTTCTTTACTACCAAACATACACACACACACACACACACACACACACACACAATATTTTATCAGTGCATAATGAAAGAATATCTTATTAAAGCAAGTGGTTGATGTATTCAGCAATATTGTTTCGCAGAATGAGCCACCAAAATCCAAGAGGTCAAGGAAAATGTAAAGGGGACCTCCTCAAACAAACATAAAAGATAGCAAGACCAAACTGATTAATCCTAATTTTGAACCTCTGAAAAATCTTTCATCCACTGTCTGGTATGGGTAGCTAGAGCACTGAAAAAAAAAGTCATATTGAAAATCTGTTTAATTTTATATTGGGAAAAGGTATTTCTCATGAGACTCTATGTAAAAAAATATTCACTATTAAGACCAATTTAAGGTGCTGGACTTCTTGTCTCTCTTTGGCTCCTATTCTTCACAAAGATAAACATAGATACTTCTGACTGATTAGTCTTTGTCTTATTTCAAGTTACCCCAGTACTTGTTACCTCAAAGGGCCACAACTACAAAAAATGAGGGATGGATTCTGGATGATGAAATAGATTTAACTTCTGCGAAAGCTAGTCTTATCACATATAAAATAGAGGTGTTAAAAAATACATATCATAGGATTGTTGTGATAAATGAACCAATGCAATGTAGAAAGCTTAGTATAGGGAAAGCTCAGTAAATTTAGGAAATATCATTATTTTAATAATTGCATGGCGTGTCAATTTGCACACATAGAATGTATTTCTCATTTCTAAGATAGGTAAAATTCCATTGTGATCCCAGCCTTGCCAGGCACTGACTTTTAATATATATTGTAAAATTTACTTAATCATTGCAGAATTTATTTTCCTGGTTTGTGATATATGTAAGTGGGCTCAACACTCTAAATTAACTTCTTAACTCTGGGATCATTTAATTCCTATGATCAAAATACATCTTATTCACAGCTAACATAATACCCAATGGTGGAAAATTGAAAGCTTTTCCTCTAAGATCTGGAACAAGGCAAGGATGCTCATTCTCACCACTTCTGATCAATATAGAGTAAAGAAGGTCCTTGCCAGAGCAATTAAAAAAAGAGGGAAAAAAGGCAACCAAATTGGAAAGAAAGGAATTAAATTGTCCCTGTTTGCAGATGATATGATCTTATTTGTAGAAAACCCTGAAAACTATTGGAATTAATAAATGAATTCAGTGCTGTTGCAGGATACAAAATCAACACAGAGAAATCAGTAGTCTTTCTATACCCTAACAGCAAAACATCTGAAAAAGAAATCAAGAAAATAATCCCAATTATAATAGCAACAAAAATGAAATGCTCAGGAATAAAGTTAACTAAAGAGGTGAAAGTGCTATGTAATAAAAACTCTAACATACTGATGAAATAAATGAAGAAGACAGAAATATATCTCATATTCATAAATCAGAAGAATTAATATTGTTAAAATGTCCATACTACCCAAAGCAATCTACAGATCTAATATAATCCCTATCAAAATATCAATGATATTCTTCACAGATATAGAAAAAACAATCATAAAATTCATATGGAACCACAAAAGACCCAGACTAGCCAAGCAATCTTAAGCAAAAAGAACAAAAATGGTGGCACCACATTACTTGGCTTCAAAATGTACTACAAAGCTGTAGTAATCAAAACATAAAAACATACACATAGACCAATGAAACAGAATAGTGAGCCCAGAAACAAATTCACACATTCACAACTGAATTCTGACACCAAAACATAGAATGGGGAAAGGAAAGTGTCTTCAATAAATGAAATTAGACCCTTATCTCACACCATATAATCAACTTGAAATGGATTAAAGAGTTAAATGTAAGAACCAAAACTATGAAGACACTCACAGAAGACAACATAGGGGAAACGTTTCCCGACATTAGCCTGGGGAATGACTTTTTAGATAGGACCCCAAAAGCACACTCAACAAAAGCAAAAGTAGACAAATGAGATAGCATCAAACTGAAAAGCTTCTGCACAGAAAATGAAACAATCCACAGAGTGAAGAGTTAACCTACAGAGTGGGAGAAAATATTTGCAAACTATACATCTGATAAGCAGTTAATATCTAAAACATACTAAACTCGATAGCAAACAAGAAAAACAATGACCCAATTAAAAAATGGGTAAAGGACTTGACTAGACATTTCCAAAGGAAGACATGCAAAAATGAACAACAGGTATATGAAAAAAAGTGTACAGCAATTATAAAAAACAGTATGGAGGTTCCTCAAAAAATTAAAAATATAACTATCATATGATCCAGCAATCCCACTACTGTGTGTATAACCAAAGGAAATGAAATCAGAATGTCAAAGAGGTAGCCATACTATTCACAATAGCCAAGATATGGACTCAGCCTAAGTATCCATCAATAGAGGAATGAATTTTTAAAAACATGGTATATATACACAGTGGGATACTATTGAGGCATAATAAAAGGAAATCCTGTCATGTATGACAACATAAAAGAACTTGAAGACATTATGTTAAGTGAAATAAGCCAGGTACAGAAAGATAAATACCTTGTGATCTCCCTCATACATAGAATCTAAAAAAAGTTGATCTTCCAGAAATAGAGAGTAGCATGGTGGTTACCAGGCGCTTGGGTGATTGGGCTTTGGTGTAGTGGGATAATGTTGGTCAGAGGTTACAAAATTTCAGTTACATAGGAGAAATAAGTTCAAGAGATATATTGTACAATATGATAACTATAGTTAATAATATATTTTATCCTTGAAAAATGCTAAGAGAATAGATAAGTGTTCTCATCACATAAAATAACTGTGTGAGGTAAGTCACATGCTAATTAGCTAAATTTAGCAATTCGACAAAGTACATATACTTCAGAACATCATGTTGTACATGATAAATGCACACAAATTTATACATCAATTTTTAAAAATTTATATTTCAATTTAAAATATATATATGCATATATACTTTGTTTATGAAGCCATAACCTAAACTGAGTAAATATATTCATCATTCTGACTTTCTGAATGAGAAGATTTGAATAAATATAGTTTACTTCTTTTCCTTACCTATCTATTAATTTTTAAATGCTTAGTTATCAGGTCTGCACAGAAATGTCAAAGTTGTTAGTGGTAGCGTTCACAGCAGTAGCACCCTCGTGTAAGATGAAATGAGGCTGGGTGTGTAGTGGCTCATGACTGTAATCCCAGCATTTGGGGAGGCTGAGGCAGGAGGATTGCTTGAGATCAGGGGTTTGAAACCAACCTGGGCAACAACAAAAAAAAGAAAATAGAAAAACTGGCTGGGTGTGGTGGCACGCACTTGTATTCCCAGCTACCTGGGAGGCAAGAAGATCACTTGAGACCAAGAATTTGCAGTTGCAGTGAGCTATGATCACACCACCACACTCCAGCCTGAGTGACAGAGTAAGACCCTGTCTATAAATAAATAAATAAAATGAATACCTTTAATACTGCATAAGTTAGAAATTGCCTTACTTAGATATGTGAACCATATAGGTAATCAATTCTGCTTTTTTTTTTTCAAGCACCTTGCTTAGGTTTGTATATTATTATATTGTACATGCTATAATTAATTGAGAATATCTGCAATTTTTGATCCTCATAAACCTTAAATCATCTGAGTATATAATGTTGATCGCCTAAAAGCCATGTTCTTTCTCTTGTCTGCTAATAGAACTCTAATTTTATTCAGGTATTACTGGCCAGCCATGTATTTCAGAAAAGACTAAGTTCCCACCTATGATTCTTGATTAGTCTACACACCCCATTGTCCTTTCAAGTGATTGGTTTGGAAAAAGGCATGTGACCCAATTCTGGGGGATTTTGATATAAAAGAAAGTCTACAGAATAGCTTCTGGGGAAGACTTCTTTGTTCTTAAAAAAGAGACATGAAGAGAAATGTCATTGTACTGGTTTTGTCCATTACCTACTCTGCGTGATGTCTGGAACTGCAGGAG
Organism: Microcebus murinus; assembly: GCF_040939455.1. NCBI lineage: Eukaryota > Metazoa > Chordata > Mammalia > Primates > Cheirogaleidae > Microcebus > Microcebus murinus. The sequence continues at coordinate 63,006,762 of NC_134114.1, forward strand.
CTATTTTGTGACTAAGAGTTAGGACTGCCTAAGCGGCTGGAGAATGAAAAGATGGAAAAGTCTTGGTATTTCATGGTTTTACTGAGTCATTGAATTTACGAATACTTCCATTTTACCGACTCTGTATTTCTGGTTATATGAAATTATAATTGTCCTTATTGCTTAAGTCATTTCAAGTTGGTCTTTTTGTTACATTTGAAAGCATCCTGCCTAGTACATAATATATTAGTCAAAAAAGCAAAAGCCGCCATAACATCCAAGATTTGGGTGCCTTAACCCAATAGAAACTCATTTCTTGTTCACCTCACAGTTAGATTTGGATCAGCAGGGTCTCTGCTCCATGTAGCCCTTCACAGCACGGGCTTCTTCCAGCGTGGTTCCACCTCCTTTATTATATGCAGCCAAGTGGTGAGGAAAGAAACAGCTGCATTACAATACCTGGAACTTTGCCATGTAATCCTACCTAATTAGGTGGAAAAGCAGTCAGGCCATGCACCCAAGAGGAGGAGAAAGAGGTTTGTCAAACACATAGTATGGTCTCTCATTTATATAATTGCTTTAACAATTCTGATGCAGTAACAGTTTTTCTTTTTTTTTCTAAAAATTCAATGTTGGCTTGATCATTTGGTGTAGTAAATGCAAAAATCACCTGTTGTACCACCTACTCCACTGAAAAATGTTGCTTTGGCAATGCCATGTTGGAAAGATAAATTTACCTTCATATATAGTCCACAAAGACCGCTTATTTTTACCACAGTAAAATTAGAGATATTTTCTTTAAACTCTGGAAAGTTATGCAAAATGAATGGGATCATATGGTATTTTTCCCAAGATCTAGTTTATTTTTGAATGGAAGTCTGTTAAATTAGATTATTTGATAGAGTGGCTAATAAAAAAGGATAAGTTTAGATACTTGGTTTAGAATGCAAAAGTGAATGTTATGTGTTTTTATTAAGTGAATCCTAGCCAATTGAATTTACTTTTTCTAGATGGTTTGTCAAAACCTAGAAAGAATCTCTAATTTCACCTTTGATTTGTTTCTGCCTTAATGTCCTTCTGCTATACTAGCAAAATTAAAGACTAAAAGGAATTGTTGAATACACTGTCAATGGTCTCTCATTAATATCTTTAGTGTATATGTCTGTGTGTGTGTGTGTGTGTGTGTGTGTGTGTGTGTGTGTGTGCATATTCTCAGTGGCCCCATCTTGCCTACTATATTTTAGAAATAAAGTTTCTGGTGCAACAGAGCAGTTCACAGATCAATCATAAACACTATCCAGTTGTTGTTGGTAGCCAATATCTAATACGTACGGGAGAAACAGAAACTCGGGGAAAAAAGGATAACTCTGAATCTCTTGTGGGAGATTTCTCATGTCTGGTGGGTAACAGAGAAAGTGAAGCAAGACCAATCCCATTACCACTAGTTATGCTTCAACCACTCCAATTTCATTCATTTTGCTTTTATTTCTGGTGTGCAAAGGCTGTTTGATGAATTCCCTTCTGGGGACAGGCCAGTCTTGGAAGAATGTACATTAAAAAGTTATGAAGAGTACATAATATATTAAATCCAGCTCATTATTGAAAATTGTTAGCATACAACTCATTTAATAGGAATCATTGGTGGAGAAAATGACTATTGTTTTGATCTGATCACATAAGCTATGGCATAATTTTCCTTGTCTGTGGTGATTTACTGAATCTTGAACGACATGAATATTCACTTAAACTCTGCTTGTTGATGGAAAACAGACCCACAGGTTTTTTTTTATTTATTAATGGCAATGGTTTTACATTTTTATTATGTTCTGTAACAAATAGACTCTCCAAGTTTTCAGAGAAATAACTGAATAATTGAATAGAGTAGCTATATCCCTGAAAGCAAAATGAACAAGAATAGGAAACAGATTTACTGACAAGTACTAAGGCCTAGGGGTCTTTCATCTGTTAACAAAGTTCACTCAAGAAAACAAGCAATCAATCAAAAAACAATGTCTGTCTGCCTACTACGCACAAAGAGCAAGCCTTAACATTGTGAAGAAAAAATGTCAAGGGGCTAAGATAAGGCAAGTTACATACATGAAAATAGCTAGCTACCTACATAAGGCATCATGTCATCCAACACTAAGAGGATACAGACAAATACTGGATGTCAGATGAAGTGAGACCTCAGTGACACAGAATGGTCAGGGGAGAATCTTTATCTTACAGGCCCATCTCTGACCCTAGACAGACTTTCTTCCCGTAATTTAGTAACATGATTTTGCAAGCCAAATGTTATTAGAACTAACTCTTTTAATGGTGGGGTAATTTTAAGTGATATATCAAAATTTATTTAGCCATTCCTCTAGTTGGCCTGTTGGAACATTTACTTTATTTCCAGTTTTTCCCACTACAAAGGTACTATAAGAATCAATCCTGTAGTATTTTTGCACTTATTTCTATAGGAAATATACCCAGAAGTGGAATTGCTGGGTTAAAAAGAATGTATATTTTGTTTAATTCTTAATATATTGTCATACAGCTTTCCAAGAAAGCATTCAAGTTCTCCTCTCCCACAGCAAGGTCCCGACAGGCATTTTTCCCATGTCACTGTTGGAGGTAATGCTATCACTCTTGAAGTTTTGCCAGTCTGGTGAGTAAGAAGGAAGCTCGCATTGTGAGTTTCATTTTCATTACTCAAAACTCTCAGTGAGTTTGGCATCCTTTCATATATATTTAATATCTATTTGGGTTTTCTCTTTAATGAAATTATTTCCATCCTTTGCCTATTTTTCTAATTGGGTTGTGTTTCTCCTAATAAATAATAAATCTGAAAGTACACTTACAGATTTTTTTTATTTTTAGTCAAGTTATCCACGAACAGATCAAAAGTTATGAATCCAATAATGTCGTTGATCATCCACTGCATATACAGTGCTGAGAACCACCATGGAAGATACAACACGTTCAAATTTGGTAATAGAGCTAAGATAGATATAGAAATACTATATGACAAAGCAATATATAATAAATACTATAAATAAAATGCATCACACAGTTATGAATGAAATTAAGAAGGAGAATTCATTTTTGGCTGATAAGATCAAGAAAAAATTTTCAGGAAACAATATGAGTCTGGCTTTAATGAGTTGGTATGATTGTAGTAAGTGTTATCTGAGAAAGGAGGAATACATGTAGGAGAAATAAAAATAATGTATATATTTAAGAAACAAATCAGTAATTTAAATACTAGAATAGTTGACCTAAGAACAATGATATTACTAGTTTTTAGTAACATTTCTTATTATAACAATATAGCATACAATTTTCATGTTCTGAAAAGAATCTAAAAGAATATAAATGTCTTCCTAATTGTAGTTTTTTAAAAAAAAAAATAACGTTATGCTTTTTGTAAAGACAGAGAAATTTCTGTTTCTCTATTTAGAACTTAAAATTTTAGCAATTATTTATTGTTATTACTTATACTATTATATGCAGCTTACCAGGAAAATATGGGAGTTACTAACCCTTTGTTTTCTTCAGGAACACTAAAATTACTAAATAGTAGCCTGATATTTCAAAAATTAAAACAACTTCCTAAGACATCTAATTTGAAATGAGATAGAATCATTTTAATTTCATGTGAATTATAGCTGTATTTGACTTTTTAACATTTTTGTCTGTGTATCATGCACAGGTTATTGAAATCCACAAGTAACCTATGTTTCTGAACAATCTTATTAGCTGTATAGACCCTTGAACAATACGGGGTTGAACTGTATGAGTTGACTTATGTATGAATTTTCTTCTGCCTCTGCCACCTTTTAGACAGCAAGACCAACCACTGTGCATCCTCCTCCTCAGCCTACTCAATGTGAAAATGGTGAGCATGAAGACTTTTCTGATGATCCATTTCCACTTAATGAATAGTAATTATATTTTCTGTTCCTTATGACTTTAATGAAATTTTCTCCTGCTTACCGTAAGAAGATAGTATGTAGCATATACAACATACAAAATATGTATTAATTGACTGCTTGTTATCAGTAAGACTTCTGGTCAACAGGATGCTACAAATAGTTAAGTTTGGGGAAAGTCAAAACTTTTAGGAAGACTCTTGACTGCATGGGATCAAGGGTCAATCTTCAGTAATAATAATATCAATGACTCACTTGGGGGGGGCTGGTTCTTTCTCTCAACTATACACATATATACACATATACACATATATACAGCTACTTTGAAGTCCTCCAAAATAAACATAGAAATCCCTGAGGGTACCTGAAGTATTCTCAAAACAAGTATGGTGTCTATTTCATGCTCTGACTTTGCTGGGCATTGCAGCCCCCGCCCTCTGTAGTGCCATCTCTGCTATCCAGCACCCCTGCATTTGTCACATGCCACTGCTGCTTCAGCAATCACAACTGGGTACTGTTGCTTCAGCCCTGGACACTCCATTTGCCAGGCAAGGCTATTGCCTGTGTCCTTTCTGTTAAGGGCTGCTGCTTTCAGCATCTAGCACTAGCATCTTCTCCACCTTCTTCTATGCAGCACACTCTCCTGTAAGGCACTGCCACCAAAGCATTGGAAAGCGTGAGGTACCAAAGCTGTGCAATGGCCAATGGTAAAGAGCAAAAGATGCCTCTCTTCCTTCTTGGTGTTATGGGCTGTTATGGAATTCTCAAACATCTGCTGGCTGTGCTAGTAGATCTTTCAATTATTAATTAAAACCCTCTCTTTTCCAGGATCTCAGACAAGATGAGTGTTGAAGGGTAGGGGCAGATTATTTTACTGTTCTCACTCTAGAACCTGAAATCTCTTCCGCTGTTTGGCAAGAAAAGGATGAGGGGCTTCCAGAATGTACTGGAAGGTCATCCATCTGGAGCTGTGTTGGGGGCGGTTGGAGGCACTGCCCCCAGATGGTTCTGACCTGACCTGATAAAGTGAGGGAACCCTAACATGTTTCTGGCCCTCACAAGGGGTAGGAAGTCAAAAGAGGTTTGGAGTAGAGTTTCCACATCCAAGTTCCTGAAACCTGCAATAAAGTGGTCCATGTGGGCAGCCTCTGAAGAACTTCAAGTCCTTGCCAAGGAAACAAGTCAGTTTTGAATATCTGTATGCCCAGAAAGCTTTAATAGCAGGTTACAGCAGAATCACCTAGTTAAGACCTTTCCTACATGTTAGTTATCCTCACCCTCCATAGCTACAGACTTCAACCCTGGACAGATCACAAACTGAACTAAAGAGTAAGGAGAGACAAGGGAGACCAACCACATGGCTTAGGAAATATGAAAGATGTTGGCAATATTATCTTTTCACTGTAGACTTAACAGCCTAAAGCAGGCCCAAGTTCGGAGAAGGGAGAAGCTTTAACTCTACATGTATTTATAAAACATTTCAGTTCTTAAAATGAGATTCTGTGGTTAAAAATTGCCATACAATTGTTTTAACTACCATAGAATGACCAGAAAAATGACTGGTGGAAAAGCATTCCTCCTATAGAGCAAGTTAGAATGAGCAACGAGTAGAAAGAATAATATTTTTCTTGGATGTCAATTTATATTCTTCTTTCATTTCAATATAATGATTGGCAAATTTTCACTATATACCAGGTATTCTTCTGAGCCAAGAAGACAAAGAAAAATGTGTTGACTAATTTAATCTCCAATACAACTCTATTAGATGAAAAATATTATTATCAATTCCATCTTATAGATAATGAAATTTAGGTATAGAAAGTTGAAATAACTTGCCATAAATCACTCAATTAGTGAGTAGCAGAGCTGAGATAGATTGTCCCCTATGAGAATCAGAAAAATCAGAAGCAGTGGGAACCTAAGAGAAATTCTGAATTTCAAAGAATGCAATATTTACTTCCACAAAGACTATGACTTGCTTTCCTTTGAAATAAATAGACAGCAAGAACAGAAAATAAAACTTTAAAAATATCTCCTTTATGTTCTCACAGAGGCACTACACACATGAATCTAGAATAAATTACCAATAAAGTGGAAAGTTAAGATAAGAAATGATTGAACACATTTCATTTATTTATAAACTATGGTTTGTGAATCTTATATATAATGATGTGGAAAGCATATTAGATACTGCAGAAAATCAAATTAATGATGTAGAAGATACTATGAGAAATTTTTCTAAAACATAAAGAGAAGGAATAAAAGAACAAAAATGAGAATAAAGAAAATAAACCATGTAGAGAACCGATTCCAAAGCTTAATCAAAGTATATAAGCATAGATGGAGTGAAATAATAATCAAATAAATAATGACAAACTTCCTTCAACTAATAAAATTTCATTCTGACATCTGAAAGTAAGTGTTATATTTCAGGAAATCAATAAAAAGAGAACATTATCAAAATATATCTAGTAGAATTGTCACAGCTAAAAGGCAAAAAAAAAATCCTATGACCACATAGGGGAAAACTAATACTATGTACTAAGAAATAAGCACGATTGGCCCAGATTGCTCTGCAAAAATAAACACCAGGAGACTGTGAGGCAATATTTACCAAAAATTCAAGAAGTTATCTATGAATTTTGTTTCCAGGAAAACAGTATAATTATATGTAAAGATAACATAAAGATATTTCTTGTTGGGTATGCAAGATGGAGAAAACATTTCCCAGATGTATTTCCTGATCATATGAATCAAAGACATTCTGAAAGACAAGAATTAAAATCTAGAAATGATTTAAGGCCTTTTAAATATATTGAGATTTGTTTTATGGCTCAGCATATAGTCTATCTAGATGAATGTGTTATACACACTTGAAACAAGTATATAGTCTGCTGTTTTTGGATGAAGTTTTCTATAAAGCATTCTATAAGTGAATTAGATTCACCTGGTTGATAGTGGCGATCAAGACTTTTATATCCTTACTGATTTGCTGCTTGTGTTCAGAGTATGTTTTTAGTCACACTGAAATTAAAGTAGATATCAATAACACTTGGTCCCCAACCCCCAGGTGGTGGACTGGCACTGGTCCGAGGCTGGCCAGGAACCAGTCTACACAGCAGGAGGCCAGTGGTAGGTGAATGAGTTAAGTCTTACCTGCACCCACAGCCACTCCCCACCACTTACATCACCGCAGATCAGCGCAACATCAGACCCTCATAGGACCGAGAACCCCACTGCAAACTGCACATGTGAGGGATCTAGGTTGTGGGTTTCCCATGAGAATCCAATGCCTGATGATCTGAGGTGAAGACAAGGCGGTGACTCCTCCACTCCTCCCTCCTGCCTCCACCACCAGAGGAAAACCTATCTTCCACAAAACTGGTCCCTGGTGTCAAAAAGGTTGGGGATCGCTGCAATAACAGAAAGATATTTGGAAAATCCCCAAATATTTAGAAATTAAATGTAATTCTAAATATCAAGGGTCAAAGAAGAAATCAGACAAGAAATTATAAAACATTTTGAACTAAAAATATAACATTTCAAAGTCTATGAAACATTAAAGCAGTGTTCAAGAGAAAAAATATAGCTTTATATGCTTACAGTAGGAAAAAATAAACACTGAAAATCAGTTTTATAAATTTCCAGTTTTAGAATCTATAAAAAGAAAGACAATTAAATCCAAAGTAAGCACCATTTACCTATGACACCACCAACCACATACCCAGTAGAATGGCTAAAATTAAAAGGACTGATAGCGAAAAATTGGAATGCTCATATATTGCTGGTGATAATGTACGATGATGCCGTCCCAAAACAATAACACAAAAAGTTGTACAAGAATATTTATATCAGCTTTATTCATAATAGATCCAAACCAGCAATAACCCAAATGTCCAACAGCAGTTGAATGAGTAAACAAATTGTGCTGTAATCACACAGTGGAATATTATTTTGTTTTGCATTTTCTGTTAATCTTCATTCCCTTACTATTCTCTTTCACCCTCCCCTTGACAACCATCCTAATGTGTTTGAACTGGATTCTTTTATTTATCGGCGGCATTATTGTAGAACACATTGTAATTTTAATATTTAAATCTACGTAAATGGTATTATTCCGGAGATGACACACACAAAAATAAAAAATTTAGGAATGAAAATATCATGCCTAGAAAGGATTGGCAGTGAGCAATGACAACCAGTTAATCATATTGAGATATTTACAAATGCAATAGAAACTCTCTTAATTGAACTCAGTGATCAGGGACTTCCATTCCCATGTAAATCATACCAATTCTCAGTGTTTACATTATCCTGCTATAGCTGCTATAACAAAATATCACAGGCTGGTTGGCTTACACAACAGAATTTTATTTTGTCACAGTTCTGGAGGCTGGAAGTCCCAGATCAAGGTGCTGGCAGGACTGGTTTCTGATGAGGCCTTTTTTCTTGGCTTGTAGATAGCCACCTTCTCAGTGTGTCCTCAGGTGGCCTTTTGTCTTTGGGCACTCGCGAGATTCCTAGTGTCTCTTCCTCTTATAAAAACATCAGTCCTATGGGATTAGGGCCCCATCTTTAAAACTTCATTTAATGTTAATAACTTCCTTAATAAGGCCTATCTTCAAATACGATCACACTGGGGGTTAAGGCTTCACCACATAAATTTGGGGAGGACACAATTCAGTTCATAATGGTGTCCATAACGCACAAGCTACTCTTAATTTTCTCTATGAAACCTACTAATTCTGAATACTTGTGGGTATGGCTTACCCCTAGGGCAATAGGCAACCTCTAATTTAGCTTCCATCACTGAAGTTGTAAAATGACCAACTGAGAGTCAGCTATGATAGTTTTCAAATATTTTTATGACAGCTATGATTACTAATTAGATAGTTTATCTTAATATTATAAAGACCAATAGAATGAATAGGAGTTTGAAATATCTACAGAGCTTTTGTATCTAAGACCAATGAGAATATTTGGAAATACTCTATAAAAGAAAATCATATTAAATATAACAAAATTGTTGAATTAATTAGTTAGGCCTGAAGCAACTATAAAAAATGAGGATAAAACTTATAAGCATGAAGAAGAAGTCTACCCTCAAATTACTTCAAAAGTGTCCAATTTATCACTCCGTGAGAATGAAACAGAAACCAAAAATTTTGGATGATGTTTTAAGAATGCTGCATATGTAAGAAAGAGAAAATGGAAATACAATTAGCAGAAACATCTTCAAAAAGATGTCTCAGCCGGTCATATAATTATAAGAAGAAGTACACTTATATTTTTTGTTAAAATAAAATATTTAATTATATGCATATTATTGCAACTAAAAAGTCGACTTTTTTGGTTACTCAAGCAATTGTGAATCATAATCAGGTCATATAAAAAATATTCTCCTTTATTTATTTATATAACAGTGCAAACCTGACTAGAAATCACTTATTTAGGAAAATATTTGGTTAAACAACAGGGTTTATAACCCCAATTTCCGTTAAAATCAAGTTATCCGAATGACTAAGTTGCATAATCTTTATATTTATATGTAAGCTTTATAGTTATAATTAGTGTAGGGTTTTAAGGGTCTTGGCGGGGGACTGCTCTGCGGGAAAGATATGATGACATAGGGCACTGGCACACAGAAGGTCTATTGGGCTGCGCTTGGGCAGAGTCAAAGCTCTTCACATTGAGAGGCTCAGAGGCTATGGCAAGGGGGTCATGACCCTGAAGAGGAGAAGCACAAGGGATCTCCTGGGAAAGAGGGTATCAGAGAGGGGGCTGACGTGTTAGGTAATGTTGCTCAACAGCACCGATGCGATTCTCTGGGCCTAAGTATGGTAAAGGGCACAATAGGTTCTCATGGTCCTATAACTGCAAGACTATCTGATCAATGGCCAGCAGAAGTGAGGTGAGGTTTCTCAGGTTATACAAAGTAGACAGGCTCTATATGGCTAAAAATCTGCTTCTTTGGGCTATTTTTAAAATAACTGGATGTGTCAAAATTTGAGTTTGGCATCAGCATGTCTCAGCCTGCAATGAAGAAATAAACAATTTAGGGGCCAAAACACAATGACCATCTTTGGCTTTTTTATATCACAATTATATTGTAAGTAGTATATACTAACATGTATATAAGTAGTATATTAATATATGCTTATAATTATATATATACTGATACTCTTTCATGCTGATATGGTGATATTCAATAACTAAATTGCCGAACTAGAATTTCCATAAGTGATTATGAACAAGGAGGGGTTGAATATTTATGTCTCCTTAGTGAAAACAATTCCAGTGAATAAAAACAATATATAGACAAAATCACTACTTAAACATTTATACCAAGTATAAATGTATATTTTAATGTGTTTAATTGCATATAAATTATTTCAGCATATATAAAATTGCCAAAAGGATGGACTATTGGCATGTATTTCAGAGGAAATTTTAATTATTTTCTGCTCTCTCATCCTTATTTTTATTCTTATGTTTGTTTGTTTTTTTTCCTTAGAGTCACTCTGGCATGGCTTCAAGAGAAGGAAAGTCAATCGAAATGCATATTATTGATGTTACATTAACAGACTCCACAGCCAGCAATGTGAACCATGAACATAACCACATAAAATACAAATGTCCTCAATGTTGGGGAGGGAATAATAAATAACAGCTTTAAAATTGTGTGAAATGCAAATAAAACATCATTCCAATAAATTAACTAACAGGACCCACTAGACTTATAAAAATGCAAAGCACTATGCACTTTAAATGAAGTTAATAAAACCAGATGGGAAATATTTTATTAAGAAGCTGTTGAAAAATAAAAAATTTCTACAATAACTGTGAGTTGAAAGCTTGACCTGAAACCAAAATAATAGTAATAATAAGGATTTGGATTTGTGTTAGGGGATGGGGAAGCAGAACAGCTCAGTTCAACATATTATTAGGAAGCTATGATGCAGTGTGTACCCAGGATATCAATATAAATACAAATATACTGTATCCAGGGCCACCACATATGGGCAGCTACTATTCTGGCTTTAAAGTAACTCAAAGTCTAGTAGATAAAAAATAAAACCGATTACTAAATAGAAAATAATTTGCCTTTCTCCTCATAATTTTCATAGTGTCTGTCTTCCCCATAAGACTATGAGGTTTTTGAACATAGGAACTATATTTTCAGGTTCTCTACTGTATTTCTAACTCTTGCAAAGTGACATTTGCATGGTAGGCACTCAGCAAGCATGTGTTAATTGATTAATAAATTATATGGAAACAGCACCAGCCTGGATTCTTGTTCTTGCCTCAAGCATAAAACCAAGGTTTGGCCAAGTAATCATACCATCTACTTTGAATTCTACTAAGTTTTGTTTTTTTCTACTTTCTGAAGCCTCCCATTCCAAGCTTAGAGGTTCTCAAAGCTCATCTCCCTTACATGTCTCTTGTTTCCAAATAGGCACCCTTCCTTGTGTAGGAGTTGGGGAAATGTTATAAAGTTTCCTCATTAAACCAGAGAAAGCATCTGATTACATCATCAAAGCAAAGGGTAGAGCATGTATCTGAAGCCCCATTAAAAACCAGATCTAAGAGTCAGTGTTCTGGATAGCCTGTAGCCAATCTGGTGTTGCCATAACCCCCTTCCTAGATCTCTTTTGAGATTCAGAAGTGGTGCCAGGGTCCACATTTCACAGAATCCTATTCCCCATTTTATTCTAGGTTAGTGTTTCCCAATGAGAGGAACTGGAGGGGAAACGAATTCTCTCAGGCAGCTGCAGCCAGTTGCCTGGACAGACCTGAGAGTCACACAGCTTCCAGACAAGTGTTTGCAAACCACCCATTTAACTGATGCAGACCAGAAGAACTGGTGGGAATTGCCTATAGATTCCATAGTTTCTATGCAAATTATTAAGAACCATCCACTTTGATATTTTAGGCTGAGATCTTTGGTATAAGTCTTCTGACATTTTTGTCCTTGGCTCCTCTAACAGTTGTATGAGCTCTATTTCCTATGGTAAACTTTCATGCCCTAATCACACAGTGAATGAATAGTAAGTGAATAATCTCAGATAATGCTGATGCCTGTGTCCACCTCTAGTTATTAAGTGTAGACAAAATGCAAGCATGGAAGACCTCATGTGATTGTCTCTGTGTCTACATTAGGCAATGGCAAAATTACGTGTATGGGTAGTGAAGAACCCCATTTCTGGTTCATGGATTTCTTAGCATTTTCTAAGAATGAAACCTGGTATGAGTGATACAATTGATACAAATAGCTTCTTGAGCTATTAAGGTGCTACTCGCCCCTTTTGAGATCAGTCTGGGAAAATGGCAGAGTAAAGGTAACATTAAAACAAATGACTCTTCTTAGCTATTGGATCATGCTTCTCAGATAAGACTTCTCTTCTTCATACCTATACATGGTATATTTTTATAGTTTCTACAGGTAAAGTCACCTGTCTTGACAAATGGGTCTTAGTATTACTAAAAACCTCAGTCTGAATCTAAGTGACTGCTTAATATTTGTGGCTTTTTATCTTCTTTACCATTATCTTCTGAAGTTTATAGAGGTAAAATTAGGCTATAAATACATATTTTCTGGCTAACACATAAGAGTACCACTTCATAATTTTTACAAACCATATTTTAAACAATATTTTCACAATAATTAAGCTCTGAATTGGAAAATGCTTTAGGTAGAAATGTGAGCTGAGAATTCTTGCTCTAGCTCTCTCCACAACCAGGTCCTGAGTATTCCACTCTGGACCATTCAATTACTCTCTTAATTGGCCTCTCTACCTGTAACCACTCTCTCTTTCTTCTATTCATAGTTTCTGCCATAGCGCCTGTCCTATGTTCTCTGAAGTTAGGTGGAACCATGTGGATCAGTTCTGAGATAATGTGAAAATAATATAAATACTCTTTCAGTCCTTCCCCCCAAAACACTTCTCATGCATTAAGTTAGATAATGATGAGAGGACCCAGTGGAAGGCACTGAGGTCCTAGGATTTTGTAGAAGGAGCCTGGGTCCCTGAGTGACTGTAAGAAGTAGGGCCTCCCACTTACTAACATTGGATTATGATATAAACAGGAAAAAAATTTTCTTCATTAGTTAAACCATTAAGACTTTAGGGGTTAATGGTCAAGAGTATGTTAGCCTAATCTGATTAAATAGGTTAGTCTCCTCTGTCTAATCTCATCTTCAACATCTCTCTACAAAATAGAATCTGTAAATTTTAGAATTATTTTCTAAGACATCACCTCAATAAATTGTTCTAGTATAATCTTTTCCAATGTCCAATATTATGCAATAATCATGTCCAATATTACAGTTTGGATTAGCTGAACTAAACTTTAGTGTGCTCTGAATAATCTAAAAATATATTCATCTCTTTTTTCCCATTTATAATTTCTTTTCTCAAAAATGTGCCTCTTCACATGTGCATAGAGGGAAGTAAAACCCAATGAAAATCAACCAGGGGGAAGGAGGAAGGAGGAGGCAGGTGAAAACCTATCTACCAGGTACAAAGAGCACTGTCTGGGTGATGAACACAATTATAGTCCTGACTCAAGCATTATAAAACAAGCCATATAACCAAAAACATATGTACCCCCATAATATTTTGAAATAAAAAATATATACTAAAAAAAGTGCCACTTAAAATCCTACACACATATTCGTTAAAATGACTAAATTGTCAAGATCACTGTGTTTTTGTGAATGTGTGAGTTTGTGTATGCACATACAACTATGTGTATATTAAGAGTTCTCATGACAGTATAATAAGGTCTACCTGGTAAAGGTAAAGGTTTCATGTCATACAAAAATAGAAACTTTCATCTGTGAACTGGGTTTTGTGGCATTTGAGGTTTTAAATTATTTGTAGATGGATTTCTTTTAAAGAAAAGATATTCGGGTTTCAAATGAAAAACCAAGTCTCATATTCTTGTCCACACTCAAGTACCATGGTATATTAGACAAAATATTAAGCAAACAGTCGAATGTTAACTGTAATTTTGAAAACTGTCTCTGATTTTCCTTACCGACACAGGTAAGGTACTGTGGCCATGGCATTGTTTTGCAGCTTGTTTTACCACAACAGAAGTAGGACCCATAAACAAAATAAGACACCCACTCTGAAGAGTGATGGTTTATTGTTCTTATAAACTCATATGACAAATCTATATAAATGATCTTCCACTGGTTGATTCAGAATTATATGTAATCATTCTAAGATACTCTAAAATGTATGTATTTACCGATCAGTCAGTATTGTGAAGCATGAAAGTCATCTCCTTTATATCGTATGAGTTGACTTCATGCATGGGAAAACATGGAGCCTCAAAGCTCAACTCACATTGGGAAAAAACAATCTGTCTGCACAGAGCACCATCTGTTTACAGTTGTTGTCTATCGGAAAGATGTAAGAATCATTATCTTATGAACAACCACACAGAAACCATTGTTGTATCATTCTTATTGAGTAGCTGAGTAGCAGAAAAATATCACTCTGTTAGAAAGTAGGCTCATTTCCACTAGGACAAAACTATAGAATCTTGATTTCTCCCTTTCAGAATCAAAGTCATTTCTTACCAATGATTCAGTTATATGGTAATCAAAAGTCAGGTTTACTTCTTGTTTTCCTTAGTCTTTAAAGTTATTAGAAATGACCAAAATAGCCATTTGAGGGCACTGTTTTATCTTTAAACCCACAACAATGTCTTTCAGAGCTTTTTGTACCCCAAAATGGACAAATATAAATATTTGCTGAATTTAATTGAAGAAATTGATGTAGCATCTAAAGATACAAATTGGAATTTTTTAATATATAAATATACTGTATTTAAATGAATTGTTTACTTCCTATCCTGTTTAGTATAAACACAGTGCAATAAAAAACTATAAAAGATGAAAATCTAGTATCTATTATTTTGGAGTGGGGCAAAAACAATATAAATTCTGCTGTTTGTGAACATAAAAGAAAATTGCTCATCTGACTCAGGAAGGAGGACTAACTCTAAAAATATTATTCCTTTTATGCATATGATCTTTTTTTATTTTTCCTTTTCATTTAGTCTTGATTTTTTTTTTCTGAGTTTCTCCACCCACATCTGATAGTAGCAAGGCAATACTCCTTCACTCTGTGGGGAAGCATCAGAGGAGGCCTTAGTTCAATGTATATTTTTTATTCTCTTGGGGATTTCTCCTTTGACTATTGGACTATTTAGACATGAATTGCTTAGTTTCCATGTATTTGGGGGTTTTCCTTTTATCTTTTTGTTATTGATTCCCAGTTTAAGTTGATTGTGGTCAAGAAACACTACAATTATTTCAAAATATACCATAAAAAAGCCACAGACTAGAAGACATTAGCTATTAACACAAGCAACAAGGAATTATTATATGAAATTTATGAAGACTCTAAATATCAATAAGAGAAAGCAAGTAGCCAAGTAGAAAATGTGCAAAGGATGATAGAAAATTTCTAGAAGAGGAAAAGATGCTAGTAGACATCATTAATCTACCACTATTCATTATGCTATGCACTTTCTGTGCATTTAGAAGATTCTGTTGATAAAAACATGAAATTCTTCCACTGTGTAAATGGAACATTGGATGCATAGATTTGCTCCTATAGTTATCATGTAAGTTCTTCATTTTATTCTCTTTAATAAAATATTCAGATTTAAGAATAAAAATTACTTTGATCAGAAGTTTTTTTGAAATACTAAACCTGAGTATATACCATAATACCATTTCTAAACTGCTAGTATAGAAGTCAGGATCCCCTTCTTTCTAACTAGTTAAAAATACCAAGAAATGGAATAAGACCATGTTATTTAATTTGTCACATAAATTATGTGTACAGACATTGGAGTAGGTGTTAAGAGAAATAGAGGCATGGGAGTGGAGG
Source organism: Microcebus murinus (assembly GCF_040939455.1). Classification (NCBI taxonomy): domain Eukaryota; kingdom Metazoa; phylum Chordata; class Mammalia; order Primates; family Cheirogaleidae; genus Microcebus; species Microcebus murinus. The sequence continues at coordinate 63,022,570 of NC_134114.1, forward strand.
TGGAGAGAGTAGTTCACAAAGCTAAACAAAACTGCAGTCCAGCCAGTATAAACAGAGTTTAGTAACTCAGACTGACAAGAGACTTTTTTAAAATCGATTTTTGGTAGTCATTTCGAGCAACAACTCCATGATTTCTGCCTCAATTGAACCAAATCATCATGTGTGTCTAGTTCTCACATAAAGGGACATAAACTTTCTACTAAGGTGTCAAAGCTACCTTCTATTGTAACCAGATATCTCTCAGAGCTCAAGATTAATGGAAAAATAAATCTCAGCACAAACCAAAAGGAAAGAAACATTCCACTCAACAAACTTAATCAATTTGATTTTTAGTCTCGCTTCATAACACACCTGAGGTGAATACATATTTTCTGTAGCAGTGTACATTCCCAGAAAGGTGGCATGTCCAGAAAATAAAGATTTGGGGTTTTCAGTTAGAAAATCTCCCTGAGGAACCCATGTCAGCAGAATCATCCCTGAACTGCCTGAGCCCTAAATCAGCTTCCTAAGGGCATCCAATTTAGGGTAGTGCTAGGGTCACAGAATTAAAATTTCTTTCCTTACGATGGCATATTTTTTTACTGTGGTATTTTAGGTTTAATATCATATATTCAAAACTCATCTTAGAAGATTAATTCATTAGAAGAAGAAAATGTAAGGAAAAGGTAGCATCATTTGCCATCTTTGGAAAAAAACAGTATTTGCTTTTTTATGTATTCATAAAATCTAAAGTTAGTTTGTAACAGTTTGTTTTATTAACATAGAAAAGTTGGAATGTTTCAAATGTTTCAAATTTTACATATGTTGAATAAACTGATTTCAGCTTAATATGAATTTACTTATAATATGCAACAAATGACTCCCTGGCAATATTTTTGAAGAATAGATTTCCCAATATATTTTTAGATTCCAGGGAAATTCTCCATTCCAGAATATACCTACTGTAAATGAAATATGTATATAGTATAGCATTTTAAATTTTACTATAATTAGTTTCAAAGTAAATGTCCTTCATAATCAATTACATTGCAGTTTATCATTTTCTCAACAAGCTAGGTTGGAAATTTTGATTATTGACTGTGGTTTGAAAATATGGAGGACATTATATTAAGTGAAATGAGCCAGGAACAGAAAATGGCATGTGGTCTCACTCTCATGTGGAAGCTAAAAAAAAAAAAGTTGATCACATAGAAAGAAAAAGTAGAACAGAAGATACTAGAGGCTGGCAAGGATAGGGGGAAGGTAGAGGTAGGGAAAGAACTTTAAAGGATACAAATGACAGCTAGATAGGAGAAATAAGCACTGTAGTTAACAATAATATGTTATATAGTTTCAAATAGTAAAAAGGAGAATATTCAATGCTCCCAACACAAAGAAATGGTGAATGTCTCAGGTAATGGATATACTAACGGATAGTAACCCTGATCTGGTCACTATACATTAAATGGAAGACAATATCACTATGTACATATCCCACAAATATGTGCAATTACTGTGTCTATTAAAATTTTTTAATTAAATAAAAGAAAATCTATCTAAAATGAGAACAAAATATATGTCACATGAATACATTTTTCAGCATGACTATGAGGTAATAAAGAAATTAGACCTATTTTTATAGGTTAAAATAACAAAAAATATAAATTAAATTCAAACAACCAATGCCAACCCTTTTCTTTTCCCTATCTAAATATCAAGAAGTCAAATAAATTCCATCATCTACTTTCTTTGTTGTTCACAAAGTGATCGATGCCTGATATTAAAAAACAAGACTCAAGCAAAAGAATAATTTCAGGGTAATGAGTTTCCTACTTTTAAAATGATTGAGATTTTTCCTATTTATTTACTTTTTTGCACCCCTCTGTTCTCCCCTTAGGATAACAATGTTCCAAAGGAGGTTATACAGTTTAATTATCCATATAAGTTAGTACTAGTAGACTATTAAGAAGATATTAATGTATATAACAACTTTTATGAGAATATAAATATTTTTATTTTCTGATTCTCTTATTATAAGTGTATTAAAAGTAGCATACTTTCTACATTCATATTTTTGTTTTTCTGAGTGCAAGTATGATATACTTTTATTTTATTTAGTTTTCTACCTTTTATTTGTATGTTTACTTTAACACTATTTTAAAATCTATTTGTTTAGAGTACAGAAAAGGCCCTATTATTTATTGCAATCTCAACCATTAAACCTGAAGCATTTCAAAAGCAGCTAAGGAAAAAGAATGAATGTGATTATCTGAAACAACAACAAAGAACTAAATGAATTTCATACCTGTAGCAAAACTTTTAAAACAGAAAAAAAAAGATATTTACATCAAACTGCATCATCATAATCAAATACAGCATTATTATACTGACTATTAACTTTGTACATCATGCAAGACTTTACAATCTCTGAAATGTATTAAAAGGCAAATGACAGCTGTGGCAAAATCTACTGCTTGTGTGCCCTCAACTATATTGTCTCATCACAAACTGAAAGAAAAATTTATCAAATGAGATAAAGGATAAAAAGAACAACTCCAAGTATTATTATCTTGTCACTTTTTATATATCCAGACATACTCTACAGGCAGTCCTTTAAGTGAATGAAGAACTAGACTACACTGCAGATTATAGCCAGTTTCTTGCTAAGACCTCTCTTTGAATTTACCCTTCTATCCTTGTGATCAATCCAAGTCCACAGTCTCAAATTAAATCATACGTTGATGATGCAATAAATTAACTCTCAGAATTCATCTTTGAGGTTCATATCCACTATGGGCAATGTGTGTTCAATATCTCTATTTCGATATCTCAGGAGCTTCTTAATTTTAACATATCCAAACTGAACCAAAGTTTGCTAGTTCTCAAGAACTTCCAGTTTTACTTCCTAAATATCATTTTCTCTACTCATTTATTTCTATCTCCATTGCAAACACCTGAGATCAATCTATTATCACCTGTACAATGACCAACAGCCTTCCCACTGGTCTTCCAGAATCCATTTTGACCCCATCCTAGCCATCCTTCACTCAACAGCCAGAAATATTTTAATGACAAAAAATGACCTTAGGGAGACAGAAGTGATCAAATGTATTTTGTACTGCTTTCAAATAAAATGAAAAATGAACAGAGGGGTTGATAAAATGTAAAACATTGACCTTGTCAGTGGTGATATTGACATGGTCAGATTCAGTAGAGTGGTAAGGAGGGAAGCCAGACTGGGGTGATGGAACAAATCAGTTGTATGAAGACAATCACTGCCAAGAGTTTAAAAACTGAAGCAGAGATATGGGGCAAGAACAGCATTGAAACATTGGGTCAAGGGAGGAATTTCTTAAGATAAAAGGTAACAGAAAATAGTTCTGTGCTAATGGAGTCATCAAACTCCAATAAGACACAATTAGGAAAGATGAAAAAGTCAGGTTTTTATTTTTTTAGTGGAAAAATTTTTAGATCAAATCTGTGGATCATGGATTTTTTTCACCCCAAACTTTTGGCCTGTAGAAAAATTGTGGTTAACAAGGAGCAATTCAGTAACTGGAGTGTTGGTTTCCTGCCCCTCTCTCTCAACAAAGACTGATGAGTGCAAGATACCCAGCTGTTTGAAAGGGACCTTCACTAAGTACTCTAACTGAAAGGCATTAGAGAATGATCATTGTAGAACTCCGTCAGATTGTGGACTACTGACACTTGCCCCTTAATAAATTAAACAAATTGAAGTAAGAGACAATTACTGTCAGGCAAATGGAGTGTCCAGTGACCAAATTTCCTCAGATTTCTGGGTGAGAGGGCTGTATTCTTCATATCTACAAGTTCTTGGACATGAGACTGACCTGAATTATACCAGCATGTGAAAGCAAAAGCCATGGAGCCCTGGAGCCAATAACAAGGAATGGATACAGGGAAGAAATAAGGATAGGAATACTAAAGTGTCTCTACTTACAACATTGCAACTTCCAACAGATTTTCATTCAAAAGCCATACTCTATAGAGTTGAACTAATTGAGCTTAAAATCCACATAGACCTCAGCATTTACTGGCAGGGTGATTTTAAGCAGTCATTATTCTGGAAAGGTTAGTTTTCTTTGAACAATAGAACCAAAATTATAGGACTTTGAAAGATTTGAATGAAATACTGCATGAAAAATACTTAGCAAAATATACAGTGTGAAGTAAGTACTCAGTGGTCACTATTTATTATCATTATTATTCCAACTAATAAGAATAAAATAAAGCAACACTGAGTCAAATCTGCCAGCCAACAATAGAAAGTGTATCCATAGAGTGACTTATGCAGTTAAATCCAAATTTATAAACAAATTTGACTCCCATTATCATCATTTCTATCAACATTGCATAGAAAGTCTTAGTACAATAGGTAAGAAAAAGAAATAAAAAGTATATATATATGAGAGGAAAAATTAAAATTATCTTTATTGGAGGATAATAAGAATAATTATACAAAATATAAACCTATATAAATTTAGTAAGGTCACAGGACACAACATCATTATCTCAAAAGCAATTATTTTCTAGACATTAACTGCAAATAATTGAAAAATAAAAATTTAAATATATTTTCATTTCAAATAAAATTAAATATTATATAAAACACTTAGGAATAAATTTAACAAAACACACACAAGACTTCTACATCAAAAAAAGTATATGAGTCAAATGATACAAAAACAACTTATGTAACCAAAACATTTGTACACCTGTACTGTTCTGAAATAAAAAAATAAAAAATAAATATATAAAAAGTATAAATATTTTCTAAAAGAAATTAAACAAAGCTAAATAAATGGAGAGATATAGCATGTTCATAAAATAAAAAATAATATTTTTATTAATAAAATGTCAATTCTCCCAAAGTTGATCTATAGATACAATGTAATCCCAATGGAAACCCTAATTTTTTTAGTGCCAATATAAAAGTAGTCATAGAAACATGTGAAATCAAATGGAAAGCCTAGAAATTGATACTCACTAAAACGAAAATCAATTTTCAACAAAGGAAAATCTTTTCAACAAATAATGCTGAACCAACTAGATGAATATATGGAAAGAAAACTGAATTTTGACCTACCACCTTATACTATGCAAAAAACTTAACTTGAGGTGACTCATATTTAAAGATAAAAGCCAAATCTTTCTTTAAAGATCCTGGAATAAAATGTAAAAAAAGTATCTTCACATCCCATGATGGGCAAAGATTTACTAGACAGAAAAAAGCAATCAATTAGATTTCATCAAAATTTAAAACTTTTGCTCTCAAAGACACCATTAAGAAACTGAGAAGACAAGCCACAGAGTCGGGAAAAATATTCACAAAACATGTCTGACAAAAACATGTGTCCATAATATATAAATATCTGTTTAAACTTATTTTAATTCACATACATATATATAGTTGTATTAATTTTATATTAATATTTATATAATAAATACATAAATGTTTATGTATTCTGGATACATGATTAGTCAGATATGCTTTGTAAATATAAATATAAATGACTATATATAATATTTAAATTCTGTCTCAATGATAAAAGGACAAACCATTTAATACAAAACAAGCTAAAGATCTGAACAGATACTTCATAAAGATAAATAAGTGATCAATAATCACATTAAAAATGCCTAATATTATTATTAATCAGTAAAATACAAAGTAAAAGCACAATGAAAGAGATTCTACTTCTTATCCACCAGAACGCCTAAAATTAAAAAGGTATAATAACAAAGGTTGGAAAGATAGTGAAGCAACTGGAACTCTTACATATTGCTGGTGGGAATATAAAATGATACAACCATTTTTAAACATATTTGGCCTTTTATATATAGAGAGAGAGTTATGAAGCAAAAATTTCACTCCTAAGTATTTATATAAGATAAATTAAAACATTTATCCTCAAAATAACTGCAAGAATTTTCATGGAGTTTTATTTATAATAACCAAAAGCAGGAAATGAGACATATGTCTACCAATGGAAGAAAGGATAAACAAATTATGGTATAGTGATACAATGAAATATTCTTCAGTAATAAAAAAAGAATGAACTACTGGTACATGTAACTGCATGACTGAATCTCACTGACATTAAGTTGAATAAAAGAAGCCCAGCACAATAGTCTACAGCAGGTAAAACTAACATATGGTGAAAAAATACGAAAAGCAGTTACCTTTGGTTGGTGGGGAGTGCACTGACTGAGAAGTAGCATCAAGGAACCTTCTAGGGTGATAAAAATGTTCCATCACTTGATTGGGATGATTGTTACACAGGTGTATACGTTTATCAAAACTCATCAAATTATGATGCACTTAAGGTTTGTGCATTTCTCTGTATATAAACTTCAATAAAAACTAAATACATACAAATGAAGGAAAATAAGAAAGCTGGGAGAACATGTCGGGGAAAGGGGACTTGAGGACAGCCATTTAGAATGTGACTTGTTTGAGAATCACAGTCTTTCTCTGTTGAAGCAGCATTGGAATGACAGTTCTTTCAGTTGAATTCAGACTATAAAGTAGTAACTCACTCAATTTACTTGTTCATTCATTCCTACACTAATTTATTGAGTAAACATCATATGCCATGCAGTGTGACTGGATCTGTGGATATACAGGAAAATAAGGTAAGTCCCCTACTCTCAAGGAGCTCATTCCTTTCAAAGGCCATTTCACAAAGGCACTCTGCGACCTCCTGTCCACACAAGTGTGTGCACATGTACATGCATACACACACAAATACACACACAGTATTGTACAAAGTTACTTTTACAACAATTTCACTTGAAGAAACAATTAATTGTGGAGATTCCATAAAGCATTCAATAGCCTCTACAACTATATTTTTTTCTCTAAAGTTTTGATATTATAAAACAAACACAAAGTATTCTTCTTTTTCTTGTTAAGTGAGTATCAGGGAAAAAGAAAAGGAACTTATTTTGGTGAAGCATCTCATAGGATGTTAAATGAGCAGAATTTGTTTGAATTTATACATATGCAAAATATAACTTCATTCACCTACAATACCACGTTAGCCTGAACTGCTTTGTGATATAGATTATATCATCATTTTTACATCATTTTCTTTTTAATGTTTAAATTAAAAACTAGAAAATACTCATATTCCATATAAGATATCTAAATTATGCTAGGTAATTGATTTAAAAAACTGCAATATGTTGGAATAATTTTTTTAAAATTAATATTTTTCTCAAAATGAAATTATTTTCCAAAATTTAATTTATATTATTTACAAGGGCATAAAAGCAACAAAATATGGACTTTATGTTTTTCAGGCCATATTTATCAAGTGAAGAATTCCTAGAGTCAAAAATATACCCAGAGTGATTCTAGATTTTTTGAAAAAGTATTACATCTGTCATCCTACTTAAAAATTAATTAATTACAGAACATTAATGAGCTATATATGTTTTTTCAGTGAAATTATTTTGACTATATCAATTTTATGTAACTGTTTTACAAGCTGTATATATTATATTATATAAACATTTTAAAAATTACAAAGAGTTTTTATAAAATAAGAATAACTATAAATTTTCTCTAAAAATATGGCTATAGTAAAAAGAAGTCAACTAAAGTTACTCATTTTATGTAATTATTTATGGATACTAGAAATTATGCTGGTAAAAATCATTCTATTTTAATATTCTATTAATGTCATATGAAGGATATAGGTTAATGACACTTTGCAAGCTAGAATCTTCAAAGTGAGAAGCAGAAAATACTGTCTGCTTGAAATTGGTGGTTGATCACAGGGGAGACTTTCATATTTGTAAGTTTCCATTGAGGTAGACATAAATTGTGTGCATATAATGAGCAGCTAGATTATATACAAACAGATGTTTGGGAGTTGTAGGCATTAAAATTCCTAAATAAAGAATGATGTTATCAATGCTAATAACTGGGAAAATCCCTTTCTCATGTTCTTCTATTTCACATAAAGATGAATTCATAAAATAACTTTTCATACTACTTGTTTTCATTCAATATCACATTTACAAGAATGTTTTTCTTTTACCGTGTAGAAAAAATCTCAGATGATGTTTTGCATAATCATTGATTTAGAAATGAATTAAGCCTAATTACGTTGTGAGATCTTTCTCCTAAGATACATTCATAAGCTTGTGTGTTCAATGTATGTAATTTGTATAGGAAGGAGAAAAAGTGGTAGAAGAGGGAGTTTCTTCAGCAATTAATGAAAAAGTTTAGATATTAACTATGGTGACATGTTATAGAAAGAGCACTGGATTGAGAGTCAGAAGACCAAGGTTCTGATCCTGACTCCTCCATTTCCTGGATGATTTTAGCAAGAAAATCATTTTAACACCAAGAGCATCACTTTTTTCAAATGTAAAACAAGATGGATAAAGGGTACAATAAAAGGTTTTATCTAACTCAACATTCTATGATTCTTGGGGGATAATGCATATAAAATTCTTCAAAGACCTCTAAATTTAACCTCATTTGGTTCCAAGGCCACAATATTCACCACCTTATACCTTATGGTCATCTGGAAATATTAATATAAACTGAATGGCTGCAGGGTAACTCTATGACTACTACATCACAGCCTTCTCTCTAAAGTTTACAGAAACACAAAGTGAATTAATAACAGTGTAGGCTGTACTTAATTCACATATTGATTTATTCAGTAAGTATTCATGATTCCCTTCTTTTTATTAGGCACAGTGCTGGACACTGTGCTAGGACTAAGATAGACATTAAATATAGACTTGGTCCCTGTCCACATATATTATACACCCTCCTTCATTTATTTTGTCTAAATCTCTTCCTCTATACATAATAATAATACTAATGGTTTGAATATATTGAGTATTTGCTGAGTTTTAAGGTCTTGTGTGAAGTGTTTTACATACATTATATGCTTTAACTTTTATAACATTCCTATGAAGAAAGTACTTTTACTAGGCAAATTACAACCCATGAGCCAAATATATCCTGCCACATATTTTATAAATAAAATTTTATCAGAACACAACCACATTCTTTCATTGGGAATTGTCTATGGCTACTTTCCTGCTATATCAGAAGAGTTGAATACATTGTGGCAGAGATCGTAGGGCCCACTAAGTGAAAATATTTATTTCTATTTGGCCCCTCACAAAAACATTTGGTAAACCCCGTTCGAGACTGACTCAGAAAGAAAAAACTAACACTCCTCCTGTTAACCAATTAACTTGATATTTCTGTTTCATTGTGATTGCATTCTCTAAATATTTGAGTATAGCTATAGTAAGGAGGAGTAAGATGAAGTTATTCTTTTGTTATGTAATTATTTTTTAATACAAAAAAATAGGATGACCTGGTGAAATAATATGTATCTATTAATGTTAATAGTATGGATGGGTATGAAGCTTTGACTGAAAAATATAAAACATTTTGTCCCCCAAAACTGCTGTTTTATAGGTAATTATATTAAAACCAACCTATCAAAAAACCTCAGGGTGGATATTTTTTATGTCAGTCTATTGAGGTTGGCATCTTCCCTCACACTTTACTGCACTGTCAGTAAGAAGTAGAATATTTCTTCAGCTTCTGAAGAAAAGGCAGCATTCTAAACAGGAATAATGGGTGACACACTTTTTTAAAAATAATGAGCAGCTTATTGCCATTAAGACAAGAAAATTACTATTTCAGACAATCATCACTTTCAACTCTAATTGCAGGCATTCTAAATTGTCTGTTTAGGAAAATTACCTTTAGGGTATTTAAGGACAGCTTTGAGATTTACAAATTACAGATTGACGGATTTTTTTCTAGGAAATAATCAATTATGGATAAATGCAGCTTGATCAACAGTTCAAAATAACAAATTGCTACATTAACTTTAAAGACAGTAAGTATGTTTTATCCTGTTGCCTATACTTGATGTTTGTTTTAAAACAGCTCAGATATGTCTTGCAGGATTTAACTCAGTGCCTTGTACCAGAAATAACTGTCAAATTTAATGAAAGAATGATTTCATGAGTGAATTAAAGAAACAGTTAAATAACTAGTAGAGAATATTTATGGAGTTAAAAATTAGGTGCTTTATGAAAGAACTGATTTAGAACTATCTTTTGTACTTTAAGTTTTAATGTTTAGTGTCAAAATCTTCCTGACTAGTGTCATCACTTACATCTCTGCCACTGCCTGAGCGTGGTGCTCTTTTTCTCGGTGACCACAGTATGTGGTCTACATTACTGTGTAGTAATGACTGTGACTACATTACTATTCATCGAACTTGGTTATAATTATTTATATTGGTTATAATTATTTATATTTTGCCTCCCCTACTAGACTGCAACCTATCTTAGGGCCAGGGTCTATATTCCAAACAACCCAGCACCATATTTAATATCTAGCATTGCACCACATAATAGGCATTAAAATTATTGAATGAATGAGTGAATAAACAAACTCATCTGGAATGAGGTGTGTTGGTATGGAGACACTGGGAGGAACAGGAAAGGCTCCTCTCAAAATATGATACTGGATCTTGAAGATGAGGAGAATTTTGCCCAAGCAGAAGGGCAAGGGATATAGTTTAGGCAAGAAGAGTAAACAAAGAGGTAAAAATCGGGACTTGAAAATTGTTCAGTATGTCAATAGTTCAGTATATCTAAAGGTTAAACTCATGAGCAATCTGGGAACTTAAAAAGACACTTGCAGTCAATACTACTGGTCCTCTGGCCAGATGCATTTTATTTCTCCAGTGCCCTATTGTTACATGTTGAATTGTACGTCCCAAAAAGATATGTTGAAGCCCTAACCCCTGGCACCTATCAATATGACTTTATATGGAAATAAGATCTTTGAAGATGTAGTAAAATTAAGATGAAGGTGTTAGGCAGGCCCTAATCCACTATGACTAATATTCTTTTAAGAAGAAGGAAATTTGAACACACATAAACAGGGAGAATGCAATGTGACAATAGAGACATGGAAGATAACTATGCAACAACAGAGGTAGATTGTGTTGCAGCTGCAAGCCAAGGAACACCAAGAATTACTAGCAAACACCGGAAGCCGGAAATGTCAAGGAAGGAGTCTCCCCTAATGGTTTAAGAGAGAGCATGGCCCTGTTGACACTTTTATTTGGACTTTTAGCCTCCATAACTGTGAGACAATAAAGTTTTGTTATTTTAAGCCACAATAACTTTATGGTACTTTGTAATGGTAGCCCTAGCATCCTAATACACACATCACCATTGACTGTGAATAGCTCACAGATTTACCCTTCTCAGAAGAATTTTCTTAATCTGATAGGTGCCTTAAAGTTGAATAAATCTATGATGCTGTTTATACCCCAAGTTCCCCGTGGGATAAAACTGAAGTGGGACTTCATCTGAAATCACATATTTGCTAAGCTTCTTCCTTTGCCTAGCCTTTTTGCCTTACTTCCTCAGATGTTTTTTCTAAGAGTACTCCTTCAATAAAAACTTGCACAAAAAAAAACCCCACCTTAGACTCAGCTTTTAGGGAATCTACATTGATACAATGCCTATGATGTTGAGTCTTCCGTATGTTTAAGAAACTAAGACAATGTTTCATAAATATAATAAGTTCACCATATCTCCAAGTTTGCCTGGAATAAGTAGTTTATTAATAGACTCTCCTTCCATTCTCAAAAAAGGAAAATCTTATTATATATAAATATATAATCACACTGGGTCAAACTATACAAATTCAGTAAAGATGCTTAAGTAGAGAATAATGTGATTTGACTTGTTCTAGAATAATGGATGGATTCAAAGGAGGTGAGTCTAAGGTTCCAAAACCAAGCATTAAAAAAGGAAGGAAAATCTGGATTGACAAAATTTGGTAACTGGTGGATGTGAGGAACAGGAAGTCTATAATGATGCCTAATTTCTTTTTAAATGGAGAGAAGAGAAAGAATGATGTTGGATATGGGGAAAAATTAAGCCGTACTGGATCAGGAGTTATAGGTTCTTATTGAACATCCATATGGGCATTCCAAGTAGGTTAAGCAACAGGTCTTAGAAAAAAATATATATTTCTGAGTAATTAGTGTATAAATAAAAATATCTGGAACTGTCCTATGAGGAAGAAGAAAGGAGAGGTGGTATATTAAATTCTGGTGCATTAGCATTTTGTAGGTAGACTCGGGGAGCCCTTAAAGAAGCCAAAAGTGAATGATGGCAACATTTCCCAATGGACACAAGGATTTGCACAATCATATTTTTTCCAGTTATCTATTTCTATGTAACAAATCATCCGAAATTTAGTGGCTACCTTCCACATGAAAAATATATTTATCCTCTCTCAAGACTCTCCTACATCTTATCATGTTGTCATTAGACACAGGCATGAGATCAAGAACCTTGTTACATAAACCAAGTTCAGATATATTTAGGTTGGTACAAAGGTAATTGTAGTTTCAGACCAGGAAATTTAAATCATTATAACTAAGTTCAAACACATCTTTATTGATCGAAATATTGCAATCACCACATTTTTGCCAAGGAGAAATAAGTTTGTTTATTCCTGTGGTGTAAAAATCCATGCTTCAGGATTCGACGAACTCTTAAAAAGCATTTTCTGCATCCTGCTGGTTGTGGAAGCATTTTCCCTGCAAGAAAGTTATCAAGATGCTTGAAGTGGTAGTTGGTTGGTGAGAGGTCAGGTGAATATGGTGGATGAGGCAAAACTTCATAGCCCAATTCTTTCAACTTTTGAAGCTTTTGTTGTGCCACGTGTGGTCAGGTGTTGTCATGGAGAATTGGGCCCTTTTTGTTGACCAATGCTGACAATGCCAATGCAATTTTCAGTGTATGTCATCCATTTGCTGAGCATATTTTTCAGATGTAATGGATCAGCAGGGATTCAGAAAGCTGTAGTGGATCAGACCAGCAGCTGACCACCAAATGGTGCAAATAGTGACAAACACCTTTTGTTTTCTCATTCCACATCACTACCCAATTGAGAAATGGTTCATCATTGTTGTTTACAAAAAGAGAAGATGACACTTCAAAATGACAATTTTTTTTAATTTTCTGTCAGCTCATAAGGCACCCACTTATTGAGCTTTTTCACCTTTCCAATTTACATCAAATGCCTAATGACTATAGAATGGTCAACCTTGAGTTCTTTGGCAACTTCCTGTGTAGTTGTAAGAGGATCAGCTTCAATTTGCTCTCAATTGGTCATTGTCAACTTCCAATGGCCCACCACTGTGCTCCTCATCTTCAAGGCTCTCTCTCTTTTGTGAAACTTCTAGAACCACCACTGCACTCTGTGTTCTTTACCAGTTCCTGGGCCAAATGCATTGTTGATGTGAGTTGCCCCCATTACTTTACAACCCATTTTGAATTCAAGTAAGAAAATTGCTCAAATTTGCTTTTTTGTCTAAAATTATTTCCACAGTCTAAAATAAATATAAACAACAAGTAATAAATCATTAGCAAAAAACATAAAGCAAGAAATGCACATTAAAATGATGTGTAACATAACCACATTTAAGAATCTATGCCAATATCAAACAGCAAATGTCAACAATGCTAAAACTATAGCTACTTTTGCATCAATCTAAATAGATGGGGATCTTCAGGGTCAATATCCCTTGATTTAAAAACCTAAAATAAAGAGACAAGTTAATTGCCTACTACATATCCAACATGCAATAATGCAATATATACTCCCATTCAAAAGCAGAAAATATAGACAGGAATCCATAGTGCATAGCAATACTGAAACTAAACTAGACACTGGTTACCAGTTTTTTTAATTATTATCATTTTTATTATTATTCTGCTCTCTGTGAGTGATTCTATCTAGTCTTGGTTTTATCCTTTGAAGCATAATTATTATTCAAGAAGAAATTCCCCACATTTGCAGCTAAATGATTTTCTCCATCTGTATCCTACTCATGGAAATTTTGGGGTGCAAGGGGCTGTTTTCATTTGGCACTATTTCTGTCCCTATAAGTCCAGACTAGTCAGGCAGGTGAGAGGGGAAGGACAGGATGGGTATCTTCACACCTAATGGGTATGATGCACACTGTCTATGGGATAGGCACACTTGTAGCTGTGACTTGGGGAGGTGCAAAGGCAAGATATGTAACCTAAATGTTTGTACCCCCATAATATTCTGAATTAAAAACAACTGTGCATATCTTATATGTATCAGGGTATAATCTACTCCATTAGCCAAAGCCTCGCCCACAAATTTCTTTGAGAGACCTTTTCTACCTTAGGCCTTCTATACTACAGTGGTACAATGTCCTCATGTTTTTTTAGAAGGCCTTTTGTCTAATGGGAAGGGTCTAGGAGATACAGCCTTAAATTATTCCAGAATCTAAAAAAGATTAAAATCATACTTCTGCCTTCATCATTACACTAAATCTTCATATCCCTAAAAATTCCCTGGATTTGATCCTTGCCTTAGGGCCTTTTCTTATTTGATGAACACTGGCTGAAAAACCTGTTTGAGCCCTTTGTAGTGTCTCTAAATTTTGCTTGAAATATGAAAAAAATTTGTTCATTTTTCTTCTCTCACATTTTATTTTTAGCAGCTACAAAGAAAACAGAAAGCATCTTCAATAGTCTGCCCAGAAATCTTCTTAGCTAATCAAGTTTGTTATGTGCATTTATGATTTCCACATTATGTAAGCAACAGTATTGCCAAATTTCTGTCACTACATAATAAGTACATCCGTTTCTCCAGTTTTCAATAATGTTTTCTTCACTTTCCTTTGTACCCTCACAAACAGCCTCCTCAAGGCCCACAGGTCCTACCCACTGCTTGGTCCCCAAAACAACATCAGCACCTCCCTTCCAGGTACCAAATTTTGTTCCAGCTATCAATTGATGCATAAAAGATCACCTGAAATTCGGTGGCATAAACAACCATATCATTATGCTCATGGCAGTTAGATGTATTCCAGAATAAGTTTTAATTAGCGAAATCCATACAGCCCCTGATCCCTAAGGACCATATTCATACACTACCACAAAGTGACTGGACATCATTATTAGAGACAGACTACCGGTCTGGGTGTATCAGTGGCCTCACCCATTTGAAAGCTCTTTTTGGCTGTAACTTCTATCTTTGCAACTGTATCTTACCTTAGAAAATAGAATTTAATGATCAGCAAGAAAAACTGAAATCTCAATTGCTAGCAGGTAAAACATAGTCCTGCTATGAAAATTCTTCTTCCTTACTATAGTTAATTTTCTGTTTAATCTCTCTAAATTGTTTTATAGTTCAAATTAATTACACACGGTTGTAATTAAAATCTGGTAAAAAACATCCATCATTCTTTATGATTTCTGTTACTATTTATGCATACATAGGCAAGAATATTTACAGACGTAGCAGGCTGGGCATTTTTTAATGTGTTAGTAAAAGCGAAGAGAATGCTAAGGAAATATTAGCCATTTCCCCTCTTTCATTTACATTTTTTATTCATTCTTATATGTTCTGTGTACTACACAATATAACTAAGAATTTGAATACGATTGGTTAAAAGAATTGCCATTCCTTTGGAAAAAAATCAGAATTAAGTAATTAAATGTTGAAAATCTTCTAAAACATTCTTTTCTACCCTCTGGCTGAAAAAGAATAAACTCAAACAAAGCACTGCAATTAGCTCTCTTTCCTCACTGTGCTGCCTATAAGCAGCAGATACTTTTAAAAGATACACAATTTTGGAGATTTTTCTTTAGTCCCTTCATATTTTAATTACTTAATCCATTTTGTCTTTTAAAAACTGTTACCTCATAATTAGGGAAATAAATGTTTGTTTAAAAGCAATAAAATATGAACCTGGATATAATAGTAGAATTTCATACTTCTTTTTTGTTGTTGTTGTTTTAATACTAAAGTGCTTTTCTACTTATCTTATTTGCAAGTAAAAGCACATTACAGATTTTACCAATAAAATCTAAAAAGGAGGGAACAAGTTAAAGCAACATCATCTTTGTTTTTGGTTATCAACTGAAATCTAATGAATATAGGAACTAACTGTGGTCATCAGGCCAATTTTTATTCAAAGAAAATATGTGCTTTGTTAAAAAATGTTAGATAGTGCTGGAAACCTTCTATATATTTCCATTGTAAAATTAACTATCACTAATAAATACTTAAAATATTATATCCTATTCAAGAAAAATTAGTTGGTTTGATTGGTCATTTTGTCCTTCAAAATAAATGTTTAGATTCAATTTTTGTTGATTATTTTTTTAAATGATAAATTTTTTAGGCCGGGCGCGGTGGCTCACGCCTGTAATCCTAGCTCTCTGGGAGGCCGAGGCGGGCGGATTGCTCGAGGTCAGGAGTTCGAAACCAGCCTGAGCAAGAGCGAGACCCCGTCTCTACTATAAATAGAAAGAAATTAATTGGCCAACTAATATATATATATACAAAAAATTAGCCGGGCATGGTGGCGAATGCCTGTAGTCCCAGCTACTTGGGAGGCTGAGGCAGGAGGATTGCTTGAGCCAGGAGTTTGAGGTTGCTGTGAGCTAGACTGACGCCACGGCACTCACTCTAGCCTGGGCAATAAAGTGAGACTCTGTCTCAAAAAAAAAAAAAAAAAAATTTTAAATTCATGAGATCTTCATTTCTACAGGCACAAAGTGAAATGAAACATTAGGTTTATGCCAAAATCTATTTGTTTGTGTCAGTTTTCCATATATTTTACACACACACAAAAAAAAAATATGACCTAAATTTGATATCTCACTTTAGTCACTTTTTGATCTTTGAAGATTATTCCTTTATTTGCTTAAAGTCATTTTCTATACTATAAACAAAGCTTACTATAATATATGAGTGCCTTAATTTTTTCTTTAAAATAATATTTGTATAGTAGTATGTCTGAGAGGGATAAAAAATGATTTAATGGTTTAATGTTGTCATAAACAACAAAATTGTGCTCAAATTAAAAATATATCATGTTTTCATGTATTTCAAAGTTTAACATACCTTCCTATCCAATATGGAGGAATTAAAACTGTTGAGATCTTTTAACATTATTATTAAGGATTATTTTTTAGGTATTACAAATACCTAAAAAACTATTATAAATGTAAAACATGATATATAAATTATATAGTTGGTCCCATGCCAAGAAAAAAAGCACATTATCTAAACTACTTCATAACTTTATAACACTTACATGGTTAATAAACCACCAGATTGTCTTAAATTTTTCACACAGCAATCTCTCTGAACTAAACGAAAACAGATACAAAGAATCCTCCTCCTCTTCATGTTGTCTGAAATTATCTTTAGAAGTTTTATTTCTTTTGGTTATGCCCTAATTACTGTTAAGTTGGAAAGTCCTCAGAGAACATTACACTTTAATATAATGTCAACTATTTATATATTAAAAATTTATTAATTTTATATCTCATAAAAGTATTTTATCCCTCTTCCCCAAAAAGAGAGGGTGCTATTGGAATCTTGAAGACAAGAGGAGTGTGCAGAAGAGTAGTACAGTGGTAGGAACCAGAGTATAGCTCAGAGGCTGAAAGATCCAATAGCAACATTTTTTCTAAGAATTTTATTTAATGTAGTTAGTATTTTCATATATAATGTGTGATCTTGAAATCAGAAGCTAGCTACTTTTCTAAAGAAGACAGACTAATAGTCAAGAAACATATGAAAAAAAGCTCAACATCTCTAATGGTCAGGGGAATGAAAATCAAAAGCACAATGAAATACCACTTAACTCCAGTGAGAATGGCTTTTATCAAAAAGTGTCCCAAAACAACAAATGTTGGTGTGGATGCAGAGAGATAGGAACACTCATACAATGCTGGTGGGACTGAAAACTAGTACAACCTCTATGGAAAGTAGCATGGAGGTACTTCAAATAACTAAAAGTTGAACTACCATTTGATCCAGAATCCCATTACTGGGTATATATCCAAAGGGAAAAAAGACATTCTATAAAGACACTAGCACTTGAATGTTTATAGCAGCACAATTCACACACTTGCAAAGATATGGAAACAATCCAAATGCCCATCAATACATGAGGCGATTAATAAAATGTGGTATAAGTATACCATGGAGTTCAACTCAACCCCCAAAAACAATGTTGACCTAGCACCTCTTGTATTATCCTGGATAGAGCTGGAGCCCATTCTACTAAGTGAAGTATCACAAGAATGGAAAAACAAGCACCACAAGTACTCACCATCAAATTGGTATTAACTGATCAACACTTTGTGCACATATGGAAGTAACATTCATTGGGCGTCGGGCAGTTGGGAGTGGGGAGAAGGGGATGGGTAAATTCACATCTAAGAGGTGTAGTGCCCACTCTCTGGGGGATGGGCACACTTGTAGCTCTGAGTTCAACAGTGTAAAGACAATTTATGTAACTAAAGTATCTCTATAATATTCTTAAATAAAATAAATAAATAAATATTTTTTAAAAATCAAGTGTAAAATTCCTGAATTTTTTAAAGCAATGCAGGGGAAATACTTTCTTTTCATCCTTCCCTTAGGCTAAAATAGAAATAACCTGGGTTTGTTTGCCTTGAGATATACACTTAAAATGGTCACCACTGCAACAGTGGGAAACTGTGTGCATGGAGTGAAGAAAAGAATATTCAGGCTCATGTCTAGACTCTTTATGTTTCTAATTATTTAAAACATTCTGTATATATCTTTTTCTCTATCAACCTGACTTTTCATCTTCACACTACCCCTATAAAGTTAAGAGTACCTTGAAAATGAAAAAAAAGTCATTGACAACTCTCAAATTCTGGTCTGGGGTGACCAGAAAATGGGAATAACAGCAGTAAAAATGAAAATTGGAAGAACAGGTTTGTGGTGGGGGATGGAGTTTCACCAACGTAACACATTTACTCTTACACAGGCTGAGTTTGTGGTGCCATTCTGACATCCACAGGAGAGCTTGTCATTGAAACTCTCCAATGACGACAGCCTTGAGAGAAGTCAGATCAAGGAGAGAAGGTAGAGGCCATCTTTGAAAAAAAGATGGACAATTTGGTACCTAAAAAGGAAAGGAATGAGAACTTTTCTTCCTATTACTATAATTATCAAATCACTTTATAGCACTTCCCTGGTCTTTATGCTTTCAGACATTGTAATCTATCATATTGTTTTCCTAATACATTTAAATTTGGCATCCTTAATCTTTAATACTTATTTCTGTCATTTTATATCTAGAATTCCAATTTATTTTAAGTTTTAAAGTGATTTTCACTTTGGATCTTCATATTTTCCATCAAATTTCTACTGTTTCAATGGGAAAAAGAAAGAAATAGGAAGAAAATGTCTTTTCCTGAACAAAATCATGCAGGTGAGCAAATATTTTTTTTCATCTTGTGTGAACCTAACCATTCCTTCCCTAATCCCTTGCTGCTTCCAAGTATCAATCCTGCCTACCTTCGATAGGTAATTTTGCCCCCTAGAAAGGTCTTAGATTATAAATTTAAGTCAAATGCTCACTTTTCTTCCTATATACCTAAGCCTTTGTTTCTCATTTTAGAATCAAAGGTTTTACTTTCCTCTTGAGAATGATAGAAAAAGTAGCTGTATTTTTTATTCTCCTATAGTCAGGTTTGTCTGCTTTCCCTATACATACCCAGGACTATTCTCAGAGGTAGATATAACACAAATCAGTTATTTACTTCAGATGGTAAAAGCCTGTATCCTGTTAAAATAACATTTATCATGTTTTTTATTAACCATAAATTGCTTTTATCCTCTCCCACCATGTTCTCCCTTTAGGATAGGATTTGTACAGCAGGAGTACAAAGAGAAAGAGAGAAATTTTCAGCTTTCAAGTTTCTGAAAAGGCTTTGGTGACAATAGATTGAACAAAAAAAATGTGCATCTCACATTCCTAGATATTGAGTTTCAAAGCCAAGTTTATGCTGATGGCTATACTATAAGAATATAAAATTAGGTTTTGTTCAGCAACCACTTCCATAAATGTGTCTCAGTTCCTAATAATCTCTATAGACAAATAATACAGAATATAATGTAGAATAGAATAAATAACGTAAATAATACAGGATATAATAATAAAATCTATACTACTTTAAGAGTCCTCCACACTCAAGTTTTCCTGCATGATTCCTCACAATGACGAACACTATTCTGTTCCTCATCCTGTTGATGAGAGGTATTCTCTCACACCTTAAGTTTCTATTCTTTTTAAAAATTCTTTTATCTATCTTTAATGACCTGTAGTAGATGCTTTCTTTATAAAATACTATTTATCTTTGTTAGTCAAAAAACACACAAGGTATGAGTACAGAGCTCTATTCCTCTTCTAGGCAAGGATAGTGAGAAAATTAGGCAACTATGGGACACAGACTGTCTCAGAATGTTGTTTTTTCTTTTTCTTTCAGAAAATGGTCTTCCTTGTGACACTTAAGAAAGCAGTTTCTTCCCAATCAATCAAATGATAATGGGGTTTCCTAAGAAGCTGATTAAAAAAAAAAAAAACTTACAGCAAAAAGTATAAAAACATGTCATGGGTGACCCAAGAGGCCAAGTGCCTCGGTGGCCTGAATGGCTTGAAAAGTATCGTTGGGGCATATGGCCTTAATACAAAAGCAGATTACACAAGGACAGTTCAGTGAGTGTGAGGAAGGTAAGAACATCTCAGCACAAAGTGACCCCAACACGAGAAAAATAGGGAAAAATAGCAGCATCACAGAAAAGCAGATATACATATATATATATGCTACTATTTATTGAGCATGACTACTTGCCATATACAATGATATTTAATTAAAAACTAACTGGCTATTTCTGAGGGTAGAACTGAGGATAGGTTAATTTCCTTCTAAATGAGTGGGTCTCAGATAGCACACATTCACAAGAAAGGAATAAAACAAAAGTAAGCTTTAGTAACGCTTCCCATCTGCCTAGGACCCCATATGGAACAGAGGTCAGGAGCAACAGAAACTATAAATGCTCAGCACTCCAGGCAGTGGATGGCGCACACACTGATGGCAGAGAATGGAATGGGCACTATGCCAGTGGATTGCAGGTTCTCAAGGATTTGGGTCCTACCTTGCTGAGTCAGGTAAGGCACAGCAATTCTACCAATGGACGTCAGCAGGTGCAGCAGCATTGGCTTGGAACAAGTATGTGGTCTGTTGACTCAGATTGCTCTGAAAAGATGGCCACAGGGCAATGGTTTTCAACTCAGAAGGATTTTGTCGTCAGAGGAGATGTTTAGCAATGTCTGGAGACATGTTTGGTTGTCATGGGGTTTGGAGAAGGGAGGTGAAGTTATTGGCATCTAGTGGATAGATGCCAGATATGCAGCTAAATATCCTGTAATGCACGGAATATTTCAACAAAGAGTTTTTTTGGCCTATAATTTCAATAGTGCAACTGTTGAGAAACCCTGCAGTAGAACCTCACTTTTACAGGGCTGAATGCAGTTCTGGCCTTAATTGACAATAACCAGGAATCAAGGACTAAAGTGCTCAGAGGTGATTAACACATCAATCTTTTTAGAATACACTGCAAAAAATAAATCTTGGGAGATTGGAATGTTCTATATCTTAATTGTGGTATTGGTTAATGGGTATATGCAGAACTCATTGAATAGTATACTTGAAATAAATATTTCATTGCATCAAAATTTTGCCTAAATAAAATGAATTTAAAAAACAACTCATAATCTGTCACTCAAAACGAAGTATTTTATTTAAATTCAAACTGGCATAGTATTCATTCATTGTTTTTAGCAAACATTCATTGAGTGTCTTTATACAAGATACTTAGGTTAGATACTTCGGTGATCAGAAAAAACAAAACACCTTGCCCTCAGAAAGCTTATATTCTAGTAGTGGATCAGCCTTTTTCAAAATATACTTTAGACCTACATAGTTCAATGGCCAATCTACTGAACAAAAAGGAAAAGTTAATTAAAAAGTAGCATGGGAGAGAGATCTCAAAACAGGATTGCCACTGGAACATTTACTAAAGCAGCAAATATCTCAATTAATTCTCCTAACAACCCTACAAAGTAGGTAACATTATTGTCCCCATTTTAAAGATAGGGAAAGGTCATGAAAGTAGCCCAGAGCTAAATAATTAGGATAGATGTTAGATTTGAAGCCAGGTCAGTTTGATTCTAGGCTATAGTGTATTGCCTAGAGTGTGCAACTCTGGGAAAATGTGTAGAAGCAAGAAAATCACTGAATAATTATGAGGA
Source organism: Microcebus murinus (assembly GCF_040939455.1). Classification (NCBI taxonomy): domain Eukaryota; kingdom Metazoa; phylum Chordata; class Mammalia; order Primates; family Cheirogaleidae; genus Microcebus; species Microcebus murinus. Next base: position 63,044,784 of record NC_134114.1, read on the forward strand.
TTTACAGCCGCTGTAGCAAAGCCCCAAGATTATAATTAACCACTAGATACTGAATTCTTGCCAAGACACTCTACAAGACTCCAGCAAGAAACTAGAAGGTCTCTGTAGAGGAGATAATATGCATTTAACCAAGCCACTTCTGTTAATAGTTCCCTCTCAGACACAGAGAAATCCCATATTCCTCAGACCCTCTTCATCTAGATACTAGAGTGTGACAGGATTTGGCTAATGGAATGGGGGCATGAGCAGTGTATGTCGCCTTTGGACCTGGCCCCTGAACCCCAAGTGTGAGCCTTTACTTTCTCTTTCTCAGCATGTGGGCAGGGTTAATCCAGAACATTCAGGGGAGGAGTCCAAGGAGGCCTGAGAAGATGATGGCACTTGAATTACCACGTAGAAGATGGCATGCTGGACATCTGATTCAGATTGTGACATGCATGAGAAATAAGTCTTTATTGTGGTAAGCCACTAAATTCGGGGGTGCTTATTAGCTAGTTTTAGTTATCATGCCTGGTCCAGGCTCCACAGAGAAAACTTGATAAAGTAACACTGCAACAACTCTCTATATGAGAAAAATTTATGATTTATTAGATTATTTACATGTTAATATTATTCCAGAAAACATTTGAGGTACACAACAAAGACACATATTATATAACAAGATAAAATAAACTTAAAATTGAGAAGAAAAGCGAAGCAAAGGTAAATAAATTAAGAAAAGAATATGGAGGCAGGAGTAAATACACAAAATACATCCATCATCTCCATTGGAGATGGGTCACATATTTGGCTTTAAGCTTTCTAGGAACCTAAAGAGGAAATCACAACAAGGTTTGTTATTCACTGTATCCATAAAGCTAGAGAAAATCAGCTACCCAGTAGAAGCATGTTTATTCTAGTTCTAAGACCAGAGAGAAATTTTTCCTATGGGTCCTCATAAAAATGACACTGTGAAATGTATTGAACCACATCCTCAGGGGAGAAAAAAAATCCTCACAGTAAACCCAGCGATGAGTTTTATAAATCTGTTATATATAAAATCCCTTAGTACAGGGTGGTAAGAAGATGGCTGAGCACAATTTCAGGGGCAATGGTACACTTTTAGAATGCTGTGAAATGAAGGTTATGAAGAGGACTACTAAGTAAACCTAACCCACTTTGTGTAATAATTTGATAATTAATTGACATGTTTAAAACAACTCTTTGGTAAATGCAGTAATAATTTACTCAAAGGCCATAAATGTTACTCTCAAGTAAATTCCATTTTCTTTCTTAATCATAAGTCAAAATTAAAAACCAAATACAGAAACTGGTATAGCAAAAACACATTGAGATGGACTATATATATTAGCCATGTAGTTGCTAACCCACTGTTTAGAAAATGAGAATGCCTTCAATTGAATTCCTATAGTCTCACCTGAATGACAGAAATGAAGCAACAGTTTATACACATTAAATCAATAATATTGACCCTTGTTATGAATCATGATTTCCAGATAGTTATTTGCAAAATTATTTACATTTATCATAGAGAATGCAAGGAAGTTATTGGTTAATAATAACTTATTAACTTAAATTTAATAGCTCTACTATCAAATATCTCCTATATTTTTCTTCCTGCTACTCTGGAAAAAGGCATTCTTTTTAGAATAATACATCAAATTCGTTTTCAAAATTCCCTTCCTCATTTTAACTGTTTCCCTAAGATAAATAAATGAAGGTATGCAATCATTTACTATTCCAGTTATAGAAAAATAAAAGGAGATATCATAATGAATTTAAAGAGACTTGTTCAAAGCAATGATAACAAGTGCCATTGCAAGCTAAATCAAGCTATCAATGGAACATAAATACAAGTAGAATCAGTTATTTGTAAATTGAGAAATGTTAGTTTCTATACTCATCTTATAAAAATGTATCTACCTATACTTGGTAATTCTCAATGACAAATAATTGTATTATGAGATGATCTAAAAAAAAGTGAGCCATCTTTAAACCTACATTCAAATTAGGTAAACAAGTTGATATAAAAATATGAAATGCTTTTAAAGAAAAAATGGTATTTAAAGGTAATGAGACTTTTATTTTCACTTTTGTTTTTGTCTGCTGTTTGTTTAAGCTTCTCACATTATAAACTGTTTTAACTATTCACACATTCTTGAAATACCCAAAGTCTCATCAAACTGCTTGGGGTGGATTTGATGTTTGGAAACACGTAGAGGTCATTTTGGAACCTATTAAATAAAGACTATTAAATAAAGTCGTCCTATAGCATATATATTTTGAAATACTTGTGAGAAAATCACATTTTTGAAATTTATTCTTGTAATTGAAGATTATTCATGCCCTGAAAATTTCTGTTTCCTTAAACATTAATTTATTCAATTGTGCTAGCTGACAAGGAGAGGTGGATCATAAAGAAAGGGCTCTTTTTAGATAAAAGGAAAAATCCACAAAGCACTAAAAATAAAATATTAGATGTAGAAGTGAATATTTATTTAAGATGAGAAAAGAAATCACAAAATTTACAAATTTTAAAATGGCAACAAATACTAGAAGCATCACAAAAGCCAGAAAAGTAAAATAATAGTTTAATCATTAGTTGCCTGATACATTTTTATAAGACAGTTTTCTACAGTTTTTGGCTGCAGACTCTTTGATCATCCCTTCATATGTCAACAATTTTGTAATATTATTTTCTATAGAAAGACTAGAAATGATAATTTACTATTTCCTCTAGCAAGATAGATCAGACTTTTTTAAAAGAAAATCATAGTTGAAAATGTTTTGGCCTCATGATTCCTAGTTGGTAATATCAGGTACATTTTTTAAATTATTTTCAAATGTGGTAAAACCTGTATAAAGTTTCTTTTCTTTGTGAGCTATCAGAATTCAGGCATTGTTTGTGCAGTAACTAGTTTTATTAACTATCGGCTCTACTGGCTAGGACTTATTCATCTTGTATAATTGAAACTTTGTACCCTTTGACTAACACCTTCCCAATCCACTACTCCCTCCACAAACCAGTCCCTGCCAACCACCACTGTACTCTCTACTTCTGTGAATTTGACTGTATAGTAGATTCTTCAATAAGTGGGATCATGTGGGTTTTGTCCTTTTTAAAAAATAGAGAGTACAAGTGCATTTTGTTACATGGATATATTGTGAAATGGTGAAGGCTGGGCTGTTAGTGTACTTATCACTCAAATAGTATGCACTGTAGTCAATAGGTAATTTTTCATCCATCCTCCCACCCTGTCCCACCCTCCCATCTTTTGGAGTCTCCAATGTCTATTATTCCACTCTGTATGACCAAATGTCCCCATAGTTTAGCTCCCACTTATAAGTGAGAACATATGGTACTTGATTTTCCATTTTTTTAGTTACTTCACTTAGAATAATGACCTCTAGTTCCATCCAAATTGCTGCAAAATATATTATTTCATTCATTTTTATGGCTGAATAGTGTTCCATGGTATAGATATACTATATTTTCTTTGTCCAATTATATGTTGATTCCCTATCTTTGTTATTGCAAATAGTACTGTGATAAAACATAACTACTGCAGGTATCTTTTTGATATAATTATTTCTTTTCTTTTGGGTAAGTAACCAGTAGTGAGATTGCTGGATCAAATGTTGGATCTATTATTAGGTGTTTGAGAAATCTTCATGCTCTTTTCCACTAACATTGTATTAATTTACATTCCCACAAATAGTGTATAAACACTCCTTTTTCTCTGCATCTGTGCCAACATCTTTTTTTTTTTTTTTACTTTTTAATAAAATGGCCATTCTGACTGAAGTAAGATGGTCTCTTGTTTTAATTTGCATTTCTCTGCTGATTACAGATGGTGAACATTTTTTCATATGTTTGTTGGAGATTTCTATGTCTTCTTTTGAAAAATGTCTGTTCATGTTGTTTGCCTGCTTTTTAATTGGGTTATCTGTTTTCCTGTTAAATTGTTGAGTTCCTTGTAGATTCTGGATATTAGTGCTTTGTTAGATGCATGGTTTGCAAATACTTTCTGTAGTTTGTTAATGTATTCTGTTGATTATTTCTTTTGCTGTGCAGAAGCTTTTTAGTTTACTATAGTCCTGTTTGTCTATTTTTGTTTTTGTTGCATTTGCCTTTGGGGTCTTAGTCATAATTCTTTGCCTAGGCCAATGTTCAGAAGAGTTTTTCCTAGGTTTTCTTTTAAAAATTTTATAGTTTCAGGTCATGTATCTAAGTCTTTAATCCATCTTGAGTTAATTTTTGTATATGATGAGAGATAAGAATCCGGTTTCATTATTTTGTGTATGAGTATCCAATTTTTCCAGCATCATTTATTGAATAGGGTGTCCTTTCTCCAGTGTATGTTTTTGTCTGCTTTGTCAAAGATGAGTTTATTGTAGGTATATGCCTTTATTTCTGGGTTCTGTGTTGTTTTCCATTGATCTATGTGTATATTTTTATACCAGCATCAGGCTTCACTGGTTACTATAGTCTTGTAGCATAAATTGAAGACAGGTAATATGTTGCCTCCAGTTTTGTCCTAGTTTAGTATTGCTTTGGTTATTTGGGCTCTTTTGTGGTTCCATATGAATTTCAGGATTATTTTTCTAACTTTTTGAAAAAATGGCATTGGTATTTTGTTAGAAATTGCATTGAATCTGTAGATTACTTTGTGCAGTATGGTCATTTTAATAATATTGATTTTCCAATCCATGTGTATGGGATGTGTTTTGATTTGTTTGTGTCACCTGTGATTTCTTTCGCCAGTATTTTGTAGTTCTTGTGAAGATCTTTCAATTCCTTGGTTAAATAGATATTTTATTTGTTTATTTATAGTTTTTGCAGCTCTTGTAAATGGATTGAGTTCTTCATTTGATTCTCATCTTGGTTGTTACTAGTGTATAGAAATGCTATTGATTTGTGTACACTGATTTTGTAACCTGAGACTTTACTGAATTCATTTATCAAATCTAGGAGTCTTTTGGAGGAGTCTTTAGGGTTTTCTAGGTATAAGATCATATCATTGACAAAAAGCGATAATTTGACATCCTTTTTTCCAGTTTCAATGTTCTTATTTCTTTCTCTTGCCTGACTGATCTAGCTAGTACTTCCAGTACTGTATTGAACAGAAGTGGTGAAAGTGGGCATCTTTGTATTATTCCAATTCTTAGGGGGAATGCTTTCAACTTTTCCCCATTCAGTATGATGTTGCCTGGGGTTTGTCATATATGGTTTTTATTATTTTGAGGTATGTTATTTCTATGCCTAGTTTATTGAGGATTTTTATCATAAAAAATGCTGAATTTTATCAAATGCTCTTTCTACATCTATTGAGATGGTCAAATGGTATTTGTTTTTAATTCCATTTATGTGGTGAATCACATTTATTGATTTGTGTATCTTGAACCATCCTTGCAGCCTCAGAATAGAACCCACTTGATCATGGTGTATTATCTTTTGACGTGCTTTTGGATTTGGTTTGCTAGTATTTTGTTGAGAGTTTTTAAATATATTTTTACTGGGGATATTGGTCTGTAGTTTTCTTATTTTGTTATACCCTTTCCTGGCTTCAAAGAATGAGTCAGGGAAGATTTCCCTCTTCTCAATCTTTTGGAACAATTTTAGTAAGATTGGTACCACTTCTTTGTGTGTCAGAATTCATCTGTGAATCTGGCAATGACTAATTTTAAATACTTTTTGAATTGATGACTTAATTAATTGATTTGTCATTGAAGTTCTCATTGTTTGTGACATATTATGAATTTAATAACTGCATTATTGTCAAGTTTTCATGTTAACTTTCCATTAACTCTGGCTAAAGAAAAATGCTCTTAGTTTTATCAATGTCACTTAAACCAAGGAAAACTATGACAGAAGAAAAATTCCACTAATGAGAGGCAGAGGTCCTAATTTATCACAGTTAAAATATAATATCTTTTTTAAATTTGATAAAAAACATATGATAATATGAGCTATTTCCCAGGCCTTTCCCAGAGCCTTAAAAAGATTAAAATGTCCTTATTTTCCCAATAAATATACTTCTTTCAGGAATAAATGTTGAACAAGACATTCTCAATACTTTTTTACCATGCTTTATATGAAAATAACATAAACCAAATGAATAATTTAGAAAGAACTTCTATATCAATCTCTAACTTTCAATAAATAATACACTTAGAAGACACCTAAAATTTAAAATGTTCTCCCTACTGATCAGGCCAAGAAATCTAAAAATGCTTTCCAGTTATATTGCTCCCTTTTAGAGAAAATGTCAAGAATTACCTCTTTACTGATAGATTATCCTGATTTTTATCATTTCCCTCCAACATTTTGCAAGTCAAAGACCACATATGGAATGACCAAAGGTCTATGAGTGATGTAAAAAGAGATCAGCTAAACCAATGATTCTTTCTCTTTGGGAGGTATTATTTAAGGCTCAAGGTAAGAGACCCATATTGTAGAATAATACAGAGACTGTGAAACTTATATGCAATGTTAAAAGCAGAGGAAAAAACCTTGAACAGGCCAGGCACGGTGGCTCACGCTTGTAATCCTAGCTCTCTGGGAGGCCAAGGCGGGTGGATCATTTGAGCTCAGGAGTTCGAGACCAGCCTGAGCAAGAGCGAGACTCTGTCTCTACTAAAATAGAAAGAAATTATATGGACAAAATATTAGCTGGGCATGGTGGTACATGCCTGTCATCCCAGCTACTTGGGAGGCTGAGGCAAGAGGATTGCTTGAGCCTAGGAGTTTGAGGTTGCTGTGAGCTAGGCTCATGCCACAGCACTCTAGCCCAGGCAACAGAGTGAGACTGTTTCAAAAAAAAAAAAAAAAAAAAAAAAAACCTGGAACACACAAGAGTATAAACAGAGATGAGATTAGGAAAATGTCAGTAACTACAAAATAGCAATATGTGGACCAAAAATAACATGAAAATAAGAACAGAAGTAGAGATACAGATTACTTGAGTCAAAGAGGATAGTATATGTCAGAGCCATGAGAGCTGGAATGAGAGAGCGAAAAGGAAGAAGGAAGGAAAGAAGGGAGAGAGGGAGAAAGGAAGGAAGGAAAGAAAGGTGGGAGGAAGGAAAAGGGAGGGAGGAATGAGAGAAGAGAAGATGAAAGAAAAGAGAGAGAAGAAGAAAAAGGGAGAAAAGAGGAATAGAAGGGATGGGGGAATGAAGAGAGAGAGAGAAAGAGAAAGTGAACACAGTATTTGAATGTATACTTTCAGTATTGATTGTATTGGGGGGTACAGGGCGGAGAAGAAGCACAAACAAATACTGAACTCTTAGAGGTCTGTTTATTATAGTATTATGAGAAAGCAATTCTTAAACTATTTTAAATATATTATAACAATGAGCAAATGTGCTTTTGTTAGAAGTCAGTGTTCTCACTGTGGAAGAAGAAACATAAAAATTTGGGGTGAGGAAAGCATGAAAGAGCACTATGGTGATGAATTGAAAACAGAAGTATTGGTGAAAGACAGGATTTCTAAAATGTAACTACCTATCTGCATTTTCATGTTTATGTACATATATATGTGTGCATGCATATCTACTAGGAAGTAAAAGCATTCTAGTATCGATGAATACTTTAGCACATTGGTCTCTATTATCATTTACCACTAAAAAACCCCAGGATTACTCAATTGCTGGTTCCCAGGACCAGGACAGGTTAGATATGAGTGGGCAGGAACATCTCATTATGAAATAAAATGAGAAAATACTAAAATGTAAAAAAACGTTGGGGGTATAAAATGAACAAAGGAGGCAGCTTGAAGTGGGTACCATTAGCCAAATCTGGGACAATGTAAGCACTAAAATATTTAAGTAAAGTAATTAACTATAAACCATTGAAAAAATTAGAAATTTATTGCTTTATAGTATCAATAATAAATAAATTAAGTAAACAAATAGGGAAGAAGAAAATTTCTCTGATGCAGTTGAATGCCAAAGGTAAACATGGAGGAAGTGCTGGAATTGAAAAATCATAATTTCACAACCATTGTGGTAATGACCAGACAAGAATCATCAGTGGATGCTATATCTAGGGGAAATTTTTGGTGAGGAGTATGATATTTTCATGGTCTTAACATGTCTTTCCTTGGAGTGCTTATTGTTTGCAAGGGAGAAAAAATAGTAACTTTACAATGGGAAAATCAGACAATACCTTGACTAGATAATCAATAGTATCACCAGTGAGGGACATATGGACATACTGTGCCTCCACATGTGATGCCCTAAAAGGACATGAGATCACCTACACCGTATTTGGCCAAGAATGCATAACCTCAATCTATTCATAAGAAAATATGAGACAAACACAAAATGAGAGATGTTTATTCAAAACAAAGCAAAAAACAAAAAAGGTAGAGATGGTTGTTTTACTCAGGCATGTTAGTATAATAAAAAACAAATAAAGGCTGTGGAAATGTTTTACCTTAAAGAAAACTGAAGCAATAAAGATATATATCTTTACCATTAACAAAATATAGTATCTTCACCTAGACTAGATCCTGTACTGAGGAACAAAAAAACAAAAAAAGGAAAAAAAAGCTACAAAGGACATTAGTGGACCCCCTGACAAATTTGGAATATGCATAGTAAATAGATAAAAAATATTGTCTCAATATAAATTTATGAAGTTGATATTGCACTATGGTTATATGGGAGAATATTTTTGTTCTTAAGAAATACATACTAAAATACTTAGAGGTTAAGTGGCATAACATAAGTTACACTTAAATCATTCAGGAAAAAAATTATGTATAGAGAAAGTACAAATGATAAGGACAATGGAATAAAAAAAGAAGAAGGTCTGGTTAAAGATTATATGGGTTTTCTTATCCTAATTTTATTTGTGCAACTTTGTGCAAGTTTAAAGTTATTTCCAAATATTTAATATTATTAAATATAATTATTAACATTCATATTTTTATCTTTATATATGTTTGTATTTACATTGAACATATTTTAATATACTTAAAATAAATATATACTCATAAATATACTTATATACTTATGAGTATATATTTAAATATATAAATAAATTATTAAATAATACATTTAATTTATCTCCAAACTATTTCCAAATATTTTTAAATAAAAATAATAAATATTTTTTAATAAAAATAGTAACCAAGGGAGATACCAGGAGTCCCTCACCTCTTCCTAGCAGTGGTGAGGCACCATAAATGTGGCAGAGCCTGGCAGAGCCCCCTGCGTAAGAGATCCAACACTAGGCCAGCTAAGTAGCTGAGAGAGGATAAGGATGAGGCAGCCAGCACCCAATTCAGCCCCAATCTCAAGCCCTGAAGCATTTGACTTCACTGAGGAAATATCATTTCAAAATTTAGATTTGTGTAATGGCTGCAAAAATCAATGACTTCAAGTCTTCAAGAAAACAATGGAGATGTGCTGATGCACTCATTGAGTCTCAACTGCCTCATCTATAAAATAAAGATGATAGAATGGGTAAATTACATGCATAATGAGTGGGATACGCACCAACTGGGGGATGGACATGCTTAAAGCTTTGACTCGAGGAGCGAGGGAGACAAGGGAAATATACGTAACCTTAACATTTGTACCCCCATAATATGCTGGAAAAAATAAAAAATAAAATAAAATAAGGATGACAATGATAGTGATAGTACCTTCATAGGATTATTATGAGGATTAAATGAGATCTTATATGTTAACTATATAATAAGAACTAGATAATGTTAGCTTTTATTAATATGTTTAAAGAGTGTAATTAGAATTAAGGGCACAGTGAGTCACTGAAAAAATATCTATTTTGCACTAAGGATCACTCTGTTAAAGAAACACTGGGCCACTTTGTAGTGAGTACAACATTCTTTATTCATTTATTCATGTAACAAATTTACTGAGTATCTACTGGGTGATAGGATATAAAGACAGTTAAAGCAGTCTTTTTTCTTAAGAAGCACATAGTCTAGTAATGAGATAAAGACATAGATAACTAATTACAATGCATGAGATCACTACCACAGAGTATCAGAAATTAAATTCTATGTGCTCTTAAAGGAAAGAGAAATGGATTCTTTTTAAGAGTTTTTAAAAAAGTGATATGGATGTAGAATTTTGAATACTACAACATGAAAAAAAGAAATGCAGTGAGGGCATTTTAAAAATAGGAAACAATATGAACAGTGAAATATATAGTTTGATCATTAAGTAAGCATTTTTTGGAAAACTTTCTCTTACAGTGGGCCATCACTAAATTATTCAAAAGATTGGCAGAATAGTTCCCAACTCTAAATTGCCTCAGTGGAAGCACATTTTCTCCTTTCCCTGAAGCCAGGTTACCCCTCCCCAATATAAAATTTCAAATATATGTTAACACAAATCCCTGATTTTAATGCTACAGTAGTGAGAAGGCATAAAACCTTAAAACCAAAAGAAACTTGTTAGCTTGAGTTTTGAAATGTAGGATGGAGACATATCATTTCTTCACTAAACAATTTATTTTTAAATAAACTTGAACCTAGTCCTTAAAAATCTAATATAGCAGTTGTTAAGAGAAATGACAAATACTGTACTTTAATTTTTGGATATACTTTTCTACGTAATGCAATTTTAGCCTCCAAAGTCTCATGTGGGTCTAGAAAGTACATTGCTCATTCTATGATATACACCTTACTCACTACTTAAAATAATTGGATTTTATTTTTAAAACACATCACTGGAGTAAACCTCGTGTCCCTAAGGATATTTTCTATTTTGTACCAGTCAGTCCATAAAATGTCTCATTTCTCTTAAAATGCACTTCTATAAAATGTGAAAGAGTATCATACTGAATCCAAAGTTTCTCTAGGATGATTCACATTTTTCTTGCAGGCTACTATGACATGAATATAGATTGTTAGGCTACTTGTATAAGAAATAGTGCACGATACCTGTTCCAGGTTTCCACTTCTGTATAACAAACTATATCGAAACTTAGTGGCTTAGGACAATTTATTATTTTCTCTTACAGTTCTGGGGACTAATGGGCTCAGTTGGATAGTTCTTATTTAACATGCTTCATAAAGTTGTACGCAACTATAACTGTGGCTAGAGTCATCTGAAATCTGTAGAACAGCATTTTGGGCAGGGCTCAATGGGCAACTCTGCTCTACAAACCATTGACGGGGTTCACTCAGCAATATTCAGCTGGTGTCTGGGCAGGGCTGGAGGGTCTGAGATGACTTCACTCATATGTCTGGCACTTGAGTGTGCCCCACCTCTTTCCATGGATTCTCCAGGAGGCCTGTCTGGGAGAGTAGTCAAGCGTATTTCATGAAGGCTCAGGTTCCAAGGGCAATTGTTCCAACAGACAGGAAAGGAAGACGCCAGTATTGTTAGGCCTGAGCAGGACACTGGCACGTTGTCACTTCTGCCATATTCCTTTGGTGAAAGCAGTCACAGAGAGTCCACTCAGATTCAGGAAGAGAAGGCATAGACCTCAACTCTTGATAAAAAGCATTTGTAGTACTGTGTAATTTGCCACAGGGCCCATGAAGAGGGAGACATTTCTGAAGCTATATTATGGAATCTCTGGCCTGAAGGTCCCTTACAAGTTAGCTCAAAGCCAGATTCTCAGAGGAGACTCAACTGATATGAATTAGAAGCAACAATGCACCAAATCTACAGATGACATCACTTACATTAGATTGAAAAGTGGAATCCAGAAATATTAAATGTGAAAAAAGTTTCCCAATTATAGTTAAATCAGAATCTTTTAATATGTAAAGGCATTGAATGGAACTTTTAAAAAACTGAATATCATATAACCTGTATATATTAGAGGGAGGACACCAGTTATAATGCATTACATGCATTCCCCAGCCAATCGGAAGCTACCTGTAGAAATAAAACAGTAAATTTTTAAAAGATTTTAGGGGGACATGGATTTTCTCTTTCAAAAACTAAAAAAAGACTAAAGCATACATTTTATACCCAGTTTTGAAGCAAAACTTAGGTCCATTTGAGTTATTTTTTACTGCTATATAGATGAGCTATGTGAGGTAATAGGCACTATCCCACAGACAAGTAACATTAACACTTAGGTTAGCAGAGCCCTTCACAATCTAACCTAACACTGCTGTCCCAGGCTCATTTATTACTGGTTTCCTTCCAATACCTTCTAGTCAAAGACCACAGGGAACATACCTATAATTGAACAAGCTGATTTTATTATTCATTGCAGAAAGAGAAACTATATACCATTTGGAATTCTGGTGCCTGATGGTTCTCATAAAATGTTATCAATAGGAAGGACTTACAGGATTTGCGCTTGTTTTCCATGAATTTCAGTTACTAAATCTTACTTAGGAGGAAGAAAGACTAGACTAAGACTAAGATTATAATTGGTAAAAAAGCAGGAGTCATAGTATGATACCAAATGAGGTGGTCATTTTTGTGGCTTTGACAATGTTTATGTTTTATCCATGTTCAGATATTGTTTACACAGTGATCATATTCTTTTATTGGTCAGACATTATCAGAGTGGCCTTGTTTGATGTTGATGATTTGTAAAATTGTCTAATTCATCAGGAAAACACCAATTCGCACTCCAGACTGGTGCGGATGTCAGAGGCTGATTTTCTCTTCTACACTCCAGACCTGCCCTGTTCCTATCAGATTTGAGTTTTCTCTGCCCTCTGTTCCTCCTTCTGTTCTATTTGATTCCCTATATCTTCAGTAACCCTTCATTTAGCACTACTACTCAGTTTCTCTCTGAAGTGTTTTGTGATGTATGTTGTTTGGTTACTTGTGTTTATGCTTTCTTTCCTCGAAGAAGATTATAGCACACATCTCCCCCTGCATTGGCAGAGTACTGCAAATTATTGACATCTAACAGAGACTGTAGTCACAAGAAAAAAGAACGGATAGATTTATTTTCCTGTTCCACAGACTACAGCACACGGGGTGACGGGTGAAATTGCTTTACTTGATTCAATAAAATCTTTTCTGATAACAGGTCCCACAAATCTAGACCTAAGAGCAACAAAGAACTCAGGTCAGAAAGAATCACTGCTGAAAAGAAACTACACAGGTTTTGGTCTCCCCAGAGCCCGGCGCGATACTACATTTCCCACAATTCTTCTGGCCTGCATGGCGCCAGTATGTTCTGAACTACAATTCCCACAATCCTCGGAGACTACCACTCGCGCGAGGGCGCCGCGCCATTTCCCATCTTTCTTTTCGGCCCTTGCGCGCTTGGGAACAAGGTCGTGAAGAAAGGACTTAGTGTAGAACCGCCATTTCCTCCGTCTTCTTTCTCCGCGCGTTTCGCGGAGCTGTCGACAGCGCCATGTTGGCACAGAGCATCCGGAGGTTCACAACCTCTGTGGTCCGTAGGAGCCATTATGAGGAGGGCCCAGGGAAGGTTAGTGAGTAAGGGGCTTGGATTCGTGGTGGCGGGGGAGGGGTGCTTGTCTGCGGCTCACTCACCCCCAAGGCCACTTACAGACTGAAGAGGGAGGTGATAAGCTGGGAATTCGGGCTGAGACGCAGACTAGCTTTCCACTTTCTTTAGCTCCCTGGGGTTTAGGGAGAAAGCTGGGGACCCTAGCACGCGTAGCCACAGAAAGGAATGGACAGGTAGAGCTGAAGCTTTGCCTCCATTAGCTGCCCTACGTACCCCCCCCCCCCAAAAAAAAAAGAAAAAAAAGCTCTGAAAGCCCCTGGAGACCACGGCTGCAAGTGTTGTGGCTTAAAGCGAAACTGGAGGTCATCGGACACGGAATAAAGGTCGTTGGAAATTAATGAGGAAATGAGGGCCTATGGTTGTTCAAGCCCTAGTTGACTACCTTAGCATACTGGGTTAAGGCTAGGTTTAGCTTTAGATGTAAATAACTTAAATCAGGTAGTTTCACTGTTGCAACCTTTGAGGGTAAAGCGAGGCCTAGTCGTAAAGGGCAGAGAAAGGATGTATGATTGCCGGGTGATGAAAAAGTCAAAACTTTGAAATTCAGTTAACATTGCCGTGTATTGTCTTTACTGGGTGGGTAATTTCTAGTAAATGATAAACTAGAACAGCGGGTTCTTTTTGTAAAATGACTGCTTTGGGGAATGAATTTTTTTTTTTTTTTATTTTCTAAAATAAGAAAACTTACCACTATTTTGCACTGGAGTCCTCAGGACCATTTCCCAGTGTTCAGTAAAGCCAGTTATTTTTTACCCTCTAGTGTTAGGTATGATGAAAGTACATGGGATTTGAAAGATGCTGTTTAAAAACAGGTCAGGTATACGATTATGTAAAATATGTCTAGCATTCCCTGCATACTTGGTTTTGGTATGTAAAACGGATGAAGTTCTGTTTTGTTACTTGTTCTCTTTCCATCAGAATTTGCCGTTTTCTGTGGAAAATAAGTGGCGGTTACTAGCTATGATGACTGTGTACTTTGGATCTGGATTTGCTGCACCTTTCTTCATTGTAAGACACCAATTGCTTAAGAAGTAAAGATGTTTTAATTCATCCTTTAACAGGTAATGAATGGATTTATAATCTTCCTAACACAGTCCTTTTCCCCCCTTTTATGTCATATCTTCCCATCCCCTGAAAAACACACAAATACATTGTTGTGTAGGGCTGATTCCTGAAGTTATATGTACATGTGGCATTGGTGGAGGTTGATTGGTAAACTTATAAACAAATACTTTAATAATGGCCAGTGTTTTTTGGATACTACTGTTTGTCAGGCACACTTTGTGTTGATTACCTCATGTGGTTCCCAAGCAAGCCTGTAAGGTAGATGATATTAATCCCATCTGAGATACAAAGATGTTAAGTTGTCCAAGATCCCATAGCTAGTGATGGAGGCCAGGATTCTTACTCAGGCAGTCTTGTTCAAGAGCTCACACTTTTTAACTAGGTAAACTGATGAATGCTATCGTGTCGTGAACACTTTTACTAAAATAACAGTGGCTTAGAACATGTCTTTTAAAACACTATAAGCTTTTCAATTCCTTTTGAAAATAGTCATTATACATCTTTCCAGTTTTTAAAACCTAGGCTTATAATATTGATTTAAGTTTTGAAAAGCCTAGAAGATAAAATCCTTCTAATGTTCCTTGATATATCAGTCCCAGATATTTGTATTATTATAAATCTATGCCTAACCAACTCGGCTATCTTGGGAAACTCAAAACTTCTGAAAATACTTTCTCGTTAAGCAGTGATTCTCAAATGGGAGTGATTTTGCTCCATGGTGTGGCATTTGCCAATGTCTGGAGACACTGTTTGATTGTCCCAACTGGGAGGAAAATGCCAGTAGTGTTGAGGTAGAGAAACCCTGCATTAAGAGAATATGTTACATATCCAAAAGAATCTCTTGTATTGGGGTGTTTGCAAATTTCCTGTGTGTAAATAAAAAGTTTATTTAGCTTAATTGTGATCAGAGTTTCTCAAAGTAATAGGACACCCTGTTGGATGATTGGAATGAATTCCACAGTATACCTTAGAAAGGGAAGACTATATGTCATAGTTTAGAAGGGGAATGATTTATCCAAGCCCTTCATACAGAAATGTTTTGGTGCATATGATGAAGCAAATCAGTATGAATAAAGTCATGATACTGTAAACGCTTTCTGATGTACCTGTCAAAGTAGTGATAGTATTTTAATGAAACTACATGACTTCTGTTAAATGAATGGGATTTTTTAATGCTATTTTTGTTTTTATTTTGCAGATATGAAAAGCATTTTAAGAGGTGCAATCTTTGAAAAATGGATCAAACTCTTGAACTCATGGCATACTAGATATGTTTGTAAATAAACTTAAGATATGAATACTTAATGTCTCTTTTCTGAAATGAGAAATGTGACAATTGAGCATTTGAATGAAAAAATAAGCATTTGCTTACTTTCTTATTTGGGTAATATTCCAGTATCAGTTTCTTAAGAACTGTGTAATTTAGCCTGTTTTATGGTCTTAAATGCTGAGATTTTATTTACTTTTAGATCCCTATGTCAGGGCCTTGATGGCGATTTATGTTATAAAAGAGAAATACAAATTAGACTTCTTTTTTTAATTTAAAGGGAGAAAAAAGATATACTTTTAGTCTTCCCTTTACTTTGACAGTGTAAATTGGTTTTTCTCTATGAGGGATTTATTAATCATGAAGAAAACCAGTAGTGTAAACGGATTGAAGTTCTGGTTAATCGGGTTTTTAAGAGCTTTTTGTTTGCTTGTTTGTTTTTTTCCCCTCTAGGCCTATAACCTAAAACTGAAATTTTTACCTCAGTAGATGTACTGGTGACCAATATTAGTCTTGTATAAACTGAAAAATGATATTTGCAGGGAATATAGTAGCATGTAAGATATAGGAAATGTTCCCAATGTATTCTGGAGCTTTGACTATAATATACCCTAGTAGAAATGAAGTAAAATATTGCTCTGATTAGCAATTGTATCTGGGAATCAAATTCATATTCTAAATAGTAAAGTACTGCTTGCCATTTAAAATACAATGACTTAGTTCCTAGGATTTTGTGTAAAACTGAGGGTAGTAATTAACTACTGAATATTTTAATCCCACATTGGTCACTAATGAAATACTACTTGTGTTGGAAGAATACTGTAAAACACGTTGCAAACTGGTGATTGTTTAGCCTCTAATCTTTTTGGTGAGTGATTGCCACATTGTTTTTAAACTAACATTTAAATACCAGAATATTCACATAAAAGTATTTCTGGATGCTTGAAAAATTGCTCTAGATGCTTCTATATCGCTCATGGGATAAAATAGCTACTTATGCCATTCCTCACCATAACATTAGATTTCCTATATGACTTCCTATAAAACCAATTTGCTAGAACCTTCAATTTTGATTTTTCTCCGTTTATGTGCTAGGGCCTATTTTTAGAATCTTCAGCAAGCACCTGGCAACTACTTAAATATGGATGCAACCTTAGTCTATGTGATTGCCCATATATTCCCTGCACTTCTATGTCGTCATTTTTTGAATGTCCAGTGATGAATTGGGTATCATCCTGTGTTGAGTTTTTTTCTGTGGAACATTAAGGTTTTCTCTCAGAAAAGGAGGCAGGAATAAATTTAGGGTTCATAAAATGATGCAGTTTTCCATTTGGGGGAAATGGAGATAGTGCTTACCTCATTGGATTGTTTTGAGATCCAGTGAGCTACAAAAACATTTTCTGACAAATCCTAAATGAATTGATTTTTTTTTTTTCCTGGTTTGAAATACATTAAGAAAACAAAAATAATAGTAGTGGGTAGCCAGGTCTAGATAAAAAAGTGCTTGAGGGATATACATAAGTGAGAGAAAAGCCTCCCCTGCTTCTATGCCCATAAAAAAGGCTTCAATAGGCTAGCTCTAGTATGGTGTGAGTAGTAGAGGCCAGACAACTGCTTAGTTTCTATATTAGAGTTTCCTGGAGAAACAGATACAACAGGGTGCCTGTGGAAAGGGATTTAAGTCTCATGCAATTGTGGAGGGTTGATGAGCCCAAAATCTGGGTATTAACAGCAGGCTCAAGACCCAGGAAAAAATCCAAAGGTAATCTACTGGCATAATTCCTCCTTGGAAGTAAGTATATTCATTAAGGCCTTCAACCAATTGAATGAGGTTCACCCACAATATGAAGAGCAATCTGCTTACTCAAAAGTCCGCCAATTTAAATGATAATCTCATTCAAAAAACAGCTTAACAGAAATACCCAGAATATTGTTTGACCAAATATTTGGATGCCCAGTGGTCTAGCCAAGCTAACACAAAATGAGTTGTAACAGTTTTCACGTAGGCATGTGACTAGTACAATATTTTGCAAGGCTTTTTTTGTTTGTTTTGGTTTTGTAATGGAAGCTAGTTTTTTAGTATTGGTTTAAAAACAAAATGTTTGTGAAAAACCACCACAGAGGGGAAAAATGACTATAATTTCATACCCTAGTTTTTACAAATTCAGGCTGACACTTAAAACCACAAGGTTCCCCCAAAATACAGATTTCTCTTGAAAATTATACTGGATAAACGCCCATATACCTATGTAAAATTAAGCAAGGCCAAGTAAAATTTGTAGCTTTTACAGATGCTTCCCTTACCATAATACCTAAATAGAGATTTTAGTCAGAACTCCGAATTCATTAAGAGAAGCCACTATCATTGTTTCCATAGTTATCTATCTTATGGCCATGCTGTAGGAAAGCAAAAATATTGAGTATAGTAGAAGTTAATGTGGCTTCAAGACTGAGATTCAAAACCAGGCTTGACACATTCATCTGCTTCAAAAGCTTGTTCCTTACTTGTATGACAAATAAAATATCTAACTTAATAGTTGTGAAGATTTTTTTTAAATGCCTAAATTTAGGCAAATTTCTTTAGGCTGCAGTGGAGCTACACAAGTGAGATGGAGGAACTAATAGGCATTGTGTAGGTAAGCCATTCTGCAATAGTACAGATTGATATTTCCAGTCACCCAAGCCACAGTTCTGACCAGCTGTCCAGCAGACATTTCAACCTTACCACCTCCAAAAGTGATTCCAGAGTGGTGCTAAAAGAGCTAGTAATAATAAGCTATCACCTTCAGAGTAAGACTCCAGCTCCTTGCCCTGGTGTTCAGTCACTTCCCCACAGTTTCAACCGTACAGCACTGACTATTGTGTGCCACCTCCATGCCTTAGCTCAAGTGCCACCTTTTCTGTAAAGCTTGCTTTTGCTCATTTCTCCCCATTATCCCTAACACGCTACACATAAGTCTGCAGCACTCTAGTAAGCAGCCTCATGATTAAGCATGTACTGTAATTACTAATTTCCTTACCTATCTGCCTTACTAGTTTGTGATCTTTCTGTGACCAGAGGCTTTTATTTATTTATTCATGTGTCCTGCATCTGTAATTTGGTAAGTGATCAATGAACATTTATTGAAAGGATTGTTAAAGCCAAGAATGGCAAAATTACATAAAAAGCAAGTTCTTGGCCTCCTATAGACCAAAATGTATGTTTCAATGTTTTATAGGAATGAATATTTCCTACATAATTGGCTGAATTGGATTCTGCAACCAAATGTAAATGTGTCGAAATTACCCGATGGTTGTGGAAACTCGGTAAGATTAACAGTTTACATCAAAATGTTAGCTCTAGCATTTGAACACTTTAGTCCATCTGATATTTTTCCTCTTTGTAGACAAACTTTGCTGATGATGAAAAGTGTGTGTTGATTTACATTTTGGCAATAGTCTCAAACCAGCATTTTGAGAAGCACTTAAAGAATTAAGGAATTTTTTTTTATCTTGTGTAACAAAAGATAGAACTCAGGAATTTAAGGGCTTTCCATCTTCCTCAACCTGTTTTTTCTAAACTATTTCTTTCATTGTCATAAGTTGGCTGCTACTGTTCCAGGCATCCCACAGACTATAAATGTCTAGCAAGAAAAATTACTGTCTCAAGTATTTTTTAAGAGTGAAGAAAGTTTTCCTTCAGACTATCACTCACCAGTCATTGGCCAGAAAAGTCATAAATCCACTTGTAAATACAATACTAGCAAGAATGGCATGACAGTGATTAAGTTTGACCAATTGGGATTTTCTCACAAGTCTTAATGTGGACAGAGTGTGCTGGAGCATACCAGGATTCTAAGGGAAGAAAAAGTGGCTACTAAGTATGAAAACACTCTTGCTGCAACTATTCTATATACTAAGAAGATGGACCCAAATACCATAAAATGTAATAAGCCTTCATTTTAGTGTATCAAAGTCTTTAGTATAACTTCAGAATATGCTAATTATAGAATAAAGGAGAAATATGCTGCTTTTCTGTCTCAATAGAAAATATAGTAAAGTTTTTATATGATTTATACTCTACCCACATCAAAATTTTTT
This sequence comes from Microcebus murinus, assembly GCF_040939455.1. Taxonomy (NCBI): domain Eukaryota; kingdom Metazoa; phylum Chordata; class Mammalia; order Primates; family Cheirogaleidae; genus Microcebus; species Microcebus murinus. The sequence continues at coordinate 63,064,634 of NC_134114.1, forward strand.
TTAAACTTTATTATATTTTGTTCTTACATCTATTGTAATTTTAAAGACCAGAAGGAAAATAGCCACTTTCTATATATCTACATTAATACAGTGCAGGTTATTTAGTGAGTATATAATTCAAATTACTTACAGTTGATTTTGGAGAGAGTTCTTGAACTCATATTTAAATATAGGAACAAGAGATCTGGGTCCTTCTCTAACCTGGTATAGGAGTTATTAACACTTTGCATAAATATGACAGTTCTACTTCTGAACACATGGTGGGATCAAACTCTCTCCTTTGGCAATGAGAAAAAGAGCAAAAGGGATGTGTGTTACTTCTACATGTAAGCTTTAAAAGGCAGTGCACCATTCACCAGATTCCCTTCCTCCTGCTACAGGAATGCAGTTTTGAGTAGCTATGCCATTTCCACCTTATTCTCATTTTCGTGTACCCCACTCATCCATTGGACACCTTTGCGAAAATTAGAAAATGAGTCTCTTCTTCCAGGTGGACACAGCATCATGCCAGAGCACACACTTGCTCTCTTGTCCAGTCACCTTTATAACATTGGAAAACAGTACAACTCTGTCATATTCCTGCATAATGATCTTAAATTTGAATTTGTCAGATTACTACTAAAATTCACTCACTTCCTAATTTTCCCAGATCTGACAAAAAATAGAATCATAATAATCTGGGATTCAATAGGGCTCCATATTTCTTAAAATAAGCATTGTGTGTTTTCTTTGCTGGATTTCAAAACTTAGTACTATACTTGGTAAATATTAGGCTTTCAACATGTACATTTAGATAGAGGCAAGGATGAATACTAATCAGATATAATAGCATTTCCAAGTATAATGAACCAGTCTAGGAAGTTCTCTGGCTGATGCCTAGCTTTCTAAGGGAGGAATAGGGGGTGCTTGTTAAATACCAATGTATTGATAAGTTTATCAAGTTTACATCTAAATCCTAATTTGCTTAATATTAATAAAATTCCTGATATGTTGAGAACAATTCTATCCCATCTGTGAAACTGCATAGTGTAAAATCTCTATTCATCTTTAAGCCCTCATGCTAACTACCAAAATAACTATGCTTTCCCCAGACAGGACATGTATTGAGTTGAACCATATGAAATTGTCAATATTTCACTTTTTTTTTTTTTTTACCTACACAATGGCAATTTCTGATGGGTCAATGCTCATAGTTTCCCTTTTCAACTACTGGACCACTCACAGAATTCCTGTCTTCCATAAACTTAACATACCTCTTTGGAGAAGCTATGAATTTTACCAACACCAGATATTGCCTTAAGAAGGTTGCATACACTCAGTGTAGCAGAACTAATTTTGTTTTACCATTATTTCATTATCAATTACAGAACAAGAAGTCTGAAATTCAAACATTTTGCATTTTCTCTAACAGTATGCACTACTGGTAACGTAGCTCCCAATTACAGTACCAAAAATACTTTCTGATGTACAGTAGAATGAGCTTAAAGCAAGACTCTGCCTTGCAAATTTCCATTGTGAAATTTAATATTAATTATCTGGATTTTAGAATATGTCCAAGTTATCATAGAAAAAAAGGGAATGCCCTAAACCTCAATCTCCCCACATGTCCCCCCAAAATCCATACTGGAATGGTCAAGGAAAGCAAATTCACTTATAACCTATGCCTTTAATATAACTGGGAAACATTTTAAATTACCTGTCAATGGGAAAATAAAAACTGAGACCATCAAAATCATATCTAGAGCGTATACCCAAGGGTAGACTTAAGCAGAGATGAGAATAAGAAGGGAATATGAATGAAGGATGTAGGTAGGGAGAATAAGGATAATGAAATACAGACGATATAACTCTCAAAAGCCAAGTACCACTCAGAGTAAGAAGACATACTGAGAATCAGCTTGAGCTCTTGTAGATCAGAGCAGTGACTACTGGGAAATTGAAAGAAAGGGACTTGAAAATGAACAAAGCCCAAGGCAAGTAAATGCAAGTGTGAGGGACATGGTGTCCTTGGAGGCTTGGTGGTAAAAGAAGGGGGGAAAAAGCAAGAGGGAAATAAATATAAAAACGAAAAAGAGAGTCACAAAAATCAAGACACACCAAGTTTTCCCCAACAAGACAAGTACAACATTGGTTAAAGAAGAGAGCGCCTTTGAACTAAGAAACCTAGTCGTCATCCTCAAACTCTCAAATACAATTTAATAATTATTATTAGTACAGGAAAACATATATCAAAGCAAATATATGACACATGACATTCATGTAAAGTTATAAGAAAATAGAAATCATATAATATTTCATTTCAGGTGATGAAATTTCTGCCCCCAATAAATACCATCCTTGAATCAGAAAAAGTTGGTAATATGATCCAATCTGAATTAAATAACCTTAAACATTTGAATTAGAAATTCAAAAACTTAGAACAGGAGTGAGGTGGGGAGGAGATGGGAAATGAGTTGACAAATGGGGGGAAAATGCAGGATAAAAATAATAATCTTTGAAATTGCACACCTAATGATAGATTTGCCTGAAAAATGTATTTAATAAAGAAACTGAAGGAAAGGCATGAAACAGCTAAGATGTCTTTTCTCTCCTAAAATTTGCAAATGTTTGGATAGCCTAGTAAGAAGGGAAACTGGAAAAAAAGAATAACCTGGAAGAAGTAACCTGAGAATGGGGAAATGAGGGTTCAGTCAGGGTTAGATCATTATTCACTTTAAGAGATATTTGAAAATCAAAATGCAGGAGAATAATGCTTTTTGTTGCCCCTCATTGACCTCTTTCAGCAATGGGTTTGTTGTATTTGTATACTTTATTAGATACTTTGGCAATTGTAGTATATTGTGTACATGTGCAAAATACGAAAACTGTATCTTTATATAGTGACTCAGAATAAAATGAGAGTAGAAAATTCTTCAGGGGCCCAGCCAATGTGAAAAGTGTTTTGGATTCTCTATCTTTACAGTTAATTTAATTCTGATCTTAAAATCTAAATGCCTCTACATTCTAAGACCTGTGGTAAAGTCTTTTGATGTCTTGAATACTTCGTACTTTCTCTGGCATTATAAAATAACTTTATAGTATAGTTAATCAAATGACAGTAAGAGGCAGTACTCTACAGAGAGCCCATTTTAATATTTAATAAGATGAACGCTGAACTCTTAAAGTTGAAGGTGGCCCCACTTGCATATGTACATGGAATGTCAGTACTACATCACAGCAGTAACTGTCAGCCCAGAACTCTATGTCCCCTGCACAAGGAGTTGCTTGACAAAGACATATATTCATTTCACTGACTATCTTTTTAACTTCTGTGTTTAAGATACTATAGTGGCCTTTGAGAGAAACACTAAGAGAAGTATTCTCCACCTTTCAGGAGTGCAGAAACCCAGGAAAAGACAGATGCTTACACACATGAATATGAGTTAAGGTATAATAATTTCTGGAAAAGTGACTCACAATAGAGCAATGTGAGCTTGGGGTCAGGGTGGGAAGGCTGGAAGTTTAGGATATCTGAAACAATATTTTGGAGTTCAGGTCTTGAGGGATGGGCAGAATTTGAACTTGTAGATATATATATATATATATGTAGAGTATATATTCTAAATATATATACACACATATATAGGAGAGAGATGAATTGCATAGATATAGTTATTTATAGGAAGTTTCTTAAGCACTCCTCTTTAATGCTTAAGGTAAACATTTATTTTAGAGGTGGTTTAAAGCAAAGCAGAGAGATGCTATAATTTTGATAGATAAACTAAAAATCTAGAACACCAAGCCACTAAGCTCTGGTTGTTATGACAACCTCTTTTGTACAGTTTATAAGTAATAATGATAGACTTCAAAATATCATATTGTTAGAAGGAGTCTTCATTTTAAGGCAAAACTTTAGACCTCAGCACCCTGGAGTCAAATCAATCATCAATTTGCAAATGTGAAAAATTTGCCAAGCAACAAACTAAACCAACATGTTATAAAAATTTTAAAAGGCTAAGATTCAGCTGTTGAAACATAACCTATGAGAAACAAAAATGATTGTTAAAAAGGAAAAGACAAAAGTGTTGGCAATTTAGAAACAATTTTCAGCCATATGTTATAGTTTTCTATGGTCATAGAACTATAAATATATTTATATACATAGATCCTTGATTTATTCTCAAGGATACTTTAGTCAAATATTTAAGTCTTTTAATCTTTGTATATGTATATATATATATATATACACACACATTTATATATGGATGGATACATATGCACATCACAATCATTTTAAGAGAATGAGCAAGAAAATTAATGTTTGATCTTGAAAGTTTCCTGGAAAAGGGAGACCATGGCCTAAAACTTAATGATTGTTACTACACTTAGGATATGTTAAGGACTCACAAGTAGGCCATTTCAATGTTTAATTATTGTGGAACCATCATGAAACAATGGGCATTTCATAAAGGGGTCTATACCAATATGACGAATGCATGGGTGCAGAAATTATACCTTCAGTTTTTTTTTTGTTTGTTTGTTTTTTTTGAGACAGAGTCTCACTTTGTTGTCCAGGCTAGAGTGAGTGCCGTGGCATCAGCCTAGCTCACAGCAACCTCAAACTCCTGTGCTCAAGCGATCCTCCTGCCTCAGCCTCCCGAGTAGCTGGGACTACAGGCATGCGCCACCATGCCCGGCTAATTTTTTTTTTTTTTAATATATATATCAGTTGGCCAATTAATTTCTTTCTATTTATAGTAGAGACGGGGTCTCGCTCTTGCTCAGGCTGGTTTCGAACTCCTGACCTTGAGCAATCCGCCCGCCTCGGCCTCCCAAGAGCTAGGATTACAGGCGTGAGCCACAGCGCCCGGCCTTACCTTCAGTTTTAAACATTCATTTTTTAAATTTCATTTGTGTGGAGTACCCCAAATCACATAAGACTGCATTATAAATGAGAATGATAGCATATTGGTATATACATAATAATGTACACTCACCTTCTTAGGAGGAAAATTTTCTGAAGAGACTAAGTTAATATAAAAAGTGTGTTGTTATAGTTAAAGAAATTAAATTGAAAAATATGGAAGTTTTCTGATATCAAATGACAAAGTACAATATACTTGGTTTTAATATTCAGAATCAACTAAAATTTATTAAGAAATAAATGCTGAATTTTGGGTCTTTCACATATCACCTGTGTCCTTCACCATAGTGCAGTATATTAAAATTTTTATAAACATGCAGTTACTTAAGATATTATTGTGTTAACTGAGATGGAAACATTTAGATCACAATATATTTTGTCACCTATTAGTGCTATTGCAGATCCTCTTTCATTCACTTGATTTTAAAACTGGCTGTTATTCCTAATCGTGTGTGTGTGTGTGTGTGTGTGTGTGTGTGTGTGTGTGTGTGTGTATGTGTGCTTAGTGTTTCCACAGAGGCTTAATCTCTTCAGGATGCTCTGCTGGCAGTAGGTTCTGCAAAGGATTAGCTAAAGTGCATCTAACGAAGCCATGAGCCAAAGCTAGTGAGCATATTAATGAAAGCTAAATATACAACCCATTTTAGTCTTTTAAAAACTATTGTTATATAGTGTCTTTTCATGTTTTATTTCTTTGGCAGTTAAGAATATAAGAGGACCGGTGACATTTCACAAAGGAAAAGTTGGAAATATTTAGGCAAGAATATGGGGGCACTATTTATTAAACTATTGATTTTAAAATTCAAAACAACACTATGGCATAAGTATGTATTCATTCAGAAAATATTTATTGAGCACCTACTTGGCTCAATGCACTGTTTCAAGAGCTTGGTATACATCAGTGAACACAACAGAACAAAATCCCTGCCTTTGTTAAGTTTATATACTAAAAAGGGAAAGAGAGATAATACAATAAGCATAATAGGTAAATTATATAGTATATTAGAAGATGGAGTGCTAGCGAGAAAAAATAGAATTGGAAAATAGGGACACTGTATAGGGTTGGGAGAGATAGATTATAATTCTAAATATAATAATTGCCCTGATCTGATCACTATATACTCTATGTATCAAAATATCACTATGTACCTTATAAAGATGTATAATTATTATGTCAACTAAAATAAAATAAATAGAAATGTAGGCCTCATTTATTAAGAAGTTAATATTTAAGTAAAATCTTGCAATATCTGAGGGAAGAACCATTCTAAGGCAAGGAAACAGTGAAAAAGATTAAAGTGGCTAGAGCATAGCAATGAGATACAGTCTAGTAAGAGATTGGTCACTGGGGGCCAGATCGAGTAGAGCCTTGTAAGCCTTTGGAAGGACCTTGGCTTTTACCCTGAATAAGGGTAAGAAGGAGTGTCAATGGAGTTTTTAGAGGAGAGGAAGTATAGATGTTAAATTCAAAATCTGACTTAAATTTTAGAGGATTCACTGTGCCTGCTGCATTGAGAACACAGACAGTAGGGAGTGAGATTGAAAGCAGGAGGCAAAGGAGAAGTATATTTCAGTATTCAGACAAAGGCTAGTGGGACCTTAAGCCAACATGGATACACTTTATATTAGTCTGTGTTTTCCAAATAAACAGAGCCAATAGGAGATATCTATCTATCTATAGATTGAGAGGGAGAGAAGTGGGGAAGACTTGCCAAAGGAATTGGCTCATGCGATTATGGAGATTGAGAAGTCTAAGAACACCAGCACTGACACTAGCAAGCTGGTGATCCGGGAGAGTTGATGGTATAGGTATAGTTCCAGTAGGAGTCTAAAAGCCTGAGAACCAGAAAACTGATGGTGAAGTTCCAGTCCAAGTCTGAGTCTAAAAGCAGGAGGAGACTGATGTACTAGTTCAAAAACAGTCAGACAGGGAAAAAGAATTCTTTCTTAGTCAGCTTTTTATTCTATTTAGACCAAGCGTCCTCAAACTATGGCCCGTGGGCCACATGTGGGTGTTTTTGCCTGTTTGTTTTTTTACTTCAAAATAAGATATGTGCAGTGTGCATAGGAATTTGTTCATAGTTTTTTTTTAATCTATAGTCTGGCCCTCCGACGGTCTGAGGGACAGTGAACTGGCCCCCTGTTTAAAAAGTTTGAGGACCCCTGATTTAGACAGTCAACAGATTGGTTGAATCCCACTCACACGTGGGAGGAAATACTTTACTCAGTCTACTGATTCAAATGTTAATCTTATCCAGAATTACCCCCACAGACACACCTAGAAATAATGCTTAACCACATATCTGGGCACTACATGGCCTAGTCAAATTGATGTATAAAATTAACTGTTAGATATTTTGCAAGTGGAGCTAAAAGGATTTCCTGACAATGATTTCCTGGCAAATTAGTTGTTAATGAGTAAGAGAAAGAGAGAAGTCCAGGATGTTTCTCCTTACTTTACATAATAAGAAATTGTGCCTAAGAAATTATCCAGGTATGCCCAAAGACAGGTACCTATTAGATGACATATAACCATTTGAACGCAGGCCTGGTTCAAACCACAGAAGCTTTTAATCACTTCATGGGGTGGGAAAGGAGGCAAAAAGATGCTGTAGAATCAACCATTCCCCTCCAAAATAAGTATTTATTTGTTATATAGTTTCTCTTATTTGTGTTTCTACACCTTCTAATTCTCCCCCATTTCTCTATATTTTTGCCTCTGAATCATTTAAATTTTTATTCCATTCAGTTTTCAACATATCATTTAGCACTTTAATCCTTATCAAGGCTATGATAAATGCTCTTGTTTTGAGCCAATAACACAATTATGATAAAAAACCAAGTTGAGCCATTGAAAGAGGCTCTGTCAAAAGATTTACAAGGTGAAAAGCTTCTTATTTATTTTCAATTTTTGATATGGAAATTAGTATGTGCTTATCATCCATAAGCATATTGTTTATATATCATTTAAATTCACAATGCCTACAAATACTTTAATTATGCCACTGTTAAGAGCTGGAAAATTATAACTAGTCATGATTCAGATATTCACCCCCAGATGTCAAATTAAATTACAGGTGTGGAAAAACCAAATACCATGTGAAATACCAGAATGATATATACAATGGATATAGCAAATACGGTCATCACTTATTTACCTTAATTTTTTTAAGATGTGGGTTTTATGGGAAGAATTCTTTTTATTATTTTCATTATTTGACTAATCTCAAAGTAGAATGTTAGGTTTTAAAGGCAGACTCCTGTGGCTCTGTGTTGATGAGTTAAATTCAAGAAAAAAAGGCTAAAGCCATAGATAAAGTTCATGTTATTTTATATCATGTTCTGCTAGGCTTTCTGTTTACAGAAGAAGGAATCTTTTGCCACATGGTACATCAAAAATTTATATTCATTAAACCCTAGTTCCTCAAGAGAATCTCCGATTCCCCTTGAAAACTGGATTAGAATTTATATTTAGAAAGATTTTATAGGTGATATTTAGATCTTTATTTAATTTCACTTAATGAAGTAATAATATAACCTCAGTTTGGGAGCTTTATTTTAGCCTTTAAAGGGAAAAATTTGAAGTTTCTTTTGGTCTTCTAAATACTAAGTCCAATTTGTCATCAGTTTGAATGACAACTTCTGCAAGTCATTACTATAGAAAAGTATGGTGAAGGTGACAGCAGAAACCAAGCCTGGGAGGTATTTGTCCCCCTAAGGCATATTCTGGGCCAGGTCTATGTAGTTAAGTTGCTTTAAGTTATCATACTAAGATTGAGTCAGACTCTAAGGAATTAGATTCCCCAGCTTCTTATAGAAACTATGGCTTGTTTAGAATTCATTCCAAGGAAGTTCCTTTTCTTCACTACAGACCTGTCACTACTGCTTTGAGCCTTCCTTACACTCGAACATATTAGACACTTGTTAGATACATTCAGATTGACACATAGACACTTTTGGATAACAAGGCCTCTGTTAAGGTTTGAATGTCCACTCTAAAACTCATGTTGAAATATAATTGCTCTTGAGATGGTATTAAGTGGTAGGACATTTAAGAAGCAATTAGGTTATGAAGGCTTCACTCTCATGAATAGATTAATGCCATTATTTCAAGACTGGATTAGTTATTGTTGCCTTTTTCTCTTTGTCTCATCCACTCACTTGCCCTTCTGCCTTCCACCATGGGCTAACACAGCACAGAGGCCCTCCCCAGATGCTGGAGCCTTGCTCTTGGACTTCTTAGCCTCCAGAACTGTGAGCCAAATGAATTTCTTTTTTGTTACATATTACCTAGTCTGTCATGTTCTGCTATAGCAGCACACACACACACACATACAAAAAACTAAGACAGACTTCAAGGTCATTGCCATGTTCTTGGATGAATACAATTCCAAATCCTTGGCCTGACAGTTTTAGACCTTAAAAACAGATATGCAGGCTACCTTTCAGGATCTTTCATTATGCTCATTTAAATTCCCTCTTCTTTACCAAAATTAGTTTGATTCCCTCCCCTCTACTAGTCAAGGAAGGCTAAACCATAATAAATATGGAAAAATAAAAATTCCTTGGATTTCACAGTGTTTCTTCAAAAAGCCTAGCCTTCTGGGTCACAGAAATGTGTATGCTATAAGATTAGAGAAAGTGTCTTTTCATTTTGCTTAGAAATATGTTCACATACTATAAAAATGAGTTCTGTAGTCCTTTGCCTAGTTAATTACTCTGATAAGGAAGAATAGTAAAACTTCTCTTATCTTCCAAGAAAGTCAAACAGTTAGAACCTAGAGTAGGTGCTGAGGCTAAGCTCTAAGGTACCTGGAAAAGCAGGGGGCTATCTCCATAGGGATTTACCTGTTGTCTGAGTCCATTTAGTGTTGCTATGACAAAATACCTGAGACTGGGTAGTTTATATAGAAGAGAGGTTTATTTGGTCCATGGTTCTCGTGGCTGGAAAGTTCAAGATTGGTTATCTGCATCTGGTGAGGGTCTCAGGCTGCTTCAATTCATGGCAGAAAGTGGCAGGGGGGCTGAAGTATGGAGAGATCACATGGTAAGAAAGGAAGTATGGGAGGGGGGAAGGTGCTAGGCACTTTTTAACAACCAACTCTCAGAGGGAACTAATAGAATGAGAACTCACCTCTGAGGGAGGGCATTAATCTATTCATGAGAGATCCTACCCCGTGACCCAAATATCTCCCACTAGGACCCACCTCCCAACATTGCCATAGTGGGGACCAAATTCCAGCATGAGGTTTAGAAGAGACAACCATTCAAACTATAACACATGTCAAAAAGAGATGAAGCTCCAGAAATTGGAAACTTCTCTAGATAGACCTCTTTAAAAGTTGAGATATGCATGGGGTATCTGGCTTTTGGGGAGGCTTTATTTACCTATCAAAGGGATGAAGTAAGGTGGAGGCCCTCTCAAGAGGGAAGGGTGACAGCTGCTCCCTTCCTCTTTATAGGCATCATTTTCTCATGGCAAAGAGGAAAAAGTATTAATCTAAGTGAAGGCTAATCCAAGAGCTTTAATTCTCCCCCTGCTTCAATTCTCTGGTTTTTCCATCAATGCCTTAACATACAACATATTTTTTTACTCCCTCTCAAGCCCTACTCATACCTTTGGAATACAGACAGTATTACTGAAGGACTGCCACTGAATTACAAATCTAGAAAGAAAAACATTAGTGATTGTGAAGTCTAAGGATGGTATCTTAGTTCGTTCAAGCTACTATAACAAAATACCTTAAACTGGGTAATTTATAAAAAACAGCTATTTGTTGCTTACAGTTCTGGAAGCTGGGAAGTCCAAGATCAAGGCACCAGAAGATTCAGTGTCTTCTGAGGGTTTGTTCCTCATGGAGGACCTCTTATGTGTCCCCACATAGCAGAATGAGCAAACAGGCTCCCTCAATTCTGTTTCATAAGGGCACTGATCTCATTCACAAGGGAAGACCCTTCATGGCCTAAGCACCTCCCAAAGACCCCACCTTAATACCAACACCTTGAGGGTTAGATTTCAACATATGAATTTTGGGGAACACAAACATTCAGACCATAGCAGATGGTTTAAGTTTTGTTAGTATCATACTTCTTTACCATGTTGCTGCTTATTCTGTACCCATCGTGAATGTGGTTTTGCCTTCTCTCTGTCACTTCTGTGAGGGTTGACTATAAACTGACTTTAGTGGCTATTTTTGAAAAAATAGTTCTTGAGAGAGGAAAAGCACATAGAAGTCTGTTTGCCCAAACTAAAAAGCTTCTGCACAGCCAAAGAAATAGTCATGAAAGCAAACATACAACCTACAGAATGGGAGAAAATGTTCACATCCTATACATCTGATAAGGGGCTGATAACTAGAATCTACTTTAGAACTCATGAAAACCAGCAAGAAAAAATCAAACAACCCTATAAAAAAGTGGGCAAAGGACATGAACAGAAACTTTTCTAAAGAAGACAGAATAATGGCTAATAAACATATGAAAAAAATGCTCAATATCTCTAATCATCAGGGAAATGCAAATCAAAACCACAGTGAGATATCACTTATCTCCAATAAGAATGGCCTTTATCAAAAAGTCCCAAAACAATAGATGTTGGCGGAGAGACAGGAACACTCCTACATTGCTGGTGGGACTGCAAACTATTTCAACCTCTGTGGAAAGCAATATGGAGAAACCTTAAAGCGATACAAGTAGATCTACCATTTGATCCAGCAATCCCACTAATGGGCATCTACCCAAAAGAACAAAGGACACTCTACAAAAAATACACCTGCACTCGAATGTTTATAGCAGAACAATTCACAATTGCAAAGCTGTGGAAACAACCCAAGTGCCCATTAATACATGAGTGGATTAATAAAATGTGGTATATGTATACCATGGAGTTCTATTGAGCTCTAAAAAGCAATGGTGTTCTAGCACATCTTGTATTTTCCTGGATAGAGTTGGAACCCATATTACGAAGTGAAGTATCCCAAGAATGGAAAAAGAAGCACCACATATACTCACCAACAAATTGGTATTAACTGATCAGCACCTAAGTGGACACATAGGAATTACATTTATTGGGTATGGGGCAGGTAGGAGGGGAGAGGAGGAAGAGGGTATATACATACATAATGAGTGAGATGTACACCATCTGAGGGATGGTCACACTTGAAGCTCAGACTTGTGCATTATTTGAAACCTTAAAAATTGTACCCCCATAATATTCTGAATTTAAAAAAATAAGAAGTCTGTTTGCCCAGCCTAATAATCACACATAATATGATTTGTAATTATTTGATGTTTTTCTCACTAGAAATTAGAACTGACACTATAAGATGCATTGTAATGAGAAAGAATCAAAATTTCAAAAATGTCATTTGAGACTACTAAGATATGCAAAAATAATGGAAATCTTAGTACTTACTCTCACACTGGGTATTTGTAATATCCTTGCTTGTACAGTCAATTTTCATTATTCACAGTAATTATGCTCTACAAAATTGAAGCAAACACTAAATTAGTAAATTCTGAATGATTACTCCTAGGGGAAATATAGGGTTAAGTTTCTGCAAGCCCTTGTTCACATTTTTATCAATGAATCATTGTGTCTTTATGTGTGTTTCTGTTTAAAGACACCTTATTTAATGTTCATCATGGATCCATTCACGTCAAATTCAAGGCCAACAGTGCTATAACCCATGCCTAAACAAAGTTTATCTATCAAATATATTTCTCCTATAAGATATTTCACAGCCTTCCTGCATTTAGCAACACTAGACATTACTTTAGCACTAAGCATGAGGGCTATGTTAAATAGCAAAATTACCAAGAACAACCAAAAAAGTGCAAAATATGTAGCATTAAATAGATTGCAAAAAGGGTATTTGTTTATAGTATGAGATTTGAAACAAGAAGGCCAACTGTCACCTTATTCAGCTGAGAACATGCATGTGATGCAACCCAAGGTTTTTCCATTTTTTTCATGTCCATGAATGGCTACAGAAGGACGGTGAGTATTGATTTGGGGGTTATAAACTTTTCTGAATAGGCAAATTCACAAATATGGAATCGGCAGATAATGAGCATTGACTGTATTTGCAAAGAGACTAAAAATGAAATAAGAACCACATCACTGTCCTTCTTATTGAAGTTATTTAAGTAAAAACTAAACAATATTGGTGGGATGTTTTGTGGAACCAATCAAAACATGGGAGAAATTCAGGGACTAGATGATTTTTAAAATCCCTATAAATACTGAGATTTTATGACTTTGTTTTGTGCACATATACACTAGAATATTAAAAAATATTTTTCATAGTTAGCTAAGGTCTTAAATGTCATAAAATTATAATACAACTTTTTTTAATGCAATAAATATCTTCTGACAATGTCTCAGATGTTTTGATTTTTTTTAAAAGTACTAAGATAATGGGAGGTTCTTTCTCTCTCTCTCTTTCTCTCTCTCTCTCTCTCTCACACACACACACACACACACGCACACACACCCCTATGAAATATACACTAAAGCATTTAGATTATTTCAAGTTTACATAATCAAATGAATATGTTCTTTCCAATGTTTTTCTTTGGAGAGCTAAGCTAAATATCTTTTGCAGTATCGCTGCCATAACCTAAATATTTTCTTTGTTTTTAAACTCTTTCTTTGAATTATTTGAAATCAGTTTCTAAACCAGACAAAAAAATCACTCTCCCTACTTTATATTACCTTCCTTTGAACTCAAAATGGTACTATCCAGTTTTATTTCTTATGAATAGAGTCCTCTAATACTTAGTTCTTCATGGCTTCCTATTCTAAAATTCAAATCTGCAATTCACATTGAAGATTTGCCTCATATACAAGCTATTGAAAACACAATTCTGAGTGTGTACATATACATTGTCTTCACTGAGGGCAGCCACCATGACTTTGTGTCTACCACTTCATTCTCACTGTCTTATGTACTGCTTACTACAGAGTAGGTACTCAATAAAAGTCTGTTAAACAAACAAAAAAAGGAACAAAAGAACTCAAATTATATATGAGATGGATACAATTAAATATGGAAATCTGTCACCTGAGCATATACTTTCATCAAATGGAAGGATATCTTTCTCCTATTGTGGTGGCAATTTCTTACTTGCCATTTTTTTTAACTATTCCTGTTACTGTCCTAAATACCATTGCAGAGGAAAAAGTCTAAGTCTCAGTCAGACTTTTGTTGGTATGGCAGATTGTATTATCCAAACTTGTATACATCAATATATATCCTGTATCACATTATTACAATATGGTATTAACACTCTTCCATTAAATAGTGTCATCTATGTTCCTTCTCCTTTGAACTTGAGCAAAAATTTTTAACTGACTCCATCAACTAATGTGGTAGAAAGCAAAGTCGTAAAAGGTGATATAGATTCTAGCTGGCTCTCTCTCTCTTAGGATAAACACTCTTTGGGATGCCTGAGTTGGTACATAAGAAACTGGGCCTCCCTTTAGCTGTGTTGCTAGAGAGATCATGTAAATCAAAAAGGGATGTGTACCATCTGGGGGATGGTCATGCTAGAAACTCAGACTTGTGGGGGAAGGGGGAAAAGGGCATTTATTGAAACCTTAAAATTTGTACCCCCATAATATGCTGAAATAAATAAATATATGAAAATTATAAAATAGAATAATCATTTTAAAAAAAAGAGAGAGATGGAGAAAGATGTCCAGACAGACAGTCCCAGCAGTTTCAGTCCCCAGCTGTTTGAATTGTCCCAGATCAGATGCCCATAATGTGAGTGAAGAAATTTGGGAGATGACCCAGCCACAGCCATCTAGCTGCAACCTGCTGAGAGACCTTGAGCCAGAACTTCATGGCTGAACTCCTCTTAAATTCCTGACCTGCAAAAACTGAGATAAGTGATTATTTTTATATTAAGGTATTAAATTTGGGTACAGTTTTATACATAGCCATCATGACTGAAAGAGCTTGGGATAGGCAAAAAGAACAACTACCAAGCTCTAAGATTGGGGGCACCATATGAGCTCTTGTAGATTTTACTGATTAAAATATCTATCCCTTACCATTATTAATTGTTGGAAAATTCAGAGTTATATACTCAGTTTTCAAGTGGTATTTCTTATGTTGTGTCTTATAATTTGATTACTTAAGCTGTCTGTGTGTGTAAACCTAAGGACAAATTTAAAATGAGTATCTTTCTAAAAATATAAATTTGGGGGTACAGAAGTGCACAATATTCATAAAAGTTAAAATAAAAAGTTTCATGCAATTGAAATCAGACTTGTCTCTTTAATTTCTCAGGTATTTCAAAGAAGTCCATTTTTGCTTCTTTGCAGTAGAATGTACTGGATACATTTTGTTTTCTACTCAAGGTTTCTCAGCCCACATGCTCCATCAACATTGTCTTTTAGTATTTTCAAAATCTTTTTCTGATGGGTTATTATCTGATAGTGGGTTGCTAGGATTTGATTTAATCCATTTTCTTAACTTGAAAAATAATTTCTTTTCAAACTAAAAGAAAGTAGTGCTTTGCTGCTTTTCAGTTTGTTATAGCAACAGATGCCTCTTATATCCATATTTCACAGTCTATTTTTTTTATCAATATATTATCAGTAATCTAGCTAGTTCTTTCAATAATTTCTTTATAACCCTGAAAGGAAAAATAAAATTCATGTGTACTAAGGGACAAAAGATTAAAAGTTTAATAGAAAAGTTTTTGCAGCCAAGCAGGGAACCCAATTCAGCATTGAGTCTGAGCTGTGAGTTTTAGTGAAAGAGATATGGGGTAAAGCCAAACTATATCTAATTTTAGTTTTGAAAACAATGTCTCCAAGAGTTGCAGACTAGCTGGCAAGGTCTGGGTTTGTCGATAAGGCATTTGCTGGATTGAAGGGAAGGTGGCTATGCTTCGTAGATGGAGCACCCACCTACGGACTGTGGGTCCAGCTGCCTCTGCTGCATACGTGAGGCAGCCAATGCAGGATTAGGACTCTGGTCAGAGGTGGACCACTGTCTGCAAGCAAGGCACTGGGTAACAGTTTGCCAACCACGTTAGATGTTAGTTACACTTGTGTAATAGAGGAGCAGTATGTCATCTAACATATTTTCCTGTTATGGTCTACACGAGGACCACCTTTGAGATTGCAGCAGTTATCAGTAAAGCCTACTGTCACTACCATGTATCTCTATCCACTGGCTGCTCTGTGCTACAAACATAAATTTGGGGAAAAAAATCAGAGGACATGTATATAAACTGAGGTTAAGCATCTGTTATATGTGAACTGCCCAATTATATCCTTAGCCATATTTTTTTTTGGTTGGGATGGGTACCATTTATCAATTTATAAGGGTTTTTGTCTATTAAGGAAATAAGCTCTTTGTCTTTCATACCATTTATGTAAAGCAGACTTAAGTGTTTATCTTAGAATCCTAATGAAAAGGGGAAAATAAGGGTGAAACATCAGATTCTATTATAAAGAGAAAGAACTTATTATTAACAATAGAAGCCTGTGTTTCCAGTTTCTATTATCTTCTGTATTTTTTTTTCCAGTTAAGAATAAACTTTAAATGAAACTTTCCCTGCAACTCTGTTAGTTTTGGAATGAAAACAATTAATTAAATGGATTTAAAATTAAAGAAAACTTTGCTCTTAATCAGAAATCAATTGGCTTTGGATAGATCAGAACCTAAACGGTAATGGGACACAGTCAAAGTAAATTTTGATGGTAAAACTTATGTTTTCCTTTTCAATCTGATAAAAAACAACTGTAGGTGAAAATATGCCTGGAAAATACTGCATGTTAGAAAGTACCAACAGTGAAGCCTTAAATTAAACTACAGCTAAAACCATGTATTTTCAGAGACACACTTTATAGCTTCTCTCCCCATCTGTATCACTTCATTAAATCAGCACAAAGAACTTCAAAATACCATGGCAACTATTTAATAAGAATGACTCAATGTACCTGATCCAATTTTTCTGCAGCTAGATGATAAAAAGGTGAATATAAGAGCATTCAAGTTTTTATCCAGTCAGGTAACTCAAAGTACCATCTGTAAGCTGAGGTCTCTCAAATCTCCATTTTCAATCCTGACATCCCCACTGTGATCCAGCCACATATATAACTAAATGGTTGCAAATTACCAACAGTCAGGTCCTTAGATTAAACTATTACTGTAGATAAAAAATGTGCAACCATAAAACCAGCCCAAACTGAGCCTGCTCTGTTGATAACAAAATGTCAAGTTACCCTGTCAGTATAACAGAGCCAAAAATGCAAGTCGTGTATCCTGGGCATGCGCGATAGAAAAAGCTTTGATTTCTTTTTTTTTTTTTGAGACAGAGTCTTGCTTTGTTGCCCAGGCTAGAGTGAGTGTCCTAGTGTCAGCCTAGCTCACAGCAACCTCAAACTCTTGGGCTCAAGCAATCCTGCTGCCTTAGCCTCCTGAGTAGCTGGGACTACAGGCATGTGACACCATGCCCAGCTAATTTTTTTCTATGTATATTAGTTGGCCAATTAATTTCTTTCTATTTATAGTGGAGACGGGGTCTCACTCTTGCTCAGGCTGGTTTCAAACTCCTGACCTCAAGCAATCCGCCCGCCTCGGCCTCCCAGAATACTAGGATTACAGGCGCGAGTTTGATTTCTAACAACATCTAGAACCAAAGGAACAAGAAGATGGGACATGACTGAAACCTGAACACTAGAACACTTTTAGAAGTGAGGGGTCCATTGGAGTAGAAGACCTGAGACTAAAATCCACCTCAACATACCTTACTGTAAATGGTTACCTTGAAGCCCTCCAATCAGACTCTACCAAAACAAAATTCCTAAATCCTTTCCCTTGCCCTCTGGTCCATAAACTTGCCCCAGACCCAGAATGGAGGATGGATATAGATTGGAGCCCAACTTCTGTCTCCTTGCTGGTGGGCCTTGCAATAAAGACTTTCTTTTCTCAAAAACCGATTAGCTTCTGTGCACATCAGGTAGAGACCCCATTTGCTTGATAACATTTGTACTCTCCTAAACATGTTTGTAAGTTCAATTATTTCTCATTGTAGTCTCACTGCTGAAGCCCTAGTCCATGCCACCATCCCCCCCTTCTCCCTTTCCTGCTTCTACTCTTGCTTCCTTACAGACTGTTCTCCACATCACAACCCCACATGGTTGTCTTAAAGCTTAAATCAGATCATCTCACTCTGCAAGCATTGAACCCTTCAAGGTCTGCCCTTCATCATTAGTCTTAAACTCCAACCCAAACCCTACCATAGACTCACCTCCCAGTGTCTTATCACTACCTCAGCCTTCCTAGTGGCCTTTTTCCTGCCCTTGGGCTTTTGCACTTCCCCTTCCCTCTGCCTAGCACACTGCCTTCCAACATTTTCGTATGAATGTCTTCTTAACACTCAAGTGTCAGCTTCAATATTGCCACTGCCTCACTTCTAGTCACTCTTTTGTTTCACTCTATTTTCTACACAGCACTTGTCATTATCTGATTATACCACTAATTTCTGTGTTCATTATCTATTTCTTCATAAGAGATAAAAAGCAGGAAGGGTCCATAATGATCATGTAGTTCAACTTCCTAGCACTGTGTAAGAAGAAACTGAGGCCCATGGAAGCTAGATGTTCTGCCAACGTATATTCAACTAGTTAGAGGTGAAACCAGAAAGGAAAAGGAATTCTTGTGAGACAACAATGGACAATTCTCCCTGCTCTATTTTTTTTATATCACTTCATCAGTGTTTGTTTAATGCAATTATCTTTTCTTTCCCAAGCTACTCGATGAGAGAGTTCAACTCTCTCACTGAAGACCTGAAGTTTAATCTATCATAGCTCTATAACCGAGGTATGTCATTCTTAAGCCCATTAAGAATATTTACATAACTATCCATTTCTAGAGCTAGCAAACTTAACTGATATGCTTGACCCATGTTCATTTTGAGGCACAACTATAGAGATACTTTTAAAGTTTTTAGAGTTTCTTGCTAATCCAATTTTTCCCCATGGAGTCAGGAGTAGTGAGAAGCTTTGAATTAAAGCTTTCTATAGCTTTAATTACATAGTAAATCATTTTAATTTGAGCTCACAAATTATGTTGGTGTGCTATTTTCTTAATTCTGTATTCAAGAACACTTTTAGTGTGAACTTTTGCTTTTGAAAATATAAAAAAGTCCAAAGTACTTGTTTGTTTTATGAAATAGAGGAGACAGAGTAGATCTTTCGTTGCTGAAGAAGGTTCTGGCAGTGATCTATGACTATCATTATGAACAAGAGTTCAATAGAAGACAAAGAAATGTGAGCCACTGATCAGGCCTTGTGAATGTTTATTGCCAGGGAAATATTCAAAGGAATTTAATGTCTGAAATCATCCTGTTTGATTGTGACTTTTGTGTTTCTCTTTATAAGGGTGAAAAACAAATCTGGATATTTGAGGATTTTGATCAGCTTATTTCAAAATAATGAATCCTTTATTATTTGAGAAATGTTGAAAACAAATATTATAGTTTATACATATCATTCATTTAGCAATAATGTATTAGTGAAAGTATGCTCAACACTGTATTAGCTTCCACGTGATGTGCATAAAAGAAGCATGGTTCCTGTTTTTTAAGTTTTCGTGCTCAACATCGCCATACATTTTTCATTACTAATTATTTTTAGTGTCCTGCTCTGAGGCAAAAGCCGGGTAACCCCTGGCTAATGGCAGCACAGTAGCTACATGAATATGACTACTTCAGTCAACATACAAGTAGTGTTAGGCAGGGACCAAATCTGCAGGTGGCAGATACAGGCCAGGGTGGTGCTTCCCTAGGGGCAGATAAGGGGCGTGGGAAAGCAATCAGGGGAAGGGACTGTGGAAAAATGCAGAACACCTGACAATCATGTATATCAAGCAGCTGGTAATATCTATACCCCTGTAAGCATGCCCCTGGACCAAGCCCATTAAAGGGAAACGATCTGGGAATCCTTAACGTCTTTCTCCACTAATGAAGACTGACCCATTCCTCTCTCTGGAACGTATTTTTGCTTCATGTAGCTTCCTTCTTTTCTGCAATAAAAGTGGTTTGTGTGGAATTACTTCCTGTCTGCTATCACTCCATCGCATCTGCCAACTTGTAATTCTTCCAAGCAAGGAGCCAAAGAATCAGTGCGACAGTCCGCCAAGTGGCCAGACCTGACAGTGTTGCTGATTTTTTAGAATTAACACAAAGTCTTGTTAAAGTTAATTCAACATATGAGGCCTTATAGTGCGCAAAGTACACTATATGTGAAGGAAGGATAAAAGAACATGAACAGATTTAAAAACCAGGCTTCTTTTTTTAAAGGAAAGATATAGTAAGTATACAAATAGTCACACTGTAAGTTCACATGTGGTAATTGTTCTATGAGAAGTAGTAACAAAATGCTGTAGGAATCAGAAAAGAAAGAGGCCACAACATGAGGAAAAGATGAACAGAAAAGTCTCATGGAAGGGTGTGGCATTTGTATAATGTCTTAAGGAATGAGGTTATTTGTGTAGACATGGATAGGAAAAGTACTATGGAACGGGGACATTCCAGATAGAGAGAAATAATGAAAGAAAGGGAGCAGGAAATCCTGAAGTTTATTTGAAAAGTAGGAAATAACTTACATTGGCTGGCAATCAGGGCATATGTTGTGGATGATTCAGGTAAAGGTCATAAATGTCAAACAAAATAGTTTGAATTGAATCCCCTAAATAATAGGGAGCTACTGAATTTTGTGAACAGGAAGGTTATATTCCTAGAGTTGTTCACTGGGAAGATTAATCTGGCAGCAATAGACAAAATTGATTGGAGTAGAGAAAGACTGAAGACGAATTAAGAGGCTATTTTGATAGTTAAGCTGAGCATTAATGAGAGAAGGGACCATGGGAATGGAACAGAAGAGACCAATTGAAGAGATTAGGGAAGTCAAACCAATGGGATTTGGTGATTAATTGTAGGTGGATGGCAAAACAGGTAGAGGAGATAAAGGTGATAACAAGATTTTAAGCCTGAGACACTGAGAAAAATGATATTGGCAGAAATAATAAATTCCATGGGAGTTAGTGGAACTGTTTTGGAATTCTGTTTGGAGCTTGGCTTTAGATGCACTTGAGGTATTGTGCATCTGGAAATGCAGGCCCATAGCACAGGAAAAAGGTCAAAACTGGTATACAGTTTGTACTGGTACACGGTTTGTGTGTGCATGTGTGTAAGAGAGATATAAATTTAAGTGACTTTTTATTGATATTGTGAGAGTCAAGGAACTCACTAAAGGGGAAATAATGAACATTATCCTTTATAAATAGGAGATGAAAAGAAGAGGAAGCTTGAAAGGATTGAAAGGAAGCTTGAAAGAGGAAGGATGAAAAGAAGATGAAAAGAAGAAGGAATATAAGAAGAAAGGAGTTGTTAGAGAAGTTGAAAGACAATCACCAGAAAAAGCTTTTTTTTTCAATAAAAAAAATCTGGCATTACAAGATTTTTTAAAGATTGTGCTTTAGATTTTCTTTAATTTCAGAAGGAAATTTTCAATGTATTTATTCTCACCCTAGTAATAGTATAATCAATTACAATGACAAGAAACTCACTATAGGTCAGAAATGTTAAAACACCAAGGATATTTATTCCTTTTCTATAGAGAAAAGTTGGGTACACATTTCATCAACAATCTTAGTAAACTAGTGAATTTTGCATTCATGCATTCAATAAGGATTTGTAAACATGGAGCATACAATATGAAATTGTTTCTGACTAGAGAAATAGGAAATAAAAATTATGGCACTAAATCTTTCATTTAGAGATATCTGTGTTTTATTGGCAAAGGAACAAAGTAAATAATTTAAAGCCCTGAGACTTTACATATGGTGGCACACATGCATTCCTACGATAGGTTCTTAACTCTCAATGATAAACTATTGCTACAAGTGACCAGAGTGCATTTTCTTTATTTTATTCAAATCCTTGATTTAGTATTGGTTCAATAAATGTTTACCTAGAGCCTGATGTGCCAAGCATTTCTCTTATAAATCCAGCAGTGAATAAAAGCAGACAAAAATCTGTCCTCATGTAATTTTTATTCTAATAGGAGTTTACACTGATGAATGTTAATCAAAAATTTAATAGACAAATTTTTGTCTGTATCTAATATTATATTATGTACTTATATTCTGACACAATTTTCTAATGTTATATGTATTTGTGTTTGTATTCTAGATAATGGTTGACAGCATAGTCATGTGCTCCAGTGAATTGAATCAAGTGGTAGTGGTAGTTTTCCAGTAAAGGACAACTGAAAATCTCCTTGTCTCTTTCTTGTTTCCAACTATGAAATTATTGCCATTATTTTGAATTACAGTCTTTCGTTTTCTGACAAGGTAAGTGTTTGGGAAAATAAACGTTATATATTGAACATACTTAAAAAAATGTATAGAAGAAATCTCACCAATAAATAGAGAAAGGATAATAGAAAAATATGTATTTCGCAAAACCTAAAACAATAATCTGGATAGAAATCATCAATGGCTACTAAAACCATTAGGTAAAAAGTTGATGACAACTTTATAATGGATGGGTTAAGCTGAACCTCTTGATCAATGTTAATTTCATCAAAAGTAGGAAAATCAGATATTATATGTCTACTGATATGATGCAATAAGAAGTACACAGAAGCACTTATGTGTTTTGCCAAATAAAATGAAACCTGAATCCTTGAATTTAATTAAGCTTATAGATGCAATCATCATATATAGAAAATAATTCTAGAAAAATATGCTAAATGAACCCACAAAAATATCAATATAATATGACAAATTCCATAGAACAATATGACAATTCCATAACCTAGAGCAGGGTGGAGAGAGATATTTAGAGAGAGTTGGAAGAGGGAAGAGAAAGTGTTATGTATTAAAAGAAATTTAAGACAGATGTCAATCAAGTGATGTGTGAAACTTATTTAGATTCAGATTCAAATAAACCAACCATAAAAACATATTTTTGAGGCCGGGCGCGGTGGCTCACGCCTGTAATCCTAGCTCTTGGGAGGCAGAGGCGGGCGGATTGCTCAAGGTCAGGAGTTCAAAACCAGCCTGAGCAAGAGCGAGACCCCGTCTCTACTATAAATAGAAAGAAATTAATTGGCCAACTGATATATATATATAAAAAAAAAATTAGCCGGGCATGGTGGCACATGCCTGTAGTCCCAGCTACTCGGGAGGCTGAGGCAGTAGGATCGCTCGAGCCCAGGAGTTTGAGGTTGCTGTGAGCTAGGCTGACGCCATGGCACTCACTCTAGCCTGGACAACAAAGAGAGACTCTGTCTCAAAAAAAAAAAAAAAAAAAAAACATATTTTTGAGAGAAGTGGGAAAGTTTAAACTTGGACTGAATATTAGCTGATATATTAATAAAATAATTATTGGTAATTTTGTTAGGTATGATAATATTACTGTGATTATATCTGTGATTATATTACTGTGATTATAAAATGTTTTTCTCAGAGAAACATATAAGCATTGATGAATGAAATGATATGATGTGTGGAATTTTATTTAAAATACTCAAGCAGAAAAGTAAATGATAAATAAAAGGAAGCAAGAAATAGATGCAAGCAAGCTCCAAAAATTGTATAATTATGAAGCATGGGGCTTCTTTCTTGTACTTTATTTTTAAACTTTTCTACTATAAAAAGGCTTTAAAAAGAGACGTGCACATGTATTTTGTAATAAAAATGTTAGTTCAATCTTTGTAATTATTTTCTCATGTTAATCTGTTAGCCCCCATTAATATGAGGTATAGGAAGATAGTGTCAATTAGGGCTTTAGAAAGCATGAGCTTTTCATTCTCATGACTGACAGCTGAAGAGAAAGGAGACAAAAGTACTTCAAAATGACATAGGATGTGATTAACTGGATTTGAAATAAATTGGAGAGATTAAGTGTCCTAAGCGATGCCTAAATTAGATGATATCCAAAGATTTCTGAAAAACTACCCCCTGCTCTTTCCTCCTTGATTATCAGCAATTTTAAACTTACTTAACTATCTTGCAGTTGGTTTGGTAATGTCCGGACACTCTAAATCATCTTTACAATGTCAGTACACTATCAGTCAGCTTGAAGTGACCTTTTCCCAGAACAAAATCTTCTTGCATATGTCTCAGCAAATGTTGACAAAGGTATATGAGAACAAGAGTGATAATAAGATTTATCATACTGAGGCACTGGGTAATAGAAATTCTTCTATAAATTAATAACCATAGTTGAAATTATTTTTGCATTTGTGCAAATGCCAACACAATCTAACATCTGTCCTAGCAGATGAAAAAGACACAATTCATTTGATATGGTTATTGCTCCCTTCATTCCTGAAAAGGTCACTTGCTCTTTAACCTGCTGTACATGATTAAACTAGCTTTGAGCAGATGACAATACTAGAAACTAAGGCTCACTGTTCAGATGGTACTGACAAAAAATAAAGGCACCACTTGTCTCATCTTCTAAATAATTTCAGAACATGAAAGCTAGATCCCCAACTAATATTATTAATACCCCATGCATATACATACACATAAATCAAGAACATTTATACATTTAACATTTTAATGCTATTTACCTCTATTTACAGAATGGGTTCGCTTTAACTTGAAAATATTCCATAGCTCTAAATAATCCTCATGAGTTTCTTCTAGCAAGTTCTGTTTTATTCCTTGCAGCAAAATAGATGTTATGTGAATCTGTTGGCTCTGAAATGTGGCTCTGGCAGCAATGGATAAAACACTTTTTTTCTAATTTCAAATTAGTTGGATTATCTTTATTTCATGTAAAGCTATATGGATCCTTCTAGGAATAATAGGGAAAGGCATTATTTTTCTTCCTTTTATTCAACCTGCAAACTTAAGTTGGTCCTGCAACGAAAAACACTATGATGGTAAGTATATAAACAAGAATGTGATTTGAAACCATGCTTGCTATCCATCTTAATTGTCTTCTCTGTACAAGACTTTGGGCTAAGCAATCAGAAGATGAAAAGATATTTCAGACCAAGAACCTTCCCTCAGTTCACAATTTAGTAAAAAAGCCCAAGAAGGCAGATTAAGTAATTATGTAGTGTAGAAAGTGATTTTTTTTACAATGCCATAAAGAGTTATTAATAAAAAAGTTATCACATAGATCATTGGAACAAAATAAGTCACCCCAAATTGCACATACACGGTCAATTGATTTTTACCAAAGCTGTAAAGACAATAAATACAATGAAAAACTAGTTTTTCCAACAAAAGGACCCAACATGATCCATATGCAAAATTAAGTCAAAATGGGTCAGAGACTAGAATGAAAAAACATAAAACTTCTAGAAGAAAGCAAAGGAGAAAATATTTGTGCCCTTGTGTTTGGCAAAGATTCTTTAGATATGACACCAAAAGTATACTCCCTTGATAAATTAAACTTCCTCAAAACTTTAAATCTCTCTGAAAGAAACTGTTAAAAAAAAGGGGGAAAAGACAAACTGGAGACTTGGAAAAGTATTTGTAAAACATGTACCTAATAGAGGACATGCATCTGAAATATTTAAAGTATTCTCAAACCACCCAATAAAAAATATGTGAAAAGATTTGGACACTAAATCAAAGAAGATATATACATGGCAAATAAACACATGAAAAGGTATTTAATATCATTAATTATTCATTAGGAAAATGGCAATTAAAATCACAGTGAGATACTATACACCTATAAGAATGTCTAAAATGGGAAAAAAAACCTACAACTGATAAGAAAAATAAAACTTAAGTTTACACAAAGAACTATATGCAAATGTTTATAACAACTATACCCCAAAAGTAGAACCAATCTAAATGCTTTTGGGTGAATGGACAAATTGTACATTCACACAGTGGAATCATATTTCACAAACAAATGGAGCAAACTAACGATATACAGTATAACATGAATGAAAATCATCAGCCAGGGTTTGGGTAAGAACAAGGAGTTTCTTATGAAAGAGGTAAGGGAATTTCCGAGCTGAAACTGTACTTAATTGTGACTGTATGACTATATGAATTTGTCAAAAGTCATAGAACTAACACAGAATAGAGTGGTGTGAGTTCAAAGTAAGAAGAAAAGTTGAGAAAGGTTATGTGTAGCATTAGGCAATGGAAATAATGACAACTCATGGTTGGAAAAAATTACAAAATATATGTCCTGAGGGGAAAAATTACAAAATATATGCAGAGATCAAAGTGAAAAATAGCAGTAAGGAAGTGAAATGTTGGCTAGAACAATATTGTAGAAAGTTCTGGGTGACATGCCAAAATTGTTAACCTATCTATGAGACCATGGTAAGCAGAGAATTTTAGGATAGAAATGACATACATCTATACCAGGAAGAAAGACTAATTCAAGGTTTCTCAAAATGTCATGTGCATCAAAGGTTCTGTTTTTGATTTGTTAAATGAGTTAAGGTCCAGAAATCTGCATTTGTAATAGAATCTCTAACCCCATCTCCATCTGCAGCTTTGTCCCTGAATACCGTAGGCCCTCTGAGTATGTGGAGCCACCAGGCACTTACATGCCATGACCACACATGTATACATTTGCTTACATCTATTTCTGGATGTCCCAGATACGGTAAAAAAAAAAAAAAAAAAAAAAAAAAAAAAAAAAAAGAATGCTGAAATAAGAATGGGCAGACCTCAGTTAATACTGTGTGACTCTGTTGGGCAGCTGTTAAACTTCTCAGAGCCTCAAGTTATCAACAGTGTGTATGTAAATTAAAATGCCGACCCTCTCTGCCTCAGGGTGGCTCAGAGATTCATGAGAACTTTCTTTGTGGAAAGCCCTTTGAAATAATCTACCAAGTGCTATACAAATATGAGACATTTAATCCTTTTGGGTTAAATCATTAAATCTCCAGACAATCCTATTTAAATGCAAATATGTTGTATAAGCAGGTATAACATTAGCACATATATTAGAATATTAGCTATGTGTTAGAGTACTTTTATTTTTCTTTCAGAAAAGTCTGACACTGAAGAAAAATGGGTGGTAAGGATTTTGATGGGAGAGAAGAAAGAACCAGAAGGGAAAGAAGCAGGTGAGAATTGGGAAAAATTCAATGCATGGTTCTGAAGGTCAGGCCTAGAAAAGTTATATAGCTCGAGGTTCAAAAACAGAAATGAAGTGTCTGAGAGCCGACAGGCTTACTTTAAGCTATGGCCTAGGCCTAGGCCTGGTTCTGATTCCCCAAGGGGGAAATGTCTATGTCAGAAAATTTATCTTTTTCTTTTCCTAGAGGCAAACCACTCAAGGATTAGGCGACATAGCTGAACAACCTATTGCAACCTCCTTGTTTTCACTCACACACACACACACACACACATACACACACCTGCCCCAAAGGATGCCATGAGGATCTAGCAAGCTGTGTGGAACACAGAGCAGCTTAGAGCTGTACCCCTATTAGATTGAGGGACTGTTGTGTGTATGAATACCTGGCTGCTCTACATTCTCTAGGCCCTTAAATGTAGATATCTTTAGTGTACTAAGGGGGGAATAAATTAGAACCTGCTGTTATTCAGTTTCCACCTTAAATCCTTCCAATATTAGAGCCTTCCAATAAAGTGAACTGGACTATAACATTGCCAGGAAGAACCTGCAGACACCAGCTTCCATGGATGCTCCAATTAAGCCACCAGAAAACAAGGAAAGGACATAAAGCAAACCTGCCACTATAACTTATTAGCATATTCCCAATTCATTCCCTCCTCTCATGCAATTCAGGGCGAAGGCTTTTATGGGATACTAGGAAAAAGCAGAGCTCTGGAAGGCCCATATACAAATGAGGCAAGTAATGCCACACTCAAGGAAGAAGGCTTCTCTAATGAAGATTCCTTTTTCATCTCTTAGATAGCACGTGGGTGGTTGCTTGCTTAAAGACAGTCAGTATGTTTAACTTTGTGGTTTACATGGGCTTCTCAATTACAAAGATGCACTTTCACCTTTGGAATTCCTAGCCCTGAAATCTGCTTCAAACTCTCAAATCTCCCATTCAGGATTACTTGCCCAAATAGGAGATAGCAACAGCTGAGGGGCATTTAGGACTTCCCTGAGGCATTCTGCCTTCCCTCTCTAAAGGCTTCTAAACAAACAGGAGCTCTGAGAGGAATACAAGAAAATCAGAGAAAAAAAATTCTTTTGAAAACAAGTACCTATGTGGATTCTTTTTCAATCACTGCTTCTCAAAGGAGCAATTAGTTCCAAATGTAGAATTAATTTTGCACAAAGCCTATGTACTTGTCTCCATATTCATATCTGCCATTTGGCAGTAAGACACAAATTCATCTCCTTAGAATTCATTTTCTTTCTTTCTTTTAAACATTAATTAATTAATGAAAAATTTCTGAAAGGTAGAACATTCCCATAACAGCAAATGCAAAATGTACAAAAGGGTATATAGAGAAAATATAGACCTCTCTTCCATTCTAGGCCCCAGCTACCTGTTCTTTTTGCAGAAGTTACCACTGTTGCTGATTTTCAGAGACAGTCTCCATATAAAAACATATATATGTGCATATGCGTGTGTATTTCCTTTCTTTTTCTGTCATTTCCCAAATAGTAGTATATTGTAGATCCTCTTCTGCACCCAGCTTCCTTACTATATCTACAGCTATTTGTCTATATGTCTTCATATGATATGACCAGTTTTGTCTTCTAAGTTGTACATAAATTCCCTTGTTATTCTTAATAACTGCACAGTGTATCTTGTGTGGATGTAGCATAATTTATTTAACTGACGTCCTAGTCATAGCCATTTACATTATTATGAACCTCTTATATTACAACATTGCATATCTTTGTGAGGATATCATTTCATACAAGTGCAAGAATACACTAGATGAATTACTAGAAATGGCATTTCTGGGGGGAAAATCTTGCATTTTCAATTTTGATATATGTTGCTAAATTTCACTCCCAAATATTGTACCAGTGCATATGCCAATAAGAACCAAGAGATCCTATTTCCTACTGTTATCAAACTTTTTGCTCTTTGATCTAAGTGAACTTTAAAATTTTAAGGGAGTTTTAATTTGCCTTTCTCCTAAAATAAGGAAGATTAAACATGGTTTACATGCTTAAAATCATTTTATTTCTTTTCTAAGAATTGCCCATTTTTCTGCCTATTTTTCTATCACATTGTTGATCTTGTTGACTTGTAGGAGCTTCTTTTTGTTTTTCATTCAACATTTTATTTCATTCAATAGTTATTTAGCATTTATGATGTGCTAGTAATGTATAAGTTGAGGCAAATGAGAAGGCTTCTCTACTATCAATAAATTTATAGGATATCCGGCAATAGATGTTTAGAATAAAAACTATGATGATATATTTTGCCAAATGTTTTATTTTATTTATTTATTTTTTATTTTAAAAATCCATTTTATTTATTTATTTAATTTTTTTTCTGACTGCTTCTCTTATTGTTATTTTTTTTCAGCATATCATGGGGGTACAAACGTTAAGGTTATGTATATTGCCCATGGCTCCCCCCAGTCATGTTTTGTAAGTATTTGTTTCAAGGTTTTTAAAATTGTGGTTGTTGTCTTTTAATATTATTGGCTTTTGCTAAAAAGCTTTTTAAAATTTTATTTTGACATATTAACATTTTTATTACTTCTAGTCTTGTGTCATATTTAAAATGTACTTCCTAATGCCAAATGTATTTTTTAATTAGCTCTTTTTTTCACTGCTTTTATGGTTTCATGTTTTTTATATACATATTTCATCTGTATTTGAAATTAGGGATGAAATTTTTTTGTATATGAAATTAGGGATGTATCCATAAAAAATTTTCCCATAGAAGTATATCTAGTTATTTTAATACCATTTGTTGAATAACTCACTTTTTCTATGTGAAATGCCATTGTATCACAAATATTTCCCTTATATATTATATTTTGCTTTATTGATAGACTTCTAAAATAATCTGTTCCATTACACTGTCTGCTTATTTTTTGTCAAGTACCATTTTGTTTTAACTATTAAATATTTTAATATTATAATAAGCCTTAGTATTTGGTAAGTCAAATTTCCTTTTTTTCTCTTCTTTTTCTCTTTGTCTTCTCTCTCTCTGTCTCTCTCACACACATAAACTTTTTCCAAAATATCCTTTGCATTTTTGAATGTTTTGTTTTCCAAATAACTTTAGGATCATGTTTTCATAAACCTAAACATTTTATTGGTATAATATCAAATTATAGATTAATAATTCATTTTCTATTAATTTGCAATAACTGAAGTACTACAGTAGTCTGGAGTATTAAGACATGGTCCTACCACACTGTACCCATGATACAGATTCACACAGACATTTGTAGACTACTCTTGGGCCTCTTATTTACTCCAATTCCCTGCTTGGGCATTTTGTTCATGTGTCTATGCAATGTTCTGGAGAAATGTAGAGAGCAACACATTTCCTCCATGGTGGGAATTCTGAGGGGCTTCATGGCACTTCCCATCTCAGAATCATCAGAAAAACCAAGACTAATTTTTGATAATATTCAGCAGAATTTCTGCACATAGAAGGCAAACCACAGCAGGGATGAGGGTGAGGAAGAGGATGGGATTGAGGGAGGGGTAAGGAAGGACCCATAGCTCATATTCCCAAACAGCTTCAAGTTTCTGTTCTTTGATGTTACCTCCAAAGTTTTAACACAGATATTGCATTTTTAAATTTAAAATATTAAATTTATAAATGGAAATAAGCCATAGTTCTTTAATATTACATCAATATTTCTCCCCCTCCTCCTTTTCTTCCTCTCTCCCCTCCTCTCTCTCTTTCTTCTTTGTAATGAAAACTTCAAAAAATGAAAGTGCTCAGAGCCTGTTTTAAACTTTAATAGACTGTTTCTATATATGTAGTATAATACAGTAATCCACTTGAGTGAAATTTTTTTTCCCACATAAGATATTTGGCAAAAGAAAAATAAAATCAGAGCTCTGAAGAAATCTATCGTTTTACTTAAGGCCCTTTCTCTAAGCCCTGGGAAAACTTTATTACAGAGTAGGAATACAGGTTGTGAAAATTAAATAACAGTTATAGATGATATGAAGTCAAAATAGAAAGGGAGAGATGGCTAACTTAGTATGTTTTTGTTAAGAAACTAAATTCAAACAAGGAAGGACTAATCTATGAACAAGAACGTTTTGGTATACCACTATATATTTCACCTTTCTTTATATGATTTTGCATACATTTAATATGATTTGTCTATTGATTTTTATTATGGCCAGATGATGAAAAGAAAATATGAGTCTGAAATTGCTAAAAGAAAATATTAGCATCTGTAGTGGTAGAGAGTCTTAGATTTTTCAATGAAAACAAAGTTCATACTGTATTATAGCATTTTACCAGGACAACATAGATTTCCCTGTTTTTCTTGATTTTCAATATTCTAGTTCAAGAATATTCCAAAATTTTGTTGTAGTTCGAGGCTCTACAATGATCTTTTTAAGTAATTTCTTTGGCTTCAGTTTAGTATTAGCATGTCTCCAGCTATCTATATCTGCTTCTGTATGATCAAATATATCACAAAGCAAAATTGTTTATTTTCTTAATGGTTATTTTAAAAGTCTTCTATGGTTGACACACTCCAGAGGAAAAACTCATTGATTTGGAATCAATTGATAATTCTTTGATTTATCCTTCTCTTACTTAGACATTTTCCTTTTCATGAAGAAATATGATGATTGCTATAAAAACATCATTTTGAAGAACAAGAATAGTAGAAATTTCTCTTAGGTTTTAGCACCATGATAATGTTACATAATTCTTAAAAGTCATAATTTTTCCCATTTTCTTTGAACACATGGAAGCACAGAGTTTCTTTGACAACTGAAGCAAACTGTTTAACAAAACAGCCCATCTAACAATTAACAACCCATCTCTAATAACTGGAACAAACTGTTTAACAAAATTTTTGTGGAAAGACCTTTAGTTTTAATTCATTTTCTGCCCTACTTTCTTCTTACTCCAATTTCCTTATTTATTTTATTATGTTGTGGCTATTTTGTTGGAACAAATTCTTTAAAAGATGAATGTTGAGCTGTATTGTGAGGAGCATTTCCTGATTGTTTAAAAATAGAATTATCTTGCTTGCAGCATCTATATTTTATATATATAAACTGCATATTAAATATTAATACTTGATGGGGTCCATCAAAAGATAGAGAAATGGCAAAAATAATTTTACTATACAACAAATATATATTGATGGAAAATTTTAACTGCAGAGTGAGGTGGAAGGTGGGAAGGAAAAGACCCCTTTCCAACCAACTCACAAGCTTCACTCCCAGGAAGTAACAACTGCTAGCAAGTTCTAGTATATCATTCTAGAAATCACCTATGCAGTTAAAAATAAGCACATGCATACAAATATCTTAATAACATAGATGAAATCATACAATATCTGCTGTAATACATTATGTTTTTTTACATTTATAAGCATCTTTGCAAATTAGTATTTATACTTATTTCATTTTTAAGACAGTTACTTCGTCTATACAGAGTGGTATAGATATACTATTTAATTTATTTAAGTAATTTCCATGCATAGACTCCAAGTTTTTGTTTTTTGAAGAATGCTGCAGTATCTTTGTACATAACTTACTATTCACATTCTACAGCTATAGAATTCTATATTGAAATTTGATTTATAGTGAGATTCTGTATTAATACCATAAAGTAAAAGGAGTCTTTAGTCTAGAAAAAAACAAATGGTAAACTGATAAAGTGGGGAGGGGGGATCAGTGTTTTTATCTTAAAAGTTCTATATTTAACATCAGTAACAACAGTGACCCTCAGACTAAAAAGTTTAAAAAAAACACAATTTTTTTCATAACTTAAAGAAAACTTAAAATAACATTTAAAAAAGCAATTAAAATGAAAGCTTTCCTCACTATTTACTGGTTCTGATTTCACTTGATGAGTCTGTGACATTTTTAGCAAGTGTCAGAAAGTGCATATGAAGTGTAGGGTTGAAAGCTATCTATGGTCAGGATTTGGGGTTTACAGATTCTTGGCATTTTTCCTCAGACTATTAAGACTGCTTGTCATCCTTTAGTTTTATAATAATAAATTGGAGTTGATCTTGATTTCTTGTTTCTCTGTGGAGTTAATAAGCATAATAAATTTAAAGAACATAATATTAATAGAATCCCTCCAATAATAATTTAGTTAATCTTTCCTAAGTGTTTGGCAGGACTGTGTGTTGCCAAATGGTTCTCTTGAGTTACTTCATAAGAATTCCAGAAGTGCCTGATCAAACCAAACTAAGATGACTTAAACAGCAGAGCTCTCATTGGAGAAGGCCCTGTAGATTCCATTGTATAGCCCTGTGGTCTTCAGGGCTGCAAGGGCTCATAGACATGGCTGATTCTAGAAGAATCAATTGTCTAATCCCTAATATAATCTTTCCTAAAACTGATCTGCCTGAGAATGAGCCTTCTTTCAGGTACTGAAAAGAATACTGAAAAGTATTTAAAGAAATATTTCCCTTAAAAAGGGGGAGAGGGAGTATAAGATTGTTTGGTATTTTTGCTGGTCAGATGATTTCCAATTATGTGTTTGAATAAAACTGAAGAATATCTAATATAATTTTTAAATTGTAAGTTTTTAGAAATAATTTCTGATAAGAGATCACTATGTGATAAATAAATAGATACCCACTGGCTTTCCTGTTTTTTTTTTTTTTTTTTTTTTTTTTTTTTTTTTTTTTTTTGACAGAGTCACACTCTGTTGCCCAGGCTAGAGTGCTGTGGCATCAGCCTAGCTCACAGCAACCTCAAACTTCTGGGCTCAAGTGATCCTCCTGCCTCAGCCTCCTTAGTAGCAGGGACTACAGGCATGCACCACCCTGCCCGGCTAATTATATATATATATATATATATATATATATTCTTTTTTAGTTGGCTAATGAATTTCTTTTTATTAGACAAGGTCTTGCTCTTGCTCCGGCTGGTTTTGAATTCCTGAGCTCAAATGATCCTCCCACCTCAGCCTCCCAGAGTGCTAGGATTATAGGTGTGAGCCACCATGCCCGGTCTCCCCATTGGCTTACTTTTAATAACAGTAAAACTATGAAGAGAAAACAGGAATAGATTTAAAAAGTAATACTAATCAAAGGGAACAATGTAAAATTGCTGTTAGAGAAAATTTTTCATGTATTATGATTCTTTTTCTGTAAAATAAAGGAACAGAATCAGATGTAAGATTTACATTGTGTCCTGAAAACACAGCACTTATTTTTTCAATCCATAGAGGCACACTGTATCACCCTTCAAATAATCAGTTGAGTAACTTTTAAATATAGCAATGACTAATCAAACATAAATTAATGGTCATAATATAAACTGTCATTTATAGAAAGCTTCTATGTCAGCTACTGCAATTGATTTTATTTAAGTTTTCCTGTAATCACCAAATTAAAATATATTACCTTGAAATATTATTAATATTAAAGATAATGTGTTGAACCCCTAACTTGCATTTGTTCCTCTTACCAAGAATTTTTCCAGCCTTTTGTGTTGTCTTGCTTGAGGGGCATTGATTTTGCAAGGGTTAAAACAGAAGAGGTCTGAGGATAACCTCCTTCCCTCACCTTTTGCTTTTGAAAACATAAATCCATTTAAAAGATTAAGCCAGTTCATTCTAGAGTAGGATGGGAGAGAAACCAGTCTTTGGAAAGGGGTCTGAAATATGGAGTACATAGGCAGAAATACAGCCTATGAGAATGAAATATTCCTTAAGGCTATGGAAGAATGTGTACATGTATCATGATGGGAATTATATTGCTGTGTAGCAAGCCAGGAGGAGTTAGGACTTCAGAAAGGACAGCTGCAAGGTGCAATCTTAGGGACCAAACAATTGGCCAAGGATTTTAGCTTCAGCTAAGATACTACACTGCATCCAAGCAAACTGTGCCAAACTAAGCATAGATATATTGATAGCAAGAAAAGCCCACTTCCTAAGGGATCACATGGGATTAGACCATTTTTCAGCTGTGAACATGATATGATAAAGAGTAGATAATTTTCAAGGCAGGATGAAAACTCTTCGGGTATCTATGCAGCCTTAAGGAGATAAATGCTGCTCTCTTCCCACTCCCCTCCAAAAAACAACAAAAATGGGATTATTATTAAATTACTCACCACCCTGGGTACCAGGGGGCTCAGCAATAGATTTAAATGGATTTAGAAAAACACAGTGTTTTGACATTTCTTGAAAAATATACAATTGAAGAAAACATACCAATACAGATTGCTATTACAATTTCCATTTTACAGATTAGATAACTATAGTAGTCATTGGTATTTTGAACCAGATATTTCTGGTTCTCCTCCAGGGTACCAGGTGGGTTTGTGCTTTCTCTCCCCTTGAAAGTAGGCATGACCACGTGACTTGCTTAGACCAATCAAATGTGTGTGCAGGTGCCGGCATCGCTCCCAAGTGGAAGCTGTTAAGAGTGGGTTTGTCTTTCCACGCGGGGCTCGCTCTTTCTCTCTCTCAGCAACTGGCAGCACTCTGCCTGGCTCTTCTGTCAGCTTCAGTCCTAGAGTGAGAATAGCACAGAACAGAGCATCCTGTCTACCCACATGGAAATGAAGGGTGAACAAAAAGTAAGTCATTTTGATTTAAGATGTTCAGATATTGGAACTATCTCCATAGACTAACCTGGTCTATCCTATCTAGTATAAACAATAATGAGGCTCAGAGACTCAAGCACCTTGTTGAAGTTTACTTCTCAGTGAGTTCATGCTGATTTCAAACACAACCTTCCTTGCTAAACAGAAGTATTTATTAAGTGCCTACTAAAAATATAGTAAGGCATTCTATAAGGTATTCTGGTAAGGACTCTGAGGATACAATGTTGAACAATACAAACAGTGTAACTGCATTCAAGAGAGCAACTCACAGACTACTTAATCATCATTCAAGAATTTGGTCCGGGCTGGCATTGAGTTTATAATTTCTAGAATCCATTTCTTCTCCCCCTCACCCACACACCCAACTGTGGAGGAACAAGAATAACATTTGCCCATCTCTAGACTTCTGGGGACTACTTTTCTGTATGCTTTCTTAGAGTTTAACAACAGTAGCTACTTGATCACATCTGCAAGTCATTTAAATATCCTGGGATATAATTTATCTGGGCCTGAAGGCTTGAATTAATTTAAAGCTGTAAAGCACTCCCTTATTATCTCTGTACCTATCTTGCACTTCAATTCTCTCCTAATGATGTTTGTTCTAGATTTGCCAGCTTGAAAATTATTTTCCTTGATGGATAAGAAGCAAAACAAAATATGAATAAATCTACTCCCTCTGCTTTGTTGCCTAACATTAAACCATTTTTCATAAATTATAGACTTTTCCTGAGGTGTGTGAATTGAGCAAGTGTGTATTATTGCAGCATAGCCAAGAAGGGCTACTTATTAGTGATCAAGACCAGTGAATAACTAGTGAGGCTGAAACTAAAAGGGCATACACAGGCGTTCAAAACAATTGCTGAGGTGAACTTGATGAGATTAATCTGTGTTCAAGAGAACTCAGTAGAGAAGCACCTGGAATATATTCGATGCTATGGAATATTCTTAATGCAGCTTTTTTATCTGAGGCAGCCTAAAATAGCACTTTTTGTATTTGAACACAGAATTACAATGTAGGTAATATCTATAAAGCACCCCCTCTGTGTTTGGTAGTGTGTCTGCATCTTTTCTAGATACCCCAGCATAGTGACAGTGATAAAAACTGATAGCACCCAGTGTTTCTGCTGGTATTTAGTGCTCCCTCTTATGGAAAGATTATGGGTTTGGTTTGGGTGAGAGAGATATTCATTCCTCAGGATTTTTTTTTTTATCATATCATCAGATCCTTGTGCAAGTTTTCCAGTGTTGGCTTTTGGTGTCTCTGAATTTTTCCTGCCCATAGTCCCTTTAGAACTTCTGGCCAAATGGACAATCCTCCTGTCTGTCTCAGAACTTTGAAAATGTTCTTGCATAAAAGTATAGCATTTTTGCTTTTCTCTGATTCTCCTTGGCTTTTATGAACTCTAGGATGATGTAGTTATACTGTTTTCCATGGTTTCTGTTATGCCCACATTCATAGCCTCTTCTTCCTATATGATTAAAAGGTACATCCAGGGTAACATTTCTCTCTCTTTTACCTTCAAAGTGAATCATTTTTTAATTTTTAGTGTATCACAGTGTGGTCTACAGACACCTGAATCAAAGTTAACTAGAGTAGTGGGGTAAAATGCACATTTCTCCATGCTCCTTCCCAGAACCAGCTATGCAATTAGATGGGCACAGTGGGAAATGAAAGTTTGAAGTCCCATGTTCGAATCATTAAGATTGTAAAGATGGCGACAGCAGGGAATTAAACTGAGCATGGGGCTCTTCTATGCATGCCCATGAAGTCAAGTCTATTCCTTCCTCAAATTTCTGATTTAGGAAATTTGGAGTGGAGCTAGAAAGCCACATTTTTATTTATTTTTTTATTTCAGTATATTACAGGGGTACACATGTTTATGGCTCATATATTGCCTTTGCCCCACCTGAGTGAGAACTTCAAGTGTGTCCATCTCCCAGATGGTGTGTACCGCAACCATTAAGTGTGTATATACCCATCTCCCCTCCCCTCTCCCATCTGCCTGACACCAGATGAATGTTATTACTATATGTGCACTTAAGTGTTGATCATTTAATACCAATTTGATAGTGAATACATGTGGTGCTTGTTTTTCCATTCTTGTGATACTTCACTTGGTAGAATTGGCTCCGGCTCTATCCAGGATAACACAAGAGGTGCTATATCACCATTGTTTTTTTGGCTGAGTAGAACTCCATGGTATACATATATCATATTTTATTAATCCACTCATGTATTGATGGGCATTTGGGTTGTTTCCACAGCTTTGCAATTGTGAATTGTGCTGCTATAAACATGTGAGTGCAGATGTCTTTTTTTAAGAATGTCTTTTGCTCTTTTGGGTATATGCCCAGGAATGGGATTGCTGGATCAAATGGGAGTTCTACTTGTAGCTCTGTGAGGTAACTCCATATTGCTTTCCACAGAGGTTGTACTAGTTTGTAGTTCCACCAGCAGTTATGAGTGTTCCTATCTGTCTGCATCCATACCAACATTTATTGTTTTGGGACTTTTTGATAAAGACCATACTCACTGGAGATAAGTGATATCTCATTGTAATTTTCATTTTTTATTTCCCTGATGATCAGAGATGTTGAGCATTTTTTCAATAGGTTGGCCATTACTCTGTCTTCTTTAGACAAGTTTCTTTTCATGTCCTTTGCCCACTTTTTGATAGGGTTGTTTGATTTTTTTCCTTGATTTTCCCAAGTTCTAAATAGATTCTAGTTATCAGCCCTTTATCAGATGTGTAACATGCAAATATTTTCTCCTATCATGATGTCCATGCCCACAGCAAATTCAAAGAACAATATTGTAGGTGACATGTTTTAGGAAGATAGATTTTACTAATACATCTTGCCTCAGTGTCTGTTTTTTAATGTATTTTAGGAAATCATTCACATACAGTTTCACAGGCTTGGTTATAATATTCCACAGGGATATCTCATCTTGTCCTTTACCTTTTGTATCAAGCCAATGCTTCTTTTCAGGTGGTTTAATCTTCAGATTTTTAGTTTTATAAATATATATATATTTTAATTTATACAGATGTATTGACATGGAAATATTTATGGTATGCAAAGACTGGCCAGAAAGTGTCCAGCCATGTAATATGAAAATTACATGTTAACAATGGCTGGACACTTTTTGGACAGCCCTCATACATTCATGCACCACATAACAATGTTTCGGTGAGTGATGGACTGAGTATTGATTGGACAATGGTCCCATGAGATTATAATATTGCATTTTTACTGTATATTTTCTATATTTAGATACACAAATACTATTATGTTACCATTGTCTACAATATGCAGTATAGTAGTAACATGCTGTACAGGTTTGTAGCCTAGGAGGAATGTACCATATAGGCTAGGTCTGCGATAGGTTATACCATCTAGGTTTGTGTAAGTACACTATATGATATTCACACAGTGACAAAATCACCTAACGACACATTTCTCAGAATGTATTCCTGTTGTTAAGTGACTCATGACTGTATAGTTAAGAAAACCTCTATTCAAATACTCCGCATATACTTTTACATGTTTCTTTTTAAAAAGTAAAAGCAAAACAATGTATAATTAATAGGGAAACTTTTCTAGTAAAACAAATGTGAAAATGCTAAGAAGTGGCTCTATTAAATATAGAACTCCCAGAATATTTTTTTCTCTGTATGAGCATAAAAATATTTGTGTACTTTTAAAGAGTAAAAATTTAAAATTTTTAAAATATATAGCCCAGATACATGAATATGCCTTAGCCTGCATACAATGCAACGTTGTATGCCAGTATACAACGCATTATTAAAATCACCTGTGAAATCACATGTGCCAATTGATGTTAATGGTATAAATTTTCTTAATTCTTAGATATTACATGTTGATACATCAACACTTGATTTGATCCACTTTTTCATTAACTTCTTCAGAGCTTCTAGATGACTTCTCTACTACTGTTCTATGTTATCCAATCCTATCTCAGATTTCATTTTATTGATGAACATTCAACACTTTCACTGAAATTTTAGTTTAATTCATTCCACAGCCATATGAATACTCATTGAGCACATGTTGTATTCTATGCTATACACAGGCTATAAAGATAAAAATCTATGGCATAATCTCACTTTTTAGAGTTGGGATGATATTTAAATTAGTTGATGGCCATTTATAGTAACTGGGGTGTATATTAATATATATTGGCTCTATCCATAGTTCCTGGCTCATAACTTCTGTAACCCTTGTTAGAGTAAACAGAGTCTCCCTCTCTGAACTTCTCCTGCCCTCCTTTTACATACCCACAGCAGGACTCAATTCTGATTGTGGGTCATCAGATCTTCATTCCAAATAGGGCCCTGCCCCATGGTGCCCTGGAGGAAGGAATGCTGCACAGAGAGGTCAAGAAGAATCTGAACAGACAGGCCTTGCTAGGTTTAGATAATATCACTTTTATCCTATCACATTTCAACACAGTTGTCCATGCTTCAGTCATGCCTATCCAATGAAGTCTCTGTAAAAGAGTCCAAGAGGAGGTTCGGGAGCTTCCAGATAGCTGAACGCTTGGAGGATCCTGGAGGGTGGCACACCTGGGTCATTCCATGCCGCTTCCCAGGTGGGCCCCTTCCCCCATGCCTTGCTGGATGCATCTCTTCATTTGTATCCTTTGTAATATCCTTTATTTAAAAACCAGTAAACATAAGTGTTCCCCTGAGTTCTGTGAGCCACTCTAACAAATTAATTGAACCCAAAGAGAGGGTTATATGGACACAAATTTGAAAGTGATCAGTCAGAAATTCTGGGAAGCAGTGGCTGTCTTGTTGGTCTGAGCCCTCAACCTGTGGGATCTGACACCATCTCCAGGTAGATAATGTCAGAATTAAA
The DNA here is from genome assembly GCF_040939455.1 of Microcebus murinus. NCBI lineage: Eukaryota > Metazoa > Chordata > Mammalia > Primates > Cheirogaleidae > Microcebus > Microcebus murinus. Next base: position 63,105,120 of record NC_134114.1, read on the forward strand.
TTGGAGGGCACCCAGCTGGTGTCTACTGTAGAATTGATTGCTTGCTTGCTTGTGGGCAGTAATCTTCACATATTTTGGGGTCAAAGAAGTCTTCTGTGTTAATTGTTGTGTTGGTGTGAGAGCAGAGGAAAAACACAGTGAGTTTTCTCAAACAGTAACGTATGCTGAACCGAGCAATTAAGTTAAATTCAAGAAGCTATTGGAGCTCTGTAAAGGGAGCTAAATCCAGAGTAAGTTGTGGGACAGACGTTGAGAAAAGGTTCTCTGATACAGGTGTAAACTGAAATGAGGCTAGAAAGATGAGGAGTTAATGGAGAAAATATTTGGATAAATGTTGTCCTTAGTAGGAAAAAAAAGGCCAGAGACAAAATAAAAATCATGTCACAGTATGGGGACCATGGAAGGTTAGTTTAGGTGGCTGTAGCCCATGTGTGTGTGTTTGTATGCTTTCCAATGAATGGGCTAGGTATAGAAGTATAAGGGGCAGATTGTTAAAGAACACTGGGAATTAGGAGCTAAGGCAAAGAGTTTTCTTTAGAACTTACCTAGGTGAGGAATTTTTAACTTTATCCTAATGAAATAGGAATATTGATAAAGAATCCTAACTAAGAAAATGATCAGATTTTGTCTATAGTAAACAAGCCACCTGAATTACCCATTCTTCTCATTTCTAAAGAATATTTTACCCTATGCCTGTAGCTTGTCAGAATGGTGCCATAAGCCATTATCTCCAAGTAAAATTCTTCTCTTTGACACCATCTAGTAGTACCAACTTTTGTCTACATTCTCTTTAAAGACCTAACAAAACAACAACCACCAAAGAGAATTGAAATACCCATGTATATAATTCTAAGCAAGGAACCAGGAGGCACTTCCAGGCTTCTTCAGAAGGTGTCATACAGTCTATAAGGACATCAACACTTTGGTCATAGATAGGAAACACTGTTTGGGTTTGATGCCGTCTGGCATCCTTTCATCAACCCAGGATCTAAATTCCTTAAGGATCACACATCTTCCCATTTGCTACATCACATTCCCATATGGCTGCTCAAGTTTTCACTACTATACATTCTCCTCTTGTCTGAGAGAGAAAAAAATTCCTATTAGGCCTAGTCTTAAATAAGAGTGTTATTTCTTAAGTAAAATTAATAGAAGTTGTAAGAGAGGCAGAGTTGGTTGCTGTTTATCATACAACTTTAACACTTGACCATTTTCCCTAAATATAGAGGGAAAACAACCTTCTCCTTAAGTCCTTATTTTTTAGCATGAAATTCAGAAAAAAAAAATTACTAGAGGGCCAAGTAATTGGCTCACATCCACTTGCTTTATAGTATTACAAAAATCAATGTATCACCAACAACCACTAACGAGGTGATATACCTATTCAAACTTAAGGAAGAGATATTTGAACTCTGGGAATCTCATTGCCTTTGAAGATGTTATTGTCAATTTTCAGTAATGTGTATCTTAAAGAATTTATTATAGTAATGGTCATTATATTCCAGTGAAATCCATTACATTATGAACCTAAAAGATATTGGGGATAATGTTGCTATCTAAATGTTAATTCCTGTAAGCATTGGGGTTTATATCAGAAGTTATTTTTAAAAGTTTAAATTTTTCTCACACTCTTATTATTTTGAGTATATTACTAGCATTCCCTGGACTGGCTTTATAAATCTAACTTTATATTCTTTGAAAAATTTACTTTTTGCATGAAATAATAGGCTCACTATTTTCCAGAGACATGAATGAGTTTTTCTTTCTAAATATAAAAATGAGTTCGCTAATAGAAAAGTCTTCCTTCAAATTGTGTTTCCTTCATTGCTTCCACATTTAAGGTGATATCTTGGGAGGGGGGACAATTATTGCCTTGTTCATTTTGATTTATTTGGCCCCATGCCTTCTCACCTTACTAATGAAAAATAAGCTGTTCTACATGGGTCATTTATGATGTGATTTAATAAGATGCACTTTGCATTTCCAGCCTGCAGCATAATGTAATAGCTTCAAATTACCAGTAGAAAAGAGTTTGTTGGGTTGTTTTTGTTCTTCTTCGGTCTTCCTGTCTGTCTAATGGGTAACTTAAAGCAAAGATATGTTTGTTATCATTATAAAGACTATAAAATGCATAGACCAAATGATGGCTATTGTCAAAATGAGAATTTTACTAAACCATGTCCTCCTGTGTCCTGATTTCCTGTGAGTCTTGCTATGTAAATGGAATCTTACTCTTGCACATGGTGTCAAACTGTCAGTACTTTCTCTCTCTCTAGTGAGACTCTTTACTTACCAATAGGTTAGACAACCACCTTTGTTTCATCAGAAATGTGTGAATGTTGCCACTTTCCTACTAAAGAAGCAAATGTCTGTGAGCACAGTCACCATGGAATTTGTACAAAGGCAATTACTGTTGTTTCACTGTCAGGGAAAGAGATAGCATCACATATAATACAAACGCCAACCTAATATGCTCCAGAAAGATTAAAATGGTAAGTTAGCAGATTCAGATGTCTAACTTATACCATAGTTTATTACTATCAATATGATTGAAGCCAGAAAATGTTTTCTCTTAATATAAAACTTTATATTAAATGAAAAAGGATATATCAATTATTTTGTGGCAAGACTTTATAGTTCATAGTTATTGACATTCTCACAAAACTTGTTTTCATATGCATACCTTAGTCTTTAAGCTCTAAGTGGGAGTTGATTTTAGTCCCATAATGGATGGTTTATTATCTTTCTTTTTGTTCATACATTAACCAATATAGCTAGATAGGAAGACTGAGAGTCAAAATCAGGGATAATGCTTGACGTGAAGCCACAGATTCCTTGAGAATGTGTTGTTTCTGGGCCAGTTTGGCATTGAGGACTGCGTAGAAAAAGGAGATGTCAGGGTTTGCTGTCTGTCATGGGATTGCTGAGAGGAACAGTCTACACACTCCCTCAGAATCTTGAGTCTGTATGAAAGTCTGGGCAGTTCCTAGGTTTGGTCCATGATGGCATTAGATTTCTCTAGCAAATCTGACATAATTCAAAGAGTTAAATATATATGGACATGTCATAAGCACAGAATATTTTCTTATACCAATTCACAAGAACTATTAATAACTACAGGTGTTTTAATTTTTTAGTGCTTAATTTTGTGCTTTTTTTCTTTATGTACACTCCCCTAAGTATCTTTTTTTAAAAGACATTCACACAACCAAGCCATTTATGTAAATTTTAAATTTGTTTATTTTTAATTATTATGGGTATATAATTATAGAGCACATGGTATGTTTTAATACAGGCATACAATGTGAATTAATCAAATCAGGGTAATTGGGGTATCTATAACTTTAGATATTTATTATTTCTTTGTGTTAGGAACATTCCAATCCCACTGTTTTTGTTATTTTAAAATATACCTTAACTTATAGTTGATTATATTGACTAAAGACTATGGTATTTGTTTCCACTGTTTTCTATCAGGCACATTTGTAGAAAATCTTTTTCAGTGTTAATAATTCATAACTTAGTTACCAGCATCTAGCCAACTGTGGTCAGATTACAATAAAGACATTAATTCTAATTTTTTTCCTTTCTCCAAAAGACACATTAATGTGAACTTAATTTAAAACATGTTGGTTTCTTTTTGATCCTCCTCTCCCTAGGTTTTCATAGTTGCTGTCAATCTTAAAGATGTTTCACATAAATACACAGGGATGGATATAAGACAAATGAATAATAAAAGATCTATGGGGAAAAAAAGGTGTACTTTCATTACTTAGGAACTTTACAATTTCGTCGATAACCATTATTTGTCAGGAAGTGATTGCATGAAAATACCCACATGCATGCTTGTACTATAAATATAATAATTTGCAATAATTCAGCACTTTTGCGATCAGAGCAATGTGCTCTTCTGCCTGCATTTTTGTGGTGTTAGGCATTTGTAGGTGTTACAAATCCGAAGACCCACAGATGGTCATTATAACCTGGCATGCTCTGTTACAGGAGAGTATCTTAAATTCATTAACCTTGTTTAAAAAGACACAAAATGCTAAATCAAGGAAATTCCTTCCGATCATTTTAGAAATCAGTACTGACCTCATAATAGTAATATCTCTTTTGGGTGCCTGATAGCAGCAGCATCTTTATCTTTTCTGCTAAGGAATAGTTAGAGAATTTAATAATCATGCTGATGAATAGGGAAGCAACCGAAACTTTGTTTATTATAATTATAGTAGCATCAGTAGAGGTGACTGAACAACCAGAGCAGTGGAAAGAGCAGCCTTCGGAGCAAAAACTGTGTAAAGAAGGAAGAGGAGGCTGCAGAAATCTACTGTCACACAGGAATCTCAGAGTTAGAGTTGTAAAAATGGAAGGAGTAAACAAGAAAACTGGCTCCACTAGTGCAAAGTGTGAATTATATGCCAGTTATATTTATACATTCTAAATGTATATGAATGCAAATAGTATATTTGGAAAAAAAAATCAACTCTATGAAACACTGTGCACTCTCCTAGACAGTCTTTTTTGTACCATAAAAAAGATTGTTCTCAAGCCCAAGGCAGCACATATCCATAGTTTGAATTGAATCTGGGATTGATACTTTGTTTAAAATTAATATGGTTGATGACTGAATGCATAGAAATAATCCTAACAAATCTCGAAGCCTTGATCTTTGCTAATATTCAACCCACTTGATTTTTTTTAATTCAAGTTTTCTGTATTCTTTGTATTTTTTATTTTATAAAAAATTTCAAAATATGATGGGGTACAAATAATTTTGTTTACATGAATCGCTTTTATAATGCTTGAGTCATGGTTATAAGAGTGTCCATAACCCAGATGTTCATTGTAACCGTTAGGTAGGTTTTCACCCTTCCTCCTCCCTGCTGTTTGATTTCTGTTGAGTTTTACTTCCCTCTATGCACAGGTGTGGTCAGTTGGTTCCAATTTAATAGTGAGTTCATGTAGTAGTTGTTTTTTTATTCTTTACATACTTCATTTAGGATAATGGTCTCTGGTTCCATCCAAATTGTGGCAAAAGGCATTAAGTCATTGTTCTTTATGGCTGAGTAGTATTCCATGGTATACATACACCACATTTTGTTAATCCATTCATGAATTGATAGGAATTTGGGTTGATTCCACATCTTTGGAATTGTAAATTGTGCTGCAATAAACATTTGAGTGTGGTGTCTTTTTGGTAACATTACTTCTTTTTCTTTTGGCAAATCACATCAATAGTGGGAATTGTTAAATCAAATGGTAGGTCATCTTTTAGTTCTTTGAGGAATCTCCAAACTGTTTTTCATAGAAGTTGTACTAATTTCCAGTCCCACAAACAGTGTGTAAGCATTCCTTTCTCTATGCATTCATGCTGGCATGTATTGATTTTGGACTTTTTAATAAAAAACATTCTGTCTGGGGTAAGGTGCCACTCATTGTGGTTTAAATGTGCAATTCCCTGGTGATTAGCATTGTTCAGCATTTTTTCAGGTGTTTATTGGACATGTGTCTATTTTCTTTTGAAAAGCTTCTGTTCATGTCTTGTGCCCACTTTTTAATGGGGTTGTTTGACCTGTTTTGCTGGTTTGCTTGAGTTCTTTATAGATTCTGGTTATTAGTCCTTTATCAGATGTATAGTTTGTAACTATTTTCTTCCATTCTGTAGACTATTTGTTGTTAATTATTTCGTTGTCCATGCAGAAACTTTTTAATTTAATCAGATCCCATTTATTTATTTTACTTGTTGCTGTGATTGTCATTAGGGTCATTTTCATAAATTTTTAATCTAGGCAGATATCTAGAAGAATTTTTCCAACATTTCCTTCTAGAATTCTTATGGTTTCATGTCTCACATTTAAGTTTTCATCCATCTTGAATTAATTTTTGTAAGTGGTGAGAGAGATGGATCCTGTTTCATTCTTTTGCATGTGACTATCCAATTTTCCCAGCACCCTTTATCGAATAGTGATTCTTTGCCCCAGTGTATTTTGTTGTCTGCTTTGTCAAAGATCAATTGGCTGTATGTGGATGGTTTTATATCTGGGTTCTATGTTCCATTGGTCTATGTCTCCATTTTTGTTTCAGTACCACATTGATTTAGTTAGTATAGCCTTGTAGTATAGTTTGAAATCTGGTAATGTGATGCCTCTCAATTTGTTTCCTTTGCTTAAGATTGCTTTAGCTATTAGGGCTCTTTTCTAGTTCCACATGAAGTGTAGAATTATTTTTTCTAGATCCTTTTTACTATGTTATATAAAGAACATAAGAACCCTGAGCTGACCTAAAGAGAATGTCCCAGGGACAGAATAAGATCTTCATGGCTAAAGATTTATTGGAAAAAGGTGTTGGGAAGAGAAGATATGTCTTAGACTTAGGGACCCTTAGGTGGTGAGTAGATAGTTTATATGACAGTGACATCTATGTCATTTTATAAATAATTGCTTTAAAATGTCTTAAGAACCTGATGCCATCATCCTCTGCATTTTTAGTTGTAGGAGACCCTTCATTTTTAGGTAGATTCATTTGCTATGAAATAAAATAATAAAATTTTCAATTCAGGCCCAACTCGGGGCTATGCCAATTCTAAACTGTGTTCCAATTAAGGAAAAATGAAAGTGAAATCAGTAGAACATATCTTAATATCTAGTCATTAGACAAAAAAAGGTAATAAAAATGAATAGATATTTGGCAGAAAGAGAATAAAGAGTAGACACAGGAAGATCAAGGAGAGAAAGGAAATCAAATGTTCTCAAAAGAACCTACTAAATGAAGGGAGGCAAATTCTTAGCCACTTACAGAAAACTTCTTGCTTTTTGATTTTGGTCTCATCAAACACAGATCTACCTCCACACCCTATCCTCTCCATACTTACGCCTTCTCCTTGTCCTTCAGGGAGCCCTCTTTCTCCCATGCTGCTTTCCTTCGTCTCCTCTTTTGCTTTTTCTGCCTGACTGGTAGAGGACACCTCATTACACATGTGTGTGAAAACTTTGGTGCCCTTATCTGGTTCAGTAAACATCTGTCTTTGTATGTGCCTTGTCATCAATGTGACATGTGAGTGCTGGGCTTGACTGACAGCGGGTATCATGGGACAGCATTAATTCTAAGAGCAATGCACAACTTTTCTGGTGGAGGAAGCATAGACTAGGCTTCTGGAAATCTGGGTTCTACCCCGACTCTGATTCTCTTTAGCAGGTTGATCTTGGGCAGTCAAATCTTTACTCTTGGTGTCAATCCCAATTCTCTGAAGAGATTGTATTGGATTAGTTTTCTGGTTTTTTTTCTATGCTAATTTAGTCCAGCCTTCTCATTTTAAGGATAGGGAAATTATACTATGGAGGGAATTATCTACAGTCAAGCATCTCATTATCTTATATTATAATTTGTGTTTATATTACTTCATTTATATAGAATTATGTTTCTGTAGAATTTTATGTATATGTAAAATAAAGTCATTGAGGATCCACCCACTGAAAATAACACAAAATATTAACCTTTCTAAACTCTTTGTCCTTCAAACAATGTCTCATCTATGTATACTACAAACCAGAATCTTCCCAAGGATTTTCTTTTACATTGGAAATAAAATAAATAGTTCAGTAGTAGAAGTGAGACTAGGATGTTTTGCTGCAGATAAATTATCTAGGGAAAGAATAGAGTAGTCAAGAATCATATGCTTTCTAGATCAGGAAAACGAGTGGTATGACTACTGTTATAAAATGAGCAGATATTTACTTTTAAAATATTTACTTATAAAATACTTATAAAATGGTTTGTTGGTTGGTTTCATTTTGCTTTGTTTTGTTTTCGTCTGGGTAACCAAATATCCAATGTGCAGATGTGGGTTGTTACCATTCTATTTCATCGGATGTTATCTTACATGCAGAAAGTTACCCCCACACACATTCATTTATAAACATACTCTCAAATGATAAATTGTTTTATATATTTTTCATCATTTAAATATAAACTTGTGTCTACTTTTTGTACAAGTTTAAAGGTTTTATTACAAGAACTTCTTTCCCTAATAAAGACTAGAGAAAATCAGAAATAGGAAAAACTATCTCAGGGAGAGAGGCACGTTAGATCTGGTTTAGCTATGCTACATATTCACATTAAGCTAATTGAAGAGAGAAATTAATCTTGGTGTATGAAAACAAAGTCTATCATGAGAGGGACTTCCTGCCGATTGAGTTTAATAGAAAAACAAATAGAGTTAGCTGAACTTGAGCCGGAACTCTTGATTGTACTTTTTTTGGACAAAAGCAAACTCGTCTGTTGTTATAATCTATGAATATAATCCATAATATTTGAAACTTTTTGCCCTTTAGTAGTTCTTTATTATGCATTGTATGTGTGTAATGGTAGTGGCAGCTGGCAAGTAAAAATGGTTTTTATCTTAAATGATGTTAAAACATTCATTCCTATGTTTATTTCCTTAAGTACTGCTCTGCTGAATTTGCTTGGTAAATAGTGCCCCCTTCAGTTCATTCCACGGGTGTGCGTGGTAGTAAATGGAGCACACAGTCTTTCCCCAGGCTGTGTGAAACGTGGCACCAGGAGACTCTCAGACAAGGCAGCCAAACCCCTTCAAGGCTAGTATGATCTCATTGGTCACATGGACATTCTATTTCTTTCCTAGGCATTATTTCCACATGAGAAAAGATGTTTCCAAGGGAGTCAGGAAACAAAACCAATATACACATAAAGAAAATCAGTGACAATTAGATTGCCTTTAGTGGCAATGAACGATTCGAAACTTGTATACATTTCTCCTAAAATCATATGAGCCCCAAAATTACTACAAATAAAAATAGATATTGTGAGAGTCCTTTTGCTTTAGGGGCAGAGAAAGAAATGTAGGCTGAAGAGCATTAAATTCAGCTGACCTTCATTATTGGTTTAATAACTTTAAACCAAAGTATTTTCACAGCATTCTCTTTATCGAGCAAGCCAGGATATTACAGAAAAGTCTCCTTGTTTGTAAAAGAGATTAGGAGAACTGAGAAAATTTGGGGGAAAAATGCTACTTTTGCAAAGACATAATTTTACATTTTATCTTTTAAAAAAACTATTATTAACCATTTGTTCACAGCCATAAAATGTACTTGAAGACATTTTGAAATACTCATTATAGGTCTAGGAAACTATTTAGTGATTTCACAAAACATTCCACAGACTTAATGTTCAAAATAGTTTCCAGAAGGCAAAAGGCTCTGACACACAGTTTGTCAGTAGGCAGCATTGTATTGCCCAAGTATTCATTCCATTGTTTACTCTGCAAGCCTCTTCCTACTGTGTTCATTTCCAACAGACTAATAAAACTTAAACCTAGTTTATACTTAATTCTAGAATTTCCTACAAAGAAATGACAACCAATATTATAGACAAAGAAGATAAAAAATAGCTTTTATTCTTCACAACTGGTATTTACAAAGGATGAAAGGAGTATGTTGAATTTCTTTGGCCTTTAATCCCCTACTTTTAATTTTAATAATTTGCTAATCATTAGCTCTGTGATCAAAGGTAAATATTTAATCACTATTGCTGAATTTCTGTTTTCTATCTCCATGGTGTTGCTTGTGTTGGTTTTATTTTTAAATAATGGAAAACTACAAAAAATACTTGTATTATTTGTATCTGTGCTTTTATCTGAGATAGCCCACAAAACAAATATGACTTAAATTTAACATTGGTGACAATTTTGTTTTTTTTTTAAAAAACTCAGTTGTAAATTACTTACTTTAAAAATCCACTAGAGCAGGGTCTACATGTCATTTTGGAAATATAGGGAAGTAGACAGCAGGAGAAAAAGAGGGAATATGATTCACTTTTGCTGTTTATATTCTAAATTTTGTTCCATGCATACTTCTTTGTTTTATGATTATATTTTATAAAAACTTTGGATCTTTTCATCTTTCTTAAGCAGTTGTTCATAGTTCCTAAGACACTCTTGGTTTTCAAAATCTATTCTCTACTCAGTAGTCAAAATGATGATTTTGAAATAATTTTGATCATGTTTCTCCCTTTCAATAACTTCCCAATGCATTTAGAAGACAAGCTAAACCTCTGTTCGTGATCTGTGAGGCCTGCGTGATCTCATCTCAGCCTGACTGTCCACTTTTCTCTCATCAAACCTTTCTCCTGCAGTGGGCTCCATTGACGGGGCCTCCCCTCAATCCCTCAAATGCTCTTTCCTGCTGCAGGATATTTGCACGTGCTGCAGCCTGCTTCTGGGAACCTTTTACTCCTGTTCGTCAGCTGGCAAACATGTTGTTCTCCATACTTTGGTTTGACAATTCCTTATAGAGGCTAACCATGTAATTTAGATCCTCCTAACTTCTCCGACACTGCTTCCTTCCTTTCAAAGCACTTATAAAAATGTTCAGTTACTTACTTTTATGTTCACATGCTAAGTGTTTACCAATGTATCCCTAGAGTAGTTGAATGAATAAAGTTATCTACCTAACCAAAATTTAAAAACATTGATTAATGTACTAAGCTAATGGTAGATGTCAGCATGAATATGAAATAATCTCAATAACTTAGTCATTGATTTTGTTATCTGACAAATATTTATTGGCCATTTATTGTATGCCAAGAATCATCCTAGGCTCTGAGAATATATCAGTTAAAAAAGTAAGCCCGTTCTCATTTGGCTTATATTCTGAGCATGGATATACGAGTGGAAGAAGTTAAGCAAATAATGGGGTATATTAAAAGGTCAAAAGTGCTACAGAAGAAGAAGGAAAGAAAACAAGAAAGGAGGATTAGTAGCTTTGGAGGTAAAGGTGAGCAATGTTAACTAAATTGAGCAGGGAAGGTCCCATTAAAGATTTTTTTTCCTTATATCTGGAAAAAAAATCATTCGAACCTAATAAAGCAAAAATTAATCACCAGAAATGAGGGTACTGTGAGGTATGAGCATCTCAAGGAATAGTTGGAGTAGAAGGAGCAGCAGCCAGACAGGTAGATTGTTTACACCATTGGAGGACCTATGCTTTCATTCTGTGTCAAATAGAAAGCCATTATGGATTTTAGTGTTTTAATTTGAGATGTGAAATGTTTTAAGAGGATTCTTTTGGCTTCAGGGTTGGGAGTATTCTTTAGGGGATCAAGAGCGGAAGCCAGGAGACCATTTTGGATGCTACGGGAGTAATCCAGGTGACTGGGAACCGATGGTCACAGTGAAAGTGGTGAAAAGTAGTTAGATTTAAAATATGTTGCAAATGTTTGATCAGTTTTATCATCAAAGTTTTTCCTGGAAAATTACAGCTGATAAAGTAGCATTAGCAATTAATAGGGCAGTAAATAATCTTAATCATGGAAGAAATTAATCTTAGTCATGGAGGAAGTTTTGTTTGCCAGATGTACCTTCAGGTAGTATTCTATATTTGGAATATTTCTATATTTGGAATCTTTCTTACAAGGATTAATTTGGGGAGAAATGCAAGTACTAGGGCCTGAATTTAGTAGAAAAAATATTTTTCCTGAGACAATGGGAAAACTTATCAGTTATTCTGAAAGGAAAAAAAAAAGGAAGCAAAATGCTGAGAGAGAAGTGAGACTCCAGGGGTCTGGAGCCTGTGAGATAATGGAAGACAGTGTGTTCCTTGGCATGGACATTTTCTTGGTGGCCAAATTCTTCACAGCTACTAAAATCATGAAATGCTTGAATGAATATATGTGTATGTCTGTGTATAGGGTTGTGTGGGTACAAATAATCCATATTGGGATAAGTGGGACAAGGAATCAGAAACAAGAAGTCAGTCATGGACATTTTCTCATAAGATCAGGAAATATGGGGCTAAGGGCAGGCTGTCTACATCTTCACAGGTTGGGAGATCTCAGGTGACCTCTGTAAGTAAGCATAGTGAGTTTTAAATATAAAACTTTTGATCCTTAAGGATCTATCTCAGGGGACCAGCCAGGTGAAATAGATGAGGAAGGTATCAAGTTATGAGTGAGATAAAATTTGTCTACCATTATCATTTAAAATAAAATCAAACAGCAAAGCACCCTAAGATGATAGTCATTCATGTAATCAAATATGGCTTACCTATTATGCCACCAGAACTCGCATACCTGACAGCAGGCACTGTTCCTATTGGTGACGACTACCATATTTCAAAAAGCCAGTGGTGCAAATAGTTATTTGATATAACAATGATGTCAAATATTTTTCATAGAATTGCATGGGGATTAAAAAAATATGCCAGGTTGAGCATGGTGACTGATGCCTGTAATCTTAGCACTCTGGGAGGCTGAGCTTGCAGGATTGTTTGAGGCCAGGGTTTTGAGACCAGCCTGAGCAAGAACAAGACCTTATTTCTACAAAAAAAAAAAAAAAAAAAAAAGAAAGAAAAGAAAAGAAAAATAATCTGGGCCTGGTATCGAACACCTATAGTATCTACTGAGGAGGCTGAGGCAGGAGGACGGCTTGAGTCCAGTTTGAGGTTGCAGTGAGATATGATGATGCCACTGCACTCAATCCCAAGTGACAGAACAAGACTCTGTCTCAAAAAAAAAAAAAATCCATAGAAGAATTGTTTTCTCTAGAACTCACACTCTAAAGATTGATAATTATACTAAAATAACTTAAAATTTTATCAGAGGCTCAGAAAGGTAGTGGGGAAGGGGGATAAATGGAGGTTAGTTAATGAATACAAAAATACGGTTAGATGAAATAAGAGCTAATGTTTTGTAGTGCAATAGGGTAACTATAGTTAGCAATCATTTATTGTATATTTCAAATTAACTAAAAGAATGGCTTTTATCTGAAACTCCCAAAACAACGAAAGGCGTGGATGTGGAGAGAAAGGAACACTTATACACTGCTGGTGGGACTGTAAACTAGTAGAACCTCTATGGAAAGTAGTATAGAGATTCCTCAAAAGACTAAACATAGACCTACAATTTGATCCAGCAATCCTCCTACTGGGGATTTACCCAAAAGAAAAAAAGTCATTTTATAAAAAAGACACTTGGACTCAAATGTTTATTGCTGAACAATTCACAATTGCAATGTGATGTGGAATCAACCCAAGTGCCCATCAATACATGAGTGGATTAATAAAATGTGGTGTATGTATACTATGGAGTACTATTCAGCCATAAAAAATGGTGAACCTAATACCTTTTTTTAACAACCTGGATGGAACTGGAGACCATCCTTCTAAGTAAAGTATTGCAAGAATAAAAAAACAAACACCACACGTACCCACTATTAAATCGGAACTAATTGTTCAACACTCATGGGCACATATGGAAATAAAACTCAACAGAAACCAAGCAGGTAGGAGGGGGAAGGGTGGGTAAATTCACATTTAATGGGTACAGTGCATTACATCTGGGTGATGGACACACTTATAACTTTAACTCAAACTGTACAAAACCAATTCATGTAACCAAAACATTTGTACCCCTGTAATATTCTGAAATTTAAAAAAATTAAGAAAACAAAATGAACAATACCAGAATGTCATATCACTATTTTTAATGATTAAAATGACTTTTTGCAGTGTTAAGACTTGTAATTCATATGCAACCTCTATGTTCATCTTAAATGAACTTTGTATTAAAATGGACATAAGAATAGAGGAGATCAATGTGGAATTCACAATATGATATTTCCCAAGTGTCTTACTCTCCCATCAAAAGGCAAAAGGGCTTTCTTGAAATATGTTTTTAAAAAGTGAATACTTTCCAGACTAAAGAAGCACAGTGATATGCTAATTTTTTTAAAATCACAAAGCTGGAAGCTTTGGAATAAAAATCTGTCAGCAGCGAGATTTTACTTATTCACTCAGTTTTAGGACAAATGACTAGGCTGGAGATAGTTACATATGTACACATGCACATGCACACACACACACAGTGTGTGTACACATGTATGTATGTATGTGAATCCTGATGGCTATTGGTCAACCTAAAGCCTCAAGAGATCAACTGCAGCATCAGAATGAGACAATGCAATTATGAGAACCCCAAAGTGACTTATAATTCTCTCTAGGGCATTACTAGAGAATCGGCCTATTCTACAACCCAAGTGTTGGAGCAGCTTAGGGGTAAGCAAAACTTTTAACATCAAGTACACTTGGATGCTGCTATGGTTTGAAAATTTGTATCTCCCAAATTTGTACATTAAAATTCATCACCCCAAAATGATATGATGGTATTAGGAGATAGGGCCTTGGAGAGGTGATTAGGTCATGAGAATGGAGCCCATCATGAATAGGATTGTGCCCTTATGAGAGAGACCCCAAAGAGCTTTTTTGCCCCTTCCTCATGTGAGTACACAGAAGATAGCTCTTTATGAACCAGGAAGTGGTCCCTCACCATAAGCTGAATCTGTCAGCAATCTGATCTTGAACTCTTCAGCCTCTAAAAATGTGAGAAATTTCTGTTATTAAGTCTCCTAATCTATGGTGTTTTGCTATAGCAGCCCAAAGAGACTAAGGCACATGCAAACACTAGCTTTACCACTCACTAGTTAAGTAAACTTGGACAGATTAACCCTTCTGAACTTAAGCTTCTTTAACGTTAATGATACATTGAAGATCACAATATCTATTTTATTAAGTTTCTCAGACAACTTTACTAACATGAAATAATTCATGTATAGAGTTTGGTACATAGTAATGGTTCTGGATATTATTACTGGAAATTACAGATTGTCATAGGGGATCATGGAGTCTATTGGTTGATAGTACAAGCTTCAGAGTTACACGGACCTGGGTTTGAACGCCAGTTCTGCAGTATCCTGGCTGCACGAACGTAGTCAAGTTAGTTACTTGGTTTAAGCCTCAGTTTTTTAACTTATAAGTTAGAGACATTACCTCATAGTTTTATTACATAACAAAGATGATACTTTTAAATAAATTTAACCCTTGGCATACAAGTTATACAAATGCTCAAGTCATACAAGTCATACATATAGTAAGTGGTAAATACAATACTATAACTCTTTTTTTCTCCCGCCAGTGACCAGGCTGCATAGTGCCATAGGACAGGCCATTAGTAAAATAATATATATTTGAAGGTTATGTTAGAAAATTAAAACTGTTGTTGATAGGTGAATATTATAAAAGATATGAAATTGTACCTTTTAGGGAAATTGTAGGGTATATGAATTATATTTCAAAAATGTTTTAAAAATGCCATTTACAACATGAATGAACCTGGATGATATCATGTTAATTGAAGTAAGCCAGGCACAAAAATGTCATACTTACATGTGGAATTTCAAAAGTAGAACTCATAGGAGCAGAGAGTAGAATGATTGTTACCAGGAACTGGAACCCATGAGAGGAGATCGGGGATATGTTAGCCAAAAGATACAAAATTTTAATTAGCAGAAATAAATTCAAGAAGTAAACCCTGGTGCCTAGAGTAATAATAATGTATGCCTGAAAATCACTAATAGTTAATTTAAGTATTTTCTCACACACAAAAAAAGATATAATTCTTATGTTAATTAGCTTGGTTTAGCCATTCCATAATGCATATGTATTTCAAAACATGTTTATATACCCTAAACATATACAATTTTTATTTGTCAAATAAGTTGTAAAAAGTAAAAACATGAGATTTAAATAAAGGAAGTGTATGTAAAGAATAGATATATTTAATTTTACAGTAAGTCCAATAAGGCAATATTCATTCAAACCTTCTGAAATTTTGAGTTCAAAGATGTGAGTTCCATAGGACATAATGAGTTTCCTGTCACAGGAAGCATTCAACCATGGGCTGATGACTGCCCTGTAGGGCATCATCAGGGGATTTGAGCACAGGATGAGTGACTTAGATGACTTTTGAGGTTATATTCAACCCTAAGATTCTGATTCAGCAAATCTGTATTCAGTGTGGAAAAAGTGCCAGAAAAGCTAATGGAATCCCATACCCACAAGTAAAAGTAGAGTATTAGATCAAAAAAGCTAAAATTCCCATTATAATATTTTGGCACAGACATCACTGAGTTCAGAGAGCAGGGTAGATCCAAAATCCAGGTTTTGTGGAGCTCACAGTTTATACAGACTTGAGTGTCCTCTTTAAAAATTACAAATGTAAAACTAAGTATTAAAAATGTTTATTTAGAATGAGTAAAGAGATTACAAATGAAGTGCTAACAAATGCCACACATTTCACAAAATGCAAAAGTATAACATCTTTATTAACTGCCTAACAATGCACCTCTAAGAAACACTTGACTGAAGAACCATAGATCACCTCATTATATAATGGCAGTTTAGTAATCTTTTTGTAGAGGGAAGAAAGATATTTCAATCTTCTAGCTGGGTTAGTTTAAGTTTGTTTTCATTACTGATTGCTTAGAAACATTATTTTCAGCTTCCCAACTTACTGGTAATGTCATATAAATGTTCAGGATTATTAACTTTAGGAAAACTCTCTAGTATCTTTTATATATGAGCTGTAAGATTTCAGATCACTTTGTTTTCTTATGCACCAATTATTTAAATATCCTTTGAACTCATGATACTAACCAGATCGTCTTCAGTTTCCTTAAGTCAGGATGTTTGGAAAGTTGGCACAGAAGAGATGGAAAGATTCCTGGAAGCTATTCCTATATGGGCAGCCGTCAGTAGCCTAACAGAAGTCACTCAAACTGTAGAGTTGTAGCCACTAAACCACTAAAAGATATCCCCAAGTAGTCAAATCCAAAAATGCCTCTGGCCAATACAAAGCCATCTGGCATAACACCTAAAGTCTGGAAAGTCAGAGCAGTCTTAACCCATTGATATTTAAATATTTTATTTTTGTAAGTTTCACAAAACATATTCCTATATAAACACTTGCTCAGTTCCCTCCTAAGACTGTGGAAGGGGCCCATGCAACTGGAGCCCTTGAGCTCTTAGCTTCATGGTAAATCCACTTCTGTCAGAGGATGATTTTTAAAGACAAACTAGCTCCTAGAATGCTAAAACCATGCTGCATGAAAAAATGTTTAAGGCAACTGGGGATTTTTAGCCTGGAGCACAAGACCTAAAGGGACATGATTACTGCCTTCAAATATTTGAAGAACTGTCATGTAGACACCTGTCCAGCCAATCACTCTGAGTAGCTCTCAAGGGCAAAACTAAGAACAATGGGATGAAGTTACAAGGAAGGAAATTTCAACCAACTATGAGTAGAACTTTCTAAACAATTAAAGTTGTTCAAAAATGGAGCAGATTGCCTTATGTAGTAAAGGGCTCCCTGTTACTTGAAATGTTCTACCGAGGCCAAAGGATTACCTGTCAAGAAGAGTGCTATAGCTCAGATTTCTTCAATGATAAATAACTTCCAAGTTACAATTCAGTAGCTTTTTATGTACCCAAGAGATTAGATTATTAAAAATGATAATTCAACATAATTGTGGTCAGGGTAGCATACTAAGCAAATTTTAAAATCAAATATTATAGAATTTTCTGTGTATATAAAATCACACCTTTGGAAAATCAAGTTACATGTCATAGAATTATCCAGTAACATATCCTCCAGAATCCACTCTGTACTTGATGACACCATACAATTCTATTCATAACCTTTATTCATTCATAAATATTTCTATTGCCTTCTATATGGCAAAAACTGTTACACTTGCTAGGCACTAGTAAAAAATTGTTAGTAAAACAGGTCATGATCTCATTATCTCTTTAGGTGACTTTCAGTCAAGTTGTATTTCTATGTATGAAAAGTTTATTGGGAAAAGTGTATGTAGTCTGTATAATTTTGTTAAGCAATATCATCAAAAGCATGAGCTCTCAAGTCAGTCTGAGTTCAAATCCTAGTTCACTATTTACAAGGAAAAGCTACTTCTTTGCATCTCAGTTTTCTTGTCTATAAAATGATTATACAAATCCCTACAAGATTGCCATAAAAATAAATCAGATATTGCTTCTAAAATATTTGGCACATATACATGCTCTGTAAATATTAGCTATTATTTTTTAATGTTATGCACAAATCTCCTCAGTGTTATATATTGTAAATGAGACTTTAATATAATAGGCTATAACACAGAAGGGGCCAAGAAAAAAAAAAGCTTACATATTCCTAAAGCTGTCTACTCTTCCCTGAAAAATGGAATAACTTATCTGAATAAAAAAATGACAGTTAAAATAATATAATCCTTAGCAATAAATGATGTCAAACCCTTGTCAATCACTAAAGGGAAAGAACATTTCAAAAGAAAAAAAGAAAAAAGACACTTTGAAATGATGATGTGTAACAATTAGCTCTGGTACACAAGATGATGATGGTGTGATCTAGTGAAAATGCCAAATGAAGACCCTTGAATGCTCCTGAAGGAATTGAAATACTGCTTCTTGGTGAGCATCACTAAAACCAATTTTTTCAGAAACGTTTCTTATTGGCTACAACTATTTTAAGGACTTACATTTTTTAAAAAATTGTTTCTATCATTTCAATAGTTCTATGGTAACAACCTAACATAGTCAAAATCAGTTTTTGATGAAATAATTAAAACTGTTGGCTTCTGAATGTGGAGACTACCATGATTGTGTGCAATTGGATTGCAGTTGCATCTGGTATGCCAAAAATATCAACTATTTTTATTGATTATATTTATGAGTTCCTATAAGCAAGGTGACACAGAAATGATATTCATACCATACAATTAATTTATCATTCAAAAAAATGAAAAATACGTTCTTCATTAGGTCAGGGTTCTGCTTTCCTGGCATTGCATCTCCGACAGCAAACACAGGCAAGCTTTATGGGAAGGCACAATAGTGATTACCTTCCCCACTTATGGCCCATTGAGCCAACTTGACCCAAACAAAGATGAAAGACCTACACACTTATATACTCAAACTGCAGCTGCAGCCCCAAGACCTCCCTTCATGGTCCCAATTTCTGACTCTACATCTGTTCAGCTGTAGTCCTTAACACTTTGCCTGAATTTAACATCTTTCTGCAACTTGCCTTTTATATTTGAATAATTGCAGAGTCTGCTTTCCCTAGTGGACTCTATGTATTAGTCAAACTTCTTCTGATTGCTAGTAACAGAAACTGAACTCAAGCTTGGTTAATGAAACTTAATTTATTGGCTCATGTAACTAAAGAGTGCAAATGTCAGGCAAAGCTTAGTCCAGGGGCTCAAACTATGCCTCTGTCCTCTCTTCATCATTTGTTTCTACTTTCCTGTTGGTTGATCTTTATTTTCATCCCCCTTACTGTTAGCAGTTCCTACTTTTTGCAGTGTTAAGACTTGTAATTGATATTCTTTTTCCATGCTGGTTCACACACCCACCGTAGGATTAAAAATGAGATCAGATTACCACATTCAAAAGACCTAGAATGAGTTTGCAAGAAGGATGGTTCACTACAAGAAAGTCAGCTAGCATGTATCTAAGAAATAGAGCAACAATTCCCAAATTTTTGCATGTGTTAGAATCACACTTGTTAAAATGTGGATTTCTGGGCCCCATCCCAAGAGTTTCTGATTTAGTATTTGGAATGAGACCCTAAATTTGCATTTTTAACAAGTGCTTAAGTGATTTCTGCTGTTGCTGGTACAAGGCCCAAACCTAGAGAGCCACTAGAATAGGAAATAAAAAACTAATTGAGTTGTATTAAAGCATTAGATGTCCACTAAATTTATTGACCTTGTTCCTATGGCTTATGGCCTGCTCTGCTGCCTCAGCTAAGAGCTTGTGTTTTGGCTGGGTTCAGTGGCTCATGCCTGTAATCCTAGCACTTTGGGAGGTTGAGGTAGGATCACCTGAGGTCAGAAGTTCTAGACCAGCCTGAGCAAGAGCCAGACCCTATCTCTACAAAAAAATAGAAAAATTACCTGGATATGGTAGTGCCTGGGGCTCCAGTTATTGGGGAGACTGAGGCAGGAGAATTGTTTGAGAATCAGGAGTTTGATATTGCAGTGGGCTATGATGACATCACTGTACTCTAGCTGGGGCTACAGAGTGAGACTCTGTCTCAAAAAAAAAAAAAAAAAAAAAAAAAGCTTGTGTCTTTGCCCTTTATCCCATAGAACTTCTTTTCAACCTTAAGCATGGCCATTTGGCCAGTGCCCCAGCCAAACTGTTAAAATTATTAAAATCTATGGACTCATTCATCAAGATTATGATCATTTCTACCAATATTTAATTTAATAGATCTGTATTGAGCTCCTAGGACTCATAATACTTTACTAAATATTGCACAACTTTGTTTTTCAAACTGTAAACTTTATATCTCCTATATCAGAACCACAGGAGATGTTAAAAATACCAATCTCTGGTGATATTTCAGACCTATTTACCAAGAATATTTGTGGCTATGGTCTGAGAATCTAGAATTTTAACAAAAAGCAAATTAGGTTTTTACCCATTAAAATTTGAAAATATAGAGGTCCTTGCCATCATCAGATTTCTAAACAATATCAACACCAGATTTCTCAACTTTGATTACAGAATAGATTTACCTGGGGAACATAAAAATAAATAAATAATGAAAAAAAACAGTATCTGGATCCCACCCCTAAACCGATTGATTTCTCTGGAGATGGGGCCTGGAAATCTTTGATAAATAACTTTTCTAAGTATAGAAGTTTCCACATGAGAATAAACTAGACTCTATTTTAGGTTGTTGAAGATAAAATATCAAAGTTTTAAAATTATAAAAAATGTACATAAAATGAACCTTCTAGAAGTCCTGGAATCTCTGGGGTTTGAAGGTTATAAATTTTGAGCTGTGAAAAACCACTATTACTTTAGATAGCAGATATAAAATAATATGGCAAGCTCCAAGAGATGAGTATTTTTTTAAAAAGAAACTAGGCTAATACGTGTAGAAAAAAGAAACAATGATTTTTAGGTGACTTTGTTCAACTTACATGTTTATAACTTTCTTTAAAATACTTCACCATATAAAGTGTGATGTGTGTGATATTTAGATTAAACTAAGTATGAAATGGTTTGCTGGAATTCTAATTAGGAAGCTTATACTCTAGAGTATCTACTGTAAGTGCTTTTGTTTTCAAAATCTTAATTAACAATCAAGGCTTTGGTAATTGGCATACTGTCAGAAATGGATTTACATCGGGGATTAGCATAAAACTAGCATAAAATATTAAAATTGTATTTTTTGTTAAAATTAAAGATATTCAAGATACATGACTAAAAACATTTTTAAATACTTTCTCCAACTCATACACAAAGTATGAAGAATCCATAGGAGACTACTTTTTTTTTTCTGGAAACATCTTTATTGAGGTATTACACATGCTTAAAGAGTACCATTTGATGAATTTTGACACATACACACACACACACACACACACACACACATTAAAACTACCATAATGAAGATATTTGCATACATTATTATCACCAACCATTTTCTTGTATCTCTTTGTAACTCTCCTCCTCCTCGTCTTTCCTTTCCACTTTCCCATACCTCCAGCAATCATTGTTCTGCTTTGTGTCACCATGGATTAGTTTGCATTTTCTAGAATTTTATATAAGTGAAATCATTTTTGCCTGGTTTATTTCACTCAGCATACATAATTATTTTGAGATTTATCCATGTTGTTTTGTGTATTAATAGTTCATTCCTTTTTATTACTGAGAGTATTCCATTTTATGGATATACTACCATTTGATTATCCATTCATTTGTTGATCGACATTTGGCTTGTTTCTAAGGTTTAGGTATTATGAATATAGCTGCTTTGAACAAAATCTCACACAAGTCTTTGGATATATCCTTTGTGTTATATATATACATATATATATATATATATATATTACTTCAGGATATTATGAGGGTGTAAATATTTAGCTTACATACATTGCTTTTGCCCCATTGGAGTCAGAGCTACAAGTGTATCTATCCCCCAGAGGGTGCACAACACACCCATTAAGTGTGAATACACCCATCCTCTCCTCCCCCCACCTGCCTGACACCAGATGAATGTTACTACCATATGTGCCCATAAGTGTTGATCAGTTAATACCAGTCTGATGGTGAGTACATGTGGTGATTGTTTTCCCATTCTTATGATACTTAGTAGAATGGGCTCCAGCTCGAGGATAATACAAGAGGTGCTAGATCATCATTGTTTTTTTGTGGCTGAGATTTGAAGGTTTAGGTTAAGTCTCAAAATTTTCTTGTATCGGACAATAACTATTGAAAGATTTTGCCTGAAGCTAACTATAAGAGAAAGAGAATTCTGCACTAGAATCTGAGTTTTCCTCAAGTCAGCTTTTCATGCAAGATGGTGATCGAAACACCTAAAAAGCAAGAGCTAAGAGTTCCTAAACATCTCAAAACAGGTTATATTTAAGCTCATTGACCAAAAGAGTTTAGTTGATGAAGGTTTGGACATATGGAAGATTTTAGTCTGAGACGTAGTAGGGAGATAAGTTAATCCTCATTCAAAACGTCTTTGGGGCAAAGCTAACAAAACCTAAGAATTGTGCATGATCAAGTTGGCTCAGTTCTCTCAACCCTAGCCCTGGTCATTTCAGTTCAGCTAGGCCTCCCATGCACCTTGCCAAGAGTAACACAAGACACTCTACTGCAGGTAACAGTTTCAGTATTGACCCTGAACCACCTTGCCTCTGACCAGATCCCTTTCTTCTCTCTGGTACCCTAACTCTCAGGCTGTATGTTCAATCACCCTTCTCTGCTCCTTGCAGAAGTCTTTTCTCAAGCTTTCCTCTCTACCTCCCTATCCTGACTGTGCTCTGTTTCTTTCTATGGCACACACATTCTGGTTTACAGAAGAATAACAAACTTGTTGTATGAGTCACTTTCTTGGCCCTGGTAGGGTTACCAGATTACTTCAACAAATTGTTCAACTGGTGAAAATTTGTCAGTGTTATATAGGTTGAGTGTCACTTATCCAAAATGCTTGGGATCCAGAAATCTTTTGGATTTCAGGTTTTTAAAAAATTTTGGAATATTTGCATATGTATAACAAGATACATTGGGGATGGGACCCAAGTCTGAACACGAAATTCATTTCTCTCATGTATGCATTATACATATAGCCAGAAAGTAATTTAACACAATATTTTTAATTTATGCATGAAACAAATTACATTGAACCATCTGAAAGCAATGGTGTCACTATCTACCCATGTGGACAGTCTGGTGGTTTGGCATCACCATCATTTCTGACTCTGAAGTTATTGCTAAGCAACCATTTTCTTACATATATTCACCCATAAATACTTAAAAGGAAAAACTATGACACACCATTAATACAGTGGAAAAATAATGTGTCCAGGGTGACTAAGCAGCACAGTAGCATCACCAGAATACCCATATCACTGTTAAATAAGCAACAAGAACAACAAACAGCTCTTTTTCAGTCTCTACCTATGATGTTATACTGGTTAAAAAGTTACTGGAAGCCGATTTTTTTTTTAGGTGAGAAGAAACATCAGAAGTAGTTGAGGGACCAGGAAGTGGGTCTTTTGGGGATGAGGAGGCATTATGCTGCATGACTTTTAAAAATGCTTTTCCAGAGTCACCTGACTCATTAACAGTGGTTTTTGTGTTAGAAGTCTCTTTGATTTTCAAAACTGGCAAGCTTCTCTGGTTCTACCTCTACAGAGGCAGTAATGTTTTCAGTTTTTCCCCATTCAGTATGATATTGGCTGTGGGTTTATCATATATGGCCTTAATAATTTTAAGGTATGTCCTGTCTATGCTTATTTTGTCAAGAGTTTTTATCATAAAGATGTGCTGGATATTGTCAAATGCTTTTTCTGCATTGATTGAGAGAATCGTGTGGTCTTTGTTCTTGCTTTGTTAATGTGGTGAATTCATGTATAGATTTGTGTATGTCGAACCAGCCTTGCATTTCTGGGATAAAGCCCAGCTGGTTTCTTGTTCTGTTATGCACACTGCTCTAGTCCTTCAGGAAGCCCATCACACTTTTTTACCTGGTCATCTATAGGCACTTTTCTGCAGTGTTAACAATGTCATCTTCATCATCACTGTTACCTGATTCAGAATCCTTTTAGTTATTTTGGTATGGGCTGATGAGCATTGTTATTGATATTAAAAACTTCTTCAATATCCAGTACTTCTACCTTACTGAAAAACTCTAAAGATATATATTTTTGCATATGTAAGGAGGTCAGGCATAATTTTTTTTCTCACTTGACATACAGAATCCTTCAAAGTCACTACCCTGTTCATCGTCATCACTGAACATAATTGCAGGCCAGAGGTTGTGCCAGGTGGGCACAACTGTATCTTTAGTCACTGTGTTGTAAGCTTTGACAACAGCATATATGGCATCATTTATGCTGAAATCTTTTTGAAAACTTTCCATACCCACATCTCTGTCCACTGCTTCTACCATGTTGTTTATGCTAGCACAGTGGTTCATGCCTGTAATCTTAGCACGTTGGAAGGCCTAGACAGGAGGATTGCTTGAGGTCAGGAGTTTGAGTTTGCAGTGAGCTATGATGACACCACTGCACTCTGGCCCAGGCAACAGAATGAGACCCTGTCTCAAAAAAAAAAAAAAAAAAAAAAAAGTTTTGCATTTACTCTTCATTGATTTAAGGATAACCTTGTCAGATGCTGAATTAATGAAGTCACAATTTAGGGGAAAGTTTGTGGCATAAACATCATGTTTGGTGAGAATTTTAGCTGCAGGATGAGAAGAACAGTTTGTCAAAAAATAACAAAATCTTGCTGTCATCATCCAGTCTAGCTTCCCTGTAATGAGCACAAGCTGCTGTACAAAATGCTTGTGAAACCAATCAGAAAAGATGTCATTGGTGATCCATGCTTTTTTATTAGCATAATAATAGACTGGTAAGAAAGGCTCTCCTTAAAAACAGGTTCAAACCTTTTGCCTATCACAGCAAGTTTGCACTGATGTGTGCATGCTGCGTTAGCACATACCAGCACAGTTATTCTGTCTCTGGCATTCATAATTCCTGCAGGGGCTGTCTCATCAGTTGTAGCCAGTGTCTTTCTGGGGCAATAATACCAAAACATTGTAAGCATTATAGACCAATTGGTCAACATTATAGACCAATTAGAACATCAGATTTTCATCAGTGATGACCTTGGCAAATTTGTCAATGAATTTCTCTGCTGCTTCATGACCAGTGCTTTATTACCACCAGTTTTTAAAAATGTAAGGCCTCATCTTTTCTCAAATTTCTGCAACCAGCCTGTTGACTATTCACAGTTCCCTTTAATTTTCATTTTATTGAGATAGATCTTTGCTTGTTTCATGATCAGCACACCATGATGACCTGTTTGCTGTAATGCTGATGGATCCACTCTTTCAATACATGGTTGAGATCTTCATTTTTAGCTGTATGCAGTGTTTTTCTGTTTTTCTTTAATGGTGTTCATCACTTTCAGCATAGAACTTTAGAAGCTTATTCTTCTGTTTCTTCAGGTGATATATTGTGGCCATTCTAACACCACACTCTTCTATAAGATGTTTCACACCTATACTGCTGTCCAGTTTCTCTAACCGCTTGACTTTCTGTGCTGTAGATAAACATAAATGCTTCTTCTTTTTTATATCCTTGTTACCCATAGGAGTATCTGCAGGCCTTTTTTTGACATTTTCAACAATGTTTTTATATCACAAGAAGAGAATAAGCAACCACACATAGTGAGTAATGCATGTAGGTCTTGGCCCCATGTGGCATATTGGGAACCTGCTGGTGGTGTACCAGGCCTGCACATGTGCCATTGTATTGCCCTTTGTGAGTGTGCCTGAATGGAAGACTCTGGATGTGCTCAGGAAAGATATATTGCAGCTGAAAGAGCTGGGAAGGTCTTTTTTCGCCTTAGGAACGCTGAATAAATTGTGCACTGTGCACCTGCACTTTGACTGTGACCCATTACATGAAGTCAGGTGTAGAATTTTCACTTTTGGTATCATGTCAACACACAACAAATTTTAGATTTTAGAACATTTTGGGTTTCAGATTTTCAGATTAGGAATTTTCAACCTGTATAGAAACTATATTGATAAAAAAAAATTACATCTTACTCTGTGGCTTTATCTGTTTTTTTTTGTTGTTGTTTGTTTTGTTTTGTTTTTAAACTGCTTATAAGACTGTATTTATTATGTTTCTGAAACACAAATTTCAAACACCAGGCAGATCGGTTCAATATTGGACATTTGGCAAACCTATGGCCTTGAACCAGGCTGGCAGCTCTGCAATTCCCTCTCCCTCCCAAATTTCTCCATCTGTTCTAGAGATATAGACAAAATAGCTTATGATGACTTTTCCATAGGTAATATATATACATATTTACAGTATGCAATGACCAGAAGTGTGCCCATTGTCTCAAACAAACATACATTCTTGGCATATCTGAATTGGTCTTCCATATTTGATTCAACTATAGAAATATGCCCAGATTCCATTTTTTTCTTTACGTAATCAAAGTAGTTGAGAAATGCAAAGAATAGATGTGAGGTCAAGAGTGCTAAGTGCACATGCACACACATACACAGCCCACTGGTGTCTTATCTTCAGTTATATATGGGTCAAGTGCTTCCACAAAAATAATGAAAAATAAAGGTGACAATTTTGTGTCAGGAAGTCCTATCAGGAGTTGGAGATAAGGTAATTTTAGTGGACAACGGAGAATATATTTTAAAGTGATTTATAGATGAGTCAATAGCAAAGGCAAGGTAATAACTGCTGAAAATTTCCATGCATACATAGATGCCACTCTGCTAGGTTTTTTTTCTCCCATGTGGGACATCAAAACAAATGACAATATCCCTGAGGGCATGCAGACACAAAGTGACTTCAGATAAGTGCTTGCACCTCTGTAAGCAGTTTATTAGAGTATAAAACCTTCCTGGGCTGTCAGTGCTACATTACACACTAAAGCAATGAATCTTAAATAAAAAGGGAAGGTCATTATGGAGAAACAGGTAGAAATAATATGTTAAAAAAATTATTTGTAAAAGGAAACATAGAATTTGTTGTGAGTTTATGTTTTGCCATACTTTTCCATGTTTCCCAATTTCAAACAGTTTAATGTAAAATAAATTTTAAAAGCTTAGGTTGGGGAATTAACATGATTAGACTGAATCAGCTTTAATATATTCTTAAACCTTCCATATTTAACTTAAATCAAGGCATCTCTTCCAGTCATTTTTCAATCATTTTAAAGATGCATTATGCACATGCAACTTCTTTAATTTCTCCTAAAGATAAAACCCCAGATATAATAATGTTTGTAAACACTGTTAAGATAAAAAATCTTAATCGTGTTATATGTTTTCAGTTATTTCACTTTTTACTGTTTTTTTTAAAGGAGCTTTCTGAAGCTATTCTAACTCCTGTTTTCCAACTCTCCATAACCATTCACAGTTTACCAGAGTAGACAAGCATGAAATTAATTCTCTGTAGCAGTAATTCACTAATGTCAAGAAAGTTTGTTACTTGATTACTATGTAACACCCCTAGCACTTCAGTTCCTGATTTTCTTTCCATGAAATGATAG
The DNA here is from genome assembly GCF_040939455.1 of Microcebus murinus. Lineage (NCBI taxonomy): Eukaryota > Metazoa > Chordata > Mammalia > Primates > Cheirogaleidae > Microcebus > Microcebus murinus. The sequence continues at coordinate 63,132,602 of NC_134114.1, forward strand.
CTGAATGTGGTCAGGAGTTTGTAATTCTTTAAGTAATTTCAGTTTTGTAAACCAATAAATGGATTGTTTGTCTTTTTTTCTTAATACTAGTAGGGGAGAATACATAGTAATTGCTTAAGCCAAAAAGAGCTCTATTCATTCTTAGCCAATTAACTCTTTTGGATGCATGGTTTTTAATTTTTTATTTGTTTCTTTACCAAATCTCTTTCTGATTTAACCCCAACTGTAGGTTCAAATGGCTTTTAGTATTTGTGTGTATCACCAATGAAATGATCATTTGAAGGATTTAGATGCAGCTTTTTTTTCCTTTCCTTTCTTTCTTTTTTTTTTTTTTTTCAATCTTGTCAAACCCTTTCTGTATAATGATTCCAGTCATGCAAGTGACTCAAATCTGTTGATAAGACTGAAATTATCAGGGTAAACATTCCCAGAGCTACTGTGGAAAAATCACACAGTCTTTGGAAGATAATCCCCTTCCTGGTGCCCAAAACTCCCTAAGTAAATGTCACTTTATAATGAGAATTTCTTTCTTTGGTCTCCCGACTGGCCCTAAAGAATTGGCAGTCTGTAATCTTTACATACAAAGTGTACTGGTGCAACTTGATTACAATATAGCAATTTTATTTTTGGTATAAATGCTACACTTGAAATTTAAGAGTATAAAATGCTGCCTGCCACTGAAGGCCAGATCATTCACCACAAGGATTAAGATTATACCTGGCTGGACCGCATAAATAGGAGGGCTAGCTACCCATAGGTTATTGGAAATGTTTCACCTCAACAAGTTTGAAACTTTACCTGGAGTTGTAGAATCTGTAACTCCCAGGTCTACTCTTGACCAGAGAGCCTCCTGTTTCTTCTCTTTAAGACTCAGAAAACATTAGTATTCAGTTTTTTAGCTTTTCCTATCAGTGTGCAAAGGCCTACATAGTTAAAGGAAATATGAAAAAGGGAACTCCATCTTGCTCCCGTCTTTGGACCTCAAAAATTAATCTTTGGCCATGATAATATACAGACACATAGCCTGCTTCTCCTGATATAGTGGTTTTGTTAAATTTTGATCTTTTTTGTTATATTCACACTCCTAGAAAACCAGTATTTCCAAGTACATCATAGTGTCACAGAATGTGGCTCATAATTACTCATAGTTAGTTTTGTTTGCTAAATTCACCAATTAGATTATATGACTGAGAAATGGACCTTTACACTGTAAGGTAAGATAAACACATGTGAAGAAAGAAATGTTAAACTTTATGACCCTGTGTAGAAATTTACCAGGATACGAGGAGGGATAAAGGTCCTGGATGCTATAGAAGTGAGTGGAATTATCATAGGGGAAATGGAATAGTTGGAAAGAAAAGTATGTTTTAAAAGGTGTTATAAAAAAAAAATAAAAAAAAAATAAAAGGTGTTATATTTGATACAAAACATGAAGTTTTAAAAATTGAAATATCTTTAAGGATTATTGAGTTAAATATGGTTCCTTTGTAGAAAAAGAGACTTAAATCCAGACATTTTACATAGCATTTTCAAGTTTAGATAGTTAATAACAAATCTAGAAGAAATATCTACAATCTCTGACTCTAGATCTAGCTCTATTTAGTGCAGCTTAGTGTATCCTCATTATGTTTCATGTGACCAAAAAAAAACATTAAAGATGTTAAAGAGGCAACTAGAACTATGGAACTGAAGTAATGTGCTGCTTAATATAGGCAAACAGAGAAAGAAAAGCAAATTAGTAAATCATGAGGGACATAATAAAGTTGGCAGAAATGTCATAAACAAGACAAAACAATAGTTTCAGGAAAAAAAGTCAAAAATCCAAAGTGCTATTAAGAGAGATTACAAAAAGAAGTAATCAAGAACTTGACCTTAGTAATCTGAAAGACTAACATTAAACCGTATTTTAATAATATTAGCTCTTAAACTGAGTTATGATGTCTTCATGTATTAAATGGCATACTATCTACTACAAATACTGTTGTGAAAAACATATGTTAATAGATGTACAGTTAATTGTCTATCCATAAAAAGTGCTTAACATATGGTGGTTCTGACTATTATAATTATTGGCTAATCTGGAAGCCAGGAGGCAGCAATTTTCAAGTAGCACAGTGATGTTAAATGTTACAGTGAAAATTTAAGAAATGAGAAATAATCTCACCAAAAATTAGTTACATACGGCAAGTTTGGGCCATTGTTAACCAATAAGGGTCAAGTTAAGGTACAGTTGTATTGTTAATTTTAGGGAAAAAAAGAACATTTTTTTTCCAACCCGGAATATATTTTGAAAACAGTAGGGAGGAAGACTTTATAATATGTCACGTAAAGTAATACATGTTTCACTATTTCGTCTCCATTGATACATATTTACCTGAAAATCTTTAATGATCATAATGCATATGTTTTTGCAAGTCATGAAATTAGTACTGCTTAAACGATCAAATATTTTAATAGCTGTCTTAGATAGCCAACATTGATATCCAAAATGATTAAAAGTCATGAGTTTTTTGGCTCATAATTTATTTTCATACCTCATTTTCATTGTACTTCACTATATTGCACTTTACTGATATTGGTTTTTTAAAAGTTGTGGCAACCCTGTATCAAGCAAGTCTATTGATGCCATTTTTCTAACAGCATATGCTTACTTTGTGTCTCTGTGTCACTTTTTGGTAGTTCTCTCAAAATTCTCTCAAATTTTTTTTGTTGTTACATCTGTTTTGGATCTGAGATCAGTTATCTTTGATGTTAGTAGTTTAATTGTTTTGGGGTACCATGAGCCACATCTATATAAGATAGTAAACTTAATATTTGCTGTGTGTGTTCTGACTGCTCCACAAACAGCAGTTCCCTGTCTCTGTCCCTCTCCTCAGGCCTCTGTATTTCTTGAGACACAACAACATTGAAAATCAGACTAAGTTATAGCCTTATAATAGAGTCTAAGAGTTAAAGTGAAAGGAAGAGTTTCGAGTCTCTCACTTTAAATCAAAAGCTAAAAATGATTAAACTTACTAAGGAAAGCATGTCAAAAACCAAGATAGGCCACAGAGAAGCCTTTTATGCCAAACAGTTGGCCAAGTCGTGTATGCAATGGAAAAGTTCTTGAAGGAAATCAAATGTACTACTCCAGTGAACACATGAGTGATAAAAAAGCAAAACAGCCTCATTGCTGATATGGAGAAAGTTTTAGGGGTCTGGATAGAAGATCAAACCAGCCACAACACTCCCTTAAGCCAAAGACTAATCTAGAGCAAGGCCATAGCTCTCTTCAATTCTGTGGAGGCTGAGGAAGATAAGAAAGCTGCAGAAGAAAAGTGTAAAGCTAGTAGAGGTTGAGTCATGAGGTTTAAAGAAGCCATCTCCATAACACAAAAGTTCAAGGTGAAGCAACAAATGCTGAGGTAATAGATGCTGCAGCACATTATCTAGACTATCTAGCTAAAATAATCAATGAAAGTGGCTACACTAAACAACAGATTTTTAATGTCGACAATATGGCCTTCTATTGGAAAAAGATTCCATATAGGGCCTTCATATACTAGCTTAGAAGTCAATGCCTAGCTTCAAAGGACAGGCTAACTCTCTTATTAGGGGTTAATATACCTGGTAACTTTAAGTTGAAGCCAATGCTTATTTACCATTCTGAAAATCCTAGGGCCCTTAAGAATTGTGCTAAATTTACTCTGCCTGTGCTCAATATGAAACAGCAAAGCTTCGAGGATGCCACATCTGTTTACACTGGTTTACTAAATATTTTAAACCCACTTTTGAGACCTGCTCGGGGGCGGTGGGGGAGATCCCTTTCCAAATATTACTGCTCATTGGCAATGTACCTGGTCACTCAAGAGCTTTGATGGAGATGTATAAAGAGATTAATGTTGTTTCATGCCTGCTAACAAAACATCCATTCTGCACCCCATGAGTCAAGGAGTAAATTTCAACTTTCAGATCTTATTATTTAAGAAATACATTTTATAAGGCCATAGCTGCCACAGGTAATGATTCCTCTGATGGATCTGGGCAAAGTCAATTAAAAACCTCTGGAAAGGATTTACCATTCTAGATACCATTAAGAACATTCAGGATTCATGGGAGGGGGACAAAACATCACCATTAACAGGAGTTTGGAAGAAGTTGATTCCAACCCTCATGGATGACTTTGAGGGATTCAAGATTTTAGTAGATGAAGTCATCGCAAATGTAGTTAGAAATACCAAGAGAACTAAAATTCGAATTGGAGCCTGAAGATGGGACTGAATTGCTGCAATCTCATAATAAAATTTAAATGGATGAGGAGTTGCTTTTTATGGGATGAGCAAAGAATGTAATTTCATGAGATGGAATCTACTCTTGGTGTAGATGCTGTGAACCTTAGTGGAAGGACAACCAAGGATTTAGAAAATCATGTCTTGAATTAATAAAGAAGCAGCAGGATTTGAGAGGATTGACTTCAATTTTCAAAGTAGTTCTACTGTTGGTAAAATGCTATCAAACAGCATCACACACTACAGAGAAATATTTCATGAAAGGAAGAACTAATTGATGTGGCAAGCTTCATTATCATCTTAAGAAATTGCCACAGCCACCCCAGCCTTCAGCAGTGACCACCCTGACCAGTCGGTAGCCATCAACACTGACACAAGACCCTTTAGCAAAAAGATTATGACTCACTGAAGTCTCAGATGAGTGTTAGCATTTTTGAAACAATAAAGCATTTTTAGTTAAGGTTTGTACATTGGATTTTTAAACATAATGCTATCATTGCACATTTAACAGATTACAGTGTAAATATAACTTTCATATGCACTGGGAAACCAGAAAAATCTGTTTAACTTCCTTTATTGTGATATTCACTTTATCGTAGCAATCTGGAATGGAACCTGCAATATCTCCAAGGTATTCCTGTATTCACATTTCAACCACAACGGTTGGGTAAACTGGGCATCTGAAAATCTGCTTTGAAAATACCCATACTTGCTATTTCCTCTCACATACATTTTATGAGACTAGCATTTATAAGCCACTGTATTTGATCATTGATTCAGAGGTGGTTAAGTGAGAATTAATGGAGGCAGAAAGCTAATAACTCTGTTCTCTGCCTAGTGCAGAGTGACCTACTATTATCTTCTATCGTTACTTTTTTGACTCATGAGTCATTCAGATCTCTTCCAACAAAATTTTAAAATTCTCAGAGAATGTGCTTTTGTTTCTATGTTCTCAGTAGGACCTAATTTAAGAGTTCTTCAGGAAATATTAATTAATTGAAGATATTCTTTATTCCTTATATACAGTTCTGGGAAATAGAGTTAGAATTGCTTTGGAAAAGCTAAAGGCACTGGGATATATATAACATTTGTTATATGCTGTTTTATTTATTTATTTTTTTTTTTGAGACAGAGTCTCGCTTTCTTGCCTAGGCTAGAGTGAGTGCCATGGCGTCAGCCTAGCTCACAGCAACCTCAAACTCCTGGGCTCAAGCAATCCTGCTGCCTCAGCCTCCTGAGTCGCTGGGACTACAGGCACGAGCCACCATGCCCGGCTAATTTTATATATATATTAGTTGGCCAATTATTTCTTTCTATTTTTATAGTAGAGATGGGTTCTCGCTCAGGCTGGTTTTGAACTCCTGACCTTGAGCAATCCGCCCACCTCGGCCTCCCAGAGTGCTAGGATTACAAGCGTGAGCCACCGTGCCCGGCCTGTTATATGCTGTTTTAAACTGGCTTGTGCCTCTTAAATGTTATACTCAATGTCCCTTTTCTATGTCTCCTCCCTTCTGTTTATGTGATCAGTGCTCCACCTCTAGCTCTCACTGCCTTCACATTATCCCTGTTTTAAAAGCTACCTTCTGGAAGGGATGTCCTTTCATTCACTTTCACTGTAGTATGAATTTAGGTCAATGTGTTTTTTTCTCCCGGAGGTGTCTGCTTTACATATCCTATCTGTAATCACGACATTAAAGAATCGTAGAATCATATCTTCTGCCAAAGTCTCATCTTGACATTAAAATGCAAAAAGATATGAGTAAGATATGGACAAGTCCCTTTGTCCTTAAAATTATGCCATGAATTGACACGTAGACATCCATAGTTAATGTTGGTACTGGAGTTAAAATAATTTAATACCAATAAAAAGGCATACCAATTTAGATGTCAAAAGTAAGAAAGACACTTTGGGTTATTGAAAAGTAACCCTGAGGGAAATAAGCACTTATTAGTTCTTTCGTTGAAGGGTCAATACATGAATACAAAGTTTCCAATTTCTATAAAAATAGAACATTAGTCATTTTATTAGAGGTCACCAACCAATATTGCCCTTATACCTTGACCTCATTAAAGCCTCTTTCAAGGCTTCTTCACCCCACACACGCACAGTGAGCAATACAATGTCTGTCCATCCTAGGTGGATTTGTCTCATCTCCCACTGGAAGAAAAATCAAATTTACTTTAAATCAGTGTTTAAATATTAAATCAGATATTCTTGGTCACAAAGCTCTGAAGGATGTTCTGTGAAAAAGAGCATCTTGCTATGTAGCTATGTTAGAAAGTTCTGTGATGTAGGAATACTTTCAAGGGGAAATAAGCTTATAATGATGTCTTTAATATATTTTAATAACTGAGCCCCCTCTTGGGTGTGATTCAATTTAGTACTGCCTTGTATTGAATATTATGCATTATCATAAAGTTATACAGTGCAGTCCCACTAAAATGCATGTGGTCATATTTTAACATGATGCTCTGTAATACAAAATGTTGGCTAATTATTTCTAATTACATTTAAAATATTATGGAAAAAAATTAAGACTAACCCAACAGGGCATAAATGAATAAAAACCTAAAAAATAAATAAAAGACTAAAAGTAGCACATGGCATGTAATTACAAATACAGATTGTTAAAGATTCATTTAATCTCTTCTAATTATTTTTACTTAACAATTTCATTCACTTATATTAATTTAAAACAAATTGGATCTAAATAAATATTTTTTTTAGTTTTATAATATATAAAATTCTGTTGTATTAATACATTTTAACTTAAATTATCTTTTCCAGTATTATAACATTTGGGAATTCAATAAAAATGTTCTCAGGGAGGATTTTATGAAGACAGTATATGGACCCATCTATCAATTGCTTTGTGTGGACATATAAGTAATAAAGGAATAAGGATTAGAATCTGTTTTTAATAACAGTCATATTTTTAACTAAAGGGAAGATCCAAAGAGTGGACATGTTCATTTAGAGCTTTGGAAAAGTACTATTAAAAATGATTCATGTACCTTAATTATGCCAGAGAAGAGAAAAAATTTACTCCTTCTTCATAACTGACACTTAGAATTTAATCTCAGGTGTTCTGCTTGGTGGGTATTTGGAAATAAAGTTTGACAAAACTTATGGCTTCAAATTTAATCTCATCTTCTTGTGACCTATATCTTGAAAATAAGAGTGAAGGATACAAGTTACTCTCTTTAAACACGAGGGAACGTATGGCACATAGCCTAGTAACAGGAGATACGAAGGTTTTAATCTACTCGGTAAATAGATAATCTATGTTATCAGTAATGGCTCCCGACTGATAAAAGTGGTATTTATATTATTGCAAACTCTAGAACTAAATGCATGATTTTATTTTAAAATAGTCTTACAAGAATATTTCATAATGATGCAATATCATTAATGTAAACAACTTTTTGGTCAGAACACTAACATCCTAAGTGTGTTTTACAAGATACTCAAATTTTAGACCACTCAGTATTATCATGCAGCATAAAGCAATATCTTTAATGTTCAGAATATGAGTAAATATTTTCTTGGGTGTTTCCCAATTTAGAGACGATGGTTATTAGAAACTTACTGGGAAAAGATCTGGAAGAGCAAGGTGGGTTACTAAAAGTGGTAGCTACATGCTCCATGTGTTCCTCCTTTGATTCTCTTTTGAATGAAGCACATAAGGATAATGGAGAGAATTAAACATGATTCTTGAAATAAAACTTATAAATTTGAGAGCTGATTTATATATCCATTTTTCAGACTCCTTTAGAGTTCAAATGAGACACTTTAATTCTCTTCTTCCCATGCTAGTCGCTCAATAAATATTCTCTGCAATTTTGAAAGCAAGTCAGACATTAGGTGTGGAGCCTCAATCAGACTGGGGTTGAAATGAGGTTGTGTCATTATTACGGGTAGAAACAACATCAGTAATTTAAGCATCTGATAATATTGAAAGCAGGATAAAAGTTATAAAATTGCCATTATTATTTTAATCCAGAATTTACTATAAGCCTTTGGTAGAGTAACAATTCATTAAAGAAATGATGACACTTTCCTTCTTTCTGTGGTACAGAGGAGGGGGTGAGAAGAAAATGAAAAATAGGCAGTACTAATTGCAGCAGTCCCAGACAGGCTCTTTTGGCCCTCAGTCATACACAGCCAAGTACCTCCTGGTTACAAATTGCTGCATGTCACTGGAGTCTGTTAATTTGATAAAAAAATCATAACAAAACTTGACATATGAGAGCTACTTCAATCTTACTGTTTGCTATTTAGGAAGTAAAATGTTAAAAGCCACCCCCAAGGAAAAGAAAGAAGAGGTAGGAATTTGTCCACATTCATCTAAACGTTTCCACTTAATCCAATGTCTCTTTAAAATTAAACAGCCAACATTTTTTTTCTTTCCTTTAGGATAGAAAATACTAGATTTGTGTAGGGAAGAAAAGAGGGAAATACCCGCAGTCAATAAAGTACAAAGCAGGAAAACTAGCATTGCATTTTAAGTATTGTCTTGTTCTCCCTGCATGTCTCTGGGCAAGGATAACTATTGCCAAAGACATCTCCACTGAACTCTCCATAATATGTATTGAGTAACTGTGAAAATGTTAACTAGATCCCAACTGTGAAAGTGTTACTGTTGCTTTAGTATTTTTTCACAGGTTTATTAAATCATGTCTACTATATAAACATGAACAAATATTGCAGCCCCAAGAAACCAGAGCTTACAGACATATAAGAGATAGTTTTAAAAGTCATTTCAGAATTCTCCTACTAAAAGTTACATTTAAATAAAAGAGGTTTTCTTTTAAGTAATGTCTTGAAAACAAAATTTCTTTCAGAATACTAGCCATAGGCTCAGCTTAACGAGTATGTGCATGTGCTAAGCACCTATTGTATACCAGGCATTGTTTTAATCACTGAGGAAGATCCAACAGAATTTTAAAATAAATGCATCTATTGCTCATTAAGGACCTACTCACTCGCTGCCAGACCCAGGCATTCTGCAACGTGCTTTAAGCCTCTGCATGGCAGGAGCCACAAGGGTCAACAGGGACTGCAGGGTTTCTCTAGTCAAAGGGGTAAGAGAGAACTCAGGTTGGAAAATGCACAGTGATCTATGCCCTCTATTCTGCCACCTTTCTGGGTAAAGTGAATAATGTTGGAAGGAAAAAAAAAGAGGAGATAGGAATTTGTCTGAGTCATCTCTCCTCCACTCCAGATTCCCCCACATGGTGCAGGCTTTTAGGCATCTTGCACATAGTGCAGGGAAGAACAGGTACAAGAAATAGTGGCTGGCTTGGAAAAAAAAAAAAGAGGGAAGGAAAGTACTGGGTTTGTAGTTTCCAGTAGTCAGATAATGCTTAACTGAAGTGAATTTAAAATGTCAAGAGAGTCTTGCCAACAAGTCAATAATATTTGCCCATGCCTTTGTGCTCATTATAAGAATCTAGGCCAGACCTGAAGTAGTGACTCATTGCTGTTTCTTCAATTAGGCTCTCTTCTAGAGGAGGATATTTAGCTGCAGACTCTCTGCTAGTTCTGCAAAATTCCAGGATGACATTTACTTTGTTGCTTTTCAGAAACTCTTCTGAAGTGATATATTCACCAAGTGTATTCAAGAACACAGTAAAAAAAAAAAAATCAAGGCTTCTCTTCACAGTGTATATTGCATTTTTTAAAAAAGCATTTTTGTTTCATTCTTTACTTGAGGTTCCTAAACCTAAGAAATTATAATATGTGTCTTAGATATAACCATCAAGAAATAGAGTAATTTGTAGGAATAGCTGGGATAGTATATAAATTCAGAGGATTTCTCTTATTGAGAATAATTCCAGAATTTTCTAAAGAGCTCACCCTATGCAAATACAAGATCCTGTCAATTAGCTGGGAAAGGCTTATAGAAAAAGGCCTCTTTAACCCTGACACATTGAAAGTACAAGATGGAGTTGGGTGAAGAGTGATTTTTTTCCATTGTATTTTGCTCCACGGCATCTCTGATGTACTAATAGCTCACTCTTAACCATTTGCACAATAGATACTTACCGAGAACATATGATCTAGCTTTATTCACTTCTTGCTATTGGGAAGATAAGACACAAGCAAAATTTGAAAATAATGAAAAATAACATAGCTATTCTGAAAAGTCTTTCTGAAAAGGACTTTTTTTAGAAGAGCACACACACAAAACGAGGCAGGTCAAAATAATCTGGAAAAGTTAGAAAGGCTTCAGGAAGGATTGGGGGTTAGAGTTGGCCCCAAAAGTTGAGCAGAATTTGAACAAGCTAGAAAGTGGGAACAGAAGGAAGAGAATTCCAAATATGGGAAGTAGCGTGATTTTGACTATACAAATAAAAACATGCCTTGAGTCATGGAAGGACACAAAGAAACTGGGCCAAGTTGAGAGTCCAAACAGGTTGTATGAATAGAGTGGGGCCAGGTTTGGAAGTCTTCAGGCTTGGAGTATTTTAGAGTTGATACCACAAGAGATAGAAAGGATTGTTGTCCTTATAGATTGACATCCTATATTCATCTGCCTCTTTGTGCTTTCATCATCTTCCCCCCTAGATCCAGGTAGTGGATGTGAGCAGTGAATCATCAATCTTGAATCAGAGAAAGTTGGCTTTCCTTGTAGATGGAAGACATATGTAGTAGAGTACAACACAAAAGAAAGTAAAACACAGTAAAAAGAGACAGGGTTTTGGAGTTAAACAGACAATGGTTTTTATTCTAACTTTAACATTTTCTGGTTGTGTCTCAGGAGAAAGAAAATTAAATTTGCCTATATCTCAACTCTCTTTAAAATGGAAATCAGAAGCTTTTAGATTTTGATGAGAATGTTAATGATTATATAAGACACCTGATATAGTGCCTGGAACCAAGCACACAATAAACAGAAACTATTAAAAAGATTGATCTCTTTTCCAAACATATCTCTTTCCGCTTTGCCAGAGGTCTTCAAGATCTTCTAATAGAATGATAGTAACCTTAGGTAGACTAATACTGTTCTAGTATTTAATCAGTCACACACATAGCAAGACCATGAAAGACAAAGAATCCCATAACAAGCCTTGAAGGGATAGATGGAAGAGATCCAAAGGAAATTTGTAATTTGGCCTAAGATGGGTCTTAAAAATAGTGAGAATTGGGAAAAGAGGTATTGTCAATTTCTTCTTCTTATCTCAAGGTCTTCCTTCAAGTCAGAAATCCATTTTTGCAAGTGAATTCTCTGCTAGAAGTTGTCATATTGATAGCAATGAAACTTTAATTTTCCCATCAAATTTGACTACAGTCTTTCACTACATCTTACCCTTGTGCTGAACAAGGGTTCCTCACTCTCCCTTAAAGGATTTTCTCATCAAAAGTTGCTCAGATATGGAAAGAATCTGCAGGTAGCAGATAAACAGAATTATCTATCGTCTGATTTTCCTACACTTGGTCTTTTCCATAGAAATAAACTAAAATCTATCTACTGTTTTTAGAAATGTGGCATCTTAACTAAGTCATTTCTCATCTGAAAAGGTCTTAGTTTTGAAACAATAATCTGAAAATTTACTTTTTTTGGATTCCAGAACCTCTTCCTTTGTTTCAAAGGTCTCCTGATTGTTTTTAGGCATTGGAGGTTGGAAGATGCTTTGTATGCTTGATATGCTCACAATGAGTTTGCTTTGATTAGTGTGGAATCTCTCAGGTTTCAATTTAAGCATTTGTTTGCTTCAAAACCACAACTGGGAATGCAGCATAGGAATGCTAATATATTGTAAAACAATGTAATAAAATATGTAAAGCCTATGGTCTGAATGTAATCATAACTAAAAGTCTTGAAGATACTTCTTTTTGTGAGCTGCAGAGCTGTTTGACTAAATAGGTTACTTTAAGGTCTATTTAACAAATAGATTGACTTGTGGACAACATTAAATTAGATATAGAAACAGTGAAGATTGGATTATAATCAGATTTCATCCTTAAAGTTGGTTCTCTTCTTTAGAACTTAGTTGACAAATTACAAAAGCATTCATTTGAAATTCGTGGGTTCTGTGATGGTACATACATTTTGATATGTCTTCCATTGGTAAAAGTAGCTTAATTCTCATTTCTTCTATAGAAATTGCTTACATCCTCATGTGTATTTTTTCTTCCACATCTTTGTTTCACAATACAAATACCAGATGAACTCAATTATAAGAGCATACATCATAGAATCATTAATGTGAAACAATTTATATATAGGAGAAATTGAGATTGAAACAGTATAAGTGATATGCTGGAAATGTCAAGTTAGTGGCAAAACTGCATACAGACTCCAGTGTTCTTGAATACCATGGAATGCAGTGAATTTTCCCATTTTACTGTATTGTTTTCTCTAGGCCACGCAACTGAAAAGAATATATTGCCAGTCTATAGAAAAAAATATTTTAAGGTGTAACCTTGGAGGATATTATAGTATGTAAGGATCTCTCTACTCCCAAATAATCTGCTTTATAATGTGTATCTTAGCTTAAAATTATACTAGTAAAGATTCACTCCTTAAAACATGGTGCACCATATAAAAGCTACTTTTAAAATGTCAATATCCCCATAAATCTTTAGCACTTTAGCAAGGATTATTTCATTTTATTGGGTTTCTGACCTGAGAAATACTGTAAGGAAGTGAACATTTGTGTTGGAGGGAGAAAATACGTCGTTTCAGAGCAAAGGGGCACGATCTCCAATAGGAAGGCCTGGGTATTACAGTGAGTATGAGTGCATGGGTGTAATTGTAGTAGTGGTAATGGTATATTATAGTAAATGTTGGGGAGAGTATCAGGGCATGGAAAAAACCTGGAGTGGAGGGCTATGGTTCACCTAAATGCAGTGTATTTACCAGATGCCTAGGTAAGGGGAGAGCTATAGGGAAAAGGGAAATATTTTCATAATTGTTAACTTAAACATATGTATATGTATGTAATTAGCACTGGTAGAGTTCTGTTATAGATAGCTAGCAATATACAGTTGTTGCCATGTTAAATAAATATCCTGAATTTTACTAACGATTTTGTTTCAAAATATACATTGAAACCTGATTTCTATGACCTATATAAAAACTCACAAATTTAAATGCAAACACAGACATAAAGGAGGGCAAAGAACTACTGGGAACATTTCCTCATCAGTGTCAGGGACTGTATCTTCAGTTAGACAACATGGGACTGGTACCAGGAGTCATAAAATGACATAATTAGAAAAAAATGGAAACAAGTTATTCAATAACTCTGAGGAATTCCACATGCCTCTGCAAACCTGGCTTTGGCAGCAGATGGAGTCTCTTGCAAAAGAGGTGTGGCAGCCTTAACTAACATGAGAATTTAGCTTAGGCTTCAAGTCCACAAGATCATTTACCTAAAGCTGTTATATGCAACCCAAGTGCTATACTGTGGAAGGCTTTTGTTGTTGACTCTGAGATGAGACATTCACATTTCAGTGAACTTAGTGAGAGAAACTTATGAATGAAAAAAAAATCAGTAGGGGAGGGATAAAATATAGTAAAAATAAACTGTATCTGGAAAAGAAAGGAACATCTGAGAGTGTATTAATGAAGAAATGGAAATAAATATATGGTCAGATTCTAAATGTGTTGAAACATTTCTGAAGGGCCCAAATTTGAGTACGTTTCTGTAACTATCATTAACTAAGAACAATGTAATATAGTGAATATTTGCTGCAATTCATTCAGTTTTCCAACACTTTCTTTAGGCCCTCAGCCCCACTTACCCACAGAAAAGTTTTCTCTAAGTATTGACTTGTTTATTTTCGTGGAAAATATATTAATTATTTGGAAGAGCAAGACCACTTTGAGCTAGTACATTCCTAAAGATGAATAAACTTCCATTATCTCATCCCGCTCACGTTCCTGGCAAGACTGACATTTAAAAGTTTCATCCATATGCACCATTAATTTCAAATGTACCCCTTAGATATGTCAAGTTCTCTAATATTTGGAAGGATTGAAAACACCTTTACTAGTTTCTATCTTATTTACTTCATTTATTTTGTATGACTAAGTTGGAATTTGCCTTAGAGACCTCAGTCTCAGAAAACAATATTTTATTACTTCCAGGTACATAAACTCTTTCTTAATGATCCCACTGTTAGCTTCTATTGGGTCACGGTAATTGAAATTCTCTGTGCTTACTGCCTTAACATTCAAGTAACTTTATCAGCATAAATGCTGTATTTCATTTCCTACTTACCCTAAATAAAGGCTATACTTTTTATTATAAAGCTATTGATAGAATTTTAACAGTGAATCAGAAACTTTGGCTGATCAGTGCAACTTTATTTTCTAGAGATTCTAATTTCAAAGACAATTGGATTGCCGCATTCCTTCCTGGTGAAGCCTAGAGACAAAAACATGTACCAGCCCCTAGTTGTACAAAATTCACAAGCTTACAAATGGATGTTGTTCAGTAGCTTTCAGTGTGTACTCTTCAGCTTTTTGACCTTGGGTGAGGTGTGCAAACTCTCATGCCTGAGCTAGTTTATTGGTAAATTAAGTTTAATAACACCTACCTTGTAAAATTGATGTGATGTTAGAATGTAAAGTCGTAGATGCCTGGCACATAGTTCAAACTAAATTTAAAATATATATATATCAATTGTGATTATTAAGGATGTAAAGTCAGAGCTCTAAATTTCAAGTAGAAATACTGGGGAATGATCCATAGGACAGGAATAGTACCATGTATGATGCTGATTAAGGGTCTGGGGAAGGACGTTTTACAATGTCCTTAAACCATTTGTATTTAAGAATCCTTTGGGAAAAGAATATTTTAAATCACATATAACCAAATGTGTTAGTAGAAAACAAATTCCATTCTTCTTTTTTTGTTCATTTCTTCCCCACTCTCTTCTACTCCACTCCCTTCTAACCTACTCCCATCCTGGGACTATAGAGAACATTTGTCTAGTATCCTTTATCTAGTAGCTTTATACACATGTACATCATGGAATTACATCAGCTTTTCTATCTTTACAAGAAATGATTTTAATTCAGTAATGCTTCCTTCTATATATGATTTCTTAAATTTAAAATTTTTCTGCTAGCTCATTCTTAAATATACATTCTTCTTAGTTTGTGGAAATGAAGCCTGGACATGGTCTTTAGGCAAGGGTCTAGCAAATGCTACAACAGGAGACTTCCTTTCGGTTCCTTTATATTATTTTATACCTTATTTTTCCAAATATTGTGTTTGTTCATTTTTTAAATAGCTCTGAATATTGCATATATAATGAATGCAATGATTTTTATGCCAAATGTATACAAATCAAAAAAATCCCCATTTAGCATTTGTCTGATAGGCATTTTTCCTAAAAACAAAAGCAGTCTTAGGGTCTAAATAACATAATAAAGTAGCCAGTTACTCAGCACAACCATGTGGTGCCCTAAGAAAGTTCTCTGGTTGTAACCTGAAGCTCTGTGCCATGTATACACCTGCAGGAATCTGTAGTAGCTGAGTAGACCTGCCAAGAGGGGCACACACAGGTGCTTTTCCTGTGTTGTCGTCCTTTGGGCTAATCAAGTGTAAGACATCTTACTGTGTACTTCTAAAATACCAAAATTAGGTGTAGGAATAATTATAATAGATGCTCAATAAATATTTGCTCAATAACTAAAACGATTGAACAATGAATGTTTTGCACAAAGTATCCCTTGCCTTTCTTTTATAAATCAATATTTATAAAAAAGATACTGCTGTGACAGACTAAAAACTATTAACTGAGAAAACATGTCAGGGGTTTGAGAAAGAAAATACTATGCAGCATCTTTTATGTACCATTGCTCAGAAGTTGAACACATCTTAATTTTTTTGGCTCCAAAGCTCTGTCTGGAATCCCTGGACCTATAATACTATTTCTCACTTATGGAGCAGAGGTTAGTAAAATAGTGGGCCCTGTAGCAAAGCTAGAGTATTAACTTGATCATTAGACTTTCTTATTCCTTTTGCTATCTTCCAATCTTAGCATTATGTTAATGTATAGCTTTAAGTATTAATGGTTCATTAAAAAAGTGTTGACCTCTACAACATCCTCAATAGAGCTATTAAGTATTACCATCTATATTTGTGTTTGTAGATTTACCTTACGTATCAAAAGTAATTTTGTGTCTCCTTAGCTTGCATATTCCTTGTTAGCAAGTTCAAACTCATTACGAGTACAGTGTTTTTGCTATAAACTAGGTCACAGATTTCAAGTGGTATCTGCCTGATGCCAAATGAGGTGACTTTATATTCATTTCACTTTATTTACTTGGTTTATTTTCTTCATAGCATTAATTATCAATTTTTATAATTGTGATGTTTAAAATATATTTGCTTATTTATTCTCATTATACTTCAGTAGAAAACAAGCTACAGAGGGTTCCAGTTCTCTACTGGGTCCATGCATTTATGAAGTGCCCAGAAAACAGTTGGAAATTAACCATTTGATGGATAAACCAATGAATCCATCCAAACTGGACAATTCCAAATAATGCACTTTCATTTGGATAAGTTATCCTTATGTTCCAAGGATTTGGGTATTGAAAATTCATTAATTTGGTAACCAAGAACAAAGACATAGACTAGATTTACCTTACATATGAGAAAGTACTTAGAGGACTGCCTGAAATATTAGAAACTAAATAAATATGTGTTATACCCAGTGTCCAAACAAATGTTCTCAGAGTATTTTTCTGCTCTACCAGTACCAAAGGAGATTGTTTTACCATTGTCAACAGTTGTTTGGGATAATACAGATAGATTAGTAACTAATTATTTTAATTCAATTATTCAATGTAGTCAAAAGTCATATCTAGTTTTGTGTACATATTTTGATTACTTGATTACAAAACTAAGTAAATGAAGGGGAAGCAAGAGATCCTAGTTTTAGTCCTGCTCTATCTATCATGAACTCTCCTCTTGACCAATGATTAGTAAATTAAATATTTTGAATGTGATTTTTTTTTTCTGATCTGTCAAAAATATTGCCTACTTGCATCATTGAAGATATTCACAAATTCACACTCTGGTTACCTCCTCACTCTTCTCACCTCTTTTCATCTTGGTTAGCACCATCTCATTCTCCATACTGTAACCAATTTATGTTGCTGATATACAGTGTGTCATCTGGTACATCAAAATACTTCCATAACCTATTTGGAAAACTGATATAAATTAAGCAATTGGTTAAATCTTTTTAAAATTTATTATGTTTAACTTCTGAATCTCTTTTCATTTTCACTCTTGTCCAACATTTAACCTATTCTGCCTAAATATCCAATAATTGCTAGTGATTTCTCAAATGATTCAGGGAAGTCATCCATATTATAGGAAAAACTACATTATAGAGTTGGTTATTACAAAATTTCAGAAACCTGGAAGTTATTGCACTTTACTACTTCTAATAGTAGTAATATTCGCTATTCAGATCCTAATCACTTCCAAATTCCAGTTTATATCTTAAAACATAAGACTCCAAATGACTATTGGGAAAAATTTGCATCTGAAAAGGGCCACTAAACTTAAACTGAGGTCTAAGTGTATAAATTTACTGCTTATTTGACTGAATAAATTTGTAAGTTCATTAATGAAACAATTTATTTCCACTGGGCAATTCTTGCAAATGAGAGTTAGTTTGGTGAAAATACACCTCACCTAAAATATTTGCTCTAATACACTTTTGGTTTCAGGCATTTCTGAAACCAGAATTTGCAGGAACCTGTAAGAGTTTATGACTATGAAATAAAAGAGTCAATTAAGTCAGAATCTAATATTTCTAATCATGAGCTTTAAATGAATGTCAAGAAATTGTCTTGGGGAAATGAATCATAGATAAAAAATGTATTAAAAACAATCTTTGGATGCTTAAATACATCACCTGCTTTTAGTGATAAAATGTGGTTGGATCAATATCTATGGATGTCAGAATATAACAGAGATTGAAGAAATCTATTGAACTAGTAAAAAGTATGCACAAATCAAAGGCTTTTTAAAGTTGTTGGGGACAGTGTTTTAAATGTGCAGTAGATGTTCTATATCTGAAGCTGCTCTAATCTACATTTTATTTTCCTGTCACCACTCACCGTCTTTCTTAAAGGTGGATATGAGATGAATTTCCACAAATCTCCTAGATGATCAATATGTATTTTTTATATAAAGTTTTAATGTACTCCATAATGCATTTATTTTACATATTATATTTCATCTATTATATTAAAATTGAATGAGTCATATGTAATTGTTTTTAAAAAAATTCATGCCTCAGTTCACAAGTCTGGACTTATAACCTAATTCAGCTCAAAGACTGGTTCATATACACTTCAGTGTGGCCACCTGTGCCTAGAACTTTGTTTCAGTGGTGCTTGGGAGATTCTAATTGTGCAGCAATTATAAAAAAAAAAAAGACACACATACACTTAAACATTTTTCTTGTTCTCTACAGTACATTTATCCCTGTTTTTAATCATGAAATATAATTTTTTTCTTTTTATTCAGAATATTATGGGGGTACAAACATTTTGGTTACATAAAATGCCTTTGCCTCACTCGAGCCAGGGCTACAAGTGTGTCCTTTCCCCATACAGTGTGCTCCACATTCATTAGTTGTCAGTTTACCCTCCCTCCCCCACTTGACTGGCACCCAGTGAATATTACTACCATGTAAGCACCTCAGTGTTGATCAGTTAGTACCAATTTGATGGTGAGTATGTGTGGTGCTTGTTTTTCCATTCTTGTGATACCTTACTTTGAAGGATGGGCTCCAGCTTTATCCAGGATAAGAGGTTCAAGTTCACCATTGTTTTTCGTAGTTGAGTAGTACTCCATGGTATACATACACCACATTTTATTAATCCACTCACGTATTGATGGGCGCTTGGGTTGTTTTCACATCTTTGCAATTGTGAATTGTGCTGCCATAAACATTCAAATGCAGATGTCTTTATTACAGAATGTCTTTTTTTCCTTTGGGTAGATGCCTAGTAGTGGGATTGTTGGGATCAAATGGTATTTCCCTTAACTCTTTGAGATATCCCCAAATTACTTTCCACAGGGGTTGTACTAATTTGCAGTCCCACCAGCAGTGTAGGAGTGTTCCAGTCTCTACACATCCATACCAGCATTTGTTGTTTTGGGACTTTTTGATAAAGGCCATTCTCACTGGAGTTAGATGATATTTTAGTGTAGTTTTGATTTGCATTTCCTTGATGATGAGAGATGTTGAATATTTTTTCCTATGTTTGTTGGCCATTAGTCTGTCTTCTTTTGAAAAGTTTCTGTTCATGTCCTTTGCCTATTTATTGATAGGATTGTTTGATTTTTTTTCTTGTTGTTTTTCTTAAGTTCTGTATAGATTCTTGTTATCAGTCCTTCATCAGAAAATACAAATATTTTCTCCTATTCTGTAGGGATTGGCTAGTCACTCTAAGGAGATGGAATCAGTGGGTTTTGGCATGACAGATTGGGGGAAGGGGAAAAATACTTGGTTCAGCTTTGCATTACTCATGTGATTAAACCAACTCAGTTGAGAAAAACAGTGAACAAACTGAGCAAAATTCTATTTATATTATTTTTAAAAACACTTTTTATTTTAAGATCTTGTGTTTTGAGTAATGGAGTGATCTAACATATGAACTCATAGTCAGAGGATGTTTTCCTTCTTGAAATACAAACACTGTGAAATTCAAATTGTCTTAAGAAATTCAAATACATTTTTATGCACATGGTGGCAGATAGCTTTATTTAGGGCATGCTACTTAACATATAAAGTAAAGCCTGGTATATACATAAAGCCTGAAGGTAAGCCCTTGTGTTTCATTTTGTTTCATCTCTTAAATTTTTTGATAGTACAGAATCCTCCTAATTTAGCCTAAATCTAAACACCATCTTCATATAGAAGTTTCAGCAAACATACAGAAATGTATGTTTGGAGGGATGATATTTCCTGCCTTTGTAAATATGAAATGGTTTCCTGAGCTAATTCTTAGAGCTCATATGCTATAAGACTTTTTTGGGAGGACATATTAGAACTGTAATATTTCAAAATGCAGAATGAGTGTTTGATTCGGATACAATTGATTTTCTGCTGAGTCTGTGGGAGACCACTCAGTATTACTTCAAAACCTAAAAAAACCCCACAAATCTACATATATAATTTGACACTTCTGATTCACAGGAGGCCAGGATAATAGTGGAACAGAACTAATGGAAGTCAAAATAACAGTGCCTAGGTACAGTATTTGCATAATGAGTTTGAAATTGACAGTACATTTCCTACATGTGGTAGGGGTAGCAGAGTGAATTAAATGAATGTTGAGGTAATAGCAATAGATCATACTGTTCTGTGTGCTGCAAACATCAAGCAATTTGAAAGGTTAATGAACAAAGCAGTGGTTCTCTATGAAGGCCTCCAGAAAATATTAGCAAACAACAAAATGAAACTGCCTAGAGCATGAGGAAAGATCTATAGGGCTCTGTTTCTTTCTTTCTTTTCCCAGTGCTCTGTGGATGAAACAATAGCAACTGTAACATAAGGTGTGTGCCCAGAATTAATAACTTGATGGATTAATTGCTTTCAGCCTTGTCTCAAGCCAGCCATTCCTTCTAACTTTTCATTAATCCTCAAGAAATGCCCTGTACTACAATTGTTTCTGCCAAAATCATGCTAGTTTAAAGTAAAAATATAATAAAAAATCTTTCTTTTTTGAGGAATGTGGCGAGCATTGTGGAGGGGAAGGGCATACCTCTAGCCCTTGCTAGGGAGAGGCAAAGATATAAAATGCAGCCAAAATGTTTATACTTTCATATTTTCTTGAAATAAAATAAATAAAAAATCTTTATAAGACTTAAAAATTATCATTCTTAAACAAATTAGATGCAGCACCAAAAATACCTATTTCCAAGGATAAAGCTATTAATTAATAATATAATTATAGCTTGGAATAAAATTATTTTATTGGGCTCCTTAAAAGAGATCAGCAATCTTTTCTTTCTCTCCTAAAATATAATTTACTCCCTTGCCATTACATCTTTATAAGAAATAAAATGTTCGTCCAGTGTGCCTTTGATATGGACTTGGACCAGTCTATCTGAAACTTTAAGGTGCATATCAGTCACCCTGGGATCTTGTTAAATGTAGATTCTGATTCAGTAAGTCTGGTATCCAGATACATTTCTAACAAGCTCCTGGCTGATGATGAAGAGCTGATAGGGGAACACATTTGCAATAGTTACCCAGAAGTCTTCAATAGGACTGAGTGTGTATTAGTTCTCCAAGGAAGAGTGGGAGTGGGAGAAGATGGGGAGAAGCAACTTTGAGGTGGCTGCTTTGTTTGTTGTCCAGAAAAAATGGGAGGAGGAAGAAGGAGGGTATTCTGATACATAATCCCCATCTACCCTTGGTTTAATGGGTGAGAGGAGATGGTTTCTCTTACCTGCAGCATTCCAGGCATTGACTACCTGCTGAGGATAAGTGATAAGCCTAAAATGCCCAACCCTGTGCTCCTTGTGAAGCTTAAAGTCTGCGGGAAGATCTTTTTCTTTTTTCTCAGCAGCTGAATGATAGGATGAAAGTGATGAAATGGACATAATGTACTTTTAGAATTATACTGCATAGGTTCTAGTTCTCCTTCTGTTATTATAATACTGGTTCTATGAATTTGAGAAACTCGGCCTCTCTGGGTACAGTTTTTCCATGAATTTTTAAATGAGGGAATTATCTTTGGGGGCCCTACCAGCTTTAATATTACACACATAAAACTGTCAAGCATGTGATTCTAAATAATGATTTTTTTCTAATAAGAATATCAAACTTTTAAAAAATTTGCAATTTAAATTAGTCACTTTGCAAATTTACTACAAGTATATTAGGAACTGTGATTTTGGAATTTTGGAATTTCCTACAGAGCCAGTTTAAGATTCACCTAAAAGATCAGTGGCATCATTTTACAGTCCTATTTAACTGAGACATAAAGCTACCTGAATTACCCCTTCAGACGTTAAAGGAAAATCGGAAGTTTAAGAAATTGTAAAATCCTTGAGATTAAGTTTCATATCTACTTTATCTTGGTATATTCTACAGCAGGATTTCTCAAACTTCTTTGTTTATAAGCATCTCATGCAGTATATGCTAAAAATGTATATTTCTGGGATGAAGTCTAGTCTTACTAAATAAGACTTACTGAATAAGTCTTACTAAATAATCTCCAAGGGGGATCCATGTTTTTTTCCATAAAGGTGATTCTAATGGTCAGGGGAACTTGGGAACATTATTCTACAGCATTTTACACAGTGTTTGGCACAGAGGATCTGTTCAGCTGTTCAGTGGTTGACTGAACAAATGAATGAAGAATGAATACCAAAAACGTGTCACCTGAAGTGGTAAATTGCCATTTATGCACCGATAAACACAATGCATTAGTTAACTTTAGAATCTAAGATTTATATTTTCTATGCCTCCACCTCAAATCTTTTTTATCCAGGTTAAGGGTCATAAATGAACCTTTCTCCACTACAAGGCTTTAGGTTCCATGAAGGCCAAGACCGTGTGTTAATACACTACTCAATCCCCAGTATGCAAAATAGCAACTGACACATAGTAGGTACACATAAATATCTGTAGACTTGAACACACCTGTGGTACATAGCTTAGATGACAATCTGGCTAGTTTAATTGCACATAGGACTGTGGTCATCACCAAAAATGCCTTCACCTAATGTTATCTTCAAGCCAGGACAACTGAGTTTACTTTTCAGGTCCTCAGAAGTTTGATGTTCTTTCAAAGAGTAACACTGAAACCAGAGCTATGAAATTTTTTGACCTAGCACCTCTCTAAACACTTATCAATCACCTGGACACTAGCGTATGTGCCTGTTGGGAGTTTGTGTGCTGCAGTGTCCCTCTCTAGTGGGTTGTGAAAATACATGTCAGAACACTCCATAGTGTTCTAGCATTCCTTCCCCCCAGAGAGACTGATTCCATTCCACTTGAAGCTGTACTCTGGTCTTCTGCTTTCCAAGCAACTCTTTCCCTGGTTTTTCTCTTTTTTTCCCCCATCTCCCTTCCTTGCTTTCTCCCTCCTCCTCTCTTTTTCTCTCCACTTTCCTCCCTCTCTCCCTCCTCCTTTGTCCCTCCCCTAACTCCTCCCCCAGTTTTTTTCTCTTTCTTCTTTTATTCCCTTCCAAAGACACAGTGGGATACATAGTAGGTAAGAGGAAAGCATCCTGCTTTGGGTAATCCATCCAATGAATCAGAAGGCATGAGGATCAAAGGCATCAGAGGATTGACTGGATTATATAGGTAAGGCTGTGCCTACACACAATGTCTTTGCCTGCAAATTTTACCTGAAAGGCCCTAGACAAAAGGAAAATTCTCAAAGTTGGAAGGACAACAGTGTCCATTGGAAACTCACCCAAAATATGCTGGAAAATTAGGCAGCAATTTGAGTCAGGGTCACTATTGGCAAAAAGAGGGAAAGAGAATAAAATTCATGTCAGTGTTTCAGTGAAGAGAAATATCTGAGAGTTGAGTAGTCTGCTTGAGGAGAGAATAAAAAGGATGGTGTTCTTGTAAGACTTTGCTTTTTAAAAAAGCCTCAATATGGGGCAAAATATATTCTGTAGATAAAACATTGAATGCAAAAGAAGCAACCCCAATTAACACAGATTTGATAACCTCATCGACTTGGATCTGATTAAAGTAAAAAACTATGAACTTTGTACACTATAGAAACAAGAACAACAACCAAAAGTGTTTAGTCACCAAATAGGAAAACAAGTTTAGGTGTTGTGGTAGTTTTTCCCCTATTAAATGAGTACAGCATCATTTAAGTAAGAAAAGCATGACCTTCATGTGAAGTTAGGAGAAAAAAAAATTCTAGAAAAGATTATGGTTAAGCTCTGAGAATATATTTGGATCCAATTCCAGCTCTGTTTACTTACTAACTCTATGACCTTGAAAAAACAATACCGCGTCAGTTTCCATAAGAGAAAATTCATTGCACCTACATCATAGGGCTGTTGTGAACTGTAAATGAGTTAATACATGTGCATCTGGGATAATATTTTGATATATTAGCTGATGTGTTTTCCTTTGCAGAGAGAATTTAGTACAATGTCAAAACCAAAAAAAGTTAATTCTTGTTATTTGAGTAGGAAATAGAGTTGAACGAATATCTACTGAGTCAGATTTTTATATTACAGAGCCTAGAATACCCTAGAATAGGAGAAAAAAATGGGCAGGGTGGAAAGGGGAGTCGAGATGTGAATAACCAAGAAATTCTGGGAATATTTAGGAAGTCTGGATGTATATTCCCCTGTATAATCTGAGATCATGGAGAACAGCAACATGGTATATGAGTAGCAGAGGAGAAAGTGTTGAATGTTATGTCTAGATGGAGGATCCTGAGCCTAGCAAACACCCACCTCTGCATGGTGCGAGGAGCAGCTGTTTTCCAGTGTGCTCAGCACGGGAGCACAGAGGAAAATTGGGAGTACTGGCCTTGGAGGGCTATTGCAGTCCACGAGAAGAATGCAACAGCAGGTGCTAAGGAATTGAGTAGGATAGAAAAAAAAAATGCCAGTGAAGGAGAATGACAGTGATTGTAGTCAAATGAGACATGGAAGAGTTCAGGAGAGGTTAACCTGGATAAGAAATGGCTGAGGAGAAAATGCTTTCCATTCCCAAAGACAGGATACTACCTGAGTATCTACAACCCCAATATCAATACAAATTTTAAGAGAAGAGAGGGTGGAAGAAACCCTGAATGGACTTAGGTTATCCAGAAACCAGGATTCCATCTCTGCCACCAGCAGAATGGGTTTTGAAATAGATACTCAGTCACAGAAAAAAGTAAAGTTACACTTTTGGCTTCCTAAGTTTATAGTCAGTAACTTGGGTTTTCTGTGTTTATAAAGGGCTAAGCCCTAAGACTGCCACAGAAAATTAGATCTATAAAAGATAGCTGTCAAAAAGATTACTATCTAAAAGGAGAATTTGTAGAGGTGGAAGGAATTTGAGGTTTAAGAAATAAAATTGAAAGGCTTGCACTTGATACTGAGAAGGGTCTCAGTATTGGTTAAAGAAAGAAACTTCATAGGTTAGAGATGGAGGTGAGTAATTGCATTGTAACCTTATTGTGGCAGGAGCACATCTTAGTCTTTCGTTCCTCATAACCCCTGGTGGTGTTGAACCCATTGTTTTTGTTTCCCACATATTTGTTAAAATATTAAACATTGAAAAAGACAAGCATACTATTGGTGACACTGGAATAGGAGAATAGGACATTACATGAGATATAACCTTGAGAAGGAGATTTATATTTTTCTATGAAGATTTAAGTAAGTCAACCAGTAAGGTTTCACAAATGGTGGTTTGAAGAAAGGTGGAAGATGACCATATCCGTATAAAGCAGATTGTATTTGTAGCAGGTTGACAGGAATGGAGAAATAATTAGATATGGTGAAGAAAACCCCCTAAAAAAGATCAGTTTACATTTGCAGAAATAATCTTCTAGATCATGGCACTATGATCCTTCTCCAGAAAAATCTCATGGGAATTTTTTTTTCAGCTATACCAGACATAAGATGTATGAGGGGTGACCACCTTTTCAATCATTTTATTTTTAAATTTTATTTTCCATTGACAAATAATCATTGTGTATATAATATATTTACAAGGTACAATGTAGTGTTTTTATGTATGTCTACATTGTAGAATGAATAAATCAAGCTGAAATCTATCCTTTCTGAGCTTGGATAGCATGAGGGCTTAGGTGTCAGTCAGTGAAAGAGGGTTTTCAATCTCTTTAGTACGCTCTTTTAGACTGGAACTATTATTTTGTTAACTTTTTATTGTTTCAGAATACTAAAATATTTTAATAATTCATAAATTAAAAATCACAAAATATAATAAATATGAAAAGTCTCCCACCCATCCTCTATCTTGCCTTTCTCCAGTTTCAAACAACCCTCTTGACAAACAGGTAATAATTATTAGTTTCTTTATATTCTGTATGCATCTATGACAAATATAAATATATTGTCTTAACCCCACCCCTTCTTTCACAAATAGTAGCTTTGTTTATACACTGTTCCACACCTTTCTTTTGTTTCATTCAGCAATATATTTTGGAGATCTTTCCATATGAATATAGCTTTCTATTTTTTATAATTACATAATCTACTTGATGGATATGCTATAATTTTCTCCATTAACACTGGACATTTATGTTAATTCCCATCTTTGCAATTATTAAATGTTAATGCAGAAGTGAATAAGCTTGCATTTGTATCATTTCTCATACATGCTATTATTTCTGTAGCATGAATTCCCAGGACTTTCTGACCCAGGAATTATTGGGTAAAAGGTTATACACTTATAGTCTTGATAAGTATCTGTAGGGGAATGGTTCCGGGGATACCAAAATCTTCCAGGATATACAAATCTTCCATAAAATCCATAATTATGTGTTTGCATATAACCTACTCACATTCTTCTGTGTACTTGAAGTCATCTCTAGATTACCTATAATACGTAAAACAATGGAAATGCTATGCAAATAGTTGTTATACT
This sequence comes from Microcebus murinus, assembly GCF_040939455.1. NCBI lineage: Eukaryota > Metazoa > Chordata > Mammalia > Primates > Cheirogaleidae > Microcebus > Microcebus murinus. The sequence continues at coordinate 63,159,458 of NC_134114.1, forward strand.
GAATTGCTTTTTAAAGTGTATTATTTTTTTACTATATTAATTTTCCCCCAAATATTAATATTTTTTGATTTGTTATGGGTTGAATTTGCAGATGCAAAACTCGCAGATGTAGAAAACTAGCTGCATAACCAACTTGTCCTCCATAAGGTTTGTTTCTTTGGAATCATTTTAAATCTCATCACCTAGAGCAGATTTCCTTTAAGAGAATCCTCAGTGACATCTAAATGTGACAAGACTGGAAGACACAAATAAGGGAGTCATTTATTAAATTTCTTTAAAAATTTTAAATGTTTAAAAAATAATAAAAGGTCACTACTGCTATTTATACTTAAACATAATAACTGAATCTAAATTACTCAGAAAGGTAACCAGAGAGTCAGTTGTGATGTATTTTGCAACTGCATAGAGGTGCTCAATGTCAAGTTAATCTTAGGGATTGGTGCAAGACTTGAGTTATTTGACAGGGCACTTTAGTTTTACTGTGTACTTGAGAGTTACCAGTCTCTCAAACTCAGAGTTATTAAGCTAACTAAATTTTCCACCTTCCTTCAACCAAAATGTCCTAAAGGAAGAAGTTGGTACCAATGTTAATAACTAAACGTCCCAGTCCTCACTTGCTTTTAAAAAATACATTGGAAAGAAACCGTGAGGACTATCATATGGAGGTACTTTATTTCAACAGACTATAATTATAGTTGAAAGATTATTCAGAATCCCATGCAAAAATATTCATGTGTTTTTATATACCCCGCCACATATACATGCATGCATCAAATAATATATCTGTAGGGCTTAGCAACAGTCACAAGGAATCCTCAGAGCCTCAGCTCTAAGAGGTTAATATTAATAGTTGTGTGTGCTTTGACGTTTGAAGAAATGTTTGTTTGAACAAAACATAGGATGCAGAGGGACTCGGTGCAGTTGTGGAATCCTGAAGCAAGAGAGGTGTGCAGGTTGAAAAGGAGAATGAGGTTATACCATGGAGGTGGGGAGGACAGGCCACTTACTGGGTATCTGGGCACTGACTCTCCAACAAAAATAGATGAATGAATAAATAGATGAATTGTATAATTCTTTGTTTAAACAGATGCTGTGAAATCTGTTTTATACTGCAACATTGCAATACTGCTATTTTTCCTTTTTAACTTATATTTTTCCTCTGAATATGAAAATGTGCTCTAAGATAATTCTTAGATGTATCCTTTTTATTATTATCTATGATAATGGGTTTAGAAGGCCAAGACAAAATTTGTGTCATGGACCTGAAAGCATATCATTGAGTTACAGAAATTAGATTGAGAGATAGTTACAGATATAGATATATGTATTTCAGTTTCCCCTCACTACTAAGATTCTTACACACTTTTTATCTATGAATAAAATTTATTTAAAGGTCAGTTGAAGAAAGCTGGCTTTGGCAACTCTGTATTTTATTTGCTGCCTGAATTGGAATAGAAATTATTGCACCCTGGTCTTCTCATTAAAAGTTATTTTTTAGGAGTCCCAAGGTTCTGCTTTTGGCACAGTAGTAGAAGACATTAAGTAATTCAATTATAATTTTAAAGTAGTATTAGGTCAGCATAAAACGTACACTGTGTTTATGCCCCAATGACTGGGTCAAGAGTGGTAGAATTCAGTCTCTTATAGGAGCATACGATCATATAATTTCAGAGCTTTGGAGAAATATCTTTTCTCCAGCAAATGCCAAGTACTCTATTTGGTTGAAATTATTTTCTCCAAGCTGTGTTGACCTATTATTGTATTCTTGGGTTGTTTGGGCCAAAGTTACTTCTAATCATGCTTCCATTTCATAAGCCTGTCAGTTATAATTTCTCAGAAATAATTTTATTATATCTGAGATTGCTCACTGGGGCAAAGGGCAGGGCCTGTAAAACTCATGTTATTCTATTGCTGACCCAATCCATTATCTCCCGGCTTACTACATTAATATCTCAGACTCTTCTTTTTTCTGTATTTTCTTTGTATCTTTGAGTACAAAAAAGTACTATTAATGTCTTTTGAGATTCCCAAGGGGGAAGGACTATTCAATTATTTCCTCAAAGTTTCTGTTATATCAGGCTACATGATAGATATGATCAATATGAATATGTATAAGACCTGTACTCATGAAATTTACTGGTTTGTGGGTAAGAAAATTGTGTAATTAATTAAAGGGCTATGGCTCTATTGTCAGACTACTTGCAGGGAAGAGTGGGGATCCAGAAAATATTTGCCTATAGGACACAGAGGTCAAGAAAGAACCTACCCTGAAGAGTTTAATGATTTCTTAGCTAAAGGAAATCTTAAATATTTCCAACTTGATGATCTGAAAGAAGACCCCTTGGGTGAAATTTAAGGAGGCTAACTTCTGAATACTAAATTGCTCTTTTCTAGGCTTTGTGACTTGGGATCTGTATTGGTTTTCTGGGGCTACTATAACAAAGTACCACAAACTGTGTGACTTAAAACGACAGAGGTTTATTGTCTCACAGTACTGGAGGTTAGAAGTCTGAAATCAGTAGGTCTCTGGTCCCTGTGAAGGCACTATGGAAAGAAGTGTTTCATGTCTCTTTCCTAGCTTCTGGTAGTCTTGAGTGTTCCTTGGTTTATAGATGCATCACTGTAGTCCTCTGTCTTCACATCATCTAATCTCAGTGTGTGCCTGTCTCTGTGTCCACATATTCCCCTTTTATAAAGACAATAGGCCTATCGGATTCACAGGCAACCTCATTTTTCCTTGATTACTCCTATAAAAATCCTATTTCCAAATATGGTCACATTCTCAAATACTGAGAGTGAAGACTCTGACAGATCTTCCTTTGGGGGACACAGACACACACCATGGTCTGTAGTGGATGATGCTGGTGCTCTTCCCAGGTCCTCTCTACCAGAACTGGCACCCATTCCCCAGGTGTAGTTAGTTACCTTGTAAAGGCTCACAGCTGCACTTCTGATGATTGCCTTTAGATAAATGAAGCCACTTCAATTTATAGGCTGTGACCACACCCAGACCTCTACCAAGCCCCTTGCCTAAGGTTGGACTAACTTTGTGGTACACTTTGTACCCCACAGCCTCCAGTTGAGATCAGGCTGAAGCTGGTCTTAGCCTGGGATCGCATCTTGGCTTAGCTTCATTCCCCAGACCTATCCTGCTTCTCTCACTCCTGTTCTGTGGACAGCATTCTCATAATAATCACCTGAAGAAGAATCCTGTTATTCACAGAATAATGGTACTCAAAGATATCTACATCTGAATCCCTAGCAGTGACTATGTTAGGTTATTTGAAAAGGGGGAAAAGTTGCACATGGAATTAAGATTGTTAATCTGCAGACCATAAAATAGGGAGATTATTCTGGATTATCAAGGTGGATCCAGTGTAATCACAGGGATCCCTAAAAGTGGCAGAGAGAAGAGTAAGTCAAAGGTAGATGTAACTACAGTAGAATGTCCAGAGAAACGCAACATTGCTGGCTTTAAAGACAGAGGAAGGGGATCATGAGACAACGCAGGAAGCTTCTAGAAGATAGAAAAAGGGATAGTCTCCTCTAGCACCTCAAGGAAAAAACACAATCTATGCCAACACCTTGATATTAGTCCATTGAGGCCCATGTCAGAGTTCTGACCTCCAGAACTGTAAGATAACAAATTTATGTCATCTCAAGCCACTAAGTTCATGGTTGCTTGGCTTTTAAGAAACCTGACCTCAATCAGGGTTCTTTCTAAATTCCACACACATGCTATTCCCAATTGTCATATTTCCCTCAAATTAGAAATGAATAAACACACAGTTTACTGGTCATATAGTGGTGCAGTGATTAAGGGTCTAGACCATGCAGCCTAACTCTCTATATTCCAAGACTAACACCATCTCTTCTACAAGGGCAAGATACTTATGTTATTTTTTGGCTTCTTTCCATCTGTAAAAGGGTGTTAGTAACAATCAACTCACAGGATGGTTGAGAGTTAATACATATAATGTATTTGGAAGTTTCCTATAAATGAGTGTCCAATAAATTTTAGCTGTCTTTATTTCCATTGGCCCAACAAACTCTGTATTCTTCTCTCTGAAGATAGAGTGTTCATGAAATAAGACTATGACAACATGAATTTGTGTGAAAAAATATTCCAGTTTAAAATTTCTATTTTATAATGTTATCCAGTGTAAAAAAATTATTTTATCAGGAGAAAAAAGATATTAAATTATTAGCGGAATGTTACCTATGTTATTTCCATTTTTAACACCAATGCCTTAGCTATATGATTGAAACAGAAGAGATTTGGAATTGTTCTTATTTTTCCAGCCATGTTTAAATCTATCCTATAGAGGATATGCTGCATAAAGTATCATTTGTTTCTCCATAGCAACATTTAAAAAAGTGTGATCTTACAGCATAAAACAGAATTACTGAGAACTGCTGCTTACAATGAGATTCCTGAGTCCCACCCTTTCAAGTACAGAGCCTAAACAGCAGTTATTTTGCCCCACTACCCCCTTATTTTAAAAACAGTCTTCAAGTTGATGAGTTATTTGGTGTAACATAGCTCAATTCTGCATGCCTCAGTTTCTCCATTGTAAAAATGTGACAGTAACCTACTTATTTAAGAAAGAGTCTGCATGTTTTAATTTCATATGTAATAAAATAAAGAACACTATCCTTGAAATATAATTAGGACTGGTCAGCCTGAACAGTAAATTTACATTTAAGTGATGGAAATGTCAACAAATTTCTATTTCTTTCAGTAAAAAAATTTTCACATTGCCCCTAAGTCATTGAAATGAACATAAAGGTAATGGTGCTGCTATATTTTTATTGCTTCAAAAACATAATGAGCATAAATATTTAATGTTAAACCTTCTTAAAATATATTCTTCTGTCTAAAAATTGAATCTTCCCCAAGAAAGGCAAATTTTTTAAAAGCAATACCAAGGCAACCAGCCCTCCAAATATGAACAAGTATTAAAGAACTGGTAAAATTCTAGGCAGGAAATAGCTAGGTAGAAGGAAATGGAGATGCAGAAAGATTATTGGGTTTATATTCTATTGGCTTATAAATCTCTACTGGTAATGTTGACTTGGGAAGACAATTGACTGTCATAACAGTTAATGGAACTTTCTCTTAAGTAGTGTGTTTTTCATGTTTCCTTCTGCCATATAGCATAATAATAATAAATATACACCTATATATTTATATTTTAAATATACAGTTATATGTTTATATATTTTCATAAAACAGTATTTAAGGAATGGTTATGTGTATTCAGATAAAAATTTACTATAAAATTTCAGAGGAGGAAAAGATTAGCATAGATTGAAATAATCAGAAACTTAATTCAGGATTTAATTACCTGTGCTGATCCTATTTGGTATTTTAAACATATTTAGTCTGTGCACCTTTGGTTTGATAATGGCTTGATGTTTGTCAGAAGTTGCAACTGTTTTTCTCACTTAATACTCATATGAATTTGTTATTCACAATGACTAAGCCCCCCAAAAGGGTATCAACAATATTTTTTCCTGTCATCACCTAGATTTGTGCAATTTTTAGAAATTTACTTTAAAGATAAACATACTCTGTCAGCTTAATGGCTTGACCAGATGAATTAAGGATACTGCACAGTATTGAACTGACATAAAAAGGAGCTTTACAAACATTTGTTTGTTTAGATTTGCTCCTTGGTGATACCATTTTAAGTGCACAAGCAAAATGTGAACTTTCTGAAGCTTCAGAGCTAATATGGAGCAGGTTGTGATTCAACCCTAGCCCCAGGTATTGCAGCCAGAGTATTTATTAATTAGTATGAGGTTTTAAAATATCTTCAGTACTCCATCTTTTAGAGAATTTCATCTCCTTTAAAGTGTGTTTGAAGTGAATTATGTTATTTTCCTTTGAAGGAAAAACACTTAAGTCTCAAAATAATATATTTTTTTAAAGTACAAACCTGCAATTTGAAATTACTTTCATCTGTTTCAAAACTCTGACTCAACATTTTTGGAATTTCCAATTTCTACACAGACTTCTTGGGGTTAGAAAAGAAAGAAAATTCAAAGGCCTAAGTCATTAAGGGGTTTAGTATTATGTAGGATATAGAACAGAGAGTTAATTTTTATCATATTTTAAAATTAATTTGATCAGTGTATAGAATGAGCAATATGCACATTCATAACATTTAAAAAGTATCAGTTATCTTCCAATCATCTACTTCCAGGAAATATTCCCAGTCACCAGGTCTGCCTAGTCTCTCTTTCCAGAGAGGTACATAAGCAAATATGTATGAATGCATGGGCACAAAATGTTGATATCAAGTATGAAATGGATTTGAACTTTAAAATGGATGAATACAAAAAAGGTAAAAAAGAAAAAAATGACAGTGACAAGTTTTACAGATTAGAAAATCCTTGGGTTTTACTGATGGTGCCAATCAGTTAGAGAAGTTTTCTTGTCAAGCCTGGATGGCAAGAAGGGCTGGACCAGTAGAAGACTGTTTTGAGTTGAAGTTAAGGAAGGAAAATGACTGAGACAGACTTATGTACTTTGACTACTCTCTAACAGCTGAAGCAACTGGTACCTGAATAATGTACATATTCCTATTTCTCACTACTCTTATCATCATATTATCTATTAAACCTAAGAAACTGTATTTTATAAAATTGCATACACTAATGTTCCACAAGGGAGTGGTACTCAAACTCCAGTGTGCATAATCACCACCCTGACAGCTTGTTAAAAATGCATTTTCTCAAGCTTCATCCACGAGGGATTTATTCGAGGTGAAATCTGGAGTCTGCATTTTTAATAAGTAGCCCAGGTGATCCTGCTGCAGTGATTCTACCACACAATTGGAGAAAGTCCAACTTAGACATTTAGAATTCTTTCAGTTGTTCAGGCCCAATCTCAAGTATACACAAATGGATGCTGGTGTTGGAGTTCACCTTCAGTCCCCTACCTTTTTTTATGTTTGAAACCACCATTGAACAGCTTCAAGACCAAATGTTCAAACAACTTCAGTTCAAACTCTAAAATTACAACCTTAAATTTAATGTGCATTTTTCTTGCTTAATCCTTAATTTTTCCTCACACAACATGTAACCCAGTTTACATGTATAAGTGGGAGATTTATGTAAGCAATTTAAGAACCTAGTGGGTAAAAATTAACCTCCTGTATCTTATGCTTTAGCACACGGGGGACTTTACTCATTGCTACTAATCAGTATTCCTTTTATTCCTTTTTATTACAAAAGGAGCTGTGATCTGCCTTTGCAATAGGGTTTTTTCTTTTATGCCATAATATAATTTTCTTTGAAGTGTTACACTCATTGAAACTTAATCTGAGAAAATTACATCAGCTGGAATTGGCCTTGGCACCAGCATTTCAAAATTTTATGCTTACATTAATTGTGCATATATAATATCATGCTAAGTGTAATATTCTTGGAATGCAACCTACCTTTTAGTGGGTTACCAAGAGTAAAACATTTTGAAATTATTCATGAATTTTTCCAAGTCACCAGGACCAAGGTTAACAATTCCTCATGTGCACACAAGGCAATTCTCCATTCCTTACTCTTGCCTTGGGCTCAGTATTATTAACCTAGGATTCTATTTGTTATTCCCTTTTTGATCTCATGTCTATTTAGTTGACTGTAGCACCATTGGCAGGGCCATGTGCCCAGAAAATCCAAGACTTCTATTTGGGTAAAAGCCATATCCATTTGACAACTTGTCCCTTTACTCAAATTTCCATAGCAACCAAAAGATTTCAGGTACCTATATTCTAGAATCATATACTTAACTGATGTCATGATACACAAAATGGCTTTGTTGAATCTGAATGGTTCATGCAACTGAAATAAAGAATTATTCCTCCTCAGAGATTTCAGAGGGGCAAACCACAAAATACTCATAACTTGATATAGTGAGTAGCCAAGTAGAATGGAAAGTACAACTCATCCTGGAGGTTGGAGATCCACACGCCTCTTTCCTCTCCTCCTCATTAAGCAGGAAGCGATAAAAAGAATAGAATGAGTATGTAGAGGACCTGACTGGCTTATAGCTAGGAATGAGACACTGATCTAGTTAGAATATAGCCAGCAAAAAGGGGAGATCTTTCTTCAGAAAGTGTCTTGGGTAAAAATGGAGACAGCAGGTAACTGATACTACGTGAGAAGTGTTGGTGGGTTTTCTGGACAAAATTGGGCCCATAAAAGGGGTAAATAATCTGTAGAGCTCTTCTTCTGGAGAGTAGTTATAGATGGAGTAAACATGTTCAAGGATTGAACTAAGAATAGAACTATTGGGACCAACTGTGGATGAAGGAGACTAAAGAGAGGTTTAAGGAATATTGAAATGAATCTCCAGGTAGGTTACATTAGTTTGCCAGGAACTAGCTGCTTTTCTCTCTTCTGTGAACCCAAAAGGCATATTTCTAGTGGCTTTCAAAATGAAATTGGAAATCTAGGAAAGTAGTCAAATACTAGAATGTTTTCCTTGGTATGTTTATTTTAACTATAGGTTTAAATGTATATTCCTATATTTATGAGATATGTTGTCTCTGATGTTCTCTAGTATATTTCAGCAATGAATACAGAATAGATGCTACAAGTATTAACTTTAGACTCATCACAGTATTTTCTTTCTATAAGCAAGCACAAGATGGAAACTTGATATGCAATGGGGAAGTTCACTGACCATGCCCTTGGTACCGCTGATTGTATTTACAGAGCAAGCGATGGGCACTTTAGGGTACTTGAAGCCAATGAGTTTCAATTCTGGACAAAAACTAAGGAATACGAGTTTAAAATCCAAAAAGGGAATTTTAGGCAAGGCACAAAAGCAAACTTCTCAAAGATAAGTTTTATTAAGTAATAGAACAAACAGCAAAAGCAAAGGATGGAATTGCTTTTGCTGGATATTTATATGTCGATTGGCAGTCTTGGGACTATATTTAGGCAGTGTGTTTTGAGAAATCAGAAAAAGTACTCTCGAGTCTTCAGCCACTCTAGAATAGCAAGATTATTTGTACTCAAAAGCATCTTGATAAGGCCTAGAGGCTTCCCTTTTACATAACTACCTCTAAGATTATGACAGTTCAAACTCACAGGCATCATCATGGGGAAGACAGAATAGTTGAGCTAAAGACAGGTCACTTTCAGAGGATCTGAAAGCAATGTAATCAGTTATCTATTGCCATACATAAGCATCCCCAAACTTAATGACTTAAGACAACAATCATCTATTATCAATTATGAATTTTGGGTCAGCTAGATATTCCTGTTGACCTAGGCCTGATTAGGCTCATTTTGTCTGGGTTCTCTCATGGTCTACAGACACTTGACAGTCACCTTGGGTTTGACTGTGGGCTAGTCTCAGTTGAGATGGCTCCTCTCTGCTCTCTGTGTTTTTTATCCTCCAGCAGGATGAGACTTAATAAGGTGGTTACAGGGGTCCAAGAGAGTCACCAGAAATGTGAAAAGCCTATGGAATATCAGGTTCAGTTTTACACAACTTGGATTCTGTTGCATTCTCTTGGCCAAAGTAAATTGCAAGACCAGTCCAAATTCAAAGAAGTGAAGAAATAGATGCCATCTCCTCGTGATAGAAGCTGCAAAGAACTGTGGTGATCGACCACAAATAGTATGTTCAGAGGGATAATGTGGGGAGATGTACCCTCCACCGGTGTCCCAGGGAAAAATACAGCTTCTACAATGCTTAACATTACAGAACTCTCTAAAATTTCTAGAGAGACATCTACCACTGAGTTGAAATATCTGAGCCCTACACTCTCAACAATTTTAAATAAGCTGTGACAGAATTAACAATTAACATAGAAATTAACAGGTATACCTCAAGACTGAACTATAATGCTGTTTAATTTAAGGATGTTCAGTAAATGTCATTGAACTGAGTAGGAGGCCCCTAAAGAGCTAAAGAAAAAAAGATGTTATGAGAAACCCATCAATGCCAAACACAAATTGCCTCAGGTCGTGAAATATTCACTGAAGTATTCTCTTCACTCTGGCTTCTTTGGCTTTACTGATTTGCATTTTGACTGTGAAAATCCTATCCCTAGTGTAAAAATGTAAGAAAATTCTGCTGGGTCCTTAGCCCAACCTGGAATTAAATCCTTATACCATTCTGGAACCTTAAGATCTAGAATCTTCTATTGTCACTTTTCAGAGAGATTGAGAAGTATTAACAAATTTATATCATACTAATTTTATGCTAATTATTATTTGTAAGACATTGTTTAAAATTGTTGGAATGTATAATATGGAAAATTTGTCTTTATAAGTAAAATTTTAAAATTATTTATCCCACTTTTAGCTACAAACAAGGTTTAAAAATACTTATAAGCAATGTGAGTAAAAATCAATTTAAAATACGTTTAAAAGAGAAAAGATAAGGAAAAAAGAGATGCATTGTGAATAAGGTTAGTACACAAAATACACATCTTGATTATTTGTACACTTATGAAATATTTGGCTTCAGGGTTTCTGGCAACTAATTCAAAGAGAGAAACAGAACCAAGTTTTACAGTGTTATATTGTAGACTGTGAAAGCTACAGTTTTTCCATCTCTCTTGTTTTCATGCCCCCTTTTCCAGAACATCACAACACTTTCCCATGCTTTATGGGAATTGTCAGTCAGGGTGAATGAACATAGATCTAAATATTGAGCCAGTAATTTGTAAATCAATCTAGTTTATGAATTTTGAAAAATTATTATCTTAAGTTTATAGATCCTCTTGTCATTTATTTCCCTGTCCTCTGAAAATATGTATTTTATGAGTCAAAAACCTTAGCAAATATAAATAATATCTTTATGAAGAAAGCCAATAGATAGAATTTGTGTTTCAGTTTCAATAAACTTTTTAAACAGGAAAACATATGTTTTCAACATTTTAGTGTAGGAAAGCATTTGTCACCTAGAAGTATGTGGGTTTGTGTTTATCTGTAGTTCACAGCCTTCCTTTAACGTCCCATCTGCGAGGAAACACTTTGGTTTCATAAATATCTGTACCAAGTCAATGCAAGAATAGCAGACTCTAGTACAAAACCCTGGACTGAGTTTGACAGTCTGGACCTGTGAGTGAAGATTAATGCCCACCACCTGGAGGACGGACGCACTAGATGGTGGCAAGGGCAATATATGTGACCTTAACAATATTTGCACCCCCATACATGCTAAAATAAAAAAGATTAACAACTAAAAAGTAAACATTCAAAAGTTTGAGTCAAAGCAAGACATACAGCATTTCAAAAGGATGATTATTTTTTGTTTTAATATGGATGACATAAAGCAGTTTTGTGTTACTTTAAAATGCCTTATTCCTCCCTGCCCAAAGTAATCAAGCACTGTTGGGTTTTTTTTTTTTTTTATCCCTTTTCTCTTTGGTTTTTTTCAATGATAAAGATTGAAGTCTGTTGGTACCAGGAACCAGCAAAAGTTCCTCTTAATGCACAGTCCCCATGTTTTAGAATTATTTGCTGAGAAACTGCTGCAAGTCTGATGCAGTCTGCCTGACCTTTCATCTGGTGCAGAACTCTTTCCAGCGCCAGTCCTGCCCTTCTGGTGGTTCAGCCGACCTTGTCTCGGTGGGGCTGCAGACACCAGCTGAACATTAAAACCAGCATATGGATTAGAGGGCATGACAGTAAAGAGACAGACAGTTAAGCATTACTATTGTAAAGAGGGAGAATGTAATCAAGAACACATTATTGAGAAATCTCTGGTTAGGGGAATGAGGCACTTTAGAAAGAGGACACAGAAGGTTCAGAATTATGCACAGCAACTCTGGAAAGTTGGAATGTCACCAGACTGCTCTGTCACATGGGTTTTCAATATTTAAACTCTAAAGAGTGAACAAATCCCAGGTATATCAGTGCCAGTTTCCAGCATTCCAAAAACAAAGTCTCTTTGTTATTGTTGATGATGTTAATATTAAGGACAGAAAACCTTGGAAGCAAACATGGCGTTACATAAATACTAGGTAACTTGTGAATCACTATGTAATTATGTAAATAAACATCAAGTTGGCTCTGTCCTCATGCCTTCTCCTGGTACACAGTTATCAGAGAGAATAGAGGGACAATATTGGAATCAAAATTATAACTGAGAAATCATTGCCCTATTGTGAAAAATTATGTTATATTTCATGTCTATAATACCAAGTCAGTGCATGAATAGTAGATTAGGGTGACGGCAATTATAATTCAGTTTAGAACAGTCATTGGATTGCAAAACAATACTTTGAGAATCCCCTTTAATCAAGTAGAAGGAACAGGGTCATTCAATACACTAAAACGAATATGCTGACTTGTTTTACCTCACCTTGATAGATCACTCAGTAACAACAGAAAATGGCAGCTTGCCCAAGTTTTGAGCTTTGATTTCCAAATTGAGTAATTTCAAAGAAACTACAGTATGCCCACTGCCCACCCCCACCAAGTATGATACACAAAATATTTCACTGCACTTTGATTTCAAGCCTGCTTCTCTAAGGTGAACACCCTGCCCTCCCAGCAGACACAGACCGAATAGTGTTAGCAAGGTGATAGTTACAGGATGATACATGGCTAGCCAGATCAATGAGGACAGTCAAAACAATACAAAAATTACAGGGCAGGATGCAGGGGAAGGATCTGTGTGAACCAACCGTATGCACTCTAAAGAGGGAGGACATGATTACAGGATATAAATATCTTAGCGGTAAGAACATAAAGTGAAAAAAGGAAATTAGTACGACAGTGACAAATGGCCTAAATTTTCTTTTCAAGGAGGAAGAGTTGAGCCAAAGTAATAAAATCTTTATAAAGAAGTTCCGAAAGTAAAAGTTGAACCTGATACTGAAAAATGCCTCCATATTAAGAGTAGATTAATATTTAAAATCCCTATATCTGAAACTAATGTCTTCTTTCATCAAAATTCTCCTCCCCACTCCCAATCCTTTTCTCTTACTTTTCAAGACATCCCAATCTCCTAGTTAATCTGAATTCAGATACTGGCAATATTTTGAATATTGTCTTTACATTTTCTCATCACTTTCAGACAGTGAGTCCAGTTACTTTTAGTACTTAATGTTTTCTGAATTCTCCTTTTTCTCCAAAATTCAGTTCAACCTCTGCTGATGCATGAAGTTTCCATGACTCTAGGAGAAAGAAAACAATTTCTTCTTCAGAAACACTTAGTCACTTTGTTTCTAATTATCATGGTGCCATTCTGATTTGTTTTTACAAGAATCAAGTTAGGTACATGTACAACTCCCCCTGTTGGACTATATGTCCTCTAGGGCAAGAACCCAGCCATCTATTGTGTAAACTACAATGTGCTTGCTACACATACAATGTGTGGGTAAATACTTCTGAGTGCATAAAGTGATAAAAATGAAAGTTTAAATGTGAATGAATTTAAAGTTAACATTTTAAAGGAGTTGCCACTCTCACTAAAATAGAAGAAAAAATCAAACTAAATACTGTCTATTTCTAAATAAGGTAAATAGCATTTGTTTCATCTTTTTGGAGAACAAGCTCATTGCAACCACCATTATGCTGGGCTTGGCTGTTTTATAACATTACCAAATTTTGAAGCCCAAGAACAATATGTATAGATTGAAAAAAGTTAAACACGTTAATAAAGGCTTTATCTGAATTATAGTATTTGGAAGAATTTTAAATATTGTTTGTATATTTCTACATTTTTTACAGAGTATTAAAATAGCCAGAAGAACATTATTAATAACAAAAATATTTGAACAATGGTTTATCTTTAGATCAAATATTTTAAATATAAGTTTTGATCCATATAGTGTTGAATCCTGAGAATACAAAAATTACTCTGCATAGGTTGAACGGAACATGATTTACATTTTGCAACCATAACTCTAAAGTCAATGTAAAAACATGATGGAGGTAAATCTTAATGTAAAAAGGGTGTTGTTATTTTTGATGTAAATGATATAATATGGGTTTGAACTAAGATTGCAGCAGTATAAAGTATAATGAGGGAATAGGGAAGAAAAGAAAGTTCAAATCATAATCAAGGAGCTTTGATTAATAATTCAGTGACAGGAACAAGAGAGTGGGAAGACCTTCCAGTATACAAAGAGTCATCATAACCTGATAAATTTTAGCTTTAAATGCTAAGGTTTAGGGGTTAAATGACCCATAAGTTAGTTGACAGAATGGGCCACACATGGTTCTAATAGAAAAAAAGCTCCAAAGGGGAATAAAGAAAGCTACTGGGAAAAGAAACCTAATATATGAGATGATATCTTTTGGGACTTCTGGTCAATTTGAGTCATACAGTCAGGAAAGATAATAAGGTTTTCTGCTGAGATTGCTTAAGTGGGGGGAGATGCTGCCAAAAGCTGGCATAGGAAAGATAGTGACAGCTTTCTCTGAGAACAATTAGCTAGTTCTGGAAGGGAAACATACTACTCTAGAATGTAAGTGAAGTAGAAGGTTATAACTTAGGATGAATGTGGGTTTTGGTAGTGTTGGGAAATCAACTAGTTACATTTACTAGTGATAGATATCAACAAACAATACAAGTCCCCAATTGTATATTTTAAGACTTTAAAAAATACGTTTTTTGTGGAGTTTTTTGGCATTTAGTGTATCTACAGTATCATCATTTTAATGTAGAAATTTATAGAAGTGTGATATTAGCCTACTGTGTTACTTTTTTTAATTGGGAGACATTAACCCATCAAGTTCCATACCCATAATTGGAACCAACCATATAAAAGTCACTTGGAATGCTTAGGAAGATGCGATTTCTGTGAAGAGTGAGCTTTGCAATTTGAATGCTATTTCAGTAACAGAAGCATCTAAACCCTCTTATGATCATATCCTCCATCTTTTACTAAAAGACATATCATTGTGCCATTATCTTATTTTTAGCTACAAACATTATATAAGATTAAACAAGAGGAACTTAATTAATTTCATTTTAATCTTCTTTTATAGTAATTAAGAATCATAAAATTCCCAGGGCATGGGTTAGAACAGAGAGGGCTCATATTCCAGTTCTACCACCACAACTTCTTTGATCTTGGGAAAATTAATAAACCTTTGTGTACCTTAGTTTCCTCATCTATAAAATGGACATTTCAGCTGAAGGAACTTTAAATTGACCTTTTATAAATACTACCATCAAGACAAATTTAACAACCCACTCAAAAAATTTCTAAATAATTAACAATCAGCTCTTGTAGCTGGTAGAATCAGTACAAGCAATATCCAGCACAACATGGTTAAAAAAAATAGGTAATAAAAAAGGTCCAGGGAATAAGAGGCCTCAGGTTAGAAATAATATTTTAAACACAGATTAAAACTTAGGCTTAGATCAACAGAAGGTCTAGATATAAGATCATTAACTTCAAAAGCCATGGAATTAATAATCATGACAATAGGTGGAAAAGATATATCAAATTGTAAAGCTTGAAGATTGAAACCTGGAGAAGAGGTGAGGGAGCTATAAAAAATGAAATATATATCAATTTATTCAACAAGTCTGTAAGGAGAAGGGTTTTTAAAAAGGTGGTATGATCACTTATTAAAAGTTGATATAGCAAAGAGTATTTACAGACATAGCATGAATATAAGCTCACTTGTACAAGTTTTCTAGAGCAATAGCCAATTAAGGCAGCCCAAGATATTAGTTAGGATGGTCAACAAGACATTTTACTCTAATACAGTTTGCTCAAGGTAAAGAAAGAGTAGAATAACGAGATGTTATCTAGTTCCAGATTTGTATTTTGTGCCTTTACCTTCAGAATTTTATAATTGTGAGTCTATTCCTACTCCCATCCATACTCATCCCCACCCTAGTTTGTAAAATCTTCTTCATCCAAGTCTCAGACCCACCCTTAGTAAAAGTGGTAATTCCAGCATACTTTTCCTAGCTAAGGACTGAAGAATCTAGTTTTGTATGTAGGGTTCTCTCCTGGTCCATTTCCATCCTCTGTCCATCTCACTAAGTTTTTCTTAAGCCAACAGTGTATAGATACAATGTGCCTGGGACAAAGAGTGATTTTTTAAGAAAGCTATGCTACTTAAAGTCTACTCATACCAAGTTGTCTTTCCATGGTTTTGGCCTTGGTTATCCTGCTTAGTGTTCTCTCTAGAATAAGTACCAAAGACTGAATTAAATCTTTACAGTCTTCTTTTCAAGGAGCCACATTCTGTTCTCTGAATCCACAGATGGTAAGATTTCCGTTTGCCATCAGCCTGATTTGTGAATGGAACCATTTCCAGTAGCTCCTTGTTGTTGAACTGAACCTTCTAATGCTGATTATTTCCTAAATTTTGTCTGACTTCATTATGCCTATTTTTTTGCCACAAAGTTTTAGACTGCTTAATATACTCTCTGTGGTCTGCTGTACTTAGTCACTTTCCCCTAGGTCTGGCCCAGCTACCTCTCTCAAATATGCTGCCCTCGTATTTTTGCTCAAGACCCCTGTGCCTACCCAGGTTGACTTCTACCTTGGGACCTATTCAATGCTATATTATACCAAAAACCATAAGAACAGTGTGCCTTCAGATGGATAGATGGAAAAATTATAAATTCATAGGAAGCAAGTGTCTCATTAAAAAAGCAGCCAGGACACTTAAATATAAAGAACATCTTGAGTAGACTAGACAGAGTTCAGATGATGAGGAGTGCATTCCCGTAATGCTCTATTAGGTCATATATGAAATCTTCCCCTTGCATCATAATACCCTGCACAAGGATATTTTATTTTGTTCTATAGAATATGTTGATAATTATGTCCTAGGGAGAGGAAAGTCAAGGAAATAAACTTTCTTTCAGAGGTCTGCTGGCTACTGGAGAATAGGGGTCATGCCCTTCTCCATTCTGGATAACTCATTGGCTACTGTTCCAAAGTGAATGTAGATTCTGACCCTTCATAAAGATTTAAGCATTTTTTTTTATTAATGCCAAACTGTAAAGAGAAGAATGAAAAAAAAAAAAAGTTGTCTGTGTAGTCTAAGATTAAGAAAAAGTCTAAGTTTGGAAATGGGCAAAAGATACCATTAAGTGGCCTTTCAGTGGCATGCTCACTGTTGCCTGGTGGACCCTTAAAGGATAACCTAATTCTCTAGGACAGTGTAATTTTTATTAATTTTCTATTGACTAGGGTATTGTATGTTCTGTAGGTTTAGAGATTAAATGTAGAAATTACAAATGATTCCTCTCCGTGGCAATACAAATGGTTCCTATTCATAACTATGCAAATGAATTTTATCCAGCAGAGATAAAATTGAATCCCTCCTTGTTGAAACAATAACACAAGCATTACAGTTTATTGCCCAATAAGATATTAGGCAGTTTTGCTTCTATTAGCAAATTCACTTCAGCATTCCTCCTGACTGTTTATATTTCAATTCTACAAACTCTTTTGAACCTTATCTTATTGCTTCCTTATTTAGAAATTAGTTGAAATCTTTAGTGTACTTTCATTTTATATTTGCATAAGAATCCTATTTTATCTTTTCAAAAATTATTCTTTACTACTAACTAATCTGTATCTTTGTACCCTACAAAAATGCCTGTCTGCAGGGATTTTGGAGGTTAATTGGACAGCCCTTAGCCTCCAGAAATTCTCACATGAATATTTCCTAATTTTATCCCCTAATTTTTATTCTCAAAGTTTGCCTCTTGAATAAGAAATGTGCTTCTCTCAATATCTCCTAAACTTCCCATTTATTTTGCCACAACCCTATACCTTTATAAAGTCACGACTCTCTTCCCTCAGAAGTTATGTACCAATGTCCCTCTTATATCTTGTAAATTGCATAGCCAAATCTCTGCTACAGGCTATAGCAGGCGTCCTCAAACTATGGCCCGTGGGCCACATGCAGCCCATGGAGGACATTTATCCTGCCCGACAGGTGTTTTTGCCGCCACTGCCTGTCCTGCTTAGCAGCCAGCTGGTCCCGAGCCCACGTGTGCATGTGTGGAATGTGCACCGCACTCTCCAACAGCCCTCCGAGGGTCTGCAGACAGTGAACTGGCCCCCTGTTTAAAAAGTTTGAAGACCCCTGGATAGGAAAGGATGTTTCTGGGGGCCTGGTGAATGGAAAAAAAAACGTGTTGAAAATTCCCTAACCTTAGTTATTACTTAATCTTCCTACAAAGAAAAACAAACAAAAACCAAATAAAAAAATATAGGACTGTGAGGATTAGAAAACCTGCCAAAAAAACTGAACCAGGGCTGCATAGGAGATGTGCATTCCTCCTTTAACGTATCTCCAACTTGATTATGCTAAAAGGTGCATCCCTTCACCAACCCCAACCCCAATACACACACATACCAGTTACATTCCAAAGCCCTCTTCCACTTGCCCAACAATTGTTACATATTCAATGTTCCATATTGTAGGTATTCAGTCAGCACTGGTTGCATTTATTTATCTAAAACGGTATCACTAGGCCTCGGGGTTACCAAGATTACCTGCTATATTCTTTGTCTGCCATATCCTTTGTCTTGGAGGTCATTTGTGAATATAAGCATTTTCAATGATCTCAAGTCCTAAGGGAGAATTAAAAGCATCTCTGAATGAAGAAATTCTATGATTTGTTAATTTTATAATCCTGTTTTCATTATTTTACCTTAGTATGTGCTTATTTTTCTAAATCGAAGAAAGTTTCTGGGACTTAATGACTATGCTGCCTTTGGCTGAGTCATGCTGCTGACTCCCATTGTGTGTTCAACTAACATTGTGTCTGCCTGCCTGCATTTATTTATTTTTTTTGACACCTTTGTTCTGCCAAAACCACTTCTGGTAAAAAAAAGAAAAGAGTTTACAGACAGGGAAATGAGTGGGTAGAAGGCGAAAAAAACACATATTCGAACACACTTTGAAACAAAAAATAAACCAAAGTGCAATTTTTGTTGAGTTGTGATGGGCTCAGCCACAGTCGATACTTTGCAGAGTTTCTCTCCTGTACAGATTTGTCAGTGATTCACCCTGAATGGAAAACAGTTACATCCTATTTGAACAAGGGTCTGTTGTTTCCCTCACAGCTTTCATCTGCAGTTGATGTCAAACTTCAGATGTTTCAGGCAGGGGTCAAAACTGTTACTGTCATTAAATGAGTCTAGATATTAACTCCAGAGATGTGATGAGAATACTTGAGATGTACTCTCTTAGCAAATTTCAAGTATGTGATGCATTATTAATTATAGTAACTATTTTGTGCATTAGGTGTCCAGAATGTATTCATCTTATAACTGCAAGTTTGTTTAGTATTATGTTGCTAAAACTGTTCTTTAATGTTGTATTAAATGCAAGGTTTTAATGCTTTAAATAAAAGTTTCTCCCTGTCAACCTAAAATAATAATTCTGACCCTAATAAAGCGTCAGAATCTAGTTTAAAGAGAGTTTATTCAAGCACAAAGTGAGGATATGCTGTCTATAAAGCATAGAGTCCGAAGAATGAAAGTCAGCGCTCCAAAGTGTAGAATTTGGAGATTGCTTATATAGACAAAGCTTAGGAAAGTTTTCCTAAGCTTTCAGAATTCCAACATCTTTCTATGTAAGGCTTAATGCATAGTTACAACAAACTGATTAGCTGAGGTGGTTTTTTTCTTTCAGGAAAGATATAGTTAACACTCCCTCCACACTGAAGATGTCACTGTCATGGGGTCTTGGTCGCCATTTGGTCTGACTTAAACAATAAAGGAGATAGTTAATCTACAACAAAAACCAGTGTTCAGAAAGTGGGGAGGTCTGGACTCTGATCTCTTACAGTCATTTACAGAACAAAAATAATGAGGAAGAGAGTTAAGCTATAATCTAGGAAGTAGAATTACAATTATGTTATGTGACTCAGTCTCTAGGGCTTAACTTCCCTTTGGCATAATAAATTCAGAGGGTCTTGAAATTTTATTTCCTTTTTCTTCTAGAAAGGGGATCAGTTTTTTCCCTAAAATTTCCCCAAAGGTAAACAAGAGAGAAAAGGCCAGAAAGAATGAACAACAAAATATGTTTATGTAACCTCAGTGCTCTTACACTGCTATATTTGACACCAGTTAACTAAAAAAAAAATTTTATGAGGTTTATACTTTGGATAAAGGAGAGTTTTATTTCTCATAAAGGGTAGCGGAATGTTGGAAAGCCATTCCAACAGGTTTGGGAGCAGAGCAGTGGGCCAGAAGCCAGGCACACATGTTTCAAAGAAGAGACAAAAGGGAACAGGATTTTATACTGTGCAGGGTGGTCAAATATACATATTCAACAAGCTATAGGAGGAGTCATGAATATTTATGAAGGGAAATCAGACCCATGTCACTGTGCTTTCTCTCTCTCATCCCATCATGACTTAAGGTGTTTCTGGGGCCCTCTTAGTGGAGAGCTTAGGATTTAAACTTTTAGTCCACACACTATAACAACAGTGCCTTACTTTTTGTTTCCTTTTGTTGTTGTTGTTGTTGATACAGCAACATCTTTTATATAGAATAATGATTACTTCATTTTTATGATGATCATTGAGGCTCAACAATGTTTATGGCACCACAGGTGTAAATAGCAGAACCAGCACTGGTTTCTGCTTGTTCGGTTCATGCCCAGTGTTTCCTCCACCTTATCAAAATAGTGTACTCCTTTTCATACACATGGAAATCTATATATACAGAGGATATAGTTTGAGCCAGTGGAAGAGAAATTGTGAAATAAGAAGTGCTTTATGTTAGAATTCTAGTGGATTTTATTAACACTTAAGAATATATGATCACCCCTCCCAAAGATTTTAAATAATAGCAATTCTGTTGCTGTTTTGTATCTGAGGAAATGAAACAGCCAGCATCATTTGATCAATTCCTCTCTGGGTACATTCACAAGGTGTTAGCTATCATAGTTAAATATCTATTCCTTATCCCTACTTCAAAATAGTTACTCAGGTAAGGAATCTGAAATCCAGATTGCAAAACTATACAGAGCTAATGATGGAATAGAAAGAATAAATTTTAGCCTATAATTTTTTTTAACTCATCTAGCTTAGAAGCCAAAACGACTATTATTTCCAGGGTGGCAGAATGCTGTCTCAGGTCATGGCTCTTTTAAGTGAGTGAGAAGATAAAAGTGACATAACATCTTTCATCTCCAGTCAAGTTTTTCAGTAGATTCCGTTTACGTTTTGGCAACAAGAACCCCGTGATATTCCCGTTGGTGCATTCTATGTAAAAGGCCTGCTGTGACCCAGAAAACAGCGAATTCATTTGCATAATCAGCACACTGTCCTTGCTGAGGTATATTTAGAAGGGCCAAGTTTGCAAGAATGGGATCAAGAGCTTTTGAGAATACTCACATGGCCTTTTTGTTAAGTCTTGGTGAGATGTACTATTTAATAGGAGCTGTGGTTTCTTGCCAATTTGGGATTAATGTAGTATTTTACAAAGAGAGGGATTAATTTATAGAACATAGAGTTCCAAAAGAAGTCTCATTCAGGAAATATAAATGCATTAAAACATATTGGGCAGCATTTATGAATACCAAGGCTACCCATGGGTTAGCAATAGTTTTGCAATTATAGGAAGAATATGTACCTTCTAATCCTAGTATGGTTACTGATTATTCATATCCCTTAGCCATGTCACTTAAATTTTCTTGGCATCTATTTCCTCATTTGTGAAATGAAAGGTTGAATTCAGACGCCATTGACTTATGGTAGCCACATAGAACTTGGCCAGTAGAGATGTTTTATTTATCCAGCTCAGTGTTTTTTTAAAAAGTGAGTATGAATAGAAATTTTAATACTTCTTTGAGTTTGCTAATATTTCACATTTCTTTCCCCACATGAAGAAGAACAAGTCATCTTCATCTCTCTCAGAATTACTCACGGCATTGAATTTCTTAGCCTCCTTTTTCATCACTTATACTTTTTCAGTTGTCAAGGTAAATTTGACCGATAAAAGGATTCCCTGCCTTGAGACACCTTCTCTAAGACCTATATAGGTACATGAACTGCAGAGGTGAAGCAAGGATGCTGAACTCTGAGCTATTATGAACCTGGCACTAGCTTTCTGCCTCTTGAAGTTAATAGAACTGAACTGCCTTAGCACAAGAGCAGTCACTAAAAGTTACCAAGAAATGCCTAGAACCTTCATGATAGTTCTACAACATCTATTCTTATGGAACGATTAGTGGAGAATTTGTACATCATTAGCTATGCAGTGATATAATTCTTGCTTTAACATATGATAATCTTTTTCTATTTTCTCAAGCTTTTCCAGACCCAAAGTAACTAACACTTTCTTTTCAAGGACAGCATGCTGACTGCTCACGAATAAAACAAATTACATGAGAACAAGAGCAGCTAGGGGCAGCTATCTCCTTCAGGTCTCAGGCTTAGGAAATATATTGGGAACAGCTGCCTCTGCCTACATTTTGGGATCTAATCATTTGTGCTGAGACCTGTCCCGAGCCTTGTGAGATAGAAGAGCTGCAAGGCTGCCCAGCAGTGTGTTAGATGGGATACAAGGGAAATTAAAGAACAGGTATAAGTGAAATATAAGTGTGAAATAGAAGCTGAACAGTCATGGCATAGGAAGTGGTGAGAATAATCTAAAAATTTTACTTGTAGTTTGATTACTTATTATACGCTATAAATCTAAAATCACATGCTATTGATGATGTTTATTAAATTGTTTTTTCTAATAAAATCTTTTCATAACAATGAATCATAAAAAATAAAATACATGTTAACTAAATATTAGAGACTGAATTTTCATTTTGTGGAAAGTTAATGAAGAAGATGTAATATGCACAAACTATTTTTGACATTTACTGTCTACCATGGGAACAGTAGCAATATCACTGACCAGATGAGAAACAGAAGACACAAATTTGCTAAAAAACTATCAGCCCCTATTTCAGACTTACTAGATCTTTAAGAAGTTTGTGCCCAAAGACAAAATAGTGACAAGACTCTTCATTGACATCAGTGACTGTTATTCTAAATGAATTGGTATTTTAATTGTATATCTTCACTTTTCATATTTGAAGCATTATTGCTGTTAACAACTCCATTAACAGAAGATAAATTTTACGGTTCAAGAAATTTCTATATAGTACCACCTGATTTCCTGATTTTTCAAATAGAAGACAATTTCTTTACAATAAGGGTTTAAGTTCTTACTTCAGATAGTAAATATTTTATTATAGCTTTGTAGGTTATCCAATCTGTATCACAACTACTCGACACTATTGCAAAAAAGTAGCCTCAGACAGCATGTTATCAATAAACATAGTTGAATTCTAATAAAACTTTGTTTATGAAATATAAAATATTTCTAAGTAGGGAGTTCATTATAGATGACAAATTATATGAAATTGTTGTTTCCATAGATTTAAAACAGTTAATTATCAGCAATTTCATATTGTTCAACTGTTAAATTATGTTACATCCGTACAGTAGAAATACCACCCAGGTATATAAAAAGAATGAGGAAACTCAATATATACAAAATATAAAGCTATTCAGTATATATTACCTGAAGGAAAGTAGAACTTTGTATATAGCATGCCACAGTTATGCAAAATAAATAAATACATAAATAATAAAATGTTTTCTTTTTGTATTTTCTTTATCCCCCAAAATATATAAAAAAAGAAAGTGTTAACAGGGGGAGGAGGCAGGAGAGATAAAACTGGGTAAATGGGGATTGAGAAGCACACCTACAACTTTATACATCATTTAGAATTTATTCTGGATATATTTTATTTATACTTTTGTTTATTTATGTTACTTTTTGCTTGTGAAAGTGGTAAGGCCCAAATATTATGGTGGTTTATTGATTTCCCTCTTCCCTTTATTAGTAAACACATTTATAATATTACTAAATGACTATTGTGTATTGAGGCTTTGTTGATCTGTGTTAGTCAAGGTTTTAGCTGTTTTGTAAATATCTTGTTTTTAATCATCTCTATAATACTGTATCTGCTATCATTGTCTTTTTATTAATTGTTGTAAGAACATTTAACAGATATACCCTTTTAACAAAATTTTAAGTCTACAATATAGTATTGTTAACTACAGGCACAATATATAGTAGATGTCAGGAACTTATTCATTGTATAACTGAAACTTTATAGTCATTGAATAGCAACTCCTCGTTTCCCCCTCCCCATAACCCCTGGCAACCATCATTTTACTCACCTTCTATGAGTTTGGCTATTTTAGAATACCTCACATATCTGGAGTCATACAGTATTTGTCCATCTGTAACTTGTATTTCTGCTCTTATAATCTCCAGGTTTATCCATATTGTCGCATATTGCAGGATTTCCTTCTTAGGCTGAGTAATTTTCCATTGTATGTATGTATCACATTTTCTTTATCCATTCATCCATTGATGGAACTTGTGTTATTTCGATATCTCGGCTGTTATGAAAAATGCTGCAGTGAATATGGGAGTATTGCTAAATTATATGGTAAGTAGTTCCATTTTTTATTTTTTCGATGAATTTCCTAGTTTTTCATTCCTACAACAGTGTACAAAGGTTCCAATTACTGTTGCTTTTTTAAAGATGAAAAACTAAGATTCAGATAGGTTAAGTAAATGGCTCAAAGTTATAAGTGTAAAGGTGGTGGATCTGAATTTCAAACCTTGGTCTGATACCAAAGACTACACTTTGCTCTTTTTTCTTCCTCTTGTTCTATTTTTTTTCCCTCTCTTCTTCTTTCGTTTTTTTTCTTCTTTTTTTCCTTCTTCTAGATAACTCTTATTTCATGCAGTAAGTATATGAAAACTTAAAAAATAGTAAACACCACCATCATTGTTCTATATATGATTAAAACAAAAGCCTTAGACACAATAAATTTAACAGAATTTATTATAGCAAAGAACGATTAGTGAATTGAGCAACACTCAGAACCAGAGGAGGTTCAGAAAGCTTCACCCAGAAGTGTGAGCAATAAGCATTTACAGGCTAAGCATGGAAGCAAAATAGAGACATCACCTGTTGGCCACAGCTAGGCAGCTGGGCATCTACCTTACTTGGGCATGTCTGATTAGTTGGCTGCTTGTGATTGGCTGAAGCTCAGCCAGTTGTGGCTGGCTGAAACCTGGCTATTTGTTACAAAAAATATATTAGGTTTTGGTTTGTTTATTACTAAATTAGATTGCGGTGCAATATGTAAGAACTGATAGACAGCCTTAGGCTAGTGGTTTCCAGCTTATTTAATGAAATCCTAAGTGCTTACTAACTATTAAAAGGTAGATCTCCAAATTTCACATGCAAGTCAGAGGCAATTAATTTGTAACAGCTTCACTGACAGGTTGACTTCTCTACCTAGAACACTATTTAATCTTCACCTAATTTATTCTCCCTAGAGATTTAAGCTTAAGCCTCATTTCAAGAAGTCTTCTAGGATAAATGAGGGTAGTATATATAATCTCATAGCAGCAACATACACTTATAGTTATTATAGATTTATTACTCTGAATTAAAATTGCATATGCATTAAATTGCCAATATCCAGCCATTTTTAACTCTAAATACAGTTTTTACATATGATAAATCTAAAGTTTGTTTATTACTATAAATTATGAACTCCTTGAAGAAAAGGATTGTGTCTTAATCACTAATAAATTCCCTGGATTTAATACAGTGCATAGAATATAGCAGACACTCAACGTATTTTTAATATCAGTGAATAAAAAATGAAATAAACAGGCAAATGAATGAACCAACAGATAATTTCATATACATTATGAAAAAAGGTGAACTCTAATCTGTCTACTGAAAAGTACCCAATTAGTCCCACCTCTCCTTACTGAAGACTGTAACATAATTTATAATAAAAGTTATATAGAAGTTTTGAAACAAGATTTTTATCTTATACAATTTTCGTTTACTATTGAAGAATAAAGCCTACATATATATTAAATCATTACAAGGATTTCTTGTTTTTCTGTTTTGTTTCTTTTTGTTTGGTCGTTTGTAATACAAAAACATGAGACTTATTTTAACATGAACAAATAGAAAATTGGCTTTCCAAATTTACTCTTGTTAAATGTATGTCTTTGAGGATTTTATAACTGAAGGTGGTTTGCTAAGCTTAAAAAGACTTTACCCAGTTTGAGGTGATTTATGTATGACACTTGAAAGTTGTTTATTCTATCTACTGATTGCCACACGATAGAGGTGAAAAAATTACATACTGATTAAGCTATACATTAAACAGGATTTTTTAAAATGGCTTAAGATGGTATCCTTAAAACCAATGGATATATCATCTGTTTATAGTATTTATACTCTTTCTATGTGTAAAACACATAGCTTTCAGGGATTGCCTAAACTCTTACTAATGCAATCTAATAGAACTTTCTGCAAACCTGGAAATACTTTATATTTGCACCATCTAATATAGTAGCCATTAGCCACAGGCGGCTACTGAGCATTTATGTGAAAATTGTGACAAAGACAATTTTTTATTTCATTTAATTTTCATTAATTTAAATAGTCACATTTAGACATATAGCTAGTGGCTAATGTATTGAATGGCTCAAGAATTTAACAAAAAAATCATTTGATTTTTTGCTGTTGAGTTAATTTTCTCATATATTCTGATTATTCCTTATCAGATGGATAGTTTGCAAATATTTTCTCCCATTCTATAGGTTGTCTTTTCACTTTGTTGTTTCTTTTCACGTGCAGAAGCATTTTAGTTTGCTGTGATTCCATTTGCTTATTTTTGCTTTTGTTGAATGTGTTTTTGAGTTGTTACCTAAAAAAAATTCTTGGCCATACCAATGTCCTGAAACATTTTGCCAGTGTTTTCTTTTGGTAGTTTCATAGTTTCAGGTCATACATTTAAGTCTTTAATCCATTATTCTGCAATCAGTATGTATCAATTCAAAAAAAGGAAATGAAAAGACAATAAAATAATAAAATGCCATTAGGACAGGGCTAAAGGGCTATATAAAGAAAGACTTGATTCTTTGTTACAAAAGATACTGTACAGTGTTCACTTTAAAAAAAAATTTCCTCAGTGTAGTATTAGTCCATTTTCTCTTCTTTAGTTTTTGTTTTTTCCTCTAACACTTGCTTTTTGTTTTTTTCTTCTTGCTGAATAAATGCTTTGCTCTGAGGGTCTGTGTCTCTTTGTCTTCTTGCATCAGAAAATATCCTCATTTGCTTAAACTCTTGAATGGTTATTTGGCTGATAAATTCTTTGCTGACAATTATTTTCCTCATCATTTTGAAGCTGTTGTTCCATTATGTTCTGGAATTTATTATTGCTGATAAATAGTTAGCTAGAGTTTGTTTGAGTTACATTTTCTCTCTTTCAAGTAATATTTTCTTTATTCTTTATAGTCCATAGCTTCACTGTCATGAGTCTTGGTGTGGATTTAATATTATTCTGCTTGATAGTTTGAAGTATACTTTCAAGTTGAGGACTTGTATTTTTCTTCACTTCTGGAAAATTATTCAGCTGTAACATCTGCAAATACAGCTTCTTTACCACATTCTCTATTCTTTTCTGAATTTCAGAATTGTCTATTCTTCATACCTCTTCCTCTTTTATCTCTATCTCAGTAAGAAATTAGTGAGATGGATGAGGGCTCTGGTCAAATCCTCATCCAATTCACTAATTTGCTCTAAGATTGTGCTAACTGAGCATTGTCTTATCCCAACCCATCTCTTTTTTATTTAATAATTCTATATTATTTTTAATATATCTACCTTTATCTCTTTGATATCTCAAAATATTCATTTTAATGTTCTTTTCAGACTCCTGTGTTATTTTAATGCCCTCAGAATCACATTCTTATTTTGATTATTGAATAAGAGAGAGTACTGTATTCTTTGGAATTTTGAATTGCAGGATCATGTGAATGGGAAGTTCTCTTTCTCTTCCTCACCAACTCTGTGATTTATTCCACCAAAGCCCCTGAGGACTCTAATCTTTACTGTCTCATATTGACAGATGGGACTTTTTCCCAAGTGATACAGTAGATGTCACTAATCTTGTCCCCCTACCAGCAGGTGATTTCATTCACTGTTTGAATACCCCTACCTCCCTAAACTGGAATGTTAACTAAGCTATAGACCCAGGAGATTGTCTCCAGCATATTTGTTCCTACTCCTTCCATGAGCAAGGTAACTCACCCCATCAATGACAAAGGTCACATGCCCCCTTATGTGGAACACTTTAGTCTCTTGCTCTGCAGGAGCTAAGTTCCCAGTGACTTTTACCTGCTTCTGGACCTGAAGTCCATCAAAACCATAACTTCAGTCCTCATGGCTTTGTATTTCTGTCCCATTACTAGATCATGGAGAAGTTATTTTCTTTTCCCCCCATAATATTTGTTTACAGCAGAAAGGGTGTCTCTCCAAGTCTTATAATGTCTTATAATAGACTTATAATGTCATCTTGAAAAGACATCTGCCCTGGCTTTTCTGCTATGTGCTAATACTGTGAAGCTATGGGCATATCTTACCATGTTTATATCCTTAAAAATTCAAACAGTACTTGTCTTTAGTCAATTTATGATGCTAAAACAGAAACTTAAGGCTGGGTAATTTATAATGAACAAAAATTGACTCATAGTTGTGAAGGCTGGGAAGTCTAAGGTGAAGCACCAGCAGGTTTGGTGTCTGGTGAGGCCATTCAAACCTGTGATTGATTCCACCCAGGTCCATGGTGCCTCACATGCTGCATCCTCTAGAGGGAGGGGGAGGCTGGATCCTCACGTGGCAGAAGGTGGAAGGTCCAAAAGGCAAAAATGAGGCCAAATTTGCCCTTTTATAATAGTCCTATTCCACCCATGAGAAGGAAGCCCTCATGGCCCCATCATCTCCCAAAAGTCTCACTTCCTAACGTTGCTACAATGGCAATCAAATTTTAACATGAATTTTAGAGGGAACAAACATTCAAAACACAGCAGTACACAATGACCTAATAAGTTAACATCTTATTGAATAAATAAATGTGTAAATATTCTGCTTCTATGAAGCTAATGGCTTTAATTACTTTCAGTTAATGCAGCTATGTAGTTATATGATAAGAGAAGGTTAGGTCATTTCTAGAGTAGCTTTCCAACTACACTATTCTCTAAATAAATGTTCACAGATGCAGAGAAGCCTGTGCACATCTCCTGAGGATCAAAAAGTAGGTTCCTTATACTGATGACAATTTTTGTTCACTATGGGCCATCTAACAACTGGTTTAAACATTTGAATTGAGTCGACCAGTTACAGGTTCACTTTAATTTTACCTGGTAGTGTGATGGTAGACTTATTCAGAGCAGCAAAATGGGAATTTACTATGTTTATGTCTTAATGCACACATATTAACATTTCATTCACAAAACACCTCAGGCCATTTATTGAAGCATATGCAATCTTGTTTTACACAAATATTGTCAAAGTTGGCTCTCTGGCTTCCCAGAAGAGCATAAAGGAGGAAGAAGGGAAACTACAGACAAACAGGTAGACACATTTAGAACATTTGAGAAATGAACACTGATAATCAAGCAGGCTAAAGAGACTTATATAAGGCCATTTTGCTGAGTGTATTTTGTCTTTGTGCTTAGAGCATCGCTGTATTATAACAAAGAACAATTGTTGACCCATAATTTTTATTGAGTCACTAAGAAAAGGCTAAATTATGTTCATTATGATTAAATGGTTAAGGGAAGCACAGTAAGCATTGCATTAACAGCAGTATTGACTTACAAAATGATTTTGCAATATTCAAAATGATCTGGTACTTAAGAACTGTAGATAGCCAAGATAGATAGTAGAATTTTTTTCAGTCTCATCTAACTTTGTCCCAAATCATATGTATAGTTTTGAGGAGCACAGGGTGGAGAGAGATTGAAAACTTTAACAGTGTAGGTATTTCTAATCACCACTCTTGTCAATGACCTCATGCCCTGCAACAGATGTGAAATGGCAAGATGTGATTCAGTTCCTACTATATAGAGTCTCAATTCCTATGGGCCTCTACACACACACACACACACACACACACACTACACACACACACACTACACCCTGATGGGAATACTAAATTTCCCCTAAAAGTATACTTTGTGGAGGGAGGGTGTACAGCAGAGTCAACAAATTATTTCATCTGGTTTTAGCTCCAAACAGTGATCTGTTGCAAGGCTATGACTGAGGAATGGGGGATTGGCTCTGGTAGATTTATGGAGCAATAGTATAGTGATTTTTAATGTGGCATCTTACTAAGAAATTTTCATGATAATGTGACTTTGCTGATTTTTGCCATATATGCCAATTTTATGAACAAAGCTATAGCAGAAGTAACTCTACAGTAATTAAAGACAGAATATAACCTGACTTATTGATACTCCTATCTCTTATGACTAGCACATAATAGGTTTATACTTTTTTAAAATACATTTTTAAAATTGGCTGATTCCTTGAAGAAAAAACAAACAAAAGATACTACCGTTAGTTTACCAGTATTTAACTATTTTAGACTACAATTTAACATTTAGGAAAGCATGAACCTGGTCTACCTTTTCCATTTCTATTTCTTCAGGACCTAATACATGGTGGAAGTGTAATCAATATTCTAGTATCAATAAGTGAATGAGTAAACCAATCTACAGTTCACATAGGCACTCTCAGTTTTTTAGGTGTATTTTAAGTTTAACAAGCAATTACATGAGTCTCATTAGAAATAAAAAAACACATAACAAGTAAAATAGTGGTTTTACTTAAGAATTTGAAGAGAAATTAATGACTTAGTTTATATAATTGATAATGTTAATGAGCTAACTCATGCTTATCACTTCTGTGCCTTTTAAAACCTTTCGGATCTATGAGAAAATGTAAAGTGACTTTTATTTATGTTTCAATTGAATATGTTCTAGTGAATCAGATAAGAGCTTCAAGCTTTATTTATTTGTCAGCAAGCCTAGATTATAAATCCTTTGACAACATCAATGGTTTTACAACATTCTGTATTTTGTTTGAGCTAAGTTGTACCATTCACACTATTAAAATGGATACAACAGTTTATACCACTGTTTTCACAGCCATTGTTCCCTTATGTTTGCTAATATTTTCATTTTAGAACATTGTACCTGAATTACTGGAATATTATATATTCATAAACGTGCTCTTTCTGAAAGCTATTCATTGGAAAATATCCCCTTGCTTTCATTGTCCAAAAGCTTATTTAGTGAAAAGTCTAAATCTGCTGAAATGTATTTGCTACACAGACACACACACACACATACACACACACAGAGAAATCGCCAAATGCAAATAAAAACAGAATTCTTGATACAGCCTTATCAAATCCAGAACAAACAAAAATGTCTGGCACAGTTTTGGGCCTTCAATCTAGTAAATGAATGAACTATGGAAAATAAAGGATAAAAAATGAAACTGGGCAAGCAGGGAAGACAAAGCAGGACAAAGAAAGCCTTTGTGTTCTTGGGAGCATATTAGAGATAAAAAGAAAATATAAATCAAACTGAGAAAATGTCCTTTGAGTGGCTTCCTGATGGAATGACACAATCACATGTTGAGAGCCATATGGGAGAGTTCAAACAGTTTTAGACCGGAGCCCAGAGGGCAATGCGGAGCCTGGCTGGGAGAGTAATTTGTTTTGTTTCTTGGAAGGCAGGCCAGAATGACTGATGCTTTGACAGTTCCTGCTGGCTGATCAGCAACTTCCCCCACTTCTCTTAACCTCTTAGGAGAGATAAGACTAGAAGGGCAGAGACTGTGTTAGGAGGTGATGACAGGGAACAACACTCAAAGTAGACAGAGAGCCTGACATTACAAGCACATTCTAGGCAGGCACCTAAGCTTGAACTGATTACACTGTTTAGATGGTTTTATACGGCAGCTTTTACCAAGCTCTGCTTCTTCAAATAGGAGAGACTTGTCTTTCTATTGATATAAGGAAAATGTTAGAGTTTTTTGACAAAAATCTATGACACTACTTCCTCCTTTTACTGAAGTAAAAAAAAAAAAAAAAAAAGGCAAGGAGATGTTGAAGATCAAGATACTTTTTCTTGAAAAAAAATAGCTACAAGAAAATAATTTCATTTTGATTTAGAGGAAATCACACACCAAAAGTTTAAATTTTGTGCAATCTACAACCTTCATATTAGCAGAAATGAAATTTATTTCTAGCCAGCAAAAGCAGTATTAGAAATTCAACATCTTAAATACTTCTCATTGTTAATAAATGAAAGACAAACTGATGGAGAGTAAAAGATGTCAAGGAATTAAAAATTTTAAGTATTTGCATATGTAGCTACTCTATGAAAACAGTCTATCCCACCTAGAGAACTCCAGTGGATATAAATCATATACTGAAAAATATACACCCTAAGCAGTGTTATGAGTGATGTAAAAGACAAAAAATGCACCAGACAATTAAGGAGATAATTTATTCAGGCCTTTGTAATAAAAAGGAATGTGGATGATCATTCATAAGGAGCATCTTACAGAAAAAAAGAGAGGACCTGGGCCCCAGGGGTAGACACAAAGGAGTCATCCAAGAGACTTCTGGGAGTCATAAGGATAGAGAGGTGCATTATTTGAGTCACTGAGGAAAGACAGAAGTGGATTTTATTTTGGAATATGAGCTTGCAGGTGGTACTTGGTGGTTAGCCATTCCTGAAACACAAAGCAGTGAAGAATTTTTTTCTGGCAGCACAGGGCTCAGATAAAGTTCAATGTAGCACTGAAAACCAAAAATGTGTCCACCTAATTCCAGTTGTATGCATGCACAGCACTAATCTTACCACTGCATAATGTTTTCATACTGTTCGCTATAATATATCCAAATTATTTAGCAGAGCCTCAAAAAAAGCTAAGGAAAGAAAAGAGTAGGGGGAGGGAGGAGGAAAAAAGGAGGAGGGAGGGCTGTTGAGAGTTTCAATATTAATTAAGCAGAGCAGTTTCTAGTTTCAAGGGAATGAACGATGAATTCACAGAGAAAATTAGCATGACCTCTGAGGACTTAAAGTACTATGAAAGATAGATAACAAGGAGAGTAATCCATACCAGAATTAGCAGAGCTAATGATATAAAAAGAATATAATATTTAGTATAAGCAGAATTTCTTCAGAGAGATAAGGATTTTGGAAACCAATAGGAGGAGATATTAAGTATGAAAAAAATAGATGTATATAATTGTTGAAATTATACAGTGGATGGGTTGAATAATAGAAGGTAGAAAGCTGAAAAACAAATTATTGCACTAGAATACAATGGTTAACAAGGTCTCCTAAAGGCCTCAGAAAAGAATAAAAATTAAAGAACTATAACAAGATAAAGGGGAAAGAAGTGGACATATTAACTCCTATATAATAAGTACCTCAGAAGAAGAGAGAAGAGTAAACAAAAGGAAATATTTGGAAATTTTTCCCCAATTTTAAAGATGGTGTGAAATCTTAGATTAAAAGAAATGGCCGGGCGCGGTGGCTCACGCCTGTAATCCTAGCACTCTGGGAGGCCGAGGCGGGTGGATTGCTCGAGGTCAGGAGTTCAAAACCAGCCTGAACAAGAGCGAGACCCCGTCTCTACTATAAATAGAAAGAAAATTAATTGGCCAACTAATACATACAGAAAAAATTAGCCGGGCATGGTGGCGCATGCCTGTAGTCCCAGCTACTCGGGAGGCTGAGGCAGTAGGATTGCTTGAGCCCAGGAGTCTGAGGTTGCTGTGAGGTAGGCTGACACTAGGACACTCACTCTAGCCTGGGCAACAAAGTGAGACTCTGTCTCAAAAAAAAAAAAAAAAAAAAAAAAGAAATGAACAGAATAAAGAACAGAATAGATCCTGAAAAACCCATACCATAAAAATCTCCAGTGAAATTTAAGGACATCAAGTTAGAACATCCTATAAGCTTCCAGAGAGGAAATAAAATATTTTGAAAACAAAGCAATTAAATTGACATTAGACTCCTGGCTAGCAAAATTAAATAGTATTGATGGAAAAATATTACTTAGATTTTTATATCTAAATAAGCTGTTACTTAAGGGTAAGGGCAAATAAAGTTATTTCTTCTCATGCATACAAGGTTGCAGAATTTTTAGTGCACAAAAAAACACCATCCTAATTCACATGGTCTGGAGTGACCTTGAAATCTGCATTTGGAAAATAAATCCAAGGTAATTTTGATGAATGTTCAGAGATGATTCATAGAATTCCCTTCAAGAAGTACTTAAGAATATAATTGTGAGACCTTTAGACTTGGAAGTTTGGCTTTGATGAATTAGAAAGATTGCAGAACTTAGAATAATAAGTAATAATTATCAAAAATATTTGAGTACTTTCTCTTTCAGAAGTTTTAAATTAATCTTTAAATTTTTTATTATTATAATTATTTTTTGCTCAAATTGTCCCAGATTGGATCTTGGGAGTTCCTTCAGTTTCTTTTCAACCTGCTTATGTTATTTTTAATGCTTCCTTACTCTCTGGCACTACAAGATGTTCAGATTTTCTTTACTTTCTCTGTCTCATTCTTAAAACCAGTCTTTTCTCCAAGGGGTCCTGGTTCAGTTTGCTGGAGACTGGTATTTCATATTTAGATCTGAAAGCTAGATGTGCTCATTGCTAATGTTGTGTCATTGCTTCTAGGGCCTTTCAGAAGAAAGCACTAGAAAATACTCATATGTATTCAAACAGATTATACACACACACACACACACACACACACGCACACACACACCTACCTTTATTTTTCTGTATCTATCATTATAAATATAATACTGAATGTCATGAGTTCTGATTCTAATCCAACACTACAGAATTCAATCTATGCTTTTGCATTTCCTTATTGGAAACTCCTTTTTTTAAGAGGTGAAAAACTTCTCTCATTATCCAGAATATGTTTACTTATTTTCTCAGTTCTAGACTATACATAAAGTAGTTTCAAATTTGCTAACCTATAGTTCTGTGAAAAGTAAATTTACTAACTGGAATACAATATTTGTATGAAATTCTTCTTAAGAATTACTAACTATAGTCAAAATACTGTTTTCCAAAGTTACCTAAATTCTTTTCTTCTCCAACCTCTTTATTGTGGTTATCTCATTCATTTGTAATACAGTTAGGTTCATTTTTCAGTGTTTGTATTTTATTTTAGATTCTACTCTCATCATCATTAATTTTACTTTTGAGCATGTGAACATTAACATGATTCAAAAAGTCACAGCATTTCAAAAAGGTATAAATAGATGAGTATCCATTCTCTTCATGCCCTCTACCATATACCCACTCTTGTTGTTTTCATCACATCCCCATCCATAGCCTCTAGGTAATCAATCTCATTAATGTCTGGTTTATTCTTCCTTTAGTTCCTTTATGCACAAATAAGCAGATATTTGTATACTTTCATATAGACCCTTATTTATTTTTTGACAAAAATGGATGCATACCATAAATATTTGCATCTTACATTATTTTACTGAATAAAATCCTAGAAATCATCCCTTGTGAGTTTATATAGTCTTCATTCCTTTTAACAGTTGCATCCTACTCTATTTTCTGAATATTCAATAACTTGTTCAACCACTTTCTGATGTGTGGGAGTTTAGGTTGTTTACAGTACTTTGCAATTATTAATACAAACAATGCCATGAATAACCTTATGTATATACATTTTCGTATTATTTGAGGATAAATTCTTAGAATTAGGACTGTTAGGTCAAAAGGTATGTATAGTTGTTACATATAGTTGTTGTAAGTGCATATATAGTTATTACCAAATTTCTCTCTAGATGACTTGTACGAATTAGTGTTCTCACCAATAATTTATAAAAATGCCAATTTACTCAAAGCCTTGCTAATAAATTGTGTTGTCACACTTTTAGTTTTTGCTAATCTTATAAGTGGTGATACCTCAGTTTACTATATTGAGGACATTAACCGTTTGTGGTACATGTTGCAAATATTTTTTCCCAAGTTATCATTTCTTTTGACTTTATGATTTTTTTTTCTATCATGGAACAAATTTTTATTTTTATGTAGTCAGATGTATCAATATTTTCTTTTATTGCCTCTGAGTTTTGAGAAGTAATTAAAAAGTCCCCACTTTAAGTTTAAAGAGGAATTTACTCATGTTTTCTTCCAGTACTTCTATGGTTTCATTTTTTACATTTAGGTTCCCAATTTATTTGGAATTTAATCTTTAAATGGTGTGAAGTATGAGTCTAATTTTATTTATTTATTTTTCAAAATCGCTACCTAGTCATAGCACCATTTATTAAAAACCTTAATTTTGTCTCTGTGATTTGAGATGTCACTTTATCATATACTAAATTTGCATATGTACTTGGGTGTATTTCTTGGCCCCCTTATTCTACTCCACATATCTGGCTGGCTGACTGTTCATGTGACAATACCATGCTATTTAAATTATAGATTTTACAGCATGTTTTAATGTCTGATAAAGCTAATCCTTCTCTTGTAGTTTTTTTTTTTTTTTATTAAGGCATATTATGGGGGTACAAATTTTAAGGTTTCAAAGAATGCCCTTTCCCCCCCGCTCCCCCACAAGTCTGAGTTTCCAGCATGACCATCCCCGAGATGGTGCACATCTCACTCATTATGTATGTATATACCCGCCCCCCTCCCCCCTCCCACCTGCCCAATACCCTATTACTGTAGTACCTATGTGTCCACTTAGGTGCTGCTCAATTAATACCAGTTTGCTGGTGAGTATATGTGGTGCTTGTTTTTTCCCAGCTACTCTTAAATGCTTGTTTCTCTTTATGGATTTTAGCATAAACTTATCTAACTCCAAAATAGTTTGTTGAGACTTTTACTAGATTTTGCACAGTTTACAAATTAACTTACGGAGAATAGTCCACATTAGGATACTAAATCATAACATCCAAGAACAAGAATATTTTCCCATGTGTTCAAGTCTTTATGTCTTCCAGGAGAATTTTAAAATTTTATTCATATATGCTTTGTATATTTCTTCTTGAGTTGATTCCTAGATATTTAATCTTTATTGTTACTATTATAAAGTTTTTCTCTCCCATGATGTCCTTTAACTGAATATTTCAAACATTTATATGTGTGCTTTTCATGTGTTATCTCATTTAATCTTCATACCAGTCACATGAGGTACATTTTTGCCAAAGGTCACGCAGCCAGTAGTAGGTGGCAAAGGAGGAGTTCTAAGGCAGGTGATATGATTTGATGTGATCTGCCTACTTCTCACTAATAATTTGTTTAGGAGTTGGATTATTTAAAAATGATCAACAATCTATTTTAGTAGTTCAAAGTAACACCAACAGACAAGGGGTCAAATCTACAAATTTTAACATGGAAACTCTGATTAGCTCTGGCAATTTAACCCCAAAAGAAAAGAGTTAATATAAGGAGGAATAGTGTAAACATCTTCCTTCTTGAGAGAAAATCAAGAATTAACTTGCCTCAGTTTCTAGCTCCAGCCTTAAAAAATAAGAAAAAGAAAAAAAGGAGGAAGCAGATTAAAGACCACAACTCTCTGAGCATGGGAGAACACAGCATACTTCTTTTGGTTGGATAAATCTTCCCGGGGATTGCCCAGTCTTACAGGATTTGAGATTGAGTGAAATGTGGGGGCCCCTAAAACTTAAATATGGAGTGAGGGGCTCCAGGCAGATACTAGGAAGGAGAAGAGGCCTGAGTGGAAGGGTGTAATGGCTCAAGGGTCCAGGGACAGTGAGCAGTACAGCAAAAGCACATGAGCCAGGCAATTGCTACAAAGATGGTAGAAATGAGCACAGTGGCCATGGCAGCAAAAAATTAATAGTGATATCGGTTAATGGAGGAAAACTCCAAGTTGAGACAAAGCACACCTCCCTCACCTCAGCCCATTTCCCAATGGGCTGGCCAATGAAATCCTAGAGAAACTGGACGGTGACTCCAGGAGTTACAGCAGCATCCAAGGTGGCAAGATGGTGTGTGGCCCCTGGGATTCTACTGACATAGCTTGTGTTTCAGAACTGACACTGGCAGAGCCTTGGGTATACATCACTGTTTTTGTCACACCACACATTCTTTGTTCTTCCTCAGGCTGGTAGTCTAGAAAAAACTCTGCTAAAGAGATTTTAGATGGGACTGATTTCTCTCAAAATGAATATTTTTTTCAACATAAGCATGGTTTATATGTGAAGGCCTGGTATTTCCAGGTAATCGATATCAAAACGTGCTTCCTGGAGCCATTTACTTTCCAATATTATGCACCACAGTTTTGTCCCAAATGCTATGGAGTCAAGATAAGCAGGATGGTGTTTATGCAGGTCTCTCATGGCATCAGGTGAAGCACAATGACAGCTGATGATGCTTTTTTTTCCTTTTTCTCAACAAAAGTCAATTCCCCTTGTTGAGAGGAGGTTTTTAGAAGATAGATTCCTACTTTGAGGAACAGCTTCAATGGAATATTTGGTGATGACTTAAGGCCCTTTTGTTGAACATGACAGATTTCCTGTTCAGAAGACCATAAGAAACAGACAACTACAGTTATGACTGTCAAGACTGTCAACCTTCCAGTCACCCAAACACCGCTACATTGTTCTAAAACAAGCAAAAAAAACCCAAAAAACAAATTAAAAGCCCTGTAATATTCATCATAAATTACAGTATAAAATGAGCTTAATTTGCCTAGGAAAAGAAGTGGCTATTGTTAACAATCCTCTTTACTCAACTGGCAATGTTAACTATAGCCAGGGCTTCCAGTAGTAACAAATAGTTAAATCAAGCCAGAGAAAAAGAAAAGTAATTTGGAAAAGGGGATAAGAAGTCAGAGTTCCTCATGTGGTACTTTATCTTAGAGAAGAAAGCTTTTACCTATATTTAATAACTTGGTGGGAGGTGAGAGAGTCAACACAGAACAAATTATATATTTTCATTTCATATTTGTTTTTCAGTGGTTTGAGACTTCTGGGAGTTCAGACTTTCTTAGCAGTAACTCAGCTCAATATTTTGGCATGTATCACCTTGGAAAAGCAATTGTAAAATGCTTGTTTGTATTCTCTTTGTGCACTGAATGGGCTGGAATCATTCTCTTCAAACATCATTTACAACTCAATGTAATGAGCACACGTAGTCAGTAAGGCTTTTAAAAGTTAATGAGAAATAGAAAACTTTAGGGGGTTATTTCTCAATATGCTCAGTGTCTACAACTAGCTCTGTGGTTTAAAAAGAGCACCCCTGGCCTTAGTGTAGATTTTATTTTCAGGACAATGGACTGAGAACAAAGACATCCATCTTGTCTGGGACCTAATTAAGAAGGAGAAAGCAAAGGAGAAAGGAAAAGAGGGAAAAGGAAGAATCATGAAAGGAGTAAGACAAGGAAAGAATAACATGGGTTTTGTTTGAGTGTTCTGCAGAATGGAAAAAATGATTTTATCCCAGGGATAAAAATACTGCATAATCAGCTCAGGCAATACCAGGGAAGTTAGAAGGTTAAAAGGGAAGAAGGCAAAGAAAAGCAAAGTAAAAGGTCTCTTTTCCCTGGGTTATTCTTTCTTTGACTTTCAAAAGAGGTGAGGAGGAGGGGAGGCTTTTCTGAGATGATTAATTGGGAGACCAGAATTAAACTTACTACACAGACCATGTTCAAGGAGAGGTGGAAGCTCTACCTCTGCTAATTCATTAAAGGAAGAAAAGTAGCACAAAATATCAAAAAGAAAAATAAATCAGAAACCTGTTGCTTCCTCGTGGCTCCACTGTGCCTGGTCTATATGGCCTTGACAGTTAATGAACCTCTCTGAGAATCTGTCTCATGGTGTCTAAAGGGAAAGGTTTGGGTAACAGGGCACTTCCACCTTCCAAAATTTCATTTTTAAATTCAATTTCATCAGCGGTACTGAAATTTGGAATTTTAAAAATAATGCGAAAGAGCATAGATATTTGTGAATGTTAAGTACTTCTTATCTGATTATGCTTAGAAAATGCCACAAGTTGTTTTATAATAAGCTCACTGCCTTTAGTTTCCTGTTTTCTTAGTCCTTAAATATATTCATGCTTATTAGTAACGACATCATTTTCTTTTACCTCAATTTCTATTATTTCAGAGACTTACATTATATTGGGAAGAACAGGGAATTACAGAATGAGGCTAAACACACACTGAAAAATCCCTGAGTATGCCAAATTAATTAACAGTATTTTATGTGTATATATAATCAACTAATTAATCACTTTGCTATTTCAACACATTTATAAAACATTATTTACTTTATAATATTATACTATAAATAGTTTTCTCTTCCAGAATAATTCAATATATGTTCACTAGTAAGAGTTAGAGCTATAAAATTCCATGACTATTGGCTCGCATAGTTTTTCAATTCCATTCTTCATGCATCAGAAATTATAGGATATTTTTGGTTCCACTGTTTGGGTTTAAATCTGTAATTCAAGTATGCACAAAACAAGATCTTTCGTGATAAAGTATAACTTGGTTATGTTAAAAAAAAAAAAAGATAACCACATATTTTGGGAAGGTTTTTGGAACAATGAAACAAAATCAAACAGAAGTTAAGAGCCATTTGGAGGGTTCTATGCTGAAACTTCAAAACTAATTTCTTGGTGTAAGTTTTAAGGAGACAAAGATCCTGGGAAGCTTCAGAGTTCAGTGGCTTTGTTGCAGTTTCCTACACTTTGTGAGCAGGAATTCTCTTTGAACTTCACTTCCTCCTCAAATCCAAACCACAAGCTTCACAAAATGCCAGTAATTCCTTCAAGCGCAGTTCAACATTTAACGGTTGAAACCATCAAAACTTTTCATCGCACAGATAGCAGCAGAGTTGAAAAGAGCTGTCTCGTAGACTACCAAATTATAGAGCTAAAAGGAAATAATTTAGCCCAACACCCTAAGTATAGAGAGGAAGAAACATGCCTATGTGTTTTTTCTCAAACCACAAAACTAATTAATGCTAGAGTTTGGATTAGAAGCCATATTTTTTTTTAACTTCCAGTTTAGTTTATTTTTACTATTCTTTTACTTCCGATTATCTAGCATTGCCCTAGAAAAACCATAACTAAAGCAAGCAATGCTTATTTATTAAGGTAAAATCCTTTGCCCTTGCCATGTGTTTCCATGTGGAGGAAACCTATTTGAACAACACTCCTTGCTTCCTTTTGCTTCTTCACTTCCTTGTTTTCTGGGGAGGAGGAGGAGGATCTAACTGGTGAGTCTGGGAGTAGGAATGGCTGGCACTACCCCACCTCTTCCTCTGCCCTGGAGCTTAGAAGCCTGTGTGTGCTCAGGTGAAGCAGGTTAATGGTAAAGTCTGTGTCTCTGCAGATGGGGCTTGCTCTTTCCTAGAGCTGCCTATGACAGGATAGGCAAGTTAAGGCCACTTGATTACCTGAATTCTAGCCTAGTATTTGTCACTAATAAAGATAATCATTTGACCCTCTC
This sequence comes from Microcebus murinus, assembly GCF_040939455.1. Lineage (NCBI taxonomy): Eukaryota > Metazoa > Chordata > Mammalia > Primates > Cheirogaleidae > Microcebus > Microcebus murinus. Next base: position 63,200,836 of record NC_134114.1, read on the forward strand.
AACCCTCTCTCTAGCTCCACTTTGTTCCAAACTTGAATGGGAAAGGGGGATTTATAAGTTGCCCAAAATTCCAATGGCTTTAACTTGGCAGAGTCTAACCTTTCAGCCTGTATTCCAGAATATTTATTTTAATAAATGAGTGTTAAAACAGTACGTGAACCAAAATTATGTAAGACCTGTTCCCCAAAATCAAATAACTTGCTCTTTGACAAAGGAAAGAATCTCTCTTTGTGCTTACTACTCCCCCACCACTTTCCATTCTGATGGCCTGACACTTCCCTGTACAACAGAGTTAGCTGTTATCCTGGTCTATATTAATTACCAGCTATGTGACTTTGGCCAAATAATAACTTTTTTCTCAGCTGCAGTTCCCACATCTGAAAGTGGGGATAATAACTATACTTGAGAGACTGTTACTGAAATTTAAAATGATGTAGGGGAAGAATAAAAAAAATTTTTTTCAACTCTCATAGGTTCTTAGTTGGAATGGACCCCTACAACAAAAGACAGACTAATAAGAGGAAAATAAAATAAAACCAGAAGTTCATTAACATATATATTTCAAATACAGATGGGAGATACCCAGGAAATGAGTAGTTCTCAAAGAGATGGCTTTGAATTCCTGCTTATGTAGCATCTTTAATGAAGAACAATAAAATTTTAAACAAGTGACAAGACGAAAAGGATTTTGAGTCTCTAGAGGTGGCAACTTGTGGGAAAGTAAATGAATAGTATATAAAGACTAGTTAGTAAACCTTGCTAATGTAAATTCCTCTGGCACCATCTCCAGACTTATAAGGGTCTAAAGTTGTGTTCCATGGTTAAACTTTGTTCTCCCTGGTAGAAGAGGCAGTGTGGGTAGGGGCAGGATACCTTTTGTCTTTGTAAATCTATGTCCTGTTTTTTAGGCAAATAGAGGGCAGAAAGCTCTCCTAAATCTATTACTTCTTAATTGCCTTCAGCTCAACAGTCCTTCATATTTTGGGATGATATATTCTTGTGTTCCTATGGTATTTCACTTTATTAATATAATTTTTAAATTGTTGTTTTAAATTTGATTCTATTGCTATTTCCTTAAGTAATGTTAGGAATTCCTTCCATTCTGCTTTACATTGCACTTGATACATCACTTCTTTACAGTTGTTTTCACAGTGTGCCTTGTTTATACATTTATGTTCTCATGGTCTGTGAGTTCCCCAAAAAGAACGAGTACTGTGTCTTACAGCTCTATATCCAAACTCCCAACTAGAACCTGGCCTGTAACATAAGCTTAGTAAATGTTTGATGAATGTCTAAACTAATGGGGAAATTTAATAAATGAATGAATTATAATTTAAGTAGTTAATAGAAAGGACCTATAAATGTTGCAAGTAAATCTTACACAAAAGGGTTTATTATCCTCTGGGCGGGTCAGGGAAATTGTGGAGGACGGGATAAGATATGACAGATTTTCTTAATTTAAAAAAAAAGATCAAGGAAATATGCTAGTCTGAAAGAAGGTTATAAGCTACCTCCAGAGTAACATACAAGCCTAACTGGGGCAGGGGGAGCAACCCAGAATGGCCAGATTTTAGAAATATTGGAAGAATAATATGAGAGATGAAGATGAGATAAATTAGAAACCAACCGTGGTAAGCTTTGTATGCCCAAAGAAGAAAATTGTATTTCGTAAAATAAAAAATGAGGAATCACTGAAAGATTTGAGAAGAGTCATGATATTTGGATTATGATTCAAGAAAATTATCCTGGTAATGTGTCAAATGGACTTGAGTGACAGAATGTTGAATTAGGAATGCAAATTATGAAGAGGTATGAACTTTAACTATAGGAATTGAAACAAAGAGAAGATAGATGCAACATATATGATGGAAAAAAGAATAAAATCCTCCTCAAAACTTAATGCAAAGAAGACTCTGAAAATCTCTTGTACCAGCATATTTGACAAAAGTAACAGGCAACTGCTTCTTTCTAAGCTCTCAGCCAATAACCTTGGTTATGTACCTAGTGAATATTAATAATAAGGCTTTCCTGAAATAGAATATAATATTTTAAGTTGCCTTTGGGTCTTGGAAATCTCTTCTTTCTTTTTTATCTTTTCACCATCATTTTATCTCAAGCTTTTTCATCTCTTAAATTCACATCTCCCCCTAACCCTAGATTCCTGAGCTCAAACATGTGACCAGAGTATATATACCGCAAACCATCCTGCTAGTGGGTCACCATACTCCTGCTGAGTATTTCTATTCCTACTAAAGCCTTAAAGATCAGTACTGAATAGTTTACTATTCCAAGACTTTTACCAAATTACTCTTGAAGCCCTCTTCTTATTCACCTGGCGTCCCTGCCTTTCCCCCTTAAACTAAAATTAACCTAGTGAAAAATAAAATAATATCTGACATTTATGTGACATGTTTTCCCAAGAAGCTCACAGGTCTTTTCCAGCTATGCCCTGCTGAAAGGATGAGAAGGGCGAAAACATCATCTCCACTTTGAATTTGAGAAAACAAATTGGCAAGAAGGAAAAATTTGCTACAAGGATTCATGGCAAATCTGCTACAGAACCAGGAGCAAACAAATAAGCAAACAAGCAAACAAACAAAAACAACTTCTTGACTGTTGAACCAGAGCTTACAGCTTCAGTAAGAATAGATGAGGAAGATCATTACTGGATTGCCTTAGGGGATGAAGAAGGCTTATTGCACTTACTGGAAAATTATGTCCTTGGAAGAGAAGGATCATGATCATTAATATAGCAGATATGAAAAATGAGCCTCTCCTTTGGAAATTCTCTAATGGTAGCTGCTGTCTTTCATCAAAGACCAAATTTTCTCCTCAGTTTACAGAACAGAACAAATTACTGTGTGTTCAACTCTGGAGGGCAACAGCACTCCCATTGCAGTGGTACATCTTCTTAAAATGGTATAGATATAGAGGTAATTGCATTCATTATTACATTAAAATGTATATGTTATTCCCTTTGATTAAGGAAAAAAATTATGTCATGAATTTAGAAAATAGTTTAACCTACACAATTAATCACCTGAAATTTTACCCTTTCCCTCATGTAAAGTTCTAATAAAAACAAATATATATGTTTACATAATCTGGATAATTACAATTTTATTGAATTTATATATTTTCGTTGTGCTGTTGTGAGATTTAATGCCCCAGCCATGCAGACAGACACCAAAATGTAGACTCCCCTATACTCTATGGGTACTCAAACATTGCTGCAATATATTACCTTCTAAGTTAAAGGGGTCTTAGGTTTGGGACTTAAGACAACAAATGAATTAATAGAGAGTCAACAGACTATAATAATAGTTTATTATGTAGTTAACTCCAACCAGTTTTATCTGTAAACTATAAATAAAAATAGTGGAGTTCTAGTTACAACTTTCTATTGTTCTTCATCAAGAACTGATGAAATTTTGTTGAATGACTAAGAGAATTGCCTTAGTTCTGGCCAAAATTTCTCTCCTTTCCTTATTCAGCTTCTACTCATCTTATGCGAATTCTGTTCTAATACTACAGTAGTTAGTTAGAAATGGCTCTGTCTAATGTGAGGGTCATTATTATTCATTGCAGCTATCATTCATTATCTATAAGGACTCAAAGTTCATACTGCTTACATAGTTCCATCTATTTCTCTTACTGAGTTTATATGATGATCTTCTTCCCTCCTCATATCATGATAGTGCCTGCATGTTATACGAGACTGTCAATAACTTGTGTTGGTCTGTGGAATTATTCTCTATCAGATTAACTCCAACATACTTTGGCTTTGTCTTTATCTTGACAGAGTGGGGTGGGATTTATCTGCCTCAGCCTACTAAATGTGAAGATGATATGAATTAAGAACTTCATGATGATATACTTCAACTTAATGAATAGCAAATATATTTTCTCTTTTGTGTGATTATCTTAATAACATTTTATTTTCTCTATCTTAATTTATTGTAAGAATATGGTATATAATATACAAAATATGTATTAATGTACTGTTATCAGTAAGGATTTTTGGTCAACAGTAGGCTAATAGTAGTTAAGTTTCAGGGGGAGTCAAAAGTTATACAGGGATTTTTGCCTGTGTGGGTTAGCAAACCTAACCTTCACGTTGTTCAAGGGTCAAGTCTCTTTCTATATATGTCTACATAAATGTAATATATATAGTCAGCCCTCTGTACCAATGACTTATACATCAATGAATTAAACCAACTGTGGACCAAAAATATTAGAGAAAAAATGGGTGGTTGCATCTGTACTGAATATATACAGACTTTATTCTTGTCATTCCCTAAATAATAAAGAATAATAAATATTTACACATTTATATTGTATTAGGTATTATAAGTAATGTAGAGATAATTTAAAGTATATGGGAGAATGTGCATAGGTTATATGCAAATATGTCATTTTATATAGGGGACTTGAGCATCTGAGGGTTTTTGTATCCATGGAGGGGTACTGAAAACAAAAGTTCCAAAAGTTAAAGTTTTTAAATTAAAATTGTCAAAAGTATGGTTTGAAAAATAATTTCTGCCTTATATCACTTCATTTCTAGTGGCTAAATATAGCCCTTCTGTTTAAATTTAAGGCATTCTAGTTTTATTCTTCTTTCTACCCCATGATCACAGAAATTGAAAATTAACTTTCCTAAAAGTATTTTAAATGCCTCAATTTGAGGCTGAAGATTAATTCAAATGACCACAGAGTTTCAACTTGGAATATAATTTGTCACCTTAATTAATTCTTTCAGTCTAGACCTTCACTATATTAAATACATGCTAGTGAACTAAGCAATTCATTTATGTTCAAAAGGTGACTTACTGACTTACAAGGAGTAGTTTAGAAACCAAGGGATTTGGACTCAATATTTACTCTGTGCTCTATACTAATATTTCTCATACAAATCACTTGTGAATATTGTGAAAAACAGATTCTAAGTCAGTGGATTTGGAGTAAGGCCTGAGATTCTGCATCTCTAATAAGAGCAAATGTGTTAATAATGCCACTGTTCCTCAGACCACATGATAAGTGGAAATGTTCTATGCAGTAGTGGTTCCTTTGAGAGAATTTTTATTATAACAATGTTTGCTTGTTACACAGAATACAAAATACCTAAAGTTTCCTAACCCAGGTATACATCTAAACCATATTGGATTGAAAATAATATATTGCATATCTCTCATAGGAAATTTCAACCACTTCCCCTCACATAATTCTTTCCAAATAGAGTATCCTTTTTAAGGAAGAGATTTCATATTAATATTTCTAACTTCATCTTCAATTTTTGAGAAGGCCAATTGTACAGTGTTAGACATGTTGGCTCTTTAGTAAATATTTTTTGAACTGTAAAATCATGGCTTTACACACTCATATTTCGATTTAACCCTTATTTTTTTTTTCTTGAGGCTGATATGTATCTTGGAATCTAACTGTTGGAATATTTTTCTCTTTATACTCTCCCTTTGATCCTTGTGCCATCCCTGTCTCTTACATGCCATGCTGTGGATCAGACTACTGTTGAGGTTGACTTACTTTACCAGTATACTCTAATTCTTTCTCTCCTAGCTTGGTCTTTATGGACATAATTCTGTTTAGGGCTATTATTAGCAGAGTGTATTCTCTTTTAGCAAATTTGCTTACCTTTAAACACAATTATAAGTCACTTGTTAAAGACCTAGTGATTGAGGATTCTTGGTTGTAGGCAACAAAGTCTGACTGCCATCCTAAGGGGGGAAAAGTTAAGTTTCTTGAAAAAATTTGAGTAAATCACAGAATCTGAGAGACAGGAATGGTTTGGCCTATATAACTGACTTAACTATTCCTATAAACTTATGTTCCTTATTGAATAACCAGAGGTCTCAATTGGCAGAATTTAAGTAACATGTGTCCTCCTCACTGTATCACGGCCATGAAGAGGGGCTGTGGGGATAGATGCTGTCCCCCCATCAAGTCTGTCTCCACTGCAATATGCTAATAGAAAGAGCGGGGAGAACATTTGGTGTTGGATCAAAAAAAAAAAAAAAATACAAGATTTACACTATCCTCAGCTTAGATAGAGCCTAAAAATGACACTCTAAACTTTCCATTGCTCCCAGATATCTTAGGTCCCCTCTCTACAATGGGAAAGGGACTAATGTATAGCACCAGCCTGGCATCCCTCATCCCTCTCAGCTTGTTGCCTCTTTGGGTAACACTTTCCCTAAAGTTAACAGGAAAATGAGCAGCTCAGATTAAAAAAAAAAAAAAGATGCTACAATTTATTTACTCCTCATAAGAATCAGTTTCACCAAAGAAGATGACAATCTTCAAATCGACACGTTTATATATATGGCACAGAAGAGATTACTGTTTTTGGAGAAATAATGCTGACTCAATACTTAATTCAAAACACCTATTTATAGGCAAGTGTCACTAATACCTCAGAAAAAATATGAAGAAGAACTTATATGGTGTTTTTGAGACACTACCTGAATATCTATCAAAGTCTGTTAAACTAATTTAAAACGTGGGCCTTTTGTCTGACATGAGCTTGTCAGCTTGAGGTTGAGGGCAAAATCCTTCACAAGACTATTCTCACTTCAGACGCCATCCACAAGTTCGAGAGTCCCAACGCACACTTATATCTGGCAAGCTGACTACAAATTCTAGAGTTCCAGCTACCTCCTCGGTTTAAGTGATTAACTAGAATGACTCACAAAACTTAGGAAAATGCTATCCTTATAACTACAATTTTATTATAGCAAAATGGTATAAACCAGTACCAGCCAAGGGGAGAGACATGTAGGGCAAAGTCTAAGAGAGCTCCAGCCATAAAGCTTCCGTGAATGGGAGAAAACTTTTGCATCCTATGCATCCGATAAGGGACTGATAACTAGAATATACTTAGAACTCATGAAAATTAGGAAGAAAAAATCAAATAACCCCATTAAAAAGTGGGCAAAGGACTTGAACAGAAATTTTTCTAAAGAAGACAGAAGAATGGCCAACAAACATACGAAGAAATGCTCAACATCTCTAATCATCAGGGAAATGCAAATCAAAACCACAATGAGATATCACTTAAGCCCAGTGAGAATGGCCTTTATCAAAGAATCTCCAAACAATAAATGCTGGCATGGTTGCGTGGTTGCGGAGAGAGAGGAACACTCCTACACTGCTGGTGGGACTGCAAACTAGTTCAACCTCTGTGGAAAGCAATATGGAGATACCTTAAAGAGATACAAGTGAATCTACCATTTGATCCAGCAATCCCATTGCTGGGCATCTACCCAAATGATCCAATGACACTCTACAAAAAAGACATCTGCACTCGAATGTTTATAGCAGCACAATTCATAATTGCAAGGCTGTGGAAACAGCCCAAGTGCCCATCAATCCAAGAATGGATTAATAAAATGTGGTATATGTATACCATGGAGTACTATTCAGCTCTAAGAAACAATGGTGATATAGCACATCTTATATTTTCCTGGTTAGAGCTGGAACCCATACTAAGTGAAGTATCCCAAGAATGGAAAAACAAGCACCAGATATATTCTCCAGCAAACTGGTATTAACTGAGTAGCACCTAAGTGGACACATAGGTACTATAGTAATAGGGTATTGGGCAGGTGGGAGGGGGGAGGGGGGCGGGTATATACATACATAATGAGTGAGATGTGCACCATCTGGGGGATGGTCATGATGGAGACTCAGACTTTTGGGGGGAGGGGGGGAAATGGGCATTTATTGAAACCTTAAAATCTGTACCCCCATAATATGCCGAAATAAAAAAAAAAACTTCCGTGTCTGCAGGAAGCATTACTTTCCTGGTACATTGATCTGTGACAACATTCAAACTACTGTCAACCAGGGAAGCTTACCTAAGCCACAGTGTCCAGAGTTTTTACTGAGGTTTCATTACGGAGACAAAATTGATTGAATTTTGGCCATGTAGTTGAACTCAATCTCCAGCCCTCTTTCCCTCCCCAGAGGTTGGGCTGATGATATCACATGGCTGGAAGACCCAACTCTGTCACATGTCTGGACTTTTTGTCATGTCCAGACTCCATCCTGAGTCATCCATCACTAACATTAACATGTTAGTACAAACTTTGGAGGGGCCCACCACAAGTCACCTCATTAGCATAAACTATCAGGGGTAGTCCTAGAGGTCAGCCACAATGACAAAGACACCTCAAACATTTGGAAAAATCCATGGGTTTACAGGTTACCTCCCAGCAACCAGGGACAAAGGTCAGCCAAATTTTTTATTACACGCATGCCTGTGACTAACATTGTCAATATTTCCATGGTTTAAACTATAGCTCAAATGCTTTGGAAGGGGAAAGAATCCCAGCAGGATACTTGAATTGGTCTCTAAGACTCCTGCGTGGAAGCTCATACTTACTATTAAGCCATATATTTGACTCTTTTAATAATGGAGAAAAACTGCTAAGATTATCCAAAAATCATTCTGTATCTATTATTTAACAAAAAATAATGTCCTAATGTCCTTTTTAGTCTTATTTCAAAAATAAGTGAATGAATGTGAAAGGCTACTTTCTCCTTTGAAGTTTAGATGAGTTAAGAATCAACATGGACTGTGATAAATTAATGAAGAAAATTCTAGAAAACAGCAATAGCCATCATAGACAATGAAGGCTTGCTAACAGGAGGGTTTTCTGTTGCATTATGAAAGGCACTTCTTACTGAAAATCCTGTCATACTGTGGAGATAGAAATTTGTATCAAATTGTATAATAGAAAATATTTTTACTCTTTCATCTTATTTTTTTTCTTATCTGGAAGCAACTCTGTAAGTGGTAGTTTTTGTTGTTTCCCAGAATAAATATTTGATTTTCAAATTAGCATTTTAAATCTAGTGCTGAATTCTCAAATTTGAGAGTTAGTGTGAACTCAAAGAAGATGTACTCATCTTGTTCTAAAGTCATAGTGTCACCTAGTGGTTGCTCACAAAATCTGATCTAAAAGGCAAATGGCTTATTTGGATAATTTATTCTCTCACCCAAAACAGCTAAAGAAAGGACTATTTTGTCTTTATAATATCTGAAAGATGTTTTATATCTTTAACTTATTTATATGTGTTTGAATACCATTAGAACTAACTCATAAATCATTTTTATTGAAGCACATGCTTTCCTCTTTCAGATATATGCAAAATGTGACAAAGAGTAAATAATGGAGAATGGCTTTAATTACAGTAGATTATTTGGTGAATTTACTAGATTTTCCTAAATTTTTTAAGAGTGGTTATATAAACTAATTTCAATTACAGCACCAATGTTTTCTATTTGCCTTAACAAAATACTTGGTTAATATGTAATTAGCAACCTCTGAATTCTTTTCCCTCACTCTTTCTCTGTCTTCTGTTCTCTTTTTCTTGCTCCTTCCTCCAAATGGAGCAGAGGCACTTTATTTCCCTTGAATATAATAGATCCTTAATAGCGTTGTGATTATTACAGTTGCACAGAATCACAGAAATTTTAAAATGTGCATTACAAATATGTAATCTCAATGTCCTATTTGTTGCAGAGGACTGGGCCCAAGCAAAGTTGTGAGGTCAGTGAAGGTTGATGTTGGTGTCTTCTAGTCTAGTTGCAGCTGGTGCTTAGTGCCTTAAAAGTTCCTTCTGGCACACACCTAGAATTTCTCTCATTTCAGTCTCCCTTGCTCCTTTTCCCCCACTGCCACACACATGGAAAAGGACCTGTGCTGCTTTTTATCCTTTAAGGGAGCAAATGCTTAACTGTTTAATCTAAAGAACTCATCTAAATGGGAAACTACTAGAAAAATACTGGCAGAAAGGATGTAAACTTTAACTGGGGACTTTGGAAGCATAGCCTATCACCATCAATGGTGAATTGGTGGGATGTAAGACTTCCTTATAACACAATCTCGGGAAGTCCTAGCCAGAGCAATTAGGCAAGAGAAAGAAATAAAGGGTATCCAAATTGGAAAGGAGGAGGTCAAATTATTCTTGTTTGCAGACAACTAACCTTACTTGGAAAAACCTAAATACTGTGCCAAAAAACTATTAGAACTGATAAACAATTTCAGCAAAGTTGCAGAATACAAAGTAAACATTAAAAATCATTAGCATCTATGAATGTCATGAATAAGAACACTGAATAAGAAATCAAGAAAGCAATCCCATTTACAATAGCTATAAAAATATAAAATATTTAGAAATAAATTTATCCAAAAAGTGAAAAATCTCTACAAGGAAAACTACACAAAACACTAATGAAAAAAATTGAAGAAGACCCACACAAAAAATGGAAAGCCCATGCTCATGAATTGAAGAATTAATGTTATTAAAATGTTAATACTACCCAAAGCAATCTATAGATTCAGTGCAATCCCCATCAAAATATCAATGACATTCTTCGCAGAAATAGAAAAAATCCTAAAATTTATTTGGAACCACAAAAGACCCCAAATAGTCAAAACAATCGTGAGCAAAAAGAACAAAGCTGGAGGCATCACACTACCTGACTTCAAAATATAATACTATGCCATGGTAACCAAAGGAGTATGGTAGTGACATAAAAGCAGTCACATAGACCAATGGAACAAAATAGAGAACTCAGACATAAATCCATACATTTGGAGCCAACTCATTTAGATAAAGGTGCCAAGAACATACCATGGAAAAAGGACAACCTCATCAATAAATGGTGCTGGGAAAACTGGATAACCATATGCAGAAGAATAAAACTAGACTACCATATACCAAAATCAAATCAAAATGGAATAGACTTAAGTCTAAGACCCGAAACTCTATAAGAAAACATTTGGGAAATGCTTAAGGATGTTGGTCTGAGCAAAGACATTTTGGGTAGGAGCACAAAAGCACAGACAACAAAAGCAAAAATGTACAAATAGGATTACATCAAGCTAAAAAGCTTCTGCACAACAAAGGAAATAATCAACAAAATAAAGAGACAGTCTACAGAATGGTTGCAAATATTTGCAACATAAAGAAAAGATAAATGAGGTGATTGAATATCCCAATTACTCTGATTTGATCATTATGCATTGTATAAATGTATCAAAATAAGGCATGTATCCCAAAAATACTTACAACTATTATATATCAAGAAAATGCACAACCACAGATGATTCTTGGCTTTAACTGCCAACAATTTATTGTTATCATTTAGTGGTTTCTACTTTCTCCTCTATAAACTTTTACATAAAAAGTTAATTTGGATTTATAGAAAAGCAAAAAGAATAATAAGTTGTAATATAGAAGTAAAAAGAAAGTTTTTTTAAGATCAAAATACATAATTATCAAAAAAATATTCCTTGCCATAAACCTACACTCAGATAATAACAAAAATTAGTATTTTTATGTATATTAAGCATCATTTCTTGCTTTTTGATAATTTTTATCAAGCCCACAAAACCCATTTGTTCAGAAAAGGAAATATTACATTTCATCATTAACTCAACTAGAAATCTTTATTTTCTTTTTGTGTTTAAAATAAGAATCCAGGAAAAAAGTCTATGAAGGTTGTTGGCATGCAACACTTGGCATTTTTAAAGCAGCTTGTACAATTTCTGAGCTTACTGGGAGAATCAAAACATACCTTATTAGTGAATTCTAAATCAACTTAAATAGATCACCAGGATATGTACCTATAATTTGCTGTGCTATTCATGGGAATCAATTTATAGGTTCTGAGGATTTGATGTATTGACATACATATGTCTGATAAGTAGAAAAAAAACTATTTTCACCTAACAACTGAGAAAAATGTCAATATCTGACAAAGAACAAACAGTAGGGCTCATAAACTCTTATCTGCCAGTAATGTTTATGTTCTTATACTTTATGATACCCTAGAAAAAATTCACAGTTGTAGGGAATGTGAGAAAAAACCACATGTGATGGCTAGAAGCCCTCAATTTCACAGTTCCATAGTGTTTGTTACTAACTCACAAACATATCAAAAAGTCTTGACCAACTCTGATTTGAGATCAAAATGTGGAGGAAGAAATGAATGTTTTAGGATTCAGAAACCTGAAAAAAAAAAGTTGTTCAAATACAAGTTAAGTAAATCTATATCATGCCAACATTAAAAACAAAGTATGGAAAAACTATGTTTTTGAATGCAAAATTAAGGTGGTTACTTATATTTAATATATATATTTATATTTAATATATTAAATATATATTATATATTATATTATATATATTTTATATTATATATATTATATTATATATTTTATATTATATATATAATTTTATATAATATATTTTATATATTATATATATTATATATATTATATATAATATATATTATATATATTATATATATTATATATATTATATATATTATATATATTTAATATATATATTAAATATAACAGCATATACATACCCAATACTCACAAACCCCAAAAGTAAGAGAAATTCTCATTGATTTTTTAGGATGAAGCTCTCCTACAATCTCAGGGGAAATTTTAAATAATACCAATCTCATACAGAAGTATAACAATAAGGGGCTGTTTGCAGTGGCTCATGCCTATAATCCTACCACTCTGGGAGGCCAACGCAGGAGGATTGCTTGAGGTCAGGAGTTTGAGACCCTATCTAAAAAAGAAAAAGAAAGAAAAAAGAAACAATCAAGTATTCTGAATTTTGGAATAGAATACAAGTATCTTTTCTGAGTATTAAAATTTTTTTTAAATGACTAATATCATATATCATCTTGGATAAGCGTTTTTTCAATTTAACCAAATATCTACTGAGTTTTGGTGGTAAGAACAGATTTTTGCCCTTCAAAAAAATTTAAAAATGAGAAACATGATTATTTTATAGGGATCAAATCAGGGAAAAGGTAATATGCCATCCCTTAGTGTGATATGAACAGAAGCACCTCAGAGTATGTTTACATAAGGTAAGTTATATGAGCGTGGTGCTGTCATACCCCATCTAGTATTGTAAACCATAGACTTCAGGCAACATACAAGATAAACCAACATGTAATTTGCCATTTGGATGCAGGGACATTTCCCCTATAAATCCATAGGAATAGATACCTGTAAAAATGAGTATTTGTTGTTGGATGCATCCTCATAAATGTAGCAAATATAGGATTGCTATAGATTTTTTTTAATCGCTTCTCAGCCTTTTGGCCAAGATCAGGTGCTATAGATTTTTACAGAGTACCTACTTATTTGGAGAAGAACAGTAATATTTTATCATTAATTTTTATTTCTCCTTTGATTTTATTTCATTTATGTAACAAATACATATACACATATCTATATACATATACAACAAATATATATGTCTACATACACACCCGCATATAATTTTCTCTATATGCCAGGCACTTCTAAATATTTCACAAATATTATGCACTTAAGACAAATACGTATACTTAAATAATGTACCACATATAATTACTATCAAAATTTCATCAAAGGAACTTTAGTGCTCTGCCCCTGAATATAACCCAAAGTGCAGGGTTTTATCAGGAGCATGATTATGACTGATATCATGGAAGTCTTAATGTAAATCATGCACTCTGTCAAGTACTTAATCTCTGAATCATTTGAGGTCCAGTGGAAAAAACCAATCCAGCTATTTTAACAGAATTTAATATAAATAATTTTTAAACAAGTCTTAAAATCTGAAAGACATGCAAGAAAACAAAGTATCATGAAAGTAGAAACTGCAGGATGCCGCTACCACCATTAGGAAAGAAAGAAAAGATGTGGGAATTATTAAAACTTTTGTGTTTCGTAGAGGAACCCTATAGAGCTCAGACTACTGATTTCTGCAGCTCCTGCTGGCATCTCTAAGGGGTACCCTGGCTGTTTAAACTGTTGGGAAACGGAAACCTAAAATCACTGCTTCCAAGGTGAAAAAATATGGCTAGAGTGATGCTCACAGGAACTGGAAATAAAAAATAGCAAGACAGCATGAAGCTGGCAGGGAGAAGTTCCCCCCTGTCTCTTCCAGGCACCCTAACAGTTTCAAAATCCCAGCCCCAGAATCCCAAAGCTGAGAAGAACAGACCTAAGCCTGAGAGACAATACCTTCATAACTGGCACATAGTGTCTATTAAAATAAAGGGGCCTTCCTTTTTCTCTAACTTGGGTTTTGTATTAAAATGTAAATCCATGTGCTCTAATCCATTTCTCTGAGAAGAGGCAAGAGCCTCCTTAATATCATCACTTTGATCCCTGGAAACATCACGAGTGTGGTTGACATCTTACTTGGTGCTGTCTGTATGACTTGCACAGCGTATATTATGTTCTTAACAAATATTGGTTGAATGAATGAACGTGTAAAAGTATACCTCTCAGCATAACTCTGACTTCTTAATTCTCTTTAAACAATGAATTTTTCATCCCCTTTGATCACTGGGCTAAGATATAAATATTTATACTATAAAAACTATAGCACCAGAGGAATATGAATTCAAAACTTCAGGAGCTCTGTTGTTCATTAATACAGTTAATATAGATTTTGCTTATTTCTCTCAAAATACAGAGAAGCATGAGGAAAGAAATTAAAACTCTCCTTCTTTGATTTCCTCTTAGATTAAACCCACTTTTCTGAAACCTGAAGGAAGCATCAAGCTACTCTCTGGATTCTCCATCTGCTTAAAAAATATAGATGTGCTATTAGCCTTCATGTAAAAGAAATAAGAGATTATCTTCTCTTATTTGGGGCCTTGGCCTGTTCAATTTATCCTCAATCTTTCTTGGGTGCTGCAGAACCCTCCAGACATAAGATGCTCAAGCATATACAGTAAATAAGTTGTTTTAGAGATAGTTCTATTAAAATATCTTTGAAAAAGTAACATATATATATATATATAAAATTCATTCACTTTACATAGTTACATGTTTTCTATTTATAACATTCAATGTGTTATCACTGAATATTCTTTTCCAAGAGCAGATGATGCGCAATTGAATATAAAATAAAAGGAGAGATTCATTGAAATAATAGTCTTCAAAAACTTTTTCCCCTTCTAGACATTTGAAAGAGTGATGTATAAGACATTTTTTTCTCAAATATATTTGAGGACATAGTTTTGCAGAGATTTTAGGAGTCAGAATGTTTTAGCAGGAAACATCTCTAAAAATTAGTAAAACAATTCAGGTCTGAAGAACAGGTGTATAAATACATTTTAATGCATTATATGGTCAATATTTAATAACAGTCATCCATTTCATTTACAAAATATATATTGTATTGTTTTTTTTTTCTGACATTAATTGCATTCTTAAGGGATTATGGAGGGGTATATTTATCATTTGTTTATTTCTCTGTGGTTCACCAGAAGCACAGAGCGAGCAATCTCTGCTCACCAGGGTATTTATGAGAATAGCAAGAAATGGGATGTCAGACTCTTTGGTAGTATAATCCCATGGGCAGTCCCTTGATTTTCTATAAACAGTAGATCCACTTTACACAAGGTACTATGTCCTTAGAATTTAAGAAAAAAGTGCAATTTTAAAATCTAAATCTAATTCTAAGTCAGTGTCGTCCTGAGCACTGTAAGATTTGGTAGCATCCCTGTCCTTTATCTACTAGGTGCCAGTAGCATCCCTCTCCCCAAGTTATAACAGCAAAAATGTATCCCGAGGAGTAAAATTGCCCTCAATTTGAGAACCACTGTCTTAGATCTTGACTATTTCCTTTCTATTCTTTCTATTTTTCTTGTTTCCTTGTTTGGGACACATTATAGTATATAGGATTCAGATGATCTTCCTTCTAAATTATTTATTAGGTTGCTGATCCTAGAACATTGACCTTGGGTTAATCACAGGGCAAAATCTAGTTTAGAATCGGTGAAATTGCTTTTGCTGGAAACAATGACTGCATGGTAATTTCAATGATACTAGCCTTTTATATTAGGGTAATTCTACCTATTCCTTAAATACCTGATAGTTAAATCTATTTATTCTGAGAGTAGCGAACTAAATTATTTAGTAAGATTTGATGTTATAAATTTTCACTCTAATCTTTTATTTTTATAAAATTAATACTTCATTAATGATGAACTATGTCTTTTTACTATGCCTGATTTAAAATAATAAGTATTAACATAGCACAGAAAACTGACAGTAAAGGCTACTTTCATTACTTCAGAGTTGATAACAGATAGTATATACGGGCCATCCCTTCTTTATATATTTGGTATATGGAATTATACTTTTAGTCATGTTGAATGTAAATTCTTAGAAACTCATTACAAATGTTATCACTGCATAAGATATCAAACATAAGGATATCAGCTATGAGTAGAAAAAATAAACGGCTGCAAAAATGACAACGAGGACAACAAAACCCTGCTGTGCTTTGAGAACTGTACTCAGGACAGCTGTCCTCTCTGAGCTAAAAGCCTTATGAGAAAATATTACAAGGATCACTGGATACATGAACCTGGTCATTTATTAACAACGTTTCTAATATTCTAGGTCATCTAAATTATGACCCAAGAAATGAGAAAATAATCAAGTAAAAAGAGATAAGCTCTTATCATGACAAGCAAAAGAAAATTGAATCTAGGAGAATAAATGAAGAAATTTACCACTATAATTATAATTAGTAATATTATATTAAAAAGATACGCAATCCTTAAGAACCAAAAGTACATTAATCCTCATATAAATAGGTAACAGTTGATGATCACAACTGTTGTTCAACCTTGAAAATGAAACCTTTAGATCTTTTATTTCGTCAATGGATAAGACAGAACATTGAACTCTAAAAGGAATGTATTTGTTGCAGTTAACAAAGACTTGAGGTTTCTAGAGGAAAAGAAATAAAAATAAATTTTATGAAGGTGCTAACCTAAATAAGTATGTGTAAATTATTTGTTTCTTGTTTTTAATGTCTGTCTTTGTAATCAAACCTTTTTAAAGAAAGGGCTATAACTTTGAGTAACCTGACTTACAAATCAGGAAAAAGTGGCAGATAGGATGTAGCTGTAATTCATCAAGGCATAAAACCAGATAGCACATAGTACACTGTTGTTTAAAAAATATGTTAATCATTTATACACACACACATGTCATGATACATTTGCCCAAACATTTTTGTAAAAAATGTACAACATAAAGAGTAAACTTCAATGTAAATTATGGTCTTTTGGTAATAATGATGAGTAGCAGGTTCATCAATTGTAACAAATGTACTACTACGCTGGTAGGGGATGTTGATGATGGGAGTGGCTATACATGTGTTAGGGGCAGGGGATACATGAGAAATCTCCATACCTTCCTCTCAAGTTTGCTGTGAACATAAAACTGTTTGGAAAAGATAGTCTTAAAAAATATATATTAATACATTTGTATTAGGAACCATTGAAACCATTGTAACTGAAGAGTCTGGTTAATTCAAATTGATAATAATTTTGAGGCAATTATTAAATGTTACATGACAGGATACCATAACTAACTTTGGCTTATTTAACATTTATATCAATAACTTAGATGAGGCATATGCTTGGGGAAATGCTTTCCAAATGTGCCAACATTATGAAGTCAAGATGTCAGTGATGTCAAAGTCTGGATTCAAAAGGATAATAGAAAATATGAAATAATTAGTACTGATTGACCAACACTTATGTGCATATATAGTAGTAACATTCATTGGGTATCCAGTAGGAGGGGGTGGGAGACTGGGTATATTCACACCTAATGGGTGTGGTGTGCAGTCTGGGGGATGGGCATGCTTGCAGCTTTGACTAGGGCAGGGCAAAGGCAATATATGTAACCTAAACATTTGTATCCCATAATATTTTGGAATTTAAGAAAAGGAAAAAAAATCTAACAGTATGAAATTTGACAGGGATTATTAAGGCCCTGAACTCTAATCCAAAGATGCAACTTGGATCAATGAAGAATGGAGAAAATTGATTTAGAGGAAGTGTATATGAGAATTACAGGATTAGTTGACTACAAATGCAATATATGACTTAACTATGTGATTTGTTTGCAAAGAACTAATGTGATATGAAGGCATATTCATTAAATTCTATTTTTCTTGATATTCTGATATCTAGAATGACACTGGTGATAATATTTCTTTACTCTGAATTGGTTAGACTTTATCAGGATAATTTTACAAGTTAGGAAAATAGTAAAGGGAACTTCACATCATGTCATTTGAGCAATGGTTGCGGAAACTCATAATGCCTGGAAAAAATATAATTGCTGCCCTCAAATATTTGAAGAGATATTATGTGGAAAAGAAACTAAATTTAATCTGTAGAGGTAACTCCCAAAGTTAGGCCCACTAGCCACAAGTTATTCCACCTAATTACAGCCTAATTTCTTGCCCAATAGCCTATAAGCTTGGACTTCTCAAGCAAATGAAAATCTAGGCAAACAGCAACAAGAAATTCATACAACTGTTCTACTTTTAGTTACCTTAAAAGTGTTGTCACCTTGTAGAGAAAACCTTTAGGCATGTGCTGGAATGGTTTACTGTATTTATTAAACTTTTTATCTTAAACTCTATGCACAAGAATCTGTTATAGACGAAATTGTATTAACTCAATGCAAATATCAGTTCCCTCCCTGATATAGCATGTGTACCTTGAAATTTTTGAGCCTCACAGTTGTTAAGAATGTTCTACTGAGGAATCATAACAGATTTTGGTGGAGATAAGGCTGAAGTTTTTTCTTGCATTTTTATTTTCATTTTAACCTTAATATCATATAATTTGGGAAGGAATAGATAGATTCCCTTTCTCTTTGACAGTGGAAAAACACCATTGTTTTGTTAGGGAATAGCCCTATAAGAAAACTCATATTGCTTTTTTAATACAGACAGAAGAGGTATAAGCTAACTATTCCAGATTAATGCCATCATTGCAGGTAGACACATATCAACCTTTAACTGCTTTAGAGCTGATAACTCTATATGACAAATCTTACTGTCACCTCTCTGTACATTTAGAAAGTAGTTTATCTTTTTGTAATGCATTGTGGTAAAGGTACAACATAAACTCTATCCTCTTAACAAATTTTGGGCATACAATATGTTATGGTTGACTCTAGGTAAGTGTTGCACAGCACAAATCTCTAGAGCTTTATTCATCTTACTTAACTGAAATATTATGCCTATTATGCCATTACTCCCCTCCCCCAATTCCTGGTAATAACCATTCCAGTCTTTAATGCTATTTGCCTATTTTAAAAAGGAATGGAAATTCTATCATCTCCCTCCCTTTTCTCTCTAATAATAAAGTTTTACCAGTTTGTTTTCATCTGGGAGAGGGGAATGTTTTCTTTTCTCTTGATTTTTCATATTCTGTGATTGGATATGAGAGGGATCTGCTGCAACATCTGTCACCACATTCATGGATCAGCAGGGTTCATTAGGCTGATCTGGCTCACCACACCATGTGCATCCCTCCCCAAGCTGCACATCTGTAGAAGAGGATGACCTTCCCCAAGATAGAGGAGGACCCTTCTTTGGCCAAGGGTAGAGGAAGAACTGTGCTCTCCTGCTAGAACCTCCAAACAAGCTCTCTCATATTCTATGATATTCACTTACAGCTGTGGTCCTCAACCCCTGGGCTGTGGGAGACCAGTAGTGGTCTCAGGCCTTTTAGGGACTGGGCTACAAAGCTCCGCCTCCCTGCCCCATGTGGAAAAATTGTATTCCATGAAACTTAAGAAGGGTGGGGCACACAGCAGAAGGTTGGCAGCAAGGGAGTGAAGCTTCATCTGTATTTACAGTCGCTTCCCATTGCTCGCGTCACTGCCTGAGCTCCACCTCCTCCCCCCACTCCACACCCCCTCTGGGGAAAAATGGTCTTCCGTGAAACCTGTCCCTGTTGCCAAAAATGTTGGGGACCACTTACTTGTAGGACTAAATTACAAGTGCTGTTAAAGAAAAGATGAATTAACTTTATCAGTTCATCTTTGTCTTCCCTATAATGTTATGCAAAAGATAAATATTCAAGATATGTATTTACTAAGTAAAGAGAGCTTTAAATAAGTAGTAGAAATAAAAGCGTTTAAAGTGTAATTTTAGATGGAAATTCAAGTTTTATTCCCCAGAGAAAAATTTATTATCCCATAGAACTGATAAAATAAAAAGAAAAAAATTTCTCAAATCCCAAAACAGAATGAATCTTTTGGTTTCATAGGAAGAATGGCCTCAAGCAACTGATTACATGATATCTGTCAAAAGTTAACTGTTGATCTGGTGAACACTCAACTCTCTTTAGGGCCACCTGAATTTTATTTGTGAAGGGTTCTAGACTGAGAACGGGAAAGGGAAATTCTAAATTACTTTAGTTAGCGAGGCCCCATCAATGCTGAGCAATTCTTCCTGCTGTAGCTGTTACCAAATGGTTTATACATGGAGCACTCAAAAGAGATTTATTTTTCATCTGGAGCTTAGAGAAATATACAATAGAGCAACAAATGACAAATCCCATAATTGCTTAGGGGTATTATCATTCCTAATGTGACAGATCAAATCTGGAAGCTTAAAATAAACTAAGCAAGCATTCACTTTGCTAAAGAGCATGAACCAAGTAATTGCTTACTTTTTCAGAGTTCAGTGGAAAGTCAACTGTTAGAACAAAGTGATTTCAGCTTTGTCACTGAACAATAAATGTGCTCAACGAAGCTTCACTGGTTTTCTGTTATTCTTTTCTATGCCACTCTAAATAAAACAAAGATCAACTTCAGGGCACAAGTGGTGTTTTGGCACTAAGTTGGCACTGTTACAGAGAGTAAACTTTTATGTCTACTTCATCTGATATTTTTCTTAAATGACTGTTTACTAGTGAGATATGCCCTTAAAGTTAAAGGTATGCTTTCTGGACATATATCCATCACATTCAAGATATAGAACATTGTAAACAACACTCGCCTCTCTGTGCCACACCTGTAATAAAGTAAGGATGATGACATTTGTGGTCATCTGCCTACCAGGATTTCTATGTAGAACACATCTATCCAATCATGTGAAGGAAACTGGTAAATCAGCAAATTGATTGTAAATGTCAATAACCAAATTCTCTATAAATATGGTTGGGAAAGAGTCATAAGGAAAGAATAACTAATATTCACTTGAATTCGTACTATGCATCAGAAATATCTTCAAATATCACTCAGATAATCATTGCATAGCACTTTCCTACTTCCCTAAATTTCTAGAGAGAATAGCAATCCTATATTAAAATCAAATGGCATTGAAAAATTCAAGTTATATTACCACCATATCTGGGGTGGATGTGATGATGCTTCTGTGGGTGTATCCTTACCTGCATGGCCAGTAAAAAGTACAGATTGAAGAATGAAGACTGCAGCAGGAATGGCAAAATCACAGTCCTATGTTCTAGTGCAGTGGACAAGTGCAGACAGCCTAGAGCAAGTTTGTCTGAGTGTGAATCCTTGCTCCACTCCTTATCAGCTCAGTGATTTTAAGCAACATACCCACTTTGTGCTCTTTCCTCAATTGAAAAAAGAAATACTACCTTTCTCATGGGGTAGTTATGTGGATTAAATGACTATAGTAAGTACTTTTTTTTTTTTTTTTTTTTGAGACAGAATCTTGCTCCCTTGCCCTGGGTAGAATGCCGTGGCGTCAGCCTAGCTCACAGCAACCTCAAACTCCTGGGCTCAGGCAATCCTTCTGCCCCAGCCTCACAAGTAGCTGGGACTACAGGCACACACCACCATACCCAGCTAATTTTTTTCTATTTTTAGTAGAGACAGCATCTGACTCTTGCTCAGGATGGCCTTGAACTGACCTCACTGACCTCAAGTGATCCTCCCACCTTGGCCTCCCAGAGTGCTAGAATTACAGATATGAGCCACTGTCCCTAGCCCTGTAGTAACTACTTTAAGAAAGAAAGAAAATTAGGTATTTTATGATTAGTAGAGTTACATAAAAATACACTAATTTCTCAAGAAATATTATAAAATCTTCTTATAGAATAAAATAAGACAAAAATAAATAATGGGATCCATCATGCCTAGAATTATAATAGTAAAATTTATGTTTAAGAATATACATAAAATTCTTTGAATGTATGGTTGGCACATCAGTAAGTGGCTATTTTCTGGGAATTTTCCAGCCATTTATCATGTTGATGTCCTCAGTTTCAAAGCATATGAATAAATCATTCTTTGAATTTTCACAGTATCTTTCTTTTAAAGTGCTCAAAAAATTTTTCAAACAAAGTCATTTATTCCCTAAACACCGAACATAACAGTACCTACCAGTCCCAAAACCTGAACAGTATTTTTTCTAAATGTCTTTGTTATCTATATTAATACCATTTGGAGATTTCTGCTTCTAAGTGAAGTCATGCATCAGATGATACATAAAAATATGAACTCACAATTTCTAGTTATTGCTTTCTACTAGCAAGTAAGGCTGACGATGCAATTACAAATGATCAGAAAATCTGTTAGCTAAAAGAAATGTCCAGGATTTTACCAAAAACCTGTGATTAGTTCTTCAAGGAAGCTCATTTGTGACACAATACCAACATGGAGCATTATGGTTAAGAAATAAAATTTCCTTATTAGACGATTACCACATCAAAAGTTATGAGGGAGAGAAAAAAGGGATCTACATCAATGAAGGAAGGTAAGCAGTGCTTTGCAGCATGGGTGAAAATTTAGTTAAGTCTCCAAGACCTTTGACACATGGAAGTTAGCACTTCCAAAAGTGAATTCATTGATTTCCAGCAGAGGAAATCACTTGGTAGGAGGCAGGGTTGCAAACAGCTATGTTTGGAGACCGCAGTGGTACTCTACATCTTGGACATCCATCAACAGACTGGCCCATGATGTTTGTTTTTCTCCCATCAGACATGAGCACCTTGACAAAGTCTGTGTCTGTTTTTTCTTGGGCAGTCTCAGCAGCTGGCACCATGTCTGACACAAAATGGGTGTTCTGTCACTGTGGTGCCCTGAATTGAACTGAATCCTGCCCCTTTAGTTCGCCTCATAAAGATCCTCACTCAACCTTGTCATTTATAATACGGGGAATTTTCTAACTACTTCTATTCCTTTTAATTCAAATCAAGGTCTTGTGCCCTTTGTGGAATTTTGTTGATTTGAAGCACAGCAGATTTCTTTCAGCACTTCATCTGTATTCCATTTAGTGTGCAATTTTAATTTCATTATTATCTGTCTTTTATCTTTTATTCAAAAGAGAAAGGAAAGTGTCTGCATACATCAGTGCATCTCAGAAACAACTGAAATGTCTTTTCTGAAACAAGGGAGACCAGAAGCTTTTATCTCTTCCTGTGGTTGGTTAAGGGGGCAGAAGCTCCTCTCAAGTTCCCAAGAGAAGATTTCTACTCTGGCTTTTATTTTTTAACTTTTTATCTTATTCAAATTACTTCTATGCTTGGCAAAGAAATACATGTGTATGGCTTTAAAATTATTTTAATGGTGTGAAAAGACCTATAATTAGTGGAGTTCCTTGCCCCACTCTATCACATATCACCCCATTCCTCAATCTTGAGGGGCATTTCTGGTATTTACATCTAACTTTCGAAATAATATGCTTATATCTCTAGTTCTTTTATTGATTTTAGACATTCATCTATTGGCTTTTACCACATTATCTGGAACACTTTATTTCAGCATAGAATGAGATGTGTGTGTGTTGGTTTAATAATATCCTGTGTGTGATCACTTACTCTAATCACACGGTAGACACAGTCAACTAATCAGGAAACCTAGTCTCTAGAGACTGTCACTGCAAATGCCTGTCTTTTTATTTCTTGCATCATAGGATTTAATAATTAGCATAATGAATATAAGAAATGTCTTTCCATAGGTGAATTAGTGGCTTGTAAATGGAATTTGCTGAGCTCTTGTTGGCAAAATTAGCAGTATTTGAAGTATGTGGACTGGCAGAAATATATTAGAGATCTTCCCAGCCCTTACACGAAAATGGTCTAGAGAAGTCTGGAGTTTACAGCCTTACCATTAATCCTAGGCTTAATTCCTAGAGGATCCCAAGAACAAACTAATTTGAAAGGATTCTGGTTGGCAATTGCCAATTATAAGGTTAACTGAATCTTGACTTGAAATCATTTTCTTGTTTGTCTCTGAAAAACTTTTCCCATGGGTTGTGGTCAGAACATCTTCAAGGATAAGAATGAGACTTCCTGAGTCATATGACTGTTTATGTATCTGCTTGCTGACAAATTTTTATGTAACGGCTGAAGTTATATGTGACGTGATTTTTTCTGCCTTGCCGCCTTCATTAAAGGTTGGTTTGAAAATATTGAATAGTAGATAAGCATCACTCCCTTCACTCTTCTTTGGGGGATTCTGTATTGATTAAGAACAATCTAAGAGCTTATATAGAACTATATTGGCTAAGTTAATTTGCAGAGAATATTTATTATAATAAGTTATTCAGCCCTTTTACATATTTTGTCCCTTACCCAATCCTCCCTACAAAGTAAGTAACAATTTTTGGTTAAGTTATTACTTAGTGTTTTCATTATCATGATTACAAAATTACTATTTATCATGGGGCAATTAATGTATTGTTATTGTTCCTTTTACTGATCAATTTTTCATTTTCTTCTGTTATAAATATCTAATTTTTTCATTTATTTTCTCCCTTTCTTATTTCTACTCTACTCTTCAACTGACATTTAATAAAATTTTCCACACAGTTATACCCATAAACTGTGTAATTTAATCTATATAAATTAAATTATGTAATTTATTGGCTACAATTTTTTCCTTGCAAACCACCTTTCTACTCCAGTCTTGACTGTTGACTCTTTGCAGACCTGATACTTTCCTGAGACTTCTTTTACTACAGAGTCTTTACCTCTTCCCTGTCTGTTACCCCTGTGTCCTGGACCATTTTCTTTTTATCTCTTGGCTTATGTTGTGAATATACTTAAGAAAATACCCTGGTACTTTTCTGAGAAACAATGTATATGAGGAAAAAGTTTAAAGTCCATGCTGTCTGAAAGTAGTTAGGAGTGACTAGGTCGTGGTATACGTTCAACTTTTTAAGCAACCACTAAACTGTTTTACCAAGTTGTTACATCATTTTATATTTCTATCAGCAGTGTAAATGAGTTTCAGTTGTTCCATATCCTCATCAATCCTTGACATGATCAGTCTTCTTAGTTTTAATAATTCTAACAGGGTTGTAGTGCTACCTCATTGAAGTTTTAATTTGCATTTCTCTAAAGGCTGATGATGTTGAGCATCTTTTCAAGTGCTTATTTTCCATTCATATATCTCCTTTGGGGAAGTGTTCAATTTTTTGCCATATTTTCTTTGTTTTTTTAAACGAATATGTTTGATATTTCTTTATAGATTTATGAATATAAACCCTTTAACATGCATGTGATTTGCAAATATTTTCCTTTGGTCTGTGGCTTATACTTTCATTCTCTTAATAGTGTCTTTCAGATAGTATATATTCTTAATTTAAATAAATTCCAATTATTATTTTTTTCCTTTTATGCACCACTATGCTTTTGGTGCTTTGCTTGACTCAAGGTCACAAAAATTTTCTCCTCTTTTGATTTAGAGTTCTTACAGTCTTATAGATCTATCCTTTATTATGGGTTAACTTTTTTTTTTTTTTACATATAACCATATTTTTCAGCATGTCAACAATATTGAAAAGACTTTTTTTTCACCTAATTGGCTTTGCACCTTTGGTGAAAATCATTTTACCATGTATATGTGAATCTACTTCTGAACTTTTTTTTCTGTTTTATTGATATATTTATCTTTATGCTAATACCACATTGTCTGGATTAAGTGTAGCTTCATAATAGTTTTCAAAATCAGGTAGTTTAGGTCCTCCAAGTTTGTTATCCTTTTTCAACACAATTTTGGCTATTCTAGGTCCTTTACATTTTCATATGAATTTTTAAATCTGCTTGTTAATTTCTATAAAAATATATCTTCTAGTATTACATTAAATCTGTAGATCAAATTGGGATAATTTTAATATCAGATTCTTCTGAACCATCAACATGGTGTTTTTCTCCATTTGTTTGTCTTCTTTGATTCTCTCATCAGAGTTTTGTGGTTCTTAAGAAAAGTACTGGACTTATGCATATTTTATCAGACTTATCTCTAAGTATTTAATAATTATAATGCTATTGTAAATAGTGCTTTTAATTTAAATTTCTGATTCCTCATTGCTAGAAATAGAATTGATTTTGTATAGCGATCTTGTATTCTTTATAATTGCTAATTTAGTTCTAATTGCACTTTTGTAGATTCCATGGGTGCTTCTACATGTATGAGCATGCTGTCCATGAATAAATAAAGTTGTATCTCTTCCAAAATGAATATCACTTTTTTTCTTTATCTTGCCTTATTACACCAGCTAGAATCACTAGTATAATCCTGATTAGAAAGGATGACAAAAGACTTCCTGACCTGCTACCTTGATATTAGAGGAAAAGCATTCAGTCTTTTTACTAGTAAGTATGCTCTTAATTGTAGCTTTTTAAAAAATTCCTTTTTCAGCTTGAGAAAGTACCCTTCTAGTGCTAGTTCACTAAGAGTTTTTAATCAGTTATGATGTTGGATTTTGTTAAATGCAGTTTCAGCACATATTGAGATAATCACGTGTTTTTCCTTTCCGTATTTAGTCTGTTAATATGGTGGATGACCTTGACTGATTTTCAAATGTTAAGCAAACTATACAATCCTAGTATAAAACCTATTTGGTCATCATGTACTATCCTTTTTATGTCTTGATTAGTAACACTTTATCTTTTTTTATTTCAAGATACTAAGAAAGTATAAATGTTTTTATTATATGGATATCTTTTATAATGCTTAAATCAGAGATATTAGTGTGCAATGAATCTGAATATTGTTCATTGTACCTGGTAGGTAGGTTTTTACCACTCCTCTCTTCTCTATACCCTCTTCTTGATTTCCAATGTTGTTTACTTCTTTCTGTGCCCATGTCTACCCATTGATTTGCAATTACTAGAGAGTACATGTGGTGGTTATTTTTCCATTCTTGAGATACTTCATTTAGGATAATGGTCTCCAATTCTATCCAAATTTCTTCAAAAGACAGTAATTCATTTCTTCTTAAGGCTGAGTAGTACTTCATGGTATACATATACTGCATTTTGTTAATCCACTCATGAACCGATGAGCACTTAGGTTGATTTGATATCTTTGTGATTGTGAGTTGTTCTGCAATAAACATTCAAGTGCAGGTACCTTTTAAATAAAATGACTTATTTTGTTTTGGGTAGATACCCGGTAGTGGGATTGCAGGATCAAATGGTAAGTCTACTTTTAATTCTTTGAGGAATCTCCATCGTGTTTCCATAGAGGTTGTACTAATTTGCAGTCCCACCAATAGTGTATTGGCATTCCTTTCGCTCTTCATCTGTGCTAGCATCTATTATTTTTTGACTTTTTAATAATAGCCATTCTGACAGTGGATAAAGTGATATCTCATTGTGATTTTTTTCTCTTTTCTTTTTTTATTTCAGCATATTATGGGGGTACAAACATTAAGGTTACATACATTGCGCTTGTCTCTCCTCCTCCCTTGAGTCAGAGTTTCAAGCGTGCCCATCCCCCAGACAGTGCGCATTACACTCACTATGTATGTGTTACCCATCCTCTCCTCCCCCCCTCACCTGCCCGGCACCCGAAAAATGTTTTTCTTTTTTTCTTAACATTTTGGTTACATTTTATATCTTTGCTTCTCCCTAGCAAGGGTTAGAGGTATGCCCTTCCCCTCCACAATGCTCACCACATCCCTCAGATGTGGGACTACCCCTCCAAACCCCGAATCCCTGGTGAACACCACCACCCTTTGAGCACCATAGTGTTAATCAGTCAGTACCAATTTGATGGCAAGTACATGTGGAGCCCATTATTCTGATCTTGTGTCACCTCACTTTGGATAATAGGCTTAAACTCAATCCAGGATAATATAAGTGGTGCTAGCTCACTGTTGTTTCTTAGAATTGAGTAATATTCCATTGTAAACATATACCAAATATTAATAATCCACTCATGAATTGACGGACACTTGGGTTGTTTCCACATCCTTGCAATAGTGAATTGTGTTGCCATAAACATTCAGGTGCAAATGTATATTTATAAGAGAATGTCTATGCTCTTTTGGGTAGATGCCTAATAATCCTATTGCTAGGTCAAATGGTATTTCTATTTTTAGCTCTTTGAGATATCTCCAATTCTTTTCCACAAAGCTTGTACTAGTTTGCAGTCCCACCAGCAATGTAAGAGTGTTCCTGTCTCTCCACATCCTCGCCTGCATTTGTTGTTTTGGGATTTCTTGATACAGGCCAATCTCACTTGGGTTAAATGATATCTCATTGTGGTTTTGATTTGCATTTCTCTAAATGATTAGCGATGTTGAGCATTTTTTAATATATTTGCTGGCCATTATTCTGTCTTCTTTAGAAAAGTTTCTGTTCATTTCCATTGCCCATTTCTTGATGGAGTTGATTTGCATTTCCCTGATGATTAATGACGTTGAGCAATTTTTCACACATTTGTCCATTTGTCTATTTTCTTTTGAAAAGTGTCTATTCATGTCTTTTGCCAAATTTTAATGGATTGTTTTGTGATTGCTGAATTATTTGAGTTCTTTGTACATTCTGGGTATTAGCCTTTTATCAATTGTATAGTTTGTGAATATTTTCTCCCATTCCATAGGTTGTCTATTTGTTCTGTTGATTATTTCCTTCACTATGCAGAATCTTCATAATTCTGGAGTTCTTGTGCTGATTTATTCTTATCGAGACCAGCTGTCACTTCTCGTTTTGAGTTTTCTTTATTTAGATTGGGTGTTCTATAGCATATGTTGGGTAAGAACCTTTGTCTTTGCTTGTGGGTGCTTTGGTGGGAGTCTAGGGTCTGGATGCATACCTTGGATATAGATATTCTTAGTGTGGTGGTTTTCTTGGTTGCTAGTTATTTGTAGGCTGAAGTAGTGGTGAGCTGGGGGGGGGTAGATTCCCTATATTTTGTTGATGAGGTAAGATGGAGATTTTTGGAATCTCTTCTATTTCCCCAGAACTGTGATCTCCTTAACAGCTTGAATTATATTGGGATGCCCACTTTAATCTCTGAAATAGTATATGGTTCTTGTGGGTAAGAATCAACCACACCCTGTATGACTGAGTCAGTAAATGCTGTAATGGGAACAGCTGGATGAGCAACACTGTGCCAAGGAGGGCTGGTGAGCAAGGGTCTATACATCCTTTTGTCTGATGCAGATCTTTAAGAGGAATGACATGAGCCCTACTCTCTGTGGGATCATACATGTAGTGGATTTACACAAGGGGGAAGCAGTCTTGGCTCAATTGTCCCTGGGACGACCGTGCCACTTGGCAATAGTAGGTGAAAGAGGGGAGGGGGAGAAAAAAAGTAGAATTTGAGTGGATGAGAACTGGCACTCTGGTTTTCTTTGTCCCTCTCCTCAGAAGGTAGCCTGCCCAGAATTTTCAAGCTCTGGGCTCACACAAATTCCCCCAGAACCCCTCAGACCCTCTGGCTACTGCAGTCTGGGCCAGAGTTGGGAAATATTTGTGTGTTAACCTACAACATGAAAACTGAAGGGCTGAAGGTACCTGGGGAGGGAGGACAAAGGCACATAATGGGTGGGGAAGCAGTATGGTGCCCACTATCTTGGGGTTTGTGGTGACAGAGGGCTGATAGCCTGGTGCTTTGTTTTCAAGAAGCTCTCAGTTTCCTGGTGGCAGCTGCTTTGGGGCTCATGAGGGTAGAAAAAGCTCTTCAGCAGCTCTGGAGCCTGCTGTCTACCAGAGGAGTGAAGGAAGGAGAAACAAAACCCCCACCTACCCTTTCCATGGGTCTCCATACTTCTCATGGGTTGGTCTCTGCTCATCTCCTTGTTCTGCTCTGCAACTTCTTCCTGGTACGTCTGGAATCTCTGGTAGGTCTGGAACTTTTCCCCAAGAATTATACCCAGTCTATGTTGGATTATTCTTTTTTATCTAAAACTTTTCCTTCTTTCTGAGATGATCTGGTGACCAATGTTTCTAGTCAGCCATCTTTTTCTCTTAGAAATGTGTTTCTTAATAAGATTTAAAAGTCAAAATTACTCCTTGATCCATGAGCTGCAGAATGGATATTGTGCTAGCAGGCATGAAAACAACATTTATCTTCTCATACATCTCTGTAAGAGCTGTAGGGTGACTAGGTGCATTGTCAGGGAGCAGTAATAATTTTGACAGGAATCTTTTTCTGAGCAGTAGGTCTTAAAAGTGGGCTTACAATATTCAATAAACCATGCTGTAAACAGATATGCTGTCATCCAGGCTTTGTTGTTTAATTTACAGAGGATAGGCATAGTAGATTTACCATGATTCTAAAGGGCTCAAGAATTTTTGGAATGGTAAATGAGCATTGGCTTCAACTTAAAGTCACCAGCTACATTACCCCTAACAAGAGAATCAGCTCTTTCTTTGAAGCCAGACATTGATTTCTCCTCTTCTTTGGCTATGAAAGTCTTAGATAACATCTTCTTTCAATAGAAAGCTGCTTCATGTACATTGAAAATAAGTTGTTGAGTATAGCCACCTCCATCAATGATCTTGGCTATATCTTCTGAATAACGTGCTACAGCTTTTACATCGGTACCTCGTGTGTTATGAAGGTGGCTTTTTTCCTTAAACCTCAAAAGCTAACCTCTGCTAGCTTTCAACTTTTCTTCTGTAGCTTCACCTCACCTCACCTCTCTTAGCCTTCTTAGAATTGAAGACAATTAGGGTCTCGCTCTGGATTAGGCTTTGGGTTAAGGGAATATTGTGGCTGGTTTGATCTTCTGTCTAGACCACTAAAACTTTCCCCATATGAGCAATAAGGCTATTTGCTTTCTTATCATTCATGTGTTCACTAGAGTAGCACTTTTAATTTCCTTCAAGAACTTCTCTTTGCATTCACAACTTGACTCACTGGCCACAAGAGGCCTAACTTTGGGCTCATCTTGGCTTTTGACATGTACTTATCACTAAGCTTAATCTTTTCCAGGTTTTGATTTAATGTGTGACCCTTCCTTTCACTTGAACATTCAGAGGCCATTGGGTGGTTATTAATTAGCCTAATTCTTATATTGTTGTGTCTCAGGGAATAGAGAGGCCCAAGGAGCAGGAGAGAGATGGGGGATAGCCAGAACATACATATATATCAGTTTAGTTCACCATCTTATATGGGCATGATTCATGGCACCCCAAAACAATCACAGTAGCATCCAAGATCACTGATCACAGATCACCATCACAGAGATAGTAATAATAAAAACGTTTGAGAGAATTATCAAAATGTGACAGAAGTGAGCACATTCTATTGGAAAAATCATGCCAGTAAATTTCCTTGATACAGGGTTGCCACAAACCTTCAATTTGTTTTTAAAAAGAGAAAAAGCAATGTCAGCAAAGCATAATAAAGTGAAGCACAATAAAGTGAGTTATGCCTATATATACTTTCAAACAAATTCTTGTGTTTATATCAACACAACTCACGCCACTCTTCCATAGTAACTGGTGCCTCCCACTTTTGTGAGCTCTCCTTCCACCTGGTGAAGCCAGTTCCTCTCTCCTTCATTTGCTTCATTTGTAGACTTCTTCCATTTGCTATTGTCTCTTTGTCATAATTTAAAAAATGTCTTCATCGTTTTGGTGGGATTTTAGAAAGGAATTTAGGTAAACACACGTATTAACTATCCCATGGTTAACTGAAAATAATATGATGAAAGCTTTGTCTAGCTATGGAAGATTAAGGACTTTAAATCATTTGTCTTCAAAATTTAGCAGAGACATGGACTGAAATTTTCTCCCATTGAAAAAAATAGCTAGCTTTATAGGGACTCAAGAGATGTGTTAAAAGTGTTTTGATCTTGTCTTAAATCAATTATATGGAGAAAACTCATTCACAAAATACATATGATTTTCAATATGCATCACCTCCTTGTATTCACTAAGCCACTTGTGTGGACCATATTAGGGGACACAAGGTAAATAGATGAGAAGCTTATTCAAAGGGGCTCTTTATTCCATAAGCCCTTCAGTTTTTCTCAGATTAGGTACATGGCTCTGATGATTTCTATCAAGTTTTATCTTAAAAAATATTATAGGTAACTGATAATTATTTCATTAAAATCTTTTCTTTAACACTGCTATTTTTTCCAAAAAGTTTTAAGGTAGTATTCTTCAAAAAGCCTTGACTGGCTTGACCTTATAATGAATCTGATCAAAGTGATTTACTTTCTTTCAAGGTATATATGCGTTCATTGAATAAATATTCAAACTCTGGGCCCCAAATGGTTCTCCTGGTGTGCAGTTGTCCAACTTCTATGAAAAAATATAATTCTATTGAAAAAGTCTTGAATTCAGCTACTTCAGAGTTAACCTCAGTTATTCATTCTGGCTGGTTTATTGCGATGCAATGTTACTCAAAACCTAACATTCTGTAGAAATCATATCAAGATTATCTTGTGGTACAAACAATTGAATGATAATACCTAACCATAAAATTTGTCAAAGAAAAGTAATTTATTTAAGCCTTATGGAGAATATCCCTGACACTTCTATCATGCATAACTATTTGAACAAATCAAAAGTTTTTCTATTTAGAAAAAGCTGGCTTACTTTCTTGCTTGTATTTCACATACAGAGGAAGGTTGGCCTTTCTTCAAAGTTAAAATGCAAATCAATCTTTGAAGCTTTTAGAACAGATTGCTGACTTTGCTGATTCTTTTTTTTTTTTTTTTCATCAATGTCATTCTGATTGTTGTTATAGAAAATCTTCATTCTTTAGGGAGCTCAATTTTGAATCCACTATTACCTGGCTACTGTCAAAGTACTATTAATACAAATACTATTTGAGAAAAATAGTTTCATGTTTTAGCTAACCATGTTCTTGCATCAATTTATTTCATCAACAACTTACTGTAGCTTTATATATGAATTCTTCCCCTGAGTAACTGTTTAATATTAAGCTTCAATTTCCATAAGAATTTGTCTCCAAAAATAGTTATATAAAGACTATTTAATGTCTTCTATGAAACTGGGCTTGAAGACAGTATCAATTTATGATAACACTATGTAAGGATGATTTGAGAGGCAAATTTTGCTTGAAATTGAATGTCAATAACTTAATATTTGTCTCTTTATACAATATTACACAGTTTTTGTTGTTGTTACTATTTTTTTAAATGAGATCTTGCTATGTTGCCCAGGCTGGAGTGTAGTGTCTGTTCACAGGCACAATTATTGCACACTACAGCCTCAGATTCTCAAACTTCTGGGCTCCAGCAATCCTCCTGCCTCAGCCTCTTCAGTAGCTGGGGCTACTCATGTGTACCACTGTACCTTTTTAATAAGAATAATTACATATTATGCTTTTGTTTCCTTTTGCCACAGCTTGAAAGGAGCTCAGAATAAAATTCCATACTCAAATTATCACCTTCCATTATTTTGCCATAATTATCACTTCCTTTCTTCTAACTGGTATCATGTTATCTCTTTTACCAGTCTTTATTGTAGCTATCATATATATATTTTTATTGCAAGTATGTTTAAGGGTTTTTTAAGAAATAGGATATAAACAGAAGAAACATTTTAAAAATCAATTCTCATTGAGATGTATTTATGTTGCATTAGCATTTCTACAATATTTTTGTTTTGAATCAACATTATTTATCCAAATCCTTAATTACAGAGGCAATTCAAATGATTTTAAGCTGATAGGAAAAAGGAGAGATCTGCATGAACTGATTGATTTTCAATTTTCATTGTTAAAGAAAAAGTTTGAGTTGTGTAACTATTTGCATATATAACTAAACATTGTTACATTGATACCAAAGAACCTAAGGCCAAGCATAATGCTTTCTAATTCCTTTGTGGCTTCCAGAAACCTAGCATGATATCATAAATATAAAAAAATTATCAATAGCTTTTTCTTGCCTTTAGCAAATTTATTGTGTCACTACTGTGTTAGAGGTACTGTTCTTGGCTCTGAGATCATATAAGTAAACAAGACAGATAAGGATCTCATCTGTCACAGAGCTTATATTCTAGTGGAGAAAAACTAATGGTAAATTTAATAAATAAATGGATTTAACTGATTTTAAATAAATTTTAAAAATAAAAAATACTTTTATATATAGTCCTAGAAAGTGAAGGGCTATGAGAAAAACAGACCAGGAGGGAAAGTGGAATAGGAGGACTGGGCAGGGAAGTGGAATGGAAGGGCAGAATATTAATATTTAAAATAGAGTTGCCTGGGTATGCCTCGCTATAAAGGTGACATTAATAGTTACAATATGTATAATCGCTGTTTAAAGCAATTTATCTGATAATTTAATCTCTGATATTGCTTTATCTGTTGATACTGATTGATTTTATTTTCTCATAGTTGAGTCCTATTTTTTTTTTTGCTTCTTTGTAACCCTGGTAATGTTTAATTGGATGCTGGATGTGAATTTTACATTTTTCGAGTGCTGAATTCTGTTGTATTCCTTTAAAGAGTGGAGTTTGCTCTGGCACATAGTTGTGTTACTTAGAGTCATTCTGATCCTTTTGATGCTTCCTTTTAAGCTTTGAGAGTCAAAGTTCAGAGCAGCCTTTCCTGTTAGGACATTTTAGCTCCACTAATGTGAGTAGTAGTCTTCTGAAGACTCTACTCAATACTCCTTTTATTTTGAGTTTTGGGTGACTTTGGGCAATGTTTCTGGTGGTTCTTTCTCCTGCCTTGAGGAGTTTCACCTTGCCTGTGTCAATCTCAGCCCCAAACTAGAGAGAACCCCCTTTGCAGAGCTTCAAGAACTTCCTCTTTGTACAACTCTCTCCTGTCTGTATTTAGCCACACACTTTCTAGCTGCCTACACCTCCCTCTCCGAAATTCTGTCTCTTCAACTCAGCAAGTCTTCCTGCCTCTGTTGGGGTCCCTTCCCCCTGCCCTGTGCCCTGAAAACTGCCATCACACAGTGACTTGGGAAGCCTTAGGGCTCAACTTACCCTTCTTTCAGGAATCACCCCCTCCTATGCAGTCTAAGCAATCAGTATTTGAAAATAATTATTTTATGGCTTTTTGGATTTAAAATTGCTTACTGCAGGAGGGCAATTTTCATAGAAGTTAATCCTTTATACGTTCAGCAGAAGTCCTTTAGAATTTTTAAGGTAGTGAATGGTTTGAAGTTACCACTTTTGAACAATTTTAAAATATTTCTTAAGCAACTGAAGATTAAAATTCTCAGGGTTTTTTTTCCATTTTGTGAACTTTCCTTTATTCCTTTATCAGTTTTTAACAAGACCAGAGCACACAGCATATGAAATGCTAGAGTTGGCAGGGATCTTATTTTTATTTTCACTGAAAATTGTCTGAATGAAAAATGTGAATATAGATGCTGTTATGTGATTTTTCATATGCTATATATTTCTTAATTTACATTCTAACATTATCAAAATAAGTTTAAATGGAAAACATTATATCCTAAGCAAAAGAAGGAAAATAATTTTCTAACTGTACAAAAGCACCATATGAAAGAAATGATATATTACATAGCAGACTTTTGTCTCACTAAATTCAAGGACATTCAAATCCTGCTCCAAGAAGCATAGGCTTTTGTTCTCACCTATGGCTGAGGTCATCAGGCATCAGCAACTGATTGTGTGTGTGTCTTAACTTGGTAATTATGTCCATATATCAGGAGCCTATAAAATATTTTTGGGGGGATGGATGGGAATCTTAGATATAAGGCCATATTGTTATTTTCGTAGAAGCTTGAAAAATTCTTTTCAAAATTACCCTAGATTTTAGTGCTTTAGTTTAAGGAGCTCTACAAGTGAAAAGTAATTCCTTTGCAACCCCTCTGACCTTTAGAATAGTGTTAAGAATACAACACTATATGAGGTAAAACATCAATTTTATCACCATCCTACCCTTTTAGAACTGGAAAAAAAATTAATTCTTCAGCTTACTTTTCCAGGCAAGTCCTTTCAGTGACATTCTATACAGTTAGTGATCATACACTTTATTTTAAATGTGCAGGGTTTCATGACAAATTTGTATTAGTGTATTAGTGTATTAGTGTATTACTCTAATCAACAAAGAATCAAATATCATTGATACATGTTGCCTTTTGTAATGGTTATTCCTCAGGATAATTCAGATCCCATTGCATATTAAATATTTCCTTTTTATAATTCTGAAAATCAAATTTCTAATTTGTTAGGATATAAAAAATGAAGCTTAAGGATTTATATACACATAAAGAAATGCATATGTGTGTGCATATTTATATATACATATAAAATAGAAACCACATTGTGCTCAAGAAGGTATACAATATGTACACAAAAGAAAATTTAAAATAATGTATTAATAAAACACTATTTTATTAATTTTCCTAGGCTGCCGTAACAGAATACCAAAGAATAGGTGGCTTAAAACAATATTTATTGTCTCGGTTTTGGAGGCTAGAAGTCTGAAGGCAAGTTGTCACCAGAGCCTTGGTACCTCTGAAACCTGTAAGAGAATCATTCCTCACCTCTTCCTAGCTTCTGGAGGCTTGTCAGTGATCTTTGGCATTCTTGGGCTAATAGGTGCATTGCTCCAATCCTCTTTCTTCACATTCCCCTGTGTCTTCACATCATCTGCCTCTGTGCATGTCTGTCTCTGTGTCCATATTTCCCATTGCCCCTTTTTGTAAGGACGCCAGTCATATTGGATTAGGGCCTACCCTCATGACCTCAATTTAATTTGATAAACTCTGTAAAGACCTTATGTTCAAATAAGCTCACATTTTGAGGTACTGAGGGTTAGGATTTCAATGTCTCTTTTTTGGGTGACAAAATGCAACCCGTAACAACTTATGAAGACATTTAAATACACACACTTAACACCTGTGTTGAAATTTGTAAAATAAGAATAAAACAGCGAATATTATTAGACGTAGGAGTGGTAGAAGAAGTAATAACATGTTTCTTGAGTACTTATCCCATTAAGCATGAAGAATCTCCCTAAGTTCTATGAGGAAATTGCTATATATTTTCCATTTTACCGCAGTTGAGCAAACTAAGGTATAGAGAAGCTAAACAACTTGCTCAGAGTCTCATAGCTATCAATATTAAGTGATAAAACTTGGAGTCAAATGAACGTCCATCAGAATCAAGAGCCAAAGCCCTTAACCACTGGTGTGCTGGAACTTCTTTTGTGCCATGGTCCTCATCAGTTTGAGAAGTCTATGGAACTCTTTTCAGAGAGATACTTTTAAAGAAAAAAAAGAAAATACATAAAATGTAAATACAACTATTGAAATAGTTATCAAAATATTTTTAATAAGATAATGGTAATGGACCAAACCATACAGAACTTGCTTTTTAGATAAAAAGTATACAGAATGCACAAATATTGGCAATTTCAATTTCCTCATAATAATATATGTGCTTATTAATAATTAAGAATATCAAGTGATTCATTTAATAATTATCACAATTTCAAAGTAATAATAAATATAACTATATTATGAGATATCTGCCATCACAGTAATTAATATGCTATGAAAATATCTGTGATTTCTGTTGGTAAGACAATCACAGATACTACTAATAATGCTGTGGTTTCTTTCCTTGCCTAATAATTTAACGGCAATGATAAATTTCAGTTAGAGGTCAGTAAAAAGCTATATATATTTCCGGTCAAAGGTCACAGACTCTTTGGAGGGCAAAGGGAGAGTCCACAGACCTCATGCTAAGAATTCTTGCACTAAATTCTGGTGATACTTTTAAGACCTTTAAATATTTTTTTATTTGATAAAACTGCTTAAAAATTAATTGGTTTTAAATTTGTGTTTAATATTTTATTTGACAAAGTAAAACTTTTCTATTTCCTCGGATAGGTCTGATGGGCCATCTTGCTTTATCACTTTGCATATGCCCTATCTAGAGAGTGCTATAGAGAGACAGGTAATGTTTAACTGAAGATACACATATAACTTTTATTTATAATATATGATATTAATAAAAGGTGCTATGTAGGTTAATTTTTAAATCCTGAGAATTATTTATAAGTTGTATTTTGGTTGGCAAGTTCCTCTAAGTTTTTCATTCAATCATATGTGCACACATAGCAACTCTTTGTCCAACTTTAATATTTTTTAATCTGTTAGTAAGATGGCAGAAAGATGACAACAGAGAAGAGCATAGGAAAAGGAGTCATTAAAAGAGTGAAGGTACATGACAATAGGGCATCAAGTACATGGTTCCTCATGGAAAGGAAAAGATTTTTCTCAAGGTTTCCCCAGCTCCTTCTCCGTGATATTAATATTCTTTTGACTTCCTTTGAGATCCTGTCTCTATCCTTAGAGAAACCACCCTGCAAAGTCACTGCCAAGTTTGACCAGAGAAAAA
Source organism: Microcebus murinus (assembly GCF_040939455.1). Lineage (NCBI taxonomy): Eukaryota > Metazoa > Chordata > Mammalia > Primates > Cheirogaleidae > Microcebus > Microcebus murinus. The sequence continues at coordinate 63,239,243 of NC_134114.1, forward strand.
CGAATGTCTCTTTAAGACACAATTTCATTTACTCTTATTAAATACATTGGGATAAATAACAAAATTAACCTAATAACACTGATACATTTGCAAGAACAACCAACTGTAAAAGAAAGTGATAAAACAAGCAGTTGGTAAATTTCCTTTTTACAACGCTCTTGTTAAACTAATTTAAGTGTCCTGCCACCAGGAGCAGCTTAGAGAGGATACACTTTAAGTGATTATTCCTAAATAGGTTATTATTTTAAATGAACTCCTTAAGAGTCACATGTGTGGCATTTGGTTAATCCGTTACATTTGCAATTACAAATCAGTGCTTTTTATGGCAGGCAAATTACTTTATATGCTCCACAGCTGCACTTAGGACAGAAGACTCAGCCCATGACATTCCTCTTGAAAAACATTAAGGGAAGCACTATCCCATGCCTAAGTGTGATTAAGCTGCTTAAATCACTTCTGAAGTGAAACAAAAACATTCCCTTCTAATCCTGTTTCTCTGAAAGAATAAACTTTATATTCCATATGAGCTTGTAGGACTGAGATTCTTTTTGCTCCTGGCTTTAGCCTATCTGTCTATTTTAATGAGCGCTGCAGAGCAGATGAGCAATCAACCTACCCAACTCGATTATACGAGTACCTTATGCAGCATTGACAGGACGGATCCTGAGCTGTGTTCACATCACACGTCTGAAGCTCAGATTTGATCTAAGTTGACAATTGGCAAACCTCAAGTTTACTTGTGTTTTTTAAAACATAGTGCTTAAGGCTTGATTCCAGTCCATGTTCCATTACTTATTAGCTGTGTGGCCTTGGAATAAGTTGTGTATTATAACTTCCCTAAGCTTTAGTTTCCCCCAGTAGTAAAATGGGGATAACTGCCTCTTATGAGATTATGTGAGAAATGAATGGGACAAGATGCTTTATGTAAAATGCCTAGCCCAGATCCTAGCCCATAATAAACATTCAATAAATATTGTTATCGAAAGATGTGTATGATCCCACCTACCCCTTATCTCAAAGAGGATTGGAGTGAGTCTGTCCAGAGTGCCAACCAGAGTCTCATGCACCAGAGCTCATATGGAAGAATTTCCACAAGATCTCAAGAACAGAAAGAGCTAGAGTTTAGATTTTATGTTAAAAATCTTAGAGAGTATAAGATTTAAGCTGGGGAAATCAAGGTCAGTTGGCAAGTCAATGGGGAGGAGTCAATGAAATACAGTACTAAAAACTAGAGACAAAGTTGTAAGTTTAAAAGTTTAAGTTATAAGACTGATGAGATTCAAATGTACCTGGAATGAGTTTAACAGAGAAAGGGGCTTGGTGACTGGTAAGAAGGTAATATAATTTGCTTCCATTGGTCACCTGCCCCTGGCATGTGAGTCATTCTGGCTGGCTCAAAGGTATTGGGTTATAGTGGACAAAAATGTAGTGTTCCTAGTCATCCATTTACTCACATTTAAATGCCTATGAACTGCCAGACACTGAATCTCTATAGATAAGTAGGTACAAAAAAATGGATTTTACCATCACAAACCATAGAAGAGGGCAGACATCTGATATATAAACAAAGAGCAATTCCCAACTTTCTAGTCTGGGTGAGAGAATAGATGGTGTTGAATAAGTCACACAGGTAAGTAAACCTGCAGAAGTGCAGGTTTGAAGCGGGGGAAGATGGGTTCTGTTCCTCTGTCTGTCAACCATGCAGGACTTGTAAACATATGGCAAAACACATAACTGGAGCTCAGGCAAGAAGCAGCCTGACTTTATTGCCCACCACCATAGGTATGGGGAGTTACAGCAATGGGATGGCGTACCAGTCTGCTCACGCTGCCATGATCACATATCACAGACTGGGTGAGTTAAACAAAAGAAATTTGTTTTCTCACATTTCTGGAGGCTGAAAAGCTCAAGATCAAAGTGCCAGTAAATTTGCTTTCTGATGAGGGCTCTCTGTCTGGCTTGTAGACTACTGCTTTCTCCCTGTGTCCACATGTGGCCTTTCCTTGGTGCGTGCACGCAGAGAGAGAAAGCAAGCTCTCTTTTGTCTCTTCTAATGAGGACATTAATCCTGTTGGATCAGGGATCCACCCTTATGACTTCAGCCCTTAATTATTTCCTTACAGGTCCCATTTCCTTAGACAGCCACACTAGGGGTTAGGGCTTCAACATGCAAATTTTCAGAGACACAAACTTTCATTCCATACAGATAGAATAAGAATGCTAAGGACAGTGTAGAGAATGAGAACTGAAGCTGTCCAAGCACAAAAATATGGAAATCTTGCATAAAACAGTGGATGGTCAAAGAAAAACTAGTAGAAGGGACTGTGAAAGAGTGGTGAGCGAAGAGGAGAAAATTGAAAACTGATAAAATGATACAAAATTGGGGTAAAATATTAAGAAGAAAGAATTTTAAGTAGTGAATAACAATATCAATCTGACAGAAAGATTAGAAAGATCAAATAATAAATACTTAGTTGTCCTACAGTTCACTTGATAGGGTCAAAAATATCCATGAAAAAGGAAAAATGTTTTCCTTAAGCATATTTTTAAAAAATTTTAAATGAAAATAACTTTGTTGAGTCCCATGCCTGGAAGGGGGTAGAAATAGATATGTTATTCTTACAATTTAGAGTGCCTGCCTTATTGAATAGAAGAATATCAATAAGAAATTTGGCACTGTTTTAGCTACTAAAATATTAATATCTTGGAAAATTCAAAAAGGTTCTAATTTTTCATCTCTCTTAGGCTTATAATTCATTTTAGAGTACAGACGCATTTATTATCTCATTCTCAAAACATTTTGCAATGGAGATATACTTCCCGGCCCCACTTTACAAATTAGAAAACGAAGACTCAAGTAGATGAAGTAATTTTCCCAGCATCATTACAGTGTTTTAAGATAGTACTAATGCAAAATTTAGCTCATGTTACTCTATACAATTTTTACAAAAGGCCTATTTGTGCCAAGTGCCAGCTGACAGAGACAAATGAATAAAACGAAGCTGTACTGCACCTTGCCCACCACTTCCCCATGCCCTTCCTCTGCTTAGTCCTCCATCTCTCTTGGTTAGACATCTCCACTCAGCATAGTTTGAGATGTGCTGAGAAATCTGACACCCATAATAACATCAACAGTAACAATTTCCCGAAGGGTCTGTATGTGTAGGGGAAGGTGGGAGATGAAGGGATCTACACCATATTGCAGACCCCTGTTGGCAATACTTTACCTGTGACCAGGGATGAACAATTTTAATTCAGTTCTTGACATTACTCTTAAGGCTCCCTGACTCATGACCCAGTCCCTCCACTGTAACCCAGTTGGGGCCCAGTAGTCATGGCTCCTGATTCATCTGGATGGTTTGTTCACCATCTGGGCAGGGGTGGAGGGATGAACTAGGTGACCTTTGGGTATCATATACAGTGGTAGCTCTCAAGATGGGGTTCCTGGATGACCAGCATCAGCTATTGAATTAAAAACTCTGAGAGGGCTGGGCGTGGTCACTCATGCCTGTAATCCTAGCACTCTGGGAGGCTGAGGCGGACGGATTGCTCGAGGTCAGGAGTTCGAAACCAGCCTGAGCAAGAGTGAGACCCCGTCTCTACTATAAATAGAAAGAAATTAATTGGCCAACTAATATATATAGAAAAAATTAGCCGGGCATGGTGGCGCATGCCTGTAGTCCCAGCTATTCGGGAGGCTGAGGCAGCAGGATTGCTTGAGCCCAGGAGTTTGAGGTTGCTGTGAGCTAGGTTGATGCCACAGCACTCACTCTAGCCTGGGCAACAAAGCGAGACTCTGTCTCAAAAAACAAAACAAACAAACAAAAAAAACTCTGAGAGTGGGATCCAGCAATTTGTGTTTTAACAGTCCATCAAGAGATGCTAAAATTTAAGAACCACTGGTATACAGCTATAGAATTCTTTTCCTCTATTACTTGAACGGAAGTAGTGTCATGAACATCCTAGCAAAAAATATAATCCATCCATCAGTATAATGGTTAATTCAAGCACATTTTTACTTGCATTATTACTATTCAATCTTTATTTATTATCACCTTTATCTACAGGAAACTTTAAAATCTCTAATTTAATGTCAAAGCAATCTCTCAGAACTGGTTAGTGCCATGTGAGTAAATACATACTCTTTGTTAATGACATTGGAAGTTGAACTCCACGACATTTTATTTCTGCTAATTCACCCTCATCTTATTGCCGTTTCCACAAATATGTGTGTTTATATTGTCTCTTTATGTTGAAGTATGAGAAAAAAGTGCCAAATGTTTATATTTATACCATAAATGAGTGATTTTTGTGTTCAAAATGGCACCTTTGTTTATATTTCAAGAATTTTACATTATTTACACTTAAAGGAGAAATTTATGTTATTAATGATATCTCTTACTATATCTTATATTTTTCTAACAGCAGAAATTATTTGTATTATAAAGCAAGTCTTGATAAGTGGTTTTCTTATTTTTAAATAGTTTTTTGCCAAATGTTTTCTTTTCCAAAATAATAACTAAATCACAGAAAGTACTGTAGACGGCAGTTCTAATATATGTGCTTAAAATAATGCAAGAGAAACTGGTAAGATTTTTAACTTACACCTTTAGCAAATATTACAAATGATGTCTCTGTGGCCCAGTCTTGTTTGTCTTCACAAACTGTAACTTGGCAAAGAAATATCATTGTCTCCCACTCATATTTCTTCACCTCTGTACAAGTATTTATGTGTATTCACAAGCTGATTTCTAATTTTGGAGTTTCCTTGTGTTTGGAAAGACAAATGTGATGGTTCTCTTAGATGAGGTTGACAAAGGCATTTGTAACCTTTATTTCTTCATGCAGTCACTTTGCTTATAAAAATTTATCCCATTTCTAGTGACAACTCACTTCACAGACTGCAATCTATACTAAGTTGCATTTCTAGGACTACAACAGAGTGTTTAAAATGGAAAACCTAGGTTAGATATTAAAACTGGATTATATATGCTAAGAAAGTTCTGGACCAGGCATGTCTGCCAACAGAGGACCTTAGTGAAATTTTTAGGAGTTTATGCAATGAGATAGAACTTACCTCCAAGGGAATCTACCCTTGGATAAGCCACATAGTAGGCACATCCTATTCCATTAAGGACCCTTTTATTTTTTTTTTAAGTTAAATGTTTTAATGGTGCAATTAAAATAATCAAATAAGGATTCAAATATACTTTTTCAATATATTACTTTCTTAAGGACTCTTTTAAAAAACTGATATTGGAATTAATTTCAGATTGGTGTACAGTATTTAATATTACAGGGGAAAGGTTGAGAGGTTGGAGCTGCCACAAAATAAACATTAAAAACTGTGAATTACAAGAGGAAGAATAGAAATAGTCACAGACTCATAGAAATTTTAGAAGAAAGATTTCTTTGTAGATCATCTGGTTTGACTCACTCATCTCACATATGAGGAACTGAGTGAAAGAGGGAAGGTGACTGCTCAAGGTCACAGCAGCTCCTGGGCATCACATTCCCAGTTGTTTCCACTCCCCTGTTGAGATGAGATAGAGTAAAGGGATTCATGAAGAGGAAACAGAAACTAGATTATCAGGACATGAATAAAGCATGGAGGATGAATCAGAGGGAAAAAAAAAAAAAAACAAGAATGGAAATTAGTTTGGGACTTGCAGTGGCATGGAGTGAATTGAGATAAAAAAAAAATGTTTATAAGTTTCCAAAGATGAGAGTAAACAAAAGTGAGAGTTGAGCAGTACAAGTGCATATGGCTGGGTTTATTTACAGACCCCCGCCCCTCCGTTTCAAGAGTGTAGTGAAAAGCCGGAGACCATGGTAATGGAGCCAGAGACTAAAACTCATGGAAGCTAAGGCCATGAGCTGTTGGGCAGAGGAGCTTTGGTAGAGGATAAAAGTGCATCTCATTGTAACTGTGGTATACAGGAGGCTGGTGGTTGCCAAGAATACAGCCCAATCCCTAATAGCCAGTTTTAGTAAGGGGGAAGTTGACAGAAGAGAGAAGGTGGAGGACAGGTTTTAAAAGGAGGAGTGATACAGACATTTTTAATTATATCCTGGTCCTTTGACCCTTTTGTGGTCATCCTGCCTGAAGAACTGCCCAGCTCTAGCCCTCTAGTCTAGACCATTCTCTGACTGATCATGACACGTGATACCATTTTGGAGCATGCCAGAACAATCTATGTCAGAGCATCAAGTCCTCTTCACACCAGGCAGTATTTTCATTTCCCCTAATAGTGAATCAATAAGAATGTCAGCTAGGCATCTGGTGAACATACCCATAATATTGATTAGAAGAGAATGATCTAACAACATATTCACATGTGAAAATTGTGATAGAAAGTATTCAAGTAAGGAGTTTCATATGCAAAGGAGATCAAAATAAACCAATCAACTATCACATTAACAAATATCATAGTTCCAAAGATGTGTCAGCTTGCAACTCTACATGTTACCCTAACTACTTTTTCTTTGCCAAAAATCAGGGCTAGGAACCTTGAATCTTTGACAAAGCTCTCACAAGGCATCCTACTTGGCAGACTGTGTCTCTTCATAAATACTCATCATTGATTATCTCCTAGGAAGCATATTGGTTTAAGTATTTGAGCTCTTAGTGAATTTTTGCAGCAGCAGCAGCCTGACTCACAGAGACATTAAGACTGACAACAAAGAAGACTGATAGAGAGTTAAGTATTAAGGACTATTTTCTTTCAACTACCATCATTATCAAAATGCATTTATAAATGACTTAACTACCCTGGCACTCTGCTAGGCATCATCTAAAAAGTACTCTTCTGTAAGAGCCTACATGTTCAGAACAAAATAATTTGGATGGTTTTATCTGAGTTCTAAAAATCCTCTTGAAATTCCTTTCTAGAGCCCAAGAGAATAAGAACCAGGTTCATTTGTTCAGATGAATGGGTAATGGATTTTGAGAGGAGAGCTCTGTCTGATCAATGGAACTTTTGTACTAGTTTTATCTCTAAATAAGCAAAGGGCTTAGATGAATGCATAGCATTGGTATGTCTTAGCTCAGGCTACCATTACAAAATACTACATAACGGGTGGCTTAAACAACAGACATTTACTTCTCACGGTTCTTGAGGCTTGGAAGTCCAAGATCAAAGTGTTGGTCATTTCAGTTCTTGGTGAGGGCTCTCTTCCTGGCTTACAAACAGCCACTGCTATAGTTTGGACGTTTGTCCTCTCCAAATCTCATGTTGAAATTAGATCCCTGGTGTTGGAGGTGGGGCCTATTAGGAGGTACTTGGGTCATAGTGGTGGACCCCTCACAAATGGATTAATGCCTTGCCTGAGGTTGGGAGGTGAATGAGTTCTCACTCTGTTAGTTCCTGAGAAAGCTGGTTATTAAAGAGAGCCTGGTGCCGCCTCTCTCCTTCTCACTTCCCCTCTCACCATAAAAATCTCTGTACACACCAACTCCTCTTCATCTTCTGTGGTGAATGGAAGCATTCTGTGGCCCTCACCAGATGCAGATGCCCAATCTTGAACTTTTCTAAACATCAGAACTGTGAGCCAAATAAACCCCTTTTCTTTATAAATTACCCAGCCTTCAGTATTCTTGATAGCTACCCTAAACAGACAAAGCCACCTTTTCACTGTACCTTCACAAGGTGGAGAAAGAGAAAGCTTTCTGCTGTTTTCTTTTAAAGGCATTAATCCCATCATGAGAACCCCACCCACATGACCTTATGAAACCTAATTACCTGCCAAGGGTCCCACCTCCTAATACCATCACACTGGGGGTTAGGGCTTCAACATATGTTTTTTGGGGACAGAAACATTCAGTCCATAACGGTATGCCGCAGCAGAACCTCTTTCCACTAAACTGACAATAGGGTGTTTTTTTTTCCCAACATTTGATAAAATACATGTTAATAATAATTTCTGTAAAATAGGTAATATTCTTAGGAAAAAAATATTGATTTGATTTTAAAATATGGAAAGTTATTTCTTCTCCAGTTAAATATATTTTCATTGTTGGTTGGATTAATCTACAGCATCCATGCTATGGTGAGCTGAGACAGCCACCAGGATTAGAGGAATGATTTCTTAAACCTCAGCTGAGCTCATATTAGCTTTCTAGCCCACAAAAATATTTTATGTTTTAGAAACTTGTGGAAGTTTTTACTTTCAAAATTTATTTATTAACCACATAGAGCTAAGATTAGAAGATGGGAAATTATAGCCAGTGCTTTTCTTTCAAATATATTATGCACAGGTAAAAAAATAAAAAAATAATAAAAAAGAAGAACCAACTCTTCCTTAGCAATTATTTTCTCCTTTGCCACTGCCTCCCCTCCTCTTCTCCTCTTTCTTCCTTCCGTAAAAATTAACAAAACCCAATTTTAGTTACTTATGCACTGCTTCATAAGAAGCAAAGCATTAAGCCTTCCTTGAATGCTTAGGTTAAAATAATCTGAACAGTATTTTTATTAAAATTTTGTCAAAGTATTGCTCTTAAATGTGGGATAGATGGGGAAATTCCTTGGTTCTTTTGAATCCAAACTAATGCTAAACAACCGAACTCCAGCCAAAAATGTTACTCATGCAGCAAACTAATAAGATTTCGCACTGATCATTTTTGTTCTCTTCTCTTCAATATACATAGTAAGAAAAGCCAAAAGAGAAAGTGTAGAGGAATAGAAAAATCACATTACCAGAAAGATTTCATAACTCCATAGTGGTGATGAATATGTTAATAAATGTTAATAATTTTTGATGGTGAAAATGAGCTGCTAAACTTTAAGCCCTTGCATGGAAGCCAATTAGAAGCCAAAATATGTATAACTAAGCCCTCAATTGTTGTCCATTGATATACAGAGATAGACAAGGCTTTCCACTTGCTGTAATGTTCTCATCCATTTTAAGACCATTTTACCCAGAGCTTTAAAGCTCTGCATTATTTTCTATATTTTTATTTAGTACTTTTAAACAGTTTTCTCATTTTACTGGGTATAGTTTTGTAAACTTGCTCCATGAAAATTTTCCCAGCAAAGAACTATATTCAGACTTTAACTTTTATGTGAAACATATGCTGCTCCTTCTGGCTGTCCCCCATTCTTTCACAAACATGTAAATCATAGAATTAGAAGTAATTTCAAGGGGGAGGTTCATGTCTAGACTGTAGGTGGAAATGGCTTTCAGAGATAGAACAGGAAGCCAAAACCAGGAAAAATAAGGGAAGATTAAAAATAAATGTCAGATACCATACAGCACATACCCAGAGAGTGACTGACAGAACAGGGCTCCACAGTCAAGTAGCAGTGTGGAGTCAGGATAATATCAGAGAGGAAGCAAACACTAAGTGAGAAACTAGACAATCAGTTGAGGTGTAGCTGCTTCTATTATTCTTCCATAACCATTCCTTTATTCAGTTGTCTTCCATAATTGACTGTAAGCCACTTAAGATCAAGGACTTTTGACTTATTTAGATTACTCCTAGGATATATTTTATAATGTTGGAAAAAATAGGAACTCAATAAATATTGAATGAATTAATGATTGAATGTCATAGGAACCAACTACAGATATGGCTAAATCATAAAAATAAATCAATATGCTAAACAAGTGTATATTTATTATAAAAGGTGGTAAAAAAGTAGATTCCACATGTCTAAATTTTAACAATGAGAAGCTTCTACTTATTTTACTTCACAGCCTACCAAAGTTGGAAAATGCAGAGCTGAAAATGGAGATTATTCTTTCTTAATGTGTTTTATCCATGGTTAGAATAAGAGAATTCTCCATAGCTACATGAATCTCAAGAAAGCCGTAATGAAAACCAACATAGTATTCTAAGTTTCATGAAAGCACAAGCTGTGTCTCATAATACAATTTTCACAATAAACATTTGTTAATGTTGCTACGGATGAGTCTTCAAAAGCTTTCTAATTTATTTGAAGAAGAGCTATTAATCTTGGCAGAACTTCTCTAATGCCAGGAAATGTTGCTAAAAGCCTACATTTAAGTTTACAGCTAATGGAAAGGACACAAGAAATGTCCAGGCAAGTTCTTTTAGTGATTCCTGACCTAGTCGTAACATTTCTTAAAATTCCAAAACCAAATTTTATTAAAACAACTATATTGTTGTCATAGCAGCATAGTGCCAAACATGGACTGTGCAGGGATATAGGGATAAGACAGACGGTTTCAGGTTCCTTCCCCCTCAAAAGGTAAAACAATAAGGTGATGTCAGTGAATTACTTTCAAAGGTTTATGAAAACAAGCATGACTTTCTCTGAGGCAAAGATGGAAAAAAAAAAAGAAAAAAATTAGTCTAGTTACTGATATAATTGGCATTTAATTGGCCAAATGTTCACACTATTAAAAATATACCTGGTTTTAAATACTGACCTAAATACATACTAGATAACTCATAAAATAAATTTCAAGGTGTTTTTTAAGTGAATAAGAATTTTTTTAAATATAAATTTAGTAACTTTTGTATTGGTAAAAAGAATTCTTGTTTTTATTTTAAATTACTTTTCCTCAAAAGTTTAACATTCAAATAAAACTGAAGAGTAATTACATAACAAAAATTTTAATATAGACTATTAGGTGATGCTGAGGACATATTGATAATTTATTGATATTACACATGAAAATAGAATTGCAGTTACATAAGACATTTTCCTTTTTTGTAATGCATATTGAACAATATATTGGTAAAATGACATGATGTAGGATTTGTTTTAGAATACTTAAGATAAATTGGTGTGATAATAAATAAAACAAATTGGGCAAAACCATGAAAACTTTTGAGTCTGATGATCTTATAAGGATTTGATTTATTTTTCTCCATACATTTGTATGTTTAATTTTTTTGTCATAAAGATTTGGGAGGTTTTTTCCTAAATTTTTGTATAAGCCAGTAGATTTTTGTGGTTATCACGTGACTTTCGTTTCCAAGGTAAAATCTGGTACCTGGTACAAAGTAGGTATTATGGCTATGTACATGGATTGAATAAACTAATGAAAGGTACACTTATTCAAAGGATAATGAACACTTTACAAAATTGGTTCAATAAATTCATCTATTGTTTTAAAATATCTCCCAATGTTAGTTTAGTAGATATATATAATTCATTATCTTATATCATTCTCATTTATTTTTTTTAAAAAATGCTATTTTTAATCAAAACTTAATTTTCTAATTCACTGAAATACTGAAATGCATAGGTAATTGGGCTAATACTCTGCATAAAAGATATAAACTATATGAGAGTCAGGAAAAGTTCTCATAAGAGGACAGAGTCAGGCCTTCGCAGTGTGGCTTCACTCTGATGTATTATGAATTCCTAATTCACTAAAATTTGTGCAAGTTTAAACATAAATGCAAAAACATTTCAAAAATCAAATATGATATTCCAGATATTCTTCACTTTTTTCTTTCTAAATTGACATGTTTTGAACCCATGATAAAAGTGTTTTCTGGAAAACTAACCTTAGCTGCATTCTATAATAAGAAAGATAAAGTATACAGATAAATAAAAACATAAATACTCTGGCCAGCTAAGTTTGGTACGTAGTAATCGGTATTGCAGAGATATTGCCCAATTTCCAGAGTGGTTTTACTCCTAGGATCTCATTCATGTGCACTTCAGCAACACCTCTGTTTTATAGTTGGCAGAGATGGGAAATTTCCTTTCTGGAGGTGACCTCTGTCCTGCTTACTGGATTAGATGATTGCATACTTACAGTCCATTGGCTTTGATCCTGGGATGCAAATGTTCTCCTCTTATCTGCACAATCCCTCTCTCTCTCCTGTAGGCCGATCCTTTGTTAGCAGCAAACACCCTCACTGCGGGCTTGTCACAATGATTTAGTAAAGGCATATTTTACTGAAATAAGAAGCCCAATGGTGTAGCTGGAACTGATCAAAAGCCATCAGAAAGCCGACAGATTGTTTTTATGCAAGATTGGCCTTGGGTCTTTTGGAAGAAGAAATCTCCACATATACATGATGAAATCCAATGCTTGGTCACAAAACTGATCTCCAAGAGAAAGGAAAAATGTGTTTCCAAGTAGAAAGGTACATAGTTTTGAATAAATGAACAACCCATATCTTTATAGATCCTCCCACAGAACATTTCATTTTTTATTTTCCCTGGCCATTAATTCACTCATTTATTCTTCTCTTCTCTCTGATGGGCACTGAAATATGTATTAGGGATAAAATAGAAAGCAAGAGAGATATTTCCTCTGCTTCATAGAATTTACATTATAATAGGGGATTCTGACAAGTAATCAGGCATCAAATAAAAAGGAGAGACAGAAATTGTGAAATTTACTTTCACAATTCACTGTTCTCCTATCCATTTACATATTGAGCTCCATTTACTGCTGTACCAAATGGAAGGCACTCTGGTATTTTTCAGGTGGTAAGGGGCAACTTCTGCCTTTGTACTTCCCTAGGAGAAGAACTGATTAGTAGGATAAACTAAACAAGGATTAGTTTCAAGGATATTCAGCCTTGTGATCAGGAGATGACAGAATTGTTCTAGTAAAGGTAGTCCAGTACTAATAAGGAAGCAATGGAAAAGTTCTGAAGACAGACAAAGAGTGGTCACATTGTGCCTTTACAGGCACCAAAATTAGAGATAGTGAAGACACTGATCTGAGTAAAAATTGGATAATTGATTAATATTATTTCTAGAGCCCTGATTCTTAAACCTACCCCTGGGCAACTTCTCATCCTATCTCAGGAGTCCTCCCTTCTACCTTCATATTCCATTCTAACTTCTGTCAACTTTTTTTTTTTTATAGTTACTATCAACATTTACTTTGGGGACTCAGAGTGTCACAATAAAAGACATCATTGAAATTTATCAGTCATTTCTTCTGCATGTGTTCCCACCATCTGCCTTATCCTACTCTACAATGAGGATTGTCATCTAAAGAAGAATCTGTTAAATGTCATAATATCTTTGCCACTCTTTATAATTTAGTGATTCTCCATGTTTATTATAAAATCTCCTGTTTATCTTTCTCTAATAGCAAAAATATATTGGAAACTGATCAGAAGACCTGGCAAATGCATAACTGTTTATAATCAAAGAGTAGAAATTTGGTTGTGGGACAGCAAGAAATGGTGTGAAACAAAGACTTTATATAATATAGATCCTAGACATTTTTGAGACACTTTTGCCAAATTAAAATCTATTACCTTAGAGCTAGAAATCTATGTCATGCATATGATACAACATGTAATATCTGTAATTCATACAATATAATACAGTTGCTTTGGGTCAAGAAAATGAGGAAGAGGAGGTTATAAAAATAATATATTATTGAGTCTCTGTAGTTATTCTGGTTCTATTCCTAGTTTTCTGTATGGTCTTGAGATAATCACTTAACATCTTTGGACTATAATAATCTCATTTACAAAATGAAGGTAATAATTCTGGGGAATGCTGGGAAAAAACATGTGAAAATACTTTCAGAAAATTTTAAGCAAGTTATACACAAAGGAGTTTGGTAGGAAAGAATGCTTTGATGAGATGAAAGATTGAATTAGTGATCCCCACTCTGTATGTTAGTAGTGATTTATACATTCATTTTTCAGTTTGATCTTATTGGCCAAAAGAAAATGTGTACTCTGAATTTGGGGCAAGAATCCAGGTAGTGTCACTTTGGAGATGGGAGTGGGCAGTTTTAGAGTGTGATATCTCATCTTCTGGATAAACGCCCTCTTGCTTAGACAAGCATGGGTGTGCAGATATCTGCAAGCCACATTAGCAGACAGGGCTGTATGGAAGCCTTCTGTGATTCTTTCTCTTATTACTGATCTCATGGCTCTCCCACAGCGAGGTTAACACTTCAGAACCCCATACACTGCTCCAGAAGGTTTTCCAAGAAGAAAAAGCTGGGGAATACAGTGCCACTTTTGAGTTCATTTCCTGAATGAGAGAAGAAAACCAGAATGGTGCAGGAAATGTGCATGTTATTTTTGTCTGATCTCAGTTTTTATTCATCCAGAGACCACGATGATGAGATAATCCATCCATGTTTCCATGCCCTACACACATTTACATAGAAGTAAACTTTGTCTTTCAATTTCATTTTGTTTGAAGGCCTTGAAGGCCAAAAGCAACATGTTTCCACTGACCCCTGTCTTGTTAGAAATGCATGGGCTGGCCTAAAAGACAACTAGAGCTTTCAGATTCTATTTGAGTTGGCCACGTACTGAGAGTCCAACCATTGCAGTAAAGTCCATGTTTTCGGCAGACTTTACAGCAGATTCCCCAGACTGCAAAGCAACATCTGCTGCTCCAGCACCAGCCACATGCCAATTACTGTTAAAGAGATTTCTACCAGGCCAGATGCAGTTCTTACAATTAAACTCGTCTGTGCATTTCTTGTATGCAGCCCATTTTCTATAGAGGGCTCTCAGCCAGCTCTCAAGGGTGAATGGAGCTTAATGCATCACTAGGCTGTAATGATGCCATTTGTCAATTTGCTAAATCTTGTAAAAGAATACAATTAAGTCAAATTTGCTAAAAATTTAAGCTCCCCCCTCAGTCACAACCAATCTTAGAAGTGGTCATCCTACAAATTATTATATACCTCAGCCAGTTTTTCCATATTTTCTCTAGTTTAAGACTAATAGAAATTGTTCCTCAAAGGAGGGAGCCTAAAGGAGATGCCAGAACTTTAAACAATAAGAACCCACAGCATGCTGAGAAGTCAAGAGCTGCTGCTTATAAGTAAGAAGAAAATCTTTTGGAAAACAGGAAATAAAATTATAGTTGTCATTCTTAAAATAGGCTCTATAATAATATTTGTACAATAAGGTACACAAGAAAACTATGGATGATTTTTGTTTTGATTTGAAAGGACTTGTAGTTGTACGTCATTTGGATTTTATTTGGAGCTTCATGCTGTTTTAGTTTTCATCTATTCATTTTTTTAACAAGAATTTATTATGTAGCTACTATGTGCCAGGTATTGTGGAATTAAAAATGAACAAATAGTCATAATTCTATTTATACCAAAAAGTTATAAAACAAACAATATTTTAAAAGTTATACAATTGAGAAATATGCAGGGTCCCGTGGTAACAGAGAAGAGAGAATGACATTGATAAAAAGACATTTGCTAAGTATCCTTTTATACTGATACAGTTAAAAAAAAAAAAATAGAAAACCTACAGCTTTCCCAAGTGCCTCAGTGTGTACAAATCATCCCCCATGCTGTGAAAATTAGGCCTAACCTATAAACTGTAAATGTGAAAAGGAATAAGACTGAAAATTTACTCCAGGTTTGATCCATGATTTATGAGAAAATTGGATATCTCAAAATTGCTTTGGCTGTAAAAGAGTCATGGGCTCTAAAGCAGGCTCACAGAAAAGCCCATCTAAAGCATTTTCAGAATTGACCAGAATAATATTGTAAAGAAGTTAGAAACATTTCATTAATGATTAGGTTGACAAATACACACTCCCCAGCCTGCATCCCTCAGGGAAGAAAAGGGATTGTTAAGGAGTAGAGGAAGATAATTACAATGAGCACCAGGCCTGTCCTGTTGTGTAATTGGTTGGGTGTGGCTGGGAGAGGACTTGGCAAGGTTGACATCCATTTGTCCTCTAAGCATTGCTGATTTTGGAGAACCATGCTGTGCACTGGGTTTTTAAACTAGAGAGCAAATGAACAAAAAGGAAGGGAGTTAGCTGGATGCTATACAGATTACCGGTTCACTTTTCCATCTCAGTCACATTCCAAGAGCAACATCATGAGAGAATTACCTCCTGTTTTCAATAGCAAAGAGTTTATATTTGGGTCTAAGCCAGCGACAAAGAATCAGGCAGATTGTCTTATGTATAGTGAATAGATGCTGGTTTATTTTCCAAACAACTGACTGAGATCCTGCAGAAAACAACATTAAAACAACATTTGTAAACCAGCTTGCAAATAGAAAACTCCATGTACAACAGGATATTGTTGCTGTTTGGTTTTAATTATCTCTGCCTAAATGTTTCAGGAAGTATCTCTAGCTAAAATTATATCTCTTTTACATATAACCAAACACCTTATTCCTTTTTGGGATATATTAAAATGTGTGACATAAGAACAGATATAGAGTTAGTATCCCTTCTCTGACAGATCAATAATATATTCTATTCTCTTTGCCTCTATTTTGGAACAAATTAGAAATCATCTAGTATACATCATTTTGAGGGGAGGGGAGCAGAGAAAGTACACATTGGAACAATCCATCTCCAAAATCATAGTCCCAAATGTTTGAAAGGGCTTCAAAGTGCCCCCTGCAGCCTTTGACTGAAGCCTGGCAGCTCCAGAGAAGAACTCAGTAATGGGGACAAAGACTGCCAAATACATAGTGTGCCAATGCCAGCCAAAGTGAGCTGGCAGAAAGAGCAGCCAGCAAACTGACAGTGCCAAGATAGTAGAAGCCAGGATGGCAGGAGAAGGGGAATGGTTTCCAAGGGAGTGGGGTTGTTTTAATTACTTGCTGTAGTGTTACTCCTTAGCCTTGCTCTTTGTGGTTGTATGTGGGTTGTTTCAGTCTGACATCCATCATTCCCTCTGACAGGGTTCGAGAGCCAGAGAATGTGCAGGGACTTATTTCCAAACAGGGTGGAGATGGGCATTGACACAAGAGTAAGACAACCATACCGGGCGGGGCTGGAATGTCCATAACTCCAAATGACGCATCCCGATGGAGACAAAGTTTTTGCCGCACTAACTCTAGCAACTGGTAATAGAGCATCTCTAAGAAGCAAGTAAAGAAGCCATAGCC
Organism: Microcebus murinus; assembly: GCF_040939455.1. Lineage (NCBI taxonomy): Eukaryota > Metazoa > Chordata > Mammalia > Primates > Cheirogaleidae > Microcebus > Microcebus murinus. The sequence continues at coordinate 63,256,038 of NC_134114.1, forward strand.
AACCCTTCAATTTGTCTCAGTTAATTTCTTCATTCTTATTCTCTACCTTCTGTTTCAAAATCCTTTTGCACTATTCCCTAGGATGGTGCATTCTCCATGTCCACACTGAATAGAATAGCAAATCATAGTGGTGGCGGTAGTAGTAATAGCTACCATGTTTTAGCAGCTGCCACATTCCAGGTTCTGCACCAGGCATCACAGCCATGACCCAGACCACTCTGGAAACCCATGCTATTCCCTTTGCTTTGTTTCTCTTGGTTTAAAGGACACTGACCTTCCTTGCAACAGGCCCTTGACAGCTCTAAGTCAAGAGAGTAGATGAGCTTATCAATGGTAAATGTGAGACTGAGAAGAAAGCAATCCTAAAAAATAAGGAAGACTAGTTCTCCATTAGTCTTAGTTGGAACTACCACATAGTCTTACCTCTCTCCTGATCGCTTGCCTGGTTTTAGATTACCTAGAAATTCTCTGAGTTATCCAATCACCAGTTGGTATATATTTTTTCTGCTTTACAGTCATGGTCAGTTTGTTCTGTTTGGAAATTAAAACATTGGTATCAGTTGATCAACACTTCAATACACATATTGTAGTAACATTCATCGGGTGTTGGGTGGGCTGGTGGGGAGGAAGGAATGGGTATATTCACACCTAATGGGTGTGGTGCACACCATTTGGTGGATGGACATGCTTATAGTTCTGACTCAGGCGGGACAAAGCTTACATATGTAACTTAAACATTTGTACCACTGTAATATTCTGAAATGATATATATATATATATATATATTTTAAAAAGAAAAATAAAAAAGTAGTAGCTAATTAAGATGGGAAAAGAGTTTGATTTGGGTTTTAAGGAAAGGCTATATTGGGACTGTATTCACAGGGAATACTAAATTGGAGAGAACAGCAGAAGAAAAGTAAAAAGAAATGAAGTTTGCATGCTTATAGGGGAGAGGTGAATGTTGAGGAGAGGGTATTGGTTCAGTGGAGTAATAATGTGTTTTCAGATATAAGGGAGCCTTGAATGACCAGCTAAGAAGGGTGGACCCATCACTACAGGACCCCAAGTCCTATTGCAGAAATTTTAGCAGAAAAGAGAGGTTGGTAAACAAGGTAAATGAAGTCAAAGCCTGACTGCCAGTTAATAGGCTATGGCAGGAACAAGACACTGAGGAACAAGTTCCAAGTTAGAGGTAGTGGGAATGGGGAAACGATGCAAAAGATGAATCAAGGTGTTATTAGCAGTATAGAGTTTTATTGAAGAATGCTGTTAATAATACTGAGGCCTGATAATACTCAAACTCTTCTCAGGCTCCTTAAGGTTTTGAATGGTCAAATATCTACATAACAGTTTCCTTTGTTCTGTTTCCCTAGTTAAGAGTTTTAGGTTCAGATACTATATCTGCACGTAAGTGTTGATCAGTTAATACCAATTTGATGGTGAGTACATGTGGTGCTTATTTTTCTATTCTTGTGATACTTAGTAGAATGGGCTCCAGCTCTATCCAGGATAATATAAGAGGTGCTAATACCTACAATGCATGTATCTGGTAAACTGTACGTACAAAAGCTTGAAGTGATCCCAAAATCATCTGGCCAAGTCTCTCAGGAAACAGATGTATAACTTAAACCCTCCCAGATGGACTTTACCAGCCTACATGGTTCATCTTGTACTTTATGTTACACCCCAATGTCTGCTAGGCTTGCAGGCCTTGCCCCTGAATTAGAGTGAAAACTCCTTGGCCCTGCCTGCCTCATCTTTGGTATCCTCTTAAGACCCAGTACTCTGTTGAGCTGATTTCAAACTGAATCAAGTTGCCTTTTTAAAATTCACTTAGGTAGGCTCATCATCTCAAGAAACCTGATACTACATTATTTGAGGGCTTACACATTCATTTTCTGGATTGATTTCTTTTCCAAATTTGGCTTTGCATATCACTTATTTTTCTTGAGTTAGCACAACTGGTCAAAATAGATTGAGAGAGCCAGGCATGGTGGCACATGCCTGTATTCCCAGCTACTTGTGGGGCTAAGGTGGGAGAATTGCTTGAGCTCAGGAGTTCCTAGCCAGCCTGGATAACATAGCAAGATCCTCATCTCTAAAAGAGAAAAAAGAAGGAAAAAGGAAAAAAAATAGATTGAGAATATGAGAACATATCCACAATTTTAGGCAGGGTTCCCATGTCTGAAAAAAGTGTTCTCACATCAGAGAAGGGGGGAAATTACAGGCTACTGCTCAGTTCACTGCTTCCAAACATGAATCAGATGCCTATGAATCTTTAAAATTTGATGCTCAGCGACTGTGAAGCTTCACAGCATGACAACACCTTACTTTCCCTTCTGAGATAGTTTACATAAGATACAAACAGCTATCAAGAAGTCCTTGTTATCTAGAGGGTTAAGAAGGAAATGTAGTCCTCTGACTGTCACTGATAAAAGTGAAATAAATAAGCAAAATAATGGAAGGTGTTCTATAGCTCTCCTGCATAGCAGGAGCAAAATATAGCACAATATCGATATGCCTTGTTATTTTTTGAGTCTCATGACTCATTAAAACCCTACTATTTTTTTAATATTAGGACAAAACTGTTTAAACTCCATTTTATCTATATTACCTATAATTGTTGCTGTGGTAATAAAACAAATACCTTCTCCAGGTCCCAGATGTTGTTTCATGAAAGAATTTATTTATTACTGATTTATTTATATTATCTCTTAAAGTGTTTTTTAATCAAATTTATTTACATAGGGAGTATTTCAAACCAACTAGTTTATCTTTTTCATTATATTAGGTCATAGCCAACCACCATAGTAAATGTCAATCCGTAGACCAACAGCTCACACATGCTCAATACAAATGTTATAAATTAGTACATAAAGTTTAGAGGGTTTAATAAAAGCTTAATAGTTTTCTGACATGCTTATTTCCAATCTCTTAGTGTTGTTCATTTCCAGAGTATCTGGACACATGTGGAAATGAAGCCCTTTAAACACTGCCAACATTTTATATCCACTGCTCATAACTTGTCTGAGCTATTAAGGATGAAAAAAATATCCCATAAATCAAGATGACATGAAGAAAAAAATCAGCTTAATGCCACAGGAAAACAATTTATCCTTCCCAAATAACCTGAACAAACAGCTAAAGAAACCATTCTAAAGTATAAAAATATTTTTCAGATGTTTCCCTCTTTGAGATAATTTTGCTTAAAACAATTTTCACATAAAGATATTTGGTTAGTGAGAAAATTGTGCAAAGATGCAGTTCTTTATACTGTGGTTGAGATTTATAGACCTTAAACCTTGAAGCTACTGAGCATTCATTCTGAACTCAGTTGGAATAGCCTGGCAGGTTGCAGGCCAAAGTAAAAAGTGAGTAAACTTCCATTTATCTGTTCTTCCATTTACCATAATGCACATGGTTTAGACCTAAATGAGCAGCCCACTACTCAAATAGGGTTAAAACTACCTGAGCAAATCAAAACAGGGAAATGATCCCCTCTCACTACATCCAATTCAGCTTAGAATTGGAGGCACTAAGGTTCAGCAACCTGAAAGTACTGATCAAGCAGAGAAAATGAGATCACTTCTCTACAACACTCTGCTTCCAGAGTGAAGCTTACAGCCTAAGGGGAAAACAGGGTGGATGTTATGTCTGGTAGGATAAGAAAAAGGGGAGCTATCAGGACAAATTCATCTCAGCTGATCTTGTAGTCTTAACCTTTTACTCTGGATTTGAAAAGTACTCAAAACCCACAAGAAAATTCTAGTGGGTAGGTAAAAAAGCCATTTAAAAACCACGATAAGTGTCTCCAAAATAGATGCTAAAATGATTGTTGTTTGGAGGGGGGGAATGCTTAGGGCTTTATGCCTCTCATATATAATGCTTTATCGAATACAATGTTATTTTGATTAAATGGGAAAAACGAATGAAAAAGAGGCTACAATATATCCCCCTAAGTAGCTATATTTGTCTACTAGGACTGTCATAACCAAATACCACACACTGGGTGTCTTAAACAACAGAAGTTTATTTTCTCACAGTTCTCAAGGGTAGAAGTCTAAGATTAAGGTGTCAACAGGTTTGGTTTCTTCTTCTCTCCTTGGCTTGCAGATGACCATCTTTTCCCTTTGTCTTCACATAGTCTTTCCTCTGCCTGTGTAGCCTTTGTGTCCTAATCACGACTTCTATAAGGACACCAATCAGATTAGATTAGGACCCACCCATATGACATCATTTTACCTTAATTACCTCTTATGGCCTTATCTCCAAGTAGAGTCACATTTTGCAGGTACTGGGGGTTAGGACGTCAACATATGAATTTAGGGGGAGGGGTGACACAATTCAGCCCGTAACAGTAGCTACCATGTTTCCCCGAAAATAAGACAGAGTCTTATATTTATTTTTCCTCAAGAAGACACCCTAGGGCTTATTTTCAGGAGATGTGTTATTTTTGTTAAGTACGGTACAACAATCTACATTTATTCAAATATAGTTAACTCGTCATCTTCTGGAACATCATCATAATTCTCCAAACCCCAAATTCCATCCTGAATTTTTTGCAACTCTATTTCCTTTTAGAACCATTGGCCCCAATCTCTCCTGTTGAACAATAGAGCTCTCATGGGGCAGATGAGAAGGGCTGCTGCTCATCTTCTTTACCACCCCACTATGAAATTCATGGTTGTGCAGATACGCTGCATAGCCACACCCATCACTAGGTCTTATTTTCGGCGATAGGGCTTATATTGTGCGAATGCTTAGAAATCCTGCTAGGGCTTATTTTATGGGTAGGTCTTATTTTCGGGGAAACACGGTATGTACAAAAATTGAAGTAGAAACTTGTGTTAAGTAAAACTTATTTGCTTCATTGCTTCTGACTAAGTTTCTGCACTAATCCCCAAAAGACCAGACCAAAAATCAAAAGAGAGTCATCTATTCGTGTCACCAAACTCAAACTAAGTTATCTGACCTAAGAAATAAGGAAAAAGAGATAGCTAATTTCCCAAAGAGGTCAATTTAAACCTTCAATTGGCTTGATAATGAAGTCCCCTTTCCTCACACAAAAAAGTAGCCTGAAATAACCTGATCTTAACTAATCAGTTATTTTTCTATTGATCTGTCTCCCTGTTCCCACTTTGTAATAAAAGCAGCTTTGAAAGGACTGATACACTCTTTGCTTCTGCTGTCTTCACCCCTCCTCTGTCTATAAAGCCAAGCCCTTCTGCTCAGCCTATCAGAACATTTATTCTATTTTATGGAACAAAGTGTTGCCCATTGTGATTCTAGAATCACAATGAAGCCAATTATTATCTTGAAACTAAATTTGTTATAATTTTGTCCTTTGACACTTGATATAGCTCATATAGACAATTTATATCAAAATTATTTTTGCTTACTGCTTTATAATAATCCAGGTAAATATGCTAATGAGAGCTTAAGTCACCCTGTAAGATCCAACACAGTCTCCCTTTTTGTTACTCTATATGCTAGTAAATTCTTTCCAGCCCTGTCTATAGTTATTGTACCCAAATTTGTACTCTACAAAAGTGTACACACTTCTTGGTACTAAAACCATGAAAATACCTTCAGGTAAAGTAGTACCTTGATTTTTAAATTTGTATAATGCAACCCATGAGTAGATCATGAAATCAATTTAGTAGATGGTGTCATTTTTTCAATAAAAGAGCACATAAAATATTATGTTCAATAAAATATTACAGCCTGTAAAATAGCAAAATAAAATAATGTGTGTAGAGGTGATGTCAGTGAATAAAATAGAATAAAGATCTCTGAAAACTCTCTCCTGTGTAGAAGCAATGAGGACAAGGGCAAAATTGTCAGAATCAACTTTTTCTGAATTCTGGACATGAAACGCTTGCAGCAAACTGAGGAGACAGTTGAATCTCAGAAGAGCAAAACTTTTTGGCATTTTTAAGTTATCCTATTCACACCCCTCCATGCCACTCCTGCAGTAGACTTGAAAAATCAAAAGGCATACTTACAGTGAATTCAACAGTCTGGCAGCTATTGGAGGGAGCCCAATAAGGTTGAGGGTGGAGCTCTGTAAAACCACTTTTGCAGAGAATTGTCATCATTTAACCTGGCTGGTAGTTCCCTGGGAGATACACTCACAAGGCTGGATTTATTTGACCCAATTGGAACTTGCCTAGTGGAAACTGCTTTTTCTCTGTGTCACTTATTAAAAACAGTCAGAGGCAATTGTTGAACTTCACAGATGTCTGGGGTAGTAAGTAACAACTGGGGCAAACAATAGACGAACAAAAAGCTTAAAAGGAAATGCAGTATCGCAGGAAGCTTTGGGAAGTCTGACAGGTCCCTGGGACTCTAGAAGGCTGGTGTAGGCAGAGGGCTATGCGTGTGCCTGGGGCTGTGCACATGCTCTGAGACGGCCTGAGAGATCCCTAAACTCTCACCTCTGGCTGACCTTGAGTCTCTACACAAGCAGAAAGTTACATACCCAAGCACACACAGTCCTATGATAACCACCGGCTTATACACTTTAAAATTGTGATTTTTGTGGTATGTGAATTATATCTCAAGAAGAAAAAAACTATTAGTTGTTTATCTGAAATTCCAAAAATAAAAAATAAGAGCAGATAGCCCTGGCATAATGTTGATTAAAAGAAGCCAGATACTTCATTCACATTCAGTTCAAAAACAAGCAAAACTAATCTATGGTGATAAAATTCCAAATAGTGTTTACCTCTTCATAGGGTGTTAACCATAATAGGATATCAGGAAGCCTTTTTGGGTCCTAGAAATGTTCTGTATCTGTTCTGTATCTAAAGCCTGTGGTAACATGGGGGGTATTAAACACCTCATATAGAAATTCATCAAGCTGCACACTTACGATTTGTGTGCCACGTTGCATGAGTTACATTGTTAGGTAGATAGTGAGGGACTTCCGGCTCTCCTCGGGACAAAAGCAGACACCCTGACTTGGTGCTGCCTAGAGCAATTGACACACCTGAGGAAGAAGGACAAGGGCAGGCTGGTAGCTTATTGCTGTCCCACCTTGATTCTGCCCCAGCAATGGCCACACCTAGGGGAAGGAGGAGCACCCTGCCAATCTGCAAAAGATTGTAGGGAATTCTCCAGCTCATGAGCCAGAGAGCCCAGGCACAATAGGATCTGGAAGATGACCTAGAGTAACCTAAGTCTAATTATCATATTAATTGTCAATCAAAGTGATTCAATGGTGTTGTATGAAACATGAGAAGGGCTCAATCCAGACAGTATAAAACAGGACCCTAGACCATAACCAGGGCTTCTTGTTATGGTCATCTGTGGCTGATGTGTCTTGCTATTGCTCTATAAACCTATCTTGCTCTGCCTCAATAAACTTCCTTTCCTGCTGGCCTTGCTATCAGTGTGTCTGGTCATTCTGAGCCAAGAGCACACGGAGAACCAAGAACAGACTGCCAACCCAACAAGGCCTGCCAACCTGACAATACCACAATAAAAATGCAAAAAAAAAGAAAAAATACAATGAGTATAAACATTGTTGTGTAAAGATTTTGCTCCTGTTGATTATATGTATGTGCACAACTAGGTCATGATGTAAATTATATTTATTTCTATAAGCATGATCAAAGTGTTTGAAAATCTTGAACTAAAATGTTAGAATTCTATGAAGAAATTTAAGATACGAACAATTTAGGGCTGGGTGTGGTGGCTTATGGCTATAATCTCATCACTTTGGGAGGCCAAGGCGAGAGGATTGCTTTGATTGTGCCACTGCACTCCACCCAGGACAACAGAGGGTGATCCTGTCTAAAAAAATAAGTAAAAAAGAGAAAAAAGATATGAACAACTTGTACTTAATCAGGCACATTTTTTAAAATACAATTAAAGGTAATAAATAAACTGACCGCACAATGATTTAAAAGTATTCTAGCCTCATCAGAAATCCTCTGAATCCCAGCTTCAAACACCTTTCTTTGTGAACCTTCCTTCACTTCCGAAGCCAGAAGTGACCTCTTGACCTCCTAAATTATACATTATTTTGTCGATATCTCTGTTATATATACATCTGACATTGACCTGTTCATGTATTATTTTCTTTCCTGATTATTTATACAATCTTAGAATCGGATGACTGTATTATTCCTTTCTTTGTTTCTCATAAAGCTTCATATAGTAGTTTTCACTTAATAGATATTGCACAAAACAAATGAGTTCAAGGCCCTTGGCCCCCTGAAGTTTCTCTGAAAATCACTGACATGAGGCAAGTTGATTAATAGGAGAAAAGGCATACAAATTTATTTCACATGTATACATGGGAGCATTCAGAATGAAGATTGAACCCCAAATGGGGTTCAGGAGCTTATATATGATCTTCAGGTTACAAAAAGAATGTGGGCTCAGGGTATGGTGTAAAAACAGGTTATGATGGTAAATCAGGTTTTAGTAGCAAGACAGAATATGAGAGGGGGGAAGAGGAGGCTTGGCTAGCAAAAGTAGTCTTGTTATGTGGTTGAAACCTCATAGGTAGCAACCTGCAGAGAGAATGGTTGGTAAATGTGTCTTTCAGATCTTTAAAAGTGTCCGACTCAGTTAATCTCTCCTAGATCCAGACAAGGGAAAACCTAGCTATGTTAATGGAGATTCTCTATAGATGCAAATTTCTCCCACAAAAGGTAACTTTGCAGGGCCACTTCAATCTGCTGACAGCCATCTGTGGCAGCCATCTAAAAATGTGTCTGATATATTTGGGGGTAAAATATTTTTATTTCCTTCAAAATAAGAAATAAATGTACATGACTTTAAAATATGTACATTAGAAGTTCAAAAAATATATAAGAATATAAAAATCTGGCCGGGCGCGGTGGCTCACGCCTGTAATCCTAGCTCTCTGGGAGGCCGAGGTGGGCGGATTGCTCGAGGTCGGGAGTTCAAAACCAGCCTGAGCAAGAGCGAGACCCCGTCTCTACTATAAATAGAAAGAAACTAATTGGCCAACTAATATATATAGAAAAAATTAGCCGGGCATGGTGGCGCATGCCTGTAGTCCCAGCTACTTGGGAGGCTGAGACAGAAGGATCGCTTGAGCCCAGGAGTCTGAGGTTGCTGTGAGCTAGGCTGACGCCACGGCACTCACTCTAGCCTAGGCAACAAAGTGAGACTCTGTCTCAAAAAAAAAAAAAAAAAAAAAAAAAAAAAAAAGAATATAAAAATCTAATATTTAGGTACAAATAAAAGCTTATTGAACAATATGAAAGTAAAAAGTTGTGTGTATGAGTGTGTGTGTGTATGTGTCAGTGCTTGTATGTATGTATATAATTTATTGGTTATGTATCTGGAAGTTTAAAGCTCTCATTCATTAGCAGTCGAAAAAGATTACCTGATTCAGAGCCCAAAAGTCCCCTTTTCTGTTCTGTCCTTTCACCTATGGTTGCCAAACCAAAGTCATAGTTCACTAATGTCAGGGAGAGCTGAGGAAAATCAATAAGAAAACAAAGATTTCACCTCAGAATCAGAACAAAGGATTGTGACTCTGTGGTGGCACATGGCAAACCTTTCTGTAATTATCATTTCGCTTGGAGATAACTCCAGAAATTGTAGAGACAGAACTTAACCATGTTCCTGAACCAAATAATTTTTCACTTATGTATTTTCAAAGAATAATAAAAACAAAATCTCTTTCTCTAATCACACCTTACCCTTTATGTGACGTTTTGTGATGAAGATAATAAATCACAAATCCAGATAAGAATAAAATATGTGTTTCTTCAGGGTTGTGTCTTTCATGGGCTGGCAGTTTAAACTGTATGTCATCTGTCCTGCTGGTTACTGTTGCTACTCTTTGTTGATTGACTGTAATTGATTGACCAGTGGGTGGTGAACAGCAGGACAGCGAGACCACACAGCTTTAAAAGCAATGAGGAAGCACTTCAGACATTTTTCAAGACCTAAAGTTGTCTAGTGTTTATTTTCTTTCAAAGGTAGGTATCTAATTACTCAATCTTAGCTATAAGAAGAGAAATTTCTTTCTAAAAGCAGAATCCTTACAAAAATATATACCGAGTCAAAATACCAGCTGTTACTAAATACTCATTCTGCTGTAATCTCTTCATTTGTGAACCTACTAGGCTGAATTCTTTTTTATGAATTTGGGGAAGTAATAAAAGAGTTTTCCCTAACTTCAACATCTTGCTTTCACAATCATCAAATCTGTAATTTGGAAGAGGTAATTTTCTTAATAGAAAATTATCCTCAGTGTGCATAATACCCAACCATTGGCTTTAAAAAAAAAAAAGATGGCAAAATAAAAGCATTGATTTTAATATTTTTTGAGAGTAAAGTTTAGATAAACATCTACTTCAAAATTCTTTTGATAGTGCTGAGAAAGCTTCAACCACACTTAGATTTAGACCAGTGATCAAAAGATAGAAAGTTGTAATTCATCATTACTAATTGTCATGTCTCGAATTTGAATTTACCCTCTTTACAAGCTAACAAATTAATGTTATTTTTTTCATGGATTCTGATAGAAGACACAAGACTTCTGGTTCAGAAACAAAGAATTTTATTATAGCACAGCAAGCTGCATAAACATCAGCATATGTTTATTTCGCTCTAGTCCCTATGGGTGCGATAGAGAGAGCCAGATAGTTGTTGCACACACAGCAGGTTTGCTTGCAGTTGGAGGAAAGACAGACTCCAGATAGAGTTGAGAGGAATCCTGAATTTTTAAAATAGGTCTATATAACTCTGACTATTCCTTCCTGGTCACTACCTAGAAGGCAGCCAAAAAGAGAAGAACACTTTCTGAGCATTCAGTGACCAAACTGCTTTATTAGTACGTGTTAACCAGGAGCAGGAGGATATGATTAAGCAGAATTAGAAATATTTTTGAACCAATTTTTGAGAAATCCTTTCCAGACCTCAACAATTACCAGATGCCTACAGATGATACGGAATATAAAATATTCATCAAATACCTTAACAAATGGCCCATTTTGGATTAATCTTTGGGTCAAAAGGCATACTGTTTTTCAACTCTGGGTAGACTTAAAGGCTGAAAACATGATGCAGTTTAATTTCAAAGCCTGCAGTGGTGTGGCCAGAGGTAGCTAATCAGCCTAGAACAGTAGCACTGTAACCTCAAAAAGTTTCAGCTGTAGTAAGATAATCAGCAGTAGCCCCAAGAGGGAATTGAAGGTCAAGGTATTCAATTTGTCAGGAGTAAGCAAGGTCAATGCCTCATGTAATGTGTATTCCTCCTCTGGAAAACAAATAGGTTGGCTTTGGCAGGAATCCTGGGTCTGTCATACAGTAGTAGCTTCTGCATCACAAACATAGAATACCATGTGCCCAGTTCATAATAGTGGCTGTGTTGCCATGTCTGCTGTGATGATGAGTATGGATAGTGATGGCAGTGACCTGGATGGTACAGAGTTTATCAAATGCTTGATTCAGTTTGGTCCCATCAGACAATGGGACAAAACCACGGTCCTAAAGAGAAGTGTCTTTAATCTGCCAATCTGAGGTCTTCTAAGTGGTAGAGCAGATGGCTAGGACACTTACAACAGCCCAAGAATCAATAGAAATGTAGCAAGAATGATCAAAGGGAGGATTGACCAAGGCTATCAGGACTTCCCTGAGTTTAAGCACCAAGAAGATTGACCATGTGTGCTTTGGGTCTCACGTAGTTGACCTTGAGGCAGAACAGTAGCAAAAGTCCAGTTGACACCATCAGGTTTCAACTTAAAGTTGTAGTATCAGTGTACTAGTCCCAGTCATTTAGGGGAACCTCTGTAGATCTATGGCCCCGTTACTCTAGCTGTTTTACTTCTAGCAGTGTAGGGAGGAATAATTTTCTTCCAAAGGAAAAAATTACTTTTAATGTAAAACTAAAATGACATTCAGCCCAGCTACATTAGTGAATAAGGCCATTGCTGTATGACTAGTGAGACTTATGGGGTCCTACCCACCTTGCTAGTCATCAAATCCAAGCTGACCTGCCCCAAACAGGAAATCACAAAGTGTCTTCCATGAGTAAGGCATTCAGTTTCAACAAGGGCCTAGTAGTAATAGGCCAAGAGGGGCATTTCAAAAGGGGTGTATTTGGAGGATGTATCACATAGGTGGCACTGTTTCACTGGGAAATAGCTTGAGTCTTCCCACAGTCTTCGAGTCTAAAATTGTGATTTCTCTTTCTCTTCCCAGGTCTTTTTTATTATCTCTGCTAGAACACCCTGATGGAGACCATACCTGCAAGCAATCCCTTAGCAAGATAATCCCCTCTGGCACTTTATGGGATGGATAAGTGAAAGCATCTAACAAACCATTCCATTGCACATTCAGATGTGGGAGCCATGAAAAACAGTAAGTATAATACAGTGATTAGTCTAGTGGGCTCCATCCACAATGTCACTGGTGACTGTAAGTCCCATTAAAACTTCATCAGTTGAATTTGAGCACCATTTTCTCCTAATGGAACACAGACTGTGAAGTTAAGCATGTGGGTTAGGGTCACAGCAACAGCTGCCATGAGACCACACTATCTCCCAGCAAGGAGTGCATGGCATGCAAGGTGGGAGAGGAGGGTATCTCATAGGAGACAATGGGGAGATAGGTAGGCTTTTTTTCTCTTTTGTTGCTGTATTTCAGGATCTGTGCCTAAACAGGACTGCTTCCTTCCCTATGCACCTCCCCGGGTGCCTCTAGGGACATCCGAGTGCCTCCAGGGACACTTTTTTGTACCTGCACACCCAACTGTGGCTCCCACCTCACTGCCATCATCTCTTTTTGTCATCCAGCACTCTTTCTTCATTGCTATATAAGTAGGGCTGCAGCAGAGATCAGATACACTACACTAGTGTAGCTGGCTTTGTACCATTAAAAATAGTTTTGTATTTACTTTAGTTTTCAAGCAGCTGCTCATTTGCAGCTCAGTGAAACAAACTTTTGATGTTTTTTGGTAAGACCAAAGATCTATGTCAGTTCTGTTCCATTGGTCTATGTCTCTGTTCTTGTGCCAATACCATGCTGCTTTAGTTATTATAGCCTTGTAGTATAGCTAGAAGTCTGATAAATTGATGCTTCCCAATATGTTCTTTTTGCTTTTGCTATATGGGGTCTTCTCTGGATCCATACAAAGTATATAATTATTTTTTCTAGATCTGCAAAAAAATGATGTTGGTATTTTAATAGGGATTGCATTGAATCTGTAGACCACTTTGGGTAGTAGAAACATTTTTACAATGTTGATTCTGCCAACCCATGAGCATGGTATTGTTTTCCACCTCTTTATGTCCTCTGCTATTTCCTTCCCTAGTGTTTTGTAGTTCTCCCTGTAGAGATCTTTTCCCTCCTTGTTATATATATTGCTAGGTATTTTATTTTCTTTGTTGCTATTGTGAAGAGTATTGAGTCTTTGATTTGGTTCTCAGTTTGACTGTTGTTGGCATATGGAAATGCTACTGATTTCTCTACATTGATTTTGTAACCTGAAACATTGCTAAATTTGTTTATCAATTACAGTAGTTCCATGGCAGAAACTTTTGGGTTTTCTAGATGTAAGATCATATTGCCAGCAAAGAGCAATAGTTTGACATCCTCTGCCCCCCATTTGCCCTTGATTTCCTTCTCTTGTCTGATTGCTCTGGCCAGGATATCCAGCACTATGTTGAATAGAAGCAGTCATAGAAGGTAAGCTTGTCTGGTTCCAGTTCTAAGCAGGAATGCTTTCAATTTTTCCCCATTCAGTATGATGTTGGCTGTGGGTTTGTATCATTTTTAGGTAAGTCCTGTCTATGCCAATTTTGTTAAGCATTCTTATCATAATAGGGTGCTAAATTTTGTCAAATGCTTTTCCTGTATCTATTGGGAAGATCATATGGTCTTTGTTTGTGCTTCTATTTATGTAGTGAATTACATTTATAGATTTGCATATGTTGCACCACCCCTGCATCTCTGGGATGAAACCACTTGGTCGTGATGGGTTATTTTTTTTTTTTTTTTGATAAGCACCTGAATTCAGTTCACTAGGATTTTTTTGAGAATTTTTGCATCTAGATATAAAACCATCCTCATGGAGCCAACTAATCTTTGACCAAGCAGATAAAAATATACACTGGGAAAAAGAATCCTTATTCAATAAATGGTGCTGGGAAAATTGGATAACCACATGTAGAAGACTAAAACAGGATCCACATCTATAACTTCTCGCAAACATCCACTCATGGTAGATAAACTTAAGGCATGAGACTATAAGAGTTCTAGAAGAAAATGTTGGAAAAACTTTTATGGACACTGGCCTAGGGAAAGAATGTCTGAATAAGACCCCAAAGGCAATCACAACAACAACAAAAATAAATAAATGGGACCTGATCAAATTCAAAAGCTTCTGCACAGCCAAGGAAACTATCATTAGAGAAAACAGACAACCTACAGAATGGGAGAAAATATTCACATGCTACATATCTGATAAAGGGCTGATAACTAGAATCCATATAGAACCAAGGAAAATCAGCAAGAAAAACTCAAACAACCCTATCCAAAAGTAGAAAAAGGACATGAAAAGAAACTTTTTCATAAAAGATAGACTAATGGCCAACAAATATATGAAAAAATGCTCAAGATCTCTAATCATCAGGGAAATGTGAATCAAAGCCACAATGAGATATCACTTATCCCCAGTGAGAATGTCGTTTATCAAAAAGTCCCAAAACAATAAATGTTGGCATGGATGCAGAGAAATAGGAACACTTATACACTGCTAGTGGAACTTCAAACTAGTACAACATCTGTGGAAAGCAATATGGAGATACCTCAAAGAGATATAAGTAGAACTACCATTTGATTCAGCAATCCCATTACTGGGCATCTACCCAAAAGAACAAAAGAGATTCTATACAAAAGACATCTTCATTCAAATGTTTAAAGCATCACAATTCACAATTACAAAGATGTGGAAACAACCGAAGTGCCCATCAATAAATGAGTGGATTAATAAAACGTGATATATATATACCATAGAGTTCTACTCAGCCACAAAAACAATGGTGCTCTAGCACCTCTTGTATTATCTTGGATAGAGCTGGAGCCTATTCTAAGTGAATTATCACAAGAATGGAAGTATAAGCACCACATGTACTCACCATCAAGTTGGTATTAAATGGCCAACACTTAAGTGCACATATAGTAGTAACATTCATCAGGTATCAGAGAATGGGGAGGAGGGGATGGGCATATTCATACCTAATGGATGCAATGCACACCATCTGGGTTACATGCTTGAAGCTCTGACTTTGGTAGGGCAAAGGCAATATATGTAACCTAAACATATGTACTCTCATAATGTGCTGAAATAAAAAAATAAAAGGTCAATGTCACATATCAAGGTCCCCATTGCCAACACCATTTATTTTAGCTTTGTAGATTCCTGGACTTCACAACTATAGTCACATTACCTTTCAGCAGTGCTTACTCTTCCATTGTCCTGGTAACAACCTTTTGTCCCTTTGCCTGTAGAAGAGTGAGCCATAACCAAACCACATTTTGAGCAGCATGTTTCCTTACCTCTCACCTCCTGGCCATATAAACAGTTGGGATAAGGAGGGTCCCTTACTCTGCTGCTCCCATCCTTGCCTATTACTTGGATAGTTGAATTTGCTACTAGATCCCAAAAGTCCCCTCAGCTCTGAACCCAATCTTCAGGGCTTTTGTCCTTCCTCTGTCAGAAAGCTAAATTCTTTCAATATCTAATCATTATCTCTAATACTATTGAGTCTAAAATTTTATTTTACCCTTCTTACAAACTAATAGTTAGCCTGTTACTGGTTCAAGGATACTAGCAGAAGACACAAAATCTCTGGGCCAGAGACAAAAGAATTTTTTACAGCATACCAAATAGCATGAGCATTAGCATGTTTGCTTTGGTGTCCCTTACCCCCAAGTCCACAGCAGTGAGGAATAGGGCCCCAGTGATGCTGCATGTAAGGATGGGTTTGCACTGTAGCTAAGGAGCACTTGGGAAACATTGCACTTTAGAGCAAGCAGTAAGTAAGCCTGCTCTTTGTCCTAAAGGGAGATCTTCTCTCTTAAGGGTTTTCACTGCAAACAGAACCCTGAGAAACGGCCCAGATGAATAGTGAGGATTTTTCTTTCTGAATATACCCTGCAAGATGGACTCTCAGGGCCCACAACTGTTTCCTCTCCCAACATTAATATGTTTTGACCACTGAGTACACACTACCAGATACTCTACTAGGTCTTTTCCTGCCTTGTTTCATTTCATAAGCATAGCAATTCTGTGAGTCATGTACCATTATTATCACTCCCATTTTATAGATAAGAAAACTGACATTCAGAGAATTTAATAGGCCACAATCACATAACTGTACGGGGAGAAACTAGTCTTCAAACCCAAGTCTCACACCGGGACCCATTCTTTCAACACCATTTTACAATGTCTCTCAATGTTTATAAGACACTTTACAATGTCTTACAAAAGAACATTTTATAATGTTCTTTGGAGCATTTTAATAAATATGTACTTACCAGGGTTGGACACTTATATAAAGACATTTTTATATTTAACCAGCTTAAATACAAACGTTACAAGAGCTGAACATGTTACAGATGAAAATACCTTAGGTGAGGTTGATAGTGGTTGCCTTCTCTGCGTGGATGCAGCTAAAATGTTCACGTGGTATCTGGAAGGTCACCATTTCCCTCTGTTACTGCGAGATTGTCACAGCTTATACCTGTTGTTCCAGTGTGTTTACAGTGCCTCCATAGGGTGTCAAAATAATTATTCTTTTTGATTTTTATTGTCAGGGTACTTTTATTCAAAAATTATTGAAAACATAGGAAAAAAAGAACTAATTGGGAAATCTTATATATCCAAGCAGCATTTTCAGGCTTTATATACCAGAGCAGTCTTTTCGAAACTATTATTTGAAAATGTATCCACTCATCAAACCCAATAGCAGCCTGATTGACATTTTCTATTGTATATCATTGCTCTTCTAATCATTCCTCCCTTGTTTTCCTATTTCCCCATAATTCAGTAACTCCCTGTCAGCATCCAACAGATAAACCCTGGCCAGTGTATATGGATAATAAATATATGAGGATGGAATAAAAAGCTGGTTGTGAACCTGGAGAATATAGTTCTGCCTCCTGAAATAACATTTATTCAACAAAACATTTTAACTAAACACTAGCTATGAGCATATCATTAAAAGTCCTGAATATGCAAAGTAAGCTTTGGATTAATTCCCACCTATGCATGTATTAACTAATAATATTTCCAGATATCTGAAATAATATTATAAGGAAACATTAATAAAAAGACACAAATTATAAGTATATAAATAAATATGTACACATATATGAAAACATACGTGCAGTGAAATCATAAGTAAATTTAATAGTATTAAACTTTTCATAATTTCAGTTTTGATAAAATTGCATCAGTTCATAAAAGTAACAAGATTAATAATAGCAGCAATAAAAACATTAGATACTACTTCCAGGAGTTTATTACCTAATCAGGGAGAGAATACACTCTCAAGAAATGGTTGTATAATCAAGTGGTTATTTCTTACCATTGTAACCTCTGTGCAAATCTCATTCTGCCTTTTCCTTATCATTCTTTTTTATATAGAGGAAACAATATGGAGAGGGCCCAGGGTGAGAAAGGAGATAGGAAGTAATATTTTTATTTGGCCAGGACATCTGTAACAGAGAGGCATAACCTCTAGGGTAGTTAAGGTACACACAAGCCTATGGGAAAAGTGATGTAGTTTGAGAGGTTAAAACCCATTTACACTTTAGCAGAATTAACCACCTGCTACACAGCAATATCCTGAGGCGGTATATTGAGGGTGGCTCCGTTTTGATGTGAAAAGGAATAAAGACTAGAACGTGGAAGTTATTTGGATAGGATTTCAGATCACTGAGCGACACAGCTCAGGAGGAAGCCCTTGAGATTAAAGAGGTATCAGCATGAGGGCTTAGGTTTCCTGGCAAAGACAGGGAAGGAAATGTGGAGAGGAAATAAAACGAGAGGTGGAGACTTCAGTTTTAGTTTTCATCCCTAGAGTATCATGATTTAATCATGAAAAGAATATCTAGCTCTCATTCATTTTTATACTGACAAAACATGCCTTATTTTTGCTATCTTTCAGGGGTGATCATTCAGAATGCCAACCCCTACTAACTTACCAGACTTGCTCAGAAAAGTAGCCCTTTTGTGGATGCAATGTACCTAACAACTATAACTGAAGTGATACACGAGTAGGTAAACAAATAGATCAATAACAGTAAGGCAGAACTTCCAAAATATTTGGATTTATTTCTTTTAGCTCTTGGGCAAGTCACCTGACCTTTTTACCTGTGTTTTCTCATAATGAAAATATTACAAATTTATTCTTTCCTACTGTGTTTCCTGGGAATATAAAATTTGATACATTTTAAAGAAATTATGTAGGAGTTCAGTATTATAGCACTGAACATATGGAATCTTCCTAGAGGAACTTCAAAATATTACATTCTTTTTGTTAAAAAAATAAAACTCTACTTCAATTTTCCTTCCTTTGTACCACGTTCCTCATAATGTTATCATTGTGTATATGCTGGAATTAACAGACCTACTTCCTGCTGAAGCACAGATAGTAGATAAAACAGGGTTATAGGCTCCAAAAAGAACAAAGGCTTATGCACAAAAGACTTTTTCTCCCAGGAGTAAGAAAATTCAGCTTGATGGATTGGCAAACACCCAACATATCATTCAGCATACCTTTTCATTATCTGAGTCCACTCCGGCAGGCCGACTAAATGATGAGAACTGCCCTTTGGAGATTAATTCCATTTCCTTTCATATTCTGCATTGAAGTTTCTCTCAATAATGTACTTCCAGAACTTCAATTTCCAGGTTACATGCAATGTTCGAAGCAGTGGGTTCATAGTTTTGAATTGCTGCTGTTCTTCATTCTCGTTCTTCTTTTCAGAAGACAAAAAGAATGGCCAACTAATTCAAACCATCCTATAATTTACAGATGGAGATTCTGTAGTGCCATCATGAAGGACTTTTGCCCTCCTCATTGTTAAGCAACTTCTGTTACAATCGTCAAAAGAAAATGACAGATAATTAATCTCCCAGAACAAAGAGAAGGAAGAACAATTTAAATAGCATCTCTTCTCCTTTTTTAGTTATATAGGCTTTCATTTTGAAGCCCTAGAATATTGAATTTGAAAACATGATACCCTTTCTGAGAAAAAAAGAATGCACTTTGTTGTTATAATTTTGTTCCAGTTTATAATCATTGTTGTGACTTTAAAAGTCTTTAATAGATTTCATAATACTTAATGCAAGACTAGGTATATCATATGCATTTAACATTTTTTAGATCCAGACTTAAGCTTCATGCTGAAATTTTTTCCCTTAAACAATGAGGCTTTATGTAATTCCAAGAAAACTTGATATAAAAAGGATCTTCTTTCTATATCAAGGAAGCTCCTACAGTCATACGATGAATGCACTCTGAGGTACTTATTTGATTGTTCCACTCCTCTTTCTCCAACATTTATTTCACTTGATATGTGCAAGAACATCCCCCAATGTACCCTGTTTTTCTCTGCTTGCTCTCTGTGCTGAGTTTTGAGAATTTTCCTCCAGTTGTTATTGCTACTCTACAATTGCATCCATCAAAATGTACACACCCAGTTTCTACTATGCAGGACTGGTGGAGTCAAATGACTCTCCTTCTCCAGGACCTCATATATCATGTTCATATTTGAATAGGCAAGGAAAAAACTAAAATAAATCCAAGTGAATGGCAAAAAATAAATTTAAAAATAAAGTGATCAGATAAACAACTTCTGTGCCTAACTAATAAGTAGAAACCTTCAGAAGCTATATTTCACCAATTGTTATTTATTTTGCCAATCAAAGCAAAAGCATACATATGAGAACCAAAAATAAACATCCTCTAATAATAATGATATTCAGTTGGAAATAAACCTAGAGTATGGTAGTTAGGAGATCTCAATTTGGAGCCTAATGTCTGAGTTCTAGTCCTGCTCTGCTCCTTGTATGGCCTTGGGCAGGTTACTTAAGCTCAAGTGGTTCAGTTTACTCATCTGTAAAGTGGGGAGGATTTACCCACCTCATAGAGCTATTGTGATAATGAAAAGCAATTAAATATGTAAAATATTTAAGTCAGTATTTAGCATGCAATACAGGACTCATTATGTTATCCATCTGCTGTTATTGTTAGGTCTACCCCTGGTCCTCAGTTCCCAGGTGTCAGGAATGAGTACTGGTACCGAGTAGAACTGATGATGGAGTGATCACAAATATAAAGCAATCTCACACATGCATTGTTTATTGAAAAGTGAAAGTATCCCAGTGGGAAAGGCAGGTCATTCTCTGCAAGTGGATAAGACCCCAAACTCTTAGCACATACTGTCTTTTATATGCTCACTAGTTTGTCCCCACTCTCTCCTGGGTGGGATTTGTTGCCATTTCCTGCCTTTGGGTGATTGACAGGTTGGGGTTGTATAACAGGTTATGTAACAAGTTGCATAACACGTTGGGGTTATATAACATTTTCCTTTCTATACATGTGTCTTCCCAGAATCCTTCACAAAAAATCAAAACCATAATGCTAATTAGAGGGGAATGAGCCCCAGGTCAGTTAAGGTCACTAAGAGTTCCTCACTGTGCATGTTCTGTCCAGGGCAAAGTCTCTAGCTGCAAATATCTGATATTGTGGTTTTCTTTCTGCATTCTAATTGGTTCCCACTCTCCACCGTTAGCCACTTCTTCTACCTGCCTTGCCACCTGTTTGGCCTCCATCCATACCTAACATTATCTTTCCTGTCTTTAGTCTTTTCTGGTATATCTATAATAATTTCATCAGACTAACCAACTTAGTAGGTCTAGCAAAAAGAACCGGATAAGTGAATACAAAATATTCTATTTCTCCATAGAAACAAGACAAAAACAAGAGGTTATCAAATTGACTCAGAATTTTAAAAGAGAACTCATACTCTACACTGAATCTTCATTAACTTTGTTATTAATTAAAATACACATTTATTCTGTTCTTTTTTAAATTACCAAACTCCCTTATATTAGTTTCTATGATATAACATGCTATGAAAATTACTACATCAGTCTATTTTACACTTTAAATCAATTGACCTCTGAACATTAAAATAATTAATATTTGATACAAATATTATCATAAAAATGGAACAGAGCCCACTATTTGAGCAGTGGCTAAAATATGATTTTAGAAATAAATGGGACATCTATCCTGGATGAAACTAGATTTTAAAGTAGTGACAGCAGAGTGTTGAAAGAAGATAGAAGAAACATGGAACAAAAATGAAGGTGGCTAGAGAGGATGGGCAAGGTGGCTGACTAGAGGAAACAGACATATGCTACTTCTCCAGAAGACAGCTAGGGTATCCAGCAAAACCCCACATTTTAAATAGATTGTCTGAAGGAGAAATAGCAAAGACAACAGGGAGGTGACAGGGGACACTGAGGGTGAAGCTAAAAGATGGACTACCTGCATGAAATGTTTTAAGTGCCTTGAGTGGACCCTGACCATGCTCCAGGGAAAGAATAAGCAGGAGACTTTTTGGATCCTAAGATCCTGCTTGAAACCTTTCCAGTTTTGACTGAGAGGAGCTCCTTTATACCTAGGGCTCCCAGAGCACTGTGGAGAGCTCAGTTATTTTGATAGGTTTCCAAACCCCAGATACCAGTGCCCAGAATTAATTGGGAGCTTGTTCTCCAATTCTCTGAGCTATGCTGTGAAGCAGCTACCACCTTGCTGCTGGGCTAGGGAAGGTTACAGAAACCCATGAGATCTGTACCTTGGGTATAGATATTATGCCTTCTTTTCTGCTCTGGGCAGATTTATCCTGCTGTGGCTATACGCTGCTGTGGAACCAAGGCATTTTTGGATCAGAAACTCTATGCCTTCCAGCCTTTTTTACACAGCTGCTAGCCTTGCTTCTTCCACAGAGAGTGGCACTCTTTCAAACCCCCTCTGCCCCACCAAACTGCAGTGAAACTCTAAGTGGCTGGCTTGAGTTCTCTGAGGCAGTTAAGGGCCAGCCTGCTTCTCCTAGACTTCTGAGAGGAAACCTTACAAGCCAGAAGGGAATGAGGTCCTATTCTTAGTCTTCTTAAACAGAATAACTGTCCACCAAGAAATTTGTATACTGCAAAACTAATTTGCATAAACAATGGAGAAATAAACTCTTTCCCAGACAAGCAAACACAAAGGGAATTGTTCACCTCTAGATCTGCCCTTCAAGAAATTCTTAAAAGTGCTCTATATATTGAAAAGAACAATGGATATGCACCAGTATAAAAAAAACCCAAAAGTAAAAATTCACAGCTCTTATAAAACAATAACACAAGGGAGGAGAAAAAAGTGATTATGTAGAAATCAACATGATGGCTGGTACAGTATCTCACATATCAATATTAATATTCAATGTACATAGTCTAAATTCACCACTTAAAACATATAGATTGGTGGAATGGATTTAAAAAACACAACCCAAATATCTACTGTCTCCAAGAAACCCATTTAACTTGTAAATATGCTCATAGACTCAAGGTAAAAGGTTGGGGGGCATAATCCATGCAAATGGAAAACAAAAACAAGCAGGAATGTCTATTCTCAGATAAAATAGAAGAAGTAAAACTGTCCCTCTTTGCCAATGATATAATCTTATATCTAGAAAACCCTAAAGCTTCCTCCTGAAGACTCCAAGAATTTGTAATTAAATAAAGTCTCAGGTTGCAAAATTAATGTACACAAATCAGTACCTCAGTACCATTTCTGTACCCTGATAACAGACAAGCTGAGAGTCAAAGAACTGAATACTTCAAAAAAATAAAATTTCTTTGAATAGCTCCAAAGAAAATAAAATACCTAGGCATATATTTAATCAAGGAGGGGAAAGATTACTACAAGGAGAGTTACAAAACACTGATGAAAGAATCATAGATGACACAAACATATGGGAAACTTTCCCAACTTCCCATTCTCATGGATTAGAAGAATCAATATTGTTAAAATGTCCATATTGCCCAAAGTGTTTTAAAGATTCAGTGAAATTCCCATCAAAATACCAAGGTCATTTTCCATGAAACTAGAAGAAAAATCCTGAATTTCATATGGATTCACAAAAGAGCAGAAGTAATCTTTTCAGGATTCACTGAAAAGCAGAAGTAATCCTAAACAAAAAGAACAAATCTTGGAGCACCACATTATCTGACTTCAAATTATGCTGCAAGGTGATAGTAACCAAAACCAAAACCAGTAACCAAAACCAGTACAGCATAGTGCTGGTATAAAGGTAGACACATACATCAGTGGAATAGAATAGAGAGCCCAGATATAAAACCACATAGCTATAACCAACTGATTTTTGACAAAGTAGACAAAAACATCCACTAAAAGTGTGTGTGTGTGTGTGTGTGTGTGTGTGTGTGTGTGGAGAGAGAGAGAGAGAGAGAGAGACAGACAGACAGACAGACAGACAGAAAGATTGATTTTAAGGAATTGGCTCAGATAACTGTGAAGACTGGAAAGTCCAAAGTCTTGGTAAACCAATAATCCAAGACCCAGGGAAGAGTTGCAGTTTGAGTTTAAAGGCAGTTAGCTAGCAGAATCCCCTCTTCTTCCAGTGAGATCAGTCTTTCTACTGAGGCCTTCAATTCATTGGATGAGATCTACTCACATTATAATTGCTTTACTCAAGGTCTACTGATTTAACTGTTAATCTCATCTAAAAATTACTTTCACAAAAACATTTAGAATAATATTTGACCAAATATCTAGATATTATGGCCTAGTCAATTTGACACATAAATCATTACAACTAGAGCGGATTGTGTTATCCACATGAAAAACTCTATTATAATTTCACATAATTCTCATAATAAATTTGTAGGTTAAAAACTGTAATCCTTACTTCATATATAAGAAAACCAGATCACAAAAATGTCTTGCAGTGTACCATGAAGCTAATAAGTACCTTAATATTATTTGAAGTCAGAACTCCAGATTCCAAGCTCTTTCAATTACATAGCTATTGCCAATAAATCCATCTGGGAAGATAAAATTAACCACATGGAATAATTAAATATTAATACAACAGCAAATACCCTAAGTGTGCAAAGAATTTATATGTCTATCATATTTCTATAGTTTTTGTCTTAGAGTAGGGTTTTATGGAAAAGGTGAGTTTTAAGATGGCTAAGAAATAGACAAGGAAAGAGGGTAAACATCCCAAATGAAGAAAACAGAACAACTAAAAGCAGAGGATAGGTGTAGGTATGAATATCTCAGGATGGGAAGCAGTCTGGGTTGGTGAAGGAAATAGTGAGGGAAAAAGTTTGATGCCTAGAATGGAACAGATTATGCCAACGTTAAAATTGATAACACAGGTAAACATTACAAGTTCTTGGGCAGAGAAGCATCTTGATGAATGTGGTGTTCTGCTATTTCTTCTATTTTAGAGGCTCCCAGTCTTCATTTCTAGTCCTGGCACATCAACTGTATATTTCCACCTGTTCCCACAACATGCTTTATTATCATCTCATAGCTCTTATTTCCAGTGTCAACCATTTTTCTTCCAGACAGGCTCTCTATTCTTACCAACGGTATTGCTATTTCTTCCAGCCTTCTAAACTACATCTTTAATGCTTCCCTGTTTTTGTTCCCTAGATCTAATGTTCAGCAGGGCCTCGTTTCTTCACTGCAATTGTCACTTGAGAGCTGGTAAGGTTTAAGTGCATTTCTATGTGCCCAGATTACAATAACAGCTTACTAACTGATATCTCTGTTTCTACCATAAACAGGGAATGTAGAAAAATATGCTTAAGCTCTCAACAGCCTGTGACTGGCTCTCCAAATTCTGAAGGTTATTTACAGCTTAGGTAGTAAAAGGGCCAACTCTGCTCTAAAGAATTGACATAATTCTTAGAGAGCAGTAAGTGTGTTAGATATATTCCCCAACCCTTGCCCTCAGGCAGAATTAATTATTCCCATGAGACTCTAAACTTGCCCAAAGATAGGATATATCACATTGTTTTATAGTTAATTATTTATATGCCTGTCTACCCCAAAGTGTAAGATTTTTAATCTGGCACCATACCACTTTTTCAACATCAAGCACTATCCTCTACCTCGTCACATTCTCACTTCTCTGTGTACCCAATTTAGAGCTCATTTTCCATCATTATAATCACCGGTTATAACAATTATTTCTTTCACATATCTCTTCCTCCATCTTACTCTTTTGGCAAAGCTGAAACTCTAGTTAAAGCTGATCTTCCTTTTCCATGCCTGCACCCAAACAACTAAACTTGGCTGGAGAATAATTTAAAATCAGGCCAACTAATCTCACTATAAATGCATAAACAGAAATATAAAATAATCACTCAACATGATATAGCAATGTTTCCATGTTTTCTTTGTCTTTTTGCTTTATCATTCTCCAAATTGACTATCTCACATTTTTAACTCTTTCTTAAAACCACCCACATCCCCTTTTCTCCTTCACACTCAACTGATGATCTTACCTCATGCTTAAAAAGAGGAGCAATCCAACTGGTAGTTTCTCCTGTTCCCTTCACAAACCTACCAATAAATCTCCATTTACACAGATCCTTCTCCTTCATTCCTACAATTATGAATGAACTGTCCCTGCTTAAATCCACTTATTTTCTGGATTCCAAACATCCTCATCTTCTCAAGATCTTATTACCGAACTTATTCTGCTTTCTCTTTCTCTGAACTATTGTTTCTCTCCTCTCTTTTCTCTAGCTCACTCTCTCAAAACCTCTCTCTACTTTATTGCCCCCTTCTAAATTAAATCTATTTCTTTAAAAACATAATTTCATTGAACCTACATTCCCCTCCAATTAATAATATTTTTATCACTTTCATAGTGAAAATCCTGCCTCCACTTTTTTGCCTCACTATCTCTCCTTTCCTCACCCTACTCCATTTGGACTTTCTTGTACCATGCCACAGAGACTACTCTTGCTTGATAAGGTAAATGATGACTTCTGTACTGCCAAACCCAGTAGGCATTTCTCTGTTATTTTCCTAGATCTCAAGAACATGCAGTGTAACTAGTTGCTCCTTAAAATACTTTCTTCTTCTGGCTTCTGCAAGGGATTATTTTTATACTCATCTCAGTCTCTCTTGCTTCCTCCTTTTCCTTAATCCCTAGTGATCTGGGACTCAGTAACAGATAATTTTTTCTTCCCTATCTAGCACATTAACTAGGTTATTTCATCTAGTACCTTGGCTTTAAGTATCATCTAGTTAACATGGTAGTCCATATCTATATCTCTAAACTCAGCCTAGTTTTGAGACTCATTGATTTGCCTCTTTATGTGTCTGTTTCCCTAGTAGGGGAAACTTAATATTATTACAACATAACTCTTGCTTCCTAACCTATCCATGCTCACAAACCTGCTGTTTTTTCTTCCCAGTTTTCCCTATCTTAGTGCTAATTTACTGTCCAAATAGATATTCAAGCCAGAAATCCTGAAAACTGTTCTTGAGTCATCTTTATTTCTACATCCCCTATTTAATCAACAGCAAGACCTACAAACCTTCCTGGAAAAATATTTCAAATCTGTCTACTCCTTGCTTCCCTTTACATTCCATCTCTACACAACAACCAATAGAATCTTTTAAAACTGTCAACTAGCTATACTATTTCAGTGTTTTAACTTTAAACTTTCCATCATACATAATAAAATGAGAAACCTTTCATTGGCTGACCTCTACCATTGTCCCAGAACACTCTTCCCCTAAACCACCATGCTTCCTCCACACTTGCCTGCCTTCTCCTTTTCAAACACAGCAAACCTATTCCTAGAATAGGAATTAGAATTATTATGCAACTGCACCCTCTGCTTGGAGTCCTTTCTTTCTCATCTTCATGTGATGAGCTCTTGATGGCTATTCAGGTCTCATTTCAAATGTCACCTTCTCAGACTTTCTCTGCTCATCAGTCTAAAGTATCCCATAAGTCACTTCCTATGTGATAAGTCTTCTATAATTATTTGTATAATTTTTAGTATATGATTTTTCTCATTTAAAAATCTATGCATCTATTTGTTCATTCTTTCATTTTTTTATTATCTGCCAATTATAATGTAAGCTTCATGGTAGTGTATTCCATATCTGATTTGTCGTCTGCTATAGCCCTAGTGCTGAGAAAAGTGATTGGCATGTTATAATCATTCAATAATTGAAGTGATTAAGTGAATGATAAGGCCTATGGTAGTTATTACTACCCATGATACAATTGAACATCTTGGCTTCTTTGTAGTTGCGTTTATCTGTATGGCTAACTTGGGCCAGGAAGTCATGAGCAGCAATATATCACTTCTGGGTCAGAACATTTAATATCAGTACAGGAACCTCCAGAACTCCCTTTCTTTCTGTAATGTGAATATTTGGGTAATTCACCAGGGGTGAGGACAATGAGGAAATAGGAACAGAGCTTCCAGCCAACCCACAATAGACAGATACAATGACCAAGACATACATATTCATTTGTTATTTTATATCACTGAGATCTTGAGCTTTTTTGTCACACAGCATAATCTAAGCTAATATAAGCTACCCTGATTAATATAAGAACTATCTTTACATCATCATGAATTAGATGACTTGATTTAATTACTCAGTATAAGGATGCTATGAATATTTTTAATATCAACTTTAAATATGAGACTTTTGTAGGAAATCGATCAGTATGCATGCAGTAGATAGGCATCTAACTTCCCAAAAGTATGTTGACCATTGTGGGATCAAAATATGTATTTGAGAATGAAACTTGAGAACAAGTAAAACCACTAAATAACAGAATAAGTCTGTATTTTTAATGTCACTCCATATACATAGAAAAATCAATGAAAGTTTAGAGGAGAAAGATCATTGGATTGCCATATTAGGAGATATTCAATATGCATGTTTCTCACTTTACATAGTCATGTCATCATTAAATTAGTGTGGAAATCAAGTTAACATTTAATGAACTCTGCTGGATCACTGAAAGGATTCTAAATAAAATCCTATATAACATAAACAAAAAAAACCCCAATTTTTAGACAAACATAATAGAAACTTAATAAAGGTCTGTTGTGAGAATGGGGTGTACATTTACATACTTAAGGCTTTATTTGTATAAGCCAATGAT
This sequence comes from Microcebus murinus, assembly GCF_040939455.1. Classification (NCBI taxonomy): domain Eukaryota; kingdom Metazoa; phylum Chordata; class Mammalia; order Primates; family Cheirogaleidae; genus Microcebus; species Microcebus murinus. The sequence continues at coordinate 63,284,280 of NC_134114.1, forward strand.
TTGTTCTGTAAAATTTGCATTCAGTCAAATGGCCACACTTAGGGGATCTAGAAGGCCACATGTGGCCTTAAGGCTGTAGGTTCTCCACCCTGGTAAAGTATTCTGTGGTTTGAATGTTTGTCCCCTCCAAAACTCATGTTGAAGTCTAATTGCCATTGTAACAGTATTAAGAGGTAGGACATTTAAGAGGTGAGTAGGCCATGTGAGGTTCCACTATCCTACGTGGCATTGGTGCCATTATACAAGGATGAGTTTGGCCCCCTCTTGCTCCCTCCCTCCCTCTCTCTCTCTCTTGCTTTTCTGCCATGTGATGATGCAGCAAGAAGTCCTTTGCCAGATTCCCATTCCCCTATCTTGAACTTCCCAGCTCCAGAACTGTGAGACAATTACTGTTTATTATAAATTACCCAATCTTGGGTCTTCTGTTATTGCAACACAAAGCAGACTAAGATGAGGTAAAACTATAACTTTTTATGTAAGTATTTCATTCAGTATAAATATCAAATTTTAAAACATAAATAGTCCTGATCACAAAATCCCTAGTATGATCAGAATAATTTCATGGAAAACATTAAATAAATTTAGTAATTTTTCTCAGGGCAAAGGAAATCTGTGATGACATAACATTGAGTGGTTAGAAGCATAAATATTAGTATACTATTGAGATTGCATCAGACAAAGATCACTCCTGCTGTTGATGCGTGTGGAAGACATTTAAGGAAGGAATATCTGCTAGTGATGTTTATCTCAATCACAAAAACCTGACTGCACTATACATGTTTGCATTAACTTTTTAAACCATTAAACATGGTTTACAAATTTCAAGCAGAAGTAGGACACTTGTTTGCTAGAATTTTATTTATTTTTTTCAAATTATGCAAGCCTGTATTCCATATTAATATAAATTTACTGAGGATCTGGGACATTTGGAAACTCGAGTGAACTTTAAAACATTCTTCTATTTTTTGAAGAGATAATTACATCAGGTTAGGGAAAACAAGATTAGTCTTGAGACATGAGTTACAAGTGAAGGTGGAGATGAGCAAAATTAAAAGAAAATCGTGGAGGGAAAGGGAAATGAAAGGAAGAAGAAAAGTGGCTGGAAGGAAAATGGTCCCTCATAGGGAGTTTATTACTCATTTTTATATATCTTAATTTGATGACTCAGGAATGTTCACATTTACTATACCAATATTTCCAAAACTTGAATAAAAAGTACATGTTCTTTGATATAGAAGGTTTTGAGGGTTAATTCTTAGCATGTCACAGGTGCCCCCGACTTAACTTTTCTTCTTGTAATACTTTGTAATGACTCATTCTCCAGTTCAGTAGTGATGTGGAAAGTATAAATTCTTTTAAATTTTCTAAAATTATAGCAGAGAAAGAATTTAACTAAAAATGTTAAGCATATATTTAGGGCTAAGAGAGTTAATATAATTAATGTAATATTAATATAATTATTAATATATTGGGTCAAATTTGTCAAAAGAGGGGTGCCTCAGTATAGAGACAAAGGGATATATCCCATAAATATATATACATGATAGGGCCCTGGGCAGAGGTCCCTTTCAGTACATGCTCTAGCCATCACTGCACTTATCATAACCACAGTTAAACAAGTGAAAATGAAGTTTGAGTGAGCCAACCTGAAGATGAGCCTTTCCATGGGCCTTGGTATTCCTTGAGAAATATCCTTACTACTTGAGTCCCTATTACTGCTCAGTCTACAAGCCCAGGAAGTTATACAGACCAACCTTGTAATCTAAGGAAAGCTCCATTCTTTACCAACCAAAACAAGCTAAGAATCAAGAGAGAATCTCCTCTCTTATTTCACTTTAATAAATAGAGGAAGAGAAAAAATAAAACATTAGCTATACTCTGAATGTTTATGTCCCCCTAAGTAAATATGTGGAAAGCCCATCCCCCAAGGTCATAATATGAGAATGTGGGGCCTTTGGGTGGTGATTAGATCATGAAAGTGGAATCCTCATGATTAGGATTTATTCCTTATTATAAGACCCCAGAGAGCTCCCTTGTCACTTTCTTCCTCACTGGATATAATAAGAAGGCATCATCTATGAACCAGAAAATGGGCTTTCACCAGAGAGTGACTCTATCTGTGACTTGATTGTGGATTTTCCAGTCTCTAGAACTATGAGATACAAATTCCCATTGTTTATAAGCTACCGTGTCTATGGTACTTTATTATAGCAACCTAAATGGACTAAGAGAACACCTTTTACAGAAATCAAAGCTTTGTTCTTGGTTTGTCCCTACATAGGATTAAGGTATAATTGACTTGTAGGGGAAAAGCTAATAGCCCTTAATTAGGGTTTTAAATTAAAAGCCAAGGCCAACCCCTTTTTAAAGAAGAAATGTTTAATAAGCACCACCTTAGCTCACTAAGGACCTTGCTAGAGCATTTCTCTGGAGAGCCAATGTTTTATCTCTGATAATAGAGAAAGAGCAATGTACTAGTTACATGTACAGTCAGCCCTTCTTATCTGTGGGTTCACCCTCTACAAACTCAACAAACTACAGATCAAAATATTTGAAAAAGAAACAAAAAACAATAGCAATACAACAATAAAAGTAATATAAAGAAAAAATGCAATATGACAACTATTCATATACCATTTTGATTGTGTTATAAGTAATCTAGAGATGATTTAAAGTATATGGGAAGATGCATGTAGGTTATATGCAAATACTATACCATTTTATGTAAGGGACTTGAGCATCCTCAGATTTTGGTATACGTGAGAGATCCTAGAAACAATCCCTCATGGATACTGAGGAACAACTGTCTATTCATGTGACCAAGACTGATTTCCTATGATGACACAATATTTACGTAAATTGTGTGAGGTTTCTCACTTGAAGTTCTAGGTAAGACTTCAACCCCAAACTTTGGTCCTCATAAGCATAGCTGTATAAATGAACATAACCAGGCAGCTTTCCATTGATTATGAGTTGCCTAAAAGAAGAAAGTATAAGATTTAGGCCAAATATTTTACTTCCCATGGGAAATTTCCTTGGTGAAAGTAGTAAATGGTTGATGTTTAAGTCCAGTTCTAAATATCACTTAAGCCTAGAAGCATCATAGAAAAATCCATTACAGAAAGCACAAATATCAATGTTGCCATCACAGAAAGCTGCCAGTTAAAGCCTTGTAACATCTCACACGTAACAACTTTTTTTCCTCGGAGGGCTTTGTCAATGTGCCACCCTACCAATGATGACAGAAGGGATTAGAGGTCACACAGGTTTTATAGTCTTCATTGATTTCTTGAATGGAAATAACAGATGCTGCTAATGAACCTCCTTGTGAGTATACCTCATAGTATCTTGCTTCAGGGTGAAACCTAAACTCTGCTGCTCTGAAGTGAAGCTCCTGTGTGCCTGCCAACAGCAACAGGGTCCAGAAATTTAGTGTTTAGCCCTGGGGTAAAGTTTATCTGACTATTAGGGAAATATTTCCCTTTCAAACCTTTGTTATCTCCCTCAAACCAAAAAAAAAAAAAGGATAAAGGGTTTTAAATAAGCCTTTTTAAGATATCTATGTAATAAAATGTATAGAATATGATAACATCCTGAAAGAAGGAAAATAAGGATGTTAATTACTGGTCCATTCTCTAAGAGGGATTATCTCTGAATTAAAATATTATTGGACCATTTGCTTTAAAAAACCTTGTGATATCATTAGTTGTCTAGCCCTATAGATAAAGCCAGACAAGTTTTAGTAAACTATTAATAAATTATTACTACTTTATTCAAAGTACAAACTTAGAACAAAAATAGACTGAAAGCTTTTGTTTGATGTAAAATCCAAGGGGGAAAATGGTAAGATGAAACATTTCCTTTCTTGACAGAAATTTGTTTCCCTGGAGTACTCTTTAAAGACATTCTCTATTCAATATTTTCATGGACTAAACATATCTTGGACAACAATCTTCCCTATTCCCATCTTTTGTTAACAGCTCAAATAAATGGTTAGAGCAACTTAGATTTTATTCTTTGCATAGGAGAGAAGATTGGCACTAATATAAAATGTGTTAATATGTTCAAATATATGACATCCAGTTCTTCAAGGCACTAAAGGATGTTCTTCAACTTTCCATAAATCAGAGAATAAGGCATTATCTAAAATTATAAAAAACAAATCTGTGATCCCATGAGAAAACATTTTGGGATTGTGGGAATTGTTTTTGTTGTTTTTTGTTTTTTTAGAGACAGGGTCTTGCTCTGTCACCTAGGCTAGAGGGCAATGGTATCATCATAGCCCACTATAGCCTCGATTTCCTGGGCTCAACTGATCCTCCTGCCCCAGCCTTCCATGTAGGTAGTCAGAACTACAGGGATGTGCCACCACACCCAGCTAATTTTTTTTTAATTTTATGTAGAGACAGGGTCTTGCTATGTTGTCCAGGCAGGTCTCAAAATCCTGACCTCAAGTGATCATCCCACCTTGGTGCCCCCCCCCCAAAGCACTGGGACTATAGGAGCAAGCCACCACACCCAGCTGAGAATTGATCATCATTACCTTGATTATCAAAATGTTTTTTTACATTTTTTCCCATGGACATCTTTTTGAAACAGTCTAAGGAAGAGAAGAGGCAATCACAAGATAAGCACACTGTGATTCTTACTAGACCAGAGTAAGAATCATCATGATTTCTCTATATTTAAATATCACTCAAAATTTTTGCTTTTATTCTTTTGTTTATGGTCTAGAAGTGACAGTATTTCTATATTGTTATTTTATGTTACATTTTCAAAGAGAAGAAATATTTCTTCAACTTGTTTCTGTAATTTTCCAAAATACTTTATTTTAGATGTATACTTCATCCAGAGAAATTACTGCCATCTACTGGCATTAACATGCATTGTAGGTATAAGATTCCTAGTAGATGTAATAAAGTAACTTATATAATAAATTGCCCTCAGCCCTCCATGTCTGCAGGTTCTGCATCTGTAGATTCAACTAACTGCAGATCAAAAATATTTTTTAAAACACAATAAAAAAGAACAATATAACAGTAAAAAAAGAATACAAATTAAAAACAATAGAATATAAATACGTACATAGCATTGTATTAGGTATAACAAGTAATTTAGAGATGGTGTAAAGTATACAGAAAGATGTATATAAGTTAAGTGAAAATACTATGCCATTTTATACAACGGACTTGAGCATACTTGGATTTTGTTTTCTACATAGTTCCTAAAACCATTCCTCCACAAATACCAAGGGACAACAGTAAAACCTATTTTTGCATTTGTGTATGTATTTGTTTAATCCCTGTAGTAGAAAAGCAACTTTATTTGAAGCTGGAAGTCATGGGATTTAGGTCAGACTCTTCAATTAATATCTGTTCAATTTTGAGTAAATCATTTAATATAAGTCTTAGTATCCTCACCGGGTCATAAATAATAATAGCCACCCTGACATTTCACAGGGTTATTATAAAGATAGTAGTACAACTTATGGAGAAGGGCTTTGCAAAATGACACCTATATGAATACAAAGTCATATTTTAAAGCATTTGTTTATGTTATGCTTACTTGTATGACATACAAATCTCATGTAATTGCTACATGTTTTTAATTTAAGATCTCTAAACTTTCAACAATTGTCAAACTTCCCAGGCTTTATAAATTTTTAAAGTATATGGTAGGTAGTGACACACATGAATACTAAAAAGATTAGAAATCACTATAATTATAATTTAATTTAATTTTTTTCTTAACAATGTTCAATATTTATTTTCTACTAGAGTCACTAACAAATCAAAGGAAATACTTCTGTTGAGTATGCCAAGATTATATTTTACCCTCTAAATTATTATAACTAAGAGACAATGAAACTTGATATCATGAATTTTAACTCTGTGCTCAGTAGTATTAAAACACAAATTATCAAACGTCAGACACCCACATACATTTGCATTTTTTCTGCTTTCAGTGAACAACGAGGCTATCTCTTTCACATATCACCAAACCCTCTATCCAATCCTTAAGTGTTTTCTGCTTTACCTTCTATATCAGTCCACTCTCTCAATCTCCACTGCTTCCAACATAATTCAAATTGTCATCATTGCCCACCCAATGTCTTTGTACATTATAATAAAAGCCTTTCTAACAGGGGTAAGGTGGTATCTCATTGAGATTTTCATTCACATTGCCCTGTTGATTAGTGATACTGAGAATTTTTTCATATGTTTATTGGCCATTTGTCTATCTTCTTTTGAAAAATTTCTCTTCATGTCTTTTGTTCACTTTGGAGTTTTTTTCCGTGCTGATTTGTTTGGTTTCTTTGTAGATGCTGGTTATTAGCTCTTTATCAAATATACAGTTTGTAAATATTTTCTCCAGTTCTGTAGGTTGTCTATATGCTCTGTTGATTATTTCCTTAGCTGTGCAGAAGCTTTTTAATTTAATCAAGTCACATGTATTTATTTTTGTTGTTGTTATAATTACCATCGGGGTGGTAGTCATAAATTCCTTGCCTAGGCTGATGTCTAGAAGAGTTTTCCCCATATTTTAGTCTAGAATCCTTATGGTTTCATGTGTTATATTTAAGAGTTTTATCAATCTTGAATTAATTTTTGCAAGTGGTGAGAGATATGGGTCCTGTTTCATTCTTCTGCATGTGGCTGCCCAAATTTCCCAGCACCATTTATTGACTAGTGCTTCTTTTGCCCAGTGTATGTTGTTGTCTGCTTTGTCAAAGATCAGATGACTATATGTGGGTAGTTTTATATCTGAGTTCTCTGTTCTGATCCATTGGTCTTTTTCTCTATTTTTATGCAAGTACCATGGTATTTTCGTTACTATAACCTTACAGTATAGTTTGAAGTCTGATAATCTGATGCCTTCAGATTTGTTCTTTTAGCTTTGGCTATTCAGGCTCTTTTCCAGTTCCAAACAAAGTGTAGAATTATTTTCTCTGGATCTGTGAAATATGACATTGGTATTTTGATGAAGATTGCATTGAATTTGTAAATCACTTTGGATAGTATAGACATTTTAACAATCTTGATTCTACTGATCCATGAGCATGATATACTTTTCCTTTAGTATGTGTCTTCTGTGATTTCATCCATCAGTGTTTCATAGTTCTCTTTGTAGAGATCATTCACATCTTTGGTTAAGTATATTCCTATTTTCTTTGTGTTTTATTTTCTTTGTAAGTATTGTGAATGGAATTCAGTCTTTGGTTTGGCTCTCAGCTTGACTGTTATTTCTGTACAGAAATGCTACTGATTTGTGTACATTGATTTTTTAACCTGATACTTTGCTGAATTTACCTATCACTTTTGGTGTCTCTTGGAAGAGTGTTTTTGAGATATAATATCATATTGTCATCAGAAAGCAATAGTTTGACCTCATCTTTAATCATTTGGATACTCTTTCTTTCTTTCTTTTGCCTGATTTCTTTGGCTAGGACTTCTAGTCCTATGTTGAATAGAAGTCATGACACTGGACACCCTTGTCTCTTTCCAGTTCTTAGAGGGGATGCTTTCAACATTTCCCTATTCAGTATGATGTTGGCTGTGGGTTTGTCATATATGGCTTTTAAATTTGTGAGATATGTTCCTTTTATTCCTACTTTTTTGAAGGTTGTTTTCATAAAAGGTGCTGAATTTTGTCAAATGATTTTTCTGCATTCTGTATTGAGATGTCATGTGGTCTTTGTTCAGTTTATGTGTGTGGTGAATCACATTTATTGATTTACATACATTGAATCATCCTTGCATCCCTGTGATGAAGCCCACTTCATCGTGGTAGATTTATTTTTTGATGTTGAATTTGGTTTGCTACTATTTTATTGATGTTTTTTACATCGATATTTATACGGATATTGGTTTGTAGTTTTCCTTTTTTGTTGTGTCCTTTCCTACTTTGGTATCAAATTGATACTGGCTTTGTAGAATGAGTTGTAGAAGTTATTCCATAACTTCTACAAGTTATGGAATAATTTGTGCAGTATGGGTACCAGCTCTTCTTTGTAGGTCTGATAAAATTCAGTTGTGAATCCATCTGGTCTTGGGTACTTTTATTGTATGAAGATATTTTATTACTGTTTCAATCTCTCTGCTTATCATTGGTCTGTTCAGGAGTTTTATTTCTTCCCAACTGACTATTGGGAGGTTGTGTGTTTCCAGGAATTTGTCCGTTTCTTCTATGTTTTCTAGTTTATATGCCTATGCATATTGTCATAGTATTTACATATGATACTTTATATTTCTGTGGTATCAGTTGCAATATCTCCTTTTTCATTTTTGATTGAACCTATTTGGATCCTTTCTCTTCTATTCCTGGTTAGTCTAGCAAGAGGTCTATTAGTTTGGTTTATCTCTTCGAAGAACCAACTTTTTGTTTCATAGGTTCTTTGTATTTTTTGTTTGTTTTCCATTTCATTTAGTTCCACTCTGACCTTAGTTATTTTTTTTTCTTTTGCTGGCTCTGGGTTTTGTTTGCTCTTCCTTTTCTAGTTCCTTGAAATGTGTCATTAGATTGTTAATTTATGATCTTTCTATGTTTTTCATGTAGGGTATGAATTTTCCCCCTAGGATTACTTTTGCTGAATCCCATACATTTTGGTAGTTTGTTCCTCCTTTGTTATTCAGTTCAAGGAAACTTTTGATTTCCATCTTAATTTTATTATTGGCTTAATAATCATTCAGAAGTAGGTTGTTTAATTTCTATGACTTTGTGTAGAATTGGGTGTTCTCTTGGAATTGATTTCTACTTTTATTCCACTGTGATCAGAGAAGATACATGGTATAATTTCTATTTATTTGTATTCATTGAGACATGTTTTGTGGCCTAAGATATGATCAATCTTGGAGAACGTTTAATGTGCTGATGAGAAGAATGTGTATTCAGTAGTTTTTAAGTAAAATGTTCTAAATGTCTGTTAGACCTGTTTTTTCTAGAGTCCCATTTAAGAACAGAATTTATTTACCCTCTGCTTGGTTCATCCATCTAGTTCTGTTAGTGGAGTATTTAAGTCCCCAGAAATTATGGTGCTGCTATTCTTTGCTTTATGAATCTGGGAGTTCCTGTGCTAGGTGCATAAATATTTAGGATTGTTAAGTCTTCTTGTTGATTTGTTCTCTTTACCATTATATAATGACCATCTTTGTCTTTCTTTATCATTGTTGATTTAAAGTCAAATTTATCTGATGTTAAGAATGGCTACGCCTCCTTTCTTTGGTTTCCATTTGCTTGTAATATTTTTTTCAACCTTTCACTTTTAGTCTGTATGAGTCCTGTAGGTTAGATATGTTTCCTGGAGAAAGCATATGCTTGAGTTGTATGTATTTGTCCATTCAGCCAGGCTCTGTCTCTTGAGTGGGGCATTCACACCATTCATATCCATGAATAGGATTGCTATGTCAGATATTGTTCTGTTCATCATATTGGGTAATACCTTATTGCTTTGTTTTCCCTCTGTGCTATTGTTTTTTTATAAGTTCTGAACTTTAGCTTTTGGGTGGTTTTACACTGGTGGATATCTATTGTCCCAATCCATGTCTAAGCAATTATGGGTATTTTCTGAAGGGCAAGTCTGATTGTGACACATTCCCTCAGTGGTTGCTTGTCTAGAAAATACTTTATTTCTCCTTCATATATGAAACTTAGTTTTACAGAATACAAAATTCTAGGCTGGCATTTGTTCTATTTAAGAAGACTGAAAATGGGCCCCAATCCCTTCTGTCTTGTACAGTCTCTGTTGCAAAGTCTACAGTTAGCCTGATGGGTTTTCCTTTGTAAGTAACTTGATGTTTTTGGCTCATGGCTTGCAGGACTTCCTCCTTTGTGTTGACTTTGGCCAGTCTGATGACTATATGTCTTGGGGATTAATTCTTTGAAATGAATCTCCCATGTGTTTATTGATCTCCTACCTAGATGTCTAAATCTCTAAGCAAAAACAGGGAAGTTTTCCTTAATTATTTCCTCAAATATGTTTTCCAGCTCTTGTGTATTTTCTTCTTCACCCTCGGGGATGCCATTGAGTCTTATATTTGGCCATTTTACATAATCCCATATTTCTTGTAGGCTTGTTCATTCTTCTTAATTTTTTGTACTTTATTTTTTTACTGACTCGGTTATAATAATTAGAGTTGTTTTCAAGCTCTGAAATTCTTTCTTCTGCCTGGTATGGTTTACTTTTAAAACTTTCCACTATGTTTTTTATTCCCTTAAATAAATTTGTCATTTTCTTATGTTCTATTGTTCTTGTTGTGGTGGTGTTTTTTTTTTTTTTTCTTTTAATATGTCTATCTGTTTAATAAATCTTTCATTCATTTCCTGAATTATTTTTCTGGTTTCTTTAAGTTGGTTTTCCATTTTCTCTTGGATTTCACTGAGCTTCCTTACAATCCACATCTGGAATTTTTTATCCATCATTTTAATATTTTCATTTTGGTTGGTATCCCCTGCTAGAGAGTTGGTATTTCCCTTTGGGGGTGTCCTTGCACTCTGAGTTTTCATACTTCCAGAGTTCTTGTGCTAATTTCTTCTCATCTGGAGCAGCTATTGCTTCTTGTTTTTGGATTTTCTTTTGTTTATGTGGGGCTATTTTTTCCCCTCACTTGTAAAGGTGTTTCTGTAGCATATGTTGGATAAGAACCTTAGGCTTTGCTCATGGGTACTTTGATGGCAGTCTAGATTCTGAATGGATGCTTTGGTTATAGATATTCTTAGTGTGATTTTTTTGAGTTGATGATTTTTAGGCTGTAGTGGTTGTATGCTATATATGTGGGCAGATTCCCTGTTTCTTTTTAATGATGGAGGATGGAGTTCTTTGAAATCCTTTCTCTTTCCCCAGCCCTATGATCTTATTTAACAGTATGAATTGTATTGGCATGCCCAGTTTGATCTCTGAGACAATAAGTAGTGCTTGTGAGTAAGAATCAACCACACCCTGTATGATTGAGTCAGTAAATCTTGTAAAGGACTTTGAAGTTTGACCTTACTTTCAGTAGGGTGACACTTGTCAGAAAGAACCAGCTGCAGTGTTGGTTTGGGGACCTGTGACCAGCTCTGGCCCCTCAAAAGAAACTTTTGAATGTCCCACGTGGTGGGTAGGGCACTGAAACTTCCAGGTGAGTCCTCATTCTCCACCACAACAGAGGCAGTATGGGTAATGAGTCTGGATGGGCTCTGTCAGCTAAGCATTCCCTCAGGCTCCATAAAAGCTGGTAAGATGTCTGTCTTAGCAGGGGTCAAAGGTCCAGGCTGCTTGAGAAAGCCACCAGGGAGGAGATGAAATGGCCCCACCCAGCTAGAAAGCCTGCTTGTAAGGGCACGACCATGTGACACTCACAGTCTGGCTGTCTTGAGTGAGTTCCACTTTTCTACCTCCTACCCCCAGCCCTGCAGTCTCCCTCTGGCATCTGACAGCAGGCAGGGATGCAGACTAGCTGAGCTTCCCAGCTATGGCTCTACAGGCTGGGAGCTTCCCTGTCCAGAATTCTGCTCCAGGCCAAAAACATAGCCTTTATGTGGGAGGAGGGTTGCTTCACAAGTGTGCTGCAGCTAGGACTCATATTGTACTCTCTTTTCAGCTCTGCTGATTCAGGCTACCTCACCTCCCAAGATTGGTTTACAAGTTTCCCTTCTGTGTCTCCAAGCAACACAATTGAGTCCTAGGAGTGCAGGATCTGGCCTGCAGGACTGTCCCTGGGTCCCCAAAGATCTATACCTGTCCATGCCAGGGAGAAATTTCCTGGTCCCAAGTTGCCTATGGGGTGCTCAAGAAGGTTTGATATTCTCTATTTGGGGTGTGCCCTGCTTTGATGGAGCAGCTAGGCAAGCAGCACCAGGGAGGGCCAGTGAGCAGTGAGCTTGCAGTCCGAGCACCCCTTCATCCACTGTAAATCTTTAAGATGAAAGGTTTGAGTCCCACTCTCTGTGGAAGCCTTGGTGTGGTGAATGCACCAACAGTGGTGAAGCAGCCATTCCTGAGAGCCCTGGCTCAGTTGTTTCTCTCATCAGCCATGGGAAGGGGAGGCTCAGGAAAGGAAAAAGTCTGAATGAAGGAATAGCATTCTGGTCATTTCTGTTCCTCTCTTCAGAAGTCAGCCCGCCCAGAATGTCTGGCTCTGGGTTCATGCAGATCCCTGGGCACCTACCAGCCCTTGTGGCTCCCATAGTCTGGACTGGAATTGGGAAATGTTTGTCTGGTAAAAAGCAAGATAACAATTGAGAGGCTGAAGCTCTGTTGGGAGGACAGAGGCACATGGTGGGTGGAGAAGTAATATGTCACCTGCAGTCTTGGTTTGAGCCTGTGGTGGTAGGAAGCTACCCTAAGAGTGCTGGCACTTGATGCTTTGTCTTCAAAAATCTCTCAGTCTACTGGCAGTAGCAGCTTTTGGGCTTGTGAAGGTAGAAAGGCTCTCCAGCAGCTCAGGGCCCTGTTGACTGCCAGAGATGGGAAGAAAGGAGAAAGCCCACAAGAAGAGATGGGAAGAGAGGGAGAAAACCCACCTTCTACCATCTACCCTTTTCACCAGGCACCAAGCCTCTTGTGGGTTGATCTCTGTTGGTATCTGGCTTCTTACTCTTCTGCTCTGCTACTTCTTCCTGTGAAATCTCTGGTATGTTCTGGCACTTTTCCCTCAGAAACACCCAATCTATGTTGGTTGTTTTTTGTTTGTTTGTTTGTTTGTTTTTCTTTTCTTTTTTTATGTAAAACTTTTCCTTATTTCTGAGACAATCTGGCAGCTGATGTCTCTGGTCAGCCATCCTGTTTCTCCCCTTCTGGATGAGAGTTTTAGCACCATCATATCTTTCATTAATTCTTTTCTATCATCTAGCCCAAATAATAACGATACAATCTGATTTTTAAAAGGGTGGTTGTAATAAAAAAAAACTTATTGGGTGGTGGACAGATGGGAGGGGGTGGAGGGGAAGGATATATACTTACAAAATAGGTGTGATGCGCACCACCTGGGGGTAGGGCACGCTTGATGTTTTGGTAAGGCAGAGGGTGGGGGGAGGAATGGCAGAGGCAATATATGTAACCCTAACAATATTTGTACCCCATAATATGATAAAATAAAAGGGAAAAAAATAAAAGAGTGGTTGTTATGAAATGATACCTTTCAGGAACTTTCTTGGTATGCACCCCTAAAGAATGGGTTCCTAAGAGCTTTGTTTATAAAAATTCTGAAGCAACTATCTACTGGAGCAATCTCTACAAAGCCTTTTCATGGACTGCTCTTTATTCACCTCTTGGCTCAAATATCATCTCATCAGCAAGGCTTTCACTAATCATGTATTCCAAACATTGTCAGTTATCCCTTTTATATCACCTTTTTTTGTTGTTGTTGGCTGCTATATCTCTAGAATATTCCAGTCACATGATAAGTTCTCAAATGTAAATTGAATGAATGATGGTATACATGTACAATAACTCAATTGGTTAAGTACATAAACAGCATTGTATAATAAAATCATAATTTACTTTCATAAGCAAATTCTCTTTTTCTGAAAGTTTTCTTTAACAGGATCAAATTAACTGGGTAATGTATTCTATTTCTCTATAGGCATGAAGAGGGGAGAAAAAAATCCAAATAATTCCCCAAATATTTCTCAGCATTTTTTTCTGTTGTTCATTTTTATTTTGGCTCATTTATTTTAACTTATTTTTTCACATAAGAAAAAGCTGTCAGGTAAATGAGTCTTTGAGAAGCCTTATCATTCATTTGGGTTGTTTCAAGGTCAATTAAAAGGAAAATAGTAACAATTGCCAGTCTCCATTTCTCCAAGTGACAGGTCATGGTTCTGTGTTATTTTATTGCATACATAGAGACAAACATATATGTATTTTAGATTCTAAACAGAGATCTATAAAACATATTTCCAAGGTCCATTATTAATTATGCCAATAATTTAAGTAAAAGTTACTAAAAATTGGAAAAGCAACTTGAGATTTCATAATAAGGTTTTTAAATGTTAGGGTATCTGCTAATATGTAAATAAGCTTTCCACATTGAGATTAATTCTAGGCCACATTGTTTTTCAAGTGGGTATTACAATTTCAGCTACTTTACAGTTGAGTTAGGCATTTCTAACAAGAAAGCTAACCCACCACACAGCATTTACTATCCAGTAACTCCGCAATTACAGTCCAACAAGGCAACTTGCTGAAATATTCAGCACTCCTACTTAGTCTTCTCAGTCGCTCTTGAGCTTCTCTACCTTGGGATATTATTTTGAAACATTCAATATGACATGTTCTCTAAGCTTCTTGCAAGACACAAAGGAATGGAGAGAAAACAAGATACAGTACTTTACATTATTTTAAGTCTGACAAATCTTATGCTCCTGTCTTACATTCATTTTCTTATGATTATTAATGGCATTTTACTTTCCTAAATAAAAGAAGAAAATCCTTTACCCAATTTAGAAAGATAGCAAGTAAAATATTCATTCATTCCAAAATGTATTGAAAAGTTTATTAAGGGATTACAATATGCTAGGTACTGCAGGGAATTTAGATATGAACCGTCATTGTTTTCGTATATTGTTTTGCTCATTGTTTCTTTATTGTTTCATTATATAGAGGAAAATAAACTATGTAAATAATTAGCTATAACTCAAAGAAAAAATAATCTGATTTCTTCTGCATCTTTTCAGATATATTTGAATACAAATAAAGAAAAATAATAGAATCAAATTGAGAAATTTCCATTTCAAATCTCAACTAGGTCCCACACAATAGTGCCCCATGAAATTATCTGTTTCTTCAATAATCTCTCTTTTCTATTCTTAGAGACAACACTTTTGTAACTTCTCTTTCTTCTGATATTCAGATTTACTTCTTGCACTTCCTACACTGGACACCCTAACTACCACTTCGGTGATGAAGTAGAAGTGATTAGGTTCCAGATATCTCTCATTCCCACTGCCAAATCTACACTCTGCCTGCACCTGCATTGATCTTCTCTTTTCTTCATAATAAAATAGAGCATTATCTCTCGTCTTATCTAAGGCTAGTCCTTTCTCACTTGTTCCTGGGACCTCATCCTTAGAATCTTCCTGAAAACTGTACTGGCTTGACTATTCCTTCCCTCTTGCATCATTGATCTTCCCCTCCTTACTGGATAATTCCTGCTAATATACATGTTCTTCCAAATTAAAAAGAGAAATCTCCCTCAGTACCACATTATCCACTAACTTCTGCCCTATTTTTCGTCTGCCTTCTCTATTTAATTTTTCCTCCATTTCCTGACCTTTAATTCATAATTCTACCCATGACAATCTTGCTTTCACTCCCAACACTGCCTGATCAATGCCCTTCTCAAAGTTTCAGATCATTTCCATTTTGCCAAAATTAGCAAATACTTTTGCATGTTTTCTTAGTAGGGGCCAAGGGAAAGCTTTCTCTCTGTCTAATGAAGTTTCACTGAAAATCATGGACAAGAGGCACATTAATAGAAAAAAAAGGCATACAAATTTATTTAATACAGGAGCCTTCAGAATGAAGATCCAAAGGTACAGGAAAAATTTGTCCATTTTTATGCTTATGTTTAACAAAGCATGGATGTCAACCATGTGGAAATATGATTGGACAAAAGGGTATGATCTAATGCTAATAGACTGAGAGGGGTAACTCAAGGGCTGCTATGTCTAGATTCTTTTTGGCCTGAGTATGCATTCCTTTCTTCTTGGTATGGTCCAGGACCCTCTCTGGAATGGGATTCTCATGACTTGCATTCAAACAAGGTAGGCTAGATAGTTTCTTTATGACAGGTTTTTACATAGAAAGGCAGAAGAAAAGTTAAAGTAATATTTTTAGTATTTATGGCTGGCTTTAGTGAAAAACAAGTTCAGGTCTCTATGACACACCTTGGGGAAGAGGGATTATAGTTTCTTTGGCTAGCCTAAGGGAAGAATGGGATGAGAGACAAGAGGGCAGAAGAAGGCCAGAGAAAAATTTCTGCTTTCGAGGCTGCTACTGAGGCTGCTTCTGAGGCCTTCATTTTGGGGTTTTGTTTTCTGAATTGTCAATATTAGTTTCTCAACAGCATCACACACTATTTAACAGTCCCTCTTCCTTCTGCAAAACCAAGCTCTTCCTTCTTTTTTGTTTTTCCCCTTACTGGTCCTTTCAGAGCCCTCTCCTCTCCTCTCCACATATCTCCCTAGGTGATTTCATCTATTCACATGTCCTTTAAAGTATTTGTGTGCTATTGACTCCCATACTCATAATTCCAGGCTTGACTTTCCTCTGAGTTGTAGATTCAGCCAATTGTCTTCCTATGTTATCAATTTGGATCTCTAATAGACAGTTAAAATTTAAACATGGCTTAAAATGATCTCTTGACTTTTCCCAGAAAATGTGATTTTTTTTTCCTCAGCCTTCTTCATTTGGCTGAAGCAAAAACAAAAACATTTTTTCTTCCACAGGAAGAAAACGGAATATGAAATATCATGAAAAATGAAATATCCTTGATTCCCCACTTTTACTCATGCCCATATCCAATTCATGAGCAAGATCATCTATGCTACTTCCAAAATCTATATATTAATACATTCCTCCTATTTTTCTCCTCTTCCACTGATTTTACTCTGGTCTAGGTTATCATTGTCTTTTCCCTAGATTATTGTAACCCCCTCAGAACTGTTCTACTTCCACTCATGCCTTTCTACATAACAGGAAGAATAAAATGTGCTTCCAAATTTACTTGAATCAGTCTCCTTGCCCCATACAGAACTGTGATGGAGTAGGAAGAGGCATCTGAAGGGGTCTTGGAAGATGTTTAAATTTTGGCTCTCAAAACTTACTAAAAGTGTTTTCTAGGACAGCAGGTGAGCATTAGCAGAGATATGAAAGTGGACAAGCAGAAAAGGATATCTACAGATGAATGAGTGTTTCTGCTTGGTTAGAGAGCATAACAAAACAAGAAAAAGGGGATAAATTTGGGGCAAAGGTAGAACCTCAGATTTTCTATGTAGGTATTTAGAATTTGTTTAGTAATTTCATTTTATGCTCAACATTGAAAAATGAAGCCAATTGTCTGTTTGTGATTGATAAGCCAAAAAATAGAGTAATGTAAAATATATGGAGATTATGTGCTTAAAGTGATAAACCAGTCATAAAAAGCTGTCATGCCTCAACTGTGTGTCTCTATCTCATAAATCATCTCACTAGCTTCTATTTTTTTTGAGATTGGTGGATAGTAAAAATAAAAGTAGATGTCTATTTTCCCCCCTTTTCTTAAGAGAGGGAGAAAATCCTATTACTAATTGGCATAAGTGAGAAAACCCAAGGCTAGAATGTTTCCTGTGCATTTGTTTCTTTTGTGAGATGGTTGAGAATACTTTTCCTTTTATTAGAAATTTTATGGTGGAGGGCATATTCTGCATTTTATCCACTTTTGATAAATAAATATATAAGTAGCCTTCTTTCAATGATGTAAAACTTAACATCTTGTTCCAAGGATCGGATTGTATAGTAAATTTTGAAACTTGAGTATTGCATTGTGCTGCATTTTTGCCCAGTCTATTCTGAGGTATGTTTAAAAGTGAGAGAAATGCAAACATTTCCCCTATTCTCTCAAAAACTTTGTCAGCATTCCTCCTAGGCCTCACACTCAACATATATCATCATCGTCGACTACCTTAATCACCCTTCCTTTCCAGATTTCAAAGGCTTGGGGAAAAAGAAAGTTGTTTTACCTTAAAATAAATATTGGGAATAATTAATTAAGGCTGAGATTCTGAATTGAATATAAGACATCTGTGATTGTTGTGTCATATTGCATGATGTAAATATATTGTACATCAGTAACTGAGTCAGGCATCAATTCAGTTTACAACCTTTTGGTCCTTAGAGATCTGGGCAGTCAGTAAAGCAATTAACACTTTGGAGGTCTGTGGCCAAAAGTGCCCTTTGGAAAACAATCAATAGGGCTGTGAGTCTGCTGAGAAATTTAAAAATTCCAGTTAAACATTTCAAAGAAAGTCAATTCAATTTCAAATAACTGTATTGGCAAGACTACGTGTATGCAAGCTACCAGAGTCAATATATTATGTGCCATGTGGTAATTTTTACAATAACTAGAACATATATAACAGAAAAAGAGTGTTTTCTCTATAACCTCAAGGCCAATGTACACAAAAAAAGCACCCTCCTTCACCCAAGACATTTTCTCTAAAGTTTAATAAGATCCAAGTTTCTTTTCAAAGATAGAAAATTTAATTTATCTTTTTATCTCTAAGCTTCATACATCCAGTTGTGTGTGTGTATTTTGAGTACATGTAGATGGAATTTTCATTTTCTCATTCCATGTTCCTGTAGAAATGAGAGGGAAAACAAATGGGCAGTGAGTATATCAACTAAAGTATATTTAAAATTAAAAGTAATGGAATATCTAGGATTTCTCTTGTGTTCAAGGCTTTGTTCCAGCCACCAGTTTTGATCAGTTCTTGTCATACCAAATGTTTATTTTAAAATAATACAACCATTTCTGTAATTAGGACACAATGCTTCTTTGGTTCTTTATAAAAATATATCAAGAATTACTTCTGAGAGCATATCAGCAAAGATTAGAAAAGTCCCTTGCTATCATCCATTTAAGAGTAGCCCCTGCAAAAGTCTTCCTAACAAGATTCTAGAAAATGCTTTTACACTCCTCCTGTTTCCACAAATAATATAAAAAATATTAAGTATTAAAATCATTATAAAATCTTAATTAAAAAGTAAAACAGGTTAAAAGGCATAAAGAAAGAGATGTGTCTAATCCCTTGGGAAGAACTCGGTAATATAACATTGTTTTTATTTTAACTGTATTTTCATATGATTATGTTTTCCACAGTCTGAGAAATTCAGAATTAGAAAGGATTTCAAAAGCTCTCCACTCTGTTTTCATGGGAGGGGGCAGACCAAGAAAACTAGTTTATCTGGAATTATACAATGAAGATAAATCATGTTTATTTTCAAATGTTCTTGAAACCTTGTAAGATTAAAAGGGATATCAGTGGAGTACAGTGAAAAAAATCCTGGACTTAAGAGTCAGACAGGTATAAATTTTGCATGAAAATAACATTCATTCAGTTATTTTTATTCAAATATTACATGAAAGCATTTTATTAGATGTTAGAATTTGAGTATGTAAGACACAATTATAGTCATCCAGGAGCTCATACTCCAATTGAGGGAGTCAGATTTTTTAAAAATAGCAATACAATGTAAGAAATATTTTGATAGTATTTTTTTCCTTTTATTTCATTATATTATGGGGATACAAATATTGTTAGGGTTACATATATTGCCCCTGCCACCCCTCCCCCCCACCATGCGGGAGCTTCAAGCGTGTCCAACCCCCAAGTGGTGTGCATTGCATTCATTATGTAAGTATACACCCTTCCCCACCTCCCCCTCCCACCTTCTCACCACCTGATAAAAGTGGGTGTTTTTTTTGACATTTTTTTACAATGTAACTTTAATAGTATTTTCACAGAGTGTGGTATTACCTAATAGAGCTAGAGAAGAAAGCATGAGTGACTTCATGAATGGCCTTGAGAATTGAGGGTGGCTGAAGCTGCTACTGTCACCTGTCATCTATTCTCCCATCACTCTATAATAATTAAACTCCCAATTTTCAGATAAGCATACGGGCTCCCAGAATACAAACAATATTTCCCAGCCCTCCTTATAGCCAGGCATGACCATATGACTAAATATTATTATGACCAATAGAATAAAAGTAGAATGGATATGAACACATTTTTAGTTATGTGTTATAGAGAAAGTTATGCCCATCCCTTTGTCCCTTCCTTCCATCCCGCTTCTTGGAACACAATCATGCTATAGGACCATCTTGGACATTGTGGATGAGAGACAACATTAGAGTTGGTGAAGCAATAATGTATGAGGGAGCTCAGTTTTCTCAGTAACATCAACAAGCAGAACCACCATGCCAACCTAGGGGGTCCATCCCCAAAATGTTATCAGAGAGAGAAATTCACTTCTATCTTGTTTAATCCTGATAGAATTCCAGTCATGGTCTTGGGTCACTGTTATTTTGGGTCTCTGTTAAATGCAACTGTAGTTTAGGAGTATAGGCTTTACTCACAGGACAGTGGGAGTCAATGATAGTTTTTAAGAAAATAATTTGGTCAGATTTCTGTTTTGAAAATCCTTTTGATTCTGTATACAGAACTGATAGGAGGGGTCATAAAACAAGAGGAAAGGAGAAAATATAGATTACTTCATTCATTGGGGGGAGACATTGTGGTGGAAGCAGTGGATATGAAAAAAAGCAGGACTAGAAATAATAGATCTCTAAAAGTGAAAATCTAATTAGGTATAGAGGAAAGCAGAATGACAATCAGGAAAGACACCCAGGTTTTTTGCTGATATAACTGGGTAGGTGGTGGTATTACTCACTGATATAAGAAACACAGAATTTATTAATTCATTTAATGTATTGGGCACATAATAGTTGATCCATAAATGAAGCTATTGTCAATTTACTGATTCTATACTATATGGATTTTATAAGCAAAATATTGACTTTATCATCCTATGCATTTAAAATATCCAGTGGGGTTGTACAATACCATGACTGGAATTCTATCAGGTTCAACTTGATATGGTACATACCATTATGAAAGCCAAAGTTCCATAAGTAAATATAAACTTCTACAGCTTATTTGTGGCACAGACTGTTCAGCTTTAACAGGCATCATTAAACTATGGCCCACGGGCCACATGTGGGTGGTTTTGCCCATTTGTTTTTTTACTTCAAAATAAAATAAGTGCAGTGTGCATAGGAATTTTTTCATAGTTTTTTTTAAACTATAGTCTTGCCCTCCGACAGTCTTAGGGGCAGTGAACTGGCACCCTGTTTAAAAAGTTTGAGGACCTCTGGTTCAGAACTATGAAGATTCTGAGATTTTACCCTACTTTCAAGTTAACAAGTTAGGCTGCTAGTTTTATTAATGCCCGCAGAAGATATGATACACCTGAGTTAAAGGGAAAAAGGCTTTATTAGTGTCAACAATAGCAGTAGCCAGAGTATCAGTATTTCCTTGCATTAGGTGCCTAAGTCCCAATTCCCACAAGATGCTTTGAAGAGGGTCAAGTCAGATGACACATACAATGCAGGAAAGAAACTCTAAGCTTAGGAAATCTGAACCTTTTATAGTGGACCATAAGCAAGCATATGTTTTACCCTAAAGGAAGTAGTGTCTCTATCTTCCAGAGATATATGTTTTCAATGGAAACATCCTTGAAAAGATAGAATAAACACAGTTAGTGTCTCACTTGTAAGATTTAAAGAAATACACGAGACTCATGAATATTCTCCTGATATTGACCAGACACTGAAATCTACCTAGGCCTTAATAGAGCTATGGAATCCTTAATAAATAGAGCTATGGAATCTTATGTAATGATATATTTGCCTTTCCTAGAGTAATTTGGCCAAGAATCCATCCTTAAAACATGCATTGTTTATATTGAATAATTCATCACTTTGGTATTTAAATATAGCTAACATTTATTGAAAGCTTATCTGGGACAACATGTCATGCTCAGTGCTTTTTGCAAATACAAAATGAATATGATATGGTTCATACCTTCTAGATACAATCTGGAAGACAACACAGGCATCTAAGACCTAATGTAAAGACAGACTATGTAATGAAAATAGAGAAAATTGTGGGATAATAGAAGAGAACAACATTGACCTCTCAATTTGAAGAAGTACAATTTGAGATGGAAATAGAATCTTAAAAGGATGGATGGATGGGCTAGCGTTGGGCAGTGGGGAATGAAGTATGGTTTTAAAGTGATCACACTGGCAATAAGACAGAAAACAGTTTAGAAAAGAGAATACTAGAGACAATGAGATGTCTCTAGCTATTGTCCTAGGCAAAGCTTTAATGTCACTTTGAATTAAGGCAGTATTGGTGTCATTAGAAAGAGAGAGAACTGACTGAAGAGGTAGGAGAAGCAATTGTGTTTCAATGTGTTGTTGAGGGTGAGAAAAAGGAGACAAAAAATAATCTAGGTCATATCAGTTAAATTACCAAATCACTCTGATTTAGGGGCTACTTCTGTGTGGATATATGACCTAACTTGAGCATTCCATATATTCCTTCTTCCCCATCCCAGTGTTTGGTTTAGAAGTGGGTCTGTGATGCAAGTCAGTCTAACACCTAAGTGGAATAGGAATAACATTTATCAAGTGTCGGGCAGGTGGTGGGGAGGGGGATGGGTATATACATACATAATGAATGTGATGCCCACCAACTGGGGAATGGAAATGCTTGAAGCTCTGACTCCAGGGGGGAAGAAGGCAAAGGCAATGTACATAACCTTAACATTTGTACCCCCATAATATGCTGAGAAAGATAAATAAAAGAAAAAAATCTGTAACTTTGGCTTGAACTGTTAAAAACAAAATTTCTTTTTGTGCTTCTCATTGAGATGTTAATATGTAACACTGGAGCCCTGAATGATGCCATGAAGAGAAAGCAGATTGGGTGGAAAGTCATCTGGAAAACAAACAAACAAACCAAAAACCAGGGTTAAGAGGTAAAGAGAGATAGTGACTTAACTTGAGACCTTCAAACCACCCATGCTGCAAATGAGAAACACTGCTGAATTTTTCAGTCTTGAGAGCCAATTCCCTTGTTTGAGTTATGTTTCTTTCATATACAACTGAAAATATTCTAACTGAATCAAGGCTACCTCACTTGAAATATATAGAATTTTAGTCTATCCAACAGGGATGCTATAGAAAGTTTTGCTTCAGTGAGTAGAAGGTTGGACTACATGATATATAAAGGCACTTCCAATTCGAAGTGTCTATGGTAAACTGAATTTTAAAAGAACATGAAGAAGAGCAGAAATCTATTGGCATTAATACTGCATCTATAAAATATAGCTTTGGAAGCACTTTTGCATTTTCCATACTGTATTTAAATATAGCAAAATCTACTCCATAGAATGTGTACAGCCTCTCTGCATGCTTTTAGTTATGTAACAGAAGATAAAAAGAATGTTTAGGAAAAAAATCAACAATATGATGAAACATCATCAGCATAATGCAATGAGGAATGTAGTCAGCCCCTTTTATATATGCATCAATCATGGCAGAACCAGAAATGGATATACAGCCTTGTTCGTAAGTGTCTTACAGAATTGCTTTAGAACATTGAGCCATAAAGCTCTTAGCTTAATGAGTTGGTAACATTTTGCAGATTTGCTTAAAACACGTTGTTTTCCAGACTGTGTTAACAGACTCCAATAGTTCTTGCCAACACACTCATCCTAAACAATTACATTAAGATCCATAAGGCCGTGTTTACAGTTCTGAGAAGCGAATGTATTGTTAATGAGCCATAAACTATCATCCTCTGACTCAATGGTTTGGCTTTTTGAAATTTGTGTAATAGTCAATGGAGAAATTCCAACATCTACTTGGCGTGGAAGTAGAATTAGCTTCAGGGATATAAAACTGAATGCTGAGAAGCAGCCCTTCCACATGTTTGTGATCTGATGTGTTTTTTATATAAAATAAAACAATTTACACAAAATTTTGAAGGAACATCATTGCTATAGTTTAGAATAGTTTTATATGTTATAGCAAAAAGTAAATAATCATGATGAACCATAAAATGTCCTATGTGTACAATATCCTCAATCTACTCTCAGATGGTTTTTTAAAATCTCTTGTGAAATAGTTGCATCAGTGAGTCACAAATAGTCTATTAACAGACATTCATTGTAGCTTCATACTTGTCATGCCTGTTAATATCTGGGAATGTTTTCCAGTTGCCAAAAACCCATTTGTTTCAAACTACTGTTTTTATCTTCCAATAAAACTCTGTGGCTGCCTCTCACACCTGTTTTCCATCTTCTTATCTTTCTCTTGCCTATTTCTATTCTGTTTTCTTTCTATATTTCTTCTTCATTCCTTCCTCACTCCAGGCATCCTGCTTGTTTTACACTAATGTCTCTCAGTTTCTTCTTTCCAGATGGTTCTACTTTCTCTTGGTAATAATTTCCATTTATCTCAATGTACTTTTTAAATGAACCCAAATCATGCTTTGCAAGCCTTGTTCCTTGTTTAGCTTTATTTTTTCAATTCCAATTTTCTTTCTATTGTTCCCTTGTTTGTAATCTTTCAATCATTCAATTGTTTGACATCTATGTACAATAATCTGCAACTTTGAACAAGGAATTATTCTGGGCACTATGCAGATACCAAGATATCTGGATTCAGGCATCAAGGGGGTTGTAATTTCTAAAAGTAGCTATGTCATAAGAATATCCTTGGCATAAATGAACACTTTCCTTTGTGTGTCTCTTAGCTGATGGGTGGCAATACAGAGGAAAAGCTTTTGTCTCTCACTTAAGCAACTTACCAGAAGTTTAGAAGAAGGAAGGAAAAACGGCCCTTGACCTAGTTTAGGCAGTGTGTTCCTATTGTAAAAATAGTGACAGAAATGATGTGGCATTGAGGGCCGTTAGATTGAGAAAGCAGCCAGACTCTACCATCCTGGTCCTTGGTCTATGGCTTGTCCTGGGACTGATATCAAAGATAATAATGATAATAGCTAATGTCTATTCTCTACTTATTACATTTTAAGCACTATTTCAAACACGCTATAAGCATTATCTCATTTATACCACAACTTTTAAAGGTAAGACAACTATTATCAACACTTCATAAGTGAGAACAAGCCATAAAGGTTAAGTAACTTGTCCAAAAGTATGCAGTCAATAAGCAGTGGATTCAGATTTCAGATCTAGGCAATCTGGTTCTAGAACCCACGCTATTAGCCACAAATTAAAATGATACAGGAATCAGGAAATTCCCTGTATCCTTCATCTTCTCCTTTATCTTGCATCCTCTATCCATTCTGCCATAATATGACTTTCTAAGAGGTCTACATCAATTAACTCACTTAAAATTGCAGCAATTCTGATCATCACATTTGTTTTACTCCTTATTCTGAACTTTTAGGACTCAGAATAAATCACTCATACTTTGGGCATATCAAGCCTCACCCTTCTGGTTGGAATCTCCCTTGGGCTGATCTTGAGTGAATTACTGTCAATGTGCTCAGAAGAGCTTCAGGTCTCCGTGACACCTGGCTTGTACATTTTTTTGGTTTTTTGAGAATATCATAAGTGTATATTATCTGTTTCTGTAGGAACCATGTGAATCTGCTACTTGCACTTTTTAGATTAGACTCTTGAATTACTGCTTAATATTCATGTGCAAATTATACAATGTAAATTTTATGAAAGAATAGACAACTTATGATAAAAACTCAGGTGTCCTATTTTCATGCTCAGAAACTTGTTTTGAGTTTTTTTTTAAATTTCTGATGAAAACATTATACCTGATCCCTGTTATGGAAATGCCATTTATCTCAAAACAAGAAATTATGACCTTGGAAAAGAAGATGGAACTGCTTTTATAGTATTTGCACTACTTATAGAATTGTTATGGTAGAAAGAATAGTACACTAAAAGTCAATAATCAGGGTTCTATAAATAATTCTAGTGCCAAAGAATTGCATGACCATGGGCAAGTCATTTTTCTTTTATGAGCCTTAGAGTTTTCTTCTATAAATGGAAATTCAACTTGATTATATCTAATTCTCAAATTTGTTGATTCTCTGAAATTCTCATAGTTACTAGAATTTAGTGGTCCTAATATTTGCATAGGATTTGAATATCTGCAGCTGGAGGTGAATTATAAGTAGGCTGAATATGTGTTTTGTTTGTGTGGGATAGTCCAAAGTTGCAACATCCCTCCATAATTATTAACAGCACCCCCTTTTACTCTCGAAGTTCCTGGAATTTATAATAAATTTTAAATCATCCTAAGTACAGCTTTGTCTTTAGATGGAGAATATAATACTATTCCATGTATATAAAAATAAAAACATCTGCACTCTAATATTGATAGCAGCACAATTCACACTTGCAAAGATATAGAAACAATCCAAAGGCTCATTCATCCATGAGTGGATTACTAACATATGGTACATGTATATCATGGAGTGTTATTCAGCCTTAAAAAAAAACTAGTGAACTGGTTTTGTATTAACCTGGATAGAGCTGGAGCCCATTCTTCTAAGTGAAGTATCACAAGAATGGAAAAACAAACAGCATGTGTACTTACCATTAAATTAGTACTAATTGATCAATACTTATGTGCACATATGGAAATACATTCATCGGGCATCGGGTAGGTGACGCGGGTCGTGCCACCCGCACCAAGAGAAATTCATACCTAACTGGTGTGGTGTGCACTTTCTGCAGGATGGGCATGCTTGTAGCTCTGACTCGGGTAGTGCAAAGGCAATATATGTAATCAAAGTGTCTGTACACCCATAATCTGAAAAATAAATTTCTGGAAAAAAAACTTAAGTATACATAAAACCTGTAAATGGATATTTATAGCAGCTTTATTCATAATTGCCAAACTTGGAAGCTACCAAGATATCAGTAGGTAAATGAATAAGTTATGATATATCAAGACAATGGAATGTTCTTTAGCACTAAAAAGAAATAAACTATCAAGCCATGAAAAGACATGAAGGAATCTTAAATATATATTACTAGGTGAAAGAAGCCGATCTGAAAAAGCTATTAAATAATTTCAACTAGATGGTATTCTGGGAAAGACAAAACTATGGAAATAGTAAAAAGATCAGTGGTTGCCAGGGGAGATAATGGGGCAAGAAGGATGAATAGGCACAGAGGAATTTTAGAGCAGTGAAACTATTCTTTATGGCACAACAAATTAGGTAGATATTTGTCATTATACAATTATCAAAATCCATAGAATGTACAAAACAAAGACTGAACCTTAATGTAAATAATGGAATTTAGATGATTATGTGTCAATACAGGTTTATTAATTTTAACAAAAATACCACTTAGGTGTAGGACATTGACACTGGAAGAGGTTGTACGTATATGAGAGCATATGAGGACAGGGGTATATGGAAAATCTTTATCCCTTTGGCTCAATTTTGCTATAAACCTAAAACTGCTCTGAGATAGTCTATTTTTAAAAAAATATGTAATAATGAATCTCTAACATGTAATAGGATAACAATATTTTTAAAATGAAAAAAAATCACAAAAAATGTTGGATAATAATAATTTCTCTGGAAGAAACCAAAATAGCACAGACTTTTATGTACGTATGTGTTTTAATTCTTGGGAAAGATTTTTAAAAGCAAGAAAATTATAGATTTATAAGCATAGCTAAAGTAATAATTTGGTTGTCCTTTATAAAACATAAAAATACGGCTTCATTGATATAACCCACCTACATTTGGAGTTATTATTTTGGCTTTCTGGTCATAGGAAAACAGTAATTATGGTTTTCATGAACACTATTTAACAGTTACTCTCAGCCAGTGAATAAAAACCAAATGATTCCATGACAGTACTTCCAACTCATCGATTGTTTTCACCAAAAATTTTTTAGCTCTGATTTTAGATTCCATGCTCTATACTTTCTATAACTAAATCCTAAATTTAGAAGCCCTGAGTTTATAATAGGCCAGGAAAAGTGCATTTAATTATCTCATTTAACCCTTACATCATTCCTGAGAAGTAAGTGGTAAAGCCTTCGATTTACAGATGAAGAATTTGAGTCTCACAGAGCTAAAGCAATTGCCCCAATATCTTGCTGCCTTTGAGTGGCAGATCTGGAACTAAAGCCTGGATTTGCCTTACTGCTAAGTTCTTGTAATTTTCACCAACCTTTTTAATATATGTTGTAAAAACTGTACCAAAACAATTAAAATTTAATAAAACATTTTCTATAGCTTTGATAACTAAACATATTCATGTTTTACTTATCCACGTTGTCAATCTTTAAATGCATATTTTTTTAATGTATTAAAAATACTGTTTGAGAATGTCTTACCTGAAATGGTTGGGACTACAAGTGTTTCAGATTTTGAATTTTTTTAAATTTTGGGATATTTGCATATACATAATGACATATCATAAGGATGAAACCCAAATCTAAATATAAAGTTCACTTATGTTTCATATATACATTGTACACATAGCCTGGAAGTATTTTTTCCAATTTTTTAAATAATTTTGTGCATGAAGCAAAGTTTTGACTGGATTTTGACTGTGACTCTTCATATGAGGCTTGCAAATTATTCTATGTAAACTTCATAAAAGGATGAAGAACTTATAAAAACTCAGATGTCCTGTTTTCATACTCACATATGCAATTTCTTAGACATACAATTCTCCACTTGTGGCATCATGTCAATTCTCAAAAAGTTTCAAATTTTGGAGCATTTTGAATCTCAGATTTTTTAAACTAGGGATCCTCAACCTGTAATACTATGGTTATATTTTGTTTTCTATATTTTCTCTTAATATTACACTAATCATATTTCTGTATTTTGATATGGGTTTCATGTTTTTGTCTTCCCCTTCCCTATCCTATTTATAAAAATAGGATCATACATGTGCTTGTTAATTTTCTTTAATATATCATGAACATCTTATCAAATCAATAAACATAGTTCTGATTTATTTGTGTGTATATATTATTGATATTATTATGAATGTGATTTTTTTCTAGAGTTGATCCATAACACAGGATTGCTGGGTGAAATTATATGTGCCTTTTTAATTTTAATGCATATGTTATAATTTTACTTTCCCAAATGCCATAAAACCTCATATTCTCACAAGCACTGTATCAGAGCTACACTGCTTTTTGAAGTTATAATGAGTATCTGACATAAACAATTTAAAAGCAACAGGAGGCATCTTTAGATTCAGAGAGGTCTAAAATCTTTGCTCTAATAAAAATGATCCTGGTGTAACCTAGCTATAAATTCCCTTTGTGCAAGACCTGTGAGATCACAAAGGGCACTATGATCCTCTCTCATCATATAGGCTACGCATTTCTGTCCTCATTCACACCTGCCTGAAGATATGGCTCTAACTCGATAACCAGAAAAATTGGGCAGAAAAGACAAAAAATCAAGGAACATATAAATAAAACTTATAAAAGCAAGGATTTATATGGCTTAGTTCTAAAATAGTATCCAGTTTACACAAATCTTCTACCTCCTCTGCCATAAATGTAAAAAAGCAGTCTCATTTTTTATTCAAGCTCTGTGAATATATTAAAGATAATATAATTTGTGATCCATCCACCTTTTGCACCCCTTTTTCTGCCCTTTATCTTGTTTCATGCTCTGGAGAACCCCATTTTCTGCAGATTCCATCATTCACTAAGATGTCTCACCAAATTTTCTCCTTATCCTATACTTCTTTACCTTGCTCTCCATTTTTCATTTTGTACATTATGCCAACTTCTTTTGCCAAGCCTTTCCTCTTCTACTAATCTATAATCATTGCTTGCCCTTATGTGTTGTTTAATGTATGCCAGGCCCTATTGTATATATTTTACTATATTAACCCATTTCATTCTCAAAACAACACTATGAGATAAACTTCCTTGTAATCCCTAGTTTAAAGCAGTGAGAAGTTGCCCAAGTTTATACAGATCTAGACTGTAACCCAGGGAGT
The DNA here is from genome assembly GCF_040939455.1 of Microcebus murinus. Classification (NCBI taxonomy): domain Eukaryota; kingdom Metazoa; phylum Chordata; class Mammalia; order Primates; family Cheirogaleidae; genus Microcebus; species Microcebus murinus. The sequence continues at coordinate 63,313,858 of NC_134114.1, forward strand.
CCAGAACTAGAGTTCATGCTTTTAACCAATCTGCTGTACTGCCTCCCTAGTATAGTTTTTTACTCTGAAATTTCACCACAAAAACTATAGGAACATGTCTAATTGAAGCACAATGGTCCCAAGGTGAGAGCTGAGACCTAGATGGAAGACAGAAAATAATAGAATTATTTTTTGTGATTCAATAAGGGAGGATGTTAATAAATTTTGTGCTGTGATCATCACATAAATAACTGAAGTTGCAATGGATGAGACTGTTGTCTGGTTCTCCAGTGTCGGACATAGATGAAAATTTTATATTTCTTTCAGTTTGACTATATTTCTAGTCTCAATATTAAAAATTCATTAAATTTGATCTTTATATTTTATGAAAGATTCTTTGAAGTTTTAAAAGGGTACATTCCATGGTCCTAACACTCAAAGAAATTGTAATATAGTGAGAGATTCAATCTTAACACAATTGAAATAATTAAAGGACAATAAAATGCATAATATAACCTTTTCCTAATTCTCCAATTACACCTTAGTAGAACTCTTAAGATTTCTTCTCTTCTAAACTTACTATATCCTACAATTTGGTGATCTCATCCATTCTTATATTTGCAACATTACTTCAGTGTGAATTACTAAGCAATCCACATTCTTCTCTGCCTTATTTTTAAGCTATAGATAAAAATTTTAAATTGCCATAGGATCTCTCTCAGGTATCTTTGGACATGTCTAAAAATTATAACTCAAAAAGGCAATACATTCATATACTGATAGACCTATAGATACATTCTGTTGTTTAAATATATAATTCAAAGGAAAAAGATGAGAATTCTAATTATTAACCATCAGTGTTATGCTTTTGTGTATTTTCCCCAGGTAAATAAAATCAGTGTTTTGAGTTTTTTATAGATCTAATAGTTACTTAACTTGAAAGATGATAAATAAAATAAGACATTGGTGAATATAGATGCTAAATAGATGCTAAGCTGGATATTAATAATATATGTTAAGAAAACTTTGGCCAGCAGCTACTGTAAATATACTACTCCTGTAATACAAAGCCAGAATAAGAATTTTCTGAAGCATCATACCTAAGTATCTGTTGGATATGGTATGAAACTAAGGCAATAAAAAGATAATGTTTAGCAGGATTATATCAAGAACAGGTAGAAAACCATACCATGCTCATGAGCTGATAGAACAAACATTGTCAAAATGTCTATACTACCCAAAGTGATCTACAGATTCAATGCAATCCCTATAAAAAAACCAACATCATTTTTCTCAGATTTAAAATAAAAATAATTCCACACTTCACATGGAAACAGAGAGGACCCTGTATAGCAAAAGAAGTCTTAAGCAAAAAGACCAAATTGGGAGGCATCAATTTACCAGACTCCAAGCTATACTTGGAGCATGGTACTGGCACAAGAACAAAGACATAGACCAATGGAACAAAATTGAGAACCCAGATATAAACCCATCCTCATATAGCCATCTAATCTTTGACAAAGAAGAAAAAAACATACACTGGGGAAAAGAATCCCTATTCAATAAATGGTGCTGGGTAAACTGGATAGCCATATGTAGAAGACTAAAGCAGGATCCGCATCTCTCACCTCTCACAAAAATCAACTCACGGTGGATAATAGACTTACACTTACGGCATGAAGCTATAAGAAGTCTAAAAGAAAATGTTGAAAACCCTCTTATAGACATCAGCCTAGGAAAGTTTCTGAGGAAGACCCAAAGACAATCACAGTAACAACAAAAATAAAGAAATGGGACCTGATCAAAATCAAAAGCTTCTACACAGCCAAGGAAGCTATCACAAGAGCAAACAGACAACCTACAGAATGAGAGAAAATATTCACATGTTACATATCCAATAAATGGCTGATAACTAGAATCTATATAGAACTCAGGAAAAACTCAGCAAGAAAAAGTAAAAAAAAAAAAAAAAAAAACCCTACCAAAAAGTGAGCAATGAACAGAAACTTTTCAAAAGAAGACAGACTAATGGCCAAGAAAAATATGAAAAAATGCTCAACACCTCTAATCATCAGGGAAATTCAAATCAAAACCACCACCATGAGATATCACTTAACTTCAGTGAGAATAGCTTCTATCGAAAAGTACTAAAATACATACACAATGAGTGTGATGTGCACCATCTGGGGAATGGACACGCTTGAAGCTTTGACTCGGGGTTGTCAGGGCAAAGTAATATAAGTAACCTAAACATTTGTACCCCCTTAATATGCTGAAATAAAAAAAAACATAAAAGAATAAAACAGTACAAAAACAATAAATGTTGGCATAGATGTGGAGAGATGGAAACACTCATACACTGCTAGTGAGACTACAAACTAGTACAACCTTTGTGGAAAATAATATGGAGATACCTCAAAAAGCTACAAGTAGAGCTACCATTTGATCCAGCAATCCCATTACTGGGCATGTACCCAAAGGAAAAAAAAAGACATTTTGTAAAAAAGACACCTGCACTCGAATGTTTATACCAGCACAATTCACAATTGCAAAGATGTGGAAACAACCCAAGTGCCCATCAATAAATGAGTGAATTAATAAAATGTAGTATCTGTATACCATGGAGTTCTACCCAGCCACAAAAAACAATGGTGATATAGCACCTCTTGTATTATCTTGGATAAAGCTGTAGCCCATTCTCATGAAGTATCACAAGAATGGAGAAACAAGCACTACATGTACTCACCAACAAATTGGTATTAACTGATCAACACTTACGTGCAGATATAGTATTAACATTGATTACGTGTCAGGCAGGTGGGAGAAGGGAGAAGGGATGGATATATTCATACCTAATGGGTGTGGTGTGCACTATCTGGGGAATGGACACATTTGAAGCTCTGACTCATGTGGGGCAAGGGCAATATATATAACCTAAACATATGTACCACTGTAATATACTAAAATTTAAAAAATGAGAAAAGGCCAAATGAATGAGAATGTAGAACAGAGTAGTAGTATCAGGCAACTTACTATTTGCCCCAACTCTCCAAAGAATCATTTTATATAAAAGATACCTGTAGCTGAATGTTTATATCAGCACAATTAACAATTGTAAAGATGTGGAAACAACCAAAGTGCCTTTTAATACATGAGTGGATTAATAAAATGTGGTATATGTATACCACAGAGTATTATGCAGCCATAAAAATGATGCATATATTAACCTGGATGGAACTGGAGACCATTCTTCTCAGTGAAATTTCACAAGAATAGAAAAACAAACACCACATGTACTCATCATTAAATTGGTAATAATTGATCAACACTTATGTGCACATATGGAAGTAATATTCATCGGAAATCAAACAGGAGGGAGCGGGGAGGGGAAGATAGGTGAATTCACAACTAACGGGTACAATGCACACTATCTAGGGAATTGGCACACTTGTAACCTTGGCTCAAACAGTACAAAAGCAATTTATGTAACCAAAACATTTGTGGCCCCATAATATTCTAAAATTAAACCACACAATCAAATGCATGAATTGACTGCGAGTATTTTCCAGTGGCAATTTGAAAGAAAATCCTTTGTAAACAATATAAAACAATGTTACATATCCTAAAAATGAATTTTGTATAGGTTGTTACTTCGATCATTAATAATCAAATATAGTCACAGATGGATTTAGGTGTATGGTATAATTTGCATATTTTTCTTATGCACTGTCCAACTACCTCATTTGTTAGGGGCACTCTAGGGAGAAAAAAGTATCACTGTTTATATTCTTTACACTCTGAAAGAGCTGTATGATAAGCTGGGGAGAAGATAGTTATTCATACCTTTTATAAGCAAGTACAATGTTAACTCCCAAACTAAAGTTTTATAAATTTCTATGAACAGAGAAATGGCAGCTTGTATCTACTTCAATGAATCTTTTGAGAGATGGGAAGGATAATTGAAAACAAACATATAATTGCTACATTTGTATAAAATGGGAAATATTACATTTCATTTAGGGTTCTTATTAGGATCAACTAATGTAGTGCACATAAAACCATTAACAATTGTTATTAATGTTATTAAATAATTATTATTTGATAGTTTTCCCCTTCAGTGTATTTCCCAAGTCCTACTATATAATGTATATTTTGTTTTTATTTATTTTTATCTTTGTTTTTGTTATTGGCCCTTCTGATTTTTGATAAGATTTTCCTGAACATTCTACAAGTGAACTAATCCACCTTTCTCACCAGCTTCAAGGTGTAAGCATGATCAGGGTCTAACATTGCCAGTAAATCCCATGCCTCTGGCTACCATGATTATTTCAAGATACACAATATGAATAAAAGCAGAGCTAATCAGAACAATAATAGTTTATGTATGATATTTGCTGGAGTGAGAAAGGAAAGGGATTTATTGAATTTGAATTTGGGAGGATGTAGGGTGGAAGCTCTTGCAGTCACATTACTGCCATCCAGAGATTATATGTTTTAGAGTGAAATCAACACAGATGAGGCAAAGCCAAAAATAGAGAACCTAAGTGATAGTGACTGGTTGAGGACCTTGAATCAAGCTTACAACATTAGACTGTTCAGGCATATGGGCCAATAACTTCTTTTGTTGAATCCAGTTTCAACTGTGTTTTCTCATATTTGTAATTGAGAATTGAGACTGATACTCTTTTCTCTTTCCATGAGACAACTATACCAGCCCCACCCCTTGTCCTAGCCTGTGTAACCATATCCTTTAGTGATACTATTTCCAAGAATATGATTAAAATATAGAAAAATGTCTCCTGTGGCATTTTTCCAACTGCAAAGCTCTAGATAGTCTGATGTTTCCACATAAATCTTCAATGTATTAAGTGGTCCAGATTTAAAACTAAGTAATTAGACTAGATTGGCTTTTTAAGGTTATGGCATGCCTTCGGCAAGAAGGAAAAAAAATTGAGATCGCTGCTTCAAAAGGAATGTACAATTATTATTTACATGAATAGATAAGTCATTCAGTTATATTGAGACACTCATTCTTTATATTAGGAAAGAGACAAAAAATCAGCAATAGAAAGTTTCATGATGCTCAGGTAATTAAAACCTGATATACTTTAAAACCTCCAAATAGATCGAATTTACTCTAATGAAACAGAATTGCATTTGTCATATTATTGGTATATTTGTGCATAGCCATGTAAACTGAGACCATTTTCAGAAACCAGTTAAATTTAAGTGACATTTCTGTGTTTTTAGATTATTTCTTGTAGAATCCTAATGTCAAAATTGTGAGAGTTTGTCACAGATGGGGTTGATTGAAAAAACAGGCATAATAGACTTGAAATGAGACAGATGGGAGGATGGGGTAAGTTAAGGACAAAGAAAGAAGAGGCTGAGGGGTGATAGCTGACTGTAGTTGTGTTAAAAATCCCAAGGGCAAGATTCAAGGCAGGACAGACATAAAATCAGGAGACTGCGGTTTCTGGTCCACTGGAACAGACTGCTTCCTGTGGTGGTTCTTCAGCACTCTGGATAGCTCCCAAGTCACATAAGCACTTGAACTACGTCTAAAGCTTTTTTCCCTAAGGCCTTTTACTCTACAACTCAAGCATCCAACTGGCTCTTTCCCTTCAAGCAAAATTTTCTGATTGTTCAAGTGATGTTACTAGTTTGCTAAACTCAGTTTCTGTGGTCTGGGGATAAAACTCAAAAACTTCTTGTCTTGGCATCATGAATTTTTTGCCTTAGTCATTTTGTGTAGCATCTGTAAGGATTATCTTACAGCTATTACTTTATATAAGATAAAGAATGTACAAAGATAAGAATGTACAAAGATATTCATTGTAAGAATGTTTGAAACATGAAGTTTCCAGAAAAACTTCTATAGGGAAATAAACATATAAAATGTAGTATATCTAAAGTGTATCTAGATAAAGAAATATTATATAGTAATGAAATATAACAATACACAGAAAGATATTAGATAATTTTCAAGATATACTGTGAAGATAATTTTTTGAGATGGAAGAAAAAGGAAAAGAGAAGCACTACAGAATAGTGTGAACATGACCGGGCGTGGTGGCTCACGCCTGTAATCCTAGCACTCTGGGAGTCCGAGGCAGGTGGATTGCTCGAGGTCAGGAGTTCGAAACCAGCCTGAGCAAGAGTGAGACCCCGTCTCTACTATAAATTAAAAAAAGAAAAGAAATTAATTGGCCAACTAATATATATAGAAAAAAATAGCTGGGCATGGTGGTGCATGCCTGTAGTCCCAGCTACTCAGGAGGCTGAGGCAGGAGGATTGCTTGAGCCCAGGAGTTTGAGGTTGCTGTGAGCTAGGCTGATGCCACAGCACTCACTCTAGCCTGGGCAACAAAGCGAGACTCTGTCTCAAAAAAAAAAAAAAAAAACAAGAAAGAATAGTGTGAACATTATATTTTCATCTATGGAAAAAGACATTAAATATGTTTGCATATGCAAATAATATTACTGGCAAGATACATAGGAAACTAGTAATAGTCTCTAGGAAGAAGGCTTATGGAACTGTTTGAACTTTTACCATGTGCACCTATTTTTTCAGTAAAAATTCTGCTTATAAGTACATTATAAAAGTAAAATTTAAAGGAATAAATAGTTAAGACCCTAATCATCACATTCCTTTGCCTAGATAATAGATCTAGCAAGCTCCAGTAACCCCAGCCACTGGGCAATTTAAGCAGTACACCACTATTTTTTAGTTCTTTTTTCTAAAACTTGAAAAACAAAACAGATTGACTCACAAATAAAGCAAATATTCAATTATTGGGAAGTCCAACTATGTATCTTCCAAATACTGTTTATGACTCTTAAACATGATTAAAAGAATGCTCTTCAGCAGTTCCCATGAACTTTCAGAGAACCAATAATGTGGGAACAAAAATCACAGACGTTTATTCCAGAATAAGCCATTCTGTGCTTAATGTGGTTAAGAACTTCCTCCCATAGAATAAGATGCAGCAATTTCTCAGAATTTCCTCCCACTCTAAGGTACATAATGATTGAAGGATAAAGTGGTGTTCCAGAAACCTGAGAAATTCTGAAAAAGAACCTCTCATATGTGTCTGGGGGTGGAGTGGGGTGGAGAACATTAGACTGTGTATTTATAACCAAGAAAAATCAATTCATCTTTAAACATCACTTATAATAAAGAGATAAAATTCATAACTTACCTAAGAAGCCTTTTAACTACAGTAAGCAACATTTATTTTATTTTTTTATTGCAACATTTTTTATTTCAGTATATTATGAGGGTACACAATTTTTGGTTACATAATTTTCTTTTGTTAAGTCAAAGTTATAATTGTGCCTGTCACCCAGTTAGTGTGCATTGTACCCATTAGGTATGAATTTATGTCCTTCTCCCCCTCCCAACTACTTGATTTCCCTTGAGTTTTACTTCCATATTGTGCACATTAAGTGTTGATCGATTAGTTCCAATTTAGTATTGAGCACACATATGGTGGGTTTTTTTTTTCCATTCCTGCAATTCATAATCACAAAGATATAGAAATAACCCAAATGCCCATCAGTACATGAGTGGATTAATAAAATATATATGTATATTATGGAACACTACTCAGCCATAAAAAATGATAATGTAGTATCTTCTGTAACAACCTGGATAGAACTGGAGACAATCCTTCTAAGTGAAGTATCACAAGAATAGTAAGCAACATTTATGAAGTGTTCTTCTGATTTAGGTATGAAAATAAATTGTAAGTGGCAAAAAAACAACCTCATATTTACACAAAATTTAAATTTTAAAAGGGCAGAATTTACTGGTCCACTATGAAAAGCTGGCAGTCATTTCCTAATATTTTTTTTTGGTCATACATGAGGGGAAAATGGTTATTTGCTCAATAGGGAGGTATAAATATTAATTTCCAGTTACTGAAATCAGAAAGCAAATATTCTAATGGAAGAATCTAGTCAAGAAGTGCAATATAAACTCAAATAAAGGCTATGTTAAAATACTCAAACTTGCCATGTACTCATTAGAGGAAGGACATAAGGTAATATGCTGGTAGTATTTATTTCTGGTTAGATCATGTCTGATCCATACTCCAATATATGACATATATGCTTTGCTTTTTTTTTTTTTTTTTGTATTTTCCAGGATTCTTACCATAATAATAAATTACTTTTAGGAAAAAAAATTAAATATTTATTGTTATGGCATATGACAATCCAAAGTGATAATTTAGTTATGCATAATACATAGCTCATTAATATATGTATTAAAATTACACTAAATATTCTAGGGAATATTTGGCTCCTTTGGTTTAAATTAAATTAAACTGTGTAGTAGGTACCACTAATTAGCATTCAGGATATGGGACAGCCAAACTGATCTATATATCCTTGCCTCTTATTGACCACTTAACCTCTCTTCTGAATTCCCATAATCCATGTCAGCTTTATAAGCTATTTGGTACTTTACACTGGCTTTTCATTATACCTATTTGTGTGTCTCTCTGTGTACGTATACATGCATGTCATCTTTCCAGCTGTATAGTTTGCTCCTTGAAAATAATCATCAGATCTTATATAACATCTATGTGGTCTCCAAATTTCAGCACAATATTTTGATTATTGCAAAGTTTCAATTAAATATTTATTAATTTGTAACATAACTTTAATTAAGTGTAGTTGTATAATTAAATATATGACAGAATTAACTGACCTAAAAATAAAATCTTAATATGAAATCAACAACTTTATTGAGTACTTTATCGAGTTAAACCGTTGTCTTACCTTCCTGGTCCCTCTGAAGATTTTGTTAAAGGTTGTATATGCTATGGAAGACATTGTTTTGTTTTGTTAAATTTACATTCAACATTATTATATGTATAACAACTTAGCCCCTAGATTATCTGAAAATCATTTTCTCAACTTTCCCAGGTGTGAAAGTAACAGCAGTTGATGAGTCAGAATTGCCTGACTTTTCTACAATTTATTCCATAAGTTTGCTAGTTACCCCCATCTGTTTGTAGTAGTTCTTTGAGGAAATAATAATGGAATGATCTTTGTCTATCCTCTTCCTTCTAGGTTCAAAGGAAAAGTGTTTAAATGTTATCAAAGACCAAGTCTTCTATCTGAGATCTCTATCCCAACCTCTTTAGAAAAAAGTTCTTTCAAGTACATCTTCTTTTTAATCATTCTGCCATTGCCTTCTCTTTGAACTTCAAACATACATAGCTCTTTCTTTTTCTTTAAAAAATAATTTGACCTTGCTAACCAGTGCCCTACCTTGTTGTATTAATTCATACCTTTTCTTGCATAAATTTCTTCACTCTCTGTTTTTCATTTTGTCATCATTCACTCTTTATCTCCCTTTTATCTGCAAATTCACAATACAGGTGTACAAATGTATATAGATGTACAGATTGTATTTTATATAATGGTAACCCATTAAATAAACATTATATAATTTTCAGTGCAAAACCTACACAAATGCATGTGATGGTGCTGTTTACTTTGTACCACTTGCCTCTTTTTCCTTTTTCCCCTTTCCTCCATCCTTGCCATATTCCAAAATTTACTGCATGCAATTTCCTAAAATATTTTCAAATTTTTCTTGAATTCATGAAATCTAAATGCCAAACTCTGGTTTTTAATGTTCAACATCTTTTCTGCCTCATTCCTACACTTTCAAAGAGAGCCTCCAGTATAGTCAGATTCATTTTCCAAACAGATTTTTCACATTGTCATCACTTTATCATTTAGTATGTGCCATCTCCCAACTTGGAACATCATACCCACATCTCTGCCCATGTAATTTCTGCGTGTCCCTTTCAAAGTCCAATTTAAACCTTAAATTTCTGTAAAGACTTGCTGACTACTTGATTTGAGTCCATAAGAATTTCTCAATCCCTTCTCTGATCCCTATACTATCTGACACTTCTGTACTGACTTTTTATTATTTTTTTTGGGGGGGGGGCATGTGTATATGCTCTGTTCTGTCTTTCCACTTGGTTTAAGCTTCTAGAAGTCAAAGACCAGAATTTGTAGCCCTTTATATTCTCCAAATTATACAGCACAACATTTTACATAGAGTGATACACTTAGTAGAAGTCAATAATAACCTGATTTTCAGTAATCGATAGGATTTTGTTAGCATACCTACAATAATTACAATTTTATTTTGGCTTTTTACCTTAAAGACAGATCGGTTTATATTATAAGGGAGTTTGTTTGGTGGTGGTGGTGGTGGTGGTGGTGTGTGTGTGTATGGGTGTGTGCACTCTTATATGCACATGATCATACTACAAGTTTCATAGCTATGCCAACATTTCCAAAGCTGGCATTCAGGATGCGTTACTAGTTGTATTACTACTACTTCTATTACAACGAATAGTAATAAAAATAATTTGGAAACATACTGTACATAAATTTTCCTCATACAGAGTCATGTTATACATCAGGTTTCTGAAAAGTTCTTTGGTAATTTTTATCGCCAAAGCTGGGGATTTTTATTACCAAGCTGGGGATTTATAAGCTGTATTAGTTAAAATTGCCTTGTTTGTGAAAATTTTTTTCAGAAGTTTTTTCCTCAAATGTTAGTATTTTCCAAAGAAATCTCTTTAAATGTTTATGAGGGAGTTGGAGTTGAGTGGAGAAAGAAAATATGCCACTTTTCAAAAAGAATAATAGGAATATTTATAATCATTTCAGATGAAAGAAGAGAAATCAATGAATCCATATCTGTTAGCCTTTAAATTTTTCTTCGAAATGAAACTGATTTACAGAATACTATTCTAATTCTTTTAGAAAAAATTATATAAACACAAGATTCTGTAGACTTCTTATACAATTGCCTAAGAAATATATTGACTATAAATCCCATATTGGGCTCAGAAACCTAAGGCTAAAAAAATCTATGTCTTGAAATTATTACTTTAATTTTATACCCAAATATTAGCTTGCTTTTTTAAACACAAAACAAGCAATAGGAAACCAGAGAACAAAATCCTCTAAGTTCGATAAAGACTATTAAAAGTTAATACATTTTGGAATAAAGATATGTGCTCTGGCCATCACAGGGCGGAGTGAAAAGATCACAAAATTTTTGAGTAAGACTTACTTGGGAACTTCTGCTACCAACCACATATATGACATTGGGCAAGTTACTTAATCTTTCTGAGTCTCAGTTATTTCACCCATAAAACTGAAAGGAACACTTTCCACATGTAGGGCCTAGAAAAAATATTAGTATTAGTTTTTTTCTTGCTTTGTTCCTTTTTTTTGTTCACCAAAGTTTAAATTATCTTATACAAAGTAACCACATTTTTGGAATACTAAATTCTGCTGAAAAGTTATTATAAGTTAACCCAAAAACATATATTCTATAGCCATACATTTTAACCATAAGTACTGGAGGAAAACCATTTTGTAGAAAAACCCTTTTACTTTGTCCTGTGTAGGCAGATATGTGACCTTGAGCAAGTTACTTAATCCTTCTGAGTCTCAGTTATGTCATCTATAAAACTGAAAGTAACACTCTCTCAGCACATGTAGCGCTAGAAAAAAAGATTACCGCTTCTCCATGCTTCATTCGTTTTCTCTTTTCTTCCTTCCTGCATTTTCCCCTTTTTATGACCCAAAGGCATGCCATAATACTAATATACTCTATGAGTTTTCAGAAAGGAAAATTAACTAATTTTGTGTTCTGCACATACATCACTAAGTGTTTTTACTGTAGTATGATTATTAAAAATTAATTTTAAAAGTTTATAGCTATGTTGACATCAATTAAAATAGGGATAGTTATTTAATCAGATTACCTTCATTTCTGTCCAACGTGGACAAATAAAGGTTTACAATGATATTAAAATAGATTTTAAAGAATACGTTTGAAACCAGGCAATGCTATAGGCAAAGGAGGAAAACACCATGCAATCAGAAAAGGTGACATGGAGATGAAAAAATTTAATTTTGAGCGTCATTAATATATAGTCCTTTATAGTTTAAAATGCCTTATTCATACAGTGAATAATTTTTCTGAACTCTCACTGTGTACCTCCTTTATGCCAGCTGCTAGGGATTAGCAGATGAATAATATCTGGCCATTTACCTCAAGAATCTTATAGATTAATAAAGAATTGGCATGTAAATAAACATTTCTCTTTCAAAGTTCACATGCAATAACAAAAACATGAGAGGTACTATTGAATGAGCAGGGTAGTTAACTTTATCTGAAGTGGGTTGCTGCACAGAAGTTGCTTAATTTGAGGTTTGAAAGACAAATACTACCAATAATCATCATTTAAAGCAGGCAGGGAGGTAATGCATCATCCCCATTTCAGAAATGAGTAAGCTACCTGAGTTAAGTGACTTTCACAAGGTCACAGAGCCTCAAAATCAAGTGTAATAACTCCTAAAGCAGTGCTCTTTCCACATTATCAAGCACTCAGTCCAATGTCCCTGAAACATACTCCTTCTGTTTTCAAGTAGAATTTAGAATAATTTTCCATTCAACAATATAAACAGGCTGTAAAAACTATTATCTATTACTCTTGGATTCATTAATGAGGGACATCATAGAATTATCATGTCAAAAATACTGTAAGTTCACTCTCACAGAATGAAAGTTTACCTCATTTCAGTGTAGAAAATTCTGTCCAAGAAGTACAATTACAAAATATTTAATAACTACTTATATTCTTTAGGGATGCAGTCTTGATGAAGGCATAATGGCTAGGGTGAATAAATAACCCTTGCTAAAAGAACAACTTAAAATACTTATGATTTCAATGTATTGAATTGAGTATTATTCTTGACCTGCTTATAGTAAGCTTTTCCTTAATATAGAATTCCTGTTATACTCCTTTTACCAACAGCTATATATGAACACTGGCTATTTAAGTTTACAGTATACCAATTGATTCTCACAAGCATTCCCTTTAAAATGAATTTGCAAACTAGAGGCATTTTTTCCCACTTCGAAATACTGTTTGGTGAAACAACACATTTTAAACCTAAGACACTATAGTTTTTCCAACATTTAATAGAGCTACTTCATTCCCTATGGATTTTTTTATGTTCCATGAATATCATTTCTATTCTATTTCTTTTTGAATTATTCTTACAAGAAAGCATACAAAAATACGAATGTGATGTGTTTATAATATTTCATATGCTAGGATATTCTAACATTCCTATACCTGAAATAGAATTATTCTTTTCTTTCCAAATGTAAGCTATAACTATTAAGGTTGAATTTATAAGCCATAAAAGTTTTTAGACAAAAGTTATGGATATTTGGTGGTATTTCTTACTTTTTGAACTTGACTTCACTTAGACAATTCATGCCCTTCTTCAGGTTATAATTTGAAGCCGTTAGTCAAGGTTAGAACGAATAGATCAATATAGGAATACTTGCTTTTCTTGCAGCTTTCTTGAAATACAAAGTTCTTACCTTCTCTATGTGTAGTGTACATTTAGAGTTCCATATAGGTAAAAATGTAGTACCCATAGAAGTACCATTTTGAGAAATGCAATTGCAAAGATTCCTATTACCCAATTAGAATGATGTTATTATATGCTCAGATGAATCCTTTTTCTTCTACCACTGACTTTCTTTTTATATATTAAAAATTATTTAATAGTTTGTGACATTGTTATGAGTTTATTTGTATTCAAGGAGAAATTCCATCTACATAAATATACACCCCTATTTTATCAAATATTTTAAACCATGAGAACATAAATAATATTTTATATATCTATATACCATAGACATTTACAAGTAAAGACAATATTAACATGAAAAATACAATTATTAGCATGAATATACTATATACATAAAATAATATATGTGTGTGTATATAAAATGCCAACTCAGAAAAGAGATAGATGCACAGATTCCTGATGACACTTATACCCAAGTGCCTACTTACAAAGTTAGCTTTAGAAGAGGGTTGTCATCAGTGTCTGTGTCCTTGGCTTGCCTCAGGGAACCTGCACATGAGAGTGCTGACAGGAGTGACATGCTACCCACTTCCTGGCCCCTCCACACTATTTCTCTTACACTCCTTGGGACTTTAGGTGTTGGCAGCAGCAGCAATGCCCCTTCTAAGTGTTGAATAGGAATAAACATTATTAATGAGTGAGTCCTCAAATTATACCCTCTTCCTTCTAGCTTTTTGGGAGAAAAATGTTCTTGCTTGCCAGGTACCTCTAGAAGTGTCTTAGAGGAAAAGGGAAAATTCAGAGAAAGTACAAGAAATCAAGAAATCAGACAGGCTAAGTGGAAGTGGGTAACAGATAGGTGGGTGAGATGGGGAGGCAGAAGACAGATGCAAGCACTGTGCCTGTCTGTCAAAGACAGTTTTATGAGGGATTTTGGTAAAAATCAGTAAGAGGGAAAAGGATATTTAAAGATTATGCATGATTAATGTTCTCTTCTTTCTACAATTTCCTCTGGAGTAATGTGTATCTAAAGGAGTCCTGTTGGTATTAGGAGAACAGTTCTTCAACATTCAAGACTGTTCCTCACATTGCAGGATGTTTAGCATCTCTGGTGCCACCAACTAAATGCCAGAAATACTCCTTATCATGATAACCCAACCATTCCCACACATTTACAAATATCTCCAAGGAGCTACTATTGCCACTGGTTGTGAAACACAGCTTTGGAAATGGATTAAAGATGAAATAGAACTCTGGAAATGAGTATATATATTTATGAACTGTGTTTCTTTAAGTGCAATGCAAGCTGAGCCACAAGGAACCCAAAGTATATTCCAATTACATTTTTATAACGTAACTTGCACATATGTTGTATTTTGGGAAACTGGATAGTAGATATGTTATTTTTCTATATGCATAGGTAAGTGAGCTTTAAAATGAAAAGAAAGAGATGTATTTCTGTGGCAAATAAATGATGTTAAGGCAAAACATGAAAAACTGAGAAAGGTAGTCATTTACTGATTGCCTGCTATGCAGTGTAATTTATCTAAAATCACAAGATGGTTAAGTGACAAGTCTAGTATCTAAACCCAGGTTGGTATGATTGCAAAGCCCATGATTTGTTATGTTTTGACAGGAGTTCAGTGAAGTGGTAAGAAAAACAAATTTAAAGAAGACTTTAGAAAATATGAGTGCAAACAAAAAGGATAATTTTTTTCTCCAGGTTTAAACAGCATCCAAACCTATCCTCCTCTGTCTACTCTAGTAATATTAGGTATCATGCCCTCTATCAATAATTTGGGAAGATGTTGAAGGAAAAAAGTTGGAAAATTAAACATGAAATTTCTCAGAAAGGCTCACTGTAACCTAATTTTATTATCGGCAAATGAGATGATTTAGAGAAAACTGTTGGAAAAAATACAAATCTATGTCCTGAGGTAAATGTTTGATATCTTGACTTTCCTGAGCTAAGGGCCAGAAGCATTAGCAGAATTGTATAATTTAAATTCAACCAAAAATTTACTTATTATTCATTTCAATGTTACTTTGGAAAGAGATCTGCTTATGATATTAATTGCAGAATATTAATTGGAAACCTTTGCCTTGTTGAGAACAATTTTCAGATGAAAGATTCTGAACATGACTTGACACCATTCTTTAACTTTCACATCCGACAGGGAGGAAATCCAAGCCCTGTCAAGAAAGCCTTGGGCAGGATTCCTGTCCAGCTGCCAGGATAGCACACTCATGTAACTAATCCTCCTGGCCTGGAAGTGGTCAAAATGACAGAGGCAAAAGACCCTGTGACTCCCATGAGCTCTCTAACATTACAGAGAAGATTTAAATGAATTTTCAAAGCCTTAGGATAATTATCATGGAAAGACTTCATTCATCAGACTGACATAGATTCCCACTGGTCAGTGCCATCACTAGTGCACCATTCCTTCTTGTGGCATCTCCCTACAGTGACAGAGCCTAATGGTACACTTTACCAGAAATATTTCCACATGCAGTTTTTTTAGGGCAAGAAGCAATTTCTGACTTCTCATTATTGCCAACAGGACTAGCCTGGCTTTCCCTTGGCTCAGCAATCTGGTAGAAGTCTACTGAGTCAGATAGGATGCAGAGGATTCAACTTTATAAAATTACTATCCTTCCTTTGGTATACATCACAAATTCAATGGACCACAAAAGACTGAATCTTTCATTTAAGCATTATCTTACAAATTTATTTTTATTACTATGGCTAAAGAAATACCCTGAAAAGCAAAGAATCAGGATGTGTCAGGAAAATGTCTTTTTTCTCTAAAAATTTCTAAATATTAATAACAGATGGTAGAGCTAGAGAAAAAATATCCATAACACTTATTAAGAATGGTAAAGAAGGCCAGGCGCGGTGGCTCACGCCTGTAATCCTAGCACTCTGGGAGGCCGAGGCGGGCGGATTGCTTGAGGTCAGGAGTTCGAAACCAGCCTGAGCAAGAGCGAGACCCCGTCTCTACTATAAAAATAGAAAGAAATTAATTGGCCAACTAATATATATATATATATAAATTAGCCGGGCATGGTGGCACATGCCTGTAGTCCCAGCTACTTGGGAGGCTGAGGCAGAAGGATTACTTGAGCCCAGGAGTTTGAGGTTGCTGTGAGCTAAGCTGACGCCACGGCACTCACTCTAGCCTGGGCAACAAGCGAGACTCTGTCTCAAAAATAAAAACAAAAATGGTAAAGAAGATTATAATCAAGGAGAACTATTAATAGATATACAGGTGGGCTACTATAATGGAGTTTTGTAGTAGGTGAAGGAGATTGAGCTCAGCTCTGAATGCAAGAAAACATGGGAAGCCTACAGCCAAGGTATAGAGAGGTAGTCTATGAATGGAAAATTACTAAGAGGAAACATCAGGGGTAAGGGAGAGTTCTGGATAAAGCCATCTATGAGGATTTTTGCTGAAGGCAGGCCAAGGGTGATCAGACATCACCCAGGGGTAAGGGGTGGCAGATAAGAAACTCGGCCAGACAGCAAGAGTGGTTAGATATCAGTTATAGGGTTTTCTGCCTAAACTGACTTAGTAGGATTCTTGCTAAAATTAGATAATGTGGAGTTGAATACAGAGTCCAAAAATCAGGACCTAGTTTAGAAGGCAGTTTCAGGAGAGCCTGACTATAGTTTGTCCATGGAGATAATCTTTGTCAGTACTGATGGAAGAAATAATACTATCAAAGTAGTCCTTTCTGGTAGCAAGAAATGTGCATTTTTAGATGACTTTGACCTGGGTCTCAAAATTTCTTTATACCTTAATTCCACTAAAGACTTTTGAAAGATGTCAAGTGGTAGATATATGCAAGTATGGTTTTGTGAGTGAGTGAGTGTGAGAAAGAGAGAAGAGAAAGACAGAGAAAGAAGAGAAAGATTTTTCTACTGGATTTTTAATTAAATAAGACACTTCATTTTACACTGTAAAAATGATCTTCAGCTTTAGAGACTGGGTCTATATTATTCACTTAAGAGAAACAAAATCAGGAAATGCATATAATAAAATATATTTGCTACCTTTAGCTGATTATATTAACTAAACAAAATGATTTTTCAATCATTCTTGTTATGCCATTTTGTCAGTTTCTGTGATACTGAGGAAAACTGGTTCAATCCTATACATACACACTACATTAAAAGCAGAAAAAGAAACAATAACCATAATACACAGTCCCATGTGAAAAGCAAAGGGAGGGTTCACTGTTTTGTTCTATTGGTCTGTGTCTCTTTTATACTAGTGCTATGTTGTTTTGGTTACTATAGCCTTATAGTATAATTTAAACCTGGTAAAGTGATGCTTCCAGATTTGTTCCAGAGAACCAAGATAAGAAAAAAAAAAAAAACCCCATCTACCTACAACCAACTGATATTTGACAAAGCAGACAACAACATACACTGAGGAAGGGAAGCCCCGTTCAACAATTTGTGCAGGAAAACTGGATGCTGACATGCAGAAGAATGAAACAAGACCCCTATCTCTCACCATATAAAAAAATCAATTCAAGATGGATAAGATATTCAAACATAAGGCATGAAACCATAAAAATTCTAGAAGAAAATATAGGAAAAACTCTTTTAGACATTGGCATAAGCAAAGAATTTATGACTAAGATCCCAATGGCAATAACAGCAACAACAAAAATAAATAAATGGGACTTGATTAAATTAAAAAGTTTCTGTATAGCAAAGGAAATAATCAACAGAGTAAATAGATAAACTACGGAATGGAAAAAATATTCACAAACTACACATCTGATGAAGCACTAATATCCAAAAATCTACAAAGAAGTCAAACAAATCAAGTAAATATCAAACAACCCCATTAAAAAATGGGCAAGAAATATGAGCAGAAGTTTTTCAATAGAAGATAGACAAATGGCCAAAAAATAAATGAAGAAATGCTCAGCATCACTAATCATCAGGGCAATGAAAATTAAAACCATAATGAAATATCACCTTACCCTGTCAGAATGTCCATTAAGAAAAAATCCCAAAACAGTAGATGCTAGCATGGATGTAGAGAGAAAGGAATGTTTATACACTGTTGTTGGGACTGCAAATTAGTACAACCCTTATGGAAAAGAGTATGGAGATTCCTCAAAGAAATAAATGTAGACTTACCATTCAACCCAGCAATCCCACAACTGGATATCTACCCAAAGGAAAAGAAGTCATTTTAGAAAAAGACACCTTCACTGGAATATTTACTGCAGCACAATTCAGTCTCAAAGGTATGGAATCAGCCTAAGTGCGATCAATTCATGAATGGATTAACAAAATGTGTGTGTGGGGGGGTGTACACACACAGAGACACACACACACAAACACATGCCATGGAGTACTACTAAGTTTTAGCAAGGAAAGAGATAATGCCTTATGCAGCAACTTGGATGGAACTATAGACCATTATTCTAAGTGAAGTATCTCAGGAATGGAAAAACAAACACCAGATGTACTCTTTAATAATTGGGAACTAATCATGGGGTGCACATGGGCACAAAGAGGTGTGATGGTCATTGTAAATCAAGAAGCAGGGACCAGGAAGGGGAGAGGGGTAAAAGCCTACCTATTGGGTACAGTGAACACTATTCTGGTGATGGGCACACTACAAACCCCAACTTAAGCATTATAAAAGGTAGCCATATAACAAAAACATTTAACCCTTTAACATTTTGAAATTAAAAAAAAAATCCAAACCAACAAAAAAAAAGGAATAAAAAAGGAAAGGAATGGGATGCACAGACAAGTCACTTGTTCATTGCAATTTTTCCAACTCCAGCTGGACAAGTGTTGTCACATGCTTAATTAGGGTACAAGAGTACAATCTGGCTCTGAGGAAATGATTCTCTGAGCTTTCGGTTCTTTCTTCTGGGCTCTTGGTTTCACTCACTTGCTCGCTCGCTCCAGTTATCTTTCCTTTTCTATAAGAAATAACCCTGATTATAGCTGGGTATCTTTTGTAGCCTGCTTCCTGCCCATAGAAAGCTAGGGCACTTGCTATAGAGGCTTAGCATTTTCAAAGGTGTCATCACTATGATGACACTAAAATATTAAAACAATCTGTCATGAAATGGAAATATGTCAAACAGTATAGAACATATCATGAATAAAGAGAAGAGTTAAATTTAACCATTTTCATTTTTAAAAAGAAGTATAAACTTATAATAGTATGACAACCATGGCCATATCTCTTTGTTGGAATGTCATCCCAAAATAAATTAACTTGAAAGACAAAAATAATACTTTTTAAAAACCTAATCTCTTTTATTCAAATTGATTAATTTGTAAAAATGCTTCATTTTTTGTGTTTTAACATGAAAATCCATAATTGAGATAAATGTTCAACATGTGAGTAACAATCATCTCTTTAATAAATAAAAATGCAATTCATTTCTTAATAATCAACATAGAACTTAATAAATAAGAAAGATAAAGCAATACATAGTTAACAAAAAAAGAATCAGAGAGGCACTAAGCTGCTATCTAAGTGGGAGAGAAAAATACGTTGGAGGACAAAGGGACAAGTTCTAGTAGATGAAATACAAAAGTAGATAACACTAATATATACCCCTTTTCCTGAAGTTTTGTGGCCTTTCCTTTTGCTTCAGAGACTGGAGATATAAAAGGAATTAAAATCTCTTTGGCAAGATATATGAATTTTCTATTCTTTCTTCTTTTTATATTCATAACCTAACAACTTTGGTAATTAGTCTGTAAATGCCTCACTAATAAATCTTAAACTTATGTGAAAGAATTCATTTGGGTGGTATATAATCTTTATTTTTAAGATGCAATTTATCAACTTAAGCTAATTAAACTCACAGTTGTCATACTTCCTATGTTTCTTGGAATTCAAATTAAGAATTTGGTTGAATCCTTGGGGTTTTCTAGATACAATATCATATCATCAGCAAACAGTGAAAGTTTGATCTCTTCTGCCCCTATTTGGATACCTTTGATTCCATTTTCCTGTCTGATTGCTGTAGCCAAGACTTCCAGCACTATGTTGAACAGAAGTGGAGATAGTGGGCAGCCTTGTCTGGTTCCAGTTCTAAGTGGGAATGATTTCAATCTTTCCCCATTCAGTATGATGTTGGCTATGGGTCTGTCATATATGGCTTGTATCATTTTGAGGTATGTCCCTTCTATGCCTATTTTCTTAAGTGTTCGTATCATGAAAGGGTGTTGAATTTTGTCAAAAGCTTTTTCTGCATCTATTGAAAGAATCATGTGGTCTTTGTTTTTGCTTCTGTTTATGTGGTGAATTGCATTGATAGATTTACGTATGTTGAACCATCCCTGCATCCCTGGGATGAAGCCCACTTGGTCGTGGTGGATTATTTTTTTGATAAGTGTCTGGATTCGGTTAGCTAAGATTTTGTTGAAAATTTTTGCATCTATATTCATTAGGGATATTGGTCTGTAGTTTTCTTTTTTTGTTGCATCCTTTCCTGGTTTTGGTATCAGAGTAATATTCGCTTCATAAAAGGTGTCGGGGAGGTTTCCGTTCTTCTCGATGTTGTGGAATAGTTTCTGCAAGATAGGTACTAGTTCTTCCAAGAATGGATTAATAAAATGTGGTATATGTATACCATGGAGTACTATTCAGCTCTAAGAAACAATGGTGATATAGCACATCTTATATTTTCCTGGTTAGAGCTGGAACCCATACTACTAAGTGAAATATCCCAAGAATGGAAAGACAAGCACCAGATATATTCTCCAGCAAACTGGTATTAACTGAGTAGCACCTCAGTGGACACATAGGTGCTACAGTAATAGGGTATTGGGGAAGTGGGAGGGGGGAGGGGGGCGGGTATATACATACATAATGAGTGAGATGTGCACCATCTGGGGGATGGTCATGATGGAGACTCAGACTTTTGGGGGGAGGGGGGGAAATGGGCATTTATTGAAACCTTAAAATCTGTACCCCCATAATATGCCAAAATAAAAAAAAATAAAAAAAAAAAAAGAATTTGATACCACATCTTTAATAGGTAATGAACATTTTGTGACATTTGTTTCTTCTAATCAGTCTATTAAAAATTGTATAAGAGTTGCCTGTTAATTAAAGAATTTTACTTGTACTAACAGAATTAATTAATTTTGACCATTATTCTAAATAGCCAATGATTATTTGGGCTTAAAAAGTCACATTGAAAATTATCTATGTCAACTATTCTATTCTCTTGCTACTTTTAATTGTTACTGGTATAGTCAAACCTTGATATAGTATCCATCTAAAAACATATAACAGCAGCTGAAAATATGTTGACACACATATACCCCATATATACATGTATACATGTTTGTTATGTGTATATATATACACATATATACACACATACACATACACCGTATATATACTGTATATCTAGAGCCATACTCTTAGGACAAAATGTTACACATGTAATTAACAAAAATTTCACATTAGCATCATACTTTTTAAGGATTTTAAGGTAGACTAAAGTAACCACAGAAAGTTTAATAAGAAGAGGCCATTAAAGAATGGGTAGAAAATAGATCATGTATAAAATTGGAAGGAAAATGTCTGAACCATATGAACAGCTTATGTCCACATGCTAGTGAATAAAAAGAGTGAGTAAATGGGGAAATTTTATGTTGATGTTTCCACCCTACACTTATGATTGCTCTGTTGATCCTGTACACATTTGATTTAAAGGGTATCTAGCATATAAGCATTTTAATCATAATTATGAAAATATTGGTAACTTCTCAACACAAAATATTTTCCTGAGTGTTCTTTATTAAGTCAATTGATTGTTTCATTAGCATTCTAACAGTAGTTGAAATATTTCATTTTTTCCATTTTTATTTTTTAAAATATTTTCACTAGGACCATTATTATTCTTTTAAAGTTTGCAAGGAAGATATGATGTAAAAATTATTATTATCTGTACCAAATTTTATGGATTATGGCTTCTTCCACTGTGAAGTTTGTTCACTGATTACTGTGGGTTGAATGTAACCCTCCAAAATTCACATTAAAACCTAATTCTTATTGCAGTGGTATTAAGAAGGGGACATTTTGGGAAGTATCTTAGTCTCTTTGAGCTGCTGTACCAAAATACCTGAGACTGGGTTATTTATAAATAAGAGAAATTTATTTCTCACAGTTCTGGAGTCCAAATCAAGGTGCTGGCAGATTCGTGGTCCAGTGAGAGCCCAGTCTACCCTTGCAAGATGGTGCCTGTTACTGCATCCTCAGAAGAGGAGAAACACTGCGTCCTCACATGGTAGAAAGGAAGAAGGCTGAATGCTGTGTGAGGACCCTGTAATAAGCACCTTAATCCCCTTCACAAAAGAGGAGCCCTCATTGCCTAATCACCTTTTAAAGGACCCACCTCTTACTATCACATTTGCTAATAATATATTTCAACACATGAATTTTGGGTTTTTTTAATTTATTAGATAGAATGAACAATATTTGATAGAACAACAAAGTGACTATAATAACAATAAGTTAGGGTATACTTTAACTAAAAGAGTGGAATTGGAATGTTCCAATGTCTTTCCGTGCCTGACATTTTACTTAACTTAATGACCTCCAGTTTCATCCATGTTGCTGCAAATCGCAGGATTTCATTCTTTTTATGGCTGGACAGTATTTAATTTTATGTGTGTGTGTGTACATACACACATACACATATCACATTTCTTTATCCATTCATCCATTGATGGACATTTAGGTTGATTTCATATCTGGGCTATTGTGAACAGTGCTGCAGTAAGCCTGGGAGTGCAGATCTCTCTCCAATATACTGATTTCCATTCTTTGGGATATATACCCAGCAGTGGAATATTGGATCACATGATAGTTCTATTTATAGTTTTTTGAGAAACAGCCATACTGTTTTCCATAATGACTATACAACTTTACATTCCCACCAACAATATGTGAATGTTGCTCATCCTCTTCTTCATCCTTGCCAGCATTTGTTTTTCTTTGGTTTGGTTTGGTTTGGTTTTTGGATAATAGCTATTCTAATTCGGGTGAGATGATAGCTCATTGTGGTTTTGATTTGCATTTCCCTGATGATTAGTGATGTTGAGCATTTTATCGTATACCTATTGGCTATTTGTATGTTTTCTTTTGAAAAATGTCTATTCAGATCTTTTGCCTGTTTTCTTCCTAGAGATGTGGGCTCACTATTTTGCCCGAGCTGAAGTGCAGTGGCTATTTATAGGCATGACCATAGCACATTACAGCCTTAGACTCCTGAGCGCAAGTAATCCTTCTGTCTCAGCCTCCCAAGTAGCTGGGATTAGAGGTGCATGCCATTTTGCCCAACTTTCCCATTTTTTTAATTGAAGTATTTGATTTTGTGCTATTGAGCTATTTTATCTTTTTTCTATATTCTGGTTATTAATCCTTTGTGGGATCCATGGTTTGTAAATATTTCCTCTCATTCTGTACGTTGTCTCCTTTACTTTGTTGATTATTTGTTATGCAAAAGCTTTTAAATGATGTAATTTCATTTGACAGTTTTTCTTTTGATTGTCTGTACTTTTGAGGTCTTACTGAAGAAATCTATACTCAGACCAATGTCCTGAAGCATTTCTCCAATGCTTTCTGATAGTAGTTTCATGTCTAACATTTAAGTCTTTAGTCCATTTTGAGTTGATTTTTATATATAGCGAGGAATAGGGATCTAGTTTCATTCTTCTGCATTTGGATACACAATTTTCCCTGCACCATTTATTAAAAAGGCTATCCTTTTCCCAATATATGTTCTTGGCACTTTTGTCAAATAAAGAGTTGACTATAATTGTGTAGATTTCTTTCTGGGCTCTCCATTCTGCTCCATTGATCTGTGTGTCTGTTTTTATTAATTTTGAAGTCAGATCGCAATGTGATGCCTCCAGCTTTTTTCTTTATGCTCAGGATTGCTTTGGCTATTCAAGGCTTTTCATGATCCTTGTGAATTTTAGAATTTCATTTCTATGGAGAATTTCATTGATATTTTGAGAGAGATTGCGTTAAATATGAAGATCACTTTGGATAGTATGTTTAACAATAGTAATTCTTCCAATCCATGAGCAAGAGATATCTTCCTATTTTTGGTGTCCTTTTAAATTTCTTTCATCAGTGTTTAATAATTTTTGTTGTAAATATCTTTGACTTCTTTGGCTAAGTTTACTCCTAGATATTTTATTTATTTTGTTTTGTTGTATTGGCTGCTATTGTAAATGGGATTGCTTTCTTAATGTCTTTTTCAGGTTGTTTGCTCTTGGAATATAGAAATGCTACTGATTTTTGTGTGTTGATTTTCTATCCTGCAATTTTGCTGAATTAATTTATGAATTCCAGCAACTTTTTGTTGGAATCGTTAGGTTTTTCTTAATATAAGATCATCACATCCACTAACAAAGATAATTTGACTTCTTATTTTTCAATTTGGATTTTTCTTATAAAATCACTCTGCCTAGGACTTACAGTACAATGTTGAATAAAAGTGATGGAAATGGGCATCCTTGTCTTGTTCCAGATCTTAGAGGAAAGGCTTTCAATTTTTCCCCCTTCAGTATAATCTAGCTGTGGGTTTGTTATATATGGTCTTTATTGTGTTGAGCCATGTTCCTTCTGTACTCGGTTTTTTGAGACTTTCTTTTATCAATAAGGGATGTTAAATGTTATTGAATGCTTTTCAACCATATGAAATGATCATATGGTTTTTGTTATTGATTCTGTTAATGTGGTGCATCACATTTATTGATTTGTATATGTGGAATCATCCTTGCATCCCTAGGATGAATCCTGCTTGATCATGATGAATGATCTTTTTAATGTGTTGTTGAATTCAGTTTGCTATTGTCTTGTTGAGGCTTTTTACATCTAGGTTCATCAGGGATATTAGCCTCTATTTTTCTTTTTTTGCTGTTATGTCTTTGTCTGGTTTTGGTATTAGGATAATGCTGGCCTTGAAGAATGAGTTTGGGAGTATTTTCTCCACTTTAAGTTTTTTGAAGTAGAATTTAAATTCTACTCAAGCTCTTCAAAAATATTTGGTAGAATTCAGCAGTGAAGCCATTAGGTACTGGGCTTTTCTTTGATGCTAGACTTTTTATTACTACTTTTATCTCATTACTCGTTATTGGTCTGTTCAAGTTGTATATTTCTTCATGGTTCAATCTTGGTAGGTTTTATGTGTCTAGGAATTTATCCATTTATTCTAGGTTTTCCAATTTATTCATATATGGTTAGTCCATTCAACATATGAGTTTTGGAGGGTACACATTCAAACCATAGCAGGAAGTAATAAGTTATATGGGGGAAGCCATCATGAATGGGGTTAGTGTCCTTATAAAAAGAGACTTAAGTGAGCGCCCTTTCCCCCTTCCACCATGTGAGGACACAGAAGGCACCATCTATGAGGAACAGGCCCTCACTAGATATCCAACCTGCTGATACCTTGATTTTGGACTTTCTAGCCTTCAAAAATGTGAACTATAAATTTCTGTTATTTATAAATGACCTATTCTAAGATACTTTGTTATAGTAGCCTAAATGGGCTAGACATTGATTAAATGAGAAAAAAATGACCGATTTTGTGAGATAAATAGAGAAGAAGAGAGGAAAGCGGTAAGATAATGGAAAGGAGAAGAGAAAAACAGAGTGGGAAAATAAGATAGAAACCTGAAAAAAAGAGACACTGGAAGAGAAATGAGAGACACATATAGAGAGATTAAAGCAATTTTGTTTTATGGCCCTTTAAGTCCAGAAATTGATGACAGAATAAAATATAACTAAGGTGAAAGCAGTTGGGGCTACAACATCTTTTTTTTTATAGTTAAACAGAAAATTAATATAAGGGATATAATTTTGAGCATATATATTGGGAAAAACCAAATATACCAGATAATACATTTTTATTTTATGCTCTTAGCCAATGTTTTGTCAAAGTATACTCCATGAACACCTAATGATTAATGGGGAAAAATGTTTATTTAAATAAGTCTGGGAAATATTGTATATTATATCTTCCTCTAAAAGCATTACAATAGATGTCAGCATTATTAACAGCTCTAAACAATCCTAAGAAAATAAACTTGGTGAGAATTAGTTAAATCTGTGTTTACTCACCATATTTAAGGACATAATACTTTTTAAATATGTGTATAAATCCCCATTTGCATCCTGTAGAATATACTTTGGGAATATGGGCAATTATGAGCCACAGTTAAATGTTTAGACTGGAAAAAGCAAGAGAAAAATAGAGTTTATGAAGATAAAATCTCAGGGCAATGTGCTAGATGGATGAAACAGATCAAGACCAAAAACAGGACAGCCAATTAATAGGCTATTGTAATAGTCACAAAGAGATCCAAGATCTTAGATCAGTCTGGGGATAATAAGAATAAAAAGACATGGGTTACTGTGAGAAAGGTTTTATCCAAGGTGTTGGTTATTCCCAGATCCACAGCTCCCACTGAAGTTGCCACCTTTTATACCATGTCACTTAACAACTTAATTAAACCATAATAGGAACCTAATCTAAGTGACTTGTCTACAGATGGTCAGCAATTATGACTTTTATAATCTGACTTAAAAACAGAAATTAAACAAAATTTCCCTTTCAAGAGTTTTCAAGTGTAAAAAGAGACACTGAGCCTTTTAGTAGACAGATACAGATACATGTAGATATATAACAATACATATGGAGACAGAAAAACTGTACACAGTGCTCACTTTTTATGTTCAACTTATGTGCAGGCTTTAGGTCTAAAATCCATATCCAGGCTTATTTATGTATGAAATATCAGTAGCATCAATATTATCCTTTTCAGATAGGTATCTTGAAATATTAATTTTCATGTTTGTTTTTTCTCACTTTCTTATGTAAGATTTTTCCACCACTGAGTCAGAAGTGTTCATATTTCACCAAGAGAAGCAGGAGTTTTAGAGTATGAATGAAAAGAGCAAGAAGTAGTTGATGCAGAAGGGAAGCCTGAAGGAAGTAGGGCTCAGGGTTTATGCCACAACAATTGAACATAATTTTAAAAAAGGGAAGAAATAAATCACACGCATACACACAAATACAGAATACAGGTTTATCTGGGCTAGCGAGGAGGGTACAGAAAGATGGAAAAGAGCAGCTGGATGGGACACACCCTTTTAGCACATCAGGGAGTGGAAGATGAGAAGGGCAGACATAGGGGGTTCGGGCTTCAGTGTATAAATTTGGGGAGAACACAATTCAGTCCATAATATTCTGTACTGGCCCACCAAAGTTCATGTTCTCCTTCCATGCAAAATACATTCATTACATCCCAACACCTCTAAAAGTCTTATTCCAGTATCAAATCTAAAGTCTAAAGTTTAACATCTCATTTAAATATAGTCTAAATAACATATGGTTAAGACATGATGTTTTCTTGATGATTCACTTGAGTTCTTTGTAGATTGTGGCTATTAGCCCTTTATCAGATGTATAGCATACAAATATTTTCTCCCATTCTGTGAGTTGTCTATTTGCCCTATTGATTGTTTCCTTGGCTATGCAGAAGCTTTTTAATTTAATCAGGTCCCATTTATTTATTTTTATTGTTGGTGTGATTGCCTTTGTGGTGTTCTTCATAAATTCTTTGACTAGGCCAATATCTATAAGAATTTTTCCAACTTCTTCTTTCAGAATTCTTGTAGTTTCATGTTTTAGGGCTCTGTTATCCATTGTGAATTAATTTTTGTGAGAGGTGAGAAGTATGGATCCTGTTCCAGTCTTCTACATGCAGTTATCTAATTTTCCCAGAACCATTTATTAAATAATGATTGTTTACCCCAGTGTATGCTTTTGTCTGCTTTGTTAAAGATCAGATGTCATTATGAGGATAATTTTATGTCTGTGTTCTCTGTTCTGATCTATTGGTCTATGTCTGTGCTCTTATGCCAATATCAAGCTGTTTTGGTTACTATAACTTTGTACCAGCTTGAAATCTGGTAAACTGATGCTTCCTGATTTGGTCTTTTTGCTCAAGGTTGCTTTGGCTATTTGGGGTCTTTTCAGGTTCCATATGAACTATAGAGGTTTTTTTTTTCTAGATCTGAAAAAAAAATGATATTGGTACTTTAATGGGGATTGAATCTGTAAATCACTTTGTGTAGTATAGACATTTTAACAGTGTTAAATCTGTCAATCCAAGAGCATGATATGTTTTTCCATTTGTTTATGTCCTCTGTCTAGAATTTCCTTCATCGGTGTTTCATAGTTTTCCCTGAAGAGGTCTTTCACCTGCTTGGTTAAATATATTCCTAGGTATTTTATTTTCTTTGTTGCTATTGCAAAAGGTATCAAGTGTTTGGTTTGATTCTCAGCTTGACTGCTGTTTAGTGTATAGGAATGCTACTGATTTGTGCAAAATTTTGTAGCCTGAGAGTTTGCTGAATTTATTTATCAATTCCACGGCCCCATTAAAAAGTGGGCAAAAGACATGAACAAAAGCTTTTCAAAAGAAGATAGACTAATGGCCAACAAACATATGAAAAAATGCTCAGCATCTCTAATCATCAGGGAAATGCAAGTCAAAACCACAATGAGAGGCCGGGCGTGGTGGCTCACGCCTGTAATCCTAGCACTCTGGGAGGCCGAGGCGGGTGGATTGCTCCAGTTCGAAACCAGTCTGGGCAAGAGCGAGACCCCGTCTCTACTATAAATAGAAAGAAATTAATTGGCCAACTAATATATAAATAGAAAAAATTAGCCGGGCATGGTGGCACATGCCTGTAGTCCCAGCTACTCGGAAGGCTGAGGCAGTAGGATCGCTTGAGCCCAGGAGTTTGAGGTTGCTGTGAGCTAGGCTGACACCATGGCATTCACTCTAGCCTGGGCAACAAAGCGAGACTCTGTCTCAAAAAAAAAAAAAAAAAAAAAACCCACAATGAGATATCATCTAACTCTAGTGAGAATGGCCTTTATCAAATAGTCCCTAATTTTTGACACAGGGAGATAGGAACACTGATAAACTGTTGGTGGAACTGCAAACTAGTATAACCTCTAAGGAAAGTAGTATGGAGACATCACAAAGAACTAAAAGTATACCTACCATTTGATCCAGTAATCCCATTACTGAGAATTACCCAAAGGAAAAAAAAAGTCATTTTATCAAAAAGACACTAGTACTTGAATGTTTATAGCAGCACAATTCACAATTGCAAAGATGTGGAAATAACCCAAGTGCCCATCAATATATGAGTGGAACAATAAAATGTGGCATTTGTATTACTCAGCCATAAAAAATGATAAACTAATATCTTTTATAACAACCTGGATGAACCTAGGACCCATTCCTCTAAGTGAAATATCACAAGAATGAAAGAACAAAAACCACATGTACTCACTACTAAATTAAAATTTATAGATCAGCACTCATGTGCACATATGGTAGTAAAATTCAACAGAAATCAAACAGGTGAGAGGGGAGGAGGGAATGGGTAAATTCATACCTAACAGGTACAATGCACACTATCTGGGTGATGGACATATTTATAACTCTGTTTCAAATTGTACAAAAGCAATATATGTTACCAAACGCTTGTATTCCTGTGATACTCTCAAATTAAAAAAAAAAAAAAAAGACTCTAGGCAGAATTTCTCTCCAGCTGTGAACTCATGAAATCAGATAAGTTACATGCTCCCAAAATATAATGCTGGGGCAGACATAGAATAGATATTCCAATTTCAGAAGGGAGAATAGAAAAGAAGGAAAGAGTGATAGGTCATACGCAGGTCCAAAACCTAACAAGACAAATTCTATTAGATCTGAAGGCCTGAAAATAATCCTATTTGGATCAATTTTCCGCCTTTTGGACCCAGTGTGGCAAGGGTTCTGCCTCTACAACTCTACAGGGTATTCTGGCCCCAAAGGCATCTGGTAGAAGTTGTCTTGCCTGTTGACACTTAAGTAGTGAACCTGATGGTCTCTAACTCACCTTTGAGGTCATTTTCCTTGTTCTTTTAGAACAGAGCATGTTTGAAGCTGAATATCTCTATTATCTGGTCCTGTCAAATCCATGGAGTCCCACAGCCTTCCTTCATTTTACCTCATTTTTTCTATCCCCTTATTTAGTTCAAACAGACAGTATTCTTGCTGATGTAATACCATCTCTATTCCAGGTTTCTGTTGAAATGGCTGATTAAGTCCATGAGTCCCATCCATGATCTCTTTACCAAATGGTTAATCAGCCAAATCTTTAGTGTTCTCTTCAGAACAAGCTTTCTCACTTTTTCAATGTTATGAAATAAACTGAGAATATTCCACATCTTCAAGTTCTGATTCCTTTTTACTTAACAACTCTTTCATAACTCATCTCTCTTCTTTTGCATTTTACTAGAAGCATTCAGGAGGAAACTTTAGCATTTTCCTTAGAAATCTCCTCAGCTAAATATCCATTTCATTACTCACAAGTTTCACCTTCTATAAAACACTAGAACATAGTTCAGCCAAGTTCTTTGTCACTTTATGACAAGGATTGCCTTACCTTTAGTTTCCAATAATCTGTTCCTCACCTCTATCTGAGATCTCACCAGAATTTCCTTTAACATCCATATTTCTAACATGTACCTCAAAACTCTTCAAGTCTATACCCCACCTAGTTCAAAGCCACTTCCACATGTTTAGATCTTTGTCATAGCAGCACCTCACTCTCAGTGTCAAAATCTGAATTAGTCTGGGTTCTCCAGAGAAACAGAACCAGTAGGATATAGGTAGACAGAGATTCATTATAAGGAACTGGCTCAGATGGTTATTAGAGGCTGACAGTTTCCAAGATGTGTAGTCAGCAAGGTGGAGACCCAGGAGAGCTGATTATATAAGTTTCAGTCCAAGTCTAAAGTCCTAAGAATCAGGGAAACCAATGGCATAACTTCCAGTCTAAGTCCAAGTCCAAGACAAAACTGATATCTCAGCTCAAAGACAACAAGAAAGATAAAAGTTTCCCTTATTCAGCCTTTTTATTGTATTTAGGCCCTCAGCAAATTTGATGAGGATCACCCACATTAGGGAAGGCAATCTGTTTTACTAAGTCCGCTAATTTACATGTTAATCTCATCCCAAAACACCTTCATAGATATACTCAGAACAGTGTTTAGCCAACTCTCTGGACCATGATGTTGACACATAAAATTAACCATCACATAAGTCCTATCTGAAGTGACATTCTTAGGATTCATGAATTGGCAGATGGGGTCTTTAACAACCCAGAGGGGTAGTAAATGTGAGAAAGGAGAACCCCAGCATTGATAATTGGGCAGGACTGGAGAGTGGTATATGTTCTATCCACATAGTAGTAAACATAATATATTTTCTATAAAAATTTTACTTTGAAATTTCTTTACTTTTATGAACCTAACTATAAAAGGTCAAATTGAACAGAGTTTGCTTGTCCCACATGCTTAAGCAAGTAAGAATGAAAATAAAACTGCATGAAAATAAAAACCTCTCTAACTTTAATAACAGCACATTGCTTTGTTTATTCCAAAACCCTCTGGATCTGGGGACCACCTAGGTAGGAGAAATTAGAAACTAAATGAAAATATGCATAGTCTACATTCCATGCCTAGCAATTTAATTTTAAGCCTTTATAACCCTAAAAATATGTAACTATTGTTCTATATTTGGGCTTAGAATGAGTTTTCTAACAAGGATTCCAGTAATAGTATATCTGATGTTTATAGTCTCAATTTGAGTTTTGGTTTCAATGATATCTCTACATGAGTCTTTATTAACATTTCCTTCATCTGAGTTCTCTTTGTTTTTCTTGGTATTAATGTTTGCAAGGGGCTATATTTCTAGAACCCAGGACATAAATCTACTTGTAATTCTCCACCTAGATACAATAATATAGTTTCAATGGTATGTTTGATTTTTTATATTTATCATTTTCTGTTGCTTCAATAGAATTTCATAGATTAAACATGATATTCCTTTTTAGCCTCTTCATCAAGATATTCTCCCTTACTAGAGTAGCCAAACACCCTGTTTCTTTTAGAAATTCCTCCTATGGGTGAGATGATCATGGTTTCTGAACTAAGAATTAGATGCATAATTTGACTAATTAAATGTTCTGATAACGGCACAAAATCTGCATTCTCCCTAGATAGGAACCTCAAGTGCAATTGAACCACTCTCTTCATAAGCTAGAAGTCGGATAATATAGATGTTAGACTTTAGCCATTTTTGTTTTTCGTTTTTTTTAACATTGGTTTGTGCTTCTATAATCTCTCCAAAAGCTTTAACTCTGAATCCCTTCTAGGCTTCAATTAGTCTGTAAGTTGGAAACTTATGTATTCAACACATATTTAATAAGCATCTACAATATGTTTGACACTGAACTTGAATTAGAAGCTGAAGATAAAATGGTAAGCAAAACATACTGAAGCCTACAGTCTGGTAGGGAAGGTAGACTTTAATCAAATAATCATAAAATGCATATCATTTTATCCCATCCCACCTTCTCCTTCTTTTTCTTAGCTTTCCTGACTATTCTTTCTTGATTTTCTGCTCCCTCCAAAACTCCTCTACAGCTCTATTTTTCTTTACTTATATCCTAGGATTTTGTTCCCAACCTTTATATTCTGCCACTCTATACATGGTCTCTAAGGGATTTGACATACCTCATGGCTTAAACTTTTACTTATATGCTGATTCCTTATACCTAATTCATATTACCTATATGAGAGATTCCAAAAATTCTGTCTTTCCCAGATCTCTCTACTGCCCCTGCTATATCCAGTAAGAACCACTAAGTCTCTTACCAAATCTGGCCCAACTTTCATTGAATAAACACTCTGATAATATCTTAGTTATCTCCCCTCTTCTTACTTTACTCCCTCATGACTTATTCTATAATATTCCTAGAGTACAAAAGTGATCATGTCATTCCATATCTAAAAGTCCCCTACAGGTGTCCCAAAGATGCAATCTAAGTACCTCATCCAGACAAAGAAGGTCTTTAGGGATCTGCAACACAGCTAGGGTCCTCTTTCTCCACTCTTCCACATTCTAAACTTCTCCATTTTCAAAAACGTGCTACCAGCTTTTGTAATGCTGTTCCTTCCTGAAGAACATTCTGTTCAAAATATCTGTCCGCCTTTTACACTCAACCTTTAAGACTCTAATAGTACCACCTCAGCGAGAACCCTAGTCCTCCTTCCAAAGAGCAATAGGCAGAGTTAGTCACTGTTTTGTCTGTTATAACACTGTCCCAATGACGTACTTTCTACTAAAGCATCCATTAGAATGTGTTATGATTTTACAGTGTCATTTCTTTTAGTAATCTCAATATATAGCAAAAGAGTTTCATCATAGTAGATGATGAAAATCTATTGAATATTGTTGAATAAGAGAATGCCTCCATAGGGTGGGGGCGGGTGGGTTATAGTACAAGCTGCTTTGGAAAAATAGAAATGTGCTTTCTCATTCTTTAGTAAAGAGTGAGGATCAGGAGGAGGATAGGAAGCATAAATAGGACATACAAGTCAGAAGTAAAAAGTGAAAATTGTAAAATAGAACCTGCTGTTTACTGATGATGTGTCGAATAGAATAAGGTGTTATTAAGCACATATATGGAATTGGCCCCTATTTGTTTTGGGGTAGTTTAGGATGATATTTATTTATGAATAATGAAAGAATTCATAATAGTTGTAGTATAAACAATTTTTAAATTTATTCGTTTCCCTTTAAAAAGTCCAGGCAGGCAATCCTGGGCAGACAGCATTTCACAGTGTCAGGAAACAGGTATCCTGCTGTCTTGTTGCTCAGTCACACATAGCCTCAACCTCATATGGTCTAGAATGACAAGAAGCAGGATGGGAAATGAAAGAAAGGAGCACAGCACAGAGATTATGCAAGGATTGTCTCCTAAGGAAGACTCCCAGAAAATGCCATGTAACACTTCTGTTTGTCTCTCATAGCCTAGTTCTGTGGCCAAAGACAGGCTAGGAAATGTAATCTTTATTCTGGTGTGTCATGTGTCCAGCTTAAAATTCTGTTGCTATAGAAGTAGGGAAAAATGAATGTGGACTCACAGGCTTTTGTTTTTGGATCTTTGTATTTCAGGCCTTGTCCAAGATGTTATACGTAAGGTAATCATCACACTAAGATCACTCAGCAAATATTTGCTATTATTGTCATTACCATCCACTTCTATGTCACTTGCCAGTTCTCTCATGTCCAGGAAAACTGGCAACTTCTACCCAAATGACTGGCTAGCCATGTTGAATATTATAGCCTTTATCAGGCCCTGAGCACTGCATGAATCTACCCTCACATTGCTAAAGTAATAGTGACTAAATTCTTAATGGTCAACATACTCTGGGAGATGTCTCACATTCTACCAGAGAGTTACTGAAGTACTGATTGATTATATTAAATGTTATTTGGTGCTATGACCTCACTCTTTTACTTGAGATAGATAAACTCAATCATAATCACTTAAATCTCCAAACCTCACGGATGAAATTTCCATATCACAGAAGCTTCTTGATCTTTACTCTCCAAATGATTGATCACACCATTCTACATTACTGTACCAAAATCTATATTATTAAGTACCCATTTTTAATGGAGTCTAAAAGATTGCTCTACTTCGTTGATTTGATAATGCTTGTGTCTTTTATTTCCTTTCCAAGAAACTAAAATTTATACAGTAAGCTCGTGGCAAGTATATAATTTGGAAAAACCATAGGACATTTTACCTGTAAGATAGAATTAAGGGCTACTACTAGCAAACAAGATAACTTTCCTGATTACTTGTTTGCTGTAAATCATTAGGTACAGTTTCCTGCTCAGATTACTGAGAGCATGTTATACAGGTCCTAAGGAATTGCTTCTTTGTTCTCTACAACCTTAACGGTAGTGATCACAGTGTTATACCGTAGTCCTAGAATTTCACTAATGAGCCCATCAGCTAAATTATAGTGATCATTAAAACTGCCAGTTAGTGTCAAAATGTTTTGACTATCAAATTCAGAGAGATTAATCATTCTTTTAAATATACTCTGCTGGCAACCTAATTCTTTTTTTTTGGTCCAAGGAGTCATTTAGTAGAGTTTCTGTTTCTTCTTTTTTGCAGACTGGTAATTAAATGAAGGACAAGTGGGAAGAACCAACCTTTTGGGGAAATTTTTTAAATAAGTTAATGATCCATCCCTTAAGCATGAGAAACTGAAGGTGAGTCACTAAAGCTAATGACATTTATAATCAGTATTTGCAAAGAGCTTTGGGTAATCGGTTAGTGTGGAGGAACTAGAGTAAAGGCATTACAGACTGGAACACATATATCAAAGGGTAAGAACTTCTGCCAACAAATCATCAGTGACATCTTGTTCAAAAGAAAAGGGAATCTTCAAACTGTTATAAAGTGATAACAGTCAGAAGACGTTTGATAAGTTGAAGAAGTAAGAAAATATTGACTGAGAGAGTAGGTTTTGTTATAAAAATTGACAAGGACTTCAGGATATGTTTGACAATGATTGAATTGGGTCACATAAAGTGACATATCTTGCTGCCTTGCTTCTTTTTCTGATCAAAACTGAGACTTAGTAAATTATATAATTTTTTTATTGCTTCTGCCTCCCATCACCATTACCATAAAATCTGTGATGATTGCTTCAATTTTTTAAAGCATGACCAGGATTTATTTTTAAAATTTAAAGAATTGTTTATAGTGACTACTCAGATACTTACTAAAGTTATAGGAAACTCTATTTCTTTAAAGGAAAAATTCTCTTCAATTTTTCAGCAGCAGAATCTGTCCCCTAATTAGTGAACTGATTTATATTAAGCAAGAACAGTGGTATGCCACTGTTTTGCCCTTTCTGGTGTCAAAATTTCTCTCAGATCCTAATTATCAAAATGACAAAGTGTTCTCCAATTGCCTCCTTCTTCCTACTTCCAGTAAAAGAAGTGATATATTTAAATAAAAATGATCTGTCTTAGCCATCTACATTTACCATTTTAAAGAAATTTTAATGAAGTCAATGAACTTGTGCAAAAACATATTTAGAATTCAAACTCTGAATTCAGTACTGTGATTAACTGTTTTGATTTTAGAAATCAGAAATTAAATATATAAATGATTAGCAGCCTTAGAACTATTGGCGTTGGATAGAAAGGCAAAATTAGAGTTTTGATTCAGTACTTAGTAGGATGTCTCTTAGATGAGATCAACACAGGCGATTCCCCTCTGACACATCCAGCCTTTCCCTGGAGGGTACTGAGTGCTTTCTTTCATATGAGTGATTGCAACTGTGGTCGCTGCTCTCCCACTCCCCAGCCCTATCCTCTCCCATCCTTTGGAGTTCGCCTTGGAACATCTCTACACAGGACAGGTAGGCAGTGTTGGAGATATCAAGGCATCAGTCTACTTTTTCTTCTTTCAGTAAGCTTTCAGTTCTAAGTTTAAGCAACAAGAAAGAAAAGAATTCACATTTACTGAATGTCGCTTATGATCTGGTACTGGGCTCAACATTTTACACGTGTATCTTGATTTCTTTATTTCTACAGTAATACCATTATGCCTATTTTGTAGATGAGGAAATCTAGACTCATAGAGGTTAAGTAATTTTTTCAAGATCACAGAGTGAAGAAATGGAGAAGTTGGGATGCCCAACTCTTTCCACACTATACTAAGATGGTCACACCTGGTATAGGTTTGGACTGGAGAAATAAGAGGGTTAACCATGATACTAAAATGTCTGAATTATTACTGACTTATCAACTTGTTGACAATCTGACAGACAAGCAGAACTAACTTTCTTTAAGGGAAAGTTAAGAAGTCTAATATTTATTAACAAGAATTCAGATCAACATTTGGCATGGAGACATATATGTGGGTGACGATTCTGTTATACTGTGCAACTGATGTATATAATATATCACTTGAAACTTTTGTAGGCCAATTATAAACTTTATATTCCATTTTCAATATACTTTATGTGTATTTTAAAAGACATTTGTAAAATATTTCTCTTTTTTAAAGCATTTGGGTCAACATTCAAGCTAATTTTACAATCCTCATAAATATATTAAAACCGTTCATAGTAGCCCTCATCCTGTTCAATATTTCATCAGAATTCTGACTTAACCACTGTTTTGACTAGAATTTCTCATTTACTATATTAACTATGCATAACAATACCTCAAGTCCATACTTTATTCAATTTCTTGGTGTGTGGAAACTATACCTATGCTGACTTAATTTTACTAGTTTTTCACTGCAATACAAATATAGCAACCACTGTACAGCCTAACGTACTTCACAAAATTCATCTATTCAAGAGTTATTCATCCAGTAATTTATTTATTCAATCACTTTAATAATACTAAATACCCACTCTGTGTAGAGGCATGCCCATCTTGCAAAATAATATTTTTAATGTTTTCATTATTTATAACTGTCTTTCCTTTTATATCTAGATATAAGATATATAAGATATATCTTATTTTTTATTTCAGTAGTTTTTATTATTAACTTGAACTTGTGATAGAACAAGTGGCAATTTGCTCTTCTTGTATATTTTGTTGGAGGAAGAAGTTTGGGGAAAAACTTTATAAAAGAAGCTTTAATGATGAATAGGAGTTCATCAAGAAAAAAATAATTGGGATGCCAATAATTAAAAGTCCAGATACCTTAGCTGCATTACTAACACAATTGGTCAGTAAGACGTAGCAAAAGTTTAGCCAATACATTTTCTGTATGTTGTGGAAGCTAAGCTGAGTGAGTTCAGCTACAGGAATTGAAGATGATAAGGTCAGAGCCTAGAAGAATTCAATATTCTTAAGCTGGCTGATATTACTGTAGACTTGATCGTAAGACAACCCTAGATTTAGAATATACCTTCCATGAGAGCGCCTAGAACAATTCCTGATGCATGGAAGTTTCTCTTTAAATAATGATGCATAAATTACCTGGTGGTTTGGCATATGAATTTCAAAGTAATCAGAAGTCCTTCAATTTTATTGTTGTGTCATCGATATTCTTTCCTACCTAATTTCTTATTTCATGACCAAAGAGAAAGGGGGCTAAAATTGATGGCTGAGAACTTGAGGATGCTTATTGGACCTACGCATGAGAGCTGCCCCTCTAAGCCTGTATGGCAATCTTTCTACTTGATTCATCTTTCCTTAAGGATGACTGTATTTTCTTTCTTCTTTCATGAGGCCGATATGGCAATAGACTCTAGGAAAAGGGGCTTTACCTGGAAATGTGGTCTGAAAAGATCTTAGGCCTAAGAAAAAAATTCTTTCTATTTATTTTTGTTTTGTCCTTACATTGCAAGTCTTAATTTTCAGAATATTTCTGTAAAGGGTGACCCTATAGGCAAGATACTAGAAACCCCTAATGTAGCTTTGTGTCTCAGCCTTACCTCATAGAACACAGCATCGTAATTTGGAACCAAACTCTTTCTTCACTTAGTCTTGTCTTTCTACATGGATATTATGGGAGTGACTACTAATTAGGACCCTAGACTCAAACCAAGCATCAGTTCATGATCTCCATGACAGATTTGGTAGGAACAACCCTTAAGGTGTTCTATGGACTGACCTGAGGCAGGAAGAACATACCCAATGCCTGAGACAAGAAAGAAATATTACTAGAAGAAAAGTTGAGGTCAACAATCTGTAAATAATTGATTAACTGCATCAAGCTACAGGAACAAGAAGAGGAAAATAGAAAGCAAATTAATAATGAGGTTGGTGGATGGGGAATCCATAGAATGAATCAAGTTACAAAGTCAACCTTTGAGCCCAGACATGAATCTGCCACATTTATGGGCTTCATTATAGGGCTGGCTTCCAAAAGTTTGAAGACTTTCAGATGAACATTCCTAGTTCCTTCCCTCATTTCTTTAATACTAAATTTGTAAGTCAACCCCTTCCACCCATACATGCATAGAATACAGAATTTTTTAGTACTCTCTGCTTATAAAGAAGTCCCTAAGGTAACAGGGAAAAATGAACTCTGTTGTTCTCTCTGGTGGCATACTTCACATGTATATTAATGCCTTCATATTGACTACTAATAGACATGTACTCTTTTCATG
Organism: Microcebus murinus; assembly: GCF_040939455.1. Classification (NCBI taxonomy): domain Eukaryota; kingdom Metazoa; phylum Chordata; class Mammalia; order Primates; family Cheirogaleidae; genus Microcebus; species Microcebus murinus. The sequence continues at coordinate 63,353,383 of NC_134114.1, forward strand.
TCTGTGTTTTAGTTATATTTCCTCACTGTGGAAATTTATAATTCAGAAATATCATATTATTTGTCATCGCTTCTAAGATACATGGCTGTAAACTCCTCAGAGTAAAAAATTGTGTGACTTACACATTTTTATATTCCCAGTGCCCAGTATAGTATTTAGTACATGTTCAATAAAATAAATTATTGTAAAACGAGTAAGGGCAGAACAACCATATGCACAGAGAAAACCAGCCCAAGGAAGTATGTAAATATCACTTCCTATCAAGAAGTTGATAGGAAGTTCAGGCCATTAAGGAATACCAATTTCAGCTCCTCTGTTTCTACAAAGTTGACCAGAAGATGGCCTCAGTAACAGACATGAAACAGCTTTTCCTTGAAATTTTACAGTAAGAAAGTCAAGCTTTTGGGGAGTCATTTCCATTTTTTATATAATCTTCTTTACTAAATAAATCTCATTGAAACCTTTTCTTCTGTTATCCAAATAATCACCATTTCTTTACCCTTCCTAATTGCCAGTTTTTCATTTCATTTTTGTTGTTGTCTCTCTATTGATTTCTCCCTACGTTTTCCTTCATGTTTCCTTCATGTTTAATTTTTTTTTAATTTTTAAAAATTTTAATAGATTTAGGGGGTACAAGTTGAATTCCATAACATATATATATCATATAGTGGTGGAGTCTGGGCTTTTGGTGTGTCCATCATTCAAGTTGTGTACTTTATACCCCATAGGTAATTTTTCATCCCTCACCGCATTCCCCCCTCCTCCCTTTTGAGCTTCCAATATCCATCATACAACTCTGTGTGCCCTTGTGCAGCCATAGTTTAGCTCCCACTTATAAGTGATAGCACTTAGACCCACTCTGACTTGACTAGAGCATTAAGATAGGAGCATTTCTGTTCATTCATATTTTACTCTTGTTTTTGCACATCTCTCTTTTGTTCTTTGAATGAATTTATAATAGTAGTTACTCTATTTCTAGTTCCCAGGTCCTCTCCAGGTACATCTGCCTACATATTCTTACCTGTATATTTAGAATTGTTTTTGTCTTTCTAACAGAATTATCCTATATACTACATTTTCAACTATGCCTTATTTATATCTTTTCCTTTTCAATTCTCCATTGTATTCTGAATTCTCATATTGTTCATTTTGTTACAGTCCCCTGAACCACTCATGAACCTGGTGGCAAAAATGTAATGAACATAATTTCCATTTAACTACCCAAAGCATTCATGTCAACATCAAATGACCTCTCATGTAGCTAGATTGTGCAGATCTCCTTTCAATATATTCTGCTCACATCCTTCCTGAGGTCCAACTGCTAATCACAGTGAACATATTATTTCTAGCCAAATCTCATTATGATGAATTTAGAGAAGTATTCACACTTTCTTATTGTATTCAAATTTCATTACACTGGGTTCAGTCCTGCTCATGTGAAGGGGCCACAGGTACTACTTTCTCACTTTAATCAGCTAAATATCATAATTTTTTATCTATCATAACTGAATGTGCTAAACTATAACTAGTCTCTTTTCTAAAGTTTAAGGACTTAGTTGAAAAATAGATTTGGGTTAGAGTTGTCAGATTTAGCAAATAAAAATATGGAATGCCCAATTAAATTTGAATTTATAAAGAGCAATTTTTAGTATAACTGTAATCTATATGATATTTAGGACATACATAAATAAGATATTTGTTGTTTATATAGAATTCAAATTTAAGTAAGTGTTAATTTTTTTAGTATAAGTATATCCTAAATACTTCATGGATATACTTATATTAGACATTAATGATCCAAAATTCAAATTTAACTGAACCAACCACAAAAGGCTTCTGGGAAAGAAACAAAATGCTGATAAACATTCATTGATTTAGAATGTTAATGCAATTTTACTTGAAGAAAAATAGACTACTACAGTATTTTCAAAACTTGCTTCTGCCTCTTTGCAATTACAAGTGTTTGTGCATATATGCACACTTTGTGCATATATACACACTAAACAATTTTAAATCATTGTTTAGTTCCCCAAACAACTTGCCATAAATATAGATCAGATTCAGTTGGCATATGCTAAATATCTACAATTATATTTTTCTTTAAATAAAGGAAATAGTCTAGGTTGTACACACAAGTTCTAAAGGCAAAAGCATGTTGTGTACTATCCTTACAGAGTTCAGCTGTTTGATGTTGCATGACATTGACGTTTTTGGGTCAGGCAGAAAAATTCGTATTTGATCCCTGACATATTTTACTACATCCACAGTTTCAGGAGAAACCCATCATTTAGAACTTCAACTTGGCTTCCAAAGAAAAAGAGAGAGAGAGAGAAATTTAATTCTGCCAAAAGCTTGGAAGATAGGAGTAGTTATTTCTTCAAATTCTTCTGCTACCCTGGAATCAAATTTCTGTGCTAATTTGCACCAGAAATTTAAGAGCCTGAATTACCAATTATTGGTCACAGTATCTGCTCTCTGATTAGATTTGGATAACATATTCCAAAATGTGCTTGTTATAGAAAAGCTGATACACCTAGATGAGGTATACATGAGATGCAGTTATTTAAATTATTTCTAAGAAACTGAAAGGGTAACAGGATACAGAAATTCACTTTTTAAAATTAATTCAGATATAACTCTTGGAACCTGTTTAGCAGAATAGGCTCCAGGTGAAGAGATGCCACAAATCTCATTGATATAGCAAGTAATATCATGAACTTTGATTCATAAACCTAATCTTGAGCTCAAGGTTCCATTTCACTGATGACATCCCTTCTGAGAAGCTTAGTTTAGTCCAGATCCCAGTAGAAATAAAAACAGTTAATATTAACAGTCCACAAGAAACTAGACCTACAAAACTTCCAAATTCTCATGTCTAAAGGGAAGCAAAAAAATGAATCTGCTCATAGAAAAAATAAATTTTTTGTGCAATTGACTGATATTTAGGTAAGAATTTTATGCTCTCAAAATACATGATTGCATTATACACATTTAAGGTGACCATATAATTTACTGTCCCAACCATGACACTTTTTTCCAGGACAAATTCTAAACCAGAGAGAACTCCTGGACAACAGGCATAAATTGTGAATGGCTTGGACAAATATTAATGTGTATACACTATGATCTGTGTATATAATAAACACTAAATATAGAAAATGATTTAAATACATATAATGGACAAATCCACAAAGTAATCTAAATAATTAAAGCTAAGATTTGTTTGACATTTACTTTGTACCAAATAGTGATTTAATCCTGACATCAACCTTATGAATTAAGGAGCTATTATTATTCCTAGTTTACAAATTGATAAATTATGATTCAGGCTAAGAAATGTTGCTAAAATCACAAATCACATAATGTAAAGTGAGAGTCTGATTCTGCACTGTCTGAATACAGAGCTTATGTTCTAAATGACAATATTTGCTATGCTATAATTAACTGAATATTAAGTATCATATATAATCACATATGGAACTAAATAATAAGTACTTAAAATTTAAGTATAGACTCTTTTTTTAAGATAATGACTATAGAATAGTCACATTACAAATGTGGCAAATCTGACCCTGAGAACAAGGTACTCAAAGTGTAATCCACCCAACTAAACCAGATTCACCTGTGTGTGTATTGAAACTCAGATTCTTGCGTCCCACTCGAGACTTAACTTTTTAAAGTATTTAAAACATTTTAAAGTATTTAAAAATTTGACTTTTTTACTTTAAGAATATTTCCTAGAAGACAGGAAACAAAAGTAAAATGGTGGCATTAGATTTATTTTGTTTTTGTCTTGATACCAACATAAAACTTATCATAGCTAAGAACAACTACTGACTAGAATGACTATCTTTAAGTACTCAAAAACAACTATGCTAATTTAATCTCAATTAATTAAAATTATTAACCTCTAGCCATCAGCTCATTAGATGAAGTTGCCTTACAAAAAACATTTTATAATTTAATATGAGCAAAATGTAATTTAATACAGAAATTAGATGATTCAATAAATCATTGTTACAAAATAACCACAAATGACAACAAAAAAAATTATTTTGATTGTATTATCTATACTAAAAAGTCTGATGTTGCAGAAAGGATTTTCACTGCATCTAGAAAAGTACAAAATAGTTCTATTAGCACTCATTATTATTCCTGGGTTTTTTTATTTTGAAATAATTATTAAATGCATTTTTCCTTTAATTAATATTATATTATCACAACTAAGCATAATAAAATATAATGTCTTTATTCTTTTCAAAAATATCTGCTTACAACTTGCCACGTACTATTCTTGGCACTAGTGACTAGTTAGAGAACAAATAAGTAAACAAATTACTTTCCTCCTAGAGCTTATTGTTTAGTGAGTCTTGTGCTTTCTTGGCCTTAAAATGTTTGACCACTTATTAATAAACCTTCAGGCATGTGAAGAAAAATAGTGTACCAGTAAAAGAAAATGGCTGGTCCCATGTAAGAACTAACCAGTCTACATGCTACTTAGCCTCTGTCTTAGTCCACTCATACTGCTATAACATAATACATACATAACAGATGAGGTAATTTATAAATAATAGAAATTTATTTCTCATAGTTCTGGAGGCTAGTAAGTCCAAGATCAAGGTGCTGGCAGGTTTGATATTTGACAAGGGCTTGCTCTCTGCTTCCAAGATAGCACTTGTTGCTGTATCTTCATGTGGTAGCTATGTCCTTACATGGCAGAAAAGCAAAAAAAATAAAATAACTTACTTTTTCAAGTCCTTTTATAACAGCACTAATGCCATCCATGAGGGCAGAGTCCTCAAGGCCTAAACACCTCCCAAAAGCTCCTCTTCTTAAAACCATCACCTGAAAGTTTAAGTTCCAACATATAAATTTTGGAGGGGCACATGCATTCAAGCCATAGCAGCTTCTGAGATTAGACAAGATTGGGCATATTCAAGATGGTATGTTGGTGAGGATGTGAAGAAATTAGAACCCTTGTATATTGGTTGGTGGGAATGGAAAATGGCACAGCCATTACAAAAACAGTATGGAGGTTTTTCAAAAATTTAAAAGTAGCACTACAATATGATCCAGCAATCCAACTTCTAGGTATATATTCAAAGCAATTAAAATCAGAATCTCAAAGTGATATCAGTACCCATATTTACAGCACTATTACTATTCATAATACCGCAAATATAAAAACAACCCAGATGTTCATCAAGGGATGAATGGATAAAGAAAATGTGGTATATACATATAATGGAATATTCTTCAGCCTCAAAAAAGGAGAAAATCCTGTCATTTGAAATAATATGAATTAACCTGGAGTACCTTATGCTAAGTGAAATAAGCCAGTCACAGAACCACAAATATTTTACGATTCCACTCATATGAGATATCTAATGTAGTCAAACTCATAGAAGCAGAAAATGGAATTGTAGTTGCAAAGGGCTGGGGGTAGGAGGAAAGAATGAGTTATTCAGTGGATGGAAAGTTTCAATTATACAAGATTAATAAGTTCTAGAGATATACTGCACAATGTAGTACCCACAGTTAATAATACTATATTGTGCACTTAAAAATTTAAGAGTGTAGATCTCATGTTCAATGTTCTTACGACACCAACAACAAAGGCACAAGGAAGCTTTTAGAGGTGATGGATATATTTATAACCTTTATTGTGGTTATTATTTCATAAGTGTATGCATATGTCTAAATTCATCAAGTTGTATACATTATATACAGTTTTTGTATATCAATTATACCTCAATAAAGCAATTTTAAAAAAAGATAAGGAAAGGAAGGAAGAGATGGAGAGAGAGCAGATGCTGTCAGTTTCCACGGAGGCTATAAGATAGAATAGGAAATAATGTGAACTGAACCACTACAATAAGTTTCTGTAAGGTAAAGCCCAAAGATGAGCCATCTTGTATGAGGCAGGGGTCAGGTGGACTTGGATGTCCTTGTGTCTGAAGGTCTACAGAGATGTGAATCACCTCCTTAACTTGAAGAGGCACCTAAGTTGATGATTAGCTACCTCTCTTTATGGTATTTTGGTAGATCTACCTAACCTCCTTGATTAGAAAGGAACTTCCCAAGGGAATGGGGTAAGAAAGCCCTTTAGTGGGAATTAGAAAGAAGGAAGAAGCGTGGTGAGTTTTCTCTTTTAAATAAAAGCACAATGCAGAAAAACAATGGGACACCCAGTTACTTTGTCAACAATATGCCAGAACACACTAATTTAGAAGATCTTCTTAAACTTGGTAAATTCTCTTAGTATTATTTCTGCTCTTCACATCTGTTTTCCAGTAGTGATCGTACAATAGTAAAACCTGTCTAATGAAATTCTGCATCTGTTTGTGTTTACAAGAAGCAAGGAAAACTGAAGTAAATCAGGTGGAAGCAATGCAGCTTTAGTGGAGAGAGGAAAACAAGGTTAGTCCTGCTAGCTGTGGTTATGCAGAAAAACAAGGAAATAGAGCACGAGGGGTTGGCTGAGTCTTAGATGTGTCCCTGAGACCTAACAGAAGACATATCCATTTGGTGTACACATCATTTACATTTGGCATTGGAAAGGAAATAATGTTTCAGTCATTCATAGAGGTAGAAGGATAGGCATATTACATTAGGGGTGGAAAATTACATTGTAACAATGCATTTTTCTCATTACCTAATACATTGTAAGTTTTCCAAGGGCAGAGATTGAGTCTTATTCATTTATGTCTTCCCATGCCCACCTTAGTAGCTGACACAATTAACTTATAAAAATGGATACAAAATAAATGAATGAATTTTTTAATTAATTAGAAATACTTTATGCATATCTGACTTAAAATTGTATAAAAATAAAACAATTATTAAATTCTTATCATAGTATTAGGTACTAGAAAAATGTGTCAGTGTTATGGAGGAGTTGATATTTGAGCTGAATCTTAATCACTGTGATGTGGAGTGGGAAATGGGGAAAGTGATCATTTAGGCAAAAAAACTAGAATTTGCAAAGGTGTAGTGGTAATGAGGAGTCTCTTGGATTGACTTTAGTGAATGAGATGAAACATGAGTCTGGAAAGGTATGTTAGGACTAGATTGTGAATAATCTTGAATGCCACATGAAGAAGTTTGGATTTTAATCAGTGGCTCATGGGAACCCAGAGGGAAGTTTGTAAGAATGCAAGTGTGATATGAGATCTGATTAGTCTTTCGGAAAGTTAGGTCTGGCTCTAAATGGGAACTAGAAAAGAATCAGGTTATAAAGCTATTGCGGTGGTTCAGGAAAACAACAAAATAGAGTCTGAACAAAGATATGGCTAAGACATGAATGTGTAATATGTTTAAACATATAATTCCAACGACTTGCTGATGAATATGAGGTGGAGAATATAAGAAACACTCATGGATTAACCCAGGGTTTCTGGCTGAGAAACTGGCAGTGCTCTCTTTTTTAAGAAAACAGGAGAGGGAAGATTTGGTGGGAAAGGCCAGATATCAGCATGGGAACTACTGAGTTTGAAGAGCCTGCAGACATTTCTATGAAGATATTCATAAAACATCTAGACAACTAGATATCAAGATCTGCAGATCTGGGAAAGGATTATACTAAGCATGGATTTGAGATTTATCAGCAAATAATTAGAAGATGAGCCAAGGAGAAGGAACTCATCCTGTGAAAGTGGGGCGAGCTGGAGATAAAAAAAGAAATAAAAAAGCCTGAATTGAAGTCTAGGGATGCCAACACTAGAGTAGCAGGTATTGAAGAGAAGATGGGGAAGAATATTCAGAGACTCAGGAAGAGAGACAAGAAAGAACTTCCTATAGAAGCCGAACAAAGAAAAACATCAATGAATGATTGTGTCAAGTGTCAAATAAGACAACTGACAAAAATTATCATTTGAGTAATTTGGAGGAATATATGGCCTAAAAGCAGCATAATGAACTGAGAAACCAAATTACAGAAGATGGGAAAAACCGTAGTGAAAGGAAAGTGGCATATCACTGCTGGCAACTGACTGTGCAACTTGAGAAGGAACCAGAATCAAGAAAATGTTCTGTCCCGGTGAGTTCTGTTTTCTGTTCTCTAATCAGAGACCAGACAGTGGCAAAATCTATCATTGGATTCTATCTCCCTATCTGTTTATTTTTCATCTTTCTTGACTCCATTGTACATTTTTCAGATTCAGTCCGTTCTTGTAAGTGCTTCCCTTCTGAGGTCTGGAAAAGGAGATTCAGACTCCTGCAGCACAGGACAGACTCAGCAGTCAGGACAGATTTGAGGGGCCAGGGACTGAGAAGACACAGATGTGCCAGCTACTGAGAAAAATATGTTATACCATTATACCCAAATAGCAGCACCTCTCTTAAATTCAAAAGAGCCACTAAACTTCACAAAATTCTTCACCCAAAATACTCACCAAACCTAAACTCTCTCTCTTTTTTTATTTTGACTTATTTTTGCCTCTGGACATCTTTCTTTATTTCCAACTGGTTTTCTTGGCCTCTCTCTTTCTTTTAGGTATTTCCTCAATGTTTTGAAAATCCCAACTGACATTATAAATTTTTTTTTATTGAGATGAGAAACATTTTGTGGGAACTTTCTTTCCCAGCACCCATTTCCAAATGTAATCTCCTTTTCAAAGAACAAGTTGGTTAATCTCTAGTGACCACATATCTTTTGGGGAAAGAAAAAAAAAAAAGGAATTATCCAGAAGGGAAAAGATGGAATTTAAATACTAGTTTAACCCATACTCAGTCTTATAAGTCTCATGAAAAATATAGTTAATCTCATTTATAAGCTATAGTTCGTAAAATATATATATATTTAAATATCTATATTTCAATGTATAGCACATTTGATGTTTATTTTCAAATGGTTCAAAATAACTAAAAGTATGAGTTATTAAAGTAGAACTTTTAGTGTCACTACTCCATTTTATATTTTTTAAACCGTTGTTTTTACATTAATATAAATCAGCCAGAGCCTGTCTCAGAAAAGATTCCATGTTGCTCAGTCCAAAACCATTCTCTGCCAAACACATGGAGGTGCCTTGCCCACTGGAGAAACTGACAAATGTAAACTAGAGAAAAAAGAAGGGCCTCTGTTCTCTCGTCCCTTGTGTTGTGCCTTTCAACCTGCCCACAGCCTCACAGCAGGCACTTATCCAAGGCAGGAAGCATTCTGTCTGAGCATCTTCAAGTCTTGCTCTTGCTCCAGTTCTAAAACACCACAGATTCATTTATTTGCGATATTTAAAAAAATTCAAATGGCCTAAGGAAATGAGGTAGATGGAGCAGTTAGTAATTTGTCCCTTTACATTGCCAGTGTTTGTTTCCTTAAGATTTAACAGTTTCAGTGTGCCTTTCCAGAGAGTGAGCAAGCCAAAAGAAACATCAGAATTCTTGTGCTATGATCTCTGATTTCTTGTTGAAGAGCACCACCTTATGGTGGTTCTGTTTCTTTAATTATTACAAGAGATGATTGACAGTGTTTGATTTCCTATTCTCATAGGTTTTACTTTATAGCCATTACTGAAATCAAAGCAGTCAAAGTATGGTTTAAATGTAATCATTTTCTGGTAAAGCTATGTATATTTATCAATTACATCATCATTTGTCCTTGAGGGCTTATTTTCTTACTCCTAGCACATCACTTTCTATACAGTAGGTGCTGTATGGATGTGTGCTAAATGACTCTGACTTTGAGTCAGTCTCACTGTTTGAATGACCATCTACAATAACGGTTGTAAATTTAACTTTTTCTTAACCTTTCCTAGAATTAAGTATCACTCATGCAAATATATGTAACTAAATGTCTAATCATTTCTTAAAATTTAATGTAATATAAACAGAGTTTCTCATCTCTTCTTCTTATAAAAATCTATAACATTATTATTTCTGAAATCCTGATTTAGAGTCTTAAAGACATATTGATTCCTACTTCTTTGTCTTTTCTTATTTTAAATAATAATAGCAGCATTTCTTTCTATGCCATATCTTTCCTGTTTTCTCCTTAGCTAAATCTTTGGTTCAATTTTTGCTAAGTTATGCTGAGGTTATGGCTATGTTACTAGCCACCTCTTCTAGAGTAGATCCTTTTCCCCTTCATTTCAAACCAGACGTTTTTCTCCTTAAATCATAAAATTAGAGAATAAAATGAAAATTATCTTTAAAACCATTAGCATCATCATTCTTTCCATCAAAGCCCCCCTCCCCATATAAAGATAAATATTTAGGTATAAGGATGTTCAATATCACTTCATTTATAATAGCTAAGACTGGAAACAAAATAAATGTCCAACTAACAAGAAATAAATTCTTCCATTTACAGAAATCAATAATTATACATTTATGCAATGGATTACTAAGTGACCATTAAGAATATTGTTTTTAAACAAAAGTTAATACCAAGCGAAAAAAGAAAAATGTTTAGTTAATATAATCCTCTTTTTTGAAATATATGTGCAAACAAAGGCCAGAAAAAATATATAAAAATGTGTACAGGATATGTGGTTAATAATGGGTCTTTTTGTATTTTTCTAACCCTTTCTTATATTGTGCTCATTATTTTAGAAAGGATGAATTACGTATATAATAAAATAATAAATTTACTTAACAATTCTTGCTCTGTCCAAATTAGCATTTAATTCTGAGTTATAACCTATCAGTTCACATAAATTTTACTTTGAAAATTTAACTTTAAATGCTTTTTCTCTTGTCTATTTCTTTGTCTTGTCTATTTCTTTTCTCTTGTCTATTTCTTTCTCTTGTCTATGTCTTTAAATGCTTTTTCTCTTCTCAAAAGAGACAACTGCTCTGTAGCACTTGAAAATAAGAGACTCCACCATGTAATCTTAATAAAATATTTAAAACAAATGTGATTATTTGTCAAGGTCAGTTTATAACAGCTCAATTCATAATAGATAAATTCCTTTAGACATATGCCAACTATAGTAAGTTTTATAAAAGGGAATGTATTGAAGAGTAACTCGTATTCGTTACTACAAACCACTCTGGTAAATTGTCCACTTGGGATGGAAGTTGATCAAAAGCTCACAGTGAAAAAATACGGCCACAAGCTCTCTTACTAGTCCTTCCTTGATGGCTGTTTGGTCATACAAGGCAGTCCTGATATTGGCGAATGGAGTTCGTGTCTCAGACCCTGCTGCCTGGAATACTACCTAGTTTCCTACTTCATGCCACAAAGTCTGGGGTGCCTACAGCATCATCAGTTGTGATGAAGAAAGGGGAAGAGGGAAGAAAAGATAACAAGACATGAAAGGAAGAGAACTTTGTTAACATTGAGCACTTGTGCTAGACTCAGTCCTCAGATTTTCCCATACATTATCACACCTAATTTTCACAACTACTGTATGAGGTAGTGTACTGTTACCACCTCTGTTTACAGATGAGGAAACTGAAGCTTTCAAAATGTTGCTTAAGGCCATGTTACTGGTAGTGAGCCTGTCTGATACATCCAAAATCATATGCATAACCACACTCTTCTGACAGTAGGCCACAAACATATTCCAGGTACTTCCTTGTGTGAGTACTAAGAGAATAGAAAAGAGAAGTGCAGGGATCTGATTGGATCCCTGTATGGCAAATTAATCTTACCTTATTCTTAGAATTTCAAAATGCAGATTCTAGGATGTCCTCATAGAGAGGAAAGAAGCTCAGATGACTAAAATTTTGCAAGAGAAGTGTTTTCAGTGAATACCAAGAATACCTTTTATTGTAAGATTTCTCAAAATGTGCCTTTATCAATCAATGTCCATAATTTTTAATGCGTCCCCCTTTCCATTCCCTTCCCAATCATGTTCTGACACTACCGTTTCTCACATAGTGCTGGGGCCAACGAGGGGAGGGAAAGCATTTGTATTTGTTCTAGGGACAGAGTTGTTGGAGTTTGAGTCTTTATTAGAGTAGAGAAAGAGAAACATTGAAGGAGGTCAGGAGAGATGATAATAACTTTTCTCATGAGCCCCTGATCGACAGCCCCACACACCCCAATAAACCAATGAACTTCTCACCTCTCCTGCTAGCATCCATTCCTCATCCAGAAACTCCATCTTTCCTGCCACTGCAGAGCCCATGCTCTGCTGGCCAAGTGGGTGGCGAATAAGCAATGGGACTAGGAAGAATTTCTACTGATGTCTGGAAATAGTTTTCTGGGATCCAAATGTTGGTGTATTTGATTAGAAATTTTATGTGTGATATTTTTCTGTATTTGGGTGGTATGTTCACAAAAGAGTCTCCACGTCTTTTTGGTTAGGAAGCATAACCACAGAGAAGGTAATAATGACACAGAATGTAAAGGGATCATTTTGCTTTCTAAAATGACCAATGTAAATGCAACAAGTTTTAGAGGCAATACTGATCTATGTTTTAAACTTGAAGAAATTTCTCTTTCTATGATAATTTTAAATGGAAAGGGAGAGTACAAATGATGGCTTATAAAACCAAATCTATAAAGTATCCTACAAAACTGATCGATCACACAAGTTTACAATTAAAAACTACAGGTGGCTGTAAATCAGCCACAATATTGGTATGTGCTACTACCCAGATAAGCAAACTTTAAAAAAAATTAAGCTCTTGCCTACTTTCAACACAATAAATTTGGTAGATTACAACAAATATCCCAATAATTCTTATAAATGGCACCTCACCATACCCTTGCACTACGTCATAGCAAGACTTATTTTGATAATTTAAAGCTGTTTACATTTCAAAATAAATAAAAGTGTTTTGTTATTTTTGCCTTTAACAAATATAAAAATTGAAATAAAGTTATATTCTCATTGGTTCTTATTTAGAAGTCTTAAAGAGATTAAAGTGATGGTATAGTATAGTTGTATAATCATGTGTCTATTTTTCCCATTAGACTGTAAGCAATTTGAGGAGGAAAAAAATATTTATTTGTGTTTGCATTATTCTAAGCACATAAATACAGTAATTTATACATTGTAAATGTTCAAATATCTTATAAAATGTTTATTTTTCTAGTAAATTCAAGACTACTGAAATGAACATCTACCAAAATACATAGGAGAATTCATGTGTAAAGAATTCTTCTGAAATTATTTCAAATATATATATTACAAATGGAGATTTGTATTTATAAGTTAATTGGCAGTATCCAAGTGTCAGGTGATAGCATTGCTGAGTGTATAAGTAGCAATCCCTCCATGTGTGGGTAGGTAACTAACTACTTAACTGTTAAAGAGTAAGCAAGAGCCCCCCTCCTAACTTCAATACAGATTAATAGCAACGAGTTGGCCATAGTTCTAAGAGCACCCAGATGTCTGATTTGTAGGAAAAGAGAATTTTTAGTGGAGATCATGAAACAAGCTGAATTAACACAGATGATGGATTTGGGGAAACAAGAATTAGAATAAAATTGGGATAAAAAAAAAAGAATACAGCTTTCTTTAGATGACAAGGTGAAGGAGCTTAGCAGGTAAAGTTAGACTCAAACTGCCGATTAGGCATATTAGACCCAGTCACAAAATATGCATCACTATGAGCCCAGTAGTATACAGAGTTCTATGAAGTTACATATTTAACCCTCCAAAGTCACATGGGTCAGATATTATTAATTTGTCCCTTTTACAGATTCTGGAGTTGAATGTCAGGTTAAATAATTTGCCCAGGCTCATGAATCTGAAGCTAAATACACATCCTTGTAAAGTCTGTCCTCTTCTGATACATTAACACCAAGATGAAACTTACTATGAAAAGGATGTTTCAGAGCAGGATAATTACTATGTTCCTAACAGGTAGCCACAACAATCCTTACCTGGTAGAGAACAAGCACAACGACCACCAGTTTATAGCTGTAGTGACATTAGAGATGGATGCCATCATTCATGTTTGAATGTTTGCCCAACATGCAATTCAGTTATACATACTTAAAATTTTCAGATTCATAGTTATTCTCAAAGGCTTTTTTCATTTAATAGCAGAATTCACCATTCAAAATAGAGACCAAAAAAAACTCTTAAGTCCTAAAACCCAAAATGACCAAAAGAATGAGTGAATAAAAATAGTTACTTAGTAGTGCATAAGAACAGTTTAGAATTCAGAAGATGAGGTCTTTATATTAGGGAAGACAAACCACAAGTAATGGAACACATAAAAGATGAGAATTTATTTATGATCATTTATTAATTCACTTAACATGCATTAAATTAATACCTCCTATGTGTCAGGAACTATGCTAGAACTATTCATACAAATATGAAAAAGACAAGGCGTCTGTCCTTATATAGCTACTCGTCCAGAGTAGGAAACAGGTTTTGTTATAACTGAAGGGTGCTGTGGGGCTCAGAGGAGAGAGACCCAAATCAGCAACCAATTGGGTTTGGGGGAGGGTTGTCAAGAACAACTGCCCAGAAAAGCAAATTCTCAATTTGGAGCTTTAAAAATGGGTGCAAATAATGTACCAAGTGATGATAGTAAAGGCATTCAAAAGAGTGAAATTATTCCAAAAAAAAAAAAAAATGAGATCATGTCCTTGACTCAAAAACAGTAAGTTATTACTAATTGCTAAAGGATAAAGTGTGATTTGCAAATTAGAGAAAAACAAAACAAAACAAAAAAAACTAGAAAGTCAGGAAGGGGAAAATCATGACCAGCCCAATATCCTCCACTAAAGATTTTGGGACTTTATACTGAAGGTGAAGGGAGGCTAGTGAATAATTTTAGCAGTGGGGTTCATGGTCATGTAATTCTTAATTATATTACACTAAAATTATATTTTGATGAGTTTATGAAACAACAGGGAAAATGCTTTGATATAATGTTAAGTAAATTGGTGAAGTAAAATATGCGTAGATAAAGTAGAAATATGTTTTCAATATTGTCAAAAAGAAAAGTCAAGATAAAAATATTGAACAAAAAGGAAAATATACCAAAATGTCAATGATGAGTGATCCAAGGTGCTAGAATTATGATTAAATTAAATCAATAAACATATTACATATATTTACATTTCCTTTTAAAAAGATATAAAGCTTCATTGCTTTCTTTCTAGAGAGCTGAAAAGTATAGTGTTATGTCTCTTTTATTTATTGTCAATATACAAGGGCTGTCCAGAAAGTATTCAGCCATTGTTAATATAATAGGAACAGTTACATGGCTGGGTCATTTCCAGACAGCTCTCATGTCTTAACATTTAATATTGCTACACTAGACTAATGTATCTTAAAAAAATAGTCCTCTCTTATAGTCACTACAAGTCCACAGTGAATTTAGCATTGTATTTGAAACTTGAAGTTCCTTTTGTTAATGTTTTTCTCAAACAGTACAGGAATTGGACTGGAATCCTACTTTCTGGAGAGAAACAATATGGTTTGTAGAACTAAAAGAACATGTTCAAGCTGACATAGGTTTATTTCCAGATGTCTGTTTTCTAACAAATTGCTTAATATTACTGGGAAAGAGTGATTGTAATGATGACCACAGATGTGTGGAGGTTGTAGTGGGTGTGTAAAGGAAACAGCCTGAATAGACAAATTTCAGCTAAATTAGTGATAGTTAATTACATACCATTAATACTCACATATGAGAAATGGTTGAAAGCACAGTGATTATTCTTACACATTTGGAGGACTCTTCCCCCCAAGGCTCATCATCCTTTAAGTGGTGTTTAGGTTATTTTTCCTCAAGGATGTTTCCTAGCATGTCAGGATTCAAGTGTCTCTGCTGCTTTTCTGCCCATCTGTGTGGACTTGTAAGATCTTCTTTCAGTGATAATTCCACCATCTTTTCATTTCCTTGCCTGGAAATTGGTGACTCATCTGAAATTTTGGAAATTTTATCCCAAACATACCTCTTTGAGATTATTTATGGATGTAAGAAAGTTAGGTAATTTCTTGATGATATGGCTGTTTGATTTTGCCCAAATATGCACATGACACTAGAGCTGGTCTTGACAAATTTGTAGAGTAGCTACAATTCTGATGTTCAATTTTGAAACATGCATCACAAGGAAGGGAGAAAAACAACCTTCATGAATCACTCTATGAATCAACCTTTATGAATTACTCTTCTGCCCCAAGTTCACCAATCGTGTCTGATCTCACTGAGAGTTAAAATCAAAGGATATATATCTACAAGTGGCAGTGTAAACTCATGTTCTACTCTCTCACTGATTTTAGCTTCTATGTCTCTCCTCCTTAGCTTGATTCCTGCTACACTGTCCATCTTGATCTTTCTGGTACATGTCAAGACTTTGCACTTACCATTCCTCTCCTCTACAATAGTCTTCCCCAGATCTCTACATTGCCCACTCCTTCACAGCTCTGGTTAAATGTTAGCTTACAAGTGAGTTCTTCCTTGTTCATCTTATTTTAAATAGTTAACTACCCCCTCCAATTCTTCCCAGTACTCCCTTCTTCTTCTCATGCTTTACTTTTATTACAGAACTTATAACCATCTGACATATTATATATTTTATGTATTTATTTATTTTCTGTCTTCATTAACTAGAATGTAAACCCATGAGAGCAGGGATTGGTGTGGGTTTTGTTCACTGCTATATACTCATCATCTAAAGCTATATTATCACACCATATATGTTCAATAGATACTGATGGCAAAAATAAATTAATTAATCAATTTAAGTTAGGCTGTTTGATAAAACAGTACTTGTTAACATCAGAGTCAACTGGATTTAATTGAAAAAATTAAATAGTGAATGTATTTATAATAATATATTACTGTAACCTCTCAAAGTAAGTAGGGTATTTCTCTCAATTAATGAGGATAATTCATAAGGAGGAAGAAAGATTGATGGCACTGGAAACAAATAGAAAAAACTCAGTGTAAAAAGGCTAGTACTTAAAACACCAGCTCAGACATGGGCAGTAGAAGTTTTTGTCAGCAAAAATCTGGTTTATGAATTGTGTTATTCAAGGCTCCAGGGAGTAAAAGCAGGTGGTATTTTTACTTTCAGTTAAAGGAGTGGGTCAGTGACCATGAATACCACTATTCTGGTACCAGTTTGGGACCAATACACATAAACCGGATATATTTGACCTGGTCTGTTGAAAACCTAAAATTTATCTAAATGAAGCAAATCAAGGGAAAGCATAAGATTATAGATCAAGGTCGCCTGAGTCTAAGCAATTCTAATCATTGTCTAATAATTAGGGTGGTCACCAGCCATCTTTGCACTGCAAAACTCAGGGTGGTGGTTATATCCAGAGTCGAGACTCAGGACTCCATGAAATGGAAATGCCAGCCTTTAGCTATGAGTGTGAGAATGGGCACTTAGTAAACACTAAGCATACTAAGGGACCAACGTCAATGATGTGGAAACTAAGGGTTATCTGGAAAAGTCTGGCAACAACTGAGATGACAGGAAATGGGGGAGGGAAAATTTCCATAAAAATGGAGATTTCTAGATCCTATGAGCAAATAGGCTTAGTGGACTTTTATGGAGGGGTTTTAGAAACAGGCAAGTGCCTAAGAGGAGGAGCATCATATCAAGCATAGGTAGAATATAACCCTAAAGGGGAGTTAGTAGAGGGTTCAAACCACTATTCTCTGGATCCCACAATGGGGAGCAGGAATGGGTGGTGATATTATTTTAATGGAAACAGGAATCTACCATTCTGAAAGGACAAAAACTTGGGAATGGGCACAGACCCTCAAGGCTACAAATCAGAGTCTGAAGCCTCCAGATAGAGAATCAACTTGATATTCTCATCACATCCATTCCCTCTTGCTTGAGAGACAGCTAAATTCCCCAGTTAAATCATTTCCCAGTTAAATCACATAAAAGTTTTAAGAGATTTCTTCTGGTTTTGGAGAGCTCTGTTTGGAATAGGACTACATATCATAAGGATTGAGTAGCTAAGAAGAAGTGTCTATAAGACATTAGATAATATGTTTTCATCTTTTCCAGAACATTACCTATGCAGAGTTTATGGGCAACCTTCCTTTCCAGGTACAGAAAATATTTTGCTGAAGGACAGGTACAACCTAAGAAAATACTGATTTTTGGAAACAAAATATGATTTGCAACTGCTTAAGTCATTCTAGATATAAGCATTTACCAAGATAAATGGTTATTTGATCCAGGAAATTATCTTAATGGGCCACAAGGGATGCTTTTAATTGTATATGGTGGGGCTCCCAAGATAATCTAGACAGACAACTCTTAGGGGAAAAACGAATGAAATGTCTGTTGTGAAATAAGGTAATGGGGATTTTGTACTTATTTACTAATGCTTGGTAAATGGGAATGAAAACCTTGGAAAAAGAAAGGGACTCAATCTTCTAGACCTGCACTGTCCAACATGATATCCACTGGCCACATGTGACTTTTTAAATTTACATTTAAATTAATCAAATAAAATTTAAAATTTCGTTTCTCAGTTGTGCTAGCTACATTTCAAGTGCTAAATAGCCACACACGGCTGCCAATGGCTACTTTATGGGACAGTGCAGAAAATTTTGTTGAACAACACTGGTCTAGATAGATAGGATTCTCAGGGACATGGTTTGGGGGAGGGCATTCAATAATAGAATTGTTTTCTGACTGTATGGGAATTATCTTCTGTTTTCCCCAAGTCTTCAACAGAAATCTGTTTCACATCAAATCCTAGTCATTAATGTTAATGCTACTTTGGGGAATGGAAGATGAGAAGCAAAGTTCCGAAGTTGTAGGTGGGGACTAGCCGCAAAGTGAACAGAAGCCTCAGATTAGGAAAGGAGCTACGATTATGAGTTCTTGAGATGACGGCAGAAAAACAAACTTCAAGCAACTCCTATTTTCTTCATATATATTGGGCAAAGCCCTCAAAATAATGGGGAAGTTGATGGAAGCTAGGTAGTGCTATTTTATAAAAAGGGATTGAGCCATTTTATTTAAATGTTATAGTATACGATGGCCCCAGAAAGCTCAAGGTCTTGGTGAATTCCAAGAGGCAGACATTTTGCTTAACCCCATATAAGTAATCAAATACTTTGTGAAGTAAGGTCTTAGAGTGTTGTCTTCCTACATGTATTCCCCTGAGACATAAGTGCTTTGCTTGAGGGAAGTAAACCAAGGGTTAAATTTAACAATTTTAGCTCATCAGAGATAAGAGATTTATTTTCCCAAGACTTATCTAACATTAATTTTTAGTCTTTCCTAAGATAATTTCACATCCAAGACATCATCAATCGTAGCAGAACATGCTGACCTGGCTTGGACTGCCTGTCTCAGGCTTATCAAAACTCTCTCTGCAAAAAAAAAAAAAAAAAAAAAAAAAAAAAAAAAACATCCCCCCAAAAACCTCTCTCTCTCTGCACAAGATGGAAAATGGTAGTTGTAAGACAGATATGGGTGGGGCAAAGACAATATATGTAACCTAAACATTTGTACTCCTATAATATGCTGAAATTTTAAAAAATTTTAAAAAAAGACCTAATAGAATTTTTCCAGAATCTGTTGTTATTTTTCTAAATGGAAAAAAAAACATAATTAAGCCTAGATTGCATCCCTATTTAGAGAAAGAAGAAAATAGAAAAGCACTTAGCTATTTCTTAGATGACTCAAATTTGTGTTTTCTAGAACTTCATGTTAGTGAAACAATATAATTAGAGAGTGTATCCCTTATTTCATTCACTAAATAGTATATTTCTTGAAGAGCACCAACTGCTATCCCTCACAATGCCAAGGAAAGTACTTTCAATAACTAATGTTTCCTAGTTACATCTCAAATTATTGCAAAGATCAAGAACTATACTCTGTAACTATTGAGCATTTGAAATATGATTAATCCAAATTGACATGTATTTAAGTATAAAATATATACCAGGTGTATAAAATAGACACCAGATTTTGAAGATTTAATATTAAAAATAATATAAAATATCTGTCATTTTTATATTGATTACATGAAATAATTTTGATGACTAGTTTTTAAAGATATATTATTAAAATTGATTTCACTTGTTTCTTTGTATGTTTTCTAAATCAGGATACTAGAATATTTATTAATTACATATATGGCTTACTGTATATATGTAAAAATGCTGACTTAGAGAAGCCATGTCAGTGGAAGAGCCTTAAGAGCAAAAGAGAGGTTAAACAATAACACAGACACAGAGTGAGAGAGACTAGATAACACAACTAGAGATAAACTATTTTTAGGAATTAATGGAAAGCTATTGAGGATAAAAAAAAATCTTTATTAAAATTGTTTAAATCTCTACATTTAAAATCTGAACTTTAATTCATTATATGCAGAGTGGAATGAAACAAAAATATGAGGAATAGTAGAAATCTTGAGGAAAAAAAAATATATATATATCTTGAGCTAGTAATAACAGAGAAAATTCTCTCAGCCACTCCAGGATAATAGTTTCACCAGACAATAATAAACAAGAATAGGAAGTTAATATCTGAAACCCACTTATCTAACTTTTAGTTTACAGTAGAAAACTTAACCAACCAAGCTTAAGTTAACCAGCTCATCAGATTAGCCCTACATTGTCATTTCCTCTGTAAAGTACACTGACTAATGCCCAAAGCATGGTGAATGTTCCAGCAGCAAAGACCAGATTAAGCTTATTTCCACCCCCACCCATGACTCTTGTTACAGATGTTCCCAAATTTGCCACCATTAAATTGAAGCCAGAAATATAAACAGAGCACAGAGGCCAGTAAATAAATGTCTATCCTTTCCAAGTTTACAAGCCATGTCTAGATCTTTGGCTGTGGTTACCACTACATAGCAATAACCAGAAATAACTAGAGTATCAGAGACCTCTAGCTTTCTTTCTTTTTTTTTTTTTTCATTAAATTGATGACAAACTGACCTCATAGTTTCTTTAGCAATAAAATTTCCTTGATTTTTTGAGCCTTAAAGTAACCCCTGGAACCCCAAATTCTTTGCACCAGCAACAAGGAGACCACAAGATCTGTGTGACCTCCAACAAGAGCAAATCATCCATTGCCTACTTCCTGAAAAATAATTACTAAGTCATAAGGCTAAGGGCCATGGAAGACCATAGACAGGGTTATTTTCCCAGAGAACAACACCTGAACTTCTAACTGGGCTGACCAAGAAACTAACTTTATTGCCCTAGCAGGTTGCCTTCACAACTCCCATGTGTTTTCTACATTTCCTTTTTCCAAATGGAAATTTCTATTGTAGTTATACTGTTTTTATTCCATCATTTTATGACACATGTAAGGGAAAAAATAAAAACTTGTCTTTTATTAATAGCTTGTAGGTCACTAGACCATGATGAATCACCTTTAGACTTGAACATCACCCAGAGACCTTGGATTTGAATGCAGGAATTGATGGAACTTGGCGGATGTCTTTATCAAGAATAGAGATGTTTTCTGTATGGAAGATGGATTGTATATGCAGGAATAAGTGGATATTTGGTGTTCGTTTCCACAATTTATTTTTCTATTTCCTTTAATTATTTCAAAAAATTACAGACATACAAATGTTTTGGTTACATGGATTGCTTTTGTACTGCTTGACTCAGTTATAATTGTGCCCATCACCCAGAAAGTGCACATTGTACACATCAGGTCAGGTATTCAAATCCTGACAATTATGATGTTGCTATTTATCTCTTTGTTTATATCTAATAGGGTTTGCTCTATGACTCTTAGAGCCCCTGTGTTAGGTGCATAAATATTTAGGATTGTTATGTCTTTTTGATATATTGTTTCCTCTACTATTATATAATGACCCTCTTTGTCTTTCTTAACTATTGTTGATTTGAAGTCTATGTTATGATGAGAGAATGGCTATATCTGCTTTCTTTTGGTTTACATTTGCAAGGAATATTTTTTTCCAACCTTCTCCTTGAGTCTGAATGAGACCTTGTAGGTTAGCTATGTTTCCTGGAGACAGCAGATACTTGGCTTATATTTTTTTAATCCAGCCAGCCAGCCTATGTCTCTTTAGCATACAAGCCATTCACACTATTGAAAGGATTGATAAGTGGGATACATTTCTGTTCATCCTGTTGGGTAGAAACTTGTTGTTTTGTTTACCTCTTGAGCCATTATTTTATATGGGCCCTGAGATTCAGATTTGGGGTAATTTTACACTGGTGGGTTTCTATTGTGCTGATCAATATATAATGCAGATCTGAGTACTTCCTGGAGGGCAGGTCTTATCTTGACAAATTCTCTCAGTGTTTGCTTCTCTGAAAAAGTCTTTATTTCTCCCTCATGTAAGAAACTTACTTTTTTAGAACACAAAATATTAGACTGGTCATTATTCTGTTTAGGAAGACTGACTATGTGGCCCCAATCCCTTCTGGTTTGTAAGGTCTCAGTTGAGAAGTCTGAAGTTAGTTTAATAGGTTTTTTTTTTTGTAAGCTAGTTGATGTTTTCACCTTAAAGCTCACAGGAGTTCTCCCTTCATGTTAACTTTGGCCAGTCTGATGACTATGTGTTGTGGTGATTGCTTCTTTGCATTGAATCTCCCAGGTGTCCTCTGGGTTTCTTATACCTGAATATCTAAATTTCTAGCAAAACCAAGAAAGTTTTCCTCAATTATTCCCTCAAATAGTGTTTCCAACCCTTGTGTGATTTCTTCTTCCTACTCAGGGATGCCTATAATTCTTATGCTTGGCCTCTTCACATAATCCCATATTTCTTATAGGCTCTGTTCCTTCCTCTTAATTCTCTGTTCTTTATCTTTGACTGACTTGTTTAATTCAAAGGTGTTGTCTTCAAGCTATGATATTCTTTCTTCTTCCTCGTCTAGTCTACTCTTAAGATTTTCCACTATGTTTTGCATTTTTGTGAATGAATTTTTCATTTCCAGAAGTTCTATTTGATTTTTTAATAATTCAATTTTTTAGTGAATTTTTCATTCATTTCCTAAATATCTTTTGTGATTTCTTTGTGTTGGTTTTTCATTTTCTCTTGTATTTTGTTGAGCTTACTTATACTCCATATTTGGAATTCTCTTTATCATTTCAATGTTCTGATTTTGGTTAGCATCCATTGCCAGAGAGCTGTTGTTCCATTTTGGGAGTGACCTTTCACTCTGATTCTTTATACTTCTGGAGTTCTTTCACTGATTCATTCTCATCTGGGGCAGCTGTTACTATTTATTTTTGGATTTTCTTTTTTTTTTTAGGTAGGGCTTATTTCCTTCCCCTCACTCATTTGAGTATGTTTGTAGCGTATGTAGGGTGAGAACATTTGCCTTTGCTTCTGGGTGTTTTCATGGCAATCTGGGTTCTGGATGGATGCTTTGATTATACATATCCTTGATATGGTTGTTTTCTCAGTTCTAAATGGATATTTGGATCAACAAGACAGATATATCCTTAATATTTACAGAGACTGGGACAAGAATATAAATGGAAGCATCATATGGAGTTTTTTTTTTTTTTTTTACAGCTTATCAATGAAAAATATTTGTTATAGATTCTTTCTCAGATGGCCAGGGTAATCCCTCCCATCCTGCATGCCTTTTTGTAATGTGTCTTTACTACCCCTCTTGTTAAGTGATTGGACCTGTTTGTCCTCCCTTTTAACTGAGCTGATCCTATAACTTTCTTTGGGCACTAGAATATGCTAGAAATGTGCTATGCCTAGACCTTAAGAGGTTTCATGACTTCCCATTTTCTTGGAATCCAACTGCCATGCAAAGAAGCTCTTGGTAGTCTCTTTGATGAGAAGAAAACACATGGAAAGAGAGGCCATGTGGAGAAAAAAAAAGGCACCCTAATCAGCAGCCAGCACCAAGGCTCCTCCAGCCCCATACTAAACTTTGTGGAACTGTCCCAACAGGAACAACAAAATGATTCTTGTCTTAAACCACAAAGTGTTGGCGTAGTTTGTTATTAATATATAGTCACAGATCAGTGATATCATCTTCCTACTTTGGCAAACATACTTATATTATAACTGATGGACCAAATTCAATTTTAGGTATTTTGAACTCTTCCAGGGTCTGCATTGGAATTTTTCAGTGCTGGGAAACCTGGCTCATATACTCTTCCATTCTCTTTCCATCTCAAGCTCTGCCTATACTACAAGGGGCTTCAAACATGTGTGTGAGAATTCCCATCTCGCTTATGCAACCCCTATTCATCCTGAGGTACATGTAATTCACCTTCCAAAGGACCTATCTTAAGGCACTAAACAGCCCAGGGCTGTTCAAACAGGGAATTCTAGAGTTCTGGGTAGCCAGGGTAAAAGGAGGGCATGGATTCTGTTAGGTGAGTCCCCTTGGTTCTGTGGGCTCCTTGCCATATGTAGAGTGGCATAATCAGAAGAGAGTCAGAGCAAAACCTACTAAAGCATTTGCCCTGTTTCAAAAGAATAGATCTGAATGTATCAGAAACTTCTCAATACTTTCCAATATCTCTTTTCCCCTTCTCCCATTCTTATATAAAAATAGAATTTTTAGTGAATATATGGTCATCCTGATATAGTCCACATTTCCAAGCATCCTTTGCAGCTAAGTATGACAATGTGATTCATTGCGCTGAGCTGACGTGTGCAAATTATGGGTCATGCCATTACAGTGAAGAAGTCCTATACTTCCTTCTTCTTTCCCCTTTTGCTGCTGGCTAGAATATGAATGTAATAGCAGGAATGGGAACAGCCATCTTTGTAATACTAGTTAGGCTACCAGAGCAACTAGTTATATGGAGGCACTATCCATAATCATTGTTGAGCCACCCTATCAGTCTTAAAATATCTAATTAGATTTTTCTGTCAGGGAGAGATAAAACTTCTTTCTTATTTAGGCCAATGTTATTTTAGCTTAAATCTCTATCCTACTGTGGAATTTTCTTTGTAATTATATAATTTAATTAAATTGTGCATTTATTGGAATATATTCGTGTGAACAGAAAGTCATTGAATTATGCAAATTAAGTCAAAAGCTTTAGAAAGACTTCTGGATAGAAGTGAAACTATTATAAAAATATAGGAGATAAGAAATCATAAAAAATATAGGATGATTCTAAACTCAACTTCACAAGTATCTCTTAAGATTTTCTACAAATTAAAGACACCAAGACACTGAAACCAGATATTTTTAAAAGATGTATTTTATGTATACATGATTCAAGAAATGTGAAACAAAACTCCAAACATTGGGCATATACTCAAAGAGAAGAGTTTCATTTTACACCTAAAAATCTGCATGTTTTAAGTTAATGTTTAAGGTACTCTTGGCTTTAAATATTAAATATTTTAGTTATCTATTTTTTCAGATAGCCATTTACTATTTATAACCATTTAGTATAATTTGAACTTCCGGGAAAAAAGTTCTAGAGAGAAATAAAAACATCTTTGAATTAGAAAATAATTCCTTTCAGAAATAAAAATTGTCTTTTTCTTAGGGCCAAAGGGAACTGCCAAAGATATGTTTTGAAATACTTTTCTGGGTATTTTTTCTTTTAGATTATTTTTTACTATTCCAAAAATTCCTTTCCATTTTCATATGGAATACCCACAATTGTTACTAGTTTCTTTTACAAATTTGACTAGCCATATAATAGATTTATTTAGCTTGATGGACTTAATCATATTTTGATCTCTGTTATGAAGATTCACCCACAAATATTCCCTGCATCTGTTCCTGATCCCTGGTCTTACGTAGAGCTAAGTCTGGTTTACTTCCTTTTTAGTATGTTCTGAAACCCAGAGACAAAAATACTCCTTCTAAGAACTCTAGAATACTAAATCACATCCCCAAAGCTATTTTTTATTTTGCAGTGGGGAAGGAGGAGAATTCCAAGCAGTAATCAGGTACACAATCTAGTAATGTTTAGATTAAATCCCTACCATAAATTTTATGTAACTGTATTTCTTCACATTAGCTAGTCCTTCTTTCTTTAGTGTATACATGTTTAATTGGGAGAAATGGCATAGCATATAGATTAAGGGCATAAGTTCCAAGGTTAGACCATCTGGTTATAAATCGTTGATCCATCACTTGCTACCTATATGACATCACATGAATTACTTAATTGCTCTAATCTTCAGTAAATGTCATAATAATCACCACCAGTCACCTATTTTGTATAAATAAGAACATGTATATAACAAATTTATTTTAGCATCTAGAATGCAGTATGTGCTCAGAGAATACCAGCTTTTTATACTATGGAGAAAAAATGATAAGTCAGAAGCTCTTAATTAACTTTAAATGTTATTCATAAGGAAGATTGTAACAAAATGGCATATACAGGATAATTATGATATTGCCAATTCAGAGGCATATATGAATAATGTTTGGAGGAATAGTTACTATGGTGAAGTTATAAGTTTATTTTTTAATGATAATGTTTTACATTTAGTTTTATCATTTAAAACAAGTGTTGGGAATCTAATTCTCCACTGTATGACTCAATAAAATGTCTTCTAATTAAATTATCTGACTCATTTTTCCTAATATAACACAAATATGTGAAAGAAGAGCTAAATGATGAAAATTCAATAGAAAAACTCTAAGGGATTTTTAGAGGCTACTACCAATTGGACTAAGTTATTATCCATTTGTAGAAAATACCATATTATCCAGCAAAATATAATATTAGTAAATGAGCATATAGAAAGAAAATAATGCAGGTAAAGACATGTGATGACAGGGAGCAGACAACAGGAGAGGGAAGAGAGCTCTCATCCTGTTGTGCTTAACCTATCTCCTGGGGCACAGCATTGGTCCAGTCCTGTAAAGCATTGATCTAGATCTTGGAAATGCAGTGACTCTCAAACTCACTTCCAGTCTTCCTTCCTACCTCCACAGAAACCTAGTAGGGCATTAGCTAATAGAATCAGGTGTTTTAGAAAAGTGCTGAGGAAATCTCTCATTTGAGGCATAGAGATGCCGTATTTTAAAGGACAATGTGTTAACTTTTCTTCCATAAGCATTAAAAAAATATAGAATATTACATAAATGATCTCATATAAAGAAATAAGAACAGAATAGTAAAATCATATTTTTTAAGAATACTGAGCTTCAGAATTTTTAATAGTTTCAACAAAACTAACCTGCAAGTTTTCCAAGATACATTATTTTAAAGTTTTAAAGTTGGTTTCACATTTAAATGAGTCCACTTAATAAATTAACAGTTCAAGTAAAATAATAGAACATTTATAGGGTTTAAAGGAATACACACTTTCAAGCCCTGCCTGTATTTTAAAAAGCACTATTATAAATGCAAAACTATTGATAGTATACTTTTAAGTCATTTTTATTTATGAATTAAAGTATCAACAAGACTTTAAAATTTTAACCTGATTATGAAGCTGTTACTTTGAGAAAAAAATAAGCAAAGCCTAATAAAATAAGCTTATATTTTAGGATTGTGAATATATAGAAATAAATACAATACATCTGGGAATTAGTATATATTTAATCTATGCTTACTTCTACATCTGATATGGAGAGATTACTAAAAATGGATTAATACATTTTACTTTTTATGAAATGAAGAACCAGAAGGGTTTAGGGACACCATTTCAGTTAACAGAAAAATGTATTTAATCAAAAAGACACAGTTGCTAGTCTTCATCAGATTGACTCAGTTTGTTTCACATTATATGATTACTATAGAAATAAATGGAAAATCTTTATTTTTTATGTTATATTTTAAGTATCAAAAAAATGTAAGCCATTTACAGAGATATAAGTTTCTTATGGTAATGATCATGGAAATGCCAATTTAGGGGAATTAAAACCTAAAATGTTTCAGAGTTTACTACCTAACAGAATATAAAACAGTATCAGAGAAACAAATATTTATCTAAGAGCTTGTGTTTTATTCATCACTTTTCTTCCAAAGCAACTATTCAAACCAGATAATCAGTAGAAGAGCAAGAAGAATGAGTTCAGGGACTTTGCTTTTGTTTTTCAAAGTCATTCATTTGAGTCCTCCAGTTGTTTACAGCAAATTGTCATTAATCTATTTGCTATAGTTATTGGTCAAGAACAGGGTTTGGGAAACAATGCCTGAAAATGCATTTAAAATGCAGGCTTTTTCTCCTTTTTCTTTCAACAGAAACAAGCTCAGACACATTCTTCTTTTTTTGAACTTCTCTAATTGAATCTAATGTGCTTGCCCCTCCCTTTTTCATCAAAATGTTTTGACAAATATGCTCTGTGTCACACATTCCAATCCATTCAATCATTGTGCCTAGAAAATTCGATTACTGAGAAAATTAGTCCCAAAAAACAAAGATTCAACTGCACACTTTAGTAAGGTCACTCTTCTAAACAAATAATTTTTTTATTTTCTTCTTCATTATGTCCATATACACATGTCTCTGCTTACAGGGTTACTGTTGCATTTGAGCATTGAAAATCTCAAAAAAGTACTGAGAAAAAAATAATTCTCTATTCAAAACTCTAAAATATCCTTGATGGAGTTTTGCTACTCATCATTAAAAATGAAACCTAAATATTTTATAGAAGTTGTAGAAATTCTAAAGAATAGACCGAAAACATAGAAATCTATGTATCTAAGAAATTCACATCTATACTATGTGTCTAGAATATAAACTGACAAGAGAAAGAATGATGTCTGCCTGAATGGTTTGTAGCCCAACCAGACAAATGCTAGATGTGCTAGATTAGCTGTTTAGTATCTTTGCTGATTAATTGAAATGGATATTACTGTGAACTGAAATAAAATCCCAATCCCCTCACTGAACAGATCCCGTCTGGAACAAGAGTCCCCAAAGAAACCTTAAAACTGAGTTCCCAGCCATGATGGGATGGGAGTACAGGCACCTCGTCATAGCTCCACCTTTGCTAATGGCCATCAGGGTTTTTTATAATTTTACCTTAAGGACTAAACCCCAAGCGATCTCATGTTTTATTCCTCCCTATTTGTAGTTGCTGCACTATAACTAACCTATACTCTTTATCTTGACAAGAGACCACCAACCATAGAGTAGGTTTAACCAATCTACGATGGAGCATGCTGCATAGAAAGGGTTTTCCTGTCCTTGCTTCAGTTTTTGATGTAAGAGGGCTGCCATTTTCTGAACATGGACCCCATAAAGGGACATAAAGCTCCATTGTGTGTGTGCCTGTTTCTCCTTTCGTAAATATTCATGACTCCTCCTATATCATGTTAAATATGTATACTTGGCCATCCCACTCAGTATAAATCCCTATTTCCATTGTCCCTGCCTGAAAGCATGTGTCCCTGGCTTCTGGCTGAGGCTCTGCTTTCCAGCCTGTGGAAATGACCACCCACAGGCTACAACACTTTATGGGAAATAAAGCCCTCCTTTCCAAATTTATGAACCTTGTCATTTTCTTAAGTTAACAGTACTTAGCTTAAATAAAAGGGAAGGATAGATTATCACAAAATTGAACAGTTGTGGGTGTACTTCACCTAAAGTATCTGTAGGTGGTGCCAATATGATGTTTCAAATTCCCTAGAAATAACCTAGAACTCTAATAAACAACTTAATTTTTTAAATCATCACTAATCTGAAAAAATTATGCTATTATAATCGACTAAAAATTATTATAATTCTATACTACAGAGTTACATTATTCTGTTGATGAGTGCTTTAGCTACATGCTGTATTAAGGACACAGAAATAGATTTCTGCAGGCTTGGCAAAAGAATTCCAAAAACTACCAAAATCAAAAAAGTAATTGATCACACCTTTAGTAATTTATTATATCTTTCCCTATACACAGACCAAAGTGAAATTTTTTACATCTTAATTTATATGCAGACCAATAAGTGTAGACTCTAAACATGAAGGAAACTTTAAAAAATAACTCTTGATAAGAACACTGAATCCCAAAGTGATTATGATGTTACCATCATCCCTCAGCTGATTTATAGCAGAAACAGAATTGGAATTCACATTCCTTAGTCCAAACCACCATGTAAGCAGCATTATAAGCTGATTCCTTTGAGACTCTCTCTCCCCTTCTTTCTCTGTCTTTCCTTCTGTCTCTCACACAAACTCTTGAAAAGCTTTCTTAATTCTTCCTTCTTTAAAAACATCAAAGTTGTAATTTCCTGACTTGGACAATCCTTGCCAGTGCCTGAAGTGTTCCTAAAGTTTATTGAAAAGCAAAAAGCCAATCTTTTTTCAAATGGGTTGTATAATTATTTTCTTACAAGAAGAAGTATTTTTTCTTCTTTTTTTTTTTTTTTTTTTTTTTTTTGAGACAGAGTCTCACTTTGTTGCCCAGGCTAGAGTGAGTGCCGTGGCGTCAGCCTGGCTCACAGCAACCTCAAACTCCTGGGCTCAAGCGATCCTCCTGCCTCAGCCTCCCAAGTAGCTGGGACTACAGGCATGTGCCACCATGCCCGGCTAATTTTTTGTATATATATTTTTAGTTGGTCAATTAATTTCTTTCTATTTTTGGTAGAGACGGGGTCTCGCTCAGGCTGGTTTCGAACTCCTGACCTTGAGCGATCCACCCGCCTCGGCCTCCCAAAGTGCTAGGATTACAGGCGTGAGCCACCGCGCCCGGCCGAAGAAGTATTTTTTAATCCCATGGTAGTACTATAGAGGATCCTACTCTGTGACTTGTTAACCTAGATAAAACTAAAATAATAAGTGAAAGAAAGTGACCACACAGCAGCAAAATCTACATTAGAGTCTTGTTTTAAATGGGTTAATTTTTCTAACAAGTGTACTGAATAGCTCAAGGGTTATTAAACTGTCTGTATAAAACCATCTATCAGATGACACCTCCATCTCCATAATTAGAGCATGTGGTTAAAAAAAGACAAAAAAAATCATGTATTATACAGACAAATTTCCACTTTTTCATCTGCTATGACAAACAGTCTCACAAAGGGAAAAGACCTAAGTATTAATTCTGCAGCAAATTACTTCATATTGATGTTTCTTAGTCTCTCTTGAAAGTAGCTTGCTTAGAACTCATTTCCCTTCTCAAATTCAATGATTTTTATCTGCCCTTTTCTTTGAGCACTTCATACTATATTATTTCATTTAGGAAATTTTTCTTCCACTTTCCCCCAAAGCTATATTATAAAAATAATCCCTTTATTCATATACACACAGAAAGAAAGAAAATCCCCTTCCATAAAAGGAATGAAATAAAATCTCATATTAAAGGAATGTTATATCAGTGGTTTTCAAAATATGTCCTAAAAGATATGGAGTTCTGTCCCAAATTGAGCAACCTCACTGATTTTAAGATATTTTCAAAGATATATACCTGTGTTTCAAAAACACCTAATGTAACACTTATTTGTTATGGTGACCTACTTACATAAAGATTATGATAAAAATAAAATGCACAACTATCTTTGGACAGCTTACCTTGTACATCTTTCAAAATAATGTGTATAAGCTTGAGATATGAATTGCTTTGAAGGTGATTTGTTTTATAGACTTAATAATTCACATTAAATCAAAGTCATTAAAACAATTCTCAGCATAAATAGCTCTTATCTGGGAAACTGGTTAGTTTCATTTTAAAAAGTATTTGTCCATTTAACTAATAATCTTCATTTTTACTCACCTTCTCATTAGAGGAAATGGTTACAACAACTTTTTTTAAGCTTCCATCAGCTTTCATTTTACTATATAAGCAAAATAGAAAAAAAAATCTTCGCTAAAGATAATGGCTTGCCATAACCTCTGGAAACCAAGAAATAGAACAAAGCTTTGTCATCTATGTTGCAAGCCCCTTGGAGTAGGATAGCCCCTTATTAGCTGTAATGTTTGGGTCCAGTGGAATGAAACTGAAATTCTATCCTTATTTCCTTAGTAGTGACTACTAGCCATTTTGTTAATGAGTGCTGTATGCAGAGCATTTTGGAAAAATGTACTATTTACTACAAGGAGCCCTTAAATAGAATATGGATTCTTTGTCTATATAAAATTTAAATTATTTGGTTCTACTTTGACTATGAATGACTAGTAAGTATTTTAATGAAAATATAATTGATAAGAGGGCAGGGAAAAAAACATTCTTTTGCTTCTGTCATCTAGTATAAATTGTTGGTCTACCAAAGAAATGTTTAGGAAAGTAAATTGCCACTCAGACAGCCATAGAGAGTGATTTGCCCTTATTGTCTACAGAACAGCATTGGGTGTGTGATGCAGCCACTTTGTACTTCTACTTTAAAACCTTGTTACATTTTCTGGTAAGAGATACAAATGTTTTTATGTTTGTTCATATTTTTTTGCTGAAAAGAGCTGGTCAAAAGTAAATTTTGTGAATTATAAGTTGCAAAGAAACTACTACCATTTTATTTAAATCCCCAGTAGTCTCAGTTACATGTGCTAAATTTTAGCAACTTGATATGTAACTTAGAGAATGAGATGCTGGAAAATTGGGAGAAAGTATTTTGGAACCAATACATGGCACTACTATGTGCTATAATAATTTCTTCTTCCTCTTCAGCAAGGAGGAAATTTATAGGCATAAAAACAATGTTTCTCAAACATTAATGAATATAAGAATCATCTGGGATGCTTTAAGAACTCTAGGTTGCTGACCTCCCACATACACTCAGATGTAACACATCACAATTATGCAAGGCCAGGAAGTAATTTTGGTACAGATGACCAAACATTTTTAAATTCTAATCCCTAACCTTTCTGCTGTTAGATAGACTGTTAGCAGTCCATCTCTGTAGACTGCTACAGAGATATTCTAATGCTATCTTTAGTAGCCTATTCAAGTGGGTCCATGACCCGGACCTCTATCAAATGTACCTGGGTCACTTGGAGGCTGCAACCCATACCTACTGAATCAAACTACCCAGAAGCGAATCTGATGCAGGTCTGAGTACCCCTGGTTTAGAACACACTGCTGGAGTCTAAGGAGAATAACAAATATTTTGAGGCCATGTTAACCTGAAACATTGGTAATGAAATCCCAGAAATACCTGCCAGTTAGGTAAGAAATGATCTTAAGTATGGGGATAACACTAAAGATAGACAAAAAATAAATGATATCACCTAAGAATTAGTCAAAGTAGTACTAAAATATACCTTGGGTATATTATTGCGTCTGAGTGTATGTGGGAGGTCAGAAGAAAGACCTTGGGTATATTTTACTCAAAAGATTTTTTAAATGATGTGTCTTATTTGTATTGATAAATGACAGAGAGAAAAGTAGACTGAAGTGTATCACTCCCTTCGTTGGCATAAAGTGTATAAACCTCTGTAATCAGACCCCAGAACAAAAAATTAGGCATTCACCAATGGCCCTTGTCACCCTCCCTTCCAGTCAGTATGCCATCAATGAAAACTACCATCTGGCTTTTAAAATAATAAATTAATTTTGCTGGGTTTTGTACATTGTGAATTAAGTACATCTCAAAATACCCTAAGGAACCCACCCCCAGGATGTAGTACAGATTTGTACTTTGCTTAAATCCAGTGGCTGAGTGGACAATGACATTCAGGAAAACACAATATTTATCTTTTGCATTAAGCTTATTTCTCTAATCTTATATTTGTAAAATTCATCTATTAATATATTGTTGCTAAAGATGTAGCTCATTTATTCACATTCTTATTTAGTAAAAATTCTGTGTGTCTATCCACTAATTCTATTATTGAGTGACATTTTGGCAATTTCCAGGTTTTCATTTTTGTCCTTTTATTATAAATGGTACACTGTGAATATTCTAGTGTATGCATTTTGTATGTTCCAAGGTGTTGTACCAGTTCACAATTCCATGAGCAGTGTATAAAAGAGTTACAGTTTCTGTGTCTTCACCAAAATTTCTTTTTTAATTTTAGTCACAATAATGGGTGTGAAATATTGTCATAGCATGTCCTGGATAGGGTGTCCTATGTGTCACATAGCCTTTATTCATTCTTTTTTCTTCTTCCTTTCCTGTTTTTGTATATTTCAAAAGACTTTTCTTCAAGTTCTAAGATTATTCTGCTCACTCTCATCTATTGTTGAAGCTCTCAAATAAATTTTTTATTTTATTCATTGAATTCTTCAGTTTCAGTATTTCTATTTGTTTTCTTTAAATGACATCCATGTCTCTAGTGAATTTCTCATTTCATATCCTGAAATATTTTTCTGATTTGTTTGTATTATTTATCTGTGTTCTCTTGTATATCACTGAGCTTCTCTAAAATCAATTCTTTGAATTTTTTTCCAGGATTTCATAAATTTTGATTCATTGGAGTCTATTGCTGGAGAATTATTGTGTTTCTCTAAAGGTGTTATATCTCCTTGTTTTGTCATCTTTCTTGTGTCCTTATGTTGATATCATATTTGGTGTAATAGTCACTTCTTCATATTTTTTGGATTGGCTTTCATAATGGAAGATGTTTTCTGAAGATATATGTATGGTGTTGATTGGGTAGGACACTTTAGCTCTGATTCTGAGTGTGTGCAGTAGTGTAGTCTTCGTATGATTTCCTCTGCTGTAAACTGTCCCAGTGGTGTATGTGATTTCCTTAATGGCTTAGGCTGCAGTTGTTAGTGAAAGCTGTGATAAGGTTTTATTGGGGACAAAGATGCCAGGTGGGGCAATCCTCTGGCCATAGTGGTGGCAGCAGTCAGCCAACCATGCCTGACTTTGGGCCTCCAGTCAGCGTATACACTAGTCTCACCACCAGTGCTAGTGGGTCCAAACAGGTTAATTCTTGGGCCTCCAGGCAGCTTGCTTGTGGTGGTAAGGGCAGCGCTGGTGAGACAGGTGGGCAGGTCCTCAGTCTCCTTGGTAGTGTGTGTGGCATGGGCAATGGCAGTGGTGGGACAACCCTTTAGCTCCTAAGTGGCATGTGTTGGTGTTAGTAGTGGCTGCAATGGGCCAGGAAGGCCAGTCTCCAGGTCCCCACGTTGTTTATGTGGGTGGATGCTGGCTGTGGTGGTAGCAGCAGGCTAGATGGTCCTGTCCTCAGGCCCGTGGGATGAATGCAGAGATATCAGCAATGCTGGACAGGGCAGGGCTATCTCTAAACTCTCAGGTGGTGTGCTCAGGCATGAGGGGGGGTGCCAGGCCAGGCAGGCCTATTCTTCGGCCCCCCAGTGTGCACCCTGGCAATGGCTGTAGTGGGCAGGGTGAGGTGATTTTAAGGCCCTCCAGCAGTGCTCTGGTAACTGCAGCAGCCATGGCAGTCGGCAGGGGGAGCCTGTCCTCAAGAAACAAGCAAGTGTCTGTAGCACTGCAGCCTGGGGATAGGGGGTGGCGTTGCTGACAGTGCCTGCAGCCATAGGCAGGCAGTTCCCTGCCTCTGGAGGGTGCACACTTTGGTCCCTGGTAATAGCAGCAGAGGCAACAGCAGGGAAACCAGTCCTTAGGGCGTGTACAAGCGCACAGCGGCTACTCAGCTGCTCTGTGGGGCAGGGTCGCTGCCTGAGGCATATGCTTCAGCCCCTGGCAGCAGCAATGGTGGTTGTGGTGGGCAGAAGCAGAGCCTGTTCTAAGAGCCTGTGCATGGCAGCATGGATGCTGGGAATCCTGGGGTTGCTTTTTGTGGTATCCCTCACAGGTATGGACAGGACACAGCAATCCCTTTTCCTCATTTTCATAGCCTGGACAATTTTCCTAAAAAAGAAAAAAAAAAAAAAAAGGAAAAAAAAAAACTCAAGAAAGAAATATAAATTAGGATGGAAGAAATAAAATCAAGTATATCCGTCATTATACTAAATATTATTGTATTTATCTGTCATTAAAAACAAAGACCATCAGAGAGTATCAAAAGCTAATGCCAGCTATAAGCTGTACAACAAAATAAGGCACTGATTCGAAGTTATTTTTAAATGGTTGAAAACAAAAAATTGGGCAAATAATTATAAGACAAATAAAAAGTAGGCATGGTTATATGAATATCAAATATGATATCTTTTAAAGTGTTAAAGTTCTTTTCAGAAAACTTGATATGAGTATCAAATTTTATTTCAAGTTTGCTGCAATGAAGGAGACCTAAAATAGACCTAAAAAGACCTAATTGGCCTTTAATAGGCCAATTAAAACATTTCTTATTTGATATATACATTTACTTAAAAGAAAGAAATGGTTAAATACTCATAGTTAGATATGATTTTAATAAAAACAAATAGCTGGATAACAATTATTAGACTTCTGATGGCAAGTCAGCTGAGTTAGTGGGTAGTTTTCAAGAAAAGATCTTAATCTCATTGAAATTTGTCAGAAAATTGCTTAAGTATTTTGTGAACAATGAAAATTTTTTCTGGAGAGATATTTTAAATTACCTAACATGGACCAGATTTGGCACAATTTCCATTTTATAAATATTTAAAGCAGCAATCAGGAAAAAGAGAGAGACATCAGATAATAACAGCAAATAAAAGTTGTCTTAAATTTGTACGGACCATGAAACAGAGCATCCAAATATATTGTTTTTTAAAAGAAAATAAATTTATAGTGACTAATATACTCTTTAAAACTGAACAAATCTAACAAAACACAAAATCAGTAAAGTCACAAGGTGTATAGTAATTCAATCAAACTTGATTTAATATAGAGAATTTTTGAGCAAAGAATATGTATTTTTCATATATCTATAGAATATTTATAAAACAATCATTTATACTCATAAAGATGAAAGGCTTTAATTGAGGTGTAATATAAGAAGATTAGAAAGGATATTTATCAGACAACACTGTTTTTATTCTGCCTTCCACAAAAATCCCCACTTTAACAGATTAAGATTCCAGGAGCTAGAAAGAAGGAAGAACATTAGAGAAGAAACAAGAGACTTAAGAATTTTATTTATTTGAGACTCTGCAAACCTCCAGCAGGTAAATTGGAGGTGAGACGAGTAAGAATGCTAATCAGTAATGGATGAGGTGTACCCCAGAGAGAAGTTGACCTGTGTTTCATCAGTTCATCTGGAAATTGGAGGCTGATAGCCTCACCAGTGTCATTACTTCCATGTGGCATGAAAGCCAGATAATTGAGACAGGTGCAAAGAGCTTCAGTAACAGAATGGGCCCTTTGTAATTCAAGTGATATGCCCTAGAACTATGGCAAAGAGATTGAAAATTGTCTAAGAAAGGAAAATATCAGGTGCATCTGCAGGGCTCTCTGTCATGAGAGAAAAGGATTCTAAAGCAAAGGGCGAGGGTGAGGGAGGACTAGACTTCCTTGCTAGGGATTATTTGATTTCATGGTATAGAAGAGGACATTATCAAAGAACAGTGAAATAAATTGCTTCACAAAGGATGCCAGCACATAACCAAGACAGATCAAGGCTGATAAATGTGTATTCCTTCCTCTCTGATGCCTTACTAATATTTATGTAAGCTGCCTCCTAACATAAACATAGCCAAAGAAGGGAATATCAACCCTAATATAGAGGGGATGGATGAGAAAGAAACAGTCCTAAAGATCACTGAGTTTTCAAGATGACAAAATGAAGAAATCACTGAGTTTCACTTAATTTACAAATATGTATTTCCATTAATACATGGTTGCATTCACAGAACCAGAAATGAAATAGAAAGAAATTTTTTTTTAAGAGACAGGGTCTTACTCTGTCATCTAGGCTACAGTGCAGTGGCATGATCAAGCTCACTGTAGCTTCCATATCCTGGGCTCCAGTGATATTCCTGTCTCATCCCCCTACTTTATACTGTCAAGTAGCTGGGACTACAGGCAAAAACCATCACACCTGGATAAATTTTTTAAAATTTTCTGCAGAGACAGGGTCTCTCTATGATGTCCATGCTGGTCTTGAACTACTGGCCTCAAGGGATCCTCCCACCTCAGTCTCCCAAATGCTAGAATTACAGGCATGAGCCACAGCCCCTGGCTGAAAAGTTTTTTTTTTTGTTTTTTTATTTATTTATTTATTTATTTATTTATTTATTTATTTATTTATTTTATTTCAATTGCTTTAGGTGGTACAAATATTTTTGTTACATGGATAAATTGTATAATGATAAAGTCAGGGCTTTCAGCGTACCTATCAACAGAATAGTGTGCACTGTACCCGATAGATAGAATTTTATCCATCACCTTCCTACCACCCTTCCCCCTTCTTAGTTTTCAATGTACTTTATACCACTTTATAAATATATATGTGTGTGTGTGTGTGTGTGTGTGTGTGTGTGTGTGTGTGTGTGTGTCTTTCATTTAGCTCCCACTTAAAGTGAGAACATATGTTGTTTGTTTTTCTGTTCTTGAGATACTTTATTTAGGATAATGTTCTCCAATTCCATCCAAGTTACTGCAAATGACATTATTTCATTCTTTTTTATAGTTCCATGGTAAATATATACCACATTTTCTTTATCCACTCATCCATTGATGGGCACTTGAGTTGATTCCATATTTTTGCAACTGAGAATTGTGCTACAATAAACATTCAGGTACAGGTGTACAGGTGTCTTTTTGATATAATGAATTCTTTTCAATCCAGTGGAATTGCTGGATCAAATGGTTCGTCTACTTTTAGTTAACATTCAGGTACAGGTGTAGAGGTGTCTTTTTGATATAATGACTTCTTTCAATCCAGTGGGATTGCTGGATCAAATGGTTCGTCTATCTTTAGTTATTTGGGGAATCTCTATACTGTGTTTCATAAAGGTTGTACTAATTTACAGTCCCCCCCCCAACAATGTGTAAGCATTCCTGTTTCACTACTTCCACACCATTTTTTAGTAATGGTCATTGTGATGAGGTAAAGTACTATCTCATTATGGTTTTGATTTACATTTCCCCAATGATTAGTGATGTTGAATATTTTTTCATATTTTTGTATCTTCTTTTGATAAAATTCTGTTTATGTCCTTTGCTCACTTTTTTTTTTTTTTTTGAGACAAAGTCTCGCTTTGTTGCCTAGGCTAGAGTGAGTGCCATGGCGTCAGCCTAGCTCACAGCAACCTCAATCTCCTGGCTCAAGCAATCCTTCTGCCTCAGCCTCCCAAGTAGCTGGGACTACAGGCATGCGCCACCATGCCCGGCTAATTATATATATATATATATATATATATATATATATATATTAGTTGGCCAATTAATTTCTTTCTATTTATAGTAGAGACGGGGTCTCGCTCTTGCTCAGGCTGGTTTTGAACTCCTGACCTCGAGCAATCCGCCCGCCTCGGCCTCCCAGAGAGCTAGGATTACAGGCGTGAGCCACCACGCCCGGCCCTTTGCTCACTTTTAATGGGGTTATTTGGTTTTCTTCTTGCTGATTAGTTCAAATCTATGTAGATTCAGGATATTAGCTTTTTGTTGGATATATAGTTTGTAAATATTTTCTCACAATCTATAGGTTTTCTATTTACATTGTTGATTTATTTTTCTGTGCATAAACTTTTTAATTTAATTAATTCCCATTTATTTTTTGTTGTTGCTGTATTTGGCTTTGGGGTCTTAGTCATAAATTCTCTGCCTAAGCCAATGTCTAGAAGAGTTTTTTTCAATGGTTTCTTTCAGAATTTTTATGGTTTCAGGTTTTATAGTTAGGTGTTTCATGCATCTTGAGTTACTTTTTATATATGGTGAGAGATAGGGATCCTGTTTCATTCTTCTGCATATGGCTCCAATTTTCCCAGCACCATTAATTGAATAGGGCTTCCTTTCCTCAGTGTATGTTTTTGTCTGCTTTGTCAAAATATCAGTTGGTTATAGCTATGTGGTTTTAATTCTGGGTTCTCTATTCTGTTCCATTGGTGTATGTCTTTACATTTATATCAGTACCATGCGGTTTTGGTTACTACAGTCTTATAGTATAATTTGTAGTCAGGTAATGTGATGCCTCCAGATTCTTTCTGCTTAAGATTGATTTGGTTATTCAGGCTCTTTTTTGTGCCATATAAAGTTTAAGATTATTTTTTCTAGATCTGTGAAAAATTGACATTGGTATTTTGATAGGAATTGCATTGAATCTGTAAATCACTTTGGGCAATGGAGCGTTTTAACAATGTTGATTCTTCCAGTCCATGATCTGGGACGTTTTTCCATTTGTTTCTGTCAGCTGTGATTTCTTTCATCAGTGTAATTTTCCTTGTGGAGATATACTCCTTAATGAAGCATATTCCTAGGTATTTTATTTTCTTTACAGTTATTGTAAGTGGTATTTAGTTCTTGATTTGACTGTCAGCTTGACTATTGTTAGTATATAGAAGTGCTACTGGTTTGTGTATATTAATTTTCTTACCTGAGAATTTATTGAATTTTTTATCTATTCTAGAAGTCTTCTGGAGGAAACTTTAGGGTTTTCTACATATAAGATCACATCATTGGCAAACAGGGATAATTTTATCTCCTCTTTTCCAATATTGATGCCCTATATTTCTTTCTTTTGCCTGATTGTTCTGGCTATAACTTCCTGTACCATGTTGAATAGAAGTGGTGACAGTGGGCATCCTTTTCTTGTTCTAGGTCTTAGGGGTAATGCTTTCAACTATTCTCCATTCAGTATGATGTTAGTTATTGGTATATAATATACAGCTTTTATTATTTTGAGAAATGTTCCTTCTATGACTAATTTGCTGAGGGTTTTTATCATGAAGGGATGTTTTTTATCAATTGCTTTTTCTGGTGTCTAATGAGATGATCACATGGTTTTCGTTTCTGATTCTGTTTATGTGGTAAATCACATTTATTGATTTTTGTATGTTGAACCATCCTTTCACAGCTAGAATGAAACTCAGTTGATTATGGTGAATTATCTTTTTGATGTGCTGTTGGATTCAATTTGCTAGTATTTTGTGGAAGGTTTCCTTTCTGCTTTGGTATCAGGGTGATACTGGTTTCATAGGATAAGTTAGGGAGGATTCCTATTTTCTCAATATTATGGAAGAGATTCAATAGGATAAGTGCCAGCTGTTTTTTGTGGTAGAACAGCTGTGGTAGAAGTCACCTGAGAATCCATCTGATCCTGGATCCTTTATTTCATTGGGAGATTTG
Source organism: Microcebus murinus (assembly GCF_040939455.1). Lineage (NCBI taxonomy): Eukaryota > Metazoa > Chordata > Mammalia > Primates > Cheirogaleidae > Microcebus > Microcebus murinus. The sequence goes on from NC_134114.1 coordinate 63,394,178, forward strand.
TTTTTCTTACTCTTTCAATCTCCCTACTCATTATTGGTCTGCTCAGGATTTCTGTTTCTTCCTAATTCAAATTTGAGAGATTTTGTGTTTCCAAAAATTTATCCATTTCCTCTAGATTTCATAGTTTGTGTAAATAGAGGTTTTCATGCTAGTCACAGATGATATTTTGTATTTCTGTGGTATCAGTTGTAATGTCTCATTTTTCATTTCTGTTAGAGCTTATTGAATCTTTTCTATTGCTTGTTCTCTCAGCTAGTGGTCTATCAATTTTTTTATCTTTCAAAGAACCAAATTTTTGTTTCATTGATCCTTTGTATTTTTTTTATTTTAATTTTGTTTAGTTCTCCTTTGATCTTTGTTATTCCTTTTCTTCTGCTGGCTTTGGGTTTGGTTTGTTCTTCTTTTTCCAGTTTCTTGATGTGTGGCATTATATTGTTAATTTGTGATCTTTCTGTCTTTTTTATGTAGGCATTTAAAACTATGCACTTCCCTTTTAGCACTGCATTCTCTGTATCCTAGAGATTTTGGAAGCTTGTGTCATCTGTCATTGAATTCAAAAATCTTTTGATCTCCATCTTGATCCCTCTGCAGCTCCAATTGCAATGTCCACAGGTGAAATGTCAAGCCCCAGAGATCTGTCCTCTGTCCTTTTCCCACATGTGAATGACTTCCCCCATATACCTCTGATCCTGAAGAATGAGTCACCTTACTTTCCTCTCCTTCACTTTGGGTGCCTGCTGTCACATGTTGACTCACAATGCTCTCTCTTAGATAGTTGATCTGAAGGTGAATATCTAATTATCACTTTGAATTCTCTCTGTTATAGCAGTGTATCCAGGCTGCTTCTAGTCTGGCATCTTTGTTCCTCCCCCTGGCTGAAAATTTTTAAGTTCACATTTTATACTTGTAACTTGTAAAATTCTACCTGCTATACCATATTTTTATAAGATTGTCTAACATGTTCCCAGATTTTCATGGGGCTGATTGTGTTTTGTAATTGTCCCTGTATTCTAAAGAGCAGTACATATAAATCCAATTATATATAGGTAGAGAGTTTCAAAAATATAGGGACGATGATATGTGATGATTATTATTGCATCATAGTTTCAATTTAAATTTTGATGACAATGAAGTTGAGCATTTATGTTTATATGTTTATAGGCTATTTGGAAATCTTCTATTGTGGCATTCCTGTTCACATCACTTGCCTATTTCTCTATTGGGGTTATTTTGTTTCTCTTATTGATTCATATGAGTTCTTTATATATTCTAGACACAAAAGCCTCAATAATTATATGTCAAATTGTCATTCATTCTCTAGCTTGCTTTTTTGTTCTCTCAATGCTGGATTTTGTTGAACAAAAGTTCTTAATTTTAATATATTTTGATGTATGGTTTCTGCTTAGAATGCATATTCTTTTTCCAATTTTTAGTCTAGGGCCAGGCCTTTCCTTGGAGTATATGCCCACTGGTTGTAATTCTGCAACATCTTGTATTTTTCACATCCATTATGCAGTATCTCTGTTTTCCAATTTTTGTTTCTTTAAAACAAAAAGAGAAATTTGGGAAAAAATTACTTAAGAGTGCTAAAATCTATATTTTCAGAATTTTTATCATCTCTTACAGTATTTTTTTCCATACTTAAATCAATAGCAACTTTTCAGCCAATTTTTATTGCTTGTTTTCCAAAAGCATTCAAATTATTTTAATGAAACAATACCTTTTTTTGTACACATGTTTCTTGATTCACAAATTAACTAAATTACATAATTATAATGCAAATACAAGTAGCCTAAGATTTGGCACATAATTCAACTGGGACTAACAGAAAATATGAACATAAAAAGAAGTAGCTTACTAGTACTCTCATTTTGCTTGCCTTGAGTATTAGTCACTTTGTTTTATAGACAGATGAAGATTGTTAGTAAATCCATAGTCTATAAATTTATAGTTGAGGGAAAGAAATTTTATGTAGTTGCATTATTCACTTTTGTGCTAGTTTTTTAAATCTTTGTTTTGAAAAATGTGGGGTTAAACAAAGTGAGTCTTCTTCTCCCACAAATAAATGTCAATTACTCTCTGAAAAGTGAGTATAACAATTTATACCCAAAGACATAAATTGTTAATTTCTAGGAAAATATTAGACATGGTAAAAGAAGTCAGCTGAGGTATTTATTGTAGGTAAAAAATGACCAATCTATCCAGCATCTCCAGAACACATACTACCTAAGTGGGGCATCTAACCTCTGTCTGAGAACATTATTTATAAACTAGAATTGTAATGGATTTAAATTCACAACCTCCATTCATAAATAAGCTTATTATTAAGTGACAAGTATAACTTTTACATAACACAAAAAAGATTACATTTTCCCATTTTGCATATGAAATTACCTAAGGAAGATGAGAAAAAATAGAAATGAGAAGATATAGAACCACGGTATTTATTTATGCCAATGGTGCTGAAAATACAACACTGCATTGCCTATCTTTAACATATTTCAGTTCCAATAACATTCAGCCAGCATTAATGAAATGATTCCAAAGTTTATGAGCTCAATGTTATTATATGAAGAGCTAACTAACTGATCAGAAAAACTGGATATAGCATACTCTATTTGGCAGAGAAGGATAAAAGTGTGTTTCCCACAGGGAAAATGTCATGAAAAAAATTCCAAAATAGACAGCATTCTGAGTTTTATATATACTTCTTTGTGTATGGCTAATAGCCTGGTCTACTTCATGAAAAACATACATCAAATTGATTTGGGTTATCAAAACTGTTATCAATCAGAAAGTCCACTCGTGATTTAGAATATTAGCCATACTGCTTCCATTTTGCATGAAAGAGTAAAGAGTCCATAACATTTTACTGATTAAATGAAATGAATGATTTAGTTAAGGAAATAATAAACTATTAGTTTTCCAAAGTCCTTTTGAATGGTAGAATCTTAATATTTGGGTGTGTTATACTCTGCCAAAATGTAGATAAATACCACTTATTTGGTACTGAGAACATTGTTTAAAACCACAAAGGAAGTAATTACAGAATAACTTCTTAGTGTCTACCAGGAAATTGGCAATTGTACATCATACAATAGATAATAAATTCACAAGAAATCCCAACTATTTTTGAAGATTATTTTTTCTCCTTTAAGAAGAAGGAGTAAGGAAGAGCAACTCACAGCCTACCATACCCTGGGCACAGTACAAAAACAGGAGCCAGCTTCATGGAGGTTTATCCTCTCCTGAGCTTAATGCTCTGACATTACCACTTTGAAATGCTTAATAATTCTTTAATAAGAGGCTCCACATTTTTATTTTGAACTGGGTCCCACAGATTATGTAACTAATCTTGACAAAAGATTGGCTATGACTTAGGGTATAGGCTCTCTGCTTTAGTTTGTCACCAAGATTTAGATGAACATAAACCCTTATTCTCTGTTGTTCTACTAGTTCACATTCTCTGTGAATGTTCTTGTGCTAATTTCACCCAGATCCTGCTTCCTGGTTCTCTTCCTTTAGGAAAAAAAGCATCATAAAGTTACAGACTTAGAAACTATAAATGATAAGCAAATTGATTTAAAATTATCTTAGTATTATAGAATGCATTTTATAGGAAAGCCAAGTTATTTTTTTATTTTATAATATTATGGGGATATAAATGTTTAGGTTACATATATTGCCTTTGCCCTGCTATAGTCAGAGCTACAAGCATGCCCATTCACCAGACAGTGTGCACTGTATCCATTAGGTATGAATATACCCATCCTCTCCTCCCCATCCCACCTGCTTGACTCCTGATGAATGTTACTACCATATGTGCACATACATGTTGGTCAATTAGTACCAATTTGATGATGAGTACATATGCTGCTGAATGATCACTTCATAAATGAGGAAATCAAGATGGGAATCAAAAGACTCATTGAACTAAATGATAAAGGAGACACAAATTATCAAAATCTGTGGGATACAAGTAAAGCAGTCCTGAGAGGAAAATTTATATCCATAAGTTTATATCCATAAGACAGATCACAAATCAATAGTCTAATGAACCAACTTGAAGAATTGAAAAAGGATGAGAAAACTAATCTTAAACCCAGCAGAAGAAAAGCAATAACCCAAATCAGAGCAGAACTAAATGAAATCAACAATAAAAAAACTATATGAAAGATTAATAAAATAGAAAGCCAAGTTAATATCAATTGATAATAGTTTCATTTTTTTAAAACCTAGAAAAGATACAGATAAGAACAACATGGTAAAGGATTGATTTTTTTCCTGTAAAAGAAAAATTGTCATTTTATCACCAATTTTTGTTGGAGAGGAGTTATAGCATTATGTTTAAGTATCAGAAACATATATGAGTATATATTTATCTGTAGCAAACTTTGCTTATTAAAAAGACAAATATTTTAAGAAGTAACATATGATTAATTTATTACTATTAGAAATTGTTTCAATATAATAAAGCTTCAGAGCTTTATTATACTGAGCTTTTAGAGCATCCATTTCTGTGTATCGAGGGAAGTTTTATGGCCAAAATCTTTTGCCTTTTAAACATCTTCAAAGCCAGAAAGAGTAGGTGATAATAGCCTAACTCAACTCATAGTTGCCGAAGGCCTTATTCTCAGATAAAGCAGGTAACTTATTAGTGGTATAGTGTTATAAATGCTAGGAGTCTCCAAGGGGCTTACAACAATTTCCTGTCCCACACACCGGTACCTAAAATCCTGCTCCTCATAAAGCTAACAGTCAAAGAGTATTTGTTATGTGCTAGCCACTATTCTAAAATCTTTACCTGTACAAGTCATTCAGTCCTCTTATCAGATACTATTTTACACATGGGGAAACTGAGGCACAAAAAGGTTAAATAATTTGCCTAAAATCACACAAGCTAGCAGTGGTAGAATTGGATTTCCAGTCCAGAAAGTTGGCTCCAGGTCTATGCACTTAGGTAGTATGTCTCACTGCCTTACACAGCAATTTTATTCCTTTTGGTTTTGGAATTGCTACCCATTAAGATATAATTTGTTTTGTCTGAATGAGGCTTTCCTGGAATCAATCATTTATAACAAAAGTGGAGAAGAATGTGAGAACCAGCATGGGGTAGTGGAAGTGAACAGAAAGTCAACAGAAATCAAATGGATGAGGAAGGAAACATGGACGGGAAAGAAAACAGGAAGAACTATGTTCCTACTCCCTGCCTACGACTATCATGCCAGAGACTGGAGAAGTATATTTGTTGCCTCCACCACTTGCAAAAAGCTTCCATATGCCCAACCGAGTGAGATGGGATTTATTATTGAGAGGATTTTATCATCAGTTAAGGGAAAAAATATAGTAACAGCAAACAGGAAGCTGCCTAAACAAACAGCAACCAAAACAGCATAAATGTTCAAAAGCAAATAATCAAATTTAACCAAGTCAATACATTTCCATTAGTTAACCCCTAGGTATGATTTCAATGATATGTAAGTGAGAGTGTTAAAATTCTCAAGCTCCTATAGCCAGAAGGCACAATTCAGGTCATATTAATATTAATGATCAAAATTCACTGGCTCTTCATGCCTACCTATGACCTTGTACTGTTCTTTATTTCTACGTGGAAAAAAAGATATTCCAAATAATTGTATACTCCTTGTAAAATACCTTCATAGAAGATATGATCGATATATCTCTATTTTACAAGCATTGATTATTATAATTCAAGTTGACTCCTCTATATGATTTTAAAATTTTATAATAAACTTATTTTCTGTCTATTGAAGACTCAGAAATTAGAATTATAATTTTTGAAATAATTATTCATTCTTCTAGGTCTTATTTCAGTATCATGCCATCTTTCACTATATTCCTTAACAAAACAGCTTTCTGATTTGATTACTTTGCTAGAACCTCAAAGATTTATTTGTTTGATTCAAAATATTTATTGAATGACTGCTTGCCATCAGACACCAAGTTGGTGCTCAAGCACACAAGTGAACCCATCAGATGAAGATCCCTGACCTGCTAGAGTTTATGTTTGAGCCACCAGAGCACTGCTTTTATGGATTAATTATATGTGTAAATGATATAAATGCAAAAGAGCATTATTTGCATCACTATTTTAAGGGTCTCAGGATCATAAAACCTAGTAGCAATTTAGTCACATTTTTTGCAAGATAGGTATAGAGCCTATCCTACACAAAGCAAAGTGGAAAATGAAGAATATTTGTCCAAATATATGTACATTTTAAGATCCCAATAGCTGAACTCATTATGTAAACAAAATAGAAAATATTTAATGATGAATTTTGGCAAAGAAATAGGGTTTAGTTGTCAACAAAGGAGGGGAGGAGAAGGAGTTTATGTTAGCATTTCCTCTGTCCTCCTTTCAGTTTTCAGTGACCTGTGGCTACAAGTCCATTTTATTTAAGCTTAATGCTTTGGCTTCTCATTTTAAAACATTCATTGGGCTGTTGCTTCACCCCACCATTATTCACCTAATAATTATGTGTATTCAAAATATAGACTGGTAGCAAATTCTAACCTCTAGCTAATATTTATTCATCATTGTCTTCTGATGCTTTTCAACTGTAAGCAAATGCACAAAATACAAATCGGCAAACCAAATCTAACAATATTTTCTGAGTTTTCTCAGTGTTATGAAAGGCAGTGCAATAGACTCTGTGTACATGAAACAGTTTATAGAAGAAAAGCATTTACCATTTCCACCGTTAAGAATCTAGTATTCATTTTTCACAGTTGAAATAGATAACCAATTTGACAGACACAAAAGAATACAATAACATAAAGAACACTAATCACTGCGATTGCCCTATACAGTTTCTTAGTAAACAGTGCCACCATGTGGTCTTTCATTCTAAAATGAATTTTAGGATTCATTATACATTTGAATATTGCATTTAATAATATAGAATCATAAAAAATATTTTTCTCAGCCGGGCATGGTGGCTCACGCCTGTAATCCTAGCACTCTGGGAGGCTGAGGCGGGCGGATTGCTCGAGGTCAAGAGTTTGAAACCAGCCTGAGAAAGAGCGAGACCCGTCTCTACTATAAATAGAAAGAAATTAATTGGCCAACTAATATATATATAAAATTAGCCGGGCATGGTGGCGCATGCCTGTAGTCCCAGCTACTCGGGAGGCTGAGGCAGCAGGATTGCTTGAGCTCAGGAGTTTGAGGTTGCTGTGAGCTAGGCTGACGCCATGGCACTCACTCTAGTCTGTGCAACAAAGCGAGACTCTGTCTCAAAAAAAAAAAAAAAATATATTTTTCTCACAATGTGACATGATAAAAAAAATGGGTAGTATTTACTAGAATGCATAAATATTAACTAAATGGCTTTTATATATTTTGTTTGCTTATTTTTATATATGTATAAATATTTTATAGTAGTTTTACTTAATCTTCATGTAAAAGACTTATCCTTTAAGTCTAAAAATATGGCACAGGAAAAAAACAACACAAATTAAAAACATAATTGTCAAAAGCATAATCTAATTTTTTAAAGTATTAGTTTCAGTTTGGTGCATAAAGACTATATGAAAATATTTTTAAATGTGCTTTAAAATATAATTATATTTTTGCTCAATTATGCTTTTAGAAAATATGATTAAGGTTAATTAGATTTATATTTTTCCTTCTTTGGGTTTCCAGTTTCACTAGGATCTTAAATTATAATGAAATTAATAGGCAAACTAGAAAGAAACCTAGAAGGGCATATAATATTTATTCTTATCTTCAGAAAGGAAAACAATTTTAAATAATCTCCAGGAAAGATAAAGCACAATTTACTATTTTTACTTTGAAAATTCTTACTGGTAGATATTCTTTCTTACACCCTACCTAACTCTGTCATTTTACCATTTAAAGAAGTTGTCACTGAATTTATCCTTGTTGGTAATCAAAAAGTGATTCTCAAACTTCTATGAGTTCTCCCTCAGTTTGTTCTTCCCCACTCAATGAAAATTTCTGTATCTCAACTAAATACAAACAAAATGAACAATGTATTTTCATATGAATGACATAACTTTCTGAAGAATGTGAAAAAACATAGGAGTTTGAAATACCAAAACATATTTTATTTTATATATTATGTAAAAATACAAAATAAAGAACATTATATTTAAATTTAAAATAGCAATTTTATCTTAATAAATGCAAACTTCCAACCTCCCAATTCTTTAATGAATGAATTCTTGGAGGCCAGTATGCTTAATTAAATATGTAGTTTGGTTTTTTTTTAAAATATGTAGTTTTTATGCTGAGACTCATCTAACATATAGGAGAAAAAAGGTACAGAAGGCTTAAACTAATGATAGAAATCTTTAAAAAGAGGAATATCAACTTCATCAAAAATAAACTAAACCTGATTTTCAAATAGTTTTTTAACCCACCTAAACAGCATTTGTTTCTGTGAGAAAATGTCCCCCCAAAAGGGATAAACATATTGAAATCCTATTAATTTTGCATAGTATTTTCTCTTAGCAAGTTTTGTTGTTGGTGGTGATAAACTTATCTTCAGACATCTCTTGTAATATTAGCTAGCTCTTCTGTCTCAAACACTTTAGCTCTTACTAATAAATTAACTCAATTGTTAATGAAATCCTATAGGCAAGTGGAAAGATTTCCTAATGACTAATTCCTAATGACTACTAAAAGCCCAAAGAGTTAGAAATAGTATTGTGACTAAACTTAGCATTTTTTCCTGAATAGGCTTTTTCTTACAATTTGGATAACTTTAACATGAAAACCTGAATTTTAGGACATTTGCCCTTACTAATATTTTCCTGCTATTTCAAAAAAGTATAACTTTGTAAATTTAAAGTATCAGCAATGAGTCAGACCCAAACCAGTATAGTCAGTATTTTTAAAGCAGAAGTTAGAAGAGTTTTTGTTTTGTTGAAGGAATATGTGTGTGTGTGTGTTCCATTTTGCTTCATTTTTATAAAAATAGCAAAAAGCTTGGAGCATGCTAGAGTTACAGATTTTAAATCTTGCAATAATGTCTATCTTTTATATAAAGTTGCTGAAGCAAGTTTTTGTTTTGTTTTTGTCTCATTACATAATTCTGCTTTGGTTTGTGTTCTCATAGATTTCCAGAATAATATAAAGGAGGGAGAATTAGCACATATTAGAGGCTTTATACATGAGATACAAATTCAGTAATTAGAAAATGATTATTGTTGATCATAAGCAAAAGATATTAAATAACTCTAAAGAGAATAAAATACAAATTAATTTATTTTTAGTTTTTATTAGAGACTATATCTTACTAAAGTCTCTGATCCTGATTCTGCTTTCTCACTGTAAAAAGAGAGAGAGTGAGAGATGCAGAAAGAAGTTAAAAAATGTTGGAGAGACATTAAGTTGTGCTAGCATTAAATTTAGATTTTTTTCCCTAACATCTCAGTGAATTAAAAGAGAATTGACCAAGGGAATGACTTCGTTAGTTTGAAGTTCATTTATGTAACAACTAAAATCATCCAGGAAATTACCAATATTCATGTCTCACACTGGGAAACAGTGATCTAATAATCTCCTTTTTCTTTTTCTGAACTTATACAACTCTATTATCACATGCATATCCCATGCATTCTGCAAAGTATTATTCTTAAAGTCTTTTTTTTTATTATTTCAGCATATTATAGGGGTACAAATGTTAAGGTTACGTATATTGCCCATGCCCTACCTCCCCCTTCAAGTCAGAGCTTCAATAAAGTCTGTTTTTTAACTAAATTTGAAAACTGCTTAAGAGCAAAGACCACATCGTTTTTTACAATTCCAAACTGCTAATCAGAACATGTGTCAAGTGGTTGTACACCTACCTGCATGTGTGGATGACATATAAACATATTATTGGTTATGCTTGAAGCAGCCCCATATTATAGTGTTTATCACAAGCAAATATATTTCATAAAAGACTATATGTTCTAAAACTTCCTAAAACACATATATTTGCTCAAATAAAGCTGGTAAAAGATTTGGTAGGATTTAAGGCATGAATTTAAGACCTTACTCCACAGAAGTATGACATAACCCCTAGTCCAAATCTCTAATTTTATATGCTATTGGAGGTGATTTATCCTACATTCTGCATTTATTGACTGTCTCCATGGCATTTGACTTCTTTGTGTTCTTTGCAACATTTTTCTGTGAACACATTTTCTATGGTGATTATATTTTTTAATTTTTAATAATCAACACTATTAAGAAATAATTTACATATAGGAGAAAGTACCACACAACTGATATATAGAACATTCTCACTATCCAATGAAGTTTCTTTGATCTCTTGCAGTCAATTATCCCACCTTCAACACTATAAAACCATAAGCTTTCTGTCATAATAGACTATGCCTTTTTCTAGAATTTCAGATTAATGAAATCACAGAGTATATACTTTCTTGCTTCTGACTTCTTTTACACAGCATAATGCTTTTGAGATTTATCCATGATTTATGTGTACCAAAAGTTCATTCCGTTTCATTACTGAATAATATTCCATTGTATGGATGTATCATATTTTGTATCCACTTTTATCCATTTACCAGTTGATAGATATTTAGGGGTTTTTCCACTTTTTATCTTCTGTGAACATCCATGTTCACCTTCGTGTAGATATATATTTCTATTTCTCTTGAATATATACCTAGGAGTGGAATTGTTGGGTCATATAATAAACATGTTTATAAGAAGCTACCAAGTTGTTTTCCTTTTGTGGTTGTGCCATTTTACATTCCCACCAGCAATGTTTATGGGTTTCAATTGTGCCATTTTACCACTTCTCAGCCTAGAAGATATTAATATTGTCAGTCTTTTTAATTTTAGCATTCTCCTGGGTGTGTAATGCTATCCCATTGAAGTTTTATTCTGTATTTCTCTGATGACCAATAATATGGAACATCTGCTTACATGCTTATCAGAAATTTATGTAACATATTTTGAGAAATCTCAAAATTTTGCAATTTTTTAATTGTGCTGTTTTTCTTCTTACTGGTGAATTGTAAGCTTTGTTCGAGACATAAGTCTTCTGACAGTTGTATGTTTATAAATATTTTCTCTCATTTTATTATTAATAAAAATGTTTTTGAAAGTGTAAAAATTTTTCATTTTGAAGTCCAATATATTAATTCCTTCTTTTATGGGTCATGCTTTTTATATCCTATCTAAGAATCTTTGCCAAACACAAGGCCAAAATTATTTCCTCCTGTGGTTTCTTCTAAGAGATTTTCTTCTAAGAGATCTTCTAAGAGATTTATAACTTTAGTCTTTAGGTTAATAATCCATTTTTATTTCACTTCTATGTGTGGTATGAGGTAAGGGTTAAGGCTCACTTTTTCCATATTGATATTCTGGTAGTGCCAGCACCATTTGTTGAAAAGATTACCATTTCCCATTGAATAATTACTTTGCCACCTTTGCCAAAAATCAAATAATCATATATGTGTGGTTTCTATTTGAACTATTGATTCTATTCCTTTTTCCTATATAACTATCCTTATGCTGATACTACTTATTGTGATTTCAATAGTTTTGTTATAAGAGTCAAAATCAGGTGGTATGTCTTTCAAATTTGTTCATCTTTTTCAAAAGTTCTTTGCATTTCCAACTAAGTTTTAATAAGCCTGTAAGTTTCTGCCAGAAAGGCCAATGATATTTTGATTAGAATTATTTTAAATCTAGGAGAAATTGTTATCTTAACAATATTAATTTTTATAATACATAATTATTGTATATATCTCTCCGATTACTTATGTTCTTTAGTTTCTCTCAATATTTTATAGTTTTTAGTACATGTCTTAGATGTATTTTATACCATGTATACCTAAGTATTTCATTATTTGGGGTAACATAGTAAATACTACAATCTTATTTATTTTTCAATTCTTCATTCCTATGATATATAAATCTGTTTTTGGTTTTGTTTCGGTTTTTTTTGTATATTGACTTTATATCCTGCAACATTACTAAACTAACCAAATGGTCTAAACGATTCTTATAGATTCTTTAGAATTTTCAACATATAGTATCGTTGTCTGCAAATAAAGATAGTTTTACTTTTTCCTTTCCAATCTGTGTGCCCTTCATTCTTTTTCTTACTTTATTGAACAGACTTGAACCATCACTATAATATTTAACAGAAGTGGTATGAGTGGGTATTTTGCCTTATTCCTGATCTTACAGGGAAAGTGTCTTTATTATTAAATATTATATTACTTATACAGCTATTTATGTGTGTATGTGTGCATATATGTCTAATAGCTTATTGTAGAGGTTTCCTTCTATTCTTAGTTTTTTGAGAGTTTTTTTTTTTATCATGAATGGGTGTTGAATTTTGACAAATGCTTTTTCTGCATTTATGGAGATGGCCTATGTTTTCCTCCTTTATTCTTTTACAATGTTTTTGAGTGTTAAATGAACTCTTCATTCTTAAGATAAATTTCACTTTGTCATGATAAATTTTCCATTTTATATATTGATGGATTCAATTTAATAATATCTGTTAAGGATTTTTGCATCTATGTTCATAAAGAATATGTTTTTGCAGTTTCCTTGTAATGTCTTTGACTGGTTTTGATATTAAGATAATATTAAGTTGTAAGCTGAGTTGTGAAGTAATTCCCCTCCTTTATTTTTAGGCAGAATTTTATTGTAAGATTGGTATTATTATTTTTTCTCAAATAGTGATGATTTCTTGGACTACAGCTTTTTTTGCTGGGAAAGTTTCTAACTAAAATTTGTTTCTTTAATTGATAGAGAGCTGTTTAAATGTTCTATTTCTTCTTGAGTCATTTTGATAATTTGTATCCTTTAAGAAAAGTATCCATATTATACAAATTGTCAAATTTATTGGCATATTGTTGTTCATAATGTTACCTTTTATCCTTTTAAAATCTGTAGAATCTATAGTTATATTCCTATTTTTTTTTATTCCTGATATTGGCAATTTAGTTCCTTTCCATTTTTTTCTTGATCAGTACAGATAGAGATTTATCAATTTCACTGATTATTTTTCAAAAAAACAGGTTTGGGGTTCATTAATTTTCTCTAATGTTTTTCTGCTATTAATATTAATATGGTATATGATATGGTATATGGTATCAAAGATGGTATATAAATGTATCATCTTTCTCTTTATTTCTCATTTGTCCCCTTTCTTTTTATTTCTTTTTTCCTATTTTTCTTTTTGATTATTTTATTACTATTCAATTTTATTTTCACAATTGGCTTATAATTAGCTCTACTTGTATGATTTCTTAGTGTTTTCTCTGTTATCAATATGCATCTTTAATTTGTCACAGTGTATCTTCAGACAATTTTATACCATTTCACATACAAGAAACTTACAATATACTTCCATTTCCCTGTACTTTGCGCTATTGTTATTTTACTTTTTACCTCTACATACGTTTTATTTCTACAAATGTAAAAAAGCCCACACAACCTAGCCACTATTATACTTTAAACAACTAAATATTGTTAAAACATTTAAATATAGGAAAATTATGTACTCTATAGTGACACGTCTGGTTTCATTTCCAAGTACTATTTTGTTTTGTGTAGGTACGAGATTCCATCTCAAGAGTGGGTGGAGCAAGGTGGCCAAATAGAAACCTCCAATGATCATGCCTCCGCATAAACACCGAATTCAACAAGTATCCTTGCAAGCAAGCACCTTTGGAAGAACCAAAAATAAGGTGAGTGATAATACTACCTGGTTTTAACATTATATCAAGGAAAGAGGCACTAAAAAGGGCAGAAAAGACAATCTTGCATTGCCTATCCTACTCCTGCCCTAGCTCCCAGCAGTGCAGGACCAGCCTGCCAAGTGGAGAAAGAATCTATGTGCCCAAGGGAGGGAGAGTGAAGTAGAGAATAGCATGAAGGTTCCTCAAAAACAAAAAATAGAACTATCATATGACTCAGCAGCTGGGTATACATTCAAAAGAGGGAAATTTAGTATATAGAAAAGATATCTACACTCCCATGTTTATTGCAGCACTATTCACAACAGCAAAGAAATGGAATCAACCTAATGTGTCTATCAATGGATGAATGGATTAAGAAAGTATGGTACGTTGAGGTGGATATTTCCTCTAAAAAAAAAAAAAAAAAAGTAAAAAAAAAAAAAAAAAAAAAAAAAAGAAAGTATGGTACATATGCCCAGTGAAATATCATCTAGCCATAAAAAGAATGAAATTCTGACATTTGCAACTAGAGAACATTATGTTAAGTGAAATAAGCCAAGCACAGAAAGACAAATCTCATGTGTTCTCACTCATATATGGGAGCTAAATAGGAAAATAATTGATCTCATGGAGACAGAGAGTAGATGACAGTTAACAGAGGCTAGAAAGGGTAGTAGGAAGGGGAGAATAAAGTGAGGATCGTTAATGGGCACATAAATATCATTAGATAATTAGAATGAACAATCTTTGATAGCACAACAAAATGAATATAATCAATAATAAGTTAGAGTGTACTTTAAAATAACTAAAATAGTGGAATTGGAATGTCCCTAACACAAGGAAATGTGAAATGCCTTAGGTAATTGCTATACCAATTATCCTGATTTGATTAATTCACACTGTATGCCTGCATCAAACATCACATGTACCTATAAAGGTACACAACTTTTATATGCCCATAATAATTAAAAATAAATTTTTTTAAAAGTCATAAAAAAGAACACCAGGGCTTTTAGCTACCAAAAAAAGAAAAGGAAAGAAAAAAATTCCATCTCATGTCATTTTTTTTCTTTCTGAAGAATGTACTAGAACATTTCCTATAATAAAGTTCTGTTGGCGATGAATTTTTTAAGCTTTGTTTTTATATAAAAAGATCTTTATTTTACCTTCATTTATGAAAAATCCTTTCACTGGACATAGAATCCTATACCTCCCCCCCCTAACATTTAAATGTCATTCCAACGTACTTTGGCTTGATTAGTTTCCAATGCAAATCATGTAGTCATTCTTTTCTTATTTCCTCTGTGCATAAATATGTTTTTATTTTTTCTTCTGGTTATTAATATTTTCTATTTATTACTAGTTTTGAATGATTTATAATATGCCTTGGTGTGGTTTTCTTTGTGTTTATCCTGCTTGGGTTTAATAGAACTTCTTATGGATATGGATGTTCAGTTTTCACTAATTTTGGAAATGTTTCAGCCACTTTTTCTTTACATATTTTTCTGTTCCCCTCACCCTCACCTTCTGGGGCTCCAATTGTGTGTGTGTGTGTGTGTGTGTGTGTGTGTGTGCGCGCGCGCGCGCGCACATGCTAGGCTGCTTTCCCATAGGTCACTGAGGTTTTGTTCATTTCTTTATTTATTTTTTGTGTATTTCATTTCAAATGTTAATATTGCTATGTTTTTCAAAATCATCAATCTTTTCAAAATCATCTGTAATGTCTAATTTATAACTTATTCCATCCTATAAAAGTTTTATCTCTAGAAGTTACATTTGTTTCACTTTTTATACCATTTCTTTCTCTCATTATGTTTATATTTTCCTTTAAATGATTGAATATATTCAATAACTGTATACACACACTCTGTGTATATGTGTATAAAATTGTTTTAAAGTTTTGTCTGCTAATTCCATCATCATTCTCATTTCTGTATCTGTTTTTATTGACAGATTTTTCTCCTGGTTAAGGAGCACATTTCCCTACGTTCTTCAAATATCTAGTAATTCCTCTTGAATGCTAAAGCATTATGAGTTTTATGTTGGTGAGTGCTGGTGTCATTGTATTATTTAAGGAATGTTCGACTTCATTCTGGAAGGCATTTAAATTACTTGCAGACCAATATAATATTTTTCAGGCACAATTTTAAACTTTCTTAGAGTAGATCTAGAATTACATTTACTCTGGTCTAGCCTAACCCCACTACTAAGGCATGACCCTTTTAGGATTTTTATTGAATGCCCAATGTGCTCAATGGAATCTTTTCACTCCAGTTAGTAGGAACCCAAATATAGGTGGTCCTCAGTTTATAGATGAGATACATTTCTGAGAATGTCTATTGGCCAGATTTTTATGTAATTCAGATCCCTGATGAACAGTGCATATACAGTAGTAATGATAATAACAATACTGTAATGGCTCATATGTGGTAATAATAACACAGTATAATACAATAATAATAATAATAATACCCCTGTACTGCAATAATAAGTTACAGAAACTATTACACTCTTTATTTTAATTCAAACAAGGAGAACATACCAAAAAATTTAGATAGGAAAAAGAAGAAATTTCAAAAAAGAATATTAAAGGTTAACACTCACCTAACCTTTCATCAACACTAGGCTAATAGGAATGTTACACTTATTTTGATCTTCTAACTAAATCAATAATAACCTTTACATTTCAATAATTCATCTACTATGTTGCTTAGTAATAACTGATGCTTTCATTGGAGCATTGCCTTTCACATGTTCCATTACTCTCACTTTATAATTGTTCTGATAGTCAAGCAACTAAAGCCTAATGCTTTCCCAGTGAATGATGGCATCTGTCATTTCTCCAAATGCTTAATTATTTCTACTTTTATTTCCATTGTAATCACCTTTCTCTTTGCTGCAGGCTCACCTGGACTTGCAGTGGACCTTTGCTTAGGAGTTATGGTCATAAAGGTAAGCACAGACTCACATAATCCAATTAAAAAGGTAACATGAAAGTGATACTGTGCATAAGTGATTATGTAAACAGTGAGACTAGCTGCTAGTGTAAAGATGCTGAGCCGATGAACCACTTACACCACACTGGCTTATTTTCATGCATGTAAGACATCAGTTCCTGACTTATTTAATTTAATTATATAGCTATAAATTATCCTCATGGGGAGCCTTGGAACCTCAATCATAAGTATGAAATGCTATAAGTCAGGTTGTCCATAACCCAGGGACTCCCTGTAATTTCTTGGCCTGTGTAAATTCTGGGAATTGTTCAGCTTACAGTTCTACATTGATTTTTCTTCCCCTGGTAGTTTTTCTTTACCCGGCTTAATAGAGATCCTCCTTTACATGTACAGATTTGTGCATGTAAAGATTTGTGTTCAACCAAAGACTCAGACCCCCATATAAATTTCTGGAGCACTTTCCATGCGTAGCAACCTTCTCTCTGAAAATCTGCCTAGCAAATTCTAGCCACTTTGGCTTGATCTTTGGTCTTGGTCTGTTCAACCCATTGAGAACACAGGACTTTGCATTTCTCCTCCCTTCATTGCAGCGTAGGGATTATCTCCAGGCAGAAAGCTATAGGTAAACATGGGTTCAGCTTATATGTTTCCCTTTTATTAGGAATCATAGTACTATGCTACTTGTTCACTAATATCTGAAAATAGTTTTGTCATATATTTTTCCTGTTTTCTAGGTTTTTTTTTTTTTCCAAAGTACAAGTCCCATAGTAGTTTCCCATTCATGAGTGGAAGAACAAGTCCCTGTGGCAATATAATTTTCTTTTGTAGAGATACCACATTTTCTTGGGCACAGTTTTATTGTTACCTCTATTGGGAAATACAGTATTCACAGTTATAGAGCAGGTTTTACTTAGGTTTTTTTGGCTCAACGATTCTACAAGTCTAAGGCTTCTTGATGGTGTTTCCATAATTGATCCAGGATGACTAACCATATCTACACCCTATCCTAGAATAAGAAGGAAGAATGTTTCCAATGGGACTGTATGTTTATAGCTCCTAGTTTTGTGCAAAAAAGGTGAGGACTACCCCCTCTGGCACATGGTCTGCAAACGTTAAACCTGTTGTGTCACCATGAAACTCCTGGGCTCTAAAGCATTTACTCTCATGGGCTACATAGCTTCAATTCCCACTTACCATTGCTTGTTCCCATTTGGTTTCCAGCTCGTGGAGATTTGACTTTCTTGTTTTGAAACTCAGCTATATAATTTACATAGCTATAAAATTTTAATAATTTTTCTGTAATTCCATGTATTTGTAAAGAAAGGGTGTGTTTTCCAACATCAGCTCATTTTGACTGTGAGTGTTCCAAAATTTTACATGATAAAACTGCAGGTCAAAGAGATTATGAGATTTGAACAGGGTAGAAACTGATTAGTAGGAGGGCTGAAAAGTCAAACTTTTAAAATCAAGAAATCAACAAATATTTTGTTAAGCTTCAATTAATATTGAATTGAAAATTTTCATTTAATACCTCCCAGCAAAAGATAAATCTAACTTGAGTGCCGTAAGCATACAGCAGATAGTAATTAACACATAATAAATGTTCAAAATTTTTTGTTGGATGATTATAAACAGCAGAAGTATGCTGAAAAATCACTTTTCAAATAAATTAGAAGCACATAGCAGAAGTTTAAAATATTGCTAAGAAATTTAGTATTATTGCTTTCAAGTGTGTAGAGGATTAAGTTTGAGGTTTGTAAAAATCCATATATAGGCTCTTAATTACTAGATTTTTAAAATTTATAATTGGTATACTGAGTTTGTTAATTTTGAAAGTGATTTTGCTAATGTGTTTGCTCTATATGCTATACATTCTTACCCTAACCCTTGTCAAGTTTAAGAGATATCATTTCATACAAACATTTTTCTGAGTATAACTTTAGTATATATCCAAATTTTGGTGGCTGTAGTTTCCACTGGTGAAATTGATGTGTTTCATTATGCTTGTTTATCATTTTTTAAAATAATATTTATTTTTAAAGTTTACAATAGTAAAATTGAATGTTCTTGAAAAAAATATGGAATTTAAACTGTAATTCCTTTTTGATTTTCGTTAAGTATATTGGCTGGTTATTTTAATGTGGGGACTATGTCAATCAATGTCAATTCATTGCATTTTTTCTCCAGGTTTTTTAGACACAGTTTCAATATAATCCAACTTTTAAAGACATTTGGGATAATTACTGGTACATCTGTTTCCACATTCTAGGCCAGATACAGAAATAAATGAATGTTAGAAGTATAGTTAGCCAATTTTACACATATAAATGTCTAGTCCATTTATATCAGTCCAAATATGTCTCTTTCAATTTAATTTAAGCCTAAGTGCCTTGAATCGATATGATTTTTAAAAGGAAAAGATAAAATAGCATTATTTACAGCCACTAAAATAAACCATGAAAGATCAGGAACACCACCTTAAATTTTGATTAAATGGACAATTAAAAACAAAAGTAGCTATAAGCTGGGCCTCAATCGTAGAGAATAGGAAGAGAAGCATTAGCTAATTCATATAAATAATAAAAAGTCACTAATATGATGAAGTCTGCTGAATTCTAAATTGCTAATGGGTAATTTTCCAGTAAGTATAAATGCAGCATCTGCCACATTCATCCAACTTGAACGCATGTCATGCAGTGAAATAAAATATGAAGAGCTATTTAAAATTTGAAAATTGTATGTTAAATGCTACTGAACTGCTCAGTATTCCATATTTTCATTCCTGAAAATCCAGGTTCTCTTCAGGTTTTTCTTTCTCCTCTAGCAGTGGCCTCAACATAACCTCCATATCTAAAAAATAGTAAAATAAATCATAAAAATTAAGAAATGAATTTCAAATAGATGCATTCACAAAACATTAAGCAATATATAACATAATCTTTTTAGGAACCAAATCTGGAAATGTTTTCTAACATTATCCTTTGATAAATAATAGTTCATAAGGAATAAACATCTTGAGTTTAATGTCTAATATTCCTATAAAATGGATGATAAAAATTATAAGGAGACACAGTAATGACCAGTGAATGTGAAACATTAGACTATTTGGAGAAACATCCATATTCTAAAGTTAGATGATTATGCAAACCCATCAGAACAGTAGGTCCATAGTAGGAAGCAAATGTGGAAGGCAAAGATGATCAGGTTCTACTTTTAGGAAGTTTTTGATACATTTCAACTATAAATGAATGGAGTGGACCATGAAACTAATAATAAAACACCTAGGTTGCCATCTTCATCTAGTTTACATAGATCATAATTTTAAATTAGTAGACATAGATCAAGTATCTCCATATAAATAATAGACTGGTGTGTTCTGATCTCCTTCCCACCTCTCCACCACCTTCAAACCCCAGTTAGCACTAAATTTTGTTGACATTTTCAGAAAGATCACAAATTTCATGAATGTTTCTTTTCTTATTTGGTGGAATCACTTCCTATTTTGACAACTCAAGAAGTAAATGATAATGTGACCCATTTCCCTAAAATCAAGGCATCCATTTTGCATAACACAATGAAATTTTTAAACAGGAAAAGGAAAAGGAAGAATTTAATTACTGGAAAAGTTTGCAAATATACTTTAAAGAATATCCAGGAAAGGAATAAGGCATTTGACATCCTCTAGAAATCTTTTCTATATAACTAATGTATACCAGAAAAACAGATGTTAACAGTGGAAAGTGCAAAGCTGAAACACCTCACATTTATTCATCAAAATCACAGAGAATGGTTCCTAGGGACCAGGACATTCTTCTGTCAGAAGAGATCTCTAGAAATCCAAACAATTGTCAATAATCCTGTACACAGACTATGACATTAGGTCCAGGAATACACATTTAGGGAATTGGTCTCTCTGAAGGAAAGGCCAAGGGACCCTAGAATAAGCCCAAGTCAATATTAGAGTAGACCCAGGTTTGTTTTCAATAATTAGATCTTTCTAATTTACATTAAGATTGTATATCCTTGAAATGACCAGGACCCGGGTGATCCAAGATTTTTAGACCACTTCAAACCCTAGTCTGATTCTACACTAGACTCTTGTGGGACCAGAAAACATGGATCTAGTAATTGCTTCTTTGTCATAGCTCTGTTATCAACATGGAGAGTAAAGGACATACGTGACCACGATACAATTATCCTTTATAGATGTTCTTCCATGTAAGTTGTTTCCAAAGGCAAAGGGTGAAAGGCATAACATAATGTCCAAAATGTCAGAAACTGAGCATCTGAGAAGTATGGAGAAGTGAATTCCTAACACATATGTAAAAGTATTGTCTTCAAATTTAATGATGGGTTTTATAAGTTACGGGAAACACTAAAGAAAGTAAAAAGGATCTATGAAGCTTACTTGTATTTCTTTTGTTCTTAGATAAATGATAAATAGTTATTAGAACTTGTTTATTTATATAAAAATTATAAAGCTTACAGTTTAAATGTGATTTAATATTATATAATATTAACAGCTTTCTTCCCTGAATGTCCAAAAGCAGTCTTCTTTGCTCGCACCCAGAAACCTGCCTTTTTTAGTTGCAAAACAATTATGAACATTTACTCAAACTGTTTACATATGAATCCTTATAAGCCATAATCATTCTGTTGTATTCTTTATAGATCAATATTCCATCATGCTTTTGAAATAGTCTTGGAAATAAGCAGATGGACTGAGAACAGTCATTACTAGAACAGGAACAAATAAGTTAATACTTAAATTAATCATGCTTATTTGTATAGCTATCATGGTGACTATTTGTTAAACACCTACTTGTACAAAACATTTGTATAGGAACCTATATATATTTTCTCATTTAATACTCAAAACTGGGGCATTGAATAACTTGTTAAAAATTACACAGCTAGTATGTAACAGAGCCTAGATTCAAACCCAGTTATGTCTAACTTTAAAACATATACACTTTCTTCTAAATTGTGTTGCCTTCTAAGGTAACTTGTTTAACAAATGCTGAAAGAACTTGCCCCATTTCTATATACATGTTTACAACATTGTATAGACAATGAGGACCTCTAGTGTCTTGTTATTAATAGTCATTCAAAAAATATTTACTGAATGAATGAATGAACAAATGGTCAACTAACTTATATCCAGAATCACGCAGACCATCTCTCAACTTAATATTTTTTTTATATTTTACATAATATATATTCAATATAAAATATTTCCTATTATATATTTTAAATAAAAATAATGTATTTTTAAACATCCTCAGAGAAACATAATCTCATTGGGTAATCAACTCTTTCTAGTTTTTAAAAATATTTTAAAGGTCTTAAAAAAATGAACAGCCAAGCACTTTATATAGTGAAATTCCAAAACAATAAGAGAAGCCTGTCAATTTGAAGAAATCAGTGAAATCATTCCTTTGGATCTTATAAACAAAATAAAACAAAAATAAAAATAAAACACAAAAATAGTGGCTAGATGAAAATTTCTCTTAGAGATATAAAACTTAACATTCAATTCCTTTTTCTAATAAAAATCTAATTTAAATCATTTATATTTTCATTTTGAATAATGAGATTACATCTACCTCCAAAATTGTGAAACAAACTATTTTTTTAATATATTTCAGACCTTCTGGTGATACAGAATTCTGATAATCTACGATGAATAGAAAGATAAATTTTGAATTCCTTTATCTCACAGAATGATCCACTTATAAATTTAAGATGTTCTAATGTAAACTACAAGTATTTCAGTCACATACTGAGCCACCTAATATTGACATTTTTTTGAAGCCCATAGAATTTCTTACATTCTTTTAAAACAATTATGCATCACTAGGATAGATCATCATAAATAGAATCAGCTGAATTGTTGCAAACCTATCAATAAATAAGAAAAATATTGTTCAACGATTCACTTTTAAGTCAGCAATTTCAAAAGCATTTTATATATTTCAGCCTTTGCAAGCTACACTATACCACAACTCAGAAGTAGTCAATGTAGAACAAGTGATAACTCTCATCCAAATATGACAACTGTCCTGTAAATAGAAATAAGCTCTTAATTTTTACCCAAATCTTTCTTTAAAGATAGACTGTGTTGTGATGTGTAGCATTCTGCATATGTTCACCCTTAAAGTGAGCTCAGATGTTGCCTCCTGGGGAAGTCTCCCTGATTACCTGTCACCCATCCATTTCTCCAAGCAGAATAGTCACTCTCTTTTCTCTAATCCAGAAGACTCTACCAGGGCACTTATTTCATTATGTTGTAATAAGTATGTATTTTTTTTTTACTGTACTGTGAAATTTTTAATTTGTGAAAGGGTACCTTAGTCATTGTTCAGTGTATAAAGATCGAATGTCCTTGTTAGCATTCTTTTCTCCAAACTACACATACACATCTCCTTGTTCCCTGCATAAAAGTTTTCCAAGTCCTTTAAACAACCTGGTCACCCACCCCTACATGCACCTTCCTTAGTAAATGCTTCCATGCCTCAAAAATAACATTCAACATTGGAGTCAAATCTATTTATCTGAAGATGATTTACAGAGCTCTCCAGAGTTTAGGCCATTGTGAGCCCTTGTATGTAAAACCAATTTGTAACACGTTTAAGCATCTTGGACAGTCTATAAGATAAAGTCATTCAGTACGCACAGGTTAAGTAGCATCTATGTACCAGGCACTCTTCCAAGTACTGGAGATCCTGCCATAGTCACCCAAGGAGGCATTTCTTGTGTAGCCTCCCAGAATGTGTTAACACAAGTCACACATAAACGGGAGTTTCATAAACAAGTACTTTCGGAATACTCTGGCTAAAATCAATATTAACAGACTTCTTAAGACCTTTTGCAACTTCTATTGTGCAAATATAAATGTGACTCTCCAAGACTGAAAATATAATATGCAGCATTTCTCAAACTTATTTGATCATATCACACTGATTTCACAATGCATCTTGAAGAAGCAGCTCCTGAAAATATTTTTTGCTATACCCTCTAGAATTTATAGACAAGTAAACAGATCATTGTGGACTAAGGAATAAGAGTTACGGTAGCATCACAGGGTGTGATGCAAGTACAGAGGAAAGTTTTAAAAACAGAGTGTGAGGAAAAGCCTCCAGAAATAATATGTGACATAGATCTCCAAGGGCACGTCTCAGTAAGTTAAGTAAAAAGAGGTCAGTGATAAGGTTTGCAGAAAGATTTTTCAGGTGTGTGCAAAGCTCAAAGTGGCTTACTGTGCACAGTAGCATTTCATGGTCAGAACAACTAGAGCAATCATATGAAAAAGGTAACAACAATACTTCTAGTGAGAACATGACTGCTAAAGTCAAGAATTCTCAACCCAAACCCTACTTTTCCAAAATGTATGCAAAACCAAGAAGAATGAAAAATTAAAATTAAATAAAAATATTTTCAATGAAGCTAGAAAACATATAATTTTCAGATTCCTAAATATAACTATGAGTTGCCAAAATTAATTGACCATACAAAAGTTATAAGGGAGTTAATGA
Organism: Microcebus murinus; assembly: GCF_040939455.1. Taxonomy (NCBI): domain Eukaryota; kingdom Metazoa; phylum Chordata; class Mammalia; order Primates; family Cheirogaleidae; genus Microcebus; species Microcebus murinus. The sequence goes on from NC_134114.1 coordinate 63,418,371, forward strand.
GGAGGAGAATCACAGAAAGTAGAGGGTGTCCAGTGTCATGTAAGGTCCCAAAAGGAATGAGCATAAAAACCCCAGCTCTCTAGAAATGAGAGCCACATTCTGAAATCTAAAAACTGTTAATTCTTGTTTATAAAAAGCATGTGAGGACTGTGTTAAGCAAGTTAGACACCAGTTTGATCTAGAGTAACAAAAGATGAGGGACCCTAAAATATAATCACATCAAAAAGCCATATTTACAGCAAGTAATACTGCTGCTTCTGTGGCAGAAATCTGTGGAGAAATATTCTATGTAGCAAATTATTCTATAAGGTGATCACTCCATCTACATAACTGGAATGAACCCTACAAAAAATAGCTGGTTTAGGAAAATACACTCACTTAATAAAAGCTAAATTAATGAAAAACAAAGAAGTACAGGCATATCTGGGAGGTACTGCAAGTTCAGTTTCAGACCACTACAATAAAGCAAATGTCACAATAAAGTGAGTCATATGATTTTTTTGGTTTCCCAGCACATATAAAAGTTATGTTTACACTACACTTTAGTCTATTAATGGTATGATACTTATGTCTAAAAAATGTAAATACCTTAATTTAAAACATTGCTTAAAAACGCTAACAGTCATCTGAGCTTTCAGACTCTTTGTGCTGGCAGACAGTCTTGTCTGCATGTTGATGGCCACTGACTCATCAGCGTGGTGGTTGCTGAAGGTTGGGTGGCTGTGGAAATTTCTTAAAATAAGACAACAATGACATTTGCTACATCAATTGACTCTTCCTTTCATGAAAAAATTTTCTGTCACATGCAATGAGGTTTGATAGCATTTTACCTACAGTAGAATGTCTTTCAAAACTGGAGTCAGTCCTCTCAAACCCTGCCACTGCCTTATCAACTAAGTTTGTGTAATATTTGAAATCCTTTGTTGTCATTTCACCAATGTTCACAGCATCTTCTTCAGGAATAGTTTTCATCTCAAGAAACTACTTTTCTTTGCTCATTCATATGAAGCAACCCCTCATTGTTCAAGTTTTATCCTGAGATTGCAGCAATTCAGTGACATCTTTAGACTCTACTTCTAATTCTAGTTCTCTTATTTCCACCACATCTGCAGTTACTTCCTCTGTTGAAGGCTTGAACTCCTCAAAGTCATCCAGGAGGGTTGGGATCAACTTCTTCCACACTCCTGTTAATGTTGATATTTTGTACTCCTACCATGAAACATGAATGTTCTTAATAGCATCTAGAATGTTCAATACTATAAAGATACAACAAAAAAAGAAAACTACAGACCAATGTCCCTCATCACCATACATGCAGAAATCTTCAATAAAATACTAGGAAACTGAATCCAATAGCACATCAAAAAGATAATGCATCATGACCAAGTGGATTTCATCCCAGAGATATAAGGATAAGTCACTAAACACAAATCAATAAATGTGATTCATAACATAAACAAAATTAAAAACAAAGACCATATGATCATCTAAATAGATATAGAAAAGCATTTGATAAAATCCAGTACCCCTTTATGATAAAAATCTTCAACAAACTAGGCATAGAAGGAACATTCCTCAAAATAATTAAAGCCATATATGACAAACCCACAGCCAACATCATACTGATTAGGGAAAAGTTGAAATAATGCCCCCTAAGAACCTAAATTTTGATATACATAGCTGATTACTACAGTCAAGCTGATTAACATATCAATTTCTTCGTATAGTTGTGTTTTGGGTGTAAATGTGTGTGGTGAGAACACTAACATCTACTCTCCTCGCAAATTCAAGCATATAATACAGTATTATTAACCATATTCACCATGCTGTACATTGCAGCATTATTCACAATAGCCAAGATATAGAAACAATCTAAGTGTTTCTAAGTAGACAGATTTATAGAGAAACTGTAGCAGTTTCTTTATAACACACACACACACACACACACAATGGAATATTATTCAGCCCTTAGAAAGAAAGAAAGCCTGACATTTGCAACAACATGGATAAATCTGGAGAACATAATGCTAAGTGAAAAAAGTCAGACACAAAGAAAAATATTACTCACTTATATGTAGAATCTTAAAAAGTCAAAGTAGGAGAAAGTAGGGAGATTTTTCAGAGGGCTCAAAGTTTCAGTTATATGGGATAAATAAACTTTAGAGATCTAATACACAGCATGGTGGCTGTAGTTAATAATATGGTATTATATATTGGATATGTATTGTTAATTTAACAAAGCAAATTGTGGTCATAATGGGTAGGAGATGAAGTTTTGTGTAAAGTAGGGAAAGATAAGAATATGTAATTTTATGGGCCTGTATTTGCCTAAAGAAACTCTTGCAGAATATAAAATACAGTGGTTACCAGTGTGTAAATAAGGGAAGAAAGGTAAATGAGGAAAAGGAGAACAATGAAAGGGAGGCTTTGCAGATTACATGTATTTACATGTTTTGTTTTTTAATTTTTGAAACATGATTGCATTGTCTATTAAATGGGTTAAATTTTAAAATCAATTTATTTTAAAATAACTGAAATCAATACTTATTTAGTTCAAGAAATAGAAGCCAAACAATAAACATGATACCTTTGGCTATCTTCCTTCCTGTCTCAGAGTTTGAAAAGTTATACTTTTAGAAATTCAGTGGGGATATGATGCCCCTGATTAAAGTTCTAGTATGTTGCTATTTTTATGTACCAAAACAAATTAAATTTCCTAAGATATCTCAGGATAGGAATTATAAATTTAAAAATTTTTTAAAGGATACTCTGAAGAGATGAAACAATTTATAATAAGCTGAAGCAGTGAAGATATTCCATGCAATACAAAAATGTCAGCTTCAAAATTAATCTGAAAATCACATATAAAGGGAAAAAAACAAGTTTACCATTAAATGATCAACTGACAACATGAAGCAGAATATAGTGAAATGCATAACATTTTATTATCACATCTATTTCTTACAATTCAGAAAACCATAAAGAATATCTTCTAAATCTATAATTTTAATGCATAACACTGTAACACATTTCTAAAGTAAGTTTTAAAACGAGTCAGCTTTATAAGGCTGAGTGACATTTTGTCACAGATTTAAAGGAAAATGCTGTCTGTTAAGATCTTGTAATACATATAATAAAGAAACACACTGAATAAAGTTAGACAAATTTGAGAATTTTGTTATCACCTTAACATCAGGGTGTTAATGCATATATAACCACAAATATTTGAACTATTTCTTCCATTATATCAGATGACAAGAAAGGTGCCTGAAAATTGTCTTATTTGTTCAGGTAAATTAAATGATGTCAGATCAATGAGTGATGTGCTTATCATTATAGAATCTAGATGTTCAGAGTATCATGGAATAAAACAACATTTGTAATGGTGTGAAAATGAAATACTTCAACATGGAAAGGATTTATTTCCCCAAAAGGATTTATTTTTATAGTACTCTTTTTCTGTTGGACTAGCTGGCTCATGAGTCTTATCTATGGAAAAATAACCTAAAAATAAGTGTCAATTTAATTAAGCACAGCTAAGGTAAAGAGACAAAGGGAGCATTCAAATTGGATAGATGGGTGGCGATGGATGTCACTGAGGAACAATCTTGTATTAGTTCATTCACTGCCAATTTTAAGGGCTACATGTTGGTTGTTCTCACAGAAGAGCATAGACGGTGCACACGAAGGAATGACCACAGGATGGGGCCAAAGACGAGGACACTTTAAACTCAATGAGCTGCAAAAATATGAAATAAAAGGGAAAAAAGGAAAAGGACATTCTTAAGATATTTCACTGCAGTTCATGTGGAAATAATTTGATTTCATTTTCACTGGCTTTTCTTTAAACTTTGGCATTTTTACATATTTTTTTAAAGTGCTTAATTTTAGAAGTGAGGAGAGAGCTCAAGAATGCCCAGTTCCTGCTCCATAAAGGTTCTTGGTCTTGAAGGCTCTGTGTTTCTATCCAGAGCTGCAAGGATGGAGGTTAACTTGCACAGTACAAGAGCAACAGGCCCAGGAGTGGGAAAGGGTTATGGCCACTAACCCTGCTATAATATGGTCAGATATTTTTTATTTGTCAAGAGAAGCTAAAAATCTATATCATGAATATTCTTCTGGTATTTAAAAGATTTTTTAAAGTTATTAACAGCCTACAGAAAACTAGTTTACAATCTGTGTGCTTTAACAGTAATAACAGCTAACCCTTACAAAAAACTCCCTGTTATTCTAAGTTTTGTACATTTATAACTTCATTTCCTCTTAATAACCATTTGACATAAGACCTTCTTTATTCCCATTTTTAAGATGAATAAACTGAGGCACAGACAAGTCTATAGTTTGCTCAAGGTCACATAGTTGGCAAATGGCAAAGATAGGACTTGAACCTAGAAGTCTTCTCCAGAATTTACACCATTAAACACTAAGAGATGTTACAGATAATTCCTATCAGAATATTTCCCCTTCAAAGAGCTCGTTATAAATATTTTATTTGTAGAACTAAATTAACCACTACTTGCACTATGACTACTGATTTATTTCATGTAAACATGTTTTAAATTAATTTTTGCATTTTAAGAAATTCATGAGCCACCACTATGTCTAAAAGGCCCAATTTGAAAGAGAAGTTATTTTGGAATACTTAAATTTGTCATTTATTGAATATTTACTAAGAGTAAAACATCATTTTGAAAATATATATATATCTTTATGTTTCAGTTATCACTTTCCACTTTACTTTTTTAATAATTTTTTATTGAAAAATAGTGAATTTAAACTAGAAGCCAACCTAAATAATGACTTCTAAGTTTTATTAGAAGATTGAATTCATATTTTTTAAACACCTTTTTCAAAAATAAGGAGTTTACCTTAGATCATGCTTGAATTCTTCTAAATTTTGCACTTTATTATCTGTTTCTATATATCTAGATTTATAAGTTAATTTAAATATGTAAAAGCATAGAGGTTAGAGACTGTTTATTCTTCATGTGAAAATGTAGAAATATTTGGTAGGCACAACGTGGATCTACTACCGTGTTTCCCCAAAAATAAGACAGGGTCTTATATTTATTTTTCCTCAAGAAGACACCCTCGGGCTTATTTTCAGGGGATGTGTTATTTTTTTTAAGTACGGTACAACCATCTACATTTATTCAAATATAGTTAAGTTGTCTTCTTCTGGAACATCAGCATAACTCTCCAAACCCCGAATTCCATCCTGAATTTCTTGCGACTCTATATCCTTTAGAACCATTGGCCCCAATCTCTCACGTGGAACAATAGAGCTCTCATGGGGCATATGAGAAGGGCTGCTTATCTTCTTTACCGCTCCGCAACGAAATGCATGGGTTGTGCAGATACGCTGCATAGCCACGCTCATCACTAGGTCTTATTTTCGGGGTAGGGCTTATATTGCACAAATGCTTAGAAATCCTGCTAAGGCTTATTTTATGGGTAGGTCTTATTTTCGGGGAAACACGGTAGCACCTCACTATCTGTGGAAGGACTTTCAACGTATTACAGTCTTACCTGGGAAATTTAGTAGCTACTTTTAGAAATAGCATTTCCGGATCATCCACTGGGGAGAAGAAATGTCAAGTTGTCTTAAAACTGATATTCAGCTGGGTTTCCAAAGCCACCAAGTCAGCCTTCAACAATTCTAAGAATAACTATCAATACCTCCATTTCTGGATATTTTTCTTTTATTCCAAAATTGTTAAAACAAAGATCGTTATCTCAAAAGTGTTTATTGTGAAGTTTAGATAATGTAGTAAAAATATTAATAATAGCACATTGCCTTAGATACATATTTAATTGGGGACCAAACTGAGGCTATTATTTTTAGTGTGTAGTGACAGTGGCTCATATAATGATAATGATTGTGATTGTTCAGATATATTTATAGAGGGCTCTGAGTAAATTCCGTTGGATTTTTCCCTTAATATTATACAGACCACACTAGTTGTGCAGTCAGAAATTTAATTATGTGCGTGTTTGTCTGAGGTAATGCAGTATATGTAACATATTTAACATTATCTCTCTTTCTCTCTTAATATATAAACACACAAATATATATCATAACAAAAATGCACACATGTTATATTGTCATAGTTTTCAAAGTTAAACTTACAGTGAACATTTTTCCCATCATTTTTTTTCTGGCCTGAATGTTTTAAAATATCCAAAAAAGGTAAAATACCAGTGTTGCAGTATGGTTCTTTCTTGCAAGGGGAGACATCCATAATAACCTTAAAAGATGAAAATTGTATGTAAAATAGATGAATTATTACACTAAAAGCAGCAAAATTACTTACTAGAAATGCTTGATCTAAAAGTTAAATATATCATTAGCATTCATGGAAGATGAGAATATGTTCTCTACTTTACCAAAAAATATACAAAATAAGTTGTTGTCTACAAAATAAATTCATATTTTAGAAAGCCACACTTCCAGAGCTTTGATTTACACTTGTGTTGGTTGGTGGTGAATAAGGAAATTAGACTAAGCACACGAATGAAGTTAGAGGATAGTTGTTTTCAGGCCGATAGTGAAATGAAAGCAGTACCCTGCCAAAAGATTAAATCTGACTTAACATTAAGTTTCCAATATTCTAGCAGGTGGCAGCAACAGCTGCAACAACAGTAATAGCAGTGGTGATCATTTATAGACCCTGAACTACATGCTGCAAACTTTTTATGCAGTTCACAATCTGTCAATACAATGGAAGTAAGGCGGCATTTGTATAACGTAAAATAGTCACCTGTCCATGACTGTCCTTATCATAATAATCTCTGTGGCCTCTAAAATTCCAGGATGAATATGAGTAACAGCGGTTATATATTTTCCACTAGTAGAAAACATTATAATTGATGAAAAGGCACTATGTGCTTAACTGACCTTTCCTTCTCTCCACAGATTTAACCCTTGTGTCATTAAAAATTATGATTAAGAAATAATAGGGTAAGTTCGTGTACAGCATAAAAAATTTATTTGGCTCAAGCTTCCACTAGAAAACTTGAGAAAAATTCTACTGAATAACACTGTCTGTCACCACATGTAAACCATTCGGTGACAAAGCAAAAATAATAAACAAGCAGCACTATTTGAAAGTGACCTCAATCAAGGTACATATACTCACTGATTGCCTATGAGCGGCCTATTTTTTGCCCCCTGGGTGGTGTGTGCTATTTTCAGAGGGCCGACTATTCACCTCCCAATGGCATAAGCCTGTCCCATCATAGCTACAGGCATTAATTACCCATGCCTCTTGAACTTATATGCACACCTTTCTGAGATCTAATTGTAAGGGAGAAACCTGAAAAATTCCTTCTGCTAGAATGACCCTCCATCAGGTCCAATTTTTTCTAAAATACCTCTCATAGAGAGTCTAGACATGGATAACAAAGAAACATCTATACTGAGTGTACACAGAAGTATGTATGGTCCTCCCTTCTTTCTCTAGAAAGTCTACTTTTTCACTATTAAAAATCCATCTGTTCCCAATATTGACTATGGGCTCACCACCATCACCTCCAAATTCAGACTTGTGGCTTACTGCGACTCTAAAATCCTCAAGTGAGAGGGATTTCCTGAAATGCCACCATGGAAGGATGTGAAACTCTCAACTTTCCTCACTAACATAAGGTACTTAGGAGCATTGTTAAACTCAAACACACACACAAACACACACACACACACACACACACACACACAATAGAAGGTCATGCGCTATCCAGAATTTCCACTCCCTCCCCTGCCCCATGCAGCTTCAGTCAGCAAACAGTGTGGCATTTTTATTGTGCAAAATGCTACATATTTGAATCACCACTACTACCTTCTCCTATGACCTGGCTGATGTCAGCACTGATGGGTAAGTGGGAAGAAGTTTGAGGAAGTCATTAAAAACCCAGTAAACTTTCAGACCCACAGCTGATTTTCTTCCAGTTGAGCTGGGTCCATGGAAACACAGTGCACAGCATTGGATAGGAAGCCGGGCTTAACCAGGTGGCACCAAGGTCTAGCAGACAAATCAGGGCTTTGCGAGGTGATAAAAATGAAATGAGCAAAGTCACACCCTAAGTTAATCCTCCAGACCGTCCAGTGAGCAGGAAACAAAGCCACAGACCAGTGGCCCCAGTGGTGACAATATACTGCACAAATGGTCAGAAGAAAGCTGAAATTAGGTTCTGTCCTCGTTACTCACTTTGCTGTATTCTAATTGCCTAGAGTTGTGCTCTAAGAAAGTAAGGGAAGGGCCTTCTTAACTTTTAAGTTTACAGTGAACATAGCATATTTATATCCTAAAGTTCTTTTTAGAAATAATATGAATCTAACCTTACAAAGTATAATATTTTCTATAAAAACAAATCTGTGGGTCACTGCTAACAGTACTATTTATTTTAGAAACTGAAAGAATAAAAGACAACTTAAAGATTTAGAATTCTGCCCAGACTCTCCTTGTCACTTAGCAAGGATAAACCCAAGCTTTCAAATGGTGAGCATCTTTTTCCTATTCTCAAAATGTAGTAGAGGCTTTTATTGATAATGAGGATCATAATGGCATCTTAAACCAGAATATTGCTTGAACACCTAATAATATCTAAACAATAAGGAAATTACATCTAATCTAAACACTAAGGACATTACAATCTAAATGTTGGGTAAAGCAAAGAAATAGAATAATTTATAAACAATTAAAAGTTAAATTATGGAATGAGTATTTTTGCCATATACATTTGGGAAAGATAGTTGATGTATAAACACATACACACAGTCATGTACCACATAACAATATTTCAGTCAAAGACAGACAGCATATACAACAGTGGTCATATAAAATTATAATGGAGCTGAAAAATTCCTATTCCCTAGTGACATTGTAGCCATCATAATGTAATAGTGAAACACTATATTCAAGTGTTTGTAGTGATGTGGTATAAATAAACCTACTGTACTGCCAGTCATATGAAAGTATAGCACATACAATTAGGTACATTACATAATACTTGATAATAATAATAAATGACTATGCTACCAGCTTATATATTTACTATATTAAACTTTTTATCATTATTTTAGAGTGTATTCTTTCTACTTATTAAAAAAAGTTTGCTGGGTACAGTGGTACATGCCTGTAGTCCCAGCTCCTTGGGAGGCTAAGGCAGGAGAAAGCCTTGAGCCCAGGAATTCAAGTCCAGTCTGGGTAACATAGCAAAACCCCATCTCTAAAAAAATAAAAATAAAAAATAAAATTTTTAAAAAGTTAACTGTAAAACAGCCTCAGGCTGGTCCTTCAGGAGGTATTCCAGAAGAAGACATTGTTATTATAGGAGATGACAGTTCCATCCATGTTATTGCCCCTGAAGACCTTCCAGTGGAACAAGATGTGGAGGTGGAAGACAATGATCTTAATGGTTCTGACTCTGTGTAGACCTTGGCTGATGTGTGTGTTTATGTCTTAGTTTTTAATTTAAAAGTTTCAAGTAAAAAAAAATTCAGAAATTTAAAAAATACAAAAGCTTACAGAATAAGGATATAAAGAAAGAAATTATTTTTGTACAGCTGTACAATGTGTGTGTTTTAAGCTAAATGTTATTATAAAAGAGCTAAAAAATTTAAAAAAACATTTAAAGTGTATGTTAAGTTAAAAAGTGTAAAGTTAAGAAGTTATAATAATCTAAAGTTAATTTACTAAAGAAAAAATATATATATTTTACAAATTTAGGGTAGCGTAAGTGTCCAGTGTTTATAAAGTCTACAGCAGTGTACAGTAATGTCCTAGGCCTTCACATTCACTCATGACTCACTCACTCACTGACTCACCCAGAGCAATTTCCAGTCCTACAAGCTAGCTATATTCACTGTAAGTATCCCATATCATCTTTTATCTTTTATACTGTATCTTTTCTGTGTTTAGATATGCTAACATACACAAATACTTACCATTGTGTTACAATTGCCTACAGTATTCAATACAGTGACACGCTGTTCAGATTGATAGCCTAGGAACAACCAGCTAGACCATATAGTCTAGGTGTGTAGTGGACTATACCATCGAGGTTTATTTAAGTATAGGCTATGATTGTACAACAAAATTGCCTAAGAGTGCATTTCTTAGAACATATGCCTATCACTAAATGATGCATGATTGAGTATAATATGTATATACTATATATATATAGTGTGTGTGTATATATATATGTACACACAGATAGCCTCTGACATGATAGTTCTACTTATAATTTTTCAACTTTACAATGGTGGAAAACCAATATGCATTCAGTAGAAATTTTTCTACTTTATTATCAAATAGGCTTTGTGTTAGATGATTTGGCCCAACTATAGGCTAATATAAATGTTAGGTACATTTTAGATAGCCTAGCTATGATGTTTGGTAAATTAGGTGAATTAAATGGATTAAGTGCATTTTCAACTTACAATATTTTCAACCTGCAGTGGTTTATCAGGACATAGCCCCACCATTAGGTGAAGAGCATCTATATATAGGATTGAGTGTCTAGATAATGTTTCAGAAAAGACATAGGGAAATCTAATTGGAGTATAAGCAAAGGATAGTAGCCCAGAAATCCTCAATCCCTAGAAACAACTCAATCAAAGGAAAAGAGATGGAAAACTATAGTATATGTAGAGAGACAATGAATGAAATGAATCTGGGAAACATAGACTATATGTATTAGAGAGCAATGAAAAACAAATCTGTATAGGTCAGGTACTCTCAAACTTGTATGCATGTGCATAAAACTTGAAATCAGTAGGTCAGGAGGATATTATAGTTTCTGTAATGAGGGTGACACAATGGAAGAGATGTTTTAGGAAACTATGCAGGTTAGGTTTAGGGAAGGATGACTTAATTTATTCATATAAGGCTAAGTCCATAATTCAGATATATCATAAGGATCTGAGCCATAGCAGAATATTTGAAAAAGAAAAGAAAGGGTAAATTGGAGAAATATTGAAAAAGTAAGAAATTCAAGTCCCTGACATACTGGATATGGAAGATTGAGACAACATATCAAATATGACTCCAACAAGTGTTTATATATAAGGAAGCCTATAGGATACTACTAGAACAGTACTGAGAGAAATGGGGAGGTTGAGACATGGGGCCTTGGGTAGGGGCAATGCTTTATTTTTAATATTTACTATAATTCAAGAAATGACTGTTGACACTCAACACTATCCTTAATTGCCATCAAAGGAAGAAACATTATTCTAGTTCTGAGGAGTGTTTAATGTAGTTTGGCAAAAATGCAATGCAGACTATTATAGAAACAGAAATAAAATTAAATATGAAAACTGCAATAATGAGAGAAATGATATTTTTAAATCACTGATAGAATTGAAAATAAAGGAGTAACACAGGAAGTGGGGGCAGTGGATTAAAATGTCACAAATGCAAAGCAGGATACTGAATCTTGAGTCATGCCTGGAGAGATCAGATATAGAGAAGGAAGAACCGAGGGGGAGCCAGCCGCAGCAGGAATCTGCTGAGCTGTCAGAATGGGAAATGTGGCTGGGGGAGCTACAGAAGTAAAGGCGACACTAAGTGGAAAGAACAGGCAGTTGGGAAAAGGTTGCCTAAAATAGAGATTTGCAACACACAAGCTTAGAATCACTAACTAGTGAATAAAAGACAAGCTACCTGACAGTACCATTTCTCCTGCTTTCTGACATAAACATTATTCTGTACTTACAATGTGCTTGTTCTAGTCCTATTCTCCATGGAGATAGAGACCTTGTCAGCACTTTTTGTTCTATTTTTTAAAATAGTAATATAATAAACACTTCTCCTTGAAAATTCTCACTTGTTTGAGTTACTATGAAAGTTTTTTTAGAAAATCTTTAAATGAACTATAAGCAGGTAAAAATCCTACTTTGTAATATACAAAGTTCTCTAAGGAGAAGGGGAAAGAAAGGTGGTGGAGAACAAAGCAATAATAAAAAAAAAGCTACTGTACAAACCAGCACAGAAATGGAATTCCATTAGAAAGCAAAGGGAATGAGCACATGTTTAATCAATAAAGATGATGAGTTCTGCAGAGTACAGAGTGGACCTTCAGAATTAGTATTGCAAGTTTGGCAATAGCGAATAACCATATGCTCTCTATCATAACACACAAATTAACTTGTTAAATATTTGTAGAGTATATCACAGTGTTTTGCTTAGAAAGTGCCTGAGTTCAAATCCTGCCATCTCCACTCATTACTTCAAAGACAAGAAAATTATTTAATTGCCGTAGGTTTTAATCGTTTCATCTGTGAAATGGAGGTAATATTAATATTATCTACCTCATCTGGTGGTTATTAGGATTGATTAAAATACTATTTTAAATCACTTAGCATATTGACTGGCCCATAGCAAGAGCTTATTAGGTGCAATATAATTACTATTAGGAGAATTTTTTCCTCTTTGATTAAATAAGGACTATTGGCAAATACCCAATTAATAATATTTCTGAAACATAGATGCTATGTATGGTAATAAGCCCTTTGATGACCTTTGAGAAAGGATTGTCAGTCACTGGTATTTTCAGGTTCAATTTCCTCTTTCATTTTCTTGGAAAGACATTTTTACGCCTTATAGGTATTTAACATTTCCTTCAAACTATGAGTTGTGTGGCTATTCTACAACTTTAATTGAACACCTGCCCTATTCCAGGAACTAAAGCAGTAATATTGCTTCACATATGATATGATTTCTCTACATGATATCAAAACAACTGATTTCTTGGTAAAAAAAAAACAAAAGCATTAATTTAAAATTAAAAGTAATGCTTTAAAAATGCACCTAAAAACCATGAAGCTTTAAATTAGATTAACTAGTATCTCTTTCATTGCCAAAACACCAATTTACCTATTTAGATTTTTTTATAACATGTATGGAATTTCAAGTTATAACATCATAGCACCAACAAATAGATTATTACAGTTATATATGTCCTACATAAACAGTAATACTGAATTGTGCCAAGGAATTTTACATATGTGGAAATACAAGCAACATAGATCCGTAATTTAAGAAAGATCAGTGCCTCCTTTCACTGTTGTAACACTGTGCTATTGTTTGCATGTAAAATTACCACCCACTAACAGTTGGGAAAGCCTTTTCAGTTGTTTCCAACAAAGAATTCAGTTGAATAAGAAATGAAATGCAAGAGATGTTCAGTGTATATTGGCCAATAAGTTGAAGAATGAGAAAGTGTGGAAATATGAGCACTGTGTTACATTTGCTTATTAATTCCTGTCATTCCCATTCCCCAAGAATTCTCTCAAACTTAATCACAGAAACATATCCTGAACAACTTGCAGGACTGAAATGTTAACCTTCAACATTTTGCAAAATTCTTCTCTAAACACTTCCTCTGGAAAACACACATCTCAAAGTGCTAAAATTGTCTCCTATAATAACCACAACAGGATCGTAACAAACCAGCTTTTAAAAACCAAATAAAGTCTTCCGTGGGGGCGGCTCACCACTTCCCCTTTTTTAACATGCAGGAACTAATTTAGCTGAGAAGATAAAAGCAAGAGCTGCCTACAGATGTACAAGGAAACTAGATCCTAGAGCATAAAATGCCTCTGTGGCAGGGTGGTCTGGACAGTTTTCTCTAAAAAGAGCCTTCTCTGACTTAGAATGTCACAAATGGAAAACAAGAAGTCTGAAATCATATGTATTTGTGTTGAAGTAGACAGAAGAAAGAAAAGGCACCTGACATTAGTTCCAATTATAGCTATGTATTTTCCAATTATGTAATTGTATACCCATTTTCAATTCAATGCCAATAGAAGGCTATAATTCAAGACCAAGATGAAGGGCTACTCTCAAACTACCAACCATATCAGAAGAGTAAAGAGCCTAGAGTTTCTGTCAAATAACCAAATCCTCCCCTCTCTTTCATAGAAAAAAAATTCATGAAATAACCATCTCCTCTACAAACCCTTCCCTCTTTCAGAAATATGGTCATTTGGACCCATCCCAGGTGGTCATATGACATAGGATGTGGCTTTCTTACCGAAAATCCCATAAAGTGTACTTTGTTCATTACTCACTTATAACTTCCCAACTTCATTTTGTACTTGTTCAACTTGTTGGTTATCTATTTGATTATGTATCTGTGGGATATATTCTGTGGACTCTGGTAGACTATAACCTTTAATAGTACTGGGCACAAGCCTCATTAGCTCAGCATGTTTATTTTCTAACAGTGTCCTCATAAATTAAATGTTCTGTAGTTTTTAATATAATGACAAGAGTGAAAGGATATATTATACAAATACCATAAGGAGAAGATTCTGGCCATCCTTCTTTGGCTCTCTGTGAGAAGTTTTATGAGACTATCTGTCAATACAGTGTGTCTCATAAATTTTTCTGGACTTTTTCATTTTTTTTCAAAACATATGAGAATCAAAAGCAGTAAATCCTATTATTTTATAAATTTTTAAAAATGTGGTCAAAATGTGTCATTTCATTGGTGAAGCTTACATATTTGAATGCAATTTGCAACATTTATTCCTCTTATTATCGTCACAAAATATTTTTGAAAGGTAAAATTGAAATACCAAATTAGGAGAAAATGTAAGGTAGGACTTGACCATGTGAAAACACACAAGCCTAGGCAGAAATATGAAGTAAACAATGTACATTTTTAGAATTATTACTTTTCTTAAAACTCTGTATATATCCAGAACCTATGACTTCTTAGGACATCTCAATATATCATTATATTTTCCTTCTAATTCATAGAAATTTTTCTGTACTGGATTCCATTGTATCAAATCTTTGGGTTTTTTAATCTATATATTTCACTTCTCTAATCCTCACTCTCTAGAAATTAATTTGCCTTTTAATAAGTCTTTTAGGAGATAATTTCTTGACCCAGGGGGTTTTAGAATCTTTCAAACTGTGTCAACTTTCTGTGTTACTGATTAATCTAAATGGCTGTAGATGTGAGTCTATATTTTGTCTGAGTATTTTTAAACAAGTTTAAAAGTGAGGGAAAAATCATAATCAATTGATTGTTTCACATAGCTAAATAGTAACTTCAACTCTCCCATACTGATAAGGGTGATCATAAATTGTGACCCCCCACAATCTAAAACACGACAAAATCAGACTATTTTGTTTGATCTTAACATTGTTACTGTCTTGGCTCCCTCAATATCAATGGCAATGGAAAAAATTAGGCAACTCTTCTCTTTCCCCAATCTCATTCCTTCCCCCTTGTTGGAGCAAGACTTGTGGAGAAGTAACTAACTCTCACTTGGGCACATTCCTGGGCTAGAGAGGAGGCCAGCAATTAAAGCATAATGTGGTCCCTTTCTTATTCTGGTAAATTCTAAGCAGGGAAAAACTAATTTCAACTCTGTATAAAAATATGTCTTACTGATTTTTTTTTTGATCACATATAACTTTGTAGATCTTCCCATCAATAAATAGGGGGAACCTGTTTCTCCAACACCTAAATCTGAGTTAATCATATAACTTGCATTACTCAATGGTATTGTAGCAGGTGTGACAAAGGAGAGAGTTGAAACCAACTTGTGCTTTCAGACTTGCCTTCTGGTTGCTCTGGGAACCCTTCAGCTGCCACATGAATATATTCCTATGACTAAGTCTGCTGGGTAATTAGAATAGGCTTGCTGGATTAGTTGAACAGTTTTGCGTAGGATAAGAGACATGTAGCTGAGGTAACCAGCTAACCAGAACCCACCACCTAACATGTGAATGAGGCCATAATGACCTGTGCCCCCCTTGGGCTACCAACAACAGACATGGGAGTGAGACCCAATAAGCTGCAATGAAGAGCAAAATGACCAGCTAATCCCAGCCCAAATCACCAACATACAGAATCATAAGATAAATTACTAGTTGTTATTTTAAGCCACTAAGTTTTGGTGTAGTTTGTAACTCAGTAAAAGCTTTCCTTTCCATGAAGAAAATGGGATTTTCTTCTTAAAGAAATGTTTTATTTTTTTCAATATGGGTTTGGACTTGCTATTCCTGAAAAATTAATATTTGTCTTTGGGAGAGGTACATATGTTTATCCTTAGCATGTTATAGTGTAATAAAAGCATCTGTAGTTTACATTAGCTCAATTGTCGAAAAGAAAATTCAGCCATGGAAAATGTATCTCCTTTGACCAAAGAATAAGAAAATGAGAGACAACAACATGGGCTTAGACTTCAACTGTGTCCTGACCGTCCTAACGACCCTAGAAGCTCTTTTCCAAATGAGAAGTTCAGACTGGATGAATGTAGGAAGAAGGAGTTGGCCACTGAGCAGGAACATTCTTGCAAGTGGGATGGCAATTCCTGAGAAAGGTGGTTGGAGAGTATCTCAGAGTCAACTGAAGAAGAAAATACTAGAAAGAAGGCAAGAACCTCAGGGAAGAGCAGAATCAACTAGGACTTGGGGAATGCTCATTAAATTCACTTTGTGAATTAGTTAAGTACCTTCTCTCTGGTACTCTGGGAAAACTTCTATTTATCAGCTATTAAAATATTTCCCCTTCTACCTTATAATTTCCTTTTTTAAATTGTTACAAATGAATAATAAAACAAATTTTATAGATTTTTCCCAGCCTGGTATGGTAACCTTGGAAACACTGCTAAGAGCAGCTGGAAAATAATGCATGTCCCTAAAGAAAACTAAGCAGAGACAGACAGCTAGACTGAACTTTTTTCCCCACCCCTCCCCCATCAGACAGTAGAGGAAGCTGACATCCGAAAGAAGGTGGCAGGACAATACCTGGGTTTCAATACCTAGAAATAGACAAAGGTGCCTAGGGTCAGGATTATTCAGAAAAATCTTAATAAACAAAATCTCCTTTGAGCAAATTCTAGTTGTGCATCTTTCTCTCCTGAAATAATCACTATGAAGTGATTCCCAGTTGCAAGATGGAGAAGTTAATGGAAATGAAATACTAAACCAGTATGCAGCTAATTTCATCTTCTGTTGACCTACCTTAAATAATGATCCCCTCTTCTCCTGAAGCACCATTTTCTTTCTAGTCTTATAGTTATTTCTGAACACCTATTATACTTTCTGGGAGAGTGCAAGCCATTCAAAGAAATGAGTCATATGCTAGCTGTCAATGAATACCCCTAAGCACCAAGAAATACACAGTACTTTGGGTAGTTCAATATTTTTTTGATTTAGTTTAATGAAGACATAAGCAAATACATTTCTGAACATTTACACAACCAACAAAAACCTAAATAATATGGATTAAATCAATAAGTAAAATAATTCACTTCAAGAGTAAGAACTATTGAGAAGTCCTGGATTTAGTGAGTAAAATCTAGAAAAAAAATGAGGTAAGAGGTAGCTTATTAAAATAAGTTTGAAGCAATACTCTTAGTTAAGGTCCCATGAGTTCAGAAAAGGATTAAACAGACATCTAGCTTAATAATTTATAGGCTTAAGAACTTTATTCATTTAAATAAGGAAAAAGAAATCCACATTTAAAAATAATTTTTGAATATTTCTCCAATGTTAATTTAAAGGTATTAATGTACATTTAATTTTCTACACTAAATATTTCTAAGACAAAGAACCAGGAGGCACAAAGTTGTAAAGCAGACAATTCTAGAATATTTTAAAAGGATAGTAAAGGGATGGTTTCCACAAAAATGTCAATTTAGTTCACTTGATCAAAATGTGATATTTTAATTCTCACCTTTCCTCCTCCTCAGACATTCTTGCTCCATCCTTCTTCATGCTTTGGGAAGAATCTAAGCATATCACAAGATTATTAGGAAGGGTTCTGAAAAATTCATGCCCTAGATGAGAGGGGGGGAGAATCTTTCCAAGTCTCAATATTAATTCAGAATCTTAATTCTGAATCTGAATTAAGTTATTTAAAAATAAATACATAGCAATCATTTTAGGTTCTCTGCAATAGCAACAAAAGCTAAATTATCTCTTTCAAACAATCCCTAAGCAAGATACAGAAAGGGATTGGTATTTATGTATTTCCCCATCTCTCTAAAATTACAACTTCCCAAACCTTCTGATTTTGTTCCAGTAAGATAAATTCAAAGGCCCCATTTCTTGCCTTTGGCATTAATTTGAGAGATGACTCAGACATCTTCTCAAACCTATATACCTTTCCAAAATGGCACAAAGCAGATTTAAACGGATACAATTTCAAAGCTAAGCAAAAAAAATTTTAAATATTCATACTATAGATTGAACATCTAAAGAGATTTTAGAGTAAGTTTCCTTTGAAAATTCTACCCTTGAGAGATAGTTCACTTTTCATCACACATTTAGATTTTCATTTCATATTTGCTACTTTCATAGAGCATTCTGAAACTATTTTTCCTCTTGTGGTTGTACTTTAACACTAGATCTAATGCAGAAACCACTTTTTTCCCCTTACCTTAAATAGGAACACAATCTGAATAAGTTAATTTTATTTCTCTCCTGTTGCAGAAGTTCAGTCCAAATGTCTATAAACAGATTTCCAAGTTATCTTTCTCATATTTAGATTCAAACAGTTCATCCATCACAAATACAGATTTGAAAATTATGTCCACAAATCCTTTAAAGAAGCCTATTACATTTCTTTTGAATGACTGCAATTTGTTGAAACAGCAAGCAGTAAAACTATACATGTTTGCATATACACTGAAAAATTATATAATCTGAAAATTCTATTTTACTAGCAATTTAGTAACACATTATACCACATTGCTACTGCTGGAACTACAGAATGTAGCCTTTCATAAAATGATGAATTTTTCTGAAATAGTGTTTTTAGATAATAGCTTTCAAATTTCAAAAAACAGTAGCTATAGTCTAACACCTAGCCCTTTGCTATGTAAGTAAAAACCACAATTTCCCCCAAAGTGGCTTTAATGAGATCGGCTGAAGTTGCAGCAAAACAGTGCAAAGGAAAGAAATACAAAGAAAAACAAAATAGTAAAAGAGAGAAATAAAAAATTCTCTCATGGCTTAATGGTATAAGAACTGTTCTGAATTTTCAACTCAGGCGTCCCTGAAGTTAACATAGAACAAAGAAACAAAAATATTTTATATAGAAACATCTCTTATATTGGTGCTATGAAGTGAAAAATAGAGACTACTGAGTAGAAACCATAACTTTGACCAATCAAAGAATCACAGACTACCTCACCTACATTAAAAAGCATATAAAAAAAGCATAAAAAGCATACTACACACTTGGAATTGTCTTGAGATATCTGTGAAAGAGAGTACCATTTCAGGATGGTTTATGATAAATTCCAATTAGCTTATATGAGCTATTTTGCACAGGAAAATCATATAGCAAAGCTGTATCATTAAGAGTTAACAGTATCATCTACAACAAAGATGCTCTGAAAAGTCAGATGTATAAGATTTATGTCCTTGCAGTTTGTGAGATACAAAAGAAGAATTTGCTTTTTTTTAAAAAAAGTCTTTTTTATAATCACATTTACAACAGCTTGAAACTCAAGTGAAAGGACTAGAATTTATGCTTAGTTTCCTGAAGTATGTTTAGTTTATTCATTTCTCAGACACATGGCCTTCAAACTTGTTTTTAGACATGGAACCACTTGTTCAAATGAAAAAGATTAGCTCTGATCCCGAAAGCTGCCTTAGTATTAGATAATCTTTCAGTTTCAGACCATGTGCATCTTTAAAATAAAATCCCTAATTGAATTCTTAGCAGAACAGTGGAGAAAAGAGAAGGACAAGGGGAAAAAAGAAAGAAAGATGCTGTCAATCTGGTCTGTCATTGCCCCAGGGGATTTTAAATGTCTCTGGGGATAATCTAACTCAGACCCCACTCTCAATTCCTTGTCCCACTACTCCTCTCTACACTGAAGCCACACTTGAGTCTTTGTTATATCCTGGAATGGCAAAATGTCAGCAATCTTTATATCTGTTGTTTACCTTGCTGGCCACAGTACCCTTTCCTGATAGCTCTGTCATTCCCCCCACTCCAGCATTTCTACCTTATAAAAACATCTATTTCCTCAAAGTTTAAGCTTCCTTGAGGCATCACTGCCATGCCTACCTTGCAGAGACCTCATAAATCATTTAAACTAGTATTTCCCAACCACTTGCACGGTGTGATAGGAAAAGAATATTTTTATTTTAACATTTTAATTAATTTTAACATTTATTTTAATATTTTAAATGCTCAAGGCTACTTATGCCACTGGAGATAACTAGCCTGAGACCCCTGGCTGCTCTGGCTATGCTCAGCCCTTAGAGGGCTAAGAGCTTTATCTCAGCACCTAAGTGTGCTGAAGTTACAGAAGAAGACATTGTAAGTTTTGAGGAGGAAAAATGTGTGAAATTCTGACTTAAACTATCTTTTGCTAATACCCTCAAATCTTTTGCTAATATCTTTTGCTAATACCCCCTTACCCCTTTATTCATCCAACCAACCTGCCCTCAGTGCTAGAACAATATATTCAACTATGGACTTCTTCCACTCCTGTATATAAATTCTTAAGTGTTCTGGAGAAAAACACTCTTGGTAAGAGAGACTAGTACTAACACAGTGTCTTGGTCTCTATGTTGAGATAGGATCTCAAGATCATCTGGCAATACTTTGGTGCTCTCCTAAGCAAATCCCTCTCTGGCTCCATATGCCAGCATTTAAAACCTTCACCATTCTCTTAATGATTTTAATCCTAACCCCTCAAAGACTCTTAGGTCCCCTTCACAGAGAAATAGAGGCCATTAAGTAGGTGCTCTCCCAACTCCTTACTCGCTCCCAGACATACTGGTACCCAAATCCAGGAACTCTATCTTCTCTCAGGTTCCAGGGGAAGAGATATCCAAATGAGGCTAATTCCTTCTACCCTGATATGGCTTGGATGTTTGGCCCTTCCAAATCTCATGTTGAAATTTGATCCTCAGTGTTGGAAATGGGACCAAGTGGGAGGTGTTTGGGCCATGAATGTCTTGGTACCCTCGTGTGATAACGAGTTCTTGTTTTATTAGTTCACACAAAAGCTGGTTGTTTAAAACAGCCAGACGCCACCTCCTCCCTCTCTTGCTCCTCCTGTCACCGTGTGACACACCTGCTCCCCCTTCACCTTCTACCTTGTTTGGACGCTCCCTGAAATCCTCGCCAGAAGCAGATGCCTGCACAACGCCTCTTGTGCAAAACCAAAAGCCTGCAGACCATTTGCCAAATAAACTTATTTTCTTTATAATTTACCCAGCCCGAGGCATTTCCTTTTATAGCAATGCAAAAAAAACACGAACTAACACACACCCTCTCTCTAAATTCCACTTTCTCCAAATTCCTTGAGGATATTGTCCCATAAACTATCCACTTCCTTTCCTGTATTTAGACACATCCTGTCTATCAGGGGTTTTTTAATCTGATATTTATTTTAAGAACCATATTAATTCTGCATTCCCCTATTTCTCTCCAGCCCACCATAGCCAAGCTTTGTGAAAGGAGCAGGTGACATTTATTATCTTTTTCACTGCCCATGTATTCCTCAAATGGACATGTTTCTGTCTCCCTCCAATTCACTGAATCTTCTCCTGTCAAGTTCACTAGTAGCCTACTAATTCCTCACTCCATTCGATGCCTTTCAGTCCTGAGCCTCCTAAACCTTACTTTAGCCTTCAAGACTATTAGCTCACCTTATCAAACTCTCACCCCTCTTGACTTCTGTGATGCCATTTTTTTCTGACTTTCCTTCTATTTCTGCAGATGCTCCTTTTCAAATTCTAATGCTCCTTTTCAAATTCTCTTTTCTACCATTACTCTCTTTTAAAAATTAATATGCTCCAGATTTTATTATTAGCCATCTCTTTTTGCTTTAAATAATTCCTCTGCTGTTCTCAAATACCCTCCTAGGTGTAAAAGCTACCTATAGGTACTTTCAAACCTTTACTTCTCTGTCTCCATCATTAGAATGCAAAAACATCAAGGGCAGAAATTTTTTTTTCTTATTCCTCATTGTATTTCCAGTATTTAGCACATATTGTGGAATAATATATAATTGTGGGATGAATGAAGGAAGTTCACATCTATATTTTTATCCTAGACCTTACTTTTAAGCTCCAAGATGGTTTATCACACTGTCTACTCTACTTCCATTCAGATGTTCCACAGATGTCTCAAGTACATATTTCACCGAAACTTCATCACACTTCTCTATGCTCCTTATGGTGTTCAGATAAGAGCCAAGGTGATCACCCAGCATTCTTATCTTTGTATAGCCTTGTGGTTCTCTGCTCTAAAAATTAACAGCTTGAAACAGAAATTATATTACAAGAATCATAATTCAGAATTTAGTGATTCATACAAATCTACAGGTGTACCCCTTGAAAATATATCCAGGCCTTACTAATCTTGTACCTTGACCATATATTCACACCTTCCTATATTTGAACATCTTGTTTTTAATCTTCTTGGAACTACAGTCATGTTTTCTCAACTCCTTTTCTTTCTTTCAAAAACAGATGAGCTGTCAGTTCCTTCGAGAGGCCTTCTTGGTTTTCGCCCTCCCCTTCCCCAGATGCTACCTATCAAAACCCCTAAGGCTCACCTTACTCATAGAATGTATCATCTAGAAGAATTATCTGTTGATTCTTTGTTTACTATTTAATGAGCTTCTAGAAGACAAGAAGTTTGTTCTGTTCTCTTACATATACTGTGTGTAAGATATTTTCTTATGTATATAGTACCTGGCACAAAGCACTTAATTAATAAATTTGAGTAAATAATGCTGCAGGTTGAAGGTTTTGTTTATAGGATTGAGTAGAAAGATGAAATTATGCACAGTCAAATGGATCAATAGTTTAAACCATAAGCTTTCATTTGGAATATAATTTATTTGCTTATATTTACTGATCTTTCAAAAGGGCCAATAAATTCATCAACCTTAAACTTAATAAGCAGAAGCATAATGAAGCAAAGTTGTTTAATTAAGTACCATAGTCACCTCAGATTTGGCAACTAGCCCACATAGTCTCCTAATGAACGTAGTAGATTTTCAGCTACATTTTTCCTTGGCATACTCCTTTCTGCCTTTCCATGTTTTCTCTGGCTTTCCACCTGGAGTGTGGTCCTGGTGGCTAGAATTCTAGCATCCACTGCGGAGTTTTGAGAAAAAGGCCAAGAGAATCACAGAGACATCTGCAATGACATTTTTAAGGCACTAAACCAGCAACTTCCTACTTCCACACATCTCATTACAGGAGAAAAATAAGTCCTTATGTGTTTAAGTCACTATGACTAATAGTCATGTTAGTTACATGAGTTATATTTTTAACTGGTAGAATAACCAACTACATTATATTATTTTAAATGTTTTGAGATATACCTATTGCCTACATTCCTACCTCCCACATACCCTTAACATACACACTGACAGCACACCACACACACACACACACACACACACACGCACACGCACACGCACATACATACCCCATTCATCAGTTGACCAAAGCCTGAAATTCCACATTTTGAGACTTATTTTTTTAATGTAAATCTTTAAGCCCTTTCAAAATATAAATGACTTTAGAATTAGTAACACTTAAACTTTAGACATTCATCCCTCAACAAACTTTTATAGTGTGTTTATTAAGTTTCCTGGCACTCTGCCACAGACCTAAAAATAAAGAAGACACAATTATTTCCTCAGAGAACTTATACTGCAACAATAAGGTCATTTCCAAAACCTAACATTAAAATAGAGTCCGGGTGCCTGGAAAGAAGTGTGAGTTTGTATTATTGAGGCACAAGGACAATAAACCAAATTCATTATGGCAAGAGAAGAGTTCACAGAGGAACTTTGTTTTCAGATGAATGACCAGGACAAGTAAGAGTTAGAGTGCTATTTGTGTGTGTTGGGTAGGGGTAGTGAGGCTCAGGGAAAGGAGAAGAGGGAAGAGGTCAGCAGAGGGAAAAGTCTAGCCTGACTGACACAAAGGGTACCCATAAGGGACTTGTAAGAGAGAAAAGGGGTAATCTTGTGTACAATTTTATGACTTTAAATTTAATGTTGGAAGTTAGCCATAAAGAGTACTAATACATGTTATGACATGATTAGATTTGTATATTTGAAATATTATATATTCCAGTAATTTGTATATAGAAAGAAATACAAAAATATAAGGCAGGAAACAAGAAGTACAAAGCAGGTTATCTAAGAAATCCAAGTAAAATGTGATCAAGGCCTCTGGCAGTAGCAGGGGCCATGAGAGTGCAATTGGTAAAGTTGGTGAGAAGGTGATGATTAAAAAATACTGTGAGATCAGATGGCCAGGACTTGATAACCAACCGTATTTGAAAACTGAACAAGCAGAGGTGTTGCTAATGCTTCCTAGGTTCCTCACTTGAACAATAACATTTGTAATTGTCCACACGAAAGTTCCAGTAGATGCCAAACAAGTGGACAGGTTGATATTTGAAAATAAGCCTCTGTGACTCCAAAGTCTGACGATAATAACCAGCACTGCCTCCCAACACCAGTCCACTGACATTTCCATATACCAAAATTAGGAAAAAGAATTTGGGTGCTGACTAACAGAGAGAATAAATTCACCCAATTCATTTTTTCATTTTTGCATATTCTATACAAAGACAAAATCTTAACATAAAATTTCTCACTCTATTTCCAAAACCTTTTTAACTCACTATGTGTGACAACACTTTCTGATGGAGATATCAGACGTTTGTATATAGTACATGGCCAGATCGATGTTGTAAAATCCCATAACAAGGACTTGGATATGCCAGAATGGGGTTAAATATGAGTGATCAGTTTGAAAAGGCTCTTCTGAAAAATATTAGATACGCTGGTGCCAGTGATGTTTCATTGTGTTCTCACTTCTTTCCTTTCCCTCATCCAGTCTGAATTTCCAATCATTAGTCACTGTGGAATGTGGGATTCTCTCAAATCAGGTTTCAACCTGACAGCATCACAATTTTATTTTCCATAGCTGAAATAATTTGAGGCCTTTGTATAATAACCAACATTAGAGATGTGTAAATAATCTGCCACAGGCCATCAGTGATTATGATTATTTGTCTAAAAATGCCCTTGGGTCAGCTAGCAGGATGCTGTTCTTCTAACCTCTTCCCATTCTGGTTTTTGTTTTTTGCCATTTACTGACTTCTCACAGGATGTGAATTTGACCGCAATGTCACAGAACTGTGAAGAACTTTTTAGAATTAATCAAAACTATATAGCACAGTACATATTTCACTCACCCTAATTCTCAAATAAAGTCTGTTGATGATGTTTACGAAAGATGTCCACAGGTTTATTAATGATTCCTTGTTCCTCAAAAGATGACTTCTCCATCATAAAAACATGGCTTATATATTTTTTTTAATTTTTCCTCAGAGTAGCACAACTTATAAGAAAGGAACAGCTGGTTCATACCAAGAAGAATGGAGGGAATACTTGCCTGTCTAAATTTGCTAATCTCCTGAAAAATCAAATATTTGAAACTGCCTCAGCTGATCCCCAATCCATCATACCCATGCAGACAAAATCACTGACATCGAAAATTATAATCCTGAACTATTTTATGATGCATATTTTGTTCACTAGACTGATAATGAGTTCTTTTTAAAAGTATCACTGATTCAGCCACAAGTCACTGGCTGTCAAAAAATGGCAGATTGTTCATCTGATAAAGTGACAGTATGAAATACATCTTTGAACACAGAGTGCTTTTTAAATTGTAGAGCTCGCACCTAAGGAAGCAATACCATTAATTGGAAAATGTCTTAAGAAAGATCATAGTGTGTTGTAACAAT
This sequence comes from Microcebus murinus, assembly GCF_040939455.1. Taxonomy (NCBI): domain Eukaryota; kingdom Metazoa; phylum Chordata; class Mammalia; order Primates; family Cheirogaleidae; genus Microcebus; species Microcebus murinus. Next base: position 63,444,150 of record NC_134114.1, read on the forward strand.
ACAGTAACCAGTTATGTTTTTTGGACAAGAGAAATAAAAGAAAATAATGTTAATTTTCTATTCAGTCCAAGCAAACCACCAAATACTTTTTAAATGGCCAGATGTTTTTTCCAGTCTGACTGTAGCAGAAATGCTGCCATTCTGAAACTTTTTTCTATTTTAGTAATATTCTTTTTCATAAAGTTCTCTTACTTCAGTTCTAACATATTATTGTATTCTTATATTGAATTACTCAAAGATAATAATTATCACTCTTCCATAAATGCCTTGAGGCCTATACTACTTAGAAGGAGAATGAGAGTTTGATTTCCTTTGGGCAGAAGAGGGCTAGAATTTTTTCTAGTTGGACTCACCAACTTGCATGTCCTATATGACAGTCAGTCTCCTGCTATAAAGGTCTAGATTCAGACTCTTTCTTCCAGATTACCTGTTTTGTTTTGTTTTTTTGTTTTTTTTTCCCATCAATCCCAGAGGAAAAACACTAGCTGTTTTATTCTGAAAGTCAAATTTAAATTGAAACAAAGAGAAATGAGGGGAATGGTAACCCCTACTTCCCCAGTCAGACCAGCTGAATATGCCTTAGAAGTCATTTAAAGGTCACTGTTATAGCCAAATAACTTCACATCTTCCTGTTTAATCATTTCCAAATGCAATGCTTTAGCACTTAACCAATTCTAGCTTGAAAACAGCCTTATCCTCCTGCCAAAGAAAGCTGGACATGTAGAGCTCTCTCACTGGAAAATCAATTTTGGTGAGGATTGCTAAATAACACATAGTTTGTGTATTTATCACAGTGAAAATACAACTAAAAATTCATGCGCATAAATTGAAATTTACACATTCTCATTTTTAAAATACAGGTATTAAACATGTTTTAAGGCCAGGCATGGTGGCTCACACCTATAATCCCAGCACTTTGGGAGGCCAAGGTCGGAGGATCGTTTGAGGCCAGGCAACATAGTGAGACCCTATCTCTACAAAAAATGAAAAATAAAAAAATTAGCTGAGCATAGTGATGCATGCCTATAGTCCCAGCTACTCAAGGAGGCTGAGTTGAGAGGATCACTTAAGCCCAACAGCTCAAGGCTGCAGTAAGCTATCATCAGCCACTGCATTTCAGCCTGATCAACAGAGAGAAACCCTGTCTCAAAGAAAAAATAAATGTATTCTAGTTACAACAGTTTCTTTGTTTTGACATTTTTAACTTATCACTTCTGATTTGTTGCTAGAGTCCTCTAATCCTTCCTAAAGATAAAGATTACACATGGAATGCACTCCCAATGCTTTCCTGAGGCATTAAAAATGAAGATGAGCAGAATTAAAGTTTCTATCTCCTGAGTTTCATCTTGTGGTGAAGTCATGGCTAGCAAACATAGCTTCTTCCCCATCCCAGTGCCTCCTGATCAGTCAAGGACTCAGTTCAGTGTCCAGTTTAAGACAAAAGGGGACTTGAAACACTTATTCAAAGTCCAAATGAATGTCAAGTTAAGTTTTTGCTAAATGAGCATATCCCTTTCAATGCATGAAATCATTTATTGAACAGCCCAACAGGAAAGCGCCCATGTCAGATCCCATAGAGGCAATAAAATTGAAAATGCATATAGGAACTTAGATTTAGCGGGGAAATACCTAAATATGCAAATAACTTTAAGAAAATGAGGGTCAACCTTCTGCTCTCAACTAAAATGTTACTTCTCCAGAAAAGCTCCTCTCTTCCTAAATCTAAGTCACTCTTGTTAGCTTTTCTCTCAATGTACCTTTGTTTTCCTTAATAACACTTGCCATAATGCATGATTATATATTCACTTCATAATAATTTGTTTCATATGTTTCCCCGATTTAATTGTAAGTTCCAAGAAGGCACAATTTTTTTTTTAATTTTTATCACCATTTCTTAAAATTTAACACAGTGACTGGTACTCTCAAAAGAAAAAAATAAACAAATAAATGCAAAAACTTGATTCAATTACCAAAAGTGAAGTATAATATAAATGAAGTGCAATTATTGACCTGAGGAGCCTTGGGAAGATTTCATAGAGGAAGAGAAATTTATATAACTAGGATTTCAATATTTAAAATGGGAGCAAAAGAATATATCCCCATAACTAAAGGAAAAATGTGAGCAAAAACAGAAAAAGAGGCAAGTGCAAAGCATGTTTTGGGAATAGGTTTAGATTCAAATATATGGTTTATGGAAAAGGGAGTAAAAAATTAAAGAGAGGTAAAGGACTATTTGTAGATTCTAGTTGACACACTAAGAATTTGGGCACTTGATTTTATAATGGTTACTTATAAAGTTTCTGATCCTATATAAAACTCTGTTTTCTCATTTCAAAAATAGAAATAGGTGCCAAGGTGGCAGACTAGAAGCAGCCTGTATATGCCACTCTCATGGACAGGATTGAAAATGGAAAGTAGATATTTAGCTTCTGATGGATTATTTATGAGAGAGCACTTGGAATCAATAACAAGGTAATAAGAAGCTCCCAAAGTAAGGAAGAGGGAAGTGGGACCAGCCACTTAGCAAGATTGGAGGTACCCAAGGAAGGCACCCACACATGGTGAAGGGATGAGGGAGAGAACCCTGGAGCTCCATACTTCCCTCAGGAGCACTGCAGTCAGAGCTATAGGAGAACCCTTCCAGCACAGCAGGCCTCTGAACTGACACAAGGAGCTGACAGAAGACTGTGCAGCAGCATTGCTCTAAAGAGAAGGTGCAGGGGGTTCCTCCTGGCCTCTGAACTTTAGGACTTGAGGTTAGAACCATTTTGAGGTCCCAGCCCCAGAGCACTGCATCTACCAGGGTCAGATTAACTGCTGTCACCACCCCATTGCCCTTGCTGAGCTGGGAAGGGAACAGGGAGGCTGGGCACTCACAAATTCTCCATGGGCAGGTATTACACATCCACACACTGCTGGGGGACCCAGATATAGCAAGCACCTATTGACCAGGTACCCACTGTCACTGCCTTAGTGGCACCACCCAGCCGTAGCAATTACACGACCTGGGAGGAGAAAGTGCCCACAGCCCCGGGTGCTTACCACTGATATCTGGGTAGTACAGCCACTGCCACCATCACCTGAATACATTGCCACTGACAGACCTGGGTGGGGTGAAGACTCACACAACTGCAGGCGAACACCTGCCATGTGCCCACTGTACACACCAACCGCCCGTGACAATGAAAGGGAAATGGAGATACAGGAGAACAACAGTGTTAAAGGCCCACAGTGCATCTGTTCCTCTCCTTCCTGGTCAGTCTTCTGGATTAGGACTTCAGGACTCAGGATGCCATCCAAGGACCTCTCCATCACTTCAATGAGCAACAGATTTCCCACCAGAGGAGAACAGGTGTATCACAAAGCTATCTGTTTTGAGATGAGAGAAGAGGTTCCAAATGAGAAGGAACCAACGTAAGAACTCTGGATTTAAAAAAAATAAAAAGGCTGTTTTGACACCCTCAAAGGATCACAATAGTTCTCTAGCCAGTATCACCTTGACAACAAAAACAAGAAAGGACACAACAACAACAAAAGAAAAACTACAAACCAATACCCTTCAGGAACATAGATTTAAAAATCCTTAACAGAATATAACCAAACAAAATCCAATAGCACATCAAAAAGATAATTCACCATGATCAAATGAGTTGCACCCCAGGATGTAAGGATGGTTCAATATATACAAATCAGTAAATGTGATTCACATTAAAAGAATTAAAAACAAAAGCCATATGATTGCCTCAATAGATGCAGAAAAAGCATTCAATAAAATCCAGCACCCCTGTATGATAAATACCCTTAATAAACTAGGCATAGAAGGAACATCCTCAAAATAATAAAACCCATATATAACAAACCCACAGTCAGCAACATACTGAATGGGGAAAAATTGAAAGCATTCACCCTAAGCACTGGAACAAGACAAGGATACCAACTATCACCACTTCTATTCAACATAGTATTGGAAGTCCTAGCCAGAGCACTCAGACCAGAGAAAGAAATAAATGGCATCCAAATTAAAAAAGAGGAGATCAATCTATCTCATTTGGTGTATGATATGATCTTATATCTGGAAAATCCTAAAGACTCCACCAGAAGACTCTTAAAATTGATAAATAAATTCAGTAAAGTCTCAGATTATAAAATTAAATGTTCATGAATCAGTACCATTACTATACCCTAATAACAGTCAACTTGAGAATCAAATAGAGAACTCAATACCATTTACAATAGCTGCAAAGAAAATAAAATACCTAGGAACATACTTAACCAAGAAGGTGAAAGATCACTACAAGAACTATAAAACAGTGATGAAAAAAATCATAGATGACACAAAAAAATGGAAAAATATCCCATGCTCATGGATTGGAAGAATCAATATTGTTAAAATGTCCATACTGCCTACAGTGATTTATAGATTCAATGCAATTTCCATCCAAATACCAGTGTCATTGTTACAGATCTAGAAAAAACAATCCTAAACTTCATATGTAACCACAAAGACATGAATAGCCAAAGCCATCCTAAGAAAAAAATAAAAAAATAAAAAATCTGAAGCTATCACATTAACTGACTTCAAATTATACTACAAAGCTATAGTAATCAAAACAGAATAACACTAGTATAAAGGCAGACATATATACCGATGGAATAGAATAGAGAACCCATAAATGAAACTGTATAGCTACAACCAATGATTTCAAAAAAGAGGACAAAAGTATACACTGGGAAAAGGACATTCTATTCAATAAATGATTCTGGGAAAACTGGATAGCCACATGCAGAAGAATAAAATAGGATCCCTGTCTCTCATCATATATAAAAATTAACTCAAGATAGATTAAAGACTTAAATGTGAGACCTGAAACCATAAAAAATTCTAGAAGAAAATGGACATTGGCCTAGGAAAGAATTTATGACTAAGACCCCAAAAGCAAAGACAGCAACAACAAAAATAAATAAATGAGACTTATTTAAACTAGAAAGTTTCTGCACAGCAAAGGAAATAATCAACAGAGTAAATAGACAACCTACAGAATGGTAGAAAATATCTGCAAACTGTACATCTGACAAAGGACTAATATCCAGAATCTACAATGAACTCAAGCAAATCAGCAAGAAAGAAAAACAACCCTGTCAAAAAGTGGGCTAATGCCATGAACAGATTTTTTTCAAAAGAAGAAAGACAAATGGCCAAACATATGACAAAATGTTCAATGTCACTAATCATCAGGGAAATGCAAATTAAAACCACAATGAGATACCATCTTACCCGTCAGAATGGCTGTTATTAATAAGTCAATAAACAATAGTTGTTGGTGTGAATGCAGTAAAAAGGGAACGCTTATACAATGTTGGTGGAAATGTAAACTAGTACAACCTCTATGGGAAACAATACGGAGATTCCTCAAAGAACTAAAGTAGACTTACCATTGGATCCAGCAATCTCACTGCCTGAAAGAAAAGAAGTCGTTCTACAAAAAAAGACAGCTACACTCAAATGTGTATTGCACCACAACTCACAATTGCAAAGATATGGAATCAACCTAAGTGCACACCAACTGATGAATACATAAAGAAAATGTGATATGTGTATGTATATATGTGTGTGTGTGTGTGTGTGTGTGTGTGTGTGTGTGTGTGTGTGTGTGTGTGTGATGGAATACTACTCAGAAACTCCTGAAATAAAGAGGAATGAAATCATATCTTTTTCAGCAACTCAAACAAAACTGAAGATCATTTTCCTAAATGAAGTATCTCAGGAATGGAAAAACTAATACCACATGCTCTCACTTATAATTTAGAGCTGAACTAGGGGTGTATATATCGTCATAAAGTGGTTTAATGAACATTAGAAACTAAGAAGTGGGAGTTGAGAGTGAGATGACATATAAAATTCTACCTGTCAGGTAGAATGTACACTATTCTGGTGACAGTTACACTGAAAGCCCTGGCTTCAGCTTTATACATACAATTCACCTATGTAACAAAAAACATTTGTACCACCTAAATCTACTGAAATAAAAACAAATAAAAAAATAAATATTTGTTGAATGAAAAAATAAAATCATTGTTAATGCTGTTTAAAAAAGAATCTTATGGCATGCTTTTTGTATACTAAATTTACATTCAACTTCCCTTACCATTTGTTATTTTCAACTATTCATTCTCTTTATCCTGTGTGTGATGTCTATTGTTATAAGTACTTAAAAATATTTTTTGAATCCAATAATGTAGCAAAAATGAATATATATTAATATATAAACAAATAGTTAATTTGATTCATAAATTAACTAGTAAATAAATATAGTATGACATATTTGCCTTTATATAGCTACTTACCAAATGGTAAATTTTAATTTTAATATTTTGGATCTTAATTATTCCACAAAACCTGCACAAATCTTTAAAAGCACCATTGTCCTTAGCAAACTGAAAACTTCAATAGTAAGAAGTTTTTCATTTTCAAAAATGATGCCACCAACAGAATAAAATTTGTCTGATATTCCTTAGGACATCAGTCAGGAGACAAAATGATATGTCAATTTTGTCTCCAAGGGAAGAAGTTCCCTGTGTTTTTGGTTGATGCCAGCCAAACTCCAGAAATCACAGCATTGGCAAATCAATCTAACATCTGTGCCTTATTAAGATTATGATAAAAGTACATACACACCAATATATAAAAGAGTACTTTGTTAAGAATGGGGACAACACAGTTTTACAGGAATAATCCACTTGGATTTGTATTAATAAAAGTCTTGATCCAGCTTAAACTCTGAATCTCAGCATCAAACTTCTTGTATGCTTTTTCTCACCCTCCTCTAAAAGAAGTTAAAACACCCCTATTTTCATTTGAATTAGAAAAACAAAAATAATGGCCTTTCATGAGGTAAAGAACTAATTAGTACGAACAGTATATGTGTCATAACTAGCACTGTGTTTGAAATCTGTAAAATTTATCCAGACTTATTTACTCAGAAAATGTTTATAAAGCAACTACCATATACCATGTACTATGCTAGATGCTGGAGATACAGTGATAAATAAGACAAAATGTCTTGTCCCTTTAGGTCTTACAATCCACTAAGGTAAAGCAGTTACAGTACAGTGAAGTAACAAAAATACAAATACAGTCTAGGCAATAACAAAAATAATTGCAGATAGTGATAAGGATTCTAAAGAAAATAAAGCAGAGTAATATGATTTTGTTAAATAGTGTTCAATCTAGGAAATCCTCTAAGTGTTTGAATCAAAGATAATGAATTGGTGGAAAGGCTGAAGAGTCAAATAGGACAGCGAGACTTCCCAGAGATTAGCAAGAGCAGAATGTCATTACCACTTCTGCATTGAAAGGAGGAGGTCAAGTTACTAGATTCAGAGGACTGGGGTCATCTGGAGGAAGCTGGAACCACAATGCACCTGAAGAAGGAAGCTGGAGCCATAGAGAAAACACAGATACTGCTGGAGACAACACTCCAGACAGAGAAGGGACAGAGGATCCCTTTCATCCTTGCATCAGTTCCACCCATTGGCCAAATGAAGCAGAAAGCCTGTTGGCACAACAAACTGGGAGATGCAGCCTGCAGTAGCCAGCCCCACTGTCACACAGCCCAGCAGGGGATGGACATGGATCAGATCCAAGGTCAAACAAGCTGAAGAAAGAGTGACCAGGGAGCAGAGAAGCTACTTTAAATAGCCTTCAGGAATGGTCATACTAAGAGGCAACACTTGAGCAGGGACCTAAAGATGAGAAGGAGGGAGTCACAGGGAGATTTGAGGAAAGCATTCCAGACAGAGAAACAGCAAATATAAAGGCCCTGAGGGTCCTAAAGACTGGTAATTTGAGAAATGGAATGAAAACTATATGTAAATGAATGATAGAAGATATGGCCAGAAAGTTGGCTGGAAATAGCACATTGTAGGGTTTTTGGAGGTCAAGGTAAGGAACTTGGCTTGTATTATTATTGTATTAAGCATTAATTTTGACTTATCTCCTCTATGTGCAAAACAGGCTTTGTGGAAACTGAGTGTAATACAGTTCACAAAAACTTGCCTGCCAACCTCAGGGAGCAATGTCTTCATTCTGATCTTGTAAGGACAGTATTGTAGAGCTAGCACAAATTCCTTCAGCTGTATCCCTTGCTGTGTCCCTACCCCAACCTCAATGTACACACATTCAAATTAACTCAGGGGAGAACTTGTGAGCAAGCACCCAAATAAACAGAACTCAAGCTCCACTATCACACCTTTCCTCCCATATAAATGTGGAGAAAATTCTATCAACTTCAAGTTTCAAACTTAGCTGCTGATCCGAGCCCTGGCATTGTTATTTTCTCCTGATTCTTTCCAAGCTCCACATATAAGAAATCTCTATGCCTTGGTTCCATTACTTCATTTTTTTTATATGAAAATGGTGAGTTAAAAAAAAAAGTAAGTTATTAATGAGGAATTGAAGTTGTCTCCAGAAATGGTCTCTTGCAACCTATAATATTACCATTAGATTGTTAATGGCTTTAGGAACTATAAATTTTTTTATAGTATAAATTCACTGTCTTCACTATCTTCTGTTTATGAACAAAAATATATTCCAACTAGTTAATTATTATGGATAACATTTTCTCTTTAAAATTTTATGGGCAAATCAATACAAATGACAACATGAAAAAATTTTTTAATCAAAAATGTTTTAGGGGCCGGGTGTGATGGCTCATGCCTGTAATCCTAGCACTCTGGGAGGCCAAGGCAGGAGGATTGCTTGAGCTCAGGAGTTGAAGATCAGCCTGAACAAGAGAAAGACCCTGTTTCTACTAAAAATAGAAAAAATTAGCTGAGCAACTAAAAATAGAAACAAAAAATTAGTTGGGCATGGTGGCACGCACCTGTAGTCCCAGCTACTCAGGAGGCTGCGGCAGGAGGATCGCTTGAGCCCAGGAGTTTGAGGTTGCTGTGAGCTAGGCTGACACCACAGCACTGTAGTCTGGGCAACAGAGCGAGACTCTGCCTCAAAAAAAAAGAGAAAGAAAAAAATGTTTTAGGAAACACTACATGAACATTTAAATTAAGGCATATCAGGTATTCATTTGTTCAGGAAGTATTTGTTCACAAGTACCTGCCATATACAAAGCAGTGTGGCAAGTATTGAGGATCTAATTGGGAAATGGTATCAGACTTCCTCCTTGACCTATTGATTGATTAGTGACCACATCATTATAGCTTCTGTAGCAGCTAAAACAATGCCTTGCACATAGTAGCTACTAAACAACTATCTGTCAAATGAATGAAGGAATAATTCCTTTTCATATGTTAATTTCTTTAACACTTAACCTCTAATAACCAGAAAAGTACATGTTTGGCATAAAGAATGTTTGGGTACTAAAATTTTTATTAATGAAAATTTCAGTATTTAAAAAAAAATCAAGCAAATAGGTTTAAACAGAAAACTGACTTTATTCAGTTAAACTATAATTATTAAAAGTAAGAGCTGAAGTGGTATGTGAAAAATGGTTTTATCATTGAGAAAAAGATATAGAAATATTTCAAAATTAAACCTTTGAGTAAAGATTTGGAAAAGAAAAATAAAGAGGGAAGGAGTGGCAATTCCTGGGGAAAACAGTACAACCAAGGACATTGTAATAATCTAGTTGCTAAGACCCTTACATAAAATACTGCCCTTTTAACCTGTGTGATTTAATGTGGAAGCAAATTAGCACAGCATATAGTTTAGAAAGGGTGATGTCGGTTATTTATTTCCAACATTTCTCTCAAAAATTGTACCCAAAGTTCACTTAATGAGAACATGTAAGATGTGTGAATGTACTGAAGATCCAATGTTTTCTAGGTAGTAATATAATTTTTCCGCATTTACCCCGCTCTTATGGTCTTTAATACATGTAAAAATTGTCTACCATCATAGATTGATAGGTATATAGTCAGAGATAAAGTGAAAATTGCCTCTTATTCTCTACTGCATGATCAATAAGCTAATTAACAGTAATTTCTGAATGTCTTGAAACCTGAAATTCTATAAATATTTGGTGATTCAAATATTAAAACATTACATTGTTTGAAGAATCATCCAGGATTAATGAAAGAACCAAATAAGAACCTTGTGCTAGATACTGTAGAATATTATATAGAAATAATATCAAAATAAAAATGATGAATTCAATTTCTAGCATTTCACATATAAGCTAAAATTATTTTTTTAACTCTCAAGAGAGAAACATTCCACCAAAGCTGGCCAAAGATCTGTTTATTTAAGGGAATAAAAGGAGTTCATTGTATCCAGATTTAGGACAAATCTGTGACTGCAAGCAGAGGCATCTGTCGTTACTAGCATTTTCTCTGTGTGTTTATGTGAATATGAATTGAATATGAATTTTATTTTCATAAGTTTCTTTTTTCATCTAATTTCAAAGTTCAAAAGTTTTGGTGAGATTTTAAAGGAAAATAGCTCTCCCCAAACTCTAAAAATATAGTATTTATTTTAACTAGAAAGAAGTGTAAATGCTGAGAAATGATGTGCTTCAGTGTTTGTTCAGCCCAGTAACTCTGAGTTTTAATAAAGTAATACAACAGTCTCATATTTGTGAGAAACCAAAGACCACTACAGCATTTTGAGAGCAGGAATATACCAAGTGATTCTGATGCATCTGCGGACCTAGCAGGATGAAATGGGGTCAGGAATCAGAAAAGCAGGGGAAATATTTCTTCCCTTAAAATTAAATGAGCATATACCACCCAAAAAATAGCTGCTGTGATGATTATCACCATTGAAGTACGGGTTTTTAACCTGGATTTAGCTACCCTGTCAGTATGAGGACTTGCTGCGGTATTGAATCTCTATGGCTAAGGCTTTGGCAGAGCGTTAAGGAGTGCTGATTATGCAGGCACTGCCCCTTCCCAGCTGTGGGCAGGGGTTCACCTTAGCAAACTTCATAAACCTCATGATATAGCAAGGGAATTGGGAGATAAAGTTGATCTCCCCACTCCTGAAGGTTTTCTCAGGTCCCTGTTCTGGCCTCTCTCCATGTTCTACTCACTCCACTCTGCCTCTTGGGAAAGACTTCTCTGATTAATAAATTTAGAAAGAAAGAATAGCTGTTCACATTCATCTCTAAGAAGCATGTTCACAGAAATCATAAGGAACAAAGACGTGTTCTGCTCTTCCATGCCATAAATCTTACTTGGGGAGGCCTGTTCTAGTTCTGCGTTGTCATGATTGGTGGGTAAGACTTAGAGGTATTCCATATTCTTCTATTAATTATCTATTAATAATTAGGTGATACTTATCCCTCTATTTTCCTCTTTGATTTTGTTCTTCAACAGGTTTAGAAACCTGATGGGAAAGAGGAGTATTATTTACTGGATGCCCCTTTGGAAATCCCCATGATTACTATGATTATTATTACTAATTATCATTTGTCATCACTGATGATATATGACATATATGACATATAAAAATATTAGGTACTCTCCATCACCACTCCTTAGGATTTCATTAATATCTATTGGAGAAATTATAAAATATTGGAACTGGATGGAGCCTTAAAGACCATTGAATCTAATGCCCTCTTTTTTTTATTATTATACAATTCTATGTATGAAATGTCTAGAAAAGCCAAATAGGAACCTTAGTTCTTAAGGTTACCCCAGTCCTATAGATAGCCAGGGACAGAATCAAGATACAACCCCCACCAGGCTCCAAATTCCCCAGACTCCCAGTCTAGTGTTCTTCCTACCACTCCATACTCACCTCTGCACTTCTCTAAATCAGCAATTCATTCTCACTTTTGCTTTTGCATTCTAAGTAATAAGTTTCTCTTTTATTCTCATTTCAGAGCTGGGGGTTTGGATAGAAACTGACCATCTCAGAAATAAGCAGGGAAGCAGGGAGACCATTCAGAAACTTAAAAAGGAGTTTAGTTCACTCAACTTGACTCAGGATGGGAAGTACTGTTAATATATTCATATTAATTAGTTTATTATAGTTTCTCAAGACAAGACAAGGTCATCAATCACCCATATTCTATTATATTTCTCAACTCTCTCCCCATTTTCCCAGGTGCCAATCTGTAATATTCCTACATTATTCATTCCTCAAAGTCGATGTTTCTCATGTAGTATTCAGACAGACAGCATTAGAATCTCCAAGTACCCTTATTAAAAAGGATTCCTGAGTTCACTTCGTCTATCAAATCAAAATCTTTAGGAATGTAGCTCAGGACTCTATTTTTAACAAAGACGTTATGTAATTCTTATGATTCATAAAAATTTCTCTATTTTAACACATTGGAGTCTACTTTAAAATGCAAATGTGAAGTGGAAGAGGTAACACATTGATTCAGCTATTATTATCTGCTAGCAATTCAATTCAGTTTGCTGAATTACACTGTGTTGTACTGACTGTCAGATTATTGAGATTTATTTCTGTCTTTTTTGTATCTTAATTCTGTCATCCTGTATTTTAATATAAAGTAGCTTCGAGTAAGATACAACTTTAAAGAAAAAGCACAGGAAAATTCACTTCCAGAACTTCTCTGTGTATGTAGAAACAACGAGCAGTTATTGTCGAATGTGCCTCTTAGTTACCAAATGTAAGGTGACTGTCATGGACACTGGCATAACTGTGCCTTTTGACTTTGGGAGGCTCCACAGAAATAATCAAAATCCTAATCCATGATCTTCAAGTATTTTCAGGTGAAACAAAGTGAGCCTCACCAAGATCTCCCAGCCCAGTAGTTCACAGAGTGTGGTCCTCAGACCAGCAACATCAGCATCATCTGGGAACTTGTTAGAAAGGTAAAGTGTTGAGCCCAGCCCAAACCTACTGTATTAGTCTGCTAATGTTGCCATAACAAAATACCACAGACTGGGTGGTTTAAATCACAGAAATTTATTGTCTCAGAGTTATGGAAGCTAGAAGTCCAAGATCAAGGTGTCAGCAAATTTGGTTTCTCCTCAGGCCTCTCTCCTTGGCTTGCAGATGGCTTGGTGCCACCCGGCTATGGCCTTTCATCTGTGCATGTGCATCCTTGATGTCTCCTCTTATAAGGACATCAGTTATGTTCGATTAGGGCCCCACCCTTATGACCCCATTTAACTTTAACCTTTTAAAGGTCCCTCTTTAAAGGACCTGTCTTCAAATACAGTCACATTCCAAGGTACTGGGGGTTAGGGCTTCAACATATGAATTTGAAGGGCAGGCAATTCAGTCCGTAGCACCTACTAAGTAAGAAACTCAGGGGTTGGAGCCCAGCAACCTGTATTTAATAAGTGCTCCAAGTGATTTTAATAGCAAGTTAAAGTTTGAAAACTGTGCCAGCTAGTGAGCATCCCAACTCACCATAAAGAAAGGGTAGTCTGAGCTGACAGGCTAATTGTGAGGATCTGTAGACATTGCAAAGAGGACCAATTCTGACCTCCCCCCAACAACAACAACAACAACATAGATTAGTCTAGAAGCCTTTGGGACTATTGTTGTTTTGGAAAACATTTAAAATAAAGGAAACTCTAAACAGAAAGTCCAAGTCTGGAGGTTGGCCCTAGGCAATGATCTAGCCACCAAGAGCACAACTGCAAGCATCCGTCAACTACCATGTGCCTGCTGCAAGGACAGGCAGTGGCAAATGGATTTGGCTGTCCACTCTTCTCTCCAACTGGCCTTTCGAAGTGTACTGCACCTTTTGGACTCTGGGAATCACCCCACTTGGATTCTTACATAATTCTAGGAGTAATGGGATCTCAAAAGAAAACTGATATTCTATTTCAACACATTGGAGTCTATCTTAAAATGCAAATGAAAGTGGAAGAGGTAATACATTGATTATGTCATTATTGAGATTAATCTCAAAGGAAAGATTACTGTGCTTCCTGCATGAGCTACAGAGAAGCAGTAATGGAGATATTGAAAGAGAAAAACAGACTTTAGGATTTAAAGCCGTGGCTGGCTGTCACAATCACCCGAGGAGCTTATTGAAAACTGCATTCCATTAGCCATGTCTGACTAAATCAGACTCTCCAAGGATAGGGATCAGCCTCCTGGTCTTCTGAGTAAGTAGAACATTGGCATAAGGTACAGAATTAACTGAATGAGTAGTGCACCATTATTAAGCAACAGAGGTACAAAAATAGTACTTGCTTTTTTGTCACATGTTTTATAAGAACTGAAAAAAGATAAAAAGAGGACAGCTTATTACAAAATAACTCTAGATTAGAATTTAGATATTATGAAATTACCACACTGATATGGGAAACAGAAACAAAATTACTTCTCCCTTTTCCCTTGCCCTACACAAAGCTGTCTGAGAAGGTACGATACTCACTGATAACGTGTTAGAATCCATCGCTTTGGCACTAATAGAATGACACCACACCCATTTACTTACTCTCTTTTGCCATTTAATGTTAATATGATTGTTCAAGAATATAGATATTGCTTTAGTCAAAATATAGACTGAAGTTAAAAACAATCTAACCTAGGTAACATAGCAAGACCCCGCCTCTAAAAAATTTCTAAAAATATAATTATCTGGGCACAGCGGCTGCCACCTGTAGTCCCAGCTACTTAGTAGGATTGCTTAAGGACAGGAGTTTAATACCAGACTCTGGGATATAGAAAGACCCAAACTTTAAAACAAAAACAAAAAAATTTAAATATATTTCTTCACGGGATAATGATCTAAAATGACCTATGATTGTTAGAAAAGAAATAATTAAAATTAGCTTAACCTCTCACTCCCTAAAAATCTGAAACAAACTTTGGCTAATTTCAAAACGAATTAAGTAAAATAATTTCCTTTTGAAATTTTGGGATGCTTTATTGTACTGTCTTCTTGTCAACATCTGTGTTTCTAAATATTCCCTTTCCTTTTATGCCAAATTTAGTTCGCTTTTATATAAAGGCCTTGCTTCTGTAATTCATTTTCTAGAAGGCTCCCCTCACTTTTTAAAAAAAAAAATTATCCACCAGATATATGCAAAATGGGATCAGATGTGTTATCTTTCTAACATCAGCAAAGATGACTAGAAGCTCTGTTACGTGGTTATTAGTTCTACCTCTAACGCAGACCCAAAACATCACTTGGCCGCAAGTCAGGACAAGTTTATGTGATGTAGGTAATAAGTCGACAAGATCCTTGCAGGAGTTTTGATTAAATCAGAAAACTAAAAATTACATTGCTTTATTTATTTCAAACAACTTCTTCTATATTATCAAAGTTTTTGTTAGTTTTTCATTTTTTCTCTTTCACAAACTTTTCTGCTATTTTCCCACCACATTTAACAATTTGAACGTTAATTTATAAAAGGTCATCAATAATAACTCATTGGTATAATTTTCTTATTCACCTGTGGATTCAGCTATGTAACAGTTGGCAACCTCATCCCACTTGTTATAGTTCCCATGATATCACAAAAATAATTATATTTAAATAGCTCCCTTCCATCTGCCTTAGATAACAATGGTGAAGAGGCTTCAAATTAATTGTGATAGTTGCAGTTGAGAATGTTAACAAATTTGTTTCTATCATATTTATCTCCAAAACATGGATGTAGAAAGCATAATTACTCTTTAGAATCTATCCCTTTGCTTCTATATAAATTTAGCACCTGTCCCAGATCTTTCTCTGGAGCTTTGTGATCTGTTAGCAACATTACACAGCAAACCGGTTGGGATTAAAGAATCCATGGGACCATTCTGTGTGGTTCCTGTGGTTTGTCTAAACACAACTCTTCTCTTCTTGAAAGAACTAAAACAAACAAGCATATAAGATAAAATACAGCATTTGGATGCAATTTATAAGACAACCATTTATTGAGTTGCTTTGCAGAATCAGGAATGTAATAGGTGCTGCGGGTTAAAAATGAGAAATTCTCTGCTCCCTCAAGGCACTTACAGTACAAAATTTAAAAAGTATCATGTGATAACATTGGTGTTCAAAGGAACACATTGTGCTAAGTAAATTCTTATACAGGAAATGGGTGAAATGAACATGGAAGCTGTCTTCTAGGGAATCCACAATCTAATAGGAGAGAAGAAGCAAGAAGGCTAAGGAAAAATAAAAAAACCTGAACATGGCAAGTAGCATCAGTGCATAGGCATATAGTGCACTAAGGATTGACAGCAGGAAATCTCAAAGCTAAACTGATATTTTAACAAATAATAATTGTAAAAGATTATTGGAGAAATTTTTTATGAGAAGGATTCATGTGAAAAGAAAAATCCTAAAGTGGATAATAAAATTGTTTTCAATGTGTATCAAAATAACAGGATACAGTGTACTTGATGGCGTACACGAAATAGAAACACATTTGCATAGCATCTGATCTGCAGTTTTTTACAGGCTTTTGTTGGAAGTTGACAGAAGCCTTCCAGGTGTCAGTGTTTTCCCCGGAAAGACATTTTCCATTCCCACATCTCCACATATAGTGAGCGTGACATTATATTCTAAAAGGACATTGTCAACTTTTAGTTTAAAAAGAATCCTTATAAATCTGCCAAATATTTTTAATTCCAGATATAACTTTCACCAGCAAATGTAACGTGAAAAATAAATACGAACTGGCTTTTAGGGTCCATCTGTTGAACATTAGCAAAAATTAATCTTCCAGAGAGTGCCACAGTCATGCTTTCCCATAGCTAAAATGTGAGCATTGGGCTCTGAAATAATTCGTGCGGTACCTTTCTAAAAGACAGAATTTAATTAATAATTAAATCAGAATGTGAAAAAATGGGAGGTGGGTATTACATGGTAAAAATCAAATGCTCTAGTGCAGTTTATGTTTCATATCTTGCATTTTTTGTCTTCTACACACTTATAGATTTTTACTTTTCCTTTTTCTGAATCAGTCTGAACTTAATAGACACTTAGAGATTTTGTTTCTTCTATGTGTGTTTTACTTTATCCAACAAGACTTCAAACCCCTTAAAGTTTAGTACAGTGGTTCCCCTAACCCCATCCGTGGTTTTGCTGTCCATAGTTTCAGTTATCCACAGTCAACTGCAGTCTGAAAATATTAAATGGAAAATTCCAGAAGTAAACAATTCATAAGTTTTAAATTGTGCATTATTCTTAGTAGCACAATGAAATCCTGCACCATCCCTCTCTGTCTCACCCTGGACATTAATCATCCTTTGTCCAGCATATCCAGGCTGTCTGTGCTACCCGCCTGTTAGTCACTAAGCAGCCACCTCAGTTATCAGATCTACTGTTGTGATATCACAGTGCTTGTGTTCGAGTAACACTTTTTTTACTCAATAAAATGGCCCCTATCCAGCTATGGAGGCTCATGCCTGTAATCCCAACACTTTCAGAGGCTGAGGTGGGAGGATTGCTTGAGGCCAGGAATTCGAGATTAGCCTGGGCAATATAGCAAGACCCTATCTCTACAAAAAGTTAAAAAATTAACTGGCCTATAGTCTGAGCTACTCAGGAGCCTGAAGCAGGGGGATCAATTGAGCCCAGGAGTTCAAGGCCGCAATGAGCTATGATCATGCCACTACACTCTAGCCTGGGCAGCAGAGGAATATCCTGCCTCTAAAAAAATTAAAAAATAATGGCCCCAAAGTACAAGAGTAGTGATGCTGGTATACTGTTATAATTGTTCTATAACTGTTCTATGTTATTACTAGTTATTGTTGTTAATATCATACTGTCCTTAATTTAGAAATTAAATTTTATAATGATATGTATATACATATCGAAAAAAACATAGTATGTAAAGGGTTTAGTACTATCCACACTTTCAGGCATCCACTGGGGGTCTTGGGATGTATCCCCCTTGGATAAGGAAAGACTACTGTATTGAATTGTCTTTGACTTCTCTACCAAAAGGTCTTCTACCCCATCCTTTTAACCCATCTAACTCCTACTTAGGACTGAACAAAAATGAAATTCAAAACAATACAGGGTCAATACTAAATATTTTATGAGCAAAATATGGATGCAGGTTATGATCTGAAGAACAGACTTGTGGCTACATATTAAAAGCTGATAATCATTCTCAAGACCCTGAAAGCTTGTCAACAAGGAAGTTCAAAAGCTGTCATCCTGGGAGGTATCCAAAATTGGAAGCAGGAAATACACACAGGTATCCGGAGACAAGAACCAGGGTTCAGACCTAGGGCAGCTCACACATTCTGCCAAACACTTCCTCCTTACCCAGTACTGCTTTCCATGGGTCACCAGCATGTTCTGCTGCTTTCACCTCATAGCATCACAAAGGTGTCATTCAGTCTTGGACACACCTCATCCTTTAAGGCCTTGCTCAGTACACACCTCTACCCTGATGCTTTACCTTAAATTCCTGATGATCTTTCTCTTCTGCTTTCCTATACTATTTTCTGGTCTGTTCTGCACAATGGCAATGAGTATATGACCATGACCACTTTGTGCCGTTAGATAAACTTAGAACATAACAGTTCATTTAAAAAAAAAAGAGTAAAAGCTGGGCTTGAAAAACCTAATGCAAGGCGGGGGCAGAAAATATAGTTTAGGTACGTGAGGGTTTAGGCCCAGTGAAAGTCAGATGCAAATGATCTCAAGGTTGAACCTGGAAATAATGAAGCAGTTTACAAAGGAAACATTTTTCATTAATAAAATACTTGTGCCAAATGCTAAGGTTAAAGCTAACGACAAACCAGTAGTTCAGAACTCTGTACTTAGGGCAAGAAGGCAGTAAAGTACTAAATATTAGAGTATCGATAGACCGTGGAATCCAGAAAAATTCCAAAAAACCAATTTTCAGATTTTTTGCAAAGGATAAATGACACTATGTATCTAAAGTATCTAAAATTCTCCCATTGTTTTCCCCTAGGAACCCCATTCTTTCTCATCTCTTTCAAGAATCTTGGCCATATGATCTCTCACAAGGAACCTCCCTTATTTGAGCCCTATTTAAAGCAAACTGTGTCTGAGGAGAGGGTATGGAAGTTCCCCCAGCCATGTCACACCCACAGTGGGCAGTAAGCCCCTGAAGACAGAGACCATAGCAAAGTATTTTGATTCCTCTATTCCCTAGTCATAAACCTAATCTAGAAAAAAATAAATGAATATAGAAAAATATAGAATTTCTGTTGCTTTAAAGTCAGGTCATTTTTTATGTACCATTAAGGTATTATATGACACATTATTTATAAAAGAATATCTTCAGTTTTTTCAACTCAGGGTTCATGTGACCTTCCTATGCTTTGGTTGGTCTGATTGCCTTTTTTGTGCTTGGTAGATGCCTACCCTACCATGACCCCCTGCAGAGTTATCTCACAACTATTTTTGAAGAATTAAATAAATTATAAAAGTTTGTTTCCCATATTCCACACTTATCCCCCACCTGCAGACACTAGCTGGCATTTCTTTCTGCTTTGAAATAGCAATTTATGATCCACAGAGGCTTATCAGAGTGAAACACACTTTCTTTGCTAATGCATCCAGAGGGCTAGATCAGCAGTAACTGGCCTATTTTTTTTTTTTTTTAGGAAGTTTATGACTCCCCTCAGAAACCCAATAAAACTATTAATGGTCATTTAATTTGAATTTTTGATTACCTTTTCGTAAATTATCAATACAAAGTGTTTCGCAGCAAAGACAATCTATAACACACGTAACAAAAAGAAATGTGTGAAATAAAATTGTAAACAAACAAATAAATAAAACCCCACACTCAGTCAGTACTAGAGGGAGAGGAGAAAACAAACCATGTTAATCTTTCCAGAGCTGATGCTCCAGCTAGGCTGCTCCTCTCTATAAATTCTCTTAACAGTCCCCTGAAGCCACAAGGTCATTGCTTCCATTTTTTTTTTTATTTTAATAAGAGAACACCAAAAGTTGTTTAGCTGCATGTGTGACCACAGAGCTAGAGAGTAGATTATCCAGCATTCCTTGCAGCTAGGTATGGTGAAATAACTGAGTTGTAGATAGTGAGATATGACTGTAAGTAGTGAGTGACAAATCCAGGTTTGGGCCTTCAGTCTTTGGTGACACTCCCATGCCCTTTGCCCAGTCCTAAGAGTTAGAACATAATCATGGTACTGGTGACCACATAGACGAGGACAACTGATGCAACTGACACTAAGGGGAAGAACTCACCTATTACTACTATGACTGTAACAAGAGAGATAAATAACTTTAATCTTATTTAAACCATTCACATAAATGGTCCCATTGTTTTAGCAGCTTAACGTTTACCCTAAATAATACATCCATTAGTCTATATCCAGGCCTCATTAAAAATGATCTCCTTTTGCCTCCAACCCAACTGTCTAAAGAATGCCCAACAGTCCTCCCTCCTGGCAATGGTAAACCAGTTCCAACTATACTAACTGAGGTGAGGAAACAGATCTAGTTCTCCATATGTCTATCACTAAAATCTTAAGTTCCTGGGACAACTAGAGACTGTCAACTTTCAAAAACACATCAGTTATTGTCCTAATCAGGACTTTTTCATTGCAAAAAATAGTGACCCACTTGTAGGATATACAGTAAGGGAGCTTCAAATAATGCTGTAGATTACAGAAACCACAGCAAAGTACCAACATGATTCATGGGAACTGAAATCATGAAGGAACTGAGACAACTCATTTTATCCCTCACAATTCACGTGATTTCTAGTTTCTGCTTCTCTATGCACAAATTTCTCTGTTCTCTTCCGTCTCTTTGCAGACCAGTTTTCTGATAAGGTTCACCAGTTACTTGTGGCTGCTCATTACCAGTGCTACATAGGAAATAGGGTCTCAAGGAAAGGGCTTATAGGCAGAGATGCTCCAAAGCATGTCCACCAAAGATATTAAGCATTTAAATCTCTTCTCTTCTTGTTCTTTCCAGGATTCTCCCTTGATACCTTTCCTCCACCACTATGAAAATCCAATCTTCCTGTGGGGAGGCCTTCTTTCTGGGACTCTTGATCCTCTGTCTCCCTGGTTCGGTGAAACTCCAGAGCAGTCAAGCTCTGTGCCAGGCCCTGAGCTAATAGGAGGACCACTCCCCAAAACTCTCTTAGCCCTTATCCAGAATTCTACACCTGCAGCTTCTTGTCCTCCTGTGATCACTCTTACTTTTCATCCAACTAATGTTCTGGTGACTGACTTTATCTACACCTGATATCACTGCCCACACAAGACATATGGGGCCGAAGAAACATTCACCATCTCTCTATATTAGTTTTCACATTCAGTCTCTGGTATACACTTAAGATCTTGTTCACCATAAAACTTTAATAGCTCATTTCCAGATGCCTATAGTCTATCACAAATTATTTTTAAAATAAAACCTCATGTAATCTTATAAATAGCACAATTATATTGCATTGTAATTTACATACAGTAGTGCCCCCTTTTCCATGGTTTGGCTTTCTGCAGTTTCAGTTCTGTAGCCCAAAAATATTAAATGGAAAATTTCAGAAATAATTTATAAGTTTTAAATTATATATCATTCTGAGTAGTGCGATGAAATCTCAAGCTGGCCTACTCTGTCCCACCCAGGACATAGGATCATCCCAGTTCAGGGTATCCACGTTGTATATGCTACAAGCCTGTTAGTCATTTAGTAGAAGTCTCAGTTATCAGATGAAAAAAAACATAGTATATATTGGGTTTGGTACTATCCAAGGTTTTAGGCAACTACTGAGGGTCTTGGAACATATCCCCTGCGGGTAAGTGGTTACTACTGTATTAAAAGTATTATTTCTTATGTGATATTCTCAAGACCTGGCATAGGCTTTAAAAATATATCATTTTTAATCCAGAAAGGAAGGAAGGAGAAAAGGGACAGAAGGGGAATGGAAGGGAGGGATTGGGAGGGGAGGGAGACACAGCTCTTGCTGGATCTCTGAAAGGCCCTGACTTGGCTTCAGCTCTCAGCTTCCCACTTGAGTTTTATCCCTGATGAAGTTTGTGGATGCAGAGAAATGAAGTAGAAATAACCAGTAGGTCGAAAACACTGGAAAGACTGATAAGAGAGGTACAGAGGAAGGAGATGCCTTTCAACTGGGGAGGGCAGGGGTGGTCTTGAGGAATATGTGGTATTTAAATTGGCTTCATGATATATTTTGTGTAATGTGAATAATGCAACATGTGAATGAAAGACATAGGAGAGAAAAAGGAGAGAAAGGGAAGAAAGTGGGAAAGCATGGGAAGGGAGGGGAAGAGGAGAAGAAAGCCATTTTACAGCCTATGTTCAATAAATAAACATGGCATTGTAAAGGCAGACACAGCCGCTGCTCCAAAGCCCTCTACTGTCTCAAATACTTAACAAATTACAAACTTCTGCTTGTAGAGATTCATTTTTAGAGAACTAAGCAAAGCCCTCGATGGGAGTATATATTAAGTTTGTACCAGTCACTAGAGACACATTATCAGTTGCCTTGGATGACTGAGAAGGGAGGGACTGAGGTACAGGGGAAGCACGTGAGTGTGGATGGGGCAACGCAAGGGGCTGTGTGGAGAAGCCCCATGGCAGAGGCTCTGCTTGGAGGGGCATCCTTGCTGGGGCATGGATGGAGCTTGAGATAGGCAACATGGACTCTGGCTGCAACACCCACAAAGGGAAAACTATGATAAAAACACCCATTTTTTTGCTACATGACTATTTTGCCCATAGTCATCCTGGAGAGAAAGGAAGTAAGAAAGGAAATTGAGGTTATGGAGTTTCCAAATATAAGGTCTATGAAGGCAGGGACTTTGTCTAATTTGTCCTTGCTTTATCCCACAACTTAGAACAGGGCCAGGCACTCATTCGTTGTGTGAATTAAATGCCTACGCTGTGACAGGCCCTGTGCTTGGGACTTTACCTAGTTTAGCTCATTTAAGTGTCACACAGAAACACGAAGGAGGAAATTGAGGTACAGAGAGAATAAGTGTCTTGCCCTAGGTCATCCAGCCAATGAGTGGCCGTGCCAGAACTCAAATCCTAGTCTAACTGACTAAAGCCAGTGCTATTAATGACCATGAAATACTTCTTCACCAGACAGGAAACCAGACGATGACTATAGCATACAGTAATCTCACTTTGGCACAATTCACTCTGCTGATAGCATCATTCAGATGCAAACTGGAGGAACCAGTTTTAAGGAAGGGCGAGGGGGTGCAGAATGTTAAGGGGAGCTGAGCAGTCAGGCTGACTCTGTTTTATGGTTTCAAATTTGGTTTTCCTAAATTTTACTTAGGACCAGAAATATTTCAAAGCACAAATGAGAAGTTATTTTCATCTCTGCTTCTCTCTTTGGTTCGGTGTTCTATAGTAGAAAAACAGGAAATGTTCCTACATTAAGCAAGTGGAATCAAAAGCTATCATGTCAGTATTGAAAAGCACTAGGTAAGTTCTTAGATTCAGAAACCACAATTTGTCCCTAATGAAATTCCAAGAAAGCTACAATAACTAATTACTCTGAAACATTTTGGTGTTTCTTTGGCAGACAAACAGAATAATTTCTATATCTAACAATTTCTGTTAATCATCACAAACTCAAAGACATTTCTTCAGAAGGAATAAAAGCATAGGATGAATAAGTGGGAGGAAATATATATTAAATAGTACCATTCTTTGTATGCGTTGCTTTTGTATTCAAGGACTTTGGCAGGTGACATGGTACATTCAGGCTACTAAGTCTATTTCTGAATGCTTCTACTGAATACCAGAAGAGAGTGAAGCAACAGAGACCAAACTGCCAGCCTTGGACTAGCTAGTAAAGAACGGAAATGAGTCATTCATTTTTCACCCACACTCTTGAAACTAAACCTGAAAGGGAAAAAAAGCTTAATGCAAAATAGAACTTGTTTATTATGCTGTCCACATTTGCTGAAACAGTGCCTAGTATAAATGTTTATAGCATAGGTGCACAAATGAAGAAGTGAATATTTTTTCCTCAATCTAGGATATGCAGGCTAGCAAGAGCAAAAGAATAATGCTGATTGCCCACAGAACTCAGTTTGCTGAGACTACAGATAGCCTTGTAGCCAAGATCCAATTAGACGTCAATAGGCATCTTAACATACCCAGAATAGAATTTCTAATTTCCTCCCCTATAAATTGATATCCACCAATCTTCTCTCAGTAAACATGCTTCCATCTGACCATCTGCCCAAAGGCAAAATCCTAGGAGTAATTCTTGATTCCTTTCTTTCCCTCATTCCCTATATCCAAAACCTCAGCAAATAGACCCTGCTCCAAAAAATATATTCTGAATCTAATCACTTTGTACCATCTCCAGTGCTATCACCCGAATCCTACCACCATTGTGAAACTTCTGCACTACCACAATAACCTATAACCAGTTTCCCCTCTTCCAAGTTTGCCCATCTTGGATTTAATTTTTATCCAGTTGAAAATGTGATCATTTTGAATCGTGAATATTACTTCATTTCTCTGCTTAGAATATTCCATTAGCTTCCTGTTGCACTTAGAACAAAAGCCCAATCTGTCATGATTTCAAGGCCATGAATAATCAGGTCTCCTCTAACCCTGTGACTTTATATTCTGTGGAACTGTCCCTTCTGCGTTCACCATGCCAGCTTGTTTTCTTCTGTTTGAACATAACCATGCTCTTTCCCATCTCAAAAACTTTGTACTTGTGTATTTCTCTATGTGGAATGACCTTCCAAATCTTCCTTCACATGCTAGACTCCTCATCATTCAGGTTTAAGGACAAATGTCTCCTTATCTAGGATGACTTCTCTCACTAATGTTGACCCTCTGGCAACACCCACACACCAGGAACATTCTATCACATTACCTTGTTTTATTTTCTTCTTAGAACTTAACACTATCTGAAATTGTATTATGAATATATATGCTACTTTATGCTACTATGTCTCCCAACTAGGATGTAATTTTGATAAAACAAGGGAACTTACTAGTCCTGTTCCTGATCAAATCTCCTGGACTTGAATAAATATTTATTGAATGAATGAATGCTCTCTGAAAGCCTCAGAGCAATATTTGTGGTCTTGGTACTTTTGTTGAGTGTTAATCAGTCATTATGTTATAGGGTCTCTGCAAGCAGGATAGAAACTTATAATTGAGACTGAGTCATTTTGTATTAATTTTAGAGCAGAATCTGACAGCCCTCTCTTCAGGAAACACTTTTAAACTGCCAGTGTATCACAGAGCCAACTCTCTGACACATCTATATCAAAAACTAATTTTCTCAATTCTGTGTGTACAGCATTCAAATTTTTTTTTAAAAAATTTACCCACATTTGGCATAGCCATTACAGTTAAATGATTCTTTTAACCACACTTTTCTCGCTGCTTTCCTGCCTTCCACCCTCATTTTTACATATAGTGATAATTTCCTAAATGTAAATGGTTGAGATTTAGTTGCTGGTAGAAAACAAATAAATTACTCTTTGCAAAAGCAGAGAGATCTGTTGTTACTTAGCCAAGTGCTCCTTCGGTAGCTAAGTTCTCATTAGAAAGCTAACTTTCCAGAGTAGTTCAGAGGTGTCATTTAGAATTATTTCACTTTCCTGAGCTGGTGTGAAATCCTGTGACACCCTGAGGCTACTTGTCCTGGAGTGTCACAAAATGACACTCTGTCCCAATCACCACTAAATAATATTAACCCCTAAATCTGATCAAAGTCTAAGAATGCAGCCTGCATCTATGCAAGGAGTGATTTGATTTTCCTTAAAATGATTTTAAATGGTTTTTAGCTTATTGTAATAACATAGCCTTAAATTTTAGTTGCATTAGAGAGCTATTTGTCATCACAAACAAACTGCATTTAGAGTTTTAGGTCCATTTTACAGTATTCATCATTTGTCCATCTGTCCTTTCACTTGTATTTAAATTACATAACTCTGACAGGATATTGTCTTATTAGGCTTTTTATTTCTTAATTTTTAAGTTGGAGAGAAGGATAATAATGTAACCCCAAAAGGCAAGTATATAAGTCCTAGTACAGAAAAAATTAAGAGATATAGATAACCAAAAAATAAAAATTTTAAAACACAGCTATTCAAAAAAAATCTTGAAAAATAGTTAATAAAATAGTATAAATTACTAATTTATACAAATAAATACATTATTTTGCATGTGATATCATGTAAAACTTGATTATATTGTTTATTCATTTTTCAATTCTGTTCAAATGCTGGGTTTTGCAATAACTTACTAATATGAGGGGCAAATGGGCACTAAAGTAACACTGAGGTATCCATTTATACTTGATAATGAAGCATCAATGTCAAACATTTCTAGTTACAAATTAGAGGAGTTTTAAATGGCACTTCCCCCAAGACATGCCTTATTCCTTGGTGTGAGGAATACCAAAAGATAAGAAGACATTATAGAAGCCTTCAAGGACTTTCAAATCTATTCTGGAAAAATAAAATAAATAAATTTAAAGTCACCCAGGCTAAGTGACACATCAGTGCTATGGACACTACGTTTTTGAGAGAGTGAATGTAAACTTTAAATTACTTTTCCAACTTGAAATATTATTTGATAAAACTCGATATAAAGAGCAACTTGGTCAATATCGACCAAATTAATTAATATTTTTAACAACTAAAAATAGTAACCCTGTATTTACAAGTTTGTCCTATAAATATGTATCTACCTGAGTACAAAGATACATGTAAAAAAATATAAATTGCTGGAAATGTTCACTGCTAAAAAGCATGGAAACAACCTAAATGCCTGACAGTGAGGTACTGAATACACTAAATATATTATATCCACATAATGGAATACTACATAGTTGTTTTTAAAAGTGAGTTCGAATTATAATTTACTATTACCAAATAATGCCTAAGAATTACTAAGTGATTAAAAATAAGTTGTCAAACTGTGAGTTTAATATGTTACTCCAAGGATATGTAAAGATAAATAAATGTTTCTACATAATGGACCATGAAACCTTGCTTATATTATTATGAATGTATAGAATATTTCTGGAAACACATGTAAAATTAACATCAGTTGTCTTGAAACTATGGGACAAGCAGTCAAGGGAGAAAAATTGGTTTCATTGTATAATTGAGTAATTTAAATTTTGATCCAGTATGTGCATTTATTTATCAAAAAAAAAAGTTGTAAAATATAAAGAATGGAAAATTTTTGAATACTATCTGTATTTTTCTCATTCATTTAAGGACTGTAATTTCAAAATAATCCAAGGCAGGTAAATGTGACAACTTCCTATTTTAGAATAGAAACGTATTTGGTGTCTCCTTAAAATTTACTGAGCTTTGAGAAAAGTAAGTATCATTAGCAATATCTCCCTAAACAAAATCTCTGTATGAGCACGCTCAGTTTTGTTTTATGGAACTATGTATATACATTCAGATGTGGTAATATGACAGGATTTATTTCACTTGGAAAGAAACGTATATTGAGACAGGGTAATGACTGACAATGTCTGAGCATTGATTGATTTTTTTTTCTTACAGTTCCTAACCATATACTCTAACAAAATATTTTCTACAGTTTCTATAATCTCAAAAGTTTCTGTGTAAGTGGCAATGGTTTTCAAACACTCAAATATTATTTGTAATGATCAAATAGTTATATGTTAAGGAAGTATAAAATAAAACCTGGAAAAGTATTAGTAATTATTATTATACATTGAATACTATTTTTTCGTTTTATCATGGCTGAGTTCTGATCTTTAAGAACAGAAAACGTAGCCACAGTACTTTCTTCAGACATTCTGTATAAACATACTCCATAAATGATATCTATTGTTAGTGTGTATACTCTCTCTTTTTGCCTTTGATACGACAAAGGTTTATGTGCTAATAAGAAATTATCATTATAATCCACCTACAAAAAAGATTGAGAATGAAACATTTTTACCAATTTAGAATTTAAGTTGAGAAATTATGACCATTTAATTTTAACAAAATATGAGAAATTTAAATTTAAATATTTAAATGAAAATATTTAATGGAATTTATAATATTTGAATTTAAATATTTAAATTGAAAAACATCAGAAGAAAAAAATAGTGATTACATATTGATTCAGAGTTTAGTGAATGAAATGGTTAAAAGGAAACATCATTGATATATATTCTATCTTATTAACATTTTGACAAATAGGAAATACTGTATTTATTTGCAAGCATCAAAATAAAAGAAAGGCAAAGGGGAAAAAATATAAAATGTGAACTAACCTATGCAACTGACTTCCAGAAAAATATTAATAACTTTTCCTGAAGCAATATCTAATTAAAATATATTCAAAAATTATTCATGATTCAGGTAGTTTTTAAATCCCACTTTTTTTAATAGCTAGTGAATAAAATTTAAAGTGTTTGAGCTTGGTAACAAATATATTTCATATCTTACATTACGAAATGGAAGCAGAAAAAGCAGGCAGAAAGAAAATGCTTAGTTTCAATCTGTTAATATTTCAAAGTCTGATCTGACAAATTACACAAATTGGCCTTCTTATGGGAATGCATTCCTGTTTAAAAATAACTACTCTTGAATTGTTGTAGAAAAGAGCAAATGTGGACACTAAAAATTCGCAATCTGGTAAATGAAATATACTTGACAATTAATTCCTCTGGGTGAGTATATTGGGCCAAACTCTGACTTCCATACTTGCCTTAGGCTCCTATTAAGGTCAGACTAATATGGAATTAGATTGGATGTTCAAAACTCCACAAACTTTTCCAAGTGCCATAATTACAGAAGGAGCAAACAGAAATTTTATCTAAATTGGAAGATATTATTTTGTATTACTATCACCTGAATTCTTAGGACAAATCTTACAGGAAGATGAGTGGGACTATTTAATATATTGTATTAAATATTTTTGGAAGGAGGTTAAAAAGAAAAACAAGAAGGAAGGAAGAAAAGGAGGGAGAGAGGGAGGAAAAGAAAGAAGTTAGTTTATATGCTTCATAGTCTCTCCAAGATACAAGTGTATTTATCTTAATATAAAAGACAACTATTATCAGAATCTTCAAAAAACGGCCTGTCCTGGGCAACATTGCTAGGTCACAAATTTATTTTTGAGAATACTTTATAACCCTTTCTACATACACTTTATCAATGACTTTTCCCCTAACAAGGTCCTTTTCCTATAAAATATGATTTCTACCAGATGTCAACCAAAGTGATAAGTAAAATGTTTATTCATATTGCTTTATGGTTAGTTAGGCATTGGCATTTCATTGTTGCATATTCCAGCTCCAAATGACTCACAGATCCAAAGGTAGAAAGCTGGGATTGACTCGCTCACTCATTCATTCACTGCAGCATGCACTATCAGTGCCCTGATCTCCCAGCTTCTCACATTCAGCGCTTGCTATTATTATTATTATTTTAGAGACAGGGTCTTGCTCTGTCGCCCAGGCTGGAGTGCAGTGACATGATCATAGCTGACTGCAGCCTTGAACTCCTGGGCTCAAGCGATCCTTGCACTCCTTCCACATCATACTTGCCATTCTTATACAGTCCACAGCTTCTTACTACAAACACCCCAGGATTTCTGCTTGCAGGCTTTCTCTGCCATGGGAACATGCTCAGAAAGAGTTAATAGGGAGTTGATGTCCTCAACAGCAGCCCTCACCGAATACATGATTTCCTAGAGGTCCCCTGGAGAAATAAGACCTGGTGGCCCACAGCAGCAAACTACTCATCAAGGTACTCTTTTCTGGATTCCTTTCCCCTTTTTGGTCTCACTTTTCCACTCTTCTGATGAGGCTTCCTGGGATTACATTCCAAATAAGCCATTTACCCTTGAATCCTTATTTTAAGGTCTGCTTTTGGGGGGACCCAACCTAAGGCATTCATTCATTTTTTATTTAAGAACATGTGTTTAGTTTATTCTAGGGACTAAGAAATGTGACAGGCCAAGGGAATCAACACGAATCCTAAAAACAAGTACATAACATCTTCAACCAGGGAGCTATGTTTTGCATTCCCTCAAAGTTACATCATCCAAAAGACCACATCCTCCATCAACTTCTATAACTAGCTCTGTTCATTATTGCTCATCCTTTTCTTCAGTCAAAATTAGTCATACACTAATGATGATTTAGTGTTACAAGAAATTTTCTTCTTTTATCAAATCATGCTTCATGTTCTCATCTTTCTCAGAATCTTTAACACTTCAACCCACTCATTCAATTTGACTATTTTAATTCTTATTTTCTCTTCCACTGCTCAACATTCCTTTGGCTGTTCTTTATGCAAAGCAATATATCCCATCTCAGTAGTCAATATGACTCTATCCCTGTTTTCCCATTCCAAAACTCCTTTATTTGTGGGTGCTTTCTACAATAAAATTAAAAGCAATTTCAGCCTCCTTGAAATATTTCATCCCAATTCCAGTATATCATGTTTAATCCACAGACTTGAGATAGGGATAATTATCTCTTATTTCATAGGTTATGAAACTGTGGCTTTCTAAATCTAAAGTTATGATATTGCCACATATTCTACTGCACTCATCTCATGATCATACACAAAGAACTTAAGTGTATTTTTCTCATGCTCTTACTCATTTATGATAATCTGCAAAATGGTCAAAATATTCCTGGTATTTGAAGAATCATATGCTTATATTTGATTCTCACTGACCTGTTGTTAAGAATATCTTCAAATGATGTTAATATTGATGATGAGCTATATTCCTGTGAGTCAGAGTTCTTGGAAAAGTTTCTCGTCTAAATTCAGGAAATATTTCTTGCAAAAAATACTTTTCTCTAAACAAAATGCTCTTTACCTGGGAAATGTTCCAATAGCTCATCTGCCAGTTAACATCTCTGTTTCCGCCACTAAAATTTCCCTTGAAGTGCTTGCATTCTTGGCATCCTGACAAGGCCACCTCTTCCATTAGTTGTTCACGAGTCACAGTGGCACCTGAGGGAAATGCTTATGCAGTAATTTTTTCTTTGAGAAAAACACTTTGCTTTTAGATTACACTTTTGCAGGTTGTTTATTTTCAGAGAACCCAAAAATAGTACGTATTTTAACCTTTCTACTGATGTGGGTACTACCCTCTGGCAAGCCAGTGGCACCAAGAGAAAAAGACATTATGGGAATGTGCTGAGCCTGTCAGGTGTGGGATGTCTGACACATTCCAAGGAAGG
Organism: Microcebus murinus; assembly: GCF_040939455.1. Classification (NCBI taxonomy): domain Eukaryota; kingdom Metazoa; phylum Chordata; class Mammalia; order Primates; family Cheirogaleidae; genus Microcebus; species Microcebus murinus. The sequence continues at coordinate 63,475,194 of NC_134114.1, forward strand.
CAGGTTAATTGACATCTTGTTTCAGTTCCAAAGCTTCTCTCTGTAAGTGGTAGCCATTACGCCAAAATGGTGATTTGAAAATATTCCAATAATGTTTAGATTTAAGTACATGTTTTGTTTCATCGGTGTGAAGATATTGTAACAGGTCTGGAAAAGCAAATAGCCAAATTTAAAACTGAGAAGGCAAATGGAAAGAATCATCATTGAAGCATTTCTCTTCATTGTTTAGTTTTGGTAAATCCAAAAAGCCTCAGATAATAAAGAGTTTTTGACTTATTTGCTCACTAAGTGTGGTGCTCAAAATGACTAAAAATGGGAACATTTGTCTGTGATTCAGTAGTTCCAGATTAAAGAAATATACTTCCTTTAAAAATGATCATTCAAAATGGTTCAGAAAAGAAGGGAATATTTTTAGTAAATCATTTACTGAGAGCATTTCAGTGATAGTGCTAGAAGGGCAAATATCAATTTATTCTCAGAAGATATAGTTAAATATTCAGGAATGAAATAAGGACCATGCTATTTGAGACCAAATATGAAAATAAGAGCAAGGAGTTAAAATAAGAACACATGTTTGTACCTTACAAATAAAAAACATTCAAAGGGAAATCAAGATTGAACCATAGAGTCAATATAAGAAATAGGAAAAAACTGAAAGCTGGCATATAATGTCACTAATCCATTATTTCTAGGAAGGGTAGAAACATGACCTTTAAATTTTTATTACCAGAATCAGAAGAGAGCCTAGTGTAGGAAACACACCCTATAGACTCGCTCCTATTTTCCTTTCTGTAAGTACCATTTTAGCAAACTGTTAACATGTTTTGAAGTTGCATTTTAGAGGTTCTCTTCAGGACAATAGCCAGTGTTGTTTTTGTGAAGTGAAGAATCCTCCACAAAACCAACAGCTATCAATACAAGCAAATGCTATTATAACTTGAAATAAACTAAGGAAATGGGGAATAATGAGACTTTCTAAAAATTATTTTTTCAGTGAGACAACCATGTCTATCAGCAACAATAACTAGTCATTATGCCTCTAGAACTCAGAAAATGCTAAGATCGATGGAATAATTTTGAAACTTAATACATTTCCAACTATAAAAGTAGTATATATAACCTGGAAAACAGTAAACAAATGTTTTTAAAAATTTACATTTCAACAACAGTCACCATTAATATTTAGAATTTTCTTCCAGTTTTCTCAGTATTTTTTAATATCATAACTAAAATCTTACTATAAGCATAATTTTGCATCCTGCTTTTTCCCACTATTGTAACACTAATGTTCTACCATCTTATTGTAAATTTTTAATCTCATTAAAATATTCCATTGAACAAATAAATCATGTTTTCTTAACAAATCTTTTAATGGTGGCTTTTTATTTTTTGAATTTTGAATAGTACTGTGATAAATATGTTTGTTCATAAATGTTTTGTAAATGTCTGATTTTTTTTAAACAGTCTTGCTCTGTCGCCCCAGCTAGAGTACAAAGGCATCATCCTAGCTCACTACATCCTCAAACTCATGGGCTCAAGCAATACTCCTCCCTCAGCCTCCCAAATAGCTGGGACTACAGGCACTCATGATAACACCTGGCTAATTTTTCTATTTTTAGTAAAGACGGGTTTCACTCTTGCTCAAGCTGGTCTCAAACTCCTTAGCTCAAGTGGTCCTGCCGCCTTGGCCTCCCAGAATGCTGGGATTACAGGCGTGAGCCACCATGCCCAGCCTGATTTATCTATTTTTTCTTTTTAATTATAGAATATTATGGGGGTACAGAAATTTTGGTTACATGAATTGGTTTTGTACAGTTCAAGTCAAAGTTGTAAGTGTGCCCATCACCCAGATAGTCACTGTAGGTGTGATTTCACCCATCTCTCTGCCCCTTCCCACATGCTTGATTACTATTGAGTTTTACTTCCATATGTGCATATGAGTGCTGACTTATTTCTTAAAATCAGTTCCCAGAAATGTAAATACTAGGTCACATACTATGAATCATTTGAAAACCTTAAAACATAAAGCTAAATTGCTTTCAAGTATGCTTTCTAATGTACATTCCCACCAAATATGCATGCAAATTTGCACACTTTTGAAAGAGGTCCACACCAATTCAAAAATAAATTATTGTGAGGAAACAAAAATGGCATTTAATGCTAAATGTTTTATTAATGCTTGATATTATTTCATTTCAAATATATTAATAGAAATTACAGAATTTTTATTTTGAAGATACTGCTGTTATATGTTTTCTATGCCATTTTAGATGATTCAGCAAAATTAATGTCAAATTTATATTAATGATATGATCAATATTTATATTTGCTTTATATTACATTAAATAATAAGTATATATAGAACATGTATACTCCATCTTATAGAACTTAGATCATAATGTTATATAATTCATCACATTTATATCAGTTTATATATCAGTTTATAGTTATTATATATTTGCATTTCTTATGTAGTCAAAATTATGATTTACCTAGTTGTATGTAGTTTTTCTATAAGGTAGTCTCCAACTACAACCATATTTTTATAGAAGTAATTGACCCTATTGTCCTGATCATCCTTTATGGCCATTTCCATAAAGACTTTGCAGTGGGCGTAGAGCCTTTTTGTACACTTGTGTGCAGTTTTATGAGGCCATAATCCACTTCATTCTTATAGTCACTTAAGTATTTATTGAGTCTCTACAAAGTGAAGGCATGAGACTAGGGGACTGAGCAGGCAAACATGGAAGGGCATTACTCTGGTGTGGAGATAGGCATGGGGCTGGGAACAGTATGTCATGAGTGCACAGAAGGCACATTTGAACTCATTGACAGATAAAGTATTATTTGAGCTTTGACTTAAAGGATAAGTTTGTCAAAGAATATTGGAAAAAGCATTACAGATAGTGAGAACAACACATGCAAAAACATAGAGGCATTAAAAAACAAGTCCAGTACGTTCGAAGAGATAAAATTAACTCAGTGCGAGTAAGTAAAACAAGGTGTGAGTTTGGGGACAGACACAAAGTAGAACAGGTATACAGGAACTACATCCTGAAGTATATGCTAATGTGTTGTGAAAGAGTTTAGATTTTATTCTGTTGATAATGGGAAACTATTGAAGAAATTTGCCATGAAAATGTTTTTGTGTCATAATTATAACTCCAGCATCTACATAATATTTTGGAGATAAAGAGAGTCTAGAGGTGAAAACATTTGGAAAGTTATTATAAGAGCCCAGAAAAAACATTAGTGTCTAAATTAGGGTGGTAAAAGTTAGACGGAAAAATAGGGTAGTAAAATGCCATATTTTATGTGAAAAGTAATAAAAAGGAATAAGACTTAGGAATTATTTGATTATGGAGGATGCAGTCCTAGCACCAATTTTGAAAAATTATCTCAACGATTTATTCAGTAAGATCTAATAAGGAAAAAGTCGATTTGATTTGTTCCAAGTCTGAAGCATAGAATATTTTAATATGCAATCATATGTCATTCAACAACAGAGATATGTTCTGAGAAGTGCATCACTGGGCAATTTTGTTGTTGTGCAAAGATAACAGAGTATACTTAACACAAGCCTAGATGGTGTAGCATACTACACACCTAGGCTATATGGTATAATCTATTGCTCCTAGGCTACAAACCTGTACAGCATGTTACTGTACTGAATACTGTAGGTAATTGTAACATAATCATAAGTATTTGTGTATATAAACATATTTAAACACAAAAAAGTACAGTAAAAACACAGTATAAAAGATAAAATATGGTACTTCTCTATAGGGCATGTACCATGCATGGAGCTTGCAAGACAGGAAGTTGCTGTGGGTGAGTCACTGAGTGAGTGGTGAGTAAATGTGAAGGCCTAGGATATTACTGCACGATACTGTAGACTTTCTCTACAGTGTATACTTAGACTGCACTAAATTTCTCAAAAAATGTTTTCTTTCTTCAATAATAAATTAACCTTAGCTTACTATAATATGTTTACTTCATAAACTTTTTAATTCTTTTAACTTTTTCACTCTTTCATAATAGCACTTAGCTTAAAACACAAACATATTTTACAGCCATACAAAAATATTTTCTTTCATCATATCCTTATTCTGTAAGGTTTTTTTCTATTTTTAAATTTTTTTTTTTTTACTTTTTAAACTTTTTTGTTCAAAACTAAGACACAACATATGTGCATTAACCTAGGCCTACATAGGGTTAGGATCATAAAGACATCACTAGGCAATAGAAAATTTTCAGCTCCATCATAATGTTATGGGATCACAGTTCATCATTGACCAAAACTTTATGTGCAGAGAGTTTGCCAGTCAGACTTTGGTGGTATTAAAAAGAAATAAGAGGAATTTTGGCAAAACAAAGGACCTATATAGGAGATCTTTATTCTGTCAGACAAAATTATTAACAAATTTAAGATATTATATTAGTTTGCTAAGGCTGTCATAGCAAGGTACCATTGACTGTGTGGCTTAACAATAAAAATTTATTTCCTCACAATTCCAGACTCCAGAAGTCTGAGATCAAGGTGTCAGCAGGGTTGGTTTCCTCTGAGGCCTTTCTCCTTGTCTTGTGGATGTCTGTCTTCTCCTTGTGTCTTCAGACGGTCTTACCTCTGTACCTAGTGTGTCCTAACCAGTCATATTGGGTGAGAGGACCTTCTCTAATGACTTCATTTTACCTTAACTACTTTTTAAAGATCCTATCTCCAAATACAGTCACATTCTGATGTACTGAAGGTTAGGATTTCAACATACAAATTTGGGGTGTGGGTGGTACACAATTTAGCCCATTGAGAGAGATGGATGAGTTAATGGTCTCTAAAGGTATTTTCATTTTTATACCATTAAAATAAAAAATTAAGAAGGAATGTCAAATGAAGAAGGTTTATAAAAGTTAAAACATTTTAGCAAAACCATTTTCTAAAATTAAAGCACCTAAATTCAATTTAGCATTCTCAGTTAATGAATGAGAGGATGTCTTCTTAATATAGACTAATGAGGCATATTTATTTATAAGAAAGATCTAGTAATAGCAGAAAAGAAATAAATTGTGAAGATATTTCATGACTTTTCAAAAATGTTTATCAAAAAATTGGTCAAATTCATTGTATACTTTATTTGATATTTTATTTACTCATCAGAGAAATTGGATTATTTATCTGTTCAGAAATGGGAAGCCAATTAGAGAAGTTTTTGTTGTTTGGATGGTTTTACACTTAGAATTTAAAGAAACTGAGACTTTCATAAAGAAAACCAAGATTTGTAAAGAATGAAATGATCACTAATTAGAGAATATGTCCCATATTGTGCAAAAGCAGCTGATACTGACATTAAATGAAACTTCACTGTGAAATTTCAGATTGAAAAGGGCTAGGATCAGGTGTTATGTTTTAATCAATTTGGAGACTGTTTATTTAACTGTTTTTTGTTGTTTTAATTTCATACTATGCTCTAAAATATAATAAGCTAAGATTTTCTGAGTTGTTTTTTCTTTCTTAACAAAATGAAATGTTACACCATATCTCTGGACACATTGATAAAAGAAGTATTACAAAATAGGTGATAAGACATTCAAAGCACAGAACATGATCTAATAATGCTTATCACAGCACTATGAAAGCAAGAATTTCAGGTCCTACTCCCACCTCCTTCATTTCCTCTCTGAAGCCTCAAATTGAACTATTTTTTGTTCTAGTTCTCCTTTGCAAGGAAACTATGCATGAGAGTAGCTGTTTGTTTCACATTTGTTAGCATGTAGGTGAGTGAGTGGGTGTAGCATCAAGTAAGAATTCTGAGATTCTTAGGAGTATATTTTGCTATAAACTATTATTACAGTCATGAAAATCAGCAATTACTCAGTTGCCAGGCTATAATAACAACAAACAGTAATAACAAAAAGACCTAGGTGAGGAAGTGAGGATAGAAAGTAATATTAATATTTATTGTATTACTACTCTGAGTTAGATGTTAGATTATTTGTATACTTTAATTTATTCTTTAAACAGATTAAGAAACCAAGGCTCAGGAGGTAAAATGGTTTTCCCAGTTTACTATAGCCAGCCAACAGCAGAGTTAGTATTTTATTTGATAAAATTAGTCTGACTCTCAAATCACGTTCATTTCCCCACAGCATGTCCCAAAAGGCCAGAGTAGTTGGTTCTGCTGCACAAATGAGGTCAGAACAATCAACAGAACCAAGGAAGTCCTGTTTATCTGGATTAAACAACTCAATCTATAAACTACTTAACTTTAATATAAGGTGGAAAATAGGATTTCAAAAGAAAAGAAGAAGGAAAAAAACAAGGACACAAAACTGAATTTTGGCAAAGAGGGCAAGTTAGCGATTAAAAATAAATCTCTCATGATTTGCTCCCACAGGCAGAAAAATAATATTTTTCAATCCTGCTTAATTCAAAGCAATCTGAGATATTTAAAGTATTATAACCACTGGTGACAAACCAGAGAGTTAATTATATTCTTTCACAAGCAATGACTTCTCAGGAGCAGGAAGTGCATGTGACAAGGGACCAAGTTACCCACATAACAGTGTGTAGTTTTTTGTCACATATGAAAAGGGTACCATGTCTGCACCTCATGGGTATTGGGAATTCCACCTAACACAAACTCAGCCAGGAAGTCTTTTCTCCATTCTGGCTGTGAAACCAGGATATTTTTGATCCCAGTAGCCACTCAGGCACAAGTGGAGTCCTTAAGCCACAGAGGAATTTGCACACCATCAAGACCAGTACTTTACAAATGAGGTTCAATCCCTTTAGACACACCAGTAGTTAACAGCAGCCTCCCACATTAGAAAGTTCAACATTTCAGAAATCCAACTAATATTCCAAAATAAATGCATCACTTCATTTGCAAAGTAGGGCATCATTATCTAAAGATAACAGCATCTGCAGAAATACTTACTTAGCAACTAAATCACAAGGTCTTCCTTAGAGCTTCCTTTAGGCTAGAAATAGTCCCTGCTTAGCCAGCTGGCCTGAAAAACTAGTTACAAACATAAAAACCAAAAGAATTACAGAGCTCATCCTACCCCTCATCTGCTTGAAAGAGATCTGTAGCCCTTTTTTGAGACTGGGGGTTATAAAGCTAATGATAGGGGAAAATGCCCAGATTTTCTTTTGGGGGGGAATGTTTTTACACCTGGCAGTGCCTACCTTTTAAATTAATTAAATGTGCAACATTTCATTCAACCATTACTTAAATTTAAAGTTGGAACTATTTGCACAGACCATGATAGTCATGATATAAGCAGTGGTCTCAGCTCTGTCACTTAGCAGTGAGTCCAGGCAGATCACAGAGACTGGAATGTGTCAGCACCTGTCATAGCTACAGTGTCTAAGTTCATAGGAACACTGAGTAATGCTGGTTTCCAGGTGACCTAAAAGATCTTCATGGAGCATACCTTTACTCTTTTGTTTCTAGAAACACATTTTAGAAGGTCCCATTGCTGTCATCTTAATTTTGTTGTGTTGTTTTCCTAATGTATTATATTTGCCAAGAAAGCAAATATTTCCATATTAATGATATACTTATTATAAAGAAAAAATAAGCTTACATCATATTCTGGCCCTCTGGTCCACAACAAAATGTATTTTAAATTCACACAGGAGCACATGGAAAGAAACAGAGAGTAACCATACAATGAATTATCTGTAGAAAATGTTATTTCTTATTTACTTTTGACCTAAACATAGAGGCAGGAAGACTCATAGGTGACTATTCTGCCAGAGTTTGCTTGAATTACTCATATCATATTTTCATTGGGCCCTAATTATACAAAAGATACTGTGTTAAATGCTGAGAAAATAGGAAGACCTATGAGATAAACCCTGCTTCCACAGATTTTAATCTGAGTTAATAAATACACACATACAATGCAGTGCAGGTTAGTATATAAAAAGCACCCTGCACTTCAAGTGGATAGTCCAAATCATTTACCATGAGCAATTATCTGAGAAAGAAACTTCTGCCTAGAGCAGGACTCTACAAACTACAGCTCACAGGCCAAACTACCTGCCACCTGTTTTTATATGACCCATGAGCTAATACTGCTTTTTACATTTTTAAATCATTGAAAAATTTGAACAGAAGAATAATATGACACATGAAAAATGTTTGAAACTAAAATGTCAATGTCCACAAATAAAGTTTTATTGGAACACAGCTACACTCATCCCTTTACATATGGTCTATGTCTGTTTTCATGCTACAACAACAGAGTTGAATGGTTGCCATAATTTCTGTATAGCCCAGAAAGCCTGAAATATTTACTATCTGGCTATTCACAGGAGGAAAAAAAAAAAGTCAATCCCTGGCCTAAAAGATTCAGAAAAGCTTTATTATGATTGACCTATATTTTGAACCAAATCTTGAAAGCTACATAGATAATGGTAAGGGGAGAAAGGGGTGCTTTTTAGAAAAAAAAGAATGAGCAAATATAGGACCAAGAAGACATGTGGCTTATTCAGAAGACAATGAGCACATCAGAGCTGCTGCGGTGAAGAGCTTATAAAGGAAGGTGAGATGATGTATACTGAAAAGACAGGCAGGCTTCCCTGTCTTGGGGAAGGCCTTGAATGCTTGGCTTGAGGAGGATGGGAGGAAAGGAAACACCTCCTCATCCTGCCCCATACCACTTTCATTTTTCTGTGGAAAGTAAAGACCAAGTAAGCTTTTATTAAACTAAAGAGTGACATATTCAAAGGAAAGCTTTTCAAAAAACTAATTTGGCAACACTATGCAGAATGGATGGAAGGTTGGTAGGAAAATGATGAGAAAAAGATAAGGGAGGAAATTCAAGGAGAACAATTAAAGGTATTATAAGGAAATTTTTCGGACTATAGGTTTTCTGGGTAAAGCAGTCTTTTTTTCAATTTAAAGTCTTTTATTATATGTCGGTCTTAAAAAAGAATGATTTATGAGTGAAAAATATGAATGGATATACAATAAATATATAATAAATAATGTTGCAAAAAAAAGATAAGGGAGACGAAAAGCAAAGAATTAAATAGGAGTCTCTCAAATTGTTCTATCAGTAAAGAAGGAAGACAGAACAATGCGGCTGCCTTGTGGATGTCTGTATTCCCAGAGATCTGCATAGAGAACACATTTGTGCACAATAAATGCACAAATGGATAAAAGGAAGGTAGGAAGGAAGGAATGGGGGAGATGAGGCAAGGAGGAGAGAAGGGAAAAACTTTGATAGATTTTTGGCAATTGACTAAGTGAAGGAAGTAAAAAAAATAGATATGTGAGTAGAATTGTGGTAAGCAAGGAAACCATGTTTAGAACGTAGCCTTGCCTGTAGAATTTTAGGTAACAAAGAGGCATTCACAAGAAAATGTCTAGCAGTAGTCAGAAATGTGAGGTGCTAGTTGTGAAGCAAGAACAGAGTGGAGACAGGGATCAGAAGTGCCCGCCTATCCTTCAGAATATGAGTCTGACAGTCCCAACATGCTTCTCATGAAAAATTGGCAGGAGCTTACGACGCTTAGATTTATTTTAGGATGGGTATGTCACTTTCTAAACTTTCAAGAGCAAGTTGTAAAGATGGTATTTGTCACTGTCTAGCAGGTTGCATGTTACACTAAAGGTAAACTTACTAGCATAACATTCATTGTCCTCAGAAATTCCATACCCACATCATAACTTCCATCAACAACAAAAGAAGGAAGAAAGGAAAGAAGGAAGGAAGGGAAAGAGGGAGGAAGGGACGGAGAGAGAAGCATGTGGGCACCCTTCTGTTATTTGCAAACAGTTGTTTGCTTCTGGAAATTTATGATGCAGACTAAATGAATAGTAGAAAAACTGATTTCATTTTTCCCTTTTTCCTTACCTAGATATCTCTTAAGGGGAATCTGGGAAATGGGTTTTAAAAAGTGTGCTTATAAATATTCTGTATTTATTTGCAAAGCTGCCCTAGGACACTTCCCCAATCATGCTCATTTCCAGCAATTATCATTTTAAACTATGTTTTAACAACTCGATGACCCCAGGAGCACAGAAAAGGACATGTAACAATTTCACAGTGTGACACACTTTTCTATGAACTGCACTGATGTCAGAGGATTGCAGTAAACAAAGAGGCTTTACCTCTGGCAAACTTACTCAAAACATGCACTTATATCTACAAAAACTCATAGGCAGTTCCACATTTCCTGATGAACACTGGGCTTTCTTGAAAGATATGCCCAGCCATGGAATCTAGAAAAATATCTCTCTGTGTTTTACAAGCCCTATTATCAGAACAATGGTATGCAGGGAATGAAAAATGTCTCCAGTAGGGATTTATGATCACTGAGAACTCAGAAAACACAGAATATGCACCTGCTACAAGATAATATTGGGCTTGCAAGAAAAAAACAAAGATTCCAACAGAAAGCTAAAGAAATTTACATTAGTTGGGATATTTACTGAACTGAGTCATGAGAAAATTAAAACTTAAATAACCTCTTATAAAGGTACCCAAAGTCCAGAATATTGAGATACTGTAAGATACAAAGAATTTAGATTTGTACCAGAAAACAACGGAAAAGATACTGTAGATCAGATTACAAAGAAAGGAAGGGTGGATCAGGCCCTGCCAGTTCTTACTATTCATTCTGCCCACATACACATCTTTTTACTGAGTTTTCTATTTTTAATTGGGTTAGAAAAGGCCTCAGATTCTACTCACTGGCAGTCGTGTTATGAGTAACACTGAGGCCCTCAAGGATGGCAACAAGATCCTAAAATGCTTGTCTAAGTCTTTATTTGCAGCACGTTACACATGACATTGTTTATGCTGTCCCCAAATAATAACATGACTCTTTTCCACCTCTACTGTGTAACTGAGGGCCTTCCTGTCAGCTTTATGATGGTGACAATGAAATTCACAGGAATCCTCAAAGCTGCCTTCTGAAAACTATAACTATTCTGCCATGCTGACTAGTTTTGAGAAAAAAATTAAACCTTGAGGAAAAACTAGCAAGGATTTTTTTCTCAAGGATTTTATCTGTTACACCCATTCCTCTATGCTTCCCTTTCCCCTGGAACTAAAATACTCCTCACTTACTAAGAGAAGGATGGGTGAAAGAAACATTCACATATTACACCTATTACTCACGTCTCACAAGAACCTGAAGGGCAACTCTGTCCATGTAATAGTGAGCAGTGATGCAATTAAGAATTGGCAATATCTAAGTGTGTTCCAAGATTTATACTCCACCCCAGCCCACCTTTCTTTATACCAATTATAGAACCAAATGTCATCACACACACACACACCCCAAACCCCAGTAATTCAAGAATATTCACGGATACCCACAGTGTGCACACATCTATGTTGTAGAAACCAGAGCCAGCTCTGAAGCTTATTTAGATTCTTCCTTCCTGAGTTCATCTGTCCCCACTGTAGGACTGACATCATTTTGCCATCAGTGGAGGGAAATAACATACTCACATCAGCCCTCTACCAGTCAACAGAATCATTAACTGCCATCAAAAAGTAACTCTATCAGTCAAATCTCTAACAATGTCTAAATGGGTAAGTATACCCTACAAAGCCAATCACAGCCTTCTCACACCCTACTCTGGCGTCATCCACATGGAATTAACTTTCCAATCCATAAATATACCATGGTCTTTCATGATTCTGGGTCTTTGAAAATACCACTCTTTTTTCCTGGGTATCTTCTCCTTTCTGAGTCAGTTGGCAAACTCCTTAACATCCTTCAAGATCTAGTACAAAAGTCCCTTTCCCTAGAAATAAATTCTTTTTTATTTTCTCTATTGCCTTTCTCTTTCTATTCTCTCCTAGAATTTTAGCCATGCCTCTATTATAGTGTCAATTATGCTACACATAGAATTTATTTACATGTCTTTTTCTCCAGGGAATCTGTGAATTCCTGCACCTAGAGCACCCAGTATACACTAGATATTGAGTGGATGGTTAGTGAGTGAATGAAGGAATTAGGGCAAGAACCCATGCTTTTCCTCAAATGCCTTACAGTTTTAGTTCAGACTTATGAGTTTACGTTATGTATGTACTTTGATATAACTGACATAATTATTCTCCATGAATTCAAATAAAGCTGAAAACATTGATATTTATCCAACAGGAAAAAAATCTACTTGAGGTTAGTGGGACTGTAGAATTGTTGAGCTCACAGGACCAAAGCTCAGGAACCACAAAGAGGTGGAGGAATAGGAAGGAAGTGACTAAGAAGGGCAGCGTACTGTACTAACTGGTTCACTGTTATCATCACAGAAACCGACAATAGCTTTGATTTACATTAAGTTGCTTTCACACTAGGAGTTGTCTTCATTCCCTGACTGATTTTCCTTAGGTGACAGTGCTTGGCTTTCTGGCCCTTGACATTCATAAGACCTTCTCCTGCTGAGTCATTTGTTGCAGTTCTTTCTGGCATCATTCCTGTATGGATTATGTATTTCCCCTTCCTATTCATTAACATTGTTTTCTTGATAAATGCTGCAGCTATTGTCATTACAATGTTTAAGTACACTTTGGCTTTGGTATTTACATAGTGTGGTTAACGAACATTTTGATTAAAATGTTTTTATGTTATAGCTTCTGATTTAGTCCCCCAAAAATTATCTTAATAAGAAATAAGCATAAAGAAAGGGGTAAAAATATACTTCTAAGAGCAAGGAAATTTGAAGTATAAGCCACTTAAGATCAAGGAAATTTGAAGTATAAGCTACTCGTATTAATTGATTTTATATTCACAATAAAGATTTAGATATTTTAAGTGAACAGAATTTACTGAGAGAAAAATAGAGTAATAGAAAATCTGATTAAGGGTATTTCAATAATCCATTCAATTAGCATATGCCTGGGACATTGCTATGTGCAAGTAGCAAAATCAAATAACAGAAATGTCCTAACTTCTTCTTGTTCACAATCTATAGGAAATATTCTAATTATAACACAAAGTGATAAAAGGAGAATAGAGATAATTCATGTAATAGGTATGAATCTCACTTTACAAACTTACATGGACAAAAAGTTATTTATTATTTTCTATAATTATGTATAATTATTTTTTACACCGAACCCCCATTTTTCAGACCAGTAGAAAATTGACCTTGGTAATTCTTTGGTCTTTACCCACATCCTCTTACATGGGTCATTGGATGGCAGAGAAGGAAGGTAGAGGGCTTGCCTACTGGTTATTATTCATTGCTTGACCTGTCTGCAGGACTGCTCAGGATCAGGTGTCTTTGACAACTCTGTGTCCTGCAGGAGAAACACAAAGCTTTTATATGGCTGCAGATGGTTTTCTCTGCCTAAGCTCTGCAAGCAATCATTCTTCTTTGTGGTCAGGGGTAGCTATAGAGAGGCAGAATTGTCAAATGTTTAAGAGCATGCCATATGTATGTGTAACATTGGGAAAATTTTTTAAATTTCCTAAGCTTCAGATCTTCATGTGCAAAGTGGAGATTTGTATATTACCTAGCTCGTACAGTTGTTGTGAGGACAGAATGAGGTAATTTAATATAAAGTGCATATCACAATATTTGGCAGACAGCAAATGTTCAGTGAGTGCTAGCTGCTATTGTTAGCATTGCTATTGTTATTATTATTACTGACATCATGTTCATGAAATTACCAAAAGGAGTATGTAGGTTCACTCTGCTCTTGAGACCTCCAGATCTCTTTCTTCTCCTCCCTTCCTCAGGCCAAGGAAATTTTTCTCATCTGAGACAAAGGTCCTACATTCTCTATCATTTTCCCTGGATTCTCCACCTCTAGTTGCATACCATTTTATCTTTACCTTTTTCTAGGGTCATATATCAACATGTCCTCCAATAGCTTTATGTTTTATTGTGTTTGCTGTGGTTTTATTTGTTTGGGTTTTTTTTTGGGGGGGGAGGGGGGGTTGCAGAGAACAGGGCTTCTTTTCCAAAAACTGTTCTGGGCAAAGGATAGGAAGGAAAAAGGGAAAATACAAAAAGAAAAAAAGCACTAATTCATATCTCAAAATATTATTTAACCACATAGATGCAAAGTGGTATGAAACCACTAAAAAAAAAAAAAAAACTAATTCTTTCCAGGGAAAGAGCCAAGACAAATTCCATTTTGTGAATGTATCTTTAATTTTGCTGGGTTCCTAGGGCATCATAGGCATTTAATAATTTTAGGGGGGATAAATGAAATAAATTCCTGTAAGAGGTACTAGCATGCATAAAATCATGAGCTTTAAAAAGGTTTAGATGTTCAGACAAATAATAAGTAGAAGGAAGAACAGTTTTAGAAGGTGAGAGGAGAGAGTGGAAATAATAGAAATATTTAAATGCTGCAGAACTAAGCAAGATAAACTCATTGTTCTTGTGAAAAAATTTAAATTTTTCCTATAATGTAAGTACTGATTTAAGCAGGGAGGTAACCATATCAGTCATAAATAATTGGAGTAATGGTGCAAGACCACACATAAGAGAGAAGTGTTAGAGAATTAGGCAAAGTCTATAATGGTCCAGAAAAGAAGATTGAATTATTGGACATAATTATATGCTCCTTTGTAATAGAATTATGTATCCATACTTTGGCCACAGCCATGAGGAGTGGAGGACTAAGTGAACTTCCCCACCCATTCACATTGGGCTTGACCGTGTGTTCCTTTGACCATAGTTGTTAGTGGACACAACTTAAGCAGAAGCCTAAAATGTGCTTGTGCAGTTGGGGTAGCCCTTTTAGCTCTGGGGATCTACCAAGAGAAGTACACACCCCAGTAGCCACTGATGTCCAGCCCAGAATGAGACACATGCTGCAGGCCTGAATCCAACATGCAGCCTGCAGCTTGGTGCCTGGACTCTAGAGTCCAGCCTCACCCAACCAAGACCCAGAAGAATAAAAAGGTGTTGTTCTAAGGTGGCCACTGAATTTTAGTTTCTAATAGGGTCCTCTGGATTCCAAAACTTGGGATCTTCAAAACTTAGTAGCCTCTTCTGCACATTGCTGTCTCTGCCATTGACAATGCTTACAAGACCTTTAAAGTGCTACTTTAAAAGGTGTGAGAAACTTCTACATTCTTCAGTGGAGTTTTTGATGAAGACTGCTACTTTGTTCCTAGGAAAACAAAACAAAAAAACAGAATAGTAACAACCCATTGTTTGAAAGAAAAACCTAAACTCGATAAAATAACTCCCACACAACTGCTTTCAGAATGAAAGGTTAAGGTTTAATAATGTAAATTGGGAAATCTATAAGAGCTTCCCTAGATTATGTTTTTAGAAAATATTTCTTTTCACAAACTGGATTTGAGCCACAATGTAAGTATCCATTACTGAAGATTTGCAGAGTTGTCTGTCTCACTCTGTGAATACTTGAGATGTCAAGAATAGAAGGCAGGGATGGTACAAAGGTCTTACCTTCACATTATGCTACATACTGAAAAGAAGCTGGACAGGCTGAGCAGCACGTGCTCACCTGGATGACTGTGTTCCAGTGAAGCATTGCTATGGCAGAAAAACCCTTTGGGGCTATGGTATGTAATACCTTTCAATGGCTCCTGAGGCAAGATCACAACTTAGTAGCTAGGAGTGGATTCTTCCTTGAAGAGGTGTATCTTCTCTTTGTCAATCATTCTGGATGAGCTCCAGTATGAGGCAGAAAATCAGGACTTAGGCCCTTAGACTGGGGTGAACAGGAATCTTTACTTTGGACCTAGGATGTGGACCTGGGAGATTAGATGGGGCTCTGAATTAGAGACATGATAGAACATTTCTGGCAAGGAGATATCAGCCAGCTTGAAGTTGGATCAGTAAGAGCATTGATGTTCTGGGTAGGCTAACAGTAGCCACTTTTATAGCAATTATAAGTTACATTCTTTGTTGCAGTTTCCTTCTATGATGCCTAAACCTTTAATAGTCTAGTTAACATTGTATCTTGGTCTCAACTGTGTTGTGGAAAGTTAGGAAGGGGTCTGTCTCTTTTATCAGATAGAGAAGAGCAAGTGTCAGGCTTGCTTGGGATCAGAAAGGCAGGAGTGGTGCTTGTCATTCTTGGAGGAAAAGAGAGCTGAGCCCATATGTTTAGTGGCCTCATGAGGACAGCCAATGACAGAGACAGCACTGTAACGAGGAGGCCACCTGCTCCTGAGCATATGGGAGGCAGTACTCACGAAAACTCTCAAAAATAAAGGAGTCTAATTTCCAGTGATTAGGCTAGTAGAGGTTCAAGCTATGATAATTTGAAAAATTGAAAGAAAACATGATCTTATTTTATAGTTACTAGCTGGTAAAATCTGGAACACATGGATTACAGAAATTACTCAATTTATCACTAAATATTTTTCTAATTTACAAAATGCCTTAAGATGTAAAACTAGTGAAATTTCAAAAGAAAAATGAAGATCACAATCCAAAATGTAAATTCTCAAAGATAAATGTTTTTCAATTTTAAAAAGTCTCTATCTTTGTAAACAATAAGTAACTTGTATGGCAAATTACCACTTACTTGAACATATGGAAGTAATGTAGCTGGCTGGATGTTTTGCAGGAACCATTAGGAAGAAGTTACCTAAAATAAGATGTTTTTCTTAATGCCAAGAACATATTAATGAGACAGAGGAAATCATATTTTTGGCTTTTTAAAGATGCATTTAACTTCTGTCTTTAAAAACCACTCTCCTAAAATTAAAGCATTAAAGTTTGGGGAAAAATATATACTTTCAAAGTGTACATTGATTACAATATTGCAGAATATTGTTTCTTGGTTAATTATTTATAACAGCTTAAAAATCATTTCCCTAGCCAAGTTAATTTAAGAACCATATTGAGGAGAAAAAACAAGCCTTGTCTCCCCGTCCAAAAGAAGAAGATATATCTGGTGCTTTTGGATGAAGTTTAGGTTTTAATTGATACTCTTTAATATCATTTAAAATATTTAAATTTTAAAAAATGCTTTTTAAACCAAAGGCCTGACATTTTATTTATTCACTTCTAACATTTATAAAATAGAAAACCTAACAAAACTGATTTTTATATGGATGTGGTCTTTTTGTTTTACTTGAAATCTTACATGAGTAAGGATAAGTTTCAGCATAATGTATGGCAAGGAAAGTGTATCCCCTTCTATGAAGTCTTTAAGAGCAAAGGCATTGGCTGAGCACACAGGCCATTGAACTCTTCTGTAGCACCTGGGTATACATAGTATACATTCAGGATCATCTTAAATACCTTAAATTAAAGAATGATTTGGTGGTATATAATATAAATTAGAATACTTAATTACAGTAGAGTTAATTAATCTAGTTTTCTGAGATAACACATCCCTGTTTTTCACAGTAAAGATAATACAGACATTACAAAAAGCCACAAAAAGTCTTTTAAGCATATTCTCAAATCATTCTCTAAGTAATCCCAGCTCTTAACATGTCAAAAAATAGGACTGTCCTATGTGAAAGGAAAGGGCAAATGGAAACACTTTTGCTTTTCAGAAAATGGAGTAAAAATGGTTACTTTGTTTTATTTTACTTTTTGTTGTTTCCTTTTTAACTTACCACTTCTTCCAGGAAAACTTGGAATTTTAAATCCTTAACTTCTTACTGCATTTTCTCTTGAGAATCATTATTACTTTCTTGCTTTCATTCACAAGTACAGTCCAGGGCTTCCTGTTATTAATATTTATTTACTAACTTATTTATAGAACAGATGAAGCTATGCCTGGGTAGCACTGGAAATTTGCAGGGCCTGATCAGAAACATAAATTATAGGAAGTGGGGGACCTAACTCCCTGAGAATGCTAACACCCTTTTATCTAGAGGGAAAAATAAGCAACCTATGTATATTACTAAAAATAAGATAATTTATTATTTAAAATCTATTTTTGACCTACAAAAGCTGCACAACAATTAAATATTCTTCCTAACATAGGATTTATTAAAATGTTCCTTTACCACTTCTTAAATATATATCTTTTCAAAGCACAATGGTATCATCATAAATAGAAACAGTTTAGGAGGGATATCACTAGATGCCAGCCAAAAGAACTTCAGAACATAAAAATGAAGTGTTTTAAGACTAGAAACATTTCTATTATTAATAAAGTGGAGTGCCAGGAGGAAATGCCAGGAGACAAGAGTTAATAGCATAGTCGTGAATTAAATAGTGACTTCAAAGCAGGATTTCCTTAGTTCCCCATCACATAACACCTATCTACTAAAGTTTATTCAGTGGGGAGTGATGGAACAGTACTATTGCTTCAAAGGAATACTATCATTCACCAGATAGAAAAATTATTTCAATATCAAGGATGTTAGAGTAAGTGACATCAAGAATCTATTGCAGTTATTTTATTAATAATAGCTTATGTACCCAAAAAATGTCTCATGCCTTTCTTGGCTCCATACACATAACAGCTTTCTATGAACATTTGTAAAATAGAAAACCTAACATTTGTAAAATAGAAAACCTATGAACCTTTATATAATGTGTATTTTCATTACATCAAAACAAAAATCAAACCTACAGTTTATCTTCTCTGAACTTACTACGCCAGAGTTGAGTTTTGCAACATAACATGATAAAATCATGAATACTAAAACAGAAGTCTCAAGATACAGAGGAGGTTTATTCATACACATTCATACATACCACCAAAAACTCCAGTAATCACGTACAGCTTTGGATCCAATCTGTGTGATGCTCTTGGTATTACTCCAGTAAAAGCCACTTTGAAAAACTCACAATTAAGGCAAAGTAGTTCTTCTTATGTCTCTGTAACAGAAAGGAAAAGGAACTTTATCTTTAATGACGTTCACTTTCACAACCCATCAATCTTAATTTAAGTCCCTTGAGTAACACATATGTGTCATATTCGTGTCTAATTCCTCAGTGCCTAACTAGTATGAAGTCCATTAGTTAATTAGTTCTCATAAAAGTGTATTGAATAGAAAAATAAATGAAATAAGTATAACTGTCTAGGACATTCTTATCTACATATTTATATATAGTGTTGTAAAGATAAACACTGTGCAAAGTACTTGGTGAATGATCCACCAGAATAATGAATCAATGACCAAAAGCAACAAGATGTGCTTTATTTTATTCCCTTGGAGTCTACGAAGGGTTTTTGTAGCTCAACTTGTATGTATAGGTAGAATTCTTTCCTTGGGTTGGACGTTACCACCTCCAGATAATAATGGTAAACAGGTTTTCTTGACAAATTGTCAAGAAATGAAAACTGTAGAGAGTCCTAGGACAAGCATTGCTAATGTTGGCCTAAAATAAATTAAAAAAATAAATACGGTGATTCAACTGTGACTTATCAACTGACTACTATACTTTCTGAGCACATTTACTTTCGGTGGTATCCATGGTATCCAAGTTGTACCTCTCTTATGTAATATTTTCACTGATCCTTCTGCCAAATTATTACTTCAATCTTTGGAACTACTTTTCAGGCTATTAGCTACCTTCAAACGTAAAGCAGCTTTCCTGCAGATGCACAACCACACTTCTACCCCTACCTGTCTCTACTACCTACCCCAATATGCATATACTCTACAGAAAAGAAAAACAGTAATGATAATAATAAAATACTGATAGCAAACAAATCAATGGCACACTTAATATATTTGAAGAGGTTTTATTTGCACAAAGATGATGCAAACAGGAATGGATGGAGCATATATTGGAACCACAAAAATCATCAAGAACCCCAGAGCTGTTAGGTGCCAATAAGCTACCACCACAGGCTTGGAGGGATGAAGGAAAGGAGAAAGAGAGTACATCATAGCAGGCTGCCTTGAGAGGAAGGACTAAAGATTTTACATGGAGGAACCTAGCCAGCCTGAGAAAACTTCACAGGAAGGAAACCAGGGAAGTAAATACCCTGATTTCTCTCTGTCTTCTTCCTCCCATCTCCTACCTGGGTTGTCCGTTGGCAAAACTGAGCCTGAAGACTGAGGGGCTGGAGACCACTGATATAATGGAAATAAGTCAGCCCTGGAGGGAAAAAGGTAGGGTGGAGAAGGGTAGCAAAAGGATTTGTAGAAGAAAAGGAAAGTTCTCTGGCATGGAAAAATTGGAAGAAGGCTGAGCAGGGGAGAAAAAGCCACTGATCTGCAACAATGAATGCTTCATAGATGGCACTTATCTCCCCTCGGTAGATGGCTTTGAGTGTGAAAGACCCTGGAAATAATGGGATTCTGCTCCCAGGGCACTCAACAAATACTCATTGATCAGCAGCTACTCTGTGTCAAGAACTATTCTAAACTCTAGGATTAGAACATGAATAAGCCGTGGACACTGTCCTGATGAAAGTCATAATCCAGGAAGAGAATCAGGCACATAAGCAGAAATTACAACACAATATAAAAAGTGCAGTCAATGACAATATGAACTCTTTAAGGGTATGGACTTAATCATATTCTTTTTTGTACCACCAGCACTTAGCGAAATGCTGGCCACATAGTAAGGGCCAAATAAATGTTAAATAAATGAAATAAAGGAAAATTGGCATTCATATACCTTTTTGGCAATACAAATTAGTTCAGCTCTTCTATAAAATATTCTCTTATGCTTTAAACAAAAGGTGATCATGACATTGTCAAATAGAAGCCACATTTAAGAAAAAGTAAATAAAACATCATATGGCTATTTGATGATATGAAGGAATTATTGTTAATTTTTTAATATTTGATATTGATTTTTTTGTTGTTTTGTTAAAGGGTTCTTATCCTTTAGAGGTACATAATAAAAAATTTATGGATAGAATGATAGATCATAAGGATTTGCTTTAAAATAATGCAGGGTTAGAGGATTAGAAGAAGGTGGTCAAAGCTTGATAACTGTTGACGGGCATATGAGGATTCATTATCAATTTGTTGGGTTTTTTTACTTTTTTATATGTTGAAAAAATTTTCCATAATACAAAGTTTTTAAACTTTTTATATACTCATATCCACATTTTATAAAAAATAAGATCATATATATGCATGATGCATAGAAAAAAGAATAGATAAAAAGATACCAAAAGTTAACAGTGGTTATCTTGGGGCAATCTTTGTTTTTCTTATCTTTTATTTCCCATGCATTCTGAAATGTTTACAATGAACATATATTACTTTGATAGTCAATAAAAATAAATTTTTAAAAGATATATTTGGTGCACTCACCTTAATCTTAGAAAACAGGAGCCAGGAATGACAAATATATATATATATATATATTTAGGAGACACTTTTACTCCCAAATATTTCACCATTTTTATATTCCTTCCCTTCACTTAATCTGCTTTCAATTCAGGATTATCAGGCATACTGATCATTATCTGAGATTTACTTTCATAATTTATTTTTTATTCAATCTCTGCTTTCTACTTAGTGCAACCCAATATCAGGCCTTCATTTTAAATGAGCTAACCACAATTACACATTATTAACTAAGTCCAACATTTCGTCCCATCATACTTTCATCTAAAATCAATAAGAACTCATTTATAATGCAAGCTATAAGCAATACAGAACAAGATTTTTAAAAATCTTAATAAATTTTAAATATTTAAGCAGACACTATTGGAATGGGCCTTGTAGGCAATAATGTTATATTCCACCAAAGTAAAACTGTGCCTTAAATGAATTTTTTAAAATATAGCAATGAACTAAATTTGTCCCTTGCAGATCAGACTATTATAAAAGCAAAGAGAAAAGTGACAGTTTTACAAGGATAGTGTTTGGAAGGACCAAGCTGGGCTCTTCTGCCTCCCTCCATCCATTAATTTTGAGGAATACTTGTTTTGTAATAATAATAAAAATCTGATTGTTCATCATTATCATCACATCGTTCTGGCATTTTACATGGTCACTGATTCTCCTAACAACCTCCTCAGGTTTATATTAGTATACTTGTATTACACTGGAAGAATCTGAGAAAAACTAAGTATGTGCTTCAAAATTTCACAGTCTGGATTCAGATCTTATTTCTCTCTTATGGTAAAGCCTGTGCTCTTCTGATTCCTCCACACTGCATTTATGGACACAATACGCAGATTGATGGGGAATGGAAGAGAAAACGGGTGGGGGCAGGAAAGCATGAGATGTGGCCACATTAAAGGGAGAATAAACACTCATTTCAGCTGTGGTGGTTATTCTTATCCTACACTTTCAGTAGTAAATGTGCACTAAAGGAATTTATAACAACATTTTAAATCTACAAAGACATCTTTCTTGCTATTTGCTGCATACCAGTATTTACTAGGATGATTCATGCATTCAGAGGATATTAAAACCAGGAAGAGCAATAGAGATCATCTAACAGAATATTTTCCTTCCCTCTATAAATTAAAAAAATAATAATAAGAATAAGAGGATATTATCAAGTATTTCTTCATCTAAAGCTCAACTGCTATTGCTAGTAAAAAAAAAAAAAAGCTGGGTGTAAATTTGATTTTGTTTGAAAACTCATGAAGCAGCATGCATATCTACACATTGAGTATAGTAAATATCACATATATTCCAGTAAATAGGTTACAGTAGAAGAAGAAGCTGTAGGACACTGAACTGGAACTAGAAGCGTAGGGTTATGATTTTTACTTGGGTTTCTAAAAAGTTGTGTGACTTTGATTACTTCAACTGTCAGATTACTCATGAGTAAATAGAAGCAATTAGACTGAGTTCCCTTCTCTTGGGCTCCTGAGCAGGGAACTAACATTCTGGAATCTTAGGTAATTGACAATCAGGAGAGCCACAGAGGAATCAGAAACATTGGTTTCTTTAAGAAATGGGCAATATTGCTGTAAATATTTTCTTTAACCAATTAGGTTTTGAAAAACCAACTTCATTTATTGTCTTACCTTCATATTTGGTTCTACTGATTTATCAATAAGTGATATGACTTTAATTATAAATATTTTACATATACTTTTTCTTTTTATCTAATTCAAGTAAATCTGAAAGTGGCTAAATAAATAGCTACTCTCAAACACTTGACTCATAGGGTACCTGGGAGATTATAACATTAGCTACACTTTCAAAGTCTTTGGAAAAATAGCTTCAATATAAAAATATGATGCTATTTTTATGGTGGCATAACAAGAGGCAGGCACCACTGGAATATGGAAACCTGAATCTGCAAATCTGTGTCAGTTGTATTCTTTTACTACTCCCATTCACCAATTTGGAGACATTCCTTATACCTGTTCGTTCAGGTATGCTTCATTCTTTGACTCAAATGACACGGATAGTAACAGAGCTGACAAGAAAAAAATTAACAATGACTGTGTCTGCTAAACGTGATACAGCTTACTTTGAGGGTAAAAAAAGGTAATGTGCTATTTTAGGACCCATTTACTCTAGGGCATTGCATTTTTCCTTTATTTGGAAATCCTGTTCTACTTTAAATACTTCTTCACAGTGTTTCTATTAGTGTGTGTGTTTAACAAGCCATACGTTCAGGCATGTTGTAGATAACCATAACTCGAAGTCATGGGAACTGCTTTATCTACCTTATCAGATTTACTAGTACTTATTCATCTGTCTTACTAAGAAATATTGGAAGGGCTTAATTTTCAGAGTTTGAAACTGGTATTTAGATTGATTCCCTGAAAACAAAGTCAAGCTCTGAGAAATCTCTCTTAGGGCAAATATATATAAGCAAGTTAAAATACAGATGTAGCTTCTTGTTTTGTAGGTAAAACCCTCCCAATAAGCCTTTTGATGAGCCCACCAAGTTGGATAGCCTGGCAGTTCCGTGTGCCATATTGTTGTACTCTAATATATACATATATAATAATTTACTAAAACCTGAATGTAAAAATATTACTAACAGAGAACCAGGCCATGTTGAAATTGTTACTAGATACCACTATAGACGTAAGGTATAGACAGCAAGAAATGAAAGAAGAGAAAGAAATAAAAATAGAGGGAGAATATGCAGGTATGATGGAGACCAAAAACGAGGGGTAGGAGAAGCAAAAAGTATCAAAAAGAGATTTAAAATAAAACAGAACAGTAATGAGAAGTATAATGTCCATTATCATTTACTACTTAGCAGTGTGACTTATTCTTAAAATTCTTTTATCATAAAAGCATCTCATATTAATGACCTATGGTGTCATATTTGAAAAATGGTACTTTTGACAGGCTTCTTAAATTTTTAAAACGTTTTTTTGTATTATCACTCCCACTGAAAGTAAAGAAATAGACACATGTAGAATTAAAATATTTCCAAGTGTCATTCAAGAATTTTTTACAAGTTTGTCTCCTGTCTCAACATAAGAATTTCACATTGAGCAGCTTCTAGCATCATTTAAAGGAGTAATAAATAAAATATTTTTAAATGAATTATATTTTAAATATATAAATGAAACACTTTCTTTAAAATTACTTCCTTAAAATAAAGATTCCTTTTGTAAAGTAGATAATCCCTAGCTTATATACTTTTTATTTTTCTATGCTCATTTATTCATTTTCTGAGTATGGTAAACCTAAATTTTTGCTAAAAGACTAAATTTTTCATTTTTTTATTTATGGTATGTTTCAAAGTTTCTTTCTTTTCAAATTAAATTATGCTACAAGTAGGCTCAACTAATATGTTCAATTTTCCTGCATATAAATTAATATGTTCTAGTCCCCATTCTGTGTGTCTTTAGACCAATGAATGGTGTTCAGGATAATATGAAAACAAATCCTTAATTAAAATAAAAATATTCTAAAGATCTACTCAGAATAGTCCTGAGTGATGTTCAATGGAATACTGTTTTCCTAATAATTTAAAAGCAATTGATTGATTTCTTATATGTAGGAGCTAAATAATGTATACACATGGACATAAAGAGTGGAATAATAGACATTGAAGACTTGGAAATGTGAGAAGGTGGTATGGTGGTGATGTATGAGAAATTACCTAATGGGTACAATGTACATTATTCAGGTAATGGTTACACGAAAAGCACTTACTTCACCACTATGCAATATATCCATGTAATAAAACTGCACTTGGACTCCCTAAATCTGTTAAAAAAGAGAGAGAACAAGGAAGAATAAAAGAAAATAGATAGATAACAATTGATTGAAAAGAGAAAAATGTACTTCTTATATCGTTTGTGAAGTAACTTTTGTGCTGTAACATGTTAATTGCCCAAGGCTTTGTTTATATTCTTTAATTGTTGGTGTGTACATAGATGTTCACTCTATAACTGAAAACTGAGATTATGTATTCTCTTTCTTCCTAGCAGATCCATTTGTGTCACTAGCCTTTTCATATTGTTTCTTGTTAATTTTTTGGCTGAATAAAATACAAAAAGCTTTGGATGGGTATGGTGACTCATGCTTGAAATCCCAGCATTTTGGGAGGCTGAGATACCAGGATTACTTGAGGCCAGATGTTCAAGACCAGCCTGGGCAACATTGCAACACCCCATCTCTATAAAAAAAAAAAAATTTGTTTTTAATACAAAAAGCTTTGAATTTTTTTGTTTATCAAAACATGTATAATACAACAGCATCTCTGCTGCTCTTGCTGAAACCAGAGACCCATAGGCAGAATTGCTCTTCTTCTCCTGGCAAAATAAGGCAGGATCATTTCCTCTGTGGGCCTATAGGCTCCCTGGACAATATCCTTCCTTCTTCTACACTATCAGCTTGCCTAGTACCCTCTATGGAGTACTGAGAAACTAATTCCTTTTCTGTTAGGTTTTCATCTTTACTGAGTCTACAGTTTGTTTTATTCTAATCACATTATATAAATTTTTAAGACAAATCTCTAAGCGTTTCTCCTTTTAAACAATTAACAAGGCCAGGCGCGGTGGCTCACGCCTGTAATCCTAGCACTCTGGGAGGCCGAGGTGGGCGGATTGCTCAAGGTCAGGAGTTTGAAACCAGCCTGAGCAAGAGCAAGACACTGTCTCTACTATAAATAGAAAGAAATTAATTGGCCAACTAAAAATATATAGAAAAAATTAGCTGGGCATGATGGCCCATGCCTGCAGTCCCAGCAACTCAGGAGGCTGAGGCAGCAGGATTGCTTGAGCCCAAGAGTTTAAGGTTGCTGTGAGCTAGGCTGATGCCACAGCACTCACACTAGCCTGGGCAACAAAGCGAGACTCTGTCTCAAAAAAAAAAAAAAAAATTAACACACCTTGTCAAGATAATTTCTTAAAGTCATTATTTGCTAATAACATTAAAGGGATAGTCTAAGTATGTGCTTCTTAAATCAAGGCACACATACCTGTGATTTATGCAATAGTGTGGTGGGTACTTAAAGCCACAGGAAAAATATATCACATCTACTTATAGTATACATTTGACTTGATGGTGAGGAACTTAAAGTCTTTGAAAGTACTATGTGATCTCTATCTCCCCTCCACTCTTCTTCTCTGACCTCAACTCCTCCTGCTCAAACACTCACTCATACTGTTCCTGTCACACTGACCTCAACTTCATGCTCCTGCCTCAGGGCCTTTGTATTTGCTGCTCACTCTACCTGGAATGCTCTTCCCATGGATATCTGGAGGGCTTGATACTTCATTTCCTTCAGGTCTTTACTTAGTTATCATTTTCTCAATGAGAAATTGCATATTCTCCATCCTACATTTCCCAATTCTCCACGTTTGATTTACATTTCCTCCATAGCACTTATTTCAATGTAAAATACTATATATGTTATTATTGATATTTTTTTATCTATATCTTCTTCTAAAACATAAGCTCCATCAATGCAGGGTTTTTAGGTTTTTTTATTATAGAAATACATACAAAAATAGAAAGAATATTATAATGAATCCCCATTATTCTCAGTTTCAACAATTTTTAATATTTAGCCAATCTTATTTCCTCTATTTCTCTACACTGTTTTATTTCCTTGAAGTATTTTTAAACAAATCTTAGACCTAAGATTTCATGTTATTTTACCAGTAAATTCTTCAGTATGTATCTCTAACTGATAAGGCCTTGTTTTATAATTTTTGAAATCATCATACCATTAACATATCAAATTAACAATAGTTCTTTTTATCACTTATTTCCAGTTTATATTTAAATTGCTCTGATTATCTTTAAAATGTCTATTTACATTTAAATTATTTGAATTGGGACTCTAGCAAGATCTACATACTGCATTTGGCTTTTTGCCTCTTAAATCTCTTCCCCTTTTTGCCTCTCACCCACAATATTGATTTGTTCAAAATGCTGGGACGTTTGTCTTCTAACATGTCTCTCATTATAGATTTGGCTGATTGCTTTCTTGAGGTATCTTCCCCTTAATATTTTCTATAATCTGGTTGCTATATACAGAGTTCTAATTAGATTCAGGGTTCATTTTTATAGGCAAGAATTCTGTGTTACTTCCTGCTGTATCACATCAGGAGGCAAAAATGGCTGGTTGGCACACCTTTCATGATGCTAAGATAAATCAGAGGGTTAAGGTGATGTTAGCCTTATTCTTCCATGATGAAGTTCCTCCTCAGAAGTCTGCCTGATAGTAGAGCATCTGTGAATGATGGTGGCCTAAATTAATTATTTTATCCTGTCACTTCTTTTGCATTTCTTATCTAAAATTTATTTATAAAAGAAATCTTCCCCATATCAACTGTTATTCAGGTAGAATAAATGCATAATTCTTTTATTAGTTGTCAGAGTAATGAGTTGGTAGCCCAGTAAATTCCAGTGACGGAGCAATACCTTGGAGTGAGTTTATTTTGTTTAGTATTGTTGCTCTTTTTTTCATTTTTTTTTTTGTCTCATCATGGACTCATAAATTTGTATATATTTTCTGTGTCTTGGTCTCGTATCTTTTCAATGCTTAGCTTAGGCCAATAGGACCCCAGCAAGTGGGTTATGTATCCATTTAATATGACCAAATTAGTATTTGATAGCTTCTATGCTTTCTGGCATAACAAGATGTCCCGGGCTAATCTTGAACATTTTCTGTTTTAGAATCAGCCATTTCTCTAAGGAGACCTGATTCCTTTTAGTGGAAAACGGTATTTTAGAATGCTACTAGATTTTTATTGTTTCCAAGCCTTTTCAAAGACTAACCTGGGAAATTATCAAGATCTTTATTTGGGTAGGTGGGGATGGAATCATGAGTACTTACTGACATTTCCAATTCAAATATAAAATCACAACTCAAATATAAAATTTACTGTTTTATACTTGTTTTCCTCTTGTATGGAAACTCTAGGTTCCTAAAACATTAACATAATTACTTAATACTTTATCCTATAATAACTTTAGTTTCAAAATAACAATACATCTAACAGTAAGACTCCTCATTGCAGTTTAGAGGTGTTTGTTTGTTTGTTTTAGTTCTTTATATCACTATCCCACTAGAGATATACAGGTAAAATACTATTTTTAAAATCACTTGATATAATTAGTTTCTCTGAGTGGTTATGCTACCAACTTTTTAATTCCACTAAGTTCATTTGTTTCATTATTTATTGTTATCTATCTTTAGGTATATTTTCTCTTTTTACCTAATGTTTTTAATTATGTAAAACAAAGTCAAACGTTCATATAACAAAGTACATTCACTGAAGTTCCACCTCCATATCTGATTTTTCGACTATGTTTCTGCTTTCTCCATGTAGGTGAAAAATTTTATTAGTTTCTGACTTATCCTTCCATTGTTGATTTCTAAAAATACAACCAAATATGTAATTTGAATTTTCATATCTGCTTCTTATACTAAGCATAGCATATTTAAATTACTATAAGCCATCCTTGCTTTTTTCAACTTAGCAGCATATTTTGAGATACAAATGAATATATAGAAATATTCTGCATTCCTTTCTATATTTGCAAAGTAATATACTGAGTAGATATATCATGGTTTATTCAAATTTTCCCTTATTGATGAGCATTTGGGTTGGTTCATGTATTATTACAAATACTACAATATTTATATTTATTCATGTGTATAACATTTTATATCTTTGTCAGTATGTCTTTAGGACTCCCCAAAATGGGATTGCTGAGTCATGGGGTAAACACACCTGCACATTTTCTAAATATAGGGCAGAAATTTTTTCCACCACATTCCCAGAACCTAGGACAATGTCTGACACTAGCAGGCTCTCAATATTTTGAATAAATTGATTATTTAATTTTATATTATCACAAACAGATATATATATAGGTGGTTTTCAAGTTTTTTTCTAAGGAGCATTCATAGAATAAGGGTATCTCAGCTACCATAATTTGGTAAAGAGAAGTTAAAAGCACCTAACTATTATATACCGTGTGAATCTGAAACAATACTTTCAAAAATTTCCATCACTCAGAGAGTTTGAGAGAAAGGACATTTAAAGTTGTATTATGATTTTTCTTTGGTAGAGAAAGTCTCCACAGTTTTCTAAATGTGATAGCCTTCTGAGAAAGAACTTACCTAGGATTGAGGGAGTTGATATTAGTGATATAAATATCATTTATTTGAAAGGCCTTAGCTGA
Source organism: Microcebus murinus (assembly GCF_040939455.1). Taxonomy (NCBI): domain Eukaryota; kingdom Metazoa; phylum Chordata; class Mammalia; order Primates; family Cheirogaleidae; genus Microcebus; species Microcebus murinus. The sequence continues at coordinate 63,504,616 of NC_134114.1, forward strand.
TTTTCCTACATTAACAAAGAGCCATCTGGGAAATTTACCTTTTGTTTTTTTAGGAAGCAGATGGCAGCTGCTATAATGCTCCAAAATGGCATGAACATGAGGCAAAGTATAAAGAAAATACTCTATCTAGAATATGTAATCATTATTAATAAGATTAGCCATCCTGTCACTGAGACTGTCTTTTAAGAGGTAGCAAGTACTAGTCTGTTGACAGTGTACTTGGCATAAGATGAGATGTTAAAATTCTAAAGGTGTTCTGAGAATAAAAAGTTCCTCTGTGTTTCTCAAGCATAAGCTTGAGAGTGATTAGGCGTAAGTTTAAATGAAAAGTTTCGTTTTTGGAAAAGAGAACATAATTTGTCAGAAGTATTTGCATTAATATATTTTCAAACTATTTGACTCTACTTCTGTTCAATAATCACAAAATATCGTTCATATTGATACATTAGTGGTTGTATTATCTAAGGAAACAAACTCATTAGCATGAAATTATTCTTCTCAAACAACCAAATCCACCATAGGTAAGGTAAAAGTTTGTCTGTAAAAACCTTCTATTTAAATTTCCTTTCCCCCTTTGTAGTCCCTTGACACTCTCATATATCTATTCCATCATCTTATTTCATAGATTAATGGAATTTTAAAATGGAAATACTAGCACTCTGGGAGGCCGAGGTGGGTGTATCATTTGCGCTCAGGAGTTTGAGACCAGCCTGAGCAAGAACGAGACCCCGTCTCTACCAAAAATAGAAAAAATTAGCCAGGCATGGTGGCAAACATCTGTAGTCCCAGCTACTCAGGAGACTGAGGCAGAAGGATCACTTGAGCCCAAGAGTTTGAGGTTGCTGTGAGCTAGGCTGACACCATAGCACTCTAGCCCGGGTGACAGAGTGAAACTGTGTCTCAAAAAAATAAATAAATAAATAAAAACAAACAAAAAAAACCCCATTACATTAAAAATAAAATGGAAATGTACTCTGGTAGCCAGCATATAAAATAGCTCCCTATGATCCCCACTCCCCTGGTATTGGCACCCTTGTGTAATCCTCTCCCATATTATACCTGAGTTGGTTGGTGTGACCAATTGAACATGGCAGAAGCAATAGCATGCCACTCTGAGATTAGGTTATAAAAGACACTGTAGTTTCCATCTCAGTTGCTGTCTGTCTGTCTGTCTGTCTCTCTCTCTCTTTCAGATCACGTGGTCTTGGGAAAGCAGATAATGTTATGTTGTTTGCAACAAACATTCCTTTATATGCTGAATTGAACTCAGTAACTACAAGTCTTGGGTCTTAAAAGGCATGTGAGGATAGGAGACAAGGTCTTACCTTGCATAATATAGAAAATTAAAATGATACCTGTACATAAAGCTCACACTTGAAGATTCTCATGAAGGAAAGGACCCATAAAGTTTGCTCACCAGATGTGCCTATATGGTGGTTTGGGGTTTAAATCTAAATTAACCACAAAGTCCCAGAAAACTCACAGAAGAAGTAAATAAATGAATAAATAATTAACACTGTCCTTGATTATTGGCTATAGTCAATATAAATATCTATGTATAAATCTTCAAGTTTAGCAATTAAAATCCAAAATCACCTTTAAAAAAAATACAAGAGCACCAAGAGAGAGTTGGTGGTTAAGTGGTACAAAAATACAGTAAAATAGAAGAAATAAGTTCTAGTATTTAATAGTATAATAGGGAGATTATAGTTAACAATAATTTCCTGTATATTTCAAAATAGCTAGAAGATAAAAATTGTAATGTTTCCAACACAAAGAAAAGATAAATATTTAAAGTGATGGATATCCCAATTACTCTGATTTGATCATTACAAATTGTATACCAGTATCAAAATATGTACCCCCAAAACATGTACCCCCAAAATATGTACAACTGTTACATATCAGTTAAAGACAGTTGAGAAAAATAGGGAAAAAAGGAAGAAAATCAGTATAATCACGATAGTAAAAGATTTAAGAAGTTTCATGTGAGCATATTTATTGATGTCAAAAAATTCAACACAAATTCTTATTAAAATCATTCAGATTGGCGTTTTCCATAACATATATATAAAATACATGTATATACAGACATATCTCAGTATATATATATACAGATATACATATATAATATCTATATAATCAGTATATAAACATATGTACATATACATAAACATTAAGTATATGTATGTATATGTATGTGTTCATATGTGTGTCTATTTATATGTATATTGGGAAAAAATCAACATCATCATGAAAGGCTAAACATATGCATTATTTGCACCTAAGAAAAAGGCAAAGATGTGTATTCATCATTGCTATTTAATATTATACTTGAAGAATTAACCAATGTGATAAAAATAAAAAAGTAATTACACATACAAATATTTTAAAGGAGAAAGTAAAGCTATCACTATTTGCAGATGATATATGGTATAACTGAAAGCCCCAAGAGAATTTACTGTAAACTATAAATAATAAGAAAATTTATTAAGATAGTAGGGTATTAAGTTAATATAAAGGTATTATTAGTCTGTATTTATACAAACAATAACCTGATAGAAGTTAAAATAAAGGAAAAGACCCACTTCAAAATAGCAATAAAAAAACAACTAGTAATAAACAGTTATTTCTAAAATAACTTCAAACATAACTTATAAAATCCATAATTCATATTACAAAATCTTAAGTACTCCTAAAGGACCCCAAAGTAGATTTGAATAAATGAACTATCATATGTTTTTAGATGGGAAAATATATCATTATTAAGATATGAATTCTGGTCCTTGCCTGTGAGAGTGGCCACTGCGTTGGTGCTCTGGGGCTTGGACCCTGGCTAGCCAGAAAATAAACCTCCTCTTGTGTGATTGCATCCTCGATGTCTCTGCTTTTCTGTCCGGTGGGGCTGTGGAAGGTCGGTCCCTAACATTTGGGGGCTCGTCCGGGATTTGCCTTCCCCACAGACTACCGGATAGAACTCAGGGCTGAGGGAGGAGTGTGAAAATCCACCCCGGACTAGCCGGGTGTGGTGTTAGGCAAGGGACGCGGAATCCCCTTGCAGGACCCCGAATCAGGACGCCGGCACAGGACCTAGGTGGACGCGCTGGTGGGTCGCCGGTAGGAGCCAGGCGGAGACGTCCTCTGGCCCCGTTTGGACTCCGGAGCTGACCTTGTAGCCTAGGGCTCGGTCAGGAGGAGCTGGAGCTGACCTTGTAGCCAAGGGCTCGGTCAGGAGGAGACCGGGGAGTAGGTCCGGACTAGGTTAGGTTGTCTGTTTACCTCACTGTCCACTTGTCTGTTGTCTGCTTTGTTTGTAGCCGGCTTTCTGTGTGTGTGTGTGTGTGTGTGTGTGTGTGTGTGTGTGTGTGTGTGTGTGTGTGTGTGAGTGAGTGTGACATCTCTCATTGGCTTGTTGGAGTCTCTGGGTTCTATGGTTTCAGCCCGAGAACCCATCAGGGTTGCATGGGTTTTCGGGCTGGGGCCGTGGGATCAGGGGACCCGCGAAAAGATCCGCAGGGGCAACTAGAACCTCCAGGTAAGCATTCCCCTGCATGGGCTGGCAGCGCACAGTGTATCTCCTGCCGCCCGTGCCAGGAGTGGCTATGCGGGAGGGGCACAGCCATTACCTCCGTAGGGAGTGAAAGGCTAGGGATTCAGATCCTTGTCCCCAGTGCCCCAACTGCGGAATATCGGTTTGCACATCTGCCTATTATTGACTAGCCATGGGACAGGCTCTAACAACGCCATTGTCCATCCTGGTGAGCCATTTTAAGGATGTCAAGGCAAGGGCACACAACCTGTCCCTGGAGGTCAAGAAGGGAAAGTTTGTTACCCTTTGTAAGGCCGAGTGGCCCACGTTTGGAGGGGTGGCCCAGGGAGGGCTCGTTTGATGCCTCCTTGATCGAAAAGGTAAAAGGGGTGGTATTTGGCCACCACGGCCACCCTGATCAGATACCCTATATTGTGGTCTGGCAAGACTTGGTTCGAGACCCACCACCTTGGCTGAAGGCCCTCCTACCCGCCCCGAAGGGAAAGGTGGAAGTTCTGGCAGTTAAAAAAAGTCAGAAAGGAGGGGGTGCGGAGTCCGAGGTCCGTTGAGACGCCAGTGTTGCAGGATTCCAATCTCTACCCAGACCTAACAGGTCCCGAATGGAGCACGCCTCCGCCCTATAACCCTGGGGCAGCCTCTGCGGCTCTCCCGGCCCAGGCGGATGCGGGACCACCGGCAGCGGGGCCGGCCTATGGGACCAGACAGCGGGCTGGCCGAGCCACAGATCCGGAGCCCATAAAGGCGCTCCCTCTAAGGGCAGTGGGACCCCTGGGGGAGGATAGAACACAGACATTCCAATATTGGCCCTTCTCTACCAGTGATCTTTATAATCGGAAATCTCAAAACTCGAACTTCTCCGAGAATCCAAGAGACCTAATTAATCTTTTAGACTCTGTTCTTTTCACTCATCAGCCCACCTGGGATGACTGCCAGCAGTTGCTTAAGGTGCTCTTCACAACGGAGGAAAGAGAAAGGATTCAGGGGGAGGCGCGGAAGCTGGTTCCGGGGGAGGACGGAAGACCTACTACAAACCCGCGAACCATTGACCGAACTTTTCCCCTTGAACGGCCGCTTTGGGACTACAATGAGGCTGAAGGTAGGGAGCGTCTCCGGGTCTACCGCCAGACTCTGATGGCCGGTCTCCGTATGGCGGCGCGAAAGCCGACCAATTTGGCTAAGGTAGGAGATGTTCGTCAGGGGCCGGAGGAGAGCCCGGCAGCATACTTAGAGAGGATCATGGAGGCCTTCCGGCAGTACACCCCCATAGATCCCACTATGGAAGAGAGCAAGGCAGCTGTTATGATGGCGTTTGTCAATCAGGCGGCCCCCGACATTAGGCACAAGGTGCAGAGAATAGATAGATTGGGCGAGAAGACTCTACAGGACCTGTTAGAAGTGGCAGAGAAGGTCTATAACAATAGAGAGATGCTAGAAGAGAGGTTAGAGAGGATCAGAAGAGAAGACAGGAAATTCGAAGCTGGGGAAGCACGGAAAGCAAACAGAGAGATGGCTAAAATCCTGCTAGCTGCCACAAGAGGGGGACAGATAGGGTCAGAGGACAGAGAAAGGCCCTGGCGGGAGAGGCTAGGCAAGGATCAATGTGCCAATTGCAAGGAGCATGGGCATTGGGCCCGAGAGTGCCCCAAAAGAAAGGGGGGCGAAGACTTGGAGGTCCTGAAAAAGTCATGGTTGCAGGACAGGTGACAGACAAATAGGGAAGATGGGGTTCGGTCCCCCTCCCCGAACTTAGGGTAACTTTGCAAGTGGAGGGGAACCCAGTCAGCTTCCTCATAGATACAGGAGCAGAACATTCGGTACTAACGGAAGACACAGGAAAATTGTCCAGTAAGACCAGTTGGGTGCAGGGGGCAACAGGAGCCAAACTATATCGGTGGACCACATGGCAGAGATTGGGTTTGGGTTCAGGAAAAACTCGCCTACCCTGTTCAACAAGGCCCTCCATGATGACCTTGGAGGCCCTCCATGATGACCTTGGGTTTGCGGAAAAGGCTCCACCTCTGTATGAAGGGTTTAGGGCGGGGCGAGCATGGGAGTGGACTGTGCAAATGGAAGACGCTTTTCAGGCCCTGAGGGCAGCCATGCTGGAAGCCCCGGCCCCAGTACTCCCTGATCCTACTTGTCAAAAAAAAAAAAAAAAAATTAGATCCGGTGGTGGCAGGGTGGCCAGCGTGCTTGCGAATCATCGCAGCCACGGCCCTGTTGGTCAAAGACGCTGATAAGCTCACCCTAGGGCAGCGGCTGCAGATCACCACCCTGCACGCCATAGAGGGGGTTCTGAAGCAGCTACCGGGACGGTGGATCACAAATGCGAGGCTGACTCATTACCAAGGGCTTTTGCTGGACGCACCCCGCATCGAGTTCCAGACCCCTGCCGCCTCGAATCCGGCTACGCTTCTGCCAACCCCCGCTGCAGCCGCACCTGAACGTGATTGCCTTGAGATCCTAGCCGAGACCCAGACGACCCGTAGAGACTTGAAGGATCGCCCCCTTCCAGGTAGCGACCTGACCTGGTTCACGGACGGAAGCAGTTTCATCCGGGACGGACGCAGGTACGCATGGGCGGCCATAGTAGATGACCAAGGTAAACTTGTCTGGGCGACACGCCTTCCGCAAGGGACATCTGCTCAGAAGGCAGAACTAATAGCGCTGACAGAGGCTCTTAGCCAGGCCCGAGGAAAAAGGCTGACGGTGTACACTGACAGCCGCTATGCCTTTGGGACTGTGCACATACATGGGGCCCTCTACAGGGAAAGGGGCTTCATCGCAGCAGAGGGAAAGGAAATTAAGCACATGCCTGAAATACTCCACCTAGTAGAGGCTGTTTTGCTGCCAAAGGCAGTGGCGGTAGTCCATACTCCCAGACACCAGAGCGGGGATTCCATGGAAGCACGGGGCAATCGGAGAGCAGACGCTGAAGCTAAGAAGGCTGCAGAAGACACTCCGCAGCCAGACATCCTGCACCTTAGCTTGCCACCCCCAGGCATGGGACGGTTGCCTCCTCTGCTGGACTGTAGATGAGGTCTGGGCCTCAGAGCAGCTACATGAAGATGGCTGGTTGCGGGACGAAGGGCATTGCCTAATAGTGCCAGAACTCTTAGGACGCCACCTGTTAGAACACCTGCATCAGACCACACATCTAGGGAAGAGAAAGATGCTGCAACTGCTGGACACTGCTCAACTAAGGTTCAAGTCACAAGGACGGGTTCCAGATGACATCGTCAAAAGTTGCCGAGCCTGTCAGGTCATGCAGCCGGGGAGGACCAGAGGGACCCATGCAGGTCGATAGAATAGTAGCAACCTGGCTACACCACTCCCACGTGAGACCTGCTAATAAAAAAGACCAGGAGCAGTGCCAGGACCAGTGGAAAGCAACTGTAGACCCGAAGAATCCTCTGAAGACCAGACTGACCCGAGTGGCGGCAACAGCCCAGGACCGCTGACACAGACTTGGACTGGGGTTGTGGCATCTAAAGATTGACTGGGTGACAAACATGGATGGGTCGCGGTGGGGGGTTGGTTATTGTGTTTTGGGGATGTTGTGTTTTTGGTCCAATGTTTTGGGATAGAGACCTACAGCTGTACTTACCGCCCCGAACCCCCACCAACCCCATAACCTTACATGGGTCTAAAGATTACTGTATAATGGTGTTAGTGTTCCCAAAAAATAATATACCACACTGAGGAGACAATGTATGAGGGCATAGTAGGGTGAAGAGTCACCAACCTAATTTTTAAAAGAAAAAGAGAGCCCATCACAGCCATAACCCTGGCTACTCTTTTTGGCTTAGGAGCGATAGGAGCAGGTTGGTTTGAGTCTTGGGTTAACAGTTCCCCCTGGTTAACAACGCTACTATCCACCCTACTAGGCCCACTCATTATGCTAATCTTAGTCCTTACTTTTGCGCCATGTGTAATTAATAGACTAGTAGCTTTTGTAAAAGAACGGATAAACACTGTCCAGCTACTAGTATTGCAACAACAATATCAGTAGCTATGGTCAAGTGCTATAGAACTAGAGCACCTAAGAGACCTTGAGGACGAGCAGGAGTGCTCGTCTGCTACCTAGAGAAAGGGGGGAATGTAGGGCAGAGGAATTTGTAGGACAGAGGAAGGGCAGAGGAATTCTTCTACTTGTCGGGAATTCACTTGGGTGGGGCAATGAGCTAACGGCAAACCTTTGCTTCTGGTCATTGCTTGCTTGCTACACCGCTGTAAGGGGAATTATGGGATGAGGTCATTGAAGCACGGGCAACTGGCCCATCAGGCAATAGAGGGCAACCAACCCACCAATTATTTCAAAAGGCAATAGTGGGCAACCAATCATTTTAAAGGTCAACGCATGATCCATGCATAGTCGGCTTGTGCGCAGCTTGTGCACCATGGGGATAAAAGGCATGCCGTTGTTCCGGTCGGGGTCCTTGCCTGTGAGAGTGGCCACTGCGTTGGTGCTCTGGGGCTTGGACCCTGGCTAGCCAGAAAATAAACCTCCTCTTGTGTGATTGCAAAAAAAAAAAAAAAAAAAAAAAAAAAAAGATATGAATTCTACCTAAGTTAACGCATAAATTCAACCAAATATCAATAAAATTCTAAAAGGATGTTTTAAAGAAATGGCCAAACTGATACTAAAGTTCATTTAGAAAAATTAAAAACAAGAATGGCCAAGAAAAATTTTAAAAAGAAGGACAATGAGGAGCAACTAACTTTATCATATATTAAGTTACATTATAAAGCTCTGATCTTTAAAATAGTGTAGTAATGTTACATAAATAGACAAACCAGCAGAACAGAATAAAAAGTTCAGAAACAAATTCAAATGCACATAAGAATTCAGTGGCATCTCAAATTAATAAGATAAAAATTGACTTTTTAATAAATGGTGTTGAAACAACTGAGTAGCCAAGATAAGACTTGGTCAGACTAAGATAAATTCTCATAGGATATGAGATTTAAATGTAAAAAGTAAGATCACAAAAATACAAGAAGAAAACATAAGTAAATTTCTTTATAACATTGTTATAAGGAAGGCCTTTCTAACTATGACTGTTTCAGAAGCCATAAACAATTGATAAATTATATTTCATAAAAATTTTCTTCTATAAGGTTAAAAAGTGCACATCAAAAGACAAACCATAAAAGTAGGAAAAAGCACATGAAATTCAGACCATAAACAAATAGCCAATAGCCCTTAAAATTAAAAAAAAAAAATTTAGGGAGGGACAAAAAGCTCCCATAGAAAAATGGGCAAATTGGCAAAGGATGTGAACAGTTTACAGAAAAAGAAATAAAATTTTTCTTTAAACATAAGAAAAATATCATGTCAAGAGAAATAATAAAGAGAAAAATTAATTCATGGAGATATCTACATAGATTACATCTGCAATCATTCTAAAATTAATAATAAAAATGAACAACTCAATAGAATAAAGGGGCAAAATACTTAATTGGCAATACATAGTAGAGTAAATATTAATTGCTGATAAATATATGAAAAAAATCCATTTTAGTACTTATCAGGAAAATGCCAATTAAAAAACAATTACACCATTTTATACCCATGAACTTCTCAAAAATTTAAAGTCACTCTAAAAGTTGGAAACATCTACCAACACAAGATAGATAAAAATATATGTGCTAGATTCGAACAAAGAAATGAAATGAAAAACAAAAAAAATGAAAATAATGTTGAATGAAAATATAAATTTCCACAACAGCATATAAAATTTAAATGCATGTCAACACTAAATATCACTTTGAGACACATACAGATATAGTAAACATATAAATACATAAATGACAGTGATAAACACAAACTCAAAACTGAAAAGGAAAAGAGGAGGAATGCGACTGGGAGGTATTATTACAGGGTCCAACTAGATTTATCATGTTCTATTCTTTATGCTAGGTCATGGGGACATGAGTCTTCATTTCTTCTGTACAGTTTTTGTCTAAAATATTTCAGGAAAAAAAGAGACAGGAGGAGAGACACAAGCTTTTTGAAATCAAGACAAAACTCAATTCACACTTCATCTCTGCAATTTAATAGCTGTAGGACCTTTTACCAAGTTTGTTTACTTCCCTGAGATTCGGTTTCCACATCTGTAAAATAAAGATAGTAATAGTATACCATCTTCCTGAAACTTTGCTTCAGCATTTAGCAAAGTGACTAGCATGTAGTATACACTTAATGTTCTTGATATTTTTCCTGAATCACTTCAATAAAGTCAATATTAATTTGTGTATATACATGTTGCAAATGTGTGTTTACAGAACATATACATATCAGTTTTTTGGAGCATAACATTTGTGTTCTTATGATTCTACCATCCTTTTTTTACATATAACCTTTTACTTTTGTACTTCCTGTTTTAATTTTAAACATGGGACAATTTCTAGACAATCAATAGAACAGCTGCTAAGGGAAAAAATAGAAATGAAATGACTAAATGATTGAAGGTTAACACCTAAAGAATTGTTTTACAGTTAACAGCTGTGTATCTCAGAAACAAAATATCTGATAAATGCATGATAACGAAGAGCAAAAATTGCTCTCTAACATTGAGAATTCACAGAGAGCTGAGAACTATTGGAAAACAGTGACAAAATTTCAGAATGTTGATAATTTTCCCAATAGTGTATAGTTACATGATAAGAAAGAAAATAATTACAAATCCCCTTACAAAATCTAAATTTTATAGCATAAATGAACCTTATAAAACATACTTTAAGACATTTTAAGCTTTTAAAACATGTTTTGAATACTGAACAATAAATGTAGGTCATTGTAAATGGCAATGTTCTCCTTTATCTCTAACAATCTGTCTCTGTTCTCACCCTCTGATCTTGGTCTGTAGCGAGACATCACATTGCATCCCCCTCATATGTGCCTGCACACACACACACACACACACACACACACACACACACACACACACACACACCTCTGTCTTTTGCCTGTGTCCTCTAAATGGTGTAGTGCCTTATGTCTTCTCTGTATGATGAGAGAGTTAAGGAATCAGAAAGCATGGGTAACCTTCTGTGAGGTCACATTTGCTGCATACTATATATTGAGCAAGTTTTTGCCTCTCTGAGCTTTGGTTTTCTTATTGTAAAACAGAGATTAAAATGAACTAATATATGACACAGACCTTTGAGAAAAAATTGTGAAGCATCCTGCAAAGGCAAGATATTATTAATCTCAAGAAACACTGTAAAGTGTATTGTCAAAGGACTAGATTCTAGATAAGTTTTTCTCCCAGGAAACAAAACAAACCTTCAGTCTCTTTGGCTTCCTGTTTCTGTACCTCCCAGCTATAGCATAAGCAGTTGTATATGAAAATATCACTATTGCCTTCCTTAGCTGATGTGTACTTCCTGATATATGTGGATTGCATAATCCTTCACTGATTCATTTAACAAACACTAATTGAGTATCATTTGTACCTTTTACATGTCAGGCACTGTCCTAGTTATTTTGGGCACATTCATGAAAAGATAAACAAAAATCCTTGCTCTCTTGAAGCTTAGCATTCCATCTCGGGATGGAGGGGTGGAGGGAGAAGGCAACAGACCATAAATAATAAAGGTTGAAAATAACCAAAACGCAGTATATGTTAAAAGATCAAAAGTGATATGCAAAAATGGAGTGCAGCAGAGTAAAGGCGATGGGGAGGGTTTGAAGGAAGGGATTGTTGGCTGGAGTGGAAGGAGAAACCTGGTTGTATCGCCCAACGGGAAAATCTCAATGGCAAAATGATTTTTGAGCAAAGACTTGAAGGATGAGGGGATAGGCCACAAGAACATCTGAAGAAGAGCAGTCTACAAAAGGGAATACCTAGGCCAAAGGCCCAAGGTGGAGATTTCCGGTGCATTTGAGAACAGCAAGCGTCTGTCTGGAGAAGAGTGAATCGGGGAAGAGTATTAGAAGAGGTCAGAAAATAACATCTTACATAGAAATTATGACTCTATTTTTTATACGTTTTATTTCAAAATATCAGGGGGCTCAAGTGTTCCAGTTACATGGATGAACTGTATAACGCTGAAGTCAGGGTTTTTAGGGTGCCCACAACCAGAATGTACATTGTACCCAATAGGTAAGTTTTTATCCCTCACTCACCTTCCCACTGTCCCCGCTTCTTAGTTTCCAATGTCCCTTATGCTACTTTATGACCATGTGTACCCATCAGTTATTTCCTACTTATTAATGAGAACATGTGATATGTGTTTTTCCATTCCTGAGATACTTCACTTAGGATAATATTCTCCAGTTCCATCAAACTTGCTACAAATGACGTTATGTCTTTCCATTTTATGGCTGAGTAGTACTCCATGGTCTGTGTGTGACACACTACATTTTCTTTATCTACTCATCAGTTGATGGGTACTTAGGTTGATTCCATATCTTTGCAATTGTGAATTGTGCTATAGTGAATATTCAGGCACAGGTGTCTTCTTTATATAATGACTTCATTTCCTTTGGGCAGATACCCAGTAGTGGGATTGCTGGATCGAAAGGTCTACTTTTAGTTCTTTGAGGAATCTCCATAGAGATGGAACTAATTTATAGTCTCACTGACAGTGTATATGCATTCCTTTTTCACTGAACTCATGCCAACAGCTGTTGTTTTTTGATTTTTCAATAATGGCCATTCTCACAGGGATAAGGTTGTATCTCATTGTTTTAATTTGCATTTCTCTGATGATTAGTGATGTTGAGCATTTTTTCATGTCTGTTGGCCATCTGGATATTTTCTTTTCAAAAAACTCTGTTAATGTCTTTGCCCACTTTTTAATGGGGTTGTTTTTCTCTTCCTGGTTTGAGTTCTTTGCAGATTCTAGATATTAGTTCTTTGTCTGATGAACAGTTTGCAAACATCCTCCATTCTATAGATTTTCTGTTTACTTTGTTGATTATTTCCTTTGCTGTGCAGAAAGCTTTTAATTTAATTAACTCCCATTTATTTACTTTTGCTGTTGCTGTATTTGCCTTTGGTGTGTTAGTCATAAATTCTTTGCCTAGACTGATGTCTAGAAGACTTTTTCCAATGGTTTCTTCCAGAATTTCTATGGTTTCAGGTCTTACATTTAGAATTGTTATGGTTTCAGGTCTTATATTTAGGTCTTTAATTCATATTAAAGTAATTTTTGTGTATGGTGAGAGATAGGGGTCCTGTTTCATTCTTCTACATGTGGCGATTCAATTTTCCCAATACTATTTATTGAATAGGGTGTCTTTTCCCCAGTATATGCTTTTGTCTGGTTTGTCAAAAATCAGTTAGTCATAGCTATATAGTTTTAGTTCTGGGTTCTCTATTCTATTCCATTAGTCTATGTCTCTACCTTAATACCAGTACCATACTATCTGTTTGAGTAACCATAGGCTTATAGTATAATTTAAAATCAAGTAATGTGATGCCTCCAGATTTGTTCTTTTTGTTTAGAATTACTTTGGCTATTTGGGCTCTTTTTTGGTTCCATATGAAGCTTAGGGTTTATTTTTTCTAGATCAGTGAATAATGATGCTGCTATTTTTCATGGGAATTGCATTGAACCCGTAAATCACTTTGGACAGTATGGACACTTTAACAATATTCCATGAACATGGGATATTTTTCCATTTTTTTGTATCATCTCTGATTTCTTTTATCAGTGTTTTGTAGTTCTCCTTATAAAGATCTTTCACCTCCCTAGTTAAGTATATTCCTAGGTATTTTATTTCCTTTGTAGCTATAGTAAATCGTGTTGCATTCTAAATTTGACTCTCAGCTTGACTGTTATTAGGATATAGAAATACTACTGAATTCTGTTCACTGATTTTGTAACCTGAGACTTTGCTGAATTCATTTTTCAATTCTAGGAGTTTTTTTCAGTAGAGTCTTTAGGGTTTTCTAGATATAAGATCATATCATCATCAAACAGGGATAGTTTGGCCTCCTCTTTACTGAGTGGGATGCCTGTTATTTCTTTTTCTTGCCTGATTTCTCTGGCTAGGACTTTCAGTACTATGTTGAATAGAAGTGGTGACAGCTGGTATGCTTGTCTTGTTCCAGTGCTTAGGGGGAATGCTTTCAACTTTTCCCCATTCAGTATGGTGATAGCTATATGTTAGTCATATATAGCTTTTATTATTTTGAGGATTTTCCCTCTATGCCTACCTTGTTGAAGGTTTTTAACATGAGGGGTTCTGGGTTTTATCAAATGCTTTTTCTGTATCTATTGAACTAATCATATGGTCTTAGTTTTTACATCTGTGCATGTGATGAATCACATTCATTGGTTTGAGTTCATTGAATCTTCCTTGCATCCCTGGGATGAAACAGACTTTATCATGGTGAATTATCTTTTTGGTGTGCTGTTGAATTCTATTTTCTAGTATTTTGTTGAGGATTTTTGTATCTATGTTAATAAAGGGTATTGGTCTGTAGTATTCCTTTTGTTTATGTCCTTTCCTGGCTTTGGTATCAAGGTGATACTGGCTTCATAGTAGTAGGAGTTAGGGAGGGTTCCCTTCTCCTTGATGTTATGAAACAGTTTCAGGAGAATGGGTTCCAGGCATTCTTTGCAGGTATGGTTTCTAAATTTGCTAAGACTTGTTTTGTGGCATAACAGATGGTCAATCTTAGAAAATGTCCCATATGCTGATTAGAAGAATGTATATTCTGCAGGTTTTAGGTGTAATATTCTATAAATGTCTGTTAGGCCCATTTGTTCCAGAGTCCCACTTTAGTCCAGTGTTTCTTTGTTGATCTTCTGCCTCAATGATCTGTCTAGTTCTGTCAATAGAATGTTGAAGTTCCCAGCTGTTATGATTTTGCTGTTTTTCCCTTTCCTTAGATCTAGTACAATCTGCTTTATTAATTTGGGAACTCCTATGTTAGGAGCATATATATTTAGGATTGTTATATCTTTTTGTTGAATTGATCCCTTTATCATTATATGATGACTGTCTTTGTCTTTTTGTGAGTATTGTTGATTTAATTTTGTCTATATGACAATAGCCGCTCCTGCTCATTTTTTGTTTCCATTTGCACTGAGTATTTTTTGCCACCCCTTTACCTTGAATCTATGAGAGTTAAATGGGTTTCTTAGAGACACCATATATTTGGGTTTTCTTTCATCCATTCAGCCAATCTACATTTTTTAAGGGGAACATTAAGACTGTTTACATTTAATGTTAGTGCTGATATGTGAAATACTGTTCTAGTCATCATGTTCATTGTTATCTAGTTACTTTGTAAAGCTTATGACTCTTACCAGAACTTTCAGGGATAAACTTCCTTGTTCTGTGTATTTAAAAAGCAAGAAGACTTCAATGTTGTTCCAATGTCTAAAATAGTTTTAATGAATATTTGATTGTTTCTCATGTGTCACACCTCACTGGTAGAAAAACATACTTGGTGCTCTGTCTTTTTCTAGTCTCCTTCAGTTCTTTCCCTCTTTTACTACTGTAATCAGGTTTGAAAAACAGGAGCCACTCTTATGTACTCACAAAAGTGCACTAAAAGCTACTTCTGATAGTTTGTTCTCAAGGTTTTTATTTCTTAATTTTTTAGGTCAATTTAATTTCTTTAATATATAATTTTTAGGAAAGTCCTGATAGTGTGATACTTCTTAGACTTTTGAGGTTTTTAAAAATTTTTTATTGGTACATAATATTGTACATATTTATGGAATACATATTTGTTTAAATGCATAGAATGTGTAATTACCAAGTCAGAGTATTTAGGGTATCTATCACCTCAAGTATTTATCATTCCATGTGTTAGGAACATTTCAAGTCCTCTATTGCAGTTATTTTGAAACATACAATACATTGTTGTTAACTATATCACCCTTCTTTGCTATCAAACATCAGAACTTATTTATTCTATCTAACTGTATGTTTGTATAAAGCACCTCTCTTTATCCCTCACGCTCCAATACACCCACCATTCCCAGCCTCTGGTAACTATCATTCTACTCTCTTCTTCTATGAAATCAACTTTTTTATTTCTCACATATGAGCGAGGACATACAATATTTGCCTTTCGGTGCCTGGTTTATTATGACTTCCATTTCCATCTATGTTGCTGCAAACAATAGGATTTCTATATGGCCAGCTAGTAATCTATTGCATGGGTGTGTATATTATATATATATATATATATATATATATATATATATATATATATATATTATGTTTAAATACATATAATGTCAATTTTCTGTATCCATTCATCTATTGATGAACATGTAAACTGATTTTATATCTTTACTATTGTGAACAGTGCTGCAATAAACATGTAAGTGTAGGTATTCCTTTAATGTACTGATTTCCTTTCCTTTGGATAGATACCTTGTAGAGGGATTGTTGGATCTCATGGTAGTTCTATTTTTAGTTTTATGAGAAATCTCCACACTGTTCTTCATAATGGATTTACTAATTTACATCCCTACCAACAATATATAAGTGTTCTCTTTTCTCCATATCCTCAACTAGCCTCTGTTCTAACTGGAGTAAAATGATATCTTATTGTGGTTTTGAGTTGCATTTCCCTAATGATTAATGATGTTGAGCATTTATTCGTACACCTGTTGGTCATTTGTATGATTTCATTGGAGAAATGTCTATTTATGTTTTTTACCACTTTTTATTGGGATTTTTGGGTTTTTTGCTATTGAGTTATTTGAGTTTCTTGTATATTCTGGATATTAGTCCTTTGTTGGATGAATAGTTTGCAAATATCTTCTCCCATTTGACATGTTGTCTCTTCACTATGTTTATTATTTCCTTTGTTGTGTAGAAGCTTTTTAGTCTAATAGAGTCCATTTGTGTACTTTTGCTTTTGTTGCCTGTGCTTTTGAGGTCAGAGCCACAAAATCTTTGCTTAAACCAATGTCCTGGAGTGTTTACCCTATGTTTAATTCTAGTAGTTTTATATTTAATATTTTCAGGTCTTACATTTAACACTAATCCATTTTGAGTTGATTTTGTGTATGGTGAGACATATGGGTCCAGTTAGATTCTTCTACATATGGGCATCCAGTTTGCCCAGTACCATTTATTGAAGAGGGTGTCCTTTCTCCAATGTATGTTCTTGGCACCTATTTTGAAAATCAATTTTCTTTAAATATGTATATTTATTTGGGGGCTCTGTATTCTGTTCCATTGGTCTATGTGTCTGTTTTTATACCTATACCATGCCATATTGGTTACTATAGCCTTGTAATATATTTTGAAGTCAAGTTGTTCTCAGGTCTTATCCCTGCTCTCCATGTAAGTCCCTCTAAATTTTTGTTCCATTGGAAAAACCTTCTTTTTCCCTTTATGTTCTTGATCCAGCTGCCCCAAATAAAACAACTGTTAGCAAAAGAAAAAACTTAATGAGTCCCTATTTCTATTTTACCACAAGGAAAGGAGAATACAATGAATTCAAGGTACAAATCATGTAATTTAAAACTCCCATTTCCCTACATATTGAAAGCTAAAGAAATGGATATTTGGAAGGCAAAATGTTTACTATTTTTCTTTTATCATGAGAATTCATGACATATTATGACCCTAATTTCCATCCATTTCTATTTCCATATCATAGCCCTGGCAGGAAGGTGAATCTTATACCATACTCCCTAAGCCAAAGGAGGAATTATGCTGTCCTCCATTGAATTTGCTTTCTCAATTCAGACTCTGCTCCATTTATTTAAATTTATATTTATCAGATAATGCTATTTAGTATGTTATCAGGTTTACACTAGGAAGGAAATAAATTTTTGTAGAGAATTTTTAATAAAATACAAACTGGTTAGACCAAGATCATTAAAAAAATACAGAATATCTGATCTTTAGGGCAATAGAATAGAATACATTTATCACACTGTTTTATAGAACATTTAGGTAATAACTTTTTTGTTTATTTTATCCAAATGCTGGCATCTTATAGATCCAGCATTAAATTCTTTTGTTCAGGCTTCTACTTTTAAGTAGCCAAATGTCAAAATAACTTAAAAGAATGTTTTAAGAAGGATGAACAAAGAGAAAACAACATCACTTCAGTTTGGCAGGTTCCTTTGCATGCAATACTGTATATAACAGAAGAGCATGTCACTGTGGAATTTAGAATAATGAGGACATTTGAGAGAGTTTGCATTCTTTCCTAAGTAGGGGGCATTAACTGGTATAATTTAAAGAATGAACCCTGAAACTTTATTGTTGTCTATTCTTACCTAGTCTCTACAACCAGTTTGCTTTATTCTGGTTTATGCCCCATTCACACCCCCACATCCAACACACACACACACACACACACACACACACACACACATCTCCTATACTGGAAATGCTGTCTTTTCTAACAACAATGGGTAGAATCATCATCACTTTCCAAATCTCTAAGCAGTAGACAGACATTGCTTCTGATGCCCTTCCTTCAGAGGAAATCAAGATGATTTTTTCTACTTTGTTTGGAAAATCCAAGGCTTACATTGTGTTTGGGTCATCCCAACAGATCCCTTGAAATGAACTGGACAAACACTCCACAAATTTATCTTCTGCCAATTTTCAAGATCAGTATGGTTCTTCTTTGACCAAAATAATCACATTAATGAGTCAATGAATGATAAAAGACAAAGAAAAATAAGGGAATAAATCATGAAAAATATTAGCAGATTTGACTATACAATGAGTTTTTCTTTACAAAACTACAAAACTAACCGGAGAAACCCAAAGTGAAGGAGAGGGATGTGGGGTGACCTACTCAGCAAGATGGGAAGCATCTTCCTGGGGGAAGCATCCACATGTGGGGAAAGGTCAGGGCCCCATGCTTCCCTGTGGACACCGCAGGCCAAGCTGCAAAGAGGCACCACACCATGGCAGGCCTCCAAACTAAGCATGGAGCTGCTTGGAAACTGTACATCAACATTGCACCAGAAAGCAGGCACAGCAGGAACCAACTAGCTTCTATTCCTGGGTCACTGCAACTGAAGCCATTCTGAGGTCTCATGCTCAAAGCACCTGGTCTGCCACAGGCGACTGTAGTCACCTCCACATCCTCTCTGCTGGGCCAGGGAGGGACCAGGGAGAGCAAATACTCTTGTGCAGCTGCAGGACTGGAACACATGCATCCCCCACCAGCAGAGGATTTGAGTAGAGTGGGAACCCATAGCTCTCTGCATCTGCCGACACCACCTGAGAAGTGCCATGGCAGCAGCTGCAGCTAGGAAAGAGTCCCGGCTGCCTGGCCCCCTGCCTATGGTCCTGTGTACTGCCTGGCACCCCTTCTGGGGTTCTGCAGAAATCCAGGCAGAGCAATCTCCCACATCACCAGCCTTCATGGAGAGGGACTTGCCCAGCACCCCATCCAAGCTTTCCACGGTGGCTTGGGGGACCAACTCATCATTTCACATGAATAACCCCCAACACTGGCTTGGACTGAGGCAACCACAGTAGAATGGGACAAAACAGGAGAACAGCTACATTACAGGCTCTCAGTGCATCTGCCCCACTCCTACTAGATCAGTCTTTCTGGGTAGGATACATGTGTGCGATCCAGGGATCTTCTTTTCACTAAGTAGGAGAGTTGCCAGCAAAGGAGAAGAGTTGAACTGCAAATGTAGCCATCCTAAGATGAGAGAAGAAGTTTCAGATGAGAAGGAACCAGCATAAGAACTCTGGCAACATGAAAAATCAAGCTAGTTTGACAGGCCCAAAGGGTCACAGTAGGTCTCCAGCAATGAACTCCAATCAAAAGGAAATGCTTAAAATGGCAAATATGGAATTCAGATTATGGATGTAAAATAAGATGAATAGAATTGGTGAGAAAGTTGAAAACTAACACAAAAAAACCCCAAAAATTAATATTTCAGGATATGAATGAAAAATTCTCTAAAGAGACACAACTTAAGAAAAGATATAACAGAATCTAATAAAATGAAAATCATTTCAGAAATTTCAAGTTGCAGCAGAAAGCTGCAACAAAGGACTAGTATCCAGAGTCTATAAAGACTTTAAACAAATCAGCAAGAAAAAAAAAATAACTCCATCAATAAGTAGGCAAAAAACATAACAGAAGCTTTTCAAAAGAAGATAGAAAAATGGCCAACAAACATGAAAAAAATCTTCAATCTCACTAATCATCAGGGAAATGCAAATTAAAGCCATGATGAGATATCACCTTACCCCTATCAGAATGGCTTTTATTAAAAAGTCAAAAAACAGTAGATGCTGGCATGGATGCAGTGAAGAAGGAATGCTTATACACTGTTGGTAAGACTGCAAATTAGTACAACTTTTATGAAAAACAGTATGGAAATTCAAAGAACCAAAAGTAGACCTACCATTGGATCCAGCAATCCCATTACTGGGTATCTACCCAAAGGAAAAGAAGTCATTATATCAAAAAGATGCCTGTACCTAAATGTTTATTGCAATACAATTTATTGCAGCACAATTCACAATTGCAAAGATATGGAACCAATCTATGTACCCATCAACTGATGAGTGGATAAAGAAAATGTGAGAGAGAAAGATATATATATATACACACACACACCATGAAATACTACTTAACCATAAAAAGGAATGAAATCATATCATTTGCAGCAACCTGGGTGGAGCTAGAGACCATTATCCTAAGTGAAGTATCTCAGGAATGGAAAAACACACATCCTATGTTCTCACTAATAAGTGAAAAATAAGTGATAGGTAGACAAGGGCACAAAGAGTTGTAATAGACATTGGAAACCAAAAGAAGAGAGGGGGGTAGGAGAAGGATGAGGGATAAAAACTTCCCTATTGGGTACAATGAACACTATTCTGATGACAGGCACACTAAAAGTCCTGACTTCAGCATTATGCAACTCACCCATGTAACAAAAACACTTGTACTGCCTTAATATTTTGAAATTTAAATAAAATAGAAAACTTTCATACATCCAAAACTATCATAAATATACATAGTGTATCTCTGGAAGAGAACACAGGAGATGTGTTTCAATGGTTGTCTCCACTGAAGGGAACTAAGAGATTAATTTTGAAGAGATAGTCTACTACCCTGATAATGTATGGTGATGTGGACACTCTCTTAAATTGCTGGTGAAAGTCTAAATTGCACAGCCTGTCAAAAAAGCAATTTGCAATATCTATCAAGGACCTTAAAATTTTCATGACTTTTATCCCAGTAATTCCATTTTTAGGAATTTATTCTTAGGAAATAATCAAAAGTGTGAAGAAGAGTTTTATGCAAAATGTGCTACTGAAGTATTTTTTATAAAAGGGAAAATGTAGGAAAACTTAGAAACCCTGAATTAAGGGAATGGTAATAATTAATTATAATCCAAACACATAAAATTGTATCCAGTCATAGATTTAATAATGGCAAAAGTGTTAAGGCAAATGGCTTAAAATTACTTTTCTTTTTTTTTCTTTTTATTTTTTTTTTTTTGAGACATAGTCTCACTCTGTCACCCAGGCTAGAGTATTGTGGCATCAGCCTAGCTAACAGCAACCTCAAATTCCTGAGCTCAAGTGAACCTCCTGCCTCAGCCTCCTGAGAAGCTGGCATTATAGGCATGTACCACCATACTCGGCTAATTTTTTTTCTTTTTTCTATTTTTAGTAGAGACAGGATCTGGCTCTTGCTCAGGCTGGTCTCAAACTCCTGACCTCAAGAGATTCTCCCACCTCAGCCTGCCAAAGTGCTAGGATTATAGGCGTGAGCCAATGCACCCAGCCTAAAATGACTTTTTATTTAATTTACAGAGTGACCTTGGTTCTAAAGTGCTTCTATAAAATTATTTGAAGAAAATATACTGAGACGTTAACAGTGATTGTCTTAAGGTGTTAGAATTTGGGATAATGTTTATCTTCTTCTTTAAACTCTTTATGTTCCCCAATAGAAGAAATAATACAAAAAAAAATAAAGTTTTATTTTGAACAAAAATGAATTGGAGGTGAATGGGGGAAAGGGAAAGAGAGATGAAGAGAGATGGTTTCTCTTTGCCATAGCCCCCAAGCTAAGCACCAAAAGAGACTAAAGTGCAGGTCCTCCAATCACTAAACCTTTGAATCCCTGCCTATTGTAGTGGACACCGTTAATACACTTGTATCTGTTGTTACACTCTTCCCCTACCTGCTACCTGCTGGACTCATTACTGATGCCTGTGACTTTCTCCAGAGACTTGCCCTTGGCTGACTTGGGAGTACAAAAATCAAACACATTTGCTTCACAGGAGGACAATTTTATGGTACAATTTACTGTCCCTACCTCCTGGGGACCAGGTCAAGACTAGTCTAAGACCACACCCTGCTTTACTCACTTCCAGGTTTTTTTTTATGAGAACCCACTCAATGAATCATGTGCACCTAAGTCCCTGTCTCAGGCTCTGCTTCTAGTGAACTGGCCTAAGACATCTACCACAAGCAAGGCATACTAAAACAGATGGAATCTTGTTTGGATAAACAGAATAGGCATATATAGTTACAAAGTTAATTGCTAATTAATGCCACCAGGGGTTTAGTCATACATGTTCATTGTACCTTACAGGTACAGTGATCAAGGAGAGCTTCACAGGACAGTGTAATTTAAGCAGATATTGGGGAAGGCATTTCAGGAGAAGGAGAAAAAAAGAAGAAAGAAACCAAAGAGGGCATCTGAGCAATATCTGAAGTCTTTCAAAATGTGATAAGCTCTTCTCTTCAAGACAGCTGGAAGACAAATAGGACTGTCTTGGTTTCATTGACACCAGCTTTCCCTGGGCCTCCTCTTCCTTGCTGGTCCTCCATTCAGTTCCATTTGTAGCATTTGCTACCTCTGTGCTCTCCATGAATGTTGGTGTACTTCAAGGCTCTACCCTTTGCCTTTTTTTATGCTCTATACTTCTGGACAATTTCATCTATGAATATATTTTCAACTACCATCTTTTTTTTTTTTTTAGCAAATGTCCTTTATCCAGATCAACTACCATCTTAAACCCATCTACAATTGCAAACCCACACCCTTGCTAAGCTCTGGGACCCTAAACCCAATAGCACACTCTACATGGCAATGGGAAAGTCACTCATACACCTTGTAGTTATCGTTTATCAAAATTGAACTCTATACCATCCATACTGCTTCACCTCCTAAATTTATTAACTTAAGATAAGATACCAAGATATCTTATGCCTTATATATACTTATATCTAAGATACCAAGATATCAAGATAACCACCATCCATGTAGTTAAATAAGACAAAAACTCAAAGACATCTTGGGTTTCTCCCTTTCTCCTATCCAGTCCAACATCCTACATCAAATCAATTATTAAAACAGTCAATTCTACCATCTCAAGACATCTTATGATTCTCTCCCTTCCATTTTTCTTGTGTCTACCCTAGTTCATGCATTTATCATCTCTCCTTTAGATTACTGCGACAGCGTCTTTACAGATTTCTATGCCTCAATATTGTCCTCTTTCAGTCCATTCTCCATATTACTGTTGGAATGATATTTCTAACACAAAAAGATGACTATGACACTCTCAAGTTTAATATTCTCAAAAGTTCTCAACCACTTTAGGGCATAACAATCTAATCCCATTTGGATGGCATACAACAGTCATCCCACTCTGATTTTAGCCAACCTATCCAGGGTCATCTCCTGCCACTTCCTTGCTCACACTTTACATCCTGAAACACTGAACCATTCATAGCATCCTGTATGATCCAAGTTCTGTGTTTGTAGCTATATATTTAATACTACTCCCTCTGTGGAAATGTTCTCCCCTGATTTGTCTCCTACCTCAAACACCTTCCATTGCCAGCTCAGTCATTACTTCCTTTGTAAATTCTTCTCTCACCATGCAGGTGAAGTTAAGTAGTCCTTTCCCTATTTACCTATTATTTTGTACATACATTTATTATAGCAGCCATCATGCTGTATTCTCTGTGTTTGCATGGGTATCTCCTTAAGAAACTGACTGCTCTGAGAGTGGGACAATTTATATCTCTGTAATCCCAAAGCCTAATATTATAACTGGGCCCATTAGGCTCTTACTTAACATTTGTTAAGTTAATGAAACTTTATCTGTATCAATCATGCAATCTACAATGATGAATAAGATCATAGTTATTACTCCCCAACTCCCACTGCCTACACATCCATAAACAAAATGAGAATAATTTAATCCATTTTGCAGTTTAACTAAATCAAACCGTTTAAAACAAACTAGATTTAGGCATGTCTATTTGTACATATAGATAGAGCTATTGGTACAGTCATGAACCAACTGATGATATATCTCAGTATATCACCACGATTAATATTGATGTAAAGATAATCAGTAAGATAGGAGAAAATATTTCAGGTCAGATTTAAAATTTTACATGAAATTATCACTGCTGGAAACAAACATTCATGTCAGATCTCAGGAGATGTATATGGGACTGACAATGTGGAATTAAAATTACAGAATTTAGAAAATCAATATCAAAATATATTTGCATGTATACATACATACATACATACACACACACACACACCAAGCTTCAGGCCATTTTCTGTATTTTAAAAATAATTTGACTACATTGTTTTAAAAGATAATATGTTGAGTTTAAGCCTCCTAGATCAGCTGAATTACATCCCAGGGCAATGAGAAAAATTGCTGGCAAGATCACTGAACACTGTTGGAAGACTATTTTAGAACGTTATTTGGAAGCTGTTTGTACACAGAAGTATAACAGCTGCACTCCCCTTCAATCCAATTCCAGTCTTTGCAATTTACTATAAGATGTGCCAATCCTCAGTAAATTACATGAGAAGGGAACAATGCAATCATTATTTACCAAATTGTAATGCATTTCTATCTGACTCCAGGAGAATTAAATAAATAACTAAATGGAAGGGTTCATGTGTGGAGGATTGATGTATC
Source organism: Microcebus murinus (assembly GCF_040939455.1). Taxonomy (NCBI): domain Eukaryota; kingdom Metazoa; phylum Chordata; class Mammalia; order Primates; family Cheirogaleidae; genus Microcebus; species Microcebus murinus. Next base: position 63,529,067 of record NC_134114.1, read on the forward strand.
TGCACATGCAAATTTTATGTAGTGTTTGTAGTGGGGTGATGTAGAAAATGATTTCAATATTAAAGAATTTAAATACTGGTGGAGTTTTTAAAAGCATAAAGAATTAAATACACTTAATTTCTGAGTATTTATTAATGTCATGTAACTCGATAATATACAAAAAATTATACAGGAAAAATATTAAATAGCTTAAGGATAGGCAAGAGAGAGAAAACTCCCCTTAAGCAACTTAAGCAATTCCTCTAGGAAATTAAGCAAAAAGGAATCTAGAGCTTGTATTTATGCCTAAGCAACCCTCTCACAGGATGTTGGCTATCTCCTATAAGAGGGTGGCAGCAGACAAGCCTTTGACAATCCGAAAAGCAGAGGCAGCAAGACACACAGGAGCGTGAACTTTGAAGTTAAAAGTTCTGGAATTTTGAAACTCACTTTTACCATTACCAGCTGAGACAATCTGACCAAAATAATGTCTTTAGTCTCCACTTGTACATATGAAAATGAGCTTTGTAATACCGTAATAACTAGCAGGGTAAAATAATATATTTTTCTGTTCAATAAATGTTTTCCTAAGTTCTGTTCAATAAATAACATCTTTCCTTTTTCTCAGAGCCACAGAGAAGACGGTACATACAAATAAAAAACTACTTCCAGTTGCAAACCTTATTTTCTGAACTCTTTAAAGATTTCTGTCAGCACTCAAGAACGGAAGGTTTGTAGCTCCAGGAATCTTGCAAATGAAACAGACTTAATTAAGGGCTCTTACAAGTCTAAGACTCAGTAGAGAGAGAACAACTAAATTTTATACCCTAAGAAGCCTGTTTAGAAATATTTCCTTGTAATCAGGCATTTAGATAAAATTTGTTAGGTAATTGTAGGTTTGACTATTTTGATACAAGTGAATAATTTAATATGATTTTTTTAAATGACAGCACTTATAACCCATGTTGCCCAGGCCATATTGGCCTGAGGGAATGATTAAAGCATTATGTCAGAGTAAGAGGAAAGACAACATCCCACAGCAAAACAGATGGAATCCTAGCCAGTGGGTCATTCTTTCATTAGTTCATTTATTCAACAAATAATGATTATCACCTCTGAGCCAAGCACTTCCTAGACATATAGGCATGATGATGAATAAAAGTAGACATAATCTTCCACATAATTTACAATCTGGGAAATGAAATCTAGCAAATAGCTAAGAAAACTTGCTTAGATTTGAGGAAGGGGGAGGATTGCAGTCAAGACAAGTGTTCCTAGGACTGAATTAATTATAAGCCAACTGATATTAACCAGGTACAGGTGGAAGAGGCTCAGGAAGAGCGAGCCTTAAGGACAGAGAGAAGACTGTTTGCAATGATCTTGTTATTGGAGGGAACTTAGCACATTCTAGGAACTGCAAGAAAATCTAGATGGCTGAGATAGAAGTAGTAAAGGGGTGAACAGTTGAAGTGCAAAGGGAAGGTCTAGGTTTATTGCCATCCTAAATGTAAGGAGAAATCATCGATGATTTTAAGCTGGAGAAGTGGTGTGGAGAGAAGAAAGTAATATGATCAGATACACAATTTGTAAAATCCATTCCTCCTAAGGTGTGAAGAACAAATGGGGGAAAGAAAGGCAAAGCTAGAAGAATTAGATTATTGCAGTAAAGGGAGAAAACCTAAATGCATTGTAAAGATTTTTAGCCACTCCTCCCTCTCTGGGAGGCCAGGAGAAATGCTTTATTTCCCAGACAAAACTGCTCTCTGTGATGGAGATGGAGGGATGTGGACCAATTGAGTATTTGAAGGTAATATTGACAGGATCCAGGTATTGAGGCCAGAGTCTATGTTTTTAAGCACTGTGCTATGCTGCTTCCCACCCAGAAATGGTCCCCACTGCCATTCCACCAATTTTTTCCCATGGGTTTGCTCAAACAAAAGGAACTTCTTTCTCATTCTTAATTTCAATCTCATAATCACTTTTGATACAACAATAGCTTCCTAGTAGCTAAATTGCTATCAATTCTCCAGGCCAAAGAATATTCCTGTTTCTCAGTTCATCTCTCCCCTCTGGGCCCTAGGTTATTACTATCATATGGGGTTGAGAAAGGCAAAGACGAAGATTCCAGTTTGCATTCCTAATAGTCAAATACAGGTTCATGGACAAAATAGATTGTTTTAGCCTGCTTGGCTTGCCATAACAAAATATCATATACTGGTATAAAAACAAAAATTTATTTTCTCACAGCTCTGGAGGCTGAAGTCCAAGATGAGGATGCCAGCATAATCAGTTTCTGGTGAGGGCTCTCTTCTTAGCTTGCAGAAAGATGCCTTCTCACTGTGTGATCACATGGCAGGGGGATGGGTGGGAGTAAGAGGAAGGGAGCGAGGCAGAGAGAGAGAGATCATCCTCTTCTTATGAGCTCATCAGTGCTATCAGATTATCACCCTACCATATGACACCTGTGATCTTCTTTATCCTTAATTACTTCCTAAAAGCCTTACCTCCAAACACATTAGAAGTTAGAGCTTCAATATATGCAATTTGCATATACTCCACAGCATGGAATCAGGGGTCTTCTTTTTGAAAAACTAAGACAAAAGTAGTACAAATCTACTCAAGTGGCTCTGAACTTCAATTTCTCCAGCTTTATAGTAACACTGCCTCTGTTTAAGGGGAGGTGGTTCATTACACTTCATTAGGATCTAAATTGGGTAGAGGACTGAGAAGGTACAGGGAACTCATTGGCACAATACCCCCAAGGGACACCAGGAATGAGTAGAACAGGTTTTGAAGTAAGTTGGGGAGTCCAAGATAGGAGGTAGTGATATCTTCCAGAAAAATCACCAAGACTGTGACTCTCTGTACCACATTCCCAGGCCAGTCAAATTTAGACTGAAATATTCTTCTTTGACCTATGTTAAACTCTAAGAGATGGCCCCAAACAAAATATCCACATATTCTCTTTCTCTCTCTCTCTGTTTTTTGTTTTGTTTTTTTTGTTTTTTTTTTTTTGATAGTACAACTTTAAGTATATCTCCTCTGCTAGGATGACCAACCATGGCAGTTTGCCCAGAACAAAGGGGTATTGGGGATGTAGTTCTTTCAGTGCTAAAACCTGGATAGTGTGGGCAAACTTGGTCATCCACAGTCTAGTATATACCCTAAAAAGGTAGGAGATTCCTGCTAGGGTGGGGCCAGAGAAAATATTGCCCTTATGCCCCCTAGAGTACCTAAACCCAGCCAGTAATCTTTCATTCCGATTTCACACAGAGTCAGATCTTTCTTTTTCCTTAGACCTCTGAAAGACAAAGGAAGTTCACTATTTGAAGTGGTTTGGAACTCAGAGCTCTTGTGTTATATACAAAAACAGGTGGCTGTCTCACCAGCCACAATTTGCTGATTTGAATTTTTTTTAAGAAATTGCAAATAATTTTTACTTGGTACTGAGTTTCTGGTCCCCTCTTAAATTTTACACTTCAGGCAAAGTCCTCTCTTGTCTCACCCTATTCCAACCCTGCCAATAAGCAACAGGCTCTAAGTGGCTCCTGATAGCCGGTCACCAGCTTCTAACAACACCAGCTTCTAACAGTCCTCATCTGTCCCATCAAGCTCTGAATCACACTACACTGAAAGCCCACCAGCCTGCTGGGTGTGCCCTGTGATACCCAAATCTGCAGCAGTTTGACAGCAATGGGCTTACGCTCTGGGACCTTGGCTATGCTTAAGTTAAAATGAAATGACAGTGATTTGACTCTTAGAAAATAAATGTACAATATATGTTTTTAACTCCAGCAGAGGTGTATAATCTGATGCAGAACACAGCACAGTGTTAGAAAGCACAACTCTTGAAAGCAAGTGAGATGTCTGACATAAACAACTATAGTATCTTGGGCAAGTTAATTAACTTTATGAATCTCAGTTCTATCAACTGTAAAATGAAGATAAGACCTACCTCATAGATTTGTTTGTGAATATATAAATTAACATAAAGTGTGTATCAGGGTAGCTAGCACAAAGTGAGCATGCCATGAATGCTAATGCTCTTTCTCTTTTCATCGTCCCTACCTGGCTTCCTCATCACTTCTCACCAAATCCATTTTTGTGACATTACTACTTGTGGATCTAGAATTTTGTCTTAACAAATACATTGGATATATTTTTGAATGTTTTGGAAGGAAAAGAGTTATTTTGTCATTTTACTATTTGGTTCAAAATAGAATTGGTTTTGTATTCCCCTGAAATATTTGAAGTCTAAAAAGTAAATAATCAGGCTAGAGGTTTCAAAAATCCAGTATGATTTTTTAAAAATATTTTTATTGAGCACAGAAGTTTTTCTCTTCAGATTCCCTGAATATTACTGGTACTATACTTCAGATTTCTAAATTTAAAAAGTAACAGAATGCTGCTGTCTTCAGCACTCTCAAGAGCTACCCCTTGGGCAAAAGAACTTCCTCTCTGAGGCTCTTGCCTGCCCCTGAGCTTACTGTTTGCACAGGTATTGCTTCCATATTTATTTCTCTGTAATTTAAAACTTTTCCATCATTATCACAAGGATAAAAAAGTCACTCGCAGAATAAGCTGAAGTATTTTCCAACATAAAAAAAAAATTAGATTTAGAAAGTGCGTGATAGAAAAAGGCAGAAGTAAATTATGATGACTGCTTCTCTGGCTACTACTTTATTCAGACATAGCATTTTTAACCTATGCTTTTGTGCTACAACAATATCTAAAGGAACACTAGACCTAAAATAGACTATTATTTATTAATAATGTCTACATTTCAGTAGGAAATACATTCAGATCTAGTTCTTTAGTTGTGATTCATTTCTTAATGAAATGTTATCATCTTTCCAGCAACTAATAGAATATACCCTAAGGCCTTGTGCCATCAGATGCATTTTAGAAAATTACTATTTTATATGAGCACTACTTTGCTTATTTTAATTGATGGGGCTTACATTCAATCATCACAAAAATAGATCTTTTAAAGGAACTAGTGGTAATGATATTTGCATTATATTTTTTTCAAAAAGTTATAATGTCATCAATTTTCAAATAACTATATTTTTAGTGACATGCATAAGAGACTGAGTTTTATTCTCTGGTCTTAATTTAATCACCAGAGGTTGAGGCTAGAAGAGATCTTAGAGATCTTCTAATGCAGCACCTCACTGTACAGACAGTAAAAGTTTCAATGACTTGCCTGAGGCCAAAAAGCCAGGGTAAGGAAGATCGTGAGCTGGAACCTGGACTTTCTGATTTCCAGATCAGTGCTTGTCCTGCTCATCACACTACATGATCATTGCGTTGGTCTCTCAAACTTATTTATATAAGGGAAATGAGCACATCATAGTCCCCTTCTGGAAAAAGTAGAGCGGCATGATAGCTTCCAAGGGTAAGGCTTAAAGAAACAAATTCTAATAAAATAGACAATGCAAGATACAAACATTTGTTGAAATCCCAGGCAAGAAGAGAAGCTCTTTTCTCTTTTTCTTGTCCTCTTTAAAAACAAAAGAAAAATATATACAAATTCTAAACGTCTTGAGCTTCAGGAAAACTGCTCTATTAGTGACTCAGACTTTCAAAATAATGTTAACAAAGGAAGTGACTGTCAATGTGTGGGTGAGAGGTTTTTTTAGAAGTCATATGAAAGAAAATATCTCTGTATGTACAGTTCTGAAACATTCTCTCCCCTGTTCTATTCAGGGCTCCTCCAATGTCCAGGCTACTATGGACTAACTTAGATTCATTTTGCTTTCTGCCCTTTTACTTCACAAACTCTAAAATTCAGCCCTAGCCACTATTATTTTCTTTCAATAGTCCATGTATTTTAACACTTTTGTGATTTTGCCATTGCTCTTTCATTTGCAGGGAATGTCATTTCAGTCCTTCTTCTCCACTTAACAAAATCTTAGGTGTCCTTCAAACACCTGATTTACTATTACCTCCTCCTTGAAGCCTTCACTAATCTCCAAATTTATAATTAGTAACTACTTGCAATAGCACTTTTTTGTGTCTCTAATACAAATGAATCTAGAATCTAGTATACCTTGTTCTGTACACTACTTGGCTATCTTTCCTGCTAGATTTAGAACAAGTTGGGGCTTAGGAAAATATCTCATTCTTATATATGCCGGGGACATGTTAAGTATTAGGAATTCCAGAGTAAACACCAAAAGCCCTTCTTTCAAGAAGTTATCTAATAACTAGCATGCAAATTCAGATTGTATTCTGTCAGAAAGCAGACTATGACACAGGATCTGAATGTCAGTAGTTTAACTGGGAAATGAAGAATGAGGAAGTGAGGTAGTTAAGGAAGGGTATATAAACAATTCCACAACACATCAAAAAAAATCCACCGTGACCAAGTGGGCTTCATCACAGGGATGCAAGGACACTTCAATATATGTAAATCAATAAATGTGATTTACCACATAAACAGAAGCAAAAACAGTGACCATATGATTATCTCAATAAATGTAGAAAAAAAAACATTAAACAAAATTAGCACTCTTTCATGATAAAAACCCTCAAAAAACTAGGTATAGAAGGAACATATCTCAAGATTATAAATGCCATATATGAGAAACTCAACCAACATCATAGGGAATGGGGAAAAATTGAAAGCATTCCCACTGAGAACTGGTACCAGACAAGGGTGCCCACTGTCACCACTTCTATTTAACATAGTGCCAGAAATCCTAACCAGAGCAATCAAGCAAGAGAAAAAAGTTTATCCAAATCAGAAAAGAGGATGTCAAACTATTGCTTTTTGCTGACCATATAATCTTATATCTAAAAAACCATAAAGATTCCAACAAAAGACTCCTGGAACTGATAAATAAGTTCAGCAAAGTCTCAGGTAATAAAATCAATGTTCACAAATCAGTAGCATTTCTATATACCAATAACAGTCAAGCTGAGAGTCAGCTCAAAGACTCAATACCATTCACAATAGCGAAAAGGAAAATAAAATACCTAGGAATATACTTAACCAAAGAGGTGAAAGATTTCTACAAAGAAAACTACAAAACACTGACATCACAGATGACACAAACAAATGGAAAAACATACCATGCTCATGGATCAGTAGAATCACCATTGTTAAAATGTCCATCCTACTAAAGTGATTTACAGATCAATTTAGTCCTCATCAAAATACTGACATCATATTTCACAGATCTAGAAAAAATAATTCTATGCTTTGTTTGGAACCAGAAAAAAAGCCCAAATAGCCAAAGCAATCTTAAGCAAAAAAAAACAAATCTGGAGGCATAACAATACCAGACTTTAAACTATACTACAAGGCTTAGAAACCAAAACAGCATGGTATTAGCACAAAAATGGAGACATAGACCAATGGAAAAGAACAGAGAACCCAGGTATAAAACCATCCACATACAGCCAACTGATCTTTGACAAAGCAGACAACAATATACACTGGTGGAAAGACGTCCTATTCAATAAATGGTGCTATAAAATTTGCATAGTCATATGAAGAAGAATGAAACAGGTTCCGTATGTCTCACCTCTTGCAAAAATTAATTCAAGATGGATAAAACACTTAAATATAAGGCATGAAACCATAAGAATTCTAGAAGAAAATATTGGAAACTCTTGTAGATATTGACCTAGGCAAAGAATTTATGACTAAGACCCCAATGGCAATCACAGCAACAATAAAAATAAATAAAATGAGACACGATTAAATTAAAAAGATTCTGCACAGCTAAAGAAATAATCAACACAGCAAATAGACAACCTACAGAATGGGAGAAAATATTTGTAAATTATATATCCAATGAAGGACTAATAACTAGAATCTATAAAGAACTCAAGAAAATCAGCAAGAAAAACAAACACCACTATTAAAAAGTGGGCAAAAGACATGAACAAAAGCTTTTCAAAAGAATATAGACAAATTGCCAATAAACATATGAAAAAATGCTCAACATTTCTAATTATCAGGGAAATGCAAATTAAAACCACAATGAGATATCACCTTATCCCAGTTAGAATGGCTTTTGTTAAAAAGTTCAAAGACAATAGATGCTGGCATAGATGCAGAGAGAAAGGAATGCTGATACACTGTTGGTGGAAATGTAAATTGGTACAACCTCTATGGAAAAAAGTATGGAGATTTCTCAAAGAACTAAAAGTAGACCTACAATTTGATCCAGTAATCCCACTAGTGGGTATTTACTCAGAGGAAAAGAAGTCATTCTATTAAAAAAAAAAAACACAAAAAAACACCTGAGCTTGAATGTTTATTGCAGCACAATTCACAATTGACAAGATGTGGAATCAACCCAAGTTCTCATCAATTCAGAGTGGATTAACAAAATGTGGTATATGTATATTGTGGAATGCTATTTGGCCATGAAGAAGGATGAATTAAGGCCTTTTGCAACAATTTGGATGGAACTGTAGACCATTATCCTAAGTCAAGTATCTAAAGAATGGAAAAACAAACAATACATGTGTTTGCTATTAAATTGGAACTAACTTATGAACACACATGTGCACAGAGGGAAGTAAAACCCAGTGGACATCAACCAGGGAGGAAGGGGGCAGAGGGGATGGGCAAAACCCTACCTAACAGGTACAATGAACACTATCTTGGTGGTGGGCATACTTATAACCCTGATTCAAGCATAACAAAATTGATACATGTGACCAAAAATATTAGTAACCCTGTATTATTTTAAAATAAAAAGCAACGAGCAGGTTTTCATTGTGGGCAACTGGAGCCCAGCCCTGCAGAGAATCCTCTGAGGAACCATATACAACATGCCTCAGATTGTCTTTCTGAGATGAGGAAGCTGGGATATAAATCCCTCAATTCTGCCCTCCTGTTTGATGGTTACTCCTGGGAAAGTTAATGCAAATCACTTCTGGCCTGCCCTATCTGCAGGCCAAGCATTCCTCCAAGTAGACAGAGAAGGCCCTAGGGCAGAGCCCCAGGTGCCCAAGGCAGGAAGCTATTGGTATGTACTGCAACTGTCCATCCAGTGGCAGCTGATCTTCAGCATGGGCCAGGAGGATATAGGCAGAGTGGCAATGACATCAGCTACAAAGCTTTACACAGTTACTTTTGAGTTTATTTAAATTGTTAGTTTAAATCTAGTTGCTACTTCTAATGAAATATAAATGCTGAGAAAGTATTGAGTTTGCGCTTTTCTAAGGAAATTGAAGGTAGTTTTCTAGTATATTTTTTACCAGACCAAAATATATATATCAGATTTGATTTTCTGTGAAATACAGAGTTATAAATAGATTTTACATTCATGAGGAAATCAAATTTTCCTGATACAGGCTACTCTCTAAGAGTAGATTTAGAAACTGCTTCTTGCTAGGGGTATACTCTTTATTTTCCTTGAAATTTTAACGTTTTTATTTCAAGAGTAATACATACTAATTATAGAAAAATTATAAAATACACAAGAAAAATAAGAAAAAATAAGACTTAAATTTCTTACACAGAATAATAGCCTAATGAGATATATATTGCTGCTTATATTGAAGACATGTAGAATTTTTAAAGATATTCGTTATTAATTTCTAATTATCCTGCATTATGGCAACAGAGTATAGTCTGCCTGCTGTTAATATTTGTAACATGTAGAAGTTTCATCCTTGGCATATTATATGGTGATTTTTGTGAAAATTCCAAAGATTCTCAAAAAAAGTTTTGTTGCCTCAGCTTTTTGAGAGACATGCTTGTGCTATATTCTTCACACTGAAATCTTGAAGATTTATAGGTGACGCATCACACTATCACCTTGCAGGTACATTTATTAACCAATCACTTCAGTGGTGTCCTATAACTATACCAATTTGGTCAATTATGATGCTCCAAGAAAAGCTGTAATTGGAATCTGCTCTTTAACTCATTACAAACTTGAAAGTATAAACTTCTTTGAATATCATCCAAAGCATGCTGAGGCAGACCTTTTGCAAGAAGAACAACAGAATGGAGGAAATGTACATCCAAAATATATGCATGGATATACATTGTGCCTTCACTTCCAGAACACACCATGGAGGACATGGAGCACACACTCCATTAAGATTCCTCTGAAAAAGTACACTATTTGAAATCAAAGCACAAATTCACAAAGTATTCCTCAGTGTTTCTCATAAGGAAAACTCTATTATTCCTGAAGTCCCCATACTCAAAGTTTATAGTGAACATAGCACTGATTAATGAAGTCATGAATGTAAAGGAAGACATAGTTCAAGCATCTTCTAGAGAGGATGACACAAAAACTGTTTGGGAAATAATATGTAAGTAAAGCATGTGATCTGTTAAAAAGGTTGTATTATTGGTAGTTTTCAATAGATTTCCCAATACATACACTGAAGAATTGAGAGCTTACAAATCTAGAAGTGTTTCTGTTTCTAAAAGAAAAAAAATATTAAGGAAGAATGGTTAAGGGAGATGATCTTGGGTCCTAATGAAATATACCTTTTGTGATGCTACTAAAGGTAAAGCCAAATAGTAAGGTGAAACACGTAGAGACCACAAGTGAATAGTGAACAATATTCTTGAAGTAGCAATGAAAGTCAGCTCCTGTAGACAGTCCACCACTTTCTATTCTTTCTGAGAGGAAAGTCTTTGTAAAACTTAACCTTGCTGGAGCTCTGACTATGAATTCAACACTGCAGTCTTTGCTCAGGGTTTATGAACCACATAATTGTCCATAGGACAGAAAGCCCAATATTTAATGCTGTTATCTTAAGTACTTCAGCTGTCACTAAGACCTCCAATTTTACACTACCTCTATTATCAGTCTTGATATTAGAAAACTTGTTTCTCTGAGAAAAAGTTCTATATTCAGGTAGCAAACTCACAAATAAACATTTGGACAGTAACCTGTAGTTAAGTTGGGAACTGATTATATTAAGTTTTGCCAGGAAGAGATTTTTTTCACTCATGATAATGATGGGCCATCAGATGACCTTACTTCATAGTTTAAGAAACTTTCTGTCTTGAAGAAGTTAATTACTGTAGACTACCAAGCAATCAAAATTCCAAGAGAGTGGTTTATAGTCCTACCATTTTCTAACATAAACTCTGAACTATATTGTCAGCAATCATGGAAGTTAGTTATCTGTGAGTTTGGGTGGTGTGGAAAAACATCCCTCAATTTCTTACATATATATGTGCACACATGATACACACACACACACACCCACACCCATATACACTCCTTGCCCATTTAGAAAAAAGTATATATTTTTTTCTCCTGAAGGATAATAACTAATGTTTTTAATACCATGACAGGCAGAGAGACAGGTACAGAGAACTGTTGTAATATGATCTACCTCTCTTTTCCATAATATTGGTCTCTACTAACCAATCTCAGCTGCTTAATCGCAAGCATCCTCATCATTTCATCCAACTCATTGCAGTAGACATCCACTGTAATCGATTAACAAGGTTTCATGAAGCTGTAGTGGATAATGCCAGCGCTGGACCACCAAACTGGCCCCATTAGCTTTTGTTTGGTGAATATTTAGTTTGGGACTGTGTTTTGGCACTTCATCTTTATCCAACCATTGTGCTGAACACTTGTGATTGTCAAAAAGCAATCCATTTTTCATCACATGTAACAATATGGTATAGAAACTGTTTGTCTTTATGTCATGACAGCAAAGAAAGGTAAGCTTTGAGACAATTTCTCCTCTGATGCTCATTTAATTCATGTGGTACTAATCTAAACAGCTTCTTCACCTTGCCTATTTATTTCAAATGGTCCAATATTGTTGGAATAGTAATGTCAAACCTTGCTGCTAATTCACACATAGGTTGAGATGGATTTGCTTCCACTACAGCTTTCAGATAATCATTATCCACCTTGGTCTCAGGTCACCCACGTGGCTCATTTTCAAGATTAAAATCACAAGAATGGAACTTTTCAAACCATCAATGTGCTGTGCATTCATTAGCCACATCCTTCCCAACCATTTGTTGATATTTTGAGCTGTCTGTGCTGCATTTGTTCCATGACAGAACTCATATCCAAATATAACTAGATTTTTGACTTATCCATGGTTTCACAAAAATTGCTGTAAAAAAAAATTTGAAAGATAATCACAGGCCAAACTGTGCATTTCAAAGAAGGAGGGTGTACCTTCACAATAAAAAAAAAACTAGTGTCAAAGTGAAATGTCAGAGATATAGACTGTCAAACTTAGTACTTAAGGAAATTGGACATTTATGCTTAATAACCTAATATTAATTCATGCTTAATAACCTATTACTGTAGGTTTAAGGAAGCTATGCAATTATCTTGTTTCAATAGCTGATAATTCAAGCAATGCTATATTTAGGGAATAATTTCCTTTACTTAGAGTTACCAAGAACATCAAAAGTATAGTTTGAGTCAGATCTAAAATTCATAACATTTAGAGTAGCAGAGGGCAGGGGGAAAAAAAAGGAAGAGGAAAAAAAGATAGTGATTAATTCTGCCATTGACTTCAATCCAACCAGATAAATTAAAAACAGCTTGAATGTCTTTACTTGCTCTACCTAAGCTTTCAAGGGTCTAGAATATTATTGCTATAAAAACAAAAACAATCAGATAAAAAGAATCTACATCTATTCCCTAAAGTTAAGAAGAAAGAATGGTCAGGAGTATTTTCACTCATAAGGTGAAAATATAACTAAAAATAAAATATATAAATAAAATTAAATCCATCTCTTAAGTTATAGTCAATAGTTTAAAATGAATAGATTCTCACTGGCTTTTAAAATGAACGGTATTGAGATATTAGGGTAATATTTTTTACTTACCCATTTTATCCTTGAAAATAAAATTATGAATACACGTTCTAGGTCTTAGAGGCTAACAATCTGATTTAAGTAAATTGGTTAATATAATGTGTCATCTTCCAGAATATCCTGCTTCAGTTTTACTTGTAAAATAAGTTGGTTTATTCCATACTCTCAGAATACATTAAAAAATTTATATATTATAAACAGATATATTAGAAACAATGCACACACATGTGTAGAAGAACATTTCTTTTTTCCCATTTATTTTGTATTTGCATATATTCATGGGGTACAAGTGCAATTTTGTTGCATTGATATATTGTATTGTGGTGAAGTCAGGGCCTTCAATGCACATACCACGGAAAAAACCCACATTGTGTCCACCAAGCAACCTCCCATCATCCACACCCCTCCCACACCCTCACCTCTGTGAATCTCCATTGTCCATCATTCCCACACTCTGTTTGTATGTGTACATGTTATTTAGCTCCCACTTATAAGTGAGAACAGGCAGTATTTGTCTTTCTGTGTTTGAGTTGTTTCACGTAAGATAATGGCCTCATTCATCCATATTGCTGCAAAAGACATGATTTCATTCTTTTTCACAGCTGAATAGTATTCCATTGTATATATACCTCACATTTTCTTTATCCAATCATCTGTTGGTAGACAATTAGGTTGATTTCACATCTTGGCTATTTTGAATAGTGCTGTGATAAACATAGTAGTGCAAGTATCTTTTTAATATATTGATTCCTTTTCCTTTGGGTAGATACCTAGAAGTGGGATTTGTGGATCACATGGTAGTTCTAATTTTGGTTCTTTGAGAAATCTCCATACTGTTTTCCACAGCAGTTGCGGTAATTTACATTCCCACCAACAGTGTATAAGAATTCTCTTTTCTCTGCATCCTCACCAACATCTGTAGGATTTTTTGTTTGTTTGGTTGGTTGGGCTTTTTGTTTTGTTTTGTTTTTTGCCTATCTTTTGAATAATAGCCATCTGATTGCTGTAAGATGATATTTCATTGTGGTTTTAATTTGTATTTATCTGATGATTAGTTATGTTTAACATTTTTTAATATGTTTGGTGGCCATTTATTTGTCTTCTTTTGGAAAATGCCTGTTCATGTTCTTAGCCCACTTTATAATCAGGTTGTTTTCTGTCTTTGTTGAGCTGTTGAGTTCCTAGTAGATACTGGATATTAGTCCACTTCAGATGTGTAGTTTGCAAATTTTTCTCCCATTCTGCAAGTTTTCTGTTCATTTTGTTGATTATTTCTTTTGCTGCACAGAATCTTTATAGGTTAATTAAGGCCCATTTGTTTATTTTTCTTTTTGTTGCCTGTGCTTTTGAGGTCTTAATCATGAATTATTTGCTAAGATCAATGTCCAGAGGATTTTTCCCTAATTTTTCTCCTCCTGCTTTTATAGTTTCAGGTCTTACATACAAGCCTATAATTCATCTTGAGTTGACTTTTGTATGTAGTGAGAGATATGAGTCCAGATTCATTCATTTGGCTATCCAAAATTTCCAATACCATTTATCAAAAACTATATGCTTTCTCCAGTTTATGTTCTTGTCCACTTTGTCAAAAATCAGTTGGCTATAAATATGTGGCTTTATTTCTGGGTTCTCTATTCTATTCCATTGATCTATGTATCTAATTTTATATCAGTCTATGCTGTTTTGGTTACTATAGCCTTGCAGTATAATTTTAAGTCAGGCAATGTGGTACCCCAGCTTTGTTCTTTTTGCTCAAGAATATTTTGGCTATTCAGGCTCCTTTTTGGTTCCATGTTACCTTAGAATTATTTTTTCCTAATTCTGTGAAAAATTATGTTGACATTTTGATAGGGATTGCATTGAAACTGTAAATTGCTTTAAACTTTAAATTCATTTTAACAATATTAATTTTTCTGATCTATTAGTATAGGTTGTTTTCTCATTTGTTTACATTATCCAAAATTTCTTTCATTGGTGTTTTGTAGTTTTCCTTGTAGATACTTTTCACTTCCTTGGTTCAATACCACTTGTAGCTATTGCAAATCTGACTGCCCTCTTGGTTTGGTCCTCAGCTAGATTAATGTCAATGTATAGAAATGCTACTGATTTCTATATGTTGATTTTGTGTTCTGAAACTTTGCTGAATTCATTTATCAAGTCTAAGAGTTTTTTGGTGGTGTCTTTGGGATTTTCTAGGCATAAATCACACCATTAGTGAAGAGGAACAACCTGATTTCCTCATTTTCAACTTGGATCCCTTTTATTTTTTTCTCTTGCCCCATTGCTCTGGCAAGGACTTCCAGTACTTTGTTGAATAAGAGTAGTGAAAGTGGGCTTCCTTGTCTTGTTCCAGTTCTAAGGGGATTGCTTTCAACTCAGCCATGAGTATGATGTTTGCTGTGGATTTTTCATATATGGACTTTATTATTTTGAGATATGTTGCTTCAATGCCCAGTTTTTGAGAATTTTTATCATAAATGGATGCTGAATTTTATCAAGTGGTTTTCTATATTTACTGAGATGATCATATAGTTTCTGTACTTAATTCTGTTTATGTGATGTGCCACATTCATTAATTTGAGTATGTTGACCCATCCTGAATCCCTGGTATAAAATTCACTTGATCATGGTATATTATCTTTTTGATGTGCTGTTGTATTCCATTTGCTAGTATTTTGTTTAAGAATTTTTGCATCTATGTTCATCAGTGATATTGGTCTGTAGTTTGTCTTTTTTGTGGTATTCTTTTCTGGTTTAGGTATCAGGGCAACACTGGCCTCATAGAATAAACTGGGGAGAATTTACTCCCTCTCAATTTTTCGGAACAGTTTCAGGAGGATTGGTATTAATTTTTCTTCGTATGTTTAGCAGAATTCAACTATGAATCCATCTGACCTGGGGCTCTTTTTTGTTGTTGGGAGATTTTTTATTACTGATTCAATCTTGCTACTCATTATAGGTTTCTTCAGGAATTCTCTTTCTTCCTGGTTCAGTCTCAGGAAATTGTATGTTTCCAGGAGTTTATCCATTTCCTCATTTTCTAATTTGTGAATGTATAGTTGTTCACAATAGTCTCTAATGATCTTTTGCATTTCTGTGGTATCAGTTGTAATGTTTCCTTTTTGATTTTCATTTCTGACTGTGTTTATTCTCTCTTTTTGGTTAGTCTAGCTAGTGGTTTATAAATTTTATCTTTTTGAAGAACCAACTTTTTGTTTCATTGATCTTTTATATATATTTTGGTCCCTATTTCATTTAGTTCTACTCTGATCATTGTTATTTCTCTTCTTCTTCTGCTGTTAGGTTTGGTTTGTTCTTGTGTTTCAAGTTACTTGAGGTGCAATATTACATTGTTAATTTTTAATCTTTCTATTTTTTTTTTTTTTGAGACAGAGTCTCACTATGTTGCCCAGGCTAGAGTGAGTGCTGTGGCATCAGCCTCGCTCACAGCAACCTCAAACTCCTGGGCTCAAGCGATCCTCCTGCCTCAGCCTCCCCAGTAGCTGGGACTACAGGCATGCGCCACCATGCCCAGCTAATTTTATATATATACATTAGTTGGCCAATTAATTTCTTTCTATTTATAGTAGAGATGGGGTCTCACTCTTGCTCAGGCTGGTTTCGAACTCCAGACCTCGAGCAATCCTCCTGCCTCGGCCTCCCAGAGTGCTAGGATTACAGGCGTGAGCCACCACACTCGGCCTCTATTTTTTTAATGTAGGCATGTAATACTATAAATTTCTCTCTTGGTACTATTTTTTTGCACGCCACAGGTTCTGTCATGTTATGTTTTTATCTTCATTTGTTTCAAAAAATTTTTAATTTCTATCTTAATTTCTTCATTGACTCAGTGATTGTTTAGGAGCATGGTGTTTAATTTCCATGTATTTGCATAGTTTCTGATGTTCCTCTTTGTATTGATTTCTGGCATTATTGCACTATAGTCTAAGAAAATACTTGATATGATATCAATTTTATTTAATTTGTTAAGACTTCTTTGTGGCCTAACATGTGGTCTATCTTGAAGAATGTTCTATGTGTTGGTGAAAAGAATGTGTATTTGGTAGTGTTGGGTAGAATGTTCTACAGATGTCTGTTAAGTCCATTTGGTCTAATGTCCAATTTAAGTCCAGTGTTTCTTTGCTGATTTTTTTGTCTTGGTGAGCTTTCTAGTACTGAGACTGGGGTGTTGAAGTCCCCCACTATTATTGTGTTGCTATCTATCTCTTTTTTTCAGTCTAGTGCTAATTGTTTTTTGAATCTGGGAGTTGCGATGTTGGGTGCAAATATATTTAGGATCATTATATCCTCTTGCTGAATTGAGCCCTTTATCATTATATAGTGACCTTCTTTGTCTTTTGTTACCATTTTTTATTTAAAGTCTGTTTTATCTGACATGAATATGGCCACTTCCTGCTTGTTTCTGGTTTCCATTTCTATGAAATATCTTCTTCCACTTCTTTAAATGCAGTCTATGTGTGTCTTTATGGGTAAGGTGAGTTTCTTGTAAGTAGTATATAGTTGGATCATTTTTTTTAATCCATTCTTCCAATCTACATCTTTTGAGTGGATCATTTAACCCACTTATATTCAAGGTTAATATTGATATGTGAGAGTTTATTCCTATATTATTGTTAATTGTTTTCTTGTTATATTATAAATTGTTTCTTTTTCTCTGTTTTTTTGTCTTTGTGGTTTGATGAAGTTCTGTGATGTTGTTATTGGACTCTTTTCTCTTCCTCCTGTGTGTGATTGTTTTATAAGACCTGCAAGTTGGGGTTTTGTGTGTGTGTGATGGTAACTATTGACTTTTTGTTTCCATGCTTAAGATCTGTTTGATCATTTCCCACAAGGCTGGTCTAGGGGTGATGGATTCCTTTAGTGTTTGCTTATCTGGGAAAGACTTTATTTCTCCTTCACTTATGAAACTTATTCTGGCAAGATATAAATATCTTGACTAACAGTTTTTTTCTTTCAGCACTTTGAAAATGCCAGCCCATTCTCTTCTGGCCTGTAAGGTTTCTGATGAAAAGTTCACTGTTAGTCTGATGAGGTGTCCTTTATAGGTGATAAGAGACTTTTCTCTTATGAATTTTGAAATTCTCTCTTTCACGTTGATTTTAGACATTCTGGACTTAATATGTCATGTTGAAGTACTTTTTGCAATGTATTTGCCTGGGGATTGCTGGGCTTCCTGTGTCTGGATGTCTAACTCTCTTTCTTGACTTAGTACATTTTCATCAATTTCCTTAAATATGTTTCCTAAACTTTATGATCTCTCTTCCCCCTTGGTACTACTGATAATTTGTAAATTTGGTTGCTTTATGTAGTCCCAGATGTCTTGAAGGTTTTGTTTATTGTTTTTCATTCACTTTTGTCTGACTGCATTATTTCAAAAGACCTGTCTTCAAGTTCTGAGATTCATTATTCTACTTGGTCTAGTCTATTACTGAAGCTTTCAAATGTATTTTGTATTTCCTTTAATGAGTTTTTCAGTTTCAGAATTTCTGTTTGTTTGTTTTTATAAGATATCTGTCTCTTTGGTAAATTTATTATTCACATCCTGAATTTTTTTTCTGATTTCTTTGTGTTGATTTTCAGATTTCTCGTGCATCTCATTGAGCTTATTTAAATCAATATTTTGAATTCTTTGTCTGAAATCTGGAGTTCTTTTTTATTAAGATCTATTGCTGAACAATTGTTTTGGTCCTTTGTTGTGTCAGATTTCCTTGAGTTTTTATGTTTCCTGTAGTATCCCATTGATAGCTGTGCATCTGGTATAGTAGTCACTTCTTCCAATTTTTTGAAATTGTTTTCATGGGGAAGCATTTTTCCTGAATATGTATATATGTTGTTGGTTTAATAGGACACTTCAGCTGTGGTTTGGGGTGCTTGCAGTAGTGTGATCTGTACATGATTTTTTCAGTAGTACACAGGGTCAGTGGTAGCTATGATTTCCTTGGTGGCTTAGGATATGGTTATTAATTGAGGATGTGGTGATGTTTTGCCAGGAACTGAGATGCCCAGTGAGCCAGTCTTTAGGTCTTGTTGGTGGTAGCAGTTGACTGAGTGTGCCTGTTTTTAGTCCCCAGAGCAGTTTACACAGGCAGTGTTATCAGGTCCTGGAGGGCCAATTCTTGGGCATCGAGGTGGTTTGTTCAAAAGCTAATAGTAGAAAGAGTGGGCCAGGTTTGTGGGCAGGTTCTCAAGCCCCTCCCTGGGCAGCTGGTATGATATGGGTAATGGTAGTAGTGGTGGTAGAGCAACCAACTGGGACCAAAAAGATCTGTGTTGATGTTACTAGTGACTGCAGTGGGTTGGGTAGGCTAGTCTTTAGTCCCAGAGTCACATATAGTAGGAGAGTGGGGATGGTCCTAGGTGTGCTTAGCAGAGCTTAGTCTTTCCTGTCACTCCCTAGCTGGGTGGTGGCTGTGGCTACATCACCTCAAACTCAGCCTGAGAGTGGAATGCAGCCCAGTGTTAAACTCTCAAAATGGCACTGGCTGTGGGCTGTGGTCAGAGAGGGTGGATCCCCATTCAGGCAAGAAGCTATAGAGAGTACAGTCTACTTGTGTCTCAGTCTCACAGCAGCCCATTGTATGGTAGTTTGTATTGTCCTTGGGAAAGCAGAGCAAAGCCTGGTTTCCATGTCCCTCCTTAGCTAGGCAGCAGTAGCTGCTGCATCAGCTCAAACTCATCCCAAGGGCTGAACATAGCCCAGCATTAAATTCTCAATATGGTACATTGGGCCTGTAATCAGGAAGGGTGGGGATCCTCACAGGCAAGCAGTGTGAGCAAGAAGCTGTGGGAAGTGCAATCTGCTCATCTCTTGGTCTCACAGCAGCCCATAGCAGAACAGTGGGTGTTGTTCCAGGTATGTGTCAGAGAGCCTGGTTTCCCTTTCCTTTCCCAGCTGGGTGGTGGCTACAACTGTTGCAGCCCAAATTCAGCCCAAGGACAGGGTGCAGCGCAATGTTAAACTTTCAAAATGGCACCTTGAGCCTGTGGTCAGTGAGGATATGGCCCTTCAAGGCAGGCAGCATGGGAATCTGCCCATGCTGAATCTGTGGACAGTGTGATCCACTCACATCTCAGTCTCAACATCAGCCTGTGACAGGTTGATGGGGACTTTCCCAGAGTTGCATGGAAGCCCCCAGTCTCCTCTCTCCCTCCTTAGAGCAGCACAGCAGCAGCAGTTGCATCTGTAGTTCCCTGGCACTTAGGCTTTCAGAATGGCACCCAGTTGGATGCTCTAGGCTCAGATGCCTGTGGAATTTTGTGTAGGTTCTCTTTCTGGAGCAACATATCTGAGCAATCTCTAGACAGCTCCCTGATAGGCCCACAGCCCCTGTAAGTGAGGGATGCTCCTGCAGCTAAAATTGTAAAAGCCTGTTTTAGAGTGTGATGCCCTGGGGATTTCTCTCGTATTGATTCTCCTCATCTAGGAGTTTCCCCCAGCTCTCAGACAGTCCCCAGACAAGCCACCTTGAATCTTCTCCTTCCTTACTTTTGATGATTCTTGTCACTTTGGTGAATTCTAGCATTCTCTCCTAGATGATCTGTTCAAAATATAAGTATATACTTAACATTCTGGTTCCTCTTCATGGAGGAGACATATATTACCTCCATGTAGTTGATCATCTTGTTCCTTTCTGGAGAATATTTCAGTAAGTCAGATACATTTTGTCAAGAAATATTCAGTGAACATCTGCAAAGGGAACACAGTGATAAATCTCTTCAAATAAATATTATTTATAGAATATCTTCACACTATCAAGTAATTGAATATTATACTGAAGTATTTAGTATGTATGTGTATAAAGAATAGATACATAAATATACATATCCATGTCCATATGAATGTACATATCATATATTCCATATATATTCTCTATGCACACATATATAGTAAATATATGTATATGTGTGTGAGTGTGTGTGTGTGTATATATATATAGAGAGAGAGAGAAACAGCATATGCCAAAATAAATTTAAATTTAACACTTTAAAATTACTTATATTTTATTATTTTTCTGGAGAAAATCTATGCTATAATAATTTTTTTCAGGTAGATAAGATAAAGTTGTACTTTAAAAATGCTTACTTTTCTGGCTGGGCATAGTAACTCATGCCTATAATCCAAGCACTTTGGGAGGCTGAGATGGGAGGATCACTTTAGGCCATAAATTTGATAATAGCCTGGGCAACACAGCAAGACCTTATCTCTACAAAAAATAAAAAACATTAAAACATTAGCTGGCATGGTGGCACGAGCCTGTAGTCCTAGCTACTCAAGAGGCTGAGGTGGGAAAATCACTTGAGCCTAGGAGTTTGAGGTTTCAGTGAGCTATGATTGTGACACTAAACTCTGCCAGTGGGTGACAGAAACCCTATCCTACCCCCAAAATGCTTACTTTTCTGTCACAAAGATACATTTGTATTCAATGATTCTTTAAGTGATAATATCAAATTCATATGTTGATGTGGCTTTAAGATACAAAACTTAAACATACACCAAAAAACTGCTTCTTAATGTCATAATATGTCTAAGCTGAATTATTCAACAAATATTTATTCAATATTCTGTGCCAGGAACATTTTTAAGCCCTGGGAGTGCAGAAGTTAACAAAACAGAGATCTTTGACTTCATAGAGTTTTCATGGCACCATTATGCAATGTAGAAGAATCTATAAATAAATATTTATTTATAGAATATCTTCACACTATCAAGTAATTGAATATTATACTTAAGTATTTAGTATATATGTGTATAAAGAATATAGATATAGAGATCTTATATAGAGAGGTATACCTCTATATAGAGAGGTATAAAGAATAGATACATAAATATACATATCCATGTCCATATGAATGTACATATCATATATTCCATATATATTCTCTATGCACACATATATAGTAAATATATGTATATGTGTGTGAGTGTGTGTATATACATATATATATATATAGAGAGAGAGAGAGAGAAACAGCATATGGCAAAATAAATTTAAACTTAACACTTTAAAATTACTTATATTTTATTATTTTTCTGGAGAAAATCTATGCTATAATAATTTTTTTCAGATTTTCAGAAAATCTATGCTATAATAATTTTTTGCAGTTTTCCCTTATTATCTTTATCACAAGCTCTTAGTACTGAGATTATCACATCTTACAATTAGTTCATATGCTATATTCTATGGGCTGTTAATAAATATTAATCAAGGAAACTAATAAGTCCTAGGAAGAGAAAGCTTCCTTTTCTATTTTTTATTAACTATACATGATAATGCATATCAACAACTGTGAATCAAATGCATTATTAGAAATTGTTATTTGATTTTCATAGAACTGAAATTACATTACGAACCTTAAAAGTAATCAAGTACCAGTGTAAGAAAATGGATATGGAAAGTATTCCTATGTAGGTGATTTATTTTATAAATAGATTTGTAATCTTTATGAAGCCATTACTAATTGTTCTACTTGCATAACATATAATTAAATGGAAGGTTTATGGCTCCAACACTATTACAGTAGGAGGAAAAAATGTCCAGCCATAGGGCTAAGAACTAGGAATTGGCTTTGATTTGAACAATGATAATTATGCTACTAACTATAGGCTAAACTTATACCTTATTCTTACTTAAAATGAATCATTACAACTAACGTTTTTTTTAAACACTGACATTGCCAAGCACTGTGCATTTCATATTCATCATCTTTAATCTTCACAGTAACCCTCCCCCACCTACAAGGGGGTATTATTTTCCTATTTTACTGATGAGAAAACTGATAGTAAGGGAGCTGAATTGACCTATCCAAGATGATGGAGCAAGACAGTATTCAGGATGTCCATTTTCAATCACTATATTATTTGTCCTGAAAAGTGTCAAACTCACTAGTTCCCATTCAGCCTACCAGCCCCACTAAATCAGGCCTGGAAGTCAAAATATAAAGTCTGTAGTACAGTATATAATTCAGCAAACTGGAACAATATAAATAATTTGAAATTTTTTAAATGTACATTAAACTCTCTGAGACAATTAGAGTTCAGCTATTTTCTTGTTTTTCTACTTTTGTTCACATTCATCCAAAAAAGGAATGAGACTGAAAGCACAGATGATCACAACTAAGTTCTTAGTCCTTGCTATTTTATTATTAATGTACTTGGAGAAAAATAACCTTCTTAACATTGAATTCTCTGAGTTAGCCAGTCCCAGAAAATCCTGTTCTATGACTACTGGGCTGAAATCAAAAAAGGAAAATAATAATAACTATAAACCAGACTTGTAGTATCTTAAATCCATTGGAACTGAATGTAACAACAGTCTCCCAAATTCCACTTCTCCCCTTACCTACAATAGCGCACTTGCTCTCCTAGTCCAGTTACAAATGAAGAATAATTCATTATCATGAAGTTAAAGTTTAGCATAACAGGATACATAAAAGGGAAAGAGAGTACCTTTTTCACTGCCAATGCCTTTTGGAGGTGATCCTCATACAAAACATGTATTTTGGAAGATTTGTATTTGCAATGTTTTTCTTAAATATGAACAAATAATGGAGTATACAGAAGTAGTTATTGAATTTTCACATTCTAGATTTGAGGAATTAAATAGTGTGGGATAAAGCCGGAATTTAGACTTGACAAATAGTAATTTAAAAGAAATGAAAAATTTGGCAACAGACTTTGCCATGGTATACATTTAAGACTGTAATTTCAAAATCCATATGTCTTATTTCATAAGCAGCCTTTGATGGAGCTGTTTCAAAATGAATGAGATTCATTTAAATTATTTCCTCCACCCAAAGAACCTGAACTTGACAGACATGGACTAAACTAATCTAACCTGTTCTTTGCAATATTAGGATCTCCTGGGAAGTCAGCCAACCAAGAAAAAAATAACAACTGTCTAGTACGGTAGAAACAAAATCACATATAGCATAGCCAGACAAAAATGTAGTTAAGGAAAACCCACATTGATCTCAGTCAAAAGCAGGCTGAATTTGTATGAATACTCAGTACCAAAATCAACCTTTGACTAACAGTGAGAAGAGAAAAGAACAGTGAAATATGTGTCCAGAAAATGGCTTTACTTTAAATTGTCTAGTGAGTCTTTCAGAGGTGTGGTCTGAATGAATGCCAAAAACAACAGGGAGAATTTCTGGCAAATATTTTGCCATCCCATACCTGAAGGTTGTTATGCCTATGTGATGGAAGTACGTCCGGATTAGCCTTGGGGCAGAGAAGCTTCCTTAAAACAAAACAAAACAAAACAAAACAAAAACCCCCAAAAAGTAGGTATAGGAGCAGAAGTAGTGACAGGATTGGAAATTCTAGACTAAAATTAAGGCAAGAAAAGAACTGATACTTTCATTTCCACATTCGAATAAAGACCAACATATGGACCCTGACAATATACTTAGATGTAATCTTTCAATAAACTTCCAAGGGAGCTGAGCCTTCTGGAAAGCCTGAGGATATAGTCATATACATATGAACTCTAAAACATGGGAATATAGCAGCTAACAAAGATTCTCTGCCTTTATTTCTTTTTTTTTTTAAAAGGCATTGTGTGAAAGAAGAGAAAAGGTATATGATCTACTATTCATAACCCAAGACTTTTCTCCATGACTTGCAATAAGATAAATTTGGATTTGTATCTGTAACTTACATGGATAGTTGTCTAAGTAGTGTTACTTAAGGAGCATTAGAAAGGCTACTCAAAATGTCTTACACAGTCCTGATGTTCTTTTATTACAGAGTTGCCTCTTGGTTCATTGGACTATACCATTCCTAAAGGTACACAGTTAAAACACGCTTAATATTGCAGTGGGGGATAACCTATTAGGCTCTTAGATTACTTGTCAATGATGATATGTATACCATATTGCACTCCACAGTAGCAACTGAGAGGAAATGTGATAGGAGGTAACGTACAGGTAAACTTTGATTAGAAAGAAAAGACAGGCAGAAGGTCTAGGAAGGTCAGATGGGGCTGGCTGTTGCTTCAGGCAGACTGGAGAATCAAGTAGAAACTGGCTACTCGTGAGAAAAGAGAATAAAAAGAAGAAAAACTTATAGAAAGAAAGATGGAATATGCCAATAATGAACTTAAGTCACTTGATCACTATCGTCCTGGAGAGACTCACCCCAAAATCAGGGGCACAGAATCTAATTGGCCTGAAAATGTATTTCTACCCAACAAAATTTATCTTACTCTCACCTTCAGTTTTATTAATTATAATTATATTCTGCATTTATATTGCTAAAATATACCTTAGAGATTATCTAGGAAACTGAGGTGAGAAATGTTAAGAGATATACCCAAAGTTACCTAATAAATTTGTGGCAGAATCTCCTCTAGGCAACTAGGTCAGCTTTCTTATTATTCTACACCAGTGTTTGCCAATCCTCAGTCATTTCTATTTCATTTTCACTTTTGGCCTCATCTGGGATCACCAGTACTATTATAATTTTTTTCTGAAATTGACTCACTGTTTTTTTACTTAATACATTTACATAAAGAAAAAGTTTATGACACCACCACAAATAGAAAACCAAAATTATTTGACATATGTAGATAATAATATTAAATATAAACACAATAGAGTAAAAACAATAAAACACAGTAGTACATTCTAGCCAGTGTCTTACCTCATGAAACCTTTCTGCCAGAGGGCTACTCTGCCTTGGTAAAATGGAGAATCAGAGAAATGCAGAGACAGGTTAACACCAACTTGAGACTTTCTACTTGATATAATCACAAGAATTGAAAGTTGTTTGCAGAGGAAATGACTTTATCTTTATGTGATTCAATGCTGATTAATGTCATACCCATGAATATCATGAAATTATGCTTTGTGCCTCCTAATATCATCTTAGGTATTATCAGTTGTCCATGTCACACACTTCTGGAAAGCACTGCTCAATGGTATCATTTGGGATTGATAAACTGAGTCATATTATACTTTATTAGTAGTTGTATTTAAATTTCTGTCACAAACATTTTTAATTTTAAATTCCATTCCACTGCTGAATGAATTTCAGCTCCAAAGAACCAGATTAATTACTTCATTTGAATGATTTAGTGCTGATTTAAAACTCTTTTAATTACAACCTGAGACGTATTTAGGACTCACAATCATCAGCTTGTTTATGACTATCTGTATCTTTAGTTAGAAATGAGATCATATCTTAATTCATGTCTCTCAAAGCACCTAGCATGGGGGGCCATGGTTCAGGGATCCCATTGTTGTGGGGTCATGGCTATTTACTAGGCCATGGTCCAGTCCAGAAAAATGTTCAGCCTCTGTGCTCTCCAGCTCTGGCCTCTGCTGGGCTCCACCTTCTGCAGCTGGGAGCAGAACAAGCTGTCAGATGATGAAATAGAATAAAAATATGTCTCAACAACTGAAATGGCTGAATACCCAAAAAGATTTCATATGGAAAAATAATTACTACATATAGACTCGGTCTATGTAAAGGACATTTTATTCCTGTGACTTACAGGGTACTGAACTATTTGGAATTATGGACTAGATACCCTGCTATGGTCTGAATTTGTTCTTCAAGATTCTTATGTTGGAAACTTAATCCACAATCCAACAGTACTAGGAAGTGAGGCCTTTTGGGGAGGTATTTAAATCATGAGGGCTTTGCCCTTATGAATGGGTTAATAACAATATAAATGGGTTTGATGGAGGAAGTTCATCCCTTTTTGGACCTTTAGCCTTCCTCCATGTGAGAATACATCATGAAAGCATTCACAAGTTGCCAGTGCCTTAATCTTGGACTTCTCAGCCTACAGAAGTGTGAGAAATAAATTTCTGTTCCTTGTAAATCACCCAGTCTCAGGTATTAAGTTATAGCAGCACAAAACAAACTAAGACACACTTGAATACTAACTCATGACAGATTACTAAATTCTGGAACTCAGCTTTTGGTTCAATATGTAATAGAGACAGCTCTAGAAAACATCACCTCTCAACGCCAGGGCCAAACCCTGGCCAACCTTTCCCCACCCACTGCCTGCCTTCTACACTTGTGGATTAATGAGTCTTCACTCACTCATAAATGGAGTGAAACTTTGTCTCCCCCCCCCACACACAAAAGCATAGTGAATCAAGTATACAGAAGCCTGATGATACTATGAAGCATGTTTATCTTATAGTCAAAGACTCAAGTTTAAATAGTTACTTAGCTCAACTATTTAATAGCTATGAGAGCTGGGAGAAACCACACAATGTGGCACGTTTTCTTTCTAAGAAATGAGGAATACTTATGCTTTACTTATGGATTGTTATGAGAATTAAATTGAGTTTACATTTCAGGTTAGTTATATTAGACTAAATACTAGTTTAATTAATTTACTTGTTCATTCATTAAAATTTTTTTAGTTCTCTTAGGTTTTCTCTATTTTCCCACAATAATACTGGACATAGCTTTTCCATGCTTTGGTTCTAAAAAATATTTTTTTTAAATTAAGCATATAAGTAGGTTTAAATGTTTTATGTTTTAAAGAACAGGGGGAACTAAACTGAGAAAACCTATTTTTCAAAAATATTATGTTAACATTCATCTGTTACTAAATCTTATGACCACTTCTCCAAATAGAATTTTTAAAAATGGTTTTTCTTGAGCTTTGATGGATTATGACTTGTGAGCAATAGAGAGGTTATGCAAAAGTAGATGATGTTTCAAAATACCATTAAACCAGAATAAACTATGTAATAAAATAGCTGAATGTATCTTTATAAATAATATAAATCTCAGCAAACTCACTATTTTCAATAATGTATGTTAAGGGATTAGAGATCATTCTAACATAGTTGCAGCTTAGTAGCTGGTTTGGGAGATAGAAAAAGAATGCTTCATGACGTGATATATATATATATATATATATATTCTGGAGATCTATAGGAGTAAACCTTTGGCCAAGTGTAGTCTTAAAACCAAGTATAGATTTAATTTCATATCATAAATTATATTCTAGTTGTCTTTACTGGTATTTTGTATTCAGGCTGCAAAATGTTTCTTGAAATTGATTATAAAAGTATGTTACCACCCTGCAACACCTTGGAATAAAACACCCACAAAGATCAAGAAATATGCCAGTGATTCTTCTTCCTGTGTAAACAGCTCTTTCTAGATAACTGTGCTTATCGTAGTATGATTTTAATTTTCTCTCTTCATCAAATCTCCTGTTTAAACCAACTCTTAAACCACCTCTGTGTTTGTTTGAATTCCAAAATCAAATAAATACAGCTGTTATACATAAATATCTAGAGCAATGTTTCTCAAAGTGTGTTGTCCTCACTGTTTTTATTAGAATCAGCTGGGATCATTGCTAAGGGTAATTTCCTGGGCTCCAGCACCCCAGTCCTACCGTAGTAGACAGAATAATGGCCCCCTAAAGATGCCCACACCCTAATCCTCAAAGCCACTGACTATGTTACCTTACCTTGCAAAGGAGAATTAAAGCTGCATATGGGATTAAGGTTGCCAGTCAGCTGACCCTAAAATAGGAAGATTAGCCTGGGTTATCCAGGTGGGTGCAATGTAATCACAAGGGTTCTTAAAAGTCAAATAGGAAGCAGCAGAAGAAAATCAGTCAGAGTACAATCTGACTACAGAAGAAAGGCACAGAGATGCAATGTGGCTGCCTTTAAAGATGGAAAACAGGAGTGGTGAGCCAAAGAATGTGGGAGCCCTCTAGAAGCAAGAAAACAGATTCTCCTCTGGAGCCTCAAGAAAAGAACAGCTCTGCTGACACCTTGATTTTAACCCAGTAAGTCCCCTTTGAACTTCTACAGAAATGTAAGGTAAAATATTTACGTTACTTAAGACACTAAGTTTGTGGTAATTTCTTACAACAGCAACAGGAAACTAAAATATATACCAAATCTAAATCTCTGGATATGAGATCCAGGAGTTGGCCTTCTTATCAGTTTCCCAGGTAATTCCTTTGTACCCTAACATTCAAAAACTACGGGTCTTGTGTTCCTTTTTTTAAAAATTGAAGATATTTTATAAGAAAGATAAATTCCTTACTTTATAGGCATAAAAAGACCTACAAATTTGAGGAAGTTAATAAACAGTTAAATAAACAAGTCAATCAACTTGTTTAGTGCTATATTCTACTCCTTACCAGAATTATTAAGTATTTTTTTAAAGTATAAAAACAGAGATTCTCTATTCAAATTCTTTAGTATTTAAGGGAAAGGTTCGTGTTGGCTGGAATAGATTAATGATAATTGGAATAAATAGATTCTTAGTAAGTGGAATTGAACATATATATGAAGTATTAGTGAAGAGAATATTTAGACAAGCAAAGATATAATGTTAACAGTTAATATGGTGCATTTTGAAGAACCATAAAACTAACCTGATTAACATAATCTGGGGGAGCTACGAGAAGGTTGTGGTTGTAGTAGGGAATTCTGGGAAATAAAGTTGGACAGTTAGTGCAGGCACTGATTATAGAAAGCTAAATAAGGCAAAAAGCTTTGCCTAAACTTTGGACAAATTGTTATTGAATGGACTGCTATTGGGTGTTTCTAAGCATGGTTACCTGATAAAAGTGGTCTTTAAGAAAAATTATCTATTGATACTATGTGCAATAAATAAAGAAATGAGCCAAGGTGACCATTAAGTCAGAATGCTTTAGTGTAACATGCTTACAGTGCTTAAGCTGGATTCAAAAAAATGAAAGATACTAGAGTAGAGGTGAAGATACCAGTATAAGGTCATGTTTTGCTTAATATAGACATATGGATACATATGGAAATATGTACAGTGGCTAGGCTCATGCATGTTATCCTAGCACTCTGAGAGGCTGAGGTAGGAGAATCACTTGAGGTCAGGAGTTCAAGACCAGCCTGAACAATAGCAAGACCCTTTCTCTACAAAAAAAAAA
The DNA here is from genome assembly GCF_040939455.1 of Microcebus murinus. Lineage (NCBI taxonomy): Eukaryota > Metazoa > Chordata > Mammalia > Primates > Cheirogaleidae > Microcebus > Microcebus murinus. The sequence goes on from NC_134114.1 coordinate 63,558,761, forward strand.
AAAAAGAAAAGAAAAAAAAAGAAAAATTAGCTGGGAGTTGTGGCGCATGCTTGTAGGTCCAGCTACTCGGGAGGCTGAGGCAGGAGGATTGCTTGAGCCCAGGAATTTGAGGTTGCAGTGCACTATGATCATGCTGCTATAATCTAGCTGTGTGACAGAGTGAGACTATGTCTCAAAAAAAAGAAAGAAGTATGTATAGATATGTCTATATATATGGATTAGTATACATATACATATTTTGTTGCTATTTCAGATGAGAGTGTCTAAAAGGCACTAGTCCCCAGCAGCAATGGGCATACCCAGTGCCCAAATCTTGATTGTTAATACTATTCTTCAATGAAAGGAACCAGGAATCCTTGGAGAAATGGTTGATTCTATGACTGGGGCAGTATGGTGGACAGAATAATGTCCCACTACTACCAAAGATGTCCATATTCCTAATTCCCAGATCCTCTGAATATGTTATGTTAAATGGCAAAGGGGAGTTAATATAGCTAATGGATTTAAGTTTACTAAAGTAAATTGGCTGGCTGACCCTAATATAAGGAAATTATCATGGATTTTTTTGAGTGGGTCCAATGTATTAATAATCACAAGGGTCCTTAAATGTAGAAGAGGAGAACCACAGAGATGGCAGCATAAGACAGAACCAAACCAATATTGCCGGCTTTGAAAATGGGGGAATAGAGTCATGAGCCAAGGGTGCTTGAGGCCTCTAGAAGATGGAAAAGGTAAAAAACCAAATTTTTCCCTATAGCTTCCAGAAGTAATGCAGCCCATCCTATACCTCAATTTTAGCCCAATAGGACCCATTTTAGAATTCTGACCTCCAGAATTATAAGACCACAAATTTGTAATTGTTTTAAGCTACTGAGTTTGTGATAAGTTGTTACAATAGAAATAGGAAACTAATCTACAAGATAACCTTAGAGCATCTTATAGTGCCAGAATGTAAGCGAGTGCTTAAAAAAAAAAAGCCACAAGTATGAGGTATGTCAGAGGGACACAGGAGCTGAGTGAAAGAGCTTCCAATGGATAAAGCTGGAACAATTTGAACAAGAATATAAATAACATTGTATTGTATTATAACCCAAAGCATAAAATAAATATCCATGAGTTCATACCTAAATCAACAAGTAATTGAATAAATAAATGGGGAATAATAGGCAATTCTCCATTTAGAATTTCAAGTAATTCATCAAGGTACTCCCTCCTCAAGGAAGGGAGCATAACTACCCTTAAGTGTGGGCTGCATTTAGCAGATTTCTTCCAAAGAATAAAGTATAGAAAGGGGGAGAAGACAATAACTTAACAGTGGAGAAACCTGACACATACCACCTCAGCCAGGTGATCAAAGCCAACATCCACGATAAATCATGTTAGCAGCATGTACTCTTGATATGATATTATGAGAGTGGCACTTTACCTCTGTAATTTTCTTCCCCAAAACTTATAACCCCAGTATAATCATGAGAAAAACTTCATAAAAACCCCAATTGAGGGACATTCTACAAAATACCTGACCAGTAGTCCTCGGAACTCTGAGGGTCACCTATAATAAGGAAAGTTTGATTAACTGTCCAGCTAAAAGAAACTTAAGGAGACATAATAACTAAATGAAATGTGGTGTCCTGGATGAGATTCTGAGACAGAAAGGACATTAGGTAAAAACTAAAGAAGTCTGAATACAGTATAAACTGTAGTTAATAATGAATCAATATTGTTTTATTGTACCAAATATGCCATACTAATGTTAAGATGCTAATAATAAAGGAAACTGGGTGTACTGGGTGTAGGATATAAGAGAATTCTTTATACTATCTTTACAATTTTCTGTAAATCTATATATCTTCTAAAATAAAAAGTTTATTTTTAAAATGGCAGAGAAATTTTAGGGGGAGAAACATTTCACGTAAGATTGTAAAGGAAGGAACAACTGGTTTGGTATTAGTTAGACAAAGCAGATGAAAAAGTAACGAATGAGTCACAGATTATTTCAAAGTTTTAGGCCTGAATAGTCAGGAGAATGAAATGCAGTGACAAAGAAGCAGTTTGCTGGTGGCTGAGCAAATGATGAGTTTGGGACACAAGAAACATGAGACAAAAATGGATAATTCAAGTATAAATATAATCAACGGTTGGCAATAAAGAATTTGATGCTGGGTGAAAGTTCATGAATGGAAATCTGGATATAGATTTAGTCATTCAACCAATAAATAAATGGAACAGCTACTTATAGGTTCTTATAGGCATGGAGAAGAGGTAGGAAGCATGATGTACTAAAATGTACATCAAGGTTTATGCCCATATAAAGATAACAACAGAAAACAGTGAACAGGCTTAAATAGAACTAGCTAATAGTTCAGTAGAGAGGTACCACCATGCACACTTTAATTGTCAGTATGAGTGAGATCACTAAGGAAAAGATGGTGTGTTCCCCCAAATTCATATGTTGAATACTTAATTCCCAGCCTGGCTATCTCTGGAGATGGGGCCTCTAAGGAAGTAATTAAAGTCAAATGAAGTGATAGGTGTGTGCCATGATCCCGGAGGATTAGTGTCCTTACAAGAAGAGACACCAGATAGCTCCTTCGTCTCTCCCTCCACCCCCAGGCTGTAAGGATACATCAAGAAGGTGGCCAGGAAGGGAGCCTTCACCAAACAGACATTGAATTGGACAGAACCTTGATCTTGGACTTTCCAACGTCCAGACTGTGAGACAATAAATTTGTAGTTTAAGCCACCCAGCCTGTGGTATTTCATGATAGCATTCTAAGCTGCCTAATACAGATGGTTATAAGAAGGTAAAATGACAATATGTGAATAATGAAAGTGGTAAGAAGAAAGCCAAGATAATGAAGCACAAAGTAAGCTGATGAAAAAGAAGACTTTGTTTATTTGTTAATAAATATTATTGAAAAAAAATTTTTTTGAGACGGTCTCACTCTATTGGTCCAGGGTAGAGTGTGGTGGTGTCATCATAACTCACTGCAACCTCAGACTTCTGGACTCAAGGGATCCTCCTGCCTTAGCCTCCTGCATAGCTGGAACTACAGGCATACACCACTACACACAGCTAATTTTTCTATTTTTCTGTAAAGACAGGGTCTTGCTATGTTGTTCAGGCTGGTCTCAAACTCCTGGCCTCAAGCAATCCTCCCATCTTGGTGTCCCAAAGTGCTAGGATTATAGGTGTGAGCCACCACGCCCAGCCTATTATTAAAAATTTATTTTTACCAGACATTGTGCTACATCTCAATGGTAGGATAATAAGACATAGCTTCTACCTACATAGAACTTACAGTCTGTGATGTGTTACAAACAAGAAACATACACAAATAAACCAAATAGAGATCATGAGAAGTACTACCAAGGAAGATGCAATAAAGAGTAATTGTATTTAATACAAATATGTTGTGAGCAGTTAAAGAACTTTCTGAGGAGATGGCATTTAAGCTGAGACCTGAAGGATGAAAATGAACTAGCTATGCAAAATGCTGAGGTAAGAGCTCTGTAGGCAAAGAGACCAGGAAGTGCAAATCTCATGGCTTCCAGAAAGCACTTGGGGAATTTGAAAAACAGAAGAGATGTTGGATTGGTGTAAGATAATCAAGGGAGAATATGATGGGTGGAAAGTGACACAGTAGAGGTAGATAGAAGCCATATCATTTAGTCTTGTAGGCCAACATAAGAAGTACAGATTCATTTCTAAGGCAATGAGAAGCCATTGAATGAATCTAAGGAACAAGTAACATGCCTGCTTCATGTTTTTAAATGATAACTGATTGCTATATGAAAAAAATATTTGGGGTAAGAGCAAGAGAAGAAGCAAAGAGGCCAGTTAGGAAGCTATTTCAAATAGTAAATAAAAAGATTATGATGACTTGATTTAGGATTTGGTATGTAGATGGAGGAAAGTGGCAAAAACTGAGATATATTTTGATGGTAGAAACAAAAGAACTAGATTATGGATTAGATGTAGGGAACTTAAAAAAGACAGAAATTAAAGCAGACACCTGAGAATTATTTGAAAAAATGGGTGAATGATAGTGGCAAATACTGAGATGAAGAAGAGTAGCAAAAGGCTAGGTTTGTGAAGAGAATCAAAAGCTCAGTTTTGGACATTGGTCAAGAAACTAATTTTGAAATCGATGGGCATATACAGTACAAGGTACTTAAATCCATGAGAGAAAATAAGCTCACTTGATGAAAAAGTTCTGCTAATTTTGTGGTTCTTAAAAGCAAGAAAGACTTAAAATACAGTATAATTAAAGATAGTGGGATATTAAGCTTAAAATATTTCAAAGTTCTTTGAATCTGTGCTACAGGAATAGAGTTAGCAACTACTAATAAAGGAGAAGAAAATCACAGAAAAGTTTTTGACTGAAGCACTTTTTCTAGCAGGGCATGGAATCTAACTAACCTAGGTAATATAACAAGGTAGGCCAATAACTCTAATGAAAGGAAGCAAAATGTACAATGGTCCTAATACAATAAGTTTTTCTCTCACACATAAATGAACCAAGACAACTGTAGGCTAGTGAGTGGAACTGGAAGGGATTCTGCCCTACACGATCATTCAGTCTCCCAGTCGGAAGGGTGTTTTTCCATCTTCCACAAATAAATTCCCAGGCCACTCTAAACAACAATGTCCAGCCAACAAGAAGGAAAGGAGCATGTCTGAGCATGTTGTGCCTTTATCTGTGAATAATATCAAGAGGCACATGATACTGATGTCTCCAAGTGAATGTACCAACATCATCTGTCCCCTGTGAGCACTCTTCAAAAGTGCCAAAATCATGGAAGACAAGAAACTGAAAGTCAAGGAAAAACTGAAGAACTCTCAGATAGGAAGAGACCAAGGAGACATGACAACTAAATGCAATATGTGATTCTGGGCCAGATAAAAACATTAGGGGGACAACTGATGAAATTGGAATAAATCTGTAGGTTAGTTAATAGTATTTTCTCAATATTAATTTCCAGCTTCACAATTGCCCTGCAGTAAGATGTTAACATTTCAACTAGCAGGGTGAAGTAAACATAGAAATTCTTTGTAATATTTTATAACTTTTTTATAATCCTGAATTTTTTTTCAAAATGAAAAGGTAAATAATAAGCAAATAAAGTGGCGTTCTGCTCACACGTAGATAAAAAGCTGTTACCAGAAATAGAAAAGATTGTGAAGCCCACTTAGTAGCTGCCACTACCCTTCTTGGTTTTCATTCTATACCTAAAGTATCATTAGATTGGCTACAGATGAGTGAGTTTATAACTAGAATACCCCTACCATTTTGGAGGTATAGCTAATACCTCAGAGCATTAATGTTTAACCCACCTTCCTGCTATATCAGGTATCCAGATTACAAATCTAACTTCTTTCATAGTTCTCTCAGCTATGCCTCCAGTGTTGGCTCATTAGTGTCTAGAGAGACGGAGAAGTCTAGTCTGGCTCCAGGCATTGACTATAGCAGAGTGGCATTCACAGCTCTGGTGAGTCATATCCAAAGCATGGAAGTTGGATGATACCCTGGCTATCTCTATTGCCTGAGGTTCCAAAGTGGTATTGTCTCTAGCAAATCTTGTCTGCTCCTCATCCAGGATTATATTCAGTGGAAAGAAATTTCAACTGAACTGGCCAGGGTCTTTTGAGTTGAAGGCCATGAAATAGTTGAAACAAGGGCTAGAATGGGTTAGTGCTTTTGAGCACAAAGTAGTATAGGAACACATCATTTTCTCCAGAAATGATACAAGAAGCTTAGAGGTGAGGCAACAATAGTGAAGACTCTCAGGTGGAAAAACTGGGCTACAGAAAAAAAGCTGGCAACTATTCCATTCATGAAGAGAGATGGAAATCGTAAGTGTATTCTCTGGTGGGGCACTTTGTCTAGGGCACTGAATTAGTTAAGGTAGGCTAACTGCCTAACAGCTATAATAAGTTGACTCAGATGTATTGATATAACAGTTCAAACATAATGGAAATTTATTTCTCACATACATAAGCAGACCAAGGCTGCTGAAGGTTTTCATGTGGCATTTGGTTTTTTTTACCTTCACCACAGTCATCCAAGGACCCAGACTAAAGAAGATTTTGCCAACTTCCACACGTGTCTGCAAAGAACACACTGGGCACCATCATCCAGCATGTGAAAAAGGAAGTAGCATGTAGGATCCCATGGACTTGGTCTAAAAATGAGACACAGCACTTTCTCTAGTATTTCATTGACTAGATTCCATCCTACGGACATACCTAACTGCAAGGAATGCGAGATAATATTTAGTAGTTTGTCCAGAAATAAACTAGGTCTAGCAAACAGTGGTTAACCTGCCAAAGACTTCCATAAACACATACTTTGTAAACAATAAAATTTTTGGTGTTTCTACCTAGACTCTAGGAAAATTTTTAGAGCATATACATGAGAGTTTTGCTCTCTAGGAGACTACAGGTGTACTATGTGCTATGAATTACAGATGTTGTGATATTGGGAGCACTTTATTTTTTCCTACTCTTCTTGAGGAATAACCTTTATTTTGTGATAGATAGGGGAGGAAAACAGACTTGTGTGGAACTACTATAGCCCTTAAGAGACTCATTCTCTTTTAAGAGAAGAGCAGATCACAGAGGGTGTTGTCTTCAGAAACTTGTTCCTCTTCATTGCCTTTTTCAAAGTCATCTTTCCTTCCCTTCCCAAATTAACTCGGATGTTTATGGAAAGTATCTTTAGCATCACAAAATCAGTGTATAAGATTCACTCCTGTCGGGCCTATCAGATTCCCTTTGTTTGCAGTTGTTCCTTTTGATTTCTTTCAGTTTGTACTAACAGAGACAAAGCAATGCAATTTGTGCAAGGAAATGCCTATGAAACAATTTGAAACCCTTCACAACTTTTAGAAAGAAATTAAGGACAGGGATTTTTTTTATAATGCTAACCCCAAAGCATTATTTTTATAAACTAAATACAGCATGCTGTAGTAAGAATACAGCCAAACTGTGGGCTATGTATATATTAAGATGCTAAATAAAAAGAAATTCAGTTCTTTAACTGGTAGCTGCTCTGTCTCCTGACTGTTCCATTCTTCAGTCTCAAAGGGTGTTGGATTCAGAATTAGAAGATTCAGTTTTAGTTCCTGTTTTGCTACTTAGTAACTATGAATTTTGGCAAACTGATTTTTCTAAGTGTATTTATTCATCTGTAAAATGGGATAACTGCTTTGCCTCACCAAGGTGTTGTGAAGTAGAAATGAGAAGCAACATTCACCTTTCAACTTTATAAATCACTGTACAGATTACATTTTTACACAATCACTAATGGTCTTAGAGTGACAAAGATCCAACCCAGGGTGTTTTCTTATTTCTGACATTACCTCATGCTCTTGGCCATGGTTGTTGACCTTCAGGGCATTGTGCCAGAGATACCTTTTTGTGTTTTTATTCCGTTCCTGGTTTCCTGCTAGGATTTTTTTTTTTTTTTACTTTTGTTTTTTATGCAAAATTTCATTTTTTAGCAAATGCATTTCTGTTGATTGTGACTTTTATTTTTTACACAAAATATAAAATCAATAAAATCAATTCATTTCAAAGTGATTAAAATAATTTAAAAAGACCAGTAGGTTTTAAAAAAAATGCAAATATTCAAAAGGTATTAGAAAAAAGAGAAAATCCATTGCTGCATCCTAATTATGAAAAAGTTATCTTTTTGACAAAATTTTGCTAATACAAAGAGAAAACATGAAGGAAACAACTAAATTTCGTCTTTTAATCTATGGCAATGAGTAAAAATGTCTGTAAAACTAGTGATTTTTTTGGTAGATAATGGAAAAATATGTGAAAAAACATTAAGTTTTCCATGCCCACTAATGTTCCTTTATTTTCAGATCACTGCTGCAGAATTATTGGTTTACTCAGACTTTCCCTAGGAAACAGTCACCATCTGCCTGATTAGTCTGTTTCCTTGGTATCCTGCCCATTCTAGCTATTTAAGTTTCTGCTCTATTTCAAGAAATGTACTCATTAGGGATGGTCACATCTGTGATCATTTGAAAAGAAGTACACATATTCAAAAAACTTAATAGCTTTGATATTTTAACTATAAATAGAAAAAGTCTTGTTTCAACTACCTTACTCTTAAATGCTAACAAAGGATGGCATGATCTTTAAGGTCCCTTTCCCCAATTCTGAAATTCCATGAATCTAAAATAAGAAAGAAGTGCTCAGTACCACTCAAAAATTTTCATTATGTACACATTTATAAGCATATACAGAAAAAATACCCATCTGTTAAAAATAGTTAACTGAATACTAGCTGGGAATAAAAAAAAAATGTAAAACAGGTATATTAGCTTATTCTGATGACTGTTTACATCTGGCTATCTCCTAAAGCTCTTGAAACGGTGAGATAATGCAAATAAACAGTATAAACATTCTTCCCCTTTAACTTTCCAGAATGTATGCTACACATGGATTGGGATTTTTATGTCTTTTCACTAATATGTCCTAAGTAACAGGACACATAGTAAATATCTGGCTGTTTTAGGCAGAATTCTAAGATGAGCCTCCAAGACTCCCAGCCCTTGGTATATTCTTCCACTTACACAAACTAATTTAAGTATTGCTGTGAAGGGATTTTTATAGATTAGTGTCCCAAATTATTAACTTTAAGATAGGGAGGTCATCCTGATGGGCCTGACCTAATCACATGACCCTTTAAAAACTGACTTTTCTCTGCTGATTTCAGAAGTCAGAGATAGGCAGATTGACTGGTCTAGAAGAAAGCAATGGCCAAGTTGTGGACAAGGTGGTGTGGCAGGGAATGGTGGGAAAGCCTCTAAGAGCTAAGAACAGCCTGCAGCTGACAGTCAGCAAGATATCAGAGGCCTCAGTCCTACAACCACAGGAACTGAATTCTGCCAATACTCTAACGAGCTTAAATGAAAACCTAAACCTAAGCCTCAGGTGAGAAGTGCAGCCCCACTCAACACTTGGATTTCAGCTGATGAGGTCCTGAGCAGAGTATTCATTTATCTTGTGCTTAGACTTCTGAACTATGAGTTAGTAAATTTGTGGGCTGTTTTGGTTTGTTTGCTTGTTTTTTTTTTTGGAGATGAGGTCTTGCTAATTTGCCTAGGGGCCTTGAACTCACAATCCTCCTGCCTCAGCCTCCTGAGTAGCTGTGACTACAGGCATTTGCCACCATGATCGGCTTAATTTGTGTTGTTTTAAGTTTTTAAGTTTGTGATCATTTGTGATGCAGCAATAGAGAACTAATATACCGTCTTGTAGTAGGTGTTCATTAAATATTTGTGGAATGAATGAATCAATGATTGAATAAAATTTTGATGTGTTACATGGCAAAGGTAAGATAACTATTAAAAGGGAAAAGTATGAAACTGCACAGATAGATTAATAAATGAAACCAAATGGGCACCACAGAACAGCCTCAGTGCCCAGATTGACCCTCACAGTGTTCTCTCTCTGCATTCCCCTTCCCCCTCAGTTCAATGTGTTATGACAGCTGCTGATTCCAACAAGTGGTCACTATGATGGACTCTGAGGAGACTGTATTTGGAGCTGTGTCCAGACAAGGCAGGATACTGTCCACAAAATTCTTGTGACTTTAGAAATAAGTTTTTGATATTTTAAATAATTACACATCTTGCATTATTCATATATATTCATATGTCATCTTTAAATAGGGTAGGAATAATAAAACTAAAATATTGACAATACAAGGAAAAGGAATGCATTACGTATTAACGTATATATTTCCATTATTTTACATTTAAATGAAATAATAATAGAGTAAATTAGTTCATAAACCTGCTTCATATCTATTTTGAATGGAGGCGGAACATAACATATTTTTAGTTCATGAAACATGATTTAGTTCCTTTAGAATAGCTGTCCTATTAAATTTACAGTTGGAATGGCAATTAACACTTTGGAATTTTACCCTATCGTCCTTTCAAATATGGTATATAAAATTGGAAAAGATTCAAATAAATATACAATCTATGTTCTCAGAAATCAGTATTGCAAAGTTTCAGAAAGCCACCAAGAAAAATTTGACTATAGATTGTTAGAAAGAAATTAGTGCTCAGTGTCTCAATGTAACATAGAAAATAAGGTTATAGGATCTAGGAAGAACACTTAAAAAGATGATGTGTAGTGTTTTTGAAATGCTTTGGCTTCTACAGTACATAGAAAAAGATGGCTGATGGTCTTAGCAGCATTTATTTATACACCATTGCTTTCCAAGAAGCATCTGGGGTGACTTAAGTCATTCACAAAGTAAAGTTGAATAAACACAAATGAAAGAAATTAAAATGATGAAAAAGAATGCCAAACTGTTAATTTTAATGTCTAATATATTTGTTATAATTGAGCATTAAGTTTGGCTCTGGCCAAATATGCTGTCAGGAAGGAGATTTACTATTTAAACAATATTAAACAACAGTTGCCAGTGCTCTCACAAGTTCCCTTTGATCTGGCCACTCTCATGACTTCTTATTATTAAAAAGAAAAAAAAGTTGATATATCACCCTTGAAAGACATATTTTGGGCCACTTTATATGTAGCAATTAGGAAAAGAAGTCAAAGAAGAACATGTTATGAAAGTGCCAAAATGGTACAATGAAAATTTTATTAAAACACCAAGGCAGAATTGTTGGCCGGGCGCTGTGGCTCACGCCTGTAATCCTAGCTCTTGGGAGGCCGAGGCGGGCGGATTGCTCAAGGTCAGGAGTTCAAAACCAGCCTGAGCGAGACCCCGTCTCTACTATAAATAGAAAGAAATTAATTGGCCAACTGATATATATATATAAAAAAAATTAGCCGGGCATGGTGGCGCATGCCTGTAGTCCCAGCTACCCGGGAGGCTCTGGCAGAAGGATTGCTTGAGCCCAGGAGTTTGAGGTTGCTGTGAGCTAGGCTGACGCCACGGCACTCACTCTAGCCTGGGCAACAAAGCGAGACTCTGTCTCAAAAAAAAAAAAAAAAAAAAAAAAAAAAAAACACCAAGGCAGAATTGTTAAACAATATTCTGATGGAGTATGGTTGACCTACTCTTACCTATGCTGAGTGCCTGATTATCTTAACTGAATTTTTAACTATAGTGATATCTGGCTGAGTTCTTTATAACTTTTAAAAAGGAAAAAGGATTTGTTAAGGATTTCTGAAGCTATGTGGAATAATAATTATATTCTATGAAATAGTAAGCAGGAGTGTTTTGGGTCTAACGTGAGGTAGTCTTCGGTCTACCATTATGCCCTAATTTGCATCTGTTGGTAGTTGTTTGTGCATTACCAGTTTATTGACTATAAAGCGAGGTATTTGTACCTGTAGTCCCAGCTACTTGGGAGTCTGAGGCAGGAGGATCACCTGAAATCAGGAGTTCAAGGTACAGTGCACTATGATCGCACCTGTGAATAGCCATTGCACCATAGCCTGGGCGACATAGCAAGTCTGCATCTCTAAAAAAAAATTTTTTAATTGACTTAATTGCCTGTATATTAGTATCTTCAAATAAAGTTTGGCCTAAAGAAGTGCATTATGAAAATAATATGGTATATATGAAAGTGCTTTAAGCATCATACAAAACAGGATATTATTAGTATTGCACTTAATTCATAAGTATTGCACATATGTTCTCCCATAGTACCAACAAATTCACTTACCAGTCACACTGAGGGAACTAAACTATCCTAAATCAAAGAGATCCTGAAACAAAACTAAAACAAGCTCTATACTATTAGAACACAGTAAACATAAAGGCAAGAGACATTATTAGAGACAAAGAGAGGAATTTTATAACAAAAAATTAATCCACCAGGAAAATATCATAATTTAAGTCTGTCTGCACTCAACAATATAGCTTTAAAATATATGAAACAAACTGACAAAGCTCAAAGAAGAAATATATACAGCATGATAAAACATTTTGATAAATTTCTCTCAAGAGACAATAAAAAGAGCAGATAAAATATCACTGTGGGCATAGAAAAATATAAACAACACAATTAACAAATTTGAACTACCCAGCATAGACAGAACATTTCATTCAACAACATCAGAATACAAATTCTTTTTAAGTACCTGTGCAATAAATAAAAAGTATAAGGATCAAAAATAGATAAAACTGCTATTTGCAGATGACATGACTGCATAACATAGAATATCCAAAGCACTACATATCACAATCAATGCTAGATGAATTATAGAGCTAAATGTGAAATGTATATTATAAAACTTCTAAAAGAAAACATGGAACATATCTTCATGTCTTTGGAGTAGGCAAAGTTTTCTTAAATGGGATAAAAAACATGCAAAACTAAAAGCGGAAAAAAGATAAATTGACCTACACTAAAGTTTAAATTTTCTCTTTACCATAAGACTTCACTAAGAAAGTAAAAAGGCAAGCTATATGGAAGGAAAACATATTTTCTGGTCATATATTTAGCAAATCATATCCAGAATACATAAAGAACTCATACAAGTAAAAAAAAGGCAATAATCCAAGAGATAAATGAGCAAAAGACTTAAAAAAATCACTTCACAAAAGAGTATATCCAAATAGCTTAATAAACCTATAAACAAAGGGAGGCAACTTAATTGTTAGGCTATTGCAAATTAAAACCACAGAGACATCACTTTATATTGCCAGTACTGTTAAAAATAGACAATATCAAGTGCTAGAGAAGATGTGGTTGAACTGGAACTCATGTTTGCTGCTGAGACTGTAAATTAGAATGGTATTTGGTAGCATCTACTACAGCTGAATGTGCACACCATGAGTTCAAGGAATTTCACTCCGAAGTATATATCCAACAAAAATGTGTACATATATATGTTCAACAAAGGACCTGGGTAAAGATGTTTATAGTAGCACTATTTGTAATAGACATTGGAAAGCCAAATGTTCATCTATAGTGGAATAGATTATTGTCTATTCACACAATAGGCCATCTTCAACTCCTGGGCTCAAGGAATCCTACTGCCTCAGCCTCCCAAGCAGCTGGGACTACAGGCATGCACCACCATGCCCGGATAATTTTTTTTTTTTTTGTATATATATTTTTAGGTGGTCAATTAATTTCTTTCTATTTTTAGTAGGGACGGGTCTCGCTCAGGCTGGTTTCGAACTCCTGACCTTGAGTAATCTGCCCGCCTCAGCCTCCCAGAAAATTATTTATAATTAATATCTGAACATCAATTTATATTTTAAACATGTGACTAAAAATGTTATCAACTGAATTATGTGATTAACAAAGATTGAGGAAAAGGTTATGGTTTTTCAGTGATAATTAATTTTCTAATAAGGTGTTCTAAAAAATTAAAATGATAATCCAAAAGCAGTTTAGCTACTAATCCATGCCAGAAGCCATTAAGCCTAAGATTTAGATAAGGACAAAGAAATATATAAATTGAGGTCATCAGTGTCTAAAAATTCAAAAGTAGGATATGATACTAACATATAATACATAAGGTAAAGAATGATTGTGGCTTATAATAAAGTTATGAGTACTGTGATAATTTTCTATTGCTGCATAACAAATTATCACAAATTTAGCAGCTTAAAAATCACATAAATTTATTGTGTTACGGTTTCCATGGGTCAAAAGTCCAAGGCAAGGTAGCTGAGTCCTCAAGGTCTCATCAGAATGAAATCAAGGTGTCAGCTCGAGCTATGATTACATATGAGGCCCTGGGGTCCTTTTCCAAACTTACTGGTTGTTGGCAAAATTCATTTTCTTTCCACTGCTGGACTGAGTTTTCCAGTTTCTTGTTGGTTGCCAAGTGGGAGTTGTTCACAGGTTCTAGAGCCTTCCTACCATTGCCTGCCATGTGGCCTTTCTCCATAACATGGCAGTTCTTCAAGGCCAGCAAGAGAATGGTTTCCTGCACTAGTTTAGATGGAGTCTTATGTTACTATAACATAACATGATCAAGGGAGTAACTATCTCATCATATTCATCATCCTGTCCATGAGGAGATTCTACAGGCCATGAACACCAAGGAGTGAGGATTTGGGAGTCATTTTAGAATCCTGCTTACCATAGCTGTATATTAGTCCTATATAGATGCCCAGCATAAAAAATATATTAAACTAATTTAAAAATCCACTCTGTTATGACATGAATAGTAGAAAAGATTATAAGAGATACATTTAAAGGTGGAGGAAGAGGAGACACTGTGATGGCTTAGTGTTGAAAAGCAACAGAGTTTAAAAAATGTAAATGTAAATATATAAATTTAACATTATCATGCTAAAGTATCTAAATAATTTTTATTATTAGAACACTTGACATGAGATCTACCCATGTAACAAATTTTTAAGCGCACAATACAGTATTATTAATTATAGGCACAATGCTGTACAGCAGATCTCTAAAAATTATTCATTTTGTATAACTAAAACTGTATACCTGTTGCACAATATACAATTTCAATGTAAAAGAAACTCATTTAGATTATCAATCTTTTGATTTTTTTATCCTAAAAAAATAGTTCATCATAAGAGAAATAACCCATTCAAGGATGTTACTGAATTTTTCTAATATTTTATGAAAAGGGTAGCTTTTGAAATCATTTGTAAAACAATATGAAGAATTATCTTGTAACTAACACACCTGTGAGACATAAACCATCGTTGAACTTGTTTAGTAACTACAAGCATGTGCATACATTGCAGAATTTAAATTGTATTAAACATTTCTAAGATGAAATGCAAAATTTTCCCCCTAAAACTACTGCTTCTTCCTAATTTGTTTATTTTTATTCATGACATTAGCCACCTCCCAGAGACTAATAATAGAAGCCTCAGAGTCATTCTCCATGCCCTTCCTATCTTATGCCCATAACAAATGCAAACACTGAGTTATCTTTCCCCTCATTCATTAAATAAACATTTACCAGGAGCTTCCTGCCTTAAGGCATCATGCCAGACATTGAAACTGCCACAGTGCATAAGTCATGACTCCACCTTCAGGAACCTCATGGCAAAGTAGAGGGATTTTACAATGTTTTCCTTCATTTCCATTCTTACTATACCTGCTTTGTATCAGAAGCCTCTTAATACGTTGTCTTGCCTCACATTTAATTCATTCTTTATACTGCTGAGGAACCATTCATTCAGTGGTGCCTCTATTAGGCACTGGCCTAAGAGTACAGCAGTGAAAAAGACAGCCAAAGCCCCTACCCTAATGAAGCATATGTTCTAGAGCAGGGGTTCTCAAACTTTTTAAACAGGGGGCCAGTTCACTGTCCCTCAGACCGTTGGAGAGTGCGCACTGTGGGCCCGGGACAAGTTGGCTGCTAAGCAGGACAGGCAGTGGTGGCAAAAACACCCAGAAGGCCGGATAAATGTGCTAGGTGGCCCCGGGCTATAGTTTGAGCACGCCTGTTCTAGAGTATTCTAGTGTAAGAAGGAGATAAATATGTAAAAGAATATATCATAAAATATCTGGGAGTGCCAATTATCCTATAAAGTTTCTTTCACTTAGGTCACTCAGTCTCAACCTTAATTTGCTCTTCAATAATTGAAATATAAGTCCTTAGCATTCAGGGCCTCCCCCTCAATTTGCTTTTTCCTCCTTTATACTACTTCTTTTTTACAAATTATCTCCTTTAGTTAGGCTTTTCAATCCTTCATATTACTTCTTCAATGCCCATGCCTATCTTTCTTCCCCTCTCTTCTGACTACCTTCTTTCCCACCTACCTAATTCTACTTAGCTATCAAGGATCTATGTCATCTCACATAGACTGTGAAGTCTTTCCTTACTACTTCAACCCAACATGCTTTCCCTATTCCGACCTTTCATAGTACTTATTATCTGTAACCTTAATTTTTTTTATAAAAGTACATATTATCTGTTGTAATGGTTAGCTACTTTTTGGCAAGTATGTATATGTCTAATATTTTCACCAGATCACCAGCTCCTTTAAGTGCAAGAACTGTTTCTTTAGTGTCTCAGGATCCTCCATACTAATTTTAGCAAATATGATAAATATTCCTCCTTTCAGATTGACCTCCTGTCCAATACATAATTCCTTTAGACAGTAGTCATTCTCATATCTATATCTCAATAGATAATTAAACTATTTTATGTACAATATTTCTGTACAAAAAGTGCAAAGTAACTCATGTAGAAAAATTTAATTCACAGTCACTAATAACCAAAAATAATAAGCTCTTGAAAAATATGTCTTGATAAAAAGTTCTATAGAAAGTCTACAAAAATAACATCTCTTTTCAACATAGTTTTTTATTCTCCAGAGTATATTCTCTCTAGAGTTAAGTATTCTCCAAAGCACCATGCCTTTGACAGTGTAGTCAATCGCCCCATAATCACTATCTAAATTGAGCACTAAATATGGCCCAGGTAGTGTGCTCAGCATTTTATGAATGTTTTCTCCAAACCTTACCCTCATTCTACCATAGCCATTATTACTCCCATTTTACTTAGGGGAACACAGACTTCCATTATCAGCAATATGCAATCTATATTTGAAAAACTTCCAACAAAACAAAAACATTGCTGGATAAATATAACAGACTTCTTTTTAAATGCATAGCTGAGCTTGCAAGAGAGCAAAATGAGAGAGGTAAAATATAAAGAGAAAACTAAAAAAAATAGAGCTAGGTTTGTCTTAGGGTGGGCCACAGGTGGTGTTATAATTCGCTGTAAGCATAGCTACACAGGGAGGCAAGGGTTGGACCAGGCAAGATAGAAGTTTAGAACTGAGGCCCTCTACAAAAAGGTGGACTCACTGGGATCCAGTGAAAATGTGAAGCAAAAAAAAAAAAAAAAAAAATTTAACCCAATGACACTAGATGACCGGAAAGTTTGTCATCTCACCACATTCTGGATCAGAAAACAAACTCTCCTCTTAGAATTTGCCTCAGAACAGAATTCAGATTTGAGATTAGAATTTACACTCTATGGAAGGCCTAAAAACTTTTAAGCCAAGAAATTTCCAACCTCAGTGCCAGGTCCCCCCGCCTTTCATGTATCTAAGGCCTACTCTCCTTTTCCTGTATGTCCATTAATATCAAAGCTAATAATACTCACATGCAGCCTTGTAGAAACAAATACCTAATGGCTCTAAGAAATTACCCTCTTTTTCCCTGGTAATATTCTTTGCTTTGAAATCTATTTTTCAGCTGGGTGTGGTGGCTCACACCTGTAACCTTAGCATTCTGGGAGGCCGAGGCAGGAGGATCACTTGAGGTTAGGAGTTCAAGACCATCCTAAGCAAGAGCAAGACCTTGTCTCTACCAAAACTAGAAAAAATTAGCTGGGCGTGGCCTATGCCTAGCTGTAGTCCCAGCTACTCAGAAGGCTGAGACAGGAAGATAATTTGAGGCTAGGAGTTTGAGGTTGCAGTAAGCTATAATGATACTATTGCACTTGACCCAGGACGACCAAGCAAGACTCTATCTTAAAAGAAAGAAAAATCTATTTTTCAACTTTCTTTTGATTAGTATTGGTGTGGTATATCTTTTTCTCCAGATTTTTTATTGTTTCAGCTAGGAGGGTAAATCTAGTTTCTGTTACCATATCTTGCCTCGATATGGAAGTACAAACCATTATAGAAGAACACGCCATGAAGGATTCACACAAATAAAGCTCTGGTTAAAATGCACTCATAATCTAAAATTGCAAAACACATGAGGAAATGGTCCATCATAAGTTAAAGTCAACAAACACAATAAAAACATGTTTAGACCTCCCAATAACTTTAGAAAATAGAATTATTAGATATTGATTACAATGTATGTTTCAAATGGTTCAAGATACAGATGAAAAAATTGGAAAAGAAACATGGCATTTACAAATGATATCAGGCAATTTTGAAAAAAATAACAAATAGAATTTCTAGAACCAAAAAAGTCACTGAAATTATATATGTAGAAATAAAGGTTCATTAAGTTTGATTTGTCTAAAATCACCCAACTTGTATGTGGTGGATCTAGAGCAGGGGTCCCCAGACTTTTTAAACAGGGGGCCAGTTCACTGTCCCTCAGATCCTTGGAGGGCCAGACTATAGTTAAAAAAAAAACTATGAACAAATTCCTATGCACACTGTACATATCTTATTTTGAAGTAAAAAAACATTGGGCAAAAAACACCCGCATGTTGCCCATAGGCCGTAGTTTGAGGACGCCTGATCTAGAGCATAAGCTGTTCTAGGGAAACAACAAAACAAAAACAAAAACAAAAAACAATGTTTGTGATGTTTTCATTACACTGTGTCCTGAATTTAGCGAAAAAAGTGACTGATCGATGAGGGCATTCCACCTATAAGGTCTCCTGCTAATCTTTTTTTTTTTCTTTTTTCTTTTTTTTTTATTTCAGCATATTATGAGGGTACAAATGTTAACGTTACGTATATTGCCCATGCCTTCCCTCTCCCCTCCTACCTGCCCGACACCCGATAAATGTTATTCCTGTATGTCCACTTAAGTGTTGATCCGTTGATACCAATTTGCTGGTGAGTATATGTGCTTGTTTTCTTTTAATTTAACCTTAACCAATCTGTGAGTCATTGGTGAGGAAATTAATATAACATCTTTATAATGGTGACATTAAGGAACAGCATTAACACACATACGTTAGGTGAACTTAAGTAAAGCTCATTTTATAGAGCTGAAACTTGAAAAAAAACCGGGCCTACTTTATTTCAACCTCAGACCAGTGTCAGTTTGGAAACACATCCAAAATAAATACAGATATGACTCTATAAAGCTAATCACACTTATTTAAATTATTCTTCAAAACTTCTTATAAATCTTCTTTAAAATCTTGCTTTCCCCAGAGTTTTTCTCTCTCTGCCTACCAAAATAAAATAACAATAATAAAATACAACTCTGCTCCCCACCTTGATTCTGTTTTCTCTTCTGTCTACTCCATACTTATTTGCCATCTTTATTATATAAAGCAAGCCAGTCTTATTCTAGTTCCTCTCAATTATATTTTTGCAAAGTACCTGAAAACAATTTTTGACTGTTTTTTAAATTTGGTAGGAGAAGGGGGTGAGAATAAACATGATTTAACTGTTGGTTTGGATCACCCACAAAAGAGATCTGGTTGGGAACAAAGCACACCACATTTACTGAGATCTTTCTTCTTGTTCTTTTCATTAATGTTTTAGTAGAAGTAAACACTGCTGAAAAGAAGGTAGATTATTGGAAAAATTTGAATGAGAATTCAATAGAAATGTGGCTTTAATGAACATCAAGCTTTTTCAATTTTAGCTTCAAATCAAAGAATATTTGAATCTTAAAATTAAAATGGAAGTTAGAGATTTATTTATTTATTTTGGTCCCCACTAGTCTAAATGCCATACTGCTTTTATTTTAAAAACCTAAATTTGGTATAAAGGACGTCAGAAACTAAGAAGAAGAGAGGGCAGGAAGGGGATGAAGGATAAAAACTTACATATCAGGTACAATGTACACTAAAAGCCTTGACTTCAACATTATGCAAATCATTCACATAGCAAAAACACTTGTACCCCCTTAATATTTTGAAATTAAAAAAAAAAAATCTAAATTTGCCTTGACAGCTCAAAGCTATTACATAATGCAGAGAAAGACTCTTTGTTCAGAAAAGAAATAATAAATAGCTGAAAAACTATGACATAATGTCCTAAAATTTGGGGTGTGATATTGACTCATAACAACTAGTCAGCCACCCTAATAAAGTGTTGTGATACAACTTCAGTCCAATGGAAAGGCATTGTATTTTCATATCCATTTTGTACTATTCTCCTTTCAGGCTTTTCCTTCTTCTTGGTTGGACATGAGTTATTACCAAATGCTGGGGAAACAATTTTTTATTCCTAGTTGGTTGATTTGAATGCATCTCTCTGAGGTGAGCCCTCTTCATCTCTTACTAGAAACTTGCCCCATTGTTCTGAGGATCTTTATGCAAAGTAAGATATAAATGACCATTATAATTTTAAAATACTACTCTTTTCATTGTTGGATTTTCTAAACATTAAAACATGGTAGAATGAATAAGATGGTATCCCTCTATGTACCTTCACCCAGCTCAAACAAGTATCAATATTCTGCCAGTTTTATAAAAATCTTTTCTCAAATCTAGTTAGTATGAAGATTAAAGGAGATCTTCCTGTAACTCCATGTTCCTAACTAACCTGGATTATACCTATAAATGGTTGTATTCTGTTTCTACATGTAAAGAGAATCATGATTCACTCAGAGGAAAAGGAAATAAATGAAGCATATCTCCTCTACAAAAGTGATTCTTTGTTAAACAATATAATCTTTAAAACAGAATTAAAAATAAAAACCATATGATCATCTCAACAGATGATGAAAAAGCATTTGAGAAATTCAGGATCCCTTCATGACGAAAGCCCTCAACAAACTAGGCATTGAAAGAACAAACCTTGCAATAATAAAAGCCATATATGAGAAACCTATAGCCAACATCAAACTGAATAAGGAAAAGAAAATTTGAAAGCATTCCCCCCAAAAAGTGGAACAAGACAAGGATGCTCACTTTCACCATCTATTCAACATAGTACTAGAAGTCCTAACCAGACCAATCATGCAAGGAAAACAAATAAAAGTCATCAAATTGGAAAAGAAGTCAAATTATCGTTGTTTGCTGATGATATGATCTTATACCTAGAAAACCCTAAAGATTCCTCCAATGACACCAGGATTGGACAAATAACTTCA
The DNA here is from genome assembly GCF_040939455.1 of Microcebus murinus. NCBI lineage: Eukaryota > Metazoa > Chordata > Mammalia > Primates > Cheirogaleidae > Microcebus > Microcebus murinus. Next base: position 63,579,470 of record NC_134114.1, read on the forward strand.
ATAAAATTTTGGGATACAAAATCAATGTATAAAAATCAATAGTATTTCTATATACCAATAATGATCACACTAAGAACGAAATCAAGAACTCAATCTCATTTACATTAGCTATAAAAAAATAAAATACCTAGAAATACATTTAACCATGGAGCTGAAAGATCTCTACAAGGAGAACCACAAAATAATGATGAAAGAAATCATGGATGACACAAACTAATGGAAAAACATCCCATGCTCATGAATCTGAAGACTAAATATCATTAAAATGACCATACTTCCCAAAGCCATCAATAATGCAATTCCTATCAAATTACCAATGTCATTTTTCACAGAATTAGAAAATATAATCCTAAACTTCCTATAAATCCAAAAAGGACCCTGAATAGTCAAAGCAACCCTATCAACAAGAAAAAAACAAATGACTCCATTAAAAAGTGGGCAAAGTACATGAACAGACATTTTTCAAAAGACATAAAAGCAGCCAAAAAAGATATGAATAAATACTCAACATCACTAATCATCAGAGAAATGCAAATTAAAACCAAAATGAGATACCATCTTACACCAGTCAGAATGGCTATTATTAAAACACTTATACACTGTTGCTGGGAAGCTAAATTAGTACAACCTCTATGGAAAACACTATGGAGATTTCTCAGAAAACTAAAAATAGAACTACCATTTGGTCCAGCAATCTCACTACTGGGTATCTACCCAAAGGAAAAGAAGTTATTACATAAAAAAGACACCTGCACATGTATGTTTATTGCAGCACTATTCACAATAGCTAAGTCATGAAATCAACACAAGTGCTCACCAACTGATGAGTGGACAAAGAGAATGTGGTATATACGTACTATACTACTTTGCCATAAAAAAAGAAGGAAATCATCTCTTTTGCAGCAACTTGGATGGACCTGGAGGCCATTATCCTAAGCGAAATAACTCAGAAAAAAAAAGTGTCACATACCTCATGTTCTTATAAGTCAGAGCTAAATAACGGGCATACATGTACATACAGACATTGGAGACTCCAAAAAGTGTAGGGTTGGGGGAGGGAGGGTGAGGGATGAGTACACTAAAAGCCTAGATTTCAGCACTGCATAATATAGCCATATAAAAACCTGTACTTGTATCTTCTAAATCTATAAAAATAAAAAAATAAATTTTAAAAGAGAAAGCAGGCTTGCTTTTGCCTTTTATAGCTGCATATGTAAACTCATGTAATATGAACCAATAAAGAAAGAAACATGTCCTAGTAAATATATATATATATATATATATATATATATGATGTTGAACTATAGAAGGTCTCTGTTTTAACTTTTGAAAAGTTGTGGTGCCAGAAATCTCTTTAAAGAGAAAAAAAGATTTTTAACAAACTTCTGGATATATCATCATATTTCACATGTATTTGTAGAGGTTTCTCTTTTTCTCCTTGGTATTTTTACTCAAGTGCATGTTTGCATGGGGCAGAAAAAGGGAGAGGAATTTTAAGTAGGTTGTTCTTGATCTCCCATTTTCCAAAGTTTTGAATATAATAGAAGCTTTTCCTGAATGCCAAAGATAATTAAAATATGAAAGTCCTATTGTTATTTCTTCCCTTTAATAATACCTCATTGCTGAGAGTCAAATTTTTTTTTAAAGCTAGATAACTGTGTATTGGGATAAAAAGAAAAGCAGGCCAGAGGTGGTGGCTCACATCTTTAATCCTATTACTTTGGGAGGCCAAGGGGAGAGGATCACTTGAGGCCAGGAGTTCAAGACCAGCCTAAGCAACACAGTGAGATTCCCCCCAAAATAGACAAAATCAGCAGGTGTGGTGGTATGTGCCTGTAATCCCGGCTACTCAGGAGGCAAAGGCAGGAGAATCACTTAAGCCTGAGGTTGCAGTGTGCTACGATGATACCACTGCACTCTAAGATCCTGTTTATTTAAAAAAAAAAAAAAGGAAAAAGACAATAACTAAGTGCATGAAAGGAGAAAGTCACGTTTAGAAACAAGGTAGATAACTACCTCACTCCTTACACCAAAATAAATTTCAGGTGAATCAAAGATTAAATGATGTGAAAAATGAAACTATAAAAGCACCAGAAGATAACTTGAGAGAATTTCTAAAACATAGTCTTGTAATGGAGAAGATATTTTGAACTATGACACAAATTTAGAAGCCACATAGGAACCCAGGTAGATCACATGGCCAAATTTAATAGCAAGGGTGGCTGGGAAAACTTTAGTTAGCAAGAAAGAAGGTGTGAAAAGTATATAGATAAACAACCAACAGGATCTACTATAATAATTGTTTCCTTTCCCTGCAAAACTCTTAACTCTTGTCAAAGCATTGCCTGATTTTATTTTCTCCTAATGTTTTATTTTAATTACATAAATAAAAATGAATCCTGCAGCAAAACAATTAATCAAAATTGTGATAGAAAATATTTGGTATTACAGAATATGATATTTTTAAAAATATGTGACTTGGAGGTATTATTATAACTTTAAATGATGCATTAGTCAAACAATTATAAACATGTTTAGTTTATATAAAACAAATGAAAGTGTTAAGATATCAACTTATCAAAAAAGAAAAAATTTAAAAATAAAAATAATTGCTCTAAGGGACAGAAAATTATTTTAGATGAAAATGAAGTACAGTTTTGTTTCTTTAATAGATTTCAGAACCTTTATATCAGATGAACAGTATAATATGAAGACTTTCATATTATATAGCTGCAATATATAAATAAACCATAAGTATAATCACATAATCTTTTTTTTCTGAACCCATGAATGTGACTTTATTTGAGAGAAGGGTCTTTGTAAATGTAATTAAGTTGAGGATATTGATATGAAGTGCTCATCCTGGATTACTAAGGTGGGTTGTAAGTCCAAAGACAATAGTCTTAAGAAGAGACAGAAGAGGGAAAAGCACAGGCAGAAGAGGAGGAGGCAATGTAACCATGAAGGCAGAAATTGGAGTGATGCAGTCACTAGCCAAGGAATGCCCACAGCCATGAGAAGCTGGAAAGGCAAGGAACAGAGTCTCCACTAGAGACTCCAGAGACAGTGTGACCCTGCCACACCATAACTTCAGACCTCCATCCTCCAGAACCATGAGAGAACAGATCTCTCTTGTGTTTAGGCCACCCAGTTTGTGGTTGCCCGCCATGGCAGCCACAGGAAACTAGTACACAAGGCAAATGCACTTCAACTGCCTGTTCTGGGATCATCTGCCTTTGCCACATTAAAATTGGCAATAAGGGGCAAGATCTATGCCTAGTCCCCAAACCATCCTGCAGAAGACCTTCCAAATGCAACAATCTTAGCATGACATCCAAACCTGTAACTGAGCCTGCTGCGCCTTCCCCAAGTGCTCTGCAAGCAGAGTGTGGCTATTCGTAGAGGAAAAGCTTTGTCTCCAGGAAGCCCACTCAGGGTCAGCCCATGTGTGGTGACTTGAGCTCTGAAATCAGCTCTTGCTAATCCCAGCTCACCACAGGGATCAATCTGTGTGACCACATAACCTTTCAATAATTATCTAATTAGGTGAATTTATTCTAGTGATGTTATAATTGGTTTAGTAGAACAAAAAAGCTAAATAAACTTATATTATCTAAGAGTAAAGATTGCATAAGCAGCATATTGTACATGACCTTAGTCAGAAGGCTCAGGAAATAAGAACATCAATATATAATGCTTTTAAGGAACTTCAGGCCAAAATCATCTCATTCTTTGATTAATGCCAAGTCTTAAAAGACTGATTATATTTCTTAAGGAAAGTACAGCTTCACACAAATCAGGCTGTGTGTATATGTCACAGATTTTTAGCTGACTAGGAAAATAAAATATTACTGTATTTTTGTTTCAATTTTTCAAACCAAAAATCCTTAGCATGCTTCTGTATTTGGTTTAAGCACCTCCAAAAAGAAAAGAAACTTAATTTACATCCTTTTTATTAACTAAGACATAAAAATCTATATACCAAATAACAAAGTACAAATTCAGAAACCCTTACTAGATTTAGGATTTATTAATAAAGAAAGGCTGGGCATAGTGGCTCGTACCGAGTAATCCTAGTAGTTTGGGAGGCTAGGGTAGTAGGATCCCTTGAGGCCAGGAGTTGAAGACAGCCTGAGTAACATAGTGAGACCCCGTCTCAACAAACATAAAAAAATTAGCTGAGCACAGTGGTGTGAGCCTGTAATCATAGCTACTCAGGAGGCTGAGGTGAAAGGATTACTTAAGCCCAAGAGTTTGAGGTTGCTGTGAGCTATGATGATGCCACTACGCTCTGGCCTGGGCAACAGAATGAGACTCTGTCTCAGGAAAAAAAAAAAAAAAATGGAGAAATGGCAAAACTGAAAATATAAAATCAATTCTAATACCCAAGTTCAAACAGAACAAAGAATTCTGATCCCTAAACAAAAACCTAATTATCTGTGCAATTACTATAGCTCAAATTATGTAGATAAATCAAGAAATTTTGACTTAGCTTTAGCTATTAATATGTAAACAGTTACCTAGATAACTCAGATTCTACAGCTGTCTTAGTTTGGGCTAGTCTAACAAATTACTATGGACTGAGTGGCTTATAAACAACAGAAACTTATTTCTCATACTTCTGGAGGCTGAATGTCCAAGATCAGGGTGTCAGCATGGTTAAGTTCTGGTAAGGGCCATTTTCCAGGTGGCAGATTGCTGACTTCTCATTGTATCCTCACATGTGGAAGAGTGGAGAACGGAAGCAAACGCTCTCATGACTCTGATAGAGCTACTAGTCATATTCATGAGGGCTCCATCCTCCTGACCTTATCTAATCCTAATTAACTCCCAAAGAACCCACCTCCTAATACGATCACGTTGTTGGGGAGTGTTTCAAAATATGAAGTTAGGAGGGACACATACATTCAGTCTGTAATGAAAGCCTTTTCTTTCTTCAATAATTCTTCATAATCTTTTATGAAGATATTTTTAGTTATTTCTAAATGGGCAGCAAAAACTTTTTAATTTAGATTTTAGGTTATATTCTCTGATCATTAGAACAATACTAAATTATCATTATTTTTCAGTATATTTGATTCTATTTGTTATAGACCCATTTCCTTTATTAGTCGCCTTTGCTTCAGTAAAAAATAATGCTGGAATTCTGTTACTTAAAATATCACTATTCCTTGCTCACATTACATGTTGGCTTCTAAGTTTGCTTGTGGTTTTATTAAATGCATCTTCTTATTCTGGGACCCTGACTGAAGGAACAGCCTGTTGCTGGAACATGCTGTTCTTATGGCAATGGAAAAGAGCAAGGCTGTTGGCAGAAATGTCCAATGACATGTCATTTCTGCTTATATATCATTGGCCAAATCAAATCACATGGCCAAACTTGACAATGGGTCAGAAAAGTATATTCCATTGATGAGGAAGAACTGCAAGTCACATGGCAATGGGTGGGGATATATAATCCCCATGGATAAGCAGGGAACAACCTGATGGAATACAATCTATTCTATCCTCATAGACTTATATATTGGAGTCATTAAAAAACAAACAATACAAAACAAAAACAACCTCTGTTCTCTTTGCTTCTCACATCCAGTCACAACTTCCTTAATTTTTCTTCCAATCTACTCTGAGTATTGCTTTATTGGAGATCAATCTAAGAAGGGTTTGTGATCTGAGATAAATAAAACGATACTAAGAAGGAAAATGGCTACTTTGAATGGGTTCCAAAAACCAGTTTCATAAAAATTATGTCTTGGGCTATTGAAAGATCTATAGACGTGACAATGGACTTGCTGATAAATTTGATGAGTTGTAATGATTAAATGAAAAGCCAAAAGATAAATATTGTATACATGTTCTAATTAGAAGAGTACTGAAATGTAGCATGACTTTGGCAAGCACATAGTTTAAACTTGGGAGTGTTGGTTTCCTTACTTACTGAATGAGAATAGTAACATCTATTCCATATGGTCATTGACAGGATTAAATGAGATGAGATGACATATAACACAGAGTAGAATTTTAAAATATGTTTAAAAAAGTTTCCAGAAATGCATAACACATACACCAGTGCCTAACACAACTTTAGAAAAGATTGTTAGTTGATTATTTTGAATGTAGAATGGGAAAAAATGATTAGCTATGTTTACTATGAAGAAATTCATAATATGACATACTAAGCTCTCCTTAATTTTGTTTTTTGATAAGGTTATTAAATTGATATTAAAATGCTATAAACATTCTTTTTGAAATTAGCAAGGTAGTTTACAAAATCACTTTTAATACACATGGGGATAAATAAAGGTAGCTTAAGAGGATTTATTGCTTGTTGATCAAACATACTTAAATAGTATTATTGGATAATGAATTGATGTCTACACAGACAGGTTGCTAGCTTTGTTATTTTTCTGTTCACTATACCACTGAAGAGATTGGATTTGAGTGATAAATCCATGATTTTCTTTTCATATAAATGGACACTGTATCAGTCAGGGTTCTACAGAGAAACAGAACAAAATAGAATACACACACACACACACAGAAAGAGGAGAGAGCCCTCTTCTTGCTTCTTTCTCAAGCAAGACATTCAATGTAGTACACACATATATATTCCCAAAAACAATATATATATTTTTATGCATAACATGTACATATATATACACACACTCCAAAAACAGATACATAAAAATTACACCTTAGACTACTGAAAGAACTTACAGATGTGATAATCACTTTATGATATATATACTTGGATTTATATATATCCAAGAGAGAAAGAGAAGATTTTTTATTTTTAGGAATTCACTTACACAATTGTGTGGCTGTCAAATTCAAACTTTGCAGGATAGGCTGGCAGGCTGAAAGTTTGGCAGAAGTTGACACTGCTATCTTGAAGCAGAATTTCTTCTCCAAGAAGCCTCAGTTTTTTCTCTTAAAACTTTCAACTGATTAGATGAGGCCCACGTATACTATTGAGGGTATCCTCCTTTACTTAAATTTGACTTATGATAGATGTTAACCACATTTCCAAAATGCTTCCACAGCAACATTTAGAGAGTATTTAAAGCTTGAAATATTGAACTCAAAACTAAAATAATGCACCAGATTAAATACAGCAGTTGTATTTAATTGAGTTGTACAAATACGGGACTGGGGAAACTTGACTTGATGGACTTTCATAGGGAAAATATTTCAATAGTAACTGCTATAAACTCAGTGTTTTTCAACAGTAGGATATGAATTACCAAAAATTCCAAATCCTTCCTTCCATTTTTCCTTCCTTCCACAGAGATTTATTGAGTACTTACTCTGTGTCAGGCACTGTCTTAGGTCAAAGGAGTATAGCAGTTAATGATGCAGGCATCAACCCCTGCATTTATGAAGCCTATGAACTATTTGTGGAGGCAGACAATTGCTCTAGACAGAATGTTTTTGTTTCCCCAAAACATATATATGTTGAAACCTAATCCCCAATGCGATGATATTTGGAGGTAAGGCCTTTGGGAGGTGATTTGGTCATAGGTTGGAGCCCTTATGGATGGGATTAGAGCCTGTATAAAAGACACCCCAGAGAGCTCCCCAACCCTTCGACCATGTGAGACAGAGACAGCTCTTAAGAAGACAGCCATCTATAAACCAGAAGTGAGCCCTCACCAGACACCAAATCTGCTGGTGCCTTGATCTTAAAGACTTTCCAGCCTCCACAACTGTGAGAAATAAATGTCTGTTGTTAAAGCCACCCCATCTATTGCATTTTCCTTATAGCGGTCTAATCAGATTAAGACAGAAATAAGTAAGCAAGTACATGGCATAACTTCAGGCACATGAAAAGCACCAAAAAGAAAAACCAAACAGTGTAGGTGGAGGCTTTTTGTGGTTAGAGTGGTCAGTGAAGAACTTTACGACGGAATGATATTTGGGAGGAAGTAAGCCAGGCAAGGATCAGCTGAGAAATATTTCACACAGAGGGTATAGTAAGTCTAAATGCTCTGAGTTAGTAGGATTCTTGGTATATTCAAGAAGTAGCAAAGTAGTGTGACAGGTGTTGCCCTCAGGAGGTCTCATGGGCATTGAGAAGTGTGGGTGTGTGGTAGAAGCTGAGGTTTAAGAGAAGACAAAAGCTCTGTCATTCATGTAGGGCCTTCTAGACTTATGGGAAGAAGTTTGTATCTTATTAGATGTGATGGGAGAATTTGGAAAAGAGATGTGAGGTGATTTGATTTATATTTTTAAAAGATCTCACTGGCTAATGTGAGTAGAATAGGCGGTGGGAGTAAAAGTGATGTAGTGGACGAGCTAGCTCTCTGGGGCTTCTTTTATAAGGACGCTAATCTGATTCATGACAGCTCAACACTCATGATCTAATCAACTCCCAAAGACACCAACTCCTAATACCATCGCCAACATTTAGAGCTTGGGAAGAAGCAAAGTATCTGGCAAAGGAATATGAGAGACTTAAGAGAGTGTGATGTTTCCGACCTGAGTAAAAATACTTCAAGAAGGAGGAAGGGAGCCACTTTTAAGATGATGCTGAAAAGTTACAGTAAGGATAGATACAATCTTAGGCTTTATTAATAGAAGATTAGAACAAGAGACATATTCATAATATTTATATTCTGTACTAGATTGGCCAAAATCCATCTTTACTGTTGTGTAGGATATTATGACCAAATGACGGTGGCAGTGATGGTCTGCTGAGGATCAGGAGCAAGATGGTAAGCATTCTATGTCTGGTCATTTGAAATATGATGAAAGGAACCAGAATTTTGCAGGTGAGGAATTTGTTTTGGGGGACTTATTAGTTAGCTGCAAGTATTTTAAGGGCTCTATATTTACTATAGATTTAGAAATATGAACTTGGACCAGTATGAGGAAGTCACCAGAAGCACATTTCTAATAAATACAGAACCACTTTCTAGCATTCTAACGTTTCTTATGAACATTGAATCACTGAAAATGTTCAAATTCTCACCATGTCACAGACTTTCTAGAAACATCTTTTGCATAGGAGTTATGCTGGGTGAATTCCAATTTCCTTTTCAAGATCTAAAACTCAATCTAAAACTCAGTCTTTAGATTTTTATTTTCATGATGGTCTTCCTTATTCAACAATCTTCATCAGCTGCCTATTTGACTCAAGGTAAAATCCAAATGCCTCTGATTAGCTTTTAAAAACTTCCATAAGCTTATCCTAACTTAAAATTCGATATTCCTTTCTAATTACAAATTCTCTACTCTAGTAAGGCTGGCTTCTTCATTCTCTACCACAAAAAAATGTTAATCTTGTCTCCTCACCTTTCCTTATCTCCTTCCTCCTGAAAGAGGAGGTCAGTCCCTCTTCTTTCACTATTAAAGGAGTTAATAGTGAAAGTTACTACAAGCTCAAGGAAAAGCTTTGCCCTTTTACTCCAGGACACAAACTATCTGACTCTTCTAAACTGTCACTACAGTAATCTATACCACTCATGTTAACAATTATATATTGAATTTTGCATTGTAGTCTATTATATTACCATTTCATGAATGCATAGCTAATCATCTCAGTAAGACTATTATCAATGGAAATAGGTACAATTTATTGAGCTTCTACTTTGTTCCACTATTTACTTATTTCAAATCCTCTAAAGGTAGGTATAGCAACTGTCAGTGCCCCACCCATACTCTCTTGTCACTCACCATTCTAGTGCTTGGCTATAGAATCTGTTCATCTGGTGTCTATCCATCTAAAAGCTTTCTCTCAATTGTGAGCATGGGATATCTTGGAAGTACAGGGAGTTGATGAATCCAAAAGCAGCCTTTACCAAAGATGGAAGGGGTTTGGAGGGTAAGTACCCCTAGCTACCTCACTCTTCAAGTGGAATGACTCTTGAGACATGTTTACATGGTTTCCCATAGTTTCCCCATGGAACTGAGCCCTCCCTCCACCCCAGTGGTTACTTGTTTGATGACACACCCTTTATTGGCTTCCTTCCCTTTCCTATCTTACTTCCTCTCTCTGCAATGGAGCTTCTTGGTATCACCTGCCAAATAAACAATTGACAATCCAATTCTAGTTTCAGGATCTGCTTCTGGAGGAACCCACCTTAAGCTAATAGATATTGTTATCCATGCATGTAACAGATGTGAAAACTAAGAGAGGCTAAGTAACTTGGCTGGAGTGATAGAGCTAGTAGTGGCAAAAGTGAGATTCAAATACAGTCTATCTGTGGCAGCATCCCAGGTTTGTGGCGGATTTACTGTGTCTACATTATACTGTAACCTCTGTGAACATTCAACAAAGGCTATCAAGTGACTATAGAAACTGTAAATATTTGAAGCTAGTTTAGTTTGTATTTCCCTAAGATAATTTATCTTAGTGTCATCAATAAATGCTGCATTTATTTATGTGGCTACTTGATGAAATGCTCCTTTCTCCAAACTGTATCCTCTATGAGAGCAAAGACCATGCCTTTTTTCCCCCTGGCATTTCATAAATCTTTGTAAGTCGAAGCAGAGAAGTAGTGGGATCCACGAGTAAGCAAAATCATGAGGTTGAGAGATGCAGAGAGGGATGATTGGTATAGAGGCCAGAGTCAGAATCAGTAGAAGCAGTGACTGTGCTGGGAGAAACAGTGAAGTAGTAGTGTCAGAGCACCTGAGTCATGGGACTGGTGCAGTGAATGAAGGAGATAATAACATGGTCCTCCTTTTTCAGACTTGACCACAATCATGTCTGTTAGTTCCCTAGAGCTGTATCCTGAAAAATAAATGATAGATACTACAGTCCCCTATGACAGTAGACATTTTATTGTGGGATAGTTTTCTTGTCCTGCCTTACTTCCCCGGGAATCCTTACAATAAACCTTCATTACTTAAGATGAATTGACCACACCTTTGGAACTGAAAAGCCTTCCAGATATGTCAATAGAGGATAATAATATTATCATATTTTTTCAGAGTTGTGAAAGAGACAATGCATAAGAAAGTACTTTAAAAACTCTAACATTTTCTACAAATATAAGGTGTGATTTTTGGACCTCTTTTAACGAAAACATTTTATCAAATTATTTCTTTAAAAATGCTGTTGTAATATTCATGATGAGTTTTCTTAAATTTTTCCCATTTGATTGTCAATGAGCTATTTCATGTCCAGTGCATAATTATTTTGTTTTTATTACATTTTCTAGCTCCAAATACAGGTTAAAAAAAAGAACAAAGAATGTGTTTGGAATCAGGCAATAATTAGTCTTAGAAAACCACTCCTTATAGCCAGCACTATTCTAAAGACAAATTCATTACTGAGAAATGATGAGCTCTCATCCCAGCCACACCATGATTAATGTTGAATAAGCTTCTTAACCATTTGTACTAAATAGCCTTAGAAGGTCATAGAGTAGAATAAATTAAATATAAAATGGCTCCAGTATAATAACATTCCAAAGTACCTATGTAGATGATCCCCAACTTACAATGGCTCAACTTAACAATTTTTCAATTTTATGTGAAAGTGACAGGCATTCAATATGCTCCTCAATTTACAACTGGGTTAAGTCCCTATAAGCCCTCCATAAATTTTTCAATTTATGATGGGTTTATCTGGAAGTAACCCATCTAAGTTGAGAAGCATCTGTATTTAACAGAAATAAGCTCTTTTTTTTTTTTGAGACAGAGTCTCGCTTTGTTGCCCAGGCTAGAGTGAGTACCATGACATCAGCCTACCTCACAGCAACCTCAAACTCCTGGGCTCAGGCAATCCTCCTGCCTCAGCCTCCCGAGTAGCTGGGACTATAGGCAAGTGCCACCATGCCCGGCTGATTTTTTCTATATATATCAGTTGGCCAATTAAGTTTCTTTCTATTTATAGTAGAGACGGGGTCTCGCTCTTGCTCAGGCTGGTTTCGAACTCCTGACCTTGAGCAATCCGCCCGCCTCGGCCTCCCAGAGTGCTAGGATTACAGGTGTGAGCCACCTCGGCGGAAATAAGTTCTTCATCCCAGGAATTCTCAAACCCTGGTATAGTAGGTCTCATCAGTGTCAAGTCCATAACCCCTTGGCACTCACCTCTTTTGTGCATGCCAATGGCCTCTTATTGCAAACACCAGTATCTCTCTACCTGAGGGCTTTCTCTAGCGGCTAAAATGCTCAAATTGCACAGAAGGCAGTCTGGAGGTGTTGCAGAGGAGATGCTTCCAGGAGCAGTCCTCAACCAATGACAAATAAGAGCTGATGGATAAAATATAGCTTTTCGTCCCTTAGGTGTGAGAATTCTCAGGTAGTTTCTGTGCTGTCTCCTAGAGTTCCCTAGCAATAGAGTGCAGCACTTACTTATAGTGGTAACCTGCTCCTTAACATACTCCTTATCGATTCCCTCCCCTTCCCTACACCCCTACTGAAGTTTCCTGGGATTGCTTTCCAAATAAACAACTTAACACCCTAGTCTTAGTCCCAAAGTCTGCTTCTGAGGAAACCTGAACTAAGATACCTAGCTTGCAAACCACTGTTAATTTTTAGTAAGTCCATGGAAAAAATAAAAAATAAGGACATAATATATTGTGAACATTTCATGAAGCTAAATTCATGTAATTAAAACAACCTTCTTTTTTTTCCCTGAAATTATTTCCATCCCTTCTCTTTTCTCCCTCCCTCCTTCCCTCTCCCTCCCTTCCTTCCTGCTTTGAAATGTTTTTTTCCATTTATGAACTAAAGTGGCAGGAAATGGTAGTTTTGTTGTAACAACAACAAAAAACTTCTCACTTTACAAAATTCCCAAATTCATAATAATTCAACAGTCTCTCAGTTTTTAGTGAAGCTTTAGTAGTCCATAACATTCAGAAGTCAGAAGTTGGGAAATCACTGCAATATGCTACTATCCTATTAAACACATACTATATTTCATTGCTTTTTAACAAAGAATAATAGAAAGTTGAAAATATTGATAAAAATGTTTTGTTAAGATAACAAGTTGAAAAATCTTCAAAACAGCATGTGAATCAAGAAATATAGTTTGAAATACCTTAGAAAGCTATTTTTAGTTGTTACCCTACTTAAAATGCTTTAGAAGTACTTAAAGCTCTCATTTTATTTATCTATAATTATCATGACTCAAGGCTACACTTAACCCTTTCATTGTATAGTTATTTTTAAGATTATTAAACAGCACTGTGTATTTCTACATGCTAATTAAATTTGGAGGTGAAGGGATTACCGGAAGGTTTTTTGGTAGACCAAAGAATATAATTTGAATTAGAGACTTTGGAGGATTCTTGAGGTAAAAAAGCCAAAAGTTAGCTGGATTTCATGACTACACTTCAGGTGGTGTTTAAGTTGTTGCTGACATATGCCAAAAATAGAAGTGTAATAATGAGGGATGGTACAGAAGAGACTTTACCTACCCTGACTCCCCTACTTCCCTTGCTCCAAAATTATTCCATTTCCTTTTTTCTTTTAATTTTACCATGGCAGTACTATCATATGTAACAGCCAAGGTATAGAGTGGAAAACATATAAATGTTCCTGTTGAGAGGAAAATAATAGGTAAAGAAAAACATTAAAAATAATGAAGGAGGAAAGTTTCTTATAAAGAATAATGAAAAATATCTGCAAAACAGAGACAGAAGAATAGGAATAAACTAAATAATAAAAAATAAAGACATTTTATATTCTTTCATTTTTCAAGAGATAGTATATTTAGATCTAACTGTTCTAAGCTTGTTTAACCATATGTAGGCTTAAATGTTTCAAGAGTGTGATCAGTGACTTCCTTTGTAATTTATTTTGCAGCCTCAGAGATTGCACTATTCTTTAGTTTCTCGACGGTGTTAATAATTTTCATAAATCTTATTTAGTTATTATGCCACATACTCTAATCCCTGAAGTTATTTATTTTATCATTAAAATATTTCCCTTAACTTGCATCTCCTCAATGTTATTTTCTCAAAAGATCTTCCTAATAAGGAAATTTGTGCTCTAGAGAATTTGAAGATGAAGTCAATAAATGCAGTGGAGATATTAGGATTATAAGTAAAGGCTTCCTTTTAAAATTATTGGTTCAATGAAAACTTTTGACACTATTTAGATAGATTTGGAAGCCTGTTTGTATAGCTGAGTATGTATTAGGGTAAACACAAATTGGACACAATTTGGAAGTCTTCAAACACAGCTGTAAGCTCCTTATCACTTCTTGCTTAGTCCTCCTATCAGAAGCCATTCATATATTTGCTCTAAACTCCTTGAGGTTCTGTAAAATTATAGTTTTATTACTGAGTCAGAATTACCTTTCCACATCCTCAGGGTATCAAAACTTAACATATTTTGTAATGTATTACATTCATATTTGAATTTCCAATAAAGCCAGAATGAGCCAACTTCATTTTCTTAAGTTTTCAGTTTCTTTTCAAATGCAAGTCTTTGTCCAGCATTTTTATTATTTAGTATTCATTAAATACTATATTTCAATATCTAGAGTAACTTTTCTAAATTTCACTAAATTTCTAAAAATATAATAGATTATTTCACTAAGAGTAAATATATTTTGAATTTTCTTCTTTTTTTGTATATTGTTCTGTCCTTTATACCTACCTATTCAATATTATTTGTGAATTTAATTAAGACTGTTCAATTCCCTTTGTTAATTGATGTTACATAACACCATACCTAATACCAATTCCTGCAAAATTCCTGTAATGCCTCTCTTCAAATAGATATTTCATAGTTTTCTTTTTCTTGTTCTTCAGTTTTTGACTCCATAAAACTTCAAGAAGTGTATTTATGTTAGAAAATTCAAGGGCTTGGAAGAAAAGGGAGACACAGAAGTAGGAACTGAAGGAGAAATTAGCAGGAAAAAATAGAACATGATACTATAAATTAGAGATGAGCAGAAAGTCAAAGTGAGTAGAAAAAATGGCAATAGACATATTAAGCTCTTTTGGAAAAAAATAAAGTCATTAAAAATAGACTACTCGTTTGAGATTCAGAAAGCACAGAAGCAATAGTAAAGATCAAAGCCTACATCTGTCCAATAATGGGAATATATTACATATTTGAAAATACCTTATAAAAATATGTAGTAATCTCTTTGGATGAAAAGGATAGCACTAACTCTAAGGTTAAATAAATATAAACTAGGTAAGATATTGGTTAAGTTGATTTACAAATAGACATAGTAGGTCCTTCCTACTAGTTGAGACATTGATTTCCAAAGATGTGAGCTGATCTAATCCAATACTTACCAAAAGGATGGAGATATGCTCAAAGTAATGTGTCAAAGATACCTAGAACTAGTCTAGATAGTAGGACAGATCACAGGTTGTATTTGCTGTAGTTTTGTAGCTACATACAGGTAAAAGTAACTAGAAAACAATATATTTCAGTGTATAATAGGTGTTAGGTCAATTAAATATTGCCCTTGACCTTTAAGTGCTAAAGAATTTTCAAAAAAGGAGAAGGAAGTAATTCTGCAATTAGAGCAGTGAGCCTGACCTGGACTCTCGAGTAACAAACAGATGTTGTGTGAGCATTTAGAGAAGATCTGTGATAACCAAGAACTGGTGACAAACTCCCAGGCCAATGTCCTGCATTTAAGGGTGATTGGTGGTGACTAGGGCAGGAGTGTTGGAGGATTGGGGTGCTAACGTGCTGTAGGTTTTCAAACACTGGATATGTGAAAATTTACTGGGGATGTTGTACTTAGGGTCTATATATTGGGCAGTAGGCAGAGTTGGTACTTTGATGGTCTTGTCTAACTCTGAGAGTCTAAGATTAAAAGAAAAAGAAAAACTGTTCTTAGGGAGGCCATAAATAGTACTTCATTGTTATCTTAAGTATTATGGAACTACTTCATTCTCATTTCCTAACTTCCTTTGTAGAGTAGCACAGTGGTTAGCAACTAAATACCCACATCTCTTACCTAACCATCTAATGAATGACATCCATTCTTTCAGAACCTTTTTTAGCTATTGCATACCTCCTTCTTTAGAGCATACTCTAATATATTGGTTCTCAAACTTGAGTGTTCAAGCAATCACTTGGAGGGCTCATTAAAATAGATTGCTACTAGTTTCTGATTCAGAGGTTCTGGGGTGGCATTTCTAATGAATTCCTAGGATGTTGCACCTTTGAGTTTACTCTGAGAACTCTAGCTTCTTTGAGTAGTCAGTCTTCCTTTTTCCAAGTGGTACCCTGCATAAGTGGTAAGCACAATGAAGGAGTCCTCAGGACTTTTTGATTATTGTGACTGACTAGGTAAATAGGCCTACCCTACGCAAACTTACAAAGGAAATGTATTGCTTGCATTTTGTGACTTCTTTTGGTGGTCTTTACCCGTTTTCCTGCATTTCTATTACAACCCTTTGCCATCCCCAATGTGCTCCTATGTTGATTTGATCATCCTTAGCAGAGAAAATATTGATCTCAATGATCAATATTCAATGGTATTCAATGTGGGATTCCTCCTGGGAGGAATTTAAAACACAAGAACAATATTGTAATTTCAAACAATGGAAAGGATTCCTCCATCTATATGAATACATAGTTTGTATACATTTTAGTATAAAAGATAAAATAAAACCTCTCTCTTGACTGTATTAAGGGTGAGATTTCAATTTATTGATAATTTTTGGCATTATATATAACTTTAACTAGCATCCTGGGACATTCTTGACATTTGACTTGTTGAAGGTGCTTGCATGTGAATCATGCCCTGTAGTCTTTTGCACAGAAACGAGGACAAAAGAGCATTGTAGTGTCCTCTATGGCATCCTTCCTTTTCAAGCCTCTTCATTAGTACCCAACAACCTTGAAATGGCGTAGGTATACATGTGTATGAGACAGTTGGTAAAGAAAACAAAACACGTACATAGAGGTAGAAACCTGACTTCCCAACCACTATTTCAAGAAAATTCTTCACTCTATTCACATGGCCCCCCTTTAGCCATTTGGTTTTCTTCAGTTCCAGAATCTAGTTTTTTTTTTTTACTGATTTTTACTGTGAAACGAAAAGGAAAGCATTAATAGTGCGGTCCACACCTTCAAAGTTGCCCCCCACCCCCTCGCCTGGGTCTGGTTTCTGCGCCGCCAGCTAACGCTGTTTTTTCTAGGGGTCAGGAAGTGGGGAACTAGTTTTCGAGGCATTTTCTTTCCCTTTCTCCTTTCCTTCCTTGCCACCGCTTCAGTGTCCTTCTCGTCTCTCCAATTTTCCCGGCTCCCAGAGGCCGCATGCTCAGGTATTCTTCCCTTCCCTCCTGCCCATCACACAAAGCCCCGTGAGGCACGCGGGCGCCGCTGCCACAGCGCCAGGACCAGAAGCCGCCGCACCACCATGCGCTCGGCACCGGACTGGGACAGCAGGCGAGCGCGCCCCGCGCGTCCCCGCAGCTTCCTTCCCTCCCGACTCTTCCTTTTCCTCCCTCCAGGCCCGGCCGGCCCCGCCCCCGCGCCTGCGCAGAAGCTGCCCTCTCCCTCCTCTTCCACCCTTCCTTCCCCCGCCCCTCCTCCCCTGCCCCGCCTTCCTTTCTCTCTCCGGTTTCACTAACTGAAAGCTCCAGGTAGTGAGCTGCTGGGTCGATTTCCCCGCTACCCCGCCCCCGTTCCTCCTCTTCCCCCCACCCCTCCCATCTCCTGCCTGGTGGAGGATGAAGCGGCTGCAGTGGCCCCAGCCCCTGCAGCGGCACCGGCGGTGGCTGCGGTGGGGGTGGCCGGAACTGGGGTGGTGAAGAAGCGGTGTCGGTGGCTGAAGGAGCGGCAGCCGCCTCAGCCGCTTCCCCTGTGTTTCCTTTTCGCTTTAGTGCAGCCAGGAAGTTTTTCGCTTCTGTGCATGTGTGCGCGCGCGAGTGTGGGTGTGTAAGGTGAGGTTTGGGCAGCGTTGTGCAGGCGTTGGGTTTTTTGCCCACTTCGCTTCCCGTAACCCAGGCAGCTCTGGAGCCTGGGCTGTGGCCCTAGGAGGGGGCGCGGCGGCGGGCTCTCTCCTTTTGTTGTTGTTTCCTCCGCCCGGGGAGCTGAAGGGGGGACGCGTCTGGGTGGGGCGGCTCGGAGCCGGGGCCTGGTGGCCCCCGGGGCTCCCGGGCGGGCAGGGTAGGGCAGAGTAGAGCGGGCTTCAACATGATGGCGGCCGAGGCCGGCGGTGAGGAGGGCGGCCCGGTGACTGCCGGGGCAGGAGGCGGCGGCGCGGCTGCGGGCTCCAGTGCCTATCCGGCGGTGTGTCGGGTGAAGATCCCCGCGGCCTTGCCTTTGGCAGCCGCCCCCTATCCTGGGCTGGTGGAGGCCGGAGTGGCCGGGACTCTGGGTAGCGGAGCCGCTTTGGGGTCAGGGTTTCTGGGAGCCGGGTCCGTGGCGGGGGCACTGGGGGGAGCCGGGTTGACAGGGGGAGGTGCCGCTGCTGGCGTGGCTGGTGCTGCCGCCGCCGGACCTAGTGGAGAGATGGCGCTCACCAAGCTGACCACCTCGTTGCCGGCTGAGACTCTTGGGCCGGGCGGCGGATTCCCCCCTTTGCCGCCGCCGCCTCCGCTGCCCTCTTTGGGCGCGGGCCTGGGGACCGTGGATGAAGGTGACTCTCTGGATGGACCAGAATACGAGGAGGAAGAGGTGGCCATACCGCTGACTGCTCCTCCAACTAACCAGTAAGTGGCTGTTCAGGGATTGGGGAAGCTGGTTCCAGGAAAGAAGTGGGAATGATGGAGTAAAACTTACCTTGTCCTTTCAGCTGTGATATGTTTTGAAAAGTTTTGAAGTTTCAGGTTTCATCCGTAGGGATTTAATGCGATCGCTCATCTTCCCTACAGGCATACTACTCCCTGGTGTCTTCGTATAATTTAATGCTCCCCTGGGAAGATGTAAAGTTTTTAAAATGGAAAGCATGGGAAAAAGTGTATCCAGTGAAAACCGGATATGGTTCTGCCCCTTCCAAATTGAGCTGGTGTTTTAGGATTCAGCCAAGCTGCAGCTATCAAGGCAGTCATAGTCTGTGTTAACCTGTGTGTGTTCCCTGATAAAGCTGGATGGTTAGTGAGAAGCTTTGAATACAAGTATTTAAAAGAGTATTGTATTAATATAATTTGAAAAATATATTGGTCAAAATGTTTTTGTTGCACTGCACATCTCAGCTTCAGTCTACTGAAAGCATAGTGATGCAGAAGTCATTGGATCACTTATGAAAACGTGGATCAGAGAGAAAGGAGTTCTATGAATTACAGGTGTTATTAAGGGCCCATACTCCAGCGATGTCTATATCTTCTTCCAGACTTCCTTTTTATTAATATTCATGTAATGGTTTGCCAATGGAGACTTTAGAAGTACAATAGTGAAGTAACACTATAATAGTATAATACTATACTATTATAGTACACTATAATAGTATAATAGTATTACTATAATAGCGCTTCTCATCAGCACTTTTTGTTGGTGACCAGTACAGTATTTTTTTGAAAATTAATTTTGATAATTTACTGCGTGATATACAGGACAAGTGACTGTTTTCATATAAGTTAGTATTACCTTACTTGTTCTCTTATGTGAACTTAGGTGTGTATTTCATAACAGTGGTCCTTGATGAGAGCAAAAGGTTGGGATGAGAAGTGGTAATAATAGGCAAAACTTGTTTTATAGAACTCTCGTATCAGTCTTAATTGACCCTTAGAATTTCAATAACCTTGGTGAGTATCAGGAAAAAAAGATTTGGTTCATATGTTAATAGTCAATTGGACAATTCCAAGTTTTTTAGGGGTAAGCTGCTTCAAAGGATTTAGAAAAGACATAAACTAATTAGGAAAAGATTCTGTAATACTAATCCATTTTTGACTTAAGGCTACATCCTTTAATACTTAAGGTGGAAAAGTAAAGTTAGTCTGATTTATTTCAGCCATATTGTACTCCTTTTATATTAAGTAGAATTCAATTTTTTGGTCTAATTATATTTCAACTAATTTCATGTCTTATATTGCAAAATTTGGGGGAGTGTTCTGGAAGTGCTAAAAATTCCAGTTTTACAGCATTGCTTTTGAAAAAAATCAGTTAAATATTTATTGAGTATGCACTGAATGCTTAGAACTGTGGTTATAATAAATAGAATGCAACTGTTCATACTGAAAGAATCTAGTCTTAATGTTAGTTTAGAACCTAATTGACTTAGGCATATTTAAGATATTGTAGTTCATAATTTTTTTGAAAAGACTATTTTTAGAGTAGTTTTAGGTTCACAGCAAAATTGAGGGGAAAGTACAGAGTGTTCCCATTAAATTCTTAATAAATATGATTATTTAGGCAAAGTCATGTTTGTGAGAGGTCTATTGTCTGAGATTTTCATCATTATATATATTTAGGAATAAAAATAATGTTTGTCTGACTGTATATATGAGACTTGGTTCATGGTCTAAAAAGTACCCTCCATTTCTAGTGTGTTTATAAAATTTACTGCTGAGAAGTACAAATTTCCCTCTTTTTTTTATCTTAGATATCAACCCAGAGTCACTGGAGGCAATACAGTGTAGTGGTTAAGCGTGCAAATTCTGAAGTTAGACAAGATTTGGGTTGGAATCCTGACTCTGCCACTTACTAGCTGTGTGATCTTGGAAAGGTCAGTTTCCCCATCTGTAAAATGGGGATAATAATGGTACCTTCCTCATATGGTTGTTTTTAAGATTTAATGAGAACCCTGATGTATTCAGCAGTGCCTGGCATATAGTAAGTGTTCAATAAATAAATAGTCCCACTCTCCAAACTATAATATAATTTTGTTTTCATTAAATTGCCTACTAATTCCTTTGGTATAGGGTCTCCCTCATTAATTACTACTTTAGAGAATGTTTTGAACTCAAAGGCAAGCCTATCGTGATTGATTCTATTAGAAATTTCATTTTAACTTCCGAAGGGCTTCCAGTAGTAGGTTAAGTAATTTTAGAGGTGAAATCAAGTGTTTTCTATAAATTCCTATTTTAAAATGGAAGGAAAAAGCCTTTAAAACTTCGTTAAATAATGTTACATCTTTTGTACAAGTATTGCAGAAATGTTGTCTAGTAATTGGTCACACCTTATTTATTGTGTGGTTATTAAGGAGGTTTAGGTCATAGGTTTGAGTCTGTGTTTTGTTAGAGTGGGATTCCCTGGTCAGGGAGTTCAACCTTGTTTCTAACTAGTTTTGTACTGTTGATAACAAGAGAGTTAAGTGACAATGTGTAGCTAGACCAGTGCAAATATACTAACACTGTTGGTATTTTGTACCTTGTTTTTCTGTGTGCATGGTGAATCATTAGTTCTATTGTTTGTTACTGAGCATTTTCATTAGTTTGGCTAAAGCTGGAAAGGTTTGTGTAATTTGCACTATTACATTTATCTGAATATTTTCCTTTTTGCGGGTTTTGAGAAAATTTTATAAAGAAAAAAATTTTTTTCTGCTACAAAAGGTTCTTCATTTATTCTATCTAAAACTGCTAACAGATTTCTTTTTTTTTTTTTTTTTTTTTGAGACAGAGTCTCGCTTTCTTGCCTAGGTTAGAGTGAGTGCCATGGCGTCAGCCTAGCTCACAGCAACCTCAAACTCCTGGGCTTAAGCAATCCTACTGCCTCAGCCTCCCAAGTAGCTGGGACTACAGGCATGTGCCACCATGCCCGGCTAATTTTATATATATATTAGTTGGCCAATTAATTTCTTTCTATTTATAGTAGAGACGGGGTCTCGCTCTTGCTCAGGCTGGTTTCGAACTCCTGACCTTGAGCAATCCGCCCGCCTCGGCCTCCCAGAGTGCTAGGATTACAAGCGTGAGCCACCGCGCCCGGCCTCAGATTTCTTTTTCAAAAGAGAAAAAAGGTTAAATTAAAGGAGTTTGTCACTGGTGTAGGAAATCTGTAATTTTATAGAGCTGCTTTTCATAGTCCTTATTATTTTTTTCTTTCTTCTGTAGGGGTGAGGGGTGGTGGAAAAGGAGTATTGTTTCCCCCTAGTGCACCTTCTCCCTAGTATGCCTTCAATTCTATAGAGAGATTTTTAACTGTGAGCCTGCAGTAAGTAGCAGGAGGCCCTTAGTGAGAATCCAACCCATAGATATACATTGCTTGGTCTTGGTGTCTTTGGAACGTTTAATAATTAGGTGTCACCATTTAAAAATAGGAAGTCTTCACATTTAAGAAGTCTTGATTTCTAGCATCTCTTGAAAAATCACAGGGCTTGGCTATCCTTAGTAGCCATTCCTACTTGAGAGTAGATTATTAGAGCTGACAGTGGTTGCCTCTTTTAGGTGGGTACTGAGTGCTCCAGTTTGCTGTAGCCTCTACCAGGGCTACTTTGCTTTGGATATTACAGTATTTGCCTGGCATCTGAATTAGATCTTACCCTGGACCTAATATTCAGATTTTTCTAGCCTGTAACTTTAAGAAGAAGGAAATAAGGAATATAAATAGTAGCTTTCTTTTCGTTAAAAATCATTTTGCTGTCTGTGTAAAAATAAAACCATTTTCAATTAAGTCAAATAATTGCTGAAGGTTGATGTTAGAACATGTGGCATTCGTTAACTTTGCCACTGATTGCATTATAACTATGAGTAAGTTATTGTTTCTTAATAAAGATGGGGATGAGAATTACAAAGATTAGTTATGGACAGAGTGGTTGCTGACCAGGACTCAGATATTTTTATTGTATTTGTATGAGTGGTAGAGAAATGTAGTAGGTGCTTCAAGGGTTACCACGAGTGAAATGCCCCTTTTCTCAATGAGTCTCTCTTCTAGGGGAGTTTTAGATCTAGTAGGAAGTTAAATAAACTAATAACTGTGACTCAGGCTAGATTAAGATAAATATTACGAGTGAAGTATATGAGCAAAAGGTCATGGAGATTAAAAAAGAACAAGAAATTTATATGATCAGGATCAGTAAGTTTTTTTGAGGAAAAGTAGCAGGTAATGTTTTTCTTGGTGCCTAACTTATTTTCTGAGCAAGAGGTGATTGGTTCTGATGCCCTTCGCCTAATGTTTCTATCAAGTCAAAAATAATGATGAATTAAATGAATATAAACTTTCAACCCTTCATGAAGAGTGTGTTTTACTGAACTCTTAATTATTTACCTGTGGTCAGGAGGGAGGTTGAAGGGGCTGCTTTATAGTTAGTGAGGTATAGAGCACAGCCAAAGGCTAGAATTGGTATGGATCATTGATTAGCCACTCAGAGGAAACCAGGCATACATTATTGACAAAGATAAAAAGGACATCTGTAAATTAGAAATAAGAAGAGGAAAATGAAGAGTAGGCCTTTCTGATTGCTTTACTCCTATATCTTTTCTGGCTATTAGATAAATGAGCAGAATGCCTTTAAGAACACTTAAATACCCAAAACAGTATCTTTGGGGGAAAGTGTTTTCAATAATTACTGATAATAATTGTTACCACTGATTTTTTGTTGTTGTTGTTGCTTACTACCTAACAGGAACAGTTCTAATTGTTTTGGTTATCTATTGCTGTATAATAAAGCACAACAATAATTAGTTGCTAAAACAACAATTATGTATTTGCTCTTGATTTAAAATTTGAGTTGGGGTTGATGGAGACTATTCCATGTGTCATCTGTTGGTTATAATGTCCAAGGTAGCTTCTTATAAATCTGGTGCCTTAGCTGGAATGGCTAGAACAGCTGGTAGATAGCTGGGCATCTTCCTCTCTTCCTCTTTCCTTCCTGCCACATAGCCTCTCCACTTGAAGAAACTTGGGCTTTTTCATAGCATGACAGCTGTGTTCTATGAGGGAGCTTTCCAAGTCCCAGTGTGCCAGTACTAGTTAAGCTTGTGTGTTCCTCCCGTTTGCTTCCATTGGCCAGTGCTAGTCACATGACCCGGTATGGATTTTTTGGGAGGTGACCTCAATACTGGGAGTTGAGCTTTCTCGAGGGTACCAAAGTAAAAGTATACCATGTGTATTACTCCTTTACTTGTAATATCAGGTAATACTGGAATACTGTTGGTGAGGGATAGGGTGGGAGAAAGGGCAAACATATAAGAGTTCTTCCCTTAGTCCCAGCATGATAAATTGTCTTCATTAACTGATTCAAGTATCCCCACAATAGATGTTACTATTTGGCTACCATTATCTTAATTTTAAACCAAAAATATTGACTATGGATGGTGGTTATTGTTTCAATATGCAGGGATTTGTATAATAGGTGTGTTATCTTAAAATCAACTGCAATGCATTTCAATTTTGGGCTAAGTTAAAAATAGTCGTTATTAGAGAACACCTACGAAAATGTCTCCTTAAGTTTTACTGCATCTTAACAGGATTTGAGGTATGATTTTAGACATTTAGTGATTATGTGATTTAGTAAAACAGTGAACATTATGGGGGATGAAAAATTAGAATATACAGTCTAGTTGAAAAATAAGGCAGTACTGATAGAGAGATGATAAATTTAGTCTGCAGACATGTACAGGTTAAGTTTTTCAAATTCAAAGGATAGTTATTGGAGAGTTGAAAGAATGAAAGTAAATGAAAGAATGATACTGAAATCTCATATGATAATCCTCTTATTGGAGTTTTTTTTTTTTTTTTTTTTTTTTTTTTTGAGACAGAGTCTCGCTTTGTTGCCCAGGCTAGAGTGAGTGCCATGGCATTAGCCTAGCTCACAGCAACCTCAAACTCCTGGGCTCAAGCAATCCTATTGCCTCAGCCTACCAAGTGGCTGAGACTACAGGCATGTGCCACCATGCCTAGCTAATTTTTTCTCTCTATATTAGTTGGCCAATTAATTTCTCTTTATAGTAGAGACCGGGTCTTGCTCTTGCTCAGGCTGGTTTCGAACTCCTGACCTTGAGCAATCCGCCCACCTCGGCCTCCCAGGGTGCTAGGATTACAGGCGTGAGCCACAATGCCTGGCCTCTTATTGGAGTCTTATAGAGAAAAAGTTTGGCTTTTGTAGCATTAGCATTTGATATTATAGTCATAAGATGATATGTATAGATGCATAGAATTTTAGTGATAGAGGGAACCCTCTTACTACCCACGTACAGAAGCAGACTCGGGTAGAGTAGTTTGCTTAAGTTTCACATAACCAGGTAGTAGCAGGACTGGGACAGAATCCAGTTCTCATAATTTTTCAGATATGTCCAGATGTGGGTAATATTTATATATATATATTTTGGAGGAGACTAGAAGGCAAAGTCTTAGTATTTACTAATCATTCACTGTGTATCAGGTACTTTACATAGATTATGTAGTTTAATTCTTATACAGTGAGAATGGGTATCATCTTTATTTTCATTGTTGAGAAAACTGAATGATAGAATTCTAATGCAAACACTGTACTTTTTGCTTTGCCTTGCCCGCTTTCCCTTCCAGTACATATAATACACATATATATACATGCACCCATACAAAAGTGAATATATAATACTTCAGGGCTGGCAGTCACTGGGTGTCATGGACTGAATTGTTTCCCTTCTCCCCGACACCACCCCCACCTAAATTCATAGGCTGAAGCCCTAACCCCCAATGTAACCTGTTTGGAGATAGTTCCTTTAAAGAGGTAATTAATGTTAAATGAGGTTATAGGGTGGCTCATGAACTCTGTAGAATGGATATACTAATAAGAGACACCAGGAGTATGTGTGCAGAGAGAAAAGGTCATGTGAGGACAGTGAGAAGGCCTTCATTTTCAAGCTAATGAAAGAGGACTTACCAGAAACCAACTTTGCCTCCACCTTTATATTTCTGTTTCTAGCCTGCAGAACTGTAAGAAAGTAATTTCTGTTGTTTAAGCCACCCAGACTGTGTGATATTTTATTATGGTAGCCCGAATTGATCAATACATGGGTAACTCATCATCTTTAAAAATGGATTTGGATGATGTGGGAGCAGATTAAATGCACATCTGCTGCTTGAGAAATACTTTTTTAATATCATTCTTTTAATTCCTGTCTTTCACTGTAGGAAAGAAAAACTAGCCTTATTTTACCTTCTTTATTAGTCAGTGATTTTTATTTCTTTTGGCTATACTTGTGTTGAAAGGTAGAAGTCATATTTAAATAAATGCATGTCTGATTATTATGTGTAGGAAAGATCCTACATATGACTACAGTAGCCATGGAAAATCTTGTGGATGATGTTGCTCCAGCAAATTTTCCGTATTCATATGTTCATTGTTGTAACAGTCAGTGTTACTTTAAAAATTCTGTTTTTCTAATATAATATGTCTGCCTGAAGCTAAGTGAAAGACCTAGAGACCTCCCTTAATTCTTGTAAGTCTTTTTTTAGGTGTAACTCACTAAACTGGATTCACATTTAAGATACTTGTATAATAATAGAACCCTATTCCTCCTCTGTCCTTGTTTGTCTATCTAAATATTGATCTATTTCTCTTTACTTTTGAGTTAGGTTTTTTCTTTTGAGATAATTATAGATTCACGTGCAGTTTTAAGAAATTAATAATACAGAGATGTACCCTTTCGTCCTTTTTACCTCAGTGGTAACATTTTCATAACTAACTATAGTACAGTATCACAACCAGGAAGTTGACATTGATATAGTCCATTTATTTTATTTAGATTTCACCATTTTACATGTACACATTGTTGTGTGTGTGTGGGCTATGTTGTATTTAGTTCTGTGCAGTTTTATCACACCACTTACTGTGATGTAAATGCATGTAATTATCACTGTACTAAAGATAACAATGGTTTCATCACTACCAGGATCCTTTGTGCTGCACTTTATCAGGAGACTCTCCTCTCACTTCCGCTCTCTCTTTCCCTAATCTCTGGCAACCACTAATCTGTTCTTTATTTTGTTATTTAAAGAAGATTATATAAATGGAATCATACAGTATGTACCCTTTGGGGATTAACATTTGTCATTCAGCATGGTTTCCTCAAAATTCAACTAAGTTGTTGCATATATCAATATTTTGTTCCTTTTTGGTGTCAACCAATAGTTCATGGTATGGGCGTACCAGGGTTTGTTTAACCATTCAGCCATTGGGGAACATTTGAGTCATTTCCAGTTTTGTCTGTTATGAAAAAAGGCTGCCATAAACATTTGTGTATATGTTTTAGTGTGAACATAAGTTTTCATTTCTGTCAGATAAGTTCCTGTGAGTATAATTACTATATTATATATAGTAATTATTTTATATAATACTATATATAATATGACATATTATATATAGTAATTATATTAGTTGCATGTTTACTTTCATAAGAAACTGCCAGTCTGTTTTCTAGAATGGCTATTTTACATTCCCACCAGCAATGTTTGAGTGATCCAGTTTCTCTATATCCTTACTAGCATTTGATATGGTCACCATTTTCTATTTATATTTTAGCCATTTTGATAGTTGTTCTGTGATATCTCATTGTAGTTTTAATTAGCATTTTCCTAATGGCCAATAATATTGACAGATCTTTTCAGATACTCATTTGCCATCTGTATATCCTCTGGTGAAATGTCTGTTCATGTCATTTGTCCGTCTTCAAATACTATTTTATTTTTAGTTGTTGAGTTTCAAGAGGTTCATCTATTTTGTAGCATGTGTCAGAATGTTCTTTTTAAGGCTGAATAATATTCCATTGTATGTATATATCACATTTTGTTTGCCCATTTATCCATCCATGGACATTTGGGTTGCTTCTGCCTTTTGGCTGTTGTGAATAATGTACATATGGTATACAGATATCTATGTGAGTGCCTGCTTTCACTGGTGTATATAACCAGAAGTGGAATTGCTGGATCATAAGGCAATTCTGTTACTAATTTTCTGAGGAATTGTCATGCTGTTTTCTACGGTAGCTACACCATTTTGCAGTCCCACTAGCTTTGCACAAAGGTTGCGGTCGCAATTTTCTACTTCCTCACTAACACTTGTTATTTTCTCTTTTCTTAATAGTAGTTATCCTAGTGAGTGGGAAGTGGTACCTATGGAAATGCATTTCCCTAAGATTAGTGATGTTGAATATCTTTCCTTGTGTTTATCGGACACTTGTATGTCTTTTTTTGGAGAAATGTCTGTTGAAGTCCTTTGCTCATTTTTGAATTGGATTTTGAATTTTTTGTTGTTGATTTGTAGGAGTTCTTTATATATTCTGGATATCGATCCCCTTATTGGATGTATGATTTGCAAATATTTTCTCCCATTCTATGGGTTATTTTTTAATTCTGTTGACAGTGCCCTTTGATACACAGAGGTTCTTAATTTTGATGAACTCCAACTTACCTATTTTTTCTTTTGTTGTCTGTAATTTTTATTTCAACCATCAACCATAAGCTATGATTTTATGATTTTAAAATCTCTGGAGTAGAAGGGTGGTTTGTTTTTTGTTTTTTGTTTTTTTTTGGGTAGAGATGGAGTCTCACTATATTGTCCAGGCTGGCCTCCAACTCCTGGCCTCAAGTGATCCTTCCACCCTAGTCTCCCAAAATACTGAGATTATAGGTGTGAGCCACTGCACCTGACCAGTTTGTTGTTTTTACCCACATTTTTGCTTTTCTCATTGTTTTTTCTTCTTGATGTTTTAAGATTCTTTGAAGAATTTTCTTAGCCATTCTTCAAGGGTATGTCTGCTGGTGACAATTTCTTAGTTTTCCTTTACCTGTGAATGCCATTTCACCAGAATTTCAGAAAGATAGTTTTACCACATGTAGCATTTATGATTGACAATTCTTAGTTCTTTTCTTTCAGTGGTTGAAAAATTTTGAGCAGCTTTCTTTTGACTTTTGTGGTTTCAGATGAGAAATCTGTTGTCACTTGAATTGGTTTTCCCCTATAGGTAATGCATCTTTTTTCTGTGGTTGCTTTCAAGATTTCTTTCTTTGTCTTTGTTTTCAGAAGTTTATTGATGATATGTCAAGATGTAATTTCTTTGGATTTACCTATTTGAGGTTTGCTCACTTCTCGAATCTGTAGGTTTATGTTCTTCTCCAAATTTGGATGTTTGTAGCCATTTTTTGGAATACTCTTTCAACTCCACTTTCTTTTTCTTTTTTTAATGAAACTCCAGTGATATGAGTTAGATTATTTATTATTGTCATCACAAACCTTTGAGACTTTGTTAATTTCTTTTCCTTTCCTCTCTGTTGTTCAGATTGGGTAAATTCTGTTGACCTGTCTGTCTTTAGGTTTGCTGATTCTGTCTTCTGTTATCTCTGCTATTGAGCCCATATAATACATTTTAAAAAAAATTACTTTGTAAGCCTGGGCATGGCAGCCTGTATCTGTATTCCCAGCACTTCAGGGGGCTGAAGTGGGATGATCTTAAGACCAGCCTGGGCAACATATCTAGATGTCATCTCTACAAAAAACTGGGTAAAAAGAAAAAACAAAAAGCCGGGTATGGTGGTGTACACCTGTGGGCCCAGTTACTCGAGAGGCTAAGGCAGGAGGATCACTTGAGCCCAAGAGTTTGAGGTTTACAGTGAGCTATGATTGTGCCACTGCATTCCAGCCTGAGTGACAGAGCCAGAACCTGTTTCTAGAACAACAAAAATTAATATTTAAATTGACAAAAATTGTGTATATTTATGATGTACAATGTGATGTTTTGAAATATGTATACATCATATTGTATGATGGCTAAATAGAGATATTTATGGCTAAATAGAGATAACTAATATATGCATTACCTTACATACTGAGCATCTTTTGTACTGAGAACACTTAAAATCTTTGCAATTTCAAGTATACGAGATGTTATTATTAACTATGTTGTACCATGTCGTACCATAGATCTCTTGAACTTATTCCTCCTGTCTAACTGAAATTTTGTTTCCTTTGATCAACATCTTCTCAACATTTCATCCAGTAAGTTTTGTTTATTTTCTTTACTTTTTGTTGTTGTGTTTTTTAGTTCTATAATTTCCATTTGTTTTTATGACTTTCTTTACTGAGATTTTCCTTTTCTTGTCTGGTTTAACTGAATTTTTAATTGATTGTTGAAGTGTTTTTTATGATGTTTGCTTTAAAATCTTTTAAAAATCATTCAGAGATCTAATACATATCAGTGGTAGCA
This sequence comes from Microcebus murinus, assembly GCF_040939455.1. Taxonomy (NCBI): domain Eukaryota; kingdom Metazoa; phylum Chordata; class Mammalia; order Primates; family Cheirogaleidae; genus Microcebus; species Microcebus murinus. The sequence continues at coordinate 63,609,409 of NC_134114.1, forward strand.
TCTGTTGATTGTCTTTTTCTAATCCAAGTTATGATTTTCTTGGTTCTTGGCATGATGGGTGAGTTTTGATTGTTGTACAATTTGGCTTCTATATAGTTTTTTTTTTTTGAGACAGAGTCTCCCTTTGTTGCCCAGGCTAGAGTGAGTACTGTGGAACAGCCTAACTCATAGCAACCTGACACTCCTGGGCTCAAGCAATACTGCTTCCTCAGCCTCCCGAGTAGCTGGGACTACAGGCATGCGCCACCATGCCTGGCTAACTTTTTCTGTATTATGTATTTTTTTTAAATCACCTTTGCCCCCTAAGTATGATTAATATGTGTCTACTGTATAAAATTCGGAGACTGTTAGAATTTACTGTTAGAAATTACAGGTGTGGTGGCTCATGCCTGTAATCCTAGCACTCTGGGAGGCCAAGGTGGGTGGATTGCTCAAGGTCAGGAGTTTGAAACCAGCCTGAGCAAGAGCAAGACCCCTTCTCTACTAAAAATAGAAAGACATTAATTGGCCAACTAAAAATATATAGAAAAAATTAGCCAGGCATGGTGGCGCATGCCTGTAGTCCCAGCTACTTGGGAGGCTGAGGCAGGAGGATCGTCTGAGCCCAGGAGTTTGAGGTTGCTATGAGCTAGGCTGATGCCATGGCACTATAGGCCAGGCAACAGAGTGAGACTGTCCCCTTCTCCCCCCTCTAAAAAAAGAAAATACAAAGAAAAAAAATCATTCACGTTTACTAACAAAGATAACTACTATAATTTTTTTGCATATTATGTATATATTGGAAATGTATCTGTATATATTCCTATTCTGTGGAATATAATTAATTATACCTAACACATACGAGCTAACATACGAGTACATTGAGATGTGGAGAGTTTGGTAACTTTCTCAGATCACAGAGCTACCAAATGATTCATACCAAAGTTTTTGACCCCTAAGTCTATACTTTGGTATATTCACTCTTCTGTTTTTCTTTCTTACCACTTCAGAAAAATTGTTTCAGTAAGAGAATGAAGTTTTTTAAAGGAGAGACAGCCAGGAGATTAATAGGCATCTTAAAAGCATTTCGTATAGTGTTTAAGTACTTCAGAATATGCTGATAGATATTTAGATACATGTACATACATTCTGAAGATTATCTTGGGCAATAGAGAAATGAGCTTTAATGTCTCCATATATGCATTTACTTAGGGATGTTTGAATAAATAAAAAATTCCTTAAAGTTGAATGAGAAGTGATAATATGCCTTTTTTTTTTTTTTTGATAAATTTTTCTCTCTTTTCCAGGGAAATACAGTAAGTCCTCATTTAATATTGATAGGATCTTGGAAACTGTGACTTCAAGTGAAAGAAAATACTGTGAAACTAAATTTTTTCTCATTAATATTATAACAAAATAACATTTGAGGATCCTATTATGTGTTGTTTTGTTTAAAGTTGCAGTTTCCAAAAACCTATCAATGATAAGTGAGGACTTAACTATAGTATTTTTTTAAATTAAATTATTGTTAGCTTTCTTACTCATTTATTGAGCAATAACTGTATAGGAATTCTTTCATACATTCTCTCACTTAAGTAACTATAGTTCTTTCTGTATATAAGTAGGTAGATAGTGAGCTTTGGTGCTTGTACACATCAGTTGAATTTTAGCATGGCTGCAAAAGCATGGATTTAGAGGAAATTAGTAATCACTGGATTAAGTAGTGATCATATGAAGCTTAGAAATATTTTACTGTTTAGTTCCTCTTTGACTAAGAAAGCTAATCCAGGTATCCAGAGGAATTGATACTACACTTACTACTTATGGGATGCTGCCGTGTTTATTGCTGATGGTAGGAAAAATAACATTTTAATTAGATTTTAGTAGTTCTTTGGAATTATCTAAGAATTCGCTACATTTGTCATTCCTCACAGTTAAAGAGAAGTTAAATATGTGGTTTGTTTTTATATGTTTGTATGTAGTCATTTATAGTGATTTTTTTCTTTTCAAGGCAATAAGGACAAGGGATGCAAAATAAGAAAAAGTGTTGGATTTAATGGTTAAAGGTGGTGTATAAATGACAGGAATGCAGTTTGAGTAAAATAGTGAATACTAGATAGGCACAGAATTTGTTTTCCCTAGTTCACTTTTTTAAAATTAATAAACTTTATTTTTTAGAGTAGTTTAGGTTCACAGCAAAATTGAGGGGAAATTATAGAGTTCCCATAATTCTCCTCTCTTTCCAGCTATTGATATTCAGCACTGTGGTACATTTGTTACAGTTCATGAACCTACATTTTATACATCATCACCCTACATTTATAGTTTCCATTAGGGTTTATTCTTGGTGTCGTACATTTTATGGGTTTTGACAAATGTATAATGACATGTATCACCCATTGTAGTATTATATAAAATATTTTCACTGCCTAAAAATCCTTTGTACATTTCCTATTTACCCTTCCCACCTTCCCTCTCCCTGGACCCCTGGCAACCACTAATCCTTTTACTGTCTTCGTAGTTTTGCCTTTTCCAGAATATCATATAGATGGAATCTCATAGTATGTAGCCTTTTCAGATTGGCTTCTTTAACTTAGTAATATGCATTTAAGATTCTCCCATGTATTTTCATGGCTTGATAGCTCATTTCTTATTAGTACTGAATAATATTCCATAGTCTGAATATACCATAATTTGTTTATCCAGTCAGCTACTGAAGGACATCTTAGTTGCTTCCAAGATTTGGTAATTGTTGAATAATGCTGCTGTAAACACCCACATTCAGGTTTTTGTGTTAATGTAAATTTTCAACTTATTTCAGTAAAATCTAGGAAGCCCAATTGCTGGGTAGTATAGGAAGAATATGTTTAGTTTTTGAAAGAAACAGCCAAACTGTCTTCCAAGGTGGCCGTGCCATTTTGCATTCCCACTATCAGTAAATGAGAATTCCCATTGTTCTTTGTTCTCATCAGCATTTGATGTTGTCAGTGTTTTGGTTTTTGTCCATTCTAATAGGTATATAGTAGTATCTTGTTTTAGTACACAATTCTTTAATCACATATGATGCTGAATATCTTTTCGTGTGCTTATTTGCCATTTATATATCTTCTTTGGTGAGATGTCTGTTCAGGTCTTTTTCCCATTTTTGAATCATGCCATTTGTTCTCTTATTGCTGAGAAGAGTTCTTTGTATATTCTTGTGTAATATCAGATGTGTCTTTTGCAAATATTTTTTGTTTAGTACCTGGCTTGTCTTTTCATTCTCTTGACAGTGCTTTTTGCATAACAAAGTTTCTAATTTTAATGAAATACAGCTTATCAGTTATTTCTTTCATGGATCATGGCTTTTGTGTTCTATCTGAAAAGTCATTTCTGTTACCAAGGTCATCTAGGTTTTCTCATATGTTGTCTTCTAAGAGTTTTATGTTATAGTTTTGCATTTTACAGTTAGGTCTGTGATCCATTTTGAGTTAAATTTGTGCATAGTATGAAGTCAGTATCTAGATTCATTTTTTTGTTTTTGGTTTTTTTTTTTTTTTTTTTTGAGACAGAGTCTCGCTTTGTTGCCCAGGCTAGAGTGAGTGCCGTGGCGTCAGCCTAGCTCACAGCAACCTCAAACTCCTGGGCTCGAGTGATCCTCCTGCCTCAGCCTCCCGAGTAGCTGGGACTACAGGCATGCGCCACCATGCCCAGCTAATTTTTTATATATATATCAGTTGGCCAATTAATTTCTTTCTATTTATAGTAGAGACGGGGTCTCGCTCTTGCTCAGGCTGGTTTTGAACTCCTGACCTTGAGCAATCCGCCCGCCTCGGCCTCCCAAGAGCTAGGATTACAGGCGTGAGCCACAGCGCCCGGCCTTGTTTTGTTTTTTGTATGTGGATGTCCAGTTGTTCCAACACTATTTGTTGAAAAGACTGTCTTTGTTACATTGTATTGCCTTTGCTTCCTTGTCAAAGATCAGTTGATTATATTTATTTGGGTTTATTTCTGGGCTCTCCATTCTGTGCCATTGATCTATTTGTCTATTCTTTTGCCAATACCACACCATCTTGCTTATTTTTGCATTATAATAAGTCTAGAAGTCTGGTAATAGCTCTCTTCCAACTTTGTTCTTCTTCTTCAATATTGTGTTGGCTACTCTGGGTACCTCTCCATATCAACTTTTTTTTTTTTTTTTTTTTTTGAGACAGAGTCTCATTCTGTCACCCAAGCTAGAGTGCGGTGGCATCAGCCTAGCTCACAGCAACTTCCAACTCCTGGGCTCAAGCCATCCTTCTGCCTCAGCCTCCCTAGTAGGGACTACAGGCATGTACCACCATGCCTGGCTAATTTTTTTCTATATATATTTTTAGTTGTCTGGATAATTTCTTTCTATTTTTAGTAGAGACGGGTTCTTGCTCTTGCTCAGGCTGGTCTCAAACTACTGACCTCAAGATATCCTCCTGCCTTGGCCTCCCAGAGTGCTAGGATTACAGGTATGAGCCATTGCACCCGGCCTCCATATCAACTTTAAAATCATCATTTTGTTAATATCTGAAAATAACTTGGGATTTTGATTGGGTCATGTTGAATTTGTATATCAAGTTGGGAAGAATTGGCATCTTGGCTTCATTGAGTCTTCCTATTCATGAAATTGGAATATTTTTCCATTTAGTTCTTTGATTTCTTTCATCATAGATTTTTTCATATAGATCTTATATGTATTTTGTTAGATTTATACCTAAGTATTTCATTTTGGGGCATGCTAATATAAATGGTAATATATTTTTAATTCCAAATTCCACTTGTTCATTTCTGGTATATATAGGAATGCCATTGACTTTTATATTAACCTTGTATTCTGCAGCCTTGCTTGTTAATTTCATGAGGGTTGTTTTTGCAGTTCTTTTGGATTTTCTGCATAGACAATCATGTCATCTGAAAACAAAAACAGTTTTGTTTTTTCCTTCCCAACAAGTATACCTTTTATTTCCTTTTATTACCTTACTGCATTAGCTAGGACTTTGAATAAAATGTTGAAAAGCAGTGGCGAGTGATCTTAGAAAGCTTTGAGGTTCTCACCATAAAATGTGATGTTAACTGTAGGTGTTTTTGTAGATGTTTTTTATGAAGTTGAGGAAGGTTCGTCTCCATTCGTAGTTTGCTGAGTGTTTTAATCATGAATGAATGGATGTTGGATTTTGTCAAGTGATTTTTATATATCTATTTACATGATCATATGATTTTTCTTCTTTAGCCTGTTGCTGTGATTGATTACATTAATTAATTTTTTGATGTTGAGCCACCTTTGATAAATTCCACTTGGTCATGGTACATAATTTTATTTATATATTGCTGGATTCGATTTGCTTATATTTTGTTGGGATCTTCGCTTCTATATTCATGAGAGTTACTGGTCTGTGATTTTCTTTTTTGTAATGTCTTTGTTAGGTTTTACTATTAGAGTAATGTTGGCCTCATAGAATGAGTTAGGTAGTAACTTCTTATGAGATTATGAGATTTGTTATAATTTCTTCTTTAAGTGTTTACTAGAATTCACCAGTAAAACCATCTGGATCTGGTTCTTTCTGTTTTGGAAAATTATTAATTATTGATCCAATTTCTTTAATAGATATGAACCTATTCAGATAGTTGATCTATTTCTTATTCTATGAGTTTTGGCAGATTCTGTCTCTTAAGGAATTGTTCCATTTTATCTCGGTTTCATATTTGTGGGCCTAGAGCTATTCGTAATATTAGTTTATTATCCTTTTAATGTGTTTGGGACCTGTAGAGATGTCTCTTTCTTTTATGATGTTAGTAATTTGTATTCTCTCTTTTTATTTTTCTAAGCCTGGCTAGAAGCTTATTAATTTTATTGATCTTTTCAAAGAACCAACTTTGTTAATTTTCTCTATTGATTTCCTGTTTTCAGTTTCATTGATTTCTGCTGTAATTTTTATATTTCTTTTCATCTGCTTCTTTGAATTTAATTTGCTTTTCTTTTTCTGGTTCCCTAATGTGAAGCTTAGATTATTGATTTGATCTTTATTTTTTTTTCATATATACATTCAACTATAAATTTCCTTCTAAGCACTCCTTTCACTGCAGCTCACAAATATTGATAAGTTGTATTTTCATTTCAGTTTAATTCAGAATATTTAGAAAAATTACTCTTGAGATTTCTTCTTTGATCCATGTGTTATTTAGAGGTGTGTTGTATAATGTCTTGGGATTGTCCAGCCTTTTTTAGTGATTAATTTCTACTTTAATTCCATTGTGATCATTGCAATCAGTAGATATGTTGTATGATTTCTGTAATTGTAAATATGTTAAGGTGTGTTTTATGGCCCAGAATGTGTTCTATGTTGGTGACTATTTCATGTGAGCTGGAAAAGAATATGTAATCTGCAGATGTTATATGAAGTAGTCTATAGATGTCAGTTATATCCAGTTCATTGATAGTGCTGCTGAGTTCAACTATATCCTTTACTGATTTTTATGCCTGCTGGATCTGTCCATTTCTGATAGAGGCATGTTGAAGTCTCAGCTCTTATAGTGCATTCATGTATTACTTCTTGCAGTTCTGTTTTTCTCCCCTTGTGTATTTTTACTCTCTGTTGTTAAGTGCATATACATTAAGAATTATTATGTTTTCTTGGAATAGTGACCCCTTTATTATTATGTAATGCATCTCTTTATCCCTGATAACTTTACTTACTCCCACTCTCTTTTGATTAGTGTTAGCATGTAGTGTTAGTATTTTCATGCAGTGTTCATGTTTTTCTCCATCCTTTTGCTTTTAATCTATGTGTTTTTAGGTTTGAAAAGGATTTCTTGTTTTTGTAGTCTTGGTTTTTGGTCCACTCTGACAGTGTCTTTGAATTGGTATATTTAGAATTGATGTTTAAAGTGATTGATTATTGATATCATTAGATTAATATTTGCTACGTTTGTTATTGTTTTGTATTTGTTGCCCTTTCTCTGTGTAACTATTTTTTTCTGTACTTTTTTTGCCTTTTGTGACTTTAATTGACCATTTTATATGATTCAATTTTCTCTCAGTTTTTAGCATATCAATTATACTTCTTAAAAGTTATATTTTAGCCTGCCCTGGAGTTTGCAACATATATTACAACTTACCCAAGTCCATTTTCAAATAATGCTATATTGCTTCATGGATAATGCATATACTTTATAATAAAAAATTACTGTTTCCTCACTCCTGTCCTTTGTTTCATTGCTGTCATTCATTTCACTTATATGTAAACATACCTAATGAAGTACATTGTTGTTAATATTTTGAACAAACTGTTACCTGTTAGATCAATTAAGAATAAGAAAAATAAATTTTTTTTATTTTACTTTCACATGTTCATTCTCTGATGCTCTTCCTTTCTTTATATAGATCTGAGATTCTGACCTATGTCATTTTTTCCTTTTCTCTGATGACCTTCTTTTAATATATCTTGCAAGACAGGTCTACTGGCAACAAATCCTTCCAATTTTTGTTTGTCTGAGAATGTCTTTATTTTTCCTTCACCTTTAAAAGGATAATTTCATGGAGTATGGATGTTTAGGTTGGTGGATTTTTCCTCTCAACTCTTTAAATATTTCATTCCACTCTCTTCTGTTTGCATTGTTTCGAAGGAGAAATTGGTCTTCTGTAGGCAAGGTGTTTTTTTGCCTCTGGCTTCTTTCAAGATTTTTTTTTTTTTTTTAATCTTTGACTTTTTGAAGCTTGGATGTGATATGTCTAGATGTATTTTTTTTTTTTTTTGGCCTCTGTCTTGCTTGGTGTTCTCTGAGTTTTATGGATCTGTGGTTTGGTGTCTGCCATATAACTTGGGGAATTTCCCAGTCATTATTGTTTCAAATATTTATTCTGTTCCTTTCTCTTTTTTTTTTCCTTATGATGTTTCCATTATATGTAAGTTACATCTTTTATAGTTATCCCACAGTTCTTGAATGTTCTGATTTTATTTATTTATTTTTTTCTCATTCTTTTTTCTCTTTGCTTTCCGATTTTGAAATTGCTTCTGTTGTCATATTCTCATGCCTTGAGATGCTTTTCTCAGCTGTGTCCATTCTACTAGTGAGCCCATCCAAGGCATTCTTCATTTCTGTTACA